>NW_025421449.1:6815000-9215000 GCF_011764305.1 Mustela putorius furo
TTCCTCCACCCAGCCCATCCACCTGGTATGACAGGCATAATATGGTTCAGTTCACTGGAAATGAGCTGGCCAAGTTTCTGGCTTACGTCAGTTTATGTTCACAAGCTCACACTTACTGTGGTAATTTGACCATGTTTACTTTTTTCTTGTTGGTACCTTTCATCAATTTCTGTACCTTTAGAAGCATCAGCCCAATGCTGTAATTTTCTCTCCCTGAAAAAAAGGGTGATTCCTTTAGTAGCATCCTAAACTAGGTGTCAAATAGACTTTCCTGGGCTACCTTTTGAAACTCGTCAGCAGTAATACCGTTTCTAGGGGAACTTGAACTGTGACTTCCTGGACACAACTTTTAAATATAATGCCTTCCAAAAGGTAGCTTGCAAGGGGGGGGACAGTGGTGGACTGGGGTGTCTACCACATGCTGAAACCTTGCTCTGATGCTGATGTCCTGGAGGGTACTTGGCTTATCTATTGGTTTATCAACGATTCTATACAAATGGAGTAGTCTGAGGTAGACCTCAAAGACAGGGCATGCTACAGTGAAATTCAGGTTGAATGAAAAAAATCAGTCTTGACCATTTGGCCAGTTTGACCTTTGTCACTGAATGATTCCCAAGATCTGTGTATTCTTTCCTTGAGGCCTCTATGGTTCTCTGTCTGGCTAATTGTAGGTCCAGCTCTCTGGTCAAACACAGACCCTCCTGTGCCCCCATTCTGGGTAATGTGGTCCATGAAAAAGGCATGGGCTAGTGAGCAGGACATTGAGATCTGGCTTGGCCAAGAACTAGCTTTGGGCCCTTAGTCCAGTTTCTGCTCTTTGTAGGCTCCAGTCTCTTTAGCTGTACAAGTAAGAGATGAAATTTCCATGGGTTTGTAGACTTCTCCTGTCCACCTCCCAGTTGAGTGGAAGCTGGGATGTGTTTTGTGAGCCTCACCTCTATTTTAGGCCCAGCTCTTCTACCGTGATCTACTTAATTACAGTAAACTTTTGCAAAAGATTCGTTTGGGGAAGAGAAGTGCTGGTGCTCCAAAATTTTTGAAATCCACCTCCATAGTCTCCTCTCTGTAGCCAACAGTTTTCATTCTTTGGGTCCCAGTATGCATCATGGTAGTTTCTAGCATGTATGCGTATGGAGTTCTATTCTAGTCACTGAATTGTCCTCTTCTGTCAGGCAACCCTGGGGACCACAAGTCAGGACAAAGCTAGGGAATTTGATGAAGGGATTAGGAAGGGGCTAGGGATGAACAGAGAGAGGACTTGGAAGGGAGATGGGCACAGAAGACCATGTCCTAGTTACAGCTCTGGGCATCTGTGACAAAGATAAAAAAAACTCTAGAGTCATGAACAAATGAAGGCATCATTACTATCAGTGAACAAATAGAAGGCATCATTACTATCATAGTATCTAAAATAGTAATGATGCCTTCTATTTGTTCATTGTTTTAAAATGTTGCAAACATTCACTGCCATTGTTACATTGGAAATCTGAATAACCCTAGAAGGTAGGAAAGGCAGTAGTTACTGTCCTGGGTCTAGACCTGGGGCGAGTGTTGAATCCTGTGCCAAAGTCACACAGGTAGTAAAAGCCCAAATCAGGACCCTGTCTTTTTACTCTTGGTCTAACACTATCTCCATTTCTCTTTTCCACAGTGGGTGGTTTCTCAATGGCCCTGTGGTTAGTACACTGATAGTAGAGAAGAAATTGACTATCTCTTCCTTCCTTTGGATATTATTCTCTTCCCTTCTTTCTGTCCCCATCAAAGAAGGAAGGTGTCTTGGGGTGGCTTCAGGCAGCTTCTTTTCCTTCCCTTTCCTCCCAACAGGAAAGCAGGGTGATTAGGGGGCCTTCTCCTAGCTGAGGTGTTAAGGGTTTATGTAGTGCTTGCTGATGGATAGCTAATGGACTCAGTTGGGTCATTTCAATGAAAGTTTCCCACAATCTAATACTGAAGTGGAAGGCTTGAGTGAAGCTTTCATCACTTTTTCACCAGGCTCATCAAGGACTTCCTTTTCCTCTCTGGAAATTGTATTTCATGCAGTGTATTTCTAATCCAAGTGTTACATCAATCAGCAGTTCAGGGTAGCTTTGTGGTTCTTCTGGAGCATTTTATAAGCAGGGATGGGGTTTCTTATTTGGTTCTGCTTGGCCCTCCTGGACTCTTGGAAAAATACTCCAACTGCAATTTCCTTCCATCTATTATGATCTATTCTTTTGGTTGCTATTAGAATTATTGGTTTTTCCAAGGCATTATCTTAATAAAGGCATTCCTTTCTGGGCTGTGCTTGACCTGTGGGTGAGACTGGAAATCTGTTTCTTCTCATGGTTATTGTAAAGTTAGGGCTCTCAGAAAACTGAGAAAAATGGGAGCCTTTGAAACATGATCTCCTTGGCCAACGACTTCTCTGTTGCTAAAAGGGCTGCTGGGTGGAGAGCTGGCCTGTTGCTTTCCATCTAGAGTGGTTTGTTTGTGAGAGAGTCCTCCCAAATGGTCACTTTTTCATGTTTTGGATGTCAAAGAAAGAAACAAACATTTTAAACTAACAGTGGTAGAAATATTGGATGACAAGGAAGGG
Organism: Mustela putorius furo; assembly: GCF_011764305.1. NCBI lineage: Eukaryota > Metazoa > Chordata > Mammalia > Carnivora > Mustelidae > Mustela > Mustela putorius. The sequence goes on from NW_025421449.1 coordinate 6,817,576, forward strand.
GAAGTGATATTGGGAACTTGGGCATATCATCCAAGCTGTTTTCTGGATGTTTGTCAGAAAAGTGACTTTGATGTGTTGGATTATAGGAGTCAGGGCTGGAAAGCTCCATGAAGAATATATATTGCTTGACCAAAAGCCCACCTAAAAATTAGGATCTGAGGTCATGAGCTGATCTCAAATGAAGGTGATTTGGGAGTCTGAGATTTGGAATTTGGATTTTTTTTTTTTTTAATTTAAAAAGAGGGAAAAAATGCTGCCATTCCTCCAATAGAAATATTGAGCCAACATTTTCTTATACGGAGTCCAAAGGTGGGAATTTGTCCCCAAATTCTATTCTAGTCCTAGAAGAGCTGAGATTAAGATTGGGGGTAAGTATTTTACCCTTCTCATTTTTAAAATCCATCTGAAGCTTTATTGAAAAAAAAAAAAACCTCTCCCAGCCGCTGTGACAGGGTATCGCAGCTGTCTGAGGGTTTTTTTTCCCCCCTGTTATCTTTCCTTTCTTTAAGAAAAGAGTCGTTTCAGAGGCAGCCGTGACAGCTCTGTCATTTCACTCACACCTCTAAATTTCCCTTTCTGTTGTCAGTCAGCAGACAGCAGTCCCGGGATTCTGATGGGCCTGAGTGATGTCCAAATCCAGGAGAGATTGGAGAGAGGCCTGGAGCAGTGCGTCAGAAGCAGTCATCCTCTGCCTTTATTCTGAGAACAATTGTCAGGAGTTGAAAAAGTTCCCCCGTGCCAGGATCCCTGAATCTCCATTGCTGCCATCTGCAGCGTGCGAGGCCTGGGCCGGGGAATCAATCCTTGGAGCATATTTTACAGAAATTCCAGTTAAGAGATGGTACTGAGTTCCTCTGGCCTATGGGCTATCCTGGGGGAAATTGTTTCAAAAGATTGATTTATTTGATTTAACTTTTTTTTTTTTTTTTTTTTCAAGAGCATGTGTAGGTTCACAGCAAAATTAAGAAGGAGGGACAGACATTTCCATATACTCCCTGCGCTGACATCATCAGCATCTGGAAGCGGAGTTTGTTACAACTGATGAACCCGCACTGATATATCATAATGACCCAAGTCCATTGTTTACATGAGGATTCACTCTTGGTGGTATACATTCTGTGGGTTTAGACAAATGTATCATGACAGGTCTCTATCATGACAGTATTATACAGAGTGTTTTCACTGCCCTAAAAATACTCTGTGCTCCACCTATTCATCCTACCCCACAAATGAATCCTACATTGGCAGGAAATCCTTTCAGGAAGAAAGCACTTCAGTAAGAACCGTAGCAGTAGCTCCTAACATTGATGAGTGCTTCTGTTCTGGGCACTGGGTTTCACATGCACTCTCCCATTCATTTTCCAGCAGCCCTGTGGTCAGTACTATTTGTCCTCCCAGGTGATGAGGCACCTGAGGCTTGGCTCCATTAAGTAACTTTGGTAACTTGCTGAAGGCCATGCAACCCATGAGTGATTGAGCTGGGATTCATGCTCAGGTTTTTTTTTTTTTTTTTTTAGATTTTATTTATTTATTTGACAGAGAGAAATCACAAGTAGTCGGAGAGGCAGGCAGAGAGAGAGAGAGGGAAGCAGGCTCCCCGCTGAGCAGAGAGCCCGATGCGGGACTCGATCCCAGGACCCTGAGATCATGACCTGAGCCGAAGGCAGTGGCTTAACCCACTGAGCCACCCAGGCGCCCATCATGCTCAGGTCTTGTGTGACACTGTTGCCCCAGTGCCTTAAGTCACATGCAGTTCTCAGGTGCCACGACTGTCTGTTTTCCATGGTGAAAGGGAACATGACAATTATAAGGACCTGCAAGACAAGTGAGGCCTGTGCCCTTGTCCTCTGAAGCATGAGGGTGCCTGGATTAAGAAGATAAGTTATCATAGCACCATGAATATGGGGTTGTCAAAGGTGCCCCAAGGGGTGGGATAGAAACGCTGCTTGTGCCTGGAAGGAAGGATTCTCTAGTTGAAATCAATCTGGATTTAGAGTATCTACAAAGGAGACCCCAGAATACGTATAGTGATGTGTGCTTCATTTAGGTCACATGGTGGAGCCCAGTTTACCGATTGATTCTGGGCTTTTCTGCCAGGGCTTGGCGTGTGGTTTGGGCAGTCTCAAATAGTTGCCTTGTAGATGTTGGCAGAATTAGGAACAGCAAACTTTTCATTTTTAGTGTGGTCAATTTTCCATCTTCTTTTGTCAGTTGATATACCGTTACTCCCAATTTTCTTCTTCTGTCTTCTACTAATTTCTTTGGAAGATACAGCATCTTCTTCATCCACAGATATGTCCTGTGTTCTACTGGACTGCTCCCTGGGGCTGCTGTAGAGGGGAGGCTGATAACACACCTTGCCAGGCATGCTCCTGCCAATAACACACTCACGTTTAGGCCTAAAGCTTTCAAGTGACGAGCCACCCAGCCAAGTGTGATGCTCATTTATTCCTCTAAAACATATTTGTTAGATTTCTGGTTTCTGGAGATAGATTGCTTGAGTGTAAATCCTGATTCTGCCTCTTAGTAGATGTGTGCCCATGGGAGGTTGTTGAATTTCTCTGTGCCTTTGTGATTTTGTCTGTAAAATGGGGGTGACAGCAGTGCGTGAGCCAAAGGGTTGTTGTGATTGATGATTAGGATTATAGCAAACACTTGTATAACTTCTACTAAAAGCCAAAACTGTCCTAAGAGCCTCACATTTATGAATTCATTTAATCCTCACAGCAACTTAATGAGGTTCATCCTGCTCTCTCCCCATGTTGCAGATGAAGATGCTGAATTGTAGAAGCTTAAGCCATTTGCTAAAGCAGATGGTTGGTAAAGAATGGGGCAGAGATTCCAAATGAATGATTTCTCTACTACCATCTTATTCCCTTCCTATGATTGAACACCCCAAAAGTGCTTGGTGTCATGCTTTGAACATAGGGTTCAGTAAATATTGTCGCCACAAGTAATAATAATCACAGTATTATTGTTAATGCTAGGCACCATGTTAGCTATGGGCAGTAAGGATGAGCAACCCCCAAAGTGGTGAGGAGTAGAGATGCTTATGCGGGCAGTAGCTATCAGGTATATACAAACTATGGGATATAAGACCTACGGGATGCTATGGAGGGAATCATCATTTCTTTAAATAGAAATTACTGAGACCTTTTATCTCATGGCAGGCATTGTGCTAAGTCCTTTAGGAGTGCCTTCATTCTACTTGATAGATCCATTATTATTCCACTTCATAGACATCGAGGACAAGATGAAGTCAAGTGACTTGTTTGGGGTCATGTGGCCAATGAGTGTTCAGTCTGGGATTTGAACCCAGTCCTGGGGCTTTAAGCCACTGCCTCACATGCCTGAATGTCTCAGCATTGGCAGTGGGACTTCATAATTCTTATCTGAACGATAGAATCAAGGGTGACTAAATAGCAATGAGGTCATTACCTCCCTCCCACTATCCTTTCAGCACCAGGCTTCTAGATTTTTCAGTAAATTAGTGGTGAACTGGCTGGAAGCTACCATTTCTGTTGAGTGATTTGTCTTGCTTCTTTGGAGTGGACCATGTTGGACTGCCTCCCTCTCCAACACACACATGTGTATGCTCATGTGACCCTCTCTTCATGGAATGCCAATGGCTGCATTCTTCAAGGTCACATGGGGTGCCCTGTTTTTGTGACCTTCCTTGAAAATGCTTTGAAGCTTGGAAGCACTTACACCACATTTTCTCTTTGTTCTGTTTCATGGATATTAGGCTGCTCTGACCAACTATCTTTAAAGCTCTCTTAGAAACAGAAGCCATGTCTGCTCAATATTCTACAATATTCATCACAGGCTGATGAATAAACCAGACTTCCCCAAACTAGGAGTCATTTTTTATTTCTTTTCTTTCCATCAATTCCACATCCATCCATCTAAGTCCTGTCAGCTCTCCTCCTAAAATATTTCCTGAGTCTCCACCACCACCACCCTGGATTCAGCCACCATCACATCTCGCTGGAACAACCACAGTAGCTTCCTGCTCTGTCCCTTCCCTTCTTGCCTCCCTGCAATTCCTTTGCCTTTGCCGTGTGGCAGTTAGAGCGGGCCTTTAAATTGTCAATTAGATCATGTCACTCTTCTGTTAAATCCCTCCAGGGGTTACCTTTTGCACTTGATATAAGATCCAAAGTCCTTCCATGGCCTCCATGGCTTGATGTGATCTGGTCCTGTCAGCCTCTCTCACCTTGCCTTCTGGGCCTCTCCCCATTCTAGACACATGAGCCCCTTGCTGGTCTTGGGCTGTCACCCAAAGACATTTTGGTCTTAGAATCTTTAAGGAGTTATTCCTGTTGTGTAGAACATCCTAGAACATTCTTGGTTTAGTTGGTTCCTTCTTATCATTCAGGTCTCAGCTACAATGTCACCTCCTCAGAGAGACTTTCTTTGATAAGTATAACTGAAATAGTCCCCACTCCCAACTGGCTCTCACAGTCTAGTCCATTACTCTATCTTGTTTTCTTCAGAGTACCAATTACTGTCTTTTTATTTATTTGTTTACCTGTGTATTATCTATCTATCCCCAGCAGAAGATAAGCTCAATGAGGGAAGGCCTCATTTACTTTGTTCGACCCTGGATTCTGTGTACCTCCCAGACTGGCTGGCCTGGAATACCAGCTAATAAATAGTAAGCAGCTGATATTTAATAAGAGATTGCTTTTTGCCACATGTTATTCTAAGCACATTACATGCATGTGTCTAATCAGTTTTAATAGACCTCAGGATGTGGGTATTAGTCTAATTCCTGCTTTACAGGTAAGGAGACTGAGGCACAGAGGGCTTACAACCAGAGCCCAAAGTCACGCAACAAGTTAAGTGGCAGAGCCTAGATTCGAATGCAGGGAGCAAGACTTCAGAGCATGTGTTCTCAGTCACTACATCGTGGTGGATCTCAGGTAGACAAAAATACTTGTTAAATGAATTAGTGCATAGAAGATGCCCACTAGAGCCAATAATCTGGATTATTGTGGAAATGTTCTGGGCCTGGACATGGTCCAATACATGCCAGAGCAGGGGAGGGGTATGGTACTGCCCATGTGGGTATTAAACACCTAACAACTCAAAAATGAGTTTTGCTTACCACTGCAGCTGCTATTTATACTTTATACTTGATAGAGCTGTCTGGCCCGATGGTCCCTTTTTTTTTTTTTTTTTTTTTTTAAGAGGAGAGAATTGTGGGAAATATTTTGTTTTCCCTGGGAGCCAGGCTATGTATTTACTTCAAGTTTTATTAAATGAGTTATAAATTTTCCCAGCAATTTACTCATAGCTCAAGAGGTTTAATTTGCATGTGTTGCCTTTTACAATATGCTTTTCGTAATGTTGCAGATGCTTCTTCCCCAGCTTCAGTAAACAACAGGCACTCAGCCAGGTTTTTGACTGAACATGTGCCAGGCCTTGAAAATACAAATTAACTCCATGGTGGCTGTGGGGGGGCCACATGCCGTACTTCGTCCAGGGTATCTGGGGAGCTGAATGGAATTCATGAGGGGCAGGAGACAAAGATTTTCTGGATATTCCTTTTGAATATATTGTTGAATGTTTCTTTGACCTACAAAATAACCCAGACATTTATGCTGAGACATCAGATTTGTATTTGGTCCTACTTGAGATACAGTGTTACTATGATGACAAAAAGAGGCTATTGGGGCCCCAGGATGATTTTTAGAAAGGCCAAAGTCATTTTGACCTTCAAAGCAGTTGGCCAAGGGTCTCTGATGGGGACTCTGTTTGAACCACTAAGAAGTCAGCTCCTCTGAGAGTCCAGAGTCTGATGCCCCTTGGCTCCAAGAGAGAACAGTAGGGTTGAGAACTTATCCTTTGGAGTCACACTGCGGAGCTTGAGTTCTGGCTCTGTCGCTGATTAATTGGGTGACCTCAGGCATGGTACTTAAATATTTTCTGTGCCTCCTTTACCTTGTTTATATAAATGAGGTTATAATGGTCCCCATCACATGATGGGGACCTACATAGGTTTGTTGGGAGATTTAAATAGAATACTATGTATAAAACATGTCGACCAGTGGTTCATAAATGAATACCTAAATGACAACACCTGTTGTCCCAGAACCTTGTTTAGTTCCTGAGTACTTAAGGGACAGATGCTTTGGGTAGGGTTTTTCTAATCGTATCTTGGTTGGAGTGGTAGGTGTGGTGCCAGAGTAAGAGAGGGGTGGTTGTATTCATTAGAATGAAGTTCAGGTGTGTGTAAGAGAAAGACTTAAATTATATTATAATATCAATTAATACTTAAATAATACTTAATATTATAGAGCTTTCTTTCTCATGTGAAAGACTCACATTAAGTGGATTAACATAGAGATTTCTTTCTCACGTAAAGGAAATACAGGGGTAGATAGTGAATGGTTGGTGTGATAGTTTCATGATGTCATGAGGAACCCTTGCTGTCTTCTCTTTGAGCTCTATCATTCTAAGTGTATTTTCTCATGATTCAAGATGGTGACTCGTGCTCTTGTCATCATGTGCTCATTCCAAGAAGGAAGAAGGGGGAAAGAACAAAGAACAGGCTCGCTCTCTTTGAAGGAAACTTGTGCGAAGTCCCACATACCACATCTCCTTATATCTCATTGGCCAGAACTTAATCACAGAGCCACAAGTAGCTGAAGGAAAATAGATTCCTTCATTTTGGCAGCCATATGCCAGATAAAAACAGACTCAATTATAAGAAGGAGGTAGAGAAAGGGTGTTGAAATAACAGCTGCAGATGGGTTGTTAGCATCAGTCCATGGTTTTCAGGGCTGGCGTCAGAAGGAATTTCCAGGTACATTTGGCAGTACTTTCCTATGTTTTGTTTCACGGACGATTTTACGTAGTAAGTGGAAATTTTAAAATAATCTTGTAATTACTTTTGTATGAGTAAAATTATAACTAGAATATCTACCATAGGATTTTGTAGATACCACATAGTTTATTTTAAGATTTTTTTTTGTTTAAGTGAGTCATTTTTTTATAAAAAATTTAGAAAATTTACAAAAAATTGACAAAATTTACCAAGAAATTTACAAAAATTACCAAAAAATTTACCAAAGAATTTAATTTTTACAAAATTAAGTAAATGTGGCATACAGAGATGAATGGGGACAGGATGCAGAGTGGTTACATGTGGGGCTCTGGGGTCAGTGTGGTCCGCCCCTTATTGGCCAAATGACTTTCACCTTTCTGTGCTGCAGTTTGCGTATCTGTAAAATGGTGTTAATAATAGTACCTCCCTCCTTGAGTTGTTTTAAATGAATTTGTACTTAAAAGCTCTTAGAATAGTGCTAGGCATGTCATCATTTCTCTGTGAACATTTTTCATTGCTGTTGTTGCTACTGCTGTTACCATTATTGTGGTTTTTACTGGTAGTCGTATTATTATTAATGACAAAAGATAGCACTTGGATAGAGCAGAAATTGAGGGTGCTACATGCCTGACTAAAATTAAGGAAACACTGGCTTAGAAGAATGAGGTTGGTGGTTAACCAGGACCATTCTGAGACACAGCTATAAATAATAGTTTTATTAACAGTTAAAACTAGTGTTTTATACTTTAAAGTGGTTCCATATATGATAATAACATTGATTAGAGTTTATGGCATTTACTGTGTTTGGGTACCATGGGGTTTGCTTTAAAGATAGCGTTTTTGATTCTCCCAGCCTTACAGGCTAAGTGTTCTTTCTATTCTGTCAATGGAGAAACACAGTGTGTGCAGGTTAAGAAAATTACTGAATGTTCTGTCATCATGGGACCAGCTTCAAGGCCCCAACTGGTAAAAGTCTTTTCTCCATCTCCCTTTGGGGGCTCCCTCCTGCCTTTGGGTTATCCAGAACTCCTTTATTCCTACCTTACCACCAGGCCCTTCTGATTCCTCTTCCTTCCTGTTCCCCTTCCCACATCCTAATTGCCAGCTTGTTCATAGCATGGTCCAACTCCTAAGCCTTTCTGCACTGTCACAACTGACCTGCCCAGTGTCCATGTTCCTGCAGGACACAGATGACAGCATCTAGTGTAATGAATTCATCTGCGAACGTGGACATTAATGGATGAATATGCTACATCTCTGAGTAATTAATTTTGGAATAGGCCTGGAGATCCCAGGCAGGAAACAGTTTAGCAGTCTGGTAGGCCTGTCCTGTAGCCAACTGAGGGATTGGGGGGACCGTCCTCTGATATCTCCTCGGTCATTCTGTGAGGTTTTGACATGGCTGTCTCCTAGAGTCCTGACAAAAGTGGAACACTGAGATGGTGAGCAAGGGGGACCAAGCACAGTGGGGAGCGATCAGGGAAGGGCAAGGGCTTCCTCACTACGCTCCTCCACCCAGACCTCCCAATTCACAGCCCAGTGATTGATATACACCGTGAGCCTTCAGTTGGTGTTGTTGATACATGAGTCACTTACTTGAGGCCTTTCAGATGTGAGGGGAACAAAAGGCCCCTTAAGGAATGGGGCAGTGAATTATAAGGGGTAAAGTTTGGTTGAGCTTTTAGGACTTGATAGATTTGTTGGTTTGTTTGTTTGGGCTATAATGGTGTGTCATCATGGTCGGCTTGCTGTCATCCAAGGACCCTGTGTGTTTCTGGCTAAGCATGAACTGAACGTGACTAGCACAGTGCTGGGATCGGGGACATTCATCTTCCACTCTCTATCTTTGAGCTGGAGGCTCAATGTGTTACTCTTGTGATGTCATAAAGCAACTGATGTCTTAGTACATCCTGTAAGAATTATTTCCTCTTTTACTCTTCCTACAAATTGTACCTTATGATCCATTGAATTTCACTTTCCTATTTTCCAACATTTCTCATTTTCTGCCCTTTTTTTATCCTCTCTCTCAGACCATTGGGGAAAGGAAACAATGTTGCTTAGCAACCGGTAAGAAACCAGTCAATACTGTTTCTAATATTAACCCATTGGTAACAAGGAAGCAAGGTGATCCATGTGTTCTGGAACACTCCCCTAGCATGTTTTAAACTATGAGTTCACAAAAGTTGGCAGCCCAACTTAATATTCTTGTCATGAACATCAAAGATTTTTATGGGTAGTTATAAATGTTCCAGAGTTGCAAGTTACGTAAATTGTCTGTTTATTGAAGTGGTTCATTTTTGGACTTTTAATTTAGAAATGGGCTGTGATTATTTTACTTTCATTTTGGGGATAAAATAGTTTCTGATCTCAGCGGAGCTTTTGTGTGTATGTGTGGTGTTGAGTCCGTTCAGTTCATTCATCTGATAAACATCTATTTTCTGGTTTGGATCATTCATTCATCTGACATTTATTGAATCCTAGTTTGTGCCAAGGACCATGAAGACTCTGTGGAGTATCACTGAGCACACATGGTTCTCGTATCCATCTTTTTGTCAGCAAGGTCTTTTTCTCTTTTCAGCTTCACTTACTGAAATGCCACATAACAATCCTGTATTTTCAGACACTGTAGTTACTCTTCTACTAGAATGGTTTCTTTGGCTTTGACTCAACAATATTATTCTTAGGTCCTTTAGACTTTTAGGAAGTAAGAAATAAGAGGCAACAAAAAGATGAATCCTGACCCGCACTTCGCTTGCACATACAGGGGTATGGCTGGCATGCCCAGGTAAGTTTGGGAACATGCATCTGCCTTCCACAAAACTATGATGTTAATGAAGTTAACTTCATTAACTTCAGTGCCTCTCTTCTTACATACATGCCCCCCCCCTTTTTTTTTTTTGCTACAGATCACCTGTTAAATCTTCCAAACACTCAGCAATCTTATGCCAGTCAACACCAGCCCCTACTGGGGCTGATCTCCTCTTTAGGGTGTCATTCACTTTCCTGAAGACTTTCTACACACAGAATGTCTTTGGGGTAGATCACAAGTCATCCTCACAGTCCTGATAATCTGACGGAGTCTGGAGCAGTGAACTCCCCAGGCCGGGGTAGCGCTCAGAAGATTGTTGTGTTGAGGCAGAAGAGCCTTTAGAGGACCAGCCATTGCCTGTGGAGTCATGGAAAAGCAAAACAAAAACACAGAAGGAAATCTTTTCTCAAGGAACTGAATAACCAAGTATATTTTTCTCTGGGATGTTATTGAGGGCTGTGAAATATATTTTATATCATGACCCAGTATGTGTGTGTGTGTGTGTGTGTGTGTGTATGAAATAAAATGTTTTATGTTTTTGTATTGCATTTACTGAGTTAATTTTGAATTTTTCATGGACAGTTACAGGACTAGAGTATCAGGTTGAAACTTCCATTGGGCAGGGTTGGTAAAACCCATTATGATAGGATGAAAGTTGGAGGTTTGGGAGATAGTGAAAAGGTATTCTTGACCTTGAAGGTATATGAATTGTCTTCTGATTCATTTAAGTTATATTGTTAGGATATGGATATGGGGGTAAGGAGGACTTGTCTAGTACATGACCTCTCCCAAAGTGAATGTTGGTGGTCTTAGCTTGTCACACTCAGTTCTCCCATCTGGCAGAGAATAGGAATCTTGCTACTAAATGCAGCCTCTTAACTTCTCCATGTGGCCTGCCATCCAATTTCAGCAGCAAGAAACTAAAAATATTTGTTGATGAGAAGTAATTTCTCTCATGTTCATGCCTCACTCATCACTAGCATTGAGAAAGCAGCCTTCCAACTGCCACTCACAAGGCTACCCAGTGCTGGTCCTAGGCAGAGTGTGGCAGCTGGGGTCTGGCCCTAAGGACCCAGTTAGGGGTCAAGGAGGAGATATGATCCTAGGAGGAGGAACAGAGGCCTTCTACTCCCTGCTCAGGCAAAAGATAATCCCTCTGGCCATTTCAGACTGGGGTTGAAAAAAGGGAACCAGGCACACGCGTGGCCTTTTTCTGGGCACCTCCATTGCCTTGCACAGCTGTGCCACTTTGTGTCTAATCCACTCAGTGCCCAGCCTCCAAACCTTTGCTATGTCTCTTCCCCAGGATGTAGGAATCTTCTCAGTGGATTCTACTCTTTGTCCTTGGTCTATGTCTGAACTTGGGGCTAAGTCACCTGCCTGCTCCAAGGCCTATCCATTCTTCTCTGGTCAGAGCACCAGTCTTAGAGGCGGTTATTGCAAAGAATACCACCAGGCTAGTTTTTGAAATTTTATAGCCCCATACTGCTGATCCTTTAAATGTAAGAAAATGATGAAAGAATGCTTAAGTGCAGTTAGAAATGTGGCTTTGTTGGATTTAAAAGACATAATTCACATTTGTTTGTTTAATCATTATGGAAATGCAGTGTATGCATGTATCCCAAAAGCATTTTTAATTTCCCTGATGTAGCTCTCATTTATATTCAGAAGTTACATATTTTAAAATAGAGCATATGTCGGGGGCCTGGGTAGCTCTGTCGGTTAAGTGTCTGCCTTCAGTTCAGGTAATGATCCCAGAGTCCTGGGATTGAGTCCTGCCAAGCGGGGAGCCTGCTTCTCCCTCTGTCCCTCACCCCACTCATGCTTGCTTGCTCTCTCCCTCCCTCAAATAAGTAAATAAAATCTTGGATTAAAAAAAATAAAATAAAATAGAGCATATGTGTATGTGTGCATGTCTCTTCCATGTGTGTTATTATGTGTACGTAAGTATACACATGCATGCATATGCCAAAAGCTTTTCTATTTTTCCTGCATTTTCTCACACCCCTGTAATGCTGTTCCTTATTCAGGGAGCAGGCCAGGCAGTGCTGGGGCAGAGCGAGTGAGCTGTACCTTGCGGAGCCCTGACCATGTTCCACGAGGTCATGTGAGAATGTCAATATCAGGGCAGATTAAGTGACAGACCTTTCCTTCAACAACTTTGTGATTTCGCTGGTTATTGCTGAGCTCATCGCTGTGCAGCATGAGGACAGTAAGTGGCTGGCTGTGTGGCCAGTCGGGTACTCACTGCTGGAAAAAGCTGCTCTGGTCCTGTGATGCCTGGCTGTCTGGATTTCCCATGGTAGGGAGCGGGGGCGTGTTCTTGAGGATCTGTGTCCCATGCGGATGAGATCCAAGCTGGCAGCTGGAGGAGGAGGAAGGGAAAAGAGCGCAGGCCTGGTGGAGCGTCCCTGGCAGTGGCCTGGTCTGCAGAGCGGGAAGGAACAGTCAAAGCCACATAGCTATCACCTTCTCTGCCACATGTCCTCCCAGCAGGGTTGGGAAAGGCCGGCTAAGCCTGCCAAGGGAAGCAGCCATGTGGCTGGTCACAGTCCGAGGGCACTTGTTCTGCACACAGGGCCCGACGCAGGAAGGACACCTTCGTCATGCAGTCTTAGCAAGAGTGTACTAGGTTTGTCCCTTTGTCCGTGTCCCTGTGAGGGGGTCCAGGGAATGCGGCAGCTGGCCGAGTCCACGTCTGCAGCCCCGTGAAGGTTCCCCATGGCCCGCACCAGAAGGCGGAGATGCGCAACTCCTGTGCATGCACTGTGCATGATGAAACTGCTTCCTCTGGAGTTGTCGAGACATGCGTTTGAGAGGACTGGGCTCAAGAACAGAGAGGGTGGTAGGTCCTTCCTCACCCTCTACCCTCAACATCATTCTTAACAAATCTCAGGTCATCAGATGTCTAAGTTTTCAAGTCCAAGGTCTGAAAACCCTGATATATTACAATGGTGAGAATGACGGCTGTTGTCTAGTTATCTGTACTAATGCAGTAACAGCCTCAATATACAGTCTGTGTAAACACTTATCTGTGGCTGAACTCCTTGTCCCCCAAGGTGGGGAGATGTCTGTGGTCTTTGGAAGAATGAAAGCGGTGTGGCTGGGCCCTGAACATGAGGGCTTACTTAGCACAGCTGTCTTACATTTATTTTTTCCTGACTTAGAGGGAGAAATCCAAGGAAGAACTGGAAAGGAAGTGAGTAGGAAAAGTAAGGAGTTTTTTAAGATGGAGAGAAAGGAAACAGGCAGAAGTGTTAGAGATACCAAGCAACCATGGCCTCCAGCATATTGCATGTTTTTTTAATCAGAATCTCCGTTTAAATTAACGTAAACCAGTGGAGACTTACTAGTCCACATATCCAGAAAGTCCAGGGGTGTATGTGACTTTCAGTGCGGCTGGACCCACAGCCCAGATCCTAAAAGTCTCAGCTGACGTCTCTGCCCACCTCAGGGAGCTGCTTTCCCACCGTGAGTCTCAGACTCTCCCTTCAAGGAGGCAGGCTGGCTGCTCACCCCACAGGACTGCCAAGTACTTTTCCCAGCAGCCTCCCTGGAAAAAGAGAGATTCCCTCTTACCAGCCTTCCAGAAAGCCCACATTGGGTCTCATGGTCCCTGACCGGGTCATGTACCCATCCTGAACCAATCCCAGAAGTCCGTGGGATCTCACTGGCCAGGCCAGTGGGTATGCCTGCCTGGAGCTTGGGGTAGAGTCACCACCACGGAGCTCAGGGATCCACAGTGGGAGGTTCCTAGGAGCCCATCCAAGAGCTCTTATCAGAAGAAAGGCCCATGAATCCTGGGCAGTCGGGACCCGACTGGAAGGGAATCTGAAAAGAATTATTGACACAAGGAGGAGTGAAGGTGGAAACCCAGGAAAACCAAGCCTGCCCATTGCCTGAGAGGTTGCATGGTGGAGTGGACTTGGCAGAACTTCTCTTGCCTCTAATAGGACTTGAGCAAGATGCTTTCTAGATGGCACTTGGAAAGCAGAAAATCCCTCCTGCTCTCCTCACCTCACCCCCATGAGGATGTGGAATTAAGAGATAGGATTATTTGGACACATAAATCGTTTCTAGAGCCAATTATTGCAGAGGGTTTGAGACTCCTAAGTTGGGATGAACGTATTTTGAGCACCTAGTGTTCAGCGGACAACAGTGATTAAAAAATCAATATCATTTTTGCTTTCTTTGTGAAGTACGGGTGGTTTTACAACTGTAGTTAGTCTCTTGAGACTCTCATGATCTTTGATGAAGAGGAGCTATTTTCTTCCTCTACAACTAAGTTACACAAGCTGCGCTCCCTGGAATACTGGGGGGACCGGGGTTGGGGGCGGTGACTGGGTGTTCCACAAGAAAAAAGTAAAAGTATGTGCTTGATGAGTTTTGAGAAATCTTGCATCTCCTTTCCCCTGGGGGAAAAGGGATTGGTATTTGTAATGCTCATTATCATATTGAGGACTCTGAGAAGTTTGACAATAAGAAAACCTTTAGATTATGTGACTATAGGATACTTTTCTCAAGGCACTAGCATGGGGTCCAATATGGTTCATAAAACAGTGCCTAAGGAATCGGCTGTAGTTTCTTTGATTTGCACACACAAAGCCATCTGGAAAGGCTTTCATCACTCAGTCTTGTCTCAGACGTTGGAAGGGACCTCCCTCCACTATGAATCTCTGAGCAGGGTTTCCCCACCTCTAAGCCAAACATCTCGCCATAGTCAGCTTTCTGGGAGATTTATAATGCAAATAACACGAGTTTCTCACTGCCTTTGCGTCTTTGGGCTTCCTCATCGGTATACAGCCACGATAATGCCCGTGTTTTGGCCCTGAGAAGATGGACTGAGATTAGCTTTGCCAATATCACCTTCTGCTTGTGGTACCCAAGATGATTTGGGGAGGTGCATGGATACATCATTAATCACATAGGGAAAAGCTACTCCTTTTCCAATTCTCTTTCTGTCCTTTTGATCATAACAAGGAGAAAGTCTCAGTTTGGAGGTAATATGTCTTTTTTTTTTTTTTTTTTTTTTTTAAGCAGCTCTCAGGCTCAAGGCCTTCAGCAGGCTGCTGCATCTGACAAAATTTAATATTGTTTTCATTGTGCATATTTCTCTGATTACTTTCTCCTTAGGACTCTGAACATTTTCTACTTATGATATGTGATCGTGGCTTTTCTTCATGACACTTACATCGAATCCCCTTTTAAAATAAATATTAGGGAAAATGAGTCACTTAGAGTAATGGCACTAATGATATTTTGAGCCAGATAATTTGTTTGGGGAGGAGGAAGAGGGTGCCCTCCTGGGCACTATAGGATATTTAGAGCAGTTTTGGCCTCTATCCACCAGAAACCAGTAGCGCTGCCTCCTTCCAAGTCCTGAGAGTAAAAAAATGTCTCCATATATGGTCACATATCCTCAGGGGGTGTCATTGTCCCCAGGCAGTGAGAACCATGGGTTTGAAGAGGTGAATAAGAATGGTTAGTGTTATATACACAGAGCAAATGTTGTGAAGGTGTTCCATGTGACCGGGTTTGAGCCCTGCTATAGCAGAGGGACTGGAGTGCCATTACTGACCTCAGAATGGGACACCTACGTCCCCTGCCCCCGTCACTGGCTCCACTTCACAGCCTTTCCTTGTGGCTCTGTGTGGGCCCATCAGTGACAGTCCCTGCTCTTGTGAGCACCTGGGAAGAACAAGCCAGGGCCACATTGTTGTAGACGTGCCCAGTCCTTGCAGAGAAGCAGCAGACGTCCAGGAAGAGAGAAAAGCACACCATGGCCCCATGGTAAATACAGAGTTGCCAGAAATTCAAGGTGGGGGGTGGGCGGGTGGGGGGAGGTGTGTGAAATGCTGAGTCATAGTTTCCTTCATTCAGGAATTAGCTTGTGCTCTGGAGAGCTTGAACTCTGGTGCAACACGGAGCTGGTGAATGAGCAAGGTTTGACGATTCATTCAGCATTAGCATGGGTGAGGACTGCCGGGTACTTTCATTAATTGGATTCAGGTTATATGTGTTTCCTTCAGAAGCAGCTGCGATCACTAATGGACTGACCCCGGCGTCATTTTCTATTCCGACGCAGGAGGCGAGATGGCCCCTCTCATTGTGTAGTGCTTGCCACTTCTGCTGACACCAGACGCTGATCAAATATGGTCTGTGGCCCTAAACCAAGCTCCTTTCTTTTAAAAGAAAATTTTGATTTCATTTTTAATAAAGAGACAGGCCCCAGGCTTAAAACGAATAGCGCTTCATGTTGCTTCACTGAACGCAGCACAGGCGGAGGACTCGAGAAAAGTGGGTTTTCTTGCTTCCACCCAACACCTTTCTTCCCCTCCCTGCGTGTCTCCACGACCGAACAGGAGACAGAGGCAGGCCTGGATGCATCGGGCCCCTCCCCAGTCTCCATTTGACTTGGGGCTCACTTGCCCCCACTCTTGCCTCTCTGAGCTCTCCCACTAACACACACGCAATCTTCTCTATGCTTAGTTGTTTTGAGCCGTTGGGAAAGAAAAGCATCAGGACTCCACTTGGCCCCCATTCTGTTTCTCTTTCCTTCTCCAGCCCAGATTCACAGTGGATCAGAACAGAATCTCACAACAACACTATTATTAACAATGGTGATAGGATGTTTGTTTGTTATTCCCAGTACAGCAGCCACGGAGTGCTCCTGTGAAAACATGACTCCCCTGCTAGAAACCTTCTGAAGGTTGACGTCCTCCTGGCTATGCCCACTCCCTGCCCCTGGGCCCCCTTCCTGCCCTGGGCTTCCTCTACTCCAGCAGCTCTGTCCTATCCTTGTGGCTCCTCAGACTCTACTCACAGGTATTTTCCCCAGATGTTCCTGTTCTTTCTATCCTAGTATTTATGAGGCTCACTCTCTTTCTTCCTTCTTTCTTTCCTTTTTCAACAGGGAAGGCCTCACTGAGGAGTTGTGTCCTCAGTGAGGCCTTCCCTGTTGAAAACAGCAACTCTTCTCCCTGCCCAGGTGGACCCTGGCTGTCTCCATGGCTTTATTTCTCTGCACAGACTTACCATTCTTGAACAGACTCTGCACGTCACTTTTTGAATGACATTGCACTCGGGCCGTCCCCAGAATCCAACTCTATGAGGAGTGGGTCTTGTCTCGCCAGAAAGGTATCCCTAACACCTGATACATAAGGAGCGCTCAATAAATTTTGGCAAATAAGTGACTGAATGATATTGCCTATAGTAATAGGAGAAGAGTGTTTTGGGCCTGCAGAGTAGCTCTGTGTGCATATTCTTGTTGAACCTCACCACAGCCCCAGGAGGCAGGCTCGGCAGCTGTGACTATCCCAGCTGTACAGATGAGGAAAGGGAGGCCTGAAGATTTCCCGGGATCTGTCCAAGTTCACACAGCTAGGAATGGGAAAGTTTAGATTCACTTCCTTGCCGCCGCCCCCCCCCCCCACACCATGGGCTATTTACCTTTGATATCTGGCATCTCTGATTCTGATTCATCTCTGACTCGGATCATCTTCTAGAATTCTAGGGCAGTTGCAAGTGAAGCTAGTAGACATGGGTCATGAGACCAAGTAAATGAGTATCATGGTGAAATCTTCCTCGTCCACGGGCTCCTCCCAGACGGGCCACCTTCCCCAGGCCTTCAGTATAATTAGCCTGGAGGCCTTTGGCCCCGATGCAGTAACTGGTAAGAAGCTATCTGTTACTGCCGTTCATTAAGACAGGCGACAGGAGATGAAATATTTTAGGTGAATCATCTGGCCTAATTTAGAAAGGCTTGGGTAGGGCTGGTGCCTTTGATTTATCAGGGAGAGGTATCTGTTATCAGAGAGATCCACACACGGACTTATTTATTATCCAGAATCTGTTTTTAATTTCAGAGATTGTTTACCTAAACTGCTGTGTGTCAGATTCCGGGACGGATTTCTGCTTAGCATTTAATTTTAGATACTTGCCATGGTGGACAGTAAAAAATGGGTCTCTAGAATTTGTAGTTTCATTATGAATCTTCGCTCCTGGCAGCCCCTACCAGTAGTTTGTCTTTGAAATCTCCTTGGTACTTGTTAACCCTGCTCTGCTGTGGAGAAGATATAGTTTATTTATTGGACTTTGCCCATTTATGAAAAAGTGCAGAAATTATTAATGGTTTAGTATCTATTAATGCATTACTTGGGTGGAATTCAAATTCTAATATTTATGGTAAACCCCTTTATAATGAAACGGGCAGAGAATCAGCTCTCCTGCTCCTTAAATTTGGAAGGCTCTAGATGCTGTTGGAATGGCTCCCTGTGAAATATGAGCCCTGCTGGCTTTATATTTACACCCATAAATAAGAAATAAGTACTTTGGGTTGGAGGAGAAATAATTAAGAATATTTGTGTAGATAATAAAGAAGCAACGGTCCAGTTTGGTGAACTGTGTACGTGGGAAATGCCAGAGGCTGCCAGGCCCCAGGCAGAGATATAGGAAGGACTAGGGCAGGGAGATGGTGGGTGTGTGCAGGGCATCTGGAGACAGCAGGAAGGGGGACCTCGAGAAGGGTACCTTTGGGCCACGGCAACATGTGTGTGGCTGCACTCAGAGCTTAGCTGTGGGAATCAAAAGCCCTGGATTGGAATCACACACCCCGGCTTGCAATCCCACTCTTCCCTAAGATAGCAGGGCTCTTTGATGAACTTTTCTGAACCTCAGCTTCCTCGTCTGCAAAATGGAGCTGAATGTTTCACAAAATTGACATGAGTAGATAGTTTAGGCTTAAAATTGGCAAAAATAGTCGACAGAGCTGTGTCCCTGTGGCCTAAAGAGAGAAACTGTTGAGGGCAAAAGTGAAAGAGGAGGGTTGGAAAAAAATCTGTATGGGCCGATGCATGTAAACACATAGGCACACTTTGTATCTACTTGTGTGTGTGTATATACCCACACACCCAGATGTGTACATGTTTGGGTAATATTTGTGACTGCTTGGTGGTGAGTGGGAGGAAGAGAATATAGGGCAGATATACATAATGAGCTTAACATGGAAATAGAGAAAAGTTAGGGTCTCAAAGCACTGTTGACAAATGGGTACCTCTTACCAGCCAGGGCTCTTCTGCCCAGAGAGTCAGGTTTAGGTTCCCTGGTTTTTTTCCAGTCCAGCTGAAGCTTCTCCCTGCCTACCTTCTAGTATGAGTGAAGGGGTTTGGTTAAATGCTTACATTTCCAAGCATTTAGTAAAGGGTTATAAAATCATGACCTGTTATAACAGAGAGGAATCTCAGGGATCATTTAGTTTAGAGATGGCAACTATGTATATTGTGTAAGATAACCCTATGGTGATGAATTCCATAGGTACTGTTTTGAGAAAAATCGTGAGTTGCCCCTGTGTTCAGCAGTTCTGTGGTTGATTAGTGATGCCTATGGGGGGTAATGAATGGGAAATGATGACAGTTCACATTCTCTTGGTTTTTGTTTTTGTCTATTTTATTTTATTTATTGTTTTGGTGCAAAAGATGATTTTATTAAAGTACAGGGACAGAACCATGGCAGAAAGACAAGTTACCTGTTTTTGTTTTTTAAATTAGGAAACCAAAACCTAGCATGATTGAGTGAACTGCCCTGGCCGGACTGAAAGAGTGAGTTAGGGGTGAGCCAGGACCAGACTTAGATCCAATTCAAGGAACTCTTAGGTCACATTGCCCTGTGACTATATGTAGCCTCAGTGTTCCTGCTTACCTCCCAGAGGACAACACTCTGCTGTCCCTGACTTATGAGAATATGGATTCGAGTGGACAAAGTGTTTGATGTCTTCCTTACTATGCGTGGTAGTCTGCAGAGACACGTAAGGCCAAGATACTATTTGCATTGATGATGGTCATGGTGATGATGATGACAACTCATTTAGTTAGCTCCTTCTATGTCCTGGGGCATTTGGTATATATCATCTCATTTAATTATAACAGTCCTATCACTGGATGATAGTCTCTGCATTATGCACATGAGGAAAATGGGGTCCAGATAGATTAAGAAACTCTGTAGAGTCATAAGATAGCAAGCCTCAAAGTCTTTCCGACTTTAACACATGTTTTTGGGTCACTGGTCATATGAACCTATCTCCTACAGGATTGTCAATGTGTCATCCACTGGGGTAGCATTGATGCAGCCTCTGTCATATATAAGGATTTACATTTTAAGTAGCAAAGGAAGATTAGGAAAGTCAGTGGTCAGTGCTCCTGATAGGCACCTTATAGTGAGTAGGGGAGAATCTTCTATCCATCCAAATGCAGGACTTCCTTGCATCTACTTCTGTGTTTATGGTCATGACTCAAGCAAGAGTTGGATGGAATTGGATAGATCGTGCCTGCAGTTCTTCATTTATGCATATTGTAGGCAAGAATTAATGCCATAATGATTCATAAAAGTGACATTTCTGGTGAGCACACCTGCTGTGCTAATTTGCTAAAGGGTATAGATGTTTCCTGACTTCAGAAAGAAGTGATCCCTGATACTGGAAAAAGGAACAGTCTTTCCTCTAGCAGACTTTGACTCTCTTCCCTTTGTGTGGGGAGCTTGAGTCTCATACCCAGAGGTTTGAGCACCTCCTCAGAGTGACCCTGGGAATGGTAAGTGGAGAATATCAAGGCCCTGTTGTGTGGGAAGGCAGAGACCCCAGTCACTGTAATCCTAATCTTACCTGACTAGTGAGAGCCAAATAGCACAGCTTTTGGAATCAGGTTCAGATTCATTCATCTACCAGTCTTATCCTCTGGCTATGTATCAGCTGTTAAGTACCCAGGTTACAGGGTATTATCTTAACATTCAGATTAACTGTCAAATAAAAATAAAAATTAATAAGGTGGAAAAAAAAAAGGAGAGAGTGTCTTTACTTAAAACTCTTAGCGGAGCTTGTGGAAGGGCGACATCTCAATCCAGGTGATTCCCATCTAGGCAATGGACTTGCTTCTCTGCATGGCACACTGTGCTGGCCTTTCCCTGGGGTGGGTGAGGGTTGGGTGTGGGATCCTTTCTGGGATCACGTAGCAGAGAGCACAGGAAACTCTGTGACTCAAAGTTGCTTTGCTGTCCTTTGAAAGGTGTCCTGGGGGAGTCACCTTCTGCAGCTGGCAATAGGGATTGGATGTTAGCTGTGATGATGATGATGGTGATGAGGAGGAAGAGGAGGATGCTGTGCTAATATTTGAGCAGAAACATCGTGACCTGGCTGGCACTGCTCTAAGTAATTAACCCACATAATCTTCCAACATCCATTTGAAGATGTTATTATTGTTGTTCCTGCTCTGCAGTTAAGGAAACTGTGATTAAATAAAATTTTCTCAAGGTCATGCTATTGATACAGGTGGTAGAGGTGGCGTCAGGATGGAGCCTGTGCTTGTTGACTGGAAGTGCTTGTTCGGAGAGGAACATTTCCCTTGACCCACCAGTCTCCAGCCACTTTCTCTTCTCCTCACTGAGATAGTTTTCCTTTTGGTCAAGAAGAAATGCAGAGAAGAGAAGGCAAATCCATATCGAGCATCTCAGCAGGTCCCTTCTATCAGGACTTTTCTCTGGCTTATCTTCCTATCTGTTCCATAAGCCCCTCTCCCTCACCTGGATGGCAAATGCCCACCTGCTCTCCCCCCCCCCCCCCCCCCCCAGGAAAACCAGTTCTCAGAACTTTCATGTGCTATAAATTAGAGATGATTCATGAAAGCTCAATGTGTCACCTGTCTCAGTGATATTTGTATCTTAATTGTAGTCCAAATATTAAAGGCAGAATTTCAGCTGCAACCAGCCATGGCCTGCCTCCCATGCTGACCTTGGGCCAACCTGACATTCAAAGCTGGGAACTCCTTTACAATGGCTGCCATTTATTCTGATTGTATTTATCCACAAACTGAGTAAGGACAGACATGGAGGGTAAATGAACTTGTGAGGACTGAGGTAGAATTATCGCCTCATCTCCACCGCCAATTTGCACAGTGCCGTGATCTCCAGTGACATCCTCTGAGTGTGTTCTCCATATTGCTCATCCAGATGGGAGAGGATCCTGCAATTAGTGGGCTTTACCCAGCCCAGCCCAGCCTGCAGCCAGGCAGCTGACTCAAGGAGCGGTTCTTAGGTGGTGGGCGTAGGAAGCCAGAGTCTGGGTGCTCCGTGTTGCTTGGGACCACTATGCTTGGACTAAGACCGGAAGGAAATGGTACTTACCTCTGGGAAGCCCAAGTTGTTGATGTCTTGTCTCGCCTGCTCGGGGCTCTTCTACCTATGAGGCCATCTCCTGAAGGCACCATGTTTTTTATATAACATTTTGTCCCTTTAGAAATTATCGTGATGCATGTCAAGAGCTTTCACACCGAAAAAAATATGTCACATTAGCTTCCAAGTTTCTGATTGTCTAAATAACGCAGCAACTCAACATACAGCTGTCTGGCATTTTGACAGTACAATAACCCATAATTCTTCCTGCCACTCAGCACTTCAAGGTTAGCATTTTGTAGTTTGCTCTCAAGGAGTATTCATTTAAATTTTCAAGTGCAGAGTTGAATGTGGCTGCCTCATACCTTCCTTTTGATCTTTCTTTTATTTACTTGGGTGCTCTTCCAATTTATTACATATATTCTGGGGAATGCTCATGCATGTGTATAAAGTTTTTTGGAGAAGTGGAATGTTGTTCAACTTCTATTTTCTGTATGGTTGGGGTAAGAGAGGGAAACAGCTGCCAAGCCTCAGAACATGGCTACCCAATTTGTGGTTCCCAAGCACTCACTGTGGGGGCAAGTGAGAAGGAAGAAGCAGGAGGATAAGATGACTCTGTCCTGCCTCCTTTCAGAAATGCTGCCTTCTGAGGAAAAAAGGAGCTTTGGGTTCTTTACTTTCCCATGGCAGAAACTTGTTTGCTTGGTCTTCCCTTGGTCCTTGAATCACAAGGAGGATTCTTGGACACACAGTTAACATCTCTGACTTAGCTGCTGGTTCTGAATTGCCCTTCCCGGCTTGGTTACCATTGGTCATTCTCAATGGCAAGTTGACTGCCCTAGATGGGAAACTGGAGCCTGAAGCTGGCTTTCTTCAGAAGCTGGCTTTCATCAGTTGCCTGCATAACCTCGGCCAGGTCAATCACGGACCTCTTCTAACTTTTTCCCGTATTTTTAAATTGTGGTTCCTAGCCCTCATCATACCTGCCTTTCCAGGCTGGTAGCGAGATGGAGCTGAAACAATGTGTGTTGGTCCATCCGCATGTGCTTTGAATTACCAAGAGCTGTGCTATCTCAGTATGAGACATCAGTGTGGATTTTTCCTTTCGAAGCCACTGCCAGTCTACATCCCTGATCTACACTGCTGCCTACAGTAATAGAGTGTGGCTTATTGTGATGTGCAGGTCATTTTCTGAGACAAGGAGACTCGATGTAATAATGCCTCCCGCCATGAGTGGGGTTTATTTATTGGCCCTTGGACTGTGTTCAAGGGAGAATTTCTGGATCTCAGAGACCTTTGAGACATCTCAGGGTCTAGAGTTTCTAAGGTAAAATGATTGCTTTAGATAAGTGACTGACCAACTGACTCAATAAATGTGCTTTGCCTGCGAAAACCCCAACATTTCAAACTCGCTCATCTACTTTCAAGCCCACCAAGTTAGGCACAATTTAAAAGCCCCAGTGTGTGTGTAGGAAGAATCACTGTGCTGTTATGAGGTCTACTTACACTTGCCAAGCCATTAGAGTGTTAAGCCTTTTACCACCACCGGGCCCTAACATCTCTGGGACGTCATTTGCTTGTTGAGACCTCTTGGAATTAGTGTTCCTGGTGGCAGGATGAATGCTTCTTCAGCATCCGTGGGATACACCTCAACAAATCTGGAGGGGACTGCTGGCTGGTTCATACAGAACCTTAGAATCTAAGCTCATGGGGAGTTTCCAATGTGTGAAGTTTGTCTGGTTGGTTGGTTTAGTGGTGAGAGGTCTGGGTTGACATTCTCCAGGCTGTCGGATAGCTCATGAGTTCTCAACCTCCGAACTGGTCATCTGCTTTGCTTTGCATTTGCTACTTCTAAAAGGAGTTCAAAGTCTAGCACAGTGCACTGGGGTAAGATGGTAGGACACCACGCAGTTCCATGCTCAGAATAGCCTTGGTCTGGGAGGAGGGCAGTTGGATGGGTCAACCAAAAATGTTTAATGACTAGCTATGATGCAGTCACTTGAATTATGGATCATTCTATACATTTCAAAGTGCTTCTACATCTGTTACTATAACCAGCCTCAGAATAGTGCTGTGAGGTAGATATGATCAGGGTTTTCTAAAATTACGTTTTTAAGATTTTTTTTCTGATTATAAATGTAATGTGTTTTCATTATAGAACTTTCAGAAAATACTGAAAATCATAAGAAACAAATTAAGATTGCCCGTAAATCAACACTTGCCAGAAATAGTCCCTTAAACCATTCTGGTATATATCCAGCCCTGTAGATAATACTTTTGTGCATACACACATATATCTGTGGATTATATTTTTAAGGTTGGGATCATTCTATAAAGATAATATTCTGTTTCACGCTTTTTACTTAGAAACATTTACCCATGTTACAAGTAGTCCTTGAAAACCCAACATTTACTGTGTTCATCATCTTCTGTTATAAAGGAGGTATGCGTCATGATGCTGTTGAGGAAGCAGGTTATTTTCTGTTGTTCCCTGTTCTGCTTAGCACCAGGAAGAATGCCCCAGGAAATACACCTTTTTTTTTTTTTTTCTTTTAAACGCACCTCTGATAATATCCTTAAGATAAACTGGTAGGAATAGAATGGCTAGGAATTTTCTATCCCTGTGTCTGAGTGTTGTTATACAAAATGTCAAACTGAAAGGCAGATATTTTGTCCTTATTTTATAGTTGGGTAAACTTAAGAACAGAGAGGTGCACTACTAATTTGCCTAAGGATGGACAGCAAGTCGGGGTTGGGGTGGGGTGCAGGGAAGCACGTGGGCGCCTCCGTGGCGGCATCTGCGTTGCTGGCCCTTCTCCCCCCCGTGGAGGTGAGAACAGCACCCCCTACAAACGTGAACCTCATTTGACCCAGTGGTGATTGTAGGCTGTCTCTACAACCCTCCGTCAGGTGTGGTTTGTGGTCCACGTGCTACTCAGCAGCCTGAGAACTGGAGATGAGGTAAAACTTTATCTCCCATCCCGTCAGTGCATCTTCGGGCTTCCTGGGCTCTCCCTCTGGGCAGCTCACCCTCCCCCCAACAAGTCCAGCACTATCTCAGAATGGTAACTGGACCGCCTGCCAGCTTGCCTCCCTTTGTTATCTCCCACATTTGGGGAGAATGCCCATCAAGTTCCAGGCATTGTGCTGGATGCAGAGCGTACAACAGAGATGTGTTTAGTACTGGTCCGCAAAGCCCAGCTAGGGTTGAAAGCCAGGGGCAAACAGTTCATTGATGAAGCATGATGAAGACACGGTTGTGGGCCTGTGGAAGAAACAACATTTGATTTGATGAATTTCATAGTGATGTCCCTGGTGCATGACCGACCTCACTCTGTAGCCAGTTTGGGCCTCCTCTTTCAGGGTATGGGTTTTATTCAAACCCATCCCCCACAGTCTCCTCATGTTCCCTCCTTTTGTCCCTTGTCTACTTTGACTTGCTTCCATGTTTTAGTGGATTGCTAGCATCCAATAAGTAGCTGATGGAGTGACCCAGTTATGGGGCCTCTGCAGGCCGTATTTGGGACCCCAGTTCGGCACTCATAAATTCCTGAGGAGTTGCACCAGTCCCAAAGTCTCATTTTCCTGATGCGTATAGCGAAAGAAAAGAACTAGGTACTAAAAATAATAGCTAACATTTTTCGGAGCACCTATCACATACCATTCGCTGTCCTCAGGGCTTTACGCATCTTAACTCATTGAAGCTCACCCACCTTGGTGGGGTAACAGTGACTTGTATCCCCATCCTCAGGGTAGGATCGAGGGTCCAAGACCACACAGCTGGATGGTGGAGACTGGCTGACTTGAGAGCTTGCTGTCTTAATACCGCACTCCACATTTTTAGGACTCTTTCCTCTTGTATCCATCTCCTTTCCTTACATTGTACCTGACACGGGAGTTTAATGCCAGCAGTTGGGGAGAGCAGACACTTTCTTGAAGTGGTAAGTTACTGTCTCCCAAACACGTGGATGTCCACAACATTGTCCATTTCTCCATGGGGCTGTGAGGTTTCCCAGAGCCAGAGGAGGTGAGGTTGGGAGAGGCCAGCTTTTTATGCTATCTGTTTTCTTGCTCACTGGCTAGCTTCTGAGCATTTTTATGCTCTCTGTTTTCTTGCTCACTGGCCAGCTTCTGGGCATGAGTTGCTTGAAGGTCAGTGGACTCCGTGATGCACCAAAACAGGTGTCGTTTCTGCTCTCGGGACACTTGTGACCCAGAAAGTGGGGAAATAAGTCATAAAGCTGGTGGGATGGTTGGGAGAGAAAGCAGTAAGAGTGAAATTCTCTCCAGGTTGAAATACCAGCTCTTTTCAGATCTGGAAGGGGCGGTCGGTTCTGATGTAAGGGCTGTCTCTTTCTCCAGGGGACAGCTCGTGTACCCAGGTCTCTTGCAAGTCCAGAATGCATAGCAGTGCTCTCGCTGTCCAGAGCATTCACTCCGGGGCTGCATTTTATTGTTGTCATAGCACCTGGCTTACAAAAATATGCTTCGTCATGATGGAGGGGAGAAGAAGGAGGAAAATAAAGCTAGGTTTGAGATCAGCTGTAGATTTTTTTCCCCCTCCTATTGAAATTTATAGTAAGCAAAAATGCCTGGGGGCTTGGACAGCTTTGAATGAAAAAAATATAGATACATATATATGCATGCTGGAACAATGTCAGGCTTCCAGTGTGTCTCTGGTTCTTCTCTGAGTCCCCAATCTAGGGGGTTCTTCTGTAGCTTGATTCCAGCAAGAACAGGCACTGCTTGAGTGTTCATTTCAGTGGCATTGACAATACTGACAATATAATTGACCTAAAAAGTTCTGGATTTCCTGTTAATGCACTTTAGAAATGTACATCAACTACCAAAAAAAAAAATCATTTCTATCTACATTTCACTTGATTTCCATTTTCAAGAGAGAGGCTTCATCATTATTATTCTATTTGAATAGCACTGATATCTTGAAGGATGGAAGGAGATTTCTATTGTATGCGGGAGTACTTTATTTCGATATTTTCTTTGTCTGATTATACATGATAAACACACATTAGTGACATTTCGTGCATGTTTGGAAGATAAATGGGGATATCTCTTTAAACCATTCCTGACACTTGCTAACCTGTGAGCTTAATGGCATTTTCTCTTTGATTCAATAATTTGTCTGTCAAAAAAAAGCTGGGCTGACATTCTCCTTGTTGTGGGATTGAAATGGAAAGAAATCTCTTCGCTTGAAGATAATTTTTTTTTTTTTTAAATTGAGGGGAACATTTTAGGATAAAAATGTTTTTGAAATTATTTGGGTTTTTGGGGGTGGAGGTGGGGGGCCGGGACTGGGAGGGTGTTGCTGATGAGTGCCGGAGCTCTGACACAGTGCGTGTGGCAAGTGATAAAGGGGAGGCGATTGCCTCAGTCTGAAAGTCCTCTCGAAATAATTAGGGAACATGTGAATTCTTGCAAATGAAGATGGCTTCTGCTGGTGTGTCTTGTGGGAGGCTGTCAGCCTTCCTTCTGTGGAGGTTGCGGGGTTGGGGTGTGGGTCTGTGAGTGCTGGGATGGCTCTGACTCAGTGTGCCTGCCTCGGTTCCCCGAAGCCTCGTTCGGGACGAAGGCGGAGGGAGGAGGCTGGCTGTGCCTCGTTCTGGAGAGGCTTTAAATCCAGCTGGTTGTTTTCCCTTTGCTTGGAGATTTTGGAAAAGCCCTGTTCAGGGACTCTGGTGAAAATGAATCCTAGAGGTGAACCTAGAGTCGGGAGGCAAAGGGTGGGCTGAGAGGGACAGGCTTGGGGCTCTTGAGGGAGCCCTTTGCATTTGTGACAAAGGTGGCCCAGCATATTGGGTAAGAGGTGACACTTCAGAGCTGTATCATGTGACCCCACAATGTACTCCTTAGACACCTCCCAGCCCTGCAGTAAAGGGCTTTGGAAAGTCTGATTTACATAAAGATAACTACAGTTGGCAGGTGACTGTGGCTGGGAGCAAGATGGGGGAGAACATGTGGTGTTCAAAGTCGGCCTGTCCCCCTGCCCCCCTCCAGCCCCAGGGGGTCTTCACACATGCCATTAGGGAACACTGACTTATTAAGCTCCCTCATATTGATTCATTCAACTATTTTATTAAATCCCTGTTGGGTGCATAGTTCTAGGAGCTGGGGGTGTATCCCAAGTCCTACAACTTGTTGGTAGTGACGTTGGGAATAGAACTCAGGTCTGTTGACTCCCAATCTGGTGCTTTTGAAGCACACCGCACTGCCTCTCCAGAGGTCCTGCCTTCTATAGAAGCCTAAGGGTCTGAAATTGTTTGCCATTATTTGGTGATTTCTCCCTCGGCTTCCAGTCCCCCTACAGGACTGTGGTTTCCCCTGGCTTGGAACCCGGCTCAGCCATGAGGGGTGCTCTAGCAAAACACAGTAAACACAAACGAATAGGAAAATGGTAACCATCACACACATTTTGCCGGCCTGAACTTCTCACCGGAAAGTAGGGATATTTTAAGACCTTGGAACAACATGAATACCTCTATTTTAGAGACCCCATATTACAACATATTAAACTTAGTAAAATGACCCCCTCCAACTCACATTAAATATGAGCGATGAGGTTTCAATATGAAGTTTTTGAAAGGATCCTAAAAATCATTTTCACAGTTTTGAGGCTTAAGAATAAATAAATTTTCTTATGATAAACTTTGTTACATTAAACTGTAGAGGAGCTTGGCTTGATTTGCACTTGACCTACCCATGAATATAATATTTCTTTCTGTTGAAATTTATTTGAACCTTTATTAGTCTTAGTTTTGTAATTTTTTATTCACGTGTTGGACCTATTTTTTTTTTTTTTTTTCAGATCTCAGGGATTTTGTTGACCATTCAAGCATTTAAAAGAGGGTTCTTGGCACTAGGCCTGTAGCTCCTCATGGGTGAAAGAGACTGAAAACAGACTTTCTTGCACCCACCCACCTAAAACCAGGTCCTGGGCTTCAGCATTTAACACTCCTCAGGGATCCCAGATGGGCCAGTCTTGTTTGGACTGGCCTGGGTATTATAGAGGTGACCCTGGGGATTCAGGGGGAGCTCCTGTTTTCCTTGCTGCACTGTCTGGGTCAGCTCGGGCTGCCACAACAAAATACCACGGACTGGGGGTCTTCAACAACACACATTTATTTTCTCACACTTCTGGAGCCTGGAAGTCTGAGATCAAGGGACTGGCTTCTGTTCCTGGTGAGAGCTCGTTTCCTGACATGCAGGCAGATACCTTCTCACTTTGTCCTCAGAACTCTGGTCTCTCTCATCCCATCATGAAGACCTCATGACCTCATCTGACCCTCATTACCTCCCAAAGGCCCCATCTTCCAATACCATCATAATGGGGATTGAGGCTTCAGCCTACAAATTTTGGGAGTGCACAAACATTCAGTTCATAGCATCTGTTGCGGGAAAGCATGGCCCTCACAATCTATGGCTCCAAGCTTCAAATCCCAGAGTTACCACTTTTTAGCAGGGTGACTTAGGGTGTAAGTTGGTTATATTCTCTGAGCCTTAGTTTCTACTTCTGTAAAATGGGGATAACAATCCATTTGCAGAGTTGTTACTTGTATTAGCGATAGTATTTGTAAAGGGCCTCGCACCCAGTAGGTAGCTCTTGCCCCACTCATCTGAGGGCATCTTAATTGAATGAAGAACACTTGGCTGAGTGTGAGGGGCTGAGGCAGAGGACAGGGAGACAGAACCAAGGAGCATGGCAGAGACAGGAGACAGGTGGTCGCTGGCACTAAGGCAACACTGGGCTTCTGTAAGAGGAGTTCATTTCTACATTTCTGGAAAGTCTCAGGCTTGTGGGAACCCCTCAGGTTGTACGAGAAGGCAAAGGGTGGACTGAGAAGGCTCCTCAGGACTCAAGCCTGGAAAAGGCACACAATTTGGGGTTGAAGGACCCCCAGACTGGGAGGACAAAGCTGATTCTTTCTTTCTTCTTTTTTTTTTTAACCCTCTTCCAGTAAAAAGCTTACTTAACCCAAGCTTAGTCTTCCCAGTTTGGGGGGGGGGGGGGGGGGGGGGGTGTCTCATTTTAGCCATTTCCAGAATAGGGAACAGAAACTGAAATGAACCGTTTTTTATAAATGAAGGGACGTTTGGAGTCTGAGTGAGGGGTGGGGGGAGCAGGAGTTGGTATTTATGAGCAAATGGCTCCGGCCTTCGCAAAGTGCTGGTTCCTGGGGAAGGAAGCAGTGGCCAGCGTTTAGAGAGCAAACCGAGCAGGGAGTGCTACCCCTGGCTGAGAGGATGGATGGGCAATGATATGACAGTAGTCTGTTCCCAGGCATCCCACAATTGGAGGGGATTGGCAGGTGGAAAATCGGAGGAAGCTGATAATCCCCCAAACCCTTCCTCTTGATTCATGGCTGCCAACAGCAGATTAACCTTCTTGACTGACTCAAGTCAAGCTTGGCCCATGGTGGGAAGAAACCCCCTCCCTTCCTCCCTCCCTCCCTCAAGTGCCCACTGTGCATTAGACATGATCCTAAATGCTTACATTACATCTGTGGGCAAAACTGACTACCATGCTTGTGGACCTTATAATGTACATTAAACAGTCAACATGATATATAAATAAATGGTATGGTGTGTTAGGAGGCCATACATGCTGTGGGAAAAGAGAAAAAACAGATAATAGCATCAGTCATCCTGGATGGAGGTGGCAAAGCAGGCTGTTTTATGGCACATGGTGCTTAGCAGAGGCTGTATGAGGACGGTCAACAAGTTGAGGAAGTGAGCTGAAGGAGGAAAGTGCTGTCAAAATGAGCTGGCCATCTCTGAGCTCACAAGGTCTGGGAGGGGGAGGAAGAAGCCGGCCAAGACTGGAATTCCTGGAATAAAATTTTTGCCTAACAAATGGAAACAGCATGGTTAATGGAGAGGAGGAATGGCCATGCCTGCTTGCCTGCTTGATTGCCCTTAATCACCTACAGTGCTGGGTACCACCTGATACCACAAGGTAGCGTTTGGTATCAAATGAAGATGGGGAGGCAGGGTGTAAAGCCAGCATTCTGTAGCTTAGTCTCTAATGTTTGTTGGCTAAGTGTCTGAATGAGTGAATGAGGGACTGAGTGAGTAACTTTATGAATTCATAAATCAGTGAACAATGAGTAAAGACTGACTTAAATTCATCTCTGTGAGTAATGGGTAATTTACAAGTTCACATCCTAAGTTACTGGTTGAGTGTCTAGCCTCAAGGGTAATTATTTTAAGATGATTAGCTTTAAAGATAGGGGTATATACCCCTAGGTAAATTTCCAAATATTACAATGAGAAATGATCCAACATTTTAAAAAAGCGTGTTTGGATATTCTGGTGTAGTCCAGGTCAGGTTTTTACCTATACCTGTAATCAAGGTAGAGAGTATTCTCAAAAGCAACATGTAACTTCCTCTGGTTATTTAAAGTAGGAGCAGATTCTGATAAATTTGTTAATCCTGTCAACAACTCCTCTTAGTTTTTAACTGTGATCTAGAGATGGAAGCAGAAGATTGGATATCTGGTAGATATGCTGGCCTACTGATTACCAAACTTTGTCTGTTAATCAGAAAGTCTTGGGGGAACAGAGACAGGCTGTTTCCATACTCTAGATCTATTGTAGTAGAAGTTCCAGTTTTGGTCCCTAGCATCTGTATTTTTATTTTTATTATCTATCTATCTATTTATTTATTTTTAAAGATATTATTTATTTGACAAGCAGAGATCACAAGTAGGCAGAGAGGCAGGAAGAGAAAGAGGAGGAAGCAGGCTCCCCGATGAGCAGAGAGCCCGATGCAGGGCTCCATCCCAGGACCCTGGGATCACGACCTGAGCCGAAGACAAAGGCTTTAACCCATTGAACCACCCAGGCACCCCTCATCTCTATTTTTAAATCCCTTCTCAGGTGGTTTTGTTGCAGATGGTGGAGGGACTTACTAATCAGGAAAGTCAGCTTTGAGGGCAGAAATTATGACCTCTTCTTTTAAAGTATTTTTTTTTTTAATTGGTGTCTCCTTTCATACTAGAAAAGCAGTAAATCTTTGTTGCTAGAAGCCAAACAAAACAGATTCATCCCCTTCCGCCAAGGTAGAATTCCAGTCTTCTCCTTACTACTTTGTCCAATTTCCCCCCCACATATAAGACTACTATATAAATATGACTAAACCATTTGCATTTTTTTCGGATACATTATCCATATTTCTCCATACCTTTAAAGCCATAGGATATTTCGGAGTATAGAAGTGAGGGAGTATTTCCAGCTTGCGGAAACCGCTTACTTTCCTCAGCTCTTTGCACGTAGAAAAATGTCGATAAACCATTCTTGCTGGAAGAAGAGGTGGCGGCTGTCTTGTACCACCCACCCATGTCCTTGTTCCTGGTCTTAGCACAGAGAAGTCCTTGCTCGAACTCTCTCTGTTCCCCCCAAAGAAGCTTGGTGCTAAAATAAGGTGACTTAATTCTCCTAAAGGAAAGTTCTGGGCAGTGGCAAGAACCTCTCTGGTGTAGGGGTTCAGGTGAATTTGAAAAGGAGTCATTGTTTCACAAAGTGAAGGAGACTAAACCAGCCAGTCAAAGGTGTGGATGGTGCAACATCTTCAGACGCTGCCTCCAGAGATTATAAACCATTAAAGGAGACAGAACTTTCTCTTCCTGGAGAGTGAATGTACCAATACAGGGAAATACCTGGTGAGGATCACGAAAGACCGGAGAGTCCTTGTGCCCTCTTGGGAGTGAAGTCATCAGTGAAAACCCCTCAGAGGAGTGAATTTGGATTGAGTTTGGAAGGAGAGTCCGAATTAGCTCAGCGGAGAGAAGGTTCCTTGATGTCTCCACCTTGCACATGGAGAGAGCCGGGGTGCCTCTGTCCCACCCTAGGAAGAACCCTGGGCTGGCATGTGGGGCTCTTGGAAACTAGGTGGTTAAGGCCCCAAATAAAGTAATGACTCCTTGGACCCTCCGAGAGGAGAAGCAACAGCAACAAAAAGCTCAGCCCTCAGCCGAGCCAAGCTCCAAGAGCCCCTTTCACAGACACATAAATATTTAATAATCATCTGTCTACAACCAATCTAGGGGAAAAAAATCTTTAAATAGACTGCTCGAAAGGCCAAAACCTGAATTTTAATTGAGGTACTTTGAATTACTCCCATTAGTCAGTCGCTCTGACTTTTTCTTAGTGAGGGGTGGATTGTTTTTGAAAGGGGGATCAGAATTATTAGCAGCCCTTAAAACACACACACATGCGCGCACGCACACACACACACCCACACCCGCTGTTCCTACTAAATAATAAACCAGGCTTCGTTTTTAAAAGATGTGGCATTTTCGGAACACAAAGCAGGAGGGCAAAGTACAAGGCGCCCCACACATTAGGGATGCAATTCGAGGAGGTAAGGGCATCGGGATGTTTAGCTGAGCATTTTGTTGCCAAATCACCTCTGTGATTCTCCCTGGTCCCAAGAAAGTTTGCAGGATGGAGGAGGCGTGCTTGTGTGAGCACGTGTGTGTGTGTGTGTGTGTGTCTGTGTATTTATATATTTATTTTCCTTTTCTCTGCCCCCTGGTCGTACAGTCTCCTGCCGCCGATGTAACAGTCCTCTTGGAGGTACCCTTGTATCTCACGCTAGCCAATTTCAACAGTCTAAAGTGCTCAAATTGAGCCATTTTGCTCTCAGTAAAATAAACCCCAGACCATTATGTGTGGTTTTTCATTCACCCGCCTCCTTGTCTCCCTTCCCTTGGCCCCTCTCTGCCCCCCTCTCCCCTCCTTTCCCATTCTCTCCTTTGGCTCCCCTGCCCGCCTGTGAATGGGAGGGGGAGCAGACGTCCTTTAGGAGAACACTGTTTTCAGTCCAGCCGTGTCAGCTCCACTTGGGCACAATTTGCTTTGAGATCTGTGTCATGGAGCGGAGCCCCAGGGTCACCCCCCACCATAATTGATCTTGCTTATTCATCTGCTTCCCCCGTGTGTCTCCCTTTCCCCACACTGGTCTTTGTTTGGATAAACAGTGTGAAGATTTACTGTGGTGCTGAAAGCCGCCTGCCCCACCGTCCCCACCGCCTCGTCCAGGGTGAAACCATGGAGTGGCACTTAGGGAAGAAAGTTCTCCTGCCTCCCCACCACCCCCCCATCCCAAAGACGGAGGACATCTCCCAGTGTCACATGCGAGGCAATTTCCAGACTAATTTACTATGGAATCACTTTGCACGGCCCCTCATGCACTGGTATGAGAAATGTTAATTGGTGTGTGAGCCTGAGATGCACTTCGGAAGGATTTATTGTTGTAAGCAAAGGAGGGGAAGGGGAGCCGCGTCCATCTTTGTGATGGCCCGGAGTCCACACTCACTCGCTCCAGATGATTTTTAAAAAACCAGTGGTAATGATGGATCTGAATCCAGTAATTTATTCGATTTTGGGTCATTAACCCTTGTTCTGCTTATGGCAGCAAATGACTTCATCGTCAGCGATGATGAGTGTTCCAAACTGTGGGGATACTTGGCTCTCTCGAGCTCTCATCTGAAAATCAATTTTAAGCAAGTGGCAGGCATTAGAAATCCTCTCCGCTTATAGGTTTCTGCGGCATTGCCTCTAGGATTTGAAGGCGCGGGGAGGGCAGTGGCGGGGGGGAGAAGAGAGCCCCCAGAAAACTTCTATAGCCCAAGAGTTTGTGTTGGGGTGGCTAATGTCCTGAAAAGGCTGACAATAGACTCTGTCAAAATGGGTCTTTAGGAGTGGGGAATGGATCGCAGTTTGGAAATGGGGGAAAAGGAAAGAAAGGAGCAAGCCTTCATCTAGTGATCCTGCCTATAGACTGAATGAAATAGCTTGAAATCATTGTTTTGATTCCCATTGACTGAAAGCTGGAGGGGCTTTGCTGGTTAAGCTTTTAAAGCCGCAGCCTTTTAAACACTTTTTTTTTTTTTTCCCTTTTTGCCTGGTGCACCCTTTCTCTAGTTGACCTTGAAACACATTAACTCATCTTTGGAAAGAAACTAAGCAAAACACCTTTTGCCTTCAACTCTGGGCTGCCTTCTGTCCCAGAGTGTTCTATACATCGGTGGCATCGCCCGGTGTCCCTGCCTGCGGGGTCCAGAGGACTGGGGTGGTTGGTGCCCGCCTGCCTCCAGGGAGGGCAAGGAAGTTAACACTCGTGCAGCTCCCCCACCGCATCCCTCTGCCACATCAGACAAGCAGACCCGCAGCGTTCAGGGTCAGGGAACTCCTTCCCTGCCTTTGAAGGTATAAACCAGTGTTTGGGCAGTGCTGGAGAGCTCTCCCAGACCCGTCTTGACGCACTGTGTGTGTGAGCCCTGGCCTTTCCTTCAGCATAGACATGGGAAATACATTTCACTGCTGAAATTTCCAGTTGAAATAATTGTTGGAAAATATGGATTTTAAGAAACTTTTAAATGGAAGAGATTTAATCATCATTGAGCCAATTCTCTCCCTCTCTCTTTTTTTTTTTTTTTTTAAGATTTTTATTTATTTATTTGACACAGAGAGATCACAAGTAGGCAGAGAGTCAGGCAGAGAGAGAGGGGGAAGCAGGCTCCCTGTTGAGCAGAGAGCCCGATGCTGGGCTTGATCCCAGGACCCTGGGATCATGACCTGGGCCGAAGGCAAAGGCTTAACCCACTGAGCCACCCAGGCACCCCTGGGCCAATTCTCTTATTTTCATAGATGCAGAATGCGTGACCCAAACGCGTCAAGTGCTTTGTCCTAGATCACGCAGACCGTAGGAAGCAGAAATGGTCTTCGAGGCCAGGTTTCCTGGGGGTAGAAACAGGTTGCCTTGCCCTAGGTGTGGGAGTAAAGGGGCTGCCTTGTCTGTAAAGAACATATAAAACATAACAAAACCCCAGGCTCTGATTTTATTACCACCATGATCTGACGGTTTCAAACAGTGTCAGTGATACAATACCCCGCCCTTGCCGTGTTGGACACTCCCGCTGGCCTCCTCCCTGTCTCCTTAGTACACCACTGGCTCCTCACTCTCAGTTTCATGTTTCCCCCACCCAACCGAGATGTAGCCCCATCAAACAAACCACAAGCAAACAAAGAACAAATCCTGCATTAAAGTACTCCCCACTTCTTTCAGAGTTAAGTCAGGGAAATGACCTTTTGGAGAGTTCACTCGAATGCAGGGTTGGTGCAGATAAAAGGCAATGTCTTAAAAATCCAAATGAGGCAGACCCAAAAGAACAGTGATGGGCTCTGCAGGACTTGCGTGGCCCCCATCTGTCTGGTGGCGAGCACGGGGGCTGAGCCCTGCCTGCACGCTCTCGCCTAATGCAGGGCCCAGGAGCTCCCAGCGCTGGGTCTGGGTCAGAGTCAACAGAGTTGAAAACTCTTGGGATTACTGTCTAAACCCAGTTCTCTCCTGGATGATTAGAGCCTCTGGGGAAGTGCTTGGTGGTCTGAGGGCTTGACCCGCTGGTGTGTGCGTTTCTGTGTGGTCATTTTGGCCAGACTGGCTGCTGTCCGGGCTTTTTTTGTCCTCTGCAGCGGCCCCCTGCACCGGGTGGGTACGTATTCCAGTCTGACAGCAGCTGCCGAGTCATCAGTTCTGACAGACGGCTGCCTCTTTGCAGGGCCCACCCCACCCCCCCCCCCCCCCCCCCCCCCGCCCCGCAACCCCAGCCCTTCATTTCATCTTTCCCTGTCAGAACTCACCCTTTGGCAGAAATCTTTTCCGAGAGCTAAATGTGAGCCTCAAAGAGATGCCGTCAAGGTATTTTTCATAATTTTCAAAAGTAATTTCCTTCCTCCACCCGCCCCCCCACCCGCCTTCTCTTCATTATAATTATGTCTTAGCAGCTACCCAAATCAGGATGGCAGCAGCCAGTCCCCTCCCCTGCGGGGAGGCCCAGCCTTTCCCTGTTGGGCTGGCCTGGGGGAAGGCTCCTGGGAGAGGAAGGCTGGACAAGCAAAGGCTTTCTCTCCGTTGGCTTCAGAGGCAAGGTGGTAGAATCATTTCCTCCGAGGAAGGAAAACTTAAAATGGTTTCATTTTTTTGCTCTAGAAAAGGACCCCGAAGGCATTTCCCCACATGCTGGGTCCATAATAGTATTAAGGGTACTCTTAATCCAGTTCATGTGTGTGTGTTTAAGAGTAGGTGACTTCTGTTCCAGAATGTTCTCTGCCATTGTTTGACTCTCCCACTCCTTTCCCTCTCAGGTTTCCTCACTCCCTCAGGGAGGAGTCAAGGAAAAAAATTCATCTTTTTTCTCTGAATCTCCTCCCTGCCTCCCCCCACCTCTGAATCCCTCCTGTGACTGGTTCTCAACAGGCATCTCTCCCCAGGAGCAGGAAGAGAAGTAGCCTGTGTCTCTGGCCCTCTGCAGGGACTCTGGGATGGCCAGCCCTGGCCGAACGGAGATCCTGGGGGTAAATTATCCTCTCCTAGGGATTCTGGGACTTGACATTCAAAAGTTCTATTCATTGAAAACAGACACTAGCCCCGAAAACCTGGTTTAGTAGATAAAATCTGTAACCACAAGAGGATAAATCTAGTTTGGCTTGTTTGTACTGGTCTAATTTAATATGATCTCCCTTGGAGTTTCCAGCGTCTAGATTTTCTAGATCATTAAATCCATTACTTTTCGCTGTTTGCTTTTTTTTTTTTTTTTTTCCCCGAGGGTGGGGTAGGGAGTGAGTATATTTTTTAGTGGCCCCATGCACTGATCAGGACAGCCTCATCAATGCCCATTTGGGGTCCGAAGTGACTAATTTCTGGGCCTAAGGGCTCTAAAGGTAGATTTCTACCCATTTAACACAATGACCCTAATAGCCAAGTCAAAAAAAGGGGGGTCTCCTTGCTGCTGCCGCTGCAATAGTAGGACTCACAGAGGCATGGAGAAGTCATTTCTCACCTCCTGAAAATGCTGAACACCAGCATGAAGGGTGTGGGGAGTGGCCGTCTCATCTCCCCTATCGAGGATGGGCTGAAGAGCCTGGGAGAGATAGCTGTGAGCTAATCTGTGCCCTTGAGCAAATGGACTGCCCCCTGGACCTTTGGACCTTTGAACCTTCATGGGGCCAGTGGAGCAGGTTTCACACCTGCCTTCCAGGTCAGCAGGCTGATGTCCCTGAGAGCTGCCTGGAATCACAGTGCTCGTGAGAGCCGACATCAGCCTTTCATTAAGGAGCAACCCCTTCCCGGTGTCCGGTGTCCGTTTTCACATCTGTAAGAAAGGGATTCTGTGGGATTAAGTGTCACCTACGCTTCCCACATTCACTTCTGCTAAGCGGCAGGTGAAGAGCGGAGAGTGTCCCAGATTGCTGTAGCCTTAGTCCCTGCCAGTTCCCTCCCTTCTCCCAGGCCCGCCTGCCCTCAGCCATCCCGCCCACCCACCGGGCACTGGACTCTTGGTAGTGAGATGTGGCTGCAGGGAGTGGTGTGTGTCAGAAGCTGCAGTCAAGGTCACAGTCGCTCCAGGGCAGGGCTCCTAGCTCAGCGACACCACCAGAGCGTCCATGCCCCCACTGCCATGGCAAAGAACCAAGGGAAGACCACAGAGGCTGTCTGCTTATTGGAAATTTGAATACATGGCTCAGGGTGTGCGCGCGTGTGTGCGTGTGCATGTGCGTGCATGCACGCGCATGTTTCTCTCCAAGTATTTTTTTTTAAACTTTAAGATGATCCATTCTTTAATTTTGGGGGGACATTATCCTTTAGATAGCCCATATGGATTTTTCCTGCCCCGTAACCTCTCCAAACAAAGAGAAAGCACAGAAACAAAGCAAGCTAGGAGGCAAGTTTTGCAACTTGTCAGTCTGAGCAGTGAAGCAGTACGCGTGCGCAATGTGTGTGTGTGTGTGTGTGTGTGTGTGTGTGTGTGTGTGAGAGAGAGAGAGAGAGAGAGAGACACTGGAGTGAAACACTTCGTCACTAAATGGTGTCCTTCCTCGGGCAGAAGACGACACTGCATGGTGACTTTTCCTGCATAATTGGACTGTCTCTTCGTATAAACCAAGACGCTTGTTTCTGAATATAAGCCCATGCGCTCTCAACAGGTCAGGAGCGATAGTAAAAACCTGTTGTCTGGCTTTGTATTCGGAATAATGGAGTCACTAATCTACTTGATCTGGCCAAGTCAGATAAAGAAGAAAGTGAGGGATGCCCATGTTTCAGGGATAGAAGGTACTTGTAAAAGCAATTTCTTTGGGGGAGGGGAACCGGGGAGTGGGGGGAGACACACAGGAGGGAAAAAAAAAGGAGCAAAGACTGTTGGAAACCTTTTAATTAGTACTAATTACCTCAGCAGAAAATGTTGGAAGCTTGAAAGGATTTGTGTCAGCAAGTGAAAGATCAAAGATTGCTAGGCTCGCATTTTAATCTGTTGGCTATAAAAAGGAATGAGGGGGGTGGTAATGGGACCCAGGAGAATGGCTGCCCAGGTGGCTCTGCCCTTAATCCCTTCTGTACTGCTGCGGCCTGAGGCCTAGTCCCAATTACATAATAAGATGATTTAATTTAATTTTTTTTCTTTTGCTTTGACTCCAGCTGGGGTGTAGAAAAGAGGAAGGGTGGTTTCTCTCCCTTTTCTCAAGGATGGAGTAGGCCTGGAGACCATAGACTTTTGGTAGATGCACAATCTCTTCTATTGATTTTCTCCATCTTCTTCTCATCCAACAAAAGGACACTTTAATTTCAATGAGGACAAAACAACACACGGAAACTCCACTCGAGGGAAAGACCTCTTGAGGGATGGAGGAGTCGCAGGGTATACTAGGAGGTGAGGCCTGGCGATGGTGGGGCTGTGGTTAGGGCCTACCTGGAGCAAGAGGTAAACCGTGGCCCTGGAGAACCTCACCTGCTGGGCTCCTCACTGGTCGTTCTGTGGAGGTCCAGTGGGGCAGGCAGAGGGGAAAGGGAGAGAGGGAACAAGGACCGTGGCGCTGACCATCCGCAGTGCTCAGTCAGTGGGGGGCCTATGTGTTTGCTTCCCTCTCCCTTTCTGTTGCCACCCTCTTTTCCTCCTCCTTAGGAGCAGATTCGGCTGGACAGTGTCTGCGCAGCTGTGGTGGTTCTGCCCATACCCCTTTGGCACTCACCATTCCTGTGCACACCAATTTCTTGGCTTCCGACTATAGGCACTCATGACTCTTTTTCTTAGGCTTCTGGAGCCTGCCCAGCCCTGAACCAGTGACTCATGGAGGAAGTAGATAAATCTCTCTGTTCCCTGCCCCTTCATTGGATAGAGCCCTGAGAAGTGACCCATCCCGCATCCCATACTAGTCTAGAGCAGAGGTTGGCCCAAGGGCCTTATCTGGCCTGTTTTTGGAAATAAAGTTTTACTGGAACATTTTTATGGCTTCATTTATATATTTATTTAATATCCATTTTTTTTATGTATTATCTGTCTAGTATCACACAGAGGATTTGTGACAGAGATCATATGGCCCTCAGATCCCAGCATATTTATGATCTGGCCAGCGGCATAAAAAGCTTACTGATCCTTGCCCTAAAGAGGGGTTTGAGTTCCATTTGGCCCCAACAGTAACCGAGCTCATGATGCATCATTTATTAACTTCTTTCCCTTTCTGCTTTCATTTTCTGGTGCTTTGTAGGATTAATTCTCAAATAAACAACTTGCTCTCGTATCTCCACCTGAAATTCTATTTCTGGGAACTCTGCATGCACAAAGACAGAATCCCTGCAGAGAGTGCTGGTTTGCCTCTGTCCCTTCCTGGGTGCAAAGTGTACGTGTTCAGAAATGTAGTGAAGTGGATGGCAGCTCAGCTCAGAGAACCCCCAAACTGCTGCAGACCGCTGCACTTTGACTGAAGGATCTGCATGCATGACATTGATCCTTTTCATTCGTCAGTTTAGGCTCATTTCTAAGCTTTTAGGTGAGCTGCCCCAGGACAAAAGCCTACATGGTAGAATGAAGACTGCTGCCTCTGGATCCATGAGCGGTGCTCAGTGCTCTGGGTCATGACGC
Source organism: Mustela putorius furo (assembly GCF_011764305.1). Classification (NCBI taxonomy): domain Eukaryota; kingdom Metazoa; phylum Chordata; class Mammalia; order Carnivora; family Mustelidae; genus Mustela; species Mustela putorius. Next base: position 6,858,308 of record NW_025421449.1, read on the forward strand.
TGTTAACATTTTTCGTGCTGGGAGACCTGATCTAGAGTAGCCCAGCTCCTTTTCAGAAAGCCAGACCACTGGACTCGATATTTAAATACCCACTTACTTTTGAACAGGCTACCAGGGAAAATTTGGGGCCCAGATCACTGGTGTTTGGCTTGTATCCCTTCAGTCAAACATGTAAAGTGCCTGGCACCTCAAATCTGATATACAACTCCTTCTTGTGTCTAGGTATTTTTGGTTTTCCTTCATCTCCTTATCTCAGTTAGTTCTGATATTCTTTTTTTTTTTTTAAAGATTTTATTTATTTGACAGAGAGATAACAAGAGAGGGAATACAAGCAGGGGGAGTAGAAGAGGGAGAAGCAGTCTCCCGGCTGAGGAGACAGCCCTATGTAGGGCCCAATCCTGGACCCTGAGATCATGACCTCAACCTAAGGCAGAGGCTTAACGACTGAGCCAACCAAGCAGCCCAAGAAAATGCTTTTTATTTTTTATTTATTATTCTTTTGCCTTTTTCTTTTCTTATTTATTCATTCATTCATTCATTCATTCATTTATTTATATTTTTATTTTTTATTTATTTTCAGCATAACGGTATTCATTGTTTTTGTACCATACCCAGTGCTCCATGCAATCCATGCCCTCTCTAATACCCACCACCTGGTTCCCCCAACCTCCCACCTCCCCACCACTCAAACCCCTCAGATTGTTTTTCAGAGTCCATAGTCTGATATTCTCTTATTAGGAGGACAGAGAAGGTCTTAGTTGGAAAGTTAGGGAAATAGGTACACCAGCATCTTGTCATTTGTGTTAATTATCTAGTGCCATGTAACAAATCACCCCCACAATTTAGCAAGCATTATCTATCACAGCTTCGGTGGGTCTGGAGTCTAGATGTGGCTTAACTCAGGGTCTTTCACAAGGCTGCAATTAAGATGCCAGAGGGGGCTGTCATCCTCTCAGGCTCATCTGGGGAGGATCCATGTCTAAGTTCAATCACATGGCTGTTGGTAGGATTCAGTGCCTTACAGAATGTTCGACAAAGGCCTCATTTTCATGGTGGATGGTCAGAGGGCTCCCTGGGTCCCTTGCTAAGTGGGTCTCTCCACAGGGCAGCTCACAACATGGCAGCTAGCTTTTAAAGAAGTGGGCAAAAGAGAGTATTCCAGCAAGATGGAGGTCACAGTCTTTTTTTTTTTTTTTTTTTTAAGATTGTATTTATTTATTTGACAGAGATCACAAGTAGGCAGAGAGGCAGGCAGAGAGAGGAAGGGAAGCAGGCTCCCTGCTGAGCAGAGAGCCTGATGCGGGTCTCAATCCTAGGACCCTGAGATCGTGACCTGAGCGGAAGGCAGAGGCCTTAACCCACCGAGCCACCCAAGCGCCCCTGGAGGTCACAGTCTTTTCGTAACCTTACCTTATAAGGGAGAACTCATTCCTTTTCCTAATTCTGATCATTGGAAGCAAGTCACTGAGGCACTAGGTCCAGCTCTCATTCAGGTAGAGAATATGCATACCAGAAGAAGGGACCAGTGGGAGTCATTTTAGAAGTTGCCACCCACACCTTTGACACTTACTCCTAATATTCCATTATTTTGACATTAAGAATGAGGAATCCAACATTTTACTGTTTGTCTTTCATCATTAAATAGTATTAATGATCTCTGGAATGAAGTATTCCTAAAACTTCTGTTACCTACTCCTCTGTGTTCTTAAAGAGACTACACAGCATACACTTGTATAATTTGAAGTTTCATTTCAGAAAATACACCCTTGAGAGTATCATTCTTGGACTTCCAGCCTAAAGTGGATCATTCCCTCTGGATTCTTAAAGGACTTATTTTCTATATTGTTTATTTGGCATATAATCATATAGCACTTTGTGACAGTTCTCTTGTTATCTTGAGTTACTTCTTGAATCTTGTATTGTTTAATTTCCACATGTTGACATCTTGTCTCTCCATAAGAATTATAAACAATTTGAATGCAGCAACTGTCTAATACTTCAAATAAAAGCAACTGCAATCATTCTCTTAAAATATATGTTGACTTTTTCCCTTCAATGTTGTTGATTTCTGACTCATGACCATGATTCTTGATGGCTCCTGAAGGGTGTGGTGTTCACTGCCCCCACACTGAGTAGCCCCAGTCTCCTCTGATTTGTTAATCTAGTCTATTTATTTTGGTAGGTGGTTTTGCTTTGGTTTTCAATCTGTTTTTCTTTGATATTAATCCAGTGGTCTTGATTCCCTGCCTTTTCTCCAATTTTGGCCAAGGATCAGGAAACTAGTCTTACAGTGTTGCTTTGATTGAAAGTCACAGTTTTCTGTATGAATGCTTAAGATTCCCTTCTATACTAGCCTGGCTTTGTGATGTCATTGTGGAGGCTCAGAGGGGACTGAACCTTTTTTGAATATTGACTTCACACCAGCATTGTTCATATACCTCTATGTTCTTCACTATGGCTCAGAAAGGGACAGTGGATGCAAGTGTGAACTTTAGATAAGTAGTGTGCTCCCTCTATGTATTCTGAATGATGGTTGTGCAAAGCCTTGGGAAGGAGAGTGAAAATGAATATGGTTTGAGGACTGTGGAGCTGACCACCCATCAGTGCTTATGATGGTGAGTTCTGAGGGCCTGGCTCAAATAGCCACCTATGGAGAGTTTCTCTCATGGTATCACCTCTGTGAGCACCACCAGCAAGAACCTTGGCACTCTTTATGGAACTAGTTGTCACTTAGGCATTATGGGTTGAACTGTGTCTCCCCCTTCTCCAAATTCATATGTTGAAGTTCTAACCCTTAGTACCTCAGAGGATGAACATAGTTGGCAATAATGTTGTAAATACAATTAGCTAAGGTAAAATGAGATCATACTAAAGTAGGGTGGGTCCCTAGTCCCATACGATTAGTGTCCTTATAAGAAGAATGCCATATGAAGAGACAGACCCACACATAGGGCCCATGCTGGGAGAGAGCCCCAGAACACATCCTTCCCTAGCACCTGCTGACTAACACTGACTTCTAGCCTCCAGAACTGCAAGACAAATCTCTGTGGTTCTAAGCCAACTGGTTTGTGGTGGTTCGTTATAGGAGCCCTTGGGAAACTCATACAGGAAGTATTCTTGTCCTGGTTTTGAGGCCCTAGCACCTCACGTCCTGTCCTTGGTCCTGAACCAGTGCTCCTGCTTTCTCTCTCCACACTTTGCCTTGCTCAGCTGTGTCCTTCAGGATTCCCCTTTCTCTAAGGGGCAGGGGTCGATGTTTCTTTGCTGTAGATCCAGGCTGGCTGCTGCTTCCCCATGGAAAAAGGAGTCCATCAGGAGTGAGGTGGGAAACTTCTCTGCCCATGCTCGGACAGCTGCACTGGGGCAAATCTGAAATGTCAGAGCAGGGCGTGTCTTAGGCCTGGGACAAGACCATCTGTGTGGAGTGTTTTCTCCGTAGGTTTCCCAAGAAGTGTACACATCTTCTGAGGGTGTACCCGTCTGCGGAAGTTCAGAACTTCTGAGTGCTAATGAGCTGCAGTTTCCAATTCGCTTGATATGTTTGCTGTCACTTTCTTCTCTGGTGATGTTGGGGAAGGGAAAAGTCACACTGTCTGTCTGTCTTGTCTATTTCCATAAAATGGGGAAGTTCTGTTACTTCCCTTGTGGAGACTGACAGCTGTGCATCTCTTCCATCACTGGAGAGACTCTTTCCCAGATCAGGAATCAGGCCAGCAGAATTTGGCTGTAACCCTCTGCTGTCGAGGAGGGCTTGCAGGACAAGTAGTGAGAGCAAGAAGGAAGGAGAGAAGCTCACCTCACAATGAGGGAGCAAATTCATTATCTTTCCCGTAATCCAAGGTCTTTCAACCTCAGCACTAAGGACACTGGATCAGATAACATATTGTCATGGGGGCAGTCCTGTATGTTGCAGGATGATTCAAGTACGTTTGGCCTCCACTCACTAGATGCCAGTAACACCACCAAATAACAACAACCGGAAATGTCTTCAGACTTTGACGCATGTTCTTTAGGGTGGCCAAAATCACCCCTTGTGTAGGACCTCTGATGGAATCCTTTCAAACCATTGAAGGAATCTCTGTGGTGGTCTGTAGTGTTTTCTCAGGGGCAAGCACAGGCCTGTGTTATTGGAAAGGGACAGTTGTAGAGAAGTACAAGGTGGTTGTGGGGAGTTAGGGGAGCGAAAGCCTTATAAACACCAGACTTCCAGGGATTTTAAAAGACTTGGAGTGAAAAGCAGTTTCATTCGATGCATGATGTTCCAGACCTAAATGTTAAATTAATCAGGCTCTAGTGATCACATTACCCAGGGGTTGCTTTTTGCTAGCTCATGGGCAGGGTAACTTCCTTCCCTGTCTGCCCAAGATAATTCTAGTTAAAGCCTATTTTCAGGACATGATTGATAATAATATTGCCCCCTTTATTCTGGGAGGTGTTCCTGTTTAGACAACAGATTATATAATCATCCTCCTATGGGCCAAGTGCGGCCCAGCACTGTGAGTGTGGACAACCCAAGTGCTAATTCCGGGACCTTTGGATGGACCACATGCTGTGATTCCATCAGTCCTCTCCTTTCCTTATTCTCTTCTCTGCATTTTCTGTGGTTCAGCATTTCTAAAATGCACATTTCCCCCTCCCTGCCCATATCTCAACATCTCCAACTCCATCTCAAAATGAATGGCTTCTTAAAAATTGTCATTGGCCAGGAGGCCATTGTGGTGGGCTTGTTGTCATTGCAACTTCTAGCTTGGTTACAGTTACTAGTATTGTCAGTCTTGTTGACTTATATACCATTTTGATAACTCACATTCCATTTAAGAACTCGTTGTGATTTGGCATTGAAAGACAAAATTATTGTGCACATGGAAAGGGTACACACTTGATAGCATAAAGCAAGTATTTATCGGAGTAACAACCTTGATTTATGAATATGTTTCTTGCAAAGCCACAAGCAGGCTATAAGAAAGGAAGAGAGTTCCTGAGTCATTTTAAGATAGGAAACATTGGGTCATTTTTTAGTTGACAGTGGTTTTTCTCTCTTGCTAATACATAAAATCACCTTGGATTTATTGAACTACAGTGGGTCATCTGACTGGCCCCTAAAGGTGTTTGAATTAGGGATCCTCAGTGGTTCTCACACTTTGTCATGCATAGAAGTGATGAGGGGAATTAACTGTAGATATCCAGACCCTACCTACAGAGAGAATGATTTTGTGAGTCAGGGTGGATCTTGGCATCTAAACTTCTAAAGATTTATTTATTTGAAGGAGAGAGGGAGAGAGTGTGGTGGAGGGGCAGGGGGAGAGAGAGAGAGAATCCTCAAGCAGACTCCCTGCTGAACACAGAGCCCAATGACCCTAACAATCCCATGACCCTAACATCATGACCTGAGCCAAAATAAAGACTTGGATGCTGAAAAGACTGAGCCACCCAGGTGCTCCTCAACTTTTAATAAGTATCTTGGGAAATTCTGTTACATATGGTCCATAAGCTACCCTTCTAGACACACTGATAGGGTCACCCCCTTCATTCCACTCCAGAGGAATCTAAGGTTGTGAGAGGAAAAGGAAGGGGTCTGTTCCTATATAGTGATTGGGTGAGCTGGGACTGAAGTGATATTCCCCAAGCTACCTGTAAATAAATATTTTCATGAGTCTGTATTATAAACATTCCTGGGGCTCTTCTTGGCCCTTTCTTCTGGTAAGGAGACAGGATGGGGGTTTGGGCCTGCATCCAGGGTAGGTAGGTTTTCCTCTTTTCCTACTTAGCCATCACTGTGAGAGGGGCAAGGAGGGGTCTTAGTGGTCCTGTAGCTTAATTCATTACCAAGGAGACAACAGTAAGACACTTAGGACTATAGTTGAGCAGACCAAGTCTGTGGATCAGTGATGGAAGGAACGTGGAGAGTAGAAGGCCTTGGGAGTGGACTTCACCCATGGTCAGCCAGATTCAGGATGGGCTGAAAAGTCTCTTCTGTGAAGGTAGGGTGTAAGCTCCACCTGGAACCGTGGGTGTCATGTACAACAGAGAGAGCAGGTGGAGGCATTTCAAGTGAAGATAAAATGACCAGATAGGTTACTCGGTCTTCTCACAGGTCTTGGCAGGTTCTTAGAAGGTGATAGGAATAAAATCTGGAGGTCTGGCTTGAAAGTCAGGTCAAGAGGGATCAAAAAGTTAGTGTTGTCAAAAGCTTCAGGCTCATTCTTACCTATAGACAACCCCTGGTGATCCCAAGTCATTAATCCACCCGGAGGCCTATCCTGACCTGAGTTCCCTTGCTTTGAAGTGTGCTGTCCTCTGCAGCATGAGGAAATAATTTGCTGCCTGCTTCAATGAACCATCAGGAGAGCCAGCAGACCTAATGACATGTGAGAATATTAACCTCCTACCACGAAGAGCTGTGAATCTTGAGCGGCAGTCTATAATTCACCCTGGGCTCCTGAGCCAGACCTCTCCAGCTTTCTCTCACATTCACTTTCTCACTTACACCCAGAGAGAGAAGGAGAGACCTGCTCATAAAACTTTATATTCTCCAATAGTGTGAGCTTCACTGAGCTGCTTAGTAATGAGTGTCTTTCCTTTTGCAGTCATGGAAAAATGTATACCCTCAGAGGTGGGGTGGGGGGATATTTTTAATGTTGCATTTTGCATAGGATTATTTCTCGTAACATTGGGAAATGTATGGTATTATGGAAAGTGACCATTAAATGCTTGGATAACCAAACTTCTTTGTAATTCTATACTTTGTCTTAAAAATCAAAGGAAAAATGGAGGTTAGGACTCTAATCTTAGGACATTGTGGATATCACATGGGAGCTTAGAGATATTTTATGGTCACTTGAAGGCAGAAGGAGCATTTAGACCTCCCTATGTTTTAACTGTGTTTTTGCTCTTGTTTCATAAGATCATGCATCCCTTGAGGACAGGATAATATCTTAACTGTATTTGCACCTTGAGGCCTAACAGTGTGTCTGATCCATACAATATTGCAAACAATGTCAGTGAAGAGATGTCTGCCCCAGCTCCAAGTTTTGCATATGAAAACAAACAAACAAACAAACAAGGTCCACAAGGGAATTTAATTTTGGGCATAGCTAGAGTTTTCCTAGAGCTAATGTGAGCCTCTTTTCTCCTGTTCGCTCCTGGCTAGATTGACTGCCGCTCTAGGCATGAGAAAGCCATTGTGGGGTTTTCATTAAGCAATGTGTCGTTGTGATGAAAACTGTCTAGTCAACTCAGTGTAGCCAAGGGGACCCAAATCAGAGTATAAATATGGAAATGGGAGGGGCATCTGGGTGGCTTAGTGGGTTAAAGCCTTTGCCTTCGGTTCAGGTCATGTTCCCAGGGTCCTGGGATGGAGCCCCGCATCGGGCTTTCTGCTCAACGGGGAGCCTGCTTCCTCCTCTCTCTCTGCCTGCCTCTCTGCCTACTTGTGATCTCTATCTGTCAAATAAATAAAATCTTTAAAAAAATATATGGAAATGGGAAATGAGCTACCCGGGGGGTAGGAGGTGTCTAAGACATTCATGTGTAACCCCCCTGGAGGAGAGCATCTAACAAAGTAGGAGTTCTTGAACCTGCTAGAAAATCTGAGCCCGTCAGGCTCTGCACAAGTGGGAGCAGACTGGTTTCATTCACCCAAAGCGTGAATAAGGGGTGCTCAGTAAACCCTCATTGAAGACAAGTAAATGAATGAATGAATAATCCATTCTGTACTTATTAAAGTACTTTTCTGTTTAGCCAGGCTATTTAATTTCCATATCTTAAGTATCTCATCACTGTATTGGGCACATAAAGGCTTTTTGATGATTTATATAAATAACAAAATCAAACTTTCTTCCTCTGTTGACTGGGCTAGCACAAAGAGTGGAAAAACCAGTGGTTAGTGTCCACTCTGGGTATATATAACTCTCTGTCCTTCTGGTGTCTCCAAATTGTTCTCCTCTTCCTTCTGCCATTTTCTTCTTTTTAAAATTAATTTTACTAAAACCAGTCAAATTAAAACTGCTTCTGTCCAGGGCATCTAAAGGTCCATTCATTATGGCTTCTTATCTTGGCAGACGATCGGCATGGAAAGGCAGCTTGGCCATTATGCACATACAAAGCCCATCACTTCCCTACCAATGGCCAATTCATCAAACATTTATCTTTTGCCCTCTGAACACTGTGTCGCTTAGCCTGTCACTCCCTAGTCTTGGATGTTAAGAAAGTTAAAAAAAAAATGCAGGGGGCTGAGAGAGAGCGTTTTCCTCCCCCAACTTTTCCCTCCCAGAGTATTTTGTTAATCAGATTTCTTACTCGAGATTTGAAACTCTTCCCTCCCTCTGCTACCCTCCAACTTCCATCTTTTTCCGCATGAAGATGGATGATGGCCTGGTACATTTATGCTCAACTTTTTACCGAGTGATGGCATGACTAAGGCAAGGATAAAACTTTAGCTTGATTTGGCAGTTTTTCTCCTTCAAACCCCTTAGAGCAGAGCATGTTAGTACATGAGCGGACATCTAAGATAATTGAGTCCAGCCTCCCCAGTTTGCAAAGAGTCAAGTGAGGCCCAGAGCAGGGCAAGAATTTTGACTGCAGGAAAGTAGTGACTAGGGCAAGAGTCAGGGTCTCTGGTCATTCTTCAGACAGAAATTCTCACATGTTGGCATTTCCTTATGTTGTCTGATGGTTCTGAATACATGTCTGTCTGTCTTTTGGAGCTTTACGTACCCTTGCTTCTTTATCTGAGGTTAACTAATTACCTCTTTTGAAAATAAAGTACACACTTTTTTTGTTGTTCAAAAACAATCTTTTAAAATATCAAAAATCCTTATCTTACTAAGCTTGCTTTTAGATACCTTATCTCATGTCTTCCCTATTCCAATAACTGCAAAGTGCATAGTTCAGGGATTTTTCTCCCACTACAATAGATGAGAAAATTATAGCTGGAACTTGAAAACAGAGATCATGGGCCCAAATTTAGTGGTCTTACTTTGTGTTTCTATTTACCACATTTGTGTTTCACTTCAGTGAGTTGACAAGGTAGTCTCCATTCAAACACCACATTCTCTGTGAAAACACCACCATGGCATTCTACCCCCAGGAGCAGCAGTCAAGTAACCAAAGAGGCAGAATGGGGGATGGAAGAACCGTGGTTTAGTCTGAGGAAAATCTCTTGTTCAAAGAACCTTGGTTTAGTCTGAGGAAAATCTCTTGTTCAAAGAACCTTGGTTTAGTCTGAGGAAAATCTCTTGTTCAAAGAACCTTGGTTTAGTCTGAGGAAAATCTCTAGTTCATCCTGCTCCACATCTGCAAGCATTTGATCCTTTTTGTCCCTAAAACTGTTACCTCTGTTAGGTGTTGGTCCTTGGGGCCCAGAACATGCCATTATAAGAGATGGAGTGCAAACCTAACAAAGTTGTTCTTTGAAAGGTTTTGTGAAGCACAGAACGAGGGCTGTTTTGAAAGAAGGGAAATGTCTCCAATAGTGAGCCAGTTTTGGAGGTCACCATATCACCGAGGGCCTTCTTTCTTTCAGGAGATGTAAAGCTATCTTGTAGTCTGGGACAGAAAACATGTTTTCACCTTTTCCAGCCAACTGGGACCTCACAGAATCAGTAGTTGGCATATTTTCACTGGTGTTCCTGGCCTGGTTCCATTCCAGGGGGCCCTGCCCATGGGGAGCTGGTCTTTGGACAAGTATTTGATTAGGGCCCCTCTGGGTCCCTAGGGCCTTGAGGCACAGCCGTGTAAATGTCTCCCTTTCTGGTTGGTTTGCAATGAGTAGACACCATCTGTTGAATTAAAAATTCCCTTTATGGAGGGTGGTGAAAGGCTTGTGTGGAAGAGACACTGTTATCTTTCAAGCAAACAGTTCATGAGGTTGAAGAGCTGTGTTCTTGGCCCAACATATGTTTGCCCAATGGCTGTGGGCGCCTCCCCCACCAGGCGCTGAATTCCGCCCCATGGCGACATGCACACATACCGCGGCTGCAGCACACCATGTCCACTCCCTTACATCTCTCTAGTAAAGAAAACCTCCATTTATAGAACCCGCCAAACAAACTCACTCTTTAGACTCTTAAAAACAAACAAGATCCCGAGGCCACAGGCTCCATGCGTGCATGTGTGGTTTTGTAAAATCTCAAGCCGTGAATCAAAATAATTTTAGAGACATAATCAAAGCCCAGACCAAACCCTATCACCAGGGAGGGAGAAATGCAGGAAAGATTCACTGAGAGGCGTGGAGGACAGCCAGATGGGCAGAGCGGTGACAACCAGATATGGAGGCATCCAGCCTATTCCTACGGAGGGTGCCTGGTTCTCGGCTCCGTCTGTAGGGACTCAGTTGCTGAAATAACTTTGGGACAAACAGGGGAGGGGTGCGCCGAAAACGGTGACCACTGCAGCCCTCGTTTCGTTCCTCTCCACTTCTAGAGCCCGTGTTACCCATGCTTCTTAATAACGTGCTGTCCTCTCTGATTTCTTCTCGCTTCAAGTCCAGCTTTTTTCTCGGTTCCCCTAGATAATGAAGCCACTGGGAGTGGCCACCGCGATTTGTGCATCTTTTGTAGCCCTGGATGTAGGTGCTCCCTGAGAACCTGCCATGCCGGAAGTATATATCGCATATGGGCTTTCTTGTGCTAGGTTAGCTTTTTGGAGGGGTGACTGCTTGAACGCCAGGACTGGTTATCTATTCTTAGGTTCCTTTGCCACCAAATTTGGCATAAAGTGTAAGAAGATGCTCACAGAATGAGAATTCAGTTGGACTGAGACTTTGCTCAAGCCCGCTTCCTCTTTGAAACCTTCCCTAACCCTCCCCCTCCTTAGAATGTTGTTGACCATCCCAGTCTAACCCATGACCCTGTGTTATCTGGTAACTCCTTCCCTGCCTACCTCTATTGCTTAAAGTCGGGGAGCATGCCACAGCCCTCTTCATAGACCCAGAGACTAGCCAAGTACGGGGCAGAGAATTGGCACTCAATACCTTTTTGCGAATGAATGAATGAAGTGAAATGAATGAGTGAGCTATAGAGGCACATGCCAAGGGGTGGACTGTTAGTTGGTGAATTTCAACCCAGTTCTGCCTAAAGCATCCTTCATCTCGTGAAGTGCGCCTTAAAAAAAAAAAAAAAAAAAAAAAAGGTAGGAATTAGTTCTTTAGGGAATTATTCTAGGAGGGTCAGGAGAGAGAGTAGATAAAGGACAAAAGAATTTGAAGACCATCTCCTTCAATCAATATGACTGAGGACGTACAAGTTATGGATCACAAAGCTGTACACAGTGTTTGGATAAAGGATGTGGCAATGGTGAATTTCTCTTTCTAGATCTCCACTACAAATTATTTACAGGTGTGTTAGCATGTTAGCATAGTTCAGTTGGGGGAGAACTGCCCTATATGTCTAAAGGTTCTGAACATGGCTTGGTTACTATATATGGTTTTAGGTAAGCCACTTTGCCTCTCTAATCATTAGTCACCTTCTGTAGAGGATAGAACACCCTAAATTTTCCCTGGAATTCCAAGTCTATGAGTCTAAGAAGAAGACCATGACAAGTCATATTTTAGAATGCAGCTCTGACATTTAGTTGAGAGGCCAGTGTGTTGACATGTGCCTTTTAATTATGGAGGTATCCCCATAGTTAAGGAAGCATTAAAGAGGCTTTACACAGTCCCAGTGAGAGGATCAGGAAAAAACACAGAGTTTAGCAAGATAGAGAATGATAGAGCTAGAACTCTCTGCTGCCCTCTTTCCATTGAGGCTGTCTAGCAGGGAAGAAGCTGCTCTTGGCAGCCTTTGTAAATGTTAGTTACCAAGGAAGGAGCTCCAGTTGGAGAGGCACACAATCTGGGTAGAATATTAGTCACCAAATCTCATCTTCTTTTTTTTTTTTTAATTTTTTTAAAAAAGGTTTTATTTATTTATTTGACAGATCACAAGTAGGCATAGAGACAGGCAGAGAGAGAGGAAGGGAAGCAGGCTCCTGGTCAAGCAGAGAGCCCAATGCGGGGCTCCATCCCAGGACCCTGGAATCATGAACTGAGCCAAAGGCAGAGGCTTTAACCCACTGAGCCACCCAGGCACCCCCAAATCTCATTGTCTATGCAGAAATCTCTTCTAAACATTCTCCATGACTCTAGCCTCTGATCGAGTTCATATACTCAGAAGGCAGCTCAATCCTTTGGTGAACAGCTCTCTGTTTTTGTAAGTTTTAAAAAATTAATTCAAGACCTCTCCTTCCAACTTACATTATTTTCTCCAAATGGTTTTTAATTCTGCCTTCTGGAATGCCAGAGACTTAGTACTTTGAAACAACGAGGTCTCTTCTGCTTTTGGTTAAATAATTTTGACTGTCTCCATCACTGTTTCTTAACACCCTTTACCAGCTGGTTAGTCCCCTTCTGTGGTATTTCTGAGTACTGATGCCTCTTTGAGTCTGGCACTCAGAACTGAAACAAAGCTCCAGGTGGAGTTACTTAAGGGTCAGTAGAGTAGGATCAGATTTGCTTCTGTGGAGGCAACCCCACTTTTCTGATTCATATAAACCTTCTTTCTACACACTGCTTTTTATCCAAGGCTTCCCTATCTCGTGTTTGGGGGAATTATTTGAAGTAATAGTTGCTGGAGTTTCTTTCTGATTATAAAATACTTACGATAGAAAATCTAGTAACTAGTGAAAACATTAAAAGAGAAGATAAATGTCTTTAACTCAGGAGTTAGTGGTGTATATCTTGGATCACTTAATCAGTATGCAGTATATAAATACATGTATGGACTGAGGTGTATACATGCATATGTATATAATTGTCATAAAGTCCCTATGTACAAGATTGTGTATTAACAGTAGTTTATAAACTAGAAACATCAGACTACTTTAGTGACTCTTAACCATCGCTATGGAAAACATGGTACAAATTAAAATTTGTGCAGGGAATGGAGGGGAAACATAGATGACTTAATTTTCATGCATGAATGCATGAGATTGTATGTGCATGTGTTATATGTATTTTAAACTTAGGTATTTAAACAGATAGCATGATAATTTTACTGGATCAGTAGATATATGTCTGTAATATAATTTTTAATTATGGCATGGTATTTCATTATACAGATATATTGAGCTTCCTGTAATCATTTATCATTGGGCATTTAAGCATATTTACATTCTTATTATAAATAATGCTATAGTGAACATACTTAAACCAGGAACACTTCTTTGATATTTATTGAATAAATTATTGGACTCACTGGATGAAAGATGATCATTTTAAGACTTTTCTTCTTCCTTTTTTTTCATTTTTAAGACTTTTAGTATAAATTGCCTTTCAGAAAGAGTATAACAGTTTCTCTCTTCCATTAGAGTTGTGTTAGTCTGTTACTTCAACACGACTATGTTAACATTTAAGGAAACAATGTACTTGCTAGTTAAATGAAAATATCTTGTTTAATTTGAATGCTTTAAATTCCTAATGAAGATGAAATTTTATCCCAGCTTTCCATTATTGACAATATATATTCCTTGTGAATTTTCTTTCCATGTCTTTTGTTTTTCTCTGAGGTTTTTCAGCTTTCCTTAATGCTTTTCAAAAGCTCTTTTAATATTAAGGATGTTAAACCTTAGATTGCAAAGATTTTCCCCAATTTACATCTGTCTTTTAATTTTTTTTTCAAATAGTTATTTTGGGCTAGTTGGACTTTAAATATATATACAGCTCTTTACATTAGATAATGGGAAGTTTCATCTTGTTGGGCTGAAATAATGGGTGGATTTCAAGAAGGTCATTTTGGATCCTACTGTATCTTCTTGAATGGCTTTCTTGGATCTTGAACTCCATAAATGTGATGAACATGTCCTTAACCAAGTTATTGGCAAAAACAGGACATAAATCCTTTCCAGAACCTTTCCTTGGAGCAAGCTGGGATGTTAATTGGTATCCTTCAGGAATATTTTTGAACCAGTTATGGCTTGACTTAAAGTTGTCCTTTTCTAGCTCACTTTTTGCTCTTGTGTCACAAGGATATCATTAGAATTATTTCAAAGCCTTTTTGAAATCTGTATGCAATATATATCTTTATTCCTAGTCAATTGTCCACATTGATAAAATGGTCTCAAAGAACTTAGTCTTAATGTATAGAAACTGCCTGTTTGATGCTCAATGCTGTATCAAATTTGTATGTATATATCTCCTGTTTGATTTTACAAATGATGTGAACTAGCTTATTAGAATTAATAAAACAAAAAAATTTAAAAAACACCCTATAGATAAATAAAATATAAATATTGTAAAAAAAAATAATAAGCCCCATCTGTGAAGTTAGAAAGCAGATATAGAAACTATGGGGTGTTGCCTTTTTACATCTGAGTCACAATTTTTCTCTGAGCTTTCTGGTGGTAAAAGTAAAAAGGATAACATGACCAGAAACATGATTTACATTGTCCTAAGGCAACCAAATACTAGTTCCGGACTAGAATATCATAAGTCTGTGAGCTTATGAATCCAAAGTGTGAAGAATCTTCTTTCCCTTTTCAGATAACCACCACTGTAGTACCCAGTTCTGGGCTTCCAGTACCTTACGCATCCTCCATAACTCTTTAGGGATCATAAGTAACATTTTCCTTAGTATTATTTAGGTTCATTGTGTGACAGCTTCAGACTTGGCCTGGCTTAGAGTTAACAAACACCTAGTCAACTACCTTCAATTTTTGGCTGGTCTTGGATTCAGGTCTCTTTCAGCAGTATTGAATGGTATTCTGTGCAGCCGAGGGATCATCTATCCCGATGGGGATCTTAACAGGGCTTTGGGGTGACTTTGACAAATTCCATATGATGTACAGTCTATGGTGTCAGTATACGTTGTCTTACATAGCCATGAGCCTGTTCCATATTCATTTGTTTTAGACACTTTCATCCCCTGTTCATATACTTGCCATATAGTCTAGCTGATTTATATTATTAGTTGGACATATCTTCCTGGCTAAGTGACCTCAGTGACAGAAGAATATGTAGAACATAGATCCAACTGTACATATAGTACTAAGTCTAGTACTGTACTATATATTATATATAATATGCTATCTCTAGTAATAGATTATAGATATATATAACCATTTACATGGGATATAAAGAGAATTTTATGGCAGAAAGAAAGAATATCTCACGTGTAGTTGGATTAATGGTATTTTCTAAAATGCTGGCTATGAGCCATTTTCTGGGATGTGAGCAGTCATATCATAATTGTCCTGTCCTTTTTCCTTCCTTCATCCCCTGCGTATAGCTCTGTGTTGCCTGTCCTGTCCTTGTAGCTTTGGTCATGGCCTCGGTTGCCAGTCAGTTCGTGGACATTTCCCGAGGACCTGCTATGTGCCCCGCTCTGTGTTTGGCATGATGGGGCTCGTAAGAGAGGTACAGGTTGCTGTTCTGCTCTCAAGGGTGATATTTAAATTATTTAATAGCTACACTAATCAGGCAGAAAGATCCTGGCTGGAACAGGGGTTCCTAGGGGCTCCATATTGGGCGGGGACATTAACCACTTAGTTGTTACGTTGCAGAAAGGTCTGGGGTCTCCAAGGAGGAGCCAGGGTAACAGGAGGAATGTACAGGATACTCAGAGCTGCAATTATTTCCAAGTGGTAAAAAAGTATTTAAATAGGGGTGCCTGGGTGGCTCAGTCGGTTGAGCATCTACCTTCAGCTCAGGTCATGATCCTGGGGTCCTGGGATCCAGCCCCAGCATTGTTCTCCCTGCTCAGCTGAAAGCCTGCTTCTCCCCCTCTCTCCGCTGCTCCCCATGCTTGTGTTCTCTCTCTGTGTGTCAAATCAATTAATAAAATCTTAATTAAAAAGGTATTTAAATAATAACCAGTTCTGGTGTCTGGGTGCATACTCACTGGGTGTCATTTCTGCCTGTTCATAGATACTGGGCGCAGGGTAAGCAGAGGGAGGCACTCTGGCCTCTGAAGCAATGGGACGGTAGGGATTGCCCTCCCAGCTTCTGGCCAGCTGCCCCGAGGCCTGCTCTTTGTCCTGCCCTTGGGATCCCACTGTCTGTTTTCCTCTGAGCAGGACACAGGGCATAGGCTCTGGCTGAGCCATAGTCACTCAACAAGGGGGTATTGAGCCCTCCCTGTGCATTGGACAACTTTCTGGGTATTATGGAGGTTCCAGTGAGATCCCTTTTTGTTAGGGGCTGGGCAGATGGCAATCATCCCGAAAGACACATTACTGAGCAGACACTGGCCAACCCTGGCAGGTCCACAGGACTAGCCAGTGTGGTGAACAGCAGACAGACAGGGTAGGTCCTCTTGAATCTCCATAGCTCCCCATTTTATCAGTTAAAAATATGGATATGGATATCTGGATAGATAGAGTAGAGGGGATAGATAAAGATCTTAGTTCAGAGCTTATTTTCTTCATTGGTTTGAGAACATCCTCCTGACCTTTGGTTCTGGGTTTGAGGCGAGCTCTGGTTCCACGGAGGGAGACATTTCTTCTTCGGGTCTGTGGTTAATTGTGTTCGCATTTCTTGCCTGTGTCATGGCGGGCCGCAGCATCATCCTTGGATTAGGCTGAGAGCTGAGAAAAGAGGGATCTAATTTTTACCACAGCTTATACCACAGGGATAAGATTGGCAGTTCTTGAATGGAGGGTTCTGGAGGTGTCCTCTGGTGACTTTTCTGGCTGGGTTTTTGCTGAGTAAGGGGCAGGAAGGGGTTGCTATGGTTTCATAGCTCATCCATCCCAAAGCCACCAACTCTGCTTTGGTCCTGGCCCTTCTCCTTCCCCCCATTTTTTCTTTTTTTAAGATTTATTTATTTATTTATTTATTTGACAGACAGATATCACAAGTAGGCAGAAAGGCTCCTCGCTGAGCAGAGAGCCCGACGCGGGGCTTGATCCCAGGGCCCTGGGATCATGACCCGAGCCGAAGGCAGAGGCTTTAACCCACTGAACCACCCAGGCGCCGCTTCCTTCCGCATTCTGATGAGTGGCTAACTTTTGGGCATAGAGTAAAGGCTGCTGAGTGTGAGCCCACACAGGAGCAGAAGAGTTTGGGGTTCATCCCTTTGTGAGGCCTGATGCCCCGCCCAGGACCCCTCCTCAGCAGCTCACAACCACTGGCCTAGCTTGGAAAGGGCCAAGGCAGCCTGGTTAGTGCCGCTGTTTTTTTAAGCTAATGAGGGCAGAGTGTGAGCCACAGGCAATGATGCTGGGATATTAACTGTGACAGGAAGCTTGATCATAATTATCTTAACGAGGATAGGGTTAATTACAGTGGAAACTTAAAAGTTCTCTCTGTTTGAATCCGCTAGAGCTGAATGCGTTGTGATGTTTTGTCATTTTGATATGACTTTGGAAAAGGCACTGGGACGCTCCCAGCAGCCGCAGCAGCTCCTCGGGGAGCTCAGCCATAGAGCCCTGTGAGTGAGGTAACCTAGATGGTACCTGTGGGTGAGATCACGGGCAGCTCTCCTGCTGGTGAAGCAGGAGGCAGGCAGCCTGCGATGGGCTTCCGGGGTGCTGATTAGGTTTCCCGAGCAAACCACCTGCCACAGGGCAGACCTCACACCCTGGTCTCCTGCCTGCCCTTGGCATCTCTTCACTGGTCTGGGGAGACCTGACTCCAGCTCCCTGGGCTGAGCTAGTGGGGGAAGACTTGTCCTCCCACTCTGGCCTCCGACCACTGCAGATGTGCCTGCCTGGCTTTCCCAGCCCAGCCCTCAAACATCTGCAGACTGTAAACCAGGCGGAGGACGAGTACTCTGGAGTGGCAGCCCCCCCCCCCCCGCCACTTCCCACCAGAGCTCTTGGGTCTGAAGTGCATTTTGCTGTCCACACACAAGGTGATAGCCGAGAAATTGCTGTCTCGTCATCTTTTCCTTATAGCTGTCCCATTAGACAGCATAGACCTGTGTGGGTCCTTAAAGCCTTGTCTGCCTTGTCATTTTGTTTAACAGCACACAACTCTTTGCACAGGCGTCTTGTATATAGGGCTGTGAATGCAAAGACTGATGCAAAAAATTTCTTTACTCCTTCCACGAAAAGAGCAACAACCATAACAACAAAAGTCACACTTTCAAAGAACAACAACAACAAAAAAGCCTCCCCCAAGTGTGTGTTTGTTGGCCTCCACATGCCAGCCAAGCCCCAGAAAGCCTGCCCTCTCCAGTTTTACCCTTCTCTACCCTGTCTCCTGTCCCCAGTCCCTCAGCTCTGAATTTAGCTGATTAAATCACCAAGTGCACACTACACCGATGACATGAAGACAGGGATTTATTAATTAGCAACCCCCACATAGCATGATTCCCTTTTAACTGAGCAGCTAATAACATTACCGCAAAAGGAATCTTACAACCAGACAGGTGACAGGGGATTTGAGCCTGAACTTGCCCTGCTCTTCTGTGAGGTCTCCCTCAGAATGGAGCTCTGCCCCAGAGGCTGCCCCTGAGAAAGGCGCCTGTGGGCACTCCCTCTGGTGTTCTCCCTCGGGTGTTCTCCCTCTTCCTGTTTGTCCCTCTTCATGCTGTGTCTTTTTGTGTTTTGCCTCCCCCCAGTACTCTTGGAAGGGAGCTTTCTTTGGCTTGCCAGTTGCCAACCATTTGCTGATTCTTATGATAAGAGTATTATATTTGCATAACATAACTCGGGAACAATGTGTATTTGGATGCTGCCTTTGACCAGAGCCCAAGTGATGTTTGTGGACAAAGGACTTATTAGCCATCCATAAGGTGCCCTGAAGGGAGGTGGCCTTAACTCCCCTTGTGGTAAACAGGGCCTCCTTGTCCTGAAAAGCACTTTTGAATCATCACTCACTAACCCCCATGGGGGAAGGGACTTCAGGAAAGGTCCGAAGTTTCCCTGCAGAAGCCAGACTGGCCTCACACCTCAGCCTCTTTGCTCCTCTGTTCCACCCCCCTCCCCTGCATCCAGAACACACTCCTCCCAACCCCCACCATGCCTGCTAAGGTCACAGCTACCAGAAAAATCAAAGAATGGAAGGAGGAAGGTGTGGAAAGGAACCAGCATCTGCTATTGACATGTTAGTCTTCTTTGGCTTGTGTTCCTTAAGATCCCGAGAGCTGGAAGCAGCCCTGAGCCAGAGAGCTCCACTGGGCTGTTGATAAGCCCACGTTCTTACTTGGAGTAAATGGTAGAGCTGAGGTAAAGTCCCAGAGTCCCAAGCTCCATGTGTGTGAGTTGTGTTTTGCCTCCCTGAGACATGAGGAAGAAGAGAAAGGAAGAAATAAAACACAATGATTCCATTGACCCTTATCCCCAAATGTTAAGTGGTGTCGCCTTCTACCATGGAGCAGGTAGTGCTGGTCTGAGGAGTTAGGGCTGGTCAGGGTGCTGGGCCCCACAAGGGGGCGGTGTGTCCTTTGGGGGTGAGTCAGGCAGGATGGGACATGCTGAGGGGGCTCTGGGCCTGGTGGGGTCTGGGGATTCCATGTCTTCCAATCCCCGTTCCACCTCCCAGGCACTGACTCCCTGTTCTGGAGTCCGCTTGGCTGAGGTCCCTCAAGGGAGATGCAACTGTCCTGAGAAAGCCTTAGTGCTAAAGTTCACACTCCCATCAGACGTGCAGGTGCTGCACACACAAGCAGCAGGGTCTGTAATGAAAGTGCTATCGGTAAATGAATAAATAGTGTGGACAACATCTCCCTGATTCGTCACATTTTATAGCATAGCCAGGAGATCCCAGGCGAGTCGGCCCTCTGGTCGACGCCGTAGCTCAGCTGTCAGCCTGTGCAAGCTCAGCACGGCTCTGGGCTCTGGCAGGTGAGCGAGCTGGGAGTACATGTGTCTGTGCGAGTCCCTCCACCGGGCAGGCGGCTTTCTTTAATTAACGTTTGGGAGCTGCTGGCCTGGGCAGCACATGCGCACAACTGCCCCTCCCAGCCTCCACCCCACCTCCACCCCTGCCCCCCCCAACACTCCTTAGTCCATAATGTTAAGAGTTAACTTTGAGCTAAATGTAAAAACAAGGCTATTTTTCCCTTTCTGATACTTTTTTTTTTTTCCCCTGAGCTGGGTACTTAATTCTTTCAGATGCTTGATTATTTACTGCCTTGACATCTACATTGCTGCATTCCACGCTTCTTTCAAAAATAAAGTGAGAAATCCACTTTCCATAAATTAAAACCGTAACTTCAAGCCAGGAGCATTGAAACAGAAATTCCCGCAACTCTTTCCTGAAACCACCCCCCCCCCGCACCCCTCCCAACAAAAACAAAAACAGAAAGAAAAATCATGAAAGAAAAAGAAACAGCCCTCTCCTGCTGGAGCGATCATGTGCTTCAGCAGATGCCTCTGCCTTTTGGGGCAGCCACAGGGACACTGGGCAGAAGCAGATGAAGTGATTAGTAAAGAAAAAAGGCGGAGAGGGGAGAAAAAAAAGTCAAAGGCGGCGAAGGGAAAGAAAGGAAGCCTTCCTCGCCTTTTCCTGGACTGTGCAGAGGAGAACCGCGAAGAAATGATACTTGAAGTTATATTTATTATTGTAAGAGGGGTATGATATTTCTGGGCAGGAATGATGGATGACAACTTAAATTTGTGTCCAGGGAATGAAGGTGAACTGTGACAGAGTTATTTATCTTGGGAATGGAGGTTAGGGTCAGCCGAGGCTGGGTGCCTGAAGGCACAAGACATTGACAAATTTATCCTGCAGGCCGTATCTGAAGCCCTTTGTTTTGGATCCTGGCTACTCACTAAGTGACCCTCATCCTTCATGTTGGCAATGCGTGAAGGATGCGGTGAGTGCCAGCGGCCCCTTCTCCCCCGCCGCCCCCACCCCGGCTCCCGCTACTAATTCTTGTCATTCACTTTGCTGACAGGCACCAAGCCCAAACTATTCCCAGTCCTGAAAGGGAAGGTTAAAATATTTATTTCGGCTCATAATGGCCTCCCTGATTTAGTGCAGGATCATTTTTCCTGTTGCCTTTGTCATTGCAGGTCACTGGAAGGACTGAGCGCGTTCGGGAGCCTGGAGGAACTCATCTTGGACAACAATCTGCTCGGGAACGACCTCGTGTTGCCAGGGTTACCCAGGCTCCATACCTTAACCCTCAACAAGAACCAGATATCCTTGGCTCTGTCCGCTGCCTTCACTCCCCGCCCTGCCCCGCAGTGGTCCCTGCAGGCACACACCGCCCCCCCCCTCTTTTACCCTTCCCCCGCCCCACACAAATACCTGCAAAATGTCAAATGAGTTTTATGTGTCAGCTAAATTAAAGTATGTGAAATGCAGTCCATGGGCAGACAAAGCGTTCTGTCTTCTGGCACTCGGGACACTTCAGAGTAATTTATTATAGGTCATTCATAAATGAAATGCACCATTATATCTTCCTGTTGCTCCATTTTAGTGTAGAGATCTAAGTTATGGCTGTGAAGAAATCTTTTTAATAGATAAAAATAGAGAAAGAAAATAATGTCACTGCTGCTGAGAAGGCAGAGCCGGGTTCTGTTTGCTTGGGCCTGTGTGGGAGGGCGACCTCTGGTGGGAAGTCCAGGGTGGTGCCTCTAAGAGAACTTCGCCTTCACGGAGGTTTCTGGAAGGCTTTGGTGCAGGCTGGGAGAAGAGTTCTGGCACAGGAGAGGGGGAAGGGGCAAAGATGCGAGATATGTGTGAGTCCAGGCATAGCCCTGCCCTCTGTGGTGTTTCCTGTACTGGGGTGATGAGAGAAGTCAGAGCCGTTTTATTGCGTGCCTTCTCCTGAAGTCGGTGAGGACCTAGCCAGCCTGGGATGAGGCTCAGGGGGATGAAGGGTTCTGGGTTCTACAGACAGGCTGAAAATGGAATCAGAAGCCTTCTGCGGCGTTAGGCAGCTAGCTCTTCTGTACAGTGTGGGTCTCCCTGCTACCACTGTGTGAACGGAGAGGTAGGGAGTGTTGTCTGTTTTGTTAACTCCTTTATCCTTCACACCTAGAACAATGGAACTGAGGTTCAGTGAATGTTTGTGGGATGAATAAATGAAAGAATGATTGTCATCAGCTGTTCTTTATTGAGCTGTTCTTTATTGATCCTGTGGGTCAGACATGGTGCTGGGTAATATTAAGCATATTATTTTTTGTTCTTACCAAACCCTGGCAGAAGATGTCCATTTGTCTGAATGAGGAAAGAGGTGAGCTGTAAACCCAAAGCCGGACATTGACCAGAATGCTACGTCCCGGATTTAGTCTCAACTGTGGCCAAATCCACAATTCTCTCTATTGTGTTCTGTTGCTTCGGAGTTGAAGTCCACTCACCTTGTTTTATTAGTGGAACATTTCAGATCTAGAATAGTTTAATCACTTGCTCCTGTTCACATGGTAAGTTAGAAGTAGAAAATGGATCAGGGCATTTTCCGTAGAGTGTGGAAATAAAAGACCAAACACCCAGATATATATGTTACCTTTACTGTGTATGCGTATGTTTGCTTTAAGAATGTTAGGCCAGACCATTTATTACCCTCTGGTTATATTTCAAGTCATAAGACAGTATTTTCCTTATTAGGTAAAATATACTACTATGGCCATTATACATTGGCACTTTACTAGAAGTTGAAGGAAAGAGCTGACAAGTTAGTCTTTACCATAAAGCAATTTTTAAAAAATATTTTATTTATTTTTTGACAGACAGATCACAAATAGGCAGAGAGGCAAGCAGAAAGAGAGAGGGGGAAGCAGGCTTCCTGCTGAGCAGAGAGCCTGATGTGGGGCTTGTTCCCGGGACCCTGGAATATGACCTGAGCTGAAGGCAGAGGCTTCAACCCACTGAGCCACCCAGATGCCCCTACCATAATGCAATATTGATGGATTTTTTTTTCTTCTCCTATCCTTTGGTCAACCAACTTTCCTATTCACTGTTCGAAAATTATTACAGTGTGTCTTATGGCTCCCTTGACTGTCTTAAGTGATTAGTTGGATGATATTGTCAAATCAGTCAAGAACAGAAGGATTATTAGTATAGAATTGGATGGTAAGTTTCCTTCTTTGGGCCCCAGTGCTGATATCTGTGTCCCACACTGATGTAAAGTACTAGCCTTTGGACTTGGGTTCATGAGTCAGCTTAATCACGTTTAGCTACGTGGTTGTGGACAGGTCTGCCTCTATTTGTCTGGAAGCCTCTATTTGTCATTTTGTATGTATGTGTGACATCATGGCTTTCACTTGCCTATTAAGAGAACTGGAAAAAAGGAAAAAAGAAATATATGAAAGACTTATTTGAATGTTGGAATCAAAGTGCTATGATAATGTGAGCAACACAGGTTTCTGGGTAAAAAAGCAGCTGCCTCTGCCCTGGGATGTTGTCACGTTTGCAATATAAGAAACAGTGACAGGAGAAAGATTTCCCGAAAAGCCCACACACCAACCCTTAAGGACTTTGTTTGGTAAATGCTGTACAATTGCTAATCCCAAACTCAATTCCTCTTCTCCCTCAGCACACTTCCTGGCCAGTTCTCTGTCACATTAATTGGTGCATACTAATAAATGTAAGTTTATTTCAGCACAAGCCTGAGAAAAACAATTAAAAGAAGAGCACGCCAACTGTGAAAGAACATCATTTCACATAATCCCAGTTTGCAGAGGAACTCCTGGGTGATTTTTTTTTTAATCAACCTCTGATTTGTATAATAATCAATCAGTGCAAAGTATTTTCGGGGTAATTAAGTGTCCAAAATGTGTACTTTATAGTATTGCTTTCCTCTGTTACTATTGTCATTTGAGGAGACATGGGATAAATATTGATGTAAATATTGATGATTGACAGAATACCTCATCAGTCTCATGAGGTTAGACTAATAAGTAAGATTCCTGCTTCATGTGAATTTGCTAAGTATTATTGTCTTCCATTTTAGAGGGCTCATTTTCATTACTGGCACTGAATATGCTGAAAATACATAGGAATTCATTCTGGATATTTTTTGAAAGATTACATATGAAATATATGATATGATATTCATTTTGATCTGACTTATATCACTTAGCATAATGCCGTAAAAATTCATCCATGTTGTGACAAATGATAAGGTTTTATTCTTTTTTATGGCTAAATTATATATATATTTTATATAAATTTATATAATTATATAACCATATAATTATATTTATATAAACTTATATATATTTATATAAATTATAGAAATATATATAAATTATATATAATATATATATTATATAAGATGTTGAGCATCTTTTCATGTGTCTATTGGCTACCTGTATGTCTTCTTTGGTCTATTCAGATCTTTTGCCCATTTTTAAATTAGATTGGTTTTTGCTATTGAGTTATGTGAGTTTTCCATTTATTTTGGTTTTTATTATTATCATTTTGAGAGAGAGAGCAATAGCAGGGGTGAGGGCAGAGGGAGAGGTTAAGAGAATCCTCAAGCAGACTTCCCACTGGGCATGGAGCCCGAGGCTGGGCTTCATCTCACAACTCTGAGATCATGACCTGAGCCAAAATCAGAAGTCAACTGATTTAACTGACTGAGCCACTCAGATGCCCCAGTTCTTCATATATTTTAGAAATTACTTATCAATTATATGACTTGTAGTCATTTCTTCCCATTTAGTAGGTTGCCTTTTCATTTTTTAAAATGGTTTCCTTTGCTGTGTAGGAAGTTTCTCATTTTTTTCCCTTCAAGGTTTGTTTGTCTGTTTGTTTGGTTTTTTAATTCTAGCTAATTAACTTACAATGCAATATTAGTTTCAAGTGTAGAATTTAGGGATTCATCACTTACAACACCTGGTGCTCATCACAAGTGCACTCCTTAATCCCCATCACCTGTTTCATCCATCCCCCTGCCTGCCTCCCCTCCAGTAACCATCTGTTTGTTCTGTATAATTAAAAGTCTGTTTCTTGGTTTCTCTCCCCCCCACCATGTTTGTTTGTTTTGTTTCTTAAATTCCGCATATGGGTAAAATCATATGGTGTTTGTCTTTCTCTGACAGACTTATTTCACTTAGCATTATAGTCTCTAGCTCCACCCATGTTGTTGCAAATGGCAAGATTTAATTTTTTTGATGGCAGAGTAATATTCCATTGTATATGTGTTTCTTATTTTTAAAGGAATGAATTGGGCCAGAGAATGGTTGAATTCTCAGTGTTGCTATCACTAGAGATTAGCAAGCTTCTTGGCTCTACAGATCTGAAGGATTTTCTTTGTCTTTGGTTGAGTGCCTTTCCCTTTCCAATCCTCAGCCTCTTCAATCTGTAGTGGTAATGCTGAGGGAGAAATGATAGTGGCAGGGGAGGAACTGAAGCAGAAGGCCATGGTGTAGCTTTAAAGCTGGCTAGGTATAGTGCTGTGCTGATGGAGAGTACTTCGTTACCCACTGATTAAAATAAGATACTAATTGGCTCTTTCAGGATGTCATGATTTATCTCTCCTCTGGTCTTCCTGCATGATCATGAAGATTGGTTTAATTTCCCCACATACTTGACCCAGAAGCTAGAGAATGCAAGCCAAGTAAAAGCAGGAGTAACACCATATGGAATTCTCTTAACCTAATATTTCTGACTGTACCTTTTCAGCCAACTGATTCTCCTATTGTCTTGTGAAAGTACTGCGGAATCTTCTAACAGTTACTGTGTTTTAAACTGCTATTGCTACTCCATGAAATGCTTTGGACTTGGGCTCTATCAGCCTGGATGAATAATAACCTACCTCAAAAGTTAGTGGCTTAAAACAACAACTGTGTTCTTTGTCTATAATTCTGCATGTCAGCTGCATGTCAGCCCTGTTTGTCAGGGCTCGGCTGGATGGTTCTTCTGTGGATCTTGCTTTGCGTTTTTAGGCAGCTACAGTTATCTAGAGGACTGGGTGGGATTGGGTGGTCTGAGATGGGCTCACTCATATGTCTGGAAGCTGGTCCTGGTTGTTGGCTGAACATGCCTCCAGTAGGCATGCATAGGATTCTTTACATGGGGCAGGTGTTCCCAGAGCAAAGCCTGAATGTACAAGTTCTTTTCAAGCCCTCTTTGCATCTTGGGTGTTGCTGCCCTATTGCCAAAGCAAGTCACATACTAAATGTAGAGCCAGTGTGATAGGGGACTATACAGGTGTGTATACAAAGAGGCATGCCTCATTCCTATAACAATCCTACACACGGACCTTGATGTCTTATCTCTTTAAGAATTTATCTCACATTTGTAATAGACCCAGAATCAAGTAACTGTTGACCTTCTGCAAAGGTAAGTACTAGTTCTTTCTTAGAAATTGAGTCTTATTTTAAATATATGAGAAAGCTTACTATTAAATGGGGTTCTATCTGAAGTTCTTTTGTAAATTTTGGTTTGGTTTTAATTTTTGGTGTTTTTGTTTTTTGGTTTTGGTTTTTGCTTATGTAGAGTTTTCCATTTTGTTTTTACTTTCAGGTAGGCATGACTGTCCAGTGCTCTGTTACTGGACCCTGTGAACGTGGATTACGGGTTGTTTTATCCTTTGGAAAGAGGTTGTGTCCTGTAGTGGTTAACAGTAGGCTCTGAAGCCAGGATTCTTGGGCTTGTATTCTGGCTCTGCCACTGGCTGCGTGTCCCTGGGCTACTTACTTACCATCTTGATGCTTTGCTTTTCTCTGCAAAACTGGGACAATAATGGTATCCACCCCACTGGTTGTTGTGAGGGTTTTTCTAAATTTCTAATAAATTAGCAAATGGTGATTATGGTGATTATTATTACTATTATTATCCTAGAGAATTATGTAAGCTTACTTGATTTTACTTGGGCCACATTCTAACCATGGCCAGAGTATAGATTTCGAACGCGTCTTTGATTTTTATAATCTAAAGTCACCTGCCTGTCATTCTGTGAATTGAGAACCACTGGTGAATACTCTGATTTTTTACGAAAAAACTGGGGGAATATGAACTTTTTGAAGTCGCAGCGATGGTCAGTGGGAGGGCTCACTCTAGAACCCAGACATGTTAATTCCTAATTCCAGACCCTGAAACTTAAGTGAGGGAAAATCACTGCTTAAGAAGAGGAAATAAGATGCTGGAGAGAAGTCATCTGCCTGTGCTTGCCCTACTCTTGCCCCTCTCGCTCCAGCCCTGCTCCCAGCTGATGATGGAGCCCATAAAAGGGATTTCAGAGCCCAGATCCACCATATGGAAAATTTCTTCTCAGCCTACCAATGCCTCACTTTCAGGCTGCGTACCTCCTACTTGACTTCCCATCCTTGTTCTGCTGGCTCTTTGTTCTACTTCTGTTCCACTGTCAGTGCTGATGTTACTTCTTCATCTCTGGGTTTATAGCTTGTCTTACTCTTCTTCCTTTGGTTCATTTAGACTGGCCAGGTAGTCACTGGCCACAGTTGCCACACTGGCCACATGGAGTTGATCTTATCTCCCCCAGTGCTCATATTCTCTCTCTCTCTCTCCTACACAGATGCCCATGTGCATACACACACTATGCTTGGCTCTTCTCCAGTAGGGTTGGGTACTTGGTAATGCTCTCAGCCATATCATGTATGAATACCAAACCCCAAATAACAGAAGAACACCTGAGATGTCAGGAAAATATAGATACTTTGGACAATCAAATGATTCTTCCCATTCTTCCTTTTGGGGTGGGTGGGGGAAGGGTAAGAAGCTGACTTCATTTTACATCACACTCAATTCCTTCATTTTCTATCTCCCTGTTTGCTTCAGCATACATATGAAGAGACAGTATGGATTGTAGTACCAACAGGAAGAACGGGTAGTGTGATGTGTCATACAGCTGGACTGTGGTGAGGAGACCAGTGAGCCGAGCCCAAGGCCAAACTAGATTTCCCACGGCAATTTACTATCTTAATCAGGGAATTCTCTGTGCTTTGTCTGAGGCCTCAGTTTCTTTATAAAATGGGTGATAGACACTTAGGAGAATTGTTGACAGATTTAAATGGCATAATGTGTACATGGGACACAAGTTTGTTAACGCCCAAAGTCTTTACACCTTCTTGGCACTTTTTACTGATATTTAGCGTCTCAGTGCTCTAAATGAATAAGCCCAAATTGTAAATAACTGAGGTACAGAACACAGCTGGATGGTCTCCCACAAAAGCATATAGGACTCTTCATGTTTCAGTATTTTAAATTCCTTTTTAAAGTGTTAAAAAATCATGAGTCACTTGTCTCCTAGAAATGCAAAGTCTTTAGAATCTAGGTTTGAATCTCGACTCTTCCATTCACTGACTGTGTGACTTTTGACTCCCATTTCTTAAATTATTGTTTGGATGCAATAATTCTGATGTGTGTGTGTGTGTGACTCAAAATGAGAGTATATTGTGCAGAATGTGTAGTTAGTATTCAGAAACCCTATATTAGGCACTGGTTGAAACCTGGGTGGTATAGTTACTGCCCTTTGACCTGGACCTGAGCACAGAAGGAGGGTTCATTCCCATTTTTACTTGGGAAACAGTTATAGACCTGTACAGCTGCACATGATACCCAAGGACTCCCCCCACTCCTTCATGCTCCAAACTCTCAAGGCAAGATGTTGCTTTGATCTTGGGCCCTCTGCAAAAAGTCTCCCTTGGCAAGCATACCTATGACAGTTGGACTCGGCAGTGGCAACTTTCTATAGACAATGCTGAAAAAAATATAAATGTCAAGTACTCTAGAGAAGACTTGATGAAGGAAGCCAGGTGTATGCTAGAATCCAGCTGAAGAAACTTGAAATTATGCCAGATAGCTTCACATTTTAAAAAATGGGGGGTGGGGGGGCGGAATGTCACCCTTGGGAGAATTCCTGAAAGATCTCTATGGCCCTGGTCTTTGTTAGTCTGTGACACCAAGTTCCCACTGCTGATTGCCTCTTGTTTATTTTCTATGAACTTGACAAAAAGGAATGCAACAAATTCTATCTCAGAGCTCCCAGCCAGATAGGGCAGAGCTGTGTGTGTTCTTGCTGACCCAGGAGACTGAGAAACCAATCGAAACTCCTCTTGTCTCTTGTCCTCCAGTAGTTGTATCAACATAATGGAGAAGTTCTGGTCCAGAGCATCCATGGAGTAGGTGCTAGTGATTTCTGACTACTGTGGGTTTGGGGGAGACCACTTGACTTAGTTTGGGGAAGCATTTAGCAGGTAGCTGAAAGGCCTGAAGAGGTGGGGTAGTTTCTGCCACTCAAAATACCCTAAATGAGGTAGGCTCCATTCCTTGGGTTCATTGGCACATGGTGGCTAAAGCTTCTTGAGGACAGTAGACTCTTTTCCCAAGAAATTTCCATGACAAAGACATTTGATTGTGTTCACTCTCCACAACCTCCTGCTCAGGGCTGGATTCAGATTTTGTTGAGTATGAAACTTATAAATTTGGGGATGCCTTCTTAAAGGCAAAGACTACGTAATTATGAATGCCAAATTAGGCTGAAAGATGAATGTTTATTTGGAATAAAAATATATCAAGGCAAATTAAAAACTTTTAAGTTGACAACACAAATATAAAAATGCTTAGAAAAGTAATTTTTTTATACTGGACATACCTACATTAAAAATTTCTTCCTGGGGTGGTTTTTTATTTTTGCCAATTCTTTTATAACTTTATTATATAATTATTTTATAACTTTATGTATATATATACACACACATATATATATATACAGAAATTATACTATATATATATGAGTGTATATATATATATATATATATACACATTTTAGTGGAGAGAGACAGTGATCTGAACTGACTGCAGTTTAAATAACCTACTTCTGAAAATTTTATAAAAATATATGACCATGTGACTGAATTATCCCCCAAGGACCCCATGTAAGCAAGGGGCCCTAATCACACAAGCTTTATTAGCTCTGTGGTAAGTTTACCTATGAAACCTGTTTCCCTGGACAGTGGTATGGGATGCCTCCCATCACTGCTCACTTGATGTTGAGACATAACTGGGATTTCAGCCCAGCTCAGGTGCCCAGTATTTCCTCAACTTAAAAATCTTGCCAGTTTTGAGTTCCATTCCTTCATATTCCCACTTCATACAGTAGATGAAAAATAACCAAAGTTTAAGGGCTTTGTCCCTATAAAAGCCATAGGTTTGGGTTGGACTTCTTCATCCACAGTGGAAAGGGCTTCCCTTAAAATCTCTAGGGCCATTGTCTACATAAATAATTTGAATCACCCCAGGTCAATATGTCCACACCATTTCGGCATCCCACTGTCTCACGGTCCCTCGAAAGAAATACTATGCCAGCTGGTGGGAGTGATTAGCTTTTCTAGCTGCCCCCAACCCCCTTTCTGGCATCAGGGCCTGGCCTTGAGGCTTCAGAACATCCTGATAGACATGAGTCCTACTGCTCCTTGGAACATCTGATGGGTCCCCTGTGAGGGGTGGAGTTGGAGCAAACCCTGAAGGGGAGAAACAGGACTGGTTCTGAGGCCCATGCAGGTCCATGTCCAGGCATGGGTTACCCCAGCTGAATGACATTTTGCTCCCTGTTGGTTTCTGGATACCAGACAGAGACTTAAGACATTTTGAGGAGGTCCCTTCAAAGCGTAGGGCCCCATGAGTTACCTTTGCCAGCATCTGCAGGCAGTGCTTTTTCTAGTGTAGCAAACTGAGAAGCTTACAGAGTTAGAACTTGTAGGAAAAGCCAAGTTTTCCCTGAAATTGTGCATTGTCACTTTAATTGGTTTTATTTAAATGATTTTTTAAAAAGAATTTGATGATTGAACTGTATTTTAAACAGTACTAAAGAGGATAGCACTTGTCCTCACATAGGTTGTTCTCAGAGCCCGTGTATAAAGAAGGCTCAACAGAACTTAGTTTGGAGAATATAAGATTTAAGGTAGATAGTGAGCTTCACCTCTCTGGAAGGTTATCATGCAGAAGAGAAGAATACCTTATTCTTTGAGACCCCAAGCTGTTAAACTGGGCCAACGGGAAGGAATCTGTGGAAGGTTCTGTCCCAGGGGAAAGTCTCTTTCTAAGGGTTGTCTGTGACAGAATGAGCTACTTTTTGGTGACCCTCAACACATACATTAGGGAATGGATTTTGACATTGTTTGGATTTGGTGTGGAAATGAAATCTGAGAAAATGGGGGTAGCATCTCATGGTTAGATAACATTCTGATAGAGTGAGGGCGTCCCTTTTCTTTGGCTTCACCTTCCTCTCCTAGGCTAAGGAGACCTTACTCCTGGACACGGTTTTCTGAGTCTTTGGTTTTTACGTGGGCATTCATCCTTATATGCTTAGCCCCTTTTTGCTCTGCTGTCACTCCCTGGCAAAGACCCCGTTCCATCTGTGATACTGGCTGACACCTCGCTTCCATAAGTTTCTGGTAGTCATGGCCTCCGCTCATGGCCTG
This sequence comes from Mustela putorius furo, assembly GCF_011764305.1. Taxonomy (NCBI): domain Eukaryota; kingdom Metazoa; phylum Chordata; class Mammalia; order Carnivora; family Mustelidae; genus Mustela; species Mustela putorius. Next base: position 6,889,565 of record NW_025421449.1, read on the forward strand.
TCTAGTCATCACCTTGCCTAGGGCTCAGATCTTCTGCGTGTAGCTTAAGCCAGGAGTCCAAGTGTATTGATGTGACAGCTAGGTTGTCATTAAGTCCTTACCAGTATCTGTAATCACCTGAACCTATATGATTCTTGTCTTATTTGGTTTGGGTGGGTCTCAGTGTTTGCTTTGACTGAACAGTGGATCCCATTGAGGGAATGGATCATGGCACAACCTCCGCACCATGCCCTCCTTGGAATATTCTCTTTCATAGAATATTAGTTTCACAACAGATTCTCATCCGTAAATACATTTTGCTCTGCCTGGCTTGACTAAACATATCCTAGCTTATTTCATTTGTCTTCACCTAGCTTTGTTTTCCTTTTCCCCCAATTCAGTACTTTCTTGTCACCAGTGCATCTACTGAGTAATGCCCTAGGTCCTCAGACCCTAAAAGAGTGGCAGTCCCTGCTTGCATCCGTCCCATTCCTGTATGTTTTAATGATAAATTACCCCTTAAAGGAGAAAAGGGGAAGATATTTTTAATGAGGGCATTGGAAATAATGTCCTGCTTTTATTACTAAAAAAAGAAAAAACAAAAAACTCAGTTTTATGAGTTGACAAATACCACATGGAAACAAGTCTATAGGAAAGAGAACTGTGATGAGCACTTAAGTTCATTCATTCTCTCTAAGGGATCTGGATCCAGTCTTGCCCAGAGAAAAGTTGGGCTGTGTCCTGAGCAGGAGTGAAAAACTTGCCATGCCAGAGACCTCACAGCTACGTTGATTCCAGCCCTCCCCCACATCATCTCTTCGGAGCAGACGGGACTTGTCAGGTGTTGTGCTCTGTCTGCCAATTATCATCTACGTTCCTTATGAGGCCTTTTGTCTCCCTGGACCCAAATCCTTAACCTTTGTCACATCACTGACTTGGAGTGTCTGCTTGATCACCTGGCAGAAGTGACACCAGCTTTAGAGTACCTCAGCCTGCTGGGCAATGTGGCCTGTCCCAACGAGCTGGTCAGCTTGGAAAAGGATGAGGAAGACTACAAGAGATACAGGTGAGTATCCAGGGGTTGGAATATGGTGGAAATGGAGAAGTAGCATCCTTGAGTGGGGGAGGGTGGTATTATGGGATGCACAGTAGGTGTTAGGTAAGTTATTAGTGGGCTTCCTGTGATAATACTAAACTTTCATCTTTTTGGTAACCTGAAGCCATCTTTTCCCTTCATCAAGGTCACAGGAGCCAAGAAACATGAAAAGCTGCTAGGTGGTCTAGGTCGGGGGTTGACAATTTTTTTTTTAAACAGCTAGGTAATAAATATTTTTAGGCTTTGAAGGCCATATGGTCTGTGTCACAACTAGTCAGCTGTGTTCATAGAGTGCAGAAGTAGCCATAAACAATTTGTAAATGAATAAACATGGCTATTTTTTTTTTAAGATTTTATTTATTTATTTGACAGAGAGTGAGATAGAGAACAAGCAGGCAGCAGGGCAGGCAGAGGGAGAAGCACGCTCTCTGTTATGGAGAGAGCCCAATGTGGGGCTTGATCCCAGGACCCTAAGATCATGACCTGAGCTGAAGGCAGTCACTTAACTAACAGAGCCACCCAGATGCCCCAGCTATGGTTCAATAAAACTTTACTTACAAAAACAGGGAGCAGGCCAGATTTGACCTATGGCTTGTATTTTGTTTACCCCTACTCTATGTTTTAAGATTTTCCTCAGGGTCACATTTTACAGAGAAAGCGGTTCTCACTAAAGTTATGGAGCTTATGTAGAATCCCAAGAGGACGTCCCTGAAGTCCCATAACTTTGTTCCACAATGCTCTGCCCTACTGTCTACCAACCACGTGCTTTGATGGGCTCTAAGGAGAAATGCTTTTCTTCCCCCTCTCTGCTACTAAACCATCTGCTTTGAAATACCTGATCCACCTCTCTTAGGGACGTTCCTTCATCTTATCTATTTTACTAAACTCATTTTATATTTTCTTTCTTTATTTTGAATTCTGTGTATCCTTATTCTTGATGTTTTGCAAATGTTTTTAGATGATCTTTTCATGTGTGTAGACTCTCTCTCATGATATAAGCTCTCATTAACATCCTACCTGAATCAATGTGGGAAGAGGAAAGGAAAGAGGAATGAAAATGTAAGACAGATAAGGCCACTGGACAATAGATTTGGAAGGATTGGGGAAAGAAGATAATGATTTCTCTTCGGACTCCTATAAAAATTAGTGGTGATGCACGAAGGAATGAAATCAGGGGAGTTCATGTTGTATAAAAGTAAAGCTGTAAGAAATATTGAAGGCTATTAAATATTCAATATTTTCAATATACGTACACATAGATACATAAAGGTACATCAGGAATCCTGTTGTATTTCCTTATTGGGAAACATTGTGTACCTTTAACCTCGTTTTCTGGATTTCTAGATTAATGTTGTAGGGGTCTGAGACTATTTTTGAACCATCTTAGAATTAAACTCTAACCCTATATTTATTTATTTATTTTTTAAAAAAGATTTTATTTATTTGACAGAGAGAGATCACAAGTAGGCAGAGAGGCAGGCAGAGAAAGGGGAGGAAGCAGGCTCCCTGCTGAGCAGAGAGCCCAATGTGGAACTTGATCCCAGGACCCTGAGAGCATGACGGGAGCTGAAGACAGAGACTAAACCCACTGAGCCACCCAGGCGCCCCAACCCTACTTTTAAAAAAATGTAGTAAGTCTTTCTCCAGTATGAAAATTTTCATGTGGATGTGATCCTGTAGATTTGAATGTCAATTCTGTTAGGGGAGCTATGATTAATATCCAGCAGGTGAAGAGTTACACATTTCTAAATCAACCCTGTAAGTTGCTTAATCACTTAGAACTTAATTTGCTTCTTTAACATTCTTATCAACTCTGAAACACTTAACAGCCTGATTTCAGGTATGAAGGGGTCTCTTAAAACATATTTTATCTTCTTCTAGCAATTTATAAGACATGTCTTGGAACTGTCAAACGAGTCCAAGAAAGGTCTTTCAGTCAATATTTTTAGTAAACCAAGCACAATTTAGGAAATTTTCATTTCTTTTCTGCATTTTTCCTTTAGATATCTGTGTTTAATTCTTTTTTTTCTTAAAATAAGTTATTTATTTATTTTACTAGAGAGAGAGCACACAGAAGCAGGGAGAGGGGCAGAGAGAGGGACAGAGAGAATCTCAAGCAGACTCCTCGCTGAGTAGGGAGCCTGATGCGAGGCTCAATCCTATGACCCTGAGATCACGACCTGAGCTGAAATCAAGAGTTGGATGCTTAACTGACTGAACCACCCAAGCGCCCCATGTGTTTAAGTCTTTAAAATAGCCCAATAAATTTTATATATGTATGTATATGCCTCTGCACATCCATGTATATGTGTCTTTGTGTATGTGTGTGTTTGCATTGACACAGATGTTCATTCATTCATTCAGGGAGCTGTAGGTAAGACAAACTGTAGGCACATTTTTGTTGTCTTTTTTCCCTAGAATGAGAGAAGTGAAGTGATGAAAATCTTCAATTGCGTCATATTCCATTTAGTCTCAGAATAGAAAATTTATGAGGTTGCAGAAGGAAAAAAGCTAATACTGGTTTTTTTTTTTTTGGTGGTTGTTATTTTAACTGTTCACAGAAGTATAAAAATAATAAGACCCATAAAAGGGTCAGATTAGAAGATGTGAGGTGGGGTCTAGCTTTAAAATGGGGAGGCTAGTCTAGATCAGTGACCCTTCACCAAGACATTTTGATTAACTTAGTGGCAAATGCAACAAAGAAGTCAATAGGTATTTGGACGCTCACCTGACTATTGGATTAAGTAGTGTTGAAAATTCCGGTTGGCTCTAGCATTCTGAAATACTCCACTTCTAAGCTGTTACAAGTCTTCCTTTACTATCTTGTGCCATTTTGTATACTCTGCTTATATATTTCTCTCCCTACTTCATATATGTCCACATCCAGAGGGCAGCTTCTAGTAGGGAAGGCTGCATCTTCTTGCTCTTTGAAGACACATCAATATCTAGAGTAACGTTGGCCATGCAACAGGGGCCACGTAAATATCCCCTTGGAACATTTGGAAATTATTTTCTTGGAAATTATTTTCTTCTGAGAAGCTGAGTGCTTACAGAGAGATGTATGGCCCCCTGGGCATCTCAGATGCCTGCTTCCTGTTTGGAATCAGATCCATTTGATGTCCACACACAGTTAACAAGCAAGGAACTATCCTTCAGACCCAATCCAAGTCCTGGTCATTGGGTCTTGGTCCTTCAGGGAGGGCTTGGTTCTAGAGGAGTGATTTGTCTCATGGGCTGGCGCTGGTGTCCACTAACCCTGCCCTCCCAATGCCACAACTGTGGGAGTTGAGGGATGGGCCTGTGTTTGTGTGTCGAGGACACACAAACAAGGTGTGTTGTTTGTTTAGGCACATATGGCAAAGTGGCCGTGAGGAGCTTTATTCTGAGGGCCACACACAGCTGAAATCACATCTAGTCAAAATAACCCTAGAAAACCCACAAGTCACTTGCAACGATGGGAAGATGCTTACACTCTGAGAGAAATAGGAACTAAGAAGACTGGAAGGAACATTAAATGTGTGCCCATCCATCCACATTCTCTGCACGGCATGTGAGGGTTGAGTGGAATGGTAGGCCTGTTCTCTAGCAATTCTAAATTTTTTATTCATCTTATTATTATTTTTTTTAATTTTTTATTTCTGGTTGATAAGCACTCTCACACTTACATTTGGATGAGATGAGTGTATATATGATGTAGCTCTGTTCTCTGGTATGTAAGCAGTTCTGCTTTGTTCATCTTGGAGTTTGTGCTTCATTTACGCCTAAGAAATCTTAGAGTTTTACAATAAGGCTTTTGAAGCCAGGGTTCTAGTGTTTGGGTTTCTACAAAGCAATGTGGCCACCTTCCTTTTTTTTTTCCTTTTGGTAAAATATTTTCCTGGCACTCCATCCACAAAGCATGAGGTCTGCCTTCCTCCTAGCTGTTACCCAGAGCCTAATAGTAGGGCCTCTATGTAAATTTATGTGACATTTTCACTAGAAAATTGCTTAAAAAATGAATGATATTTCTACAGTTTACTGTTTTTCACTTTAAGTACATTTTCTGACAATATGTCTTCTATTAATCATTTAAGCAATAGTAGGAGCCTTAAAGGAGTGTATTCAGAAGCAAGAACCCATGGCTCATTTAGTGCTGTCTGAAAAAATTTCTTATTGATTGGCATCCTCTGTGGTTATGTGATGTAATATTTATAATATGTCACCCAGCCATACATCAAAACAAGTACGTCTGTTTCATTTCTAGGGGAGGTGTTGATTTCAGAGAGGTCAGCCCACTTTTAGGTCACGGTGTGGCCAACACTGGAGCAGAGGTGGGAAGTGACAGGATTTATGAAGTTATTGGAAATGGCTTCACAGATGCTTCACTTTCTGCTGATGCCTTCCTCCCATCCCCCCAAGGCGCCCCTCTTCCTTCCTTCCTTACCCCCTGTGCACACAGTTGGATTTTCTTGGCCCATATCCCCGTAGTAAAATGGGCTCATTAAATCTGTATGTAAGCATGAGCATACTACCGAGTTGTTGAGCAGTGCCGTCGTCCTGCTGGGGCAGGAGCGAACCAGGCCTGGATTTTTCCTTTGCCATCCATCATGGTTCATGGCTGAGAAATGTCCATTGCTGTGTTATTATAGGAGCTTAAGCCTGCCCGTGCTTTGCTGTGTGTACACACTTGTGCTACTATTTGGGGATGAATGTTGAATAAGGGTGAGTGGGATAACAAGCGGCATTCAAGCTTTGGTGGGGAAGAGAGTGGTGTGGCAGGGCTGGAGGGACTTGGAAGGCCACGGTCCTACTAGGAAACCACTTGAGGCCTCCTGAGGTCTTCAACACTAGCCAAACAATGAGTCAACTGTGGGAGACCAGGGTGCCCAGAGTGGTCCGTTTCTTGTCTTCCTTCTCAATTCTTTTCTCTCTCCTTCCTGGAGGAAAGACAACAGAATGCAAGTCAACTGCGCAAAGAGCTAGCCAGACCTGGCTTGTCAAATAAGGAGTTTGGTCTCACGGCCTCTCAGCCGCACTTTTGTCACAGAATCCTTTGCCATTCACTCCCTCCTGCCACTCCAGTCGCTCCGTGGTTTGCTCCTTCCTCCTGCCTCCCCCCCCGTAGGCCCCTCTGTATTTCTTACGACTTTAAATTATTGAAAACGTGACACCCTTTCTTTGTTCCCTCACAGAGAGCAGCCCGAGGCCTGCCCAGTGTCTGCAGCACTCAGCCAAGGGGAAGGAGGGAGGGACCCTCCGCAGTCTGTTGGCCGTCCCTGGGCTGCCACCATTTCCCAGCCAAATAGGAGCTGTAAAACTTGTGGCTTACATAACCCAGCTAGCATTCTCCAGCTAATCTACAATCTGGGCTTTGAAGATCACAAGAAAGCAAAGGTCACGACCCAGAGATCAAAGTGACAGAAGCCCACAGAGTAATTGCTGGTTACCCTCTGTAGAGGGCCTTGCTCTGTCCTGTGGGTGTATTGTTTGCACGGAGACTTCAAACATGCTGCCGGTGGACTGTGAGGAAAATCAGCTGGCCTTTGCCAGTTGTCAGGCGTTCATTAATGCTGTAGGTGAACTCACCTCGGCTCATTAGAGTGAGATCATTGTCATCTCTCTGAGCATCTGGAGTGATTCCACTCACAGTGTTTGTTCATTACTCTTTGGTCTTTATTGACTTTTTCTCACAGCCCTCCTTTACCTGGAGGTGTGAGGGGGTGGTTATATAAGGAAATTGGAGTAATAAGAAAGGAGGCTATGGATGTGTTTATTGGAAATTAACTTGGAGGCACACAGAATTCAAGCAGGCAGAAGCTTAAGAGAGGCTTAGGCACCATCAAGTCCATTCTGTCCATCGAGCAGATGGGAAAGCGAAGCTCAGGAAGGCAGCAGAGACCGAACCAAGATCACACAGCAAAATAAGCCCCCAGTCTGGACCCTTTCCTCTGCCCCGTTAGTCCCCCCAAAAAACTTTTTGTTATGAAGACCTCTCCTCTGTTTGATTTTCTGCCCCTTTCGTCTCTTTAATATGCTTTGGTTTCTTCAACAAGTTGACATGTAAGCCATCACTCACTTTTTAAAGTTAGTCAGACACATTTAGTCCATTGATGAATGCTTTTGATTAGCATGAGGAAACCAGTGTTACCAAAAGGGGTTGATGTCACCTAGGCAAAAGCAGAGAAGCTTGCTGTTTTGTTGGCTTGCTCACTCTATTCTGTTAGGCTTTGTGAAAGACTGAGAACATTCCTGGGTCACCCATTGCTGTCTTCGGGGGCCTCTATAGAGCATCAGTAGCTCGCACCATGTCTCCCCACCACCCCCATGAATGGGAGCAGTAAGGTAGCAAGTGATCATGGGAAGGATGGGCATTCTATATTGCCAGAAATGGAAAGAGGTAGGAAGAAACTCTAGGTGACCTTGCATTCTGATTCCCTTAAGATCTAGAAACCTGGTATTTCTTTGAGTTGGAGTCTCCTCAGAGAAAGAAACATGGTAGCCAACCACAGGAGCAGACAACGGAGAGTGGTCTTGGGGTTTCTGTGATTGCGTGATGTTACTGGGGAGCAGCCAGCCACCCCTGGGGTAGCAGTTTGAGCAGGAGCAAAGAGCATCCTCCTCTCTCTTTGAAGTCTAGATGAAAAATGCCAGAGCTCTGGGATTCGGACAGAGAAAATTGATTTGGGAGCAAAAAGCAAACAAACAAAGAAGGCTTTCTGCTCTTCCTTTCCTCCCCCTGCCAGTTTTAGGTGTCTCCTTAGAGGAGTCCTAGAAGAAAACGCAGCATTGACTATGAAAAGAGAGAGAACCTGAAAAGGTCTGTGTGTGGGTCTCACTTTTTGAGAATGGGCTTTCAGACAGAAACAAATGGGTCTTTACACACCTTCCTGGGATCCCTGATTTCTTCTCGATAACTTCACCTTCCACATCACAGCCGAGAGTGCCCCTGACTTCCCGCCCCCAGCCCCAGGGCTTTCGCCCAGCCACCTTGGGAAGGTCAGGAAAATTGGAGTTGCCCTCTGGAGCTAGGGACATGAGACTCAGAACTTAGACCGATCTCTTTTCATTAAGGAGTGCCCTGGCTTAACAAGCAGTTTTATAAATCTGAAGCTGTCTCCGGGTGTCACAGGATTTATAGACGGGGGTTTCTGCCATAAAGTGGTTTATGATGGCTGCCTTCTGTGTTATTAGTAGCTGTCTCTTCCTTCAACCATTGCTGTTTGATAATAGCCTTAAAACACCCAGAATTACTTACCTGCAAGCCCCATTCCCGATAGCCCCTGTTGACAGTCTGAATAAGTTTACTGCCCTTTTGTTGTACTTTACCTTCAAAACAAACTGATTGAACCATCAATAGCTCGTGGAAGCTGACAGAGGCATGTCATCCGGACTAGCCCTTGTGATTGCAGGTTATCTGGGGGAGTTAACCTTCCCGCATTGTTAACTGAAATGTTTTATGTACTATGCAACTTTAGGATACGGCTGTGATAACCCCAGTAACTAAGTAATACATCACGGTAAAGAGATTTTGGTGCAACAAATAACCCTGGATTAAATTTACAAGGGTCGAATTGATATTGTAAAAGCCTTCATTCTGTGGCTTCGGGAATCCTCGGTTGTATTTTTATGGCAAACTGGTATTATACTCGGGATTGAAGCTGTAGCTTTTGACACCCTGACATGACCTAGAACAAAGGGAAATAGATCTCCAAAGACTGGGGTGGGACAGGCGGGCAGAAAGCCCACTGACTTATCACTTGGCAGTAATGTTTGGAGCTAGTTCCAAACCACCCAGGGCAGGGAGATCTGGGGGCTGCAGCCGCCTTTGGGATGCTTTGAACCACAGATGCTGGGGTAGGGCAGACTGTGAGCAGAACTGGGAGGGAGAGTCTTCACCACATCGCCAACCTCGTGATTCCAAAGCTATTATTCGTCATGATGTTATTTTCACTTGGACAGCATTTTGCAGCAGGATCGCTGGCATCATCCACCCTGAGAACTTACTGGAAACAAACTCTCCTGGACCTACTCTGGACGTAGGGGACCAGAAACCCTGGTGGTAGGGGTCCTGTGATCTGTGTTTCAACAAGTCATCCGGGGGGATGCTGGTGCCCTCTTAAGTTTGAGAATGACTGTGCTGGGATACAAGCTCCTTGAGAGCAGGGACCTTTTTTGTTTCATGTCTCACCTTCTTCTCTGCACCTGGCACAGGTTGTGACAGGTGGTTGTCGCTCGCTAATTATTGGTTGTAGGAGTGAATGTATGAAGCCGTCTCTAAGGGAGGAACTTTAGACCCAGAGCTGTCTCAGGCCAAATTATCTGGGGGCAAGCCTTCCTAGTGTCCCTCAAACCACTCTAAGCACCCACCACGTAGAAACCCCTGGCTGGCCGTCAGGCTGGGAGTCAAGTCAGCCCTAGTTTCAGGGATGACTGGCAGCCTATTTCATGGGCTGTTTCTTCGATTGTATAAGATGAGTGCTCTGAAAACAGCAGCTCTTTGTCATCTAAAATTTTTAACTAGCTTAAAAGCCAGCACCTCTCTCTCTCTCCTTTGATTTCAGGGCTGTGATCCAAAGTGGGGCAAAATGACAACGTGCTGTCTGTTGTCATCATGGTTCCTGCCAGCCCCGTGAAGACATCTTTCATTCCATCATTAAACATTGGCTGATTTTCTAATACTGATGTTTTCTTCACCTGAATATTCATCTTTTCCCACCCTACACTTAGTGGGTGTCTTTACTCCTCTGAGCGTCACTCCTGACATATTGTTTCCATCTGTACGTGTCTTTATTTGAAAGAATCTGTTGTCATCAAGACTTTCCTGCTATACGCAGAAGATGGAAGTTTTCTCTGACACTGACTGAGGCCAGTGGGAGTTCTACTGGAGGATGGAAGTTCATTTGAGGCTTTGTGGAAACTTACTGATTTTGGATCGGGTGAGAGGGCATTTGGGATGGGAAGGGAGAGGCTCAGGGAGAAGTTGGAAAGAAGATGATAGATGGAGACCAGGGAGGAAGCCAGAAGTGGATAGTCACATTTCCAGGACCTCAGATGGTGGGGTGGCCACTTCTGGGGAAGGAAAGTACGCCTCAAAAGAACTCAGAGTATTTTCACTTTAAGGAGTATTTTGACTAGAAACCTCTATGCTGTTTTCTCTGGCATTTCAATAATCAGCCAAATCTTTGGGCAAGTGTATGGAGGCCACCTGGTGATATGAGTTCATCTCATGAAGGTGGGAGCTGGCCTTGGGAACCCAAGGCTCCAGTGAGGAGGGGGGCATGTTATTTACTCCAGGTTATATTTGCACTGAGAAAAAGCTCAGTGCTTAGGATTGCTTTGGGGTTTGGTTCTTTGAAGATCACTTGAGATTTCTTGTTTCTCCTCTTTCTCCTCCAGCCACTAGTTTTCAGTCATGTAGTGAGTAATGTTAGGTCCCTTTCTCTGTGCTTCCCAGAATTTCTTTGTGCATAATCTCAATCTCAGCACTTAGCTGGATTTCTAATTTCTCCATGTGAGTCTATCTTCCCCATTATACCAAGAATCCCTTTAAGAGCAGAAGTCACGTTATAATCACCTCTGTAAACCTAGGACCTGGAACATGGTAGGTGTTCAAGCAATACTCATACAACTGAAATAAACCAGTATTTTATTGAGTCCATTGTAATGTTAGTTTTTGAGATAACGCAAGAGTGAGAAAAAAATATCCCTGCTTTTAAGAAGCTTATTATACATGAGGACATCAACTGAACACGAATAAGATGATTAAAAAACAACCAGGTGTTAGGTGGTATGGTGCTCACAGCGTATCCTGGGAGTACAGAGAAGGAAGAAAACAATGTGGTCTGGAGATGCAGAAGAAAAGTTCATGTGGGTTGGGATTTGAAAGATGTGTGAATAGTGAAGAGGCTGAATACAGGAAGGATATGACAGATTCCTATGGAGATAATCTATTGGTCTTGACGTTGGATACCTACTGCTTCTGCCTAAGTAGGACAGGGTCTAAACAATAGTGATCAAGTATGTGGGCTCAGTGGAAAGCATCTGGGTTGATAACTGTCCTGAGGAAGAAGTATAGGCAGGTGTCTATAAGTTTTATGTATTTATTTATGTTTATCCACCAATCCCACAGACATGTGGATCTTCTCATTAATTCTAAATATAGCTGCTTGAGGATAGTTCATCACATAAGTAGTCATTAGCTTATCCTTGGAGGCCATGATGGACACCAAAGACTCTTTCTGGAGGAATCTATATATGTTAGTATTTGTTGGACTATTAAATCCGTATGCTCTCTAAACTGATTCTTCTTGTTTCACCTTGTTAAAAATAATCTTCATAGTGCCAGTGTGGAAGTAACTCAGGGATGATGAGAAAATCCTCAGGACCCCTGTTCAATTCCTCAAGGAAGCATTTTTCAGTATGTGTGCTTCTTACTTCTGTCCCAAAGTCATTATGTTATTACAACCTCAAGTTTATTATCCTGGATGGCCAGTCAATGTCTCTTGTCTTAGTTTCAAATTGAAGATTTGTTTTGTTTTAAGGATTTTATTTTCAAGTAATCTCTACACCCATTGTGGGGCCTGAACTTACAATCCCCAAATCAAGAGTCACATGCTCTACTGACTGAGCCAGCCAGGCATCCCAAAGATCTGCTTTTATCTCAGAGATGAGAATTACACAGATGACTCACAGGAATGGCAGTGACAAAATGGTACAATTAGGCTTTAGGTTAGTTTCTCTGAGAACTTTCTGTGTAACATTGAAGCTGGGTCCATTTCTAGAATGGAAGGGCGGGGGTAAATACGTTGACAGGATCTTTATGGCTCATGGGGTGTGTGTGTGTGTGTGTGTGTGTGTGTGTATGTGTGTGTATCTACATTTGAATTAAGAGCAATCATTAGTGCACATTGTTAAGAATTAGTTGTGTGTGTAAAATATAATTACTTGGATTTCTGCAAAGAGTGATTATTCATTCTTTGTGAAAGAAAAGAAAAGCAGCACCAAGATCTAAACTTCTGAAGACCTAATGATGTAGATCCCTGAGCATGAGACAAATTGCATGGGTCTTTGAGGCCACCACCTACCCTCCTGAGTTGTCTCTGACTGTCTTCTTTCAGATGCTTTGTTCTGCACAAGCTGCCCAATTTGAAGTTTCTGGATGCCCGGAAAGTAACCAGACAAGAACGAGAGGAAGCTTTGCTCAGAGGGTCATTCATGAAGGTGGTGAAGCCCAAGGTAAGCTGCTTACTTTCTGGTCTATGTCTTGCCTCACTGGTTATTCATTGAGCACAGAGGATGTTCTTCTGTGTTTGGAACACAGCAGAGATGTCCAACCAAGGTCTTATCCATGCATACACTGTTGGCCTAGCAAGAAGTAGGACTGGGAATAAATTGGATCTTCCTGGGATGCATCTAAGGGGACCTTATTTGTAACTGATTTCACCCAGGTGGCTCTTTCACCCATAAAGCAGCATCATACACAGACCAGTGGTCATGTTCTGGGGAGCAGATTTCTGGTCTCCTCCTTGAAAATGTTTTGTTTACAAGGTGGGGCCTCTGCAGGTCTGTTGCTGAGAAGGAAGAAAGCTTGGGGCATTTACTTTCCCTTAGGTGTGTAGGATTCCTCTAATGACCCAGAGGGAGCTCACCTTTCTTGGGGCCATAGTGGAGGCAGCAGAGAGTGATTTTCTTCTGTTCACAGGTATGAGGGCTCAGTAGGTCTCAGAGATATTGTTAGTGGGAAAGGCCATTTTTTCCTGACAATGTGGCCTGGGGCTAACATATTCTCCCTACAAGAGCCCTCCAGAGTTCATGGGAATAGTCTTACTGACCTTTTCTTTATTGGCTGAGTCTGCATCGACGCCATGGAAGTGAACATGGTGTCAAGTTAATGACAGCATTGATGAGGTGGGGGAGATGTGGCTTTGAGTCTTGGATTCAGAATCCAGGGGATTTTTAAGGATGTGAAAAATGATCTCTTTGGGAGGAGTTGGGGTCCTTCCATGAAGCCCAAGTCCAAGGAATGGACCAGATGACCCTTGATGATCCCTTTCAAGGTCCACCCCTGTCCCAGGACCCTGTGGTGCTACCCTGTCACTTCCTGCGGGACCTAGCTTGTGTGTTGCAAACACTGGCCCAGAAATCCTGGAGGTCTAGTTTGTCCTCGCTTATTGACTTAGAGTACCTTGTACATGCATTGGAGATGATTAAGAGGGAAAGAGAAAAAAAAAACAAAAAAGCAAAAAAACAAATAGGACCAAAGCAGAAAAAACGAGACCTCTTCCATCAAGTCGCTCAGCTGGCGGCAGACCTCAGGCCACTTTCTTTTCCTGAATCCATGAGGTGCAACTTATTTCCCGTTATGCTGAATAAAATTGCTAACAGTTGTGGAAATATATGATACGGAGGGTATAATACTGGCAGATAAATGTATTGTTACCTGTTTCAGCATGTGGGAAATTAATTGAGTGATTCGTTTCATAGCTATTAAAGTGTTAACAGTTTTCCTTATCGAGGCCCGGATTTGATGTATTGCTTATGACTGCCTTTAGTTATTCCAGCTTTGGTAATTTTGTCCAAATGAAATAATTTATTTCTTGGCCTCCTTTTTTTTTGTTGTTAAAAGATTCCAGAGGCAGCCAACATCACCAAACAAAGGACAACAAATGAGCTGTTTATAATATCTTGGGTTCCTGCCTGTTCAACATTTTCCACCTGCATGTATGCATACACTTTACAGGACAGATCAGTATTTCTCTTGCTCTCCCTGTTCCTGACGGGGGAAGAGCTGCATTGTCCCAGGAACTCTGAGGGGGCACCTATACCCACCATGTGTGCTCATCGCTGCCCTAAAGCTCTCTGTATTCAGATCTGTGAGTCCTCACCCAACCCTAAATTGTAGGAGGAAGGGGCACTGGCGGACTCTGCAGGTGGGGTAACTGAGGCCTAGAGGTGTTAACTGGGCAGCCCCGGCTGGTCAGAGCCAGGCCTGGAGCTTGACCCGTGTGTCTGACCACAGAAGCCACTTCCTCCAACTAGGCTCTTTTCCGAGTGAGCCACACATTTTCCCAGTGCATTTCTCTGTTCCAAATAAAAACCTCCTAAGAAGGCCTAAAGGGAAACAGCACAACACAACAACAACAACAACAACAACAACAAAAGAAAAAACAACAACAGGATAAAGCTAAACTGCTCTCTTGGGGTCAAAATAGCAGCGGGGACTGAAATCCTGCCTAGCCTTTGAAAGCACGTGGGAACGCCTCCTTAAAACCCACCGTAGCCGGCTCTGGACTCATAAGCAACATCAGCAGAAATGCTTTTCAAAGCTCCAAATCAGTTTCTAATCAATTGTAGAATTAGCTTATATTTGTGTGATTGACGCCCACGTCTTTACTAATGGTGTTAAGCTTAAAAATATCCATTAATTCATTGAGGAGAGACGAAAATACTCTGACCAAAGCATGGGGATCTTCAGTGGTTATCTTTCCGGAGAGTCCCATGATTTCCTAACTGGAAAGGACTTTGGAAATCACCTGGTCTGTGCCGTCGTTTGATCAGGGGAGGGATCCAAGTGAGGATGTTGTTTCCCGAGGCCCCCACGGTCTGGTCTGGCGGACGCAGAGCTGGAATTAGAACTCAGGGGCCCGGGCTTTCGGAGAAGGGCTATATCTAGGTCCTGATGGTTCAAGCGCATAGGACTTACCTCGCTGTGCCCCGGCTTCTCCTTCCCACTGTATGCGTCTCCCCAGTGCCAGGCAACTCCCCCCGCCTGTTTTCAGAGATACGCATTGGTACTTCTCTAGAAGCAGAACGAGGCCAAATGAGCTTCTTGCTGAATTAGTAAATGGGCGTTAAAAAGGCTGGTTCTCGCCTGCTCACAGTGTGTGCAGACGTCTGTTTGTTCGTGGGCAGGTGTGTATATATGCTATCTCTGTGTGTGTATACATATGTATGTTCTGGGAGGTCTGTGTACACCCGAGTCGGCTTCTAAGTGGAGAGCAATTTCCTCCCCGTGAATTGCGACGCTGTGCTGAGCACACTTGGTGAGGACCTATTTTTCATCCCAGAATCGGAATCTCAAGTTGGCTCCTGTCCTTTCTCAGGCAGCAGTGGCCTGTTGTGCTTATTCAGCGGAATGCTCTGATGGATGATCCGGGGGGCCGTGATTTGGGGAGCTGTTTTCATTTTATTCCTGACATAAAGTATTTGGGAGAATGGAAAATGCCTCTCCAATCACAGCCCTTGCCTTGGGGGTAGGGAACAGGCAGTCTGGGTGTTCTGGGCTGACGCAAATGCAAAATCATCCAGGAACTAATAAACCCCCTATGTCACAAAGGTTTGATTTCGTACGTACCTGGTAGGCCCCCGGCGCCAGAGTGCAAGTTCGCTCTAGCCTCCCCTCATGATGACACCTTTTCCCCTTCGTTGCTGCCTCTTGGCTTTTGTTGTTGGAAGCCGCTTTCTGTCTGAGCCCTGATTGTCCTTTAGGAAGATGCCATCGTTCATTAGGGAAGTGATAGGTAATCCTACAATGGACTCTTCTAGACTGCTGTGTTTGTCTTGTTAGTTAATGAATCTACAACAACTAGGCTTTGCTCATTTCCTGGAATCTTAAAGAAATGCTGTAACTTTTGCAAATGCTGGCCGTGGAATCATGCTATTGCCAATGCCAAAAGCACAAAGCTGGATGCAGAGAAGGTGGGGAGGCCCCCAGAGAAAGACTTGTGTGACGACCAGAGCATGATCCCCCTTGCCACATCAGGAAACATAAATCAAAGGGGTGCGAGGCCTGTCCAGGAGGGTATGCATGGAGTGCATACCAGCCCTAGGCATCAGACAGCTCAAGAATCCGACAGTCAGAATTGCTTAATTATGTCCTGGCTTTGTAATTATTCATCCCTGTTCTGGCAAAGAGCACAGTTGTCATTTCTTTGACATAATTATTTAAAGCTGAGCCCTCTTGTTTACAGGCATGTATATGAAGTTGGCTACCAACTGTGTAATCTTCAGAACCTTATAGAAGCGGTGGGGAGAGCAGCTCGAGGGACAGCTGGACTGAGAATCGCAGCCTGTGTTAGAAAGTGTTTTGACATGTGTACTTTTGCTTTTAATGGTGGCCATTCTGTGATAGGTAAGAGAAGGTATCAGGCATGTTTGTGAGCGTCAGTGTGTCCTTGAAAATGTGTGGTGCGTGCCTTTATGTGGGCATGCCTGCGTTTCCTATCATGGGTAGTTGGCGTTATTTGTGTAGTTTTGTATATTTGTGTCTGTGTGAGTGTCTTTGAGGTATTTTTTTTTCTCCTGGCGTGTGTGTGAGAGAGAGAGAAAAGGAGGGAAGGGGAGAGGAGGAAGAGGCAAGGAGAGGGAGAGGAAGGTGTGATGTGTTAAAGGAATAAACTTCTGAGTGCAAGTACCTTCTGGAAGTCTTTTTAATTCCTGACCTTAAACTGAAAGTTGGAAATCATTTGGAGTCTGAAGATCACCTCCTTCTATGGCGACACCACACAGTCCTGTGCCTGACGTTGGCGTCAGGACCCGACTCCCTTGTTTCCTTTAGTTTCCTTCATCGTGCATATGTTTTTGGATTCACACACACACACACACACACACACACACACACACAGACGGCCACCTAGGATCAAGATAGGGAATGGAAGCATCGGGAAGCCAGCTTTTGGTCAGGATGAAGCAGCTGCTCCTGTACTGGGATGTCAGCTCCATGAGGGTAGGACCTGGCCTGTGTTTATCGCCCCCCACCCCCAGGGCCTGGTTTACAGCACAGGCTCAGCCAGTACTTGTCAGAAGAATGAACTGGGAACAACAGAACAGTCTGGTAGATCCATGGTGAAAGGTGGTCCATTTTTTTTTTTTTTTTAAATTGCTTCAATATGGTCCTCTGGAAAAGCAGGAAAGGGACCTCTGTCTTAAGGGAAAAAAAAATGTAATAACTTGAATCTGTGCATTGGCAGAGAGGAGAGATTTGGGGTTGCCTATTTGTTTTTCCAAAAGGTTTACCCCTAGGATTACTTATGATGGCAAAACCTACGGCCACCCTGATCGCTGAGCTTCTCCATCAGGTAGTATTGCTGGGGAAGGCGAGCGTGGGATCTGAGCTCATGTTCCGTGTCACTGTGCACAGTGTTCTCTGCAGCCTTCTATCGGAATCCACCTGCTCACGGGAGAGGTTGTGGGAAATAAAAACTAGCTTTTCTCAGCAAACATATTAGGGTGCTCCACAAATCTGTGTGTAGTTTAAATGAGATTTTCCTGGTCTTAACTGCCATTATGTTTTTTTTGTCTATACCATAAAAGAGCACTGCCTAGTGGCATGCTTGGTTTACTTAACTGTTTTAAGCCACGTCCAGCTCTTCGGTACATGCTATCTCGTTGTGAAGCACAGTGTGTTTAACTTTTGTACCTTCTGTTATGTCAATCTAGATCAGTAGCAAACATGTAGCAGGTTATCAGAAACTACCTCTAAATTGATTGCAATTACTAACATTTTATTAGGAATATATATTTTATATAAATATAAAATATTTTTATGTAGGTATGCCCTTAAGTAGATATTCTAAAGCACATACATACACATGCAATTAAAGAGGTGATAAGTTAATCCGTGTTGTGAGGTCTTTACCGTGCCAAACATTCAGAAGAAAACTGAAAATGTCAGTTTATTTTCTGGATATTTCTAATTACCTGAATATGTTAGTGTTTTGTGGTTCTCTTCTGTTTTTATACAGATGTTTCTTGTCTACAGACATATTCAGATTCTATTTTCAGTTACTTTATAGTGAATTTTGAAGGGAGGAAAAATTTTAAATTAATTTATTTTTTGGAAGATGCTTGGGCGATGTGTTTGGAAACAACTCTGGAAGCCAACAATTTGCAGTCTGTTTGTTTTTCATTCTTCTTCCTGATTTCACAGCTTGCCACTTTCCTTAGAGGTGGGGGGAAGGATTTTGTGTTTCTCCATTTTTAGCAGCATGGTGTGTCTCGAGTAAATGCTTTCAGAGTACTGTTCTTTGGAGACATTTTTGGTATGTCTTCATTGTCTTGCTTTTGCATGGCAAATGCCTGAAATCAGAGAGAGACAGGAAAGTTGTACCTCCTGCTCTCGAGCAAAGCCCTATGGATGGAGAATTGAAATCCACAGTAGGGAGAGGGAGAGTGAAACAGAACTGTTGGTGCTGAAGGCAGCTTCTCACAGCCTTTCCCAGAAGCCCCAGGGCCTGGCCAGGTGCTGAGCACAGAGCAGGTGTCATTCTCCATTAGACCCAATGCTCCAGGAGAGATTGCTGTGTCTCTGTTGGAGTCACTGGCTTTCACTGCTTCCCAGTGGCCCAGCTCCACACTCTTCCTCTCTTTGGCCTCCCTCCACCATGCTCACTTTTGTCCACATGCCTAGAGAACCATGGGAGTAAATGGCACTCTTTAGGGAATTCGATCCTTAGGATAGTTCACACAGCTTCTGGAACTCCATAGCTGGGGCAAGTGTGGTAGATCTCACTGTGTATCTAAAGTGATGTGTTTCTTTTTACTTCCCCATCCCATTGACTTTGGCCTTGGCCATTGACGCTTTGGCCAATGGGATGTGACTGCAAGTGACAGCATGCCAATTCTGGGCCACAGCCTTACGAGGTCCTATGGGTTTCCATTCACTCCTCCTGCGTGTCTGCCATTTGCTGTGAAAAGAACACGAAATACACATTAAGCAGCCCCGAAGCTGACCTGCTAAGCCTGAAGCAGATCTACCCCAGCCAATAGCAGACCTCTGTATGAGAGATAAATTCTTGTTGTAAGCCATTAGGATTTTGAATAGTGTTGCTGCAGGAGCCTGACGAAAAGGTAGGCTATCCGTCCATACATCCCACCTTCTGGTCCTGGCCACTTAAACCAGGGCTCTTAACTAGGACACAACTTTTTAGTTTTCAGTGTCATGACATCAACTTCTTTAGGCTTTTTGGATGCTTAACTAATGAGGATTGCAAGGTCAGACTATGGGCTGATCAACTGCTCTGTAGTACATTATTAGATGTGTTGACACTTTCCTGATATATGAGTAAAAAGAGTGCCTCGCATGTATTGTGTCCAGTGTGTACTAGATATTGAATCAGTGACTTAACAGTTTTACCCTGAATTTCTCCTTGAACTTGAATGTATCCTATGAGGAAACCGATGAGCAGAGAATTTACGTACATTACCCAAAATTACAGAGCAACGTAGACTCAGGTTCTTCCTGGGGTCTGCCTAGACTCCAGAGCTCATTCTCTTTGCCTTATGTATTTTAAATTACATGAACACGCATGAAAATATGATGGGAGGCAGGAGTAAAAGAGTAGGAAGGTGAGGATATGGAAGGGAACCAAAGGTAACTTTGTCATTTCCATTTTGACCTTCTGACTACACCCCACCCCCAACCCATTTTGGTGAAATGCGTGGTTGAGGCAGAGAATTGTAGGAGATGGCCTGTGGAGAGCTCTGTTTCTTAGGCCAAATTTGCAAGAATTAGGAGAACCTTGGCAAGGTTTGAAGTGGGAGGAAAGTACGGGAGGTCTCTGCTGGGAGAGGGAGTAATAGAGCTCTGTGCACAGTGGGTATGGCAGAAATCTGTGAGAGGCAGCTGCTGGCCTGGGGCTTCCCAGCATTCAAAGTGCTCAGGCCCCTTTTGGTGCTCAGCTGGCCAGAGAGGTCAAGGAGCTAGGGTGGAGAGCCTTGTCCCCAAGAATTCAGGGAAAGATCTGGGTGGTAGCAAGCAGCCCTGTTGCTGGAATGAAGAGGAAGCTGATGGCTGTCAAAGACCCAGGAATAACTGCCCTGGAAATGGGTTCTTGGCTTACTAAAGAAGTTTTTTGACATTTACTTACCTCAGAAACCTCTGTCGGCTATGGTGTAGTTGCTGCAGTTTGAGGGAGTGGATTTAAGGCCTCATAAGTGGGCTGTGAAAAGTCCTTCCTCATGGGATCTCTGGTAATGATTGATATGGAGCCCTTACAGCTGATTATATCTATAAACGGTGCATTTACAGCTTGACATTTTCATGATTCACTTGAGAAGACAGTTTCTGGTATTTTGTTTTTCCAATTTAGGTTTTCTGTTATTTTCAAAAATTAGCTTGAAAGGAAAGATAAATGAAAAATAAAGATCCCTCCCTAAGAAAGTAGATTTTCATAGAATGAAGTTGAGGCCCTGCATTCAAGTTACCCATGTTTCAAGCTAATATTACCCTGCATTCCATATGCAGCCGTTGGGCGGGGCTACCCCCTCCCCCCAGCAGGTCCATCCATCAGCTTGAACAACACCTTAGCCGTAACATTCTTTATGCCACTTGCTACCCCTTCCCCCTCGACACACACACTGATTCTTTGCTTTGAGCCTGGTGATTCTAGCCCACTGAAGGGAAGGAGTAGGTTGGAAACACAGAGGCAACTTGTTTAGGAGCAGAAAAAAAGGCTAGTGACTGAGGTCTGAGTGAAGGAACATCAGGGAAGCATCAGTGTCCCTACCCCTAAGTGAGCTCAGGGCCTTGCTTTCGATTCTTGTGAACTCCGTGACTTCATGAAGCTCTGCCTTGCTTCGAAAGTCCCTTCTGGGACATGGAAACGTCAGATGGTGGGGACTGAACCCCTAGGCAGATAGACATCCTAGAAGGCAGAGAAGGCTGCTGGATGGATGGCCCACTGGGGAAAAATCATGAACATTGTTCTGAAGCTAACTTTGATTTATGTTAATAGTATTTGCAATTCTATGGCTAAAGAAAAAGGATAAAATGAAGATGGCATGGTCCTAATTTCTATTCTTGAGTTCTGGTTATTTCCAAACTGCCTACAACTAATAGCAGATGTACTAGTTTGCGAGGGCTGCCCTAACAAATGCCACAGACTGGGTGGCTTCAGCAACAGACATTCGTTTCTCATTCTGGAGGCTCTAAGTCCAAGACCGAGGTGTTGGTGGGAATTGGTTTCTTCTGAGGCCTCTCTCCCTGGCGTGCAGATAGTTGCCTTCCCCCTGTGGCCTCACATGGTATTCTTTTTTTTTTTTTTTTAAGATTTTATTTATTATTTGACAGAGAGAGAGAGATTGCAAGCAGGCAGAGAGTGAGTGGGAAGCAGGCTCCCTACTGAGCAGAGAGCCTGATGCGGGGCTCCATCCCAGGACCCCGAGATCATGACCTGAGCAAAGGCAGAGGCTTAACCCACTGAGCCACCCAGGTGGCCCTCACATGGTATTCTTGAAACGTGTGTATGTCCCTGCTAGCTCTCCGTGTGTCCAGATTTCAGCTTCTTACTGGGACACTTGTCGTATCAGATTAGGACCCATCCTAATGGCCTCGTTTCAGCTTATTCACCTCTTTAAAGGCTCCTTCTCTAAACATAATCACATTCGGAACTACTGGGAGTTCCAGCTTAAACATTTCAATGGGGAGGGGTATAATCCAGCTCCTCCCAGTAGACAGAAGGGTGAACTTCAAGAAGATATAAAAGAAAACTCACTTATGCTTAGTGATGGAAGGGATGTCTCTGGCATTTAACATTTACTTGTGTTTTTATTGTCCCCAAAAGCCTAAGAAACAAAGTTGGTCATGGATTAGGATAAAGTAGTGGGATACTCTTAGGCTGTTCAGCTGGAACACAGGTGGAAGTCTTCATGAGGTCTCATTGCAGTAAAATGTAATCTGTTTGTCTGAATGTGGCTCGTACGTACTTTCTGGATATCATCCACGTGAGAGCCAACCAGGGACAATAGGTAAGTACCAGTATCAGCATGAGCTCCAGGAATGGTACTTCCTACATCAACGCAATAGGTTCTGGAACCCAATGCTCAGCAGAGCTTCTTTGCATTTAAGATAGTCACCTTTTAGGGCACCTGGGTGGCTCAGTGGGTTAAGCCTCTGCCTTCGGCTTGGGTCATGATCTCAGGGTCCTGGAATCGAGCCCTGTATTGGGCTGTCTGCTCAGCAGGGAGCCTGCTTCCTCTTCTCTCTGCCTGCCTCTCTGACTGCTTGTGATCTCTGTCTGTCAAATAAATAAATAAAATCTTAAAAAAAAAAAAAAAGATAGTCACCTTTTGGGGGCGTCTGGGTAGCACGGTCAGTTAGGTGTCTGACTTTTGGTTTCAGCTTGGGTCGTGATCTCAGTGTTGTGATGTTGAGCCCCGCATCAGGCTCTGTGTTCAATGGGGAGTCTGCTTGATATTCTCTCTCTCCCTCTGCCTCTCACTTTTCTCCTAGAAGGTGCTGTTTGCCCTAAACTGTTCCTTGATAAGTCAAAGGAAGCAGTTTCTTGTTGGAAGGGAGATGAATTAAGACCCACTTCCACTGCTTCCTGCCTGTGTCTTCAGAGGGCTTGTTTCTCCCCTGCCCAGACCTCCAGGGCCATCTATGTTCTCAGGTAGCTGCTGGGCCAGGCCTGTGAACTGGGCGCAACTCTGGGGAAAGCACGTTTTTGCTTCTCCATTGTTCTGTCCACCCATGGTCACCATGGCTTCCTTCTGGGGTCCGTGTACTCAGTCTGGCTCCAAATGAATCCTCACTGGCCCTCTGACCAGGCAAAGTGGTGTCTCACAAGCCTGATAGGTCAGGTCTGCCCTTGGGATGCCTGAAGGCTGGTGGTACAATTAGCTCTTTTATTTGCTTTTCTGCTCCTTACAGTAGAGTGTCTTAGATTAACAGACAGGGCACCATCAATAATACACAGATGCTCTGTAATTGGGGCTTCCTTTGATGTTAATTTAGCTAAGTTCAATGCTATTGTCAGTGATAGCAATTACACTCAGCCTTTTCACCAAGGACATTTTAGGATAATTTTATTTTTCATGTGCATTTTAAAATATGGCAGTAAATTCTGAGCTACATTACCTGAATTAGAACTCATTATTTCTTTTCAACAGTGAACTAATGCTCTCTGTCTAGGCTCCAAAGCTGTAATTTTTTTTTTCCCCCTTTTTTGAAATGGGGAATTTTAAGTGGGGCTTCTACTCCATGAAGCTTTTAACTTGTAAGCGAAATTTAGAAGTAAATCACTTGTTTTTTGTTGGCATTTTGAAGTGTCGCAGAGGCTCTCTGGGGGAGGGACCTCTCCTGTACTTTATTTGGCCCATTTTATTCATTCCTTTCCACCACCCAACCTTTACTTTTGTTCTTGACACGATTCAAGAAGTTGCCTCCAGCTGCTCTTTGGAGAAGGTTTAAAATCTGGATTTACTGGCTATTGTCTCCCATGGGAAACACACGATTCTTACTTTGTTCCTGGGCTCTTCTCAGATTTGCTGTTCCATTTAGAGGCCAGTCCCGCTCCACGTTTCCGATGGAGTTTGGATTCAATGCTGAATTTCTACCTTCTGCTCTCTGTTTCTCCATTCTTTTTTTTGTTTGTTTGTTTGTTTGTTTCTCCATCCTTAATAGAGATTGCCCAATGCCTCCTTCCCGGTTTGTTGTGAAATTTAAATGAGATAATATGTATAAGGTGCTCACACTGTCTTTGGGGTGTAGAAGCAGGGGTAGCTAGTGGTGTTAGCTGTGTAATTTCAAAGAAGCTCCTTTTTGTGGTATCACTGTGTCCTAGGTTTGTGTGGGTGAACATGGAGAAGGTCATTTGGGCTTGAGGGAGGGGATATATTAGTTCAGGCTGCCAAAACAGAACCCTATGGACAGAGTGGCTTTAAACAACAGAAATGCATTTTTTTTTTCAGGGTTCTGGAGGCTGGAAGTCCAGATTGTGGTGCCACCATGGTCTGGATCTGGTGAGAGTTTGTAGATGGTTCACTTCCTGGTTGTGTCCTCACAATGCTGAGAGAGAGAGAGAAAAAGAGAGAATGTGCAAATGGGCTGATCTTCCTCTTTTTATAAGGCCGCAGTCCTGTAGGACCAGAGCCCCACCCTTATGACCTCATTTGACTTTAATTACTTCCTACAGATTTTATCTCCCCAGACAGTGACGCTGTGGGTTAAGACTTCAACATAGGAATTCTAGGGAGACATAGTTCAGTCCAAAGAAGGGGATACTGCTACCCCTGCTATTCCTGGTGGCTTCACTGAATTTTAAGTTAAATGTTTCTGAGACTTTTGCTAAGCACCTACCTTCTGAAGAGAGTAAAGTACTTATCAAGAGGGAATGTGGGAGAAGAAAGAAGTCCCCATGTTCATCCTGGGGAGACCCTGGTCCCTCCATTTGAAGTGCCTCCCCAGGCACTGCACGGGGCCTTTTTGTTCTTGTGGGGATGGTGGAAGTAGAGAGCCGGGGAAGGAGAAGGCCCAGGAGAAGTGAGTGTAGCTCGGAGAATGGGGCCACCCTGCCATCGCTGGGAGCAAGAGGACGGCAGTGCCAGGGCCCCAAGTGGACAGTGCTGGAGCAGAGGAGGAAAAGGATGCTTGGTGCAGAGATAAGCCCTTAAGTCCTTTCACTTGGGTGACCTTGGACTCACCTCTCTTATCCCTCTCCAACTACCTTGGCAAAAGTCTAGAAATCAAGGCTGATGGTGAGATCCTGGAATTTGTCATTGGAGTCAACCCTTTCTACCCCATAGTAAAATGGAGAACACTGGGCTGTGGAATCCGAGGGGTCCCTATACACGTCCAGAGAATATGATCTCATCATGAGAAGGGCCTTGAAAACGCCAGGTTGAGATTTTGGGTCTTTGGAGAATTAGAGAAAGCAGTCAGGAGCTGTATCACACAGAGACACACACTTTTGAAGGAAAATAAAAATCTGTTTCAATGTAATATTTAAAAAAAAATGTCTAATGTCCGCACCCATTCTAATTTTTAGTTGTGGGATGTTTTGGAAAAGATTCAGTTACAAAGTCTTTTTGTCTTCCTTGTGTTCAGAAAGCCTTTGGTACCAACGTGTGACTTGTGCGTGTTGAGCCGTTCAGAGGCCTTGTCTGAACGCGGTGAATCATGTTTGCTTAGGTAAAAATGGGTGGAGTAAGTGAAACAGACTGAAGAATGAAAAGCTCTTCCTTCTTTGCTCCTCTCCCCACTGCTTTTGCACATTATATGACTAAATGTGCAACTTTGTTCACATAACTGCTACAAACAGTTCACTGTGTAGGCCAAACGCTCTCTAATGCAGTAAAATTAAGAAATAATATGCTTTGAAAGTGATTTATGAGTGTGGTTAAACTGCCAGATTTACAAAGAAATAGTTCAGATCTTGGGAAGCCTCAGGAGTCACGTCAAAAATGAATTTGACCATGATTTAAACTGCTACTTTTCTTACATGACATTTAATATGTGTACTTTGGAGGCCCATATGTCTTTAATAAAATAGCATTAAGTTTTAAATATGATATGAATGCAGCCAGTTTCTAAATTCATAACCTTTTCCACAACTCCAAAATGCTAACCAATAAGGGAGTCATACATGCAATAAAACATAAACCTTAGAAAATAGCTTTTTATTAAAATGGTTAGACAGTTGGCAGCTGGTTTGCGATGTAATAAATACTTACAGCGTTGTGGGTTTATCAGACATTGTTTACCCTGCAAGCAACTGGGACGAGACAACTAATTATAACCCCCGCACAAAGGCCACTCACGCTGAGCCCCCCTGAGAGTGCCAAGGAGGCCTAATGGTTTCTCTGAGAACTCGGGACAAGCGGTCCCAAGAGTTGGATTCCAATCCCTTTCTGTGCTTAAAGGAGTATGACCCTGGGCAAGTCACTCCATGTCTGCAATTTTCCCAGTCTATGTCATGGGACAATACCTAACCTGCCCTACGGATTGGTTATGACACAAAGAAACAAATGCATGCTAGGCTTCTGAGATCATGCCCAGCACATAGTAGGTGCTCAGGAAAGAGAAGCAATGCTTTTGAAAAAATTCTTTCATAAAAAAGTAATTCAGGCGAGGTCTCCAGGTCCCTTCTTGCACTGACATTCCATGATTTTTCTAGGACAGCACTCAGAAAAGGTAAGCCACTTAGTCAGAAATCAGTGTGAGCTTCACGGAGGATGGGATGCTCCTTGCCTCATGTCTCTAAGTCACGAACATGTCAGAAATAACAGACATATTTGGCTCAGGGAGAGCAGGAGCTGTGCTAGTGGCCAGTGTCACTTAGCTATTCCTGGAGATGGACATGAGGTGTGCAGAGCAGTCTCTTCCTCTGGGTTTCCAGTTTGTAGAAAATGGGAGCTTTTCTTGTAAGTTGTATGGCATGGCAACACAAGTTCTCTGAATGCTGCTGTGTGAGTGTGTGTGTGAGGGTGAGTGTGAGTGTGTGTGTAAACAGATTTCCCTATGGAGTAGTTTTGTAAAGGGACTTCCCAAACTCCATGTTTCTAGATGCTTCAGTACAACTTTCTTTTTCTGTATCTCTGATGAAACAGCCAGTCTGACAATGGTCTGATTGTGATTGTCCATGCAACCAAATATTACTACTGTTCACAAATTTCCTTAGGAATGAGTTCCCGAATTTATTAAAAGGAGAATTATAAGTTATATTTAAGCTTGGCTTTTGAATCTCGGGGCTCAGACATGTGTGTGTGGTAATCAAAGATTAAAAGGCCCAGGGACCATTTCATTTTATTTTATTTTTATATGTTTTCTAAAAACAATGTTATGATCCCATTAAGGAAAATTAACAAAGAAAATCTTTCAACTGTATTCCCTACACGCTAACTCTATGACTTTTCATTTTGCTCTGTTCCCTTCTAAACCTTACCCCTTTCTGTCGGTATTATATGTATACTTGATGCTCTGTGCATTTACCTAATATTTTTATTGTATTGTGCTACTTCAGAGTCCTCAAATTTGTTCTTTTATGCACTGTACAATTCTTCATCAAATTGATGTTAAGTACCATCTGTTACCAAACCATTCCCTTACTACTTCTAAGGTATAAAATACTGTTGCTTGTGTGTGGTTCGGTGGGTATGTGTCAGTGTGTCTTAAGAGTGTATTTCTTTTCAATTATTTCCTTAGAATAATTTTCCAGGGATGGGTTTCTTGGATCACAGGGTGTGGGTATATGACCAGGTTTAGGTTCTGCCTAAAAAATGCCTGGCTGCAATTTTCCAGTTGGCTATCCAGTCTGATGAGCCATCCCACCTACCCTGACCAGAGGAAGAATGTAGGTCAAAAAGGATACTTAACAATTCCAAGGCTTTCTTTGGGAATGGGATTCCCCAAGTCAGATTGGTTGGTATGGTTCTGGAAGAGAAGCTTAGAATCTCTAGGAGCTCCCACCAAGCATGCATTGACCTGCTTAGTTATAGTCCCAGGGAATTATGGGTTCCCTAGAGCATCCCCAAAATTATTAGCAGCATGCAATCCCTGATCAGTGTGAATGTGCCTTTAGACTGTTAGCCAAATCTTTGTGTAATACCAATCATCTACCTATAAAAGCACAAATATGTTATTGTTCTCAATAGGCAATTTAATGAAGCTTTGGGGAGGGAAAAAGAGAAAAGAAGATTACAAGCTGGCTGATCTTGCTTTTATTTCTCTTAAATCTATCCACACTTCTCAGGGGTTGTACTTGTTTAAAGATTGTATGCAACTGTGCAGCCTGTGTGATTTGGAAAGCAAATCAAACTAAATATGAAGTTTTCAGTGTGCGCTGTTTTTAAATGATTTCATGCATTTATTTCAAATATACATTTCGTCCCAAGTAGTGCTAAACCTATAATCTTTTTCTTGTTACATTTCTTTTTTGGGGAGGGAGGCCGAGAGGGTGACTTAGTTTTGGAGTGGAAGGTTCCTATTAACATCTACCTCCTTCTTGTGCAGCATTATTCACAGCAGAGCTATTAAGGCTAATTATTTTCAGGTTTCTATCAAAGGGGACTATTTGAGCTGACAAAAAAAAAAAAGCATTTATTGGGGAGAAAAATGGTCTGTTTAAATAAGAAAGGGATCATTGTCATGTGCACCCTACCTCCCCCTCTCATTTATTAGTTTTGCAGGGAGGAGGGGCCAGGAGACCCCTTGAGAGTCTTTAAGAGGACTTTCTAGGGAGCTATGCTCACTGAGATGCCTGGTACCCCAAGAAAGGGCAGTGCTCCCCCCTCATTTTTTTTGTGCAGCCTACCTGGTTTGCTCATTGACATTAGACCTTGTGTTAATCTTTTATTTTATTTCTCAGTTTGGCTAATAGTCACTGACCCTTGATGTGTAATGGGATGGATACTGGTTGAGAGGCTGGGTATATTAGTCAGAGAAGGCTAACTGCTGTAACAAACAGCCCCTGAATCCTGGTGGTTTAGTCATTCTCAGTGCACTGAAAGTGTCTGGGTAGAGAGTGAGGGATGCCCACGCAGTCAGGGGCCTAGGCTCCCTTTATCCAATGGCTCTACATTTTTCTTGGGTCTTGGAGTTCTTCACAGGATGGAAGCCAATGCATGGAGCAAAAGCAAGAGTACGGGGAATTGTCTGAATGATTTATGGCCCTGCTTCTGAGATAACATGTGTCATTAAGACCCCCATTCCACTGGCCAGAACCCTGTTACACGAACATTCAAAACTGCAGGAGTCTGGGAAAAGCAGCTATTAGGAGCTGAATTGTCCCCCCCACCATCCACCCTAATTCATATGTGAAAGCCCTAGCTCCCAGTACCTCAGATTAGCCTTATTTGGAAATAGGGTCTCTACAGAGGGGATAGAATGAAGATGAGACTATCAGGGTGGGCCCTAATCCAGTCTGACCATGGTCCTTATAAGAGGAGGAAATTAGGATCCATAGGAAGACACAGAGGGACAACCATGTCCAGAGTGCTGCTGTTTACCAGCCAAAGAGAGAAGCCACTGTCACCTTGATCACAGACTTTCAACCTCAAGAACTGAGAAAAAATGCTTCTGTTGTTTAAATCACCTGGTGTCATGTTTGTTATGGCAGCCATCACGAACTAATACAGCTGCTTAGCTGAGTTCCAGAAAGAACAGGAAATGCCTTTGCTGAACAGCAACCAATCTCCACCGCTCTGAGAGAGCTGAAACTCAGCCAGCCCTCTGGTTGCTCTTGGGGAGGTCTCTCCTTCCAGCACTCAGATTCCTCATCTATCAAATGGATGAAGAAACTTAGAGCATCTCTGAGGGTCTCCCTGTGGCTTTGTGATGCAGCCACGTATGCAGATGCTCAAGCTGATGTCTTGGTCTGTGTGAGGTCCATGGTGCCTGAAGCTGCCGGCCTCTGGGATTTCAGGGGAATACCTTGGTGACATGCTATAGAACCCAGGCTTTAGAGTTCAGTGAGCTGGATTTGAGTCCTAGTTCTTCTACTTGTTATGTGACTTTGGGTAAATGAGGACCTCAGTTACCTCATTTTTAAAATGAGGTTTATAAAACATGGGTTGTTGGATAAAAGGAAATGGTGAATATAAAGCACTTATCCCAGGGCATGATATAAAGTAAAGGAGCAATACAATTTTGTCTCTCCCTCTCTCTTTTTCTCTTATTTTCCTTTCTCTGTCTTGATGTTCTTTTTATTTGTTCTCATTCCAAAGTCCTGAATGTGAAGATGGAGATATATTAATTTTGAAAGCACTTGCACACCTATGATCTCATTTGATCCTCACAATACTGATAAAAGGAAGAAGAGGGGTACTTTGTCTTACACGCATGGAATACAGAGATAGAGCGCTTGTAGGACTCACTGGATATTATGGAAAGAAATGAAAATGGGGGATCAGCTCTCACATATCCTCTTGGACCAGCACTTTGCCATTACTTAGGGTACAACTTGGCTGTTCTGATAATTTCTGGACTGATGATATGAAGACATGGTTCGGGAAAGGAACACCTAAGTAATCCTGTTGCTGTCTGTAGAGTTCCCACCGTGGGCACAGAATGGCAGGGATAGCTCTCCCAGAGGTTCCACTGTGGAACTCAGACCAGCTCACACCTCCCAGAGTGGGCCACTGTTTTTTCAAGGGACAGTCAGTGCAGCTTTTATGGTCTATTGTGCAAAAAAGGGTATGATCTACCTATACCCAGGAGTAGAAAGAAAAGCAGGTTATGTGTTTAGCTTCCAGATGGTTCCAAATCTGCCTGATGAGGACTGTGTTGATTTGACCTATTTTAGAGCCACAGTTCACTTTCAGTTGTGCTCCACATCTCTGAGGCTTTCTCCACACTTCCTGGAGGAAGGGATTTCGTCTTGGAATCACCATTGTTCCTGTGTGTCTGGCATGCTGCAGCTCACATCTTCACACCAGCAGTGTTTGCTTTTGTAAACTGCAGAGGAGGACAAACCATGGGTTAGAGAAGGAGGGCAAGACTAGAGAGGAAGGGTGAGGAGGAGATAAGTATATTCTGGTTGTTCTGTTCTGTTCTGGGTGTCTATACCATGCTCGAGCTTGGGGCCAGGCCACTATCCTCATACT
The DNA here is from genome assembly GCF_011764305.1 of Mustela putorius furo. NCBI lineage: Eukaryota > Metazoa > Chordata > Mammalia > Carnivora > Mustelidae > Mustela > Mustela putorius. The sequence goes on from NW_025421449.1 coordinate 6,919,938, forward strand.
CAGAACTCATGATGACCAGAAGTGTTTTAACAGGAAACTTATATTTCACTTCACTTTTATTTAAAATAAGCTTTTCTGGCAGGGTGAAATTTTTTTAAAAAATATTTTATTTATTTATTTGACAGACAGAGATCACAAGTAGGCAGAGAGACAGGCAGAGAGAGAGGAGGAAGCAGGCTCCCCACTGAGAAGAGAGCCCGATGCGGGGCTCGATCCCAGGACCTCAAGATCATGACCCAAGCCGAAGGCAGAGGCCTAACCCAGTGAGCCACCCAGGCGCCCCAAATTTTGAGATGCGCTACAGAGAGCTGGAGATTTTCAAGTTTACAGGAAAATGACAATGTATTCAGCCTTTCTGCTGTCTCTCTCGTGTAGGGCAGGTTATCAGTCTCTGTCATGACTAATGGCAATTTATGCTATCTATGACCAATGGGAAGGAAAAATATTCATATTTTTAAAAAGCATTGAGACAAATCTGTCCTCAATCAGGGTCATGATCATACTACAAGGAAGGAAATAGACTTTCCAAGGTCATGGTTTCTCAGTCTTTATTGGGAGGTTGCCATTTATTTATGATCTTATCATATGAATTTCAAGATTAGGAGGAATTCTGGAGTTTTTTAAAAAGGAAAATTTGGAGTATTGAGGGTAAAAGTAGCTGCTCAGGATCCTCTTCTTCAGAAAATGGGATGCTTTTCAGCTTTGCCAACCAGGGATAACATTATCACCCAGAGGTTCAGATTGAAAGAGACAGAGATAAACCTGAAGCATTTTCAGGCCAGGATGAAAATTAAAGCTCCCAAATCCAAGATAGGTATTACTAAGATACAAAAATACGATGGTTTGGGTTATTTCTCAGGACGTACATGCTGGTATACTTGGTTCAGGTATATAGAACTTGTCCTCTTACCTGTACCTCCTACTCTAATAGTGAGAGTGGACCAGAAATTCTGAGGTCTTGAGGATCCTACTGGGCTGTTTACTTACTGCAAGGAGGAAAACTGGCACTGGGTGACATAGGATATTTGCCAAATATGTGAGGGCGTTGATGCAAAGAGTTATCTCCCTTTCTCCTCATGCCATCAAACAACCAAAAAGGGATATCAAGTACATCCTTTTGGGACGACCTTCTTCTTGATTCGTTTACCAAAGTTTCTACTCCCTTACACCCAAGCCTCAGACTTTCAGTTCTTTCTCCAACTCCCCTCCCCCATATATATTTATTAAGTGTGTACGGCTCCTCAGAATTCTTTAGGGCATAAAAGCTACTGAAACAGAGTCTCCACCTTCACTGGAGGTGCTTTCTAGGGAAGATGGAGTTAAGTCTTTATCTTATTCTACATTGGTCTCTTCTACAGTGGTGAGGAGCCTTCAGATTTTTCCTCTTCTGGGTATCTGATAAAGTATATGCATAATAGAGATTGGCTATTTTAAATAATGTGATTTATATGCCTTAGAATCTCATCCCTTTTTGTTAACCACATTCTGACAATTAGAGTCAGATGGACAGAGTTTTTCAAAGGCTTTTTAAACTTTTTAAACTGATTTTTAAAAAAAATCTCAGATCTTTTCTTAAATCTCAGATTGACTCTGGAAGAAAGAATCATAAGGAGTTAGGGTTGTATCATAAAGAGTTAGGGTTGTAGCTATGTACACCTCCAGAAAGATGGGGCAGGATGCATGTCTCCTGCCTCTCCCTGGGCTGCCCATGTAGCCTCTGCAGGGAAAGAATACAGCCCAGCCCAAAGGAGTAGGTCTACTCAGGTGTACCAGGGTCCTTATGTAAAAATCCTAAGTGCCTTTCTACGGTGAAGTCCCCATTGAGTTGGGGCAGTTTGGTGAAATCTTGCAGCTTTGATTAGCTGAATATAAAAAGAACAATATTCCATTAGAAAACTAGTCTCATATTTCTTTTTGTTGTCTGATTGCTGAGGCAAGGATTTCTAGTACTATGTTGAACAGCGGTGGTAATAGTGGACATCCCTGCCATGTTCCTGACCTTAGGGGAAAAGCTTTCAAGGAATATTGTAAAAGAAAACCAAAACTGGTAGCATCATAATTCCAGACTTCAAGGTCTATTACAAATCTGTTATCATCAAGACAGCATGGTACTGGCACAAAAACAGGCACATAGATCAATGGAACAGAATAGAGAACCAGAAAGGGACCCTCAACTCTATGGTCAAATAATCTTTGACAAAGCAGGAAAAAATATCCAGTGGAAAAAAAGATAGTCTCTTCAACATATAGTGTTGGGAAGATTGGACCGTCACATGCAGAAGAATGAAACTGGACCATTTCCTTATACCGTCCCATCTGCAAAAATAGATTCAACATGGATGAAAGACCTAAATATGAGACAGGAATCCATCAAAATCCTAGAGGAAACATAGGCAGAAACCCCTTCAACCTCGGCTCCAGAATATTCTTGCTAGACACATCTTGAAAGGCAAGGGAAGCAAAGGGAAAAATGAACTACTGGGCCTTAATCAAGATAAAAAGCTTTTTCACAGCAAAGGAAATAGTCGACAAAACCAAAAGACAATTGACAGAATGGGAGAAAACATTTACAAATGACATGTAAGATAAAGGACTATTATCCAAGATCCGTGTAGAACTTATTAAACTCAACACCCAAGGAACAAATAATCCAGTCATGACATGGACAGAAGACATAAACAAACATTTCTCCAAAGAAGACATCCAAATGTCCACCAGAAACATGAAAAAAATGCTCAACATCACTCAGCATCAGGGAAATACAATCAAATCCATAATGAGATACCACCTCACACTGGTCAGAATGGCTAAAATTAACAAGTCAGGAAACAACAAATGTTGGCGAGGATGTGTAACCCTCCTACACTGTTGGTGGGAATGCAAGCTGGTGCAGCCACTCTGGAAGACAGTATGGAGGTTCCTCAAAAGGTTGAAAATAGAGCTACCCTATGACCCAGGAATCACACTACTGGATATTTACCCTAAAGATACAAATGTAGTTATCTGAAGGGGCAACTGCTCCCCAATGTTTATAGCATCAATGTTCATAATAGCCAAACTATGGGGAGAGCCCAGATGTCCATTGACAGATGAATGGATAAAGAAGATGAGATATATATATATATATATATATATATATATATATATATATGAATATTACTTAACTATCAAAAAATGAAACCTTGTCATTTGCAATGACGTGGATGGAACTAGAGGGTATTATGTTAAGTGAAATAAGTCAACAGAGAAACAAAATTATCCTATGATCTCACTGATATGTGTAATTTAAGAAACAAAACAGAGGATCATAGGGAAAGAGAGGATAAAATAAAACAAGATGAAATCAGAGAGGAAGAATAAACCATAAGAGACTTTTAATCATAGGGAACAAATTGAGGGTTGCTGGAGGGGAGAGGGTGGAGGGCTGGGGTAACTGGGTGATGGACATTAAGGAGAGCATGTGATGCAATGAACACTGGGCATTATATAAAACTGAGTCACAGACCTGTACCTCTGAAACCAATACATCATATGTTAATTAATTGAATTAAAAGAAAAAAAACTATGAAAAGAGAATCAGTCTTGACATCATTATATGTAAATCAAAGGGACAGACCCAAGAACTCTGGGAAGAAAGAAAGAAAATAAACAAAGTGAATAAAATTATCTCCGAGGACATCAGAGTACACGGAGACCAGGCTATGACTCAAATCTAGAATCATCTGGTAATGATGGAGATGGGTTCCTTTAAAAAAAATGGCTAAGTCATGACTGGATAAGTCATCTCCTATCAGTTTTTATAATGGTAAGGAGTGAGGGGAAGGACTGACTTCATCCTCCTGATCTTGTTTCATTCGGTTGATCCTTACCTGGCAGGAATTTTGTGAACTTCATGGCACAAAGCCTTTTGTGTTGGACACCCATGGTTATTTGATGCCAGCTCTGAGTTTTGCATTGTAGTTTCTGAACTCATTTCCTATTCTTCAGTGTATTTTTCAGTTCACCTAGGTCAGGATGTCTCAAGTTTTCTTCTTTCTCCTCCCTTCTTTCTTTCAAAACGGACATGCTATCATTATTGCTGACCCAGCATTTTTATTCAGTCATTCTCCTTCTCGGGAATCTCTCTCCCATCCTCTCCCCCTTATAAACTGTTCCCGTCCCTCATGGCCCAATTCAGATCCCGTCCTCTATGAAACTCTCTCCTGAAATCGGGGCCTCAGTTAATTCCCTTTACTCCCATATAAACCATATTATATTTTCTAATATTTGTGTGTATCCATCTTTCTTTCTCAACTGGCAGGGTAGAGAATATACCTAATGTGTCTTCTGTTCTACATCCTGGGCCCAAACATAGGGGTGGTCCTAAACTACTAGTCTCAATATTTATCATCCCTCACTACATGGGGCTGCATTGAGATAATCACTTTCTTCCTTGTGACTGATCTGGTACCAGGGAAGGTCCAGGATGCGCCCAGCACTCAGTTCTCTTATCAACTGCAATCCTGGACATATGTGTATGAGGCAGTAGCCTGCTTTGGGCCAGAGGGAAATTTTGCGATTTATTTGGATGCCTGCTAGAGGTCACACCACAAGGCCACTGTCCACATATCAGCTTTGTCTCAGGAGCTGACTCATGTTTTTTATATAAATCATAGTGAGTTGCCCATTATAAACACCTTGTAAAACTCAAAAGGCTTTATAGCTCTTATTAGCTACTGCATTATGATTTATTAGCTAATTCAGACCAATGTGTGGATGAGTGTGCCCAGGGCACCATTTGTCTCATCTACATAAGTCAGAGAGTGGAATGCGCTGTGCACTCAGAAGCAAATGCCTCTTCCAAGGGCCTGTGGTGAGTTAAGGCTTGCTTATGCCTTAAAAGAGCAGGTTAGGGATAACTTCTCGCAAGGTGGGCTGTGTCTCTTTGCCATGACACTTCCACCCAAGCCCCCTGGGTGGGAAACATGGCTGTAGTGGTCAGTTTTCCCTTTAGCTGTTCCATTAAAGACTTCCTGTTGATGACAGAGAATAAAATTGAGAGAGAAGTATCTGGAATGGTCCTGGTGGCCCCTCTGTGTTTCCCAGATATTGAGCATCAGATCTCGTAGTCTCTAGTAGCCTCTAGTATTCACACCTAACACTTGTCTGTTGTCAAAATACGGGTATCACTATTAGATGGCCTATGGTGTGTTTGTTTATATAAAATCAGATACAGTCACAGAATATGTGTAGGATGATAAATGTTTTATATATTTATGTATGTTTATTAACATATTACATTTTCATTTTCTTTTTAATACTACTGATTGCCTAAGATGGGACTAAAGCAATCCATCCATGTAAGCAGATCTGAGACTAGGGACAACACTGATTACAACTTAGATATTAAGTTTGCAATTTATTTGGAGGGAGAAAAGTTTTCTAGAGAAACACTCATCTATGAGGCACGTTTGTATAAATGTAAATGCTTACCAGATGAGCACATCTATATGTTCACATATATTTACATATAGAGTTATATACACATTATGTACATGCTGTGTCATGGGGGCATTAAGTATTCTCACTTACCCTATTGTATAGACTTCTGCTTTGATTACTTCACACTTAATAGAGTACATCTCCTCTTGTCTAAAGACTTCAGGGACATCATACTTCAGAATGCAGTAGCATGAAAATGATACAGATTTTTGCACTCCTGACTCCTAGTGCTTCAGCCTCCAACTCCTGACTTGACCTAGTAGGGGTTTGCCTTGTGCCCCATCCCTAGCCCATGGTCCTAACCTGCCACTTTGGGGCAAGCCGTCCAAAATGGGGAGGTTTGTATTGGTCCCTGGTCTCATTCATAAAAGTCTAAAACAAAGACTTATGTGTCTTTGTGTCTTAGTGTCTTTTATCACTGATTCCTGTTATGAGGAGCCAAAGCTAGGCAGCCTTTATGCCTATGATTAAAGAAAATCTATCTAGCATTTTTCATTGGTTTATTTCTCGAGTAGAATTGGTTTGGCAAACATGTATTGAGTAGTTACAGGGAATGAAGCTAAAGGGTATCAAACTTGTTAGAAATCAGAGGAATAAAGTCTAACTTTGCATCTGTTGGACTAGAACAATCAAGCCAGCTAATGGCAAATACTAGTGGGATATGGGCTTATAGGAATCTCCATGTGCTACTGATGGGAGTGTAGCCCAGGAATTCCATTCTAAGATTCATATTCCAATGCCATTCTTACACAAGACCATAAGGAAGTGTGGATGAGGATTTTCCTTACAGTGTCGTTTGGGGTGGTGTTGTGTTGCAGATAACTGAGTTGGAGGTACCACTGGGAGATGGTGGGGGAGGCCTGCCTTGGAGAACTGTGCTCAGTTAGAAGTGAGGATTCAGTGGATCCATGGCAACGTGAGCTGGACTCATTTAATTGTTTAAATTAAGTAAAATGCAATTTTACTTTCTTATTCTCTGTATCCTTGATGCTATGGTGTCTGGGGCCTTGCTGACTCTGGAGACTCCGCCTCCAGTGCTAACCAATTAGAGATCACAAAAGGTAGCATGACTTTCATATGAAAACTGACCAATCCAGTGCCCTTCTCTGTCTGCTCTCCAGGAGGGCAGTGTTCCTCTCCCCTAGTCATCCCAGAGCCAAGTACCATGCAACCCAGGACAGCCCCTTTGCCTCAGAGCTTGCTGACATAGTTCAAACTAGTCAGCCCTGAGCCTGCTTACCTCCTTCCACATTCCCCCTACCCCGCCCCATTCCTTCCTGCAAAAACCACAGTAAAGCCTCTTGTCCATACTTCCCCTCCCTCCTTCTGCCTCCTGGCTGACCCTCGTGCCTCCCCCACGTGACCTTGCATGGTGGGGTGTGCACCCTCCTCTCCCGAACTGTAAATAACAAACTCTTTTTGGTGGCCGTCCTCACCTGATCTCATGGCCTCACCATACCTGATAATAAAATCTACATTTTAAAACACTGATGTTAAAAAATAGTGCTTAACTTAAAAACTAAGAATCAAAATAAAATACATGCACAATACTATTTAAACAATTAAATATCTTGAAACACTGGAAACCACAAGCATATTTTACAAGGACTCACTGTAATATCAGAGTGGGAGCGTGGTGTGGAACAAGAAGTTAAAATGGGATAGAGAGGAGGAAAAGAAATGAATAAATAAAAGCGTAGCCTTGGGGTTGGTTAAGGAGAATGAACCACACACCTTGTCTGACTTCTATGAGCTTTCAGTTCGACTGTAAACATGCAGTTATCTACTAACATTGGACAGTAGTCAGTCCATGGGCCCAGGGCCTTCTCTGGACAGCCCATGCTCCAGGAATCTAGGGGTAGGCAGGAGCTTGCTGGAGGCTGCATGCTTTGGAGGCCACCAGTCCCCTTCAGGTCCATGACTGCAGCATTTCCCCAAGTCTGTTCCAAGGTGGACTGATTTTTTGAGATGCTACACTGAAAAGGTTCCTACAATGACAAAAGGTGGGAGTGCTTCATCCCTCTCCCCTTAATATACCTTGGGATGTTATCAAATGCTCTAGGGAGAATTGTGGGAAGTTGGTTGAACCTTGCTGAACTCTGTCTCCCAAATTTGTTTGGTAGATTCAAGAAGGACATTGAAGCAAACATGGCTGAAGCCTTTTTGTCTAGCACAGGGCATGGCACATGGTGTGTTTCCAAACAGTATTTAGGACCAGAGGAAGGCATGTTTGTATGGCCTGGAGGGACAGTTGGAAAAAGAGAAAGCTTGGTGGAAGAGGAGCCCTTGACTTCAGTACCTCCTCTTTCAGCATTCAGAGGGCTCAAAAAGGATATTATACATGTTTTTTCCCCCAAGTCAGAAAGATAGCAGTTCAAGTCACACCTTCCAACCATTGTGGGCTTTAGCAAGTCCTTTCAACTATTTTAGTTCAGTGTTCTCATCCACAAAGTTCAGTTTATAAAACTTCATAGATAGATGGTAAGGGTTAGAAATCATGTATCTGGAACATAGTAGTAGCTTAATAAAAATGAGCTCTTGTTAGAATTATTACCAGAACTATTAATATCTTAAATTTCCTGTGAAGATTAATTGTGAACATATTCACTGTTGACTAAATGAACACAGAAGCGGTTAACTCAAGGTCACGTAGCTCATAATTATTAGCAGAATCTCCTTCTCAAAGGTCCTGGTTCAGTGTAATTTTCACTGCACTGTACTGAGAATCCTTTTGCCTATTTCATGATCAGAGGAACTTGGCCAAAGCTCTTTGGTGTGCTGAACGGACCACTCCATTGTGGCACTGGAGACAGACATGCAATGCGACTCAGAGGTCATGGGGAGCCACAGGGATTGTGGTGTCAGTTGTGTTCTGCATCCTTGTTAATAACCTAAAAAAGGTTGTAAAGAATATGCTAATTAAATCTGTATATTGCCCTAAATGGAGAGGTATTACAAACCCCACCAATGACAAAGATGTGACATAAAGGGACCTGGAGCTGTCAGGCATATGGACAGGAAATCACTAGATGAGATTCAGCTGTAGTAAATGCATCCTAATACATCTGGGGACAAATAATCTGAAACACAGATATTCAATGGGAAGAAGATATTTGGAAAGCAGTAAATGCTGAAGGGGACCTGGGGGATAGTGGACAGCAAATTAGATATGGGTTTTCATTGTGTTAGTCCAACAGAAATTGGTAATGCAATCTTGCACTGTATTTTCCACAGTCCCCTGGAGCAGCTGGGAGGAGAAAGCCTCGTTTGCTCGCCAAGATCAAGTGTGCTTGCCCCACGCATGCACTCCTGAAGAGTGGCCTTGCTGGGCCTGGGATTGGAGTGGAGGCAGAGGCCCCTTTACTACCTCATAGCCTCTACTGTAACTTCCTTTCTCTTAGCTCCAGCCCTGCCCAGTATTCTGGGAATCCAGCTCTCTGTCCTATCACCCACCATCTTTTTGATGTGCTTTCTGGGGAGAACTAAGGGAAGACGGTTCCCTAGAGGACAGCCTTCTGCTCTGCAGGGAAGACTTGATTCCAGACGTTTGTTTCCATGTCACCCAAACATGTCCTACCTTTCCTAGTGTTCCTGACTTTTTCCCCCTCTCCCACCAAATTCTCCTCCTCATGAAGGATCTCACCAGAAGATAGACTGTCTGCAGACAGAGGAATGTTTAAGGAAACACAAGTTTCTGTCTTCAGCAACTGTTCCAACTATAAGGGTCAATAACTGCCCCCTTCCACCCCCAGTACCTCCTCCTTCTCTTTCTTATGATTCACTTAGCCTGCCCCCATTTTTTCATCTACTTGAGCTAAAGACTGCCCTTGGCATGTACTAAACCAGACTCTTCTAAAGGGGGCCAGTGAAGATATATTCTGATTCTCTTCTAGCCCCTACCTACACCCCATTCCCTCAAGAAAGCATAGCACTGTATGAGCTCAGAGCATTTCATTACATGTAGGACCTGTTCAAAGGGGTGACCGGAACTCGCTTCCAAACCTTTATAAAGGAGTCCTACTCTTGCCAAGCCACACTTTCTACCTTTCCCTCTCTGGGAGATCCTCACCTTTCAGGAAATCCTTCAAGAACTGCCTGGCCGTGGGCTGTGTCCATGGCACTGGTAGAAAGTGGCCGTAGGCTGGTGAAAGTCTGAAGCTATTTGCAAACCTGGCTGGGAAATTTTACTGCTTCTTACTTCAACAGGCCCTGGCTTCTCGCACTCAGAATGTGCTTCGTCACGCTCCTCATCTGGGTTTGCATTCGGGGTAATTTAGCTTCAGCCTGACATTGTCACTCAACACTCTTTAAGGACATGGCCAAGTCTAAAGTTCTGTCTTGAATATTTTTTAAGCATTGGGCTCAGTAAGTGTTCACCGCGTGACTTCTCTGTGCCTACCACGCCGCTGAGTTCTTGTGTTGGTGGGGGGGGTTTGAGGGAAGAAGGTTCTAGTCTCATGGAGGGTCCTGAATGAAAAAGGCCTCACTGTGGAAGAATTTGAACTTTCAGTCCTGGTGGGTCATAGATATAAATGGATGGCAGCTGCCAGCACACTGATTTATGAGTGATGTACCCAGCCAAAGGAAGTCAGGCACACTTTGGAACTGTAGACCGCTGTGTACAGGGCACCTTAGTATATTTAGCAAATGAGATTGCAAACCACAGAAAAAAAGGCTGAGTGGGCGGAGAGGAAGAACATTCCCTGGCCAGAAACTTGCTGAACTTGGAGGGCCAGGGACTGGAGGCTTTGCAGAGGTGGGGAGAGATGTTCTTTGGCTTGTCCTAGGCAAATAAATCAACCCGGAGGAGATATACCAAAAGCCAATTATATGGAGTGTTTTCTTGGAAAATCATCTCCCAGGCCCTGTAAATCAATCCTTAGTGCTGGCGGGCATTGGGATCTGCCTGGGGGCGGGTGGCGTGCCAGTGCACCCCAGTGTCAGGTGGAGAAATTACATAGGGAGGTTCATGTGGTAGCTGGAGAACCGTCTGGTGCTGCCTTCCGCCAGGAAAGCAGCATAGAGCAGAAAGAACTATTTGTTCTGGCCTAGGAATTGCAAGGATGGGACTCTAAACCAGATTTTGCCTGAGATCTTTAAACCATAGCATGGGGACTGGATTTTCTCTAAGGTTTCTAGAGACTCTGACTCTTCTCTTATGCCCTTATGTTTTCTTATAATTTCCGCATAGGATAAGCATTTGCATCTCTCACTCCCACTCTGGTTATTGTCCATGGAAGATAAAAATCTCCATCTTCTATGAAAAATCAGTCAGAAAGTCATTTTAGGGGGATGCCTGGGGAATCCTCTAAGCTAGATCATCAGAAAAACTATAGTAAGAGCTTCTAGCCTGGGAAAGAAACTTAAGGGGATACCGGAAGAACTGTGTTCAGTATCTGAAGGGCTTCAGGTGGAGAATTCCACTACAGAGGCCAGAAAGAGGACCAATGAGCCAAAGCCCTGAAGGAGTTAAAAGATAAATTAGGAACCATCGTGCTGCTTAAGACACAGACTTTGATTTACCCAGTATTTGAGAGAACTCTTTAACCATCAGAACTGTCTAACAGTGCCACCTAAGCCTGATGGAGGAGAGAGCCATCTGTCACTGCTGCAATCTTGCAGAGAGGATGTTTGGTTCTGCCCCTTCCAGAGTTGTTTTCAGTCACTGGAGTAGGATGTGGCTGCGTGACCACAGCAGAAGAAGCTCCCTGTCCCAATGTATCTTCCTCTTCCCCACAAAACTTCGTTCCTCTGATTCAGGATAAGTTTTTTTTTTTTCTCCGGGAGAGTTCCATTAAAATCTGTGTTCTCTTTGGAGTATCTTATGACTTTGAGGGTGGGGATTTAATTGGTTGCGAACATGCAAGATGGCCCTAAGGGGAAAGGAATGTAAACTAGGAACCAACACACAGTTTCTGAATGGGAAGCCAGGCCAGGGATAAGCACCGGCCCTTAAAAGGGAAGTCTGGTGGGCACCCAACTTGCTTCCTAATTATTTATTTTGTAAATAGCCAGTCAATTCCTTTCCCTTCTGGGTCTGTCAGTGAGTTTACTTAAACCCTTTTGTAATATGTTGGTCATTTTGGCCTGTACCATCTGTTGGGGCAGTAAGTTTACAAGATCAATAAAGTAATTCTTCTGTCACCTGGAAATTAACTCCTTTACCTAATCTTCAAGATTCTCTTCCTCCTTCCCATAGTCTAGGATAAAATGCACAATATCTTAATCCATCCTTGCTACGATTCTTCGTTTCTGATGGGATCTCTTCTCAGTCTTTGACTTTCTCGACTTGAGTTTTCCTAACTGTTCTCATTAACTTGATAGAACAATTCTCTTGTCCCTGTAATTCATTCCACATACACTAAACATTTTTGTATTAGTTCCTACTCAAAGGATACCATCGAGGGTGGAGACATTGAGGTTGGAAATGAAAAAGATGTTTTGCTTGCCATGCTTGGTACAAAACTGTAGCAGCACCCCATGAGATGCGATGGGCAGAGAGCTGGACCCTGGTCCAGAGAATATGCACCATAAACACCAGCCGTCGTTCAACAGGTCGCTTTTCTCTCCCACCTGTTGTGGATAAAGCCACTGAGACTCTCAGAATTTCAGTGACTCCCCCAAGCTTCTACCACTGGCAGGTGGAAGTTGAACTTCATTCTGATTCCAAAGATTACATCCTGTCCATGGGACAACTCTTCCTCCCTGAGTTCATCTGTGAGCAGAAATGCAAGGGAACATTTATGATTGAAGAATGAGTTCAAGCAGTTAAAAGTGCTGGTAAAGAGTGAAGATATTTTATAATAAAATAAATAAGGAGATGAAGTGTGCAGTTTACCAATGTCCTGGGATCCCCAGCAGCCACTGTGGGTGGGAATCTGAGCTGTTGTTATGCACAGTCAGAGTCATGCCTCTGTCTGGCCCCGGACATAAAATGGTAGAGTTGACTCAAGGCTCCAGCTTAGTCTTCCTTGTCTGTTATGTTTGGAGGCAATGGCTCCGCACGAACTCATTAACTCAGAGATTTCGGCCAAAGCTCTTTCCTTCCCCGACCGCGCACGACTGTGCATGGAGATGATCGGCTTTCCATCTGCACGAAACCACCGCAGCTTGCCTCCCCATCTTTCATCACCTAAATGAGGGCAGTTCATGTTTAAGAGGAGAGAATAGGGAACATAATGATGGATAAATTATAAGTTTGGGGATCCGAAAAGTCAAACTGTGTAAATATGTATTTTAAACCACAAACAGAATGTGAAAGCATCTTTCCCATTAACTCACTCACTGAAATTACAGAGTGTAATGTGAGCCAACGCCCACGGGTTGGTTATGATGTTTTCAGATTTAGAACAGCAAATGATAAATGTCCTTCCCTCAGACAAAGAGGCGATTGACACAGCTTTTCAGCGTAGTCACTGTCAATACTGGCGATGGAAAGCAAACTGAACGCTGGGGGAGGAGGGAGGTCGTGAAATCCCCGGAGAACAGAGGCATGGGCTCCTGCTAAGCTCTCCCTGGCCACTGTGACTCATCTTCAGGAGCAGGGCAGCCCCTCCAAGTGCTGGAGACTTGGGTGCGGTTACCCAGCATGCCTCCCTGCATTAGAGGATGGGATTGTTTTCTTAAGTATTAGCTTTATCTCGCCAAGGGTTGGTGGCAGACAGCTGAAGGGAAGCCAGTCTCACTTTGGCTAGGTTTGGTTTGAGGATGTATGGTTTGTTCAGCAGCTGTTTCATAGTCAGGTTGCATATGGGTGGCAGTAGAAAAGAGAGGTTAAAAGGATGTGGGGAAATTGGAACCTTTGTGGTCTTGGTGGGGATGCAGAGTGCTATGGAAAGCCGCATTATAGTCCCACCAAAAATTAAAAATAGAATTGTGGTATGATCCAACAATTACCCTTCTGGGTACAGACCCAAAAGAATTAAAATCAGGGTCTCAAAAGGATATCTGTGCACCCATCTATAGTAGCTGAAGGATGGAAGCAGGCCAGCTGCCTGGTGACAGATGAATGAATAAATAAAATGTGGTCTCTGCTCACAGTGGAATATTACTCAGCCTTGAAAAGGGGAGGAAATTCTGACATATGCTGTGATGAGGATGAAGCTTGAAGACATTATGCCACGTGAAATAAGCCTATAACAGAAAGGCAAATACTGTGTGATTCCATTTCTGGGAGATAACTAAAGTAGTGGAAAGTAGAACGGTGGATATCACCATCATCTGGAAATTAATTCCTTTACCTAATCTTTAAGATTCTCTTCCACTTTCCCATAGTCTAGGATGAAATGAACAATGTCTTAATCTATCCTTGCTGTGATTCTATCGATTCTGATGGGATCCTTTCTCAGTCTTTGACTTTCTTTCTAAGACACGAGTCTTCCTAACTGTTCTCATTAACTTGATAGGCCAATTCTCTTGTCCCTGTGATTCATTCCACATACACTAAACATTTTTTGTATTAGTTCCTACTGTACTACAGAAAGGGTAATGGTGGCTGTCAGGAGCTGCTGGGAGGGAGGAATGATGAGTTATTACTTAATCAGTTCAGAGTTTCAATTTTGGAACATGAAAAAAGCTCTAGAGATTGGCCACACAGCACTGTGAATGTATGAAACACTACCGAACTGTGTTCTTTAAAAGTGGCTAAAATGATCAATTTTGTGTTACAGGTATTTTACCACAATTAGAAATTTTTTAAAAAAAGGAACATGGGAGAAAGAAAGGTTAAGACCATGGTCTGGGGAGGGAGAGAGATTTGCCTGTAAATCCTGGAGCTACTACTTATAAGTGGCGACACACGGGGAGGGCACTGAACCTACCTTCTGAGCCTTCAGAAGGTGATGCTAATAATAGAACCTCCTTCTCTGGGCTGTTGTGAAGATCAAATGGAATAATGTTTGTTGTACGTTTGTTCTGTATCTGATACATAGCAATGACCTCTAATAGGTCTTAGCTGTTACTGCTGCTGCTTCTCTTCTCTGCCTGGGAGAGGGAACCTTGTTGGTGCATACTCTCTATCATGACATGATTGAGAAGCTCCACTCCTCTTAGCCAGATGACCTTGCTTCTCTACGTCCAGATCCTTCTCATCCAACAGGGTCCAGCCTCATACCCCACCCCTTGTGTGAGATCCGATGTCACTGCTCCAGCCCATGCTCATGTAACGGTTCAAACAACCACACGCCACGTGTGTCCATTTGCTGAGGGTCTGCTGTGAGTCAGAATGTTGGGAACACAGTGGGAACAAAACCCAGTCCTTGTTCTCCAGCAGATCATAGTCTAGTTTTTGTCTACACTGTTTCTTTGATGTGTTATGTGTTATGTGTGCGACAGCTGTTTCTCACCTTGATATTGTAAGTCGTCTCCACTGAAGTACTTCATCTGACTTAGACTTGAAGGAACGCAGTTGCACTGACTTCTTTTTTTTTATTTAAAGATTTTATTTATTTATTTGACAGATGGAGATCACAAGTAGGCAGAGAGGCAGGCAGAGAGAGAGAGAGGAAGAGAAGCAGTCTCCCTGCTAAGCAGAGAGCCCGATGCAGGGCTCGATCCCAGGACTCTGGGATCACAACCTGAGCCAAAGGCAGAGCCACCCAGGTGCCCCAGCACTGATTTCTTTGACTTAGGCAGCCCAATGGAGGAAAAGAGTTCATGTACGGACTTAGAAGAATTCCAGGGCCGGGAAGGACTTGCATAGAAAACCTGGGCCCGTTACCCTTTCCAGACGTCTTGCCATCATCATCAAGTGGTGGCTGTGAGTTTTTTCCCTGATGAATATAGAATAATCGGGGAAAGACAAAACAGTAGTGAAATATCTATCTATCTATCTATCTATCTATCTAACTTAATTAATAATAGCAGCAGGTTTGGGCAAGGATGTGCAAAGAGAAGAACATGTCCATATGACTGGTACCTGCTCTCTTTGGGCATGAAGTGATAAAGTAAAACCTGTTCTCTGGCCATTTTACTCCTGGGTGTCAGTCCTACACAAGCGCTCATTCTGTGTCCATCGAGACACAAGTTGTGTGTAAGGCTGTTCACTATGGCATATGGAGAATACAGCAAAGAAGTAGAAACAGTGTATAGTGAGTTGAATAACATTTCCTCCAAATATTCATGTCTACCCGGAACCTCAAAATAAACTTCATTTGGAATAAAAGTCTTTGCATTTGTAACTGAGGTAGGAATGGAGGTGAGGTCTTTCTGCTTTAGGGGGAAGCCCTAATTACAATCACTATGTCTTTACAAAAGACAGGGGGAGAGGGAGGTTTGGCTCTAGAGACAAGGAGAGAAGAAGGTTATGTGAATATGGAAGCAGAGACTAGGGTGAAGTGTCCATGAGCCAAGGAGTGCCCGGGGCTACTGGAAGCCTGAAGAGGCACGGGAGGGTCCCCCCCTAGAGCCTTCAAAGGGAGCTTGGTCCTGCTCTTGGTCCTGCTTTGACCTTTGATTGCAGACCTCATAGACCTCTAGACTATGAGAAAATAAATTTCTGTTGTCTAAGCTATCTAATTTGTGATACTTTGTTATGGCAGCCTTAGATAACCAATGTATAGCTCAACTACCCCTCAGTAAGTAAGCAGGAAAATAGAATATAATCTATCCATATAACATTAACATATAATACAAGTTAAATTTTGACTTTCAAAAATAACATTGGGTTTAAACAAGTTGCAGAAATATATTTCCACTCTTATAATTTATGTAAATTGTTGTAATAGTATATATTATTTATGGATGCATACTAATGGAGTAAAATTATTCAGGCAAACATGGGGTGTTATACACAAACCCTGGGATATTAGCTGACTCTGAAGGGAGAGGTAGAAGGAATGAGACACAGGGCTGTGTCTTTATTGGAAATATTTTACAGAAAGAGGGAAAATTTGAAGTAAGTAGGGTAAAAAATACTAACCTTTAATAGCAGAGTGTACAGAGGCATCTACATTTTTTTCTATCTTAGAATTGTTTTGTATGTAAAAAATTTTGTTTAAAAAAATCACAAAGGGAGGAAATACATGACAGATACAATGTTGCATATATATAAGGTACCAAGAAATATCAGTTCCTTTACTTTTAAGAACACCAGATTTTGAGATCCCTGGAGGCTATGTTAATTAGAGTCTGGCTATGGGGAGGTTAGGTAGGTGGGAACAAGTTAGAGAGGAACGGGGAAAGACTTGGATCCGTTGCCACCATCTACTTGCTGTGTGACTTTGAACAAACAAGTAAACTCCATGGGCTCACTTTCCTCCAATGCGAATCAATATTTGCAAGAAGAATGGTAAAATAGCAAGTACTCAAGAAATGTTAGAATCCTTCACTTTGATGTTATGCTCACCCCAAATTGTCCCTGCTTTTAGTCTATGGTGTGTCCCTGAGGGAAGAATGTGTGTGTGTGTGTGTGTGTGTGTGTGTAAAATCTTGGAATATATGATAAGATATTCATGACTGCCTTTCTGGCCAGAGCTTATACTCTATTAATGTCTCTTCATAAAGACTAATTCTCCTCCCTTTGGCCTTTTCTCTGAACTTTGCCCAGTTTCCCTCCATGCCTTAAATCGAAAGAATGGAAAGTAGATGGGATGCCCTAGAGAAGGGGACATATGATCCAAGTGGAAGATGGACAGTATGGGCACTTGTGTTCCTCCTTGTTAGTCTGATCCTCTTGGATACCTCACAGTCAATGAGGGGGCTCCCACTGTTCCACCACCTTCTACCCTAATTATCCCCTCCACCAGCCCAGTCCTGCCACCACCTCCCCTTTCACTGGCTCCTGACACTTTCTTGGCCCTCTCTAGGCCCTCAGCCAGGCAACCCTGGAACATATTTCAGGAGTGTGCTGTTGGCATTTTCAGGGCCTGTGGCACAGTTTGGCCATATGCAGATGGACAAGGATTATTTTCCTCTGAAGGTTAAATGGTGACCTTAGTCAATGTTCAGCTAGTGTTCACTTAAATGATTTCCCCTGGTTAATGAGTCATGTGCAAATTAGTTGAGGACTTTCACACCCTGCAGGCGAACTGGGGCGGTAAGAACTGGTCGTCCTGAAATTGTACTGCATTGTATAGTCTATCCAGTGAGGGATCTGCTTAGCACACCTTTCTAGCTCTTAGATCCTAATTATAGAAGTCAGTTTGTAGGAGAATGTCTGCTACACTGGAGAACCACCAGATGATGACCTTGATGCCTGCTCTTCTGAGCCACCTCAACCTTCCTCCTCTCAACATTGGGAGGCCTTTTATCCATCCTCTCCCTCTCTGCCCCAACCTCCTAGGTGTGTCATTGCCAAACTGACTGAGGCTCCCCAGAGTGCCATGGCAGATTTAGAGGGATGCTACAGAATGTTCTAAATGTTTGATGGCAATGCAGCATTGTGTGACATCTGTCAGACATGGCAGGAACTAGAAATTCAGGTGTTCCCACTTTAAGCATTACATCATGGTACATTTCTCTCCATTATAGCATACCTTTGCAAAGGAGTATCTTTGCAGATGTTGCTGTGATTAAAAAATATATATATATTTATTATATATATGATATATCATTTTATATAATAATTTGTATATATGTATATATACAAATTATTATATATAAAATATGTTATATAATATATATTTTTGTGTATATATACATACAGTATGTATATATATGTATGATATATGTGTGTGTGTATATATACACACACAGTATGAAAATCCTAGGGAGCAGGAAGTGCAGATGGTGGTGCCCACTATAAATGATTCCAAGGTCTGGGAAGTTGTGCAGGTCCCAAGAGGCACACACATCACCTTAGTAAACCACTGTGGGCTCTGAAGAATAAAATTAAAAAAAAAATGTTTTCTTTCAATTTATGTGTTATTTTTGTCAAATGGCTATTAAATTGTTAAGGCATAAGTGCTTACTAAGTTGTTCCATAAAATGGAGCTGTAGGTGTTTCTTTTGGCCTCTGAGCTCTCCATGAAAAACATTACTGAGGCACTAAAGGCACTGTAAACTGAAAATTTTGAGAATTTTTGTTTCAGCTAAAGATGAGCTCTCTTCCCCCTTGCCTCCATCAGACCTCTTGCCAGCAAGAGTCTTCCTCCTGGACACAACACCCCATGCCCTGCATCTCTCTCTTACCAGGAGCTCCTTCAACCTGGAAGAGAAAGTTTCATTGATTCTTTAAAGAAAACAAATCCTTGCCTGACTTGAGCACCACCCTCTGCTCCATGCTCCTCTCTTCCTCTTTCTTCTCCCTCTCCCTCTTTCTTTCACAGACTTATTTAAAAACAGTCTCATCCAACTCCTTTACCTCTTACACCATGTCCATGTTCCTAAAATTCATCTGGCTTTTCCCCCTGGTACTGTCTTCATGCAGCTCTCCCCCATGTCATTGCCAAATTCCAGAGAGCCACATACGGCTTCTTTTCAGTCATAATTGATTTGCCCAACATCTTCCAAAGCTTTCTTCTGCCTCATTTGCCCTCTGATTATTCCCACATCCTCGCCACCTTTCTGAACACCTCTCAGCATCTTTATTGGGTCCCATTGGTCTTTTACTTGTTCACATGGATTATCTGTGAGCCTCCATGGCTTCCTTGCCTCTGCTTCCCTTCTTCTCCCTGCTACTTTTTTCTCTGTTGGTGAGCTCATCTTCTCTTTCAACTTCTATTGCGTGAATGATCCCCTCTCCCAGCCAACAAACCCACCACTGCCCATATGCATACAAATCTTGCCACAGGCCTGAAATGCCCATGTCCTACTCCTTTTAAGACTCCCCTCAAATAGTCTTTGTTTGAAGAATTGCCTCCTGGTGTCCCTATAAAGTTTTCCTATATTTTCTGTCCACCCATAGAACTCTCTGATACTGTTCTTACTACTTCACTGCTCATTTACTAGTTTCCATGAACATTGTTCTCCATCTGGATGTTTCATCTGTGCCCCAAACATCAGGTCACCTTTTCCTTCGCCTTCCTTCATTATGCTTTATATACATTCAGTTGCAGTGTTTAAACAGTTGATAAATTCTGGGTCCTCTCCTTGTGTTTTCCTCTTTTCATTTACTGTGTCCTAGTTAAAATCCTAATTACTTCCTTCCCAATTAACTGACCCTATCATCTCCAGATTATCCCTGGATAAGCCCCACTTAGATTACACAGTGCTACTCTTAGGGTCAACCAGAAGTATAATTTCACATAGCCCTGCTGGACCTTTCTTGCCTGTGTAGGTCTTTAGTAGCTCCTCATTGCCAACAAATTCAAACTCCCCATCCTAGCCCTTACTGCTCCTTGTGATTTGGCCTTGATCTGCCTTTCAAATCCAGCTTTATTCAGGCACATATATCATAGTTAAAATGGACTGAGGTCTCACATTCCCCCCATCTGACGCTTTGACTATTGCTGGTCCCTATTCCTAGAATATCTTCAGCTCTTTCCTTAATTTATCAGTGTTGATGTTCACCTTGAGTTCTCCTCTCCCACAGAGCATTTGGGGAGCTCAAGCCTCCTCTCTATGCAGCCCCTAAAATGCTCAGAGGTCTTTGAAGACACAGGCTATCTCATACATTTTTGTGTCTGTTACAACAACAGATACTTTATCTCACACACAATAGGAATGTAGTAAACATGAATTTGGAATGAACAGTAATTTCCAGAAGAGGTAGTCTAGAATTTGGTCTCCTCTGAACACTCCCAGATACACTTTGAAGGGTTTATAGGTCTTTCCTGAGCTTGGCTTCTGAAGTGGAAAGATGTACTACAAATACCTTGATTCCTTTGGTTTACTAAGTAGAGGTCTTTTATATTCCCATTATGTAATTAAGACAAGCATATTGTAATAAATTAGAAAATAAATGTCACAGAAAGAAATAAAACTTATATATAATAAGCCCACCTAGAAATAATAACTGATCATGTTTTGATATGTTAATTGCCAGAATATTTCTGTAAACATGTATGAGAGATATGTATTTATGAAACAAAAATAGGATTGTATTTTATATATTCATTTATAGTCTCCTTTTATTGCTTAGGAAAACTATGCTGAAAGAGAATAGATTAATAAAAGTACATATTATTACATATTATAATATTGCTCATTCTTAAATGTTTAATTTTTTACAAAATATATGTTACATCTTTGTTCCAGGAAACTATCTCTACAAGTTGTCTGTAGACTGTTGCCAGTCTGCAGATGATTAAAGTTCCATGAGATAAGTATAGAAATCCCAAGTAAGCATTCAGAAAATTGAAATTTCCATATCAAGTAATTTCATTTTAGAAGCTATTTTTAATACAGCAAAATTACATAGTAATGCTCATCTTAACAGAAATAACAACAGTTCAAATCATTCCAAGTTTTATACATATATGATGCAAATCCCCTATCTCCTTAGTTTTTCTCAAAAATGGGGAAGACTAAATCCATATTATTTTTCCAGCACATTTTTTCACATGTCTTTCTAAGACATAGATAAAGTAGAGATTTATTTAAAAGTCAGGTTTACTGAGAAATATCTGACTTAGGGTAAAATTCACCCTTTGTAGTAGAGTTCCATGAGTCTGCACAAGCCTGTGCATATGGTAACCACCATCTCAGTCAAGGTAAAGAACAGTTAAATCTTCCTGACAAATTACCTTTTGTCCCTTTTGTAATCAGTCCCACCATACCCACTTCCTAGCAACACTGATTGGATTTCTTTCCTAAACTTTAGCTTTTTGAGAAACAAATGCAATCATACAAATGGAATATGGAGTCTGGCTTCTCTCCCTGATTATAATGCATATGCTATCTCTGTGGTTGCATGTGATACCTATCTCTAGGTCATTCTTTTTATCGCTGAGTCATAACCCATTGTATGGATGTACCACCATTTGTTCATCCATTCATAATGTGAAGGACATTTGGGTTCTTTCCAGATTTTGGTAGTTGTGAATAATCCTGCTATTTAAAATTTGCGTACAAGTTTGGGGTGAGCATGAAATGTGTGTATGCTTATACATTTTCATTGTTTTGGGGCAAATTCCTGGGAGTGAACTGCTGGTTCTCATGGTAAGTATGTGTTTAACTCTACAAGAAATTGCCAAACTATATTCCAAAGTGGCGGGCTGTATTTGGCACTGTAGCCAGCGATGTATGAAAGTCCTGATAGTTCTGCGTATTGCCAGGACTTGATATTGTCAGAATTTTTAAAAAATTTTTGTCATTCTAATAGGTGTATATTGATATATTATTGTGATCTTGATTTGTGTTGTCCTAATGACTAACGATACTGGTCACGTTTTGTGCACTTATTGCAATTCATACATCTTTGGTGAGGTGTCTATTTGAATCTTCTGCCCATTTTTAATTGGATCGATTTATTTTTATTGAGTTTTGAAATTTCTTTATATAATCTGAATACAAGTTGTTTATCATATATGTATTTTGTAAATATCTTATCTCTGTAGCTTGCTCTTAAGTTTATTATTATGAAGTCCAATTTATCAGTTTTTTCTTTTATAGGTAATACTTGTGTTGTATCTAAGAAATCTTTGCTTACTGCAAGATCACAAAGATTTTCTCCTACATTCTCTCCTAGAGTTTTAAATAGCTATATGATTTACATTTAAATCTTTGTTCAATTTTTGGTTAAATCTATGTTCAATTTTTGGTTAAATCTATGTTCAATTTTTATGTATATGGTGGAAAATACAGGCCAAAGTTTGTTTTTTGCATAGAGGTATCTTGTTCTTTTGACTTCATTTGTTGAAAGGTTATTCTCTTGGTATGCAATTACCTTTGCATTTATGTTAAAAATAGTTGTGGACTCTATCTGTGGAATATATATGTGGGACCTTCCTGGATGATCTTTCTATTCTATCTCACTGATTTATGTATCCAGCCATTCACAAATCCCACACTGCCATGTCCTACATGTTATTGTAGCTTTATAGCATGTCTTGAAATAAGATAGTATAAGTCCTCTAACACAGTTCTTCTTTTTTTTTTTTAATGTTTTTGGTTATTCTAATTCCTTTGTCTTTCCCTATACATTTTAGTATCAATTTGTTGAATTCTATAAAACATTTTACTAAACTTTAACTGGAATTTTGTTGAAGGTGTACAGGGCATTTTGAGGAAAAAGAACATTATAACCAGGTGGACTCCCAGTCCATGAAGATGACATATTTATTCATCTATTTAGATCTCTGATTTCTTTCATCAGTGTTTTTATAGTTTCTAGAATGTAAATCTTTTTTAAAAAATTTATTTATTTCAGAATGTATATCTTCCTCATTTACATATAAATAAATATTTTATGGGTTTTGTGTTATTTTAAATCATACTATTTCTTAAATTTTAATTTCTAATTGTTCATTGCTAGTTTACAGAAATATAACTTTTCCTGTAACTTTGCTAAGCTCATTTACTATTTCTAGGGGAATTTTGTGTGTTATTTGAGATTTTCTGTATATAGAGTCATGTCATCTGCGAATAGAGACAGTTTAACTTCCTCATTTTAGTCTATATGTTATTTCTACTTATTACTTTAACTTCCTCATTTTAGTCTATATGTTATTTCTACTTATTACTTTATACCACAGCTTAGAACCAACAATGCTTAGGACCACAGTACCTTAGTAGGACCATTCCACAGTATTAAGTGGATCAGGAATAATGACAGTAGATATCTTTGCCTTATTCTCAGTCTTAAAAGGAAAGTATTTAGTATGTCATAATTAAGTATGAAGTTAGCTATCTATTTTTTGTTGATCCCTTTATCAGGTTGAGGAGCTTCCCTCTGTCTCTAGTTTGCTTAGTGGTTTTATCCTAAATGATAATGTATTTTGGCACATGTTTATCTATTGAGGTTAGTATACACCTTAGCTTCCTTGCTCTGTGTACACAGAGAATAACGTGTTTTTTTCAACCTTGAACCAGCCTTTTTTTTTTTTTTTAAGATTTTATTTATTTATTTGACAGAGAGAAATCACAAGTAGGCAGAGAGGCAGGCAGAGAGAGGAGGAAGCAGGCTCCCTGCCGAGCAGAGAGTCTGATGCGGGACTCGATCCCAGGACCCTGAGATCATGACCCAAGCCGAAGGCAGCGGCTCAACCCACTGAGCCACCCAGGCGCCCTGAACCAGCCTTTCATTCCCAAGATAGATGCCACTTGGTCAGGATGTGTTATATTTTTAATTTGTTGCTGGTTTAGATTTGGTCATGTTTATTGAATATTTTTTATCTATGTTTATGATGGATATCAGTCTGTAGATTTATTCTCTTGTAATATTTTCATCTGGTTCTGTATCAGGGTAATGCCTTATAAAGTAAGTTGAGAAGTATTCCTTTCTCTTCTATTTTACAGATGAGTTTCTGTAGAATTGGTATTGTTCCCTATCTACGTGTTTGGTAAATTCATTAGTAAAGTTACCTGGGCCTGTAATTTTTGTTGATTTTGTTTTAGTTGTGAGATTTCTAACTATGTATTCAGTTTCTTTGATTAATATAGGCCTATGTAGGTTATCTATTTCTTTTATGGATGAACTTTGGTAATTTTTTTGTCTTCAGAGAGATGTCAACTTCATCTAAGTCATCAAATATTGTTGCCTGGAGTTTATAGTATTCTTTTATTGTCTGTTTAATATATTTAATATCTGTGTTATTAGTATCTGTATCATTAATGTATTCTTTTCATTCCTAATATTGGTAATTTGTATCTTCTTTCTCTTTCTCTCTCTCTCTCTTTTTTTTTTAATCTTTTTCAGTCCGGCTAGAGGTTTAGCAATTGTGTTGATGTTTTCGAGGGACAGGATTTTGGTACTATTGATTTTTCTTTTTTATTTTATTGACCTTTGTTTTAATCTTTATTAGTTCATTCTGCTGGCTTTACATTTTATTTGTTCTTATTTTCCTTGTTTCTTAACTTAAATTATGGATCTGATACCTTTCTTTATAAACATTTAGCCCCATCAATTTCCCTCTGATTATTGTTTTAGCTGAATCCCTCAAAGTTATGCTTTTTCATTCTATTAAAAAATAAGTTATGTATTCTCTTATGAGTTCCTCCTTAACTCATGTGTTCTATAGATACTTGTTGTTTAATTTTCCTATACTTAGTGATATTTTAGACCTCTTTTTGTATTTATTGCTAGTTTAATTTTGTATGGTCACATAACATAGTTTGTAGGTGTTCAGTTCTTTTTAATATGTTGAGGTTTCTTAATGGCTTAAAATATGGTTATTTTAGTGACTGTCCCATGTACACTTGGAAAGGCTGTGTATTTCTGCTCTTGCTTCATACAGAGCTTTATAATGTTAATTAGGCCAAGTTGGTTGATAGCATTGTTCAGGTCTTCTCTATTTGTTCTGATTTTTCTACTTATTTTATCAGTTACTGAAAGAAAAATGATGAGATCTCCAACTGCAATTACAGATTTGTCTATTTTTCCTTCATGTATTTTAAAGCTCTATTGAAACTCTAATGTCATAGGATTGTTCTGTCATCTCAGTTATGGGATCTCTTTATCATTAAGAAGGCCCCCCCTTTATCTTGTGATATTCTTTGCTCTACAAGGTGGGGGCTTGCTCAGAGATGACTCCTCCCCAACTGAGGGAGACCTCTCATGGTCTGGGCCCAGGACTTTTTCTCCTATCACACCCCCAATGGTAGAGACTCTTTAGTCTTTTACCTCCCCCACCAGATGCAATGGGTCTTTAACTCTGCCCCCAGCATGACAAAAATTTGCCATCATAATTTAAGGCTTTTGTTCTTAAAGGAGAAGTCATTGTAAGGAGCTCTTGTCTTTCTAATAGCAACAGTCATTCCCCTTCTCCTATACCACTGAGGACATGTGCCCTGGATCCCCAGTCTCCCTCTCCGAGCCCATGGTGGGTTTTTGGAGAACAATAGTGTGCATTCCCCTTGTATTTGTAGTCTTAAGGTGTTTATTCTTTCTGTTATCCCACACATGGCTTTTAGAAATCCAGTAAAAAATTTAACTTATTCTTACTAACTCATCTGAAGGCCTCATGTAGCTCAGTTCTCTGAGGGGATAAAGATCACAATTTTGCAAGTTAGTTAGTTTTCTCTTGGTGGTTGTTCATAAGTGATACTCTTTCCAGCTTTCTATATTCTAGGAAGAGGCTGGAAATCCTACTAATTTATTTTTATTGTATTAAAGTGTTAGTCCATGTCAGATAGAAATTTAATGCAAAGCAACAGTGAAGTTTTCTTCTTTGTTCAGACTCTTTAGGAAGCATTGGTCTGTAACTTTCTGAACCAATTTATATTTTCATCCGGTGCCATCTTTCGGTGTAATTAGGTTTTGGGGTTTGTTACCTGGTAGTAAAACTTGGCTTTACCAAAAGTTCCAGTATGGTGGAGTTTGGTGACTACATCTTTACCCATCCTACTCTCCTCCCTTTTTAAAAAAATTTATTGAGGTGAAGTTCATCTAATATTAAATTAACCACTTTCAAGTGAACAATTCTGTAGCATTCACAGTGTTGTGTGACCATTACTTGTTTCTAGTTCCAAACATTTCCATCATTCCAGCATAAAATCTCTTACCCATTAAGCCATATAACCCTCTCCGTCCTCCCCCAGGCCCCAGGCATGACCTCTATGGATTTATCACTTCTGGATATTTCTTATAAATGGAGTCTTATGATATATAATCTTTTGTGACTGGCTTTTTCACTTAGTATAATACTTTCAAGTTCATATATATTGTAGCATGTATCAGAGCTTCATCCCTCTCTATAACCAAATAATATTTCAGTGCATGTATTTACTGCAGTCTCTTTATGCATTCATCTGTTTATGGACACTTGAGCTCTTCCACCTTTTGGCTATTGTGAAAAGTCCAGCTGTAAACTTGCATGGTTGTGTACCTGTTGGTGTACCATTTTCTTGTTTTACTGAAATGAGAGAGGCATGGAGGTCACCTTTTAACTATTCTCAGTTAAAAGCCTTCCTTGCTGCTCCTAGAGTGATTTTTGAGGTCTCCTTTTGACCTCTAGCAATCTCACAATCTTTCTAGATGGAAGATTTGATACGGCACCATGCAACTTAGTGTAAAGGGGCTTTTAACAACCAGAGCTCCCTTGAAAGATAATGAGTTTCCTATTTTGAGGAGAGCATCTAGTTGCTAACGGAAGAGGTTCTCTATCATGCACATGTGGGACTAAGGTGACTTTTAATGTTCTTCTGGTCCTGAGAGCCTTTGTGTTCTCATTGTAGGTGTGGCATACAGAACTGCTGAGGCATTTCTGGTAGTGGGGCTGTGTGCAAAGATTTTGAACAAGGGCGGCTAATAGAATTGATCTCCTTCTCATATTTCCAAAGGCTGATGAACATGTTTCCAGCCCTTTGGGTTGTGACAACGTAAGAATAAGTTCAGGCCCTTTTCCCAGATAGTAGAGGATAGTTGTATCTGTCTCTAGATTATTCTAGCCAAAATGATCGTGTGTTTTCCTTCAGAGTTTTAGCTGCCTCAGCAGGGTAAAGACTGATTGCCCTGAAGCTAAGGCTCCTTTCTTCCAGGTATGGTGAAGTTTCTTCCAGGATCTGCTGGGGTTTTTTTTTGTTCTTTTCTTTTAGTGTATTTGTTTAACATTTGTCAGCCACTGGAACACAAGAACCATGAGGGCAAGGACCACAGCTCTTTTATCCTCCACAGAGTCTGCAGGGATGGCCCTGCACTCTTCCCTGTTTGTCACAAAGGGTCTAGGTCAGCCCTTCTTTATCTAGTCTGTGTGCTGGTAGGCAGGTGCTGCCCTGGTCTCCCAGGCTTCGTTGCCCTCTGGCTGCTGGTTGGGTTTGGACAATGAGAGGTACCCACAGAGGAGAAGGCTGGAAGAGAGAGAAGTACGGTTATTTCTTCTCCTGTTTTCAACCTGAAGGTTTGTGGTTCTGGCTGTGACCACCCAGGACAATAGTTCATGTCCAGCAGCCCCATCCACTTCTTCGTACAGAACTTCGTACAGTTCTAGACTCACCCACATTTTCTCAGTGGGCTTCTGCTCTTGCGCACCCCAGGGCTTCAGCATCCCTCTTGGTTTCCTTTGTGTTGGCTTCACTCCTGCAAATAGTTCCTTCTTTGAAATGCCCCAGGTGAATGTGTGTTCTGTTTTTCACCAGGCTCTGGCTAGGATCACAAACATGGGCTGAATTTTTGAATAGACGAGTGGATGGATGGAAAGATGAAAGACTGTGTGTTTGGGTCACTGACTCCCTATTTCACTGGAAGGCCCTACATCATCCAGCCTCTGGCTTTTCCCTCCTACTTCCCCCTTCTCAGTCTGTTCCAGCCACACCAGCTTCCTACCTGCTTCTAGAATACACCAAGCAAGCTGCTGTTCTAGGAGCTTTGCTCTAGCCATTTCTTCTGCCTGGAAATCTCTTCTCCCAGGCATTCCTTTGGCTAAATTCCCATGCTTTCATGAGGCCTTTGCTAAAGCTTGATTTTTCAGTGAGGCTTACTGGACCCACTGTACTTAGTACTAAAAATCGCCTCCCCCATTAATATTGCCCCAGCAGTCAAGGACCCCTTTCTACCATGCTGAACTTCTTCATTTTCCAGAACACTTGCCATTTGGTAAGAAAGTACATTTAACTTGTTTAATATGATGCTTAGTATTTATCATCTGTCTCTCCTGGGAGAACTTAAGCTCCACCAAGACAGGATTTTTGTTACTTCCCACCCCCCTATGATATATCTCAAACTCCTAAAACAATGTCAAGTTCATAGTTAAGTACTTGTAATAATTTGAGTAGTACCCCCCCACACCCTCAAAAAAAGATATGCCCACCCAGAACCTGTGAGTGTGACCTTATTTGGAAAAAGGGTCTTTGCAGATGTAATTCAGTTTAAAATTCCCAAGATAAAATCAGCCTAGATTAGGATGGGCCCTCCATTCAGTGATAAGACAAGAAGAAGAGAAACAGACATGGAAACATGGGAGACAGCCGTGGGGAGATGGAGGCTGGGATTGGGATGATATGGCCCCAAGCCAAGGAATACCTGGAGCCACCTGAAGCTGGAAGTGGCGGGCAAGGATTTTCTGCGAGAGCTCTCAGAGTATGGGTCCCCTTGGTTTCAGACTTTTGGCCTCCAGAACGGTGCGAGAATAAATTTCTGTTGTTTTAAGCCACCAAATCTGTGGCGATATTTTACAACAGCTCCCAGAAGCTATTACAGTGCCCACTAAGCATTTATGGGCTTATTGTTGAATGAGAAAATGAATGAGTGAAGGCGAGCCTTGTTGACACTGCCGTGACCTCCATTTGAAATAATTCCTCTGCTTTCAATAGTTATCAGTGCCCATGAATAAATGTGCACAGTCTGACATTTAGGAGGTATTCCAATTTTGTGTATGGTCCACTTTTGCAGTACAAACCGAAGTTTCCTGAATATTTTCACCCTCTCCATTTAAAAGCATAAGGTCTTACTTAACCCCCGAATAATTGCTTTCCTTCCAAGCCTGTCAATTGTGTACCGAGAATGAATTCACAAACTATTTGTTCTTCAGGCAGTGGATGAGAACCCCTGTCGGTCTCTAGCCATAAAATACCTTGGTGTCATTTCCCCATTTTCATCCTGAGTCCCTCCTGCTGTACTTAAGCTAATTCTCTGTTATTGTGTCTTCGGAGGAGTCAGTCACCAGCCTCCATGCGAACACCCTTCATAGGCTTGACAAGGGTTATTTAATCTCCCCCAGGCCCACTCGCCGTGCGTGCTGGGCTCGTGATGCAGTGTGGTACTAACTATCGGTTCCTTGTAGGAGACGGAAGGTAAATCAAATTGAAAACACCCTTCCTGTGTAGTGCATCTTCCAAATGTCCTCAGGTCTCTATTACATCTTCTGGAGGCTGCCAGATTCTCTGCGGGACAAGAGGAAGCTGGAGCAGCTTCTCTGTAGCGACAGAAGGTGCCATTAGCAGAAATACATCATCTCCCAGTGGTGTTAGCAATAACAGAGTCTTGGTCATGTCCATTCTTTTGCCAGAGTGAGAAGAGAGTCCTCAGAGGCAGAGGCTGCTGGTAACAGAGTCTCCATCATTCTAAAATATCCCCCCTGGAGTCCCAGAACAGCTATTTCTGCCCAGACACAGCTTCAGAGCTTCAGAGAGCTTATTTCAAGCATGGATCTTCCATCAGAGCCTTGCTGCTTCCCAGATTCTGGACCTTCTCTGATAGGGTCGGGGGAGTCGGGGGGTGGGGGATGGGCACAGGGGGTGGGGTGGGGTGGAGGACGGCACATGGCTAAACACTTGCCTTGGCTGGGCTGGAACAGTGCTTCCAGGTGTTGCTCGTTAGACCTCTTTTGAAAGGAAACCTATTAACTTAGAGCAGTGGTTCTCAAACTGAAGCTTACAGGGCTTTTCAGAAGAGTTTTCTGGACCCCACTCCCAGAATTTCTGGCCTGAGAGTTGACATTTCTTGCACGTTTCCAGGTTATGCTGAGTTTGCAGGGACCACAGGTGAGAGCCACTGGCTT
Organism: Mustela putorius furo; assembly: GCF_011764305.1. NCBI lineage: Eukaryota > Metazoa > Chordata > Mammalia > Carnivora > Mustelidae > Mustela > Mustela putorius. The sequence continues at coordinate 6,949,892 of NW_025421449.1, forward strand.
GGATGCAGAGAGATGATGTTCTAGGGTTCTGTGCCACCTGGGCATGGCCTCAGTCACCCTGGTAAAGGCAGTTTGGGCCTTTTGGGGTTGGACCAGGACTTCACTCTCACCCTGTTTCTAGAACACAGTGAAGGACCTCTTGATTCTCAGTGGCATATCTGTGCTGGTCTCTTCCATATCCCCCTGGGGTGAGGGGGTCTGCATGACTCTGGTCCTCACCAGTGTCTCTCAACACTCTTTCCTTCTCTTGGTCCCTTGGCACTGATAACTACTACCCCTCTTGCTAGTCTCTGGCTACCTCTACTTGCTTGTGTGGTTCCTCTGACCTTGTCCTTTAAAGATCTTTTCCTGAAAGGTGGTTCATTTCCCAAATTTGTGTCACATTCTGGTTCCTGCTGGGACCCTTCCTGAGATAGTCTTCTTTCATGGAAAAAGGATCTTTTCTATGCAGAGACTTAGCTAGAACAATTAGGTCTTTGTCCTAGGAGCAGTCTTGTTACACAGGGTAGAGGTCGAACCACTGCTGAGGCCGAAAGAAATTGGAGAAGAAATGTATATGATAGGAACCAGCAACTGCCCTTCTTGGTATCTATCCAAAGAAAACATAAATATATCCAAAGAAAACATAAATATTAATTTGAAAACATATATACACCCCTATGTTTATTGCAGCATTATTTACAACAGCCAAGATGTGGAAACAACTTAAGTACCTATGAGTGGATGAAAGGGTAAAGAAAATGGTATAATAGACTCATACACATATCCACACAATGGAATATTACTCAGTCATAAAAAAGAATGAATTCTTGCCATTTGTGACAACACGGATGGCTCTTGCAGGCATTATGCTAAGTGAAATAAGAAAAAGACAAATACCCTATGATCTCTCTTATATGTAGACTCTAAGAAACAAACAAAACAAGACTCCTAGAAATATAGACAACAAAATGGTGATCGCCAGTGGGACGGAGGTGAGGGTTGGCAGACAAAATGGGTAAAGATGGTCAAAAAGGTCTCTGGTTCTCAGCCTACCTTATCACCTCCCCAGGGAAGCCTTCCTGCAAGGCAAGACCAGATCCTGCTTTTTGGATGGATCTTCAAAGAGGTGTGTGCACCTCTCCTTCCTAGCCCTGTTGTCTTGCAACTTGACATGTCTTTATGTGTTGTTTCATTCTTCCATTCCTGTGAATAACCTTTAAGCTCCTCAGAACAGGGACCATACCCTTTTTTGCTCATCATTATACCCTCAGCACCCAGCACAGTGCTTGGATTACAGTGGATACTCAACGCATATTTGCTGAGTGATGACAAGGCTTGAGAAAGGACAGTGAAATCAGTGAAACTGGCCACGGAAACTTGGCTGAGCTGGCCACAACACCTAAACGTCCGAGTCCCAATGCCTGAAGTTAGGACTGAGAGAGTTCATTCGAAAGTCATGTCTCAGGCTTCCAGCATAAAGTACATGCAGTTGTGCAAACATGTCAAAGTTTGGTAAATTGAATTTGTTTAATGTAAACAACTTTTGACCAAAATAATAACACAGCTTTAGAAAAAGACATTAGGCACCCACTTTTAAAGAGTTTGTATAATTTAATACACCAGAAAACTTTACCGTAATTACATGCAGACGTATACAAAGGATAAATGTTATTTACTTGCTCCAACCTCCATAAAATAAACCTCTAACCATGCTTCAGCTTGCGGCATTAATCCTAATTTAGAATCACCCCCAGTGAAGTGGTGGGGACTCCGGGGGCTCTCATCTTTTCTTCGTGTCAAAATTAGCCATTTAAATTAGAACCATGTTGGGAGTGGGGGGGGATGCCACCGTCGTGGCCCCAGGACGGGCAGCGCTTAAAAGTGGCCACCTGAAGTTGATTAAAACCTTACCTGTCAAACCCAGTATGGCTGCATTTGAAAATCTTTAATGTAATTAAGAGAAGCACATTATGGGAGGTCAAGTGACTTTCTTTCTGAATTCCGCTTCTAATCTGTCCTCAAATGGATGGAAATTGCCAGCTAAGGGAGTTAATGAAAGCTGCATGAGCGAGCACAGGGATGGGGGAGGAGGAAGCCGGCAGGCCGGGAGGAGCTGGCGGCGGGAGGGCCCGAGGGGGTTCTGTCTCCACATGGCTGTGAGCCCTGAGTCTGGGGGAGACTGACGGAGCACCCTGCCTTGGGCCGGGAGGCCCCGGGTGGGAGGCTCACTCAGCACCTCTCTCTCAGCACACTGGGTGTCCAGGATAAGGGCAGAGGTGTGTCTGCACAGCTCCTTGCTTATCGCAAAGGGAGATCTGTGGCCAGGCCGGCTGCCGGGGCAGAGTGGAGCCGGCGCCGGCCCTCGTCACCCTTCACTCATGGCTGCCTGATTAGCATCAGGGTTGAGCTTGCCTCTCGTGCAGATCCCCCAAAGAGCCGGCACTCTTTGCCCCCAGCTGTCCACCCTGTGACCCCAGATCTGTCACAGGCCCGCAGCCTTCAGCACAGCAGATCTGGGAATGACCCCAGAGGCCCTAGACATTGCCCTGTGGTTCTTCTGGGCCCTGTGGGTTCCTGGTCCACAAAGCCCACCTTACAGTGCACTAGGGGGTGTCCCCTATTTGGGAGACACCCCCCCCCCCCCCGTGCATCTTAATGCTAGGATGCTGCCTGTTGGAGATTACTTAATGCTTTGCTGTGTGTTCTAGCCTGAGGGTGCTGTTGACAGAAGGTAGAGTTTTTCTCCTCTAGTTGCTGTGTGTCCCTCTTTGTTTCTGTGCATTGTATTTGTGTACATTAGCAGAGGTATCTGTGTTTGAAAAAGGATTACATCTGTCAGAATGTTGCCACTTAAGATTTGCCCCCTTCCTTGGAGACTGAAGTGAGAACAAGGAACACATTACGTCTTCATGGGGTACTGGTACGAGAAGTTTCCAAACCAGACAGGCCTTCCCTCAACTCCCTCTTCCTAGCTCGAGCATGAGCAGAATCCATCAGGGCTGTGAGAAGAGTTTCGATCTTCAAGTCTGGAAATGTCTCCAGGACTCCATGGAAAAGATTGGGTGTCTCCTGGGTGAGGTAGTGCTTATGAGTTACTTGGAACACAGTGGACAATCTGGGCCAAGTCAAAACACACAGCCAAGATTCAGAAGCATCCCATAATGTCTGAGAAGATCCAAGACTGGCCTCAAAGGGTCTGAACAGGAGTCTAGGCTCTTCTGATAATGCGATTTGTGTGGGGAGGTGCCAGGTGCAGTTGAGGGGGTGGAATGTAGAGGGACAAGGTGTTTATTAAAAGGGCTTCTAGAGAATTCCCCTTCTTTACTGGGCTGAAATATCCCTGGGCTTAGGGAATTTTTAGGCATTACCCCACATGAGAAATGGGAGAGATGGATGAGAGGGAAGGTGAGTGGAAAACAGCCTCAAAGTAGTTCCAAGTCATAGCAGGACACTAGGAAAGTCATTTTCCAAAGTTCCTCTCTCCTCTCTCCCTGTATCGTTTTCTTATAAACGCAGAGCCCCCTTCTCTTAGTTCATTCCCTGCCCCCCCCCATTTCTCATCCTTATCAGGAAGAGCAGTGTTTCTAGAGAACACAATGGGTGTCTAGGTCATAGCTGCCCCAAGGTTGTGTTCAGGAAGACGTCACTGTCTCCAGTGGACGCCATGTTTTTCTCCTAGTCACAAGTTCACAGGTAAGAGTGAAAAGTTACTCTGGGCTTCTCTTCCGACGAAAGCTGTCTGCTCACCATGGCAACCTTTTCCTGGGGTCTCCAGCTGTCAAGAATGGGGTGCAAAGTTCACAGAACTCAGCTTTGTGCTCTCCTCTCTTCGTGTCCTTTTTTTTTTTTTTTTCCTGTTTGAAGGGATGGAGGCTGGTTTGCAGCACTATTTAAAGTGAAGGTGCCAAATGAAAAGTTCCTCGTTTTAAGTTGGTGCTTATACAAAGCTGCTTTGTGGTTTTTTTCGGCCTGTCAGACTTGTCAGGCCTAGTAAGAAAAAGTATATTGTTTCCAGCACTTGGATTCCTTTCTCCCTGACATCTGCCACTCTGTAAAGATGATAAATTCCTGCCTCATTAGCCAAGGGTGTGGGATTACAGGCTGACAACACATTAATCACCAGCCTCTGTGGCAGGCTGACTAGCAATAGGCATTGTTAACAAAACTTTTCTAATATGTCACTCTTCTCTATGACAGCCTGTAATCAATCATTGTGATTGACGGCGCTGATAGATTACACTATTTATACTTTGTGTAATGAAAGATAGTGTTTCCACCTACTGTCATTTCTAGGCTAGTGGTGGAGGATCAGTGAAGAGAAACAAACATCACAACAGGGCAAGTCCTCATCCCCCCAAAATATCCACAGAAATACCCCACCTTTCCAAGACCCTGGCGCGGCTTCCACATTTGGATATGAGAAAGGCAGCATGGCAGCACTCTGGCAAATACTCTGAGATGAGGGGTACTGTTGGGGGACCCTGGGAAGATGCAAGTGTTTGGGACTGTCAGGGAGAGGTCTCTTTGTGACGGATAGGATTTTTAGTACTGAGAGGTCCGGTTTGCACAGGTCGAAGACTCTCCGGGAAGCCGGTCTCTTACCCTCTTTCAGCTTATGTGTGTGCCGCCGAGCATTCAGCTCCTCCTCCCCTGCCAGATGAGAGATGATTTAGATGTTGATAAAATATTTGTTCTTTCCTGGCTCTGAGGGCAAATATTATCCTTGTTTCCCATAATCATACAGCGCTGCAAAGTCAACAGCACCCGGAGCGAGTACAAAACCAATACTTGGAGAGAAGCCCTTTGCCGGGACTTGCTTTTCCCCCTCTGAAGCTCAGGAAAATTGTGAATAGAATAAGAATGAATGAATCAGGGGAGCTAAAATGTATTCTGACTCTCAAGTACGGGGTATTTTCGGAGGGTCCTTTTGGTAATTTTTATGTTGGTCTGGAAAGAAGTCATAAAGGATCCAGGCTATTTTCGACTTGAAGGTAGAAGTTCAACAGAGTGGCAAGGGAGGGTGATCCCTGGACTGGCCTCCCTAGAGAGTGAGTGCCATCTTTGGTGGGGGGTGGCTAATGTCTAGCCAGTTGAGTACACATGCCTGTTTTAATGGATCATTTCTCAATGATTATTTTATCTTCCTCACTGTGGATTCAGCACAGGAACATTCTCCTTTACTGAAGTTCTTTAAGGTTTGTAGATATAAATGGCATTTGCCTGTTTAGTCCAGGCATAGGTATGTGACTCCCAGCCTTCTCATTCTGTGGGTGTTTGGTCTCCATGTCTCTGAATGTATCTGAGGATTGCAAGGTGATGAGGGTGGGGGGAGAAAGGAGGCAAGAAATTGTCCTTCTCCTGAATGTTGTGGTCTTGGTAGGTATTCGACACTCTGTGTTGCCCTGCCAGTTGGCAAAGCAAAAGGAACCTGAAACCTACCCCCAGTGAAGCTGCTTTAGATGAGGGTGAAGTGGGAGGAGGCGCAGGGAGCCAGCAGAGCTAAACTTTAATCTCTCTGTGAAGTTTGAGTGAGCCCAGGATGATTAATGAGAGAGCAGACCATCTGATTAAGCCCCTCCGTGTCATAGGACATGATTAGTAGGTGACAGAGACGGTAACAGTATCCAGCCAAACCCTTGTTTCTTTCACAGCTCCGGCTGTTATATGATTAATGTCCCCAAGGGCTATCTTGGGGTCAGGCAGGGGAACCTGTCAGAACAGGTGGAAGTGACAAAATGGGCAGAAACTCCTTAGGGGGGACGGGAGTGGTGAGGGAGAGAATGGAGGGGGGCAGGGCAGCCAGATGGAGCCTGCGACCTTTCTCTGATCTGAGCAGGCTCAGAGAGCATCACGGGAATGGAAACGAGGAAGAATCACAAAACTGCAGATGTTTCGTAGGTCCTGGATGCAGCAAGTACTGCCAGCTTGGACGTGCAGAAAGCACAGGGTGACATGACGAGTTACCACTGGTGGTTTGTGTGCTGGGATGGGATGGGACGGGGACTCTGTGGGCCCTGAGGACACTAATGGGATGCCCTCGTTTGTGCCTCTGTGAGCATGTGTGTTCCTTCAGATGCACTGGAACAGGTCCTTACTGTACGAGGGGAATTAAGGGCAACTCAAACAGGTAGAGCTGTCCTTTCAAGTTCCTGCTTTCTGAGACCAGTACCTATAGATTATCTTGAATGTCTTACTTAGAAAAGATAATGTGAAGGGTTAGAATGGATTCATAGAACTATAGCTTTTTAGAGCTGGAGTGAACTGTAGAAAGCTATAATTCAGGTCACCTAGATTACAGGTGAAGAAATCGAGGCTCAGAGAAGGTAGAAAACTTGCCTGGAAAAGTCAGGACTAGGACCCCAGTCTTCTTATTCACAGTTTCATATAGCAAACCCTTGGTAGGTCTGTTGATGCTTATTATTATTATGAAATGTGAGTTTCCCAGCAAGACTTTGGTTTTTACTTCCCTTATCCTATTCCTACCTTCCCTTCCCAGAGACATGGTGACCTCAAGGTAAAAGATTCAAACCCCAGTTGAAGTAGAGTATCACTGAGTACCCTCAGGACAAGCAGTCTTCTCAGATATCCTCTCTGAGAGAAAGGCTGGGCTCTTAAGGCAGCCATTTTGATTAATGTGAATCATGATGGTGGCCATTTTGACTAAAATTGGCTTTTGTTGAAGATCACATGGCACATCTTGCTTCTTTCCTTACACTTTAAATACTCTCTCAGTTTGTTACCTACATTGGAGATTCATTCCAGGGCTGGAATGGGGTCTGCAAGAACTTTCATCTTGAACGATTTCCCCGGGGTTCCCAGATTCCCTCTCTGCTATAGACATTGATCTGATAACTCTTGCTCTTGTGGCCAGGTTGGCACTTGGACTGGGCAGTAACCCACTCCCTGCATCTGCTTGATCTCCATTGCAGGATTTTATAAACTGGAAATCTTTTCTAGGTAGGAAATAGAACACCTCTCAGTATGGTTTTATCCATGCAAACTTAACAGTAAGAGATGGTCTCAAATGAGTCATAGACTTAATAGCAAAACCACGTTCAGTGTCATGATCACACAGGAGGGAGAAGGAAGGATGGAGATTATATTGGATTTTACTGGATTATGTCAGCAAGAGAGTGGTTGGATAAGAGACCCAACCAAGTCGTGTTAATGCTTCAGTCTCCACGAAGTGGTTCATTATGTGGCATTTTTATGTGGGTTATCCTTAAATATCCTCTTCTTGTTGATAGAAAAACCCTATAGGAGATCCACGTCACATGAATCTTAAGTACAAACCCTCCCGAAGTTAACAGAGGCACTGGGGCAGCATTTTGGAACATGTAGCTTAAAAGGAAAACCCTCTTAGAGGCAGCTTCTCCCTGGGCTAAGATTTTACCACATCAGTTTGGGGAGGTCAGGTATGGATATATAAATGTTCATTAGTTTTAGAGTTCTAAAATTTGATTTATGCCACATATTTCAACCTAGCATCTGACAGTTTTTACCAAGAAAATTAGAGAGTGACCTGGAGTTCCAAGAGCACTCATTTGAAGATTGGCCTTTGTGGTCTTTCAGGGAGTCATAGGGAAGACTGAGTTACTTCATAGTCAGAGGGAATCATCCAAGACCAAACCCTTCTATGAACTGATAAAGGGTTTGGGGAAACTGGAAGACATGGCATGAAATGATGGCCAGACTTTAGTGTAGCATCCAGTATACTGGCAGAAGTTCTACTGTGGTGTGGTCTTGATGGTGGAGTGGTGAAGTCTTTTAGTATAGAGTAAATCAAAATTGATGAATCATGAACTCCTCATGCCTTTCTCCTATTGATATATAGGTTGAGATGCCAAAAATTGAACCTCTTGTAACCTGCAGAAAGAACCCATTTTCTCCCCATGAAGTTGGCCCATTCCCTCTGTGTGCATTGCTTTATGGTAGAGACTTTAGGAGATCCATGGTGTTATGGAAGTGGCTCTAGGTTTTGCTGCTGGTTAACCTCAAATATATTCTGGGGTCTCACCATGCTGCAGTGGTAAAGTTTGGGAATCATTTTATGGAGAGACCACAAATATCTACTGATGATAAAGTTCTGACATTGGTGAATGATGTACATTCATTCATGTAAATTAGAGCAGATTCACATAGTTGGCCTTCTATAATTTCTTTAGTGGAGAGAAAGGGGTACAGCTAATTACTTCAGAGGGAATGGCATCTCACCTTATGTGATCCCCTGGGAGTGAGTTGGGCTCCGTAGAGTCATCTACCTTATGTTTTGGCAAAGAAATGTTTGAGGGCCACTCTTTTAGGATGTGGTGTGCTCATTCTATTACCCAACGAGAAGGTGTGACAAATAATTTAGCAAAGGACAGCAACTATTCTGGATGACAGATAGCTTCCTTACTTAGGAGCAAAGTGACCTATATTTAAAATTCAAGCAATGCTAGCCTCTGTTCATTTGAGGCTAATGCATATACAAAATTCAACCCATTCATGAAGAGAAGTTTAGAGGGTAGGAGGTGTTCACTTACCTTGTTGCAGATGACCACCATTCTATCGCCCCACAGTCTGGATTTCCAAGCCCAGAATGTCAAACCTTCTTATCCCCTTGTAGGTGGAAAAACATTACCATCATATCTTTTCCATACTGTTATTTATTTTTTGGAAGCTTTCTGAAAATGGATTCTTTCTGTGCATGATTGTTTAAAGGAACCAGACCAGAAAAATCAGCTTGTGTAAGTAAGGCTCTTTTTTTTTTTTTTTTCCAAGTGATTTTCTTTTTGCAGTTTGGAACTGGAGGCCAGTGAAGGCCTCCCTGGTGCCCTGGTAGCTGCAGCCTCTCTTTTAGCATTTTTTCAAAGGGCACAGGCCAATCTGCCCATAATGAGCCTAGAAAGTAAGGATGAAGTTCCTGATAATATGACACAAATTTCTTTACTTTTGCTCCTTATTTCATCTTAATTAGTCCCTGTAGAAAGGATTGATTTTTGAGAGGCTTGTAGTGAACATCTGTTGGTATTCCTGGGGTCATTCTTAGCCTGTCCTGTGTTTGACATTTCTTGTAAAAGAGGAGGCATTTGTTCATATTGACATTAGCTGCCTCTGTATCTCTCGGTGGTACAGATGGTCTGTGAATAAAGACATCAAGCTAATAGGCAAGATGACAAGCTTCAGTAGAGCTGGGGCTCCTCACACATAAATGGCAGGGCAGCATAGATTGCTTCTGCTGCCGAGGCTGGGGTCTGTGGGTAGCAAAGCATATGGAATAAGTTAAAAATGAAGAAGGATCCTGGAAAATGACTAGAAATCTCTCCCTGAGACTGGAAGGACTTGTATTATTATTATTAATTTTTTTTTTTTTTTTTGGTTTGTACACTATGTCAAGCTTCCAAGGCATGTAGAGTCAGGGGAAAAAGGCGGAAACTGGATTTTCTGTCCGTTCTGCTACCATACATTTTCGTCCTCTGAATTGGCCATGCAGATACTAATGGAGGCTTGCAAATCTCAGAAGGGAGCTATTGTTCTCACTTTCTGGGTGAAGTATATCCCTGCTCCTCCTTCCATAACAGCCGCTCTCAAGTCCAGAGGCAGGATATTTTCCTCCCATGAATCTGTATTTTCCCAGCGGACCTCTAGGAAAGCAGCAGTCTGGAACCTTGTAATTCTGTTTATTCCAGAGGTTCTGGGCTTTCTCCCAAATGCACATCCTAGTTTATTATAATAATCCATCTTGGCTTTGGCATATATATATTCATCTCAATTTATTTAAGTCCATTTATATTTTAATCATGAACTATCTGTTAGGACAAAAAGGTTTTTCAGTTGACTCTTTTGAGTGTGAATTGCTACAAGCCTGAAGGGCGGCTTCCAGGTTCTGGTGTTGGATGAACAAGACCTTCACTCGTCCACATTTCTTCATCAACGTTAGTTGTATCCTTTCAGCTCTGTCTTCCCATACACCGGAACCCTAATCTTTTCTATCCATCCTTATTATGGTAGCCCCCATGGACTCAATTACATTAGTCACTTTTCTTGCTTTGTCCTGGACTGTCTTCAGTCCTCAACCTCATCCCCCCAACCCTTCCATTTATGCATGGGTGACATGTCTGTATGTGTATGTTGATTTTTAATTTTTCTACCCTGCCTTGTTTCATGGATAATGTGACATGAGGTTGCTAATTAAAATAAAAACCATAAAACAAAACCAGGACCTTGCCAGTACAAGGGAACATGTTTGAAAGGGGATGATAGCAGAGGAAATGCTTATGTGTAATACGAAGACCAAACAGTGCATGCTGTTCCTGGTAGGTTGGTATAGATGAGGATTATTTGGAACTCATACATACCAAGGGCTTGAGTCAAGGCCAATACCTTATCATGCAGAGGGGAAAATTAACTATGAGCCTGGGTAGGTAAATAAAAACATAATTCATTGCTTGCATGATTGCTCTCTCTCTATCTTAGCTATTAGTCAGTGTTGAGATTCTACTATGTGATCTTCACCCTGCCCACACATAGGATCTCAGTTTGCACTCAGGTAAATTAATTATGGTCTTGGGAGAGTCTTATCTAGGAGGGGGAGAAAAGGGAGATATGAAGAAGAGGAGACCAAGGAGAGAACAGAGATCAGTGGAGGGAAAGAGGAAGGAGAGGAGAGCATCCTCTAATTAGCCTGGGTAATGGTAAGATTAATGAGGTGCTGTAATTAATGAGGCAATTAGCTGGCAGGGGTAGTTGTTCCATCTTACCAGAACACCTAAGTGGGCTTGAGGTGTCATTATGAGAAGCTGAATCTGACATTTAAGGAGGAGAGAGAATTAGGTTTCCAAAAGTCTGAGGCGAGAAGCCAGTCAAAACACACTTGCCTAGAATCTGTTTGATGCAAGTCAGATGGGGACATAGCCCTGCCTTAGTTTCTCCATGGGTACTGGGTTCTGGCGCCATAGTTCAACTCTTTCAACCCCTGATGTGTTGTCATGAAATGAACAGAATCTTCTCACCTTACTTCATCATCTCACGTCAGTTCTGTTAATTTTTCTTCCCTTCCCTTCCTTTTCTTTCTCTTCCCTCCCCTCTCTCCTCTACCCTCCCCTCCCCTCCCCTCTCCTTTCCTTTCCTCTCTCCTCTTTTCTTTTTTCTTTCCTTTCTGTTCTGTTTGTTTCCTTTCTTTTCTTTTCTTTTCTCTTTTTTTTCCTTTCCTTTCCTTTTCTTTTTTCTATCCTTCCACCTCATTCACTGTGAGGAGTCATTGTTGCTGCTTCTCCATTATGGTGAATTCCTTGGAAATGGGGACCACATGTCTACCATTAGATTCAGCTTTTCTCTCGAAGGAGTCTATATCTTTCTTTCAGACTCCAATCTCCATAATGATGATAATCAGTGTCCTTTATATTACTTTAGGAGCTGCTGAAAGGGAGCACATGATTTCTCTCCTCTTTTCTTCTCTGAATCCCACTTGATTTCATCAAGGATTCTATATCTCTTCATTCCACAAATATTTAGAGACCTGCTATGTGCCAGGCATTGTTCACAGAGTCTGGGTTCCTGCTCAAGGAGCTTATCTTCTGAAGTGAGGGTGGCAAGAGAGATAGATAATAAGTAAGTAGATAAATAAATATATGTCAAGCAGGGTAACATGGATAGGGGGGGCACAGGGAAGTGATGTTGTTTCATATAAGGTAATCAAAAGTGGCTTTCTGAGAAGGTAACATTTGGTGGCAGGAACATATAATTATTTGGGCAGGGGAGTGAGAATTCCAAGCAGAGGGAATAGCAAGTACATTTTCTATTTTTGTATCTCCAAGGGAGTGTGCCTGACCAGGAGCGTTGTCCCAAGGGGTAGGGGTGCAGAGACACCTGATCATCTCACATATCAGAATCTGATGCTCCAACACCTGCTGTGGCAGATTGTCTCCTGTTTGGGCTGGGTCCAATCTTCGCTGGCATCAGCAGTAGTGGGCACCTCCAGGTGTCTTCTTCTTTTCACCAGTCCAAGGAGACTTTTAGGACTCTAGAACCAGATGGTCTGGGTAAAAATTGTGTCCCTTCCCCTTAATACTTTTGTCTTGTTAGGAAAATGATATAACTTTTTTGGGTTTCCTCCTCTGTAAAATAATTGTCCCTGGCTCAGAGATTAAATGAGTTAATACATGGAAATGCTTATAATATAGCCTTCCCAGAGTAGGTGCTCTACAAAATTTAGCTGCCATTACTATTGTTGCTCTTGATTTGTTTGATCAAATTAAAGAAAATAATCTCTCCTATATTGTAAGGACATTCTCCTCCTCCGGAAACTGCTCATTCTCTTGCTCATCTGCAAAATGAGGGGTGGATTTGAACATGAATTAGAACTTGAAGATTTTTTTGTCAAGCCTACCTTTCTGGATTCTACTCTGGGCCACACTGAGCATATGCTCACCTGATGGCTACAGAGCTGAGTCTGTGCTTACAGACTTTTTCCTCCATAGGAGGCACAGAAGCTAGTCTTTTCTTCAGGTCACAGATGAAGGCTCTACCGGTTGTATGTCTCCTGAATCACCTAGGACAGATCTGAGGAGTGCCTAGATCTGGGTGCTTTACTCTGTGCTTATCGTGGGTTCCAGAAAAATGCAGTCCCTTCATGCCATCTAGCTTTTTTTGGTGTGACTCTTCATGCTTCATGCTGTCTCCTGGTGGGAACAGAATCAGATGTCAATAGACGTGGGATTCATACTCTCTGGGCTTAAATTCTACTGGCTCTGTGCCTTTGAAGATAGTAATGATCTTTATGTTATTAAGAAGGTTAATGAGTCAATACAAGCAAAGCACTTAGAAAAAAGTGTCTGATAAGTGGTTTACAGGTGCTAATCATTGATATTGTTGTTCACTGTTATTATTGATAGTAATATTCTTCCAGTGTGTTTTATACATAGAAGAGTTTTAGAATCAGGAAGGTTAGAGTAGATCCAGGTTCTCTGAAGAGAAAGCCTGGAAGCCATTCTTTCCCTAAATGATGGGCATGAGGCAGCATTCTGTTGCATCTAAGAAGGTGATATCCAGTATAGGATTCTGGATGGTGGGTGGCAATGCCTCATGGTCTTGTTTCATGGTCTAATTAGTTGTTGTATTTTCTGTCGCCTCCATGATGATAGGTTTCTTGAGATGCTTTTCCATCTTCCTGTGCACCTCAAGCTCTGCAGTCATGTTAGGGGATCTGGCAAATATTTGGGGATCCGTAATTAACAACTGGTTGGATGGATAGATGGGTGGATGGGGTAGATGAGAGATGACCTTCTCTCTATTATTATTACTATTATGATTCTTCTTACTGACAACCGAAGAGGTGGAATTCATTTGGCTTATTTCTCCCCACCACCACATCCTCTTCATCTTCTTTTAATTCTTGCTTTCCTCTACCTTTCCTCTTTGATTTCCTTCTTGCTTTCCTCTTCTGGTGCTGGCTCTCCCATTGTCTCTGGACCCAAACATGGCACTCCTAACCTACTGTTTTCTTTTTTTATCCTCACTATCAAGTACCAAGTACTCCCCATATCCCCTTGGAGGTCCAAATCGAGAGTATTCAGTGTGGTGACCCAGGTGAAAGGAGTTGAGATTTGGCTCTCTTCCCCGGGTGTCTGTTCCCTAGGACGACCCAGAATCATTTGCTCAGGTAACAGGACCATGAGCCCCACCTCCTTCGCTTTGACACCCTCTGCATCAATGTTTTGCTAGCAGTCTTTGCCAAGTGTATCATGGCTGAAATTGATGCTGCCGGCACACATGAAACTCACACCTTTTCTCAGGCAGCCTCTCTCCGCTCTACACTTACTGCCGTTTAAATGTCACCGCTATTGAACAAACAGTGGAGTAATGTGTCGGGAAGACAGCTAATGCTATATTTTGGTAAGTTCTTATCAAAATGCCTCTGGCAAGCTATTTGCCTTTGATAAAGAGAATTCTAGTCTTGTTGGCGAAACTCAATACTAATTATACCAGGCCAAACCCTCAGGATTCAGGCCCCTATGGGAGTTTTGATCCAGCCCTTCTGGCCACAGAGTAAATGGAGGTTTGGCCAGTGTCCTCAACACTGGCGAGGCTAGGTAGTTTTTTTCAGAAATTGATTGCTCCCCATAACTCTGAGAAGCACTTACTTTTGGAGCTTCTGTTTCACCATCTGAAAAACAAACTTCCATTTCTCTATTAGCCTACTCTTTAAATAATCTCCAGTGGTGATCAGTGGGTAATCACTCTGTGGGTAGGTCATAAGCAGCAAGTGGGAGCTACCTAGCCCCCATTATTTTCATGATAAAAGCAGGAATCTGGGGTTGTATTTTCAGTGGAAAAATTAGTGTCATTAATCTTTATTACTTGTGATATTTCTAGTTAGCTAAGAGGTCTTTTTAGGAAGTATCCTTTACATCAGAATGTTAAGAAGCTGGAACTCAAAGGGATTAGAATCTAAAATATTTTTTTCTGATTCAAATTATCTTTTTTTTTTTTAATCTTTAGACCTTCAAAGAAGACAAATAAGATCAATTTTCTCTTATTTCCCTCCTCTGTAAACACTACCTGATGTTATTCATTTCAGCTGACTTAGAATAGAAATAGTAAACCACTTTCACTTAACTTCTTTCAGTTAACATATCTGTAGGAAGATTGAGGTATGTAGAGGGAAGCTTAAGTGACTATCTTCCATTTGGGGCTGTGGAGTGTTTGGGGAATTTTCGTCTTCAGAGACCCCTCTCTTTGCAAACCACGCTTTGTAATAAAATTACCTCCTGTTCACCTAAATGCTGATGAAATATTGTTTATGAGGACAGCTTATTCTGTCTAAAGTATGTGTATTTGGAAGTTATACTTACTAAGTAGATTTTGGGTGGCTATCTTTAGTTGTTGTCTCATACCTGCAATGATGAAAGATTCTTTTTCTTTTTTTTTTTTTTAACATTTTTATATTTATTTATTTATTTATTTATTTTTTTAAGTATGATTTTTTATTTTTTGTAAGCATATATTTTTATCCCCAGGGGTACAGGTCTGTGAATCACCAGGTTTACACACTTCACAGCACTCACCAAAGCACATACCCTCCCCAATGTCCATAATCCCATCCTCTTCTCCCAAACCCCCTCCCCCCAGCAACCCTCAGTTTGTTTTGTGAGATTAAGAGTCACTTATGGTTTGTCTCCCTCCCAATCCCATTTTTTTTCATTTATTCTTCTCGTACCCACTTAAGCCCCCATGTTGCATCACCACTTCCTCATATCAGGGAGATCATATGATAGTTGTCTTTCTCCGCTTGACTTATTTCGCTAAGCATGATACGGTCTAGTTCCATCCATGTTGTCGCAAATGGCAAGATTTCATTTCTTTTGATGGCTGCATAGTATTCCATTGTGTACATATACCACATCTTCTTGATCCATTCATCTGTTGATGGACATCTAGGTTCTTTCCATAGTTTGGCTATTGTGGACATTGCTGCTATAAACATTCGGGTACACGTGCCCCGTTGGATCACTACGTTTGTATCTTTAGGGTAAATAACCAATAGTGCAATTGCTGGGTCATAGGGCAGTTCTATTTTCAACATTTTGAGGAACTTCCATGCTGTTTTCCAGAGAGGTTGCACCAGCTTGCATTCCCACCAACAGTGTAGGAGGGTTCCCCTTTCTCCGCATCCTTGCCAGCATCTGTCATTTCCTGACTTGTTGATTTCAGCCATTCTGACTGGTGTGAGATGATATCGCATTGTGGTTTTGATTTGTATTTCCCTGATGCCGAGTGATATGGAGCACTTTTTCATGTGTCTGTTGGCCATCTGGATGTCTTCTTTGCAGAAATGTCTGTTCATGTCCTCTGCCCATTTCTTGATTGGATTATTTGTTCTTTGGGTGTTGAGTTTGCTAAGTTCTTTATAGATTCTGGACACTAGTCCTTTATCTGATATGTCGTTTGCAAATATCTTCTCCCATTCTGTCAGTTGTCTTTTGATTTTGGTAACTGTTTCCTTTGCTGTGCAAAAGCTTTTGATCTTGATGAAATCCCAATAGTTTATTTTTGCCCTTACTTCCCTTGCCTTTGGCGTTGTTCCTAGGAAGATGTTGCTGCGGCTGAGGTCGAAGAGGTTGCTGCCTGTGTTTTCCTCAAGGATTTTGATGGATTCCTTTCGCACATTGAGGTCCTTCATCCATTTTGAGTCTATTTTTGTGTGTGGTGTAAGGAAATGGTCCAATTTCATTTTTCTGCATGTGGCTGTCCAATTTTCCCAGCACCATTTATTGAAGAGGCTGTCTTTTTTCCATTGGACATTCTGTCCTGCTTTGTCGAAGATGAGTTGACCATAGAGTTGAGGGTCTATTTCTGGGCTCTCTATTCTGTTCCATTGATCTATGTGTCTGTTTTTGTGCCAGTACCATGCTGTCTTGATGATGACAGCTTTGTAATAGAGCTTGAAGTCCGGAATTGTGATGCCACCTAAAGGAGCTGGAGAAAGAACAAGAAAGAAACCCTAAGCCCAGCAGGAGAAGAGAAATAATAAAGATCAGAGCAGAAATCAATGAAATAGAAACCAAAAAAGCAATAGAACAAATCAACGAAAGTAGGAGCTGGTTCTTTGAAAGAATTAATAAAATTGATAAACCCCTGGCCCGACTTATCAAAAAGAAAAGAGAAAGGACCCAAATAAATAAAATCATGAATGAAAGAGGAGTGATGAAAGATTCTTTAGCAAAAAATATTAAGCATGCACTGAGGACTGAGTGGGTACCCAGAGTAGAATCACCTACCATCTGTCAAGGCAGAAAACCAAAGTAAAGGGGGTTAGGGGGGTAGGATTTAGTTAGGAGAAGGTTGTGATGGCTGATAGTCTCGGTTACTGGTGATCATGTCCACGTCCAGCTGAGGGTCAGAACTTCAAACAAGCCACCCCAGGGTGGAACAGCACCAGGCTATGTTTTTGTGAAGAGGACATCTCTGTCTACTCACAGAATATCACCCAACATGTTTCATTATCCTGCTTGTGTGGGTAATTCCTTCCCTGGCCATTGCTGAGAGAACAAACTTGAAGTCTTGGTTGTGTGTCCTAATTCCTTCCTTGAAGTCTTTAGGAAAGAAGGGAGAGTGATAAAGGCCCTACACTGAGAAGTCACTTTCCTCTCCCATATGTCCTCACATAGCCATGGGATACAATGGTGTGCAACAGAACACACTAAGGAATCCTGTTGGGCTTTGACATTCCAACTCCAGTAGTGCAAATGGACAGAGAAAAGGACTAGCCTAACAGATTTGTGAATTGACCCTGAGATGGACCACCATGAAGGAAGCCAGCTATGTGGCTTGTCTGACCTCAAGAATGTTGAAGATGTTTGTGATGGAGCTGGCTTTTTTCATTCCTCGCCAATCCAGTAGGGTCTACCTTCTTCCTTCCTTCTCACATTTTAGATGGAATGACATTCTCAAGCAACAGTTTTGTTTTGATTGTTTGTTTGTTTTTAGTCACAATTGCTGGTAATCCATAAGCATTCCCTGTGCATCAACCTCTTTTTTTTCCTCCATGAAAACATTTCTTTGTTCAATGTTCTGTGGCTATGGAAGTTATGGAACTGCTAGTAGGGCTCTTTGAGGTAGCAAGAAAAATATTGCAAAGAAATATGGAAAATTAGAGAGTGTGCTCATGCGGTGGGTCCTTCCTTCCTCCTTCCACCTGCCAGGTGTTTCTCCCCTGTTCATTACCTTGCTCCCTCCTCTCTGTAGCCTGTCTTCTCTTTCTTGCCTCCTTTGTGTCTCTCCACTTCTGCTCCTGGACTATTGTCTTTCCATCTTGTGGTGGTTCTATTCTTCCGGATGCCCTCACACAAGGGATCGTCTACACTGCTGACCAGCCCACTGGAGAGGTCGCTTTTAGTTCAGGCTTTTATTTGAGCCAGTTAGCTATGGGCAGAGATAAGGAGTTGCATGTGAAAAACCACAAGAGAGCTATGGTTATGACAGGCTCTCCGCATGAAATAAGAAAAGAATGATTTCAGGCAAAAAGGCTCTCAGCATTCTTCCCGATTCCACTGCCAACCAAAAACCACCCGGAGCAGATTGTGCAGAAAGTAGGGTACTACTCAGATCAGATACCTGGCTAAATGTTTCCCTGAAATGGAGCCTAGGAAGCAGATTCTGACTTTTCAGGCTACTTGCTCATAAAGCCAACCACGTGGATACAAAGCTGTTTGCTCCCAGAGGAAATGCCAAATGGATGCTCGCTGTGCAGCCGTTATAAACACTGACATTTGTTGAGGAGAACTTCAGGATTCCATGTACCTGCTTAGCCACTGTGACTTGTACTAGTGGGAGTAAGGTCGTTCTTCTTCATGTTGGTATTGCTAAGCAATCTTGATACGTGTGTGATTGTGTTCTCTAAAACTAAATGTTATCTCAGAAATATGTATGAATGTGTGTACACACATAAACATGCACGCGCACACACATACACACACACGTAGTAGAAGCGCTCTACCTAACGACTTTGCATATCACCAACCTGTATACTCTCTAACACCTGCTATCCTTCCACGGAGCACACTGGCTGATGCAGCGTCACCCTGCATGTACACAGCTGGCAGGCTCTTCCTCACTCAGCCAGGCACTTCTGATCTCACCAGGTGAACTCAGTATTTACCAAGAGTCTGTTGAATCTGTTCCCAAACCTAGTTATGTTAGTTATGTTTATATTATGATACTGCAGTTTAATTAAATGTTATAAAACCAATGAAATATGAGAGTGCAGATGATTTTTTTTTCTTCTACAAAAACTAAGATGTAAGACTGGAAGAGGTTTATTTTAAAAAAGTACAATCAATTAGGTGGACAAGGCAGCTGTAAAAACTTGGAAATAAAAAAAACCCATAAAATTCGAGAAGGAGTCTATACTCAGATTGCTTTGCAAGAGTCTTGAAGTTCTATTTCCCCTTTAAAGAAAACAAAGCAGGAAATTTTAGAAGCTGTGTGATGAGAGTAGTTTGTGCAAAAGAGTCCACAATAACATCGAGGAGGAAAAATAATTTTCCCTCCAACCTTCTAGGCTCTTAGCTGAGATATGCTGCTATAAAAACAAACAAATACACAGCTTAATATAACAACAAAGAAGTTTAATAACATGTGCACCTTCTTAATACATGGGAGATACCCGGGAAAACTGAATCACCTTCCCTCTGTCCCCCCCCAAGGGCCCAAGCCACTTAAATTCCATCTCCAGCTAAGGATAAGAGGTGTTGGAGGTAGGAGGGGGAAGGAGACCAGTTATGGGAGGTGATCGGAAAAGCACAGTAAAGAAGGGTAAGGTTATTGTGTGGATTTAAGTCCCTGCCTTCTGTGTTAATAGGAGTTTCTAGAGATTTAGACATTCTTCTCTTCTGGTACCAAGAAAGAGAAACCCTCACAGTTGGAGATTTTCCTTATAGATATAAATGTCTCTTACAAACAGGTCACTTATTGGTGTTTAGAGCTTCTCTCTTGCATGTTGGGTTTTAAAAATAGGATATTTTTGTTCATTTGGTTTTTTATTTTATTTTATTTATTTTTTAAATATTTTAAAAAAATTGTGTGTGTATGCTTTTTTGGTTTGTCTTGTTTTTTAGATTCCACATGTTAAGTGAAGTCATAGGGTATTTGTCTTTGTCTGTCTGACTTATATCATTTAGCATTTACCTGAAACTAATAGAACATTGTCTGTCAACTCTATTTTAGTAATAAAAAAAAATAATAATAGTCAGTGTAAAATCATCCTTCTGCCAGAGGCATATTTTGGGATGACAAATTCTCTCCATTAAACTATGCAAAAGATAAGGCCTAGGTGTATACCAGGAGATGGCCAAATTAGTTTGATTCCCATGATTTTAATTAAAGTAAACAGTTTAAGTACAGGTGTAGCATTTCATCAACGTTTTCTGTGTTTTTTTGTTTTGTTTTGTTTTTGTGTTTGTTTTTTACTGTCTAACCAACTACAAGCTTAGTGCATAGCATATAAAGTAGCGCCGCTCTAATCCTTGCCTGTGAAATTGAAGTCAGGTAGTTGTATTGGGAGGAGAAAGGAGAGAACTGGCAAAGAAAATCAATTCTCCGACAACTTGTCAGCTTTTTTTCCCTCCCCCTCTTTTGCCCTAGAGCTCCGGGTCCAGATAGTAATGGCAGTAAGGAAAGCAGACATTTTCTTAGAGATTGTATAGAGAGGAGAATGAGTTTCCAAAATCCTGGGACAACCCCAAAGTCTGCCAAGTGCACACTGCTGGCGTCCAGAGTCTCCAGGGCAGCTCAAATGGATGACATGCAGGTGTCATGTGGATGGGGACATGGAAGAGCAGGAGTTTCAAGTTCTGTCAGTGCTCCCAGGTCAAGAGAGTTGGAGGTGGTGTTGAGCTGGTTCAGGAATCTGGACCCTTATGTCAGCCCAGGCAGTTCTCTGATCAGCAAAGAGCCCTCCCTACTGCAGAAATGAAAAGCAAACTTTGCTTTTGACTCAGAGAATGTGTGGGAAGTAGCTCAGGGAGAGAAGCCAGGTGCCAAATGAGCTCAAAGTCAAGCCATTCCTTTGGCTTTACTCATGGATACAATTGATATTTACATTCCCTGATGTGAAAGGAAGTGCCCTGAGATCCATCCCTGATGTCCATCCCTCTGTGAAGAGGCTCAAAGATTCTAGAGTGGCTGTGGAACATTCTCTGCTAGTAGCATTCCCCTGAGTACAAGGCAGGGGCTCTGTGTTGCGGATATGATTTCCCTTGGTCTCCTCCTGAGCCTGACAGGGAGGTGCCCACTGGCGCCTTGTAACTCTTTGGTAGGGTGTATTACGTAGCATGTGAATTAGCTGGCGGGAAGCCCTCCTGTCTGTATTCCAAAGAATGTCTTATGTATCTGTGAAGATACCCAATGGAGTCCAACTGGAGACTCACACACCCTGAGTAAAATAAACCTTCTGTTGCAAGTAAGAGAATGATAAACAACTTAAATAGAATTTTTAAAATATGGGTGGTTCTCACTCTTTTTAGGATAATCAGGTATCCCCTGTGGAGGGTCACTGTGTTCTCGGAAATCATGCCAGTCTGCTTCTTATCACCCTAAGTGGTGCCAGTGCAACCCAACTCACAGACGAACCGTTTTCTGGGCTGGTGCACTTTCCATTATAGTCATTCATCTCTTGACTGGCCTCCCTTTATGTTGCTGAAGTGCCCAGCTTGGCCACAGATATTTCTCCATCCTGGAATATCATCCATCCCTCAGCCTGCCAGGGCTCTTGCCTGCTCAGACCTACCACCCGACTTTTCTCTCCTACTTCTACTCAAGCCATTGCCCATTTCCAGTGGCAGAATACTATTTATAGCTCCCATTGCAACATGGTTTAGAGATTTTCTTGTCTCCTAAAATAGCCCCTGTGTTGGAGGGAACTTGCAGCAGAGCTGCTTGGGTGTATGGTTTTCAGCTGTGCCCATCTCTCCCTAGGGGCTGTAGACACCCCTGTGCTTGGGTGGGTGAGGGTGGGTTCTAAGAATTCCCTAAAACCACTCTTCTTTGTTAGACTGGGCTTGTTTATTGATCTTCTGTCCTAAAGGTAGAGTATCTTCCCCAAACAGTGCCCCACAGTCCTGCTTCTCACCATCTGCTGTCTGTTTCTCTTCCTCCCACAGCATTCACCCCTATGTGCACACACACACAAGCGTGCACACACACACACACACACACACACACACACACTGCTGTTCCTGCAAATGATATGAGAAGTGTTTTAGTGGGAAGTAATCTAAAGTAGAAGTTAACGGTAGAGCCTCTTTACCAGACTACCTGGGTTCAATTCCTGGCTTTTCCACTTACTAGCTTCATGATCCTGGGTGAATTATTTCACATCTCTGATTTCAGTTTTGTCATATGTAAAATGGGAAAAGTGCACCTACCTGAAAAGATTAGGAATAAGCAAGTTAGTGACTATACTTTGCACAGTGCCTGGCCATTGGGGAGAACTTGATGAGCATTAACTGGTGTATTGTCAGTGCATCTGAACAGCAGCTACAGATGAAGCTGAAACTATTTTTTCCATGACACTTCTCAGAACTCTTGTAAATCAGGGGGAGCCTGGGTGGCTCAGTGGGTTAAAGCCTCTGCCTTCGGCTCAGATCATGAACTCAGGGTCCTGGGATCAAGCCCCACATCAGGCTCTCTGCTCAGCAGGGAGTCTGCTTCCTCCTCTCTCTCTCTGCCTACTTCTCTGCCTACTTGTGTTCTCTGTCTGTCAAGTAAATAAATAAAATCTTAAAAAAAAAAAACCCTCTTGTAAATCAGTAGATGAAACAAACAATCACAGGGTTTGGGAGGACTGATCAGCTTCATACCCAACATCCCCTTAGATTCATCCAGGATACTTTAAAAAAAAAAAAACCCTTTTAGCCACAAATATTTGTAAATGATGACATAGTGCTAGCCCATTCCTGCTATGGATAACCAAACCCTCTGACCAGGACCTCACCTCTGTTACTAATTTTGTATTTTTAAAATGTCTTAGAATTCTTTGTATCTTGCAATTTTAACTGGGGGTTGATAGCAGATTCTGATAACTTGCAAAGAGAGACTGATCATTTGTTAGCTTAGGCTTCCATAAATTGACTTTGTTAAAAAAAAAAAAAAAATCCCTGGGTCAGAAGCTGCTATTCAGTGAAACTAAGCCAGACTAGGTTTTCCCTTGTGTGTTACTCAAGGATGTATTGTTTCTCTGACAGTTTACATGACTATTGTGATAACCTTGCCTGTCTCCCAGTCTCACCTACGTTGTCTAATACAAATGGAGTAAACTTCCCATGGCATTGCTTTGATCATGTCTTTTATTGGTAGGCAGAAAGGCAGTTAGGGCCACTTCTTTGCCTACTAAAGAGGCCACTCACCATCCAGCAAAACTTAGTGGGGCAGGGAGCCTCATTTTCCACGGGCCCCTCACAATCTCATGCTTCTGTCAAGTTGAACAGCTCCTGCTTGTCCCAAATGTTCTCTGTTGTCCTCTCTGCCCTTCTCATCCCCATCCACTCACCTTTCCCAAAGTGTCCTTCTAACCAGCATGCCACAGTCCTGTTCATCTCTCAAGACTCAGAGTAAAGCCACTTCCCCCATGAATCTTTCCCTAATTCTGCTCAGATATAACCGCCCCCCCCCGAAGTGCCATAACCTTCCATCTCCCATCATGTGTCTATCCTATATCATTTGCAGTGTTGGGTACAAGATCTCTTAAATGGATATTTTTATGCTTACATCTTGTATATATGTCTAATGATCACATTAAGACAAATTCTTAGAAATATTTAAAGTCTCAGTGAATATTGCCAAATTGTCTTTTGGGCAATATCAGTCTGTTTATTCTCCGTTGTCTGTGTATCAAAGCAAATCCCCCCCACACACACTCTCTTCTAACCAGGGTATTATTTTTCCCCCTACTTACAACTATTGTGATATCTTTAAAAAAGAAAAAAAAAACAACCTTTCATTGTATTTCATGTTGCATTGATCTAATTTCTAGCGCGGCTGAACATTTCAAAAGTGTGTTTATTAGCCAGGCACATTCTTTTTGAATTGTCTGTTGACAGGGCACTTGACACTTTATATCGTAGTATTTTTGTGAACTCATCAGCTACCGAGGAATCATAGGATAAACAGCTCTACTTTCAGCCTAGCAACTGCCTGGTGCATGGTGAACAGTAAACATTTGTTGAAAGATGGAGTGAATGAATATATATATGGCTGATGATTGTTAGTGTTCCACATTTTTAAAAAATACAGAATCTAGTTAAATCACTAGTCAATTCAAGACACAAATCTGAAAGTCAGGATTGAGTGTGATCCCAGGTAAAGTCCTCCTTGCCACAGGCTCCATCTGTAAGGTGGGTTGGGGGGTTGAGGGACAAGTTTATGTTTGCAAACACTGAAGTAAGGAGTAGAGGCCAATTCATGACTCTGGAACATAATGTGCTCTGTTGTTCATACTTTTGGACCTTGCCAAACTAGAGATTGCCATCTCTGAGCCCAGGAAACAGGAAAGGCGTGGCAGAGCAGACTTTTGTTTGGAGACATGGCTGATTTCAGCTGAGAAAGTGGGGTGACAAATTTGGGGACAGATGCCTGACCATGAAGACTGAATCTTCTTAGATGTCAACTGATAGAAGATGAAATCCAGTAAAAGCTCCCCGCCCCCCTCCGGCATTCTATGAAGAAGAACTTTTTTTTTTATAACATCATATTGGTTCAAGTAACCCTAAGGCAGTGCAAGATGATGTTCAGGGTCACTCTGGAGTCAAGGTCTTACAGATTATATTAATCATTCTTTTGGAAATTGGTGATGGTAGAACATGTGGTAATTTTCTATTCAGCAGGACATCTGAGTAACCCAAAGCCAAGATTTCTATAGAGTGGAAACCTTTTGTGAGTGCATGGGCGTATGTAGGTGAGCACAGGAGTGTGAGCCTTGGTCATAGAACAATGAGTTGGCGTCAAGCCGGGGTGGAAAACTGAGGGAGTCTTGACCATTCATCAGGATTCTCAGATTTCACAGTGGACCAGCCCTTCCGAAGGGTGACTTCACTTGAGAAGGGTTTGGTTGAAGCAAGGGAAGTAAGGAAACCAAGCCCTCTTCAGCTCTGTGCTGGAAGTGTTAGTCCATCTCCTTGATAAAGGAAATACAGGGTTGGGTTATTTTTATTGCTTTTTTTCTTAAGTAAAGAAAGCAGTAAGTGGTTTCTTCCTTGCGTACAGGTAGCACACCCTGCCAACCTGGATCCCGTTGACAGATAATCGCCTGATAGGCGGCCCTTTGATGTTAAGCTTCACTTAGGCAGAAAGTTTCCCTGTGCTTCCCTAGCAGTGCTGGGTGGTCTTGTCTGTTCTCCTTCCCAGGAGCCTCGCCTAGGAAACCAGGGCATTCAATGGCCCCAGAGGGCAGGAATGGTGGGGGGGGGTGATGGGGTCAGCCAACCCCAGGCCACTCTCCCAAGTTCAGAGAGCAAGGGGGAGCCCACAAACTCAGCTGAAAACAAACAAGGGCTAAATTAAAAAGAATGTTAAATACAGATCAGCTGCTTGGCTTCTGACAGCAGATTTAATTCTTCCCTCCTCTCACCTGATGGAGCTTCGCCTGCAGGGTTTGCATCAATTATCTGTCGACATGTGGAAAATGATTGATGAGCTGCCTGCGGCACTGGAGTACACTTTGTCAACCACTCATCATTTATACATCTTATCTCTGCCAGAACAAAAGATAGGACAGCCCCACGCTGCAGTTGGGGATGGGTTGGGGGGAGATGAGAATGGGAGGTGAGGGAGGCAAGTCAAAAAACTATTGGGCGCCTATCTGGATGAGCTGGGGTGACGAGGCCCACAGCTCTCAACTCTGAGCTGTCTGCTCAGCCCCCTCTGCCCTTACCATGGGCTGTGGTGTGGCCCAAACTCTTATACCATTCCTTCCAGAAGGGCCTGGGGGGGTCAAGGCCCTGTGTGCTTTTTTAATTACAGCACCATCTCGGGGGGTTGAACCCTGTCATCACAGCAGCCGCTGACCCTTTGCTTTAATCAACCAGTCGGAAGGCCGGGTTGCTAACCATCCCTGACAGAGATGAGTCATGGCCTGGCGGATCCAGCCTCTGAGAGAGTGTCAGGGGGAGCTGTCTAGAGGAAAGTGGCCTGTCTGACGGTGGTGGGACTGAACAGTGGGATTCATGGTTTTATAGACAAATCTTGTTCATAAGGCTGAAGCGAGGTCCAAATGTTTTTACTCACACTGGGATAAAAGGTGGATGGTGATGCTGGCTCTTTATTCGTGAGTCACTGGTGGCCTTGCTCTTAGGCTCAAACCCGTGCTAAGAGGTGAACAGAATATCAGCTCACAGAGGTCTCTCAGGCTGCGCCCATCTTCTCTCTTCCCTGGTGACACCATTATAGCCACAAACCCAGGTGATGACCTAACAATCATTTATAGGCAGTAACTGCTGAAAATAGCAATTGTATTATGGGCTGATCTCTATTAATTCACTCTCTATTAAAGGCATCCCATTTATTGATTTTTTTTCTTTGAAAAAGAGGGTACTGACAAATATAATGTCAAGTGGCCTAGTTATATAATTTGAGTGAGAGGCCCAGCAGATTCCTTGGTTGGAGGTAGAAAGGAATTAAGGTAGGAAACTTCAACTTTATAATATAATATGATTTTCCTCCAATAAAATTTAATATTCTACTTATAAATCATTAAATGATACAGAAGCATGAAAAACAAACATAGCTATTAGAGTGAATTCTAAAAGCAAGGTATAGAACTATGAGGCAGAATCATGTCAGAAAAGAGGTGACTAAACATAACAATGAAATGGAGGAAAAATTAGAAGACTGAAGGCACCAAAACCAGGAGAATAACTCAATGGCCCTTAAAAGGCATAAAATACTGTTTTGAACCCTTGCATAGATTTTTGTTGATACCATTGGTTAACGGTTATCTCCAGCTGTGCCTCACAGGTTGGAGCTTGAGGTAACAGTAAGAGGTAGATAGTCATCATGACATCAGGCATTTCATGGAACCTTTGTGAGCATGAATTACCCATACAGAGGGGGCCTTCTTGGCCCACTGGACAACAGTGGCCACTGAAGACCCCATGTTTTCCTCAAATGTTCCAGGTATGGTGGGCCACCCTCGCTGATGGCTCTAGTAGATGACGTCATTGCCCTGGATGAGAGGAAGCCCTCAGAGGCTTCCTCTAACCCTGAAATTATAAACTAAAGGGCAATTACTATAAAATCCAAGAATCAAGGACAGGCACTCTCTCTGCTTGACACAGATCCATAAACTGTAGAGTGACAGCACCAGATGAGTACATGTCTATGATCCCTTTGAGGTAGACTATATTTTAGATTTAACTGGTAGCCTCATGAACCCCAATATTGAGGTTTTACATTTTTGTGTGTTTTTGATAATCCTCAAGGCTTCTACCTTAGTAAATGGCTACCTATTTGGTATTAAAGGTTTAGAAAGGTATTTGTATGAGTTTTCTCAAATATATGAGACATATATTTGTTAAAAAAATATAAATTTGTTATAACATATATTTGTTATAACACCCCAAGTGGGTGATTTAAACAACAGGAATTTATTGTTGTTCTGGAGTCTAAAAGTCCACTATCAGGATGTCAGTGGGGTCAGTTTCTTCTGAGGGTGGTGAGAAAGAACCTGTTTCTTTCCTCTCTCTTAGATTCTGGTAGCCTCTGGTGTTCCTTGGCTTAAAATGGCAGTCTCCCTGTGTCTTCATATGCTCTTCCTTAGGGGATATCTTGTCTCTGTATCCAAATTTCCCCTTTTTATAAAGGACATATTGAATTAGAGCCCACCTTAATGACTTCATCTTAAGTTGATTATCTGCAAAAATCCTTTCCAAATAAAGTCATATTCACGGGTATGGGGGTTAGGACTTCACTATCTTTTGGGGGGAATGACAGTGTTACCCAGGGACTTTAATGAAGAGAATTGTACCTTGGATATTTCCATCCCACACTGTGCTTTACCTCTTGAGTTTAAGGCTTAGGTTTCTAAGATTTTTATCTTAAGACTTTAACTCTGAACTTTTGTGAAAAAAGGAGGCATTTTTAAATATGAAATTTATAGTTTTCTAGGAAAAGACTAATTTCCAGGTCATGAAGTGAATGAATTAACTCCAGAGGCATCAGAAACTTAGAAAAATGGATTCCTTTTCAATAAATGTATTATGTAATCTCTGAGTTTGGACATTTATAAGCAATCTTCTGTTTACGAACGACACCTTGGGGAAAAGAATCCTTGTGCTAATTTTGTTTTTGAGGAAATCTGTGTCTTGGGTGGATGTTTATTTTCTTGTGACACACTGCCGCTTGGGGGAAAACATATTCCCAGTGGAAACCTTATATTGGAAAATTTTAAAACTGGCTCAATATTGTCTGAATTATCCAGTTCAAATACTGATACAGAAGGTATATTCACCATCATAAGTAGACTCTTGTTTAGTATGTGCAAATGACTAAGTGTTGAGTTAGTAAGGAGGCACCTTTTGTGTTATCTACTCCAGATATGTATCTTTTATTTATAAACAGTTGAACTTTTTACATTTCTTTAAAAAAAAAAGCAAAGCAAAAAATTGGCTATATTTCATAAAAAAGAACTTGTTTGAGAAATATAGAAATATGAAAACTTTAAGGATAAACATGTATTCTTGTTAGATGGAAGATGTAATGACCATTTTTATCCTTAAACTTTCTCTATCTGTATATGTTTTGGAAAGTTTTTATCAAATATAGTCAATTTTTATTTTTTGAAACCATGTAACAGACCAGGCCTAGGTGAACCAGGCATCTCCAGAGCTCGAGACAGTAGTCCCATGAGGGATAATGCCAAGGCCCCTGTGTGTCAGGCCCCCACCCAGAGACTGCAATCTGTCTCTCAGAGGAAGGTTGTGAAATCTGCAGAAGACCTGGGCAGCAAAACCAAAGAGCTGCACTCAGCGATGCCTGGCTCTTGTTCTGCCCGATAAAATAAATCCCTTTTCACTTTGTTTTCTGAGGCCCTTACACCAAACTACTCCTGTCTCCACGCCTTTCTTGATGCTGTTGCCTCCCTTTGGCAGGTCCATCTCTGCCACTCTGAGTTAATTGCTACTGATCCTTTGAGTTCCTGTTCAGATCTCAAGGCTGTGGAAAGTTGTCTTGGACATTTCCATCCTACGCTGGCTGTTTCTTAAGCTAAAACCCTTAGAGTCACTATAGTATACTTGGATGCTTGTTTCATATCAGCCATTTCTGTCTCCGCTCAGCGACAGAAGATATCTTTATGCTAGACAACATCTAATTTACATTTCATTGGCTATAAATAATGTTGAATAACTGATCTCACTTGACTCAGAGTTACTTAATGATAACCCCCATTTATTCACCAAGATGAGGAAAAACCATACTTTTCCATTGCTCACGCAGGTTAGAATAGAAGGAAAGGGACTAGGGGATGAACTTAAGGTGGATGGAACTTGCAGATGGAATGCTATTTACTTGGTCAGATTTTCCAGCAGATTTTACTTCCCTGATGAGGATTAAAAACAAGAAAGATCCTTCTGGGAGTCAGGAGAAGTGATGAGATATGCTCTAGCTGGGTCCTTGCTCTGTGCAACAGAGTTTATGCCTGTGGGCAAGTAATGCAGTGATATGCTCAACAGTGACAGAAGCCAATAATAACAACAACAAAAACAACATAGTGCATCTATTTTAAAACTACTATTTTTAAAAACATTTTTATTTTTATTTTTTAAATTTAATTTCACTTCATTTTTTCAGTGTTTTGAAATACATTGTTTAGGTATCACACCCAGTGCTCCATGCAATGCGTGCCTTCCATAACACCCACCACCAGGCTCACCCCTCCCCTCACATCTCTCTCCGCTCCAAAACCCTCAGTTTTTTTCTCTGAGTCCACAGTCTCTCATGGTTTTCTCCCCTTCTGATTTCCCCCAACTCCCTTCTCGTCTCTAACTCTCCATGTCCTCCATGCTATTTGTTATGCTCCCCAAGTAAGTGAAACCATATGATACTTGACTCTCTCTGCTTGACTTATCTCACTCAGCATAATCTCTTCCAGTCCCATGCATGTTGATACAAAATTTGGGTATTTATCCTTTCTGATGGAGGCATAATATTCCATTGTATATATGGACCACATCTCCCTTATCCATTCATCTGTTGAAGGGCATCTTGGTTCTTTCCATAGTTTGACGACTGTGGTCACTGCTGCTATGAACATTGGGGTACAGATCACCCTTCTTTTTACTAAATCTGTATCTTTGAGGTAAATACCCAGTAGTACAATTACAGGGTCATAGGGTAGCTCTATTTTTAATTTCGTAAGGAATCTCCACACTGTTTTCCAAAGTGACTGCACCAACTTGCATTCCCACCAAAATTTAAGAGGGTTCCCCTTTCTCCACATCCCCTCCAACACTTGTTGTCTACTGTCTTGTTAATTTTGGCCATTCTAATTGGTATAAGGTGGTATCTCAATGTAGTTAGATTGAAATAAAACTACTATTTTGCAAAACAAATTCAGTGCCTATATCAATAAAACTAAACTTGAACCAGAGGAAGAGTGGAGGGATATGCTAAGCTTCTAATGAGGTTGTATGTCCCTTTAAGAGATTTGATCAGAGAAACTGGCCAGGGTCCCTGGAGATGGTGATTCTAAAGTTAGGAGCAGGAGGAAGAACTGGGGACTGGTGAGAACTAAATTAGGAGAATGTTTTGGGAAGATTGTAATTTCAAGAATAGCCCACGGGAGTTGTGTAGTATTGCCCTCCTGCAACTGTAGACATTTTTCACTTTATAATTCCCTGTTTAAACCTGGACAACTTTAATTTGGGATTAAAAAATGATGGCTGAAATGCAGAGCAGTGTTCTAATGATGAAGGGCTGCAATTTACAGACCAATTAGAATGGCATTTGTTTTCATTCTGCAGCAACTTTTCTCCCCCTAGTGCACCCTTCAATAACAGGAAAATAGATTCCTGGGTCCATGGGTGGTTTTCTGGAGCTGACAGCTGCCATATGCCCTGGGTTGGGAGTTTGGGGACAGGTTCCAGGCAGCTAACAGAGAGCCACCCCATGCATTCTGCCCATTCTTTAGAGCCACTCTCACTGCAAAACAATGCCATTTAACTTCAGGCTCTGACACCTTGCCTATTTCTATTTCATTATAAATAAACCTACCCCCATGGCCCCCCTTCCCTTGCCTCCCCCAGGTCAGGCATTCCTCAATTACAGTCTTAAACCTGACCAAGCAAGAACAGATTGTGACCTTAAGTTATATCTTAAAGTCCTGCCTCATATTGGGACACAGAAAGAGTTTTTTTGGTATTCTCTTTGACAGGCTGCTTGTAGATAGAACAGTTTTCCATAAGGAATTGAAATCATACATCAAATGTATTGTTTTATATGTAAGCCACTGGAGACCAATGAAAGCAGTTGGTAGAGCCCAAATACCATTACAAATAGATTTATTGTAGTGTGTTTTCTCCCACCTTTTTCTAGAAGTTATTGCTTTAATCTTAAGAATTTATGTATGTATGCTTGTGGCTTTTATATGGTTTATGCATTCACTTTGGAGACTTTTAGCTATTTAGTGGCGAGGTGTTTAAAACAAGTGTTATCAAGGAAATAATTTTGGCTTTACATCATTTTTTTTATATTTGCCTCTGAATGCTACATATAGAATAGCCAGTCGGCAATATAAAAGAGTTATTGTGGATGTCATGGAAACTTATCTTTTCAGTGTCCTTTAGCTTGGTATGTTCATCTGCACCTCCAAAAAGCAAGCAGAGATAAACATGCAGTATCCTTTTGCTGCCAAATTAGAAAAAAGCTCTGTGCCTTCCTTCTTGAACCGTTTCAGTGAAGAAGAACATTAGACTTCAGAGCAATTAAACTCTTTCTAGTGTATATGTGCTAAAAGGACTGGAAAAAAATTTTTTTCCTGTCTGTCTTTCTTTCTTTCTTTCTTTCTGTCTTTCTTTTTTCCTGTTTGTCTTTCTTTCTTTTTCGTTTCTTTCTTTTTCTTTTTCTTTTTTTTTTGCCTAGCCCCACAGTAACAGAGCTGTTTGAAAATTTAAGAAGAAAAATCCTGAAAGATGGTCTTAGAAGATGAATCAAATGTTCTTATAAGTCCCATCTCATTTATCATATTAATATTTAAATTATCATATTTAGTAAAAAAAAAGTTTTAGCATATTTTCTGCTACTATTTAACTTATTTGTTTTTTCACAAACCCTTGTTTAATTATTCACCTTCTTCACATGCACAAGCATGTGCGCACACACCCACACCCCCCCCCCCACACACACACATCATGGATTCAAATACCCTGTATACATTGATATCTTGACTTGGTATCCTTATTTTTTATATCTATTGATAGAAACTTTCCTTTTCAGGGCAATATTTCCAACCTAATTGTGTCAGTATGTGTAAAGCTGTGGTTTGTCTAATTCTTTTTTTTTTTTTAATATTATAAGCTTTTTTAAAAGATTTTATTTATTTATTAGAGAGAGAGAGAGAGAGAGAGCAAGCACAGGCAGACAGAGTGGCAGGCAGAGGCAGAGGGCGAAGCAGGCTCCCTGCCGAGCAAGGAGCCCGATGTGGGACTCCATCCCAGGACACTGCGATCCTGACCTGAGCCGAAGGCAGCCGCTTAACCAGCTGAGCCACCCAGGTGTCCCAGGTTTGTCTAATTCTTATAAACACATTGTATCCCCTCTCACCTTCCCTCTCCTCCTTTTAAAAAAATTTTACCTCTCTGGGGCACCTGAGTGGCTCAGGTGTTAAGCATCTGCCTTCGGCTCAGGTCATGATCCCAGGGTCCTTGGGATTGAGCCCCACATTGGGCTTCTGCTCGATGGGAAGCCTGTTTCTCCCTCTCTCACTCTCCCTACTTGTGTTCCCTCTCTCACTGCGTCTCTCTCTATCAAATAAATAAATAAATAAAATAATCATTTCTAAAACTTGATACAAAAGTACAGACTTTTGACTCTTTAGATTCTTTTAAATAGGTTTTAAAGTTGTGACCATTTTTCTTAGTACAGAGTAGACACACCTAATAAACCCGCAATGAGATCTACCTGCTCTGTCAGACTAAGGGTGTAGACATTATCCTAGTGTTAGTCAGTGAAATGAAAAAGCAAGTGGGCAATTTTCTTAGACCATGTCTTGTCCTGGAAAACAGAGGTCTTAAAATTCTCCACATGTGTGTTGAGGAAAGGCAGTACCTCCTTGGAGATGGAGGTGTCTTCTAGTTTAAATATTGTTTGGAGAGTGGGATGATGAAAGTCAATTTTCTGATTCTGTTTGGTCATCTTCCAGAAAACAGACGACTTTTTTCATAGACTCTGGGTTTAGATTTAAGATCTGTTCTCCTCTAAGCCAACCCAGCCATTTGGCAGCAAAGAATTATTGAAGAGATTATTTTCAATCCTGTGGCTATGCAGTGCCCCTAGGTTGAGGACCTCTTTTAATGATTAAAGATCATCGGTAATTAACATACTAATTGTTAGAGAACAAATAAATGCAGATATGTATGTCACGTTCATACTTGTAAATAGGTTAAGTGTTCCCCACCTGATGTGTCTCATGCTATTAATTTGTTAAGTAAAAGCTGTTTTCATAGTTGAAAGATCAGTTTCATTCCAGCCTGAGTTTCCCAGCTATTCCAAATTAGTTTTGTTCAAATTAATGAGACCTTATTAAATTAGGAAGGTGACCTGGATTGGAGATTATAGCCTTGTCACAAATCTCTCTGTGGTTGGACCTACATCCAGCTTGTGAAGTCTTTTGTTCATCCGCCCCAGTGTATGATTTCTTGGAAAGCCTGCAAAACACAGTTATAGCTTGCCCTTGTGGTTTTTACTTTTTGGCCACCAATTTGACTTTCATGTATCTGTCCGCCATCCTCCTAGTTTGTTTCAGTCTCATTATAACCAGTTGCTTTGCCCAAAGCTTTATTGCCTCTGTCCTAACTTCCATTGGGTCTCATGTTTGAACCGCTAATGTGTTTGCATGTTGTCCCCTTGCCTAGATTCTACTCTTGAGCTATTAAGTCTTTTGCTGTTGGGCAAGTTTTAGGAGAAACTGTTACTTCAGCTTTTCACCTTGTCTCTATCCATGACTTTTCCATCATAGGCTGGCAGAAATTTTTGCAGTCAAATGCTCTACCACTGAACTATAACCCCAGGCAGAAATTCTTGACTTAAAGGTCAACACTAGTAGACACCTTTTTTGCTTTAGGAGTTGGCTTTCTCCCAATGTAGATTTTTAAAAAAATAAATCTCAGGTACATGTGATTGAGTTAATCATAATTCTTGGTTTATGACATACTATCATCAATTGATCTATACATGCACTTTAATTATATTTGTGCACTTATGTATTTGTAATAATGCAATGAATAGACCAAGCCAAGAGCTAAAGTACAGATGATAACCTATGTTTTTCTACATGGTCCTCTTTAAGGTAATCACTATCTTGAATTTGGTGCTTACTATACCCTTACAGTTCTAAAGGATTTTTAGTACACACCCGTTTATTACCTAAATAACATATTGATTAATTTTGGCCTCTATAAATTTTATGTGAAAAGGATGTTATGGTGGATGTTTTTGTTTGGGATTTTCCTTTATAACTTAACATTTTACAACAAAGCTTCACTTATATTGATGCTTGGAGCTGCAGTTCATTTATTTTCAATACTGTATAATATTCCCATCATGTTAAACAGTTACTTGCCAGAAGAAGTTGTTTCCAAAATTACTGCATTATTTGAGTAATTCTGCATGCATCTTCTGGTGCACATGAACTGGAATTTCTCCAGGAATAGAATTGCTGGGTCTTTGGATATGCAAACCTTCAACTTTGCTAGAACATCCCAATCTATTATCTGGGCAGTTGTTCCAGTTTAACACTCCTATCAGGTAGGAGAGATTCTATAGATTGTCATCTTATACAGTGCTTTCTATGGTGAGACTTCTTATCTTCTAGCAATCAAGTGGGTATCAAGTAGTATCCCCTAGAGTCTTGATTTGAATTTCCCTCAATACTTAGGTGTCTTTTCCAGAGCTGGCATTCGACATTTCCTTAGCTTGTGTGTGTGTGTGTGTACACGTGCACGTATGTAAAAGGACCACCATTTGTAAATTAGCAATCAGGATGTGACTAGAATGTGCTCAGAGGACAGAAGAAAAGTCATTCTTATAATGGAATAGAAAAGCTTAGAAGTAAGTGACTCAGCATGCGGCTCTGACTTTGTCAGTGATTCATTGAACGCTTCAGAGGAAGACATCGTTTTGTGTTTCCATTTTCTCGTCTGTTAATTGAGGGTGTTGATCACAAAGGGTGTGTCATGGTCTAAGTTTTCATCATTCAGTAAATTATAGCTATCACAGATGTTTACCTTTAAAGCGTCTGATACCCATTTCCTCGTGTGATTGTTCCAAAACCAAAGTGACATAGGCAGAGAAAAGGTGGAATAAAAACCGGAAGGTTTTGACAGAGGTCATGTGAGAATGTCTGGTGTGTAGCTGTGTTGTGATGATGGGGAGACCAGGAAGTTCTTCAAGCCCATAAAGCTTTCTCTTCCGGCCTGCCCTGGAGCCTAAAATTCTGCAATTACTGTTTCATTGCTATGGGTCTTGGAGGACTTGGGGTTTATCAGAGTCCGCCATTAAAATGAAAATGTCCCTAGAGGGCGTGGGGAGAAACTTCCTGCTCATTATCACCTAATTATCTTTCACAGGGATTAGTTTATCGAATCCTTGCCCATCAGACACCTGGTTG
Source organism: Mustela putorius furo (assembly GCF_011764305.1). Taxonomy (NCBI): domain Eukaryota; kingdom Metazoa; phylum Chordata; class Mammalia; order Carnivora; family Mustelidae; genus Mustela; species Mustela putorius. The sequence continues at coordinate 6,985,230 of NW_025421449.1, forward strand.
GAAATAAAGCCTGTGAGAAGGAGTGCCTGACCTATGTGGGGGAAGCCCTAGGAAGGAGAAGAATGGTTGTAGAGAGAGGTGGGGATGTGCCCAGAAAGCCAACCAGGGCTCGCTAGGGTTTGGTCAGTTGTCTCCCCCAGCTCGTCTCTACCCAGAGCCTCAGAATCAAACAGGCTGAATCCATGAAACTACTGGGGATCCTCTGGGGACAGTGTCCCCTCAGAACTAACTGGAAGAGGATATATAAAGGCTGCCAACTATTAGCAATCCTTCCTGAGCCTGCAAATCACCACTGAAAGCCTCTCAGCTCTTGTAACAGACACCTTTCAGCAGAGCCCTTTCTCATCCAGTCCCGAGTCTTGGCCCAGTCTATAATGTGGCCATTTTGAGGCGTGGACAGGCCTTGTCAAAAGACTTCAGCCGGGGCGTTTGTGTTGGTGCCTCATCTGCTTTGTTTGACATTCAAACAACTCTTTAAAAATGTCGGCTCTGGCTCGCCTCACAAAGGGGGCCTGAAGGGTGATGTTTAACGTGTTTGGGCCTTCTCTGTCTTCCCTCTGTCATCCACACAAAAATCCACTCCCCCCTCCCCCTCTCCAGCGACTCCCCCAACAACGTGGCTCTGCCTCAGCTGACCCTGGCCCCTAACATGTCAGAATGTTAATAAAACAGTACGGCTGTCATAACGCCAGGTTAAATGAAGTCTTCAAAACCTGTCCATTAAGCGGATTTTTGTGTGTGGTGTTTTCGGCAGTCTGTCTCTGGATACAGCTTGTCTTGCTTCGTGGACAGCTGAGCCACGGGCCTTTGTCTTTGTTCACTGTGGTGTTTAATTCCCCCCCCTCATTCATTAATCATCCCTTTGCCTATTTAGACCGGTGGCAAGTAGAGTGAACACACTTCACGCCGGCTTTTGTTTTGGAAGCACCCTTTGTGAGGGCCAAGGCAGAGCTAATTATTAAGTGCAAAAGGATGGGAAAACTCTTAGATAAGCTCCAAATGCCACATCCACTGAGACACAGTTTTGTTTAAACCTCTAAACGCTTGTGGCCAGGCGACTGAGGTAGCATATGTCACCGTGAGTCCTGAAAAGCCACGGTGGCACTTAAATAATTAATAGAGGTGTTCCCTCAAATCTCAGCCCGGCTGCTTGACTCAGGGTCTCTCTGCACCCCTCTGGATGGTCCAGAGGCCGTGCAAGTGGTGGGAGGTGGATGGGGGGCAGCTTCAGAGATGGGATCCACGTGAGCAGCTCTAGCCTTGATGTTTATGTTTCCCGTGGCTGGAAGGCTTTTGTCGTTGGCTCAGGATGACTTCCATAACTTCCGGTCTGATTCTGGTTTTCCTTTGTTACTGGATGATTTTTGTGCTGCCAACTTTTTAACGTTCTAGTTCTTTCTGCTTGTTAAACATGGCACAGGGATTGTTACTCTCACCTTCTCAGAGAAACTTTTCTGGACCACTGCTCACGGAGTAATTCTTCTACAGTAACTCCCTATGCCCACAAACATCCTCAGCCACCCTTCCTCCCAGTACCCAGTTTTCCTTTTTTATGGTGTTTGTTGACAGATGAAATAATTTCGTTTATGCGTTTCTTGTCTGTTTGAGTACTAGAAGAATGTAAGCCCTGGTATCCTTAGCACTTTGAATTGTATCTGGCATGTATCAGTGTCCCAATAAATATTTATTATGTGACTCAGTGAATGAAACATCAGTAGAGGGATGAATCGTTTTTTCAGGAAGGTCATCAGTTTCACTCACAGGCTCCTCCAACATGGACCTGCTGTCTAATCAGCCACGTCTTCGTTACACGGGCCTCTCCTACCACCCAGGCTGGTGTCTGTGTTTCGGAGGACCCAAGTCCTTAGTTGGCTTTTGGATAAAACAACTCAAATTTGGTGGCTTCGTTCCTGGAATGTCCCCTTCCGCAGCCTGCCCCTTACCTATACATTCTTTCTCTGTGTGGACAATTAGACTTGTATCTGAAAAGAAGTCATAGATGGTTCTCTTCCTCAGTGAGCTGTGGTGCCTTCTTTGTGGTATCTATAGTTTCTCCATAAGTGGGTCTGTTTATGACTCCTTTATTCTGTTTCTTTGGTCTGTTTTCTACTGCTGGACTAAAGGCAGGCACTCTTAATTACAGTAGCTTTATAAGTCTTTGTATATGTTTAGGGTTTAGTCCTCTATTTTTTTTCTTCTTTATGAGTGAGTTGGCTTTTCCTGGCCCTCTGGTCTTTCATGTCAAATTCAGAATCAATTGAATTTCATGAAAAATCCAATTGGAATTTTCATGGGAACAATGTTTAACATATAGATCAGACTTGGAAGAATTGAATCTTCTCATCTATAAATACAGTACCTCTATTTAGGGTTTTGTAAGTGTACATTTTAATGGTTATTGGTGTATTCATTGACTTGTATAATCATCATTACTATCCTATTTTAGAACATTTTCATCACCTTAGTAAGAAACTTCATACCATTCGTAGTCACTCCCCATTCCTCTTTCTTGCCAGCAGCTGGCAAAGCCTCAACTAGTCTCTCTCTCTACAGATTTTGTGACATTTCATATAAATATACAGTCTTTTGTAACTAGCCTTTTTCACTTAGGATCATGTTTTCAAAGTTCATCTATGTTGTACCATGTATCAGGACATCATCCCCTTTTATGGTTAAATGATATTCCATTGTATGGGTGTACCATATTTTGTTCATTCATCAGTTGATGGACTTGTGGGTTGTTTCTATTTTGGGGGTACTTTGAAGAATGCTGCTGTAAACATTCTGCATTTAGTTTTCCATTAATGTCTTTTTACTGTCCACACAAGAATCTTTCTTTTGTGAGTTTTCTCACCAAGTAATTTTTTTGTTGTTGATGTTGTAAATTGTCTATTTTGAATTATATTTTTTTGTTTCTTGCTGATACATAAAAAAATTGACTTGTGATTTGTTTCTACATAAGGTTCTAACTGAAGTTTTATTTATTTATTAGCATGGTCTCCTGAGTAGATAGTGGTATTATTAAAAAATTAGAAGTTTCTTTCTTTTAATTCCTCATAGTTTTCTTTTTTGTGTGCATCATATAATTCTGTATAAGGGCCTGTAGAGCAGCATAGAAGTGATGAGAATTCTATCTATCTATCTATCTATCTATGGTATAATTTACATTAAAATCTCATGAAATTCACTATTTTAAAGTATCAAATTCATTGGTTTTTGGTATATTCACAAGATTGTGCAAGCATCACCACTATCCAATTTCAGAACATTTCCATCATCTCCAAAAACAACCCCTAACTATTTGTACTCATTCCCAATTTTTTCCTTTCTCAGACCTCTAACCTACTTTCTATCACTATGGATTTGCCTTTTCTAGAAATTTTATAAAAGTGGAAACATGCAGTATACAACCATTTGTGTCTGTCTTCTTTCATTTCACATAATGTTTTTAGGGCTCATCTGTGTTGTATCATGTATCAGAACTTTGTTCCTTTTTATGGCTAAATAATATTCCATTGTATAGATTTAGCACAATTGTTTATCCATTCATCAGATATGGACGCTTTGATGGTTTCCATTTTCTGGCTATTATAAATAATGGTGTTTTGAATATTTTTGTATAAGCTTTTTTTGTGAATATGTTTTAAATTCACTTGAGTATATACTTAAGAATAGGATTTCTGGGACATATGTTAATTCTATGTTTAACTTTTTGAGGAACCATCAAACTGTTTTCCACAGAGACAGCACCATTTTATGTTCCCACTAGTAATTTCTCTACGTCCTTACCAATGTTATTTTCTCTATTTTTAAATAGATAACTTACAGGTGTGAAGTTGTATCTCATTTTGGTTTAGATTTTGATTTCTCTTGTTACAAAGGATACTGAATATCTTTTCATGTGCTTATTGTCCATTTGCATATATTCTTTAGAGAACTATCTATTCAGATCCTTTGCCCATTTTCAAATTGAGTTATCTTTTTATTGTTGAGTTATAAAGGCTCTTTATATAATCTGGATATCAAACCCTTATGAGATCTATGATATGCAAGTATTGTCTCCTGTTCTATAGGTTATATTTTCATTATCCTGATAATGTCTTGTGCACACAAGTTTTTAATTTTGATGAAGTCCAATTTATCCATTTTTCCTTTGTTTTTGCTCCAGGTGTCATGTCTAAGAGACCAGTGCCTAATTCAAGGTCGTGAAGACATAGCCTTATGTTTCCTTCTAAAAGTTTTAGAGTTCTAGCTCTTACATTTAGGTCTTTGACCCATTTTGAAATAATTTTTGTATCTGGAGTGAGTTAGGGGTTATGAATTCATTCTTTTTGCCTGTGGATATCCTGTTGTCCCTCTACCATATATTGAGAAGCCTGCAAAGTAAGCATTATTGATTGGTTCCTGATTTCAAAAATATTGTATATTGGTAGTTTTTTTTTTTAACCTGATATTTATCAGGTAAAGTTAGTTCCTATCTTGTTCTGGTAATCTATGAGTTTAAATCTTATAGTAAGCTCTTCACTAGAATGTGAGGTTATCCTACGACCAATGCAATTCATTACATTAGGAATGTAGTCCAGAGAGCTAATGTGGGCAACACAGATGCAGGGCCACCTATACCTAGAAGAGTCACCAAATGGGATGGAGTGTATGAACCTGTCAGCATTCCATCACTGTTCATTAGAGTCACTGTTTCTGAGACTTGGTGGGCTGGATCATAGTTCTTAGTTTGCGTGCCTGTCTCAAATGTTTGGAAGTGACTACATGGGCTGTTGTGTTCAGAAGTCTGAAGTTTATCTTATACAGCTTTGTTTAATGATCATGTGAAGGGAGATAGGCAGCACAAATGGGACATGTTTGCTCTTCTTATCCTAGACCCTCTCTCTCTGACAGATTTGCTGTACCTGCTTTTTTTTTTTCCCTTCTCCTTGAATTGTCCTGGATGTAACCCCTTGCTTTTCTTAGTCATTGGGTTTGGCCATTTCTTTCGTTGCCTGATGCTTGATCCTGACTCCTGCTGGATACATCCTCCTTAATACTTACATAGCAGAGAACAAACTGACAAGCTTTGCTAAGAGACATGTCTTTGACAGACCTGGTCCCAGGCATTCTGTTTGGTTGTCAGACTGCATGTCAGATCATGTGTCAGAGGAGCATGTCCCCATTTGGAATTGGAAAATAAGACATACACACAAGACTCAGAATGGCAATTAGAGCCTCTGGACCAAAAAAGCCTCATCCTCATAGTCAACTTCTGTATCTTCCAAATAAGCAATATAAGGAAATGGCCTGCAATGAGGGAGACAGACCTCTTTAATGAATCATGTAGGGGATACGGTTGAAGGGTCAAATGAGGCTTTCCCATGCTCAAAGGTGTCACATACTATATGGAGTAGATATTATCTTAGGTTGTCTGGAGAAATTCTTGGAAATATAGTCTGGGAAATCAGTCTAGCCCCTTAGGAAACCTTCAGGATCTGTGTTTATGTTCAAGCCTTTTTCTGACTTAAATTCCTGGTACCTGAAAGCTTCTGATATACTAGATTAATTAAGATCTAAATATTCAGCATCAACAAGATAGAACTTTATTTCTCCCTCATGGCACAGTCCAGACACAAGCAAGTTAGGGCCAATGAAGAGGCTCCAACAAGTCAGCAACTCAGTTCCCTCTAGCTCATTCATGTGCTATATTCACAGTCTTTGTGGGAAAGAAGTCTCCCCTCCTTATAACTGTATTCTAATAAGGGAAAATGGGAAAAAGAGGAGCAAGCATGCTCATTTCTTTAAGGGTACTAACTAGAAGTTGTATAAAGCTCTTAATGCTCTATATCCATTAGCCGTAATTTATTCAGTGGACTACACGTAGTTGCATGTTCTCATCTATGACCTGGCAGTTCTGTTACTAGAGACAAATGGGAAAATAATATTGAGGAACAACCAGCAGTCTCTGGTAAATAATATTTCGTTAAACAAATGTGAAAAACTAAATCAAAAGAAAACTATAAGGGAAGAAATCACCCTTGATAAAGATCACCGCATCTAAGTCTTTGATGATCTTAATGGTAAAGAAGACAGACTTGGTTTTCCAGAGACTCACAGATTCATGTTTAAGGGATATATTGTTGTAGGGCACTCTTAGTTTTCCAGCATTTTCTTTTTTTTTATTAATTTTTTTATTAATTTATTTATTTTCAGCACAACAGTATTCATTATTTTTTCACCACACCCAGTGCTCCATGCAATCCGTGCCCTCTATAATACCCACCACCTGGTACCCCAACCTCCCACCCCCCGCCACTTCCAGCATTTTCAATCCTGAAATCTAGCATTGAGTGGATGAATCTGAAATCTCTCCCCTCCCCTCCTTAAGGGCTATCAGAAGAGGTGCTTTTTTTTTTTTTTTTTACCTAAGGGAAGGGTTCATCACTTGCTTATTCTGCCTCAGGGCATAGTTCCACTTACCTGGAAGCTGTGTTAAAGAGGAAATCTATTAGTACAGTTGACAGTTCTTGCATTCATGAATATCTGGTTTTCCCTTTTTTTCTGGACTGAGGTATATAGAGCCCTTGTGCAACTTTTCAACCCTTCTTCCTAGCTGAGGTCATCTTAGAGGATACTTTGTGTTTTGCAGTGTAGTCACAACACCAAAGTAACTGGATTACTAGACATCTAGAGAGTCACTCAGACCCACAGCTGATACCATTTGTTATGTTGGGATGCTCAGATTTGGGGATTTCTTTTTACTGTTAACACAAGCTAGTCTATTCTGAGTATTCTATTTAGCAAGTTTTTATCAGCTTCTAGGTATGAACAGACATCAATTATGGAGTCCTGGAATGAAATAGAAATAGGAAATGTCTTTGCTCTCAAATACCTTATAATGTGGCTAAATTGTCCAATTATAGCAACTCAAAGATAATTGTAAGCCAAGTCTAATATAGAACTGTGTTCTTAAAACAAAAGAGTGATTAGTGTTGGATGTGGTTCATCTGGGAAGACTTCCTCTAAGAGAGGAAAAAAAAAATCACTTTCTCCATCTGTGCTGGAAGAAAGTAACTCAAACACAGTCAGGAAAAGAGGATTTATGCAGTGTAAATGGCTAAACCTGACAGCTTCTGGCTAATTGAAAGTGTCAATGTTATTGTGCTTAGGTTAATGGGGCCCTTTAGCTTCTTGTCTGAGCTGTTACTCCCAGAAAGCACAACAACCAGCCCTCTCCAAGGGTTCAGAAACCCTGGAGGGCACTTCCTTGGGCCCTGATAGCTAGCAACAAGCTCATGGGTGATGGGAACTCATAATTATGCATTTCATTCCTCTTATATGGACACAGTCAACTGTTTCTTCATGAATCAGAGTGAGCTGAAGACCTTGAGGGAGATTTCATTGCCTCTTTCATTGTCCTTTCCAAACAGTAACCTAAAACATAAGTAGGACCAAGAGAGTAGGTGGGGGTAGGTGGCTGGGGAGGGCACACCTTTGACTTCTGACTTCTCCTGCTTGAGTAGCCTGATCTACTCTACAAACTGCACTTCCGATGGCCACAGACAAGAACTGTTGAAAGCATATGGTCTTAACCAGCATTCAGAAATCAGCACTGGGCCTAGAGGCCTCTGAGTTGTGTCATTGATTTATGGTATTAGGAAGGGGGCTGCAGAAAGTTGATTTAGATTCTTCATGAAAGCATTGACCTGGCATAGAATATTAGCTAATGCTCGTAATATCATAGGATAACAGAGCATAGATTAGATTAGACCACAAATGACTACTGAGATGATGGGACATTTATAGGAGAACAGGTAAGATCAGGTTCCTTCCAGTATAGGCTTTCTGGTCCCTGCAGAGGCTTTTGATGTTTCATATAGGCTACTGTATTACCTTGTTGGAGTACACATTTTTGTCTGGGTTCTTTATGCTTAGAGGAGAGCTTGACTCATAGTTGATGTTCAATTAATGATGGGTGTATTAAATTGAAATAACTGGATGACTTTGGCATGGCAAGGAGAAGACTGAGGCGTTATGATCAAGAGCTTCTAAATCCTTTGTGGTGGTGACTGTACTGAAAGGGGACTTAATTATTAAACCCTTAATATTGAGTTGGAAGACTCTTCTTTGAAACTGGATCCAGATAAATTTGGAATTTATGATGGGGGGTTGCCTGGGTGGCTCAGTGGGTTAAGCCTCTCTGCTTTCAGGTCAGGTCATGATCTCAGGGTCCTGGGATCAAGCCCCACATCAGGCTCTCTGATCAGCAGGAAGCCTGCTCCCCCCCGCCCCCACTCTTCCTGCCTCTCTGCCTACTTGTGACCTCTGTCTATCAAATAAATATATAAAATCTTTTAAAAATTTATTTTTTTATTTATTCATTTTATTTATTTTATTTATTCATTTTATTTATTTATTCATTTGACATAGAGAGCGAAATCACAAGTAGACAGAGAGGTAGGCAGAGAGAGGGGGAAGTAGGCTCCCCTTTGAGCAGAGAGCCTGATGCGGGGCTCGATCCCAAGACCCTGAGACCATGACCTGAGCTGAAGGCAGAGGCCCAACCCACTGAGCCACCCAGGTGTCCCCCACCCCATTTTTTTTTTTAAGATAAATTTGAAACTAATTAAAAGATGGTCCATTTTCTACATTAGGAAAAAATTTTCTGGATCTCATTTTATAACAGGTGATAGTGAAATGAAACAAATGGATTTTTTTTTTCAGAAGTTTGTCTCAACACATAAAAAGATGTTTATCATCACTAGCCATCAGGGAGATTCAAATTAAAACCACATTGAGACACCACCTTACACCAGTTAGAATGGCCAAAATTAGCAAGACAGGAAACAACGTGTGTTGGAGAGCATGTGGAGAAAGGGTAACCCCCTTACACTGTTGGTGGGAATGCAAGTTGGTTCAGCCACTTTGGAGAACAGTGTGGAGATTCCTCAAGAAATTAAAAATAGAGCTTCCCTATGACCCTGCAATTGCACTACTGAGTATTTACTCCAAAGATACAAATGTAGTGAAAAGAAGGGCCATCTGTATCCCAATGTTTATAGCAGCAATGACCATGGTCGCCAAACTGGGGAAAGAACCAAGATGCCCTTCAACAGACTAATGGATAAGGAAGATGTGGTCCATATACACTATGGAGTATTATGCCTCCATCAGAAAGGATGAATACCCAACTTTTGTAGCAACATGGACGGGACTGGAAGAGGTTATGCTGAGTGAAATAAGTCAAGCAGAGAGAGTCAAGTATCATATGGTTTCACTTATTTGTGGAGCATAACAAATAACATGGAGGACATGGGGAGATGGAGAGGAGAAGGGAGTTGAGGGAAATTGGAAGGGGAGGTGAACCACGAGAGACTATGGACTCTGAAAAACAACCTGAGGGTTTTGAAGAGGTGGGGGGGTAGGAGGTTGGGGGAGCCTGGTGGTGGGTATTAAGGAGGGCACGTATTGCATGGAGCATTGGGTGTTGTGCAAAAACAATGAATACTGTTATGCTGAAAAGAAATTAAAGAAGAAGAAGATTTCAGGACTCTCAAATTGAGGACTGGCTTTAATGGACCCTAAATGAAGCTTTGGTGTGGGCTTCCAAGATTAGTCTAAGACTCCAGTGATTCTTCCGTAGCACCCTGATAACAACAACAACAAAATGATTGGACTGGCCCAAGAGTAGTGGGACATGCAGAACCCTCCATAAACTGTCTCTTACCTCAGCTCTTCTCATTCTTCCTTCTACATCCCAATCTATACCTCCTACTATTCACAAACCACTTAATGTTTGTTTCTTTGCTTTTCTTGCCTTTGTCTCTTCTTCCTGCTAACCTTTGTTCTTGATTTCCTATATAAACCTATCTAAACCAGGCCTTCATGACTTCTCCCTTGTTACAGACTGATGGCAAGTCAGACTCTACTGATGGCTTGCTGTCAACCACCTTGAATCATTACTTATATTTTAGGCAACTATTCTAGTTCTCCAAATTTTTAAGGTCAGGAAGTACATGATCCCTTGTGATTTAGCTTCAGTCTTTAGCTGATATTTGTCTTTAAAGAGTCAGTACTACTAAGGAATAATAGAAGACATTATTAGAAATGTCCAAATCAGTAATATATGTCTCCATCATTAATATTACTTAAGATGCAACCATTAAAAAATAAGTTCAGTGGATTGATTCATTGACTGTCAAAGCTTCAAGAAACCTTGAAGGTCATTGTGTTGAATTCTTTTCTACTGCTGGTGGATGTACAATCAATTAGGAACTGGTCAATTTAACAATAGTTGAAAATATTATTTCTACCAGTAATCCAGCAATTTTCATACATAGGTATATGTTCTGACGAAATTGCTTATATGCATAAGGTAGCATTTATAAAGATGTCCATTATAACTCTGTTTTGTGAGAAATGACAACAAATTAAAATATCCATTAAAAGGGGATTAGATAAAATGCAGTCTTTTCATGAGGTGGAATTCTGGACAGAATTTAAAATGGATCAATGGGAATTGATCTCAAAGAAAATCCCATGGTAAATAGAAAAACATATACAAGATCATACATTTATCAACAAGACAATAATTTTATTTCTGGATAAACTTACATAGTGAAAACCTTAAAAGTTAATTTTTGTACTTTATTTTTTAAATTGGTAAATAGGTATTAAAGTGATTAGCCTAAAATAAAACAAGCATTAACATTCTTATATTCAAAGGAAGAAACTCATATCAAGAGTTGTGCTAGCTATGTGGACAATATTTGGGCCTTTTTTGAACAAAATGGATACTAAATGGAAATTAAAAATTTTATGAGATGATCAGGGAAATGTGGACACATGCTGAATATTTGATATTAGGAATTATAAGTATTATAGGTATAATAATGACACTGTGGTTACATTTTTAAAATTATAAGCCCTTATCTCTTAGAAATAGCTAAGCAAATGTATGGAAGATATTATATGATTTCTGGGATTAATTTAAAAATAAATCTACTTGGGGGACACCTGGGTAGCTCTGTTGGTTAGGTATCTAACTCTTGGCTTTGGCTTGGGTCATGATCTCAGAGTTGTGAGATCGAGAGCCCTTAGTCAGGCTCTGCACTGGGTGTGGAACCCACCTACACTTCCCTATCTTTGCCTCTCCCCCATTCCCTGTCTTTAAAAAAAAAAAATCTGCTTAGGAGAAAAGGAAATAGATGAAAGTAGGTAGGTAGGTATATTAGAAATAAGATCAGTTGTGTGTTGACTTAGGAGATTGATTATACCTATATATTGTCTCTATATTTATAAATGTAAACATATATTTGAAATGCTCCAAGTAAGAACTAAAAAAATTGGCTTTAAAGGAAAAAATAGATTCTAGGACCACTACTCCTTGTCCAGTGCTCTTCACAATAAATCCCACTGAGACCATAATTGGTTGGACTCCCTCAACTGGTCAGTGTAAGCAACCGGTCAGTACATAAGCAGCTTTTGCTTCAAATTATTTTCCTACCAGAGAACGTTTCATACAAAGAGTAATTTTTATTTATCACAAGTAGTCTACAGTTGAGCCATCAGTTCTGATTGAGGTATATCTCAGATTTTTCTCTCTTTCCAAATATGCTGAAATAACAAAGTCATGTGATCGAGAGAATGGAGCCCGAAATATCTGTAAGCAACCACAGAAGCGGGGGAGGTTAGTCATTTCAACTTTATGATGTCCCAAGAAACTGTTGCGATAAGAGAAAAAACTAAAAAATAAATGAGAGATAAACAAGATAATGGAAAAAACAGAGGGAAACAAGACAACACTCAACTCTGGCTTGAGAAATTTATTGTGCCAAGGAAGATAAATTGGAGAAACATGAAAAGGCAGAGATCTTGTCTCTGCCTCATGTATTTCTCTTCAAGTGAATGAGCAATAATACAGAAATAAAAGAGTTCAAAACAGCTGTGTGCTCAGCCAAAATCATGGCTCCTAATGATTTTCAACTTTGGCAGAAGCCTCACACGTTGTACTTGAGCAGTTTTCTTGATTTTGAATTATCCGTGTAATTCATCCCCATCAGAATGTCGCTGGGGAACCAAGATGCATTTACCAGTCGGAAATGAGGATGCCGGTCATGTGCTCTCCCTTTCTCATATCAGAAGTGTCTATACTGTCATCAGTTTGGACGGTTCTGGGAAACAAACAAATACAAGTTGGGAAATCAGTTGTTTGGCATCATCTTGGCAAACAAATTGTCATATTACATATTGTCATATTTTTCTTACCAGGCTGTTCTCACATTCGAAAGAGACAGTCTAAGATGGGCAAACTGAAATGCATAAAACAAATAATGGACAGAGGGGATACTTATCAGGTCAGGGGGTCTGTAAGTGTCCATCTGGACTTTTTGCTTTGCCTTTTAACAGGCAACGGCGAAGGGGGATGAGATGTGATCCAAGTTTGCACCTTAGATAATTTAACCATATAAGGAGCCACTCTTGCTACTGACTCCACTCTGTGAGTGTAATTGAAAGAAAATAAGATTCTGGCATGCTTTGCTTTGAAATAGTGGTGGAGCTGTAGTTTGAGTTTCATAAAGCATATTTTTTAGGGTATAAACAATATTCTTTAATAACTACATTTGCCATCTTTGTTCACCATTTCTTTGGCTTTTTTGTTCTCTGAATAACCCTAGCTGTTGGGTCGTTCCTGCCAGTCCATCACATTTGGTTTTCTAGCTAACAACCCAAAATATTAGTTAATTCTGTGACGTATTGTTTGCCTGTCCTTAAGGTGGTTAAGGCAGTCAGCATTGTGGTATTTACTTTGGGATGGGATGAAGTCATGGCAGGAAGGTTCTTTTAAGAAAAATAAAGTGTTTGCTTAGGAAGGTAGAAAGAGATGTAGGTATGTAGTTAGGTAGATGGATGGATGGGTGGGTGGGTGGGTGGAATGGCTGGGTGCATGGATAAGGACTGGGAGTGAAGAAAAGGCAAAGAGGGAGGATGAGGAGGGAGGAGGAGATGAGGCAAGCTTACTGGCTGAATCAGACAGACCAATGGGTTCCAATTCTGAATTTACCATTTACTAGCCCAGTCAATTTGGGTAATGTTTTTAAAAAACCTCTTTGACCCACAATTTACTTATGCAGAAAGTTTAGATAATAATATCTGCCTTGTTGGGTCATTAATGCTTATAGGAAATGACAACTTTTTTAAAAAATAAGAAAATGAAAGGGAAAGAATATATATTTTAAAATAAAAAACCTCTCCCCACCAAAGCAAGTATGTCCATGGTCCTGTCATTAAAATTCCAGGTTTTAGTTTTATAAAAGTTCAAAAAAGACCAGAAGAAAGTTTCCTGGTCCCAAATAAATATGTGGGAAATTATGTTAATAACATTAAAATGTAAGCTTCTTGTAACAATAGTGACATTATTGAAACATAAATGGCAGCTTAGTCAGAATCTCCTTGTAACTATATCAAAGAAAGACAGTTGTAGCTTTGTTCTCAGTGTGACCTACTTGGGGTTTGGCTGCTTGTTGATGGATATTATCATTTTTAATGTCAGTAAATAATGTGATGTCAGATAAATGACCTGTTTCCTTTCTGTGGTATAAAGCTCATTTATCTTTAGGGAGCTTGAGTGAGGAGAGAAATCTGAGCAGGACCAACTGTTTCTGAATGTGCAGGATGGGAAATATCTTATTAATCCTACTTAACATGAGTCCCAGGCAGTTGAGTTCAATTCTGAATATACATCTGGTAAATCAATGAAAGTATGCGCTTTTACCATTGACTGTGTTCCACTTACTGGAGAGCAACAGAAAATAAACATTTTTTTTTTCTACTTGAAGAAAATGATGCTACTCATAAACCATTACTGTGTGGCTAGTATCTAGAAGACATGCTTCTGCATAACTCATGCTTGACTTTACCCAATCTTCTGCTTTAAGAACTCATAATGATATAAAATTCAGGATCAGAAAAAGTGTGTTTTAATTTACTTAACTGATAACAGCTTTGAGAATAATAAAATAAAAACTATGGTAGAATTTGGGGCACCTGAGTGGCTCAGGTGGTTAAGCATCTGCCTTCAGCTCAGGTCATGATCTCCAGGTCCTGGGATCAAGCCCCACATCGAGCCCTACTGTCTGCTTCTCCTTTCCCCTCTGCCTCTCTTCTTGCTTGTGCTCTGTCTTTGTCTCTGTCTCTCTCAAATGAATAAATAAAATCTTTTAAAAAAAATATAGTAGAGTTAAAAGGCTCTAGAATCATAAAAAATTTTTATGATTTTGAGTCCTGGGCTCTATAGTGTCTGATTCCCTCCCAGGATGACCACTGAAGACTCTACACCTTGGGATACCAGGTGGCCCAGTTGGTTAAGTGTCTGCCTTTGGCTCAGGTCATGACCTCAGAGTCCTGGGATCAAGCCCAGCAAGGGATGCCCTGCTCAGTGGGAAGTCTGCTTCTCCCTTTCCTTCTGCCCCTCCCCATGCTCATTCTTTCTCTCTTTCTCTCTCAAATAAGGGAATAAAATCTTAAAAAAAAAAAAAAAAGAAAGAAAGAAAGAAAGAAAAGCCCGCATCGCTTGTTTCTGAGGTTGAGCTCATCTCATGAATCCATTGTCTATTTTTTATGACAATACATTTAGCTAAAACCATTGGCGTGCCATCTTCTCTGTTGGGAGATTCAGTCAGTGCAGGATGAAGACAGTTTGCTTTTCTGGAGACAGTCAAGTAGGGTGACAATAATCTACTGGGTTTTTCTTAATATAGTGAAGATTGCTTGGGGGCATTTCCTTATCAGCCCTCTGCTGTTTGGAGGCTTTGGAGGACCATTAATGGAATCTAGGAGAACCAAGGCTGGAAGCTTCTTTAGAGGTCATTTAATAAAAATGTCTAATTTTTTTTTCTAATAGTAAATTAGAAGTAATAATATATAGGATGAGTTTACAGCTTAGGAGATTGAATACAAGGACTTTTTTCTTTACTAAGTCAAAGTTATTTTGTCATATACCGAAATATCCACTGATGATTTGATGATTTAATCTGTTTGGATATTTTGCAGATTTATCTCTGTCAATTCCATTAAATTAGAGAGTTAGCAAAAAGTGTAGGGTGTATATTTATTTCACTCTCCAATGAGTGGTGTTCACAAAGACTGTCCACCTCTTTATCTAGAACAGGAGTTGGCAAGCTAAAGCTCATGGGACAGATAAAACTAGGCCCCATTTTTGTACATCTGAGCTAAGAGTGGTTTTTACATTTTTAAAAGATTGTTGAAAAACAAGAATATGAAACATGTGAAGAAGACTATATGTGACTCCCAAAGCCTAAGGTGTTCACTATCTGTCCTTCCACAGAATAAGTTTGCTGATCCCTGTCTAGAATATTCAGAGAAGGGAGCTCTGTTGCTTTCCTTATGGATCACACAATATCTTTTATTTTGTTCTGTTATTTTATATTTTTAAAATAAGCATTATAAACTGCAGGAAAATAAACACCCAATTTTAAAGAATGTCTATTTGGGGTCAACTTTAGGATTAGTGTTTTTTTTTGTTCTTAGGAAGATCTGCCTGCTTTATGAATTATAAATTAAATAATGAGCTGAAACATGGGAAAATCTGTCTCTTCTTCCACAGAACTTTTGCTGACTTTTTAGCCACAGGATTTTGAATTATACAATTTCTCACCAAAACCACATCCATTTCCTGAGCCACCTCAAAATAGCTGTGGGCTCCAGGAAAATCTGGTTAAGTTGTTCATGTACCACATTCTGGAAATCCATAGGGGTCATGCTGGTTTCTCACGTGAATTGGGGTTCCTACAGAAAATATGTACGTGGGTAGACTTATATGCTAGAGTCCTTGGGACATCAGTTTTCAGAGCTGGGCAATGGCAGTCTTCAGCTTCTTTGCCACTACTGTTTTGAACACTCTGTTCAAATGTAAGTATTATTCCAGAACTTGGTGAACTTGATGATTGACAGTCTGTTTGAATTTGGAATGGAGTTTAATGTTTAGAAAGTTTGAGGGTGAAGATGGAAATAAAAGGAAAGGAAAGAAGGCCAATGCTGAATGAAACTGTGTTCTAAAAGTGTTTCTCAACAGGAGCTGTGTCTTTTTTTTTTTTTTAAAGAGATTTTTTATACATTTATTTAGACTGAAAATGAAAATATGGCATCATAAATTCCTTTAAGAAAGCATAACAGACAATTGTTAAAGAACAGAAAAAAATCATCTATGTATATCTTATTATAATCATGTTTTGCTAAAAAATTCAATGTAAAATTGTCAGATCTGTTTCCATATCCCTCTTCCTCACATTCTTCTGCTTCTTATTTTAAACATTGGATTTGGAATTCTAAAACATATATGCATTCCATGAGACTCACTATTTCTTCCTGTAACCAATATAAAATACAGAACAGAAATGAATCGAACGTAGAATGGCATTCACTATATAAATACTTTATGAATTGTGGAGGAAAGAAAGAAATCCAAGGAGGGAAAAAGATAACATGCATGTCAGAAACCATATTATGGGGAATTAAGAACTATTGATAATCAGTCTCCCTTTCTATAGAGTAGTTCCTTCCAGCCTGCCCCATAGTAATCCTAAAATTATTGGCAGTATAGGTACCACGACTGGATCAAATCTGTCATGGATAGGGTTCTTTGACATAAAACTGGATCTTGTTGCTACAACTAACCATTCTTCACTGTTTTCAGTTCTCAGAATAATTCAGCTCAAGCAAGTATTGACATTTATGTCTGAATCCATTCTAATCTCCATCCTGTGAGGAAAATTTCTTTCGTGCTCTTCAGCCACAATCTTTGGAGCCTCTGAAATATTCTTTCCCTCACACATAGCAGTGACTTTTCCTACTGCTACTCCTCTTGGAGCATCTCTTTTCTATCCCACCATTCCTTTTTGTTAAAACAGATAGAAAGCTGGTACCAGGGCCAATAATTAAAGAACTGAGGCTCTAAATTAGCATTTCTGAGGGAAAAGGGTATAAGTCTTTGTCTTCTTGGAATTTTTGTCAGCAATCATCTGAGAGGGCTTAGATGTTGGCTTAATCTCAGGTAGGTCTGTGGAGATCTAGTTAGAGTCAGAAAGTCATCTTAGATCATGGGTCTTACAAGAAAGCAAGTTCAAGGTTCTTATGATTTTAAAAGTTAGTGAAAAAAAAATTATACCTCAGTTTGACTAGTAGAACTGGTAGACTCCAACATATGATACTTGATAAGAGAAAAACTTGTTATTTTTGATAGGACCATTCATCAGTATGTAAGACCACCCCATGCATTCTAAGAGGTTTTCCTTGCACTCCTGTCCACTAACTGTAAGTAGTACAATCATTGGAACAACCAAAAAGAAAAAAAGAATCCCCACAATGTTTTAGCTACCTCCTTCTGGAAAAATAAAATAATGCCTCTGCCTGAAAACCACTGTTAGGGTTTTCAAAACCTCACCTCTGGATGATGATGATGATCTTTTTCTAGTGAAGTTTTCTTTAGCCTATGCCCAAGGATGTCCAGAAAGAAAGCTGAAAGGAAAAATAATCAAGGAGTTGGGCTATAGACTTTCAGCCATTTGTTTGACTGATTCTGGTCCCCATAGAAATTGCATGTTAGTTTATTCTATGCAGAGCTCAGTGAGGGATTGAGGCTAGAAGAGTAAAACCATTTCTCCACCAAGGAGTCCAGGAACATATGGACTAACCTGGTCAATGTGTTTCTTCTGAGTTTGAAGAAAACTAAAACTGATTCATCCAACCTACCTTGGAGGGACACCTTGACAAATAGGTACGTCCTCAAGATGTGCCTGTGTGTCTATCTTCAAGTCTATGCCAGGGGTTTGTGTTAAGTTCCTAAAAATTCTTGTATGGGGCCTCTGCATCTTGTCTCCAAGAGATATAGTGAATGTGCTTATGTGGGCATGGGTTTATTGATTAAGAGTGACTGCTAGAGTTTAGGTCCTGCTTCTACCACTAACCAGTTCTGAGACCTTGAGCATGTTCTTTTACTTCTTTTGAGTCTATCTCAGTTTCCCACCTGCAAAGTTCAAATAGTAGGACTACCAGGCTCACAAGGTGTTTTTGGTATTCAATAAGTTAAAATGTATGAAATGCTTAAAAGAGTAAAAGAGTACCCTACAGTAAATACACAATAAATATTAGCCATTATTAGTGTATGTACTAAATTCAAGACAAGATTAGTATTCAGTTTTGTCTCATAGATGGACTTGCATTTGCTTCCTAAGAGGAAGTAAAAAGTTTGTGCTGCTTTGTGTAGCTGCATCTGTGCCTAAAAAGAAAAGCCAATTTTAAGACCTTTTGTCCTTAAGTTTGCAGCTGAATGGGAGCAGTTGCCTAACTTTATTTTTTTCCCCCTCTTCTTTTTTTTTTTTTTTTAAGATTTTATTTATTTATTTGACAGAGATCACAAGTAGGCAGAGAGGCAGGCAGAGAGGGGGGGAAGGAGGCTCCCTGCTGAGCAGAGCCCCGATGTGGGGCTTGATCTCAGGACCCTAGGATCATGACCTGAGCTGAAGGCAGAGGCTTTAACCCACTGAGGCACGCAGGCACCCCTTTACTTCTTCTTTTTAAAACAGAATGTGCTTTGTTCAGCTTGAGATATGGTCAACATGTAACATTGTATAAGTTTAAGTGTATATGAAATGTGATTTGATACTTATATTTTGCAAAAAGATTACCACCATAGTATTAGCTAATACCTCCATCACACATCACGTAATTGCTATTTCTTTTTTGTGGTGAGAACACCTAAGGTCAATTCCCTTAAAAACTTTCAAGCTTGTACAGTAGTCAACCCCTTATCCGTGGGGATACATTCTGAGTCCCACCAGTGAAACCCATTCAAAACCACAGATAGTGCCGAATCCTATATATACTATGTTTTCTTATGATACTATGTTACTTATGATAAAGTTTACCTTAAAATTAGGAATAATAAGAGATTAACAATAATAATAGTAATAAAAAAGAATAATTATAATGATACACTTGTGATAAAAGTCATGTGAATTTGGTCTCTTTCTCTCTCAAAATATCTTACTGAACTGTGTTCACCCTTCTTGTGGTGAGGTGATAAAATGCTTACATGATGAGATGAAGTGAGGTAAATGACATAGGCATTGTGACATAGTGTTAGGCTACTGCTGACCTCCTGGTTACATGCCAGAAGGAAGATCATCTGTTTACAGACTGTGGTTGACCACAGGTAACTGAAGGAGCAGAAAATGAAACTGCAAATAGGGGATACTAGTGTAATACATTGTTATTAATGTCAGCCACAGTGCTGGGTGTCAGATTCCCAGAACTTATTCATTTTCTAACTGGAAATTTGTGCTCTTTGACCAACATCTCCCTATTTCTACTCATGTTCAACACCCCTGCCTTTACTCAGTCCCTGATAACCAGCATTCTACTTTCTGTTTCTTTGAGCTTGACTTTTTAAAAATTACAAGTGTAGGTAATATCATATAATATTTTTC
This sequence comes from Mustela putorius furo, assembly GCF_011764305.1. Taxonomy (NCBI): domain Eukaryota; kingdom Metazoa; phylum Chordata; class Mammalia; order Carnivora; family Mustelidae; genus Mustela; species Mustela putorius. Next base: position 7,004,720 of record NW_025421449.1, read on the forward strand.
TTTTTTTGTCTGACTTATTTCACTTAGCATAATGCCCCCAAGGTCTATTCATGTTGTCATAAATGCCAGGATTTCCTTCTGTCTCATGGCTGAATAATATGTCAGTGTGTGTGTGTGTGTGTGTGTGTGTGAGTGAAATATCTTCTTTATCCATTCATCCATTGATAAACACTTAGGTTATTTCCATATCTTGGCTGTTATGAATAATGTTGCAATATATCCTCTGGATATATTCCCAGAAGTGAGATGGCTGGATCATATGTTAGTTCTATTTTTATTTTTTAATTTTTTGAGGAACATTTATACTGTTTACCACAGTGACTGAACCAATTTACTTTCTTACCACAGTGCAAAAGAGTTCCCTCTTATTTACATCCTCCCCAACACTTTTTTTTTGCTTGTCTTGATAATGGCCATTCTAACAGGTGTGAAGTGATACATCAGTGTGCTTTTGATTTGCATTTCACTGATTATTAGTGTTTTCAAGGATGTATTTTTGCACTCATTGGTCATTTGCATATCTTCCTTGGAAAAATGTTTAATCAGTTCAACCATTTTTTAATATTTTTTGTTATGATACATCACAACAATAGAATGTAAGATAAAAATCATATGATCCTCTCATTCAGTGCAGAAAATGCATTTGGTAAAATACAACATTCTTTCCTGACAAAAATATATAATAAATTGGGTTATAGAAGGAAATACCTCAACATAATAAAGGCTACATATGCAAAACCCACAGCTAATATTATACTCAATGATAAAGGTTGAAAACTTCACTTAATATCAGGAATAAAACAAGGGTGCTTATTCATACCACTCTTAATCAACATTGTACTGGAAGTCCTAGCAAAAACAATCAAGCAAGACAAAGAAATAAAAGGCATCCGAATCAGAAAGGAAGAAGTAAAATTGTCTTTATTTGTAGATGATACAATGCTATATATAGAAAAGTTTAAAGATGTTACCAAAAAACCCCATTAACAAATGAATTAAAGTTGCAGGATACAAAATGGACACACAGAGATCAGTTGCATTTCTATGCACTAACAGTGACATATTTGAAAAAGAAAATTTTAAAAATACCAATCACAATAGCATCAAAAACAATAAAATACCTAGAAATAAACTTAGCCAAGGAGGTGAAGGACCTATACATTGCGAAGTATAAGACTTTGATGAAATAAATAGGACAGCAATGAATGAAAAGGTATCCTATGTTCATAGATCAGAAGAATTAATATTGTTAAAATGTTCATATTACCCAAAGCCTTCTATGGATCCAATGCATTGGCTATCAAAACTTTTATGGTTTTTCCACAGAAATAGAAAAGGAAATCCTAAAGTTTGTATGGAAACTACAAATGAGCCCAGATAGCCAAAGCAATCTTGGAAAAGAAGAATAAAGCTGGAAGCCTCATACTACCTCATTTCAAAGTATATTACAAAGCTATAGTAATCAAAACAGTATGGTACTGACATAAAAATAGATGCATAGACCAATAGAACATAATTGAAAGACCAGAGATAAACCCCTATATATAGAGTCAACTAATATTTGATAAGGGAGCCAAGAATACCCAATAGGTATAATATGGGTATAACAAATCATGTTGGGAAAATGGGATAACCACATGCAGAAAAATAAATATGGACTGTCTTACATCAGTCACAAAAATTAACTCACAGTGGATTAAAGACTTGAACATGTGTCCTGAAACTGTAAAACTTCTAAAAGAAAACATAGGGAATAAGCTTTTTGAAATTGGTTTTGACAACAAATTTTCAGATATGACACCAAAACACAAGCTAATAAAGGAAAGATAAATAAGTGGGACTATATTGAACTACAAAAAGCTAACGGCATTATAAAAAAATTTTAAAAAATGTAATTCTTTAAAAAGAAGCTAACAGCAAAAGAAACAATCAACAAAATGAAAAGGGGTCTATGGAATGGAAGAAAATGTTTGCAAACCATATAGTCGATAAGGGATTAGTATCTACAGATATTTTTCATGTTGTACTTGCCTTTAGATGACATTGCCTTTGGGCCTTTCAAGGTGAAAATAAAAGGAGTTATCTTTCCTCATGCTTCTTGAAAGTAGTTACATTGGAGTTAATAGGAGGCTTGCCAAACTCATTGGTATTATCATCTCCTCCACTACCATTGCTCAGTCTTTCACTTTCAAACTAGTCAGTGAGTGGAAAAAAGGAAGGAGAAAAATTTGAAAGGTAACCACAACCGATGCAGGCCATGTGTAATCCTTCAAGGAGATATGTCCCCTTAGGGCATGGACTTAAAGTCTCCTTCATATGTATATCATAAAAATTGGGCAGGGGGACTTCTATCACTGGCCATGAAGAAGAGACTATATTTACCCTCCTGCCCTATAGAATTTTAGAAACTGGACATTATATATGAAATAAAAATTTGCACACATTGGACGGTTGGCAGCACAGAACATAGATTCCCCAAGAGAAAGAGAATAGGGAAAACCCTGTAATTACCCTAGCCTGCTCTCTGGAGAGTGGATGTAGACAGGAGCACAAGAAGGGCCAACTGAAACAGTCTGCTCATCTTCCTCAGTTGAGAGACACTGGTTAGAGTTAGGAAAGGCTGAAGTGACTAGAATCCTCACAGAAGAGTTCCCAAAAGGAGAGTTGATGGAGAGAAGAGAGCTGCACAGAGAAAAAGTCCTGGTGATCTTTATAAGGATTCCTCTCCGGTCCTTAGAGCATAGTATGAGGAAATTGATGGAAGCTGAGGAGAAAACCCCACTGGAAAAGAACAGGCAGAGCAACCTTGAGAGCTCACAGAGGACCCAAAGTAGAGTTTTTCCCATTAGCCAGACTATAAAAATCGTAATATATAAAGCATTCAGTAGGGTTCTCAGAAGGTTATTGCCTCAGTAGTAGGCTGTTCTGGTCCTTCCTATCAAAACTAAGAAGCAGTCTTCAAAAGAATGAGACTATTTATAAGTAACTCTGTCCTGAATGGGGAGGGGGAGGGAAGCAAAGCTCAATATTATTTAAATAAGTACAAAAATATCCAGCCCCCAACAAGATTAATTTCATAATGACCCATAATAAGGAGAAAAATCTATCAGTAGGAACAAACGCAGATGATACAATTAAAAATAAAGATATTAAAATAGATATTATGACTATATTCTTCATGCTTAAAGAGATAAAGGAAAACATGAGCATGTTAAGAAGGGATATATAAGATAGGGAATAACACCAAAGCAGACTTCTAGAGATGAAAAATGCCATGTGTAGATGAAAAACACACTGTGTGAGATTAGCATAGGGTTAGACAATAAGTTGGTGTTCTAACAATAGAAACTCTTCAAAATGAAACACCGAAAGAAAAATCACTGAAGAAAATGTACAGAGAAACCATGAACTATGGGACAACTTCAAGCAGACTAAAATGGCTATAATTAGAGTTCCAAAGTTATCAGAAGAAAGAGTATAATAAAGGTACAAGCAGAAATCAATGAAATAGAAAAGAGAAAAGCAAAAGAAAAATCAATGAAAAGAAAATCTTGTCTTTGTAGAAGATTAATAAAATCAATAAACATCTAGTCACACTAATCAGGAAAATAAGAAAGTAGGCATAAGTTACCATTATCAGGAATGGATAAAGGAATGTTACTGATGTTAAAAATGTAAAAAGGAAAGATTATGAACAACTTTATACCAGTGAATTTGACAACTTGGATTAAGTGGATAATTTGCTTCAAAGACACAAACTACCAAAGCACTCTCAAGAAGAAATAGATGAGCTCTATAGCCATATGTTTTTCTTTTTATAAAAATATTTTATTTATTTATTTGACAGTGAAAGAGCGCTAGCACAAGCAGAGGGAGCTGGAGAGGGAGAAGCAGCCTCTCCATCGAACAGGGAGCCGGACATGGGACTTGATTCCAGGACCCTGGGATCATGTCCTGAGCCACAGGCAGATGCTTAACTGACTGAGCCATCCAGCTTCCCCTATTTATTTTTTTAAATTGAATTTGTAGTTGAACGTGACACAAAGAAAACTCCAGATTGAAATATGGCTTAACTGGTAAATTCTACAAAACATTTAATAAAGAACTAATGGAAATTCCTCATAGACTTTTCTAGAAAATTGAAGAAGAGCAAATATTTTTCTATTTATGCATTAATAATTGGCATTATTCTGATACCAAACCCAGAACAAACTAATTATGAGAAAACACTAGACCCTCATGAACAAAGATACAAAAACTCTTCAAAGATTTTTACAAATTAAATCCAGCAATATAAAGAAAGAATGATCAAGTGGAGTTAATTCTCAGAATGCAAAGTTGTTTAAACATTTGAAAGTGGCTAGGGATTTTTGAGTAAAAAGAGGACATTATTCTCTCCATCTTATCTTCATGCTTGCATGTACCAAGCTTTCTTTCTAACTGTGATGGATAAAGAAAAGCCTCCAGTCCTTGGGGACCTGCTAAGGGTCTAAACAGAATGTACCTGTTCTCACCACCTCAAAGTTGTAAGCCATGGGATAGCATGATGGCAATGATCTAGGACCTACCAACACTTTGCAAGTGTGTGAGACATCATACTAGTGGGAAGAGCATGGATTCTAGAGTCACAGGGGCCTTGGTTCAAATCCAGGCCCCACTATTTACTAAACAATTGCTTAATATCTTTGAGTCATTGAGATATTGCCAGGGTTAAAATTGGGCTGAGGCTCAGAAGTGAAATATGGAAGCCATTTGGCACGGAGCAAGCACACAGTGCATATGCTTATGGTGCAGGCTGATCATGATGGGTATGAGTTATGGCTGTGGGCAAAGACAGCTAGGATTCTGAAGCCAGCCCTGGTCCATTTCTCTTTGTGGGCTCTCGCCTAGTTTGTTAGTCTGTGAAATAGACTAACAGTCTCACCTATCTCCAAGAAGTGTTTGGGGTGGTCCCTTTGATTTAATGCACTTAGAGCTCTTGGAACAGTAACCAGCACACAGACGTGTCCAATAAGCATTAGCTACTATTCTTAGAGCTCATATTGTTTCTTCTACCACTGATGTGGTCACTATTGTTATTGACAAGCCAGCTAAAACTTTGAGATCCCAGCAAGAAAGACTTGCAAACTAGGTAAGGACCACAGGTGATGGAGAGTTGTGGAGTCCTGACGAATGCTCAGCCTCCAGCTGAAAACAGACCTGCTTGGCCCTGACTGAACAAGGAGAGGTGAATAGCTGCACCTGGAGGAACCGAGCCTTGAGGGGCCAGAGCGGGGCAGGCCCTGACAACAATCTGTCTTGGAGATGGGGATATTTTGTTAGAGACACGTCTAATTGGTGTCGGATTTTTCTCAACGGTCATGGGATGTGGTGTGAATAGAGACCTGGGCTATCACTGGGAAGCATGTGGCCCTGTCAGCAGGTGATGGCACCTAAATGACAGTGTGACAGGGAACAGAAACAGGGCTACAGCTAGCCCCCCTGCCTGCCACAGTGACAAGTACTGTGCAGATTTCCACCCAGCAGAGCCTGGGGAGGCCTGCCAGACGGTGGGCTGTGTGCTACCGATTTCTTTCAGCACTTCCTGTTTTGCCATTCATAGCCTCTTGCTATTAAGCAGACAGATCAGCTCATATCCTGTGGACAGATGATAGATATGTCATATCTCTGAAAAATTGTTTGTCTTCCGCAGGTGGATGGGCTTCCTTCTACAGCCGGCAGGTCACATGACACTTTTCAACACTCTCTTCTGTACCAGCTTGGCATCCATAGTCTATCAAAAGGGAAATCTTTCACATACAATTACGATAGAAAATAAAGGTGATGAAGTGTTGTGTACCAAGAAGGGATGAGATCAAAGGGTGCTAATGAAAATGGATTACAATAGAAGGGCAGCTTCCACCCCAGAAGTTGTGTGGGACTGCTTGGGACCAGGCACTGCTTGGATGCACACACACAGTGGCACACACCAGTGTGCCCACAGAAGGGACAGCCACAGATAAAATCACTGGATAGCTTCTCTTTAAATAATAAGGTGCTGGAGTTGACTGCAACCCAAGAGGAATTATGGATAGTGTGAAATAGTGCCAAAGCACTGCAGAGGCATCTTTTTCTCAGTAATTCACACAATACATATTTCTTCCAGCACCAACCAATTAGTGGCACCACTTCAGACCTCCAGCAGTCTAGCTTACACACATTGAGGCTTATTTTCCAATAGGATCTTCCAGAGCACGGGGCTTGAACACCCAAAGGCATATTGTTTCTTATCGAATTCTGGGAGGTCAAGGGAAAAAGCACAGCCTGCTAAAACTTATGAATGACGCTGCTTATCATTGGAGCCTTCACCATCATATACTGTGCCCATCTTGGTGCCACCCTTCGAAGAATTTCTCTGACTTCCAAGGCCCTTTTCTAGCAACAGCCATCACCTTGGAAGTATACATCCCACACCAACATTTCAAATCCTAGAAAAGTGCTTGCCCAGGACAATTAAGCAAAGGTTTGAGGTTTTATATCCAATCTCTTTCTTTGTAATGTTATAGGAAAACCCAACCATTTCCAATTAATCATGGGTAAACCAGTCTGAATTGTTTAAAAAAAAAACCCTCATAACTATAAGTTACTTAAAAAGAAATATAATTGTATTAGTTTTGATAATGGTAAAGACAGTAATTCAAAGGAAGTTAAAAAGTTTTGTCAAATATCTTTCCAAGTTCTTGCTTTAAAGAAAAATTAAGTAGAATTTGCCAGTTGTAGTAAATAGATGCTCAACTATTTGAAAATTGCTTGGTTTTCTACATAGATTTAAAATTCTTCCTGTTGTCTTATTTAATACATTGGATAGATTAGTAACTCTTTTCCTCCTTTGCAAATATAAAATAATTTTTGAGTGCTCCCTTTCTTAAGTAGTAAGGCCTATGTCAGTGAGGGTGGAAAGATAAGGAAAGAGAACTAGGATTTTGGTGAATGTCTGCTATCTAATTTAACTTTATCTTCACACAAACTGTTTGATGTAGGTGATAAGGCCATATTTCAGATGAGGAAACCAAAATTCAGTAAGTCAGTGAGATGGTGATAGAATTAGTATTGGATTCCTGTTTTATGTAACCCCTAAGTTGGCATTCTGCACCCCTCACTTTTGCACCTTGCTTAACCCACTTTGACTGTTGGTCACACACTGTCCATCTCTAACCTAAGCATGCCAGTCTAGTAGCAGTACCCAGATACTTTTTCAAATGTGTTTTGTACCAACTGTAATGGAGATTGCTGAATGAAATGTCAGTCTGCTCCCCAGAGGCATAGTATCACAAAGTGAGTGGTCCTTGAAGTGCTATTTTCATAGCCCTCAAGGGCCCTATATTGGAAATACAGGTAGGCATTCACTTGAATTCTCAGGGAGTCTGAGCGAGCCGTGTGCCTTATAGGAGACTGTGGTAAGTCAGACTAACCAAGGTGAGGATTGCTTGACTACCTTTGAGTGAACTGGGATATGCGGGCATCAGAAAGGCTTCCTGGTATAGATTCTCATTCACTTTGGTTTCTGTGGCCCTTAATTTTCCAGCAATGTCCCCATTGTGTCCCAGCTTTAACTGGGTATGTGAGTCCTGGGAAATTTTCACCAATTAGCCCTTAAACTTGAGGTAAACGATTAGACCAGGGTAGTGTTTTGGTAGTAGTTGGAAATGTGCTCAGGAAAGATGAATTTCAAGAGGACAAGAGAAGAGCCATTGGCTGACAAGGGAGCTTGCAGAGGGTGCTGGATAGTAATGGGAAGAAATGGGTTCTCTGAATCCAGGGCAGGAGTGGGGGTAGGAGTATAGTAAAGAAACGTTCCTTACTTGACAATTCTGCCTAAGGCCAGCTTTGCTTAGTAAACCACATGGGATCATCTTGCTCACTTCAAAGGATCTGGCCCACCAGAAGAACAAAACAATATTTCCCTCTGTGGCAACTTGGCATTGCAGCTGTCATCACAATTGTATCCAGAAAAGCAGCTTATTCAAGTGGCAGCTTGTTCCTTGAGGCTTGTCTCATCTTTGAGAAATGCCCAGTGACACCTCTCAGAGGAAATCCCTCATTCCAGGACTCTGTGATATTTTCTGCAGGCGGCAAGCACATTAGGAATATGTTCCTAGGCATAATGAGCCCTCGGACGGTGTTCACCGGTTTTGTTGGAGAGCAGACCAAACTTCCCATACACAGCTCCAAAAGACACTGAAGAATTTCTTGGTTGTTTCATTAGACCTTTAAGAGCTATTGATTGAGGACTTCACTGAAACCAGCTTTTATGTTGCCAATGTCACTGTTTCATTTTCCATTTAACCCCAAGACTGCTGTTTACTGATGTAGAGTTCATGATTGATTTTTAAACAAATGTCTGTAACCTTAGGTTGCATGTAGAGAATAGGGTGCCACTAAAGAGGAATGTGTGGGGAAGTAGAGAAGACATTGCCCTGTTCTCTCTGTGCTCTAGAACTTGGACTACAGAGCCTTAGACCTTGAAGGGGCTTTATTGGAGCAAGTAACTGGCTTAATTCTCAGAATGGGCAGATGAGGAAGCTGAAGACTGTAGAAGTTCGATAGCTGGTCAGTGGTAATTCTATGACTGGAATACCTTGTTCTCATCTGCAGAAGATAATTTAAAAGGCAGGGACACACTGGCACAGGATGACTTGGATAATCAGGCATCATATGAGTCTTTGTGAAGAAAAGGGCAATAAGGAAGAAAATGCACCAAGAGGTCACAAAAACCATCTTCAAATATCTGAAGGACCGTCATACTAAAGTGTGGGGAGATTTATTCTTTGTCATGACTGATGGTCTGGTTAAGATCCATGGAGTATTCGGAGAACAAGTTTGACTCAATATGAGGAGAGTATTGATCTGCCTTCAATAATTGCCTGAAATACTTAAAAGAGTAGTGAGTCTTCTGCCTTGGAGGAAGGGACTGTCCAATCCAAAAAGATGTTCAAAGAGGTTTTGAACATTTTTTTAATATTTTGAATATTTTGAATTTTTTTTTCAAAGCTAAAGTTAATCGTTTCCCATCATAACCCTCAAGAGTCCCCATCAAATATAGAAGGGAATAGAATTAAAGCAGACCTTACTGCATCAGTTTCTGGTTGAAGTATATCGTATGCTGAACAATTCATTATTCTGGGACTACCACGGCACTTGAGGTCTTTAGTCTTAGCTATGGTATGGCTCAGAGAGGGTATTGCTATGAGAGGAGGGCCTGTTTTGTGGATATTGTTCTCAGGTAAATCCAGTGATGGGGCAGAGGGGGAAAGGACACTGGCACCCATGACTGAGGTACATACTATCAATCTAAAGGTGACAAATCATTCCCAGATTTGAAAGACTCTTATGAGACTAGAAGAGGCCAATGTCATGGGAAGGAGCCTCTCAAAGAGACCTTTAGAGTTAGTTCTGAGACTTAAGGTCCACTAAGAAGAATTTCCAAGGCACTGGAAAACCTGAGCACCAGGCTGGTATGGCATGCCTTACTCTCTCTGCCTCGCTTACTTGGATATCCTCTAAGGCCCAGATTCTGAGCTCTAAATGGGCAGGTCGACATATCTTAATTGAAATCTCTGTTGCTTGAAACTTTTCCTTCCAGAAATCTTTCCCTGGCCTCAGGGGCCTATACTGGAGTTTCTTGCCTCTGAGTCTGGGTATAGGGGATGGGTGATAGGCCACATGTGTCAGGACACTGGGAGGTCTCAGGGATAACCCTGACATGTTGAGTCAGTACAGGGACTGAGTCCTGTTTGAGGTTCTCCCTAGATTCCATAAGAATGTCATTATTAGTCCCCTTGAAATATCTTCCCCTTTGGTTCTTCACTGTTCCCAGTCATGCTTCTTTTTAGGATGGAACCTGATCCCCAGTCCAGCAGAGGAAGTTGTTCCCAAGTTTAGAAGAATATAATCTCCTTTCCCTTTTTGTATACATTTTTCAAGGACTCACTGACCTCTTCCAGGTTAGTGATGTGTGACCTAAAGCCTTAGTCTCATCCTCACTGAGTCTTTTGGTACATGCTCTAAGAGGGTTGATTTTGTCATTTACTTTGTTTATGCTTCGTCACAGGATCTCCACTGGCTTTAGGGTGTTTCATCCTCAACATTTCCTAATTTCCTCTTGAAGGCATCAACAGGTTTGCTTATTTAACCATCAGGCGGCGTCCCATCTGAGTTGCTCCTGAGAATGGGAAAACATTGACACATTTTTGCCCCTCCCCCAACTTGGGTGTCACTTGTTGGCTGGTAAATCTGAACTGGAAGACTAAACTTATTTGGAGAAGCTATGAAATGCCTGTCCTCCAAGAGTGTTTATGTTGGGGATGAAAGGAGAGTCTGTGCTCACAAGTACCAGGATCCAGGACCTGGGATCAGTCTAGAAGAAAGAGATAAGGAACTCCTTCTAATCTTACTGCAAATGGAAATAGTCAATAAATCAGAACTATTTATTGAGTGCCTACCATGTTTGAACAACAGAGGAATGGGAATTTGTAGAAACAGATGAAGTCATCTTAACTGAAAGCCTACCAGGTTCTTATTTGTTAGAGATCTTTGGGACTAAGGTAGGGTACCAGTTGCTGAGAAATTGAGAATCATGATATTAGATTAGCTTTCTGCTTGGGACTTGAAAGCCCTTTGTCACTTTTAGTGCATGGGGCTGCATCTTAGAAGATGGCAGAAATGAAACATCAGCTTTCTACACAGCACTTTTTATGCCCCCTGGTAGAATGTGGAAGACAACCTCTCAAAGCCCATTTTCTCATCTACAAAGTGAGTCTATCAGTACCCTCCTCAGACTTGTTCTGAGAAGTAAATAAAACACTATATGTTAAGTGCTTAGCATCCAATAGACATCCAGTAAACACCAACAAATGAACTGTAGCTGGGCTGTCATTGCTGGTGACCAACATAAAGAAGCAGAAAAACATATTATTTATATTGTAACCTGTCTTGTCTCATGGAAAATCCTGGTTTCAGGCTCTTTTATCTCTGCAAGATTTTATAGTATTAATCTGGCACACTGTAGATGGGGTACTGGGAAAATGGCTGATGTGCCAGGAAAGAAAAGGACCAATCTCTCTAAGAGAGCCATGTGGGCTCTTGTTTTAATTAAAACAGCAAGGAACTATGGAAGGAAGGCAAAGTAAAGAGTGCGCCTCACACAATCTCAAGGGTGAAGACTGGGTAAGAAGACACTGGAAGAGAAGGAGGTAGGATGTGGTGGTGGTCCCAGAAGAAAATGATGATTAGCATCAAGCTTAGTCAAAGTTGAAATTGAGAGAAGTACAAACTGATTACGAACTAGATCAACTGGTGCACCTTCCTCCTAGCCAGACATTAGAACCCATGTACTAAATTCTGGGTAGATTTAAAGGGATCAGAGTACAGCATGGACCCAAAAGAGGACAGTCTGCCTGTCTCTGGGCAGGAATCCTTTCTCATTTTTCTTACGGATGCTTTTAATTTAGGTAGAAGTCCCCTTAGCTTTCTTTACAAAAAAACAAATTTGCCATCATTCTAGTCATGTGCTTTACATTTGCATCAGCTCAAATGACATTAATTCTTTGAAAATACAGAAATTGTTATTGTGATAGCAATTTGCTCCCAACAAGCAAAGGCCACGACAGGCTGGCATTATCCAGACTTTTTTCCATGACTCCCTCATCAAAAATAATAATACTATTTTGAATGGATTGCAGTGTGGTTAATGAGATATTTACAATAATTATCAGAAGTGGAGAGGCCTAGACATTTACACTAGTTGACTGGCAAGATTAACCCAAGGCACTTTGACCCACCTTTTGAGAGGAGAAGCCCTCCCTAGATTTCAAAGAGAAACATCATTCTTTAAATACAGAAAACTAAAACCAGCCACACACAGGACTCAAGCCATTGCTCAGAAGAGTGAGATAGGTCATATATTTATAAATGACCATAGTGGTCGTAAATGGACAAAGATCCACATGGGTTCAAAAGAGAATCTAAATATGCTGCATTTGTGAATTTTTTATTTGAATAAAGAATCAAACTGCATTCTAAACTATTGAGTCAACTGTCCTTTCGACTGAAGTGATAGGTCTCACTTCCTTGGTCCCATTAATAGAAGGTGTGGTGAGAGGTGACCAATTCCACTCAACAAAGGAGGAGAGACTGTATCAGACACAGCAACTGTTTTGTGAGAACAAATGTCATCTCCCGTCTTGTCCTGTTGCTTTTGCAGAAATTAGAAAATGCAAGAAATATTTAGAAATGGGGCAGAAATAGTTAGCTTCTGTGAGGAGCTGTGGAAGAAGAGTAGAGATGCTGGAGGGTGGGTCTGGGTCTGGAGCTCACACTGTTCTACTCCTAAATATGCTTCAATGGTCAGTTCTCAAGTAAATGCATTGCAGCTCTCAAGATTTGAACTTATCTCCCCCCCCCCCCACTTTAACATTCCCACTGGGTACCTCCTTTTCAGCTCCCAGTATGTGTACTAATGACCCAAACAAGAAAGCGTTAATGATGGATGGTGCTCACTTAATTGGCTGAAATTGAATGATGTGCACTTTCTGAATCCCGTTAATTATTGGATCTAATCTACATGTTGGCAAGTTGTCATAAGACATGGGCTGCAAATGCTGAATCAAAACTTTTCAGGGCTTGGCAGTAGTAAAATGGCAATGTGTTAAATGCTCTCTTAGGAGATTAGAAAGGAACTTTTGTGTAAGTGTAACACAGTCATGGTAAGATAATGGATTAAATAGCCTTCTTTAAGAAATTGGCTTTATATATCTGGTATATTCAAAAAATAGCCTTTCTGATTTTAATGTGACTCTTAGGCACACACAAAATAGACAATGGTCAGTGATGAGTGTTAGCAAGTGGGGATGTTTGCAGCCTGTCCTATGTATCCAAATAGCAGCCTGCTCTTGGGTTTCCTACTGAAATGCACAAGGCTTCATGGCTAAACTTCCCACTAGGGTTAGGACTGAAATAGGGGAGATGTTGGGGAAGCCACTGAAATTTGTGCCTAAAAATGTGAGTCATTAGTACTTTGTGTGTCACTCAAAGAGAATGTATGGACCAGACAAAATGGTTCTTTGAAAATATTTCCTATATTGCAATGCCTTACACAGTTACTATTGTTACGAGTATGAAGAGTTCTCCCTGGTCTGTAAGAAAACATTTTCCCTCATCTTCCCCTGCTTGCTATGAACCATAGTGAATACCTGTCAGTTCTTAGGGTATTTCTGCTAGGAATATGTGAAAGTCTCAGTGTCCTTTTGTCCTTCTGTTGGGGACTCAGGCTAGATGACAGGCACATTGTTATCCAGGCATCCTTCAGATGTTTTGAAGTGGGTCTGGTAAGAACCAAAGCTATGTTTCCAATTAATTTTCTAAGTACACAATTTGCTCAAAGTACATTAAAAAAAAAGAGAATTCAACAATAAAGTATGGCTTGTTCCTGTTAGACTGCCAGAAAATTGGGATCTTTATGGGTTTCACTAATATCAAAGGCTTCTGTTTAATATGACTTTGTATTAAAGTGGGCCTTACTGTCAATTTAGAAAAACCTCTTGTTTAATCTCAAGTTTTGTGTAGTTTTTATTAATCCAATGTGCATCTGTTAAAAATAACTCCAGATAATGCAACATTTGATTAAATGGAACTTCTTAATACAGCTATTAGCTGGTGGGATTTTTTTTTTTTCCATTTACGCATTCCAAACTGAGCCTGATAAGATGGCACTACCATTTAGCCTGAGGTGTGGAATGTTAATCACGGAATCTCAGACAGTTTGTTTATTTTTTATTTATTTCCTGAATGTGCCACTCAGAGCAATGTGCCAGATAGGGGTCCTGAAAGGCAAAAGTTCTCTGTTTAGCCTTGGAGCCTCAAGAAGCTGGCAGATTAGCCCCTGCCCCAAGGGCAACACAGTGTGTTGGGAAAAGGCAGAGGAGTAACATTAAGCCAGAACTGACGTATACTTCTGTTCTTCTGTCAAGAGTTGTCTTTCCCTTTGGGGCTGCGTGAGTAACATGTCGAATGAGGACAGAGCAGTGAATCAGACAGACTTGGTCCCTGCTATCGTGGCCCTTGTTTCCTAGCCTCTGTCTAGCCACTCGTTGAGGATGCTGTCTTCCTTGGTTTTGTGATTTGATCTTTACTCTATTAATTGAGTTTCAGCTCACTTAATGGAGTGTATGTCTTGTTGACTGCCGTTTGGCCTTTATAATCATTCTTTAAAAGCATTTTTACTGCTTATATATTGGTTTTAATTCCTTGAAGTTAGGGATTTGGGTTCCATTGGATTCACTGCTTATTTAGCAATTACCAATCATGCTCGAGACTCTGCACATTCCCTATTCTTCAGCCTCTCCCAGGATGATTAGACATAAAGTCTCTTCTCTTAAGCCTGGTCCGTCCAAAGTCATGAGGGAAGGTAGGGCAGAATGGGCTGTGCATGATGGTGCCACATCTAAAAGGACACTGTCTATATCACAGAGATTTGTCCGTTTAAAATGAGGATCCCCAGGCATGTGGCAGTGTCTTGTTCTAACAAAATCATTGTATCCTAATATATCAAGAAAATTTTCCCGAATATCAAATGAGTCCTGTCAGATATATCTTTTTAAAATTCATGGGGCACCTGGGTGGCACCCAGGGTTAAAGCCTCTGCCTTCGGCTCAGGTCATGATTCCAGGGTCCTGGGTTTGAGCCCCACATTGGGCTCTCTGCTCAGTGGGGAGCCTGCTTCCTCTTCTCTCTCTCTGCCTGCTTCTCTGCCTACTTGTGATCTCTGTCTGTCAAATAAATAAATAAAATCTTTTAAAAAGGTAAAATAAAATAAAATTCACCTAAAGACACTTTCTAACCCACCGGGTCCATTGCTCCTTTCTTCATCGTGGCAGGGACCAGAGTCATTCTTGCAGTGGAGGAAAAGGGACTGGACTCCGAGAGGGTTTCATTTCTAACTGTGCAAGTCAACCAGCTGTGTAGTGTCAAGCACATTCCATAACCATTCTGGGCTTCCGTTTCCTCATCAGGAAAATGGGGATTATCCCCATACCTCATGGAATTATTAAGGTCAAATAAAGCAATTCTGGGAATGTGCCTTGTTGTGTGTGCTTGGGCTCAATTAATGTTATTTTGGTCTGGCGGCTGGGATGGGATCAGGCATAAGGAAGGAAAATGGGGCATGACCATGCGGGGAGACTTGATGGGAGGCAGATTTTAATTCTGTGTCCTCTGAGTGACTGTGGGGTGAGGTCAGGAGACCATTTTGTCCTGGGAAGGATCATCACTGAAGTCTTGAAACTCCCTTCATTTTTAGCAGCCTGGTGGAGAGCATTCAATTTTCCTTATTTCCATCTTGGGGATTGCAATCTACATTTGCAAGAAAATGAGGGTGTCATTTTCCTAGTTTCCAGGCACCTAGGGTGATTCATTGCAGCATTAGAAGTGGTTAATGGCAATTGAGGTAGCCGCAGTTTTTGGCGGCAAGCAGGACCCTGCCAGAGACCCTGGGTAACTCTCAGGTGTTATTACAACCTGTCTGGCTTTCTATTGCACTCTCTGGTTTTTCCATCAAGTTATCTGCCAGTCTCCTGCTTTCATTTCCTGGGCAGAGATTCAGAGGTCAGCCGGAAACCCCTTCACTTTGCTGGTGAGGGGCTGATGCATTGATTCTTGTATTTGGTTCTGATCACAGATTGAAATTAGATTGCTTCCTCTCCTGGCTTGGGTTATGATAGCACTCTAGTAGTTTAAGAAAATTTATTTACTGTGTGTTTTGTTTCTTGAAAAGCCTGGTAATTTGTTTCTGTCCTCCACTCAAAGAAAGTAGGTCGAGGACTGGCCAGGATCCAGGGGTAATGAGGTGTTGGTGAGAAAAACACCACCAGAGAAATGGATCTTTATTAAACCCTTCCTGTGGTGATGGTGGCAATATTGCAGCACTCAAGGTGATGGGTCTCCATTTCCGTATGGCTTGACTGGACTTGGCTGATTCCCTCTTCAGGGGCCACTTCATCCCAGATGGTGGAATATGTCTAAGTTTGGAGACCCACATTCACCTGATGGAATAACACTTCCAAAGTGTGCATGCAACTGAGAAAATGGGCAGGGCTTAGAGCTCAGTTGTGGTCCATGTGTAGATGTGTGTGTTCATTTTCAAGTTGTCTTCAAGCTGCTCCAGGGAGCCTGAATGGATGGAGGAATACGCTTTATCTGTATTTATGGGGAGCTTCTTGAGGCTCCAAGGCCGGAATCCTGTGACTAAAGCTTGTTACAAAGAGTAAAGAGAGCAAAGGTGTTCAAACACAAGAGGGGAAGGAGAGTTACCAAACTTTCTCAATTCATAGTGCCCTTTCTGTCTCAATTAACTTCCATGATATTTATAAGCATGTACATGCATGCACGTGCATACATGCACACACACACACACACACACACACACTCACACACATGGTGTTCCATTTATTAAGTAGTTAGGTACATTTGAGTTAGTTAATAGTTATTTATGTCCTAACACTTAATCGCCATTTGGAAAAAAAAAAAAAAAGAAAGAAATACCTGAAAGAAAATTCAGCATTTTTATGTATACTTATATAACCACAATTACTGCCAATAGGATAAACGCACCTGTTGGGCATGGCCCAACTCCTCAAATCTTGGAATCAGATTGGATATGGCTACCCTCATCTTCTGTTCCACACTGATTTTCATGTAGTACTTGCCTTTTATGACAGCGACCGCCGAAAATTCACAAAGATATGAGATATTCGAAAGGAATACATCATGAATGAGTAGCGAAACTCAGAGCTAACTTGAGCTAGTAGTTCACAGAGTGTTTGACAGCTGTTGAGTATCACTTTGCTTTCCTCAAAAATTCAAAATATTTAAAAATTCATTTAAAATATATATTAATTTGAACTCATTTTCATTTAAGTATCCCACAGTGCTTCTCTGACTTTGCTGCAGTAATTTGGGGTAGCCTTGGCACACAGTGTGGGAGCCAGGGCCTTGAGCACAAGGTGCTCTCAGGTAACTTACAACTGGGAAAGAGTACAGTAGGGCTCATTCGGTTGGCTCTCCTTGTAAGTGCTTCCAATCTGGTGTCTGACCCGTTGCAAAGGAACGGTGCCTGCATTTCACATCACAGGCAGCACATTGGGTTTTAGGATTCCAGAGGTGAAGTGAACTCAAGCTACTCATCACAACTAATAACCCTGCATGAAATTCCTTCTTAGCAGCCAGCTCCAACAAGCTCCGTGGGTGGGGCTTTTGTCTTTTAACAGTGCAACTTCACCCTCAAGGAGAGGATACAATCTTGTCGAGACTCTCACCAGCTCAACAGGGTACAGGTTCTAGGTCCAAATGCTCACAATTCATATTTGACATTTTGCAGGATAATGTTCTTCTTCCCTAGGCACAAATTAGAGGAATTAAATTAAGTCATGACTGAATGTAAGTAAATACTTACTTTTTTTTTTTCCCCCCAATCTTCACTTGTATCTTACTGAAATGGCACCATTTTCAAATCCAGCAAGAACATGCTGGAAGTACAGACGAGGATTTCTGTGCAAATCGGTGACAGAATCCCTAAATGCAAGTTCTCAGTTCTGAGGGGTTAGGGACTAAATGAGGATCATTTAAGTGGAAAAAGGCCACTCCGTTCCCAGTGGAATGAAATTCTCTTTCCACATTTACATTTCCGACGATGGTACATCTTCATGTTAAAATTTGCCTGCCTGTGACTGGACATCTTCCTCTGAAGGCCTAGGGCCTAAACACACTCTGTCAAGTTTATTATCCAAGGGAGAGACTCCTTTCAGCCCCCAATGGGTGTGCGGTAGCAGGTGGGGATTGCCACTGAAGAGTTGAGAGACCCTAAATCTCTTTTCATGAGATCTGAATGTTGGTGGCAAGATAGAAATGCATTGAAGTGTTTCCAACAAAGCTGCCCTCCCTGCCTGGCATTCAGAGAGGGAAAGAGGGTATTTTGCACCATGACAACAGGTGACCTCTATTTGGAATTGTCAACAAACATTAATAGGCCTTCTAAAACACATATGCCGTAATGTAAGAGACTGGCAGCCTGAAGGGAAGGCCGGGTATTCAGCAGCACGAGGGCAGTTCTTCCAGGATGTCAGCAGACGTGGTTAATTGGTAATGATTAGGGCTGTCTGAAAGCTGATTCCCTGAGTTTGGTGAACACATAATTGTTGTATGTAACCCAGAGCGGCTTTGCTCTTTCATCTATATGAAGAGATCAGAAAAGAGAGATTTACGGCTTAGGTTGCCCCAAGCACACATAGCAGGCTTAATTTTCCTTTCCAAGGGAATTTGAAGACTGCTGTTGTGACTAGTTCTCTGTGGCTTAGATGGCATGTTGAGGTCACCTGCAAGTTTTTGTTAAATGATTGATTGACTGAAATTAATGATTCTGTCAGAGCTGTAATGGAGGTAAGATGGAGGAGACTGATAAATACAAAAGCTAAAGCAATTCTTATAAATGCACTTATGTCTCTTTCTATTTAAATAAATCAGACAGACTACATATATCCTGGATGGTGTTGGGTGTCCCCTCCCCATTTTCCTCTCTAGCCTTAAGCTGTTTTCTTTTGAAATCTGAAGCTTTGAAATGAGTGGCCATTTATTCAACTCCAACTGTAGGATATCTGAACCCTTTGTCACTTCATTCCTTCTAACCTTTCCCCAAACACCTCAGCCCCTGATAAGAGGTTGATTCCAGTGACCGCCTTAGATTAAATCAACTGAACTCAGTGAGTTGTATTTGAGCTAATGTGGGGAATGTGGCTGGTGAGTTGGGGAGTGGATGGAAGGCAGGTGTTTGCTTCTAAATGTCAGATTTCTGAGGCGTGGAAACCACCCTGTAAGGCCCTTATAGGAAGGCAGTGAAAGCAGCTGTTTTGTGACAGACCGATTTAAGTTTGGGTTCTTAAATCTCATGAAGGGAATCCAGTGGCCAGTTAAGGAAAAGCCATAATGACTCTTTTTTTTTTTTTTTTTAAATATTTTATTTATTTATTTGACAGACAGAGATCCCAAGGAGGCAGAGAGGCAGGCAGAGAGAGGAGGAAGCAGGCTTCCCGCTGAGCAGAGAGCCCGATGTGGGGCTCGATCCCAGGACCCTGGGACCATGACCTGAGCCGAAGGCAGAGGCTTTAACCCACTGAGCCACCCAGGCGCCCCCCATAATGACTCTTTTGATTACCTTTCAAAGGGCAAGAGTTGTGTTTTTTTTTTTTTTATATATATATATAAAGTATTTATCCAGCTTACTTCCCAGTTAAAAGGCTAACAAGAGCAAGCGGTCTCCCACATGAGCCCTGAGCAGCACATGTTTGTAGGACTTCCTCCTGAAGTGGCACCAAGTTCAAAACTCACAAGAACATCTTGGAAGCCAATTGGCCAAGATATTGGAATTATAAACCTGTGCACTGAAAATGTTTCTCTCATACTGTGTGCCCTTTGGTGAAAGTACGTTAACATGGGGACTGTCTAGTCCTATGCAAAGGAAAAACCCACAGGACTTAAATAGGTTGATGTTCTTGTCAGAGCCATGACCGGTACCCATAATATTAGAACCGGGAGATACACAGCACTTACTTGTTTCATCGATTCATGGGTTCTCGTGCACCCTTTTAGAATCATCTAGGGTGCGTGGTAAATATTCAGATTTCTAGGAACCACTCCCAGAAAGCCTGTCAACCTAGATATGCCACAGACCTTGAGGACACTCACTTTTCTTTTTTTTAAATGAGTTCCAAGGTGATGTTGCAGTTTGTCCTCAGGTTCCAATTTCCTCATTTAACAAATAATAAGACCAATGGCCAATAGGAGAATCTGCAATTGTTCCCATTTGACAGAAAGTGCTCTCTGAACAGCCTGCCACTAGTCCATAGGCAGCCTGTATGTGGAATTCCTTGGGTTTAAGTAATTTTGCTCTCCTTAAGCCATAACTATTTCAGTACCAGTCATCTTAAGGTATGGTAGCTATTGAATGCAAGGCCTCCTGAGTATCTTATGAAAAATCTTAGAGCTGATTCAAATAGGTGATGTCTGGAAAACTATTATTTCTTGGTAATAGTCAAAATTTCATTGGCTGGATATAATTGAAGCAACAAAACAGTATTTATGTAAACTGTCATAAATTGAGTTAAGATCTTCTATTATGGAGGGAGATTTTAAGCATTTTTCCCAGCTGTCTCTAAAAATAGTAGGACTGACTTGGAATTCTTTATACTCATTCCTGCTAAGAATAAGAAATGGTGCCCCCTCCCTAATTTACAAACCCATGATTTAGTTAAATAGATAGAGCTCAAGCTTGCATTGCCCCAAACACAGTATTTGTGGGGTTAAATTTAAGGCCTTAAAATCTATGTGTATGTATGTCTGATCACTTTATGAACTTTATGACCCTTGATGCCTGTAGCATATCTAAGAGCAAATTAAAGACTTTATAAGATCTTTTATTAAAGTACCCTCCTCCTCTTTTTAAACATGTGTGGCTTCTCTGTATGCCCTATAAAATGTTTTGGAAAGTGTTCATCACTAAACTAGGCCTAAGTTGCATAAATATTTAGTTATAGATATGAGCGTGTTTCCTGAAGTTGTACATATGTCAGAGTTTCCATAGCTGTTCCTACAGAGGAGGGCTTACTAGAAGTGTAGTGGGAGATAAAGGAAACAGTGAACCTAGATAGAAATGCATACTTGCCATTGCCAGGGATAACACTGCATTAAACTATCACTGTTTTGGTTCTGTTCTTAACAAAGAGAAGCAAGTCTTGGATTGGAGTTTGGTTTTGGTTGTCATTTTTAAATAATATTAGCTACCCTGCTCCAGTCAGTCTCTTTTAAGGTAGTTTTAAAAGTTCATGATGGGAGAGATTCTGTGTTGACAGGACAGGCACTTATTTTGGTCAGCAGCTTATGGGGTCAACAAATCACTTGATTTCATGTGACTAATAATTTCCACAGAAATTAAATATGAGATTCTTTGACCCTTTCAGAATATTGAGTTTTGTTTTGTTGCTGTTTTTAATCCCAGATAATACCAATTTCATTTTTTTATGGGATGAGAGAGAGCTAAGATGAATGTACCATATTTTTATGTACTTCCAGTAGCTGCACAATCTTCAGTGGCAGTGGACTGAACATTTTACCATGGAACTTAAGAGGGATATATAATCTTTGAACAAAATTGTGTTAAGATTTATAGTATTCTAGGCACTAAGCTAAGCACTAGGCTTCAAAAGTGAATAAAAATGTGACCCTAGGGATTTAGAGGTCTAAATAGATAATCATAGTGAGACATGATACAATGCATGTATAAGAGGAGGCCTAAAGAAGGAGGAACTGGTGTGCCTGGGTGGCTCAGTCGGTTAAGCAGCCAGTTTTTGATTTGGGCACAGGTCATGATCTCACTGTCATGGGATCAAGCCCCATTGTCAGGCTCCATGCTCAACATAGAGTCAGCTTGGGATTCTCTCTCACATGTGCTCTCTTTCCCCACCTCTCTTAAATAAATAAAATCTTTTAAAAAAGGAAGAGGGGTAAAATTCTGAGTGTGTCTTTTAGGGAAAACAGTGTCTCTCAAAGAGGAATAATCTTTGAATCTGTTGTTTAGCTTGAGAGCTATAAACTGCATCAACCATTTTTGATATTTTGGTAGTAGAGAAATGAAGATGGTCATTCAGACAGAGGGTAGAACCTGTTTCAAGGTACAGAGACTTGAGAGAATGTGGCATGTCAGAAAATTACAGGTGTACAATATTGCTGGAGCATCATTTACAAGGAAGGCGGGGTTATCACTGAATAAGATTATGAGCTTGACTTTCACATAGGCTCATATGTCCATGTCCTTACATGTTGGTTCAAGAGTTTGGCAATACTAAAGGGACACAGTGATTCTGAAAGGTGCAAGGTCTCATGTTGAGTCCATAAAACTTAGTTCCTTACCTTATAAGGCATCTGAGAAGCATTAGACCTTAGTGTCTTGAAAGCTTAAGTTATTCACAAGTGGTGATTACTACCAAGTCATTCTGTCCCTGCAGATCAGCAATGGGTCAAACACCTGAAGAAAGCATCTAATAGGTGCTTCAACATTCACATAATTAAACTCTGGATCTCTGATGGTGTTATATGGAAAAGGAGCTCCTTCGCAAAAAGTTTTAGGAAAGTTAATCAGGCTTTCTTTCTGTTGGGCTTCCTAAGGCCTTTAACGTGCTAAAGTACAATATGAATGTTCAGGAGGATGACGGAATATAGCCTCACTTCCTAAAATTATTTGTTGGGGAAAAAATTTTTTTACAAGTCTTCATGTGAAACTAGTGTTCTCTAGAATGTTCTTTGGGTAAACATCCTTTTAAATAGGCTTCCTAATTGTACATCAAGTAGAATTTGCTTTCTTAAAAGTTCTACCTACCCTGTCCATAAACTGCCAGTGAAGAGGGGGGTGAGGACCAGTCAATTCATCAGGCACAAAATGTGCTTCCTACTAATTATCTGACATCATGTTGGTGAAATAATAAGGGTTGCATTCCTCTCATCCTAACTAGTCACTTTTACAGAGGACACAGCTCCAGACCTTGGTGAGCAGCATAGGGTCTGTTGGGAAGCTTCCAACAAAATACAACTTTTCTTGACCTTGTACCATTTAAAGTCACAGAGCTATTTAAGCAGCAACCAGGGCATTCAGAAGAGCTGTGACTAGGCATAATGTACCTTTTGAGGGTGACCATTCATTTGTTCATCTAATTAGCACTCAACACCTTTGGCTGCCCCACACATCTTTAAAAAACTCAAGTATGTGGAGCTTTGGTGCTTGGATTGCAAGGCTCAGATGAAAATTAAGGCTTAGCCTTGTATTTATGGAGGTTTCTTCTTTCCACTACGTCTTACCTATTTCCTCAGCCCTGTTCTCAGTAATGCCTGCCACAAAGAACCTCATAAATTTAGCATTTGCAGCTATAAGTTTGTCATTCTTTTCTTGAAATAAGATCAGGGCTCTATTATAAAACAGCAGAAGGCTGAATGTGAAAGCAGCCAACATATTGTTGACTGATTCATCTGGGGCATTTAGTTCTTCAAAATGGAAAAACAAAATAGGGTCTAAAAAGCAAACACAGTAAATTAAAAGAATGTTATTCTATGCATAGAACAGCTGTTTTAATACTTGCTCAGTAGGGTCATATGACTGACCCACTTCTTTTAGGATAAAATATGTCTTCCTTTAAGGTTATTATTAAAGACACATGGAGACATTTACTTTGGTCTCCTTGTCAGCATTGTGCCATGGCTTTTTTTTTTTTTTAAACAAAAACAAAAACAAAAATAAAAAACCAAACTACCATTTGAATTTGGTTTAGATCCATTATTTGCATGAAAATGATAGTTAATTGTGTCCATGTGATGATAATTAGTGTTGCTAAGAGGACCTTGGCATGGTTAGCCTGAGGCAAGGCGTGAGTTACAAAAAAAATGTTCTGGTGGTAGCTGTTTCCTTTTAAGTAACTGCACAGCTCTGTCTTTTTTGCCAACTAGAAAAATGAATTAACAGGAATTGAAAGATTATAGTGTCTCCATGAGGTAGGATATAGTTATCCACTATAGAGGGAAGGCTTCACGTGGAGTCCTCTTTTCATGATGGGTGCTTGCTACTTCATTTCTTCAGCAAACGTTGAATCCCTACACTCTTAGGGTCTGGACTGTTCATTACATAATGAGAAGCTCTAAGAGGGCAGGGACCCCCCTAATAGTGTAACTGAAATATCTTTCAGTTTTAAAGTCTGAACCAGAAGTCTTCTTGCCCACCTGAAAGTTGTTCGTGGTCCCAAAGCTGCTAAGTGTCAGAACAAGTGTCCAAATCTTTTTCTCTAGCTATCTCCACGTACTACTTCCTTAATTTGCTTTACCTGGTACAAGTCATTCAGTAAGTTTTAAAGATTTTATTTATTTATTTGACAGAGAGAGATCACAAGCAGGCAGAGAGGCAGAGAAAGAGGAGGAAGCAGGCTCCCTGCTGAGCATAGAGCCTGATGCGGGCCTTGATCCCAGGACCCTGAGATCATGACCTGAGCCGAAGGCAGCGGCTTAACCCACTGAGCCACCCAGGCGCCCAATTCAGTAAGTTTTAACAAGTGACTGGAACAGAGTAGAATACTGGGTCCGGTATCCCTCTTGTCTCACTCACTGTGTCCTGGCCACTGTAGATGATCTAGTCACCCTCTTTCTATCTGAACACCTTAAAGGCCAAGACTAATTCTAATACATCTTAGAACCTATAATTCTGTTTTATATCACATGCATGTAACTGTATTACACCAGATATGTAATAAATATCTGTTGAATGCCTAAATGACTGACTGAATGGGTCATCTTTTCATATTCTAGCCCAGGCCATGGTACATTCTGCCTCCTCTGTGACATGTGACTATCCAGCTAGGTCTTATAATGCTTCCTGGTGATGTGGCACTCATTACCTTATAGTGTAATCCTCTCTCTGTGGGCATAATCCTCCATCCACTCTAATGTCCCTAGTTCTATCTCCATACAGAATAGATATGCTTCGTCTTTCACATGGTCCTTCATGTATTGCATGATATCTGGTATATTTTTCTCATCTTCAGATTTAACATAACAGCTCTCTCAGTTATTCCTCTTATGACCCAGTTCTCTGATGTATCTCCATATTGGACACTTTCATATCAACATAGTTTATTTTTTTAAAGGTTTTACTTATTTAAGAGAGAGCAAGCAAAAGAGCACAAGCAGGGGAAGCAGCAGAGGGAGAGGAGGAAGCAGTCTCCCCACTGAGCAGGGAACCCAGTATGGGACTTGATCCCAGGACCTGGGAACATGAGCTGAAGGCAGATGCTTAACCAACTGAGCCACCCAGGCACCCTTCAACATAGTTAATTTAGCTAGGTTTGTTATTGTTGTTGTTTTTAAGTATGGGGCCAAAGCCAAACATAGTATTTATTACAAGGAGGAATAATCAGAGCAGAATAGGGCTCAAACATTGCTTCCATTCATCTGAATTTCCACTTATAGTATTCTGATAATTAAAGATAGTGCTGTTCTTTATTTTATTGTATTTTATTTTTAGCCATCAAGTCACTGACTTGATTCATAGGTGCTCCTGGTCTCCTAAACCAGTAGTTTTCAACTGGGCATGATTTTGTCTCCCTGGGGATTGTTGGTGGTTATTGGAGACCTTATTGATTTTCATTATTTGCAGTGGGTGGTGATACTGACCTCCCTGCCAGAAGCCCGAAATGCTGCTAAAACCCTATGATGTATAGGACAGTTTCCCAAAAAAAAAAAAAAAAAAAAAAAAAAAAAAAAAGTCTGGTTCAAATGTCAGTATTTCTGCTATTGAGAAACTGATCTAAACTACCCAGTCCTTCTCCTTGATGCCTCATTGAACAGACCTTGATCTTCTGCTATGTGAGCCCTCTTAAATCTTTGTGACTCAGTAAGACATCTCCTCTCCAGGTGAAACTTTCCCAGGCCTGCTGTCAGTCATTTATAAGACTCCCAGGATCTTAACCTGCTAGTCACCTACCACCTTGCAATTGGAGTACTGTTTCCAGCACTGAGCAATGCTTTGGTTGGCATCTAAAACCTAAGTTGGGGTTCTGAAACTATACTATATGTAGAAATCATCTGGGATTTTGTGAAAGTCAAGCTCTAACTCAAGAGGTCTGGAGTAGGGCTGAAGCTCTGCTGTTCTAACAAGCTCCCAGATAATGACGATGCAGAAGGCCAGTGGACCACACTTTGAGAACAAGATTCATAGCAAGTTTCCTATTGGCATTATTTGGGCAAGGGCTCCTTCTGGTCCCTGGAACCAGAGTTCAAGTGTTTGAGGCTGAGAAACTTTGGCTATCACACTTGGCCCTGGCCATGTGGCAGGATAGAGCCAACCAGGTACTGTGAGGATATAATGCAAGAACTAATGGTCTGCTAATTGCCAGGAGGTATTTATAAGTTACAGATCTTTGCGGAGGAGAAACAGCTGCAAAGAAATATTCCTCTTGTAAATTGAGAGCTGCAGGTAGGAGTGAGGGGGAAGCTTCCCCAAATCCCAAACTTAGAGGAATGTTGTGAGTTGGTTTCTCCAGATATGCATATGTTTATAAATTATCCTAGGAGTTCCTTTTCCTCATTCCCTTTATTGTAGAGTGTATTTCTTTAAAGTGACAGGTTTAATTTTTTTCCCCACTCTGTGTAGATTTCATGGATGATGTAGCTTAATAAATCAAACTGATTTCCACAATTGTATCAAGACTCTTTAATCAGTTCTTTGAATTAATGCAATCAAACGGTTGAATTCTTACATTCATCTCTATATTTACTGCTCTGTTGTGCTTTTTTATTGAATTGGAAGAGGAATATCTTTACTCACAGACAAAATAAAATAAATCTAAGCAGGTTATCCAGTAAACGGACTAGGGTGTAGAATGTGTGGTGTGTATGTGTGTGTGCATGTGTGTGTGTGTATGCACGCGTGTGTGTGAAAATGCATAAAAAGTCATTAGCATAGTTCTAATATTAAATTTTGTGTTGGTTCTTGAGATTCAGGAAAACAGCATTGTATCAAGTTCTATGATAATGGTTTTGTTTTACCAGGTCATTAATCCAGGGCTTCTCAGACACGTTCAGAGAGGAGAATATTTGGAAATTATGGCACTTCTTGAGAAATGCCCTGGATTTCTTATGTGTTTTAATTAAGAGCACAGAATCTGGAGTCAGACTGCCCAGAGAAAATCCCAGTTATTGGAGGATATTGTGGCCTTGTGCATTTTAGTTCATCTCTCTGTACCTCCTTTTCTTTAAACTAGGGATAATAGCATCTTTCTCATGGAATAGTTATGAGGTTTACAATCATAGGTATTCAGACCCATGACAGGCACATGGCAAGCATTTGCTATTCAGAGACTATTATTAGTATCACTTCAAACTTAAAACAGCTAAACATATCACTTTCTGCCAATCAGAAATGCTGTCTTATGATACGTTCTTTCACAGACAACAGTAAAAGGAAGTAAGGATAGAAGAAAAATGACTAGAGGACAGTCTAGTCAGCTGTTTCTCTCCCACAAACTGGGGAAGTGACTCCATTATTCAGTTAGAATCCAGGAGCCCAGGAAACACACAACCTGGGTTTCTGCTGAGACCGAGTTTGTGGATCAATCCTCCCCTACTTATTTTTCCATTGAAATAGCTTGAGTCCACAAGACACACACTGATCCCTCTTTCTTTCTGATTTTACAAGGTCAGTATAGCACACCGGTCAATTAAAAATACCTTGTGAAGATAGGTAAAGTAAGATCCTGCTTTTTAAAATGTGGAGTGCATGCATGTAAATTTGTGTGTATTTAATGAAACTAATGATAGATACATTAGGAAGTGATTATTCTAATTGCTAAATGATTCACAGTAGGGTTTCTTACAATAGCAAATGCTTTCCATTTCTACTCTTTTTGCCAGTTTATAATGTGGTTCATAGACACAAAAGCTCTGATTCTGATGACATCCATTGATCATGATGTATGAGTTTTTGTTCCTCACACAAGAGAGAACTATGTTAGGATGATCACATGAGTATATAGGCATATGGAAACACCGTGGTGTTTTAAAACCTCATTTTCAGAGTTTAGGCCAGTAGCAGCAGCCCTATTACTAATCAACTTTGTCATAAAAATTACACGTGATATTGTGTAGCACTCTATGTGTAAATCACATTTGTGTGTGTGTTTTTCATTTATTTCTTACAAGACTTTTGTGTGGTAACTCTTAGTGGTCCCACTTTATTATTCACAAAACAGAAGTAGAGGTGAAATGAGTTGTCAGAAGTCACAGGACTTATAAACACCAGAGCTAAGTCTCAAACCAGGCTGCTCTCTGTCCAAATCCATTGGCTAACTTGGTATGTCTGAGTCCATGGTAGCCACGTGCCATAACTATCCTAAGTGTTCTTTGAGGGGGAGTCAGCACCTACCCCTCCGCATCTCTTATTTGTTGGATGCATTTCTCATGATTTGCAAGGATGCTAGTGGACTTTGTATCTAATATCTCTTCAGGGAAGTGGCCTCTTAAGTCTTGGAAATGAGATGGTAATCCACCTACGACTGGTGGATTTGTTCTCATTGAGAGATTCAGAACTGCTGTATCCATAAGCTTTTGCTGGGTAACAAATCACCACCCAAAATCAGTATGTGTTTCCCAGTGTGCAGATGGGCCCCTTGGGCTGGGCTCACTTGGATAGTCCTCTGGATCCAGAGTGGTCTCAACTGCTGTGGCTGGTCTTTCAGTGGGGTGTTAGGATAGATGGGTTGACTGGGGCCTCTTTTCACATGGCCTTTCATCCTGCAGTAGGCTAGTCCCCATCTGTTTCATGTGGCAGTTCAAGAGAACCAAGAGCAGCAAAAGGGCAAGCCCTAATGTTTGGGCACTCTTCAGATCTCGGTGTGCATCTTATTTGCTACTTGTCAAAGCAAGTTGCGTGGCTGAACTCAGAGTTCATATGAAAAAGAACTACCTGATGTCATGGATATAGGAGACCATTACTGTGACAGTCTGCCATACTGCCATATCAACTTTTCTTTCCTTCCAAACTTTTTGAGTGAAGTAATAACGCCCTAAAAAATCAGGCGTTCCTTTCTCTTCACTGCGATATTTCCTTATTGTTACTCCCTCAAAACTCTGTCGACTCAGTAAACTTGGCCCCTTACGCAGCCTTGGCTTCTTTTGGTGGTGAGGTCCTGCCTCCCTCCCATGGAACGGCTTGGCATTAATGAATTGAAAGATTGTTCTTAGTCAGGGCTTTTCTGACTTTTTAATGGTGTGCATGTAACTTCTCCTTGTCAGCTTTCCTTTCAGATATGCATGCGTTTATTTTGAATCCGGTTGCTGGAGCTTTCTGTTTAGGAAAGAATTTTAATGAAGCTTTATCAGGTGTGTTAACCGAAATGAAGAGGAGTCTTTTGTGCCCAGAGAAAGCTATCTAGCAGTCAGGAGCTCCTTTAGAAAAAGGACTGCAGAATGAAGGAAAGCTAAACCCTTCTCTAATGATTTTTCTCTTTTTAAAACATAATACGTTGCATGAAAGTTTGTGTCAAGGAGTTTACCTCATGGAAGGGGAACTTAATGATGTGCAATCTGGGGGAAGGAGCGGACACTAGATGATAATTCCCAAGCACATGAAAGAGAATATTTCACATTGCTGAGACACATGTGACTTCTTTGGATGCAAATAACAGAAAGGATGATGACAGTTATACCAGTTCCCTGCTTTGGGGAGAAATCACCAGCTTAGCAACACTAAATGGCAAGGCATTTGTGGCTGAGTTCTTTCCCTGACTAATTGGAAACATATCTCTCTATTTTCCTGTCATTGAGAAAGAACTACTCTTTGGTCAATGGTATTTAGTGGTGTACTTTTCTAAAAACTCAGCCCTGTGCTGGGCTCTTGGTCAGAAGGGAACAGAAATGCTTTCAAATTCCAGAGAACATGGATTATCTATCATCTATCTATCTATCTAATCTATATTTATTTAAGTATTTATTTATTGTGGAGACAGTAAGGCATTGGAAAGTGACTGATAGACTTTCTCATCTTAGTAGAATCTCATCAACTCCGAGCTTATGAGTTTATCAACTTGAACAAATACCTCCCCCTCTGGCCTCAGTTCCTTCACTTGTAAAATGGGAAAGTGAGCAAATGATCCCAAAGTTTTCATTCCTGTCAAAAAAGCCTATAATTTGGAAAGATAGACGATTGTTGTTTGGTTCTAAGTTTGGGATGAGTGATTCAGAGAAAGCATTGTGAAATACTGGGTTGATATCAGGAGACACAAAACAAAGCAAAACAAATCCTGATTCTGGTAATGATTGTGCCACCCATCTGTTCATGTGTCTGTCTACCTATCTGTCTAGGTGCCCTATCTGTCCAGGTTACCAGCCATCCATCTTTGCAGGTGCCCATCCACCCATGTACTCAGGTCTCTGACCACTCAGCTATCCACCACTCTCTTGTTTTCTTCACTGGTTCTAGACATTAGTGTTACTGTTCTTTGTACTTTCCTTCTTTGATTTTCCTAACCCCTGTGAGGAAATAAGACCCAGTTTTTAAGTAGATATTTAACAGATGAGGAAAGTTGGGTCAGAAAGGTTATATCAGATACCTGACATCACTTAACTGGTATGGAGCAAACTAGGACTAATCCCCAATTCTAGGCCAAGGGCTTTTCCCTATTATGTACTACTTCTTTTGTTCCTCTTCTAAATGTCCTGGAAAATCTAGCGGCTGGCATCTGTTTCCTAAGATTGGGGTAGCATATGGCCATTTCTAGGGCTTAATAGTTCATGAAAAAAGATAAAAAACCCTTTCCTTCCAGAAAAAATGTTATTTGAGCTGCCATCCTCCAAGGTGAATCAGTATGATGGATATTTCTAAACACTCTATGGCTACAAGAGTGATGAACCTTATGGGGGAATTTTTCCAGAAAAGTTGGGAAAGTCCCTATCTTCTGCAGTTTACTGGCAGAGTCTAATGTGTGGTAGAAACCCATGAAAGCGATGTTTTGATGAATGAGGGTCCCACATAATAAGTAGTAGTTTCTGTAGGACTTAAGAGAGAGAGGCCCCTAGCAACTCAACATCCTTTAACTGCCAATTGACATTAGCACCCAAGAGAACACTTACAAAAGAGAAGAAAAAACACTTCCTCTTGGGGAAATTTCTCTGGAAAGCTGTGGTGTCCCTCCATCAAGGTTTAGAAAAGAAATTGTTGAACCTAGAAGAGCATATTTCATACAGATCTTGGAGTAAGAAGGTAGACCAGAGGGGGTGCCTCTCTTGTCTCTCTTTAGATAAAGATATATCCTGGGTTTTGAGGTAGATTCAATTCTTTAAACAAACACCATCATCCACCCCAGGCAGTTTTGTTTGATCCCAAGTTCAGTAATGTGAAGGAAAGTTTCCCAGACTTTAATGGCTTAAAATGAAAGAGAATCATGTTTTTCTGTCTGAAACTGGAAATCTAAAGAGTTGCTCAGTCAAATTTTTCAGGCTTTTACCTTGTGGCTCAGCTACAGGAAATTGGAAAATTTGGGTCAGCTGCTTCTTTCACATTCCAAATTGATAAAGAGTAGGAAAGTTTGAAGAATTGTCTGAATCATAATGCTACTGAGAAGACTAGAAAATATAGGGTTATTTTTCCATAAATTACTTCGGGGAAGGGGAAGAAGACATTGTCAGTATGCTCTAGAAGGGTTGGTACACGTACTTTATTTTAACAATGCCAGTAGGTAGATTGTACACATATGGAGATGTTCATCCTCACTGTCACAAAGTAATCCTTGATGGAAATTGATTGATAGCAGGATATCCAGATATTTGCTACTTAATAGAGTCTCCATGGACCAGCAGATTTAGTATCACCTTGGATTTTGTTAGAAATGTGGAATCCCAGGGACACCCATCCCAGACCTGCTGAATTAGAAATCATATTTTCACAAGACCTTCAGATGGCTCATATGCACATTAAAGTTTGAGAAGCACTGGCTTGGATAATAAATTCATTGAGGTGATGCAAGGCATAAATCCTTCCCAGATTCTAGTTGATTGAAAGATAAATATCTGAATTGGGTTCTTGATTTTGCTGATGTTAGTTTAGGAGAAATTAATCTGAATTTCCAGGAACTGAACCCAGCAGTAGGATACCACAGCCTACCCCCTTCAGCCTCATCTCCCAGGAACCAATCATTCCAGCCACCCTGATTTTCTTATAGTTGCCTGACCATGTTAGAAACTTTCACAACTTTGTGCATTTTATGCGCTCTGTACACTGCCTGGAATGCTTTTTTCCCTCCTTCCTCAATCAACAAACTCCCGTAATTTTATATGGCCTTGTTTACATGTTATCTTTTGGGGGGACATTCTGCATTTTTTCCCAAGTATGATTAGAGACCTTATTTTTTGTGTAGTTGTTCCCCTGTTAAATTACAGTGAAATAGGGAAGTATAATTGTCTGTTTCCCCTTCTTGACCATGAACTCCTGAGAATCTTGAATTCCTTATTATCTTGGCACCTGATACAGAACGTTATTTAATCCATACTTGTTGCTCAGCTAACTAAAAATATAGGTGATCTGGCTGGAAATATCCTCTTAGGGTATTCTAGAAATTTTGCATTCTTCCAGGCAGCGACTTGGGTTGCTTTTATAACAAGTGTCTGGATCCCTGAGGCTCCTGGGTTTTAGACCAGGTCAGCCCTGAGCAAAATTGTCAAGTGGTGCAAAAGTGTCCTAGGTTTTCTCAGCACCTGCTTTCTCCTCTCATGTCCAGCACCCTTATGATGCCTCCTGATTGCCCCAGACTCTCATTTAGCCCTTGTAATAAGGCTAGGACAACATCCCATGTTGCCAATTTCTACTCCTCCCAAATCAGTACCTACCTATCTCTTTAAAGTCTCAGCTACCATTTCTCAAAGACTTACTTGTGCTTGATGTTCTAAGTATGTGAGGATATTTAGTTTCCACCACAACTCTGTCAACATAGACTCTATCATTTCTATTTCATTTTGAGGAAACTATAGCTCATGGTGCTTAAATAACTTGCTCGTAGTAATGTGTCAGACAGAGCAGGGATTCAAACTCAAGCCTGTCTGACTTACTAATTGGTGCTTTGAAATGCTGCTCTGTGCCACAACAGGGGTAATGAATCAGCTGGAGAAACCCATGAAGGTGTTAACCTACCAGTGTATGTAATTGATCAAAACACTTGCTCTGAATGGTGCACTGTTTTAGATACACTTTACCAGAGGGAAGAGAATAATTACAAGTGACCACAGTAGATTCCTCTATCTGGTCGATTTTAACTTTCTCAGGCTCAGACAAGTCTTTAGGGCACTTTGTTTCTAAGATTAAGGGCTGCTGCCACCAGACTGGGCTAGCTCTTTGAAGCCCTGAAGGGGATGGGGCTGCCATTTTGCCTTTAACTTTGTCCTATTCGTTGAGAGCTATGCCACATTCTTCTTGATTTATGTTTTTAGTTTTGGTTGGGCAATGGGGAGATCATTTAAAACAATGCCAAGAGTGTGTGTTACTCCCTCACATGGACTTAAAAGTTATTTTGTGTTTAGTAGAAGCTCTCTTGATCTACTCCCTCCTATCCAACTTGTTTTACTTTCTCACCTTCTCCATCAAACTCCATTTTCTCTGTAAGATACACTGACTGATGTCCTTACTCCAGTAAGGAGGCCACTTCCTTTTTGTATGTCTATATATTTCTGCTCTCACCAAGATGCAGTAGTATCTATTTCCAGGCATGTTTTTGTCAGTTTTTCTTATACAGTTTTTGTAAATATCATTTTATTAAATATTATATGAACCCATGAGCTGTGGGCATCATATTAAAGGAGCTATTGTTTTATGAACACCAATTTAAGTGCTTGGGAAAGAGTTCATAAAGAAAATGTTACTTAATGAAAAAAAAATAGCAAATTCTCTGAGGGTGGGCAAGAGAGCTAAAAAATTCTAAAAGTTGTCAATGTTCAGTGTGCCTTTCATGGGTCTTTAAGCTCCATTCCATTTTAAAGAAACCTAAACTGGAAATTGTGGGCGACATTCTATAAATATTGTGGGTCAAAAAAGATGAAGTTAGACTTCATCAGAAGACTGCTGACAGGAAAGCAGGATCTTGAGTCTTAGGGTCAAGGGGGACTTGATTCTGCCAACCATGTGACCGAGCCTGGGAACATATTCTCCACCGGAGCCTCCAGAAGAAAATCCAAGCCAGCCAACACCTTGAATTTGGCCATGGGAGACTAGAAGTAGAGAAACCTGCTGAGCCCACTGAACTGTTGACCTGAGGAACTATGAGATAGTAGGTTTGTGTTGTTTGAAGCCACTAAGTACATTGTGAATCTGTACAGCAGTACTAGAATGCTAAGCTGTCCTAGAACATATAGCAGCCGTTAACTCTACTGCCATTGGTATCAGGACACTGTGCCCATTTTTTCCAAGACCTTCTTTATTATACATTCCTCTACTGGGCAATTTTGGTTCTCTTCACTGTTGTTGGCTCTGCCCAATTTTCAACACTTACCTCCAGACCAACCTTCGGAGCCCTCATCATGTTCTTGGGCTCTCAACTGCCTGAGTTAAGTCTGACTTGTTTTCAAGGCCCATCTTGACAGCAGTGCAGGTCATTTAATTTCCTTTGGTCACCACTGCAACCTTCAGAGGATTCACTTTCTGTGTTGTCCAATCAGCTTTTGTTTTGTCTGGTAGTGCTGGCTCTTCCCTCTGTTCTTTTCTCTCCAATTGATGGCAAGCTTTTTAATACACAGGGAACAGGTGCATGCACACTGATGTGTTTTGTTTCCTCTTTGTGTCCAGCACAAGAATGAGCACATCCTACATGATCATAGCCTTCTTTGAGTAACTACATTTTACCTGAGAGAGGCACATATTCTATATGAATGCCCACAGAGCTCTTTTGCAGATACCAGTTAATTTTGGGGGCTTTTGCCTCTGAGTGACAACTCCTTTAATATTAAGACAATGATATCTTCTTAAATTGTCTTTTAAATGGCTTCTTTAAATCATTTTGGTACCCAAGGTGAGTCTCTCCCTTGGGAACCCCAACCCAGTTGGGGTTCCCAAGGTGAAGCCTCTTGCTTGACATGAAGCTTAGCCCTTGGGTACCACAGCTACTTCCAAGGCTGATATGTCATCTGCAACACTTTATGAGCATTACCTTGGGTCCCTTCTGAGTGAGAATGTCCCCTCTGGGTGAGGCCACCACCCAGGAAGAATTGGCAGAGTGTTGAAAATGGGGAGTAGTAGCCAAGGAATATATTGAAAGCATTTGATTTTTTCCACTGTAGCTATCTGTTCTTCATTCCATGCTAATGGGATAATTTGATCGATGAATGCGCTGGGAAAAGGCAAGAGATGCATAAAACGTGTGAAAGCGCACAGCTACAAATGAGTGGGCAGATTTACCACCTTCTCCCCAGAATCAAATCTGTCTGCCATCCGCATCGGGTATGAGACAGGCAGATCCGAGCTTTGGCTTAATTACACATAATTTGGGTGACAGCTGAAATGCAAACCTAAACATTCAATCAGTTAAAGATACACAAAATTAAGCATTTCACACAGTGTCCAACCCCTTCAATCTTTATTAATACTTTAATTATGTTAATTATACCATGGTTTCAAACCCTGCTACTACAACAAGCAGGGGGTGGAGGTGGGGGAAGAGGCAGTCCTCTGAGCAATACAGCTAAGTAATGAGAGCATTCGAATTAAAAGTATGAATGGAATGCAGAGTAGCAAAGAATCACAAATACATAATTCAGCAGTTTACCCACCCTGTTCACACTGCTTTCCTCCAAAATGACTGGCAGTATTCCTGGGGGAAGAACCCAAGTCTGACTCATTCTCTGAGTGCAGTGTATGTAGTAAGTGCCCAGTGAACATCTATGAATCAATCTGGAACTAAAGATGGTGAAATTGTATCAATAGAGGTAAAAGGAAGTGAGCAAATACTTGGGATCTGTTTTAAGATGACAGTGACCAAAATTATTGCTGTCAGTTGTTTGTGGGATGGTAGTAATGGTGAAAGGATGGAGGTGGGGGAAGAGAGATGGAATCAGAAAATGACCACTTATACAGAGGTTCAGCATTGCTTCTTTCTGTTCTCTGGACTTTCCCCACCCACCCACCCCCAACCTCTGACAAATAGATAGGAGGAGATTGGACCTTAATGGTTTTCCAACTTTGTTCTCTTAGATTCCTCAATGGAATATCAGGGACTGCACTCTGTGTGTGTGTGCGTTGGGGGGTGGGGTGGAACAACTCTGCTTTTATTTTTGTATTTTATATATTGGATATCTAAGGTTTTCTTTATGAAATTTGCCAAAGAGTAGTTTGAGAACTTCCAGATTTAATGGCCTTTTCAGCTCCAGCCCACCCACTCACAACTTCCCACACCCTGCCTGTGTTGGGGATCTTTCACCATTGATCCAACCTTCTACCTACTTTGCCCTTCATCCTGGGAATGTTGATTCTCCTGGCTCACCTGCATTTCTAGTCCCCATGTGATTTTTACATCTCCTTTCCCACACCTTTGCTCGTCTTAGGCAACCTGTCCAAAATGCTCTTCCTCCATCTCTGAACTTACGGGCATCATAGTTCACTAAGACTGGTCAGAGTTACATACTCTGGGAAGCTTCTCCAGACTGCAGTAGTCATTGGTGCTTTCTCTTCTTTCTGAATTCCTATACCTCTCAGTCTCTGACCACACTTCTCCCCAACTTTTTTTTTTTTTCCCATATGTGTCAGTCTTATCTTCCTGACTAGATTATTAGTTTCTTGAAGGAGGAAACCTTCAATCTTCTTTTGTGGGTTTCCTTCCACTTTGCCTTAGACTGAACAAATGGATGATTCTTCAAGAAGTCTTATTTATCTTACACATCTAATAAGTATTTGAAAGGGGTTAAACATATAAAATCAAGTGATCCTCTAGCTAGAGATAATTCAGTTGCCCACACTACACAAATCGATAACTGTATTCAAGGATTTTGTCTTCATAGTTTGCTGAGCTGAAACAAAATGTCATCTGAGTGACTTGTACAAGATAAGTATTTGGGCTTTGGGAGGCTGACATGTACAGAATCATCAGTTGTTTGGGGTATCATTTTAACCTCACTAGAGACAACCTTGGAGATTGGTAAATCTGAAATAGAAACATGGTATTTATTTCAGAGAGCAATTCTTTAGTTTTGTTCTTGATGAGAACTGCTCTGTGACCAGTCCTCTTTCCCCGGTGGCCTAAGCTAAGTATCTTCAGAACCACACCTGTTATTCTCATATTCTGTAATGATTGCCACTATACTTCTTCCCAGAGCACAGAATTGGCACTGGGCCTCTCCATGGAGGTCTTGATAGCCAACCCCAGTTGCTTTCTTATCACTTCTTAATTGTGAATCACATAGGTCATTCATGTCAAGTTAATGTTAAAAACAACAATGGCAATAACATATTACTAGTGTCTTGGTCCAAAAGCAGCAAAAGAAGTTTCTTAGTGTCATATGACCTCATGGATTATCAAAAGGAAACATGGCCCAAGTCCATTAATCGACAAATACAGACTCGTCATTTCAAGTCAACTTTGTGTTTGTTAGAGTGGAGAATACCGAAGTAACATATGACACAGTTTCTGACCTACAGACTTTTCTTTTAATATGGCACAGAATTATGAACACAAAAACTGTAGAATAATATATAAAATGACCAAGTGCTAACTATGGTTCCCAAGTACTAGAAGAATTAAGGAAGGAAGATGAGAAAGGCTGAAGCTGTTGGGTCCAGTTTTTTCACAGAGATTCTTTTTATTATAGCATGCACTCATGGGCCTCCACGATTTGGGGATTAAGTGCCTTCCAAAGAACATTGACTAATCAAAAATTTGTTCACACCCCACTAAAAATATGAATACTTCCGTTAATTAGCCCTTCCAGCAAACAGGAGAGAGATAACCAGAAGGTCCCCACTGAACTAATGATAATTCCAGCCATAAAGCAAAGAAGCTTCATGGTTTCATTAGCCTTTGTATCTCATTATAAGTGAATGTATGAATGGATGGACATCTTTAGAGACTAGGATCAGCTTTGAGAAAACCTCTTTACTAAATTTTGGGGATCCACAATCCACATTGGGGATCCCACACCAAGGAGTATGCTCATAAGCATGGTGGAAGTTAATATGGTAGAAGATCAAGATCAATGTAAAGGAAAGTGACATAGGACTTGCAATAACTAGGACTTTGTCTAGCTTTGGGTCAGGGATGGGGACAGCAATGTCCATAAATTCAGTCTCTTCTGTGCACCATTGCTGAACTGTTCTAGGGCCAACCATCTGACTTCCTTTTCTTCCTAATGTTGTGAGCTCATACTGACCTGCATGAATGGACCAAGGTGAACCATTATTTTCTGAGTTGTATTGTTTGGTATCTCACTCCAAAAATGTGCTCTAATCTTAGCAGATGTGATCTCCAGCACTATTCAAGAAGCTTCCATCCCGTTAATGTCTCTAGTTACAGCAATGGCTTTAAGGGGTGGGGGGAGGTGATTTTGAGAATGTCGTTAGTAATTTGACGACCTATTTTGCCTTGGCGGGTTATCCATACTGTAGTGGGGTCTTGGAGTGTATCTTGACCACACTGAGCTGTGAGTGGAAGATACTGAGTTTGTGATTTTACCCAAGGCATTGGTTGTATCTTCTTAATAAAATTAAACCATGTTTCATTTGAAAAGGATGAGTAATTATCTCTGTTAGTTGTTATCTCATCAAATTCAAACATATGACATCAGGATTTCTCCTCAATGGCAAAGTTATAGACTTGGTGGTTAATTAAACATCTTTTCTAATCAAATTAGCTTTCATTTCCTAAGTAGAGGTTTTTAACCTGCAAGTGGCTTTGAAACATTGTTTCTTTCAGCCATCACCTATGAAAGGAAAGATAATGTCCCTTCAAAGGGCTCCTCTAGCAGTGAATAATTATTCTTTGTTTGACTGCAAATGCACATTCCTGAAATAATATATTCGTAAAGTTTCATAAATTATTTCAAGATGTATTAAAGAGCATTGGAAATAGTTCTTCTCCCTACAGGAGGTTGCCAAGAATAAGTTTTGTCCTTTAAAATTTGAAACAAATTATTATTCACTGGGGGAACATCATTGGAGCTTCCCCCAGCTCCAGCTGACAGGGACAATTTGAAGTAACCTGTTAATGGCAATGCTTTTAAAATTTAGAGATACTCTAAGCGGAGCAATTTTTAAAAATTAAAACCATAGCTAGGGGGATTGTTTTGGAGGTCATTCAAAGTGAGGTGCACTACACGCTTGCCTGGATCATGGCCTTGATTCCAGCTGTCTGGGTTACATGTTACATCATGGCCCTGTGGAGGTGAGGAGGACAGGTATGTCCCTGGTTGGATTTCACCTAAATGTTTCCAGGCATAATTCTCTTGAGACTTTCAGCTTGTTCATGAAATACCGTATAACATAGCACAAAGGCTACTACAGTGGTGGTTGGGAAAACAGAGTTCCAGTCCCAGATATCACATAACATGAAGAAAAAGAAAAAAAAAAGTCCTCATCTGTATAGTGAAGGGTTTGGTTTAAATAATCTCCCTTATCTCTTCTAACCTTAACATTTTGTGGTTTTGCTGTAAGGTATCCCTTGTACCAAATAGTTATGAAGTATATGTTTTATGTAAACCTTAACTCCATATGACTTCTACCAACCAAATATCATTGCTGTCTCCTTGGAATATCATTTTTTTTCAGTTTTTGTTTCAAGTGGTATTAATACCTAAATTTCCAAAGTAGTATCGATTGGGGTCATTGTGGCATGGAAAAAGTTTCATTTGCCCATTTGGACTGAAATCTTTTTGAGTAAAGCAAAAAAACTAGAAGGCAAAGGAAACTAACACTGGCTTGGGCACTCACAATGTGCCAGGAGCTGTAGTGGGTGATTTTGTAGCTTTGATTTTCTGCTATTAGATTCAAGTGCAGCCCTGAGAACACCAGAGTTCTCAGTAAATGCTGCCTGGATTAAACAGAACCACCTGCTGCATAACAAATGGGGCCAGAGCTTAAAAAGAAAATCATTTTCTTTGCAGCTGTTCTTAGAACCTGCCTGTTTCTCTTCTTCAGAAATCTAATTCTAAAATATCATATATGTAACCAGAAAAGACCTCGAATAGCCAAAGGGATATTGAAAAAGAAAGCCAACGTTGGTGGCATCACAATTCCGGACTTCAAGCTCTATTACAAAGCTGTCATCATCAAGACAGCATGGTACTGGCACAAAAACAGACACATAGATCAATGGAACAGAATAGAGAGCCCAGAAATAGACCCTCAAATCTATGGTCAACTCATCTTCGACAAAGCAGGAAAGAATGTCCAATGGAAAAAAGACAGCCTCTTCAATAAATGGTGCTGGGAAAATTGGACAGCCACATGCAGAAAAATGAAATTGGACCATTTCCTTACATCACACACAAAAATAGACTCAAAATGGATGAAGGACCTCAATGTACGAAAGGAATCCATCAAAATCCTTGAGAGAACACAGGCAGCAACCTCTTCGACCTCTGCCGCAGCAACATCTTCCTAGGAACAACGCAAAAGGCAAGGGAAGCAAGGGAAAAAATGAACTATTGGGATTTCATCAAGATCAAAAGCTTTTGCACAGCAAAGGAAACAGTTAACAAAATCAAAAGACAACTGACAGAATGGAAGAAGATATTTGCAAACGACATATCAGATAAAGGACTAGTGTCCAGAATCTATAAAGAACTTAGCAAACTCAACACCCAACGAACAAATAATCCAATCAAGAAATGGGCAGAGGACATGAACAGACATTTCTGCAAAGAAGACATCCAGATGGCGAACAGACACATGAAAAAGTGCTCCATATCACTCGGCATCAGGGAAATACAAATCAAAACCACAATGAGATATCACCTCACACCAGTCAGAATGGCTAAAATCAACAAGTCAGGAAATGACAGATGCTGGCGAGGATGCGGAGAAAGGGGAACCCTCCTACACTGTTGGTGGGAATGCAAGCTGGTGCAGCCACTCTGGAAAACAGCATGGAGGTTCCTCAAAATGTTGAAAATAGAACTGCCCTATGACCCAGCAATTGCACTATTGGGTATTTACCCTAAAGATACAAATGTAGTGATCCAAAGGGGCACATGCACCCGAATGTTTATAGCAGCAATGTCCACAATAGCCAAACTATGGAAAGAACCTAGATGTCCATCAACAGATGAATGGATCAAGAAGATGTGGTATATATACACAATGGAATACTATGCAGCCATCAAAAGAAATGAAATCTTGCCATTTGCGACAACATGGATGGAACTAGAGCGTATCATGCTTAGCGAAATAAGTCAAACAGAGAAAGACAACTATCATATGATCTCCCTGATATGAGGAAGTGGTGATGCAACATGGAGGCTTAAGTGGGTAGAAGAAGAATAAATGAAACAAGATGGGATTGGGAGGGAGACAAACCATAAGTGACTCTTAATCTCACAAAACAAACTGAGGGTTGCCGGGGGGAGGGGGTTTGGGAGAAGGGGGTGGGATTATGGACATTGGGGAGGGTATGTGATTTGGTGAGTGCTGTGAAGTGTGTAAACCTGGTGATTCACAGACCTGTACCCCTGGGGATAAAAATATATGTTTATAAAAAATAAAAAATTAAAAAAATAAAATAAAATAAAATATCATCTCACCGCCAATTAAAATAGTAAATTGGAAGCACTTGGGTGAGAATAGTGTGCACAAGGTGATGAGCAGGGCGCAGGGTGGGGACATCAGCCAGGACTCAAAGACATGGGCTTGAGCTCTTCTCTTCTGTCTGCTAATTTATGCAGTTGAGCATAGGCTACAGTGCACAGGAGCAAATGATTTTGTTTTCAACAGTAGGCTGAGCTTGTGAGGTTTTGGCTCTTCTTGTGCCCCTAGGAGGTAGCAAGGTTTGTCTTGAGGGATGTGAGAGAGTGTGATTTCTACTACCTGAGATGGCAAATGCAAGGCATGCATGCTGCCATTCCCAAATCCCCAGCAGCAATTGTTAATTGATCATGACTCTCTTAACTGAACTCAAACAGCTTCAGCATCCTTTGAGCAGCACTCTCTCGATGGCCATTATCAAATGATACGTGTTGGCACAGGAGATGAAATCTGTTTGTCAAGAAGTGGGCGAAGTAGTAGATTCTTTAAAAAATGGTACATCTGTCACATTTTTGGGTAACTCACAGCCTTTTTAAAGTGCACGAAAGGACTTTATAAAATACACAGTAGTCATTTTTCTTCTGCCTCAGAAGTTAGCCACATCCCGATTCTACTTAACTAGTATATGCTTGAGAAAGGGAAATTGGAAGGAAAGTTTTGTGAATTGATCACATTGTAAATTGCCTGATGTATAAATGGGCCCACATGAAAGTATTTGGTAAAATGTGGGGCAGGTATATCCTGGAATATCCACAGAAGTAGCAGCAGAGTAGATGTACGTATCATGACACAATGAATCTTAAAAGTATACAACTTGAGTGGGGAAAAAAGAAAGATGGCACATATAACAATATAGCTCACATAAATTAAAAATACTTGAGCACAAAACAGCAGTAAGATTTCTTTAAAAACATATGGAAGAAAAGACTTGAATGTTGGTCTATAAAAATGGAGACACTTGTTGATCAAACAACACTTGATAAAGAGGAAAAGACAAATCATGAACTAGGAAAAGATACTCTCAACATACAGAGATGATAATGGATCAGTATGGAAAGTCTATAAAGAACTCCTATCAGCCAATTAAGAAAACTACAAACAATGCCTTGGAAAATTGGACAGAAGATAGAGATACTTTGCGGAGGAGGAAATATTCATAGCCAAGTAACATGGGAAGAAATATGGTCAACATTATTAATGATTAGGGAATTACAAGGAAAACATAGTAAAATTTTCTTTCACATACGTGACTGGAAAATGTTGTTTTCTTATACATTGCTGACAGGAGTACCAATGGATCGTATATTTTGGAAAATTAGTGATCTAAATTTGTATGTTAATGACCCCATGTCCCGGCAATTCCATTGGGATACATGTACAATAGGAGACATGTAAAGAAAGTCCTTGGTGTTACTATTTTTAAGAGCAAATATCTGAAATCATCATATGTATTCTTTTAGTGGAATATTATATAGCTGCCAAAACAAATGCAGTGACACATAATAACATGGGTGTATCTTGCAATATGGTATAAGGTAAAAAAATACTTTTTTCAAGAATTCATACGATAAAAAGACTCAGTGAATTAGAATCACTGCCTTTGAGGGAGGAAATAAGAATGGGAAATGAGGATAGAAGGAACTTTTTAAATATATATTTATTTTTATATGTAAATATTTAATATATAGCATCTTAATAGATAGGGTATGTACCATATATATATATATATATATATATATATTATAAGACTGTTCTTCTGTCTTCCTCTGAGTTTAATTGTGTCTCAGTTGAGATATAGGAATACTTTGGTAATATGATTGAAGAGATTTCACAAAAAGTCTGCAAGGCCCAAAATTGCATCCCATATACATAGAAACTATATCTTTAAATTCAGCGTTCACACTTAATCCTTGAAGCTAATGCATTGTGTTGCCAGGAGTAGCCTGTCGATTTGCTATCAAACTAGAACTTCATCAGGTTCTCTCTGGCAGCATGGATTATTTGGTGACAGAATCAAACCTGGATGGCATGGGTATGAGAGTGATGAGTTTTGATCTGAGGCCAAACCAGAGATCATGTAGAGGGAGAACACTGGTGACATGGAGGCCATGCTCCCCCAATCCCCACCCTAGAGAACCCTAGAGAACCACTAGGACATTGATACTCTGAATGGGGAAGGAAGAAGGATACTTTATTTTCTGTTAACTTTTTGTATTGCTTCACCATGGATCAAGGGCACATAGACTGGAAAGGAGATTTGGCTAGACAAGGGATGAGGAGAGAAAGATGGAAAAATATGAAGAAGCAGTTTTACCTTTTCAACAGGCTTTCATGAGATTCACGTGATCATTAGGAATGAGATATGTTCTTAATTTCTATTTTAGAATGCAGACAGGGCATGGCCCCTCTTCTCTCACTTTTGTTACCCATGTCTGTAGAATATGTGATGTCCAGACCTTTTAGGGGGTACTTGGATTCTCCCAAGATTGCTATTTCCAGACACAAGAATTTCTACCAGAGTCCTTAAGAAACTCTCCAGGCCTAATGATTAGAAGGAAGAGCAAAAGACATGGATGTCCTGCCATCTTTGTTACCTTCCCTTCCTCCAGGGTCTCTCCCTGCTTATCCCGTATTTTTTCATCCTGACGGGATCCAATCCAGGGACATTCAGTGGCAATCGCTTCTGGAGTGGGGGGCCTGGCAGGCACTCAGAACGCCTGTATTTGGAGTGGAGTTGGCTATTGTAATACTTAGTGAATGGAATTTCATTAGGTCCTTATCTGTGTGCAGTGAGAAAAAGAGGTCCTTTTACACAGTGCTTGTAATGGAGTGGAAAATTGCATTTCCCCCTCGCTCAAACAGTGCCATTAGTGGGGAGGCAGACTGTCTGCAGAGAGCGGGAAGCCACCTCGGGCAGTGAAGGGCTGACAGCCCAAATGATGGCAGTGCCGAGAGACCCGGAAGATATTAAAATAAAAACAGGTTGTGTTGTTCTTTTTGTCCTGTAGCAGTTCTTCCCTGCAATGCAGGGAGTGATTGGATTTGAAGCACTGAGAAAAACATGTTAAGTAAGAAATTGTTTAAATAAAGTTGTTTGAGGTTGAAACTCTCCCCCAGGCACGGAGGGGAATGTAGTTAGCTGCCTACAACTTACAGATATCCAAAAGGCAGTACGTTTCTGAGCCAGGCAAGTATGCCAAAAATTTTAGAAGTGAAATGTACAATCGAGGTCCCTTCTTTGATCATCTGAGTGGGTTCCAGCCCTACAGGGAGTGTGAGGGCGCTCAGATGGCCTGCCCTGGGGTCTGAGAATTATAGGTGAGGAGAACTATGGGACATAGTGCAAAACAAAACAAAACAAAAACAAAACAAAAACGAAGCAGCAGGGAAATCCACTAGCTGTTGTAGAAGTATTGTTTCTGGCACTGGTAACAAGAGAGTTTCTTTGAGAGTTGGTGTGAGACATAGGCCCATAGGAGCTGCCAGTGTGATGGTGGGGGAGGCACAGTGTGTCCCAGGGCAGTCAGTCCTGGCCAAAGAGACAATAGAAACTGTGCAGCTCCTGGGAACAGGTGAAAACCAGATTC
This sequence comes from Mustela putorius furo, assembly GCF_011764305.1. Lineage (NCBI taxonomy): Eukaryota > Metazoa > Chordata > Mammalia > Carnivora > Mustelidae > Mustela > Mustela putorius. The sequence goes on from NW_025421449.1 coordinate 7,049,681, forward strand.
AAAGTGGTTCATACCAGCAATGTTGGGAGGAACCAGGTGAGAAAGCCCTTTGTTAAGGATCCAAGGGCACAGGGAAAGAAGTTGAGTCTTCTGAGAAAAATGGAAATCATGTTACCATGAGGATATTTGATAATCCTAGACCTTCAGAATTATTTAGTCTAATCATTTCTTATAAGGTTGAGGAATTTCTTTCTCTCGAAGCATAAATATCAGGTCAGTGTCCCCTGAGGCCCCTTCCACCACCATCTACTGTATACGTCCCTTCAGCCTTTCCTGTGTTCATGGGTCCACTCTCTACTCTAGCTCCCCCACAACAGAATTTTCTTTCTTCTTGATCCATTTTTTGACCTTAGGGTCATACTTCTGCCTGCCAGACCTTGAAGATTCGGTGGTAATGGTAAGGGAGATCAGCTACCTGCCAACTATTCTGTTCTTTTATGTGTCTGTCCCCTAGGATCCCTTATGTGTTTGTAAGTCAGAGTTTAGAAGATGTGGCCTGTACAGTAGTAGCGCACCCCTTGGCACAGCTGAGGTCTGTCCTATGATATCATCAAGTATAATTTTCAAAATATTAAAAAATCTGGCTCACACAAATGCTATGTTAATGCATATCATTATTTTATATTATAAATATACTTAAGTCACTAATGAGGGTACTAGTAATATTATAAACTGGGTCCCTTTGAGGGACTGGGTATTTATAGGCACTTAAAAAAAAAAAAGGACGTAAGGCCAAGATTGCTACAATTAGATACAAAACTAACCAATGTCTTTTATTTATTTTTTTTTTGTCATGTGTCTTGCAAAACAGAGTATTAAATTTATTAAAATTCATGATTGTATTTCTCTGTTTTAAAGAAAATGTGGGGTTTACCTTGAATATCAGAAACAATGAATTATAACAGTCTTTTAGGGTGCTTGGGTGGCTCAGTGGGTTAAGCCCCTGCTTTTGGCTCAGGTCATAATCTCAGGGTCCTGGGATCAAGTCCTGAATTGAGCTCTCTGCTCAGCAGGGAGCCTGCCTTCCCCCCATCTCTCTCTCTGCCTGCCTTTCTGCCTAATTGTGATTTCTCTCTCTCTGCCAAATAAATAAGTAAAATCTTTTAAAAAAAAATAAATAAATAAAAAGCAGTACTATTTGAAAGATGAAAGTAGTGTAACACAATGAGAGTACCTAAGTATTCTGAAGAAAGGTGTCAGAACTAAATGAAGTACCAACCAAGATGGGGGTCGAGGGTTTACTGAACAGTGCTGAAACAAATATGCCCAGATTATTAACACAAGCAAAAAAATAGTTATCAGTAAAATATGGTTCTCAGAAAAAATACAAGTAATGTTCTCTTATAAATTGCTTATTTTTTCAGTGTCTATGGTACTGTCAAGTGTACTTTTCTAATTCCTATATGTATTTATATTTTCATATTTTCCATTTGCCTTTTCTAAAGGCCCATATTTTGAGGTATATTTTTTGACAATATACTTTTCTATTTCTTTAATTTTATCTTTTATAACATTAAATGTCAGTAGCTTCATTCTTGTAGTATGTGGTTACCATGTGTTTTCTACTTTCTCAAACTAAAAAGTGTATATTTATTATGAGATTTTCTTAATAATAATAATAATAATAATTTTCTCCAAATAAAGTAATGGCTAATGTCACATAAGCCATAATGCAAGCCAATCTTCTGTTGTTTGTTTATCTAGATAATTTGTGATATTTTATATTTTTTCTTTAATTCAGGGTTTGTATTTTTAAATCCTAAGATTTTCTAGTAATCGTACTTTTGGTTTATCATTTTATTGGACATAATAAGGAATGTGACTTTGGAAAATCTCTAAATTTTTAGAATGTTATGGTCTAGCCCATTTTTAAAAATTTTTTATTTCTTTTCAGCATAACAGTATTCATTGTTTTTGCACCACACCCAGTGCTCCATGCAATCCATGCCTTCCAAAATACCCACCACCTGGTTCCCCCAACCTCCCACCCCCCGCCCCTTCAGAACCCTCAGATTGGTTTTCAGAGTCCATAGTCTCTCATGATTCACCTCCCCTTCCAATTTCCCTCAACTCCCTTCTCCTCTCCATCTCCCCATGTCCTCCATGTTATTTGTTATGCTCCACAAATAAGTGAAACCATATGATCATTGACTCTCTCTACCAATATCTTTTAGAGCAACTAAATCATAAAATCTGGGGAACTTTTCTTTTGTTTTTCTTCTTCTTCTTTTTCTTCTTCTCCTTCTTCTCCTTCTTCTTTAGCTGCTGCTGCTGCTTCTCCTTTTTCTTCTTCTTTTTTACTGGACCCAAACCGACAGTTTAACATGTGACTTCACTGTTTCTGGGCTGTAATCAAGCAGTGAGGAATGAAGTCAAAGTATAAACTCCTTAAGAATTAAATGATCTCTTTAAGAATTAAATAATTCTTGTGAGGACCTGTCCTACTACACCAACATTTTGCCATTGAAAGGGTATTGTGATTGTGCCCTTCTTAGATACCCCCACCCCAATTCTTTTATTTCCAAGTTTTGGGTACTTTTTTTTTTTTTAAGATTTTATTTATTTGACAGAGAGACAGATCACAAGTAGTCAGAGAGGCAGACAGAGAGAGAGGGAGATCATGATCTGAGCCGAAGGCAGAGACTTTAATCCACTGAGCCACCCAGGTGCCCCAGTTTTGGGTACTTTTTAACTTAATCCTTGAACTTAAATCTCTATTTCTTTAAAATGCACCAGCATTTGAAATACCTAGTTTCGAAGACTCTACCATGGTATAAAGTCCCAGCTCATTCATTAGGTATCTACCAATTAATTTAACTTTTAACACATTTATTGTGTTGTCTCTATGTGCTAGGCACTGTGCCAAACATTAATGTACAGTAAAACAAACAAGGTTGTGAGGTTCAAGATAAGAGAAATACATACACAGATGGGGAAAAAAACTATAGGAAACCTGTCACATTGCCTCTGCCTGATGTCTAAGTCATGGGGTGGTGTGGTTCCCCCAGGTCTCTGCCTGGATTCATTTAGGTAGGCGGAAACTGTTTATGTTCCATCAAACTTGGTAAGAGGTGAATGGCAAAAAGGAATTTAGGGTAGCTGTTTGTGGGTTACGTGACCTTGTTTACTGCATTCCCCTTGGACTCAGTTATGCAATGAGTGCTCAGTAAATATATATCAGTGATATTAAAAAAATGAAATTTAACTGAATAAATTTTAAAGATCTTATTGGCTTCATTAAATTCATGAATTCATGAATTACTCAGCATTCAATCTAGCAGATAGAAAGAAGCTCTGAGGACCTGTACAAAATGGAAAACTTTGCAGTCAGAAGGGAGCAGAAACAAGGCAGTAATACTAAGCCAAACAAGGGGTTTAATATGGCAAGGATATTTTCCTTTAGGGGATGGCAAGGGTCTGTCAGGAAGACTACCTAACTAATATTGATAAGATGATTCCTGATTGCTAGTGTAAGAATCCATTTTTGGGAGAGCCAAAATTATAAATTAAGGTTCATTTGTGACATGGGGCTTAGCATAAGTGACTCCATTTGAATCCTATTGTCTTGTTTTTAACAGCCAGCTCTTCCATAGAGGAGTTCAATAGAAGCCACTCGGGGCACCTGGTTGGCTCAGTTAGTTAAGCCACTGTTTTTGGCTCAGGTCATGATCCCAGGGTCCTGAGATCAATCTCCTCATTGGGCTCCCTGCTCAGTGGGGAGACTGCTTCTACCTCTCCCTCTTCCTTTTGCCTTTGCTGGTGTGCTCACTCTCTCAAATAAATAAATAAATAATATATATACAGAACCCCTTTGACCATGGAACTTTTTGATTTCTTTATTTATCTATTTAATGATTTTAATAATCACTCTAAATCTATTCTTATGCAAGAGTCTTCGAGTGAAGTACGTTATTTCTGGGTTTTCTTCCCCTCCCCCTATTTCTCCAGAGTGACTGACAAGTGGCCACCCAACCAAGGGCGTATTGTACCAATGGTTATTCTTCCTTAATTAGGAGTATCACTGGATGCCGGGGTGGCTCAGTTGGTTAAGCATCTATCTTCAGCTCCGGTCATGATTCAGGGGTCCTAGAATCAAGCCCTGCTCAGTGGAGTCTGCTTCTCCCTCTGCTCCCAACTCCCATACTCTCTCTCTCTCTTTTAAATAAATAAACAAAATCTCAAAAAAAAAAAAAAAAAAAGGTAGGGATATTACTTCCATTCTAGATCTTCAGTCTCTGAAAGGCAGAGTGGGCATTAGTGAATTGCTGAAGGCCCAGAAAGTCTTAGGGTGATTTTGTTTCTCAAGAAGTTCCTGGCCAACTTATAAACTATCCTTATAATCATCTGAATTTCTTCTTTGAGATCCCTGAGGAGGAGTGGCTAAAGTAGAATGCTGGGCAAGGAATTACTGGGTACATCTTCCAGTCTTCCATAGTATGAGCCAATAATGGCTAATAGAGAAAGTGGTCGACTTTAATATCTAATCAACATTTATAGTATTTCGGTTAAATATTGGCCACGTATAAGATACCATCAGGCCATAAGAGGAATGTAGAGGCATAAAAAGAGAAAGTCACCAAGTAGTTGAGAGGACGAGAGATAATCAACCACAAAGCTCATAGTTACCTGCATAAGAATATGCAGTGATACCAAGTGATTGATGCAGGCTACCAGTACTCCAGTTTAGTCACTGAGGACAAAAGGTTCTTTATGGAAAATGCTGGTCATGATTTAATACATGAAGGTAAATACAATCCAGATTTTATCTGGAGGGAGGTGTTGAACATTCTAAGGAGGATGGAGATGGGGCAATGGAAAAGAAAGCTTTGGACAGTTACATACTAAGTATGTCATTAGGGTGGAGGTGGGGTGTTCAGACAGGACTCCTTTTATAGCTGCTCTAGTAGTAACCAAACTGGGATGCCCTGTGTCATCAATATAGACTTAGATGTCCATCAGTGGCCAGTCTTACAACTCCCAGTTTCAAGCTTGTTCTGAGTCTGCACTAACTGAAAGAGTTTGAGTCACCTCAGAAGTCAAGCGACACTGAGCAGAAGCAGGGAACTTACTTACCCCTTTCAAAACAGATGAAGTGTTTCCCATTAATGCTGTTGCTCCCACACAGATTAAAGCTTGTATCAGAAATTAAGCTGTTCAACAGTTTTTTAATCAAGTCCTAAATATGGCATCCTTCATATGTGAGGTAATTGTGTGTCTGTATGTAAATTCTGGGAGACTATATTTATTTGGTTATAAATCCAGCTACAGTTAAAAAAAAAAAAGTAGATAGAAATCTGGAAAAATGAGTAAACACAATTAATTAGATGAGATATTTATCCTTGGTTTAAATTAGAAAAATTACTAAGAGAAGCTATGAAAATCTCAATTAAAACAACTAGCGTGATTTTATTTTTCACTGTTAAGAGGGCAGAAAAAAATGCATGAATAAAATAAATATATATTTGGGGATGACACCATCTTGGCATTTCCAGGCATTCTTTTCTAAATATATTCTTTATCTAAGCTGTCTTGCAATACTTTTAATATAATTAAAAGCACATAATGAGTGCCAGACTTGTCAATTTCAACAACAAAGTGCTGAAATTTGCAGTGAAACTGAGAGATCCATCTCCCACACATTGTAATGAATAGGTTCATAAAAGGAAAATAGTTTAATTACATTTTAGTTCATGGATTGTTAATAGGCTGGAGTATCTAAATTGAATAATGTGATTCTGGTAATAATTATGTGTAAATGAACTTGTTTAAATGATATTTTACAGCTTCTTTATAAAATTACAGCTAGAGGCAATCCAGTGATAGACAGACAAAGGCCATGCAAAAATTATCATAAACTATTAGCTTGTTTGCAAAGGGTTTTATGTTAATCTTTTAGTACTTAAAGCAATCTGCAATTAACATATCATGGGGAGCTGCCTCCGAGCAAAGGCATGCAAATTGAAGTGCTTAGATAAAAAGCCATTCACGTTGGGGGGAAAAAAAAGAAAGAAAAAAAAAAAAAAGAAAAGGAAAAAAAATCAAAGAAAGGGTGGCAAAGTACTCAGAGGGTGCTGGTTTTATATTTGAGATTAAGGAGGTGTAATGATTGTGTTATCTAACTATGGCTGTAATTAAAGCTTTTCTCCTGCAGACATGACAATAGATACTGCATTGATTTCGGTGTTTTAATTGTGAAAGTCATTTTATTTCAGGGCAGAAGATATGAATAGCCTGAATCAAAGGGCTAGAAGATTGCTTTGTTGATAGTACTTGTTCAACAGCTGCCTAGCTGCTTAATACACAAGTGTGGAGAATACAGAGAGACCCAGGGAGGTGCTGGGTATTGTAATTCTCCCGCTGGTTTCCTTTCCTTTTTTGAAAAAGGCGAGGATCTGCGTACTGATTGTAAACAAACAGCCTTTTCATACTTCGCTGATGTTTTTCCTCCCCAACTTCGCAGAACAAAAGAAGTCATAAAGGGCCTTGAACTAACTTTACTATTGCTCCTTTTAAGCTACAGAAGTTTATGCAAAGTAATAAAACCATCCTTGCTGGCCGAGATATCATCCCTCTAATGGAGAACAAAAGTCTCTAAGTGGTCGCTGTAGTTATCACAAATAGCCTTATGACAGAAACAGTTTGTTGGGAGAGATTAGATTATTTACATTAAGGGCATATCCACAAAATCTCACACACTGTTAAATTGAGGTTAGGACTTATCAGTTTTTATATACAAACTGCAGGGGGGAAATTAAGTGAGGAGAAAGCATATAGGATCCCAGAGCAAAGAGGATTCTAAAAAGAATTCTAGAAAAATGAACTCAGTGTGGCCTTCTTTCAAGTCTAGCATTCTTGGCGATTTCCTCCATAACAGTTCAGAGTGAAGTGAGGTGAAACCCAGTGATTTCTAATTATTTCCATTATTCTGTTGCTGTATCTCTTCTTTGTGCTTTGAAATATTGAATGCATTTTTCAACAGGTCTGAGTAATAGTAGATTAGGTTTGGGGGACATTTGCCCCTTTAAGCAATGTGGTTTATAATAACCACACACGAAGGTATTGTGGGGGAGGAAAAATAATTTTTCCTCTAAGTTCCCCTTCTAGATTTTGGTTGAGACACCTTCATAGTAAGAGAAGAATCAAACAAACAAACAAACAAACAAAGCAAAAAAAAAAGAACAAAAATAAAACAGATTAAGAGGCGAAAGACAAAAGTTTAGTAACATGTATACCTCCTGAACACATGATACCGGGAAAGATACTTGGGAAGACTAACTCCACCTTAAATACCATTTTCAGCTAAAGATAAAAAAAAGACACTGGTTATGCTGGTTGGAACCTAGGAAGCAGGTTCCAGAGACTGCAGGCTTACCCAGCAGATGAACTGGGTTGAAGCCAGAGAACAGAACAGATTCCAGCAGTGTGGATTGTGAATAACCAGCTGTGAAGTCCTAGTTAGAAGGACCCTTGGAATCCCCCAGGTTCCTTAACTTTTTTGGTGCCTGGACACCTCTGAGAGTTTGGTCAAACCCATGGACCCCTTCTCAGGCTAATGATTTTCAAATGCGCTAAACCAAATATATGATTAAAAGGCAAATTAAGTATATTGAAATACTATTGCCAAAAAATTGAAAAATCAAGTTCATGACTTGTACTTCATGTGCTTCTTAACACAAATTACAGAGCTCTAAAAGTAGGTCTAACATCCACCGTAATTATAAAGTAGTGGTGAATGTAAACAGTATTTCAGATTTCTGCAATCATGTGACTTGAATATATCTAATTTTTATTGATGAGATTTTGTTGTCTACATTTATAATCAAAGAAAATATTAAATGGCCCTTAGAAGTTAGGGAAAATAAAAATATCTCTTTATATTTTTATATAGGTTATGTATTATAGAAATACATATATAAGTACACATTTTTATATATAACAATTTTATTTCTTTCTCATCAAAGTTCTCAGACGCTTGAGTTCTAGAGGTGTGCAAGGCTCATGTTTAAGAACACTTTTGATTTTACACGCGAGGAAACAGAGGTCCAGAGAACAGGATGAATCACCCAAGATTATCAGTAGTTAGTGATAAGATGTAGATCACAGTTTGTAGATTACACTTAGGGAATTTAAGGAAACTTAAAATTGTGTTTTGTTGATCCCCCCCTTTCTCCTAGGACTTTTGGTAGCTTTTGCTGATATTCTCTTAGAGCCCTAGACCCTTCTTTTTGTCTTTGCAAAATTGTGGATTTCAAAGTGGGAGCACCAGACAATTGCCTTAACCCTTCAGTCATCTGTTGGCAATTTCTGCCTTCTTCTTGGGCCTTGATGAATGACTGGTGCCAGTAGGCAGTGCTGGGTAGAGACGAGAGAGTGCAGGCCTTGGGGGACTGCAGTCACTGGGGACCCAGGGAGATGCTCTGTGATGCCAACTAAAATTTGAGAACTTGTTAGTTAGGGGAACGAGAATGCACATATATTGGGCACCTGGATGGCTCTGTCAGTTAAGTGTCTACCTTCAGCTCAGGTCATGATCCCAGGGTCCTGGCATTATTTCCCTGCATCCCGGTCTCTGCTCACGGGAGCTTGCTTCTCCCTCTCCTCCCTGCTCACTATTTCTGTCTCTCTCTCTCAAAATCTTAAAAAAATAAATAATAATAATCATAAAAATAAATTTTTATTATGCATATGTTTTTGTTAGTTCAGGCTTTAACAAGATACCTTAGACTGAGTGGCTTGAATGACAGATTACTTTCTCACAGCTCTGGAGGCTGACAGGCCAAGATCAAGGTGCCAGCATGAAGACCTCTTTCCTGGTTTCCTCACACAACAGAGAGAGAAGCAAGCTCTCTAGTCTTCTCTTACAAGAACGTGAATCCCATGCGTGAGGGCTTCACCTTCATGACCTAATCCCCTCCCAAGTGCCCTCCTCCAAATACCATCACACTGGGGTTCAGACTTTGACACTTGGGGGAGGGGATACACACATTCAGTTCATAGCAAAATCTTTCCTATGCACGAACTTTGTATATCCTCTTACAGTTAATAGTCAGAGAGGTCTAGATGAGGGTCTCCTCATTTTGGAGAGGAAGAGAGGTGCTCATGGTGAGCCAGCAGCCAAGGTAGAATCCCATCTGTGTACTCTCAGCCTTTTGAGGCAGGTACCTTGGGTCCCCACTTACCTATTAGGAAACTGAAGCTCAAAAATATTTAGTAAGCACCAACCTGTCCACTCACTAAGCAACAGAGCCAGAAATTTCACTCAGTTCTGTTCCTTCTACTGCCAATTTTTGTTCCCAGATCCCATAACCCTTATATTGAAGGGATAATCACCACCAGTCTTCCTTACCCAGATGCTTCTAAACAGCTGTTTATTGCAAAACTGTTAGGTACATAACACTGCCCCTCCCAAGTAGACATGGAGGAGGGAAGAGTGGAGGGTAGAGAGAAATATGTAAGGATATCCTTACCCTTGGGCTTACTGTTTTAACTCTCCTAACTGGACAAATACAGCTAGCACAAAAGGAACACATTGAAAATGTTCAATGGCAAGAATATACAATACCAACAGTGTAATAATAGTAATTATGATGAAGACGATCATGGCTAACATTTATTGAAGGCATGATATTCTAAGCATTTTCCAGAAGTTATTTCATTTGATCACACATTCCAGTAAGAAGTATGTATGGTGGCAACACCACTCTTGTAGTCGGCAGGAAGGAGACTGCCAAAGGGCCCCACATATCAGAAACACAGAAACGTGGGGATAGATGTTTTCTTTATTGATTTGGTAATAACATTTGTGGTAGCCTTGGTCATGAATTGAGCACACAGGTATTATGGCAGAGGAAGGGTAAGATCCCCTAAATAAGCTAATTCTTCATGGGCCTCCAGAGACAAGTTTTCCTCCAGCACACCTTATTTTGCTGACACAGAATTTTTAGGCGACTCTAAACGGTTCCTAAAACTCTGTATTCTGAGGAAAGGTCATGTGGTTTGCTCCCTAGACAGTCACCTTGTATTATTTGGAGCACCCAGCTTTCAACATTTCAACATTTTACTTGAGTTTCAGGGGAGAAGTCACGATTTTTTCTCCCTCCTCCTAATTTTAGCACAGATCACAAGTCATAGTGTTCTACACACTTCACTAAGCTTCTGTAACAGATTTTCACCATGCCATTATCTCAGCTAAAGAAAAAACAAATAAAATAAAAAAAAATTAATGGTGCAGCTGGCTGGCTTAGTCAGTAGAGCATGCAACTCTTGATCTCAGGGTTGTGAGTTCAAGACTCACGTTGGGTGGAACACTGAAAAAAATAAAATAGAAAAAGAAAAAAATTAGTAATTCCATAGCATTTTCTAATACCCAGAAGCATCCTTTTGCATTGATTTTGTTTGAATCAGGATCCAAACAAGGTCCATACATTTCATTTGGTTGCTATATCTTTCACCTCTTTTATTCTGTCATAGTTCCTTTTCTCTTCTTTTCCGTCCTCTCTCTCTCTCTCTGTCATTACACATTGAATCTTTTGGAGGAATATGGTCATTTGTCCTTGGGAAAGAGCCACTTTCTGATTTTGGCTAGTTGCTTCCTTGTCGTGTCAATTACCCTGTTCTTCTATCCAGTATACTTCCTTTAATCTGGTGTAAGTCAGGAGTGTGCTTAGATCCAAGTTCATTTTTTTGAATGTGGTGCTGCATGCTTCCCATTACATCATGTTCAGCAGACACATAATTAATATCTAATTAGTAGATTCAGATGGTGATTTTTTTATAAAGTTCCCAACCAACCTGTCATCTAGTGATAGAGTATGTTTGTGATGGTGACCTCAGTCCCTTATTTCATTGCTGGTTCCAAAATGGTAGTTTACTAATTCTGTCATCTCTTTTGCAGATACTACCTGGAATTCTTTTGTGAGAAGAACTCCTCTGTATAGCAATGATATTAAAACTTTTCTTCTAGCAGCAGAAAGTTGGTTTAAATATATCTCATGTGAGAGCTGAAACTAAGAAACATAAATGTGGAGGGTGTCAGTGGAAGTGGAATTGGAATGCTGGGTGAGTCCTGTGGTCCCTGGCTTTCCTTCATCCTCTATAGGATGGATGTGGTGGAGGAGCCCTTGGGCTGCAGGCAGCACAGCTGTGGGTGAGGGTGAGCTGGTGAAAACACTTCCATGACCCTGTCCTCATCAGGCTTATATTACAGTGTGTTGTTTTGGGAAACAAAGTGAGTACCCCCAGTACTTGAAGAGGCTTGCCACTCATCTGCACTGTGACTTTGGGGCTGATAGCCTGCACCTTGTTTCCTCATTTGTAAAGTGAGAATAGGAGTTCTAACTTGGAAACTGAATGAATGTGGGCTCAGTTACAACTTCATAAGATGATTGTGGTAATTCCATGTGCTTAATGCTTTTGAAATGCTCGATACATTGCCTGCTGTATAACAATGCTCAAAAATGGTAGCTTGGTTATTCCTATTGTAATCAACCACTGTATTGGCTTCCTATGTAGCAAGCCACAAAGTGCCTGGCTTAAAACAATAGGAATTTGCTCTCTTACACTTCTAGAGGCCAGAAGTGTGAATTCAGTGTCAGTAAGGCCACATTTCCTCTGTGACTCTGCGTAGAATCCTTCTTTTCCTCTTCTTGACTTTGGGGGATGGCTAGAAATTCTTGGTTTTACTTCCCTGTAGATGCATCTTACAATCTCTGCTTCTGTCACTACATGATTGTCTTCTCCCTGTGTGTCTCTCCACATTGTATTCCCTCTGTGGTTTCACATCATCTTATAGAGAGACACCAGTCTTACTGGATTAAGGGCTCACCTGACTCCACCATAACCTCATCTAAATTAATTATATCTACAATGAACCTCTTTCTAAATGAATTCACAATCTGAGGTACTGGAGTTTAGGACTTCAATATATCTTTTTGGAGGGACAAAATTTAACTCCTAACAGTTATGTAACTACTCAGTATGAAGTTCTGCCTCTTTACATATGAAAGGGTTCCTTCTGCTTCACTATTGGATATGGCAGTGTTCACGCTTCTTGCATTTTACCGCCTTCCTACTGGTTTTCTTTCAGATATGTGATACTGTGTAATGCAGAGTAAGGATAAATGAACAATTCTTCCACATTTAGATCCAGAGAGGACAAAGGAATAGTTCTCCACCTGTATACACAGGTGAGCAGAAGACAACCGCCAGAGCACGTTCTGTAAACAGCAGCAGAAGAAATACAGTCTTAGAAAGCCATCTATGTTTCAAAACTCCAGGCAAGCTTTGGCCTGGTAGGTGCCCAGTGATACTCTGCCATATCAAAACAAGCCTTAGAGTAGCTGTTTATTTATCAATTCTTAATTGAGTTGATGTTTACTCATGATTGCAAGCAGATGATTAATTTATTGCAGAGTCGGAGGAGTCAGATAGTGAGGAGATCGTTATAAAGAGAGATTATAATAGAGTTCTTTGCACTTGTGGGTCTGGTAATAAAAGATTGACTGATATAATTAGATGGGGCTTGGTAACAAATGCTATTACATTATGTCTGAATCTTATTTGAAAGTATTGGCCTTTTGTCTTAAACTTATTAGGAGGTGGCTATAGGTTAAATTGACACCTGATAGCTCTTCTACTCCTGCAAAAGGAGGGCTGAACTTCTGGAAGGAGTCAACTGTTTTGATGTTCAGAGGCAATGGCAAGGTATCTCTCAGAAGTCAGTTCTCCCTCTTGGTTCTCAGAACAATAGCAGGATTGAGAAGGTCTTTAGTTTCAGCATTGTCACTAACGTTCTGGATAACTCCGGGCCATCAAAGGGCTGTGTTCTCTCTGTACTATGTCTGTGGCTACCTTGAGATCTTTATCTTGGCCAAAGCCATCCTTGAGCAAACATAAAGAGAAAAAGAGAGGGAATAACTTTACAGTGTGGTGAGAAAATGAGCTATAAGTAAGATAGGCTGGAGGTACAAACCCAGCTGTAGTGGGTTGAATGGTAGGTCCCCTCCCCCAAAAGAGGCTGACCCACGGAAGCTATGAATGTGAACTTAATTTTAAAAAGGGTCTTTGTAGAAACAAGTAAGGATCTGAAAATGAGATGATCCTCAATTAACCACGTGGGCCCCAAATTCAGTAGAGAAGTATCCTTCTAAGAGACACTCAGAGGAGAGGTGGATGGAGAAGAGAAGTCTGTGGGAATACAGAGTTAGGCAACACAAGCCAAGGGATACCTGGCACCACTGGAAGTTAGGAGATGCAAGGAAGGGTTCTTCTCTAGAGCCTCTGGAGGGGAGCATAGCCCTACCAACACCTTGATTTCAGACTTCTGCCCTACAGAACTGTAAGAGAATATATTTGTGTTGTTTTAAGCCACTGAGTTTATGATAATTTGTTATAACAGCCAACAGCCATTGTAAACTACTATACCAGCTATGCAGCAAATTCCTTGTTTGGCTTTGGGCAAGTCTCTTCATCTTTCTAAGCCTCGGTTTTCTCATCTATAAAACTGTGGTTATTCTGCTTATCTCAGCATTGTGAGGACCAAATGCAAAGGCATGAGTACTGGCCCAACCCAGTGCTTGGTACATGAAAGGCATTGAAAGCATACCAGATTTCTTCTTCTGTCCTGTCCCATCCCTTTCCATATATGACATTTCAAGATGAAATCTCTTTCATCTTCTCCTCCTCCTAAAATATCTGCAAAACCAACAGCCCTCCCCTGAAGAATGTTCTATTCTTCGGGAGCTGTTCTTAAGGCTGTCAAAGTAGAGGCGAAAGCACGGTACAGCTGGTATTCTTAAGGCAGTTGGGTGAGAGCCATGAAGATATTAACATTTTTTAAAAATGCAGTTCACTGAACACAACCCTATAGTGGAGCAGCTGAAGTCCATATTGCAGTCACAGTGGGGCTGGCCAGCTGGGGTCTGTTTCCTTCACATGAGGAGGTCTCAGGGTACATTTTCAGGGCTGCAGAAGAGACAGCACACAGGAGCACATATAATATTCTGAGCTGCAGAAAGAAGCTGATATAAATGGTTTTGGCTGGATGGGTTCAGTTCACTGACTTTAGATCTAGAAAGTCATGACTGATTATATCCCACCCAATACAGGCTGGAGAAGTCATTGTTGGAATTTAGAGCATGTCTTACTTGAATAAATGTTTTTAAAAAGGCTGTGCTCTTCTGAGGCACCAGAAAGATGAGAAATTAAAAAGAGCACAGGTCTACATTTCATTTCTGTCCTTGATCAGCTGCATAACCTTGGGCCAACTGCTTAACTTCTTTGTGACTTCATCTTTATGGTGAGGTTGTTGGAGCCGCTCATGTCAGCACTAATGTTCTGTGGTTCCATGAAAACTTGAGTCGGCCCCCATAAGGTCAGGTCGTAGATCCATCTAGCCCACATCTTTTGTCTGGCATGATTCCTGAGGATAGTAGAATTGCAGGAAGGCAAGAAGGGAAGAAGATTTTAGAGAAAAATGTAGGGTGTTGTCTTATATGTTCCATCCAAAAGCTAGCAGTCATCAAGGGGAGAACTAGAGATTTCCTAGAAACCCTGAAAACCCTCCGTTCCCTCGTTCTCTTGAGGAACCTCTGTTGACGACAATTTCACCATCTCTAAATGGCACTGTGAACCCACTGCCTGGGTGGTTAGTGGGCAGGAGCATTCATGGGGATGGTCCCCTCTTATGAGGTCAGTGGTATTTGCCTTTGGGATGTTGAATCCCCTCACTTTGCCTTTTCTGCTGGAGGCTGCTTTCCTCAGACTTCTCCATGTTTCCTGGTACTGACTGACCAATTCATTAATGGTGATAGGGGAAAGGAATGGGAAGGAAATAAGCATTTTTTTGAGTGCCCATGTGAACTTTATACCATGAAGCATCTACCATCACAGCTACCTTCTGAGGCAAAAACTTTATTCCCATTTTAGAATTTATAAACCTGAAGCAAGGAGATACTTGGTAAGTTGAGCAAATTGCTAACTAGTAAGGACGATATTCAGTAACCCATGTCTCTCTAGGAGCCTGAACTTCATGGCATCCTACCCCTACACCGTGAGGTGAGGCCCCACCTACCAGCCTGTGTCTCTGGGTTTGTGTGTTGTACACCAGGTACTGGACTAAGGGGAGTGGTGGTGGGGGTAGAGGAGAGTGGGGAAGAAGAAATATGAAAAATTATTTGTCATCTTTGCTCTTGAACTTATTATCTAATTAGATAAATACAAGTACCATAAAGGAGATACATAAGACAAGTTAACACTTTTATCAGCAATATAATAGAGACATGATGACAGCCGCTAACACTACGGCAGTTACTATACGCCATGTGCGAGAACCTCTCCAAGTACTTTGTCACTTGTTCATTTCTACAACCTTCTGTCGGTTTTTTATAGCTGAGGAAGCAAAGGCACAGAAAGCTTGAGAAACTTGACCAAGGACCCCAGCGTTTCATTTCCAGTTATGGAGCTAGGACTCAAATCCAGGCTGCTGAGCCTCTCTGCTCCACTGGTTATATTATTACTCACCAAACAAGAGAATTGAAGGCCCACTTAAGGCTCACTGCGAAGAAAGAAGATCACCTCCTGGTGATACTGGTGGGTTTTATAGAGGAAATGGTACTCCAAAGGCCCATTTGAAAATTGCCGTATATCATATCAAAGAATACATTTCTAATGATGCAGTTTGCTAGCAGCTCAGAACAGGACCTTGCAGTAGAGGCTGAGCTTCTCCAACTTCCCCAATCTCATATTTCCGACCAAACTACCTATTTTCTTTTGAGTTCTAACCTGAGATTTCCCTCTGAAATGAAGGGGGTAGAAATCAGTTATTTTGAGAACATGTTTCCCTTGGGGGAAGCAGTGCTTGGAACCAGGGGCCCCGGGAAAGTTACACTAATCCACAGCTAACTATGGGCCGTGATAGGATCTTGGAGTGTCAGGTTCTGCAGTTTTTCCAGAAGCACCGATAGGAGTGAGTGCAACAGAATTATGGGCCTGGGTCAGTCCGCATGGCATTTCTTTAGTAAAAGCAAGAGCCTTGTCAATTGCAACCCCACTTTAAGGGGTGTGTGGGATTGAAACAAGATGGTTTAAAGAAGGGACTAGTGTCTGTGCTCCAGTCTTTTTTGCATTGCAAGCAAGCACCCCCGTGCTAAATACCAGGGGGTCTTGATAACCCCATGCAAAGGTGGGTACAACTGAGGCACGTGGGGAACCAGATTGGGAGAGGCAGCCAACAGAGCCAGGTGGGTTCTTGGAGTGATCTTGTGAATGATGGCAGTCAGATCAGGCGCCAACATATTTTAGGGAGGAAAACAATGAATTTACTGCCATGACGAGGTAATACCCTCCAGGTTCCCACACCCCTTACACTGTGTTTTTTTCCACCAACTTGTTCACTGATTCACCTCACCCTCTTTCCTCCTCTATCTCTCACTCCTGCCTCAGCTTTCTGATTTCGCAAATCAGGAGATTGTGACTTGGAGAGAAGAGACTTACCCAAGTGGCTTATGTAGTTGATTGTTTTCAGAATATGAAACCACAGTTTCTGACTCCTGGTTTGAGGACTCGATTTCCTAGTAATGCTGTACTGAAATCTGGATTTCCCTTTAAGGCAAAGAGAAA
Source organism: Mustela putorius furo (assembly GCF_011764305.1). Taxonomy (NCBI): domain Eukaryota; kingdom Metazoa; phylum Chordata; class Mammalia; order Carnivora; family Mustelidae; genus Mustela; species Mustela putorius. The sequence continues at coordinate 7,066,298 of NW_025421449.1, forward strand.
AATAAGGGAGTCTTGAGACGTCTCTGAACTTGGATTTGAATTTGAGGCAACAACCTTAACTTTGGATGAGATGGTTGGCTATTAACCATGAAACCCTTATGAAATGAGTTTGGTCAAAGGGGTTTGGGGAACTGTTTTAGAGTTGAGTGCCTCTGTGACAACCAAAAACATTTACTGTTTTGAAAACAAATATGTATCCTTTTGTAATATTCAGGTGTGGGTAGATCTGGAATACTCTTTTTAGAAAAACATTTGCTGGGAAATCCACTCACCTAGTGTGATAATTAAAAATGGTCACATTATTTCCTATCCCTATGTTCATGACCCTTGGCAGTGTGACTATCTCTCCCATCAACAGTATTTACTCTATCCACCTCTCAAATCTAAACTTGACCTTGAAATTTTTTTGATCAGCGGGCATTACCAAATATGGTGTAGTAGAGACATAGGAAGTATCTGTGCCTTGGGACTTACCCTTTTGTTGAACACCCTGAGATGGCCATGCACACAGATTGGTTTTACTAGAGGTTGGAATAAACTAGAACAGAAAGAAGAGACCCCCTTGGGTCAACCAGTCTACAGCTAATCTGCCACCTGACTGTAGTAACACAAATGATCTCAGGTGAGAAACAGCTGAGCCCTGCCGAAATTTCTGACCAAAAAAATCACGAACAAATACAGTGGTTGTTGATTTAAGTCACTAAGTTTGTGGTCTTCTGTTACAGCAGTAGGTAACAGATATGCCTAGCATTTCTAGCAATTATCTTCTTAGACATTAACTCAGTTTCACAAGAGTTATCCAATAACAAGCCCAGTCTAGACTTTTCTCCCTCAGGTTTAGCTTGGTGTGAGAAGGAAGGAGGAGGAGGAAGTGGAAAGAACTTCTTAAAGTGTTTTGTTTTGTTTGTTTGAGAGGTTTTTCCCTCAACCTAATTTATTTTTCAGACTCATCCGATTTGATTTCCTCTTCCTGACTCAAGTCTGAACTGCATTCAGGTGTCCTTGCAGTTGAATTTGATAGTTACATTGGCCATTTTTCTGTTTGCCTTTTTTTTTTTTTCAAATTTTATTTATTTGACAGAGAGAAAGAGATCACAAGCAGGCAGAGAGAGAGGCGGAAGCAGGCTCCCCGCTGAGCGGAGAGCCCGATGTGGGGCTCGATCCCAGGACCCTGGGATCATGACCTGAGCTGAAGACAGAGGCTTAACCCACTGAGCCACCCAGGCGCCCTTTCTGTTTGCTTTTAAACCTGCTCTCAAACCCTGCTCTGCTTTGTATGTGTCACAGGGGCTTATCCTCAGAAACTATTTCCCAGGTTCCCTTGTCCGCTGGAGTCAAACCAGGTTCAGACAGTGAAAGGCACTAGTGAGAGATAGCAGGTGGGAAGAAGAGAGAAGAAGCCAGTGTCTTTCTTTCCTGGTCTTTCTGCCTCTGATGGACATTTCTGGCAGTGGCTGGGTCTCTTCTATGGCTCCAGCTCCTGTGGGAAGCCCTTTCCACCATGGTCCCAGTCCTCACTCACTGTGCCACCCTGAGTCCAGCTTCCGTCAGGGCACTTCGGTTCCCAGATTGCAGTAACCTTCTCTTTGACCCTTCAGTATAGAGATGGTGGCAGCTTTCTGAACTTCTATCCTCTGGGTAGCCTTCTCTTCTCTTGCTTGCTATTTCAGCTCCTCTAATACCTTTGAATTAATACCCCGTATTGCATTTTCTATTTTTGAATGACCTCTCCTGGAGTTTTGTTTTCTCGACTAATCTCTGACTTTTATGGTAGGATTCAAGGTCTCTAGAAGGGAAAGAGTGAGGAATATAACAAAACTCACCTTATGGAGAAATACTTAAAGGAGATCTGTTTTCTTTGTACCTATACAGAGATCAATTTAACTTTAACCTTACAGTAAAGGGCACTTCATTTTGGCTTAGAGTTGAAGGGCGTTGCTATATTCAGCCTTATCATGTGTCTGAGGTAAGAGGAAAAAGGCATAAATGCATGACAGTGTGTGTTAGTGAATCCAGTCCTCTGGATGTCCCACAAAGATTCTGTGGCATGACCTTTCCCAAATAGTCTAGGATAGTGGTTCTCAACTAGGGCAGTTTTGACCCCCTGGAATCATTTTTTGGGGAGACCTTTTTAGTTTTTACTCTTGGGATAGGTGTGTGCTATGGGCTGTGTGCTAGTGGGTATAGACTAGGCATTCTGCTCACCATTCTATGATGCACAGGACAACCTCATAACAAAGAATAGTCTGCTCTAAAATATTAATAGTGCAAAGTGTGAGATACCCCTGGTTAGGAATTGCTGATTTCATGTCAGTTTTTTCCCAACTCCCTTAGCATGTGTAGGCAATACTTTGCTTTACCCTATCTTCATCTTCTTGAAGACCTGAAAATGTTTCTTTATGTTCTAAGTGGTGCCTCTTTGGTTCTGAGCAGAAGAGACTGTTTCCTCATTTTTAAAAAAATGGCTTTCTGGCTCAATTTCTTATGCTAATAGCAGAGAAGTAGATTGAATCCTTCAGAGGAGGACCTGAATCAAGGTAGGAATCAGATGTAAACAGGAACGAATTTGCAAGAAGTAGGCATTTGGTTTAGTTTTTGCTTATGGGCCAGAAAGATGGCTGTAGCGTCTCTAAACCTTTGGGAATTCTGTTTTCTAAAGCTATCCTTGGTGAGGAACATCATTCCAACATCTGCCACAGCTGAAGGCTTTGCACCGGACAGCGTATCATTAGCTTAAGAACAGAGTGAGCATGTGCAGATGGGCCTATAATTTTTAATATGACATTGGCCATAATTTATCATGTCATACCACCCACTCACAACAGGCCCATCAAATGAAATGCTAAATGCCTTTCTTATCAACACTTGATGGGAAAATACTGTTCTGGCATCTTCCTCTAAAGGAAACAGAAATCCAACCATGTTCTTTGCAGCCTAGAGCTCTTGTACACAAGATCAGAATTGTTTTTCTCCCCCCAGATTTATAGACATTTACAAGAAAGCACATCCTGTTTGGTATTTAGAGGGGAAATGGAGTGAGAGACAATTATTTAATAAGTTTCTTTTTCTTGAAATTTGTTCAAGCTGTTTTATGACTTATAAAAACTCATATATATTTTTTCCACTCTTAGGAGCAGCTTGCTCTTTTCCATTCTTATTTTCCACACTGACTTTTTGTGGCTGACCCATGTACCAATTATTAGAACTCCTTGGGCAGTGGTTAGTTCCTCCACAAAATGGGTATAGTCATAAAATATTGACCCCAGAAGAAAAAGGGCTTAATTCTGAGGCCTGGGGTGAAGTCCATGTGTTAGAGTCCTATTAAATTAAAGTCCTATTAAATTAAAGGCTCAGTTTCTACTGTGGGTGCCAAGACTGGATCCTTCTTTCCCTGTTGGTGGCACCACTCAATAGTGCAGACTTTCTGCAAAACTTGGGTGGCACCCAGTCAGCCCAGGCCTGGCAGGGAAGTCGGATTGAAGGCAGAATATGTTCTTAGGACATTACAACTGTGTGGATCTTCTCAGGGCTGGACTGGACTCTGGAGCCAAGAGAAAACTGTTTCTCACATCCGTAAGAGGTAGACAATTGGAAGGGAAATCTTCAACTTCCGAAAATTTTAAGGAGATGGAAGTGTTCCTTCTTTTCAGATACCTGCCTGTGTTTGACCCTTTAATCATTTTAACAAATCACAGTAATGCACTTCTAGATGGTATCAGCTAAAATGCCTGGAGAATGGGTCCTGGTTCATTTAATTTCCTAGTTAACTTAGGGGAAGCCACAGATGATGATTCTTTTTTAGTATTTTTTAAAAATGTAATTTATTTTAATTTTATTTTAAATTCCAGGATAGTTAATATGCCACAGATTGTTCTTGATTCAACCTAGTTAAATATAATTTCTGTGACTAAGGTTCTCAGTGCTGAGTCATCCTTCTCAGATCCCTGGTAGAGGAGACGGCTGGGTGACGATGCACTGATCCCCAAATACTTCTGACATTTCATGAAGCATGCCTGAAAGATGAATGCTAAAAAAAAAATAATAATAATAAAATAAATAAAAAATCAATCCACAACTTTGCCTTTTTTTAAAAAAATTGCATTCCTATGAATTGAGGTCTGGTTGTGACAATTAAGAGGACATGAAGAGTTACAAAGCCTGGCCTGTCGTAAGCTCTCAGTAAATGATAGTAAATCCTCAATGTTACTACACGAAAGCATTTTTACTTTTAAGCAGTGCTTTTTATAAAATATTATGGTACGTTTCTAGGCTGACCTTGAAGTAAAATACTAACACAACTTTGTAAAACCAAAATGTGAATGGGAAAGGAGTATCAATTTTTCCTCGTGAGCAGGTTTCAAATCTCTTATTTGGAAGATTTAAATGTAAGTTTGAAGAAGTAGGACCGAGGTCACGTCTTCCCCTGTTGGACATTCTTTCTGATGAATAAGTATTAAAACTGCTTTGAATTTGGTTTCCCCCTCAGATAAGGATTTATTTTTTCCATACGGTCTTTTCTTTGCACCTGAAGGAGCATTGAGGGTGAAAAATAGAGGCCTGTTTCCTGTTCCTAACTGGAACCCTCAGAAGGTTGTCAAACCAGAGCAACAACTCTGTGGGATTTATGCCTGGGACCTGTCAAAGTAAAATGATCATAGCAAGCCCTCTCTGCTATCAATCAAAGGTGTATTGGGGATGGCAAGGACAGGCATTTTTCAAACTTTTTTACTGTGCATATTTAGGTTTGTGCCTGGGGGAGGAAGAGCTCCTTTGAACAGCTCTTGTAGATTTCTTTTCCATCAGATGGCAGCTCGCAGAACTGCTTAATCTTCCCCGAAGGGCTTCTCTCATTGGCCTGCTGAGAGTACATTCGGGGACGATCCAACAGCAGATTCCAGAGAACAAGGCATCGTCCTGAGAGGACACGTGATGCGAGTCTGGTCCCTCCGAGGTCATGCCTTGGAGAGTGGACTGTCTATTTACGCTTATCTGCCCTCCCTTCTGTAAGGATCGTGGGGGCCTTTGCAAAAACAGACCCTAAAGCAGACGCTGCCCTCAGAAGTTGTGTGTGTTCTTCTGTCCTCTGAGGCCATTTCCGCATTGGTCAAGGCAAAGGTTGAAGGGGAAGGGACAAGGAGACGGGTCCCCCGTTCGTTCCTGTCTGTCAGAGATCCACTCTGTCACGATAACATTCAGGGAGTCTGTTTATCTGTCCGGCTACTGGAGGTTAAGGCAAGGGTAACACAAAGAAGAGAAGAAATCCTGTTTGAAAAGTTTACAAATCCTGCCACAAGGGCTGTAAACAGAGTTCAGCCGGTGGTGGAATGTGTAAAATACTGCCACATTGATAGGGACCTGACTCTCTAGCACTACAAACCCGCTCATGTAAACAGAGGAACAGTTGCTGCCGATCGGGTCTGTTTTGGCTTAAAGTCTGAAGAACACATTGCCTTCAAAGTGAATTCTTAGGTGTCACTTCCCATAAGTTATGGCAGAAGATTACAAAGCTACTGATATAACATATTAGTTTGATGGACAGAATTATACCCCCAACGCTTCCTGCTCTCCCCAATGACGCACACTAACTTAGTGTGCTGTGACAGCTGACTTGATTTACCACCAGTCCGGGAGGCCAACCGGGAGAGGGAACGTTCACATGGACGCGGGGCCTGAGACTGGCCCAGAGCCTAGTTTATAAAGCTGCCCTGTAATTCACCACAAATGTGTCACCATTAAAAGAGGAAAAAAGGATTGCAGATAATAAATACTCTCTAATTTATTAGCTAACAACAAAGAGATCAGAGCCAGTTGTGATGTGATTGTTTGACATAATATTGTCAAGGAAAAAAAAGCTAAGTTGACCAGAGAGGTAAATTACACATTCAAGCAGATGCATCAGATCTTGGCTTGTCACAAGCCCAGCTAAACAAAACACCAAACAGAGGAGAGAACTGGCAAAGAGCAGAGTCATTTATCTCTGAAAGAGACATATTCAAGAGCAAGTGAAATAAGACATAGTTCTTTTGGACTTGGTCAGAGGCCAGGTTTTAACTGTTATAAATTAAAGGTTTTGTGTATTGGATTTGGCAATTCTAGTTGCTTTTGTCATGGTAGAGAGATATTGGATTTTTCCGCCTGTCTTAAACCCGTGGTTTGGTCAGCTGGGATGTCTATCCTTGCAGCTAGCTGTTGGAGGGCCTGTGCATTCTGGTAATTAGAACAAATATCAGAATGACTTTTGTATGCGGCCCGTTATAAAAGCAGTGGCTTTAGAAAACGTCTTAATCGCCTTGTTTTTGTATGATTTCCTTCATTGTGGTAATTTAGGAATACTTGTACAGGACACCGCACAGGGATTTATATTCATATCAGAGTCATGGGATCTTGGGGTTGGAAAAAAACGTTGCGTCCTGCATCCCACCCAGGATGCGCAGATAGCTGTGTGGTGTTGCCTGGAGGCCTTCCAGGGTCTCTGAGCATCTGCTGCGAGTTAGGACAATAGAGCTCAGAGTCACCCTGTGCCCGCTGGGCTTTTGTTCTTGTGTAAGCTACTGCCCAGAAAAACTCTCCCCTCTAGTACTTGGGAAGCTGGGTTTTCAGACCTAAATGGTCGCCTCTGCTTTGTCTCTTGTTTTATTTGTCCTCAGTGTTAGCCTGTTGTTAGAACTTAGATTTCTAGGTTTTATTCAGCAATCTGAAGGCAAGGATGGAATATAATTGAGAGGCTGGAGGAAATTCCGTTCTCATGGGTATTGATTCAAAGAACAACAGTTTTTTGGTTTTTTGTTTGTTTGTTTGGTTTGGTTTGCTTTTCTTTTTCTGTTTTTCTTTTTTTGGGGGGGGGTATATGTAGTTGTTCTGCTGTAAATGGACTAGAATCTCTTTCTTTTTTCTTTCTTGCTTTTTTCTTCGTTTTTAATTAATTAATTATTTTTTGCAGAACCTTATCATGATAGTTTTTGTGAGATGTTTTGTTGAAATCAATATATTATGTTTATGTTCTCACTGATGTACCTGTTTAATAGAAGCTTCTAAATGACAAGAGAGAAAAAAAGAAGAGGGGGTGGGGTGTCTGGGAGAGGTTGATTTGGCCTGGGTCATCCTAGGTGAAAAGGATTTGTTACTGTCATTTCAAAGTGCTCATATATCCTACCTTTAATAAAGTCTTTTACATTTTTTTAAGATTTTATTTATTTATTTGACAGACAGAGATCACAAGTAGGCAGAGAAGCAGGCAGAGAGAGAGGAGGAAGCAGATTCCCAACTGAGCGGAGAGCCCGATGCGGGGCTTGATCCCAGGGCCCTGAGACCATGACCTGAGCTGAAGGCAGAGGCTTTAACCCACTGAGCCACCCAGGCGTCCCAGTCTTTTACATTTTTGAGGAGAATGAGACTCTCCCCTTCCTCCAGGGGGGAAAATAAAAGAGAGAGAGAGAGAATCTGAATCTGCTTTTCCCCCATGTGATTTTTGAAATGTTATAAAGATTTCCATGATCAGGTCTATATGAATTTTTTTGTTGCTGTTATAAAATAAAATACTTTCTGTCTGGGTCTACACACCTAGCTTTTTATGTTTCTCATAAGCTCTCTAAGGGCTTCCATCTTTTCTTTATCTCTGTTTTCTTTTTTATCTCTGCATTCATCTTTCCAACTTGAAGATATAATTTCATGATGGAGAAAATAACAAAACAAGACCTTATTAATTCTGCCTTCTCTCTGGCATTTGAAGGTTTTTTTGTTTTGTTTTGTTTTAGTCTGCTTTTCCGACAGTAAACTTGTTTTCTTCCTTTGAGCATTGCTTTTGTAAGTGACTTCTTAAAATCTGAGTTCATCAGAATGTCTCCCATGCAGTCATATTGTTTTGATTTCTTTGGCTGTATCCCCATTCTTCTTGGTTCTCCAACCTTCTTTGTTGTTCATTTTCATTAATTATATACCCAGAATTTTATTTTTAGTGGCATCTTTCCTTCTTAAGTTTCATGCCTTATTAGAGTCAATATGGAAAGGCTATTTTTATTTTCCCTGATTAAAAAAGGTGCTAATTAAATGGAGGGTATTTATATGTTTATGTTCCCGAATTTCTCTGTCATTAACCAACTATGCATGGTCACTTTCTCCAAGGGATCTCATATCTTTCATACTACCAGTATTTGTATACTGTGTGTCTGGTCCTTATTAGCATTCGCTATGCTCAATGAGCTATTTTCTGTAATGTTATTATCTTTCTAGTATGTTTACTAAGTGAATTCCTGTTAAATTCTCCTGGTTTCCAAATAAGACTTCCTTTTCTTCCCCATCTGCTATTCTCTTTCCTTTCAGTTGGAAATACCTTCCTTTTGAACAAGGTGTACTCTAGCATTGTCACATTCTGGGCATGCATGATTACCTGCCCTCACGAGTTTATTTCAAGTTCATTTTATTTTAGGATGCTACAAACTCCTCCCCACCCCCAGGACTTCTTCTTGCATCTGGGATATGGCAACAAACCCCTCTTAGCCAGGCTTCCTAGGTCCTCTTAACCTTGCCTTCCATGGACCTTTTTAGCCTTACCTTCTAGAAGCTTCTCCCTCAGACTTTTTCTAGTCATTTTAGTTAGAGGACAAACAAAACAAACAAAACAAAAGGTCATTAAAATGCCATATCTTTCATTGCTTTTTGTTTTTTTTTTTTCCTCTATGAATAAGAAAATAATTTGTGTCAAATGAACTTTTGAAGTCTTAGGACATACAGTCTAGGGCCAACCCAAATTAGAAGTGACTCCTAATTAATACTTCCAAAAAGGGCATTTTCAGCTGTTCTTTAAATCATCAAGGATTTACTAGAGAGAGATGACTCTTGTGGTACTGGTTTATATCCATTGGGAATAAGACCTAGAATTTCAGAAGCATCGATTCAGAGAGAAAACTTCAGGACTCTGAGGACAGCAGGAGTCTGTAGTCACCCATGAGCACTGAGTACCTGAAGTACACTGATATGTCTACACATTGCTACATATCACTGTCATTATTCAGTCCACAACCATTGCCAGGATAGCTAAAAAGCAAGATTTCACATTAGACAGAGCTAGGAAAGTCCATCTCTTCTGAACCAAGAAGATGGAGTATGAGCCAGATTGCAGATCACAGGGCCCAGTGGATGGGATTGGTGAGGAAATGGATAGAGAATACAGTAGCTTGAAGGCAACATCAGGCAAAATAGATTTAAATCATTTTGAGAGAAATAAATCCTAACAATGGATACATTGTGCCAAAGAAATGAAGCTCAGGAAGGAAGGAATTGATTAGGAAGTATACCAAACAGAATAAAATGTAGCAGAAAGGCACATATTGGAGAGAATAAAATGTTTCAATTTGAAGGGTGTGGGGTTTCCCAAGATACCACTGACCAGCTATAAAGCAAATGAATAAATTATATAGCCAAGTCAAATGTACAGTCAATGAGAATAGGTTATTATAGACAAATGGTATCATGTAACCAGTTTCATCTTTACAATTATACTACCCATTATGTTATTTTTTTTAGATCTTCCAAGAAAAGCTGGAGTTTTACCTGATTCCTGATAGAGGAAACTTACCTTACAATTGGTATTTAATTAATTAGAAATTAATTAGATATAGGATATTGTTTGTTGGTTTATCTTGGTCCAGGGAACCTTAATGATTTTCTGGAATTAGAAGGGGATTTTACTATAATAAACAGAGTATCACCATGTAAGCTTTTTAATTACCTTTTCTTCCAGTGAAAAGTTAGTTCTATCTCATCACTGTGCTAAAAGGCTCAGAGCCATCAATTATCTTCATTTTTCTGAAAAATTTGGAGGTTTTTAGGTCAATACTGAAATCATTAGGTCTGTCCCCGGGAATTTCCTCCTGCATGCAAGCATATTCATTTACTATTTCTGGTATATTTCATTCAGGCTCCTTTGGAAAATTTTATTTTTTAAGGATTTAAAAAAAATATTTTGTTCATTTATTTGAGAGAGAGAGAGAGTGAGCGAGCAAGCGAGAGAGCACACAAGCAAGAGCAGAGGGAGAAGAGAAACAGATTTGCCTGCTCAACAGGGAGTCTGATGCAGGACTCAATCCCAGGACTCTGGGATCATAACCTGAAATGAAGGCAGATGCTTAACTATGTTACCCAGGCACCCTGAGAATTTTTATTTTATATGTCCTTCTCAACATTAATGAAGTTTATTAACGGTGATCTTTGCAGTAGAGTATCAAGGGTAGGGCAGAGAGTATTGTCTTTAGAGAGTTTTAAAACAATAACAAAACCAACTAAAACTTAGTCTGTATTTTATCATCACCATTATGCAGGCAGCCTTAGTATCTGGGAACTCGGCTACACATATCTGAGAGTAAGTTCATAGTGGTTTGGTATCATTGGAGATTATTTTGGGTGGTCAATATCTTCAAAACCCTGGTAGTACATTTTCCGGCACTTAAACAATGGATTTGAAATAGTCATAGTTCAGTGATTGAAAGTTAAAGAAACAGGTCTTGAACTATTTCAATTCTGTCATTCTACAAGACGATTTGGAGCATCTATAGGTACTTGATATGGAAAACACTAAAATAGAAGGCAGACCATGAGGTGTACTATTTTTCTTCATTCATGAAATTTTCTAATACATTTGAATTATATTTTTAAAATTATAATTTGTTTTCTTTTTAATTGCTCTTTATTTTAAGACCAAAAAACAAAGAAAAAATTATTATTCATTGTTATGGGATTATAACTGAAAAAAATTGTATACATATATGTATTTAAGGAAAGGTCTTAACCATGATCTGCTCCTCCTGTCAAATATGCTAGGTATGGCACTGGGTACTTGTATTTTTTTGGTTATAAGTGATTAAAAACTCAATTCAGATTGCCAAAGGAGAAAAAATGATGAAATTTAATTAGCTCTATCAGTTAGCTTTTGCTTAGTAATGAAGCAACATAAAACCGAATGGCTTAAAATGAAAGTTATTTACTTGGTCACAATCCTTGGATTGGCCAGGTGATTCTTTCTAGGCTCCCTTTGCCAAAATGAATGACCTCACTGTCTGGAGTTTCAGCTGGATGGCTCGAATAGCTCTCCAAATGGACTTTCTTCTAGGAAGCTAGCCTGTGCTTTTTCACTGGTGGTGGAAACTTTCCCCTAATAGGAGAGCACAAACGCCAATGCTCAAGTATCTTCAACCATTTACTCATATTACATTTGTTATTGACTCATTTTCTAAAAAAGCTGCATGGCCAAACTCATATTCCAGGGTGGAGAAATAGCTTCTACCTCCTGGAGGAGTGGCAGGGTCATTTTGTGAAGTGGAGTATACATAGGGATAAAAGGAGCAATTGTAGTCATTTTTATGAATAATCTACCACAGACCCACAGAGCTGTGTTAGGTTCAGGTTCAGATAACTATGTCAGTAATTTCTCTCTCCGCATCTCATTTCTGCTTTTCTGTGTAATTTGGCTAGGTTTTTTGGTTTGTTTTTAACAAGTTCTGGTGAGATAGCCAACCTCAGCTAAAGGATTACTCTGGCCAATGTAACAACCTCACTGGAAAGAAGGCTCTTTCTCAATGGTTCAGACAAAATTGCAAGATTGACTTTCATTGGCTGGATTTCAGTTGCATTCCAACCCATGAACCGGTTACTAGGGTCTGGTCCATAGCTTGTACCAGGAGATGGGGTCAGCTCCATCTGAATCACATGAAATGAAACATAATAAGTACTGGTTCTCCAGAGAAAATTGTGTTAATCGTTGTCACCAGAAGAAAAGTGAATTAATGCTGTATAATCAAAACCAAGAGCCTTTGACGCCATTGATGTGCTCCGGTCACAGCTTCAAGGAGAGAATTAGTTTGGCTTGCCTGCTTAGGTTTATTGTGGTTGTTTAAACTCACTTCTCATAAGCCTTGGAAAGCAACACAAATGCTTTCCATAATAGGTCTATAAGGCAAGCTGTATTTGTATTGCACGTTTTTTCAAAGTCATGTGCACAAATATTTTTATAACAAATTTACAAAGGCAGACAGCATCTTTGCATGATGAACCCATCATGTAAATGTACTGATGTGCCATCTGAGTGCAACTGCAGAGATGTGACCAAAAAGAAGCAAAACAAAACAAAGAAAAAACTCCAGAAATTCAGAATGACATTTGAGCAGTGTACATCGATTTACAGGGTTATTGGGGAAAACACATTTTGGAATACACAAATTTTGGCTATAGAATTGGAAAGTAAACTCCAGAAGCCTACTTCTCAGAGTCAAGAATTACTTGGGTTCTCAGTGATTGAAATCCCCAGCACCAGTGTTCACTTATGCCAGCTTCATGTTGCCAGCAAGCTCTACTCCTGCCACCAGCTTCTCATTGATGTGCTTTATCGTTCATGGGTGATTCTCAGTGAAAGAGGGTGAGTGGGTTGATGGAAAGCCCACTTACCTGTATTCAGGGTTAGTTCTGGCTCCACCACAAAGGGGAATAGATAAATCCCTTCCCCTTCCTCGGCCTCAGGTTCCTTATCTATCAAGTGCATGATTCCAGCAACTGATCTCAAAGAGCTCTTCCGGCATATCTGTGTTTTGGCCCCAACACCTTCTCCGAATGGTCTTTGTTCATTCCCCTGTCCTCTGTGTGACTTGTTTAGCCCTTGGCTGGGGGATGTGCACTGACCTCTTCTTCGGAGACTGTTTCCCAGGCTTCTAAATCTGTGGCTTTGGTCCTTAAATTTGGCTGGCTCTCAGTTTTCTCCCCAAGGAGAATCCCCTGGACAAGTTCATGCTTTCCAGCAAGTTTACTGGAAGAAATAGTGTCCAGCAATGAGATTTGTGACCCCCCTGTGTCACAGTTGGTACAGGCCCTGGCTTGTGCCTTGCTTCACTGGGGACATGCTTGCTGCCATTTGTCCTTCCCTAAATCCTTATTACCCATTTTCTCTACAGAAAATATAAAGGTGCCCTAACAAAATATCTCTCATAAATAAGTAGAACTGTTTTTGTGGGATTTTATGAAGATGTTACTGTTAGCATTTTGGGAAATCTTTGTAGTTGATTTTCAATTTATTTTCAGGATCAGAAAAAAAAAAAGTGGTATGTCATTCTTTTGAAAGGTACCTTTTATTTTTTATTTTTATTTTTTAAAAGATTTTATTTATTTGACAGGCAGAGATCACAAGTAGGCAGAGAGGCAGGCAGAGAGAGAGGAAGGAAGCAGGCTCCCTGCTGAGCAGGGAGTCCGATGTGGGGCTCCATCCCAGGACCCTGGGACCATGTCCTGAGCCGAAGGCAGAGGCTTTAACCCAATGAGCCACCCAGGCGCCCCGAAAGGAACCTTTTAAACTTCAATGATTGATCTTAACTTGGGGGTGTACCTCTGAGGTCATCTTTCTCTTTCTATGAAGTTGATTTCAAGGCAAACTTGTTTCTAATGATTGTTTCAATTTGTTTTATTATAATCTGGGTCTAAAAAGGGAACTTCCAAGAAAGTCGTTTTTCATGGCCCTTGATTTGTCTCAGTCTTTCTCTTGTTTATGGTTTTGCAAAGCATCACTTAAAAGCGGCATGAAGTTCAAAGAAAAAACATGAAAACACTCCAGTGTTAGAAATGGAGTTGATCTCTTACTTGAATTCAGAGCTGTTTCCGAGGAGGCCTTGTTTCCCCAGGTTTGTGTCATGGTCACTTGTCGTTTTGCCTTTTAGGCATCAGTAATGCATTCTTTCATAGCACATCGCTTGAGTTCCCGTGTAACTTGTCTCACGTATGGACAGTGTTTTCTCCCCGACTAGACTGGGATCCCAGGCAGCTACTGTGCCTTGCCCATCCCTGAATGCCCTGCACCTGGCCGGACACCTGCTAGATGGTACATGCTTGCTGGGTGGTACACACCGTTGTGTGCTCAAATGGAAAAATAACACATAGACCATAGATGTTGGAAGAAGGAAGTAAGCGGATTTTGTTAATTTGGGATCCTGAGAGAGTTAACTTTGTAAACTTGGAGGCTCTCCTTTGTTATAGTGGCAAAACCACTATGGACTCTGATAAGTCCCACAGGTTTAAAAAGAATAGGAAGCTCTCTTCAGCCCTCTCCAATTCATCTCTCATTATAATGAGGGGTTTGCTTTCAACATAACATACTGAGAAGTCATCTCACAAAGGGCTGAACTTGTTACCACGACTTGGAAGGGGCCAGTGTACTCTAAAGGAAACCTGAGAATTGGGTTCATTCATCCTTTGTTCCCCGTTTTAGCAGTGAGGTGTACCTTTAATGCTGGAGGGAAGCCTGTAGAAATGTGTGTGTGTGTTTTTTCTTTTTTTTTTTTAGTATATGGAGAGGCAGGCAGAGAGAGAGAGGAGGAAGCAGGCTCCCTGCTGAGCAGAGAGCCCGATGCGGGACTCGATCCCAGGACCCTGAGATCATGACCTGAGCCGAAGGCCGTGGCTTAACCCACTGAGCCACCCAGGCGCCCCAGAAATGTGTTTTTTATTTAGAGGTGGGATGGTCATTTTAGTTGGGTGAATGTGGGTATAAAGATTTGAATCAGGGGCACCTGGGTGGCTCAATAGGTTAAGCCTCTGCCTTTGGCTCAGTTCATGATCTCCGGGTTCTGGGATCGAGCCCTGCATTGGGCTTTCTGCTCAGCAGGGAGCCTGCTTCCCCCTCTCTCTGCCTGCCTCTCTGCCTACTTGTGATCTCTGTCTGTCAACTAAATAAATAAAATCTTAAAAAAAAAGTTTTGAATCAACTTCATTGCTTCTCATGTTGTCTTTCCAGGGGGCAATTCAACACTTCAGATCTTTAAATTGCAGAGGTTTTACCCCATCAGAGAGGTGTCTCTTCGTACTCCCTGTATCTGCTCTGTTTTTATTCTTGGGAGAGGTGTCCTGAGTAATGAGGAGAAAGGGACACAGTGAAAAACATACAACAATATTTTCAGACATCTTTCAGACATGAGAAAGGGAAATGAATGGGACACTATAATCATATGGGAAATGGTGAGAGATAAGAATCATACCCCATACCTAACCTTCTGGAATCATCCTTGCCAATTTCTTATGTGGGGTTCAGTAAATTAAATAAGCTTTCCTTAGCCCGGTACAGCCTGTGATAGCATAAGCCTTCATTGTGGTATCACAGGCAGACATTCAGCTTTGAAGACAGGAAACTGACACCTTTCAAAAGTGAAGGAAACTGTGGCAATTTGAAACATTCCAACCATATTAATTCCAGTGACAGTTATCCTTTAAGTCACTTGAAATGGATTCCCCTTTTCAACTTGCAAAATTTATATTTGATCCTTGTGACCTCTGGGACCCGCAGAGAGGGCGTGTCTCACAGGAGGCAGTAGTCGGGAAATTGCTGATCCAGTCCTTTTCATGTCTTTCCTCACCCCTTTGCTCTTCCCTGTACTTGATTCATGTTTCTACGGTGAAACCTCACAATTTCAAAAGAAAGGTTGGGTAGCGTGGAGTTCTTTATTTAAGGGCAGAATTTTTATTATTGCTTTTCCATGTAGACTGAGAGTATCATCTGTCAGGTTTCAGGGATCAGGACTTCCACATTCCGTCTTGGGCTCCGTGATTTCATCAGACATCATCAACCCCTGGTTAACAAAATTGCTTCCCCTCACTGTGCTCGCACCCACAGCAGTCAGGGCGTGCTTTCTCTATCCCGGGAACATTCTGGAATGTGTGATTTTCTCCAATTATGGGCCCATGGCCAGAAAGTACTCCTCACTTTCTACATGGACAGGAACTCGGGACATCTATAATGACCCCTTGGAGGGGCTGGTGTGGATCCTCAGGTTTTTACTTAAAAGTAGGTTAAGGAGGGCATGTATTACATGGAGCACTGGGTGTTATACATAAACAATGAATCATGGAACACTACATCCAAAACTAATGATGTACTGTATGGTGACTAACATAACAGAATTTAAAAAAAAAAAAAAAAAAAGCAGGTAATGGGGAGAAGTCAGAGGACACCCATCAGGCTCTTTTGGGCTCCAGGTGACTGGACATTCATCACTGTGAGTGAAGAGTCATGTCTTCAGCTTTGCATGTGTGTTGGTTTGATGTTATTATTCGTTTATTCACACATGAGAGGTGACTTTATTAGTTCATCCAGACCCTGACTTAAAAACAGGAAGACTAATGTGTTATTTGCATTTGAGTGAGGGATGGTGGTCAGAGAGCTACCAGATTGTTCACATCTGTTTTCTAAGGCCCCTTTTTTCTGGTATCAGTGTAATTGGTCAAGTACATTAATCATCGGCAAGATTTCTAAGTGAGCATGGATAAAGGCAGAGTTGTTAAGGTTATAGGCCAGACTGCCTGTGTTTTGAATCCTGGAACTAACCTTGAATCCTGGTGCGATTTCAGGCCACTGATTACCTTCTTTAAGCCTTGATGAACTGATCTGGAAATTGTAATCCTAAGAGTCCTTACTCCATAGAGTTGTTGGAAAGATTCAATAAAAATGGTCAAAAAGTATATCAAAATGCTTGACACATAAGAGTATTCAATAGATATTAATACTCATATTAGTAAGAAGTAGTAATTGTTTTTCTTTTAAAACAAAGTTAATTGGATTTTTTCCCCCCAAAGATTTTATTTATTTATTTGAGAGAGGGAGCAAGAGCATGAGTGGGGGGTGGGGAAAGTGAGAGAGAGAAAGAGAGAGGGAGAAGGAGACTCCCCACTGAGCAAGGAGCCCAACATGGGACTTGATTATGACCTGAGCCAAATGCAGAGGCTTAACTGACTGAGCCACCCAGGTGCCCTAGTAATTGGATGTTTTTTTAGAGTATCTCATCCTAGAATGACAGAATCTGGAGAATTATACTTGCTTCTTCATGGGATACTTTTTTCAGGGGCAGGATTACCTGGTCCCTGCTAGAGGCACACTAACACTTTTTATTCACCAGATTTTTTTATTCACTAAGATTTGATGTTGCTTTGTCTGTGTTTGTGAGTAAGTACATGCCATCTTTTGGACATCTGCTGTCTACCAGCAATGTGCTCTTCACCATGTTACCTAACTTAGTTCTCATACTACCTGTTTGTGGAAAGATGCATAATTTCCATCTTCCTGATTAAGAATCTAAGGTACAGGGAAATAATTAAAATTAGTAGAAGGTCAAGCTGCTTAGGTCTGTTCATTAAATTTCTTATTTCTGAACTAGTCTTTGCTACCCCTTCACTTAAGACCGTATATTGGACCTTGAAATACTAGTATCTATTTGGTACAGTGTCATTACTTTCTGTTTGGTACAATGTGCCATTTTTTATAAGTTTTGGGGAATACCATAGTATCTGTATATAAATGGAGTGGATGCGTATTGAGACTTCATTTACAAACTCAACACATTAAATTTCACAATTAGAGCTATAATAAGAGATCAATTTATTTTGATTCCAGAGAGCATTCAATCTCTGGGTAATGATCCAAAGGAATATATAGTCTGGGAGTTCCCAAGTAGCTCCTCAGTGATATAGGAGGGACATATGATATTATCAAATTTTGGGAATTTCAAATTTTAAGTAACCTTTCTTAGATGGACCCAAGATGGTCATGCCTCCTTCTTTAGGGACGATTCAGGGATGTGATGAAACAGGTAGTTTGATATAGAAAGACATCCCATAATGAATGAGCATCTCCATACCTCTCTATATGCAGTCTTCTCTCTCTAGGCAAGAATGCTCTTAACTTCATAAACATAATATTCTTTGTTTTCTAACAGCTTTATTGAGATACAATACACATGACATACATTTTTACCCACTTAAAGTATACATGTCAATTGTTTGTTTTATCTCATCATTAGTTTTTAAAATTTAAAATATAATAACATAAAATTTGCCATTTTAACCATTTAGTGATATCAGTCACATTCACAACATTGTGCAACCTTCATCACTGACTATTTCAAAACTCTTTCATCACCCCAACAGAAGCAGCTCCATTCCTATTAAGCAATAATTTCTCATTCACCCTCCTTGAGCACCTGGTAACCTCTATTTTGCTTTGTATCTCTATGAGTTTTCCTACTGAGGATGAGTGGAATCATACAATACTTGTCTTTTCATGTCCAGATGATTTTAGTTAGCATCATGTTTTTGAGGTTCATCTGTGTCATACTATGTGTTAGACTTTCATTCCTTGAATGAATGGCTGAATAATACTCCAGCATACACATCGTATTCTTGTATTCCATCCACTGCTGTTGCTCTTGTGAGTGAAATAATCAGGTTTGTGTCAAATGTTTCATATGACTCAATCAACTTGGAAAACCTGTTGAGAATATTTCTGGAATGGTACTTCCCAATCTATAGTCACCAGTACTATTATTTACTTAATGATTTTCTTTAAGTCAGTTCACTTTTTTTCTTACTACTTTGGATACTTATTATATCTTGTCCTAAATAATGTTCATGCAATCCATTGACATAAATACTATTACTATTGAAATGATTTAAATGTATTTGGCTATGTAGTTCCTAAAGTATCTTCTTTATCTCAGCCTAGTTTATGATGTACAACACATCTCTAACCACTGAACCTGGAGGGTGGGCTTTTATGTAAGTATTAGTATAAATGTGGAACATACTCTCTCCTACCCTTCCCCCATGAAATATGAAATGTGACAGCCCAGGGTCTGGACTAGAAGTTAATTAGAAGGTTCAGATTCTGGGCCAAAATTACCCTTAATCACCTCTGTGATCTTGACATAGTCCCCTGTGTCTTAGTTTCCTCTCTGTGTTAAGCAGGTTGGGATAAATCATCTCCTTTCTTCCTGCTCCCTCATTTTTGGGCACTCTGTTTCTTTCTTCTCTATGTTCAGAAATGTGACAGGCTTAGCACACGCTTTTGTACTTCTGTTCCATGGGGCTGTACCAAAAGGGTTTTCATTTCTTGGGCTTTATAGTATTTCCAGTCTCTCCCCTTTTGCTTCCTCTCACCCCCATTATGTTAGATCAAACTCAATCTGATATAACTCTTAATGATTTCATTTTTAAGGAGGACATTAAGATAGCCTGCATCAAGGACATCACTTACCTTCATTTAGAACTGGGGGCATCTGCACTGTGTCCATTTCTAGCAGCAATAAAATGGCAGTAAATCAGAAAAAAATGCCATGCTCCTTAGAGCTTTGAGAATGAGCCTTGGAGCATTCTGCTTACAGGGATGTCAGCCTGTTGGGGAGTAAATCAGCTCTGTCCTTAGACCCCATTGCATCAGGCAGATCTCTGATGTTGTATGATGGGCTTGAGTAGTCAGTCAATCTTTCCCCCACTGTGGAAGATGGGGATTGTATCCAGCCTGTTTTCTCCTACTGTGTTTAGTGAGCTTATTGGCCCCATAGGTTTTATTACCAGCCACAGCTTAGCCCTTGTCAGAGAGATTATTATATGAACCCTGTGTGACTTCTGACTTCAGAAGGGCCCTGGATTTACATTTTTGCATTCCGAAGTCAGGAATATAAATGACTAATGGAACACTAGGCCACCGAATATTTATATATCTATTTTGAAATTTACATTTCTCCCTTTCTTATGATGGGGTTTGCTGCTCCTGGGGTCATAGTTGATGGGCCAGTAGTATCAGTGGTGACATAAAGCAATCATCAGGGAGAGTGCTTCCTAGCCAGGGTGGCACACTGTGATGTGCTGTAGGTTATTATGTTGGCAATTCAGCAGTCACTGAACACCCCTCCCCCCATCTCCTTGGCCCTCTCCCCACTTCCCTTTTATGATGTCCAATAAATTCTACATGCTCCAATTTGCCTCATCCACCCACCTAATACTATTTGAATTAAGAGTCTCTTTCTTAGCTTTCAACAATGCAAACTTTGCTTTCTCCAACCAAATTATTCATAAGGGCCACTCATGAGTACGCCAGAAAGGGGGCAGAGCTATGAGGATATGGACAGTGCAAATTTACTGGTCTATCCGGAAGATGAGGTTGCTCGGCTGTTGAACTTGTCAACTACATGATATATTGAGATGGAAGAAAACATGTGTAGATATGCACTATTATCTTGGATGAATAGATTGTGTTAGATCAGGATTTTTTTAAAAAAGTGATGCCTATCCCTTAATGTTCCCTGGATGCTGAGACTTTTTATGGTGTATAGTAAAAATTAACTGGAGTAGGAACAACAATAGCAGCAACATTTCTTAAGCTTTTACTACAAGTTGAATTAGTCCAAGCCCTTTGCTTACATTTTTACAAATTCTAGCCCTATAATGTTGGTCCTTTTTGTAAATCCATTTTTAGAGGTGGAAACAGGTCCAGAGAGGTTAGGAAATTGCTCAAGGTTACACAGCCTATAAAGTGACAGAGCTAGGCCTAGGCGTCCTATTGTGTGATGCATGTTCTGAACACTACCCAGTACAGCCATGTGGAATGGGCCAGAAGTAGGAGCCTTGAGGTAAATATTGATTTTCCATGCGCCCAGTCAGCCACCCATTATTATATTTTTGTATGTCCATATTTACAGAGCATCTACTATATGTGGGCCCTGTCCTGGACACCAGGGATATAGCAGTGAGGAGGGCAAACAGTCTCTGCTTTTGTATGGTTAACATATTAATAGACATAATCAGATTAGGTAAACATGCAAACAAATGTTGGGTGGTGCCTCAAAGCAACACATTAGCACAGTGCAGTAGAAAGCATCCAGATGGGGAGAGGGGCTCCTTTGGCTAGGAGGGTTAGAAGAGGCCTCCCTGAGGAAAGGAGGCCTCAGCAATGAAAATAAGTTTGGGGTTGCCATAGGTTTCCAGTAGAGGAAACGCAGGTGCAGAGACACAAGGTGGGAATGAGTGTCTTGTGAGAGAAAGCCAAGAGGAAGATGGGTGTGGTGGAAGCATTATTGGCCATGGAGAGAGGGTCTGTTACCAAGTCAGGAGGTTGTCAGGGCTCAGATCATCTGGAGCAGGGCAAGGAGTTTCGATGCTCTGATGTTTTCAGTTTCTCTCCATCAATATTTTGCTGCCTGCAGCCCATTCTTTTTTATGGCCTGTCTTCTTTTCCTTTTGCTGTGACTCAAGCCTTACCTCATAATGGGCATTTTAATCCTCTCTGTGATGCAACTCAATGCTGCTCACTGGGCATCTTGCTTTGTTCCAGTTCAGAGCAGCATTAAAAAAAGAACAGAGGAAGTCTCCAGCCGAGAATGGCTCAGGAAGGACTGGAGTTGCAATCTGAAAGCTCTAATGAAATCAATGCCACTGTACATCCTGTCCACAAAACTGGGGGGCAGTTGCCTGCTCTTTACTGACACCATAATATACATTTAAGAGTTGCGTGAACTCACAGAAGCAATTAACTTGACCTGTTAATCAGTGGTAAGGTCTCCATCAATAATAATAATTCTTTTTATTGATTTGATAAGTGCAGTGGAAATAATCACAGAAGAAAGAATAGCCATCTCTTTTTCCCTTGTCCTTTGCCCACATGCTAAACACTAAGCCATCCAGACTACGTCGAGAGTGACTTCTAGAAGAAGCTCTCTGCAGATCTACACATAATCAAGAATTCCTGCCTTATAAAAATTTTCATACTTTCCCGTTGAAACAGAAGTTTTCAACTTTCTAGTCCTTCGCTAGTTATTGGCAAAGGAAAGCTCTCAATGTCAGTGATTAAATAAACACGTTCTCTTTTAGCATTATTGATCTTCACTATCATGTTCTTGTTGGTCAGTCTGTGATCTCGTTTTGGCCAGAATTATGGGTTCACTAGACACAAAGTAGGGCCTGTACAATTGCTTAGTTGTGGATGTACACACAATCACATGTATACTGGAAAATCTAAAGGAAGACCTAAGTGGAGTTAGCAGAACTTTGAAAGCAGAACTTTGAAAGGTACTTTTGCTCTAGGACTAAAATTATTTTTGCCTAATTAATTCCATAAGTGCTTGACCCAGCTTAAAGTGTACAAAAAGGGGGTTTACTCTAGGGGAGCAGAAGAGTGAACCTTGATTCAGGGTGAATGAGGGGACCTCTAACTTACATGTGGCCTCCCCTTAGAGTCATCCAGTGAGAAAAGCTAAGATGCTTAAAGTCTCTATCCCAGCCTGAGAGACCCATGAATGAATAGGATGGGACTGTTGGTTTTCCTTTATCGCCACCCCCAACCCCCGAGAAGACGGCATCTCATCATTCCTACCTAACTTCACTTGAGATGAAAGGCTCAGGAATCCTGAGTGCTAATCACAGAGCCTCATGTCCTATGTTCTCCAGTATTTTTCCCATAGA
The DNA here is from genome assembly GCF_011764305.1 of Mustela putorius furo. Lineage (NCBI taxonomy): Eukaryota > Metazoa > Chordata > Mammalia > Carnivora > Mustelidae > Mustela > Mustela putorius. Next base: position 7,088,549 of record NW_025421449.1, read on the forward strand.
ATATCCCTGGATGAGGGGAATGAAAAGGACATTCACTAATGGGGACATTTCAAGATGAAATGAGATGATCCTCTTAACGGAGTAAGTCCAACAAGTACTTCTACTGTTGTGATTTTTATTATCTTTAGGTATTTTTATACACTTTTATGGATTTATATAAATGACCTTTTTTAAGATAAAGTGAGATATACACTTCTGAACATTTGAAGACATTTATCACTGTTATTTGATATTCCAACTCTACTGTCTTAATGGCGTCTGATTCATTCATAGTGTCTCATAAACTGTTTCAATATCACAAGTTTCAGGTGTTAGAATAAGTCATTATATGTGTCTTTTATGGAGATCTTAGAATAAAACACACCAGGAAAAGAAATACATTTTCACATATTTCCTCTTTTTAGTTAATCCTATCTAAACTTATTGCATATAAATTGGAAGAATTAAAGAAATGAGTTGAGAAATGGCATTTATAACATCAAATTAGATCATCTGGCTATAGTGGGCCTGGTGCATAATCTGTATATGTTCATTCAAAAGCCAGTTGGGATATTTAAAAAGTGACCAGGTCTACAGGAGTACAACCACTTCTTGGGAATAGGTAATGCAGAGACATACATTAAGAGTATGTGTGTGTGTTTGTGTGCATGTGTCCTTGAAAGGTCAGGTAGAAAACTTTGTACACTCCAAAAGTACTTGTTCTTTCTAGATAATTATCTTGTTTAGTTAGAACATAGCACCATAGAACTTGTTTAGTTAGAACAGACTTTATCTTTGTGACAGCAGCTTGGCTATGTACAGAAAGAAGGAATGATGGAACACTCCTACTTTATAAAAATAGAATTGACAATTACTCTACTGGGAGAAAAAGAGAGTATGCATGTTTTGAAATTGGAGAAGTTATTTCTTTATATGTGTCAATTTTGGACAAGATCTCTGATTCTCTGCTTTGAAGGATGAACATTAGAGCTTCTCCTACCACTCCCCATACCTTTCAATTTTTGTTAGTTACCTTATCTTTACACTGTCAATGACAATTGTAATAAAATTTGTAAAAGTGTTTTCCATCTCTGTTTAGTATTGATTCTGTATTTAAGTGAACTTGGGCCTTATTACCCGTTTTTGTGATCATAGCTTTTCATTCCTAAATTGTTAAACTCTAATTGTCTCGATTTTCTTCTCATGACATTTTTTATAAAGGGCATACAATTCCTGGATTCTTTAAGTTCTGTGTTTCTATTATATTTGAATGACATATGAGTTGGGTATAATATTTTTAGGATATACACTGTTTTAAAAAATAATTCCATAAATATTTCTTCATTTTCTCCTGGCATTAAATGTAATTCTGGGTAAGTATACTGTTGGTTTGATTTTTCCTCCTTGTATGTGATTCTTCTACTTGGCTGTCTGTAAACTCTTTTTTTCTTTGAATTCATTAGCTTCCTTAAGATTCATCTAACTGTGGATCATTTTATATATTATTTTCATGAAACCTGGTAAGTTCTCTTGATGTACAGTTTCTTTTTCTTCATTTTAGAGACTTTTTTGCAGTCTCTACAAATATATTAAATATTTATTTAAAATATATTTTAGTATGTTTTCTATTCTATTTTTTAGAGATATAAATAACATCTTTTTAATTTTTTAAAAAGATGTTATTTGATGTTTTTTTTAAAAGAAGTTATTTATTTTAATTTTTAAAAAATTAAAAAGATGTTATTTATTTGAGAGAGAGAAAGAGAATGAGCAGACGAAGAGGCAGAAGGGAAAGCAGAAGCAGGCTCCCCACTGAACAGGGAACCAGATGTGGGACTCTATCCCGGGACCCTGGGATCATAACTTGAGCTGAAGGCAGATGCTTAACTGACTGAGCCACTCAAGCATCCCCAGCATCTTTATTTTTCCATGAGTATTAGCTGAGACCTTTAATTTGTCTCTTTTCATGTGCATCTACTGTGATCATCTCAATCTTTTTTTTTCTCTCTCAGTAATTTGAATTCTAGTGTCTCTTTTCTATTCTTTCATCTTTCCAAATTGCTTTTTAGTTCTGAATGATATGGTTTTATTTCCTTAAGTTTTCTTTTTCAGTCCATTCAAAAAATTGTTTTGGGGTTTATCCTATTAGGAGTTGGCCAGGATTCTTGAACATGTTAAATTTTCACCCATTTTGTTAAGTTTTTCCACATTCTTTCAAATGTTTTCTGCACAGTCGCTTCTTCCTTTATGTTATTGCAGTGATGCATGTGTTAGACCTTTTGGTATTGTCCCATGGGTTCTTAAGATTCTTTTTGTTTTGTTTCCGTTTTGTTTCTGGTTTTCAGCCTGGATAATTTATTTTATTTTTTTCCCTTTTTGTAAAGATTTTATTTATTATTGGAGAGAGTGAGTGAGCGAGTGAGAGAGAGCATACAAATAGGGGCAGAGGGAAGAGAAGCAGACTCCCTGCAGAGTAGGGAGCCCCATGTGGGACTTGATCCTAGCAACCTGAGATCATGACCTGAGCCAAAGGCAGATGCTTAACCTACTCTAGCTACCCTGGTGCCCCAGTGGGTAATTTATTTTCCTTTATTTTCAAGGTTGCTGCATCTTTCCTCCATTATCTCTATTCTGCTGTTATCAGCTAATGAGTGTTTTATTTCAAAAAGTACATTTCCCAGTTCCAAAATTTCCAATTGTTTTAATATTTTCTGTTTCTCTCGAGAACTACTTTTCCACTAATTTCAGTCTTGTTTAACTTTACTTCTTGAAGCACATTTTTAATAGCAGCTTGGAAGTCTTTATTTGATAATTCCAGCAACTAGGCCATCTTGAGTTGGCACCTACTGATTGTCTTTTCCCTTCAGTATTGGTCACATTTTCCTACTTCTTTGTATACTGAATAACTTTTGTATTGTATCTTGGACATTTTGAACATTATATTTCTTTGATTTGGGGCTGTGTTATAACCCGAAGAACAATGTTGACTTCTCTTTGTTTTAGCAGAAAATCAGCCTCATTACTTTCAGAGCACAGATTGTGCTTCGCCTTGTGTGGGTTCCAATCCCGTTCACTTGCCAAAGCCTTCGCCATCCTTCTTTGATTCATTTTGTGCAAAGACCACTCAGGAGCGAGTATGGAACATGTGTGGTGGTTTACAGTCTTAATTAGCTTCTCAGAGCTTTACTAAAATGTTTTAGATATGTCCTTCATATGCAGAACTCAGAAGTGAGTCAGACATGTGTGGTTTTTGTATATGGAATTAGAAGTTTCCCTTCTATACTCTTTCCACCTTGAAATTCCTTTTATGCCTTCCAATCCTTAAAGAACAGCCTTTCTCACCTCTTAAGCTCAGGAATTGAAGGTAGAAATAGGAAGCAGAGATTTAGCTTCCTCTACTGCTGCTTGATCCCATGGCTCTGTGGAAATTGCTGCTGGGAACAGTCACAAGAAAAAAAGTGAAACCTGGAAATTCACGTATTGGTAGGTAGCTTCTCCACAACACACCGGCCTTTGTTTATTCCTCAAGATCATCAGGTATTTTATGCAGAGTTTTTAGTTGTAATCAGTGGAAGAGGTAGGGTGTATTGGGCAGAATGGTCGTTCAGTTGAATTACATTCAGTTGAGCCCCTCTTTTATTAAAGTCTTGTTCTCATTAAATTGTTTTATAGCATAAAGCTATTATGATATTTTTCCTGGTCCTTGAGATGTTGGGTTCTTTGTCTTTTGCATGATATGCTTCTGTCTTTCAGTCTTCCCTTTCCTGGTCTTGTTGTTATCATTTCGAGCAGGCCTGTGTGTTTGCCATGCTATTTCTTTTCCTTCTGATAATGTTTGAGTGATCCTGAAAATATGCAATGGATAGCTTCTTCTTCTTCTTTTTTTTTTTTTTAAGAGTGAGAGAGAGCACATGCACATGAATGAGGGTATGGATGGGGGAGGGGAAGGGAGGAGGAGACAGAGAGAATCTTAAGCAGGCTCCACACTCAGCACAGAGCCCAACACGGGGCTCAGTCTCATGACCTTGAGATCATGACCTGAGTTGATTTCAAGAGTTGGATGCTTAACTGACTGAGCCGCCCAGTCATCCCTGCAATGGATGGCTTCTTAATTATCTTTCCATCTTATATAAAACCAGTTTCTTTTACCCTCAGAGTTCAGTCTGAGAAGTATTCCATGTTTTATCACTTTAGAAATGGTGTGGGAGGAGACTAGGTCTGCCGAGGGACAGTGTGACCCTTGTCAAACTCAGCCTCAGTTCTCTTATGTGACATTGTGTGAAATGTCTTCCATCAAGGTTTTCTTGGGAGTCTGGGTTACTTCTCTAGTTCATCATGTGACTTGTCATCTTCACACCCTTGAGAGTCTGCTCACTTGTTAGTCTTCTGTGTTTCACTTGTTTTTCCTAGTATTTATTTAATTCATTATTTAGAAAGAGGAGATAAGAATGCCTGTATGAAGTCTGCTTCTCTTTAGACTTGAAAGCATTCATGAGAATTCATAGGATTTTGTGGATTTCCCTGTATGATTAGTGGAGACTGAAAGCGTTGTGTGGAAATGAGTTGTGTATGCCTCGACCAAAGCATCTCTGTCTCTTTCATGAAATTCCAATTTTGAAATCTTATTGTGTTAGTTTATATCCCCAACCTTGTTTAGTTTCTCTATTTATGTGTTTTGATGTTTTTACTAGTTTCTTTTAATTTTACTGTGTATAAGGGGAGGAATTTCTATAACACAATTTTATAAGAAATTCAAGAATTTTTTTAAGTATGGAAATTAATAAGCATAGGTTTATATGTATGCTAACTGTCTATGTAACCTCACTCTTTTCCCTCCTGACTTTTCAAATTCTATGGATTCTTGAAGGCCCAGCTCAAATCCTCCATCTTTTATAGTGCATTCTTCAGTGTTTCACCTAGAAATCATTTCTGCTCATCTAGAATTCAGCACAATTACTATGCCTCATTTTTGTACCATGCATAGTAGTAATTGTGATCTTTACAGTGTATGTGCATTCTTCTCTCATCTAGCCTGAGGGCTCTTTGAATGTAGAGACTTGTGTATTAATTAGTTTCCTTAGGATAGTATCTGAGATGCATACTTAATTAATACATCATCATTCCCATGTTTATCTGTTCTTATGTGGGATACTCAATTAAAAATAGGTATCTTTTCTTAAACTGTGGAAATGTGCTCCTGAAAGTGAAGTTTTCCTCTGCAAGTTTGGTTCATTACCAAATCTTCCACAGGAAATTCTTTAAAAACACAATAAGATAATGACTGTGAAAGTGCTTTATAAACAATGAAGTATTCTACATGTAGAAGACCATAATATAGTCATCATTTCACCTGTACCACTAACGGTCAGCAGGTCGGCTTGGGGACGAGCTTTCTTCACTTCTGCTTTGTTCCAGTGTCTTATCCTGACCTTGACACTCTAACAGCAGTGATCCTCAACAAGATAATCTGACAGTCAGCAGTGATTCACCATAGTCTATTACCTGCCTTTGTTAATAGCACTCAGACATCATATAGGTAATTCCCTGATTTTTTTGTCCATTGTTTCCATGATAAAAGATTTCTGTCTTTTACAGAAATCCCAACTCTAATTTCACAGAAGCTCTTCTGCAGAACCTCCCTGGCCTGCCCTCTTTTTCTAAAAATCAGTACCGTGTGTTCCAAGTTTGAACTCACAAGCTAATTGATTTTCCCTAAACTATTCTTTTATTTTTCCTGAAATATTTAAACAGTGATTTGGTGCTATGGTTATATATGCTCTCAAAAACTATTATGACCAACTGGAGAGAAGTAGGTATGATGGAACTGGACAGGTTTGAACAAGTTTGAATTTTTTATTTGGATGTGATTTTTGCATGCCTTTATCCTATTTCCTTGTTTTAGCTGTAAGGTCCTTGAGGAAAGGAATAATGATTAAAACTGTTTGAGAAAAATGGAGGACAAATGAGGGCATGAGCAATATTAATAGTATTATACATGGGATAAATTCAGTGGTATGGAGTTGCTGATCAAATACGGTAACCATAAATTGCAGGAGCATGACCAATTATACCTGGATGACCTTGGATAAGTTATTTAACCTTTGTGGGTCACATCTGTAATTTGAAGAGAATAAGAATATTTGCCTCCTAGGGCTATTGATAATGAACGTAATGTGTTTACAGCAGGGCCTGGGATAGAATATAGATAAAGAATGTTATCTGCTATCATCATTGTCCACTTCCCCATCATTGTTTTACTGTTAATAATGAAACTTCCATGAAACTTCTGTAAAGTAAATTCAGGACACTTGAAAAGATATAAAGCTTATAGAGCTTTGATAAGAATATGAGGTTTACTGTGCCAAAAGTTGATACAGGCTAAGGATTATAAAGTTAATAAGTACTTCTTATGGACCTTGTTTTAAAAGTGTTACATTATCTAATTTAGTGCTCATAACAATACTATGAAATTGATACTACTTTATGTCCATTTATAGACAAAGAAACCGAGGCACTGGCACTTTAACTAACCAGCCCACGGCCACATAACTAGTAAATGGTTGATTCAAGATTTGACTCTGGCCAACTTGAGCATTTAATCCTTATTTGGGGGGATGTGGTGGAGAGATACTTTCATATATGGGAGATCCAGAGTAGATGATTGGCCATATTAGATGTTTAGGCAATGTCCCTATAGTTAAGATCATTTTCAAAAGGATATTTTGAAACATGTTGTCTTGTCAGAGAATCTAGAGACATAGGGAGCCAAGTCCTGAACCAGGCAAAGGATGCTATAATTTGATCCAAGGCACATGGAATTAACTAGAAAGAAAAAGAAAGAAAGAAAAGAAAAGTGATTATGGGGTACAATGGATTATGGGTCTGGGTTGTGCTGGAAAGAATGATGGGCAGGTATTTAGGACAGCTGGGTACCGTTCCTTTTTTGGCCACCTTCTAGTTTGGTGACCTTGGGTAAGCCATTCCACCCTTGGTAGTGGAGGGTTTGGTTTCCACAGTGGTTGAATGCACAATCATATGGGATTACCTCTGGGTCAACTTCCATTTCTGAGACTCTCAAAACTTTTTGCAGTGTCCCCTCTGACATTGGAAATTATCCATTCTATGTATTTAACATTTATTTTCTATCTAATTTTGTATTTTGTACATTGGTCATTCATTCATTTGGCCCTGTTTATTAAGGGTGTATTATGAGCTCATTGTGTGACTTGTTTTCCTTGATTAAAATTGATCTGAGACAGAAGTAGTCTACCTCCTGGAATTCTCAGAATTAAAATAAATCACCTTAACATAATAAGCCACAACCATTGTTTTTCGTATTAATGATAATGGTGCGGTATTGTGTTGAATGCAAGTATGAGAAAAATTTCATGAAATCGTCCGTAAAAACTTTTTTTTAAAGGAGGATCTACTTTTTCCCCCCTTCTTTTTTAAAGTACTGGGACAACTGTGACATCGAATGAGATGAACCCTGCCTTCAGGAAGCTTACTGACAAGGACACAAATAACTATCCTAGAATTGAGGCTCCCAGTCTTGAGAAGTATTGATGGTTACTGAGTCCAACACACATGGGATCCCCATTACAACATCCCCACCAAGTGGTTGTCTGGTGTCTTCTTGAACACTTTAGGGACTGGGAACTCACTACAGCTCATTCTATCCAGGATAGAATGATTTGTTCTGAAGGTTTGTGTAGGAAGAAAGTACTGTTAGAGAGCAGAGGTCTTTTCTAGGTTGAAGAAGAACCATGATGATCATCTTAGATATAAATTTGGTACATGGAAATATTTGGCAAGCGTCGTAAATATCCTCTGTAGGAGTGAAGTCACAGAAGTACAGAAGTGAAGAGCATGTGTTAGTAACACCAAATGGTCTAGCTTGATTGTTTAGCAATGATGGGTTGGGAATAAGGAGCAATGAAATTCTTAGATAGACCAGGGCTGTAATTGGAGGGACCTTGAATGTCCTTTGCATTAGGGATAGATGATGAGTCTAAAGGAAATCATAATCCTATATCCAATGGGTGGCTGGTTGAGTAAATCACTGTTAGCACTCATATCTCATGTGTTCCCCAAATCCATATCCTTTATACTTACCTGGGAAATGACCTGGACTCATGGATTTTCTTTAGCTCAGAGTTAGGGTTAGAGCAGGAATTATGAAGGGCCCTCTGCTGGCCTCATTTCCATGTAGATCTGTTCTATATGCATAAAACCCTAACAGGAAGCTTTGTCAGTCTGCCCCACCTGATAGAGCTTTAAATCCTCCCGCCTCTACCTTCACTCTGGGACATGGGCTGAGTGGCTTACATGGCTTACAAAGAGAGAAAGCATCCTGATTTTTTGGGTGTGGAAGTTGGGGGACAGTGATAAACAGGCCTTTGCTTGTTATTGTCTTCTCCCATGATAAAGAACCCATCACTAGCATAGGAATTTCATGCAATGGTTTTTCTAAGAGCCATCCACCCCACTGCAGCCCTATCTGAAAATGTAAATATACTTCCTCGGGACAGATTTGCATTTTTTGGTGAAAGAAATTCATATATATATATGGCAAAGATGCCTCTGTAATTATAGAAAGTTTATTTCTGTCCCCAGATGTCAGCAATCAAATTCCACATAAATATATTTTGTGTAAATCTGTCGGCAGCTGGTCCCCATTCAGGTTTCTGGAGATATTAGCCTGTCTTTGAGTTTATGACAAAGTTAAAAATTATTCATTAAACTGACCTGCAGTATATTCAGTAACTGGAAAATTGCCTTGCAGTTCTATTTGGTTTGTAGATGTGATCACAAGTAAATTTTTAACTTAATTAATTGGCCGTTTCTGTTGACAAGAAATTTATGTGGTAATAATTTGCTCGAAATAGATGCCGACTGTAGGAAATGAGATATCCATCATAGGCTTGTGTTCCACCAGCTGCACAGTGGCTATTATGAAAGTATTTCAGCCTGCGCCGACCCCAGTGTTTGTGCAGTCAAGATTATATATACCCACGATCCATAGCCTGCCAGAGAGGCGCTGGTGGAGGTCTATGATAACAAAGACTTTGTGATTTATGGCTTGCTGTGAAAGCAGAGCTTGATGAGATTAAACAATTTCATAGCACAAGTGTTTCTCAAGACCTGATTTGTAGTTGCAAGCTGATGGTAAATCACATTTATATATCTGCAAGCGTGCTCAGCAGAGGACTGCAATTACAGTTTAAGACAGCTACTTTTTATTTAATTTTTATCCTGGTTTTGTCTCTTTTATATCCCCTTCGTCTGCAAACCATTCACCTTCACGAGTCCTTTCCTGGTTAGAAGGCCAAAGATGGGAGTCCATGATGTTCTCCTTGTCTTTGTGCCAGCTTAGGAGAGGGGCTGGGAGGATTTCAGAGCAGCCCAGACTGGTTCAAACTGGCTTTGACTGGGGTGTGCTCTTTGTTCATTTCTTTGTCCAAAGACAAGTCTGTTTCCTGTTTTCCACTGGCGTGCAGCTGATACTTGAACTTCTTGCCGTATAACCGAAGGAAGAGGGACCTTCATCATCCAGGGATATAGGGCAACTCTGAGTACATAATGCTGAAGGGAGTGAGAATTAAACTGGTTTAGGAAGCTAGACTTGAAGGTTGCAGCTTACGGCTGGCTCCCCTTCATTCTGAAATGTGGAATTGTGTTTCCCCTGCAGATTTATGAGGAATAAACTGTTATCAGTTTATTTAACCATTTCATTGATTATCTACCAAGTGGACACATCTCTGTGCTAAGTACTAGGATAGTCCCTCCCTTCAAATCTCTGCCCTCAAGCAGTTTGTAATCTACATGTGGTGCTTACCAATAAAATAACAAACTAGAAGTGGCAAGACATAATGTGGTATTCTTAAATGGGTGCTAGATACACTATTGAAGGTCAGAGGGAGAGGGGTGTGGGCAGTACTTCTAGCTGGGAAACGGAGAAGGTGTATAAAACAAAGGCTCCCAGGACAAACTGGATTTTAAGTAGGGAAAGAGCATTCTGAGAATTCCACTTATCTGTGCTGATGGAGTCCTCCAAAATACCCAGCCACAGGTTCAAGTCCAGGCTGAGTGGCCGGTGATTTAATAAGTAATAACTACACAATAATAACTTTCATGGAGTGCTTAGTGCATGCCACAGTAAGTGCTTTATATGTATCATCTTACTAACCCTCATAACAAATGTGTAAAGTGAGTACTATTGGGCTCTCCATTTTGGGAATAAGGAAAGTGCGGTTTAGAGAGGTTAACTTGACTGTTTTCATCCTCAGGTATTGAGTTGAGCTGTTCTGAAAGCATAGTGTATTTTACTCCAAAGCCCATGTTCTTAACCACTGGTTTTCACTGCCCATGAATATTATTATCTTTTGAATTTATTTATTAGAGAGAGAGTATGCAAGCACGATCAGGAAGAGGAACAGAGAGAGAGGAAGAAGCAGGGAGCTGGATGCAGGGCTCACTCCCAGGACCCTGGGATCATGACCTGAACTGAAGGTAGTTGCTTAACCAACAGAGCCACCCAGGTATCATAGGATTATGAATATTATTAAGCAGAGAATATCACTTCTCTGCTTACCGGTCATATTCCCAAGAGCTCAGATCATTCCTATTCCCTACAGTTTGGGGTATTACAGTTGGTCTTTGTGGTTGGCTGAAAAGTAGTCACCCAAGTGTGACCATGTCCCAATCCCCAGAACCTGTGAATGTTACCTTACATGGCAAAGGAGACTTGGCAGATGTGATTAAGTTATAGGTCTTGTGAAAGAGAGATTACCCTGGTTTTCATGTGGTCTGAGGTAGTCCTTATGGGAGGGAATTGAGAGGTGGATGTCAGGGTCAGTGGAGGAAGTGGTATGAAAGGAAGCAGGGATTGGAGCTGCTTGGAAGCACTTGGAAGGTGCAGGGAGAGGGACACAGGACAAGGAAGAAAGCTCTTAGGCAAGACACCCATGAGAAGCTAAAACAGGCAAAGACCCGGATTGTCTCCTTAGAGCCTCTAGAAGGAGACTGCCTTGCTGACTGCTTTCCTGTGTAGTAGAACTCATGTCAGCCTTCTGCCCACCAGAACTATGAGATTATAGACTCATGTTGTAGAAGCCAATGAGTTTGGGCTCATTTGTCACAGCAGCAAAAGGAGATGAATACAGTCTTAAACAGATTCCAACAGATTCCAAGCTCTGTACAGAATTTGACCCTGACTTTAATGAGATATTGGGTTTTCTTTGTTTGTGGTGGGAGTGTCCTTTTTGATTTCTATATTCTTCCCATTCTTTTTGTACCATAAGGGCAGTGATCATTGTTTTATTTACCTGTGAATCACCAGTGCTTAGCACAGTACTTCGCATGTGGGTAAGTGAGACGACTTCATGCTCTTTTCAGCATATAGGTGTTCAGTCTGTTCAGAATCCAGTTTCCTCCGTAGCCCAACCTGACAGCATAACTTGTTCTCTATGCACGAATTATTGTCTTCTTGTCTACAAATTCCAACTGTATCTGTGCATTAAGGGGAACAATGGGGACAGTCTTGGCTTAATCTCTAGTAAGTCACAGTGAATGTTTAATTGTGCCAAATATATTTTAAAAATAGGGGAACCTCTATCGTGATAGCACAAAGATAGGAAAGTTTAATGAAGAGCATATGGTTTCTGGGACCCTCTCGTGCTTCCATTCCTGTGTCAGCTTTTGTCTTTTATTTGATAGTTGGGTAGTATTTTCTGTCTGTTTATTATTCCAGGTTTTATGCCTCTGAGAGTCTTTTAGCTGGAGACTTATAGTCATGGTCCTGTCCACTGAGTACAGATGTTAAACTCACCCATGAAGCTCTTTATGAGGGGGTGAGCCAGGCCAGTATCTTTGGCTGGGATTCCAGGGACATGGCTTGAAAATCTTGGGAAAGCTGAGAGCTTCGTCTCTCCCTCTAGGGTACTAGTGTATTAGCCTCCCAATAAAAGTTAATTGAATTTAATTTTATGTTTTAAGTGTGATACATTTTAAAGTTCTCCCCAGTGCTGGAGTCCCTCTTGAAAAGGCAGTAAATTCATATTATTAAACTACCAAATGTAATTCAGCTCAAATAAGCATATTCGGCAATCTTTATTCTGGTTATGTGGGACTGACCTTGTGTTGAGACTAAATCATTTCATCCCAGACAAAGTCTATTGGAGTTAATTGGGGAAGCAATGTAGATGTGCGGTAGGTCACCCTAGGCTTTTTATTCTCTTTCTGGCCCACATTCAAAGAGTTGCCACAGCATACGTTTCCTGATGCCAGTTCTTCCATCATTCTATAAATATCGGTATTTGACACAGTGTGGAAGATGAAAAGACAACGAAGACTTCCCCACCAGCGATTCTCTATCAGACGCATATCGTATAATTTAAGATGCCTAATTTGTCAGCCTGAGACACAAAGGCCCATGTGGGGTGGGAGAAGTCACAATGGACTGGAATTTGGATGAATGGATTCTAAACCCTGCCTGACCATTAACCAGCCTAGTGACCTTGGGCTTGGACATTTCTTGTCTTTGGGCCTCAGTTTTTCCACCTTTTCCCCCCCACATTTCTTAAATGAGGGTGTTGGCAGTCGTTTTCCAACCTCGATCTAAGAGGTAACAGTATGTTGAATTTCTTGGCAGCTCTGTTGAGAGACCAGAGTGAGGGTGGGGTAAGCTGCAGTGAAGGGTGAGACCAGCTCCAAAGAGCTTTAGGCCCTCGGCCACCTACTCCTATTCCAGAGTGAGTAGCTACTTCAGCAGAGGGAACTCCCAGCACACAGGTGTGTTTAAGACCTACTTCAGTCATATGATTTTAGTCCTATCCCCCAGATCTCTGTCCAAACTCCTCTTTTTTCAAAGCTTAGACCAAAGTCCATCTTTATAGGAACTCCTGCTCAGCCGCTAGATTCTCTGGATTCCATAAAGACCCTGTTCTGAATTCTTTTTTCTTTTTAAATTTAATTTATTTACTTGACAGCAAGATAGAGCACCAGTATGCAGAGTGGCAGGCAGAGGCAGAGGGAGAGGGAGAAGCAGGCTTCCTGCTGAGCATGGAGCCCAATACGGGGCTCAATCTGAGGACACCGGGATCATGACCTGAGCTACGGGGCAGATACTTAACCAACTGAGCCACCCAGGTGCCCTCCTGTTCTGAATTCTTTCAGAACCTACTTAGATGCTACCTTCATGTAACCTGGCGTATTGTGCCATGCGTTATAGATTTAGTTATCTTAATCTAAGATGCTCAACAGAAGTGCTCTAAGGACAGAGATCCTGTATATTCTTTGGAATCGTCTGAAGTAATGAACATTTAATGATAACAGCAAAAATATTTATTAAAATAAGATCGTGCCAGCCTGCCCCTGTTAGGAAAGGTAATACATTCTTAGCAGAAATAAAATGTGTTTTGTTTGATCTGCTTTTTAGCATTGTGTTCATAAACATTCTCTGGTGACACCATTGTTAACTCATTTCCAAGGGAGGAAAACGTCATTGCTAAAACTAAAATTCTGCTCTCTGAGCTCTATAATAAGATCAGCAAGTAAATCTCCTCTGGAGGAACCCCCGACACAACCAGGCCTGCCAGATCTATATGGACTTTAATTCCATTTGAATTTCCTTGCTGTGGCAGAATTAATGGTTTGGGATTAGTTTTGTATTAGAAAAAGGAGAAACACCAAGAAAATCAGCCCTGAATCAAGACAGGTTCAAAGAGCTCAGCCTCCTGATGTAATTTCCAGTCCATTCATTTGGGTAGAACTCTTTATAAACTTTTAAAAATTTTTGACCAGATTTGCCAACCCCCAAACCCACGTTACTACAATATAGGAAGATACTCTGGCTCTTACTAGGCAATCTCTGTTTTGGATAAAGGTGTATTCCCTTGTGTATTAGATAGAAAGACATTCTGGAAGAAAAAAAAAAAAAAAACACTTGAGATGTATAAAGCCAGAGTCAATCAGGAAATATGGTGATGGGCCATCCTCCATGAAAAACAAATGAAGGCATGTTCTCTCCATTAGGCTCTCATATAAGCATAGATTTTCTCCAACAAGGAGGCAGTTATCAGCACAAACATAAAAGATATTTAATAAGATGGACATTCAGCAAGGGTGTGTTCAGTTATTGAGAGTGAATTATTTACTAATGGTTTGTCCATGCTAAAGGAAAGGGGTATAATGGTGGAAAGACTTGTATAAACTTCAAGACCATTGTGGGATCCTTCCCCACAATGGGGAGAATTTGGCCTCTATAGTGGGGAAGTAGGTGTTTCTGTAGCCTTCCTCAATAAAGGGGTAATTAGGAGAAAATAAACAAAATCTGGACACAGGCTTTATTAAGTCATTTTCTATTCCCAAGCCTTTAAGATATACAGACAGAAAAATAGTCTGTCTCTTTGTGATGGTCTAAGCCATTCATGCCAAACCATCAGAGTGGCAGAATCCACCTTGGAGAATGTGAGGTCACCTTCTTTTATGACTATTTGCAAAGTTTTTTTTTTTCTCTTTTTTTAACATCTCCTCTTGAATGTTTATAATAAGGAAAACACGTAAAGGGCTCTATGGAAATGGAACTGCCTTACTCTGCGTGGTGTTACAAGGAGGTAGATTTCAACTCCTCCCCTAATAGAGTACAGTGTCTTTTCTCCTTATTACAGAAGGTATTTTAGTAGATTCAGTCCAGTTTTCACAAAGTGTTGGATCTGATGTCTTCTAATTCCCTTAATCTACAAAACATCTGGTGGTTATTTTTCAAAGTGCTGCCTGGACCAACAAGCTGGAATAGATGAATAATTGTCCCAATGAATGGACCTTTAATTATGTTTATTAACATGATCCTTTGGAGCATCTGATGGGTCCACATTATTGATCTCTTATCTTAGGTTTTGAATACTCTTTGAGAACAATCATTCCAAAGAACAGGATAATCTAGGAAGGAATGGGGGAAATTTCATAGATTGATTCTGAGAGAAGAATTTTGAAGGGGAATATTTATATTGGGTTTTCTGATGCCTTGCCATTTTCATTTTCCTTGTCCTAATAACATTTAAAAAAAATTCTTAGGACAATATTAAATTGTAGCCATTGTTAACTGTATGCTTAGATCCATATCCACACATATCTACCTCTGCCAACTTGGCAGAAGGAGTTACCAATGGACATAGCAGAATCACATACGTAATTATAGGGTGTCCTGAATACTCCCAAACTTGCCGACGACCTATTACAAACTCATTAATGAGCCTAATCCTTCATGTGAGTCAGCTGGTATAGATTTAAGTTAGGTACATTAGCCCTAGCACATATTTCCTAAAATACTTAACTTAAATCCTAAGAGGAATTTGCTTCCTTGGTAAGAGTTTGCTGCAAAACATGGGTTTGCAAGTAAGACTGAAATATTTATATTATTGATTTTTATGACTATTTTATAAGTAATTATGAAATTTAGGTTTCATGGTCTTCTGCATGAAATGGTCATCTGGGACTCTGTCCTCTCTTCTGATGACAGTGTTAGGTGGACTTCTCTTCTTTAGAGCAAGCTGCCACACTCCCTGAAAAGGGAAGCCATACCTTCAAGGAGGAGACATGCTTTGCACATTTAGTATGTAGTGCAAATATGAGAGATGAGTTGGCATTGAGGGGTAGTTGTGGGTATGTGTGACATGGAAAAAGAGTCATGAGCTATTTTCCTAGTTTTAGACATAAATCAATATTGAACTCTAATTATAACCTTTCATTTAGCTCAAAGAAGAGCAGGAACCATGACATTTTAGGTGATAGTTTCAAAATTCTGGATTTTGGGGTTACTTTCTTTTATCTTCTAGCCTGATCCTCTAAAAACGAAACAGGATTTATTTATTTTTTTTCTCAAGGAGCCGCAAATGAGTGTTATTGCAAAATGTCCCTTTAGCTATTCGAGGTCTTTTCTGGTTCCATATAAATTTTAGAATTATTTGTTCCATTTCTTTGAAAAAGATGGAAATGAACCTAAAGTCTTTCTCTGCCTCAGGAGGGATGTGGCATTCACAATTTCCACTTGGTTATCTGCTTTTTCTACCTTCCTCCCTCCCTGTCTTTTACTTTTGGATCTCAAAGTAAATAACACATGCACTTTATCTTTAACTTCAGATAATGGGAGTCACAGTCATCTGGGGTATTGTGATGAACAATGTACATTTTATACACATGGTGTCATAATAATTTAAAATGTCATCTTAATCTATTTATGATCTTCTAATGACTGAAATGTTTTACAATTGTGGGGGATATTTTATAACTGAAGTTTTAATGGCTGAATCACTAACACCTGGCTGTCTGGAATGCTTTTTCTTTCTCCCAGTTAGGCATTTAAATGCATTTCTGGAAGGCCCAAGGGGTGGGATGTGACATATAAGCTCTTAAAAGGAGGAAAATTAGTTCTTGATACCTTAATGATCAGTCAGGTGAACGTTTGCATACTTAGCATTAATGCTCTTAAGTGGAATAGCTTGATTAAGACCCTTGGTAGGTATTTTTTTTGTATTTCAACATCCTTCTATATGAGATTACAGAGGGGAGTGCTGCTATTGTGCCCATCCCTTAAAAAACAAGTCTTAAGATTTCCCATAAGGAAGAGTTTCATTTTATTTCTCCATTTATTTATATTTATTTTACCACCCTTCTACTTCTCTAGCTTTGATTGGTTTCTAAGATGAGCAAGTTACCTTTTTATTAGGAGTTTATTATGTACTCTTTGTTTTACTGAGCTAAGGTGTATATTCAGATATATACCTGCATGTGTACAGGTTCTTGCCTGTGGATGAGCATACAATTGGGTAAAGAAGACCAGAGGTATACACATGAAAATATCCATGAACCATACATGCCAATTTGTAATTAAGCCCATAGCAGGCCTCCAGTAGATGTTTATTAATGATGATAGTGGCACTAAATTATCTGGCGCAGGCCAAGAGAGGTCAACATGAGGTTGCCCAGAAACCTTCATTAAACAGTCACAGAGATAAGACTGCATTTTAGTTTCTCCTGTTTGTATGACACGTGTGCAGCCTTCAAGTGCAGTGTCCCACTTAATTTTCATAGCAATCACTGAAGGAATTAAAGGGGATATTTATAACCACGCTTTGCTAAGGTGAAAAGGAGGGCTCAGAGCCGTAAGACGACTCACCCAACCAAGTCTGCAGGCTGGAGAGGCAGCAGGGCAGAGCCTGGAACCCAGATCTTTAGGATCCTATCAGCTTTTTCCTGATAATGCTTCCAATCCCAGGGGTCCTGGCGGAGTGGCTTCAGGTCAAAGTGTTGCCTTATAATGGGTCATTTGCTTGAAATGTTGCTGGATGTGCAGTGTCTTTATTCATGTTGTAGCTGGGAATGTAATGGCAAATCTGTGTATATTTGTTTGCAATGAAGATTGAGTAGACTGATGAATTAATGATAGGCTCTACTTCCATTTTTATCAACTAATAGTGTTCCTGGTGACAAGTGCCCATGATGTCACTTTATGACTCTTAATGCATGCACTTCTGTTGTTCCTGCGTTGTAGGTAGATTCAGCTGATGTTTCTTTCACATTCCTGCTTTGACTGACATCAGAAAGCCCTGCTTGACCGTCAGCTTGTGGATTCATCATTGCACAGTTAATATAGACAGGTTCCATGCTCCCTGTCCCAAAGGCATCAAGCCGGCCCAGACATTACTAAACATGGTTAGGCCACCTCATCAAACAAAAGTCCACTCTAAAATGTTGGAAGTCAAAGAATTGGGACAGCTGTGCTTGGAGATTTGGGACAATAGTCTGTGTTTCTATCCCTGTGTTTGTTTGTTTATTTGTTTGAGAGAGAGTGTTGAGGGGGAAAGTGAAGGAAAGGGAGAGAGAAAAATCTCAGACTCCCTGCTGAGCACGGAGCTCATCATGGGGCTTGACCTCACCACCCTGAGATCTCGACCTGAGCCAAAAAGTAAGATGCTTACCCGACTGAGCCACCCAGATGCCCCTATCACTGTGTATCTTGAGGCAAATATTTTCATATGTCTCTAGACCCAAGTACTTTAAATGAGAGCACAACGCTTGCTTGCTATTGCTTGTGGGATTTGTAAGGTGACCGAAAAGGTAATTTTGTTGACACACTTAGAAAAATGTGAAGAATTATACAAATGGGATCTCATGTTTTGTGCTGCTATCATTTTAGACTTTTACTCTTCAGTATTTCCTTAGAGGTGTCATATAGGTGATTATAGTTATATAGCTATGGCATACGGTGGCATCATAATTTAGCTTTTATAAGACTCCTTGAGTTTCACCACACATGTAGTTTGGTTCAAGTTCAAGGCTGAGGGTGATAACTATTAGGGTAAGAAGTCTTTGTAATTAATCAAATTAATGAGCCATTGGCCACACATGACAGGGTCATCTATGATTTCTGCAAACATTGTAAAGTTCCCATGTTACCATATCTCTCTACATGATTCCAGCTGGGATGTGAAAAATGTTGAAGTGACCATCTATCCCTCACATTGATCTCTGAGATATAACTTGGGACCCTTAAATCTATATACTGTCTGCTTTGTTGTTACGTCATAGTATTTGGCTTCATGTCACTCATTCATAATTAGGCAGCTGACCTTCATGTTCTATATTCTTTGTCATGGCAGCCATTGTTCAGGAGGAGTGCTATGCTTGGATCTTGTTCTGGATTAATAACGTCTACAGTAATTACCATCTTAGTGGTAGGGGAGTGATAAGTATGGGTATTTGGGGGTTACTTGTGCAGAAGCTTGGTAATAGATCCCTGTAGCAATTTCTCAGGGAAAAACTCATTTGAAACTTAGTATTAGGTTCTTGGGCCAGTGACCCACGTGAACTCTGTTTCTTTGTGTATAGGTTGCATCTTTCTAAGAGAGATAGGCTATTTTGGATAGTCCTCAGTTGGTCTTTTTAAATTTCTTGGTTAAGTTGAGAGACTGGAAAGTCTTGAGTTTGCTCATTGTTCCTGACCTTGTATCCAAAACCCTCAGATGGGGAGAATAGTAGTATTGTTGATCTAAGTATTTACCTTTAAACTAGTGAGGTCACTTCTTGGTATCTATCTTTACTCTTCCCAAAGAATTTGTAAAATGTCTTATCTCCTTTCCTAAGCCTTAGGATTCATCCATGTATCTTAGCTTCAGACTTGAGTTTGTCCTTGTCCCTGACCTGTTAAAACATTTTTATCAATAATTTGTAAGGAGCTCAAAAGGGGCCTTGCTTATTAACTTTAAAAATACATGGTCAGAGAGGTCAAGAGACATACCAGAGGTTTTAGATCATAGTTCTAAGTGGTCTCAACATGCTAAAACACTGCCTGACAACTACCAGACAAAATTGAATAGAATTGTAAGTTTGAAGTTCTAGCTTTATATTTAAGAAATCAATTAAAGAAGCATGTGCTTGAAAGGTTTAGGCTGGCAGTGATCCACAACAAAATATTGGGATATTCTTCTTGTGATGTGATGTGCATCCCCATTTGAGATAGCTTAGAGAAGTTTTGCCATGTTGAGTGTAATATCTTCTTGAGATCTGCACAGTGCACACATCATCTAGAAGACTAAATTTAGTGTAGGGTTTCATGTTTTAAGAAAAACAGAAAAACTAATAGAGAGGGACAAGGCTGTTGAGTATTATGTAAATACTTGGCCTAGACTAGAAAAGATGAGGGTAACACACTGAATCTTCTTTCTAATAGTTGAAACATCATCATATCGGTGAGGACACGTAGGGTAGCTCTGAGGACAAACTTAAGGTCTGTGGGATAATAGTACAGGGAGGGAAGTTTTGTCCCAGTGGAGAAAGGGAATTTTATTACAGGATCTTTTGAAACAGGACGATATATTGTCTTGCAAGACATGAAGGCCAACTGCCCTAGAAGAGCTGGAGGACCATACAAGCAAGGTGGTGTCAAAGAGACCTCTACAACCTTGTGGGAAACTGGTCAGCCTCATAGGGACAAAGATGCTTTCTGACTCATATTTATCATGGTGTGAGGGTGACAAGTTTTGCCCACATATTTTCAGTCCTCTCCTTGTTTGTATTCAGGTTGTCACACAGACTTCCTTTTTTTGAGAAATCCAGTGGTCACTCACTTGGATACCAAGCAAAATTTGAGTTTCTAAGAGTTGAGCTTTTGCCCACTCCTCCGATCCTCCAACCTCTGTGGGCATGGCCTCTACTGTCCTTTCACAGCGGTGGGATAGGTTTGCACTGATGGGCTCCAGTTCTCCTCCCAGGGGCCCCTCATAGCTCTTATAATCAAGCTGGCGAAAGGACTAGGGATCCCCTTATTGTTTCTCACCTTGTTCCCTTTGCTCCCACTGTCTACACCCCACCTTCCCATTCTTCTCAGGCCCTACCTTCAGATGCTCTCTTGACCCTTCATCTTTCCCTTGTACTTGACTTTCAAAGCATAGTGCCATCCTATCTCCTTCCCAGCCTCCTCTCTGAAGCTTTATCCGTCACTTTTCTTTAGGCCCGTGTGCATTTTCCCAATCATACTATGGAGTGCTTAGCTGTTCTAAGTTTTTCATGGCTCTTAATTTTATCTCCCTATCTCCATAGAATTTAACTTGGGATTAGGACCTTTGCCTTGCTTGGTACTCAGTGAATACTTGTTAGTGACTTCCTGGTTGGATTATACCTATGACCACAGGACAGAACCAACTGGCTAAAAAGGATTATACCTTGACTCTCGCCTCATTAGCACAAGGCCGAAACCAATTTATTTAAGTACCAAAAGTATAAGGCTCTACGCAAAGTATATTAATATGTTGAACAAGCTAGTTTACTTATTATTACGACATCCTTCTAAACCCTACTGCCCCCTTGTCATCACTACATTGAGACTTAGCTGGCACATCGGAGGAAATCCCTGGAAGGCTGTGCAGCAAAGCCAGTAGTCAGCTCTTGCTCTGCTTTTACAGATTCATTCGGAAGGTTGAGAGATGCCTCTCTGAGTCTCTGGTTTCCTTTGGTGCAAAGTGTTTTGTCAAATTGGTCTCTAGTTTGGAGATATTCAATGGGTTAACTTTGACTCCTTCACTAAACCCAACTGTTTAATGTTTTTAGTGGCATAATGTGTTAATAACCATACAGCTGTTGTTTCTCAGCCTCTCCCCTTAATTGAGTTAGGCACCATTTAGTAGGCTGAGTTCAAGTTGTAAACAAATTATTTTTGCATATGGATCAATGGAAATTTAATAAAGTTTATTAAAACTGTATATTGGACCAAGGAGTGTTGTTTTCTCTCATGGATATAAACCAACCCCATTAGGCTGACCTGTATTAAGTGAATCGCAGGGCAGAAAATATTTCTGGTCATTTAAAGATTACTTTGGATCAGCAGATGGTAGCTAGCCTCAGAGTGCAAGTTTTCTTATTAATTCATTTGCATAAGCACACATGAATGACTTCTAGACATCATTTACCCACTATGCTTATTTCCGATGCCTAGTATGGTTGCTGGCACATAGTAGGGATGCCAGCAGAGTTGTCAGAGGAGGGGTGGCATGCTCAGGTGCAAAGGAATGGCTCGATGTGCTGAGAGCCCAGCAGCTGGCGAGGGGCAAACCACTGATGAGCCCAAAACTCTCCGCTCTGAGCCCAGAGCTCTTATCACTCCAGTGAACTGCCCTCCATTGATTCATTGCCTGTGAAATGTCTCCAGTGTTCCACAGATACCTTCTGCCTGTTCTCATGGCAATCTCAGTTTATGTTGCAATAAATGTTATCTTAATCTCAACTGATTGACGAGTTCTTAAAATAACAGCATTACCGAGCTTCCCACTCAGATTGTAAATCACAAATATTCTGCTCTTTGGAAAGCATTTGGGGTGGTTAGCCAGTATTTCAGACATAGCTCTGGCAGCCCAGTTGCAGTTGGAAGTATCTGAAGGGCCTTTTGGAGGAAGGAGTTAAATGTTGGTTCTTAGATAACTCAGTGCAGGATGCAATTTGTGGCAGGCATTCTAGGCTCCAGGACCTGAATAGTCATCTGTAGTTTTGCAGTTAAAGCAGAAGAGAACAAAGACAAAAGCCTGCTCTTTTGGCCCTGAATGACAGCAGTTGGGAGGAGAACCCTTTTGGATGGTAGAACAAGCGTGGAGATGATCATTCCAGCTTT
Organism: Mustela putorius furo; assembly: GCF_011764305.1. Taxonomy (NCBI): domain Eukaryota; kingdom Metazoa; phylum Chordata; class Mammalia; order Carnivora; family Mustelidae; genus Mustela; species Mustela putorius. Next base: position 7,110,687 of record NW_025421449.1, read on the forward strand.
CTTGTGTCAGATTTGCTGGCGAGAAGGAGGCAGTTCTGTCTGGCTCTGGCTAGAACGTTTCTTTCCGTCTGGGGGCCTGTTGTTTCTGTCATTCCTCCTGGAAAGTGGAATCCTAACTATGGGCAGCTGGTTAGGACTGGAGCCTTGGTGACTCCTGAAAGTTATAACAAATGGAAGTCATTATCACCATTGCCCCCCTTTACCTTTGTGCTACTTGAGGCAGAAAATGATTTTTCCCCCCGGTTTGTTTTGGAGTCTTTCATCCAGAGAGAAAGGGATTAGCCTATGGCTACAATAGTGCTTTCAGGGCCTTTTGGCGTGCTGCAAATGTTTACTTATCCAGGTACAAATAGGTAAAAGCACATAGTTAAAGATCCCAGCTGCAAGGTCATTTACCTTTTTAAAATTCAGCCGCATGTGCCGACTGAAGTTGAGGGCTTGCTGGTATGAGCCATTAACTGCCTGTTGTACGTAACCTCTCCTTGTCTTACACACAGCTGCGTGCGAGTCGCTGGTGCCTGCAGCCGGCCCACCATGCATGCCTTGCGAGCAACAAAAGCAGTTTAACTTGTGATCGCTGATCATATGATCCACTTACAGGGTGCAGGCTCAGTCAAGTAGAACTGGTAAATCATTAAAAATGCGCCTCGGCGCTGTGCCTGCGGAGTACAACAACATCATGCGAACATCTCTTCCCCCACCCCCAACCAGTTAGCGGCTTTGGGAAGGAGCTGGTACCAGCTGCGCCTTGGAGAAATCTCATGTCGCTTTAGCCTAACATGGTGGGAGATTGTCAGTGACTCCAAGCAGCGCAGGAGAGGAAGACAGAAATAATCCGAAATGGCAGCCGTCCTCTCCCCTTGTTCTTTACTTATTAACTCAACCTGGGCTGAGTGTTTTCTGTGTGTCAGGCCCAGTACTGGGGCCTAAATTGCAAAAATGAGAAAAGAAATGGATTTTGACTCAGAGACTCTCACAGTCCGCCAAGAACTCAGTTCACTGCCAAGCGTTTTAACACAGGCACCAACCAAGTGCCGTGCAACCCTTAGAGGCCTGGGGAAGCCAAAGAGGATGCTTTGGACCTCAAAGGATGAATCAGATGTCATCAAGGACACATCTGGGGTCACACTGTGTCCTCAAGGACACAACTTGAGCTGAAACCAAAAGCCTTACTTTCTAGAATTCTTTCCTCTGTGCCATATACGTTTTTATACTCAGTTTTTATACTCAGTTTCTCATAGGCTTTGACAAATTGTTCTGTGACTCTGTAATGGAGGGCCCAATGAGTCCTCTCTTCTTATTTCCAACTCATCACTATCTAGTTGCTTCTGGCATCAGGTTATCCAACCATAAACCCTCTGGCAAGGGACCCTATATCCATAGTATACTTGATTTTTCCATAGCTCCAAAAATGTTGGGGGTACGCAATTGATGGGCAGCCCTCCTTTTGTTTTCTAATTAAGCAGTAAAAAGCCAAAGCCAAAGAACCAGGGAGTTAAGTAATAGGACTTAGAATGTTCCAGATAAATGTTTCTCCTATATGTATACCAGAAAGTTGGCTGTTGAAGGAGAGGGGAGGGAAGAGCCTTTTATGGGCCCATGTGTATGTGTCACATACATTATGCAGGTTCATATATTCTGAGGTATTTTTGTCTCTCAGGAGTCCTGCAGTTTGTAAGGGTGAGACAACCTTAAAAAAATCACTTGGACCTCAAGGAGCCCTAGAGAAGAGATGTAATAATGTATTCATTCCTGTACATGCCATTTTAGTTCTTCCAGTTACTCCATTCCATCTTCCAAGCAATCAAGTAATCATAGCCCTTAAATGCCTTCTGTTTGTCTCTCAAAAAGTTTTATCCAGAAGTCCCTTCCTTGTACTACAGCTCAACTTTGGGAAGAAGACTTATGTGGGATCGGTACTCCTTTCTTTGTCTTACTTGGTGCGCTTGTACCATGGTCAGTTACAACATCTTTGAACCATCCCTTCATTGGGTGGGAACCATCCCTACAGACAGTCACTTGCTGAGAATAGCTTCCTGATTCTTCTCATTGGGACTGTTGTCTAGAGGCCAAGATGAGACAGAGAGTTGGAGAAATTCCTCTAATGTTTCTGCAACCTACTATTCCTTATTCTAAAACACTAGTAAGGGCTATCCTTTGGCTGGCTGTGGAGAAGAACAAGCTTGTTCTTCAGAAAGACATCCAACTCCTTAGCACAAAGAAATAGAGACCTGGGACTCAGGCTTTGTAGAATTAGGGGTCAGATAAAATGGGTCAATTTACTCAGCTTCCTGCTTTACATCTATATAAAGGAAATTATACTCCCCATCTCTACCCACCCCCACCCCCGACTCAAACTTCAAAAAACTCCACTCAAAAACCAGGAGGGGTAATTGTAGCCTATTAGGTATAAAACATCTATTAAAATCTCTTCCTTATACAGAAGCAGGTATTTAGTGGCAGAACTGAGAATGAATGAAACAAACAAGAAGTGTTTTCATGAGAAATTGATATATTACTATGCGCGTATGACCATTTTTCATTAGAATTTGGAGACTTATATTTCTTTATCATTAAAAATCGGTCATAAGATCTGTGATCGCCGTGTGCGAGGTACCACCTATAGAGGCAGAGGCTTGTTTTATTTTGAAATCTAGAAAAGTCATGCAGCTACTTGGGTAGGGCTGATGGCCCAGAATTTTAACTCAGGCTGTTGTTACAAAGGAATGGAGAAAGAGCTCTTCATTGGGAAGGCATTTTAAAGTTGGGATATTATTATCATTGATCTTGGCAGGAAAGTTGTGTTCTACCCTGGGCGAGTCATCAATTCTTGGGAAAGGCACTTCGCTTCTTTCAGTCTTTGTTTTCTCATCTGTCGAACAGTGACGTTAATACGTTCCCGACATACTTCACGTGGCTGTGAAAAATCAGATGCTGTCCTGGGTTCTCTGCCTTTCTCCTACAACGGATGAACTCTCTTCCATCCTTCAGCCCTTAGGTGATTTTGTTTGGACTTGCTCTTGGAGCATTTGTTTTATTTGCTCCTGCTACTGCCTTGTTGACTTACCTTTTTCCCTCCCACTAGAAGGCATGTGAGCTGCCACAAGTCACAGCAGGACTTACTCTTCTCCGTCTGGGGCAAGGTAAGGTGCTTGAGTCAGGCCGATTCCGGAATACGAAATCAGAATGGAATTCCTTGGTGGGAACCGGGTGCTCAGTTTCCTTAATGAGACTGTTGTGGATATATGTATCTAATCCACAGGATTTGGGGGAGAACTGGACGAAATGGCCTATGTGAGTGTGCCAAGTACATACTGGATGTTCAGTAAACCCTGGCTTCTTTTCTCCTGTCCTTCCTACACAGTGGCAGCTTAATATCTGTTTCTGGACCAAATTAAATTTTGAAGATGAGGAGGAAATCCATGCCTTCCCCTCCTCTCCTGCTTCTTGGAAAAGTGTTCAGGAGGATGATGACCCTGTGCTCAGAGTTATGCTTTCCCCCCTCCCCCTGGCTTCCTCCTCCCACCACCTTCTGAGTTATATTGAAATAAAACTACAACTTCACATGTTGATATGAAGTATTATCGAGGTTTTCAGAAGACATAATACAAATTTTATTAAGTTGCCATTATCCTTGTCAATGGAATTAATGCACTTTTCTCATCAGCATCTTCTGCAATTACAAACAACAAGGAAATAATTCATCCTTTTCCATGAAACAGCTTATAAATTTTTACATACATGTGAAAGGAATCGCTTGAAATCCAAAGCTGCCAAGAGGAATAATTAGGAGCCACAGAACAGATCTCGGTAATGTGACAGCAGCTTCTAAAACATCCCACAGGACAGAGAAACGCAAGCTGGCTTGACCTATATCTTTAATAATACAGACCATTGCCCTTGGATTGAATCTAAAGGGTAGGACCAAGTGCTTGCTTCATCATGTTTTAGGAAAAATTGCCAAAGTTTATTTATGAATTCTCCACACAATGGCGTCTTGCTTTGATTATGAACCGACAGAGCTTTCTAAGTAGCAACTCAGCATGCAAAATTAAAAGCAAAAAAGAAAGAAAGAAAGAAACAAAACGAAATAAAACAAAACAAACCCACCACAGAACATAATTTCTTATATTCTGTCATGCTTGGCAAAAAGTATTATGTAAGGCCCAATGTAGACAAATGGCTATGTTAACAGTAGAAATAACCTTTTGTTTAATTAGAAAATAGGAGCTATATGGGACAATAAAAATTGTTACTGCTGCCCTTCGTCACTGTTTCATAAATATGATCGTGCTAGAGATAATGGTAAGTGTTATTTATTTGTGCAATATCACAAACTTGGTAATTGTTCATGGTGTTGATAGTTACCCTGCGTGGAGATGGTAGTCGGTTCAGAATTTGTTTCCTTTGATCCAAGGAAGGAAAATAGCAAGTGTTTACTTAAAATGCCCCTGGCTTTCCTAGGCCAGAATAATGGATCCGCATATTTTTAGCCCCTCTGTTGCAAGGGCCAGATCTCTCTGGCAGCGTCTGGTGCATATTGAGAACTGCTGGGTTATTTTGAACTGGCTCCTTTATTTATTCCCCCCCACCCCCAGCATGCTCTCAGGTCCTCATTGGACATAGATGCCATTTCATCTTCACTTTCTATTTCCCAGCAGAACTAAATTTAGTAGCCTTGCTGGAGGGAAGACATGGGGCCAAGTTCCCCACCTGAGGATGTGTTCATGAGAAGAGGAAAATCTCCCTGTTAACTCCCTTTTGAGAACTGGCATATGGGATGAAGATCAGACTGCATGTCACAGCATCTGTTTCAGGATCTTCCCAGGGGGTGGTGGGGAAGAAAGGCTGAAGGCGTTGGCCAGATTTCAGGGTCAGTTCCATTTTGTGTGTGACTATGAAAACTCGAGTTGTGAGGCTGTATGAGTATGTGGGGTCGCCAGGCTAGATGTATTTCATTGCGCATGGCAGTTCACACTTGGTTTCTTTCGGGGAGTTCCTGTTTTCTTTCTTGCTGTGTTTGCTGGTGTACAAGTTCCATTTCCTGCTTTTTAGAAAAAAAAAAAAATGTCTGTGCTTTGTGATGTTGGGTGATTTATGATGGAGACGACTTAAGGATTCTTCACTCTTGACTTTGGTGAATGTGAGATATTTCCTTAGACCCCTGAGCTAGCCTGAGTCCCTTCTCGGAACCAAGAAAGCCATGGCAATGAGCTACGGCACAAATTTGTATAAACGTGTTTTTGGGGCCATCGCTTATTTCTTTGAGTCCTAAATAACCCCTTCTAGAAGGTTTCCACATACCACCTTTATAAAAATATACACAGTGTGTCAAAAGGAAAACACAACACAACAAAACCCCTTTTCTTCACACAATCATTTTAAGCTTCAAAATCCCCGAAAATCCCCAATCTCCTCTTGCCGTCTGGTTTCCACTCTCTAACTTTCCTCATCTCCCCTGAAAGAAAGAAAAAAGCATTTCTTCCAGGGCCCGATAAGTTGTAGGCTGATGCTTAGCAACAACATTCCTGTGTTTTAAGTAGCTGCAAGCCCCTTGCTGAACTCTTTGATGTGACTGTCAGAGCAGATTTATTTTGTTTTAGCACATTGTCTACTTGTCCAGATGTATCAGGAGATAAAAAGGAGTCATGTTTACACTCCTCCTTTTTTTTGGGGGGGGGGATGTAATTAAATCGTGTTTTTGATGAGTCTTGGGGAGCTCCCGTTGAAGAAAACAGGAATTGGCTGGAGTAAAGGGGGGAAAGGAAAACTCACTTGGCAGAAGGAGCACCTGATTTGGTCAGAAAATAAAGCGTAAGTACCAGCTGGCTTGGTGCTGTCACACTGGAGGGTTTGAGCTCATTCTTTTCTCCCATTTCCATGGAAGTTCAACCAAGAGGAAGGGAGGCGTCCCTCCAGCGCTCACTTCTTGCGGCCCCTTCTGGAAAACTTTTAGTTTGAAGCGGTCTCTTCCTTCTTTCTTGCTGTAGGCAGGCACACACAGAAGGTCTTAACTCTCTCCTTGCTTCCCTCCATTCCTCCTTCCCTGTCATCCTTTCTAACTTCCTTCTCTGCCTCTCTCTTTCTCTGTCTGTCACTCACTGGGCAGTAAGTCTGGCAAACAGTCCTCGATCCAAAGCTAGGAAAATTGTTGAACAACAGAGATCTTGAATAGGCAAGTCTCTTTAGAGCTGGATGAGTTGAATTCCCTGAGTAGGATTGCGGCTCCTCTTTTTTTTTTTTTTTTTTTTTTTTAATTATCATCAGTTTTTTTTAATGTTCACATTTAGTAACACCATTCTGAGTTCTATTAATGACCTGCAGTGAGCAATGACAAGCAGAAATCCAACATTTAGTGCTGCTGAGGACCTGCCAGGCGGCGGCTTTACTCTGGGGCGCGGAGGCACTTCATTTGCATTCTAAATAGGTTACACTACAGCACCCCCTTCTGCCCGCCAGGCCCCGTGACAGGAGGCCTGCGCCACCGCGCTGTTCCTTATCCTCGCAGAAGCCCAGACGACCCTAGGGCGGCACGCTCTGGCCTTCCCAGCGCTTCCCGTTGGGCCCTGGAGGAACGCAAGGCCCGTGATAAACCGATGCTCACCCGCCAGCCTGGGATCAGGCTGCGTCTTTATGGGGATTAAATTTTTTATTACTCATTTATAGGTGGCGGGGGGGAGAAATCATTAATTGAGAAAGACAGGTATAACAAAAGGGAGGTTGAGCAAAAGGGGGAGCTCAGCGCCAGAGCTCCCTCCTGCCCAACTTCAAATCCCAGACGGGCAAGACAGTGTTTGAATGCATCTTGTAAACTACGGGCTTGTGTTTTGTGTTTCCCATTTGTCCACCAGCCTGAAGCACAGGAAGGAGGAATTCCTTCCTTTGTTCTAAACTGCCTTTGGATGACTCCTCTTGGCCTAAGCGTACCTTATAACTTAAAGCCCTTTTCTGCAGGGACCAGGCTGAGATTGGAATGAGCATGTGCCTGGGCAGCTCCTGGCCTCAGGGGGGTGCCTCCTTTTCTACAGTGAGGAGCTCTGTTTCTGGGGGAGAAGTTCACCTAAGAGGGCTGTGTAGTAGGTGACTTAGATTGGGAAGACATGTGCTTATTGTTACCTTTGCCTCTTGGAGGCTGAGGAATGCTGGTTGTCCAGTGTTTTACGTTTATTTATTTCAGCAGTTATCAAGTAGCTCATAGAAGCTACTATGAGCCAGACTTTTAGGAAGTGTGGAACGCTGCCCTCAAGGTACGAAGTGTCTAGTAGAAGGGACACTGGTCAGATATGCTCTTAAGATAAAATTACACACCACACTATGTCCCCAAAAGGAAATATGTGGTTCTTGGAAGTACGTATGAAAGTGATGCCTGGGACATCTTTGTGACATAGGAAAGCATGAAATGATCTTTGAAAGGGAAAAGGTTAACCAGGCTGAAAATGTTGGGCGTGGAAGTTAGGAAGAAAGACAGGGCTCTGCGGAGATCTTGGCTGGATGGGGCCTGGATGGGGCCTGGTGCACTGAGGAGCATGGAGAAGGCCGTGTCTGGTCCGAGGTGAGGGCATGAAGGCGGAAGATACGCTGGAGAACCCAACAAGGGCCAGGGCAAAGGGCCTGCTAGGCAGCAGCTGGTGCTTTTGACTTGTCCCCAAACAGGGTTAATCATTTCAAGGTTTTTAAGCAGAGGGGAGCCTAATCACATTCTGTTTTTAAAAAGAAGGTCTAAGGATGTTCACTTTGGGTAGGACTTGGCCAGGAATTGAGCCCTCTCTAAAATAAGTTCCCTTACTCGAATGGAAGCTACAGTAATTCTCCGGAACCCAGGGTGGGGGTCAGGGGAGAGGGGGGTAGAGGGGCTGACTTTAGAAAATATAGTGCAGTTTGCTTCATGCTGGCCAAAGCACAGGCCCACCTTCCCCAGTGGATCTTGTTAGAGTTTGCTCTTGGCCCCTTGCAACCACGCAGGTGGCATGTCTTTGTTGTGTTTCTTACTGGAGGGCCATTAACCTTTCTGTAAACCGGTCACAAATGTGCAGTGGCAGGGAAAGCACAGGCCCTGGGGAAGGCAGGCTTGGATTTCTGGGGCCTTGTTTACCTGTCAGAATCTAGGAGTCCTGAATGGGAGAAGATGGCAAGAAGGGTTTGCAGAACATATAAGTTATAATAGGTCTAAAATTTAGTTAATATCATAGATAGAATACAGTCCAAAAAATGGTGGAAAATGGTGAGTGGATTTTCTCATTCGAGAAAAATTGTCAAAATTTCTTGTTTTCCCTTTTTTTTCTAATTTTCCTTTTCCTTTCTTTTCTCTCTACTCCTTCCTCTTTGTTGCATGGTTTGCATTTAGACTATCCTAAGTATTACATAAACGCAGAGTGGGATTTACTACTAGGCATAGGTTCAAGCCTACCTTGTCTGTGACCGAATCTTGCTGGACTACAATTTGCTCAAAGAGGCAAAGGCCAAGATTTTAGAGGCATATGGTGGTGTTTCTTTAGGAAACGAAGCTTCAAAGTTTTCTTTAGCCACAGAGAGAATAAGGCCTCTAGAATGATTAGAACTATTACGTAAGAAGTAGGACTTACTAATTATGCTACTTTGTTACTTTTCACGTAGCACTCTTGCACATTTTTAGATCTGGAATCTCTCAAGGTACAAGTATATGTTTAAATGAATGAAACGTTTGATGTCAACCATTATTGACAGTATGAAACAAAAAAGAACTTTATCATGAGTAGTTCTGTGAATGATGTTTGTGGATTATTTATCAAATAACTTTCTACATGTCAAATCATTTTCTACCACTTTTGACTCCATTGTACTGCAGCAATTGCATGTTGTAATATAAAGCATTCAGATTATGAAAATTAATATTTAGTGAGATGGGGTAATGTACTTAGGTAGAGAGTAGTAAGACTCTTGGATGTCCAGAATAAACAAGCATGGTTTTTTTTTTTGTTTTTTTTTTTTGCTACTTGAGAGAAGAGAGGACAAAATAAAGTCCTTATGTAGAAAGGTTCACAAACTGGGGATTAATATTAACTTTACAAAGCGAAACTGTGTTTGGAACTTGAAGTCTTTCATACCTGTATCCCCTTCTTTACAATAAACACACAGGCATGTGTACATGTACCCATACGGTAGAGCTTTCAGGATTCCAGATGTTAGCTAGCATCTGAGCTGCATTTTTTCTTCACATCTTAGCTATCCTGATGTGAACACTTCGATCATGGGGGCTCTAGCCCAGAAGAGTTTTAGTAGCCTAGCACTTCATTAGAATGTATCCTACTTTGGTCACCATAATGGTTGTCTTTAAGTTGCAGAGAATCCTGCCTGCATTCCTTGGAACTCTGGTGGATATAAAACTCAAATACAGTCACCAGTCCTATGTCTGCAGAGGTCCCAGTTTTACCTCCCAACTCACATATGTCATAGACCTTCAGGGAATGACCCAAGCTGCTCAGAACACAATATCCTCATCTACTAAGATAACAATGAATCTGGATTTTTGGACACATTCAGGGTAAGCCTCCTTGACATCTCTTTTAGAAAGAGGTAAAAGGAGGCTGAGAAACATAGTGGCAGGGAAATGCCTTTGGAAAATCAAAGATGTGTATTAACATTTATTTTCCCAGACATGGGAAGTTTATGTAGATCAGGATAAAAACATTTTAGGAGGGGGGCACCTGGGTGGCTCAGTGGGTTAAAGCCTCTTCCTTCGGCTCAGGTCATGATCCCAGGGTCCGAGGATTGAGCCCCATATCCAGGCTCTCTGCTCAGCAGGGAGCCTGCTTCCCCTTCTCTCTCTGCCTGCCTCTCTGCCTACTTATGATCTCTGCCTGTCAAATAAATAAATAAAATCTTAAAAAAAAAAAACATTTTAGGAGGTTCACATAACACTTACCTGTGCTCCTCTTCCATACCAGGCACCTGTTCTCTTGTGATATTACCTGTTGTTTGTGTAGATAAAATAGGACTAATATCTCATCCCAGCAACCAGTGCTATTACATGTGAGTTGGTAATTAAATATACCATATAATTCTGACTTATGCAGGACGTATAAAACTGAATTTAATTTTACCCTCCTGACATGCCCGTGTGAAGGGGAGGGATGGTGGTTCGGGTTGCCGTCATTTCAGAGGTCTGCTGTGGTATCTGGTGGTTCAGGGCTCAGTCCGTGTTCTTGGTCTCCTTTTTCCAAGTTGTACTCTGACTCCAGCAGCTGCCCGTGGCCCTTCCCTCATGCTGCCCCGTTTAAATTACTGTTGCTGTTTTTAATCTGCTGTGGGATGCCCAAGGTGGTTAAAAAAAATAATAACTGCACATTAAAGCTCTTTGATGTCAACTGAGAGCCAGAAAAGTTTAAAATACATAATGTTTGGGAGGTCTTGTGGGGAAGACTTTCTGTGCATGGCCTTTTGTTGATGATGGTGAGGACTCAGGATAGGCTGTTGAACAGCATGTTCAATTTTGCCCTGAGTTGATGATGAGTTGTTTTGAATGTCTAACACAGAGTGAGGGACTCCAAAAGACTTACATAGGAAGTTGTCTACTTTTGAGGGGGGATTTTTGTCTCTTGGCCTTGTTGGTGTCCATTACATTGTATTCTAGATGGACTTATGTGTGGGGAGCTACCACTCTTCCCCCTATAATCTATAGAGCTCTGGTGAGACCCGTGGCTGTCCCAGCACTAGGACCGGGCCCATGATCCCGGCTCGATCTTGCAGACTCTTCCTTCTCCTGACCATGCAGATTCATTCAGGGATGGGTGTGTCACTCAAATCAGGCCACAGATTCCCAGATGTGGCTTAGAACTTTGGGGGAAACAGAAGCTTTTTCTATGGTTCTGGAGATGGTAAGATAGGGATCTTTAGGTCTTGGGAGGTCACCACATGGAGAAGCCAAAGCTGGGAGGCAGGAGTACAAATTGAAGAAATGGGAATTCCTGATGATAAACTTGAGTGTGTGGATCAAACCATACACGAAACTATGTACCCTTGGACTCATTAGGACCCTCCTTCCCCATAGAAGGGGACTTTCCTAGAGGATTTTACATTGAATTTCATCACTTTCAACTGAAAAAGTTAATCTTCTCTTCCTAAACTGTCCACTTAGGGAAATTCCGCAGCCTACCCTGGAAATGTGGTTGGTTGCCCAAATATAGTCCTGTCAGTTAAGAATTCTTATTCAAGTAGGGCTTTAATTTCATTCTCTGATAGTCTCTCTGTAGTGTGTATAACAAAATAACTCCATCTCCTGAAAAAAAAAAAAAGAAATCCCCAAACAATAATCTGGTTAACCATCTCTTTATAAATATATCTTCATACACTTGAATATTGAAGCATTTCAATATCCAGTTGTCCCTTCAACCTTGACATTGAACTTCCAAATTATCTCCTTCCAGGAATGTATGACAAATTTAAGGCCTATCAAGCCATGATTTACATTAGAATTTGTTATATAGCCATTGCATAACCGTTTTGGAAGATATGACTGTGAGTTAGTTCTGGCATCTGGTCCTGAAAGATGGTCATGGGTGGTGAAGGGCCTGATGAATGGGTCACATGGCACCACTCACTGGCCTTCAGGAAAGGTCCTGCTGGGTTCTCTTGCTACTCCTGCTTGAATAGACAGGGTTGGGTACCTACAGTTACTAAGTGACTATGGAAGATTCCAGTGGAATTGGCTCATATAAGTATAGTGAGGTCACTTTTACTCCACATCAGAGACCCTAGAACTGTTGTCTCCTCCCTCCGTTCCCCACCGCCACCCCTCCTTCCCCGGGATGGAACAAGACCACAGGGAGAGTACCTGCTTGACCCCCATTCTCTCCCCTCCACGGCCTCTCTCCACAGTTGTGTCTCAATCCACAAACGACTTTGTTCCAATTAAGATATATGAAGAAAAAATATAATTTCTAAGTCGCTTGGCCTTGACACACACACACACACACACACACACACACACACATACATACTGGGAAAATAAGTGCGCAGCATTCCTACCCATCCTAGGCTCTGCAGTCAAACAAATCAATTCAGCCTTCAGAGAAGCATCCATTGCCCTGTGATTATGTTTGTGTAAAGTCTTGGGGTCTTTGATCAAAGAATGGCATTTCAGGCCAGGCCCTAATCCGCACTGCCTTAAGGTGTTTAAATGAGTTTAAAAAAAAGAAAAAAAAAGTTGATAACAGCTGGGACTTAAATTTGCCTTCGCCCAGCTTTTGTTTTGAAAGGGCTTCTATTATCCGTGGCTTCCCTTTTCGAAGCAAAGATGGATCTTTGGGTAAACCAGAAAAGGAAGGAGGATATGAGAGGAAATGGGCGGAGACTCTGAATTAATCTTCTGAGGAGGAATGTTTGATCAGCGGGGAGGAGAGGATGGAAAGCTCTGATGCTGACAGCAGGCACCTTTCTGACTCGGGTGTGATTGGCACCTTTGAAGCTTCAGTCAGGAGCCAGTGTCCAGTGGGTCGGGGCTTCCTCTGTCTGTGGGTGGTGGTGTTAATAATGTGGCAACTGGAAGGGTTAATTGCAGACAAGCAGCAGGATTACCACGAGGCCTCCTCGGCTCTAAAAGGAACAGTTCGAGGAAAGCCTCTGATCTGTCAGCCTTAGAGGAAATTAGTGGGAGCAGACTTGAGCAGGCTTAAAAAAAAAAAAAAAAAGCATTTAGGATATTAAAGCGAAATGTGAAGAGGATATTGAAATAGGGCAAAAGGGATAGGAGCGCTGAGCTCTAAAAGCAGCGTGCCCCTCTTCCTACTAGGAATTTCCGTGGTTTTTTTTTTTCAGCTTTCACACATGCTTTCTTTTGATGGTCCAGCAGCGTGATTTTACTTGCACTGCAACAGGTTAAGGAAGGTTATGCCACGTGAACGGTCAGCCCCAGGTTGCTGTGCAAAACTTGTATGGTCTCTACCACCTGGCAGTTTCAGAATCTCCTGACACTGAGGCTCCCAGGATAATTTTAAAACAAGTCAGAGCATTACTGACACCCTATCTGCATTAGCTATCTATTGTATATTTTACTTCTTACCCTTCTGGTTCAAGTCGGGATGTTGCCAATAAATCCTGTGTTACCATTAAAGAGGCCATTCATCACGCTTCCTAATGTGATTAATCAAGATACACCACAGTACCCTTAAAATGAGATCATTTTGATAAATCATGTATGACATGAAAAGACTTTATTCCTTTTAAGTGCAATTTAGACTGTAATTTTTTTCCTCATTTATGATTCATGGGAGAAACATGGATAAAATTCCCTTGCACAGTTACACCTTATCTACAGCAATAACTCAAAACTGCTTTTAGATGAAAATTCAGGGTCTTATTCACCAAAGCTGAATGCCAGCTCATTATTTTCTGGCGTTCAGTAGTCCAAAAATAATGTCTGCACATTAAGCGGCATTCTCAAAAAGTTGGAATTGGCCAGGCACCAGGCACATCAATTACACTCCATCATCCTTAATAAGGAAGAAATATCAGATGTCCTCTTGGAGTTTTTTTGAATCAGTAATGCTCAGCCTTCACCTTCCCAATTTGGAGTGATTTGGGAACAAAAATGGTAGTAACAAAAAAGTATGGGACCTTCAACTGCTCTACGTCTCCTGTTCCGTGAAGCTCAGAGAACATCTTTTTATTTTTCTCTCCCCCCCATAAGGTTTAGGCTTCCTTTTCCTTTCCCTTTTTCTTGTTTCATAAATGAAACTACCATTTTGTTCAGTCTGAGTTCTGTTTGTCTGAGCTGCTGTGTGATGCAGGCTTTCCCTCGCCACTGCCACAGTAATTTGGGAAGCGATAGTCATAAGCCCCAATAAAAAAATCATTTGAAAATGGGCCTTCTGGTGAGATCCATCAAGTGTAAGGTCACATTGTTGGTTAAAAGGCAGACACTGATGCTATTCATTAAACTGAAAAATGGCTTGTTTCCCCTAATATTGAAATAAACCTTGGACGAATGTTAAGTCATACTGGCATACACTTAGATAGAAAGCAAAAGGAAACACAGATAGATTTAATTTGGACGTGGAAAGTCAACATTTTTAGGTCTTGCTTGAAACAGGGAATCAGGAAGATTGGCTGAAACAAATGTGAACAATTAGAAGTTCATTTGCCTCTTTCAGAGGATGAGAACAGTTAAAGAAGGACTCAGAGTCTAAGAATTATAGACTCACTTTGTGTTTCGTCAAACGCGGTTACCTGTGAATAAGGACTGGATCAACAGGTAGTTTATTTCACTGTTGTTCTTAGGGATTGATGTCAGGGAGTGGATCAAACCCCTGTATTTGACTTTGTGTTTAACCCAAATGCTCATAACTCATTCGTATCCACCTAATGTAACAAACGCATCAAAGCTCGAGTTTATCTGGTATGTTACGTTCATGCCTATGTTCTCTGTACCTCAGTGAGACAGACACCAACTGCAAATAAAGATTTCTTGTGTATTATTCCCATTTAAGTGAAATTTCCCATGCTTTTTTTTTTCTGATATGAAGAATGAATTATAAATATAAGGACATTAAGCTGTACTTGTTTAGATTTACATTTCACTTTTATGTCTTTCTATTTTTGCTAAAAAGATCTGCAAATTTAAAAAATACGCATGTATCTCATTAAAAAAGTTTCCTTGTTCTAGCAACACTCAGCAAATCTCCAAAGAATGCAAGTTTAGAACATAAATATTTTAAGGCCCCATAAAATTGGCAGTGAATATTTTTTTCCCCTCTAAGACCATGTTCATTCGATTCCAATTTACTACCACGATTATATTTTCCAAAGCAGCTTTTAATACAATACACAATTATTTCATATGGGGTTGTGTAGGTCACCTCATTAAGCCTGCAAAGATCAGGCCTCTTGTGATCCCCACAAATATCCTTGCATTTATTCCTAATTAAAATGGCCCTCCTAAAGTGTCTCAGCTTTATCAATACAAATAACAAGCTAAGTGAAATAACCACATTTGGAAACTTAGCGGAGCAAGGTGACCCGCTCCCCCAAACCTCACACAGCCAACTGTGGTGTGTCCGCAGTGGTGCCCTGCCACCTGTTGGCTCTGCTTACACATAACAGGATATTGATGTCCCTCACAGCACTGTGGTCACCCTCTCTGACCCCTGTCCCAGTTCATCACCCCCGAGAGAGAAAGAAGGGGCCGTTGGAGAATTCCAGGCCTCCTGATTTCCCTCATCATTCATTTCCTTGGCCACATGTTTCTTCTACTAATGCTAAAAATTTATGGCCGAGCACATTAAGGGCAGCACAAGTCCTTTCCTTCTTCTGGATTATTTCAGAGTTTCCTGTCATAAGGAAATCCAAGACAACGTGTCCTCAGCGGATTGTATGTGACAGTGTCTCTTTCTATCTCAGGAATCTGAGGCATGATGGATAAACTGTCAGTTTTGAAGGATGATGTTTTCTCCATATTTCCATTATGAACTGGCCTGTCATCTCCTAATAAATTTCTTGCATTGGTATCAATTTATTTTTACAAGCAGAGGGTCTGATGTATTTGGGGAAGGCACTGACAGCAGATCTGGCTAGCTTGACAGAGCTGGCTCCACCTCATTTTGGAAAACTACTTTGGTTCCAAGGACAGAACTTGACCCCCAGCCCTTGAGAATAAAAAACTCTGTGAGAGGAAGAGAGACGCATGAGGCAAGTTCCTTCTTTTAAGCCAAAACAAATCAAGCCTGTATGACTACCATGACATAATATTATTTCTAAGACAACCCTACAAACACAGATGAGAAATGCCGTATGTAGCTCTTTACTAATGCTGGTTTAGACCATCACAGTAATGCTGTGAATCTATGCATGAACTCAGATTATAACAAGGCTGTATAAAGTTCTCACTATTTTTGCCCTCGGAAGGATCTCGGTAGTGCTTTTCTGCTTGTCAAGTGAGGGGTAGAGTCTACTCTTGTAATAAATATCCAGTTACAAACGACCAGCATGTCCCTGTCGTAGTTACTATGAAGAGCAGGAAAGGTCATGAATTGTTAGTCCTACCTCTCAAGATACTTAAATCTACTTGAAGAAGTAAGCTATACAAAATTACAGGTCATACAAAATCAGAATGAAATAAAAATAAATCATAGCTCATATTTCACAAGCAATGCTAAGTTCTCTGTCTCTTACCTTTGCTGGGAAGAGAGGACATATAAGCTCAGAATGGTTAAGACAGTGGCCACTGGATGCAAGCTGCCTGGATGCGTGTCCCTGCTCCACCACATACTAGTCACCTGAGAAACTAAGTGAGACCTTGGTCAAGTTCCTAGTTTTTTTCTGGGCCTTAGTTTTTCTCATCTGTAACACAGGAATGGGGGTTATGGCTGCCTCATGGGAATGTTGTGAAGATCAAATAAATTAATATGTGGAAAGTGCTTAGCAAAGTAAGCACAGATGTGTATTAGCAATTTTTATGCTAAATAAATATCTAAATATGTATTAGATACAAAGTAAGCACAGATATGTATTAGCAATTTTTAACTATCATCATTATCCTCATGACATAATAACATGACTTGTTATTACCATTTTATAGTAGAAGAAAGTGACTTAAAAAGTTGAAGTAAATTCCCCAAGGTCGTACAGCTGGGTGGAGCCTGGCTCTTAATCTTGGTCAGGAAGACATCTGAGCATAGAAAACAGAGAAGTAGAAGATATCCAAGTTGTAAATAAGTCAAGGACAGAATCCTTGAAGTTTAATTAGCTTTTTTCTTACTATCCTTTCCATTTCTAGGCCATAAAATAGCCCTTTTCTACATAGCTCCAACCATACTGTAGGTGTTATATTTAAAAAGGTTTATATGTATTGGGGTGCTGATAAAGCTTAAACAACCAGCTCTATGGAGGAAAAAAAACGTTAAAGGTTACATGTTTATATGTTTAATTTACAAATAAAAATTATATAATGCCTTTTGTTATAAATTCCATGCAGCCAGTTGGTTCTCACAGAATCGTTTTGATTATTTTGGCCCAAATCTCATGTCCATAATCAATCTAAGGTTTTCATAGACAAACAAGTGTTGTTCTGATATGAAATACCAACTATTTTCCCTTCTTACTGAACACATTAGAATTTCCCTTATTTGTCGGCGACCTGAGCATGGTCTTTACTGAACTGGATAGCAGAGCTTGAATATTGGAAGAATATTTCCTCACATTTTTATACTGTTCACAGTGTATTGACAAAAGGCAAAACATCCTTTTGATCTGTATCATTAGCATTTTTTATCACTTTCCTAAGTTTAGGAAGTCAGTAAAGTAGTCAGTCCCCAATTTGTAGTATTTGGCAACTTCTACTGTAAATACTCCCGCCGTGGCAGTGTCAGGCTATCAAAGCAACATCACTGAACACGGGGAAAAGATGTGAAGTAACTCATCAGTATGTAGTATTTCCACTACAGAGATATAATAGACACCAATAACGTAAAGAGCATAAATAACAATAAAATTATGTAAAGTAGGAAGTGATAAATTGTGGCTTATATTACCTTTTCACATAATTTCTCCAGTAACCAAGGATATGTAATTCAATTTTAAATAAAGCCTATGTTAACACAAGATTCCTGAAAATTTAACCATTGGTTTTTGTGAGCTGGTACAGATTGACTCCAGACCCACTGGTTATGGCCAAGGAGATCTGAAACACTCCTGTGTCTACATTACGTAGTCAGTTAATTATTAACAAATAACTTAATGGTTTTATTTACATGCCAGGCCACATAATATGTTGCATATTAACATGGATTGAATCATCTGCAGTACAATTATATATTATCTGCCCTAGTGTATATATATTAAGTCCAGGAAGGTTATCTTTTTCAGATACCTTCAAGCTTCAAGTTCATTGTATAGTTCTGGGGTTCAGACTATGGAATCAAGCAGTGTTGGTCAGAATTCCAAATTGCCCACATAATAGCTGAGTACTCTTGGGCAAGTTGTATAACCTCCCTAAATTTCAATTGCCTTATCTATAAAATGATCATAATAATGGTACTTGTATCTTAAGGTTGTTGAGATAGTTAAATGAAACTCCGTGTATAAAATGCCTGCATATAATTAGTGCTCAAGAAATGGGACACACACAATTATATATACACTCATTACTTGCAAATTAAAATGTATTTTAAATTCTGATTATGTTCTATGTTTGAGCATATGACAAAAATGAAATTTTTTAGCAAGGATTAATAATTAGAAGGAAAATGTGTTTTATCATATTGCTGTAGACGAAGGTGATTGTTTGTTTATAGACAGGATATCTTGCTTTTAAAATTACCCCCCCCCCTTTTTCTTTTTTTGTAAATGCTCTCTCATTTGATGGTTCAAGAAGTTCCTGTCTTAGAGGCTGTAAGTCATTCACTCTCAGGTTGGGTCTTGGCCCCTGTGTTCTTGAAGTCTATATTCTTACCAGAAAGGACCAGATAGGGCCCTCCCTCAGACAGTGGTATGGGGCAAAGGTAAGTAGGTTATGATCAGGAGAGGAGTACCATAAAAAACTTGAGGCCCCCAATGCAGACAGAGGGTGGCATTGGAGAAACACTTGGGCTTTGGAGGGCTTTAGCCTTCTAACTTGGTTCCTGATCACATTGTGGACTTTAGAACTGTGTAACTTTGAACAGGTTGCTTATCCTACCTCTCTGTTTTCTTATTTCTCAAACGAGGGTAATAATTGGACTTCCCTCCTACACTGGAAAACCATTAGCACTTAGGATGAATTCAGAAAATATTCGCTCTTTTGCCACACTTTGCCTCCTCTCTTTCCAGTCCCCTTCTTGTTCTTCCTTACCCCCCAATTATTCCCTCCTCTTTGTCTACCTCTCCTCACTCCAATGGGAGAGGTTGGAAAGACACTTGATGGAAAAATCCATCGTTTCATACCAGCCCTCATGTATAATTAGGATTTTAAATATTTTAAATTGTAAGAAGCAATGATAAAATTAAAAGAAAGTTGAAAAATCAAATCACTCTAAATCACATTAACAAAAATCATTTTTTAAAAAGATTCTAATTATTTTTATTTTAGAGAGAGAGCAAGCATGGGCACATGGGGGAAGGGGTGGGCAGAGAAGGAAGGAGAAGAAAAGGGAGAGAATCCCAAGCAGACTCTGTGCAGACCCCCACATGGGACTCGGTGTGGGCCTAGATCTTATAACACTGAGTTCGTGACCCTGAGATCATGACCTGAGCTGAAACCAAGAGTCAGATGCTTAAACCCACCCAGATGCCCCAACAAACATCTTTAATCTTTGCTTATTAGCTTTTACCTGTTGTAAGTCTTATATTTTAAAAATCATGGCATATGTATAATTTTAATATGTTTACTTAATATTATATAATAAAAATCTTGACATATTTCTCCCTCTTTTATATTATATAAATATAGTTTTATTTGTTTGCCATAAGAAATCATGATTATTTCCATAATGCCCAATATTTAAATTTTTATTTTTCCTTCTGCTATGTTAGTGGCTGCTAAAATGTATTTTGGAAGCCACTGCTCTAGATGATCTGTAACATCTTTTATATCTCCTACTTTCTATGATTTCATTATTTATGTAATAACCCACAGAATGCCCAAGCCACAGCCCTTCCTTCCTTTTTTCTATTCCAAAGCCAACTTTGGTTTTGTTTTTCTTTTCTTTTTTCCCTCCCTTCCTCCATCCTTCCACAGATATTTATTTTTCTTTTTTCTTTTTTTGTTTTTTAATATTTTATTTATTTATTTGACAGAGAGAGAGAAAGAGAGACAGTCAGAGAGGAAATACAAGCAGGGGGAGTGGGGAAGGGGAAAGCAGGCTCCCCACTGAGCAGGGAGCCCGATGCAGGGGCTCGATCCTAGGACCCTGGGACAATGACCTGACCTGAAGGCAGACATTTAACCAACTGAGCCACCCAGGTACCCCAACAAATATTTCCAAACTATAACTCTGGGTCTGATGCCATTTTATGTACTGAACAAACTGGACTCCTTTATACCAGAAAGAAGCAATGGGAAGCTCCAAGCTGTTGCCTTCAAGGGGCTTCCTTATTTCAGAGAAGTCTTTGGTTCCCTAGCCCTCCTCTGACTGACGTGAGCTTGAACTAGCCTTCAGTTTCCTCACTCAGCTGCATGCTGTGCTCTTGCCCAGAGTCTGCCTTTTGCCCCCTTGGGATATTTCTTAGTCCATTGGTTATTGACTCAGCCTTATGCCTACCTTATTGTTTTTTTTTTTTTAATTAATATATAATGTATTTTTTACCTCAGGGGTACAGGTCTGTGAATTATCTGTCTTACAAAATTCACAGCACTCACCATAGCATGTACCCTCCACAATGTCCATGACTCAACCACCCTATCCCTCCCTCCTTCCCCCCAGTAACCCTTAGTTTGTTTCCTGAGATTAAGAGTCTCTTATGGTTTGTCTCCCTTTCCGGGCCCATGGTGTTTCATTTTTTCCTTCCCTTCCCCCCACCACCCCCTGCCCTGCCTCTCAAATTCCTCATATCAGAGAGATCATATAATAATTGTCTTTCTCTGATTGACTTATTTCACTTAGCATAATATCCTCTAGTTCCATCTATGTCATTGCAAATGGCAGGATTTCATTTTTTGATGGCTGCATAGTAGTTCATGATATATATATATATATATAATGTATATATACACACATATGTACATATGTACATATATACATATAGTATTTCATGATATATATCATAGTATATATATGCATATATACTATGCATAGTAGTTCATGATATATATATATAATGTATATATATATACACATGTACCTATGTGTATATATATATATAGTAGTTCATGGTATATATATCATGAACTACTATGCAGCCATCAAAAAATGAAATTCTGCCATTTTCAATATATATATATATTTTTTTTCACATCTACTTTATCCATTCATCTGTTGATGGACATCTAGTTTCTTTCCATAGTTTGGCTATTGTGGACATTGCTGCTATAAACATTTGGGTGCATGTGCTCCTTCGGATGACTACATTTATATCTTTAGGGTAAATACCCAGTAATGTGATTGCTGGGTTATTGGATGGTTCTATTTTCAACTTTTTGAGGAGGAACCTTTATACTGTTTTCCAGAGTGGCTGCTTCAGCTTGTGTTCCCACCAACAGTGTAGGAGGGTTCCCCTTTCTCCGCATCCTCACCAACATCTGTCATTTCCTGACTTATTAATATTAGCCATTATGGCTGGTGTGAGGTGGTATCTCACTGTGGTTTTGATTAGTATTTCCCTGATGCTGAGTGATGTTGAGCACTTTTTCATTTGTCTCTTGGCCATTTGGATGTCTTCTTTGCAGAAATGTATGTTCATGTCCTCTGCCCTATTTCTTGATTGGATTATTTGTTTTTTGGGTGTTGAGTTTGCTAAGTTCTTTATAGTTTTTGGATCCTAGACCTTTATCTGATAGGTCATTTGTAAGTATCTTCTCCCATTCTGTTGGTTGTCTTTTGGTTTTGTTGACTTTCTTTTGCTGTATAAAAGCTTTTATCTTGATGAAGTCCCAATAGTTCATTTTTGCCATTGCTTCCCTTGCCTTTGGCATTGTTTCTAGGAAGAAGTTGCTGCAGCTGAGGTCAAAGAGGTTGCTGCCTGTGTTCTCCTCAAGGATTTTGATAGATTCCTATCTCACATTGAGGACTTTCATACATTTTGAGTCTGTTTTGTGTGTGTGTGGTGTAAGAATGGTCCAGTTTCATTCTTCTGCATGTGGCTGACCAATTTTCCCAATACCATTTGTTGAAGAGGCTGTCTTTTTTCGACTGGACATTTCTTTCTGCTTTGTGAACGATTAGTTGGCCATAGAGTTGAGGGTCCATTTCTGGACTCTCTATTCTGTTCCATTGAGCTTTGTGTCTGTTTTTGTGCCAGTACCATACTGTCTTGATGATGACAGCTTTGTAATAGTGCTAGAAGTCTGGAATTGTGATGCCACCAGCTTTGGTTTTCTGTTTCAGCATTCCTCTGGCTATCTGGGGTCTTTTCTGGTTCCATACGAATTTTAGGATTATTTTTTTCCATTTCTTTGAAAAAAATTGATGGTATTTTGATAGGGATTACATTAAATGTGTAGATTATTCTAGGTAGCATAGACATTTTCACAATATTTGTTCTTCCAATCTATGAGCATGGAATGTTTTTCTATTTCTATGTGTCTTTCTCAATTTCTTTTATGAGTACTTTATAGTTTTATGAGTATAGATTCTTTGCCTTTTTTTTAGGTTTATTCCCTGGTATGTTACAGTTTTGGGTAAAGTTGGAAATGGGATCGACTCCTTAATTTATCTTTCTTCTGTCTTGCTGTTGGTGTATAGAAATGCAACTGATTTTATATCTTGACACTTTTCTGAATTCCCTTATGAGTTCTAGGAGTTTGGGAGTGGAGTCTTTTGGGTTTTCCACATCAAGTATCATATAATCTGCAAAGAGTGAGAGTTTGACTTCTTCTTTGCTGATTTGGATGCCTTTAATTTCTTTTTGTTGTCTGATTGCTGAGGCTAGGACTTCTAGTACTATGTCAAACAGCAGAAGTGTTAGTAGAGAGCCCTGCCATGTTCCTGCCAAAGCTCTCAGTTTTCCCCATTGAGAATGATATTCCCTGTAGGTTTTTCATAAATGGCCTTTATGATATTGAGGTTTGTACCAACTATCCCTACACTGTGAAGAGTTTTGATTAAGAAAGGATGTTGTGTTTTGTGGAATGCTTTTTCAGCATCTATTGAGAGTATCATATGGTTCTTGTTCTTTCCTTTATTAATGTATTATATCACATTGATTGATTTACAGATGTTGCAGCCCAGGAATAAATCCCACTTGGTCTTGGTGAATAATCCTTATAATGTACTGTTAGATTCTATTGGCTAGTATTTTGGTGAGAATTTTGGCATCTATGTTCATCAGAGATATTGGTCTGTAATTCTTTTTGGTGGGGTCTTTGTCTGGTTTTGGAATCAAGGTAATGCTGGCCTCATAAAATGAGTTTGGAATGGAAGTTTTCCTTCCATTTCTATTTTTTGGAAGAGTTTCAGGAGAATAAGTATTACTTCTTTAAAAGTTTGGTAGAATTTCCATGCAAAGCCATCTGGCCCTGGGCTCTTGTTTGTTGGGAGATTTTTGATGACTGCTTCAATCTCCTTAATCGTTATGGGTCTGTTCAGGTTTTCTATTCTTCTAGTTCAGTTTTGGTAGTTTATATGTCACTAGGAATGCATCCATTTCTTCCAGATTGTCAAATTTGCTGGCATATAGTTGTTTATAATATGTTCTTCTAATTGTTTGTATTTCTTTGGTATTGGTTGTGATCTCTCCTCTTTCAATCATTATTCTATTAATTTGGGTCCTTTCTGTTTTCTTTTTGATAAGTCTGGCCAGGGGTTTATCAATCTTATTAATTCTTTCAAAGAACCAGCTCCTAGATTTGTTGATTTATTCTACTGTTCTTTTGGTTTCTATTTCATTTATTTCTACTCCTATCCTTATTATTTGTCTTCTTCTGCTGGGTTTAGGCTTTCTTTGGTCTTCTTTCTCTAGCTCCTTTAGGCGTAGGGCTAGGTTATGTACTTGAGACCTTTCTTATTTCTTGTGAAAGGCTTGTTTTGCTGTATACTTTTGTCTTAGTACCACCTTTGCTGTGTCCCAAAGATTTTGAACAGTTGTGTGTTCATTTGTTTCCATGAATTTTTTTCAATTCTTTCTTAATTTCCTGGTTGCCCATTCATTCTTTAGCAGGATGCTCTATAGCTTGCATATATTTGAGTTCTTTCCATCTTTCCTCTTGTGATTGAGTTCTAGCTTCAGAGCATTGTAGTCTGAATATATGCAGGGAAGGATCACAGTCTTTTGGTACTGGTTGAGACCTGATTTGTGACCCAGGATGTGATCTATTCTGGAGAATATTCCATGTGCACTAGAGAAGAATGTGTATTCTGTTGCTTTGGGTTGGAATGTTCTGAATATATCTGTGAAGTCCTCCACAGATGCCCACTGTGTCATTTAAGGTCTCTATTTCCTTGTTGATCTTCTGCTTGGATGATCTGTCCATGTCAGTGAGGGGGGTGTTAAAGTCTCCTACTATTATTGTATTATTCTTGATGTGTTTCTTTGATTTTGCTATTAATTGGTTTATAGAGTTGGCTGCTCCCATGGTAGGAGCATAAATATTTAAAATTGTTAGATCTTGTTGGACAGACCCTTTGAGTATGATATAGTGTCCTTCCTCATCTGTCATTATAATCTTTGGCTTAAAATCTAATTTATCTGATATAAGAATTGCTACCCCAGTTTTCTTTTGATATCCATTAGTATGGTAAATTGTTTTCCACCCCTCACATTAAATCTGGAGGTGTCTTTGGGTCTAAAATGAGTTCGTTGCAGACAGCATATCAGTTGGTCTTGTTTTTTTGTTTTGTTTTGTTTTGTTTTTTTAAATCCATTGTGATACCCTGTGTCTTTTGTTTGGGACATTTAGCCCATTTACATTCAGAGTAACGACTGAAAGATATGAATTTAGTGTCATTGTACTGACTGTAAGATAACAGTTACTGTATATTGTCTCTGTTTCTTTCTGGTCTGTTACTTTTAGGCTCTCTCTTAGGTTAGAAGACCCCTTTCAATATTTTCTGGAGGGCTGTTTTGTGTTTGCAAATTCTTTTAGGTTTTGTTTGTCCTGGAAGCTTTTTTAAATCTCTCATGATAGCCTAGCTGGATATAATATTCTTGGCTGCATGATTTTCTCATTTAGTGCTCTGAATATAGGATGCCAGTCCTTTCTAGCCTGCCACATCTCTGTGGATAGGTCTGCTGCCAATCTAATACTTCTACCACTGTCGATTACAGAGTTCTTGTCCCAAAGTGCATTCAGGATTTTCTCTTTGTCATTGAGACTCGTAAGTTTTACTATTAGATAATGGGGTGTTGACCTATTTTTATTGATTTTGAGGGAAATTCTCTGTGCGCCTGGATTTTGATGCTTTTTTCTCACCAAATTAGGGAAATTCTCTGCTATAATTTGCTCTAATATATCCTCTGCCCCTCTCATTCTTTCTTCTTTTTCTGGGATCCCAATTATTCTAATATTGTTTCATTTTATGGTATCACTTATCTCTCAAATTCTCCCCTCATGGTCCAGTAATTGTTTATCTCTCTTTTTCTCAACTTCTTTATTCTCCATCATTTGGTCTTCCATATTACTAATTCTCTCTTCTGCCTTATCTATCCTACCAGTAAGAGCCTCCATTTTTTTTTTTTTTTTTTTTTTTTTTTATTGTACCTCATTAAGCACTTTTTAAATTTCATCTTGGTTAGATTTTCGTGTCTTCATTTCTCCAGAAAGGGATTTTATTTCTCCGGAAAGGGATTCTCTAGTATCTTCCGTGCTTTTTTCAAGCACACATAGCACTTTGATAATTGTCATTCTGAACTCTAATTCTGACATCTTATTAATGTAAGATATTACATATTGATTAGGTCCCTGGCCATCGGTAGTACCTTTTATTCTTTGTTTTTGAGGTGAGTTTTCCTGCCTTGTCATTTCATCCAGAAAAGAATAGATGAATGAGAGAGCAAAATACTAAAAGGATAAAAAGGGGCCCAGAAAAATATACACTAACACCAAATCAGAGGAGACTCAAAACTGGGGGAGAAGAAATGGGGGGTGGGAGAATATATATATATATATATATATATATATATATATATATAACAAAATAAAATATTATTTTATTATTTTATAATATTTTAATTTAAAAATTATATTAAAAAAAATATATATATATATGATAGAATGGTGAATAGAAAAGGACCACAAACTCGATTTTGGGTGTATTTTAAAGATTTTATTTATTTGACAGAGAGAGAGATCACAAGTAGACAGAGAAGCAGGCAGAGGGGGAGGGGGAAGCAGGCCCCCCTCCTGAGCACAGAGCCCGATGCAGGGCTCGATCCCAGGATCCTGGGATCATCACCTGACTTGAAGGCAGAGGCTTAACCCACTGAGCCACCTAGGTGTCCCTGCCTCCCAAAATTTTAAAGAAAGGAAAATTTATAGATACAAAAATAAGGGTAAACATGGTGAAGGGATGGAATATGACCATGAAGATGAAAATTTAAAAAGATTCTAGAAAAGGAATTGTTAAGATTAGAAGTTGGTTGAAAAAAGAAAAAAGAAGAGGAAAGAATGTGATCAGGCTGGAGACTAGAACAAAGCCATGCACTAGATTTAGGGTGTATTTTGATCTCTTAGAAGAAACTGTACCCCAAATTTTAAAGAAAGAAAATCCTATATGTATAGAAAAAATAAGTCAGAATATGACTATAGCAATGAAAATTTAAAAAAGTTTTTTAAAAAGGTATTGATAAGATAAAATAGTTTAAGCAGGTTAAAATAGATAAGATAATTTTTTTTTTAAATAGGAGAAGAAAAAAATAAAATTTAAGAAATTTAACTTTGGGAGACTAAAGAATCATGGGAAAAAAGCCATGAATTCTGTGTTGCATTCCGCAAGCTCTGGAGTTTTGCAGTTCTCATTGATTTGTGAACTTAGTCTTGGCTGGGTGTTCTTGCTGTTCTTCTGGGGGTGGGACCTATTGCAGTAATTCACAAATGTCTTTGCCTGAGATAGAATTGCACCACCCTTGCCAGGGGGCCAGCTAAGTAATCTGCTCAAGTTCACTCTGGGAGATTTTATTCCCTGAATGCTTTCTGTAGAGCTTTGGAGGAGTAGAATGAAAGTGGTGGCCTCCCAGTCTCCAGCCCCGAGGAGCCAAGAGCACGGAGTCCCATTCCTCAGTGCACCCTCAGATAAAAGCAGTCAATCCCTCCTGCCTCCCTGGTCAGTAGCCGCACTCTGTGCTCATCCAGTCTGTGACAGAGTGTTTCAGTCTCTGGTGCATGGCCCCATTGGGAGTCTCCAAACACAGCTGATTCCCACACCCTGTTCCCTTGTGCTTTTCCCAGAAGAGAAAGGAGCAGGTTTCCCCAGATCTGCCACTTTTGGGGTCCTTGCGTGAAGAGCAGTGACCTGACTGTGCTTTGGATTACCATTTAAGGTAATCCCAAGCTGGCAGCTCCTCCTCGGCTCTGTCTCTGCAGCCAGCTTCCCTGCTCTGATACCTGAGAGCTCTGCCACCCTCAAGCACCCCTGGTCTTTTTATGACCCTGCAGGTCCTGAGACCACATTGTCCCTGTAAAGGCTACACCTCCCCCGCTTAGCCTCTGGAGTGCCATCCCTCAATGGGGCAGACTTCTAAAAGTTCCGATTTTGTGCTGGACTGCCCTACCACTTGCCAGGAGCTGGCCCCTCCCCCTCCCATCTCTTTTCCTGTATATCACCTGGGATTCACTTCTCCAAAGGTCCTACCTTCCGTAAGTGGTTGATTTTCTGTTCATAGAATTGCTGCTCTCCTTCTCTTTGATCTGTTGAGTTTGTAGGTGTTCCGAATGGTTTGATGGCTATCTAGCTGAACTTCTAGGACCCGATGAAATTTAGATTTCCCACTCCTCCGCCATCTTGCTCTTCCCCCTACCTTACTGTTTTTTATTCCCTCCCCATTTCTTGAATTCTGGCTCTTAAAATATAGGGCCATTTCTGCTCCTAAACTCTTCTGCTGTCCCCAACCCAATGTGTCTGTCATGAGACTTTCTGTCTTACTTCACAATGAAAAGCATGGTGCTTTCACCTGGGAGTAGGTCAGGAGTCTCCTTCTGTGGTGGGTTCTTTGGCTTCTAATTTAAACTTTCAGGTGACGGCAAATTTTCACCTTTGATTCTGGGAACATGGCTCACATGTGTTGTGTTGTATTGAATTATAATCATTGTTTAGTCTGTTTTATCTTTGACATTAAAATTTTTTATTCATTTAGTCACCATACACTGATTTCTTCTTATATTTCTGGCAGTGTGTTGGGTACAAGGGTTAATAGTAAAGTTAATCTTGGAAAGTTAATACAGTTAATCTTGAAAGCTTTCTCTTAGGATGAATAAGAAACAAGCAAGGGCATAATCACTGTTTCATGTCTTCATGTGTCATGATAGTGGTCAGGGACAAATTTCCATGATAATACAGAGCATGGGGTCATGCTACCAGTCGGTGACTCTTAATAAGTAGTATTAATCATGGTTATCCTTTCTTTTTTCTTTTTTTGATGAGTCAGGAATGCAACCAAAGCCTTCATTTTATTTTTCTTGGTATTCCCAGCACAGGGCTTGGCATATAGTCGGTGGTTATTAAATACATGATAACTAAATGAGTGATGCTTTTTCTTATGAAAGAAAATAAATGTTTTTAGAAGAGTCAGCTTTATACCACAGTTTCAGGGAATGAGTTGTGATGAAAAGTGAAGATTGCTTTTACTTGAAGGAGGCTGACAAATTTCCCAGACCCAGGATCACTTTATGCTGTGTATGATTTAAGGGTGAGTGAGCATGCCAAAGCGCTCCACTTGAGCTGAGTAATGGGGAATGAGTTGTAGAGATGTGGTCTTAGATGGTATTTTGCGAAAAATAGTAAGAGATTTATGGCTATTAAACAACTTTGTAGCTGCCCCCTTCTTGTTTTGAAGCCTGCCAAATCGCTCCTCCTGTGGTCTGTATCATATTCCTTCAGGGCATCCATGATGTTCAGAAGTATCCACTGGAATGCAGGTTTCCATGGAATGCACCCAGTGGGAAGGGACTTGAATTTTACATACTCCTCTGAAGACATTTGTTTCCTGCAACCACTGAGTGAAATTCTCACTTTGCAAGTCTCTTATGGAGTGTACTATACTTCCATTGACTCTTTTCCAGTGAGGTTGCCAAAGTTCTCCCTTCCTTCCTGCATTATGGAAATTGCATGTGTAGTATAGTCATGACTATTATCATTACTGATGTGAGTTTAAAAAATTATCAGGAACTCCCCAATTGTGAGTAGGGAAAAAGGACAGAAATCTTTAGTATACTTTGACAAATCTTAGGCAGAAGGACTTACCAGGCTGGCATGAGCATTTCAAGCCTTGGTGTGAAGGGGATACATATTTACTATTATTTAGCAGCTTTTTCAAATCTATTGTCACACTCAGCAGCCTTAGGAAAAACAGAAATGGGATATTTCATTGCAAAAAACCAACCATAAGTGGCCTTAATCCATGCTGTGCAAGTGCTGGGAAGTTGTTAGAAGAAATTTCCTCTCCTTATGGGTTCATATAAATATAGGATGGTGTGGATCAGAGAGGACACAGGAATCTTGTTTTTCTTTTTTAATTTTTTTGCTTAATTTTGAGAAATTTCAAAAATGTGGAGAAGTTGAAAAATAATGAACACATGTAATTACCTTGCCAATGGCAAGGGACAGAATTTGTATTTTCTAATATTTTGACATATTTGTTTCTAAGCTTTGTCTTTAAATAAAATAAATAAATCTTTTATATATACGTGAAGGTCCTCCTACCCTGTTAGTCCTGATCCTATTACTCTGTCTTCTGGCAGAGACAACCATTTTCATGAACATAGTGTTTAACTTGTATAATTTTTAGATGTTTCCATAAAAACATGATGTCAAAGAACTACACATATATAAATATTATACCACATTTATCATTTTGCAACTTGTATTTTCACTCTGTGTTAAAATTTTCAAGTTGAGATACCTAAATCAGGTTTATTACTTTTAAATGCTAAATATTATTCTGTCATATGAATTTATAACATTTTATTTATCCATTTTCCTCATTGACAGGCATTTGAACGACTTCCAATTTATTCTGTTCTAAATAATCATGCAATAAACCCTGCTTTATGTTCTCCTTTATAGACCTGAGTGAAATTTTTAGTGTATACATTTGAAATGGAGTTGCTGTACCAATTTTCAATTTTATTAGATATTGCTAAATTACTCTCCAAAGTAGTTGAACGAGTCTCCATTCCTGATGGCAAGGAACAAGAGGATAAAAGTTCTTTCTCTTTATTCTCCTTGGCGCTTGTTGCAAGACTTGAAAATTTGCCAGTATGGCAAGTGGAAAAATTGTGTCTTGTTTTAATAGGCATTGCTCTTCAGACTAGTGAATTTGACCATCTTCTCTTTCATTCATTGACCACTCAGGTTTTCTCTCCTTTGAATTTCCTGATACTTCCATTGTCCATTTTTCTATTGTATTTTTAATTATTTAGGGTCATATGTATTCTGGATGCTAATATTTTATTGTAGACATTACAAATATCTTTGGACAGAAGTGATTTAAAAAGTACAATGTAAAAGTATAATTCTCTGCCATAGATATGAGATTTGGCAAGGTCTCAAAGACTTGAAAGGATTTGTGGTTCTAAAGATTCAGATTTACCCAAATTTCCCTATTCCTATTTTAGGTATATCTTCTTAATCCAGGTAAAAGAAAACGTGATTTAAGTTTTTCCACTTATATTTCTACCATCTCATACTCGATATACTATGGGTATGTTGCTTCATATTCAAGAGAAGTTCTTTATTTTGCCCTGCTTATGCTGTTTTATTAGTAATGCATGCTAACCAATTGTGGCACTGGAGTTCCAAGGAAGTTCTTTATTTGGGGGCAGGTAGTGTGCAAGTTGAAGACATTGCCTTGTTCATTTGTTCCATATGATAATCATGCTTTTCTTAATTGTGCCTGCAAGCATAATATTCAGGGAACAAATTGAAAAGATCACATGGACTTCATTTTGATAAGAACCAAGTCAAAGAACTGATAGTTAGAATCTTAATTTGTAGAAGTTTCCCTAAACATCCAGCCATAGAAGTTCCAACTGAAAGGCACCCTTTGCAAAATTGTTCTTTTCCTGGATTCGTTTCCATGACTCAAGTTTATAAATGGACACTGAGCAGAAAAGTAATTAAACGCTAGGCATAGAATGATGACAGCGAAACAGAACTCGAGCCATACCAGTTTTGCTTTGACTACCACTGGAAATAAAAGTAAATAGCTATTTTACTCTTGGTTATAAAGCTCTAATGTTTTGCCCAGTCAGAGGTATTTGCTGAAAGGTAGTTTCTTCCAGTAATTTTAGGAAAAGCTGTCATCAAATTGTCAACAGCCCAAATTGAGATTAAACGCACTAAGAAATATCACAATATAGCAACCTAAAACTCATACTGGAATTGTAGGCCTTTTTAGCATTGAGGTGGAATAGAAACACTGACAGAGAGAGAAACTATGGCCTTCTACTAAGGAAGAATGGTAGATCTGTGGAAGGACAGCCCCTATTACCTCGCCCCATATATCCTGCCACAAGTATTGACTAGGTGCCATATTTAGAACACTGTCACTGTGTCTCATTTATAACGTGGGGATTACAGGAGACCCTAACTGCCAAGTGGAGGGACATGTGGTGAATTTAGTATTTGAAATTTAATCTAATTTCTGACTCTATTATGTTCTTGCAGCATCCTAAATATCTAATGGTGTAGTATCTAGCAAGTCTTGTCTACTTTTTAAAAGAATTTTCTTAGTGACTGAACTTTTATCTTTCTGGACCCAATACCCTTGGATCAAGCTTTAAACACCACATATTTCCCTTGGAGCTGGAGTGAAGTAATGCTACCTGAAGTCTGTCTCTACCTTAGGGACAGAGCTTCTGACTCTGCTCCATTCAGAACTCTTTCTGTAAGTCTCCAGTGAAAGCCGCTTAATCAAACATCTCAAATGTCAGAAGCGGGGTTTAAAGGGTTTTTCTAGCAAGTAGGTTTAATCTCCTACTTAGTTTTGATTCCTATAATGTAGATAATCTCTTTGGAGAAAAAGGCCTGCTCCTAGCAGGGCAAATATATCCCATAGAATGTATTTCCTATTCCAGAAAGAAAAATGTAGCATTAATGAAATTTACTTTTTCTTGAAGCTTGGAAAGGTTGTAAGCTTAGGATTTTGATCCTAGCAGATGTTCTTTTTTGGATATTTAAAAAAAAAATAGCATTTGATTCAGAAGTCTCAGTAAGAATTGCAGTGGTGATGCTTTTTGCTATAAGCAGCCACACTCTGAATGTGACAGACTGGTCATTGTTTCTGAGAGATAACTGACCCCATAGCTGTAGTCCTTTGTTCCTGGCCTCATCCCCCATGGCTGTAGAGCTGAGGAAAAAGAAAGATAGCACCACTTACACATACGGGTCACACTGTATATAGTTTGATGATTAAAGAGCTGTTTGTGTACAATAAAAAATCATCTTCAAGGTATATTTCATATCATTTTCTTTGAGGTGTTGGAATGGCAAAATTTTATTGATAACCACTACATCCCAAATTTTAGATGAATTTTTCAATTCTGGTTAAGCTTAACCAGAACCCCAACTGCAAGATACACAGTGGTTTATATCCTTCAGGATGGTCCCTTTCTGCTGCTTGAGCCGTCACTTCTGTGTGTCTCTTTGCGACGGGGCCCACACCAACCTGCCCTGTTTTTCCCGTCCACCCTACGGCAAAGCTCAGCGTCCTCACTGGTTTCCAGAGAAATCCACTCATCGTTAACATTTAATCTGTAGGAAGTACTGGAAGAAGGCCTGTGACAGAACCCTAACTCTATACCATTTCTGGCCTTTTCCTTTTCTTCCTCCTTTCGGTTCATGAAATAAACAGTCCCCTTGTCTCAGGGCCCTTCCACCTGTCACAAGGCTTCTTGAAGATTTGGATGCCACCCTACACTTGCCAGAACATTGTCTCAGCACAGACAACTCCAGCTTCCAAAGGAGAGTTTTGGTTGATAATATTTCTTCCAGGCCCAGATCCCTAGGAGGCATGTTTGGTAAATAAAGACATTTAGCGTTTGGTGTTACTTCATGTTGACATTTTCTTTTATTACACAGGCTTCCAGCGACCGCGTCATAGCTTCTCCAGAGAACCACTATACACCCCTGCCTGCTGCTTCAAGGGATCTCACCAATCACCGAGGTAGGAACTTGACTTTTTATTGCTCTTAGTGCTTGCAGGGAGGGACACTTGGCTATGCAGAGCTCTGGGCTCATTATTGCTGTCTTGGCACTTTAGAAGGAACACAGTGCTTTTCAAGTCCTTGATGAGAAAACCATACCTGTCAAGCCTAGCGATTTTAACTCATATTAAACAGAATTTAGTGGTGGTCTACTGGGAAGGCAAATAAATCCATGCTAGAATATTATTTTGTGATTTGGTTTTTTTTCTTTTTTTGCTTTAAGTAAAGAGATTATAGTACTTAAAAATTGCTAAGTAGATCATTACCTGCATTAAAAGTGATGGAGAAAATTGGGAAACTCACTAATATTTGTAAAAAGTATCATTGTTTGGGGAGTAGTATAGTTGAAATCTGTAATTTCAAAATGAATGAACTCTACATTACAGCTAAAAAGAATTCCAGTTTGCCTAACAACATTGCAGAGAGTCAGTGCACAGTTTTCCTTAAATTATCTGATCTCCAAAATATTAATTTGGTTTACCCAGTGTTTCCAAAGCCGTGAATCTCTATTGTCATCTCTAGTGTTTGCATGGAATATAATTTAAAACTGCCTTGTTCCTAAGCTGGCTGCTTAGACCAAGGACTGTATGGTCACCTTTGTTGGAACTAGAGGGACAGGAAGAGCCATACAGTATAACTTGTTTATTTTATCCTGGTTATGACGACAGCCATGTTTCTTAATTGTGAATCTACCCTCCAATGGTAAGGACAGGCTTCATTTGAGGGCATTCCATACTTAAATAGTATTTCCACAAGCAGGAAATTCCCCTCATACATTTAGGGAACACAGAGGAAGTACTGGCCCAGGTCTGTCATGCCAACTACGTTGTAGGCTGGGTGGGTAGAAACAAAGGCTGTAGAGAGGCTCAGAAAGTGATGAAGTTGTGCTCAGAGAAGACCTGCGGGCTCTGGGTAAATGGCACACTCCTGTTCTGCAGGAAATAATCAAGAGTATGATGCAGGATTCCAGATGTCTGTGATTTGAACATCACAGTTGCCTATTTGATGTCTCAGCACAGTAGAACTTTTCTGCATTTACATTTATTTTGGTTCAATTTTGATTCTGTTCATTAAGGGTCAGTTTTGTGAAAATCAACTTTGCTCAAAGGCAGGTAGAACGAATAACTGCTAGTGTGCTATATTTTGAGGGGCATGTATAGATCTCCTTCACTGAATGTCCTTATGGAAGTGTCAAACATATTCCTGTAGAGACTTTTTTTTGAGAGGGGATGGGAGTTCCCCTAAGTAAATAATAATACCACATCTAGACAGAATAACAAATTCACTCCAGTGTTATATCCTCATGGATTTATTTAGTGGTTTCTTATATTTGAATAAAGGCATTTTTAATCTATAGCCCATTGAGTATAATACAAAGGAACTGAGGGCTCAGAATCCTTAAGCCTACTTATAAAAGTTGATCTAGCTATGAAATTGAGATTTCACAACAGAAGGACATGATCAGATCAATGATAAGCCTCCATAATAGGATGAAGATCATTTGTCACTGTAATGGTAAAATAAGAAATCTGAATCTTAGAGTAAAGGAATTTAAGAATTAAGTTTTGAAGGTATGTTGAGAATATTTGGAATATGAAAAAATGGTCAAGGGTTTGGAATTAAAACAAGTGCCCTTCAATGACATCAGAGCCCAGCATCAATGGGAACATTGCTGTTGAAAAGACCCAGCAACAGATATCTCAGTTTTACTGAAAAATGCCCCTATAAATTTAATGCTCTGGTTGCTTGATCAACGCTACGGACCTGAGAGTGAAAAAAGGCAAGCTAGCATCATGAAATGATGGGTAGGTCTTTGGGCCTCTGGTCATGTGGACATCACTAAAGAGAGAGCCAAAGAAGCTCATTTAGGTTGAATTATTATAGGACTGATCCATGTAGGGAAGAGACGACACTGATCTTTTTAGCTTGGCATGAACCATATGATAACAAGTGGGGAAAGCCCGATTTTTAGGCACCCAGAATGAAACTGCTTAATGCCACCTTACTTTTTTTTTTTTTTTAAGATTTATATATTTATTTTAGAGAGAGAAAGAAAGAGTGTACATGAGTGGGGAGAGGGACAGAGGGAGAAAATCTTCAACTGAGTTCAGAACCCAATGCAGGCTCCATCTCACGATCCATGAGATAAGACCTGATTTGAAACCAAGAGTTGGACGTTCAACTGACTGAGCCACCTGGGTGCTCCATTACCACCTTGTTTTTTATGTTAAAGTTAGAGAAATTATTCTAAATTTTTGATCGTATAAGTCACCAAACTATTTGACTGTCATTTATCAATACCTTTATGGAAACTGCTTACAAATGCTTATCCAGAGAGGCTCTTTCCCATTGTGAAGGCGAATTACATCAGTTCTTGCCCAAGTGAAATCCTCCACGAAGTCTGAAACGTGGTCTAAAAAATCTTAAGTGGAAGTTCTATTTGCAAATAATGTTTTGATTCATCCAGTTCCCAATCTCTTTTTATTCCGCACCAACAACTACATAAACCAGTGGGCAGTAGTTCATGTGCAAATTGCTATTTTTCTATACATGCCATTTTCCCTTTACTTGTCCTTTTATGTTACTTCCAATGTCGAGGATGATAGACCCAAGATTCGTGTCTTAAGGACTGTAGATTCAAATGCAAAGGAAATCTGGGCCCAGAATAATTATCAGGAAATGGGAGACTCTTGTTTTTCCATCCGTAATTTACAGTTAACCCAGGCATTGCAGGGAGAATAATACGCAATACTTTTTGACTTCTTGTATGAATTTTTTCTATATTGATTTGTCTCCTTCCTGAGGTGCTTTAAATATGTGTTTCTATCTCCTTAGTGCAATTTTTTATATTCTGCTTTGTGTGAAAGAGGTCAAGTATATGTAGGTCTTGAACTTGTCATAAGTGAAAGCTCCCTAAAGGGAGTAAAGAGTCTCATCTTTCTTCTCTTGCACATCACTGACTCTTGTGCATCCTTCAGGCATCAGCCTAACTATCACAGCTGTAAGGGAGACTTTTCCGATCCCACCCCACACATTTATATTAGGTCAGTGTTCATTTTTCAGGCTTTATTTTCCAGTGTCTTCCTGGACAGGCTGTAAGCTGTTGGAGACAATAGAAGATAGTGTATCTGTTTGCTCACCACTATACCTGCAATGCCTGGCACAGGGCCTCCTGCTTTTTAGAAGCTCAAGAAATATTTGTTCAGTAAAGGATGAATGGTCGAAGCCCAGGGAAAAGTCAGTAATTTAGGTGCCTCTGTAAGATAACTTAATTGTGTCTGAGAAAGGAGACCCATCTTCCTTTGGGATTAAGTGATAGGGGAAGGAAAGGCCAGCCTGTGGACCTCAGACCTCAACCCTGTTGCTTTCAACCCAGTCACCACGGTTGGGCCCATATGTATTGATTCATTGTCCGATGGCGGCATTTAGCCACATTGTATAACTTCCAAGTAGATAATAATTTTGATGTCATAATGTCATAATTTTTAAACTCTGGTGTTTTGATGGTAGGAAAGAAATAGGATGAATTGAAGCAACTAAGGGAATTATTTTACTTGTAACAGCTCTCAAAGAAGGGGCTGGACTCTGCCATAAGGTGCAGGCAGTCGTATAGATGTGGTTTTAGAATGGTACTCCTGAAATCTCTCTGAGAATTCTGCTCTAGGTCTAAACATGTCTTTGAAGTCTACTGGGGCCATGGGGCTGTGTCAGGAATCTCAGTTATTACCTAGTGGTGGCCTGCTTACTATATCCTCTGTGGGTATCCACATTAGAAGGAGCATTGGAGTGTTTGTTGGAGAAATGTTTCTTTAAGTATGTTATGTGCATTGAACATACACCTGCATATCAGGTATTGCCACTCTTTATCTGGTACCTGTTAGAAATGGGATTTGCAATTAAGTAAACCACTGCATCTTTTGGGGAGAACATTTCTATTTAGTAAGTTGACCATATCATCCTCAAGACAACCCTATAAAGGAGGGAGGGTAGGTATTACTATTTCCATTTAACAGAGGAAAGCACCAAGAATTGCTGGGGGAGACTTAAGTCACTCGGTGACAGAGGCAAGATAAAAAACAAACACACAGATTTCTGTGTCCTTGATTCCCAGACCATCCCTGACATTTGTCCTTGACACAGGACATATGAAGCAAATGCAGGACTGACTGTGGCATTGTGCTAGATGGAAGAAGGAAGTACAGGCAGAGAAATGGCCTGGAAATGCCACTGCCCGGGGTGAATTTCTACAGCCTTTGCTAAGACTGCAGCGAAGTATAGCGACCTTACCTCTTCTGTCAAAAGAATTGTCTGTTACTCTCTTTCTCTCCCTTATTTTAAATTACAAATATATAAATTCAAGAACAGAGACAGTTTGAAAAACCAAAACAGAAGATAGTATCACATCAGTCTGAATTCAGATAGGGAAAATAGAAGGCCCACTATGGATTCACATGATGAGGGGGTTTAATGTAAGGAATGAGCAAGGGGCTGGTCCAGTCAGGGAGGACCCCACCCAGAATCCAAACCTTGTAAGGAAGCTGGGGATTCTTAAGAGCTTGCTGAAGTTTCTGCACATCTCAGAAACACCTGGGCACCTCCTACTGATGTTCTCCATCTGCAGCAGCCATGTGGGAGTGATTCTCAAGAAGTCCACTTGGACACCGCTTCAAACGTTAGATCTACCCAGGCATTGCCCTGTTCCTCTTTCTCTCTGGATTTCTAAGTCATACTCCAGGGTCTCTCTTTGCCTCATTCTAACCTAGAACCACATGCCAAGGGAAGTCTCAGAAAGGCAGTTTCTAGTTCATCCTCTGAGCTGCAGAGAAAGCCTGAGAAGAGGGTGGTGGTGATGCCAGGTGATAACAGGCAGTGACCCGACTTTGCAAGTAGTGATCCCACAGAGGGATCCCATTCCAGGGCATTTGTGTGCGCATTTTACAAAGTAATTGCAAGCCTAGTGAATGTCCCTGAATTACTATTTTTTTTCTCTGATGCTTATACAGTCTGGAGGGTATGCCATCCTTACCTGGTCATATTAAACATCGGACTTTAGATGTATGAAAGAAAGAAGGAAGGAAGGTGAAAGGAAATCTATGGAAACGTGCTTGGAGATCGTAGCCATCCTCCTTCCGCCTATCCTTGGCAGCCTTGCCATGACTTCTGGTACACTAGTTAGGTGCTCATCCCCTTCTCCAGCCAGGGCTTGGTCTATTTGTGTTTGAAATTGATTGCTGGGACTGTCATAGAATGATTTACATAGCAACTCATCATAATTAGTTATCATTTGCAGTTTCCTTAATGTGAGTTGCATTTTATGCTTAGGAATTGATTTTTCTGTATATCTCCATGAAGCAGCTCAATGTGTGCCATCCAAACAAGAAGAAAAAGAAGGGAAGAAAAACTGCAGGCGTTTTTTATTTTTATTTTTTAAACAGTTTTAGCATGAGATATCATAAAATACATTTTCACAGAAGCCATAAATACAGAGTGTTTTGCTTCAACTATTTAAATAAGCCAAACTGAAATGAAGAAGAGGAAAATTAATGGATGTGTGTGAAGAAGACGTGGCAATGTAGGGAAAGATGTTTGGGATGGGGAGATGTTGCCCAGAAAAACCGTATGCCAATGAGCAGAATACTTTTGGGAGGGCTCAAGATGGGGCTGCTAGATAACCAGACTGCTCATCACAATTTGTTTTAGGCTTAGATGATTTGGAGGCAATCTGTCTCTTTCAGACAACTTAATTTTTTTTTTTTTAATAGTCGTACCATCTTGCCATGTCAACCTATAGGGAAAATAGAAGGCTTACTATGTATATCACATGTTGAAAGCTAAGTAAGTTTGATCATTATAAGCAAAATCTACAGAGAATAGTAGCATAGACTCAATGAAAATAGATACAGTTGTTTAGGCTATCTTATTAGTTTAGCATCGAGGTGTCTTTCTGCCTATTGTTCTTTGTTCTCACTGACCATTGAAAAAGACGAAATAAGCAATCTGATGGCTATGGTGACTTTGCCAAGGATGTCCCACCTAAGATCGGGCCCTATGACAAAAGCAACCTGCTTATTTCTTGCTTTCTGTCTTCCAAAATATTTTGATTATCTTTTCAAAGGAGCTAACTATCAGATGATTTTTCAGAAAACATCACTGAGTCATTGAAGGTTCACAGAAGTATGGCGGATCCAACTTTTCTCCATAGAAAATGTATTAAAATCTGTGGAAGAGAGAGGGAGGGAGAAGAAATAAGAAAAAAAAAATCACTTTAGCAATTGGCTAGGATGGCCTCCTCGCTGCTGACAGGGACATCTTTCTTCTTCGGGTCCTGCTAGATAAGTGCATGGCCTCGGCTCTCCTCTTTCAGACTCCATGCCGTGGCTTTGCCCTGGCTGCCTAGGGAAAGAGTGTGTTGGTTCCTTGTGCAGAGCTATTATTAGCACTTTCTAATTATGTAAAATGCTTCCTCTGATGACATTTCAACAGAACCCATTACTTTAGTTTTCTTTCCTTCATAATGCTTTTATGGGCTTATAATCTTGGTGGAATTCTCAGATGCTGAGAGATGCTAAAGTTTCCTTTATTTAATCGAGGTGACTAGTGATTTGACAGTAGTGGTTGACAGGTTTATTTTATCTGTGTGGCAGTGGGAGTCTATTTTCAGTGTGTGCACTCTGTTCCAAAGTAAAAGGACTTTACTAAGTGCTGAATAAATTGTACTTTCCTTTGATTCTAGACCTTGCTGAAATGGTTTAAAAACTCCAGTCTGGGTCATCAAATTCATCTCTCTGCTGCTTTGCAGGGTCAATAGCTTCACTCTGTACCGAGCAGGGCTGGGTGGATTGGAATGGAGGGTCGTGTAGATTAAAACTTCCGCATATATATAGATAGATGTGCATGTGTGCGCTCGCTGTCTGGGAAGGTGGCAGTGATGGAAGAGTAAGCCAAGTGGAATCCGAAGATGGATGAATCTGTTAGACTATTACCAAGACTGGCATGGACTTCAGCCAGGAACTTTAAGCAGCCTCCTTTAAGCATTTGAAATCCATAGGGGTCCATTTCCTATCTTTTTTTCTCCAAGGATGATTTTTCATTTGCAGTCTCCATGATTGCTTTATTTCTACTCTTTGGGCAGAATTGTTGTGTGCTCAAAGATACAGAGGAGCTACGAATTTGGCTCTTCTGTTTTGGAAGCAAAGCAAAGAGGGAAATATGGAATCATGTCTTGTACTCCCAACAGGGGCAAACTTTACTTCTGCAAGATAAGCGATAACCCTTCTCCTAAAAGACAGTCCAAATAAAAAAATGGAGTTGAAAACATGTTCCTCTCTCTTAAAACATGGAGAGTCTGGGATGGATAGGATTGAAGATTCTAAATATCCTGAACTTTCAGAGTCATGGGCTGTTTCTTATCCCTTCTGTTGCAGGGGAAGAATTGAGGCGTGGCCAAATATGACTTTTGCAGTGACAAATATTGCTCTGAGCACCTTCATTTTAGGAGTCCTCCAGCATCCACTGTCTTTAGAATCCACTGTGTACAAAGTACTTGTTAGGGTTTGCCTTTAGTATCTACTGTGTACACAGTACTTGTTAGGGTTTATGGAATAGTCAGAAAGAGAGAGCACGGTATCTGTCTTCTAAGAAATTATGGTTTGATTGAGGACATTACCAAAATGGAACAATGCCAACCAAACTAGATATCATATATTATATAAGTGAGAGTTGCCTTACTTGGTAAAAGCTGTAAGTTCTGTACATGTTTGGAAAATATAGGAATCAGTAAATATTAGTATAGTCAGGCATGCATGGCTGTTTAGAGGATGTTGGCCTTGAGCTTTAAAGGAAGTAAGTCATGAGTGCATGGAGGGCAGAAGAAGGGCATCCCTACCCCCACTCCACTCACAAAGAAAGGGAATGGGTAAAGAAGCAGCGCAAGGGTAAGAAGAGGTAGAAGTGAATGGAAGAAGGGACCTAGTTTTGAAAAAGTAAAAAATGGGTTTATGTGTGTAGCCTGGATCCATATTATGGCAGGCCTTGAGTAGGCAGGAACATCTAAATTTGATTTATAGCTGTGCTATGGGATTATTATTTGCAAGCAGTAGGAGGGGAGAATTGGAAAGAAAAGAGTCTGGAATCGAGGAGGCCACCGTGGGATCACATTGAAGTTTTAGAAGCTTTGGATTTCTTGATACCAGACTATGTGGCTGCAGACTGTACCGCCTCGAAAGAGCAGGTTTCTAGCAAAGGTAATTTAGGAAACAACTTGGTAACAGATGGGGAAGACAGCTGGGTCCAGGACACTGCCAGTGGAGCAGGGGTGAGGGCAACGTAAAGGGAACCTTATGGCCACTATGGAATTGTTGTTCAAGGTTGCTGATGGTTTGGTCACAGGGTGTATCTGGCCCAGGCATCAGAGAAAATGGACAGTTAGTGCATTTCCATTTCCATCTCCACCTTACTCAAAGTATTTTTTGGTGTTGGCTTTTGAAACCAAATCTGAGAGCCCAGCATCAGTTAGGATAATGTTGAAATAATCTAGCATTGATGATGAAGACCTGGGGTGTCTGGCTGGCTGACTGAGGGAACAAAGAAGAGTAGGATTATGAGAAACATTTTGTAGCAAAAGCGATAGACTGACTTAGGGACTGATTATGTTTGGAGATGCTATGAGAGAACAGAAGGCTGAGAGGAAGCTGGCATGGTGATGGGAAGCTGTGGTCTCCGCCTGTAGGTGCTCTCCTGCTTCCCCCGTGCAGTGCGGGATGCTCCCCTATTATTGGTGCATAAGCTCTAACCTGGCCTGTTAAGTGGGAGGCTGCTGGGATTAATGTAGTGGGTTCATAGCAACAGGAACAAACAGACAATAAGCAGGCAGAGCAGCCACAAAAATTTGTTCTCATTCCGATCTTTGGCTCAAGATGAGCTACATTCTTTCAAAAAAACTAGTAAGTGCCCAGTGTATTTTATTCCCAAATCTTGGGTTTCTGGAAGGAGAACTATTAGAAGCCAATGGTTTCGGTCTAGAGGGGTCTGCTGAGAATGCTCTGCCCAGCATTCACCTCCCCATCCCAGTTCTAATTCATTTGTTTCCCTGTATCTTATAGAAGACTTTACCCCTGCCCCAGGTTTTTCCTCATGCAGAGATTTTACAACCTTTTTGGAACAAATAAACAAACATCTGGAATCATGTGGTACATTTAATTAAAAAGTTTGCATTTGGCCAGAAATGGTAAAATCATGAAAAATGGCCTGTCGGTGAGCACAAGAAGGCCAAACAATGACGTTGTTGGCTGCAAACGGATTGAAATTGAGTGAGGTGAACACCTGCTCAGTTCAGCAGGCTGTCCTCCAGCTTACCCCTCCCAGCCATGAATATTTACAGCTCTGGTTCTTGATCCATTCCAATGAAATTTTTGGTTGGGGCTGGTTGAGGGAGAGGGCTGTTACTTTTCCAATAACCTCAGATTTGATGGGATACATGTACTTTATAAAGGGTGCAATATTGGACTTTTTGACTCTTCACTTCCCTTAATCAGAATTCCATATGCTTCAGGTCACTGTGGGGGCCTGTTTCTGTTTCTTCAATCAGTCAGCCAACCACCCTTTCTTTTTTTAGAGGAACCCTGCACTGGGGGTTGGGTTGTAGGAGATGCAAAAGAAGCCCTGGGCTCTTGCCTTCAGGAATCCTATAATCTAACTCTGGAAATAAGGCCCAACATACAGAAAGCAGAAATCAAGCTACAAGGGTACAGAGGAGGGAAATTTGGTGAGGAAAGAACAAAGTGTTGGGAGGTAGCCTCGGGGAAAGGTGAGAACTAAGTTGAAAGCAAATAGGTTGGAATGAGAAAGTTGATCATATCACTTGGGAGTGGCCATCCCCAAGTTCTTTCTACTCAGGAATATAGAAAGGTCGTCTTTTATAAACCTACAAAATAAGAGAGAGGAGTGTGTCCTTGATACAGAAATGCAGTTTTAAAACAGGTCCTCCATCCCCTCTGTCTTCACTCACCTATTTCCACCCATTTATTGCTCCTAAAGACTTTGAATATAAAAAAAGCCTAAAGACATCCCTGGAATGAAACCATCTGTAGAGGTGACACACCTGGAGGAACTCTCCCTGGGTGGTTTCAGGGTGTGAAAGAGACCTTGGAGGGAGACCAAGTAGAGTTCTTGTTTAATTTCTGGCCATGGTCCAGAGGAGCAGTGTGTGAGATATAATCTTAAAGCAGGGGTTAGAGATGACAATTTGAAGTTTCTGATTAGCTTCTTCTGTGTGAAGCATGTGCATGGTAAAGCAAAATAGAAATTTGTTTGCATATTAAGAGAAGAGTATTGAAACTATCTGGCTTTATAGAGTATAGTGCTCTGATATGTCTTGCACTCTAGAATTTATACCCAGGATGAAGTTATTCTAAGATGAATAGTTTTTTCTTTTTGTCAGGAATACAATGGAAATAGCCAGAGGGTTGAACATACAGTGGGTGCCATCCAGGTTGGATCTGAGGAAGGGATGAGTATTGTTGAAGTTGAGTGTCAGTTGGCGAGGGAGATTGGGAAGTCATCATTACCCAAGGGCTTTTACTGAAGGATACACTCATCTGTCTTTGTGAGTGGAACAGTGTAGCCTGAAGGAAGTAAAGTGAAGCAGCAACTTTCAAATCCAATCAGGATTTGAAACCCAGACCCAGGGTTTTTCTAGATCTATGTTCGTTTAGCTTTTTCATAAAATAAAATCAGGGTTTCACCTTGACCCCACCGGACTTGTGCAAGCCCAGAAAGATATAAGGCTTTGCTGGAAAAACACTCCACTGTTGTCTGAGGCATTCTTAGTCCTCCACTCTTTATTATTCTTGTGCATCTGTTTCTTTAAATACTCTCTGCAGAAGCATTAGCATGAAAATAAAAGAGTACAGCAACTTGGAATTTTCCATTTGTAGCTTCCTTAGTCTGTGGGGTCAAAGTTCTATCCTCAGGGATGCTAATGCAAACTCTGTGTGCTGTTCCAGGGCAAATGTTTCCCCACTAAAAGACAAGAGGGGGTGGGAAGCCAGGAAAATAATGTAATTCTAATTCCTAAACACAGACTGCCTAGAGATT
The DNA here is from genome assembly GCF_011764305.1 of Mustela putorius furo. Lineage (NCBI taxonomy): Eukaryota > Metazoa > Chordata > Mammalia > Carnivora > Mustelidae > Mustela > Mustela putorius. Next base: position 7,154,740 of record NW_025421449.1, read on the forward strand.
CCAATTTAAATTGCTGCTCCCCTACTCTTATTCCCACCCTCCCCCAAAGACAAAAACTTTCCTGTTGTGAGGACAGACATCTGTGTAAGAGCAATGAAAACAGTCTTTTCTCTTGTGGATTAGCTCTTTATTCCTTTATTTATCTTGCTCTACTTCATCAATTTCTTCCCAATCAGGAATAGTCAAAGAGGATAACATGCAGTCCCTTTCTTTGTTTTTGGTTAAAGAAATCCGTATAACCATCCTCACCCCCAAATTTTCTTGTGTCTTATTTCTCTCTTTTCATCTGCCCCTTTGGAATTTTTCTAGAACTTCATACAATGTACAAATAATCGAAGTCTCCTGGACCAGGTTAAGCAGGGTAGTAAATGGTGGCATATCTGGAAGATCGTAAAGCATAACGAGAACAACAACAACAGTGCAAAGAACATGTCCTAAAGCCTCCTTTTCCTCTTCTGAATCCCTAGAAATTTATTAATTCAAGAGCTACCCACTGAACACAAACTATGTACCAAGCACTGCTCTGAGCATAGGTCTAGAGTGATGAATAAAGCAGACAAAAATCTTGGCCTTCAAAGAGCTTACGTTTCTACTGAAAAAGAATCAAGATAAAAATAAGAACAGTGTAGAGTATGATAGAGATAAATACTAAGAATAAATACTGTGATAAAAACAAAAGCAGGCAAAAGAGAGGAAGGAGTGTGTGTTGGTAATTTGAGATTTGATAGCCAGAGCCATCACCCCTGAGAAAGTGGCATTGGAGTGTCAGTATAGCTCGGGTAAGGAATCTAGCAGAGGAGGAATGTGGTGAGGGGAGCATAGATGAAGTCAGGACTTTAGCATCTTATAGCCCATTTACTGTCCCTTAAACAGGAAGCCATTTTTTAAGGCATTCACTGAAATGATAGAAATGATACATTCTACTTTCTCTAGGGGAAAGGAAAAACAAAAACAAAAACAACCAATAATTAACTGGAAAAGAAGATCAGAACCTATGTAGATTCTCTGCAAGAGAGATTAAAGGGTAAGATTAAAGAGATTCATCACAGCTTTGATGCCAGAGAGTTTAAAAATATAGGACAAGCTTCAGGACTTTGCTAAGTGCAGGAAACTACTGGCAGGCTTGAGAGCAGCCAACATGTTAGACCTCCATAGTGAGAGTCACACGGGTCAACCCATCTGTACGCCTGTCCCCATCCCTGGCAAAAATCACTCAGCTGAGCTATCTCCAAGCCAGAGGAAACAAGGTTGGGCAACTGGGTGTGTAAAGTAAGGTGTCAAGAGTTGGTAGAAATGTAATAGGCATAATAAATGTGGATGAACTAAATTAAAAGTACACTCTCAGACTTGCTAAAAAAGAAAATGTAAAATAAAATACTTTTTAAAGAAATAAATACAGTAAAATAACATAGGAGTTTGAAAATAAAAATTACAGGGATTAGAGAAGAACACAAAACTTTAGATGCTAGAAACAAAACCCGGTAATAAGAATGTTAATTTCAGAAAAAGTAAGATTCAAGACGGTGATTGAAATGATGAAGAGGGATATTTTGTATACTTAAGAAGATAAAATAGGAAGCTGTAAAATTCATGAAACGCAATGCATCTAGCAACAGGGCTTTGAAATACATAAAGAAAAACTTCTAGAAATACTTGACAAATTCACAATCCCAGATGAAAACTTTAGCATATTTTCCATAGAAAATGACAGCTAACAGAACAGAAATTTCACATCGATGTTTTATTAAATAGAAAACAGAATAAACATTCTTTTATGAACTATCTGGAACATTCACAAAAACTATCCACAAATTGAGTCCAAGTATAATTTGCCCAGTTCAGATTAATTGATCATAACTCAAAAAAATTAGAAATTAGCTTCAAAAGGAAGACCTTCTAGAGGGGCTAGGGCAGGGTAAAGGAAATTTGACTTACAGAATTAGAAAGAAATGAAACTTTTAGTTTTATGAGGAAATATAAATATAAATTACTCTTTAAGAGGAAGTGGAAGTGACAGCACCATAGTATATTAAAAACTGTGGGTTGTAGCCCAAAATGTAATTAAAAGATTTTGTTCCCTTGAAAATATAAAAATGCAACAAGAAATAAAAAAAATCTTTTTAAATGGGCTGAGTTTCCAGAAATTTTAATTAAGCAACAACAAACCCAATGCCATATGAAATGACTGAAATAAACCAAAACTTAATAAAACAGAAACAATATATAATACACTTTATCAATAGTACCAACAGATAGTTTATTTTTTCAAAGATGAATCTAGCAAATCTAAAGAAAAACTAGAGATGAATATCTAACTTAGGAATAAGAAGAGTAAAAACTCTGTTTTTATCAATAAAATTTGAAAATCTAAAACAGGCAATTTTAAGGCAATTATAATTACCAATATTGTCTCAAAGAGGAATACAAATCTAAATAGAGAAAAAGACTAGAGAAGAAACTGAAAAAAATCATCATATATCCCTCAAAGAGGAGAAACTTCCTAGATTTATTCTAGAAAATGAAAAACAATGAACATCTCTCTTTTCATCTAACTAGGATTCCATAAGTGACATAAATAAGATAATGAGCACACATTAAAATGAAACTGTAGGTCATCATCTTTTACAAATGTGGTTAAAGTATCCTCCATGAGAAACTAACAATAAGATTTAGTAATGTAGTAATAAAAAATACCATCTTGTGCCCCATTAGGATTTATCTCAAAATTGAAAGGTTAGAATTTATCAGTAAACTTGTCATATGGGCATATTAAAAAAGAAAAAGGAATTATATGTGGTCATATTAATAGATACACAAAAGAAAAAAAACTTGTGACATTTAATAACTACTTCTACCCACATATCTTAGCAAATAAGAAATACATGGAAAGTTCTCTAACTTGATTAAAATTATCTGCCAAAAACATACAGCAACCTGCATAGACAAGAACAAAGGGTTGAAAATATTCCCATTACAGTCCTTGGATAAGCAAGGAAAGACTAGTCTGCATTCCCTTGGAGATGCTAGCCTAAACACTAAGATGTACAACAATAATAACAAAAACCAAAAGGAGCAATAAAGACTGTAGTACACAGAACATTATTTGCAGTCATTATTATGATTTACATCAAGGATTAGCAAACATTTTCTATGAAGGGTCAAATATGAAGTATTTTAGCCTTTGAGAGACAGAAGATACTTGTTAAAACCACTTAGCTCTGCCCATATGAAATATAACATGACAGAACTGAGACCTATCATACTTGTATCAGAACAAAATGAAAATGTGCTTAATTTATCTGTTTAAAATACCTTCAGGTTGACTCATAAGGAAAATCCAGTTCTCGGTGTTATATAAGAGAAAAAGAAACAATTTGACTCAGAAAAGTTGAAACAAAAGCCTAGAAGAGGGATTACAGCAGAGGTTACGGTCTAAATATCACAAGGTAGAATTTAAGCAAAAGAGCATCAAATGAGACAAGGAAGTCATATAGTGGCACAGGGCAATGGTTTATTAAGTTCAAAGATTCTGTAGGTCAGGAATTCTGAGAGAAGACAGTGGGAAGGACTTATCTCTGTTCTTTAATATCTGCGGCCTCAGTAGAAGACTTGAGGTCTAGGAACTAAAATCACCTGAGAATTCACATAATGCTAAGCTTGGTGGTTGATGTTAGTTATCAGCTGGGGACCTCAATTCCTCTCCATGTGGGGTCCATGTGGTCTTCCTTTAAATGCAACTTTGGGCTTTCTCATAGCATAATGGCTGAGTTCAAATGCCAAAAATTTCCCAAGAGTGAGTAAGAGCCAGACAGAAGCCATATTGTCTTTTATGACCTGTATTTTAGAATTCATGTAGCATTACTTTAACTGTCTACTGTTCATCAAGGTAGTCACCCAAATTCCTACCCAGGTTTAAGGGAAGGAAAAATGGATTCTGCCTCTTGATGGGGAGTAGCAAAGTTCTAGAGGAGCATGTGAGACTAGAAATACTGCTTTGATCATTTTGGCAAACATAGCCCTCCATAATGATATACTGAGTTATAAATTTTAATGAATTTTAGGAAGTAGAGGAAATATAAAAACTCTCAGGTCACCGGGTGATGAAACTAAAAGTTTATAACAAAAGCAGACTGCAAAAAGCCCTTCTGCTCAGAAACTTCGTAATACTCTTAAATCTCAAGTCAAAGATAACATACAAGCTCAAATTGTAGAATAGCTGGAGAAATATGATAATGAAGTCATTACCGGTCAGAAGCTATGATATAGATCTAAGGCCATTCTAAGAAGAAAACTGTATGTATATTTAAGTACATATATTAAAAGCAAAAGAATGCAAAAGATAAATGAAGCATCTGACTCAGAAAACACTCAGCTAAGTAAACCAAAGGAAAGCAGAAGGGATTAATTATTAAAGCTAAAAACAGATATAAATAAATTATAAAACAAAAGTATAATAAATAATTGAAGAGCTGATTTTTTAAAAAACAAAATCAAGGAAAATTAAAGAAAATACAAACATTCAAAATATAAAATGAGAAGTCACAGAAGAGAAAATTAAAAGAATCGTAAGAAGTAACTTTGTTGAATTTTGTGCAAGTATCTAAATATCTAGATCAAGTGGATAATTTTTTAAGAAAATGAATTCTCTAAACTGACTCCAGAAGAGATAGAAAGTTGAAATATTGATTTCCATAGGCAAATAAAGTACATAAAGACTCTCACAACCCTGCACCAAACTGAAGTCCAGGTGGTTTTACATGGAAGTTTTACCAAACTTTAGAATAAAAGGTGATTTTGTTAAGAAGATGATTCTGTTAAATGTTTAACAACTGGGTCTATGCAAATGATGAGGAGGATAATAATAAAAAATAAAAATGCCTTGATCTATAGTGTTTGCCACAGTTCTGTGGCATCAATATTTCTATCACGACTGATTCCAAGATATCTACATGATATCACTCATTGTGGTGGTGGGAAGAGATGTGCACAGTTGACTCTTGTGAGTTGGTGTAAGCCAGTTCCTGCATACCAAAGGGTTGATTCCAAAGCTATTTAAACTTTTTGAGAGCATAGATAAGGAAGTACTTCTAAATTCTTTTTATGAAGTGCATAAAGTATTTACAGAGAAATTGACAAGGATTACAGAAAAAATAACTACAGTACTCATCTCAGCTATGCATATAGGTACAAAAGTCCTAAATAAAGTAATTCTAAATAACATCCAGTAACATACACAGCACAGTAAAACATCATGGTCAACTGAGATTTATTCCAAGTATGCAATAAAATTTCAATATTTAAGTATCCATTTATTCCATCTTTTTAATAGTTCTAAAGATGAAAGCCATAATTCCATAGATGCAGAGCTTTGCCAAATTCAATAATGAATCTTGGTAAAAAGCATATAAAAATAGATGTATATGTCCTTAATGTGATAAAACACATCCATCTCAGTCAAGCCAATGTCAAACTTAATGGGCAAACATAATAAGTGTTTTTATTAATGTGAGGACAAGACAAATTATCTGTTACTACCACTATTATTTAATGTTTTACTGGAAATACTAACCAATGTAATTAGACAGGAGAAATAAACAACAGAAATGAAAACAGAAAGCATATGGTCAAACTGTCATGCTTACAGATGATTTGGTTTGACAATTGGAAACTCAAGAGAGCCAACTAAAAGACTTAACAAGAGAATTCAGTGATGAAGTAAAACAGAAGGTAATATACAATTAGTAGAACAAAAACCAGTTGGATAAAAAACAATAACAACAACGACAAACAAACCCAAAAAATAAAAAACAACCACTTGGAGAATATTTTGAATGAAAGACACCATTTGAAGAAGCAACATAAAAGAAAATAAGTTGGAAATACTATAATCATATATTAACAAAAACATATAATATCTTCATGAAGAACACTTTAAAACCCTCTAGGAGGACACAGAAGAAGGCTTGAAGTTATGGACAGACCTACGGTATTACAGGAAAACTCAAGACCATAGATATGTCAATGTGGGTTTTTTTTGTTGTTGTTCTTATTAAAATATAAATTCTTATGAAACTATAAAACTATCAAAGTTTTTTTTTCTTTTTAAATGGGAAAAACTGAATCTGAGGTTTAGATGAAAAAGTAAGCAAAAGTAATATGTGGGATGATTCTAAAAAAGAATTATGATGAGGGCGGAAAATTAGCTCTACGGGATATCAAATACATTCTAAAGCCTCAATAATTAAAGCAATGTGGTACTTGTGCACAGATTGCTAAATGGAGTGATGGAATAGAATAGGAAATTGAGAATTCAGTGTCATGTGGGATTTAGTACATGATAAAAAGGTATCTCAGACTGCCAGAGAAGAGATAGGCTATTCAATATATTGTTCTTGGGGCAAATGTGTAGCTATTTGGAAAAAAAAAAATTAGATCCATATCTCATACCATACCAGGGCACATTACAAATGGATTAACATTTTAAATAGAAATGAAGAAGAAACCATAAAAGTACTTAAAGAAAACCAAGAGCTCAGTTTGAAAGCTGTAATTTTAAAAAAGAAAAATTAAAAACATAAAACATTAAAAATTTTAACCTGTTAAAAACGTACTGATTTTATTTTTTTAAAGAACATTTTACATGGAGAGGGAAAGATTTTATGCAAAGTCAAAAGACAGTGAATTTAATATTTGGAAATTATATAACAGGCAATGATAGATTATATATATTTCTGATATATGAGATGTTCATAGGAATCAGTAATAAAATGTTTAACAGCCTAGTGTAAAAACAGAGTAACAATTGTACTCCTAGAAATGATTGCATATATAAAATGATATATAAACAATAGTATTTATTATTAAGTAGATGTGCTAGCTAATCACTTAAAATTGCAATAGAGCTATCAGTTGAGAAACACTAAATTATGGTGCATCCAATCTGTAGAATACTGTGTAACTCTGTCAAAAGAATTAGGAAGCTCCTATATACTTAATATGTGAGTCTATGCAGTATATATCATTAAGGGAATACCACAAGGTATAGAACAATAGATATTGCATATTATTATTTACGCATGACAGGGTACAATAAGAATCCATGTTTAAAAAAACTCTGAAAGATGAATGATAGTGACTACCTATGGATGGGGTAAACCAGGCACATGGGAAGTCTAAGGTGGAAGAAAGACTGTTCACTGTACTTTTATATATTTTTTAAAAAATACTTAATCATGATTTAAAATAAATTGGATTTTTTAAAGGCTGAAATAAAATTCATATAGCTTATAACCTCAGTTACACGTGTCCAAAGGGTAGTAAACAGAAGGATGTTCATTGCAATGAAAAAGAAATGCAAAGACAAATTATATGTCTATCAGGAAAGGAATTATTAAAATATAGCAAATCATGATATTGAGTGCTGTATAGGAGTTTTTAAAAAGTTAAGGTAAATTTTTCAAAAAAAGGTAAATAAGATTTTAACAGAGAATGACTTCAGGACATATTTTTGAACAAAAATAATTTGAATCTAAAACATTTGTGCACTGTGATAGAATTTATGTATTTAAAAGCTCAAAATCTCTCATACATGCACATACACAGCAACATACACTTATGTGTACAAAGGCATAGAAACAATTATTAAAGTTTGGACACAAAACCCCTACAGTAGTTACTTTTGGAGGAATACCCAGATTGGAGTGGTAAAGAGTAGAAGAGGGTCAAAAAAACTAGTTTTTTCAGTCTCTGAATTTTTATTAAAATATGTTAATATTTCACTTAAGTAATAGATTAGTAAAAATAATAAAAGATCCAAAGAAGGCAGGAGCTTTGGGTGATTTGCAACCATTGTGGAGACTTTGAAACTTTGTTTTCCCAAGGACTGTGCTAAAGATACAGTTTCTTTGACAGTGTTCCTTTGCTTCTTCAGATTTAAATAATTCAGTGTTGAGAATCCACAGCAGACTTTCTATACTCTGTTGCAGGATGGGATATTTATAGGAATCAAATATCCTGGTAAATAAAGATACAGAGAAAAAAGTAAAGAGATACCTGCATATATTGCATGGCTCACTGATTTACTAAAAATGGGAAGGAAGATATTAGCATTAATAATAGCTGCTATTTATTGAGTGATTTCTTTAAAGCCAGCACTGTGCTGGTATTTTACATATGTTCGTGGTCTCATTTCATCTTGGAAATACCTCCTGAAGCTGGATATTATCCCCATTTTATATATGAGGAAATTGAAGCTTAGTGAGATATTATGTAGTTTACTGAAGGTCCCAGGGCTAATGCTGAGGCTCAAAACCAGGTCTAATGCTGAGGTCTGTGTTCTTCCCTCTGTTCTGTGCCCCTCCCCCCCAATAACATATACTTCACAGTAGAACTACACTGAATGAATTTTAATTTTTCTTGATGATCCAAGAAAGCACTTGTAGCTTTTTCAGTATTTCAGGAATCCAGTTAAGAGCATCAATGATCAGAGCCCTAGTGAAGCATGAAAATGATGGTTAATTGGAGCTATCCAGTTGAAAGAAAGCAGACTAACAGTGCATTTACAGAATTTAGTGCTTTTATTATACATAAATAAAGGTATAGCAAAATCACTAGTGTGATTTTTGCATAACCCCTTTGTTATTAATTGATCTGCATATTCTGAAGGCCTTTATTCCCTATATACTGATTTCAAATGGTCAGTCATTATCAGCACCTAAATCAGACTTTGTATCTCTGTTTGTAGACCTATAGACTATAGATATTGTTCACATACATGGATGCAGTTTTCCCCCCTATTGGAATCTCATAGCAAAAGATCTGGTCTCTGTAACCTGAATTAACACAAGCAGAGTTTAGGTTTACTGCACCAATGGCTTCATAGACAACCCCTTTGGTTATAGATTATAAATGTCATTTAGAGAAAGCACAAGATGGCTCCTGAGTGTCTAGTAAACTTCAACAACCACCTGAGAGATACCTCCGTGTGACTGCATAAAATGGAAATAAAGAATGGCAAATAACCCATTGACTATGCACTTTCTCACCCGCTGAGAGCAAAACGCAATCCAATGCAATTTTAGTACTTACATGCCTCTGGGGAAAATAGACCCCTAAAAATCACTGAGTGCAGCACTGGAAAAATTTCTTAAATTTGTGCTATGCTTGGTGTTATAAAACCCAAGGAAGCTTAGGCTTTCTCCTTGAGTAAAATGGACTGGTAATTTTGTTTTGTTATATTATCCACCAAGCATAATGATAATGGGTCACATGCAATTTAGGAAAAAATTAAGTCTAATAAGAAAAATCTCTAATAAATACTAACAGCATCTTATTGGTATTGTCGTTGGTCTAACCTTTCTATTAACATTTGTTTTTCTACATATTAAATGATCTGTAATATGTTGAAAATGAAGAAGATAGTAAAAATTTTAAAAAACCACATTCTTATATACATTGTATAAATGTTTACTTGCCTTTTCCCTTAGGCAAGTGCTAGGTGGTATGGTACAAGGAAGCGGTACTAAGTTATAACAGGAGATTCTTATTTTTTATATGCTAAGCAAGTGAAGTTGCTCAGTGTGGGGGATAGATCCTATCACTAACCAGGAATACTACCAATTTAATGAAAAACAGAGACTGAAGATCAGAATTCAGCCCTAAATAAAGGATGCAATTTCCTCTCAAATCAGACTTACTCTGTGCCATTGAAGGAATATGGAGAAACTTAGGGAAGCTCTGGTATCCAAGCAAAGGTGGTATGTGTGTGTGTGGGGGGGTGGAGTGGGGAAGTGGGTCCTATCCATCATGGGCGGTGTGGTAGAGTGGGATAGGATTAAGGGAAGTATTCAGGAAGCTTTGATTAGATATGTGCTTCTCAAGCCTACAAACAAATCTCCCCGGGGGGCATCCATCCCATAAAGATGCTTGAGCACCTACCTCCAGGAATTCCTGATGCAGTGGGCCTGGGGTGATACTCTGGTCTCTTTTATTTTCATGAGCTCTTCTGGTGATTCCTCCATGTACAACAATGTGAAGGCCATTGTGTTCAATGATATAGACAAGGAAGCTCTTTTCCCAAGTCTTCTCTGCCATCCTCTTAAAAAATGTACAGTTGAAGCAGAGAGGACAGAAACTCAAACAGATAAATGCCATAAATTGTTCCAAGTGCTGTGAAACTTGGGGCCACCAAAGACTGGGTCCCTGGGTGAAGGGTTGCCAAAGTCAGTGTAAGGCTTGAACAAAGGGCCAGCCATGGGTGTAGAGAAGGGGAAGGGGACCTCACAGGAATGGTTTGGAGAAGATTGAATACTTGGATGGTATTCACTAATTAGTTGTAAACAGTGAATAGGAGGCAAGAGCAGGAGGTGACTGTTAGGTTTTTAGCCTGAATAACTGTAGAAGGTAAAGCCATTTTACCCCAAATGACATTTGGGGAGGAACAGATTTGAGGTGACATGTTGAATGTGAGGTTCTTTGCATACAAGTAGAGATGCTCTAAGTCATGGGTCAGTAAACTTTTACTGTAAAGTATCCGATAGTAAGTATTTTAGGCTTTGCAGACCAGGTGGTCCTCATTGTGACTATAAAACTCTGTCATTGTAGTGTGAAAATATTCTTAGGTAATACATAAGCAAATAAGCATGGCTGAGTTCCATTAAGAAGTTATTTACAAAAGCAGGTGGTGGGGCCAGATTTGTCCTATGGGCTCTAGCTTGCCAGTCCTGCTATAAGTATGATAACAGAGAAATAGACATATGCATTCATTCATTCATTCATTCATTCTTATATGTCCACATACATGGTCTCTTTCTTTTTAAAAAGATTTATTTATTTTATGGAAAGGGTGTGTGCTAATGGGCAGAGATGCAGAGGGAGAGAATCTCAAGTAGACTCCTTGCTGAGCACCGAGCCTGATGTGGGGCTCGATCTCATGACACATGAGACCATGACCTGATCTGAAACCAAGAGTTAGACACTTAACCAACTGAGCCACCCAGCTGCCCCATGGTATCTTTCTGTGTAGCCATAAAATCATATCTATTCTATATAAACACTGCCTTTCATGCTTATTTTGGACAAGTAATTTCAAACTACCCAAAACTTGCTCAGTGATGAGCTATAAAAAAATTAAATGTGGAAATGTAAATTAAAACCACTAGATACATTTTGTACTTACTGGTTCAGCAAAATTTACAAATCTGGCAGTACCAAGTGCTGGCAAGCTGTAGAGCAACAGAAACTTGCGAGCTGTTCTGGGGGAAGTATGAATTAGCATATCTACTGTGGAGCAAAATTTGTTATTATCTGTTGCATTGGAATAGATGCAAACCCTAAAATTTAGTAATTCTCTTCCTAGGACACTAACCCAGGACAAACTACTGAACATGTTCAAATCAATATGAACTATATTAACGCCATTATCTATAATAGCAAAACAAAAGAAGACGAAAAACTGGAAACAACGCAGATATTTTATTAAATAAAGTTGAGGAACATTCAACATGGATCAGTCCATAAAATAGGGGAGAAAGAAACTCACTGAATGAAATCTATACAAAGTTCAATTAAAACAGTATTTTAAAAGGGTCATTTCATAGGTGGCCAAATGAGGGAGAAAACCAAAACTCAAGAGTTCAAGGTTGCATTTACCACTGAGGAGAACAACTGAAGAAGTCTGTTTATTTGTAAGCTTTTTTTTTTTTTTTTTTTTAAATATTTTTATTTATTTGACAGACAGAGATCACAAGTAGGCAGAGAGGCAGGCAGAGAGAGAAGAGGAAGCAGGATCCCCGCTGAGCAGAGAGCCCGATGTGGGGCTCGATCCCAGGACCCTGGGATCATGACCTGAGCTGAAAGCAGAGGCTTTAACCCACTGAGCCACCCAGGCGCCCCATGATTGGTACACAGATATTTTTTAAAACTTTGTTCTCAATGTTTTACATGTGATTTGTATCCCTTTGTAATGAAACAAGCATTGCATGATCATGAAAAGGAAGACAAAGCCAAAATCATAGTTATTTTTAAATTTAATTTAATATTTTCAAGATATGCTTAAGATTATTCTCCTCTAAAAAAGAAATGTTAATTTTTACAGACTGCTTATCTGACTTAGGATTTTTGCTAGTCAGGTCCCCTTTCCCAGTGATTAAGGGCCTGCTGGCTTGCAGTGTTTCATCTGAGCAGAAGACAGTGGGGACTAGGGACAACATAGAGGGTCTGGAGGCAAGCTGACATAGCTGGTATAGGGTCATTTGAGTTCGCCAACTTAAGGAGAACAAGCATTATCTTTGGCACAGGACAGAATGTGGTGAACTTCCTCTCTGTCACTCAGCAAATGATTCCCCTGCTGTCTTTGTATATCCCAGTCATCTGGGCTTACAGGGACACTGTGTTGTGGTTTTGTGGTGGAGAAGCTATTGCTACCTAATTTTTAATTTCTTGAAACTCACTTTGTAGCGTCATGATTACAAGGCTTAGAAGAAGATAAACTCTGTGTCCATTCCAAGTATAAATGGGCACTTGAGATGAAACCACCTACTTAATTTCCCCTTGTTGCTGGAGTAGAATCTGAATCCAAACCACAGCACAACCTAGCCCCTAAATCTCTATTAAAAACCACCTCGGGTAGTCTGGCAACACTTTATTTAAAGTCAGCAGAGAATTATAAAGTCAAAAGTGAAAAATGGTACAACAAGAAAGAATCATAAAAAAATACTAGATCAGTTAAATGTAGTCAAAGGCAATTTAGTGTGTTCTGGCACCAGTCCTTATTGATGCAAAGAATGTGATGTGTCAGGGGTCGGCAAGAGCATGTAGCAAAAGCGGAATGAAGGCTGCAGCTCCAGGCTTGGTGCTGGAACAGCCACAGGAGGCTGTGAAGGATGCCTCGCCCTCTCACATTTGCACCAGGAATTTCAGGGAGAATATCCTAATTCTCACAGTCTGGACTTTTTTTTTTTTTAACGTAGTATATTTTAAAAATTAGAATATTTTCTTTCATGGAGGTAATCTAACCTAGGGGCTGTGTAAATTGGGTCAGACCAGGAATGTAGGTATCCCTTCCCAGTACTTCTTAGTATCCTTGTCTCTTTGGAGTCACTACACTGATCTGCTTTTTCATATCTACATTACAAGCTGTGATAGTTTCTGCTCATCTTCTCCAGTGGCTCTAATTAGTACTAGCTAATCCGATTAATACTAACTATAGCTATGATTATTACAATCACCATGTTCTAGGCATTCTGCATGTATGTTTTCTCATCAGTTCTCACAAAAACCTTGTAAGATAGGTCTTAGCACCATACTGATTTTTACAGATGAATACAACTAAGGCTCCGAGATTCAGAACACATTTGAGGTTACACATTGAGTAGCAGAAACAGGACTAACCAAGCCTGACCCCTAGGTGGGTGCTATGCTGGAAGGGTTGCTTCTCTAATCTTATCAGCTGTTGCAGATGGGGACCAATACCTCTAGAGAGCATCTTTGTAATATAGGGTTTTATAGGATGGCCTGAAGAGCTTAAGTCAGAGTCAGCCTGTGTTTGAATTCTGGCTTTGCCATTTCCTGGCTTTGTGATCTTGGGTGAGTTACTTGAATATTCTATCTCTGTAAATTTTATATAATAGCAACACCTTAGTAGCGTTGTTGTAAGGATCATGTGAGTTGATATAAGGGAAGTGTTTTAGAGAGTTTGTGGCTCATAGTAAATACTATATACATGTTATTGTTGATCCTGCTTCTATTATTGTTATCACTGTTGTTACTGTTATTGTTCTTGATGTACATTTATATCTCCTGGAGGCAGGATGCCTTCACTGACAAAAGTGGTTGTGGATGCAGGCGTAAAAGCGAGGTAAGGGAGGCTTGTGGCAGGCCTGTGGGATGGATGGTCTCAGCCAAGCCTCTCAGTACCCTTCCAATCCTACTATGTGTGAGGCCATATCTACTTTGGGTATATCCATTTGTCACAAAGGAAACAGGTTTAGAAGGTCAGATGAAGAAACCAGATTCCTTGGGTGCTTCCACATACAAAATGAGGTTCTGGGGTACCTGTCTTCCTTTCCAATCTACAAATTCACCTGGAGGAGAGGCAGGGGAGAAGGAAATTTGGAGACTTTCTTAGGTTCTAGTAGGTCTTATCAGAGTCTTGGTTGTAGATTTAGGAGGAATGATTGGTTTAATGTAAATGCTTGAGAGGGTCTGAAAGAGATTAGAGAAACCTATTCCAGAGGATAAAGGCAGGACAGGAGGGAACCATTAATCTCATGGACATTCAATTCCCTAAGAACTTTTTTTTGGGAATGACCAGAAACAAGCCAGGCCATATGCTGTCCATTTGCAATCCTCTGAGCTGATTTTTTTTTTTTTCTTCGACAGATCGAGGCCAATGCCATTGCCTCTTTAAAGATGGTTCTTAAACTTGAAAAGGAACTGAAAGGTTGAGACGTACATGCAGAGTCAACACAGATGATTTGATGAAAGTCGTCCTGTCAAACACCAGAGCTCTCCCAGTTGTCAGAAATAGTCCGATGACATGTTCGAAGCTTCCCAGACTGACTTGCATTTTAGTAAATATGACCAATCAGGGAAGACATAGTTATACTGTGGAGAGTTCTGAGATGTGGAGAGAACAAGTTAATTGTTCAGCCTCAACTGAGACCTTTCACTCAAGTCATTAATCACAGTGCACAGCCTACGCTGCTCTCTGGATCCAGACGAAGGCTCATTCCAGGTGCTGGCCATTTGCCTTTCCCTCCAACTGGGCTGATTTATGAACCCAGAGATGTTTTCTGGTTTTTCCAAATTCTTTCCCATTACTTTGTAATAAAGGGGACATGTGATTTCTGGTTTGTTGCAGATCCTCAGTTTTAACATCCTTAATACCAAAGATTTTTTCAATTAGTTTGTGGCCTGCTTTCTGTGATCTGGAGGGTAGAAATGCTGTTCTGTGTTTTGAGTATCAAAGTTAAGACTCTCTTATTTCTTTCCCCTTTGGCTGGAGTTGACGACGCAAAAGTGCTGCATGGGTCTCTGGGCCCACATTCAACATCTCAGTGCAAGTGGAGGCTTAGGAAACCTCAGTGACAACAGCTCACTGCAGGTGTTAGTTATCCCCATCCCAGTCCAATGCAGCTGGTTCAGGGTACACTATCAGGAGGCCTTCCACATTGGGGCCAGGTCTCTGGTGACATTGTAAGCCAATATCGAAAACTTCAAAAGAGAATGTGAGTGTCAGAGAAGGACATTTGTAGTACTGAGGCTGAACTGGGTGCTGCTGAGTGTTACCTGTTTGAAAGGTAAGCCTGATCTGAGCTGATAAGGAGCCATGGATCCCTTGGGAGTTTTCCCAAGTGGCAGAAATGCGTTACAGAAAAGTAATTGGAAATTGATATTTGACATGTCTCTTGGTTACGTTTTATTCCTGATAACACCAAAGGGTTTGTCCAAGAGTCACTAGTGACTAATACGTGAAATCCTGCAATCCGTTGCTGAAATGCAATCTCTTCTTTGTTGAAAGTAAGCAGCTGCTTTCTGATCCTCTGCTTCCTAACTAGCGCTTCAAGTATAGAGACCCATGGGCTTAATTTGGGTGAAATGAGTGGTGAATACAGCCTTTTGATAATTCCCTGAAACAAAGTCATCGCTGGCAATGGAATGCAGTCCTTAATATGTAACTCAATTTAACAGGTACTTGTTCAGAGCCTGCTCTGGGCTCTATATTGTATTGTGTGCTGTGGGACATACAAAATAAATATCAAACATGGCCTTTGCCCTTGAAAAACTTCTAGGGTCTTAGGAAGGATGATGTGTTTATGAAACACATTTTACATGGCAAGATAAGATATCATGTATGTGTCAGAGTGAGTGGAACCTGGAATAAGTATAACAGGGAGTCAGAAAAAAGAGAGTAAGGTAGACTGAAGCTGTCAGGGAAGCTTTATGGATGAGGTGGGACAAAGACACCAATATCTCAAACCCAGAACAATACCTTAAAGAAATTGCAAGGACCATAGTATCACATTACTTAAAGATTATGGAGTCCCCTTCAGGTGAAAGTAGATTTATTCAATATGAGAATGGATTAATTTTATTCAGTAAATATTTATTGAGTACATCTATGTGCCAACAACTGTATCCAGTGAGGTAAGGGGAGAATAACCTATCCGAAAAAAACACGTCTGGGTCTTCTCAGGTGCTACCCTCTCTTAACATAGATATTTAAAGTTATTTGCTGGTCTTTGTGATTCCAAAACCTGTGATTTTTACCACTTACCATTCTGTCTCTCAAACAGACCTTGTGCTTGCTTTAGCAGCACATATCCTAAAATTGGAATGGTACAGAGAAGATTAGCATGGCTCCTGTGCAAGGATGGCTTGCAAATTTATGAAGTGTTCTATATTTAAAAAAAGATGAACTTCTTATTTAGGGTATCTTTCGGTTAAGAAGCTGAGTCTAATTTTTTGTGTAATGGAGGAATGACATATCCAACCTTTAAGTTATATGCAGTGTAAACAGTTGAATGAGTGCTCGTGGTGAAACGGAGACACACTGAGCACTGAATGTCTCAAATTGTTAGGTTAGGGAGTATTTGGAAAGCATTTGAAAAGTCTGCACCTGGCCCAAACTCAGGACCATAAGAAGAGCCCAAGCTCTCTGAAGATCAAGTTTTTCTTGGAATTTCCATTATTACCCTTGATAGCTACTGTGGAAACCCAGATAGAAGGGTCTTCCATCATAAGAGTTTGAGACAGTCTTTCACTGGGCTCTTTGACATTTGTGAAGTTTGAAATTGGCACCACTCAGATTTATTGTGTAAGCCACTAAAAGTTCTACCTTTATTCTTCCTTGCAAACTGGGGAAATCAACTTTTTGTTCACTTCTTTACGGTACAGGTATAGCTAGTCAATTGCAAATTGTTCTAGAAAGAAAAGAATTCAGGATGATAATGGTGGTGGCATTGGTGGTCATCATGGACGTGGTAGTCATTATTCTAAATATCCACATAACTTTTAACTAATATAACCATAAAACACTAGTAAACTCTGGAAAGAATCTAAGGTATCAAGCACTGAAAGGAAGAGGTGTCAGAGTTTATTTAGCTAAGCAATACCAGAAGAGGACTAGAAAATCCCCCTTTCTAGCTAGCAATCATTCTCATACCACAATGAGACCCCTGCTTGGTAACCCCTGCATATCTGCCACCCATGTGACTTTTTTTTGAAGCTAATTTAGGTATCAAATTTAAATGGAGTCCTGAGACCCCCTTTTTTTTTTTAATGTCTAGAGGGAGTAGTAGAAGGAAAAGCTACAAGAAATTTGAAATCACTCTTGATTCCTGTCATTTTCCTTAGTATTTAATCACGTTCTTCAGTTGAAAGGTTCTTCTTAGCCTCCTTGGGTAGACACATACACATATGTTCCCTCATTCATCTGCATGCATGTGTATATATTGATATGCATTCCTCTTCATCATCTGTAGGCATTTTACAAATAATGGCTGTGTGTGTGTTTTATCATCTTAATTTTTAAATGAACATGACAACTTCAAAATTTTTTGCAGAAATAGTCCTTCAATGGTAAAGAAATTCCAGCATGTAGGCTAGGGTCAGCTTTGGGTTACAAAATTCCACAGTTGGAGTTGGCATGGGAAGAGTATAAGCACTATGGCTTTAGAATTTTTGTCTTTCCATTTTGGGGTAGACGAGCAAAGCTGGTAATAAAAAAGTTGAGTTAGTGGAGAACTGTAGTAAAAGGTCAAATGAGAAAGGTAGAACAAGGTTAAGTGTGCAAGCAACAAAATTAGTAGGAGGTAGATAGAGGCAAGAGGAGGTATAGATATACTTCACCCTTCTCCCCAACTCTCCTCTGTGAGGTCATTAATGGGCTGGGAGTGGGGCTGAGAATATAAAAGGAGTTTGGAATTTTGGGTTGAAACGTTTGTTGTTGATGAAGTAGTTTGGGAAGCTTTCTTCTTGAAAAGATATCTGGGGGATTTTCTGTAGCAAAGGAGATAACAGTAGAGCTCAGAAGAGAAGAGACAGGCCATTTAGAACCTAATCCAACTTCTGGTTTTAGGGGGGAGATAGTACTACCAGATTTCCATACACCAAGGAGGCTAGTCAGCAGGATCAAAATCTGGCCCAGGTTCCACTTGCCAAGCTATGTGTCTGTAGGTGCATCTTCCCAGTGGGGCATCTTTTTCTAATTTTATTCAGAGCACTGTCCAGAATAGCATAGTCTCTGGACAATGGGAATTTTTGGTTTTCCTGTGGGTTGTCCAGTTTTATTCATGTACCTAGGAAAGGAAGCAGAGAATTAGAGGTGGCAATTCCTGAGAAAAACACATTTTAATGTGCTTTTTCTTAAGTAGGTGAGCATAGACAGTAAGAAAACTGGTGGCTTATGGAGCAGACCAGCTGCAGAGATCACCCTCCCTAGTGGACAGAGCTAGTTTAAAAGGGAAACGACCAATGGGGTTTTCTATTTCACACTTTTAAAAATGGGTCCACAAACCTTAGGGTGAGGACACCTTAATTTCCAGATTCTCCTACCTCTAATTTCCATTTGGGAGTTTTATGAGCAAGCCTAGTTTTAGTGGTTCCTCTTTCATTATCCATAAGCTCCCTGTCATAATTGTTGTGCAGGTCCTTGTCCTTGGTGCCATAGTGCCAGGAGGAGAAGAGTCTTCTGGAAGAACCTAATGACTTTGAGTAACTTAGAGGTCATTGTGAAAGCAGGGAAGGCAAGCATGATTCTACTGACTGAATTGCATACAAAGTCTATTTGACAACAGCTAGGGGACCTCGAAAAATCAGAGACTGCCATCACATATGGAGAGGTCTTCCCATCTTCACCTCAGTGGCTGTTTCTCCTTATTGAAGAATGAAAACAGTAAATGGCCTAAAGCAAGCTAAAAGCAAATCCCTTGACTTTATTCATTTCATGACTATAATACTTGGTGGTAATATTAGTAAAGGCCCTGGCAGCCCTCATAGGAGAGATGCCAGAAATGAGGCAACTGACTATTCATTCACCTGCTCTAACTTCTTTCAGAAATAACATGATTTATAAAAGAATGCAGAATCATAATTGTCAGCCAAGATGTCATTTTAACTTTAGGATGTCCAGAAACAAAGGGATATTATATCCTTTGTTCTTGGAGCACCACAGATGCCAAATTATGCACAAGGTTCCCTCTTGGCATTGAGTGCTTTGGAGCCTAGAGGCAACCAGTGATTTCAGAAAGATGTTGCCTCTGGTGGTGTCCTCACCTGAATATCTCCGTGAAGCTAGGGGAGGGAGCATGGCCCTCCTAGCTTCTCTGCATTCTGATAGAGCAGGAAACAGCAAGAGGGATGGCAATCTTAGAAATGGCCGGTGGCTTGAGGTAAACTATCCTCAGCCTCACTCTAGGGAGCTTGACAAGAGTACCATTAATGTACTGGAGAAATAATTCATTACATTTCATTTTGTCTGTTCATCAGCATATGCCAACAGATGCTCAGTTCAAAACATGAATAGTTGATTAATATAATATCAGGCATCTGGAACAGAGAGCAGTGGAATTTGGGAGGCTCAGGAAGGCTCAAATGTCATCTATTCTAACCACAGCTGTCTGAATGCACATAGTAGGCATTGAAAATATTTGTTGATTAGATTTTCTTTGATTTGAACAACTTGGTTGCTTGGTTTTGAGCCCAGATGTTTGGCATGGAGCCAGAGTTGTGTGCTCTGCATGCTGTCATCAGCCTCACCACCACAGAGATGGTTGGCAGGGGTCAGCATTCTTCCCATCCCCATGGTGAGATCCCTTCTCTCTTCTCTCTCAGAGCATGCACACTGACTATAGGCCATAGAACAGACAGCAGATGGCCCATTGAGCTATCCTCCACACCCCCATTTTCCCCAGTGTCCTTGTGGTTGTATCTTATGACAGAGAACACTGGCGTCTCTGCAAACAGACCACAGCAGGGCTGGTGACAGGTACTTGAGCAGCCATTTATTCATATATTCCATTGGTCATTGCAAAAGTGTTGAGTTAAAGGCCTATTATTTCATAGCACTGACCTGAAACCTGAGTAGGAAACATGAGAAAACCGTGGGAAGGGAAGAAGACTAAAATATGGGTGGGACATTATTTATTTATTAATTTCTAGAGAACAATGGAAAAACAAGTTAAAAAGAAAGAACACCTTCTGATTGTATTAGTGCCAATGCCATGCACAACAGAGGGGAAGGGACACTGTATGGTAGAGTGGATACACCATCCACAGATCTGCCTCATAACTCCAGTATGTGGCTTTAAGCCCACTCTGTAAAATAAAGTGAATGTCCCAGGATATTCTTCAGTACTATCCTTCAGTGACATTTTGATCAGGAATTGTGAAATCCTCATTTCCCCATTATTTAATACCCCTCAAATATCTAGAATTTATTTACTTACAGAGAATCAAGTAGACCCCTAATATTCTAAGGAAACTAGGCATGAGAGGTAGTAAAAGAAGGTATACACTATGCCCTAATATTCTGGGAAGAAGACAACAGGCTTTGAAGTGCTGTGAAACCCATTCTTGATAAAAATATAAAGATTTGTTATGGTTGGGAGTGGAGCTCTCCTTCAAAGTGAAATAGTGGCAAGTTTTATCTTTCTTCTTGAAGCACATTCTTGGCTCAGTTATTGGTTCACACAGTGTTGGTATGACAACTTAGTGAATAGGTCTGAGATAGTCTCTGCTGCCAGTGGTAAAAGTAGTCGCTCTTCAACCCATCCAAAAAATTGGGGCTATATTTTTGTGGGTTGTTGAGAAATTGGAGCTTGGATAACCGATCTGTAGTTGAGGCCTGCAAATAGTAGAGCTAGAAGTCACAATCCTATCTGATTGAAATAGACTCACTGTGCAGGGGTTTCCCATCTCTTCAGACCCAGGGGAGGTAGATCAAGTGGCTAAAGGCAAAACTCAAAAGTCACTAGAAGGCTCTCACTTCTGCACGGTAATTTATAGCTTTCTGAGAGGTTTGTAACAATGATTAACCAAGTGGTTTAATCCCCACAGTAATCCTGTGAGGTCATAGTATATCCCTATATTATAATAATCCTATCAAGTCAGGGTTATATCCCTATGGGACAGGTGGAGAGTTGAGGTCTAAGTATGCTGATGGGGGGTTAACTTGTTTCTCACAGGGCATTTTTGATGGCTGCTGGAAGAGCCCCCAGCCTGAAGCTCCATGGTACTCTATAGTTTAACTTCATCTATAGGTTAAGACATTCCTGACTATGGGTCCTCCTTTTTAAAATGTAGATACCCCTGGGAATGAAATCACATCAAGCTTGCTATCCCTTAAATATTTGCCTGAATGATATTGCAACAAACATTTTGATCTGACCTAGTTGAGTAATGCTAACATGTTAAAATGAGGATAAAACGAAGGGAATTTGGGATAGATTTGGGGTGGGGAATTTTGTTTGGAGTCACCACCCTGGTGGGAGTGTAATCATGAAGACTTCAAGACTCCATTCCTGAATGAAGGGAGTCCTTGAGCAGGGGAGAGTATGCAGGACAAGCAGCAAGGACGGTAATGAAAACAATATAACTGTTCATGTTTCTAGCTTGGTTGGCCTACCTTTGTTGGACCCACCCCTGGTGAATGGGCCAGGATTGAGATGGATGGGGTCAAATCTATCTGCTGTTATTTGCCAAGTACCTGGCTTTGGGCATTGGTCCGTTTCCTGTGTTCTCTTATTCTGCTAACTACTTAAGGCAGCAAAATCATTTCCCGCGTTTGACTCCAATATATGCCAGTTGAAACTGAAATCCTCATACCGAGCAAATGTACCAAAGAACACTCTATAAACTTAATGAGGGAGATGAAGAGATATGTGCCAGAAACGTAGAAAATTTAACACTGATGAGGTTATGACTATTATATGTTTAGTTAAATTGTTGACACTGACAGGACATGGCTGAGGAAATCTACCGTCCGTTTTCTCCTTGTATCAGTGATAATGGTTCCTTGGTGTGCTCTTCTCAGTTAACAAAAATATTCCCGAAAGTTAAATGCAGGGAGAAGAAGTGACATAAGAAATACTTTTATTATCTCTGCTCTTCTGGGAGTTCCCTCCTAGAACATTATTTAAAACAGGACTTTTCCTGACTGGCCAATGAGTTTGGAGGAAAGAACTCAGAGGTTCAGAGGTGAATGTGGATTGTCCTAAGAGTTGTTGCAGCGTCTCCTAACTCCTGGGTGTATACACTCGCCCCAGCAAATCCATCTAGCGCAGTGCTGCCCTGGCCTTCCAGAAACTCCTCTTCTCTCTTTCACATTTTCCCTTCTCTTAAAAACTGACCAAGGTTCTCCTTTGCCTCATGAACAAAATCTCAATTCCTTTAAGTGCCATTTTAAGATGTAAATGTGGGGGCGCCTGGGTGGCTCAGTGTGTTAAAGCCTCTGCCTCCGGCTCAGGTCATGATCTCAGGGTCCTGGGATCAAGCCTCGCATCGGGTTCTCTGCTCAGCAGGAAGCCTGCTTCCCTCTCTCTCTGCCTGCCTTTCTGCCTACTTGTGATCTCTCTCTCTGTCAAATGAATAAATAAAATCTTTAAAAAAAAAAAAGATGTAAATGTGATCATGAATTTCGTAAGCTGCAAAGTACTATATAAATATTAGCTATTGAATTTGGAGTCAGAACACCTCAGTTTGAGACTTGTGCTAGCTGAATGACCTTGGAGAGGTCATTTAAACTCTCAGAACCTCAGTTCCTTCATTTATAAAATAAGATTATTATAATAATTAAAGTAATTGAAAGTGACATAGTAATTAGCAAAGAGTAGACAGTCAATACCTGTTTATGAAGATGAAAGCAATTTAGTCTAGCACTTAAGAACACTGACTATAGGGACACAAGTCACTTATCCTGTGTCTCTTATTCCCTACTTATAAAATGGGGATATGGTGCAAGAGTCAAATGAGTTAATATATTTCAGGAACTTTCAACAGATCCTGGCTTGCATCAATCCTTCTGTAAATGTTAAGGCTCCTATTGCTGCTCTTGTCATTTTTATTATTCAAGGACATGTCCTGGTTTATCTTTTAAGTTTTATTTGGTTGTCCATCTTAACACATTTTGAAAGAGGTCCTCAGCCAGGTCATGAAATCCTTAAGTGGGGGACTGATTCTTACTCACCTATAGCTTCCCTAGGCTTTACCCAATGTATGCAAAATAATTATTTTTTTTTTTTTTTAAAGATTTTATTTATTTGACAAAGAGAGATCACAAGTAGGCAGAGGCAGGCAGAGAGAGGAAGGGAAGCAGGCTCCCTGCTGAGCACAGAGTCCGATGTGGGGCTCGATCCCAGGACCCTGGGATCATGACCTGAGCCGAAAGCAGAGGCTTTAACCCACTGAGCCACTCAGGCGCCCCAAATAATTATTTTTGTTATTAAAAAAATGTACAAGTCCATGCTTGCTACCTCTACTCAGCATTGTACTGAAAGCTTTTGCCAGTGCAGTGAGACAAGAATAAAAAGAAAGGGAGAAAATTCAAAAAAGACTGGAAAGGAAGAATAAAAGCTGTCTTTATTCATAGATGAAATGATCATCTACTTTGAAAATATGGAATTGAATTGAATTATATGAAAATACAAATGTGGAATTTATGAAAAGCTACTAGAACTAGTAAGTGAATTTAGCAGGTTGCAGGATATAAGAGCAATATACAAATCCCTTTTTTTTTTTTTTTAGTTCCTTATCCTCAGTGTAGCCAGTATAGCATAGGCCAGTGTAATGGAAGCATAAGATAACATGGTAAATAAAACCAGAAAGGAGGGTTCAAACCCAGTTTGACCTGGTAACATGGAATGCTCTTCCTTACTCTCTCTCTCTATCCCCTCCCACTTTTTCTCTTTGTCTTTCCTGTTTTCCTTCCTTCCTTTCTCTTTTCATTTGTTCTTTATCCACCCCCTTTTTTCTTATTAGTTTATTGGCATAAGCAACTTTTCTCCAAGAAGAAAGTTAGAGTTCTGTTTCTTAAAAACAAGTATTTTTATTCATTGGGTTAAGTAAACAAACTAACCATAGCTTTGTTGCTTTGAGCTTACCAGGTACATTCTATGGAAGGGATAGCTAAAGACAGGAACTGTGGTATCAGCACATAGATACTGGAACTCAGGATATCTGGGTTCAAGTTCTGACCTTCTCTTAGCTAGCTCTATGACATGGGATGGTCACTTCACCTTTCTGAGGCTCAGTGGGCTTTGTCTTAAAAAAGGGATAATGTTAACATGACCTTGAAAGAGTTATGGATAGTTCAATCCAACAACACATTTTCAGTTCCTAGAAACAGGATTGGAACATGTAGATGAAGAATGTTTCTCTTCAAGGAATGTTTAGGGAAAATAGGAGTAACTCCAATGGCACAAGACAGGCATAAAGTTCTGACTGAAACTACTGGATTTCACAGATCTTAGCCTTGGTCTAACACATCATCTATGAGATGTTAAATATTTGATTGATGAAGTACTGAAGATTATTTAGAAATACAGGGGAAAAGAAACCACTATTCTGGGGCTTGTGAGGAGTGGGAAATGAAGCCAAGAATGTATCTATAATTTAGGGTAAAGAGCAATAATGAGGTTTCATAAAAATAAATAACCATGATGTTAAATAAACTGCAAATCATTTGCACCTTGAAGCTTTTCTTAGATTTTGTGCCAGTGGGGGGAAAAACATGGAAGGAAAAAAAAAGTGATAATTGGCTTTGTGCTTTATGCCAAAGGAGTTACTTGTACACAAGATTTTGTTTTAGTGTAATCAAAGAGCCTCCCTCCCCTGCCACACACACACTACCACCAAAAATTATTTAAGGAAAGAAAAACAAAATCCATCTAGCTATAAAGAGCAACCAGCCTGGATTTGGAAAAAGTCTTTAATCTACTCTGCCTGGGGTCATATTGTTTTATGCTGCTCTTGACTTTATTTCAAAGCTGATGTTGCTATTTAAAAAAAACTAACAGCTATAATTATTTCAGTTTTATTCACTGAGAAATATTTCCAATCATGTAAGAGAAATCATTTCTGGTGTTTGTAAGTGACCTCTTATTCTGTTCTTTAAAGAAAATAGCATATATGTTGGAAGAAGCACTGAGCAAGCAGTCTGGATGACAAGAGTTCTTAAAGTTAGAACTGCCAGTCCATGAGCTTTTAGACTTTAGCTAAGTCAATTCCCCGAATTGATACTCAGTTTTTCCATCTGTAAAATGGGAACAGTTGTACCTATCCCACTACCTCATAGGTCTGGGAAAAAATCAGCTGAGATGATGGACTTGGAAGTGCCATAAAAATGCAAGGCAGTGCTTGCCTTTCTCCTCCTTGCAGTAGGGCTCTGGGTCACCCAATAACAGGATCAGCCTCAGGTACTTGACAAGAAGCCAGTGGCACTTTTAATAAAATGTTAGTTGAGTGTTACATGGTAGGATGCAACACAAATTTATTTTTTTCCTCACAACTGGCTTTCTAAATTTGGCTCAATAGGACTAGATATTCTTATGCTTCTGAATAAAATTTCAGTGGGTACCCAGAGCTTGCTACTCACTTTTCAATAATAATAAGTCCTCTGGTCACCTGAGTCTCCAAACAAGTCTTGGTTCAGTTATGAATATGAAAAGTCTCAGATAAGAATGAAATTCATCCATAAGTAATGCATCTTCTGTGTGCCGGGTAGCGTCTTTCTTTATTATTTCATCTTCTCCCCATTCCCACACCAGGTGAGTTGGGTGGGGAGACAAGAGAGAAGTGGGAGATAGGATCACATTTGCTTGACTGGTGCACACCTGCTGGCTTGTCCTTCCAGTGGCAGATGTTCAGGTTGGCCCTTCTTGCAGGCCGTTTCATGAGCACCTGGGGTCCTCTCACTTGCAGTTCTCTTGATGATAAATCCATCTCCTCAAGCTGTACACTTGTGATTCCTTCTTCACACCCTGGGCATCTGGGGACTTTTCTCTGCTGAGGTCTCCTTACCTCCAACAGTGCAGGATCCAAGACTGTCCTAGGGTGCTTTGTCTTGCACTTGGCCCTCCAAGTGCCCTCCATAGCTCCATGGAGTTAAGAGTCTTTGGCTTTCTCATAGTGAGTTGGAGTTAGAGCCTCAAATCAGGTCTCTTTTCTTGAGCCACCTAACATGCAGCTTCAGACACTTATTAAAGTTCATTTGTTAAAGTTTTCATGTTTAAATCAGAAGTCAGTTCTCTCTGACCCTGAAAGTGCAGGGGGCACATACCGAGCTACCTAAGTGAGCCACTGAACTCCCTGTCATTTGCTTGACATAAGGGAAGTACCCTTTTCCATGTGGGTAAAACAGTACTGGCAAAAGTTTCAAAAAAATTTTTAAAGAAATTCCTGCTTTTTTGGAGGCACCTGGGTGGCTCAGTTGATTAAGCATATGGCTCTTGATTTCAGGTCAGGTCATGATAGAGCCCCATGTCTGGCTCTTCCCTCATCCAGGAGTCCGCTCAAGAGTTCTTCCCCTTTCCCTTTGCCCTCCCCTCTAATTTCTCTCTCTCTTTATCTAATATAAATAAATCTTTTTAAAAAATCCCCACTTTTCAACTCTGAAATTTTCTCATAGCCTAGCCAGTATCTTTTTGAGAATACAGAGAGATGTGTTCAGCTAGGGTTTGCAAATCCAGTACTCAGACACCTCTGTTACAAGTCCTATTGGGGTAATCCAGCACCTTGTCTTGGTATATAGGTCTAATTGGTTTCCATTGTCTTGGAACTTCAACTGAACTTAAAACAGAATCCTATTTTAACATACTGTTATATTTACATCAACATATCACAAACTAGTTTGTGGAACATGGCTTCAGAGAAGTGTTTTCTAACTCCTAATGTGCCCTTTGCACATGAATCTTCTAAAAAAAATATATATGTAGGGGCATCTGTGGCTCTGTTGGTTAATCGTCTGACTCAGCTAAGGTTATGATCTCAGGAGATCTAGCCCCACACTGGGCTTCATGCTGGGTGTGAAGCCTGCTTAAGATTCTCTCTCCCTCTCTCTCTGCCCTTCCCCCCACTAGCTCCCTCTCTTTCTCTAAAATAAATAAAATCTTTAAAAATATGTGGAATCTATAATAAGGAATACTGTTTTACACTTTTCAAACCCAGTGTGCCTCAAATATATTTAACTATACAATTTTTTAGCAGTGTCTCTGAATTTGGGGAAGTACTGCTCAGGATACATTAGAGCCCTTCCCTTTTGATACATGAGCAGGAATGGTCCCTGGTGATGCTTCCACTGAGTTTAGCTAAATCTGTTCATACATTCCTCTGAAGTTTCCCCAAATAAACAAGTTTTATTCCTTACTAATAGAAGTGGACTCATTTTCTATGATGAATATTTGTTTTGGAAACAACCAGTTGGCATTGGCTTTATGGGTAGGGGAGCGAGAAGAGTCACCAATAGTCTACTTA
The DNA here is from genome assembly GCF_011764305.1 of Mustela putorius furo. Taxonomy (NCBI): domain Eukaryota; kingdom Metazoa; phylum Chordata; class Mammalia; order Carnivora; family Mustelidae; genus Mustela; species Mustela putorius. The sequence goes on from NW_025421449.1 coordinate 7,182,208, forward strand.
TAATAAATAACAAAAAAAATTAAAAATAAGACAGTAAAACCCATTAGAATAGAGATTTATTAACATCTTGATATTTGCTTTAGAATTTGAGAGCTTAGCTTTGATGATGTATAAAAGTGAAAGTATAGGGACTTGTTCTCATCTACACCAGATTTTGTTCCTCCTATATTTTTTAAACTCATGATCATCAGTTGTATTGGTTTGAGCCATCCGAATGTCTCCACCTTTGTGTAGGTCCAGTGGTTCAGTTCTCAGATAGACATCTTTTTCTGCACATAGCCCATTTTAAAATATGGATCATGATTTCCCAGATAGCTTATTCTATGTCTTGTTTCATCATGTCTTGATAAAATGATTGGCTTTATGGTTCTTTTCTGTTTCAAACTTTGTAAGAATTTATGCTGAATAATGTTTGAGTCCTGCTAGCATGAGCAACTGTCCTAGTTTTAGAACCGAGAGTCCCATGTCCCAGAAATTCCATCCCTGGGATACAGAAAATCTTATTTTTTGGTGATAGATGCCAAAGGTTCAGGGACAAGTATAAAACCCATATGGCAGCCCAAATATAGATGCAGAAAGCAATGCTGTTTGTAGTGCCAAATAGATAAAGCATAGATTATTTATCTTCTTTAGTTGCTGTCACTATGTTTCCCCCTTCTGTTGCCAACCAGGATTTGAAGTTCACACTAATGAATCAACCATTGTTTCACACCAATTGATGCAACTTGAGTGTATACTTTAAGTACATTGTAATCATGAGTATTCACAGTCCATCTATCTTTGACTCTGTTTGTTGATTAATTGTAGTGCTTTGTATCACCACTGCACCAGTTTAAGTTTTTACATTGTATGCATTGTGACTATATTTTCTAAGACTTCAGATAATGAAAATGAAGGTGATTATAGTACCAATGCCAGAATGACCTAGAAACCCCAGAAAAAGAAGGTTAAATGACTGTTAAATAGTGACAGATGGAAGGACTCATAGAATTAGATTGGGGAAATCAATAACCAAAGGGGAGCATCTTGCAAAATATGCAGAAAATTGGACATGGTGGAGAAAGAGAAGTGAAAGCACATAGGGAGACTAGATCTCACCCTTTTAGAATGAGACACGCAAGAACTTCTAAATTAATCAGAAGCTTTTTTTGTCCCCCAAGAAGATACCAATACTTATTTGAACACAGTCTGCTGTATTACCTTGGGTATACCACCCAAACAAATAGCATTATCGTATTGTTTCCTTGAGTTCTCTATGACACCGATTTGAGTTACCTTGCCTGATTTATAAATTTGAGTTAAAATGTCCTGGGGAGTAATATTGGGTAACAGATGTGTTGCCCTCTTACAGAATAGAGCTAATTTTGTCAGATCTGACCAACAGCCATGCTTACTTAACATGTCAAGTGATTCCTTGAGCCACAGCAACACGATAATGTTTCTTCTAAGTCTTTGGTATTTGGACTTGAAAACTGGAGTTTCAGATCATCTTTTTGATTTATGAAGATTTTCACAAAACTGTAGAAAACATAAAACAGAAGACTGTTGATATCCTAGATAACCTATCCAAGCTAGCCTTTGCTTATTTACCTGCCTTTGAGTGGATTTTGGTAACACCATTCAGTGTTTAAGTTTCTTACCAAACAAATGAAACAGGCTCACCTACTGAATATCCTTACACCCTGTCTACAACACTGCTAAAAAAGGGTGTGATTTACTTACCTGTGATATTGAAACTTACAAAATGAAGGTTTTGGTCACTTTTTTCCCCCATTTTATTTTATTTTATTTCTTTTCAGTGTTCCAGCATTCACTGTTTTTGCACCACACCCAGTGCTCCATGCAATATGTGCTGTACGTAATACCCATCACCACTTTTAGCTTCCTCAAAACAGAAGCACTTGAGTTTTTTGTTTTTTTTAAAAGATTTTATTTATTTATTTGACAGAGAGAGATCACAAGCAGGCAGAGAGGCAGGTAGAGAGAGAGAGAGAAGGAAGCAGGCTCTCCGCTGAGCAGAGAACCTGATGCAGGGCTCGATCCCAGGACCCTGAGATCATGACCTGAGCTGAAGGCAGCGGCTTAACCCACTGAGCCACCCAGGTGCCCCAGCACTTGAGCTTTTTGACTTGATAGAAATGGAAGGAATTAGCCTTTTTAGGTACATGCCTACAAAATGGCTCTCAGTATTGAGGGTCTAGAAAAGATCTTAAAGTGCTGTCCTGCTCTAAATCTTGTCTTCAAGGAGTGGAGTAAGAAAAATGTACTTCACTGATGGGGAATACATTGGGAATGCGAATGGAGGACAGACAATATTACAGTAAAACAGAAATTTATTTGCTATTTCTCCCAAACTTTTTTGATGATCTATGAAGAGGCCACCAGGAGCCTAGGAAAGAATTATTCCTGTGTTATTTAATGTTCTATGTAGGATGTGACAAAAACTCATACACAATGGGGGAAAAGAAGACTCATTTTTTAGAAATAAACCTGCTTCTAAATGAACAAAAGTATGTCACCAGAGGACAGCCAAGTCAAACAGGACTTTCTCAATTTCCTTATTTACTAAAATACTGTAATTACTCTGAATCCAACTTTGATTTTACAACTTGAGGAAACTTTTGAATTCACAAGTTTGAATTACCTCAGTGCTTTAAAATAATTTTTTCCGAGAAAAAGAAGTTGAACTTATGATGACATCCAGTACACTTCATAGAGTTTCAAAAACAATGACCAGGTTGGGCACGGAGATGCCCTGTGATGAATTCTGTGATGAATTCACACATGCAGCAAAGCTGATTGACAGACTTCTGGCCCATCAGAATTAGGCACGGAGATACAAAGTGAAGGAACAGTTTTTGGAGAGCTGGAAACTGATTCCAGTCTAAAACCCTGCTCTTGCTAGTGAGGGAACACTGGAGTGTTCCATGCTGAGATGCTTTTGTTGATAGGCCATTTCGCTTAGTGTCACCACATTGGATTGACATCAGAGCAGTGTAATGTGAGCTTGATAAGAGCATCACCACAAGTCAAATAGAATTTTACGTGTAACTATGTTTAGGTTTACCACCAGGTAAAGGAAGAACAGTCGAAAGAAGTGTTATTGGGAAGGGAAACAAGAGTAAAAATACCCTAGTGATGTATGGGGGAGAAAAAAAATGTTATTTTTTTCCTAAATATACGTAATATCTGTTTCTATTGTATTTTGATTCACAGACCTGTACCCCTGGGGATAAAAATATATGTTTATAAAAAATAAAAAATTAAAAAAAAGTCTCTTATTTATGTACTTTAAGAATATATAGTAGTATAGCCTACAAAAGCTAAATACCTAATAAAAAGTTTTAGAAGAGTTAAAATAAATTTGTATCAGAGGACAGAAACATAACACATGTATTATCTGTTTAGTCAGTCCTACTATTAGTTATAAGTAATTCCCACTGTTAACTAATTCTCCTTTTTGTCTTACAAATAGGATTTATATAACAGGAAGGTAAATACTCTAGAACAATAAAGAGGTTCAAATAAAACTCACTTTCACATTTTTATGTTAAAGTAGTTATATATGTTTTTAATCATCTAGTATATATTACTTTTGGATGAAGACATTCTGGTACATGTGCACCCTGGGTCACTTTTCTGAAAAGCTGGTAATCCTGTTTGCCACCAGAGTGCTTTTCCTGAGCCTGTCCTGGTTTAAAGCAGGAAAGCAAATCTGATTCTGATTAATTGCTCTTACACAGTACAAGTAGCCCTCACATTGGCTTCTGACTATAAAGGAAATTTTCTTGCCAGTGACTCTCAAACTATTTTACATCCTTTAGGAGGTTTTTTCTTTTTTAAATTAAACTTATTTATTTTCAGCATAACAGTATTCATTATTTTTGCACCACACCCAGTGCTCCATGCAATCCGTGCCGTCTATAATACCCACCACCTGGTGCCCCGACCTCCCACCTCCCCACCTTTAGGAGTTTTTAATGCCATTTTAAAATGTCATTTATTTGAGAATAGTTGTCTTCTTTTTTCTGTTTGTGCTAATTGGAAAAAAAAAAGGGAAATATATTAAGTTTTTAATTCTCTAATGAGAACCCAAGTAGAATTGACAATTGTCCATATTTATCAGTAGGGTAATGTGCATCATCTACATGCAACTTTTTGTAAAATTGACTCTGAGTAGTTGGAAAACGAAAGTTTTCTTTTTTCATCATTGTGCCCCTCACTTACCCTTTCTCAATAACTAGTAAGGAATCTCTGTTCCCCTTTCCTTTTTGGTGTTCCAAGCCATCATAATGTGACCCATTCTTATCATCTACCCCTTCTCGCAGGGAAGACCCATAGTCTGCTTTCCCACCCTCACATCCATGTTGTCGTGCTTAGGACAGAATATCCCCTTTCTCTAACCCTTAGGATACTGCCCTACTTCTACCTGTTCTTCACGGCCCCAGGAAGACCCCTTTTACTTTACAAAACTTTGTCTGGACCATTTTCTAGCTAGGTACTTTGATGTCCCACTTGCCTTCCTACTCAGTTATACTCCTTTAGGATTCTGTAACATTTCATACTTTCTCCTCAGATACATCATGAGATAGATTTCTTGCCTTGTTCTGCCCTTGTATCCCCAAGACCTAGACCATAGTGAAGATCTAGGCAGATCGTAATGGTTCAAGAAAGATGATCAGTTGGTTTATATAAACGGTGCTGCATGAAACGTATGACATGGGAGTAGTCAAGCAATAATATCTTCACATAGGGAAACATTGTCCTTAATATTTAACAGGAGTTGAAAGCACAAGGCTTTGTTGAGGTGGAGAAATAGGGGAGGGCAAAAAAAAATAATAATAATCATAACCTTGATTCCTGGGCTCAGGTTTTAGTTTGTAAAGTGGGCTTACTGCTCCTGGGTTGGAACTCTAGACTGTGTAAAATACACACATGCACACATGCACATATACACAGGATAGGGGTTTGGCCTTGACATATATTTTTAGTTGGATGCCAGTACTTTTTAGCAGCCTGGTCTAAAGTTGGGAAAATAGCCATTCAGTGTCTAGTTGAGTTATGAGTTGAGAACAAATTTCACAACAAACCTCAATGATTTTCCACCGACTACACCAACCCAAAGACAATTTCTAATCACTTGGTTGCCATCATATTGCAAAAGAAGCAGAGAACACAGACATGCTGTCTGTTTCGCTTAAATTTATAAAAACCCGCTGAAAGGGAATGTAGAAAGTAAACGACCCATGGTAAAGCATTGTGAATGAAGAGAGAGGTGCTGTGGTTAGCTGGGTTTCTCAATCCCTCAGATTCTCAAAGCCAAGAGAAAATTTATCTTCTTCCACTGAGACATAAACTAAACTCTTTTGGTCATTAATCTGCAAAGTTGATGCCTGCCATGGTAATTCATCAAACATTTTTGTGGAGTGAGTCTGAAGGGGCCTCTGGGGCGTCCGCCTTTGAAATTCAAAGCACTGTTTTGTCCCCCGAGGAAGGAGTGACTTTCTCCCCTCATTGCACATCTGGAGGGGAAGTTTCTGCTTCTGCTCTTCTCTAGGCTGAGTCAGGACCTGAAAGGAGCAGCCATCTTTGTGAATCATGGGCTTCTGCCATGAGTCTCTGAATACTCTTCCCTGGGCTGTCCCGTACCAAGAAAGAAGAGAAATACAGCAGCAGAGGCACTGTTTATAAGGACCTTTTCTCTTGTATTACAGTTCACCACAGGAAAAGGACAATTACTGTTTGCAGTGATTTTTATAGGGGTGGGAGTCACCGCATTAACCATTGTGAAAAACGAGTAGAATTCTCAAGCTGCAACTCGCCATTGTCTGTAGATAAATCAGGAGATGGTTCTGGAATCTTGAGGTCTGATCTGAATTTATAACCATGTCTCCAGGCTCAGAGACAAATATACACTCCGATGAGAATGGGCATTTCCTACAGAGAGCATGACCTGTGAGTGGTGGGCTGTCTTTTGGCCTTCCAATAACTGTGCCTCCTAATGCCTTATCCTTAGCTGAGGACTTCCAACCTTGCAGTCCTCTTGTGAATTGTCCCTGCCCCCTGCCCTCACCCCTGGCTCCTGTCCTTCTGTTCCCAGCTCTGCAAAAACACTTGAGACACAGTGGTCACCTTTCTATGACACCCATGTTTTTTCCACATAGAGCTGTTCACACTGACCAAGAAGTTTCCACCCTTTGTGAGTTAGGCTTCTTTTTGTCATTGAAGTTTCAGCTTTACTGTCAGCTCCTTGGAGAGGTTTTCTCAGACCCTCAGATTAAAGAGGCTAAACCCACCCACCAGCCACTTTCCATCAGTTCTTAGTGTGTCACTTTCTTTGTAACACTTGATGTCTGAATTAATTTTTTCTCTCTTTCCCTTTCCTTCCTTTTTCCTTTTTTCTTTCATTCTCTGTCCCCTACCATTTCTCCCTCCATACCTCCCTCCCTTTTTCTTCTCTTTCCTCCCACCCATCTCTACCGGTACTAGATCATAACTCCCAAAGAGCAAAGTTCTCAGCCATATCTTTATGGTACATATTCAATCATTCTTATGGAACTGAATGGTTTCTTTGTGCTTCAGGTGTTTGGCTGAGGGTAGCATGACATGGTAAAATTTTGTTCCTTTTCATATTTTAAAAAACATGCTTGAATTCATGTATTTTAGGTACAATTTACTCTTACACATTTATCTATTGATCAACTATTCATTCATTTCTTCAACTCATGTTTAACTATCTTCTGCATGAGCTATCTTAACAAGATATTACAGATGTCAGAGAAATTTCCGCTATCCAAATGGTACCACTAAACATATTTGAAAACAGAGTTTCATATTTTATGTCAAATGTTCTATCCAGACCAGTCTAACTTCTAATTTTCTTTTACTAACCAAAGTTTTTTTGTACTACTCCAGCCATTTATCCCTCGGTAAAGTTTTCATCAGTATCCCACAGTTGTGACTTACCCTCTCTCATATTGTTACTTTGTTTTAGAACTCTGTTCCCTCTGCTGTTTCCTTCTGAACATCCTGGGCATCCTTCAAGGCCAGTTCAGGACTTTCCTCCACAATAAGGGCTTCATAATCCCTTGGCTCTGATTGCTCCCTTGAGCTCTTCCATTTAACTTGTAGATTCTAGACCCTTTAAGTCAGGGAGTTTTCTACTGATAATTATTTTGTTTGGGTTTGTATTTGTTTTATATATGTAAATGTTAAGAACCCAACAGGATTCTAACTTCTTTGAGAAAATGAACATGTTTCATAGTCTTCCAGGTGTCTGTCACTATCATAGGTAGTGTTAGGAACATAGTAGCAGTCAATAAATTCTTACTGATTGATTGGTGTCGAAATTGGGTTGTCATTTCCAGACAGGGTGCTGAATGAGAGCAGGTCTGGTAAAAGACTCTTCAACATTCAGCCTCCCTGTAGATCAAGTACAGGCAAAGCTTACAGTGAAAGGTGGTGAAAGGCAAAATTCCAATAGCTAGAGTATTATTAATCTACTTAAGCCATTAAGTGTTGTCCAGTATTAGATTGGACCGGAAATCCTGGTTTTCAACTCTTTCCTATTTGAATGCCCAAGAGGCTGTCAGCGAGTAAGAGGAAATGCGGAATTGGCTTTCAGTTGCCTGAGGAGAGGAGTTTAAATTTCTAGATTTATGGCTCTGCTTTACCTGAAACTTCTATTTTGCTTTTGCTTTTATGTAGCAATCGGGTGTACTGTATTTCAGTTGGTACTTCTTAAACAGTCTAAGGGAGCTCTAAAAATAAGTACCAACCAATTTATACAATAACATCCATAGTGGTCTTTATTGAATACCTCATCACACGAGTGTATTCTAGAAGTCCCCCAAACAGATGATACTTTCAGAAGGGACCTTAGAATGAAGGAGGTAGAATGTGTAGTGTGAATGGTCTGTCTATAATCTCTGAACTCAGATATTCTAGCTTTTCAGATTCTAGTAGTAGTGAGAAGAAGGATAAGTGTAAGGTAGCAGACTAGTGTCCTGAATCTACTTTACTAACATGCCATCTGGGAAGGTATATTGCTTCTCCTCTTCGGCCTGAATTTGCTGTGTCTCAAATAAATGGATGGGTAGAACTAAATATCCTCAAAAACACCTACTACCTATAAATTGCTATGTACCAACTAGTACTGAGACTATAAAAATGAACTTAGATATCTAAATATAATGTAAGCCAAGAAATTTATCCTCACTGTCACTGAACATGTCCTACGTTTCTAGGAAGGCCCCATAGTCTTCTTCCCTTTGAGTTTCCTGGTCTCATTCTATCCTATCTGACCTTCATTGACTAACATGAATATTCTCTCCTTTGACTCTTTATAACACTCATATGATTCTCTGTTCATTTGTCTTTTATTAAAATTGTCATTTAATGTAGGTGCATTTTATTTTACCGAGTTGACTTTAAACTTCTATTAGGTGGGAACTATGCCTCATGATTCTTTTTTTTTTTTTAAGATTTTATTTATTTATTTGACAGAGGGATCACAAGTGGGCAGAGAGGCAGGTAGAGAGAGAGAGAGGAAGAAGCATGCTCCCTGTGGAGCAGAGAGCCTGATGTGGGGCTCAATCCCAGGACCCTGGGACCATGACCTGAGCCAAAGACAGAGGCCTTAACTCACTGAGCCGTCCAGGTGCCCCGATGCCTCATGATTCTTAATATCTCCAGAGTACCTATAGTAAGTGCTCAATAAATATTTGCTGCTACTGTTACACCTTAGCTCATTCATCTTATCTCTAGTGAATTTTGCTCCAGCAATTATGCAACAAAATGACTTAAAACAAAAAAGGCAAAGAAAATCTAGAGTGACTTTGGACACTTGATTAGAACTCTAAAATGGGGAAATTCTTCCAGTTAGTTCAGTAACATAAATATTATTTTGAATGATTTTATCAATTCACCAGCTCTATTATTTATTTATTTATTTTTAAAATATTTATTTATTTATTTGACAGAGATCACAAGTAGGCAGAAAGGCAGGCAGACAGAGAGGAGGAAGCAGGCTTCCTGCTGAGCAGAGAGCCAGATGTGGGGCTCGATCCCAGGATCCTGGGATCATGACCTGAGCCGAAGGCAGGGGCTTTAACCCACTGAGCCACCCAGGTGCCCCTCTCTATTATTAAAGCAAGTGTTTGTTTATGTTAATCTCTATATTTAACAAGGTTAGGATCTCCTTAAGGATAGAGAAGACATGTTACTCTTCTTTATGTCCTCAGCCTTAGCTAGGTCACGAAGTGAATGCTCAGTAAATATTTATTAAAATCATAAACAAATTATCTTTAGCACCAAAGCTAGGAGTTCTGTTAAAGAAAATATTTAGACCCGCTATCCCCAAACTTGCAAGTTGCTAATGTTGTTGACTCATTTAAAGGTAATACTTACTAATGGGTCCATCTTATATGCTGGGAGGATTGTTAGGCTAAATAAAACATGTGATAATAAAGATCTATAAATTTGATGTCTTTGCAATGGCTACCCTAGGAGTAGGGTATAGAAGATCGGATTAGGAGATAAAATATAATTTCTTTTCAGTTTTATTTGGCAGCCTTGATCTTGGTGGAATGACATGTTCTTAACACTTGCAAGATGACAGGGTAGCTTAATTATTACAATCTCACATGCCATATTTGAGATTTGGCATAGACTGTGTATAGGGCAGATGTCCTAATTGATGAAAAATGTTAAAATAATATCAAACTTCCATAAAATAAATCAGTGATATATTTTATAACATTAAAAATGTGTAAAAATTCTGTATCTATAACATTATAGGCAAAATTAAGACAAATAAATTAAAGGATAATATGTAAAAATATAAAGATTCAATCTTCTACCATAGGGAGAGCTTTTGCAAGTTTTATAAAAAAAAATAAAGTAGAAAGAAAATGAATTAAAGAGGTAACCAGGCAAAATTAGAAATGTAAGTGAACATAGAAAGTTCAAACTTACTAGAAATCAAATATTTGTTAATTAATGAATTTGGAGCTAAAAAATAGTATTACTTATTTAATGTAAGAATATTATTGCACTCTTTTTCTTCCTTCTAAAATTAACTTCTTCTGATATTTCTGTGATGCAATGCCATTTTTATTACCATTATGAAAATATAATAGTTAGCCTTTGGTTCAATGACTCAACTTTTGGGAATCTTTTCAGAGGATACAATCAAAGGCTTAGCCAAAGATTTATATAAAAAGCTATAAGTAATTTTTAGGATATTATGTTGAGAGTAGTTTTATGTTCACAACAGAATTTAGAGGAAGGTATAAAGATTTTCTGTATATCCTATGCCCTCATAATCTTTCCCCATTATCAACATTCTCTACCTGAATGGTATATTTGTTATAATTGATGAGCCTATATTGACACATCATAATCACTCAAAGTACATAAATTACATTACCGTTCAGTCTTGATTTTGTACATTCTTTGGGTTTGGACATATGTATAATGACATGTATACATTGTTATAGTATCAAACAGTATTTTCACTGCTCTAAAAAAATCTTCTGTACTCTGCCTATTCATCCTTCTCTCTATCCCTGGCAATCATTAATCTTTTACTATCTCCATAGTTTTGTCTTTCCCAGATGTCATATAGAATCATAGAGTATGTGCCTTCTCACATTGGCTTATTTCTCTTAATAACATGTATTAAATTTCTTTCATGTCTGCTCATGGCTTGATAGCTTATTCCTTTTTAATATTGAATAATAGTCCCTTGTCTGAATATACCACAGTTTATCCACGTACTTACTGAGGGATATCTTGGTTGCTTCTATTCTGTTCTATTGTTCTACTTGTCTATTCTTTGACCAATACCACACTGTCTTAATTACTGTAGTTTTGTAATACTTCTCAAAGTTAGATAATGTCTGTCCTCTAGCCTTTTCTATATTGTGTTGGCTACTCTGGCTCTTTTTCTTCTCCATCGAAACTTTAGAATCATTTTGTCAATATCCACAAAATAACTCGCAGGGATTGTTAATTGGGTTTGCACTGAATCTATAGATCAGTTTGGGAAGAACTGACATCTTGACAATATTGAGTATTCTTTTTTTTTTTTTTTTTTTCTAAAGATTTTATTTATTTATTTGACAGAGAGAAATCACAAGTGGGCAGAGAGGCAGAGAGAGAGAGGAGGAAGCAGGCTCCCTGCTGAGCAGAGAGCCCGATGCGGGACTCGATCCCAGGACCCCGAGATCATGACCTGAGCCGAAGGCAGCGGCTTAACCCACTGAGCCACCCAGGCGCCCCAATATTGAGTATTCTTATCCATGAACATGGACTATCTCTCCATTTATTTAGTTTTCCTTTAATTTAGTTCATAGGAATTTATTTTTAGTTTTCCTCATATAGACCTTTTGTATATTCTGTAAAATTTATACCAAAGTATTTAATTTTTAGTGTGTTAATATAAATAGCATTGTGTTTTTAATTTCAAATTCCATTTGTTCACTGTTGATATATAGGAAGGAAATTAACTTTTGTTTATTAATCTTATATCCTAGAACCTTGTTAAAATTGCTTATTAGCTCCAAGAGGGCTTTATTGTTTATTCTTTCAGACTTTATACATAGATTTTCAGAGCATCTACAAAGATAATTTTATATCTTTCTACTCTATATATCTTTTATTTCCTTTTCTGCCTTATTGAATTAATAGGGCTTCCAATATAATTTTGAAAAGGAGTGGTGAGAGAGGACGTTATTGTCTTGTACTTGGTCTTAGTGAGAAAGTGTTTTCATCTATTAAATATGATATTAAGTAATTATTCATAATATTATATATATTAAGGGAAATGGAAAACAGTAAATAATGAGAGATGAAAGTGTGGTATATTCAGATGATAGACTATTATTCAATCAACAAAAATAAGTTTCTAAATAATAACACATACAATATAGGTGGAAAAAAAGTAAAAAAGATACATAGAATATCTCAATTTATAAACATACTGAAGACTTGAGGGAAATTCACTAAAATATCAATGATGCTTCTCATTGTGTATAAGGTAGACTATGAGTGATTTTTATGGCTGGGCCAAACATTGTTCTGTCATCTGTTTGTGTAACTATTAGGCTGACTGTATGTCAGAACACTGGAGATCTAGTTGGCTTGAAGGAGTTTATTAGTTCTTTCAACCAAAAATTTAGTATATATATCTGGTACTATGCTAGATAGTGAAACATGAAGCTTAGAATCTAATGAGGGCTGTAGGTGGGTCAATAGACATTTATGGTATGAGTATTATTGTATTAAGTGCTATGATAATATAATGATGAGAATAATGGTGATAATAATGGTGAAGATAGAAACCACATACAGTATGTAGCTGTTCTACTTTTTATTCTGCCATACCAAATTACATTAAAATTTGAGTGACTAAAATAGCCATTTTATTATGTTCATAGATTCTGTGGTTCAGATATCCAGACAGGAAAATGGGATGGTTTTCTCTGCCCCACAGTATCCATAGCTTCTGCTGAGAAGACTTGAATGTTGAGGATGAATTAACTAGATACTGGAATTATCTTAAGGCTCATGCTCATACAGTAATATATCCAGGCCTGGGCTGGGAAGGCTATGTTTCTGACTGAAGGGCCTACAGACTTCTTGTGCTTGGCTTCTTAATTGTAGCATGGTTCTAGGATAGTTGGACTTACATGGTATTCAGGTCTTCAATCCCAAGTTGACTGTTATTCCAGTCAGCAAAGCAGAAGCTTATTTGGAAGTTTTTCTGATGTGACCTTGGAAATTAGGCACATTCTTTTCATTACAGGTGAGTCACATGCTCACACAGATTCAAGATGAGGGAATGTAGACCCTCCTCCTTGGTGGGAGGAGTGTTAAGGTCACGATGCTAAAAATCAAAGAGGTTGGAGATATTGTTTGAGTCTGCACTATGTGCTAGACACTGTTCAGCTGGCTGTCCATTGACTAACTCATTTAATCTCCATGACAATCCATGAGGTGCATTGTATTATCATCCTTGTTTTTAAAGAAGATACTAGAGTCAGAGAAATAAGTAACTTGCTTAAAGTTACATAGTAAGTGGCAAAGTTGGGCTTCAAACTTATGGAGGCTGGCTTCAGCGTCCACCAGTTAAAGCAATCAGGTTGCTATGGGAATATGCAAGACATCTATCTAACTCTTACTTGGGGTAGGAAAGAAGGAACAGATCAAGAAAATCTTCCTGGGTGAAGTGATATCTAAACCACATTTTGAAGAATTAATAGAAACTACACAATTTAACACACACACACACACACACACACACACACACACATCCAATTAAAAATGGGCAGAAGACATGAAAAGACGTTTCTCCAGAGAAGACTTGCATACAGTTGGCCAGCAGACACATGAAAAGATGCTCCCCATCATTCATCATTGGAGAAGTTCAAGTCAAAACTAAAATGAGGTATCACCTCACACCTGTCAGAATGGCTAAAATCAAAAAGACAAGAAACAACACATGTTGGCTAGGATGTGGAGAAAAAGGAACTCTTATGCACTATTGGTGGGAATGCAAACTGGTGCAGCCACTGTAAACAACAGTATGGAGTTTCCTCAAAAAGTTAAAAATAGAACTACTATGAAATGGCGGTCACACTACTGGGTATTTACCCCCAAAATAAAAAACAAAATTCAAAGGGATACACACACCCCTGTGGCTATTGCAACATTATATACAATAGCCAAATTATAGAAGCAGCCCAAGTGTCTTTCAACAGATGAATGGATAAAGAAGATGTGGTGCGTGTATGTGTGTCTAGTGTGTGTATGTATGTATAGATAGAGTCTGTAGAATATTATTCAGCCGTAGAATGGGATCTTGCCATTTGCAACAACATGGATAGAGCTTAAGAGTATTATGTTAAGCAGAATAAATCAGTCACAGAAAGACAAATACTTTATGATTTTACTCATATATGGAATTTAAGAAACAAATGAGGAAAGAAAAAAAAAGATGGAAAAATCAAGATTCTTAATTATAGAAAACAAACTGATGGTTGTCAATGGGGGGTGGGGGGGTAGGTGAAATAGGTTAGTAATAGGTGATAGGTGATAAGGAGTACACTTATCATGATGAGCATTAAGTACTGTATAGAATTGTATAGTATACCTAAAACTAATATAACCCTGTATACAACTCTACTGGAATTAAAATAATAACTCTAGTTTGAGACTTGAAGGGTTATAAAATGTACTTTGCTGGGCTGTAAGATGGATGGCTAGAATGGGAAGAGCAAATAGCATGTTATGAGGTTCCCAGGCAAGGGAGCAGAACATATTCAGGTAATATCAAAGAGCTACCCAGCGCTGGAATTTAGAGCTTAGATGGTAAATTTCAAGTGATGAAGCCAGAGAAATGGGCAGGGGTCAAATCATTAGGGCCTGGGAAATTCAATAATGTGCTAAAGAGTTTCATCACCATACTGAGGGATCTCTTAATGATATGACTGAATTGACTCTTTTTCCTCCAGTAATTAGCTGTGTATTTATTTTGCATTTGTGTTTTTTATTGTGGTAAAATATATAGAACCTAAAATTTACCATTTTAATCACTTTTAAGTGTACAGTTCAGTGGCATTAATTATATTTACACTGTTTTATAACCATCACCACCATCCATCTCCAAAACGTTTTCATCTCACAAAACTGAAACTCTGAACCTGTTAAGCAATAACTCCCTATACTCTCCTTCCCCCTAGCCCTGGAAACCACCATTCTGTCTTTATGAATCTGACCATTCTAGGTATATCATATAAATAGAATCTACAATATTTTTCATTTTGCAACTTAGCATATCTTCAAGGGTTATCCATGATATAGTCTGTGTCAGAACTTCCTTCCTTTTTAAGGTTGAATATTATTCCATTGTATGCATATACCTTATTTGTTTATCTGTTTATCCTTTGGTGGATATATGGGTTGCTTCCACCTTTAGGCCTTTGTGAATAATGCAGCTGTAAGGGGTGCCTGTGTGCTCAGATGGTTAAGCAGCTGCCTTCAGCTTGGGTCATGATCCCAAGGTCCTGGGATCAAGCCCTGCATTGAGCTTTCTGTGGGAAGAGAGCCTCTCCCCCTTCCCCCTCTTCCTGCCTCTCCCCCTTCTGATGCTCTCTCTCTCTCTCTCTCTCTCTCTGTCAAATAAATAAATAAGATCTTTTTTAAGAATAATGCTGCTATGAACATGGGTGTAAAATATCTCTTTGAGATCCTGGGGTTTTGTTTGTTTGTTTGTTTAGTTTTTAAAGGGCTCCATGCTGAAACTCATGACCCTGAGATCAAGACCTGAGCTGAGATCAAGAGTCAGATACTTAACTGACTGAGCCACCTGGATACCCCTAAGACTCTGATTTTTAATTCATATATATATATATATACACTTAGAATTTAATTTACTGGATCATATGGTAATTCTATTTTTAATCTCTTAAGGAACCACCATACTCTTTTCCAAAGCAGCTATACAACTTTACAATTTGACCAGTAGTGTACAAGTATTCCAGTTTTTTCATCTTCACCAATGCTTGTTATTTTATTTTTACTTTATATTTAAATAATATATATCCAAAAGATTATGAAGTTGTATCTCACTGTGGTTTTGATTTACATTTTCCTAGTTACTAACAATATTGAACATCTGTTTATTGGTCACTTGTCTGTCTTCTTTGGAGTAACGTCTATCAATTAAGCCTTTAGAATGAGTCCTCTGGGAATAAGTAGAAGGGTGGGAGTAGAGCAAGAATGGAGGCAGGGAGACCAGGGAGGAACCTGTACAAGCCCAGTCAAGAGATGATAAGACTTAAAAAAAAAAAAAAAGATGCTAAGTCTTCAATAACACAACCAATACAATAGTATAAAGGTAGTGGTGATGGTGAGAACCAGAAAGTAGAATTAAAAGGATTTAGTGACTATCTGGATTGCAGATGAAATAAACAAAAAGATAAGGATTCTCCAGGTTGAATGAATGATGGTACCAAGGCTGTATTCAGACAGAATGTACTCTTAGAGCCACCCTGATTTTTAAAATATTGACATACTTTTATAACAAGCTCCCTCAAGATCCCAGAGTGCACCTTGATTGCTCCTCCCAGCATTGTTCCAACTTTTTCCTGGAACTTCCAAACTGCCAGTCTGCTTCACAATTCCCTAATTAAGAGTTAATGCTGAGAAAAGTTGGGGAAGGGTAGTACTCTAGGACCCTACTCCAGCTCATTGGCTAGTATCCATTCTGATTGTTCAGGCCCCCTGATTAAGTCTGCCTGTCTGTATGTTACCCCTAGGTAGCAGTGCCATTCAATGACCTGTGTACCAATGTAGAAAATATTTTCAGGGAATGTAGGAGGGCTTCATCAGAGGTGAAGAGCCTGTTTTAGAGCCTGTTTGTGTATTCAAGCAGAGATAGTATTCTTGGCTCTAGAAAAAGAGATTTAGGAATTTTCAAGTTATGATAGTCATAGAATCCAAGAAGTTACCATCCAAAAGAAACACTCTTTCTCTGTAGTGACTCCATTCGTTGATAAAGTTATCCACAATTTGGCAACTATGAGGAGAAATAAAACCCCCTATCAATACTATGTAAAGGTCATCTGTGCTGGAGATGCACTTTGGGAGAATATCATAGCATTCCCAGAAATTTAGGAATCCAGGGATCCGGGAAGAAACATTCTTCTTTTTCTGCAAGAATTTAAAGATTGTCCCAGAGAAGGTGGTGTGTTCATTTGCTTCTGGAGTGCCATTAGCTGCAGATGAAGAGACTAGGGTTCTCTATGATCATTTGGCACCCTCTCCATGATGAGCAGCCTACAATTGTACTGGAAGCTGATGAGACTTTAAATTTGGGGGGGGGGCCACGGGGGTGGGGGGAGACCAGAATGAATATCAGTGTTGCTGCCTGCAGGATAAGTAAAGATATCCCACTATGTATTTTACTGGCAATTCTGATAGCATTTTCTCCATTGGTGGTTTATGTGTAATAGAGACCAAACTGCAATTTTCTGACCTGCCAAGATCCATTATGTCTGGTAAATATAGTTTATGCTTGACAGAATCCACACTTAGGGTGGAAAGCCATGCAAATTAAACTAAGGCTTAGGCTAATTTTTGGTAGTGAAAATTATTCTCCCTTGGTGACCTTATTCAGAATAGAATAAAACAACCAGAAAGCTCTTCGTGCAGTCCAGTCTTCTTTCTTTAATCAAAATAATAAAAGCCTTTGGATTGGCCCAGTTCCTGATTCTCATCACTCATGTCTTTCATGGAGCCCAATCATTTATGCTCATAAGTTTTTCATGTTAATAGATTGGAGGTCAGGTAATAAAATATTTTCTCCTGGTCTACTTTGAGATCTATGCAAATCTTATCTCTGTGGATTTATAGAGACTCTATACCACAGAGTCTTGGTACTTTGGCACAAATAATATTTTAACAATTCTTCTCTACTATCTGGGTTATTAAAATGTAATCTTAGCTCAGAATGGTGTCTCCTTGTTCACAGTCTGAGTAGTTGTATTTACAGAGCTAAAAAAGGAGTAAGGCCAAACTCGGGTAATATTGATAAATTAGAAACAAACTCAACTGTTCAGTACATTTTACTCTCCTTTCTGGTGATGACTTGTATTAATATATTTAGTTTATATAGCTTGGTTTTTCAGTATTATCTTGATAATCCCATCTTCATTTGCAGTCGAACAGAAAAGGTAGCATCAACTACCCCATTTTGTGGTTGGGGAATTGGAAGGCTTAGTAGTTAAGGTAACAGACTTGTCCCAGATGATGGCTCTCAAGATTTGTGAAATATAAACTCACATAGGCCATATCCTCCTCAAAGTTTCCATTTATAGCCAAACACAACCAGAATTAATAGAGTGTTACTAAATGTGATGCAACAGCAAGAGAATAATAATTATATTTTAACTTGAAATGGTATCCACTGAAACAGAACTTTGAGAAATGGCATTTATAGATGTAGGTACCAGAAGAAGAAGTTGTAGGCCATTGAGAGGTTCCAATCCATTTTCTGAGAATCTTTGCTTTTTGATAGCAGGAGGAAGTCAGGTGAATTGACCAGAAGAACTCAGTTTTCTTATGTCATTCTCATCTTTCCACAATAGTAAGGGTTTCCAGTTTTCCACTGGCAATTATATTTTGTCAACTAGTAAAATTCTTTGAAGGTGAAAATTGATCTTGTGGAGGTTTTTCATAGGCATCATATTGGAGAATAATGTATTCCCTGTCTGAGAATTAAGAATCTTTCTTTAGTTTCTTCACTTTGAGTTTAAACTATAGTCAGTTATAGCTTCTTAGATGAAAACCTTGTATTATTTCTCAGAGTTAGCTCACCCAGCTTTGTGGTAGAGAGCCGGTTCCATGAAAGAAGCTGGCCTTTTGAACAAGCATGGATTGGAGAGGTGGGGGAGGGATGTGTGACTATTCACAACAAACTAAGAGGCTCACTACTACCATCACCACCAGGACCACTACCATGACCATTACCAGGACAATTTCCCTTCCTAAAATGAATAATAGCAGTAGTAGAGGAGTTGCAGATAACTTCTCTACTACTGTTATCATTCATTTTAGGAAGGGAAGTTATCATTGCCAAACTTAATTTGCTTTATTTTTATATTTTAGTGATTGGTTGGGTGAGAGTATGCCCAGGCATGCATTAATCACTGAAAAAGGCATAAAGAGAGATTTTTAATCTCCCTGAGAGATTTTTCCCATTGTCATTTCCCAAGACATGTGGGTCATTGCCCACATAGCATACAAAATAAAATCAAACAATGATAGATATGTGATTCATCTCTTTTACGTCTTCTTTTGAGCTTAATTCCCAGAACTGGAGCAAACTTAGGAAGAGAGGTGGGCTTTTGAGTTCCAGACATACTTCTTCTAAACCCTCCATTTAGAGCTAGCCCATCCCCCGACCTTGAAAAGGTGAATAGATCCACATCACCGAGATTAAATAAGGCACTGCAGAAGAATAACTACAGGAGGAGTAAGTAAGTGCAATCTCCTCTGGTGTGAAGTGCGACCAACCTGAATGAATCAAACCATATTTCTAGTCCATGATCGGCTCCAAATTTACAGAGCTCCTGCTCAATTATGCCACCTCACTGTATCCTTGGCTGGCTCTCATAATTGCCTCATTATTGCTGCTTTTTTATATAATATGCATCTTTGGATTCATAGCCCAACTATCTCAGCTGGAACTTCCCCTGTAGGGTTGTTTTTTTTTTTTTTTTTTTAAGCAGACAATTGTAGTCCTTTCCCTTCTGCCTATTCAACATAGGTGATGAGGATAGGAATGAAATACAGACATGGCTCATCAGAGGGCAGCTTTGGCTTCTCTTATATGCCACAAATTTTATCACCTCACAATGTGGACAGTAGTCACGGAAAAGTACATTTGAATTTATCCCTGAAAGTGGGAAGTGTATTGCCTCCATTCCATGGAAATTAAGGCCATTTATGGTTTTTTGCTTTCCTTTCTCTGGTGTGTGTTGAGATTAGATGCTGTTATTATTTTCCCTTCATCTAAGACTTACCTTAGATTATTCTAGCTAGATTGCCAAATTGAAAATTCTTTGTATAGCTCTGAGTCCAGTATGGTGCCTGGCAGTCAATAATTATTTATCACATGAATGACTGAGTATTTTTCCAACACTTAGAGGCATTCAGAAAATAATCATATTCCTAAAACAGTTTGAAAACACGATGTTTAAAAGAATTGGTGCAAATAATATATAAACCACATAACTTTAAGAGCATCATAAAAGAGTAGCACCAATAGTATTTTTTTTTTTTTTTTTGGTGGGAGGAGGCTGCCCGATACAAAAAAATACATGGTTAAAAGGGAAGATTGGAGCCCAGTTGGTAGATTGGGGTTCATGAGTCAGTTGAAAATCTTAGTATCCTATCATATGCTGTGCTGTTGCCCCGAGAACTCATCAGCACTTCTGATTAAGGACGATGCCTGGATATTGTCAAGTTTGAAGGGCTTGAGAAAGAGGGCAATTCTATACTCCTTGTGACTTGACTAACGCATACTCCTATAAGTAACCTTTTTCCAGATGAATTGTTAGTTCTTGGGGCAAATCACTGGACAGTAATATGGCTGTAGATATGCAACACACTGGCATTGCTAAATATGTGATTTTTTAAATTTTTTTTACTTAATCTTTTCAGGCAAATGTAATTCCAACTTGCCCTGCTTTAAAGATTAGATGAAGAAAAAGAAACAGCCTAGGCTTCCTTTCCCAGATGATTAAAACAAAACCAGAAATACTGCAGGGTGGAGAAAGGATGGGGTAGGGTGAACAGAAGTCAGGGCATCATTATTCTTTGTCTCTTCTTTTCCCTCGGGAAAATATTGGCACCCAAATATTCAACAGTAGGAAGACATTTGGAAAGCAGCCTAGTCAAGGATCTGGAGTGATCAGGAGCTATAAATCAGATATGAGAGGGAGAGACCATATGGTAGGGGAAGAAAGTGACGATGCAATTCTTTCAGCTATAACTGTTCAAATTCTTTCTCTTATCCCATAGCATCCTGCCCTTTTCTCCTCCCTCCAATGAACCTTCCAGAATATCAGCTGAAATACCTTACTCTTTTCTAAACACTTCTGAGCCAGCGAGAACTCAGTGACCTGGAGGGGATTCAGGTGAAAGTTAGAAAAATGATAAAAGAGCTGGGGATGCTGGTGATCCAATGGGGGTTTCCTCTCTGCACCTCGAGAACTGACTTACGAGAAGACAGTCAAATAGCTAGATATGTGTTGTTTGGCCCAGGGCAGACAAGGAGGTATGGACTAACTTTTCTCCAGCTGAGTTGCCAACAGCCAATAAATTATTGCGTCTTTTCCCCTCCAAATGGACTGTCAGTATATATTTTTTAAAAAGTTTTATTGAAAATAGTTACCTCAAATTTATTTGCCCTCATTTCCCAGATTGTCTGAGTAATTGCAGACTCCTGCTGCTGCAGGCCCCATGAGCTTTAAAGCATCTTGTGCCGTTCCACACAGCTCTGCTTCACCCAGAGAGGTTGTCTCTGGAGACAGAGATAGGCCTCCTCCTTTTCCCTACCTTGTCTTGAGATCTAGAGAGTGAGAGTGAGACCTTTTTCACTGGAAACATGTCACCTTGCATGCCTATTTCCGGCTCCCCTTTTGGGTATGGGAGCAAAACCATTGTATTCAACCATGTGTCAGGAGGCAGATGGGAAATGTGTCTTTCCTATTTCTCACCAGAAAGGGACCCTGGCAACCGTGGAGGGAATTGGTCAGGCTTGTTGCAGTCAACCAGACCAGACCAGAGTGGAAGAGACTGTGCTTTACTCAGTCGTCACACGGTCCCAGGCAGCTCCCCAAGAGACCTTGAGCCGACAAGGCCCTGTTTTTATTGGCCACCCCTCTGTTAGTCTGAGATCCCTCATGCTCGGCTTCAGAGCCAGTGAGGGTGTGGGGCTGTGTCAGGATAGGGAAGGTGGGGGCAGGGGCCTAACATTTGGAGACTTAAGTACCTTGCCCTTGACACACTGTATCCATGTTTAATTAATTCCCAAACTTTGTGGGGGGAAAAGATGAAATAAATAAGGCCAACTGACCACTCCATAATTTGTTTCTGAAGTTTGGCTGGACATGAAAGTCTACCTTCCCAAGCCACACAACATAATTTATTTTATGATTCCCTCTCGACATTAGGTCCAGGCTAACCTTGAGTTTAGAGGCTGTGCCTTCACTTCCTGGTGCTGGTGGTCACAGTGTGTCCTTTCTTGGCAGTGGCTGTGAGCCCAGCAAAACAGACCTCTGAAGGGGAGTGGATTAATCATTCTGAAGGCATGCTTGCCCCAACGGCTCCCCTGCAGGATCTGAGAACCAGAGAGACAAGACTGTTATAGCCTACAAGTGGCAGAGGGAGAGTTCTGAAGACAAAAAAGAAGAAAAGGGAAGGGGTGTGGGGGGGGGGGAAGAATGAGGCTTGTGAATTGTACATGCTGGAGTTTTTACTAAACCGAAAAGTATTACAAAAAATATATCACCACTTCTATAGTAGAAACTGTGATGAGTCCAACCTTTTTATTACAATCAGGTTTTCTCTAAATATATTATGCCCTGCAGGTCAAAATGATTTACTTCTCTATTTTGGGACATCTGAGTTCTATTCTGCTGTTGCCAGTATGTTTTCAGCTGTGCCAAAACTGAGCAGGTCTGCGGTTCCTTTGTAACATCAAAACGGAGACATTTATCATTGAGATTTATCATGGGACAGCCTGCCAGATGGTTTGGGTATTTTAAAGGTGAACTGTTTGGGCCTTGATTAGCTCATGTGGACTTGTAGCTAAAGACAACTCTATCAGCTGCTCCGCAGAAAGACACTGGCTTCCCCTCCACCCGACCCCCTCCCTCTGTTCTTCTAGTAATGCAGAAAATATTAATGTAATGGCAGATGTGGCGTAGATTGTCATTTCAGGAAGAAAACCAAGCCATAACCAATTCCACTGATTGCATTATAATTATAATGTGACCTCCTGTTGCTTTGCATAGAGGCAGTATTCATTTCAGTACACCACTGTAAAACTTGCCGAGTCAACGACCCTCAAAGGGGCAATTGTAAGATTTAAGCTTGGATTTTTTTGCTCATACCAAGGACCTTTATTCTGCCAAGCCTCTGCTGATTGGGCCAGAAAGAATGCATTTGATTATGTAGACTGAACTTATTGGGAACAGAGCCTTTGTGCTTTGAAATGCTTTTCATTCAAATTACATTCAGACATTCAATCAACATTGATTATGATATGGATTGGCAATGGGGAATGCCTTGGGTTTTTGGTCTGACTTGAAAGTTTGCTCAGCTCTGCATTAGGTAACTGCAACTGGGAAGCCAGCTGAGTTTCCCTAATCTTAAATTTGAGTCTCCCATAGGAGGAAGGTTTCTTCTGGGAGGCCAGGGTTTTCTTATTCCCATCTGATTCAGTATTCCATGATCTTTTCTTTACTTGAAGAGTCTGGGTTGTTGGGACTTCCAGATTTAACTAATCTCTAAGAGCCATGGAGTATGCATATACATTTGCGTTTGTTTTAAATAAAGCCAGTTTTTGATTTTGCACTTGAAAAGCTAGGAGAATCCATCTTAGATTCTAGGTCAAGAATTTGGTATCATGGATGGAATCAAGAACTAGGTGAGGATTTGGGAAGCTCTGTGTGACTTAGGACATGCCTGTTTTCTCATTAGCAGAATGAAATAATAATAATAATAATAATAATAAGTGGTCCTGATTTTCAATTCATAATATAGGTGGTTTGAAAATACTAAGAAGCAATATAAAATTCTTCTTATTCTTCTGTTGATAAGGCAGTATTTATATGTGTGTTGGCTGGGAGCCTTGTCTATAGGTAGACCTGCATCTCTAGAAAAATCCTGACAAGACCCATCTTCTAAGCAGTTGGCTCTTGGCAGACCTCACAGATATATCCTCAAGTTTCGGTTTTGACTTGCAGGTTCTCTTTCTACCCTTCCAGAGTCAACCTGGAGGTGAGGATGGAATTTCCATATGAGGGGACAAGGTATTCCTCATGATAAGCTGGTAAAATAGCTTGAAATAGCTCCATTCTCTTTATCCAGTTGCATGCTAGCAGCTGCTACCTGTGTGCAGGTGACTCTCACATATAGATGTTCAGCTTTAATAGCTTTCCTGAAAATTACCATTTCTAAGTATGTGGTCTATATGGTCACCTTGGATGGTATCCTAGAATCTCAAAAACAGTATGTTCTCTTCTTCCCTTCAAGACAGCAGCAACTGGTCTCTTTTCCTCTGTTCTCTCTTTCTCTTACCTATTGTTCTAATTCCTTTGGGATCTTCTTAGCACCTGTCTCAGCACTCATTGGCAAATCCTGTGTGTTATTAATTCTACCACAGAGAATATCTTCACAATGCCTATTCTCCCTATAATTACTTCTTTCTCTTTGAGTCTAATTTATTTTCCTCCTGGCCTATGTAATAACCTCTTTGATGGTTTCTTTACTTTTGGTCTCGCCACCAATCCTTACTGCCCTACTCCAGTATGACAGGCAACTTCTAAGATGGCACCCACGATACTTCTTTCACAGAATTCGTACCCTTCTGAAATCCTCTCCCCTTGTATGTGGGCAGGGACTGTTGACTTATTTGGAACACATAGATTATAGAAAAGTTAAGCTATATCCAGACTCTCGACCCACCCAATTGTGTGTTGTAAGCTGCCAAGTTTATGGTACACAATAATAACTGATATATTAGCATGGCCAGATTACTACATGACAGAGTCAATCATTTTCTCCAAACTATGAAGTGGCTTCAAGATTCTCTGTATTTGGTCTTGAACCACCTATGTAAGCTGGTTTCTGGCTGTCCTTCCTAAGCACCATCAACTCTATACCATACATAACTCTGACTTTCCTCCCTTTACCCTTTGCTGACATTGTTACCATTTCCTGGGTTCATTTTATGACTAAATCCCCTATTTTTTAAAGGCCCACTTAAATGCCACCTCTTTCATAGAACCTTTTGTGATCCCTGCAGCTGTATAGATCTCTGAGCTGTTATTGTTCTGTACCGTAAGGCACCATTCATTTTCTCCCTCATGGAGGAGTTGAAGGCATTGTCTTAGACTACTACTGGATTTCAGATTTTATGAAGAAGGAGACTGCTTGTGATTCATCTTTGCATGCCCTCAGAGCTCCTAGTAGAATACCTTTTGAATGGTATGCTATCGACGAAGCATTCATGAAAAGCTAGCTGATTGCTCACAAGATAGACAAAGTAGAAGTCATCTGTGTAATTACTAGTTTATTTACTTACCTATTCTTTCACTAACTCTTTCATTTCCTGCTGTTTTGCCAAGCGTTGTCCTAGAGACGGGGAACAAGACTGGACTCAGGACCACTGTGATTCGAAGGGGGACCTGTGCCTAGGGGTTAATGATCCGTGGTTGTCATTTTGAGATTCTTAGTAATTTTATATTTGGATCTGTATTTTGTGAGTGAAGTCCAGTAGGACAGTGGGGTATATGCTGAAAGCTTGTTAAAACCTTTCGTTCCTCCCTACCTTCAGATTCTCAACCGTCCTTCCCCCCTATCCTCTGACCCTGGCAGGGGTCTGGGCACAAACACAGGGATAGTCAGGATTGCATGCCAAACCATGGGGTTTGGGGCTCTGGGCACCTGTGACGGTCTATGCTTGTCCCATAGCTGGAACATATTAAATAGCAAATAAAACACTGTGACTGGTTGAGAGAGAGACTACAGAAGAAAAGAAAATTTTTTCTTGGTTGTTGAGCAAGGGGCCCACATTTTATTTGTATTGGACCCTGCAAGTTATGTGGCTGGCTCTGCCTGGGAGTTTAGTGAAAAAACAGATAGAGGGGGTCCATTTCCAGCAGGGGATGAAACAAACAATGGGCAATAAGCAAGATGACTTCAGAGTGCCATTGGTGCTATGACAATAATAAAATAAGGTGATATGCTGGTAAGTACCTAAATGTGGTATGGGGAACATTTTTTACCTTAAAGGAGGTCATTAGGGAAACTTCTCTGAGAAGGTGACTTTGGTCTGACATCTGAAGGAGGAAGAAGGTAGGCCTGGGAGGATTATGGGGCAGAGGAAGGTACTAGGTCAAAGTCAAGGACAAAAGCCAATGTAGGAAGAGCCTAATAACTACAGGGGAGGGGAGACTTGGGGTGAGTTGACAAAGGTAGGACATAGACCCTTCAGTGCCTTGCTGGCCACAGTGAGGGGACAGGTTGCATTTGAACCTGCCCCAGTCTGAGGGCCTGCATTTTCTCACCTAAGAATCACTAAGGAGAGGTTTTCCAGCAATGGGCTATCCCTGAAGTTTTTATCACAGTTTTATTCCTTTTTTGGTATCAACATAGCTGCTTCACATTCTTTAAAGTGGAGATATTTTGCAATAAATATGAGACTTAGAAAGGATGTAAATAATCATGTGTGGGCCAAAGAATTTGGAATTCCTAGAGAAACTCTGTAAGTGGAACTCTTCCGTTTTCCTTCCCCACAGGTCCTCAAGGACTATCAGATTTGTGCCAAAGTCACAAACTCATGGCCCCAAATCTGGGACAAGAAACATTTTATTCGCCCTGCCTATTGTTCTTAAAAAAAAATTGGAGTGTACCTTCAAGGACTTGGTGGCCCTCAGATAGCTCTGTCCTCATTGTCCTTTGTCCTTCTTCACTTCATGCCTGGACCCATTTTTTTTTTTTTAATCCTACTGTTTCTCCTTTAAAAATGATGCTCTGTAGTACGGTACAGACCTACAAATGTTGGCATGTGGCTGGAACATGGTGCCAAATGTGCAGAAGAATCAGAGTCCCTGAAATATTTCCTTCTCATCCTCTTTGCCAGCCTCTTATCTTCACCAAATTTTGGAAATCAGAGGTGGGGAAGGGCAGGCAAAAGAGCCAAGAGGGCCAAGAGTGGTAGTTCCTGTGTCTCTAGGCTCTCATGTGTGCTGTCCCCAGTGGATGGGCTACACAGAGATGACAATCCAGGAGGTCCTGTAAGGCCAGGGTGCATCTTTTGCTCTCTGCCTAGAGGCTGTTCCTTTGAAGATGTGGCACTTTGGCTGAGAAGGAAATTAAGTAATTTTGTTATTTTTCCTTAATAATGCTAAAATTATTAATCTTCAAAGATAAGTACTGTTCAGTACATAATGAGTGAGAGTTGTTGATAATTATAATTTTGAAGATTTGGAGCTTGCTGTCAGCCAAGTAATTAAAGGGGTGGGTCCTGGGTTCTATTTTGTTCTTGACACATGCGCTTCTGGTAAGAACTCTCCTATATATGTCAAAAATGCCTTCGTTCTAGGCCTGCGCTGCAGTGAAAGGGTTAATTAAATCATGT
This sequence comes from Mustela putorius furo, assembly GCF_011764305.1. Lineage (NCBI taxonomy): Eukaryota > Metazoa > Chordata > Mammalia > Carnivora > Mustelidae > Mustela > Mustela putorius. Next base: position 7,209,146 of record NW_025421449.1, read on the forward strand.
AGAGTAGTCCACAGCTTGTGAAGAGCTCTCCTGTTTTGCCCCTGGCCTTCAGTCTTTTCCCTGTGATGTTCCTATGGTTTTGGAAAAGCTGGGCAGCCCGATAGGCCCCTCAGTCTCCAATGATGGAATGAACCAGGGGATTTGGGTCACCCTGAGCCCAGGGGAGAGGCCCCATGCCTTTTTCTCTTCTGCAACTGCCCTGTCACCCAATTGCCCATGAGCTACCATTTTTTAAAAACTCCTTGCATATACTAGCACCAGACTAAAACAATTGAACAAAGAGAAAAGAGGAAGAGAAAATGGAAAACTAATGATTCAAGAAATCACATAGCACAAGATAATTCTATTTTGAAATCACAGCAGTGGCACCCAGAGGCGGACGCTCCCCAAATTACTAGTGAAAACCCTTTGATGTATCCAGTTGTAAGAAAGCCCAGGGCACTTTTTTATTATTATTATGAGTGCCTCACATTCCCTGAAAGAAGCATTTAGCAGCTATTTTTAAATGTCTATGTGTGAGCAAACTAAAAAAGAAAATAGAAGATCCCTAAAAATCTCCAATCCTAAGTGTGCTTATTTGACTGCAGGCTTTGACTCAGAAAAAAAGCCAAGTTTTCACAATGGCATTTGAGCACACCCCTCACCTCTCCAACCTCATCCTTCCCCTTCCCTCCAGCTGCCTCTACTGTGGCCACACTGCAGGAGCCTCCAGGGAACAGGCTTCCTGCTCTTCCAGTGTTCTTGCTGTCTTCCCTGCCTCGGTCTCTTTCTTGAAGATCTGACTGGCTTATTCCTTAACTCCTTTCAGGTGTCTCTTGCCAAGTCTCCTTCTCACAGAGGCCATACCTTTATAAAACCATGACTTTCTACTTGGGACATAGTAAAAAGAAGTTCGCAGGTGGGATTAAGGGTGTTGAGACAGAGAGATGATTCTAGATTATCCACATGGGCCCAATGTGGACACAAAGGTCCTCTTATAAAAGGGAAGCAGCAGAATCACAAACAGCAACAGAAACATTGAATGATATGCTTTGAAGTTGGAGGGAAGGGCCCATAAACCAAGAAATGCAGGCAGCTTCTAGAAGCTGGAAAAAGCAAGACAATGATTCTCCCCTGGAGCCTCCAGAAGGAACCAGTCCTGCTGACATCTTGAATTTAGCCCAGTGAGAGCCATTTTGGACTTCTGATCTTTAGAACAGAGGGCAATAAATCCATGTTGCTTTAAGCTTTTGACTTTGTGGTAATTTGTAACGGCAACAATGGGAAACAAGGCCCAGACCCACAAGTCCTCAAAAAGTATGACAAGCTTCAACTCCTACCATCTCCAAAGCTTCCAGTGTTTTCCTCAGTTCTCTTTATGACTCAGAGACGCGGGAAATCTTGTAGTGAAGGCATTCCCCTCTCCTTTGGTACTTGAGGCTGGCTTTTGTTACTTAGGGGAATAGAAGCCACAGTGCGTATTTTGGGGTGGTGTGGTACGAGGTGTGTTACCAGATAGTTGAGGTGAAGATGAAGGAGAGGGTGAGTTGTAGTTATCCCTGCCAGAAACCGTGATGCTGCTTCTAAATCCAGTTCAAAAGCCGGGACTTGTCATCATTTGAAGCCAAATGGATAATTCTCTTCAGTTTAAGGATGTGATTGGCTGGTGGGTTTTGAAAACAATGTCTTTTGTGGTCATTCAGGAGAGTGAACTTCAGAAGTCAGAGTTCACAGCTGATGGGAAGGGTTTAGAATTGTACCTGAAAACATCTGGATCCAAACAGTACAGGAAGAACAAAAGGGAAGATCACACAGTGGCCTGTTCCTTTTCATTCATTCATGCAGTTTGCCAGATTTTAATTTGGAGGATTTAAAACATTAAAAAACATGATTCCCATAGTCTCCACAGCTCCCTGTGCTCTTCTCCCTTCTCTGTCTCTGACTTTATCTTTTCCTCTTTCTCACACTTTCCCCTGACCCTCCTCCTCCTAAAATGGCTCGTTTACAGGAAATAACCTTGGCATGTGAAACTCTTTCCAGCTTTATTTACCAATGATGATAATTTAATCAGGCAGTCAGAAAATCCAAGAAAATGCTCCATTCCAAGTGACTTTTCCTTTAACTGACCAGTGTAGAAAAGCCTATGAATCACCAAACAAGAGAAACAACTAGAAGAGCCAGTGGCCTCCTTTGCATCTGCATACGTTACTTATTTAAAAACGCAAAAGGCAAGGGAAGCAAGGGAAGAAATGAACTACTGGGATTTCATCAAGATCAAAAGCTTTTGCACAGCAAAGGAAACAGTTAACAAAATCAAAAGACAACTGACAGAATGGGAGAAGATATTTGCAAACAACATATCAGATAAAGGACTAGTGTCCAGAATCTATAAAGAACTTAGCAAACTCAACACCCAAAGAACAAATAATCCAATCAAGAAATGGGCAGAAGACATGAACAGACATTTCTGCAAAGAAGACATCCAGATGGCCAACAGACACATGAAAAAGTGCTCCATATCACTCGGCATCAGGGAAATACAAATCAAAACCACAATGAGATATCACCTCACACCAGTCAGAATGGCTAAAATCAACAAGTCAGGAAATGACAGATGCTGGCGAGGATGCGGAGAAAGGGGAACCCTCCTACACTGTTGGTGGGAATGCAAGCTGGTGCAGCCACTCTGGAAAACAGCATGGAGGTTCCTCAAAATGTTGAAAATAGAACTGCCCTATGACCCAGCAATTGCACTATTGGGCATTTACCCTAAAGATACAAATGTAGTGATCCAAAGGGACACATGCACCCGAATGTTTATAGCAGCAATGTCCACAATAGCCAAACTATGGAAAGAACCTAGATGTCCATCAACAGATGAATGGATCACAAAGATGTGGTATATATACACAATGGAATACTATGCAGCCATCAAAAGAAATGAAATCTTGCCATTTGCAACAACATGGATGGAACTAGAGCGTATCATGCTTAGCGAAATAAGTCAAGCAGAGAAAGACAACTATCATATGATCTCCCTGATATGAGGAAGTGGTGATGCAACATGGAGGCTTAAGTGGGTAGAAGAAGAATAAATGAAACAAGATGGGATTGGGAGGGAGACAAACCATAAGTGACTCTTAATCTCACAAAACAAACTGAGGGTTGCCGGGGGGAGGGGGTTTGGGAGAAGGGGGTGGGATTATGGACATTGGGGAGGGTATGTGATTTGGTGAGTGCTGTGAAGTGTGTAAACCTGGTGATTCACAGACCTGTACCCCTGGGGATAAAAATATATGTTTATAAAAAATAAAAAATTAAAAAAAAAAAAGAAATTACAAAATGCTTAGGAAAGGTAAGGAGTTATTATTTTGATTATTTTGCTCATTAAAGATACTGAAGATTGAAAAAAAAAAAAAACTGGAGAGCACTGATTGGAAATATGGATGCCATTCTGGAAAGGGCACTGTGCATAGTTCACACATCCTGCAGTATTAATTTGACATGAGGGAAGGGAACATACTGGTATTTACATGGTGAGACTCTCTTTTACTGCATGTTCTGTGAGGGAAAGAGGGGAAAGTGGTTTAAGTGGCATCTTCCCTGGATCCCACCATGACCTGCGAGCCCTTAACGTATCAAAGGAAGAGAGATGTGTAAAAGGGATTTTGATGAACTTTTCCGTCTTCTTGTATTTTAAGTACCTAGCACAGACATGTTGAGATGGGGACTCATCTAGTTTCTTTTTTAAAAGTATGAATGCGATGGATAGCCAGTTAGCGATAGTTGTGGAGCATCTTAAATCCTCAAGAGAAGTGTTCCAGCCTCTTATGGTCTTTTAGTTGTATAGATTTTTCTTTTTCCCCTCTTGAGAGGTTAGAGGGTGATCACAATGGCTTTTCTCATCCTGCTGTGTTTCTGTGGTTATGATGGGAGTGGTGTACACTATGACATCTGTCCTCCATTGATCCATGAGGTTGATCCAGCTTGGACTGTCACGTGCCCCTTCAACCATCATGACCTTAAGTTTGTCCCTTCTAAAAGAGGTACATACTTGGTTCAAGAGGGGTCTTCCCTGGGGTTGATTCGTGAAACAAAAGGTGAAACCATTATTATGGGATTGGTTAGAACCTGCTCAGGAGCCCTGGTGATTCTTTGATTCTACCTACTTTTAAGGTACAGAATCTTTAAAGTTTAAAAAGCTCAGAAAAGTTAAAGGAACTTTTGAAGATTTTAATCGAGCTACAGTCCACTCAGTCGTCCTCCCCCTTTTCCATCAACTATCCATGTATACTTTGACCCTTCTGTCTACTTCAAAACAGCTATCCAGTGCCTGTTAAGTAAGAGTCAGTCCATGCTTCAAAAAGTTCATAGGCTAATCAAAAGACCAGAATGTAGGGCTGTGGAGCAGGTGCTATTGTAGAGATGTGGCAGGTAGGGGATGTACGGAAGAGAGAGAGTTCAGCCTCGCCTGAGCTCCACCATGGAGCTGTGGAGAAGAACAGGGAAAAATCCTCAGAGTTGCTTGCTGGTAATGTCCTGGTGAAGAAGAGTTATTTGCCATGTGCTGAAGATTACCAGGTGCTGCAAAGACTCAGTTTTGTCTTAATCTTACTTTCTCTTAAACTTACAATCGCTATTTCCCCCATTCAGTCTCTCATTCAGTCAACATTTTATTTTATTTTTTTAAATATTTTATTTATTTATTTATTTGACAGAGAGAGGGAGACAGTGAGAGAGGGAATACAAGCAGGGGGAGTGGGAGAGGGAGAAGCAGGCTTCCCGCAAAGCAGGGAGCCCGAGGGAGGGCTCAATCCCAGAACCCTTCGATTCATGACCTGAGCCAAAGGCAGATACTTAATGACTGAGCCGCCTAGGTGCCCCCAAATTCAGTCAATGTTTTAGAGCTCTGGATGCCCAGAAGAATGGAACATACACCCTCTACACACAGGGGAGCTTGACAAAATAAGGTGTGAATGAATGTGCTAGAAGTTATTGGATCTAGGTTTTATCCAATACAAGAATAACTCATAGGCAGTCCTTAACTTTGAGATGTGGTTAAATATAACCAACCATATCTTGTCTTATGTAATTGAAAACAGTGCTGTAAAAGAGATTTTTTTTATTATTCTCCTTTTTGTAGATGAGTACAAATAAGAAAAATTAGGAGATATGCAAGATCCCACAGGTAGTGAGAGTCAAAGCCATCTGTCTGTCTTTATTTCCTGGATTGTTTCTATAGCATCACTCTGGCTCACTTATAAATAGCTGAACTCAATAAATGATTTCATAATTGGCCAGAGCAATCTCTCCGATTAATAATACTCACATGATTTCTTGCAAGGAGAACTATATTTGTTTTGGATTAAAATATGATACTTAAGGCATCCCTATTAAGAAGCACAATATGTTAAAAATAGAATTTTATATGATCAGAGCTGAACTGTAGATAGAACTTGTTTAGTCACCTTCTACACATTATAGATGACCAGGAACACAGTTTCAAAATCATGGCAAGAATTTACGTTTCCCTACTTCTACCAGTGTTATCTCAACTAGCACACTGACTGCTTTTTAAAAAATTTTATTGTATTTTATTTTACTGTAGTAGAACTCCTTACAGAAGATTGGCCCACTTAAAATTTTCATGTGTACCATGTAGTATTGTTAAATTAGACAAGATGTTGTACAGCAAATCTCTAGAATTTATTCAACTTACTTAACTGAACCTTCATACCTGTTGATTCGCAACTCCCCATTCTTTCTTTGTTTTGCCCAGTACCTGTAAAGATCATAATCCCAAGAGAGCAGGATACAAAGCAATTGGGTTTGAGGAGAGTCTGGGCTTAAGAAAGCTTTGGAGCATGGAATTAAAGATTTCATTCTGTGGTCATTCAAATGTTAGGATAAGAACATGGGTGCAGAACCACCGTAACAGTTAGTTACATACCATGACACCATTGGATACTAGCTGCATTTGGTGGAGACTTGGTAGAAGTAAGGACAGGGCCTTTAAATGGCAACCCAACTGTTTAAAATACTTGCCTTTGGCCAGTCCTGCTTTCAAGCCATAATTCTGACCACTGGGAAGTTTATTTAAAGGCATAATTCTCATTGATTGTGTTCCAGACATCTGTAAGGAAATCTTCTGTGGACATGAGACTAGAAATAGAAATTTATTCCTATTAGCAGTTACCTGAAAGACAAACTTGGACCTTCAGACAACAAGGCAGGGACTGCCTGTACATATTGATGTAATTTTGACTAAGAGCTATAATGTTTGCACATCTGTCTGACCAGTGTCTTACCTTCTCCTTAAAGCCATCTCTGAAGTTTGGCTGTCTTGTTTTCCCCTTTGTTTTCATACTGGGTTCTTTCTCTCCTGGGGTCCAGGAATTCCCACTGCATCAGTTCTCCTCACCCTCTCTACTGCTGGATGTCCCCTTCCTTCCTCACTCCCTTTAAGAAGTCATTCCACTCTCCCCAAACCCTCTACTGGTTTGCATACTCCCCTAGTTTAGCAGTCACATTGTAGGCATGAACTGATGCCTCTAGTTGATTTCCCCCTCTTTTGGTGCTCAGCATTTAGGATCTGGTAGGGGCTCGGGAATATATTAGGAATTGAATAAATGTAGGAAGCAAACAAAAAGAAAGAGTATTTGTATCTGGTTACTGCCATCTAGAGACTCCAAGGAGATCCCATACTCACAGTCTAGTCTTATTCAGTGTGCAACACTGTGTCAGTTGTCCTGGTGATTTTTAGGTAAACATTCAGGTACATATGCAGGAGGATGCACATTTAACCCCTTCTCCATAGTGGTGAGGTTATAAGTATTTTTCATTTTCTTTTCCTTTGAACTTTCAGGTGGTTTTATATTTTACAGCAATGAGAATATTATATTTTATAAATTACTAACATTTTTACATTATATTTTTAATTCTAAAATGTTTATTTTACAATATTTAGAAAATTAATAGTATTGGGGGAAGAATTACCCACACTTTAACACCCCCAAACAACGCACTGTTAACATGTTAACTTTATTTACTCCTAATCTTTTTTTCTCTTGGTGCACGCATTTTGGTGTGTAGTTATGATCGTGTAGAAAATGTACATTTTAATTTTGCTTTTTCAGTAAACATTAATTCAAGTGTTTTATGTTATGTAATATCCATAAGTTTTACTTTTATTGATTGTGTACTAGATCATCTATTTGAATATTAATACCATTGCATAATTGGATTGAACATTTCCCAATATAAAACAGCAGCACTAAAAGAACATTTATTAAGTGCTCACTATGTGTTGGGCATAGTGTAAGGATTAAACCAGCAAACAGATGAACTTCAGTCATTATAGAGGGTAGAGTCTGCAGACAATGTTTGCATTAACAGTTGAATGTGATAAGAGGTTTATAGACTCATGAGAGCATTTGAAGAAACATAGTATCTTGTTTTAAGCCAGGATTAGGGAGCATTCTGGAGCAGATGACATTGAAGTTCAAACCTGAGAAATGCATCACAACTAATCAGGGAGAGATGTGGGAAGAACATTAGAGGTGTAGGGAACAGCATGTATGATGGTTCATAGGACAGGTCTATGGTCTGTTGAAGGAACTGAACTTCAGTTTGACCAGAGAATGTTGTGGGGGAGGGTAGAGGGAGAGAGAAGAGAATAAGCAGGCATGTAAGGGAGCAGGTAGCAGAGGTAAGTAGGGATAAGATCATCAAGAAGTTTGTATGCCAATTTAAGGAGTGGAGACTTTGTCTTAAATACTTGTAAAAATTAGAGTTTTGAACTGAGGAGCTAAAAGTTTAGATTGGCTTATTAAAAAGATCATTTTGGTTTCAGTCCACACGCAGAGCCAGGGAGACCTTTTAGGCATTGGAACAAGTAATTCATGTAAGGGGTATTGGTCACTTCCCTGGTTTAGCCTTTTTCATAATCATAATAACCCTAAGATTAAATTTTCATGCATAGCATGATCTTGCTGTACTTGTTACTAGCTCATTAGAAAAGAGTGAAAGAAAAATGCTAACTGATCATAGTAGTACAACATGTCAGGGCCACTTGAAGGCTCAGGTAGTTCTCAGTCCTACCTACCGAGTCATTTCAGTAGCACATAGTGGAGATAGGTGAGGTTTACTTTCTTGAGTATGGCTCTCCACAGTCTATGTGGTTCACACTAGGTTTCATCTCGATTTATGCATCCCCCAAAGCTGCATCATTTGCCAGAAACTTAGCTGCTACCCTGAACTCAGCTACAGCTGTGTGAGTGATTTTTTGTGGGGAAAAAAAAAATCCAACATAATTAGGATGATTACATACATTTTACAGCTATGTTTCATGGACTTACTGGATTGAAAGAGTTTGCGGAAGGTCAACTACATCATTTCCCTAAAGGAGCATTCTAGTCTGCTTCAGATAAATCCTTGGCTATTTTTAAAGTGCTTCAGGGTATAAGATTCCACTTTCCTCACCAAAATTCTATTTATGGCCCAGTGTAGACCATCATGGGATCTCAAAGCACATTCATTATAATGTTGCGGATCTTCTTTTTCCAGGAATAGAGAACAGGAGCAGAGAGAAGTAAAATGTGAGGATATCAGAGGCTGGCAATGGAGCTACACCCCTGGCAGAGTACATGTCCCCAGAACTCAGCACTAGGTTCTGTTGGGATGGGCTACTATGGAGGCATAGCACATGCAACCAGGCCAGAGTTCTGCCAGAATGTAAGAATAGAGACAGTGATGGAAAGCAGATGGAGGCTTTGGCCTTTGCTTAGTGAGAAGACCCACCAAGAGACTGGAGAATGTTTGCAGAATCTTAGAGCACCCTTGGGGTGTCTCCTAGTACATTTACAAGTTACTGGCCTCTGTTTGCCAATGGCTTAGCTTGGTTTCAGTGAGACCAAATTACTCTTTGAGTTTCTCTTGAAATTTTGAACATTTCCCCAGTTGTGTTTGGCTTACCAGCTGGAGGTTCCAGACCTAAAAATCTGAAATTAGAGCATGGGAAAAATAAGTGAAAAATCTTGCTTTATTTTGGAGTAGTGTTTGAGTGAGGTGCTTATGGATGTCTAGCTTATGATTTACTCCCAAAATTGTGTAATCCTTGGCTTGACACAAATCTTGGGGTGTCATTTTATCATTCTGCTTCTAGGAGCAAATATTCCTCTTCCTCTGAAATATGCAGCAGAAAGATGGTGGTCTCTTCTGGTATAAGGGTTCAGGAAGGAAGGCTTACAGCCTATTTGTTTTCTTGCTTGTGGTTATAGGGTTAACCAGTCAGCATGCATGCCATGGATTTTTGGAACACATCCATTTTGAACTGGTTGTGATGTTGAGGAAGACTTCATGAAAGGCTTGACACTTGATCTAGATTCTGAAGGGTTAAGAGCTTTTTGAACACCTCAGAATTTCTGGAATAATGCTTACCTAAGAAAAGTTCGTTTTATAGCTTACCATCAGATGGTCTTAGTGAAATACAATCCAGAGATAGATTTATTTTCTAGAAGAGAGAGAATAATACTGACTGGAATTCTTGGAGCAAGGCTATAATGAGAGGCATTGAAAAGGAGCTTAAAGGATATGAGGAACAGATATAATGGAAAAAAAATTATTCCTCAGTGTTCCCTTCTTGTATGAATATGGGTAACCTTGAGGAAACTGGCTGATATGTGGTTCATCTAATTGCCCCATCAATGGGTCCCTTGATTTCCTCACTTATGTTCACTTGCCATGGGTGCGAGAGAAGGCTTTGGAGGTCATTGCTAAGCCACAAGCCTGTATAGGAAATGGAGAGCATATGCTCTGGAATGGGAAATTTTTCAGAATATAATTACTAGCATGTTTTCCAGAATAGAAAAGTAGCTAGAAAAGGCATTTCACTATTTGGTTTAGAGACTTCAGGGTAGTAAAGTATGGGTAGACATATCAGTTCACATAGCAGAGCGGGGAGAAAAGGAAGGGAAGTGTCTATAAGCCTTTAGTCCTTTGCTGTGGATCTGAAGAGATCCAACAAAACATGTAACCTACCACCTTTCTTTGCCTAAATTTAGGACCTTTCCCTTCTGGGAGCCTGTGGGAGGGGAAATGCAAGGGCTCTGTGTGTCTCTGCCTTTATAGGAACCTTATTTTTTTGCTGTAGAGAAGAACTATGCATATCTCCAAAAGACTGGTCTGGAGACCTCCTGATATTCCAAAGCTGACTAATTGGTGCTCCTTTCTGGGCTTCCCAAGGTTCCATTTGAGTTTTAGAGCCAAGAGTTGACATAAAGACAGTCTAGAATCTGCCCCTACTTTCTCATGCACTGTTTGAGACCTGCCATAGGAACATTCCATCCAGAAGAGATTTTGTTCCATTTTGGGAAGGGGAAATACAGCTGAGTGCTCTAAGTTATTGAGAAGTAGCTTGCTATCAAGGACAAAATCTAGGTTGGGAATAAGGAGTCTGAGATTCTAATTCCTGGGTTCTACGTGATTTAAGATATATTCTGTCCCATACATTCTGGGCTTCAATATATGTATGTATATATATATATATATTTTTTTTTTTTAATAAAATGAGGGGATTGGACTAGATGTTATCTAATTCCTATTTCCATGATAACCTTCTCTAGTCTTCTTTGACAGGTGTGTGTATGTATGTGTGTGGGTGTGAGGAAGTTTTTCAAGAAAGAAAGATTAAGGATAATATCCCATACACATTATTGTCACCATATGTGCCTGCATTCCTGACACAGCTACAGACCCCACCCCTTACCATATGCTTCCTATACTTTGTCAGCCTGGCTGTTCTTTACTGCACAGTGAAGCTCAGTGCACCACATGTTCCCATGTGCCCAAGATGTACTGACACAGGCTGACTCCATGTCTTGTCCTACAGGGTGCTTCTTGAGGAATCCTAAATCCAGCTGCAGTGACCACACTAGCCTGGTTCTGAGGAGGGGGAAACACAAAAGTGAGCTTCTGATCAGCCCATACACATTTTGTGAAGTGGCTTCTGAGAGCGCTTTATGAGGCTGCTGTTCTCTGTGTAACATTATATCAAGCCTAGACTTGGGTTTCATTGTGGGGTAGCCTCTCTAAACCAGGTCAACCCCTCTAAACCATGCCAACTACTTTTAACCATCCAAATGGTGCCATGACCTAAGGATGAAGCATTGAACCAATATGGTAGAACTCTAGAAGGCAGAGGTAGGATGGAAGCTTCAGAAAGGAGAGATTTATGACTCTCTAAAGGTAATTCCACTAAATACCTTAGTTCTGGAATGGAATGGAACAGACTACCCCCATGAAATCATGCTTTCCCTCTCCCTAGCGCAGTCCTCATGGATATGTATAAAGTTTCTCAGAGATCTTATATAAGTAATACACGTGATTTAAGTCTCAGCTTTACCAGTTATATGTGGCCTCAGGCAAGTCATTTAACTTCTCTGAGTTTTACTGCCCTAATCTTTAGAAGATAATATTGCCTACCATGTTGCCTCTTCTACAGGGTAGTTGTGAGATTCATAAATGGTCATGTTTGTGAAATAATTTGTAAAGAATAAATTCTTTTTTTTTTTTTAAAGATAGATTTATTTATTTATTTATTTATTTGACAGAGAGAGAGAGATCACAAGTAGGCAGAGAGGCAGGCAGAGAGAGAGAGAGGAAGGGAAGCAGGCTCCCTGCTGAGCAGAGAGCCCGATGTGGGACTTGTTCCCAGGACCCTGAGACCATGACCTGAGTCGAAGGCAGCGGCTTAACCTTCTGTGCCACCCAGGCGCCCCTGTAAAGAAAAAATTCTTAATCAGTGGTTATTATTTGTGGAGAGTTAAAGAACCCTGGGAGGATATGTTCTCCGAACCTTTCACCAAAAAGCTAAAGCAAAAACATACCTGCAGCACTGGGTGTTGTGTATAAACAATGAATTTTGGAACAATGAGAAAAAAAGTAAATTAAATTAAATTACAAAAAATACCTGCATATACATGTAGAGGATTTCGATGTACAGCTTCAGGGAGTTTACTAAGGAGAACCATATATCAGAGTTCTAACTGTCCCTGAGACAGAAATCAAATAATCATAATAATGCTTCTGCTGCCGTGGTGGTAACTACATACCTATTTCTCCTATTCTATCATCATCTCACCAGTGCTCAGACACAACCCCACTGGCTTATAGTTAGGGAATGAATGAGGAAATGTGCATGTATATAAATATGTGTGTGTTGTGTACATGTTGTTTGTGTGTGAATGTGTGGTAGGTATGTGTGTATTATTCATTCATGCATTTCTATGTTTAGTAGTTACACTGCTGCGATTAAACACTATCTATGATGGGAAGTAACAAAGAGTATCTCCTGGTTCATAAGTGTTTCACTCACTAATGAGCTAGACAAGGGTAATCCTACTAGTGTGTATTCTGCCTGTCTGACTCTGTTCCAGAAGTTAATTTTGGTAATGTGTCATATTTTTCTCTGGCTCAGTGGATTAGCTGGGAAAATACAGATTGCATCAACAATTTGATCTCCCTGGATACAATTTGGGAGCCCTATTTCGATTACAGTCTGGGTCATACCTGCTTAATATATTTTTAAACTAATTCCTCTCTAGATTCTTTCTGATCAGGAGCAAGGCAAAATGGTGAAATTGCTCTTTCATATCTATTTTAAATAGCATGTCCTTCAGGTGTTACTTATCCTTCCAGTGTAAAGGGAAAGACCTCTAAGTACTATGCTAAATTCTTTGCATTTATTTGGAAATTTATTTATTTATAAATATACTTCTAAAGTGAACTCTGACATACTTATAGAAAATTAGCAAATCATAGTGAATGACTATATATTATCACAAATTATCATTATCCAGGTTAAAAAAATATAATATTACTGCTATGTGCCCCCCCACAAAAAATCCTCTAATGTCTTATTTGGTTGTTAGTCCTTCTTCCTTCTGAAAGGTAGCCAGCATTCAAATCTAACACCATAGATAACTTCTGAATTTTATATAAGTGTAAGGATATAGTATATATTATTTTCTTGTTGTTGTTATTCTTGTTCAATACTATGCAGTCTTCTATACAATTGGAGGCCAGTATATCAGTTTTATCCTTTATGGTTAGTGCTTTTGGAACCTTATTTCATCAACTTTGAGATCAGTAACTTATTTCAGCAATTACCCAAAGATTATGAATATATCTCCAATGTTATCCTTTAGGAGTCTCATATTTTACCTTCATATTTAGAACTATAATATATCTGACATTTATTTCATGTATGGTATGAGGTAAGGGCTCAAGAATTAATTTTTTTCATGAGGATATCTGAATAAACTTTCCATTCCTCACTGCTTTTTTTGTAAATCAGCTGTCTGCATATGTCTGAGTTTGTTCTTAGACCTTCTTTTCAGTTCCGTTTGTATATTTCTCCCTTCTGGTTCATGTCAGTCTCTTAGTTACTACAGGGGTATAATAAGGCCTAATATCTAGTGATGAAGCAAGCTTATATTGGCTATACTTGGCCCTTTGCACCTTCTCCATACAAATTTTCGAATCCTTTTATTTGTTTTAATAATAGCAACAGCAATGAAAAACAAGATATGGGATTTTGATTGGGATTACTTTGAAGCTGCAGGCCAATTTGTCGAGAAGTGACATGTTTATGAAATGATGTCTTCTAGTCCATGACCATGGGAATATACTCCCATTTATTTAAGTCTTATTTAGTTTATCTCAATAATGCTTTGTAGTGTGTGTGTGCAGAAGTCTTACACACATTTCAGTGCATTTATTCCTATGTATACAATTTTAAATCCTTTTTACTTTTGATTTTCCTTGTATTTTACTTTTTGGTGCTAGTACCAAGAGATAAAAATAATTTCCATATACTGATCTTAAAGCCATCAGCCTTGCTAAATTTACTTACTAATTATAAGAATGTATAGTCTTTTTTTTTCTCTATATACAAAGTATATCTCCTATAAATAATTATTTATTCCTTTCTAATCCTTGGCAATTATGAATAAAGCATCTATAAAGGTCTGTGTGAAGGTTTTATGTAGACATAGTTTTCAGTTCTTTTAAATAAATACCAAGGAATTTATGTTAAGAGTATGTTTAATGTTGTAAAAACAAAAAACAAAAAACCCACCAATTTTTCTTCCAAAGTGGCTACAACGTTTTGTATTCCACTGGCAATGAAAGAGTTTCTGTTGCTCCATATCCTTGTCAGCATTTGGTGTTGTCAGTGTTCTGGATTTTAGCCATTCTAATAGGTTTGTAGTAGTATCTCCTCATTTTTTTAAATTTGTAACTTTCTGATGATATATGATATTGAACATATTTTATATTCTTATTTACCATTTGTTTATCTTCTTTTGTGAAGTGTCTATTTGATTCTTTTTCCCACTTTTTAATAGTTGCTCATTTTCTTATTGTTGAGTCGTAAGGACTCTGAATATTTTTGATAGCAATCCTTTATCTGATATGTCTTTTGCTTTCTCCCAGTCTATGTTTGTCTTATTCCTTGGATGAATTACATTGGTTTTAAACAGTAAAACAACTTGCATTCCTGCAATTCACCCAATTTGATTGTGTTATATTAATACATGCGCACACACACAATTTGTATACACACATGTATACACACAATTTGTTAGTAGTTTAAGAATTTTAAACCTTTGTTTAAAGGGAAGGATTGTCCTACAACTTTGATTTCTTATAATGCTCTTGTCAAATGTTAATATCAAATTTTCCTAGCCTCAAAAAGAAGTTGGGAAATCCCACCCCCCCCTTTTTTTTAAACTTTCTGGAAGACTTCATTTTTTAATTTAATTTTTTAAAATTTTTATTAACATATAATGTATTATTAGCCCCAGGGGTACAGGTCTGTGAATTGCCAGGTTTACACACTTCACAGCATTCACCATAGCACATACCTTCCCCAATATCCATAACCCCACCACCCTCTCCCTCCCCCCCTCCCCCTGGCAACCCTCAGTTTGTTTTATGAGATTAAGAGTCTCTTATGGTTTGTCTCCCTCCCAATCCCATCTTGTTTCATTTATCCTTTTCCTACCCCCCAAACCCACCACGTTGCATCTCAACTTCCTCATATCAAGGAGATCATATGATAATTGTCTTTCTCTGGTTGACTTATTTCACTAAGCAAAGTACCCTCTAGTTCCATCCACATCATTGCAAATGGCAAGATTTCATCAAAAGATGGCTGCATAGTATTATATATATATATATATCACTTCTTCTTTATCCATTCATCTGTTTGTTGATGGACATCTAGGTTCTTTCCATAATTTCGCTATTGTGGACATTGCTGCTATAAACATTAGGGTGCATGTGCCCCTTCGGATCACTACATTTGTATCTTTAGGGTAAATACCCAGAAGTGCAATTGCTGGGTCATACGGTATCTCTATTTTCAGCTTTTTGAGAAACCTCCATGCTGTTTTCCAGAGTGGCTGCACCAGCTTGCATTCCTACCAACAGTATAGGAGGGTTCCCTTTTCTCTTCACCCTTGCCAGCATCTGTCATTTCCTGACTTGTTAATTTTAGCCATTCGGACTGGTGTGAGGTGGTATCTCATTGTGGTTTTTATTTGTATTTCCCTGATGCCGAGTGATGTAGAGCACTTTTTCAAGTGTCTGTTGGCCATCTGGATGTCTTCTTTGCAGAAATGTCTGTTCATGTCCTCTGCCCTATTTCTTGATTGGATTATTTGTTCTTTGGGTGTTGAGTTTGATAAGTTTTTTATAGTTTTGGATACTAGCCCTTTATCTGATATGTTGTTTGCAAATATCTTCTCCCATTCTGTTGGTTGTTTTTTGGTTTTGTTGCCTGTTTCCTTTGTTGTGCAAAAGCTTTTGATCTTGATGAAGTCCCAATAGTTCATTTTTGCCCTTGTTTCCCTTGCTTTGTTGATGATCCTAGGAAGAAGGTGCTACAGCTGAGGTCAAAGAGGTTGCTGCCTGTGTTCTTTTCACAGATTTTGATGGATTCCTTTCTCACATTGAGGTCCTTCATCCATTTTGAGTCTATTTTCATGTGTGGTGTAAGGAAATGGTCCAGTTTCATTTTTCTGCATGTGGCTGTCCAATTTTCCCAACACCATTTGTTGAGGAGGGTGTCTTTTTTCCATTGGACATTCTTTCCTACTTTGTCGAGATGAGTTGACCATAGAGTTGAGGGTCTATTTCTGGGCTCTCTATTCTGTTCCATTGATCAATGTTTGTTTTTGTGCCAGTAGCATACTGTCTTGATGATGACAGCTTTGTAATAGAGCTTGAGGTCTGGAATTGTGATGCCACCAACTTTGGCTTTCTTTTTCAATATTCCTCTGGCTATTCAAGGTCTTTTCTGATTCCATATAAATTTTAGGATTATTTGCTCCATTTCTTGAAAAAAAATGGATGGGATTATGATAGGGATTGCATTAAATGTGTAGATTGCTTTAGGAAGCATAAACATTTTCACAATATTTGTTCTTCCAATTCATGAGCATGGAACATTTTTCCATTTCTTTGTGTCTTCCTCAATTTCTTTCATGAGTACTTTATAGTTTTCTGTGTATAGATTCTTTGCCTCTCTGGTTAGGCTTATTCCTGGGTATATTATGGATTTGGGTGCATTGTAAATGGGATTAATTTCTCTCTCTTCTCTCTTGTTGTTGGTGTAAAGAAATGCAACTTATTTCTGTGCATTGATTTTATATCCTGACACTTTACTGAATTCCTGTACAAGTTCTAGCAAATTTGGAGTGAAGTCTTTTGGGTTTTCCACATATAGTATCATATCATCTGCAAAGAGTGATATTTTGACTTCTTCTTTGCCAATTTGGATGCCTTTCATTTCTTTTTGTTGTCTGATTGCTGAGGCTAGGACTTCTATTACTATGTTGCATAGCAGTGATGATAATGGACATCCCAGCTGTGTTCCTGACCTTAGCAGAAAAGCTCTCAGTTTTTCTCCATTGAGAGTGATATTCAAGGTGGGTTTTTCATAGATGGCTTTGATGATATTGAAGTATGTATCCTCTCTCCCTACACTTTAAAGAGTTTTGATCAGGAAAGGAAAACTCTTGTGATTGAGTTTTAGCTTCAGAGTTTTGATCAGAAAAACATTGTCCAATGTTTTTCAGCATCTATTGAGAGTATCATATGGTTCTTGTTCTTTCTTTTATTAATGTATTGTGTCACACTGTTTGATTTGCGGATGTTGAACCAACCTTGCAGCCCAGGAATAAATCCCACTTGGTCATGGTGAATAATCCCTTTAATGTACTGTTGGATCCTATTGACTATTATTTTGGTGAGAATTTTTGCATCTGTGTTCATCAAGGATATTGGTCTGTAATTCTCTTTTTTGATGGAATCCTTGCTTGGTTTTGGGATCAAGGTAATGCTGGCCTCATAAAATGAGTTTGGAAATTTCCCTTCCATTCTGTTTTTTGGAACAGTTTCAAGAGAATAGGGATTAATTCTTCTTTAAATGTTTGGTAGAATTCCCCTGGAAAGCCTTCTGGTCCTGGGCTCTGGTTTGTTGGGAGATTTTTGATGACTGCTTGAATCTCCTTACTGGTTATGGGCCTGTTCAGGTTTTCTATTTCTTCCTAGTTTAGTTGTGGTGGTTTATATTTCTCTAGGGATGCATCCATTTCTTCCAGATTGTCAAATTTGTTGGCGTATAGTTGCTCACAATATGTTCTTATAATTTTATTTCTTTGGTGTTGGTTGTGATCTCTCCTCTTTCATTCATGATTTTATTTATTTGGGTCCTTTGTATTTTCTTTTTGCTAAGTCTGACCAGGAGTTTATCAATCTTATTAATTCTTTCAAAGAACCAGCTCCTAGTTTTGTTGATTTGCTCTATTGTTTTTTTGGTTTCTATTTCATTGATTTCTGCTCTGATCTTTATTATTTCTCTTCTCCTGCTGGGTTTAGGCTTTCTTTGTTGTTCTTTCTCCAGCTCCTTTAGGTGTAGGGTTAGGTTGTGTATTTGAGACCTCTGTTTTTTATTGAGAAAGGCTTGTATTGCTATATATTTTCCTCTCCAGACTGCCTTTGCTGTGTCCCACAGATTTTGAACCGTTATGTTTTTGTTATCATTTGTTTCCATGAATTTTTTCAATTCTTTTTTTAATTTCCTGGTGGACACATTCATTCTTCAGAAGGATGCTCTTTAGTCTCCATGTATTTGGGTTCTTTCCAAATTTCCTCTTGTGATTGAGTTTTAGCTTCAGATCTTTGTGATCTGAAAATATACAGGGAATGATCCCAATCTTTTGATACCAGTTGAGACCTGATTTATCCCTAAGATGTGATCTTTTCTGGAGAATATTCCATGTGCACTAGAGAAGACTGTGTATTCTGTTGCTTTGAAATGGAGTGTTCTAAATAGATCTGTGATGTCCATCTGGTCCAGTATGTCATTTAAGGCCTTTATTTCCTTGTTGATGTTTTGCTTGGATAGTCTGTCCATTTCAGTGAGGGGAGTGTTAAAGTCCCCTGCTATTATTGTATTATTGCTGATGAGTTTCTTTGATTTTGTTATTAATTGGTTAATATAATTGGCCGCTCCCATGTTGGGGCGTAGATACTTAAAATTGTTAGATTTTGTTGGACAGACCCTTTAAGTATAACATAGTGTCCTTCCTCATCTCTTATTATAGTCTTTGGCTTAAAATCTAACTTATCTGATATAAGGTTTGCCACCCCAGCTTTCTTTTGATGTCCATTAGCATGGTGAATTGTTTTCCACCCTCCCACTTTAAATGTGGAGATGCCTTTGGGTCTAAAATGTGGTTCTTGTAGACAACATACTGATGTTTTTTTTTTTTTAAATCCATTATGATACCCTGTGTCTTTTGATTGAGGAATTTAGCCCATTTATATTAGACTAATATATATATATATTAGACTAGTGAATAGAACAGGGTCACCCACTTAATTTTGGAAGTATTTTGGTCTCTTAGAAGAAACAAACTCCCCAAATTTTAAAGAATGAAAAACATATATCAGGGTAATCATGAGGAAGGGATTGAATATGACTATAAAGATGAAAATTTTTTTTTAATATTTCTAAAAAAAGGAGATAAGATAAGTTGGTTGGAAGAATAAAGAAAAGAAAGTGGAGAGGATTTTCTCAGGCTGGAGACTAGAACAAAGCCCTGTGCTAGATTTAGGGTATATTTTGATCTATTAGAAGTTTTATCCCAGTTTTTTTTAGAAGAAAAAACCCTACATGTATACAAAAAATAAAGTTAGATACAATGAAGGATAAAATATGACTATAATAATGAAGATTCAAAAAAGATTGTTTTTATGAAAGGTATTGTTAAGATAAACTAGTTAAAAAAAAGTTAAAAGAGGAAAGAGTAAAAGTTAAAGGAATTTTAGCTTAAGAAAACAAAATTTTAAAAAAATTAATTAACTTTGCAAGACTAAAGAATCATGGGGAGAAAGCCATGAATTCCATGCTTTGCTTTCTCCTCCTCTGGAATTCCACTCTTCTCCTTGGTAAGTGAACTTGGTCTGGGCTGTATTTCTTGCTGATCTTCTGGGGGAGGGTCCTGTTGTAGTGATTCTCAAGCGTCTTTGCCCAAGGCACAATTGCACTTCCCTTACCAGGGGCCAGGCTAAGTAATCCTCTTGGGTTGGCTTTCAGGAGCTTTTGTTCCCTGAACACTTTCCCTAGAGTTCCGGAGGACTGGAATGAAAATGGCAGCCTCCCAATCTCCAGCCCAGAGGAGCCAAGAGCTCGGGACCCCACTCCTCAGTGCACCCTCAGAGAAAAACACTCAATCACTCCCATCTCCCTGGCCTCCTGCTGTGCTCCAAGCTCACCCAGCATGTGACCAAGTATCTCTGTCTCTGGCACACAGACCCACGTGAAGTCTCCAAATCCTGCAGATCCCTGTGCTCTTCCAGGGGGGTCTCCCCAAAATTTGTGGGGTCCCTGCTTACAGAGCAGTGACCTGACTGTGCCACAGATCTCAATTTAAGGTAATCCCAAGCTGAGAGCTCACTCCTTGGCTCCATCTCTGTAGCCAGCTTCCCCACTCTAATACCTGCAAGCTTTGCAACACTCAGATACCCCTGATCCTTCTGTGACCCCGTGGGACCTGAGACCATGCTGTCCCCACGTAGGCTTCATCCTGGCTTAGCCTCTGGAGCGATGTCCCTCAGTGGAGCAAACTTTAAAAGTTCTGATGTTGTGCTCTGTTGCTCCACTGCTTGCTGGGATCCAGTCCCTACCCCCACAGTCTATCTTCCTGTTGCTTTGGATTCACTTCTCCATTGGTCCTACCTTTCAGAAAGTGGTCAATTTTCTGTTTCTAGAATTGCTACTCTTCTTCTCTTTGATATCCTGTTGAATTTGTAGGTGTTTGGAATGGTTTGATAAACTATCTAGCTGATCTTCTGCTACCTGATGTCATTTCAGCCTGCTACTTCTCTGCTATCTTGACTCCTCCCCTGGAAAACTTCATTAAACATCAGTGTAATATTTTTCTTTTTTTTTTTTTTTTAAAGATTTTATTTATTTATTTGACAGAGAGAAATCACAAGTAGATGGAGAGGCAGGCAGAGAGAGAGAGGGAAGCAGGCTCTCTGCTGAGCAGAGAGCCTGATGCGGGACTCGATCCCAGGACTCTGAGATCATGACCTGAGCCGAAGGCAGTGGCTTAACCCACTGAGCCACCCAGGCACCCCAGTGTAATATTTTTCTTATGTACTTGGAAAAACTCGTGGCTGAAACCATCTAAACCTGGAGTTTTTTTTTTGTTTTTTTGTTTTTTTGGGAGAAAGCTTCTAATTATAGACTCAATTTCCTTAAAATATAGGGCTATTCTATCTTTTATTATATCTGTTTTGGTAAGCTGAGTTTTTCAAAGATTTTTTAAAATAGGATTTATTTATTTATTTTTAAATTATTTATTTATTTATTTAGTTAGTTAGTTCTTTTTTTTTTTAAATTTCTTTTCAGTGTAACAGTATTCATTGTTTTTTGCACCACACCCAATGCCTCATGCAATCCATGCCCTCTCTAATACCCACCACCTGGTTCCACCAACCTCCCACCCCCTGCCCCTTCAAAACCCTCAGATTGTTTTTCAGAGTCCATAGTCTCTCATAGTTTACCTTCCCTTCAATTTCCCTCAACTCCCTTCTCCTCTCCATCTCCCCTTGTCCTCCATGCTTTAAATTGGATTTAAATGTCAGATTTATATGCATAAAATTATTCCTAGTTCCTTCTTACCTATTTTTTCTAAGCACTGTATCAATGTCCCTCTTTTCATTCCTAATATTATAATTTGGAACTTTCTCATTTTTGTCTTGAGCAGTATCCCCTCTACCCTTGACCCAGAATTGTTCACTTTGTAAATCCTCTCAAAAAACAAATTTGGTTATCAACCTTTTGTCTGTACTGTCATTTGCAAATATCTTCTCTCATTCTGTGGGTTGCCTCTTTGTTTTCTTGACTATTTCCTTTGCTGTGCAGAAGCTTTTGATTTTGATGAAGTCCCAAAAGTTTATTTTCGCTTTTGTTTCCTTTGCGTTTGGAGACATATCTTGAAAGAAGTTGCTGTGGCTGATATCGAAGAGATTACTGCCTGTGTTATCCTCTAGGATTCTGATGGATTCCTGTCTCACGTTGAGGTCTTTTATCCATTTTCAGTTTATCTTTGTGTACAGTGTAAGAGAATGGTCGAGTTTCATTCTTCTATGTATAGCTGCCCAGTTTTCCCAGCACCATTTATTGAAGAGACTGTCTTTTTTCCACTGGATATTTTTTCCTGCTTTGTTGAAGATTTATTTGCCCATAGAGTTGAGGGTCCATATCTGGGCTCTCTACTCTGTTCCACTGGTCTATGTGTCTGTTTTTATGCCAGTATCATGCTGTCTTGGTGATCACAGCTTTGTAATAAAGCTTGAAATCAGGTAACGTGATGCCCCCAGTTTTATTTTGTTTTTCAACATTTCCTTAGCAATTCAGGGTCTCGTCTGATTCCATACAATTTTTTGGATTATTTGCTCCAGCTCTTTGAAGAATATTGGTGGAATTTTAATCAGAATGGCATTAAAGTATAGACATTTTAACTATGTTTATTCTTCTGATCCAAGAGCATGGAATGGTCTTCCATCTTTTTGTGTCTTCTTCAATTTCTTTCATGAGTGTTCTGTAGTTCCTCAAGTACAGATCCTTTACATCTTTGGTTAGGTTTATTCCCAGGTATCTTATGGTTCTTGGTGCTATAGTCAATGGAATCGATTCTCTAATTTCCCTTTCTGTATTTTCATTGTTAGTGTATAAGAAAGCCACTGATTTCTGTACATTGAGTTTGTATCCACGTTGCTGAATTGCTGTATGAGTTCTAGTAGTTTGGGGGTGAAGTCTTTTGGGTTTTCCATATAAAGAATCATGTCATCTGCGAAGAGAGAGAGTTTGAGTTCTTCGTTGCCAATTTGGATACCTTTTATTTCTCTTTGTTGGCTGATTGCTGTTGCTAGGACTTCTAATACTATGTTGAACAAAAGTGGTGAGAGTGGGCATTCTTAAGGTTGATATCCAGGATCTATAATGAACTCCTCAAACTCAACACACACAAAACAGACAAGCTTATCAAAAAATGGGCAGAAGACATGAACAGAGACTTCTCCAATGAAGACATACAAATGGCTATCAGACACATGAAAAAATGTTCATCATCACTAGTCCTCATGGACATTCAAATTAAAACCACATTGAGATATCACCTTACACCAGTTAGAATGGCAAAATCAACAAGACAGGAAACAACATGTGTTGGAGGGGATGTGGAGAAAGGGGAACCCTCTTCCACTGTTGGTGGGAATGCAAGTTGGTGCAGTCTTTTTGGAGAACAGTGTGGAGATTCCTCAAGAAATTAAAAATAGAACTTCTCTATGACCCTGCCATTGCACTACTGACTATTTACCCCAAAGATACAGATGTAGTGAAAATAAGGGCCATCTGTACCCCCAATGTTTATAGCAGCAATGGCCACGGTCGCCAAACTATGGAAAGAACCAAGATGCCCTTCAACAGACGGATGGATAAGGAAGATGTGGTCCATATACACTATGGAGTATTATGCCTCCATCAGAAAGGATGAATACCCAACTTTTGTAGCAATATGGACGGGACTGGAAGAGATTATGCTGAGTGAAATAAGTCAATCAGAGAGAGTCAATTATCATATGGTTTCACTTATTTGTGGAGCATAACAAATAGCATGGAGGACAAGGGGAGTTAGAGAGGAGAAGGGAGTTGGGGGAAATTGGAAGGGGAGGTGAACCATGAGAGACTATGGACTCTAAAAAACAATCTGAGGGGTTTGAATTGGCGGGGGGGAGGCTGGGAGGATGGGGTACCAGGTGGTGGGTATTATAGAGGGCACGGATTGCATGGAGCACTGGGTGTGGTGGAAAAATAATGAATATTGTTATGCTGGAAAAAAAAATTGGCTTTGTTGATTAGTTTAATGTATACTTCATTTATTTTATTATTTTGTTTCCTTTTGCTTACTATTTTCTTCCTTCTAGCTTGTTAGGCTTTATTTACTATTCTTTACTTTCAAAAGATGAGTAATTTGATCAGTGCTTTTTAATCATTCTTCTTTTCTAATACACATGTTCCTCTAAGATTCCCTTTGCCTGTATCTTACAAGTTTTTTATGTCTTATTTTCATAGTCATTCAGCTCAAGATCTTTTTAAATTTCGATTGTGACTTTCCTTTTACCCTTCAGTTATTTGAAGTGTTTTGCTTAATTTCTAAGCACTTAGACATTTCTCAGTTTTCTTTTGTAAATAATTTCTAGGTAATTCTGCTCTGGGCAGAAAATAAATTCTGCATATTTTCCTTCTTTTCAAATATATTGGCACTTGCTTTATAGCCTGGCCTATGTTAATTTAAGTGAATGTTTTGTGTTGCTCAGCATCTGCAGTTTTTATGTGCAATATTCTTTTTTGTTTATTTGAGGCTGTGTGTGTATGATCAAGTTTCTTAATCACACTGTTCAAATTGTTGCTCT
The DNA here is from genome assembly GCF_011764305.1 of Mustela putorius furo. Classification (NCBI taxonomy): domain Eukaryota; kingdom Metazoa; phylum Chordata; class Mammalia; order Carnivora; family Mustelidae; genus Mustela; species Mustela putorius. The sequence continues at coordinate 7,233,179 of NW_025421449.1, forward strand.
AACTCCTGATTATTGTCATCTTCTACTTTCACTTACTGAGAGACTTGTGGAAACTTACCAGTATGATTGTGAATTTCTCTTTTTACCTCCTTTAGTTCTGTGTGTGTGTGTGTGTGTGTGTGTATATATATATATATATATATATATATATATATATATATAAAATGTCTTATAGGTCTTGGGGAACAAAGTTAGATTTAAGGTAGGTCAAGGATAAGAGGCATTAAATATATGCAGATAAATGGTATATATAATATATAATTATATAATATGTATTAAAATATAATATAAATTCATATATAAATATATATGTAATTTCAGAATTTTTACATCTTCCTGAACAGCTGACTCCTTTATCATTATAAAAGTTTCCCTTTTTATTTTTAGTAATTCTCTGTGCTAATGTCTAGCTTACTTGCTATTTGTTATACATAACCCTCTTACAGTAAGTACTTTTGTCTTTTGTTAAATACTTCTTCCAGTTCTTCACTCTCAAATTCTCTGAATTCTTTTATATGTTTCTTATAAGCTGAATGTTGTATTTTTAATGCATTGTTAAATCTTTTCTTTTAAGGGAAGTATGTAGGGTATTTAACATTTAAAATAGTGACCTCTTAATTTTTATGCAATATAGGTTCCTTCTGACCCATCCTCTCTTTTCTTAATCATCTCTTCTGTTGTATCTAATCTTTTCTTAAATGCATCAATTAAATCCTAGGTTTAAACTGTCTTATGTTTTAGCCTTGAATTTTCATCTGATTCCATTTTATAGTTTTCAGTTCTTTGCTAGATTTCTCATTTTGTCTGCTAAATCTTTAAAATATATGTGATTAATATGTTCAAGTCCATGGCTAATAACTCCAATATCTGGATGTCTGATAACTCTGTATCCTTTATTTATTCTTCTGGACTTTTTTGGCATTTGATCTTGTCTTTTGGTATGCCACATGATATTTCATAGAGTACCTGACACTGAGTGCAAAAATTATGGAGGTAATTTGAGGCTCTGAATAGTGTTATTTCCCTCCAGAGAGGATTTATTTTGTTTCTGGGAGGCACTTAGGGTTGGGAAAAATCACCTCAATCCAGTACATGATGGAGTGAATGGGAAGCTGGGACTTTGAAAGGTCAGATCTATTCCCCACTCACCTCTCCCCCTGAGATATAATTCTTCAGAGCCCCAGTTGAAGGTTTGGAATGTCTACTTGTCTACTTGGGCCTCTTATCCTTCACATAGCTTAAATCTAATTTTGTTCCCTAAGACCTGTAAGATTATTGAAGTTTGGTTCAGCTTCTCAGCTTCTTCATTACAGCCTAAGAATTGAAAATTGCCTCAACGGAAAAAGTGGCACTGGTTTTAGGGACATGTCTTTGTACTTTGATTCTCTTTGTTTCCTTTCTTTCCAGTATCTATCTTATCCTTCCTTTTCTCACTGGCTCAGTAGCTAAGGGCTTCAAAAAAGACTCCTATGCATATTTTTCTCAGCATTACTAGTTTTTCTCAGTGAGAATATTAGCTACAACCCGCTAGTCTACCTCACTTATCAAATTATTTATTCACACTTTATAAACCATGAATTCAAGCTAAATCATCAAGCTAAATCATCAAGATCTCTCTCTCTCTCTTTCTCTCTCTCTCTCTCACACACACACACACACACACACACACACACACACACTACTTAGCTTCACCACATTCTCTCCTCAGTGTGTCTAATCATAAAAATGAGTCTCTTTCTACTCAAGCCCCTCTTTCAAGTCTATCTCTTGGGTGGTTGCCAATGAAATCCTGATAACAAAGTGTTAATTCCTAAGGTGAAAGTCTTCATAAGGAATGCCTGCATTTTATGAACATAGCTGTTCTGGAGGCTAGCAGCCTTTGACAGAAGTATCTGTGGTGGAAGAATAAAAGTAACAAAGTTGTTCTTGTTTGCTTGGCTCTCAGTGATGCCAAAGAGGCATCTATCTGCATCACAACCAACATTGTCTTTCCATCTCCTTCCTCCATCTGAAATGCTTGCTCTTTCCAGTACACTTATATTGTTTCCCCCTCATGTGAAAGGGGCTTGTTCTCCTAAACCTCTGCAAAAGAACAGAAGAATTTAACCATCCATCAGTGCTGCCCAATACATGGGCAAATTCAGAAAGTCACTTTTCAGAAAGTGACAACCTGTTTTATCAAAAATGGTCAATAGGCAGAAAGAGGTATTTTTTTTTCCTATGTCCTGTACTATAAACCAAGTACAAAACAAAACAAAGCAAAAAAACTCCATGAAAATGGGGAATTTAAAAAATGTAAAATTGACCCATTTGTTAGCTGTTTGACCTGGAAAAATTCATTTAATTTCCCTTAGCCTTGATGTTTTCATCTACAAAATGGGGATGACAATAATTTTCACTTCATAAGGATGTTGGTAGAATTATATGAAATAATACATGTGATTATTAATTAATTTTTCTGTATTCAAGGAAGAGTTTGAAATAAAATTACTGTTTAAAAATTAATGACATGAAATTCTTTTTAAAGTGAAATACACTGTTGAAAACTTCTGCTTTTGACATTTTGTGGCAGATGGAAGTCCTCCTTTTTACTTAAATCAAAATCTCATGCTGTAACATGGCTAGCATGGTTATTCCCATTGCTCCACTGTTGGCTTTTCTTAAATTGTGGATCTTAATTAACTGAAGGGGTATTGCTGGACACTAACAACTAGAAATGACTTATCCAGATATAAAATATGAAGCCCCAAGAGGTAAAGGAGAGTGCTTAAGACCAGTAGACTGGGGGTCTCCTGACTTCTCGGCTAGGAGGGAGAATGTTACAGAGTATTCCTTGATTCCAAAAAAGGAAGACTGTTTCCTTTGCTGTGCAGAAGCTTTTGATATTGATAAAATCCCAAAAGTTAATTTTTGCTTTTGTTTCCTTTACCTTTGGAGACATATCTTGAAAGAAACTGCTGTGGCCAATGTTTTCCTCTAGGATTTTGATAGATTCTTGCCTCATGTTGAGGTCTTTTATCCATTTCGAGTTTATCTTTGTGAATGGTGTAAGAGAATGGCCAAGCTTCATTCTTCTACACATAGCTGTCCAATTTTCCCAGCACCACTTATTGAAGAGACTGTCTTTTTTCCACTGTATATTTTTTTCTGGCTTTGTCAAAGATTATTTGACCATAGAATTAGTTTCTTCTTCAGACTGTGGTCTCTAACCTTCTGAATGCCGGTGAGGACAGTCAGTATGTGGTGTAGACAACCAGATAGGTTTCTTTGTGATCCCAGGTCCTGGCTCACCTTCTACATGGAGTTGTCTTCTGGTCTTTAAAAACTCCATCCTATATTACATTACTTTCTGCCATTACAGTTTTCTTTTATGTTTTTTGAGAAAGCACCAATGACTCTGGATTGGATAAGGACTTTCTAATAAAAGTATTTTTGAAATTGAAAATATAAACAACTGTCATATTTGAGAGTCTGATCTGGTAACATCACAAATAATAGTTATGTCTGACATTTCTAGGGGGTTTTTCTCTTCATGGTCCATATTTATTTGCATCATTGACCTGCAAAACAGTTTCAAACATGTTAAGACTGAAACAGTAGCAGTAACTGCCATTTACTAAGTATATTTTCATTTCCATACTAATTCTTTGAAGTGGACAATTTATTACCTATTTTAAAGAAGGGCAGTTGAAGCTCAGAAGGCAAAGAATTTGCTCAAGATCATGAAGCCAATAATCTAGGTGGCCAGATTTTCAAGGCAGTTTGTTTATTAGGCAACACCATAGTCTTTCCACAGTACCTTTCCACAGTACCTTACAATTCTTCTACATGTAAAGAGAAATTTTGCCTTGACTAAGGAGTTCTCAGATGTATTACCAGCGGCTGAGTCAGGGGTGGGTGTTTAATCTCTTAAACCTTAGCCCAATTCTTTTTCTACCAACCATACAATTTTACCTCGTTTAGTATCTCAACTTTTGGATATGGACACACTGTGAACTTCCCAACTGCATAAATGCATTCGAGATGCTGCAGGGGGAAATGCAATGCATGAGACCATCTAATCCCAATTAGTCAATCTAAAATTCTAGTATCTAAAGAGTTACCATTTCTACTATATATGGATCACCTATTATGTACAATTTCCAATTCAGAAAAAGAAAGTTTGAATCTCTGTATGGTTTTGTTATCAATGTCACCATTATTTTTGAGCCATTGGTGTCAGATGTTGAGGAATTTGAGTTATGATAGTATTAATAAGAGAGAGTTTGGACAACCTCAGGTTTGTTTTTGTTTTTTTTTTTGGTTTTTTTTTTTTTTTTTTTTTTCTATTCTGTACTTCTTATGTTGGAACCGAAACACTACTATTACAAGACCAAGACCAAGGCAGTTTCTGGAGCTTAGAAGACTTCAGTTATTCCTTCTTCATCAAATTTTTCTTTGTTGAGGGAGAGGTAATCTAGGAAGTAGCCAATGTTGGATTGTTGTGATACTTTTAATGGTTCATTTTCTCCTCTTTATAAGCTCATAAATCCCTCTGAAAGTAGAACATGTGTCCAGGGCTAAAGTTCAGATGCTTATCTCAAATCCATCTGTGGAGACTGACTTGAGTTTGACTTCACAATGACTCATCAAAGACCCATCTTTGGTGGGTCCATGTTAATTGTGGCAAGGCTGGAAGACCTAGAGACTTAGCCCAGATTTCTCTCCTTGATGTTCCTTTCTTTCAAAATTGCCACTAGAGCTCCTCACTCTGGCCTCTCAATATGAGATACACTTGGGGTGAATGGGGATGACAAATAGGCCAAGGATACAAGGAAGAGAAAGAGTGACTAGTTGTGTATCTCAGCAGTACATGAAGCTTCTAGCATGAGTCTGATGGTGAACACTTAAATAACCTGCTATGTCCTGAACAAAGAAATCACACTCAGAAGCACTAAATCCTAACATGACAACCCTCTGCCACAGAGACCCAGAGAAACAAAGGGACAAGGATCTGAGAGGGGTTAATTGAGGGTGAGGGGAAGCTTTACTCTGTTATCAAATTGACCCATTTGTATCCCTTTACCTTTCTCCCTTGAGTCATTCTCAACCCACTTGCTAGGAAATGGACCGAAACTTGGTGTTAGATGGGAAGTAAGCAAGACAATTGCACACACACGAACACACACGCTACATGAACATGCCACCTCCCTTCCCTGAAATCTGAGGATTCTATTAACTAGTTCTCATTGTCTGTGACAACCAAAAAGTAAAAATGTGGGGAGTTAAAAAGAGAGAGAGAGAGTTACAGCTTCTAAGCCGAAGTTGCATTATTTTTTTCAAAAAACTGTGATGTCATGGACTTACCTCACCTTTAGTGCAGCCAAGCGAATAATGTGTACTGAGCTTTCTATCATGTACCATTATAATTAGCTCTGTCAGGTCTTAGCCCTGCAACCCTCATGCAGATAATATGATAATATGTCTTCATAACCAAGTGACCTTACATGCACAATATTTCTCCCCTTATGAAGATTGCATGTCAATAAAGTAATTGAGTCTCCGAGGCTGCAGCGAGGGAAGATTTAGATGATTGGACGTGCAGAGCAGTGATGTATGACCATTATTATTCCTCTTGTCAGAGAGGCGCGTACAAGCGAGGATGGCCAGAAGATGACAGGGATGACGGGTTGCGTTTCATTAAAAAAAATATTGCTGTTAATCACCACTCTATTCTTTTCAAAGTCACTGAGGAAAGAAACTCTTTTTTCATTTTAGCTTGTGATGAACATGCAAAATGGGAACACATCATAAGGCTTCTAGCCTCAACCCCTCACAGGCTGTCTTTCTTCCATTGCGAAGGGGGCTAAATTCAGACCATAATGAATAGACCGGCACTGGGAGCGTGGACAGGAGCCACCCAATTTCCCTGCTGTAGGGTTCCTTGGGTTTCCATATGCAGAAGGAGTGCTGGCTGGGATGCAAGTGCACTTCCTCTCCTCTCGGCATTGAGGGAAGCATGCTCACAGCTCTATAAAAAGAAAACAAATGTGAAAGAACCAAATCGGAGACAACTATTTTTACTTGAATTAATTTGTTTGGACAGTTTTAACACTTGGAACACTTATATTTCCATACTTTATAAAAGCAAACGTGCTGTTTCTCTAGCTATAAATTTATCTTATGATATCATAACAGCTGGAAACTTGTAGCCTGGTAGGATTTTGCTTCATATTTAAACAGCTTGAGAAATATGTTGGAAACAAGGTATATTTTTCCCTATCTCTGTGTGTGTTTCCCTATCTCCTCTTGATTTTTGGCTATCCTAGGAGTGTTGGCACTATCACTTGGAGGGTATCAGGGTTCCAGGATTTCTACTAGCAAGGCATTGTTAATTTCTGCTCCCTTGCAAACATCCTTCCTATAAATGCTGAGAACATGCTATAAATGCTAAGGAACTTCTTCCACGGGTGTTAGAGAATCTTTCCAAGGGGAAAGAAAGCTAATAGCAAAAGCATTTTTGTTGGCAAAAGGGCTTCTGAAGTCTTTAAATCTTCGTTCATAAGTAATTGACTAAGATCTAACAGCCTTGAAGGAAAAGAAGCTGACGGTATCACTTTTTAGTCATAGTATTAGCCTTATGATTTATGGTGTAAAATTAGCCACTGCATCCTCTCATTACGGGTGTTGAGTGATTTCTCCAGGCCAGCAAGAGAGACTAGTATGGAAGTGAGAGCTGGGTTTGTGTGTCTCATTGAACCCTACTGTTTCCTCCCAAAGATACATGGTGAATGCTTTTGGGGAAGGGAATGTTATTTTTCTTTCATTTTCTCAACCCTCTAAAAGAAAAGACCAAACATAAATAAATAACTTGAAGGAGCTTGAATGTTGAGAGGAAATGTTAACCCACAGATGACCCAAAGTAGCAGCATAGAATATAGTTTCAGATGGAGTCAGTAAGTGATTCCAACCTCCTAACTGTCCCACAACCCTCTCCTCCCCCTAACCCCCCACAATCTCTCTGCAAATCCAAGGCCAAAGACTTCTGATGGTTTTTCCATTGAATAGTATCTGGTGTAGAGATTATATTCATTTCCCAATTTGGACAAGTTTCCCCTAATAAATTCAAAACTCCCTAATAGATTTCAGGGGTACTAGGAAAACTGATGATTTCAAGTTGATACTCCCTGTTCATATGCTGACAGTGAAATTTTACAAGTGGAACTTCATCCCTTTAGTTCAAGGCTTTGGTTGCTGGTAAAAACAAAAAGCAAAACATAACTCTCCTTGAGAGAACATATCATATTAACCTACGATCAGTTATTTAGGTCTGGGTGAGAAAAAAAAAAACTGATTATTTTCTGAATACTGTTAAGAAGAGAGTAAGCAACATATTAACCAAGTGTCTTGGAGGGTAAGTTTACATGTGTAAGGGGAGATGATAGGGAAAGGACACAGATGCAAAAAAGCCTAGAACTGGGAGCTTTATGCCATTGAGAAACATTTCTGTTGACTTTAGAGTTTGCTTGAGCCCCACCAGAACTTAATTCTCTCCTCTCTCCTCATCCATGTTCTCTCTTCGATGGCGGTAGCATTAGAAGCATAGACATCAGAGACCCTGCATGAGTTCAAGTCCCAGTTCTTTCCACTTCCCACTTCTGGCACTTTGGAAGCATACTTAACTTCCTGTGGCTCAGTTTTCTTATTTTTAAAAAGGGGTAATAATAGTACCTTCCTTTAGGTAAGCAGTTATAAATGGAACATTCTTAAAATAGAGCAAAGTGTTACATAGAGCAAAGTGTTATAAATGTCATCTTCTACTGTTATCATACCCAGTTAATGACTGGTGATAGTTGAGAGTTATTTGTTGGTCAAAAAAGAATTCCCTGAAGTGTGTGTGTGTGGGGGGGGAGTCTTCATCATCATTTCTAGAACACTTGGAGAAAATGGAAGTTGCTTGACTCAAGGAAAATGACATTTAGTCATTGGCTAAATATTCCTCTTAACCTTCCTCTGCTACCTGCCCCTCTTGGGTCCTTTCCCTTGTGTGGATAGAATCCAAACTTGTCTCAAAGGTTTTTCTCTGAACCATAAGTATTTTGTTAATTTAATTATTGTGTGAATTGACATTATATTTAACCCTTGCCAAAGAATAAACTTTATTTTTGGGGGGGGCTGTGTCCTTGTGGCGATGATCATGATGATGATAAAAGATAATAGATCCTAAATCTATCAGATATGTTAGGAACTATTTCCAGCATATAATTTTCTTTTGTAAAACTTGAGTCGAGGCTGATTGTTTTCAAACATCCTCCCCATTCCTCTCTACTTTAAGTCCAGTAGGTGTAAGAATATGGCAGAGCTATCTACACTGCAGTGGGAGTGGGTCCGGGGCCCTGCTTACATGCTCTCCCTTTACCTGTTCTGTCTCTACACAGACTTCCACTGAGCTCTAGGGCCACTGATGACAAAAAGAAAACAAAGGGTGCAAAAGAGATCATTCTAACAGGATGCAAATCCACATGCCCTCCCTTCCACCTTCCCGGTCCCCCTCGCTTTTCCCAGAACTACATTGGCGCTAGAAGGGAGCTACGAAATGACCTGCCCTGTGGTTTTCACGCTGTGCTATGTGGAACTGGGCTAACCCTTCAAAGAGATGTGTCAGTGGCTGAAGAAGGTCATGCAGGTGGCCCAGTAGGGTTGGGCCACCAAGCCTGGGCCTGGCATCATCCATTTCAATTCCACTTTCCTTTATTTTATATACTGGGATCTAATGGAAAAGATTGTTTAACTAAAATTTGTACTGCTACCATAACAACAACAAAAGGTTTTAAGATCAGTGGGCTAGTCAGTCTTGTTCATTGTATAGATAAGGGTGAGGGTAGACCTGTCCTTGGCCTATGGTTACTGCTGGTCAGTCACAGGCTGTGTCCTTAACATTGCTCTTTGGAATCCTAGCCCTTTCCAGTGATAGGGGCTTTGAGGGGCTGAAGGCTCTCACCTGGACCCTCCCCTCTCTGTGCCTTAGACTGTCTCCTGAATGATGGTAGCACAAACACATGGCTGTTCTGGCAGTTCAGTGTCTATGTCCACCCCCACGGTGGCTGCTCTGACTGTCGTCACGGAGGGCAAGGAAGAAGGAACAGGAAGATGAATGAGGTGCTAGGGGAATAGAAGTGGGAGGCAAGGGGCAGAAGTTGAGCCACATTAACTCACAAGTGCAGGTGAAGAACCCACATAATTTTGCCCTTGGCCTTCAGGGCCTTGGCCATCAAAGGAAGATTGAGATCTCCCAACTCAGTGGAGCTCTGTTGTGAGTGAGCTGACCATTCTGTCAGTGGGCCTGGATTCCCGCTAACAGGCATCAGTGTTGATGGGCACCCCTGCCTGGAGCTGCCAGCCTAGCAGCTTGGATCCCTTGTTCTTTATTTCCATCCTCTCTCCCTGTTTTCTGTCACTGTGTCATGTCAAATCATTGTCAGGTGGCAGACACTGCACCCCCCAAGTACAAAGGTATCAGGTTTCAGGACACAGGCTGAAATGAATATAATAATGGGAGCCAGAACTAGGCACAGACCACTTATCAGGCAAGGAAACAGCTAATAAGTGTTGTTAGAGGTTTCCATGGGGGAGGCCCTGGGGTACATTTCCTGGACAGGCAGGTGTAGCACAGCCTGTCCCGGGGTCCAGTTACAGACAGGCTGGTGCGATTAGTATTGATGCCTGTCACTTTGTGGCTGCCGAGCTGTTGATTCTGTGAAAGACCAAAGGCTCTGGTTATCTGGTAATCCACACTACTCTCAACAACAGCGCTGGGGAAATTGGGGAAACAGAAATAGCCTTTCCCAAGGAGTGACCAAGGCTGTGGATCATGTTGCTGGCTTGTGTTTTCCTCTGGCTCGACCCTGAGATTGCTCCAGCCTATTGTTCACCTCCACCGCCAGGCAGCCATTCTCCTTTGTTGTGGAATCAAATTCTCCCTCCCTTAGAGTGAGGACTCCATGTCCTGGGCCAGACACAGATATAACTAGCCCTTCTTGTGGGACAGTATAGGAAATAGAGTGCTTTTGTGTATTGAGGCAGAAACTCAATTCTTTACCTGTGCTAAAGATGTTTCAAGTCCCTTTAAAAACATAAAAATTAAAATCCTAAAGGATTAGTAACAGAAGAATAAAAAACATAATTGATTTCCTTACATAATTCGTTTTCTTGGTGACGTTTGCCTTCTGAGCTCCTTTTCTCTTTCCTCATTCCAGAAATTTAATATCTTATTTTTCCAAAGCATCAGTGTCCTGATTATAATGAACTTTGAACAGACAGGTCCCTCTTGCTCTCTGAAAAAAAGACGGAACTCCTGGGCTTTGTTACAATTCTAATCTCACTCTCTACCCATCTAGCCTTCTCTTGGCTCCATTTCCTTCTCCTCTGTCTTTCTCTTCCCCATCCCTCCCCCAACAAAAACTGGAAAAAGAAGTGGCATGATTGCTTTTTTCTATTTTATTTAAGGTACAAACAGGAATTGCATGTGCACAGAATATTTCAGGAGGTACGTATCATCACTTTGTCAACCCATCAGTCCATCCATCCATCCATCCATTCAATAACCTCTAGTGGACAATCCTCATCAGTCAGACTCTGGCTAGATGTTGAGGAAACAACATTGAATAAGATGAATTTTCATCTTCAAAAAGCTTTCCAGTAGAAGAAAGACACAACTATCCTGGGTACGAGAATGCACTGTGTGTGTGTGTGTGTGCGCACACACACGTGTGCACATGTGCACACGTACACAAAGGCATGCCCAGGCCTGTGCGGGCACACACACACACGCGCGCACAGATGGAAACACACTGCTACCTAACTTGAAGTATCTGCTTGACTTTGGGTATTTCATTTGTTTGTGAATTAATTAGCAAATCTTTATTGCCTGCTAATAGCTAGGCATTGTGTTAATATTGGGTTTATAAAGAAAAATAAGATAGAGACACTTTTTTTCTTAATCTTTTCATGGAAAGCAGTCTGGAATGGGCCCACCCAGGTTTTCTGCCTATGGACTGCCCCACTCTGGTCCTCCATTTAATGTTATGCATTAATTAAGAATAGCTTATGCCATACATTTGTTCCCAGTTCTCAAGGAAAGGAAGGTATCATCAAATAGTCACTTACAAAGGAGTTTAGAGATGAGCTGGTTTGAGGCCCTCTTTGTACAAGTGAGAACATGGAGGTTCTGGTGGAGGTGAAATGATTTCTCTGGGTCACGTGGGAAGACAGTGGAAGAATTACAACTTGGCCTTTGGGTTTTTTGCAAATTTTTTCCAAGTATGGTGTCCCAGTCACCCAATATCCTAACTGTGTCTCTTTTTTGAGGTCTGCACAAGTTCACTCAGGCCACTAGAGGATGACTCAGCCACCTGAGGCCATTGTGTGACACTTCTCAGAGCAAAAGGCACAGACCACCTGCAGGGAAAGGGCTAAAAGGCAACCCAAGACTCTGAGCCAGAAGCAGTTCATGTAGGTCAAGCACTTCACCTTCCTGCTCTTCAGAAAGGCTCAAACAAGAAAAAATTCAGAGACTGAATGCCTGGGTCAGCAGGTGATTACATTTTCAGCATCACACTTCCTTCTTTTGGGAGGTTCTGCAACATCACCCCGGCTTATGTTGTCTTTGGTGAATATTCCTCACACAAATTATCAGAGCTCTGTCTTCCCAGAGGGGTTGGCCCGTGGGCCATCAGTTCACCCAGCCACCCCAGTTCTCAGAAGCTGATTGTCCAAAAACAAAATTTAGGAATGAAGACTTCTCTCATAGGTCCTTCTTATGCTCATCTTTCTGGCAAAGACAGTGGAGGGGGGGGAACGACTGAACTGATCACAAAAACAAAGATTATACTCCAGAGGCCTTGTTAGGCCTTGAGAGAAAGTGGGTAGACTAAGCAAATGCTTTACTTATTGGGATGTTGCTCATTTTCCCAGCTTTTACTTTAATCCCATCTGTGGCCTCAGAAATAAGAGCAGCCAATCCTAGATCTTAGTTATACCACAACGTCCTAACAATTCTGTGTGCCGAGAAGCGCTTATATGGGCCGAGCCCCTACCTCTGTGGTTTCACTACCTGATAGTCCTCAATGTTCTCTTTGTACAAGCAAGTGAGCTGATGGGTGCAGTGCTAGAAGGAATAAAATGGAGGCTAGTTTCCATTTCCTGCAGCTGCTCCAGGATGCAGAAGGAGAAGACTAATGAATACTTGGTGGAAATAATACTTGGTGGAAAAAGAAGCATGTGGGGGGTGGTTTCCATTGCCGTTGGGCTGTGTGAAACCCCTCCATGTGGTCCCTCCAGCAACTCGGATCACTTGGAGTTTGGCCAAGTGCAGGAAGTTCCCACTGCAGGGCTGACACCTAACCCTGCTACTTCACCTTCTCACTGTGTCCCAGGGGCACCCTTGAGCACAGAGGTGGGGGTAGCATTGTGCTTCCATCTTGACTTCTTGCAGTGTCAGCTGCTGAGTGCCAGTGACAAGATGCCGACTCATGAGCGGGCACCTTGGGGCCCTGCAGAGTCTGTGTCCACAGAAGGGAAATCTACGTCCTGTGCTTCTCGCGCCCAGGCAGGCACTCACAGTTTCCAGGAATAAACAGGGACATGTCTAAATCTGTCTTGGATATTTACTCACTTTATCTTTGGCCATGGAATGTTGACAAATATTCAATATGGTTGAGTGACCTTCTGTAGGTCAGAGCAGGCTCCATTCTGATTGAGTTTAGGAAACTCATAAATCTGGCCAAGCCTTCGATTTGTCAGGCGAACAGTGCTTTGTTAGCAGACACTAACAGCCAGAACTGGAGCCCATGAGGGCCCCTGTATTCTTTCTCTCTGCATTCCTGAGCTGCCAGGTCCCCCAGCCCCAGGAACCCGCTCCTCAAACTGGTATTCATTGGTTTGTGAACACATTTTCTCCTTTTTGTGGACAGAGCTTTTGGGTCAAGCCCTGTGGGACGCAGACCCGATGGTGTTTTAATTCTAGCCACAGGCTCATTACCTTGAACTTTCGCAATCTAAATAAATAAACATACAAACCAGGACAAGTGAGAACAGCTGAAAGTGCTAGAAGGAATCTGTTTCAAATGTTGGACCGAGGGACGGGTCCAGGCTCTGCCGGTTGCATTCTTTTGCTTTAACAGCTCAGGCGACCCGATAACCAAGTATCCTTGTGCAGCTGTTTTTCTGTAAGTTGTAGAATTTTAGAGCAACAAAGGGAATTGGAGATTATCTTCACAGATGCGGAAGCTGATGTCCCAAGAAATTAAGTGATTTTTCCAAGGTTAAAGAGATACTGGTTGCCAGAGCAGAGATAAAAGGAAAGCTTCTCCTGACAACTTGGTTTTTGTTTTCTCTTTTTGGTGGGCTTCACAACCCCCCACCCCCACCCCGCCACCCTACCCTTTACCCCCGAAGAATATGTTTATTGCAGACCTGCTGTGCTCAGAGTTCAGGGGCGGTTTCTCTGGGTTCAAGGGTGTGAGTAGATCATGATCCATGAACTCAAGCGATGTACACCTGGTGAGAGAGACAGATGTGCCAACAGGTAACTGTAAAACCAGACAAAGAAGATGAGACGATAACACACAGAATCTGGTGACCTCAGCACCAAGCCTCTGTGTGACAGAAAGTGTGTGCATAGAGGAGGCACACACTTTTCAAGAAGGAGCCTTAGGGAAAGCAGAGTGGGTGCATTGCCTCCTTTCCTTACCGCCTTTAGGATGCTTGTTGGATTGAATTTCTGATAGGCCACACCTCTGGACTGAGTCCCCCTTCTCCCACCAAAGTCAAGAAAGAGGATTATTGTTGATGCTTCCTGTAGAACAACCCTCCCTAAGGGCTTTACCTGCTTACTTTCTTTTATCCTCACAACAACCAAGAGGCAGGTTCTATCACTAATTAACACACGAGGAGACTGAAGATCAGGAAAGTTAAGTGATTCCTCCAAAGTCACCCAACTTGTCCGAGGCAGTGATCTCTTCACTTTTTGTTAGTGCAAAACAATGATGTCCTTGGGATCATCTCTTTCCAAAGACATGATCAAAATGCAAAAATCGCAGTGTGATCACAGCTCCCAGGCAGGCCTGGAGCTCCTCTGTGCTGCCTTCATGTCAGAATCAAGAATTTTCTTTCTTGGGCAAGAACGGATCCGTAGTGGGGCAGGGTCAGGGTAGGGCTTTCAAAGCAGTGCCACATCAAATGGGGCCCCAGAAGGCTTAGAGGACCTTCGTCAGAGGCTCTTTGGGCATTTTATGGTTGGTTGAGCTTTATGACCCAAAAGAATCCATTATATGTTTTATTTATTGCGGACCTGAAATGCCAAGTTTTTCTTCAAACTTACAATGCTTACTGCATGACAGAATTATTTTTCATTTTTCTTTTTCTTTCAGAGCCTTGGAATCCTGTTAGGAAATTTCTAGTACAAGCATTTGGGGGAGATACCAGTACTCAGGTTGGGCATCTGGGAGAGATAGACAAGCTCTTATTACAGCATGGAGGATGGGGAGATTACCTGGCCAAGTATCATTTCAGGTTGTGGCAGAAAGAGATTAGCTCCAATTTATCGCCGCTCACATTTTCCTCTTTTCTCCCCATTTTCTGAGTGTCATGGAAATGATATTTGTGAATCCCAGGGGCCTCTCACAGTGGTGTCAGTTTAGAGATCTTCCCAGATACATCTAAATGTGGACATAAAATGTAATGGGAAGAAATTGAAAAAATATCTGTTTCTTGATTCTTTATTACTGTGGAGTTAAGAAAGCTATTTCTCATGCTGTTTCACAAATTTGAATCCAAATGTATATGTTAATTTGTATTCCGATGGCTTTTGGATGATTCAAACATAGAGATATTTTTTTATAAAGTTTGTCAATTTTCTGGCAATTTTATAGATATATATTCAGACAATGTATATGTACACACTTGCCTTATGTACATATACTTATTGTCAAAATTGAGCCTAACCGACTATGATGGAGAGTTAAAATCAATGCATATAAAATGAATACTTTGTATTTGAACTCAGTTTTTTAACAATATAAATATGAGTGAAATTAATTTTTGGCTGCTTACTCCATTAATACTTTGCCCAAATTAAATTTGAGTATGACAAAGACAAACACACAAATTTTTCTCCTGGACTAATACACTCTCTGTGACAGAAAAGCACACAGGTAGATTTCAAGCTCTAGAAGAAATGACTGCAAGCCCCAAAGAGAACGTTTTTAATTTCATGGAAAATTTTGTGAGGCAGGAATGCTTAAAGAGAGCTATGTGTGATATTTAAATGTGTGACATTAGCTTATTTCCTAATATTGCTAGTAATTTTACTAATTAGTTCCCATTACCTAGATTTGCCTGAGCTGTGGTTGACTGGGTTTGGGGTGCTTCATTGTTAATGCATAAGCTTTTCTTCTAATTCAGAAACACTGTTCTTCCTTTGCACTGCTCAATTCTTAACAAAGAGAGGGTCCAGCTGAAAAATGTGTCCCAAGCCAATTTAAAAGAAAGACACTGTCTCTAAAGGTTACCAGGAATTCTATGAATTCCCTAATCTCATTCAAGTGGGTGTAAACGTTGGGGCTAACCCCAGAGCAGCCTCTGGATTAGACTCTTCTCGCCTGGGAGACAGGAGGGTTAGAAAGGCTCATCGGTCTTCACTCTGAACACAGACTTTCAAAGTGTCATGGCCTACCTTCCACACACCTGAGAGGTGCTTGCCACAATGACAGTAGCGGTGCCACCCCCTGAGGTTGGTGCAGGGGTGTGGATGGAGGGGGGTCTTTTGGAGCTCTCTCCTGGTACAGGTTTTCCCCTCTCTTGGAACCTAGAGCATTCCTATGAAAGCTTTCATAAACAAAGATAAAATTGGGAGCTTATGAGCTATAGTCCTTAAGTTCAAGTAATTGACTCTCTAAATAGTTAATTAAAGATATAAATGGCTAAAGAATCCAGCATACTTTATGAGCCAATGATACCAAGTTGTAGTAGACAAATGCTTATGCATACTGCAGAGGGAGAGGGGGCAGCACAATCCAGGAAGGCCTCCTGGAAGAGTTGGAACTTGGGAAAAGCTCACTGGCCATGTAAAATTAGATGATGTTACCTAATATTGAATGAGAAGAATCCTATCATCTGTGGACAAATTGACTAAGCAGCAATGCATAACTCTTCAAATGCTGAAAAAATCATCTTCTGTGCTCATGGCTCGGGATGATAACAAATTGAAGATGTTTCCTCTTGCCCCAAATGGCCTCCATTTCCCCACTACGCCATCTAAACACAAAATACTGTCAGCAGTCTTGTAGTTTTGCTGAGGTTAGGAGAACTGTCTTTAAGTGGCTTTGTTACCGATCTTAGACAGGGCAGTTAACTTCATTTAGTCTTATTTCCTCATTTATACAATGGGAGGACTGGACTGGATGATTTCAGATCCTTTTCAGTGCGAACACTCCATCTGACTCAGTTAACTACTTCTCATTATTATATGACTGGAAATAGGCCAGGTCAAATGATGTCCCTTCAAGCATTACCATCAGATACAGCCGCATGCTGTAAAGATGGATATTATACTGTTCAACTTATCATCGTTAGTTCCCTAGCCTTAGAATGGAATGCACCGTAGTTCATATCTGTCATAGTTAGTATTTGGAAGTCTCAAAGCCTGTGAGATTATTCACATATTTATTCCTGTGTACCGCATATGCCATCCAACGTATCCCCTTCATCATGTGTCTATGACAATATATTGAACAGAAAATCTCCATCAGCTGACTCTGACAGAAGTGTATTATTTACAGTGGTGTCAAAATGTGCTGCTTATAATTGACTGGGCTCATAATAAGCCAACCTAAGAATCTTTTCTTCTCATATTCCTTCTCACTGGTAAATCCTCGACTTGTGCTTCTTCCATCAACAACTTCTTCATTATTTACAGAGGAGGGAACATCCCCCAGATGTTGCATGAGTTATGTTATAGGGTGGCTTTTCATCTTGGGATGGTCTCTCTCTCTCTTTCTTTTTCTCTTTCTCTGACTTAGGGTTTTGCTTAAGGCAATTAAGGGTAAGGGAAATCAAGTCAACTGGAATCTATTTCTCAACAGAATATACTGCTCAGTTTCTCCCAACTTTGGGAGACCATGTGGAATAACCATTAATAGTTACATCGTCAGCTTCAGTTTTTTGTCCTCATTCTATCCCTTACTGAGATCACAATCTGAACTAAAACCAAGAGTGGGATGCTTAACTGACTGAGCCACCCAAACACCCCGACAAGTATTTCTTTTTTAATTCAATTGCTTTTCACAAACACGTGGTCCATTGACATTTGAAAATAGCACTCCAAAATTTTTCCAGATGTTCATGGCAGCAATAGAATGGCTGGCAGATGGGACATAGCTGCCATGACCGTGAAAATACTGCCTCCGTGAGCATGGTGCCACACAAACTTCACCTGTGCGTTACCCCCTCCCCCAACCTCCACCTTTATTAAGGCGTTTTCTTTTCAGAGAGGTTTAAGGTTTACACCGAACTTGAAGGTATGGAGATTCCCCATATATCCACTGCCCTCAAACCTGAGTAGCCTGCCCCATTATCAACATCTCCCACCAGAATGCTACATTTATTACAACAGATGAATGTATCAACACACCATGTCTGGTATGGCTAGTTTGGCATACAGATGCTAAACCTTTCAGGCATACATTTGTTCAGTTTATGGGTCTTCCTATTGTGCATTCTCTTACAGTGCACAATAGAATGCTACAAGCATTCAAAATGCTTATGGCTCAAGCTGGATAGTGAGTAGCTTTCCACTGATGGTCCATGGTCCGCCCCCAACTCCTGCATCACATCTGTGGGTGATGCTTAGGACTCTGAATGAGAGCTTGGCTCCTGTCTAGAATTCTCAGTTTTATTTCAGTACTCTGCTGACCAGATGATACTAGTTAGCTTTTGGGGATTCTGGAACAGCAAACACACGGGACCATGGTATTTGTAATAGCTAGTATTATATTGAGAAAAACTAAGGAAACTTAACAGAAGAAACCTTTTCAATATCACTTTGCTAGCTGTCAGTACAGTGTAGCATAGAGTTTAAAGTGTTCTATCCACATTTATGTTTCGACCACAGCTTTGCTTCCTCCAGACATGGCAGATGGAATTTTTCATATACTTCTCACTTTCAGATATCTAGATTTTAACTTGCCATGGGTCGTAAGGTGATATTTTGGCATTTTACAGGCTGTCTTTGTTGGATGCCAGAGTACTTGAAATCTTTTGGAATAGACAAGGAATTTTTGCTGTGAAAGCTTGCAATTAAAATCAGCCAATTCAATCTTCTTCCTTTTTGGTTCATTCTTTTTTTCCTCTTGGTTTTTATTTCATTAAACATCTTTCTTGGGGTGCCTGGGGGGTTCAATCCCTCTTGAATGTCCGACTCTTGATCTCAACTTAGGTCTTGATCTCAGGGTCATGAGTTCAAGCCATGCACTGGGCTCCATGCTGGCCTACTTCAAACAAACAAACAAACAAATCTTTCTAATTACATTCTGGTTGCTAATTATTTATAAAGCACATGAAAATAACAGGCTTCACTTAAGTCTGACTTTGAGGAAAACAGCATGAATCCTCTTTCTGATTAAGAAATCCCTGTCTGTGATTGCCCTTGTTGGATGTCTTAAAACTCAGGGAAGGGAGAAATCCCATAGAGGGTGGGCTGATGGACAATCCATGTCTTCTACTTGGAGGAAATAAAGCCCAGATGGAAGGCTGAGCAGATGAGTCCCAGCACCTTCTATTGGTATCAAACCTGAGGACAGAATGGAGAGTGACTCCTCAGGACTCTTTGTTCCATGAAAGCAAAGCTCTTTTTAAGTGTTCTCTGAACTGTGTTTGCTTTGCCTTTCATCCTGGCAAAGTGCTGGCTTAATAGAATAGGGAGTTGAGGGGTGAGCCTTTTCTCTGATAGAGACCTCCTTCATACAATCTTAACCTCATAGAAAGTCCCTACTGTTTCAGAAGACAGTGACTTTCGTCTCTTTATTTCAAGACCCCTCCTCAGCTCAACCCAGCAAATGAGTACAAAGTACTTGCTCAGAACAAAGCTGAAAGAGTAGACGCTACTTGACAGGAATTGCAAAAGCTAATGAAAGTGAGAAGGGAAAGCTGGCCTTGGGCCCTGGTCTGAGTTCAGTGTGGGTGTGGAGAGGCGACTGTTCTCGAAAAACAAGAGAAGTTGACACTGGATGCAAACCTCATTTTTTTAAAGGGCAGCACAAAGTAATTTTCTGAGTAGCTCACTCAAAGGTATGTAGCTCGGCATGTTTAGAAGACCTTTCTATTTCATCTGGTACTTTCTATTCCTTGTGGTCCATTCTTTAGCCCAAGGAATCTGTAAACTGAAGTATGGGTGTGTTTACTATTCTAGCCAACCATGGGTTCAGGATGCTCTCAACTCAGAACTCACTTCATCACTTATTGAAGGAGAATGGGAGACTCAAATTTTGGGTTCCAAGGTGGTACAATAATATTAGCCACAGGCTAAATGCTATTTAACAAGCTGAGATCAGAAGGAAGGAGAAAGGGAAAAAATAATTTGATGAGTATGTCCTTTTATGTGTGTATATATATATAAATATATTAATGTATTTATAATATGCTGTATGTGTATATATCTTTATCTCTCTCTATATCCCCACCCTGTGTGTGTAGGGTGTACCTACTAAAAGCCAAAGTACAGTGCAAAGCTCTGTGGGAAGAATTTTGTGGAATAAGGCAGAGGTCCTCTTCTCAAGGAGGATAGAGAGGGATGTGGTGATAAACCCCTTAACTATTCCAGAAATGCCTTTCTCTATGATTTGGTAGGTGAACTAAGGTAACTTATCCCTGGATTTTGTGATCAATAAAGAACCAAAATCAGGTATCACATTTGCCCTGGTCAGTTTTTCTCCTGAAAGGCAATGATAGTATTTCCAGTAGTATTGCCTGTTTTTAGGAAGGGTTTCTGCTGGTACCTACCCAGCACAGTACCTCTTTGCTGCAGCATCTTGGCAAGAGCAGGTTCTGACTCTGAAGCACTAACATTCTTCAAGGCTCTGACACCCCTCTGCTTGCTTCTGACCCTGCAGACGCAGGTCATCACGGATGTTTATGTGTCTGTTTCCAAACTCAGGACACATGTACAGCCGTAAATCCTTCATTTGCCAAAGTTAATCACAGCCATGTTATAGCTTGTATCATTCCAACTGCCCATAGGGAAAGCCTTGAAAATATAGATGGGATTTGTTCTCCCGGAAATAAGCTCAACAAACCAGATTGGTGAGACTACACAGAGGAAGAAGTCAGAGTCAGGGTCCCTCCTTGGATAATATCCTCTTCCAGTCCTGTCAAGGACCAAACTGAAGACATGCTTCCATTCCCAAGGAGAGACTATGGACAACTTGGAGCTGAGGGAAGCAAGGAAAGGTTTTGTTTGCGCTTATATTAAACACTTTAAAAAATAAAGTACAGATGAAAATCTAATGAATGTTACTCATATTCCCACCATGAAAATGAAAAAGTGTTAACATTTTATCCTGTTCACTTCAGATAATTTTTATTAAAAATATTATTTAAATAATATTATTAAGAAATAAAATATTTGGGAAAAAAGGAAGACTCTCCCATTTCCCTTGCTGGTCCCATTCCCCCCATGAGGTTCCCCAAAAGGAAACACTGTCATGCTTTGGTGTGTACATAGTATACTTTTTTCTTTTTTACTGCATACACACACACACACACACACACACACACACACACATCCACAGATAGTATGAAACATTGTTTTAGTATCTTTAAAAATTATTTCTGTATCTTTTGACAACCTGTTTTTATTTGATCAACACTGTTTTTGAGAACTATGCATGTTGATGTGTAAACAGAGTTCATTCATTTTGACTCTTGGGCAGTCTTCCCTGATACCAATATAATATGCTTTACTGATGCATTCTTGTCCACCATTTCCAAATTTTGCTGTTGTGACAAAGCTATAATGCACACTCATATATGTCCATCCTGTGGCAGAAATGTGTAAGGTTTCATTTTTATGTGTTTTGACTTCTGTTTTTTGAAGCTATATACCGAAAATTGGTATTTTTAGAACTATCTCATTATTTATTTCCAAATGGCTTTCCAAAGTGCCTGCAGTCATTGCCAACCCAAAGTGTTTGAGAGTTCTTGTTTCTCTGCTGTCCTTTGCAACACTCAAAGCCTGTATCCAGGCTTTTGCTTTTTCTTTTCTTTTTTTCTTTTTTTTGTGTGTGTGCTAATATCTTATTTTCATTCTTAACTATTTCTGTGTTCTTGATTTCTTAATGATTCATGTTAGATTTTTATATGTTTCATTATTCCTTTAAAGGATTGTCTTTTGTTGATTTATTTTTTATCTTTTTCTCGTTGTTAATTTTGCCTCTTCTTTCCTTTTGCTTTCTGTAGATTTACTCAGTTATTTTCTGATTTGCAGTTAATTTATTTATTTTCATTATTTTAAGCTTAAAATCAATTTGCTTTTGTCTACCTCTTTCTCTTTAAGTATTGCCTTAACTAGATCCCAAAAGTTTTGCAGCAAACCTTTGACATTTGTAAGTCTAGATATTTTTTAGTTCACATGGCAATTTCCTCTCTGCCCATTAATCATTTAGGAGTTTGCTTTTTTCTTTGTCTGTAAATCATGTCTTTCCTGTCTTTTATTGTTGGTTTCTAATTTATTGGCATGTAGTCACAAATACGATCTGTTTGATATTCTATGAACATTTGGGAGGGTTCATTTGAACCCTCACACCTGGCACATTTGTGTAACTCTATAAAGTATGCTAAGAACAAACGTGCATTTTTTGTTTTCTTCAACTCCCAAACTTGCTTCTTGCATGGTCTTCCTCTTCTTGGAAAATGATGGCACTCATTTTTCTGTCCCATGGGTCAAAAACTTCAGAGTCATCTCTAACTCCTTATTTTTTCTCCCAGCAATGTGCAATTTATCTATATGTCCAGTTGGCTTTGCTTTTAAAATATAGCTTGGATCTGACTATCGGAACCACTTTGACAACAACACCATAACTGTGGTCTATGTGTTGCAGTTGGAACTGCTTCCACTCAGGTAAACACTTCTTGTCATTACTTGCCAGCAATGAGAATGGTCCTTTAAATATGTAAATCAAATCATGTTGTTCCTCTGCTCTAAAGCTGCCAAAGTCTTTCCATTTCTTTAAGAGTAAAATCCACAGTCTCTGCCATGGCCTTTACCTTGCCATAAACCCCATGATCTACTTTCCTGTTACTCTCTGATCCTATTTTAGGCTAGTCTTTTCCTCCCTTTCTCTGGATCACTTGATGTTGCCTCAGGACCTTTGCACATCTGCCACAGACTCATCTGCCTGACATTTACATGTGTTGCTATGCTACTTCACGCAGGTCTCTACACAAAGGTCTTCCTGACTATCCTGTTTCAGATAGCACCCCAAAATATCCTCATTCCACCACCACTTTTTCCTTTTTGTGTGATTTTCTCTCCCCATCTTCCTCTGTCCCTCTCCCTTACTCACCCTCTCAAATAAATAATAAAATCTTAAAAAAAAAAAAAAAGGAATGAAATCTTGTCATCTGTGACAATACAGATGGACCTAGAGGGTGTTATGTGCATTTTTTTTTTTTAGGAGTTAAATCATCCTCTAATTGTTGATTTTGTTGGATATCTTCTCAATCCTGTTTTTCCTTACTGTTTTTGAGTTTTAGCTTTCTGTTTGTCTAGAGTAGAAGTTATATTTTAAAATTTTTTTAAATTTTTAAATCTAGGGGTGCCTGGGTGACTCAGTCAGTTAAGCGTTTGCCTTCAGTGCAGGACATGATCCCAGGGTTCTGGCATCCAGTCCCACGTAGGGCTCCTTGCTCAGGAGGGAGCCTGCTTCTCCCTCTCTCTCTGGCTGGTGCTCCCCCTACTTGTGTTCTCTCTGTGTATCAAACAAACAAATAAATAAAATGTTAAAAAAAATCTTTAAATATCGATCAGAGTTTTCTGATTTGCACTCGCTACTGTGTGGCTCTCTGAGAATCTCAAACCAGAAACAGGTTTTATGTTAGTGGGCTGGGATTCCTGTCCCATCATGATTGGTATTACGGATATTGCATATCCAGTACTTAATATCTTATCACAAATCTGCTCTGTGGGACTGGCTTTGCTCCTTCCTATTTCATACATACATGGTTTGATGCAATCCACAGCCCGACCTTTCTCAGTAGTTTTCCCCTACAGGTTGGGAGACCCTACCAGACGCCAGTTTTATGCTTTGAGTCTGGCTTGTGATTCTAATTCAGCATTTAGTTCTTGATAAACTTCTTACTGCCTTTGTCTATATTTATACTTAGAATTCAACAATACCATAGTTACAGCTTTTACTGCTTGCTGTTTTTTTGTACTTTTGTGGTGTCTGGAGAAATTTACCTTGTGTTGGGTATAGATACAATTTCTAATTTTCCCTGCTCCATGGGGAGCCTGCTTCCCCCTCTTCTGTTCCCCCTGCTTGTGCACGTTTTGTCTGTCAAATAAGTCAATAAAACTTTAAAAAATAATATAAAATAAATTTGCTTTTTTATGTTATTTTGAAGAAGAGATATTGAATATGTAGATCCATAGTGCCATCTTGGTAAGAAATCTTTTATATTTAATTTAAAAATTATTTTGATTGTAGAAGAATTCAAGCTTATTATCAGTTTTGGCAACTATAGAAAAGTATCCAGAAAATATTTAAGTAACCAGTAATAATTATAATTAATATTTCAGTGTGTTGTCTAAATTTTGCTTTTCACTAAGTGGGATTCACAGTGAATATTTAGATTTATATCATTCTCTGTTATTCCAGACATTATAGGGTGGATTTACAGTGTCATTAAATAATCTTCAAAAGCAATTTTGTTAACAGCTCCTTAATGTCCCAACATATGGAGGTACTATAAAAACATAAATCACCAAAAATGTTAATATCTCTCATAGTATAAATTAACATGTAATTACCGAGTAAAAGTATGAATATTTTTAAGGTACTTGATACATAGTGAAGCATTTCTATCTAAATATGGTATTTCTAGTTTATATTCCAATGGTAGCATAACCATTCTCTAGCTAGTACTATTATTTCTCTAACTTTACCTGTTTGAGAGATGGAAAATTCTGTTTGTATGTTTGTCCTTTGAAAAATTCCTGTGTCTGTCTGTGTATTTCTATTTTAATTTCTACTTAAATTTTTATTTCAAATAGAATTCTAGGTTTCTTTCAATTTTTGGTTTGCTAAGAACCAGTTTTAATATTTCTGCTTTTTGTAATTTCTGCATATATGGTCTTCTTTTCTCCTTCGGATTTTTCTTATGTGTATTCTTTTACTCTGTGACTCCTTTGGCTGATTATTTAATACATTTTAGTTACCTCCTATCTATTCATAGCCTTATATGTTTTATTACTGCTGTATCTATATTCTGTAAGCTTTGACATGTATATACTTATTTTCATTATTTCCAAAGTAGGTTGCAGTTATAATTTTATTTACACTCTTTGGTCCAATCATTTTAGGAAATTTCCAATTTCATTTCAATTTTGTTAAAATTTTTAATTGTAATTCTAGTTTTATCACATTAATGTTTGAGAATATTTTTTCTTTAAAATCTTATCAAACATATTGAGTGAATGGTCAAATTTTAAATGCCATATGGGTATTAGAAGGAAGCCTGTATTTTCTTTTTGAAGAGTATAAGGATATGTATGTGTATGTATGTAAGTTTATATATTTATTCACATTTATACTATTCAAAGGTTTCATTCCTTTTAATATTTATTTAACCTATCATAGGCTGACAACTGTATGATGTTTCTCAACTCATTATTTCTGGCACTTTTTGGAGTATATATTTTGGTGTTTGTTGATATTATTATCCTCCACATAAGTTATGTGTCCATTATATCTTTTCTGCATTGGGTTTCTTTTATTGGCACAAAATGTTTTCTTTTTCCCAGGCTGTTGCTTCCTGCTTGGAATGTTGTAGCTCTTATTGCCTTCTGCAAGACTTTCCCTCATACCATTATTTCTCTTTTTAAGCCATTTTTAAATTTTACTTTAATGTTATTAGTGATCTGTGTCCTTTGATTTTTCTAACACAAATTATTACTAATATTTATGCCATTTAAGTCTATTGCTATAACATTTGTTTGGGTTGAATTTTGTCATCTTTCATAATGCTTTCTTGCTTTTTCTTTCTTTTATTCTAGTCTTTGTCTTCATTGTATGTAGATAATTTGTAAGACTGAAATCCTTTCCTTGATTTTACTAGTGGTGATTCTTTTGCTTATCAAATGCATATTAAAGCGGTATTTGTCTATCCAATTCAAGAACTAATTCCTAATGAGGAATTCAGATTATCTGGGCTTAACCTGACTTTCCCCTTTTCTGTATTTACCAGTTACTCCTTTTATCTGTCATTAGGATATCAACATTTTATCATGAAATTCTGATTTGTTTTGCATAGACAACATCTTTTCAGACTCTGAATTTAATTGTGGGCCCATGTGACAGTTCCTCATATTTGATCTTAAAAATTAATTGGTTTCAAAGTTCTTTGCCATTTCTTTTATACTTTAAGTGTTAGAGTCTTGAGTTCTTGATTTCTCTTTATCAGTTGACAGGTATTCATTTTTTGTGCTTTCTCAGGAAGGAAACATGAATGATTTATCTTTCATGATTTTAAGCTTAGCAAAATGTCTTTCTGCCAACTTTTCATATGAACAATCTAGATATAAATTTCTCAGGTTATAAACTTCTCCAGTCACTACTCTGTACAAATTGTTTCATTGTCTTCTGACATTTGATTTTACAAAGAAGGGTGAAGCGCCATATTTTGCTACTTTAGAGATAAGCTTTTATTCTTCTTTTAATTTTTGTAAGACTTTAAATTTACCATTGAAATTGAAAATGAAATGAAACTTCTTTGATGTTTCTTGTCATTTAAAATTTTATTTTATTTTGTTCTTCCTAAGCCCTTTTACTTATAAGTTTTTATAAGTTTTAGGTTTATGATGGTAAATTCTCTGTTGTTTTGATTTCCGTCTCAGTAACACCTCTCTTTACTTAGATCTAAATTGTCTTCCATGTCTTTCATTTTCTCTTTATTTCTTTTTCTCCTCTAAATATTGGGAAATCTTTTCCAAAATTTTTTTTGACATTATTCATTTAATGTTTTATGATGTCAGTCCTGCTTTACTGTCTCCAATATGGATTATCACTTTACCACTATGTTTTGGGTTTCTTTAGCTACTTTCTTAATTCAGTCAGCTTCCTTATCATCTCTTTGTTCATTTGAGAACAAGCTATCTTTTGACAATCTAATCCTTTTCAACAGAGTGAGTGTGTTTTTTGCTATATTTTTTGTATAGCAAATAGACGTGTTCTAAAATCTTTTGTCTGCCTTATCTGAAATCATTTTTCAGATATATCATCTTTAGTAGGAAAGATTTTTTTCCTAAGTGTTATTGTTATCGTTTTACAGACTCTCCAGTAGCAGATGTGTATATGTATTTCTACATACTCATCTTTGAATAGGATTACTTCTAGCCCAGTACCAATGGGCAGGCTTTATGGATTGTTCCTTGCTTTAGTCCCACTCTAATCTGAAAGGAGTTTAATCTTGAAATTTGAAGTCATGTCACTTAATCCGAGATGTTGAGGAGGAAGCATTCCTCTGTATGAGTATTCTGAATTGAGTTGTATATACTTTCAGTGACAACTGAATATTTTGAATAAGCTAGACCATCAGAGAGACTTTTCAGTTTTTCTTTCAACAGTGCTACATGCAGACTATGTTCATCAGTAGATGCTTCTCCCAGTACTCTTTCCTTACCAATTGTAAATCTCTTCTGCAGGGGGATAATCTCTCTCCAAAATCTACCCCTATTTTCTTCATTGTTTGATTGGCAGGGTGTAATATGAATGGTTATAGAGAGAGAAACTGAAGAGATTGGAAATACAGATTACAATTCTAGCTCTGTATAGCTCAGAAGTCACTTATCAGATGGATTATCAAAGTAGTGATAGAGTGGGTGGTGTCTTATGACATAGCTTAAACCAACTGGTTTCCCTATTCCACTTCTTCAAATATATATAAGTGTGGAATAGCATTCAGTTTGGGGGAAGCATATAATAAATGGTAAGCAGCCCTAAGGTTCTGGGTCAGGACCTCAAGGCCATCCTCTTGTAGAGGGGATGTGGGGACACCATATGGACCCCAGACCACTTACCTCTTTTTTAAACAAAAGAGGTAATCATCTACCTGTTTCTGCTGCACCTGAAGTGTTTGAAAGTCACTGAAATATTATCAAGTTTGAAGTTTACTCCAACTCCTTTAGAAGGCAAATAATGTGAAATGTAAGATGAACACTGAATGACCAAAGATGTCAGGCCCATAAAGATGAGATCAGAAAGCAGAAAAGGCAGGAGAGCTGGTGTAGAGGTGTTGAGTAGAAGATCTAAAATAAAGCCAGTATAGTTGGAATGTAGTAGGCTGACAGAAAAATCATGTGAGACCAGAATGGAGAAAGAAGCAGGGTCCAGAAAAAAAAAAAGTTTTAAGTGAGAGTAAAGAGTTTGTATTTAATTAAAATTTTATAAGAAGTCCCAGGGAGAGGGGCTTTTATTTTATTTTTATTTTTTTTTATTTTTTTTAAAGATTTTATTTATTTATTTGTCAGAGAGAGAGAGTGAGCAGGAGCGAGCACAGGCAGACAGAGTGGAAGGCACAGTCAGAGGGAGAAGCAGGCTCCCTGCAGAGCAAGGAGCCCGATGTGGGACTCGATCCCAGGACGCTGGGATCATGACCTGAGCCAAAGGCAGCTGCTTAACCAACTGAGCCACCCAAGCATCCCGAGAGGGGCTTTTAAAGTGGTGAGAATAATGAGTTAGCAACAAAGGTTGCATGTTTTGTTTCATTCATTCACCCATTTTTTATTTGTTTATTCATATTTTCTTTCATAAACTGAATAAACACACATTTATCAAATACCCACTAAGTTTTAGGTACTCTGATGGGGTTATAACTTAGGATTCCTAATTGCTAATATGAGAGTATTTCCATTATGCCATGTAACTTCTCTACTCAACAGGACACTTTGTGTGAGCAGGGTTTGCACTTTTATATATTTGAATCTCATGTTTTTTACAGTACCTGGCTTATAGTGGTCCCTGAATAAGATGGCAAGTAAAGATATTAATGATATTAATATTAATGATAAGTAATATTACATTAGATACATTTAGAGGTCTCTGGAGTAAGGGAGGAGTGTTTCTAAAAAACAGTTAAGATAGTCATCATCAGTGACCAGGCTTCCCTACTGGTCAGAAACCCATAATGTCTTTGCAGGACTGATCAGTCAGTTGGACACACTGAATCTTTCAATCAGGCTAAATCAGCTGCTCTTTCTATAGATAGATTTGTTGGGTCTCTGCCACATCAGATTTGGTCATGCTGACATAAAATAGTCGGGATTGGTCTCTTTAGTTGTCAACTAAATAGTTTCTTGTATATGTTTAATGAGGTCTCATGGCTAAAGTATATATGAATTCAAAGAGAACTCCAAGCCCTCCAGCCTACTGTGGCTTTCACAACATACACAGTCTTCTCCTAACATATATTCCCAAGATCTTCAACAGTGGAACATCTGTTTTACTTTGAGGTAGCTATGATAAGCATCTGCTTAGAGGAATGATTTGAACAAAACCAGGGCACATTTGTTTGCCATGTTATGGATTATCTAGTCTTACATTGTTTATGAATAAATCATACAGGATGGATAAACTGGTAACCACAACAGCATGTTTTATGCTAGGTTTAAAACATAAATTTATGCATTTGTAAATTTTTTTCCTGTAGAAACTAAAAAATTTATGTTTTAAATAGAAGATAACATGGATTTTGACTATAGCTCAGCAGTTGGGTGCACAGATTCCAGAAATTCCTTTAGTAAATTAGAACCCAACTGGCTGATTGAGGGCCCTAGTGTTCACAACTGACATTTAATGCACTAAGTATAAGTAAGTCAAAGATAAAAATACAGTGTTGTATGAGAAAAAAGTAATACACATTCCACATTTGTATAATACTTAACATTTTATCCTCAAAACTCATTTTAAAAATAAGAAATGTAATGAAGGTTCACAAAGGTTCAGCGACTTCTTAAAGTCACACAGGCAATTAGTAACAGTCTGAATTGAAAATCACATCTTCCTATTTATATTCTACTATTCTTGGCTTACACAACAACTGCTTCATTAATAAGTTATTTTGAAACCACATTCAGGGGCTCTCAGTGACATTTAGGTATGAAGCTGAATCCATAACATCCATTTTTAATGTTTTGATTTGATGTATATAACAATTCCTAGGAAGAATCAGGCATAAGATGGAGGAGAATGATATACAAAAGATTGGTGGTTGGGTTATTGCATTAAGGAATCTGATCTCCATTGGCTACTACTGAATGACAACATTGTCTATAGAAGAACTATTCATTGTGTTGCTTCCATCATTAAAGAAACAATGTTTTTAATATGTATTTTCCTGTTTTTAACTCAAACCCCTCAAAATGTAAATTTTGGTCACTCAGAGGCTACATTATTATTTGTCCCAACCTGGCCATCCTAAATCATGCAAACAAATTGAAAACTAGAAATAGTGAGTAAACATTAAAAAACAAACAAACAAACAAACAAAAACCCATGTGTCCCTTTAAGCAGAAAGAAAAAAAAATGACCTGGTGAGACATTAGAGTGAATTTGGTCTGCATTCACTCAGCGAGAGGCAAGCTGTTCTCATCCCTCATGACTTTGGCTTCTCTTTCATTTGTATTTTCCATTTCCTTTCCCTGGGCCAGATGTGTGGATTTCCTTGTTGTGCCCAGTGCCGGAGTAGACTTTTGTGGAAACTGCCAGGGCTATTTGTAATCTCCTGGCTTTTCAGAGATCTCAGATGCTGAGAAGAACAAATTCTGATGTTTCACAGCCACAGGAAGAGGGGTCGAGATGTTGAGAGAAGGACAATTGGGGTGGAGTTTTTACATGTGTTTCTCCTTCATGGAGAAGCCAGGGCGGGGATCTGGTGTAGCTGAGGCCAAGTTGTATTTCTGCCCTCTTTTTTCCTTGCGGCTTGGGAGAGCAGCCATGAGGAATGCACAGTTTTAGTTTGGACCATGATTTCCTCATCTTACAAAGCCAGGGTTGGAAAGGCCAGGAAAGGTCATGTTGCTCAGCTTCCCATCAAAATCAATTTTTTAAAAAGATTTATTTATTTACTTTAGACAGTGAGAGAGAGAGAGAGAGAATGCACAAGGGGGAAGGGCAGAGGGAAAAGGAAAAAGAGAATCTCAAGGAGACTCCCCACTGAGCATAGAGCCCCATAAAGGGCTCAATCCCAGTACCCTGAGATTATGACCTGAGCCAAAACCAAGAGTCAGACACTTAACCAACTGGGCCACCCAGGTGCTCACATCCAAGTCAATTTTAAAGTCTGAAGGTGAGAGTAAGAGTGATTTTTGTTCATACAAAAATTGGTCTCTTAAAATGTAAAACTGCGTGCTGCCCTTCGACACATCTGTGGCCATCCAGAATTGCTGAACATTGTAGAACTGAGGTAAGGGATGTGTCAAAGGACATTAGTTCAGCTTCTCATCCGGTGTGAAAATCCCTTGGTTGTAAGTGAAAAACAGGGCATATATTGGTGATATTGGATTGCTATGAAATCCTGAGGATCTTAAAATGCTGTTTAACCCCAGGACTATAATAGGTGAATCCTGCAGTCTGCTAGTCACTGCTTCCTACAAAGTGCCAAGACAGATGTATTCATAGAGACCAAAACAAGATGGGGTAAGACTTTAATCCTAGCCAGGGACTTGAGGAACATGCCCCAATAAAAAACACCAGTATGGGCTAGTATGGATTCCACAGAAGACTCCCTTATCTTAATCCTTATAGGCCAACTTAAGGTTTATACTAGAACAAAAGAAGGCCAAAAGATCTCATCTCTCTATATCCACTCCAAATTTAAAATCAGGTTGTAAATTTTTACCACTGTGCTGTGAGAAAATGTTACACATACTGCATAGCAGCAGGGGAAAGCACAAGAATTAGTGTGCAATCCGTTGTGTGACAGGAGTACATAGGGAATGAGAAGGCAGGCGTGTCTTCTGGGACCATCTTATGTAGATATATCACAGAGAAGAAAGCCTGTAAGGAGTGGGAGGAAGTGTCCCAAGTGATATACCTTGCTACTGTGGCTGTGCAGAAGAATATGGTAGAAAGGAAGCTAGAAGGACCACATTAGCTTGTATGGTCCAGTGACTCCAGCTTCATGTACCATACTGAAGAAAATGTTTTCTTACCTGGCAAATCATACTAATATTCCTCCTCTTTCTCCTTCAGGTAGAAGTTGAGGGGGTCAAGAAAGGGTAGGAGTGTTCCTCAGAGACCACATCCTTGCACAGCATCCCTACCATAAATAGCCATCCAGTCTCCACACTGTTCCCGATGCCATTGTTACGTAGGGGACAATAGCCAGATCCAATCCCAGCTTTATGCTTTGCGCCTGGATCACACTTCTACAGTGGGATGTGTTGAGGCTATTTCCCCACTCTTTTTACTTAACCCACTGAATATGTTTTGTAAGAGAGCATATCTCAGCACACTGCCTCACTCTCAAGTTTGAGACAAAGAGCATGCTCAGTATATGCCAGCTTCTCAGAAGAAGGAGAGGTCAGTCCCTGAGCTGGAGCTTCTCTGCTGCTATGAAAGCAATCATGGAGGACACAAGATGTAGCACCAGAGCCAGCTACTACTCAGATGTCCACTGAAAAGATACATAAAAGAACATTAGTTTAGAACTATGGCTAAGTAAAATGTCTACACCCTTTTGAAAAGAGAGCTGCTCTGAGGTGAGGATGTCTTCCTATTTTACTCAAGTAGCTACTTGAAAGAAATACTTAGTTTCTTTGTGCACTGTGAAAACCAAGAAGACCTTTTTGAGAAAGTTGCATGCATACCAAAAAAAAAAAAAAAAAAGCAGCATTTTAAATAGTAATTTGAAATGTTGAAACACTAAATAAAAAGTGGTGATCTGATGTACCCAATCTATTTTTCCACCTTCCCATTGATAGAATTTTTCTTGTTCTTCACCTCTTTCTTCCCTTCTCTTTGATTTTTTAGTTGTCTGAAATATTAATCCTGCAAAAGTGAACTTGGGTAAAATTGTTTCTGTTTTGATCCCTGCTTTTAATTTATTAAGGAACACAAAAGTTAAGCTGAAGATATGAAGTTGAGTTGTTCTTCAAATTGTATTCTTAGCCATAACACCGACCTTGAACATTTTCTGCAGTTTCCTAGATGTCTGGGGATAGTCAGTTGCATTTCATTGTGTCCAAGAACCATCATGGTCCTGTCCTTAGCATTCTTGCAGGCTTCTCTTTAGTACAGACTAAGACAGTACTTGATGTCGAGCTCTCCCTGGGAAGGAACATTCAGGGTTTGGTGTTGACATTTCAAAGTTTAATCCTTTCTCAGTTTCTTCTCTCTGCGTCAGCCTTAGTTCAGGTCAGGTACAATTGATCCTCAGTATTTCAGTTGATTCCATATTTTCAAATTTGCCTACCCACTAAAATCTGTCTGTAACCCTCAAATCAATACTCATGGCATGCCTTCATAGTCATTCACTGACATGCACAGAACAACAAAAAATTTGAATCTCCCCACAGATGTGTTCCCAGCTGAGGTCAAATAAGGTCACACTCTGTCTTCCTGTTCTAACTTTCACACTATAGGCAAATGTTCATGGTCTATGCATGGCGATGCTTTTCACATTTTTGTGTTTTGGCTGATGATTTTGAGGTTTCAAATTGCCTCCAAGTTTAGTGCTGAAGTGCTGTGCAGTGTTCCTACTTTAAGAAGCCCACTGTGGGGCACCTAGGCGGCTCAGTGGGTTAAGCCTCTGCCTTTGGCTCAGGTCGTGATCCTGGGATCCTGGGATGGAGCCCTGCATCGAGCCCCGCATTGGGCTCTCTGCTCAGCGGGGAACCTGCTTCCTCCTTTCTCTCTCTGCCTACTGTGATCTCTCTCTATCAAATAAATAAATAAAATCTTAAAAAAAAAAAAAAAGAAGAAGAAGCCTACTGTGACATGCCTTCTGGAGGAAATACATGTGTTAGATAAGCTTTGTTCCAGTATCAACTGAAACGGTTTTTGTTGTGAGTTCAATGTTGATGAACCAATAATATATTTAAACAGCTTTCCTTTAAACACATCACACATAAAACAAGGTTATATACTGATGGTTGGTAAGCTTTCTGTGACCAGAGGCTTTCAGGAATCCAACCCTGTATTTTCCCTAAGAGCAATGGATTGCTACATTGCTCATTCAGTATTTGCAGAAACTTTATAGGAAGTAACCACCTTAAATACTAAGAAATGACTAATTGTTTAGTGGGTATTTTCTGTAATGATAAAGATAAATCTTATAGACCCAATATGCCTACATAAGGATGTGAGCATATGATGTACTGTGTCAGCCTCATCTCATAGTAAGGGACATGGGAGAACTCTTTCCCCCACCCCAGAACTCTCTAACAAGCCAGAGAGATATGCATCATTTTCTGGGCCCTTTCACTTGGATCATAGCTTATTTTTTTCATACTCCTAGTGCTTTCTAAAAGAATGGCTGTTTAATTAAAAAAACAAAAACAAAAACAAAAAACTTTTTGGCCCCACCGTTATGTGTACATGTGTAATCAGAGGACTCAGGGAAAGGAGCCACCCTACTCTTCAAGACAAGGGTGGGTTGTTGAATTTCATGTTATATCTTGACATCGCAGTAAATCTCTGAACCTAAACCAGCTTGCATTGGATATTTAATACTGTTTTTATTTTCAGTGCTAATCAATCATAGAAGAATGTGCTGTTATTTTTTAGTTTCATGTAAACGTTTAGATGAATAAAAACAGCATATTGATAGCTTATGCACAGACAAGGTTATTGGTAATTTTGTCTAATTCTGTGTGTCGATTGATGTGGCCATTCCAGCTGCTATGAATATGGAATAAAACTGACATGACATTTTTATTTCCTGGCGGTCATATGTGAAGATAGATGGGATATAGGGGACCTTAATCTTTGTCTCTTGGACAGGAGGAATATCAGACACAGTTCGGAAGACCCCTCAGACCAATGCACTGTTGAATCACTCATTGGAGACCCAGCTGCTGGGGGGGCCACATAAATCCTGATTGTGAAACTTTTTTGGCTCCAGTTTCATTTTGGGTTTTTTTGTTTGTTTGCTTGCTTGCTTGCTTGTTGTTGTTTTAAGAGGAAGTTGTTAGTAGGCACTTTACAAAACTATCAGAATGCATTACTATAATTTGGCCCTTAATGCACAGACCCCAGCGAGAACATTTTCCTCAGCCTGCTAGGCCTACTAGTCCAGATGGAAACTTTGCAGCTTCCCCTCTTCTGACTGTGAATCCCAAGTGTCAAGACAGAATAGCAATAAGCAGTCAGTAAATGAAAAGGTTTTCTCAGGCCCCTACAAGAGCCTAGCCAGATGCACATTTCTTATTCCTTTTGGTAAATAGATTCAGATTTGGTATGATTCAGCGAACTAAAAAATATCCCCTGCTCAGAGCTCGTCACTGCCTGCTAATTACATGAAGCTTAACAGATCCTCCTCATACAACACCAAATAAGGGCTGGCTGGAAATCAAAACCGCCTTGCCAGGCACTTTGGATTTTCCAAAGGAACTGTAATGTTCCTAGAAATGTTGATTAATGGAAATGGGGAACTCTGTGGACTGGGGGTAAAGCCCCACAGAGTGATAGCCTGGTGCCAGTGTTTATTATTTTTTACTCCAGATTTGACATATTCCCCCCTGTCCTCCCTAAAAGAACTTCCTGCATCACATGGGGCTGATAATGGGGGTGAGGTTCACTACCTCATGGAGAAATGCAAAAGGGAAACACGGAATGTTAATAAGCCCAGGATTTTGCCCTCTGTTTTGTATTGCTCTTCCCCAAAATACAAAACCTAATTAGTGCTTCCAGAGAAGCGTTAAATGGATTTCATGCTGTTTAATAAATTCTTTACGTGCTTTTGTGCCACTGAGAATGCGTGGTTGAGTGAGGGTAGGAATCAGAAGACATGATTGCTGTTAATGCTTCTACCAATGCTGTTCCCTTTCCAGTGAGCGTCAGGGATGTATGTCTGTTACTCAGGTGCTTTTTCTCTTCACCCAAGTTTTCTTCCCTCTGGCTATCCTATCCTTTTTCTGAGCTTTTTCCAAAGGTTTAGCTCACAATAGTTCCAACCCTGAATAATCAGTAATTGCTAGTGACTGATGTACACTGAGTACCCACTGTGTAGTGAACACAGAATGGGACATGGGAATTAGAAGTTATGATCTTTGCCACTGGGGAACTTATGCTTTTTAGTGGGGGGTATGCAGAGAAGGACACACATATGATATCTGATTTGCAGAGAAGAGTCTTTGTTTGCATGCAAAGTCCTCCGTCATTTGTCCCTTAAACACTTGCTTGTCTGTGGCATGGATCTCTCAGATACTGGTCTTTGCTGTTTTCTACATTAGTGTTGCCACTGCTACACAGGAGAATCATCTGGACAGCTTTAAAAAAAAAAATACAACAGTGTCCAAGCTGCACCCTCTGTCAGTGCTTAGAGAGCTTGAGCTGCTTCAGAATCACCTAGAGGGTGTTAAAACGTACATTGCTGGGCTCCACACCCCAAGTTTCTGAGTCAGTAGGTCAGGGACTTAAAATGGGTGTTTCCAAGAGTTATTGCTAATGCTGCTAGTCCAAAGTCACAGTTGAGGATGTATTCCCTTTATCTATGAAGTCAAAAATTTCTGTGACTTTAGCACTGTCATAAATACTGATAATGTCATTGTGTCGCCAAGATTGAGATCCATGTTGTCCACATTCCTTGCTAATGAATGCAGGTTGTAGAGGCAGATTATCTTCCATGATGAGTTTCTTTGTTTGTTTCCTGAGATCTGGTCTTTTTCCTTACTAGACAGTTAATCTCCTGATGGAAGGAGCTATCTTCTACTCTTCTTGAATCTCCCAAGACTCCTGACACAGGGTGGACATACAGAAGTGTAATTTAAATGTTGTGAACCAAGCAAATATGGGAGGATAGACGGGAATAGTTGGTGGTGTCACCAGCACTCTTGGTCTCTCCATTCTCCAAAATCCAATGGGTCCTTTCCTCGACTCGTAGACTCATAAATGCATCGCAGGGTTACTCTCTTCCCTTCTTCTCTTTCTTTCCGTTGGGGAGGGCACATTTTAAATGTTTACTTTTAAAGAAAACAACTGCAGAGAGTACTGTATCCACAGTCATAAAGCCTGTATTCTCATCCAAGCTATGATATGTGTACTTATTGGATCTTGGGGATATTATTGAAAAATTTCAAGCTTCCATTTATTCATTTATGAAATAGGCTTAAGAACATCTTCATGTACTTCTGAGTATGTGCTTAGATCATTTCTAAACATAATACAAAACACAAAGGGCACAATAGGCCCTTAGTTTATAGATATCATGGCAAACATACCTTCTCCTAGAAAGATAGTTGAGATGCTCATAGACTGTGTGGAGCAACAAGCAGAGGTTAGCGCACATAGAAGCTTCATCCCATCATCCCAGTGTGTGGTTTGGAAGTGTTTAGGCCACTCCATCATGAACCAAGAGCCCAGGGAATAGAAAATATCTTGCAACCCCATTATTAATATAAGAATTCCAGAAATCTAAGAAATCCCCAGAAATATAAGAATGCAGGCTCTCAGGCAACACCCTAGGCCTCCTGAACCAGAATCTGCATTTTTTTTTTTTCCAAGAGTCCCGAATCCTTCATAAGTATGTTAAAGGCCCAGGAGAAAGAGGAGCCTCTTACAACTGCACTGAGAATCAAAAGACCTGACTTGCTATTGTTTTAGTTCCATCTACACCTCAGTTTTTCCATATGAAGAAAAAAGAGAGTACAGTAAGTCCCGTTCTTCCAGTTGATAGGAGTGGGTAGTGATAGGGTGCCACCAAAAAAGGTCTAGAGCCTCAGTGGCCAGCAATCTCTGCCTCCTTACCTATATCCTTTTTGGCAACTTTCCCCAATGACTACTTCACTTCAAGCTGCTTTGGGTCTAGCAGGTATGATGTCCCAGCTGTGTCACCTCCAACTACTGGAAGTTGAGATTCTCCCACGGATACACCATTGTCCTGGCATCCTACACCATCTCTGCCTAAGCTGAGTGGAATGGACACTCCCCTACCTAGACTTGCCTCTAAGGTGGGGTAGGGTTCAGGAGTACGAGTGAGCAGAGGCCCTGTTTCTGGGCCACCAGGAAGGACTTCAGCCAGATAACAGCCCTCTCCAGTTACTCAGTGCATCCTGTCTTGGACAACTGGGAAAACACATAGAGAACAGTGGGGGTTGTTGAGCTCAGCCCATGTTCCCGATAGTGCATAATTAAAGAAAACACCTGTGTGCCTGCTAAATCACTTCCCACAGTTCCCCTGTGCAAATGCTGTGCTCAATAATCCTACAAGTGCCTCATTCCTTCCACCCAACCGAGGCAGCACACCGAGCCACAATGCATAAAGCTGGCAAGTTGTTTGTTCAGGACCCCTTGCAGAATCTCTTAAGATTGATTTGTTACCAGTCCACTGGGCCCCTCCATCAGCCTGGATGCAACTTGCCTGGCTGCAGTCTAAGGAAGGCTCATGGATGAGGAGTGGACCGTCTCTCTCCAAGTGTCCTTGTTCAGTGCAGTACATCTCTGTCTCCAAGGCAGGTTCATGGAAGAACCCTGGAGCTGTAGGGGCCAGAAATCCATGGAGCACAACTGAAATACTGTAGCTGTGGGCTGGATGCTGCCCCAGGGGAAAACAGCCAACAACAGTGAAATGATATGTGAGTGGGACCTATGGGTTTTGTTTGAAATGCAGGAAAGGGAAATGATAGTAAATCAAAAGGCAAGACTATCATTCTGAAAGGGCCTCTTCCTGCTGCTGAAGTTTATGGGGTGCTTTGGTTACCACCAGGATCTGCTGGTGGGGCCCCAGCTGCCCCAAGCAGAGGAGATAGACACCCCTCCACCAGCAGGTGGATTGGTAACAGGATTCAGTATGATGACAGGTCAGCTTTGTAATTTACTTCTTCCAGGGCAAAGCAACACTGCTTTCACTGAGAGCTTTAGAGTATTATAACGGACAAGTAAATGAGCCTAAGAGACCCCATAAAGGGAATTGCTGGATGTCAGAGGGGAGGGAAGGGCTTCAAAGGAGAACTATATCCTGAAAAGAAAGGACAGCTGCATATTGACCCCACCCACATTCTACATCACTGCTTTATTTTCTTCATAGTCTTTGCCACCAACTATAGTCATCATGTTTATATGTTTACATACTCATTTATTATATATCTTCCCAACTAGACTGTGACCTCTGCTAGAGATGGACTTTTACCTAACTTGTACACAGCTATATCTTCCAAAGCCTGGCACACAGCAGGTGCACTATAAGTGTTCTGAATGAGGAAGTGAATTTTTATTATTTGGGGGCTATTATTCCAAGCATTTCTGGTTTGGCAACTTGCTGAGCTGGTATAAACTTTATATTTTGACGAAGTTGGTAGAAGGATTGCTATCCTTTATGGGGAAGAGAAGACACAAAATAATTTAAGGCCATTTTCTGCTTCTGCAAAGAAGCTGCATAGACCGTGTTTTCTCTCAGTCTTTCAAGAATTTTGCATAATGTACCTTGGGTGTCCTAGCATAAAGTTCTTAAACATTTATTAACCATAGTATGCCTACCCTCTCCTAAGGGTGGGGGTTACAAGATGAACATCAAAATTTCCTGTGCTCAAGCATTTCATAGTGTGCTAAAAAATAATCGGCATGCAAACAGATGAAGAGTCCATTTGTGTATAAGGGCTATGATGGAG
This sequence comes from Mustela putorius furo, assembly GCF_011764305.1. Lineage (NCBI taxonomy): Eukaryota > Metazoa > Chordata > Mammalia > Carnivora > Mustelidae > Mustela > Mustela putorius. Next base: position 7,272,252 of record NW_025421449.1, read on the forward strand.
ATGTACATAAGTTACACTTAAGGGAAATATGACATGGGAGAAGAATGGAGGAAAGGTAATAATAGCTTCCTGGAAGAAATTATATCTATTCTGAGTCCTAAAGGAGGAAGAGGAATCGGTTCTAGGTGACAGTAGCAGGGAAAAGTATTGGGAAGAGAGCCTGGCATTAGGATGATACAGAGATAAGAGAGCCTGGTGTGTTGGGATCTGCAAGAGTGCGTACAATTGGACATGTGGTGAGAGATCAGAGTGGCTTGGTCCCCAGTCACTATGCCCCCAGCAGCAAAAGACATAAGAAAATCTGTCCACAGCGGACAGGGATTCTCTGATGAGAGATGATGAGGGGAGGCTAGGTGAACTCCAGTGACAGAATGTATCCAAGGGAAACTTAATCAAGAATCATTGATTTGTGCTTACATACCTGGTGGCCATTTCTTTTCTTTTTCTTTCTTTCTTTCTTTCTTTCTTTCTATTTATTTATTTATTTATTTATTTATTTATTTTTACCTGGTGGCCTTTTTAATAGCAACTTCCCACTGTTCAAGCTCATCTGTCGGGCAGTGAAAGTAGCCCTGTCTGAAACATTTATTGAGTTAGAAAGTGAAATAAAATGAGGCTTCCAAATGACCCATGGGTTTCCATTACACACGTTTTCCTCATATCTTCATTACCATAGTGAATAATGAGGTATGAATCTTCGTGTGGCCATATACACGTGCATGCTTATGTGATCATCTCTTGGAGAACGTGTAACACAGAAAGACAAAAAGATCCAAGACAGAGAGTTGCTCTTCTCTCCTCCTTTGTGGACATGTGGACATACAGAAGAATCAGACAGCAGTAGAAAAGCCATCCCCATAGAACTGTTTCTCAGGGTCAAAGATGAGAAGATGACAGGATTGAGATAAATTTATGTTTTGACAGACAAGAACTCTCAATGGCCTGTCATTCAGTGCTAGACGGTTCCCACTAACACACTTATTACATTTAATTACATTTATTATATTTATTACACTTATTACATTTAATTATTTTATTACATTTATTACATTATTACAGTTGATACATTTATAGCATGCAAATACTTGTTATCAGATATTACTATTTCTCACAGAGATATGTAAGGGGGAAAAAAAAGCCTTTTTCATCTTGGTGACCTTGAGCTAAGAGTCCCAGAACACAAACAACAACATTTACAGATGAACATCTTTTCCTGATTGCCTCTGACGTCCTAGTTTTGATTTTTGAATGTGGTTGGCAATTCTGCCTCTTGAGTAATGGACATTGTCTGTTTCCATTGTACTTCTGTGATCTCAAAAGCTCAAGTGGTCAACTCTTACAATACCAGTCCTATGATACCAAGGCTCTGAGATCACCAGGAACATTTGAGCCTCCCAAGGTAAAATATTTATAAAGGGCTGCTCTAGAGGCCTTCTGGCTCCCTTGTGATGTGAGCTGATATTTTAGGACCTGAGTGTGTGATTTTCTTTCTGTACATACTTTAGTGCAGTCATTGCAGCCATATTGCTGCCTTACCCGCTGGGTATGTGCAGCAGCCAAGACACTTGGTGTAGTAGGTAGAGTCAAACACCTGATAATTCGATTATCTTGACATAACTGTTTACAGTGGAGATAAGATATGTCCAAAATAAGATAAGATATGCGATTCCATTTTGGAGGGTCTGTTTCCCAGGACCACTTCTGAGCACTGGCATACCAGCTATTTTGATAGAGAGCCTTTAAGATCGGGATTGCTTAACCAGTGTACTAGTTTGCTAGAGCTGCTTTAACAAATACCACAGACAGGATCACTTAAACAACAAACATTTATTTTCTTACAGTTCTAGAGGCTGGAAGTCCAAGATCAAAGAGACCAGCAGGGTTGGTTTCTTCTGAAGCTTTTTCTCTTTGGTTTGTTGATGTTGCTTTCTTGCTCTGTGCTTATGTGATCACCTCTAGCTCTGTGTGTTCGTGTCCTAATCTTGTCTTATGAGAAGACCAGTCATATTGAATGAGGGTTTAACCATATGAACTAATTGTACCTCAATTACCTCCTTAAAGGTGCTGTCTCTAAACACAGTCATATTGTAGTTTCTGAGGGTTAGAACTTCAACATTATCCGTGGAATAGTGTACAATTCAGCCCACAGCAGACAAGTATCGAGGGGCCAAAAAGGCAAGGAGGGAGCATTGAAACAACAGACATAGTAGCTACAAGAAGCAGTTACCGTACCATTAGGGCTAGAGAAACAAAAGAGAGACTAGAAGTTTGGATACAGGGCCTTGTAGAACTGGGATCAAGACCTCTGAGGGACATTTCTTGGAAAATGGGAAAAATGGGAAAAAGTGGAAGAAATGTGTCCTTTCCCCCTCCTTCAGCCTGCCATTCTTGTTTTAGTACCCTCGATAGGTGAAATCTATCAGGTGTCCCCTGGTAAAGGAGAAATGTAATCTGCAATTCACAGTCCCAGCATTATAGGGCAGATTGAAGGATAGATTTGGGCTGAGAAAAAATAACTTAATCAATATGAATTCCTTCAGCTTCTTTTAAAAAGTCATATCTTGGTCTATGGCCTTGCTTTTATTACTTAGCAACATACAAAAAAATCTCCAATGTCCATACTCTTCTGGACCATGAATTCTAATGACTGTATAATATGGTCCATCATAAGGGTATACCACAATTGACTTAACCAACTTTCTATTCTTACCTATTGTATCCTTTAAAATTCAGTAGCTCTTATAATCTCTTAGGTTGAATTTTTAGAAGTCCCAAAATACAAATATTTGTAAGGTATAAAATTACTTTTTCTAAACTAACATGAAAACATGAAATATGTATGGTTCCTTCTGTTCTGGAATATAACAGGGTGAGTGTATACTGTCCTAAAATATACTGTCCTAAAACCCAGGAGACTGTTTAAGTAGTACCCAATGAATGTATACAATAAAAATAGGGATGTGATTATTTCAGAGTAAAACAAAGCCTTCCCTTTAAAAAAGCATTTTAAAGTGAGGAGAATGTTAATAGTAGCATTTGCCTCAGTTGGTGGAGAAACCTTGTTGTTACTGATTTTAATGCACTTGCATTCTTAGCAGAATGAATTTTGTAAAGTATTTCCCTAAATAATACAATTTTATTTGGTGCCGTGTTTGGACAAAGGAGCAGGCAGGTTTGTATCAGTATTTATGAAGTATAGCCTTATAGAAATTACAATGGCCAGGGGACATTGCTCTAAATCTATAATGATGGCTGTGTTTTCGATTCCATCTTCAGTTCCTGAATTTTAGCCTTTGTAATTAAAAATCCCATAAGATATTGGCCTGTGGTGATCTTATTTTTCTCCTTGGAGGCCCTGATTATCTGAGGCATAACGTACTTAGTTCTCTGTGGAAGAAAAATCTGGATGGTTCTGAGCCAGATGCTTGAAGCCTACCTTCCTTTCAGAGACTTGGTGTGCAGGTTTAGGTGCTACCTTCAGAAAACCCGAGTCCCAAGTCTTTGCTGGCTCCCTGAGGACAGTTCTGAGAAAGTCACTATCCCCTATGCTGGTTTCCTGGTGCTGGGGTATGCTCAGTTTTATAAGACTAAATAAATTGATAAATTCAGCTGATTCAGAGCGTTTACATAATCTTTCCAATGTCAACAGTCATTTAAATTATCCTAACTTTATACTGAATCTCCAAAATCCAATTACTAGCTAATAATAATTGTCAGTTTTACTTTAAACCTTTAATGATAGGTCACAAGGGATGTGTAGCAGCAGGATTAAATCGCTGTAGACTGTAGCTGTGCCCAGCCTTAAATTACTCGCCTCTTATCTCTGGCTAACAGAGCCCCTATATGTTTTGTCACCGTTTTTGCTAAATAGAATAAATGTCACCAAAATTAATTTCATCTCCCTTAAATTAGCTTCTTAGTGTGATTTCTCACTTCAGTCAAAATTTATTTCTTCAAGAATTTAATTTCCTTCTTCATCTCTTTTATTTGAGACAGCGAGACTGTTCCAGAGCAAATGTCTTTTAATCACTGGATAGCAAGTTTTGAGGCTTGCTCTTCATTAATAATTGCTGACCCTTTAAGGGAAGTGTTGGAGGATATTTCTCTCTTATTTAAACCATTGTGTGCTTTTGAGTAGAGTAGCCAGGGGTCTTTCTCAACAGTCTTAGGGAAAATTCTGAACTTTACATAGATCAGGAAAGATAAAGTTACCACAAAAAAAAAAAAAATCTTATTCACATGAGGGATGATTCAGGAGGGAGTTTGTAATTAGGTAGGTTAGTTGCATTTACTACTTTTTAATCATTTTCAGATATGGAGCTCTGATTGCAGTTATCCTTTAAGAAAGGAATATGTTTGGAAAAACTGGAGTGATTTTAAAGTTAAACTTCTTCTCATGAAACATGAGAAAAATACAGAAGGGTTACCTAACTCTGATGTGTCCGGAAGACAGGAGGTGAGCCCCCATAACAAATTTTCTTTGCTCATCAACGAATCCCAAGACATCAAAACAGTGAGAAGAGGGATGGTTTAAAAAAAAAAAAGAAAAAAGGAAAGAGATGGCTAGATCTATTTCTAGAAATGCGGTTTGGGGAGTTCTGTGATCTGCTCCCCAGTGAAACAAGTGTAAATGGTGAAGCTTATGGAAAAAAACAAAAAAAACGAAACCAAACAACAACAACAAAATAAGCATTTAATGTCTCTAGATTTTATCTTAGGGAAACACAGCAAATAAAGAAGGATTTATGTAAAAAGGTCCACTAAACTTCAAAGGAACAATGAGATTCTATGGCCCTTGAACAATGTGAATCCCTTTTCTCTCCCCTCTCTCTGCCCCAGTGTGGTTTGATGGAAGCTCCATCTAGGGCAGATATGGGCAAGAAGATGGTTCTCCCCTTCCTTTCAGCTCCCAGTTGAGGGATCAGGGATCCTACCAAGAAAGGCAGGCTGCCCACATTTTTTTTTTTTTTTAATTCCCTACAATTCCAGGTTGTAGAGCTAAATTCCTGGTGAGTGCATAACTTTGGGGACTTCTTTCTCTACCCAACCCCCACTCAGAAGGTGAGGCTCTCCCCCAAGGGAAGCAAGCTGAGAATACAGGGGCCTTGATCACTCTTGCTCCAGTTGGATTGCAGAGTGGAGGTTCCACACTGGGAGAGGCAAGCTGAGAAGAGCAGAACCCACCATTTTCTTTCCAACAGCAGGAGCAGTGGCTTAGAGACATTTTTTCCAGGGAGAGAGGCAGTCCATAAGAACAGAAAGTTCTGAAATTTTCTCCGAAGGAACTGACTATGTTTGAAACAGAATGTGGGGAAGTTTAAGGTTAGCCGCACTTGCATAAATAGTGGGGATTCTGATTTTAAGCAATTATGAACAGGCTAATAACTATGAGAGCAAAAAGGTAAACGAGAGAGAGAGAGCCATGGGAAAGAGACAGCTGACAACTGTCCTGGGTTCACAGCAATCTTTAAAGACTAGCCTAAAAACTATCCATGCCCATACAATTCAGTGGCACTAATTACATTTACATTATTGTATAACTACCACCATTGTCTTTGTTGAAAACTTGTTCATCCTCCCAAGAAGAAAATCTATAACCATTAAGTAATAACTTCTCATTTCCCCTTCCCCTTTCTATGGGCAGAGATTAACAACTAACTTCTCATCAGAAGTAATGGAGGCCAAAAGCCAGTAGAATGACATATTCTAAGTGCTGAAAGAAAAGAGTTGTTAGACAAGAATCTTATATCCAGCCAAACTGTCTTATAGATATGAAAATGAAATAAAAAGTTTCACATTCAAAAGCTGATATGTTTCATTGCTAATGGACATGACCTATAAAAAATACTAAGTGAAATTCTTCAAGCTGAAAGCAAGGACCCAGACATTAATTCACAACCACATTAAAAAACAAAGAACACCAGCAAAGATAATTATAAAATAATAAAAGATAATATAAATATATATTTCTTCTCCCTTATTCTGTTAACTGACTTTAAAAAGCAAGATATAAAAACAATATGGGAAAATCAATTCTATTTCTATATACATGCAGTGAATAATCTGAAGGTTAAGGAAATAATCATACTTATAATAGCATGAATATGAGGATGGCATTAGTCCCCCAAATTAATCTTACAGATTCAATGAAATTAACTTTCTTTCCAATTTCAAAACTTACACAAAGCAATGTAAGGTAGGGCAGAGGAGATTAGTTAGGGATTATAGTAACCAAGAAGACTTCTCTCACAAGGACCAGCTTGATGAGCTCCATGAGCAGAAGACCCAATGCTTGCTTTTATTCCCTCCTGTTACCATCTTGAAATTCTTAATAAGTGTCAAACAAGGAAGGAGTCATGCATTTTCATTAGGCACTGGGTGCCACAAATTATGTAACCATTTCTGATATCACAGATGGTAAGAATGGGCTGGGGCTTCTTCAGTATCCTGAAGTGCACAGGAATGAATAGCACCGTGTCTATAGTGTCCTGATGAGAAACATTGATTACTAAGGAAAGGTTGAACTCTGAAGTACTCTAATTTTTAATTAGCCTAGTAGAAACTATTCTGAAACCTTCAAGAATGAAACCTTCAACTGTTCTTCAAGAGAGTTATTTTATCTCATGTACTTAACAAAAAAATGTAAGAGGTCCATGACATTTTGGAGGCTTTGTGCCTTATTTTGTTTCCTGAGACTGGTAATATACCTTATGTGAACCATATTTGCCTTAACCTTGCCTCTGTTCTTCTAACTGGTCTCTGAGATTTCAATGAATACAGCCTCAACTTATGTTATTTCTATTAGTAGATTCCTTAAGAAATTTCCAACTCAGTAAGCTCCATTGCAAAAACACTTATGATTTCCAGAGAATCTCTGATGAAAAATAATATTCTGAGCTAATCACTTTACTTAACATTATTTCATCTCATTTTCCCATCAGTCTTTTCAATTCATTATGATTATCCTAAATTTACACATGAGGTAGCTGAATCTCAGAGAAGTTAACAGAGAAAGATTAGAAGAAAATAGTATCTTCCCGTTGATTTCTAAACTGCTGTTAGATAAAATCTGAAATCCATAGGTAGTTCTTTCCTTCATTGACTTTTCCCCCCCAAACATAATAGGTCTTATTAGGAGAATTAGTGTTGGAATCTACTGATATATGATACTGCTGTACACTTACTCTATTATAAAACCATATGGTGGTGTTACTTTCACATTGTACCAAGATTTATTATGTACCCAGGTTGAGTATTTAATACTCTATATGAGACAAAAATACTGAATTGGAAAGTGAAGTATTCAGTTATTTCTAGGGTCATAGAATGTTAGAGTTGGGGGAAAAAAGAGATTGTTAGATTTGGAAGAAATTTTTTAGGAGATTTATTTATTTATTTTTGAGTGAGCATGGAGAGAAGCTGAAGGAGAAGGGTAAGCAGATTCCACACTGAGCACCGACCCTGACAATGGGCTTGGTCTAATGACCCTGAGAGCATGACCTGGGTGGAAATCAAGAGCCAGTCACTTAACTAACTGAGTCACTCAGGCACCTCAAAAGCTGGAAGAAGTCTTAAAGGACTCCTGTGCCAACCTACACATTTTACGCATGTTGTAATTGCAATCTAGATACTTTTAATATCTTACCTATGTTCACATAATACATGATGTTAATGACAAAGACAGAAATATAATCGATGAATTAAAGTAAATTTTAGGTTTACCAGTCTTTTCACATATTACCTATCTCTCTTTTGATCAGCTTTATCTACATGAAATAAAACAACCAGTTTGATAGTTCAATATATTTCTTTTTAAATAGAAATAACTTGTAAGAGATTTAGACAGCCCCTGGATATTCACTATGTGTGAATTATAGGCTTTTAAGGTTTCTTTAACTCAACATAGAGTTGTCCTCTTTGAAGGGGACTTCAACTTACATAGCAGAAACCAGTGATAAATACTTTCTTGACAAGTTCAAAGGATAAGGTACAAACGATTCATGTGTTGTGAGGAACAAGAAATTCTATCATTGGGGCAGTGACTCAATGGTAGAAATGACAGGGATGAAATTAAAAAATGAAGCATTTAGAAAGTTGAGAGGAAGTATCCTAATATATATTTCTGGAGCACTTAGACTTCATAAAGCCTTATTTGTAGCTTATTGTTCTCTATTTTGGGGATCCATCAAGATGTAAAACTGGTAGTTAATAAATTAATGTGGATCATGAGGACTTGATATCTTTTTTATATCTTCTTGATATCTACCTTCTTTCTACAACTCTATTGATAATAACACCACAGAGTCAAAACTTGTTGGTGTTTTCTTTATTCCATTATATACTTCTTTTTCCTTAACTCTACAGGATAGTTTTCTGACCCTGTGTTTGATTCCAGGACAACTCTGATAAGGTCAGCTTTAGGGATTCCTTCCTAAGCTTCAGCAAAGGATCTGAAATGACCTTTCTTTGCCTGATTCCTCTGATGAGCACATTTATGACAGAGATAAAGACTGGCTTTTATTCCTCCCAGTTTGTTGAGATATAATTGACATATAACATTATATTAGTATAAGATATATAACAAAATGTGAAATGTGAAAATCATTGTGAAATGATTACCACAATAAGTTTAGTTAACATCTATCACTTCATATGGTTACATTTTTTTCTTATGATTAGAACTGTTAGGTTCTACTCTTTTAGCAACTTTAAAAAATACAATACAGTATTTTTAACTGCGGTCACTATGCTGTATGTGACATTCCCAGACTTGTTTATCTTATAACTAGACGTTTCTACCTTATGACCACCTTCACTCATTTTGCATCCCACCCCTACTACTACTGGCAACCACCAATTTGTTCTGTTACTACTAGGTTTGTTTTGTTTGCTTAGACTTCACACATAAGTCAGATCACGCAGTATTTATCTTTTCTGTCTGACTTATTCCACTCAGCATAATGCCCTCAGGTTCCATCAATGTTGTTGCAAATAGTGGGATTTCCTTCTTTGTTATAACTGAATAATATTTCAGTGTGTGTATGTCTATTACATTTTCTTGATCCATTCATTTCTCAGTAGACACTTTGATTGTTTCTAAGTCCTGGTTATTGTAAATAATGCTATAGGGATCATGGGGTACAGATATCTCTTCAACATAGTGATTTTGTTCCCTTTGTTTATTGACCCAGAAATGGGATTTCTGATCATATGGTAGTTCCATTTTTAATTTTTTAAGGAACTTTCATGCTATTTTCCATAATGGCCGTATCAATCTATATTTCCCACCAGGATTGAATAAGGATATCCTTTTCTCCATATCCTCACCAACATTTGTTATCTCTTGTCCTTTTGGTGATTGACATTTTAACAGGTGTGAGGTGATATTTCATTGTGCTTATAATTTGCATTTCCCAGACAAGTAGTGATATTGAACATCTTTTCATATATTCATTGGCCATTTGTATATCTTTGGAAAAATGTCTATTTGATTCCCTTCCCCAGGTTTAATCTGAGTATTTTTTGTTATTGATTTATATGAATTTCTTATATTTATTAGATATTAACCCCTTTCAGATATAGAATTTGCAAATATTTTCTGCCATTCCATAGGGTTGCCTTTTCATTTTGTTAATTGATTCCTTTGTTGGGCAGAGACTTTCCAGCTTAACATAGTTCCACTTATTTATTTTTTATCTTTGTTGTTTGTGCTTTGGTGTCATATCAGAAATCTAAGATCTATATCAAGACACTTTTCCTTTTGTTTTCTTTCTTTCTTTCTTTCTTTCTTTCTTTCTTTCTTTCTTTTTTCTTCTTCTTCTTCTTCTTCTTCTTCTTCTTCTTCTTCTTCTTCTTTCTTCTTCTTCTTCTTCTTTTTCTTCATGTTCAGGCCTTTATTGATATGATCCCCAAAATGACACTTTACACATTATGTGCCAAAATGTTTTTTAACATTTTTCCTATACATACCTAATATGATTGTCTCCAGTCAGCATAACATTTTTTTGTTTTTAATTATTTTTTTAACATATAATATATTATTTGTCCCAGGGGTATAGGTCTGTGAATCGTCATGCTTACACACTTCACAGCACTCACAGTATCACATACCCTTCCCAATGTCCATAATGCAACCACCCTCTCCATACCTCCCTCTACCCAGCAAGTCTCAGTTTGTTTCCTGATATTAAAAGTCTCTTATGGTTTGTCTCCCTCCTGTTCCCATTTTATTTCATTTTTCCATTTCCTACCCACCAAACTTTCACTATGCCTCTCAAATTCCTAATATCAGGGAGATCATATAATAATTGTCTTTCTCGGATTGACTTATTTCACTTACTGTAATACCCTCTAGTTCCATCCATGTCATTGCAAATGGCAAGATTTCATTTCTTTTGATGCCTACATAGTATTCCATTATATATATATATATATATATATATATATATATATATATATATATATATCACATCTTCTTTATCCATTAATCTGTTGATAGACATCTAAGTTCCTTCCATAGTGTGACTATTGTAGACATTGCTACTATAAACATTTGGGTGCACGTGCCCCTTCAGATCACTACATTTGTATCTTTAGGGTAAATACCCTAAAGTAGTGCAATTGCTGGGTCATAGGGTAGCTCTATTTTCAACTTTTTGAGGAACCTCCATGCTGTTTTCCAGAGTGGCTGCACCAGCTTGCATTCCCACCAACAGTGTAGAAGGCTTCCTCTTTCTCCGCACCCTCTCCAACATCTGTTGCTTCCTGACATGTTAATTTTAGCTATTCTGACTGGTGTGAGTTGATATCTCATTGTGGTTTGATTTGTATTTCCCTGATGCCGAGTGATGTGGAGCACTTTTTTATGTGTCTGCTGGCCATCTATCTGGCTGTCTTCTTTTCAGAAATGTCTGTTCATGTCCTCTGCCCCATTTCTTGATTGGATTATTTGTTCTTTGGGTGTTGAGTTTGATAAGTTCTTTATAAATTTTGGATACTAGCCCTTTATCTGATATGTCATTTGAGAATATCTTCTCCCATTCTTTCAGTTATTTTTTGGTTTTGTTGACTGTTTCTTTTGCTGTGCAAAAGCTTTTGATCTTGAGGAAGTCCCAATAGTTCATTTTTGCCCTTGCTTCCCTTGCCTTTGGCAATGTTTCTAGGAAGAGGTTGCTGCAGCTGAGGTCAAAGAGGTTGCTGCCTGTGTTCTCCTCAAGGATTCTGATAGATTCCTGTCTCACATTGAGGTCTTTCATTCATTTTGAGTCTATTTTTGTGTGTGGTGTAAGGAAATGGTCAAGTTTCATTTTTCTACATGTGGCTGTCCAATTTTCCCAACACCAGTTGTTGAAGAGACTGTCTTTTTTCCATTGGATATTCTTCCCTGCTTTGTCAAAGATTACTTGACCATAGAGTTGAGGGTCTATTTCTGGGCCCTCTATTCTGTTCCATTGCGCAATGTGTCTGTTTTTGTGCAAGTAGCATACTGTCTTGATGATGACAGCTTTATAATAGAGCTTGAGGTCTGGAACTGTGATGCCACCAACTCTGGCTTTCCTTTTCAACATTATTCTGGCTATTTGGGGGCTTTTCTGGTTCCATATAAATTTAAAGATTATTTGTTCTGTTTCTTTGAAAAAAATTGATAGCATTTTGATAGGTATTGATTTAAATGTATATATTGCTCTAGGTAGCATAGACATTTTCATATTTGTTCTTCCAACCCATGAGCATGGAACATTTTCCCATTTCTTTGTTTCTTTCTCAATTTCTTTCATGAGTACTTTATAATAGTTTTCTGAGTATCAATTCTTTGCCTCTTTGGTTAGGTTTATTCCTAGGTATCTTATGGTTTGGGGTACAATTGTAAATGGGATAAACACCTTAATTTCTCTTTGTTCTATCTTGTTGTTGGTGTATAGAAATGCAACTGATTTCTGGGCATTGATTTTTTATCCTGATGCTTTACTGAATTCCTGAATGAGTTCTAGCAGTTTTGGAGTGGAGTCTTTTGGATTTTCCACATAAAGTATCAGATCATCTGCAAAGAGTGAGAGTCTGACTCCTTCTTTGATGATTCAGATGCCTTTTATTTCTTTTTGTTGTCAGATTGCTGAGGCTAGGACTTCTAGTACTATGCTGAATAGCAGTGGTGATATTCGACAGCCCTGCCATGTTCCTAACCTTAGGGGAAAAGCTCCCAGTTTTTCCCCATTCAGAATGATATTCACTGTGGGTTTTTCATAAATGGCTTTGATGATATTGAGGTATGTACTATGTATCCCTACACTTTGAAGAGTTTTGATCAAGAAAGGATGTTTTATTTTGTCAAATGCTTTTCAGCATCTGTTGAGAGTATCAGATGGTTCTTGTTCTTTCTTTTATTAATGTGTTATATCACATTGATTTGCAGATGTTGAACCAACCTTGCAGCCCAGGAATAAATTCCACTTGGTCATGATGAATAATCCTTTTAATGTACTGTTGAATTCTATTGACTAGTATTTTGGTGAGAATTTTGGAATCTGTGTTCATCAGAGATATTGGTCTGCAATTCTCCTTTTGGTAGGGTCCTTGTCTGGTTTTGGGATCAAGGTAATGCTGGCCTCATAAAATGACTTTGGAAGTTTTCCTTCCATTTCTATTTTTTGGAACAGTTTCAAGAGAATAGGTATTAATTCTTTTTTTAAAGTTTGGTAGAATTCCCTTGGGAAGCCATCTGGCCCTGGGCTCTTGTTTTTTGGGAGATTTTTGATGACTGCTTGAATCTCCTTACTGGTTTGGGATGTTCAGGTTTTCTATTTCTTCCTGGTTCAGTTGTGGTAGTTTATATGTCTCTAGGAATGCATCCATTTCTTCCAGATTGTCAAATTTGCTGGTGTATAGTTGCTCATAATATGTTCTTATAATTATTTGTATTTCTTGGTATTGATTGTGATCTCTCCTCTTTCATACATGATTCTATTAATTTGGGTCATTTCTCTTTTCTTTTTGATAACTCTGTTTAGGGGTTTATCAATCTTATTAATTCTTTCAAAGAACCAGCTCCTGGTTTTGTTGATTTGTTCTACTGTTCTTTTGGTTTCTATTTCATTGATTTCTACTGTGATCTTTATTACTTCTCTTCTTCTTCTGGGCTTAGGCTGTCTTTGCTCTTCTTTCTCTTGCTCCTTTAGCTGTAGGGCTAGGTTGTTTACTTGAGATATTTCTTGATTCTTAAGAAAGGCTTGTATTGCAGCATACTTTCATCTTAGTACCACCTTTTCTGTGTCCCACAGATTTTGAACAGTTGTGTTTTCATTTTCATTTGTTTCCATGAATTTTTAAAAATTCTTTTTTAATTTCCTGGTTGAGCCATTCATTCTTTAGTAGGATGCTCTTTAGCCTCCATTACTTGAGTTCTTTCCAACTTTCCTCTTGTGATTGAGTTCTAGCTTCAGAGCATTGTGGTCTGAAAATATGCAGGAATGGATTCCGATCTTTTGGTACCAGTTGAGACCTGATTTGTGACCCAAGATGTGATCCATTCTGGAGAATGTTCCATGTGCACTAGAGAAGAATGTGTATTCTGTTGCTTTAGGATGGAATGTTCTGAATATATCTGTGATGTCCATCTGGTCCAGTGTGTCATTTAAGGCCTTTATTTCCTTGTTGACCTTTTGCTTAAATGATCTGTCCATGTCAGTGAGGGGGCTGTTAAAATCCCCTACTATTATTATATTATTGTTGATGTATTTCTTTGATTTTGTTATTAATTGGTTTAATTGTTAGCAACTCCCATGTTAGGGGCATAGATATTTAAAATTGTTAGATCTTCATGTTGGACAGACACTTTGAGTATGATATAGTGTCCTTCCTCATTTCTTTTTATAGTCTTTGTCTTAAAATCTAATTTATCTGATATAAGCATTGCCACCCCAGTTTTTTTTTTTTATGTCCATTAGCATGGTAAATTGTTTTCCACCCCCTCACTTTAAATCTGGAGGTGTCTTTGGGCCTAAAATGAGTTTCTTGTAGACAGCATATTGATGGGTTTTGGTTTTTTATCCATTCTGATACCTTGTGTCTTTTGATTGGGAAATTTATCCCGTTTTCATTCATAACTATTGAGTGAATTGACTTTAGTGCCATTGTATTGCCTGTAAGGTGACTATTACTATATATTTTCTCTGTTCCTTTCTGGTCTACTGCTTTTAGGCTTTCTCTTTGCTTAGAGAACCCCTTTCAATATTTCTTGTAGGGCTGGTTTGGCATTTACAATCTTTTAGTTTTTGTTTGTCCTGGAAGCTTTTTATCTCTCCTTCTATTTTCTATGATAGCCTAGCTGGATATAGTATTCTTGGCTGCACGTTTTTCTCATTTAGTGCTCTGAATATATCATGGCAGTTCTTTCTGGCCTGCCAGGTCTCTATGGATAAGTCCGCTGCCCAATCTAATATTTTTACCATTGTACGTTACAGACTTCTTGTTCTGGGCTGCTTCCAGGATTTTGTCTTTGTCAACAAGTCTTGTAAATTTCACTATTTGATGGCGGGGTTGGACCTATTTTTATTGATTTTGAGGGGGATTCTCTGTGCCTCCTAGATTCTGATGCTTGTTCCCTCTGCCATATTAGGGAAATTCTCTACAATAATTCACTCCAATATATCTTCTTCCTTTCTCTCTCTTTCTTCTTTTGAAATCCCAGTTATTCTAATATAGTTTCATCTTATGGTATCAATTATCTCTCAAATTCTCCCCTCATGGTCCAGTAGTTGTCTGTCTCTCTTGCTCAGCTTCTTTATTCTCCATCATTTGATCTTCTATATCACTGATTCTCTTTTCTGCCTCATTTATCCTAGCTGTAAGAACCTCCATTTTTTATTGCACCTCATTAATAGCTTTTTGGGTTTTTTTTCAGCTTGATTAGTTTTTTTATTTCTCCAGAAAGGGCTTTTATTACTCCAGACAGAGTTTCTCTAACATCTTCCATGCCTTTTTTGAGCCCAGTTAGCACCTTGAGAATTGTCATTCTGAACTCTAGATCTGACGTATTACCAATGTCTGTATTGATTAGGTCCCTAGCCTTTGGTACCTCCTCTTGTTCTTTTTTCTTTTTTCTGAGTTTTTCTGCCTTGTCATTTTATACTGATAAGAATATATGAAGGAGAGAATAAAATACTAAAATGGTGGTAAAGACCCCAGAAAAATGTATGCAAACCAAATCAGAAGAGACCCCAAATCAGGGGAACAGAAGGGATAAAAGGAAGTTCAAGTTTTTTTAAATATTAAAATAATATATATATGTATTAGACTGGTGAATAGAACAGAGCCACCTACTTAATTCTGGGTGTATTTTGGTTTCTTAGAAAAAATAACCTCCCAATTTTTTTTAAAGAAAGAAAAATTTATACATATACAAAAATAAGGGTAAATACAATGAAGGAATAGAATATGACTGTAGGATGAATATTTTTAAAAAATTCTAAAAAAAGGAATTGATAATATAAGTTGGTTGGAAAAAGAAAGAAAAGAAAGTGGAGAGAATTTGCTCAGGCTGGAGACTAGAACAAAGCCCAGTGCTAGATTTAGGGTATATTTTGATCTATTAGAAGAAATTGTATCCCAAAATTCTTTAGAAGAAAAAATTCTGTATGTATACAAAAAATAAAGTTAGATACAATGAAGGGATAAAGTATGACTATAAGAATGAAGGTTTAAAAATATTTTCTTTTTTAGAATGTTATTGTTAAAATAGTTAAAAACATTGAAAGAGGAAAGAGGAAAAGTTAAAAAAAATAGAATAAGAAAAATTTAAATTAAAAAAAATTAACTTTGCAAGACTAAAGGATCATGGGGAAAAAGCCATAAAGTCTATGCATTGCTTTCCCTTAGCTCTGGAGTGCTGCTGTTCTCCTTGATTGATGAGCTTGGTCTTGGCTGGATAGTCTTGCAGATCTTCTGGGGAGGGGCCTGTTGTGGTGATTCTCAAGTGTCTTTGCCCCAGGGAGAATTGCACTGCCCTTGCCAGGGACCAGGCTGAGTAATCTGCTTGAATTCCCTCTTGGAGCTTTTGTTCCCTGAATGCTTTCCATAGATCTCTGGAGGACAGGAATGAAAATGGTGGCTTCCCAATCTCTGGCTTGGAGGAGCTGAAAGCTTCAGGCGCCACTTCTTAGTGCACCCTCAGAGATAACCAGTCAATCACTCCTTCTCCCTGGTCTCTGGCAGTGCTCCATGCACCTGGCCTGTGACCAAGCATTGCTATCTCTGGTGCTCAACCTTGTTTGGAGTCTCCAAACCTAGCATATTCCTGTTGCACTGTTCCTCCCAGAGGAGGAAGGTGAGTCTCCCCAGATATGCCACTTGTGGGGTCCCTGATCAAAGAACAGTGGTCCAACTTTGCCTTGGATCATGGTTTAAGGTAACCCTGATCTGAAAGCTCATTCTTTAGCTCTGTCTCTGTAGTCAGCTTTCCCACTCTAATACCTGAGATCTCTGCCACACTGAGACACCACTGATCCTTCTGTGACCCTGCTGTACATGAGACCACACTGTCCCCATGAGGGTTCCACCCCTGCTTAGCCTCTGGAGTGATGTCCCTCAGTGGATCAGACTTTTAACAGTTCTGTTTTTGGGCTCCACTGCTCCACTGCTTGCTGGGAGCTGGCCCATCCCTCAGGGTCTATCTTCTTGTCACTTCGGATTCATTTCTCCGCATCTCCCATCTTTCAGAAAGTGACTGGTTTTCTGTTCCTAGAATTGTTGCTCTTCTCTTCTATCTTCTGTTGAGTTTTTAGGTGTTCAGAATGGTTTGATAACTAGCTGAACTCCTGGGACCTGATGTCATATCAATCTGCTACTTCTTCACCATCTTACCTCTCTAATATGTCCTTTCGTTTTCTTCTAGGAGTTCTATGGTTTCAAATCTTACATTTAAGCCTTTAATTCATTTCAAGTTAATTTTCGTAAGTGGTGTAAGGCAGGGGTCCAATATCATTATTATTCAAATGGGTATCCAGGTTTCTCAACACCATTTATTGAGGAGGCTGTCCTTTCCCAATCGAGTATTTTTGGCTTTCTTTCTTTACTTATTTCTTTCTTTCATTTAAGATTTTATTTATTTATTTGATAGACAAAGATCAAAGTAGGCAGAGAGGCAGGCAGAGAGGGGGGAAGCAGGCTTCCTGCTGAGCAGAAAGGCCAATGTGGGGCTTGATCCCAGGACCCTGGGACCATGACCTGAGCTGAAGGCAGAGGCTTTAGCCCACTGAGCCCACTGAGCCAGGTGCCCCTATTTTTGGCTTTCTTATCATATATTAGTTAACCATATATGCAGGGGTTTATTTCTGGGCTCGCAATTCTGTTTCATTCTGTTTCATAGGTATGTAAGTCTGTTTTCATATCCATACCAGTACAGAATATAGTGTGGGTATTTTATAATGGAATATTCATGATTACTCTTACTTATACCTGTGATATTGTTTTCATTTATTTCACTTGTTTATATGCTATAATCACCAAATACAGTGTTACTATCATTATTTTAAAGATGTAGTCACCTTTTAGATCAATTAAGAATAAACATTATTTTACCTTTATTTATTCTCCTGCACTTTTCCTTTCCTCATATAGGTCTAAATTCATGACATGTGTCATTTTCTTTGTCCTGGAAGAATATTCAGACATTTCTCAGAGATTAGGGTTACTCGCAATAAGTTATCTCACATTTGTTGGTCTAAGAAAATTTTTCTCTCTCATCTTCCACTAAATGTAGAAATCTATTTTGAATATATTCTATTCTCTTCTTTTTTGTATGATTTCTGAGAAGAAATCCATTTTAATTCTTATCCTTGTTCTTCCATAGGAGTTTTTTATGTCTGCATCTATTGGAAGTTTGGGGGCTGCTATAGCTCCCAGGTTTGTATATATACAAGGCAAAAACAGAAAAAAGAAAAAATATATATATACGAAAAACAGGGAGCTAACCCCTATGCTATCCTTTGAGTACTGAGATCCTCACTCCCTTCTGCTGTGGTCTCCCTTCAGAATCTTCTGATAGTTGTTTTTTTTTTTTTTTTTTTTTATGTTTTACTCCAGGGTTTTTATTAACACTTATGGAAGAAAGAGTAAAGTATACTTATTCCACCTTGTTTGGAATCAGAAGTGGTATTTTTAATATTACGTACATGAAACTATAATTCTTGTTTAAATTTTCTGGGCTATGATTATTTATTTATCTTTTTTAAGCAGGCAGACAATTCACTTAGGTTCACAGCAAGGTTCTGTCCTACCTTCCATGGATGGTGGTTCCAATGTCAATTATTTTTATAGCCTTTGCCGTGCTCTCTGAGGCTTCTCAGTATATTATTAGCCAGGGTTTTTCCAAGACCTGGGCCATTTATATCATAATTATTCTTCAAAGCCTTGCTGTGTTTGGTTTGTTTTTATTTGTTCTTTAGTTTGTTCTGCACATGCACAGCTCAAGGTTGATTTTGCAACTTTTGTACACAGATGTAGGGGATTCCCTTATTCAGCTCTCTTAGATTTCCCCCACATTTTATGATTCCCAGGAATTCCTTTTCTTTGTTCCTTTGGCTAGAAAATCAGGCTACTTGCACTGTCCCACATTTTATGTGACTGAACCATTTGGGGAAAGAGTCAGTGAGAGACAAGAAAAAGAAATGGGCATTCCTCTGCACTCTTTGGACAACAGAAGCTACTTTTTATAATCGCTTTGGCTAGGGAGACAGATCTTCTCTCAAGGTTCTAGGTGATAACATTGCTGCCACTGTCATGACTGCCAGGACAGATCAGGTCCATGAATTACCTTGGCCTTTGAAGGAGGTTGGGAGGAAAAAGAGAAAGGGAAATGCAGGTTCTTCTGACACTCTCTAGTTAGTATAAGCTCCATGATATCAGTTTAACTACTTCTGTTTGGATAGCTAATGAAGTTGGATATTTTAATAAAGGCCAGCTTGCTTGCTAAGATGGAACATTTTCTTCCTTAGGCAATAATAACATGGGGTATAATAATTATCAAAGTAGGATTTATAGTTCAGCTGCATCAAGTCCCCCAGTAAAAGATGTTACCTGTGTGCAGCATTGGCCTCTTTAATCTTGATTTCTATCTTGATTTGTATCATCTATCCATACAATACATCCTGTGGATACTAAAGATTGAAAACACTACTTATAAGTGATAGTGGATCAGTGAGACATCAAAGATAAAGAAATTAATAGATTCCTATAATATTGTAAGCAAATGATATCAGGGTCTTGAAGTAGGCCAAAGCCATAGAAAATATGGGGGAAATAGGAGAGATATTTCAGAGGTAATATTGAGGGCATTTGGAAGTGCCTTGAAGATGAAAGTATTCTTCCTTGGAAGATAAAGGAATATATTAAAAGATGGAGGAAGGATTTTGAATGTGTATGAGGAGGATACCATAACAAGAGAGGAGAATGCCAAAGTTAAGTGTAGGATATAGAGTGAGACTGTATTTGAATATGGAGATTTGGGACACCTCTGGCATATTTGTGTCGAGCTCATGAGAATCTATTATGTTTGAGGTAGGGTGGGTATAAGACACATCCAATAATTTACCCTCTGTTAGTGGGGATAAGAAGTGGGAAAAATGAACAAAACTAACATTTGTTGGGCTCTTTCTATATGCCATAACCTATAAAGTAAGTATTATTATAGTCTATCTTTTCAAATTTACCTTTTCAAAGCAAGCTTATGCATAAAGTCTTTTTATCTTATTCCATTGATCTATGTGTCTGTTTTTGTCAGTGACGTACTGTTTGATTACTATAGCTTTCTATTATATCTTGAAATCTGGAATTATGACACCTCCAAGCTTTGTTTTTCTTTCTCAGGATTGCTGGACCTTTTGTAGTTCCATATAAATTTCAGGATTATTTGTCCTGGTTCTGTGAAAAATGCTGTTGGTATTTTGACAGGAATTGCACTGAATCTGTAGATTGCTTTGGGTAGTATGGACATTTTGACAACATCTCCCAATCTGTGAGCATGGTATATCTTTCCATTTCTGTTGTCTTCAATTTCTTTCATCAATGTCTTATGGTTACCAAATTCTAGGTCTTTTATCTCCTTGGTTAAATTTATTCCTAGATATTTTATTCTTTTTGATACAATTATAAATGGAATTGTTTCCTTAATTTCACTTTTGCTCCATCCTTATTAGTGTATAGAAATGCAATAGATCTCAGTATGTTAATTTCGTATCCTACAATTTCATTGAACTTGTTGATCACCTTTATTAGTTTTTTGGTAGAGTCTTAGAGTTCTTATATGTAGTATCACATCATCTGCAAATAGTGACTGTTTTATTTCTTTCTTAACAATATAGTTACCTTTTAGTTGCTTTGTTTTATGCTATTGTTTAATTTAAACTTCTGATTGTTGCTTTTATACATAAGTTCAGTTGATTTTTGTATATCGATCCCACTACCTACATAAACCCATTTTTTGTAGTTCTAATAGATTTTATTTTGTACATTCTGTGTGATTTTCTTTATAGATGATCATGCCTTCTGCAAATAAAAGCAATTTACCTTTTTTTTTCCTTTTCTTTAATTTTGATGAGGTCCAATATATCAATTTTTCCTCTTTGGAATTATGCTTTTCCTCTATATTGTTTCATTGATCAATCTCTCTCCCTCAATACCATACTATCTTGATTATTATGCTTATATAATAAAACTTGACACTGAGAAGTGTTATTCCTCCCCCTTTTATGAAAAAAAATTACTTTGGCAATATTAGCTCATTTATCTTTCAATATAAGTATCAGAATAAGTTGTTTTTGTCTACAGAGATTGTTGAGATGTTGATGGGTATTGCATTAAATCTGCAAATCAGTTTAGAAAGAATTGTCATCTTTACTGTTATATAAATCTTCCAATCCATGAACATGGTATGCCTTTTCAAATGTTTAGATCTTTATAAATTTACTTTGGCCCCAAATTGGTAATCTTTATCATAAAGTTCTTATAGCTATTGTACTAAATTTAGACCTTTGTATTTCATATTCTTTGAGCAATTGTAAATCTTTATCATAAAGATCCTATAAATAGTGTACTAATTTTATATCTATTTCATATTCTTTGAGAAATTATAAATTCAATATGATTATAAATTTTAATTTAATTACTTATTTAATATTCCATTTGTTCATTGTCACTGCAAAGAAAATACAATTTTTGTGTGTTCATCTTGTATACTGCCACCTTGTTGGACTTAGTTATTATTTCTAGGAGTTCTTTGGTAGACTTCTTGGGGTTTTCTATGTAAATAATCATGTTTTCTGTGCATAGAGGCATTTTTATTTCTTCTTTTCCAATGTGCATTTTTTTTCTTTGACTTACTGCCCTTAAACACTTGCTTTTAATATTTGTTAGTGGGACAAAAGCAGCCTTAACCTAGGCTAATTTTGCTCCACTGTCTGGATACTCTACCCCACACCCCATGTTTTGCTAGATTTTGCATTCTAGTAGGTGGAGAACATGAATCCTTCTCAGTTCTATGTAATATTGAGAGATTGTTCCTTCTCACTTTTCTTTTTCTCTTTTTTTTTTCCTTTCAAATACTTCTGTTTTATTTCTTCCTTACCAATTTAGATACTTTTTATTTGTTTCAGGTAGTTCTCTTTCCAGACTCAAGTAACTGCCTTGTACAGATGCCTTGATCAGCTGAAGACTTGAGGCAGATTATCTGAAGTTTTCTGGAACTCTTTTGGTTAAGTTTTCTCCTCTTCAATAGTCTGCCCTTTGAACTCTAGCCACCTTACCTGCCTTTTTCTTCTGGCTCCACTTCCACTACTCAAAGGGACTCTGTGCTCCACTTGGGTCCCCCTTTCCTTTAATGTGACCGACAGTTATCTCCAGGCAATAAACTGAGGCAATTCCAGAAATCACTTCCTTTATTTTCCCTCCCTTAGGACACATTAGCCTGTGCTGCCATATATCTATTGGCTAAAAACTCTTTCTTTTGTATATTTTGTTCATTGTTTTAGTTATTTCAGGTTGTTTGTTGTTGGGGGGGGATCTGGTCCCTGTTACCCCATCTTGGTTGGAACTGTAAGTATATTTACCTATTTATGGCTAGTATTTATTATAACATAGATCTTGATCTGGTTTGACATTTCAAAATTATGGATAAGTTGCCACTCTTTATACCATTGTTTTCTAGTGGGACCCTTAGAGACCAAAAAGGAAAATTTTGCCTTTCTCAAGAAAATTCAAGACCCACCCTGCCCTTCATGTTTTGTCTTCCAACATGCCCACAACGCCAACCCAAGTACCCTCTCCTGGTTCCATTCCAGTATAGTAATGGTAAAAGTGTCAGATTGTATTCTCTTCCTCCTACTTCATTTCGACTTTTGAAGAGGAGACAGATCAACTGACAAATTTACATCTTGAACTGGCCCCAGATAGTACATTTATAGTCGAAACCAAGTCTTAGTGCTTTCTTAATGAAAACCATGCAGAGAAATAGAGGCAGCTATTGGACTGACATTGCATTTGAGTTAAAATCTGGCATCTCCACGCCATTGACAAGTCTGACAGCTGGAGCAGCAATCACCTCATCACATTCTCAGTTGTGTGTCTCCTAGATTTTGGCATCCTTCCTGTCTAAATTTTTATCAGATGAGCACTTTTCCTTGGCAAGTACTTTAAATACCTTCAACTTGTTTTATCTCTGAACTGTTGCCCCTTGCCCTCAGATGTCATTTCTCACATGTATGACTGGAGGATATTCGGAACAAATTAGTTAAGAATGTAGCTTCAGAGAGCAATTCCTTTTGGCCTTCTGCCCTTTCCATTCTCTCCCAGAATATCAGACCTTCCTCTCGAGGAGACCTCTGAGGGCATTTATTAATTTCAGATAAGCCTACTTCATGGGCTTGCAAATTGGAACAATTGTTTATGAGTTTTGATTGTGATACTACGGGGCTCACTCTGTCTGTGCTCAGCCATCAGCATTGTTTTCTTTGGCTTTGTTTCATTCACAATAATCAAGGATGTGGGGTTGTGACCAGCAGTGAGCAAGCCTCAAAGGCCTATCATAAATCCCAGCTAAATACTGTGTTTGGAGGTTTCTCAAGATTAATGGCAGCCCTCAGCTCTCTGAGGTTGCACTGAGACCTGAGAGAAGGTGATGTTCACTCTGGCTTCAGTGTTTCCAAACCAGAGATAGTAAGTGGTCTGTGAGTATTAAGGTACAGAATGTGGGCTTAAACCAGGTGCCATCCACATATGTAATAAGCTTCCCTTGCCTGCATGCAAAGCCCCTTGGGATTTTCCCCATCTCTTTCTATAAAAAAAATTCAGATTGTGTCAGCCTGGTCCATTTTCTTGCACCTGCAACAAACACACCTGGAACTGAACAAGGTTATTCATGGCAGTAATGCAACCCTTTGAAAGGTGAAAAAAAATTTTTAATTGGTTATTCAGTAAACAGACAAATCAGAAGAAATCTGTAAAAGCTAAACAGATTGATATTTTTTCCCCTGGGTTACATTTGTCCTTGTTTTCCAGCATCTTCATCAGTGTTTGCAACTGAAATGGATTCTCCTTTAACCTTTGGTCTTTTATCAGGAGGGGGATTGTTTGGTTCACAGTAAATAGGAAGAGACCATTAACAAAGAGCTATCTCATTTTACCTCTAACTTATTTATAAGCCTTACAAGTTAATACCAGAAAAGCATGAGCTTTAGTGAGGGGAAAACAATAAGATGACAGTAATAGTACTAGTGCTTATTGTTACCATCATTATTGTCTTGTGCCACATTATTTTGTGTCTCTATTACAACCATTTATTATTACTTTTGAACATTTATAATAGTACTGGGCACTATTATTTTTTTAAAAGCAGCATTATTAAGATAAAATTCACATACAATAAAAATCTTCCATTTAAAGTATAACACTTTAGTTGTTTTAAGTGTAGCACAGAGTTACGCAACTATCACCATTATCTAATTTTATTTTTTTATTGTGTTATGTTAGTCACCATGCAATACCTTTTTATCACCCCCAAAAGAAACCCCATATCCATTAGCAGCCACTCTCCATTTCCTTACATCCCCCAGTTCCTGTCAACTACTAATCTACTTTCTAACTCTGTATTCTGTCTGTTCTGGACACTTAATATGAATGGAATCATAGAGCATGATTTTTGTGACTGGTATCTTTCACTTAGTATAATGTCTTCAAATTTCAGCCATGTTGTAGAGTATGTCAGTACATCAACCTTTTTTATAGCCTAATAATGTTCTTTTGCATGGATATACTACATTTTGTTTATCCATTCATCATTTAATGGACATTTAGATTTCCACATTGCTAGAGTTTTGCTAGATATCACAGGCATATATATTTTTAACCTTTGGTTTTGAATTAATTTCAAACTCACAAAATGTTGAAAAATTAGTCCAGAGAATTCTCCCAGATTTCCCAAGTGTTAACACCTTACATAACCTGACAGTACAATTATCAAACATTGATACAATACTATTATCTCATATCAAAACTGCAATCATATTTCTCCTTTTGTGGCACTAACATTCTTTTTGTGAAATAGGATCCAACACAAAATTACACACTACATTTACTTGTGTCTCTTTAGTGTCTTTTAATCTCAAACAGTGTCTCATTCTTTGTCTTTCAAGACTGATCATTTAAAGGGTACTAGATTTATTTTATGGGATATTCCTCAATTTGGATTTTTTTAGACATATTGGTATTTCTTCATAAGTAAATTCAGGAAATCCATATTTGATCAGAATATCTTAGCATGTCCTTCCCAGTCTATTATACCAGCCAATACATGATGTCAGTTTGTCCTATTTCTGATGATGCTAACTTTGATAACTTGGTTTGGATACTGTATGTCTGTTTTACTCAGAATAAAGTTGTGACTTTGTCTTTGTATTTAATAAATATCTTGTGAGAAGATACTTTGAGACCATATAGGTGTCCTGTTTCTCATTATAGTCTCATTAGCAATCTTAGCTTTTATTGGTAGTATTTACCTACAGTCTACATTATTGTTGTGTTTGCCAAATGGGGATTTTTTACTTCCATTATTTCTTCCACATTTATTTATTTATTTCATTCTGGTTTAGAAGAATCTTATTTTATTTTATGGATTATAATTCATTACTATCATTATTTATTTTTTTATTGAATTAATATTTCCCAATTGAAGAAAGACCCTTCCATTTGACTCTTGTAATTTTTTTTGACATATTCCCATAATTTATTGTGCTATTGCTTATTTTCTGTCCCAGGCTTATCTTACACTTTTCTTGCCCTAGCCCTTGAGTCAGCCATTTCTCCAAGGAAACCTGATAACTTTTACAGAAGATATTTATAACCCATGGTCTGTGCACCCTTCTAAGCATTAATATTATTTTATTTCCTTCCCCTGATTTAGGTTACAGTTAAGAGCTGCATTTTTTAAATGAAAGGAATTGTCATTTATGTGACGTTTCACATAAATGACATACCCATAATTGACATAAATAACCCATCCAGTGTCACTCAGCTGTAGTTGAACACAGGTATTTTAACCCTAATGCCTGTTCTTAAATTTAATTTCACACTGGGATTAGAAAATTTATTGACTATCTTTGAGCCTTCATACCTTTATCTTTGAAATGAATCTAATGTTATTAGCCTCTCAGGGTTGTTGTGGTGAGTGAATAGATGAACATATGGGAAATAATATTTGTCCCATAGTGGGCACTGAAATACTAGTTGAATCTGAGTTGGGTTATTCACTCATAAGTATTTATATGCACCTACTTTGAGCATTTAGGTAGAAAATGTGTAGGGTAAAAGTGTTATAAGATACAGCTTTCCCTTGTAGGAGCTTGTGAGAACATGAAACTATAGTACATGAAATTTCAAGTGAATGTTACAAATGCTGGAATTTGGGGGGATGCGTGGTCTAAGATTTTGGAAAATTGAGATCTCAGTGTTGGGCAGAGGAGGAGGTATTTAAGTTGAGCCATCAAAGATGATAGGATTCCATTGTTGTAGAGGAACACTGAAGGTTAGGACATTGGAACATAGAGTACAGTTCAGGACCATTCATTTGTATATCAGAAATGACTACAGTGATAGGAGACAAAATTCATCTTCCACATGCAAATCATCCCTTTATACAAAAGGATAGTTTTCTATGACAAGGTGGCCTCCATCCTACCAGATATTCAAGAAGTATAGACAATTCAGTAGTAGGTCTCCTTACCTATTGACCTGGTAAATTTTGCAATACACACTATTGATATATTGATGACAATTGAGGAATATGTTATGATGGGGACAGATGATCTTAAGCATAATTAGAGTTTTAACATATTTGTTTAACTTTGCTGGGATTCCTAATGTTTAGCATCACAACCACTTCTAGGTCCAGAATGTTGGTTTGTTATTTTGGTGAAATATTTTGAACATTTCTCTTGGAACTCATTTTACATAAATTTGTATTTTCACTGGTCTAGAAAATAAGTTCCACATGATGTACATAGAAATTCTTTAACAGTTTACAATTTATAAATTGTAAATTCTGCTGTTGGAAATTTTGAGGGTGGATACTTAATAGATTCTCTTGAATGCTCTTCAACTCCCTTGGACCTCCAGGAATTATTTACCAAATATTGTTTATTGGAATATATGCATTTTTTCTAGAAATAGGGTTTGAGTTTTCAGAAGATTCTCAGAAAATTCTCAGAACCCCAAATATTTAAATGCTACTATCCTAGAGCTATGTTGTCTGGACGTGTCTGGAAGCCACTTGCCACATATACTTATTTATATTTAATTTCATTAAAAATAAATAAAGTTAAAAATTCATTTCCTCATTTGCACATTTCAAGTGCTCAGTAGCCTCATATAGCCAGTGGCTATGATATTCTACAGTACAAACATAGGTCATGGTTTCCATCATTATAGAAAATTCTGTTAGGCAGTACTGCAAGCTGTTGATTCTCAAACTTTGGCATGCATCAAAATCACTTGATTTTCTTAAAAAAAGATGTTAAGTCCTACTTTCAGAGATTCTGATTTAGTAAGAATGAGACTAAGTATAGTAAGTATGAGTAGAGTACGTGAAGTGTATGTAAGATTGAGAGTTTACATTTCTAACAAGTTCCCACATGATGCTGTTGTTGCCAGTCTAGAAACCACTCTTTGAGAACCACTGGGATGGATGAGGTTGACTGGGCTTGTAGGGTTGGAGGTGGTTGGGAAGGGGTTGTATGGGAGGGGGGCAGGGAAGAGAGGGAGAAACTTCTACCATAAATTATTTGACTCTGAACTTCTTGGCAATCAAGTTGCAGGTCTAGAAAAGATCCATGGTTCTATCCCTATTTTATATTTATTCAAGACCTTTATATCTGACTCATAATCACATTTGATATGCCAGGTATGAACTAAGGACATATGTCTTTTGGAATCTCTTCTTCTTCTAAAGTTATCTTCAGGAGAAATGTATATTTTAAAGCGGCTTCCATGCTGTCTAGAGTCTAAGATTTTTGCAGGCCTTGTTATTCTATAGATTACAAAAAAGGGAACAGGGTTATTCAATAGGTGTGGAGAGAGGCAGAATGGAATAAAACAAGGCCAAGTATGTGTTAGATTGCCAGACCATGGTTAATTCCAGGGGAAACTAGAGGCTACCTCAAGACTCCAGAGAATGAATAGGTTCTTCCTTCCCCTCTAGCTGTACTTTCATTAGTTTCATAAATTAGGGTTGAAACCCATACAGGAAACTGGATATTTTCCTATACCCCAAGCTAAGGTATATCATTAATCCATTATGTCACTGTTTTCCTGTCCCCAAACCTCAGAATCCTTTTCAAGATAAGACCTAGATGGACATTAACCAATCAAAGAAATATGTTTGGTACCCTGGACATGAGTGATGAAGTACTAAGGGATTGATTTTCTCTATGAAAATGAGGCAGGGAACACTGACTCACATTATAAGCAATCATGCAACCTTAGTTTCTCACCATTTTCTAGCATTTCTTGAACTGATGTTAATATTGGGACTTCCCAGCAACACAGTGGGCTAGGTATGCTCACTAACAAGCAAAAGACATGAAAGATCCTAACTTCTCAAAAGATGTTATGGGATGATAAATGCAACTCCTACAGAAAGCTTGCTTTGATTATTTTTGGGACGTGACAATCAGTTTATTCTTCCCCTGAATGATGGTTTGCAGGATCACTGCTTGGGAAAGATCTGAGTGGCAGTTTCACTGGGAAACAGTAAGACTGCCTGTGTGAAAGCAGAATTCCATGACCCATCTCATTTCTTGTGTGGTTCTCTTTTGCCCTCGTGGTGGGTATAGCATTCAGGTCACCGCTGGTACAGGCAGACAAGCTCAAACTACAGGTAGTGATACTGAATGTGTTTGTATGTTAAGGTGAGAGGTCACAGATGGGCTTAGTCTGGATTACCTCAAACTCAGACCCCTAGCTGAGTGTCTGGAGGCTAAGCAGTGATCAAAAGGTGAGCTTTGAGCTGAGGTTGAGGACCAGCATGCTCCAACCAGGCTGTGAATGTAGCTTAGTGTCCCAAATCACCTGATGCTTACAAGGGTCAGATGGAAACTTGTGACATTTTTTTTTTTCAGGAGGCTGGTGCTAAAATAATTTTCTTCCCTATCAGAGAGAATCTACATGAGTGATGATGACTGGAATCCTTCAGCTAGTAATCAGTTTCCAGAGAATCACAAAGAGGGCTCATCTTACATATAGACTAAGTCAGTATAGTGGGAAGATCACAGACAGGGAGTCCAGAAGAACCAAATTCCAGTCCTATGACTGCCATGAAATTGTGGTGTGGCCAGGTAGCCTAAGCAAGCCACTTAATTCTCTAGAGACCCATTCTTCACCTGTACAGTAAAGAAGATAGATTAGATAATTTTATAATTACTTTCGGCTCTGAAATACTATTGTACAAATGGATGACTCGTGATCATTGTTGAGGTAAGGACTTTCAGAGCCTGTGACCTCATATATGACCATATATATGACCCATATATGACCAGGTCACATATATGTGACCCCATATACCTTGCCAGAGCATCAGCCACCAACTGATCTATGAGGAAATTCCTGTCTCTACTAGATCTGCCCTTTCATGCCTCATCCTCTATATCTGTCCAGTCTTCTTTAGGTTAAGCTGTGGAGTCTATGTTTCTTATAACTATTGAGCTTGTCATCCCATGAGTTATTTCTTTGAAGACCTGGTTGTAAAGTAGATATAAACAAACTCTTCGTGAGAAAGCAGGAATTAGGGGATCTATAACCTCCACCACCTTGTTTACACTGTCCTCCCAGTAAGGCACAATGTGATAGATGCACAGAAATTCTAGGAATCAGGAAAACAGAGTTAAAACCACAGGAAGAGAGGAAGGGAGCATGGAAACCAATGGCTTGGTGGTCCAAGGATCCATTTTAAAATATCATTCACTATGCAAGTTACTTCAGTGTGTGTGTGTATACACAGAGTGTATATATATATATACATTTATATACACACACACACTGAAGTAACTTGCATATATATACATATATATGTATATATATACATATATATATGCATATACAGATTATACATATATATATATATATGCATATACAGATTTATAAAATCTGTTTTTTGGGTGTTGAGTCTGAGAAGTTCTATATAGATCTTGGTTATCAGCCCTTTATCCATAGTGTCATTTGTGAATATCCTTTCCCATTCCGTGGGTTGCCTCTTTGTTTTGTTGACTGTTTCCTTTGCTGTGCAGAAGCTTTTTATTCCAATATTATTAAATATTTTTCAAATGTATCATTTGTAATGGCTGTATTTAATCTTTCCCCTGTTGTAGGATGTTTGACTTCTTTCTATTTTTGCCATTTGTCTTGTGGTTGCCCCACAGAGTGTGGGATCAATATTCCTTTCCCTCTAATTGGTTCAGATGTCAAGACTAATGATGCCACACATGCCCTAAGAGACTGTGGAAACATTTATTTCTTACATCATGAGGCTTTCTGGGGAGAGCAGAACAAGCACTCAAGCTGGTCTACTTAGTTTGAGTGAAGAAAAGAGAAGTGCCTTTGGTTTTTACTATGAATAGGTATAAGCTGGCATGAAGGTTCCCATGTACATCATAGGGCTTGTGGGATTTGAAGGAAAGGATTACCTGAGCTTTTTAATAGGCTTGCTCAGATGTGGGGCAAAAAGATGGGGTCCAAAGGTGGTTAGCAGCCATTTGCTGGAGCCAATTAATATTAAGTATTAGAAAATCCCAAGGAATCCACTAGAATCCTACTAGAACTAATAAATGAGTTAGCAAGATTGCAGGGTACAAGATAAGTATACACACAGATCAACTCCATTTCTATACATTTAAAATGAACAATTGAAAATGAAATTAAGGAAATAATTTCATTAATCTTGGTATATAAAGGTATAAATTACTTAGGAATAAATTTAACAAAAGAAATATAAAACTTAACACTCCAAAACTCAAAACATTATTGAAAAAATTAAAGGAAGACCTAAATGACTAAGACATCCTATGTTCATGGATTGTAAGACTTAATAATAAAATAACAGTATTTCCCCCAAATGATCTACAGATTTAACACAATACCTTTCAAAATCCAGCTGGTTTTTTAATAGAAATTGATAAGCTAATCTTAAAAGTCATACAGAAATGCAAAAAATCTAGAATAGAAGACACAATCTTGAAGATAAAAAGTTGTAGAACTCACACTTAACTTCAGAACTTACTACAAAGGTATAGCAATGAAATATGTATTGGCATAGGATAAACTTAAAGATAAATGTAAAAGAATTGGATGTCCAGAAGTAAACTCTTTAATTTAATTTAATTTAATTTTTTCAGTGTTCTAAGATTCATTTTTTATGCACCACACCCAGTGCTCCATGCAATATGTGCCCTCCTTAATACCCACCACCAGACTCACCCAACCCCCCCACCCTCCTCCCCTCCAAACGTTCAGTTGATTTTCACCAAATGTGACAAGACATTTCAATGAGGAAAGAATAGTCTTTTCAACAGATGTTGCTGGGACAACAGGATAGCCACAGGCTAAAGAATAAAGTTGGACCACTTCCTGGTACTATACACAAAAATGTACTCCAAATGGATTATAGACCTAAATGTATCAGCTAAAACTATAAAACTCTGAGAAGAGAACATAGGAATCATGTCCTCATGACTCTGGCTTAGTAAAGACTTTTTTTTTTTTTTTAAGGTTTTATTTATTTATCAGATAGAGATCACAGGTAGACAGAGAGGCAGTCAGAGAGAGAGGGGGAAGAAGGCTCCCTGCTGAGCAGAGAGCCCAATGTGGGGCTTGATCCCAGGATGCTGGGACCATGACCTGAGCAGAAGGCAGAGGCTTAAACCCACTGAGCACCCCCAGGCACCCAGTAAAGTCTTTTTAACTGTGACACCAAAAGTACAAATGACAAAAGAAAAAATAATGATGAGCAATATCACCATTACCTGGGAAGATAGTAGAAACAATAACCTCTTCCTTTAGGTACATTTTGTAAAAAAACAAAAAAAAAGGGGGGGGGGATTATTAATTTCTGTAGGGCTTTTTCATCTGTAGGGCTTTTTTTCATCTGTATTAGGTCATATTAACTACTTTAACCCAAAAGAAGTACTCCCATCTTGGATCTATGGGTCTCATTTTGCCAAGCATTAATTTTAAGCATCAAAGATTTCATTTTATTTCAGTGTATTACTTAATATGTCAGAATATCCATGTCTGCTATGGGATATATTAAAGAAATTAAAGAAGTGGGTGCTAAGACCATGGGAAATTTAGATAAGACAGGAGGATAGTGGATAAATTGAAGCATACCTATTTGTCCTCTATTTTACTTTTCACAACTCCCTTTAGAGTATGGTGTACCTTTAAATTTAATGAGAGACCCAGGTATAACTGTAATTTGAGTCCCAGTATCAGTTGAGACCATGAAGTTATGCCAATTGTACAACTCAGCAGAGATGAGAGTTAATGTAGAACCTCTGTTTTATTAATTAATTTATTTATTTATTTATTTATAAAGGTTTTTATTTATTTATTTGACAGAGAGAGAGATCACAAGTAGCCAGAGAGTCAGGCGGGGGTGGGGTGAACAGGCCCCCTGCTGAGCAGAGAGCCTGAGGCAGGGCTCAATCTCCAGACCCTGAGATCATGACCTGAGCTGAAGGTAGAAGCTTAACCCACTGAGCCACCCAGGCACCCTAGAACCTCTGTTTTAAAAACACAAAATCCAATTCTTACCCTTTTTACTTTTTCCATTGTTGAATTATTTTATTTTATTTTATTTTATTTATTTACTATGTTATCACTATCATTATTTTTTTAATGTATTTATTTTCAGAAAAACAGTATTCATTATTTTTTTCACCACACCCAGTGCTCCATGCAATCCGTACCCTCTATAATACCCACCACCTGGTATCCCAACCTCCCACACCCCCGCCACTTCAAACCCTTCAGATTGTTTTTCAGAGTCCATAGTCTCTCATGGTTCACCTCCCCTTCCATATTACCCTGACTCCCTTCTTCTTTCTAACACCCCTTGTCCTCCATGCTATTTGTTATGCTCCACAAATAAGTGAAACCATATGATAATTGACTCTCTCTCTGCTTGACTTATTTCACTCAGCATAATCTCTTCCAGTCCCATCCATGTTGCTACAAAAGTTGGGTATTTGTCCTTTCTGATGGAGGCATAATACTCCATAGTGTATATGGACCACATCTTCCTTATCCATTCATCCATTGAAGGGCATCTTGGTTCTTTCCATAGTTTGGCAACCGTGGCCATTGCTGCTATAAACATTGGGGTACAGATGGCCCTTCTTTTCACGACATCTGTATCTTTGCGGTAAATACCCAGGAGTGCAATTGCAGGGTCATAGGGAAGTTCTATTTTTAATTTCTTGAGGAATCTCCACACTGTTCTCCAAAGAGGCTGCACAAACTTGCATTCCCACCAACAGTGGAAGAGGGTTCCCCTTTCTCCACATCCTCTCCAACACATGTTGTTTCCTGTCTTGCTAATTTTGGCCATTCTAACTGGTGGAAGGTGATATCTCAATGTGGTTTTTAATTTGAATCTCCCTGAGGGCTAGTGATGATGAACATTTTTTCATGTGTCTGATAGCCATTTGTATGTCTTTATTGGAGAAGTGTCTGTTCATATCTTCTGCCCATGTTTTGATATGTTTGCCTGTTTCATGTGTGTTGAGTTTGAAGAGTTCATTATAGATCCTGGATATCAACATTTTGTCTGCACTGTCATTTGCAAATATCTTCTCCCATTCTGTGGGTTGCCTCTTTGTTTTTTTTGACTGTTTCCTTTGCTGTGCAGAAGCTTTTGATTTTGATGAAGTCCCAAAAGTTTATTTTCACTTTTGTTTTCATTATTATTATTTTAAATCCAAGTTTGAGATACAAGGTATATGAGTATTCTTTTCCTATAACTGTGAGGTTCAGATTTGTTTTTAGTGGCAGAGGCATAGGGAGCAGTAGCATTTAAAGCCTCATAGGGTTCTAGTGAATAATCTGTTTCTAAGAGTGCAGACCTCAGCATACCATATGGTGACTGTTCTTTATAGTAGCAGCATTCACTGGACCCATATACTGCATAGGACTGGCCTTTCCCCTAATTATAGAACAAGGTCCATGCCTGACGGAGAGATAGTCAATGGTCTTAGCTATTTCTTTGTACCTAGCATGAGTCATAAAGTTCATGCTGAAATTGAGATACAAAATAAAATTGGAAGCACAAAAATAGGTCTAGCCTGAGACATATGACCTAAAGCTACTTTAAGGAGAACCCCAATTCCTATTCCTGTTCCTAAATGCCAATATTGAAACTTTGACTTACATTGGTCTTCTAGATTTTAAATCTATAAGAAAGGGTAGGTGGGACTCAGCAAATACATCTCAAAGTGGTTGGTAGCTAGCAGGCTTCAATACTGCACACTAGTCAGTAGACAGCAGAGACCGTTAGCAAGCCACAAACAAAAGAAGAAAGTTCTCCAGATGATGGTAGTCATCACCTAGACCATCCTGCTCACAGGATCAATTGTCTTGTGGTTGTTCAGCAGAGAGTGGAATCAACCACCCCATACCAAAGTTGGATCCCATTTCAACACTGATGACACCACACAAGCACTAGGAGGGTATGAAGACATTCATTACTCCTATCATGAGACTTTCTGCAGAGAAAGGCAGGCATTCAAGCTGGTCCATTTGGCTTCAGTGAGTGGGCAAATGGCTTTGATTTTTAGTGCAGTTAAGAGTTGTGCCAGGGAAATGAGGGCCAAGATTTGCACAACTTGATCTTCCATTTGGTGCCAAGGAAAGAAGCATCTGGGCTCTCTTACCAGCTTGCCCAGAGGTGGAGCAAAAGAGAAAGTGGAGGAATGGGGCATATAAACTGTCAGTAATCAAATATCGAAAATAGAGTCAGATACTTTATTACGCTATTATAAATACTGATGTAATAACCATTCTGGTGCACTCATCTTCATATCTGAACAAATAGACTTTCTATAAATGGTCTTAATTAGCTATTCTAGAAAGCTATAAATAGAGAGGAAGCTATTGTTCAAGTACAGTTGAATATTGACTACTCCCTCTCTTGGCTCAAGAACCAGGAGAGTTCTCTGTCTGTAAATCTTCTCATAAATGGAAGTTCATATATTGTGATGCATCCTTCTGGAATGATGATGTTAACTCTGAATGTAAAATGGTAGGAGTCTAGGAAAATTGAGCTTTCCAATACTTTCCTGAAAATGTCCCAAGCTACTAACCATGCCCTTTGGGGACTCAGAGAAATAAAAAATACTATGCTGTGATTGTTGTATCTGTTCCTGTTCTGTGTGGCCACCTCACTTATGGCAGAATTTCCATCAATGATTATTAAGTTGGAGACTTAACATAATTTTAAAATATGAGAGTTTATGGAAGGGTTTGTTCTTGCAAGTCCATAGGCCACCTGAATTTCATAGCATCTCTGAATATCTCCTTAAGCTAAATTTCTAAAAGATAAATCTGAAGAACAAATAGTATACCTATCAAAAAAAAAATTTTGGAACTTTTGTTGGTTAATTGTCATTATTTGAGGGCACATTTTCCTTGAATTTAATGCTATCATTCTCATGAACTCAAGTGTCTAGATTTTTTTAATTTTATTTTTTCAGTGTTCCAAGATTCAATATGTGCCTCCTTAATACCCACCACCAGGGTTACTCATCCCACCACCCTTTCCCCTCCAAAACCCTCAATTTCTTTCTCATAGTGCAGTCTCTCATGCTTCATCTCCTCCACTGATTTACCCC
Source organism: Mustela putorius furo (assembly GCF_011764305.1). Lineage (NCBI taxonomy): Eukaryota > Metazoa > Chordata > Mammalia > Carnivora > Mustelidae > Mustela > Mustela putorius. Next base: position 7,307,666 of record NW_025421449.1, read on the forward strand.
ACTTCACTTTTCCTTTCTTTCTTCTAATGCCCTCCATGTTATTCCTTAGGTTATTTTTAAAATAATGAATGCATATTAGAAAAAACGACAGATACCTTATTTTTAGGTCATGATTGCTAGTACATTTCGGCATCACTTAGAAACAGGAAAAATCACCAACATGGGGGAATTAAGAAAAACATTGATCTAAATTCAGGAAAGGAAGCAGGTATTTGCCTCAAATCTCAATACTGGAATTTGAATATAAAGCCTTGGACCTACCACAAGGTACAGGATATGAACCAAAAGCTCCTTTATTAAGTTTGGATCCTTGAATTTTAATCAAATGATATCAGGTCTATAGCACAGATCCTTGTGTAAGGAAGGCTCATCAGTTTAGGCTTTTCAGATTTCCACAGAATAAGAAAAAGCAAGTATTGATTACATAGTCAGATATCACCAAACATTACACAAACCTCACTTTAGTTTAAGTGTTAGCAAAGAAGGAGTGTAAACTCCCAATAGAATGTCAGGTACTGGAATTTGCAGTCTTGGCAAAACACATTTGTATGAAATAATTTAAGAAATAAAGATGTTTGCCTGTTTCATGTGTGTTGAGTTTGAAAAGTTCATTATAGATCCTGGATATCAACCTTTTGTCTGTACTGTCATTTGCAAATATCTTCTCCAATCCCGTGGGTTGCCTCTTTGTTTTTTTGACTGTTTCCTTTGCTATGCAGAAGCTTTTTATTTTGATGAAGTCCCAAAAGTTTATTTTCACTTTTGTTTCCTTTGCCTATGGAGACATATCTTGAAAGAAGTTGCTGTGGCTTATATTGAAGAGATTACTGCCTATGTTCTCCTCTGGATTCTGATGGATTCCTGTCTCACGTTGAGGTCTTTTATCCATTTTGAGTTTAGCTTTGTGTACGGTCTAAGAGAATGGTCGAGTTTCATTCTTCTACATATAGCTGTCCAGTTTTCCCAGCACCATTTATTGAAGAGACTGTCTTTTTTCCACTGTATATTTTTTCCTGTTTTGTCGAAGATTAATTGACCATAGAGTTGAGGGTCCATATCTGGGCTCTCTATTCTGTTCCACTGGTCTATGTGTCTATTTTTATGCCAGTACCATGCTGTCTTGGTGATCATAGCTTTGTAATAAAGCTTGGAATCAGGTAACATGATGCCCCCAGCTTTATTTTTGTTTTTCAACATTTCCTTAGTGATTCAAGGTCTTTTCTGATTCCATACAATTTTTTGGGTTATTTGCTCCAGCTCTTTGAAGAATACTGGTGGAATTTTGATTGGAATGGCATTAAAAGTATAGATTGCTCTAGGCAGTATAGACATTTTGACAATGTTTATTCTTCTGATCCAAGAGCATGGAATGGTCTTCCATCTTTTTGTGTCTTCTTCAGTTTCTTTCATGAGCGTTCTGTAGTTCCTCCAGTACAGATTCTTTACCTCTTTGGTTAGGTTTATTCCCAGGTATCTTATGGTTCTTGGTGCTATAGTCAATAAAATCGATTCTCTAATTTCCCTTTCTGTATTTTCATTGTTAGTGTATAAGAAAGCCACTGATTTCTGCACATTGACTTTGTATCCTGCCACGTTGCTGAATTGCTGTATGAGTTCTAGTAGTTTGGGGGTGGAGTCTTTTGGGTTTTCCATATCAAAAAATGGGCAGAAGATATGAACAGACACTTCTCCAATAAAGACATACAAATGGCTATCAGACACATGAAAAAATGTTCATCATCACTAGCCCTCAGGGAGATTCAAATTAAAAACCACATTGAGATATCACCTTACACCAGTTAGAATGGCCAAAATTAGCAAGACAGGAAACAACATGTGTTGGAGAGGATGTGGAGAAAGGGGAACCCTCTTCCACTCTTGGTGGGAATGCAAGTTTGTGCAGCCTCTTTGGAGAACAGTGTGGAGATTCCTCAAGAAATTAAAAATAGAACTTCCCTATGACCCTGCAATTGCACTCCTGGGTATTTACCGCAAAGATACAGATGTCGTGAAAAGAAGGGCCATCTGTACCCCAATGTTTATAGCAGCAATGGCCACGGTTGCCAAACTATGGAAAGAACCAAGATGCCCTTCAACGGATGAATGGATAAGGAAGATGTGGTCCATATACACTATGGAGTATTATGCCTCCATCAGAAAGGACAAATACCCAACTTTTGTAGCAACATGGATGGGACTGGAAGAGATTATGCTGAGTGAAATAAGTCAAGCAGAGAGAGAGTCAATTATCATATGGTTTCACTTATTTGTGGAGCATAACAAATAGCATGGAGGACAGGGTTGTTAGAGAGGAGAATGGAGTTGGGAGAAATATGCAGGGGAGGTGAACCATGAGAGACTATGGACTCTGAAAAACAATCTGAAGGGTTTGAAGTGGTGTGGGGGTGGGAGGTTGGGATACCGGGTGGTGGGTATTATAGAGGGCATGGATTGCATGGAGCACTGGGTGTGGTGAAAAAATAATGAATACTGTTTTTCTGAAAATAAATTAATTAATTTATTAAAAAATAAATAAAATAAAATTTTTTTTAAAAAAGGAAAAGAAAGATGGAATAAAACAGAAAAAAGTAAGAGACTATAAAAGTAACTGATTTGAAAATTATTACTTTAAAACTTTTAATATAAAAATATGATTATGTAGATTTAAAAATCTTCAGTTAGATTAAGTAGATCAGGCCATTGAAGGGAATTATTAGTAAGCTAATAAGCAGATCTAAAGAAAATATACAGAATACAATACACTAATTAACAATACAGTAATTAGTAATTTGAGAAGTCAGACGACATGGAGGTTAGAAGGAGAGGATTTTCCTTTCAGCAAGTCTAAGTTCCAGAGAGAACAGAGAAAAGACAAGAGAGGCAGTGCTTGAAGAGGTGATAGCTGAGAATTCTTCAAAATGATAAAAGACATGAAACTATATAGGAACCAGATGGTAGATCAAGCAGGATAAATATTTAAAAGCTACAGCTAAACAAAGTTATTAAAACTGCAGAGTATCAGGGCATTTGGGTGGTTCAGTTGGTTAAGCATCCAGCTCTTGATTTTGGCTCAGGTTGTGATCTCAAGGTTGTGAGATTGAGTCCCATGTCGGGCTCCATGCCCAGCTTCCGATTCTTTCTCTCCCTCTGCCTCTTCTAGCCTGTTCTCTCTCTCTCTCACTCTCTTTCTCAAAAACAAAGCTAAATAAACAACAAAACAACAACTGCAGAGTACCACCAGAAACAATAGTGTTGGTAAGGATGTAGAGAAAAAGGAACCCTCATGCACTGTTGGTATGAGTGCAAACTTGTGCAGCCACTGGGGAAAGGAGTATGCAGGTTGCTCAAAAATTTAAAAATAGAACTATCCAGTGACCAACAATCACACTACTGGGTATTTACCCAAAGAATACAAAAACACTAATTCAAAGGGATGCATGCATCCGTATGCTTATAGCAGCATTATTCGTAATAGTCAAGATAAGAAAGCAACCTAAGCATCTATAAATAGATGAATGGATAAAGAAGATGTTATATATATATATATATATATATATATATATATATATATATACACACACACACACACACACACACACACACTATCATATATAAATACACATATATATGCAATGGAATATTATTCTGCTATAATAAAGGATGAAATCTTGCCATTTGTAACAACACAGCTGGAGCTAGAAAATACTATGTGAAACAAAATAAATCAGAGAAAGACAAACACCATATGACTTGCTCATATATAGAATTTAAGAAACAAAACAAATGAGCAAAGGGGAAAAAATAGAGACAAATCAATAAACAGACTTAACTACAGAGAACAAACTGGTGGTTACCAGAGGAGTAGTGGGTGGAGGAATTGTTGAAATAGGTAATGGGAATTAGGGAGGCACTTGCCCTGATGAGGACTGGGTGATTAAAATAAAAACTTAAAAAAAATGTAGAGTACCGCAAAGAAGTTTTTATAAACAGATAGAAAGAAAATAAAAATCTCCTATCTAGAACTATCTTTAGAATGAAGGCAGAAGGAAAATTTCTTAGCCTCAGCATGGAAGCCAGAAAGCAGTGGGATTACATTTTCAGAGTACTGGTAGAAAATAAACATGAAAAAGGAGAAAAAATATATACGAACCTAGAATCATGTTAGAATTGGAAGGGGAGGTGAACCATGAGAGACTATGGACTTTGAAAAACAATCTGAGGTGTTTGAAGCGGCAGGGGGTGGGAGGTTGGGGGAACCAGGTGGTGGGTATTAGAGAGGGCACAGATTGCATGGAGCACTAGGTGTGGTGCAAAAACAATGAATACTGTTATCTGAAAATAAATAAATAAATAATTTTTTTAAAAAAAGAAACTTTTTCAAGAATATATACAAAATAAAGAAGTATTGATATGGACAACATGGAAGGAACTTACTACTCATATAGTCAACTAATAGAACTTCTACATCAAGTATCTGAGGAGAAACGAAAGGAAATGATCCTGGAAGGAATATTTGAAATAATGTAGAGGACTGATGTTAAATGTGAAAAAAAATGTACTATCATAGCCTCATACCATATAAAGCTAAAGCATTTCTCTAGTAGGAAAAGAATAGAAAAATCTATAATATAGTCACACATTTCAAAACATTTGTCTCAATTTGTGGTAGAAAATAGTAAAGATCTAAAAAATGAATATGATTGAGCTGATTTTAATGGACATATGTAGAACTGTGCACAATTAGAGCATACATATTCTTCTGGAGCATATAGGAACACTTCATAAATTGACAACATCATAAGCTAAAAAACAAGTTTTAACAAATTTCAAAAACATGGTATCATATGCATGTTGTCTGGTTACAATATAATTTTTATTTTGTTTTTAGGCTTTCTAAAATTACCTGAAGCACATTCACAGCCTTCCCAAAAATATGTGCCAATTTAAACTCTTACCAACAGAGTAGGGTTCTTTTCACTACATGATCACAAACACTGGATATCATAATTTTTAAAAATATTCAAGTACTTTTTTTAATTTTTTTGATAGCTTGTGAGGCTGAACATAGTACTTTGATTGACTATTTTTGTTTTATTTTATAAACACCTGTTTTCATTGTTTACCCATTTTCCTATGGAGATATCAATAATTTTCATTTGATTTGTAAGAAGCGTTTGCAACCTTAAGGATAGTAACCCCTTGTCATAGATAATAAAAATTATTTTTTTGCTATAATTTGGATTTTACTTTTTTATAGTGTTTTAACATGCAGAGGCATTTAACTTTTTACAGGCTAGATCTGACAATATGTCACTTCGTTATTTCTTCCTTTGACTTTATTCCTATCCCTAGAGACTGGAGAACTCATTGGTATTGTATAGTTAGTTTTGTTACATTTGACTATTTGTCTGGTTAGGAATGCAGATTCATTTTGTTACTTTAACATTTATTAAACAGCACTTAATTTCCTCACTGATATAAAATGTCAACTGTATCCTTGTCTAAATTCCTTTATAATAGAATCTACTTCTTTGCTTTCTATTTTGTATCATTAATCTCCTTTCCACTTTTTTCCAAGTTCCACGTTGTTAATTATTGTAGCTCTGCTATTTATGGGGTAATGATGATCTCATCACCCACCCCATTCTGCTCCTTTTTCTCTTGTCCTCCATGTTCCTAGACACTTTGTTAAAAATTAAAAACATTATGCATTATCTTGTATTTGAAAACGATCTCAACAATCCTTTTTGATTAGCTAAGATGAAGTGCAGAGTCACTTCCTGAAGTAAAAAGCTACAAACTTAACCAGTCCATTTGATATATTATTTTTAATTTCATTTGACCCATGAAAACCTGGAGAGGGCCAAGGAAGGATTCTAAACTAAGAAATACACCTATTAGTTTGGAAAGGGGAAGGTATAGAAAAAAATAGTTCACTCTGATAGAACCAAAGTTTTTTTGAAAAATTGTCCAGTGTTATTTCTCTGACATTATTTCTCCAAAGCATCTCATCTACTGTAGCCAGACAGGTCTCTTCATTATTCCTGCTTCAGGCCATGCACATTTCAAATTCCCAGCCTTTGCTGAGAGTATACTTTGCCAAGAATGGATCTATGTGTGTATATACATACATGTTTTTTTTTCTCTCTCTCTTTTTTTTTTTTGTCTGTGTATTAAGATTGTTTCTTTAAGGTATCTTTATTTATTTATTTATTTTTTAAGGTCGAACTCTAACTTCTCCAGCAGGAAGCTTTCTTTCAATATTCATAGTATGTATAATCTGTTACACAGTTTAAACATTTTAGAACTTTTTCTAATTATAAAAGCAATACAACAAGCTCACAGAGCATTTGATAAAGAGAGAAGACATATTTCCTGCAACTCTAACTCCCTGTTACGAATTGTATATACTTCGTTACAGTATTTTTAACGTGAATGCATAGTTGTAACCCTACTGAACTTAAAAGTTTTCCAGGTGACTTTAGCAAAGATTCAAGCTGTTCTATGTTGCTTCATTGTATTTATTATTACCATTTTAATGGCCACCTGGTGTTCTATAGAGTTAGTGTACTATTATTTACTTAATCTTTGCTTTACTTTCTGTTCCCTATAACAAAAAGCTCTGCAAAAGTAAAATGACATCTTTGTTGTGTAGTTTTCCTCTCCATGGGGAATTACTTCCTTAGAATAGATATCAAGAATGGGAATTGAGGGGAGGAAAGGTAAGAGCATGTTTAAGCTCCCAATATATATATTATCAGATGACTTTCATCCATCAATTTAATTTGTGAGAATTTGGGTACCCCAGCAGCTTTAATTTTACTGGGCATAAATATTTTACTGCTGATTATTTAAGAGAGAGAGAGAGAAAAAAAAAGCATGTTAAACACTTTTGCCCCTAATTCTCTGTAATCATGTATTAGTTAACTTTAATATTTTATCTCCCCAAAGATATTGTAAGGTCCTTGCATGAAAGTAGAGACAGTGATTTTTGTTTATTCTTTATGCCTTACAATATATTTTTAAAAAGTGTAGCAGGCATAATTTTCTTCGGTATTTGCTCTTAACTGATTGAAGCCTTTATAAAATTTCTTTCTGTTCCTCAAATTCAAGTTCAATAATGATAGATGCTTTTGGCCAGAAGCAGATTTTTGCAGACCTATCTCCAAAAATAAACTCTTACCCTAATTATCTCCAGAAATTATACTTATCCTTGAAATCAATGTTATTTGAAATTTTCAGGACACACATATGTTGAATTCTTCTAGAACTTCAGGCTTATGTTATTCCAGTTCTCATCCAATTAATTCATAAAGCACAAGCTGTTTAAACACCACCATTTTCAGGGTTTGCCCATAGAAGACCCAAACAAAGAACATGGTCTTGTTTTTCTTAGCACGGATGTCCTGGGATTCTAGAATGTCCCTTAGCGCCAAATGAAAATAAAAGTCAACTGTTGGTAAATATACCCCATGGATGAAAGTTTGCATCTATGCTTATTTCCCACTTTATTCTAGATCTAGAACAGTGTGGGGAATCTGATAGATGGTCAATAAATATTTGTTGAATAGTTGCGTGAATGAATCTGTGTGCTCAGATTGAACTAAATCAATCACTCTACAAATATTTGTTGAGCTCCTCTGAGGTGCAAAGCCAAATGTACTTACAACTATGAAAATAATAAAATTGACAGATCCTATACATGGCAGGGCACTGTCTCTAATGACCTTGAAGTCTCATCCCATGCATTTTTCTGCAATGCATGTACATTCCTTTTGACACTTATATAAGACATCCACAAGCCAAATAAAACTTCTTAAGCTGCATGTCTATGATGCATGCTGATCCCCCACCCATTTCCCTAAAGGGCCTGGAAAGGAGTTGTGTGCTGTAGATTCTTAGTGCTGGTCACTCCTGGGCTGGGACAAGAAGGGATCCAGATGGAGGCTTTTGTGGAGGGCTCCCTTTTATCCTTGGTTGTAAGCAGCCTGAGTGGTTATGTTATAAATGAGTCATTTACAGCCTTCTCCCCAAGTCCTTTCATGGACTTTGTTACCAAAGGTTACCAGCGTGCCTGGCGCCTTTGATTTTTGTGGGCACTGTAGACCAGAGAAAAGAGAGTTGTCGCCTTGGGCATCTGCACGTTGGCTTTCACACGTCCTGCGAATGGGTACCTGCCAGCCCTCTTCCCCAGATGTCGTTCTGACCATCGATTTTCGCTGCTCACTATTGCAGTTATTAGCCACAGCGAGGCCAGGGCGCTGAGCTCTCTGCTTTAATTATCCATCCTTATGAAGAAAAATCTCCCTCGTGTGCTTTATTCTCCTCCTGCCCCGACCTGAGTGCACGTGGACTCCTTCTTCCTTGTCTTCCCAAGTGCCTTGTGTGTCGAAGGGCCTTTCACCAGGGTGCTCGTTCCGTTTATGCCTTTAATATGCATTTTGTGTTCTGCCAAGGGGGTCAGGAGGGCACGCGGAGAAGCCAGATGGCTTACCTCTTCCCTCAGGAAACATGCCGCTATTTCGCTGGGCACCTTCCCAACTCAAGGCCGGCTGAGATTCCACTGTTTCGGGAAGGGTTGGTTCAAACGCCACCGTCCCTGCGTACAAATCCAAGTTCCTCGGGCTATGCACTTCTCGACTCCATGGCCACTCCGTGGAGTTTTCTGCCAGAAACTGCATTTTAGGAGATAGTAGAATGGGGGAGGGGAGAGAAGGGAGAGATGGGGTGGGGAGCGACCCCTTTTATTGATGGCCTTTGCTCAGACACACATTTCCGTTATTTTAATCCGACTGAAATAAGAAACCGTAATCCATGGCTGAGAAGACAGTGGACCAACTCCGTTAAACCTTGAGTACCCGGAGGATGTATGTTTTTCCCCCGTTCCTGGTTTTTAATGTCTCTTCCCTGCTGCTATTTCCCGACTTCAACTTTTGAAAAGCCAAGCAGTTTAACTGGCCAGGCCCGGGGAACTTATTTGTATGCAGCACAAATTTCAGAATCTGTTCTCAGCCTGTGCCGAGTGAAAAATGGCCTGCATTTTCTTGATAGCCCATGTGGTTGTAAAGAATAAATGGCTAATGAATTACAGATGAACATTGACGCAAATTAATCTTCCCGCTGTCCCTGGGTTATATGGCAGCCATTTAAAAGTTTAATCAATACACTAAAGTTGAAAACATGCAGGCACTGCAGTTGTTTGGATGTAATAAACATCAGAGGGAACCGGGAGGTTTGCACTCAGTCCATGTATCATAATGACAGCTATTTATGTTTAATGGACTAAATATTTTTTATTGGAAGGGAGCAAATGTCAGCTTAACTTTGTGAGCCCCGCATTCAACTTTCCTTTGAGGTTGGTGAAAGACGGCTGACGTGTCATTGGAAACGAAATGTTAGGGAGGTGGGGGGGGAGCACAACGGAGACAAAGCGAGGATAAGGAGTCGTTGGGAGACGTGATGCCGCGCTCACATTCTGCAGCCATTCGTTAACGAAAACGTAAACTCTGCTGTTTCGAATGTTGCTGTAAAATGGTTTACTAGGAACAACTTTAATGGTTATTAGGGAAAACAAGTGCCCAGATCTGCCAGATATCCCGTTCAGTACAGGCTTTTGTTTGAAAACTCTTTACCGGGTCATATTTGCTGGAGATTTATAATTAGTCCTTTTTCTTAATGTGAGATGTGGGGGAGAAACGGCATGAGGACTCTCGGCCCTTGTGTTCCATAGATCTTTCCATTTGAATGGTGTCCAACAACTTTAAATAACCATGTGCTCTCTTTTGGAATACTTATATCTTAATTACTTTCCAAGTCGATATTTTGTAGCACTGCTGAGTCGGGTAGCACCACATTGGCTAAAAGAGAATGGCCTTTGCCAGTAGGGGTACCATCTCGCCAGGCAGAAACAGGCTGATACAAAAGGAGAGAAATAGCTTTGTCTGAACAACAACAAAAAAAATACAGACACAGTTCAGCTTTGCATTTTTTTTTCCTTCTCCCAAAATAAAATAGACAAAGTATGCAATCCCTGTGGAGCATGGGGTCTTGGAAAATAGCATACACATTATTAAAATAATTAGAAACATTTTACACAATGGAAGAGCGTGTTTTTAATATCCCTTTGGCAGCCAGTTGTCTCAGGTTCTCTAGGGTGTCTGAGTCTTCTGAAAAGTCCTCACTTTTAATGCCAGAGTGTTGAGGAAAACAGTTTAATACCTATCAAGGTGGGGCTACAGGATGAAGAAAAGGGGCAAAGGGTTAGATAATTAGCTATCTAGTATCCAGACCTGTAAAGATGTAGAATAACACCTGCTTATACATTAAGTTTGTTTTAAAACACAAGAATTTGTCTTCTAATGGAACCTGAGTTTCAGATGAAATCACCTTTAGGTTAGTCAACCAAACTGATAGATTCTCTGGTCCTTTGTCCTACTTTCAGCAAAATGGGGAGACACCTTTTGTTCTGAAGTCTGAAACATTACTGTCTTCTGTAAGGACATCCCACCCGTGACATCTCTTGCCCCACTCCCCTTGCAGTCCCTGGACCCTTCTTTATTTTTCTTCCAAGTTCTTCTCATTCTCTTAGGTGAATGGTTGATCAATTTGTCTATTTATGCATTCTGTTTTCCCCATGTTAATATCAGATCTATGGTAGGGGGCAGGTGGATGAGAAGTAGGGTGGCAGGAACATAATTTTCTTCCTTGCTCTAGAATCCCAGAGCCTGGCCCACAGTAGTTTCTACAAATAGCAGTTAAGTGAATTTCAGACTATTATTTCTGATTGTCTTTAATAATTCATCTTTTATAACCATTTTGGGGGTTCACCCATTATGATTTCTAGACACTGTGATGGTTTTTTTTTTTACAGATAATAGGTAATCTTAGCTCTAACCCAAGATGGTAAGAGTTATCTCCATATTACAGAAGCAAAAACTGAGGTCTCAAAAGATTGAAGTAATTATGCACCATCACTGTTAGTGTAGCAATTCCAGAATTTGAATCTGACCTGTCCCTCTTCCACTTATACAATACTCTCAGATTCTGCAGTGCCTCATGTTCTCACTGGTGATTAAAATGTGACTGAGTCACCCCAAGTTTTTATTCTAGTCCGCAACTAGCCAGCTCTCCAAATGGTGGCTAATGGGCAGACGGATTCATACTGTCTCACCCAACCCTCACATCCTGAGGCAGAACTATGAAGGATGTTGAACTATTAACTATAAAAAAAAGTAGGTGTTGGCCATTTGGTGATGGGCAGTGAGTGTGACCCTCAGATACCTGTGTTCCATCATCTGATGAAACACAAGTGACTCTGGCAAATGGTAAGGAAAATGTATCAGATAAACACATGTTCAGCTGCAATGGATGATAGAAATCCAACGGATCGTGACCTAAACATGTGTTTATTTTTCTCTTATAAAAGTAAGGATGGAAGTAGGCAATCCAGGGCTGTTACAGTGGTTAAAAAAAGAGAGGTCAGTAAGCACCCAGGCTCTTTCTTTCTATTTCACTATCCTTCACATGAGGATTTCATCTTCATGTTCTCAGAATGGCTGCTATTCCTCTTGGCATCCTTTCAGCTCTCCGGGCAGGATGAAGAAGGAAGGTCTTTTCCTTGCAAGGCATTCACTTTTTATTTGTGGATGGACAGTTTTCTAAAGACATCTGGCTATTTCTCATTTCCCATACCATGTCATTGGGAGGTTGGAAAATCAAGTGTTTTAGTGTTCGTGCTCTTACAGTACCGGAAGATAGGATAAAAGGGGGCCAGTGCACAGTATCTACTATGTAAGATAAATCTTGTTTCTTGTGTTCTTACCAAGAGACTTGAAATTTTCCTAGATGCCGTACATACAGCACCTCAAACCATCTTTATAATGACCTTATTACAGAAGAGTATGTATTCCCACTTCACTAGGAAGTGGTAGAGCTAAAATTTGAAAACCACATTTTCTCTATTCTGGACATTTTCTCTATTGCCATATTTCTTTAGCTACCATTTTGATTTCATAGTGAAGGATGGTAGGGTTACTCTGAATTGTTCCAGCTTATGATATCTTCTGAATATGCTGTCTTCTGAATACACTTGACACATTGGGTCTACCTCTTTGATTGTTAAGCATTCACTGATTTGTGCCATTTTTGAGTCTTTTGTATTCAACAATGGAAAGTCCTATGTAAAGTGGTTAAGAAGGTAGACTCTGAAGTCTTTCTAGATTCAGATTCTGGCTCCATCAGTTACTACCTGTGTAAGCTCAGACAAAGTACATAATCTCTTGCTTGTTTCCTTATCTTTCAAATGAAAATAATAGTAGTGCCTTTAGAGTTCATATTTTGAGAGGAGTAAGTTCTTAGTACAGTGTCTGATCCTCAGTAAATGTTGGTTATTACTATCACCATTATTATACACATTTACTGTGTTTCATTTTGTCTACACAAATAGATTAAAGTTTGAAAAACCAGAGCCATGTTTATTTTCCCCTCTTGATATCCCCAAAAGTTTCCAGGCACATTGGAGAATCTGAATAAAAATTCATACTAGAATTACACTGCATAGGTTGAGGTCCTTGTTCTATTGATTTAACATCTCTGTCTCAGCTTCTAAATCCTAAAACGGGGACATTAGTACTAACTACCTCACGGGGTTATTTTGAAGGTTTAATGAAATAATGCACTTAGAATTTTGGAATGGTGTGTAATAAATAGCAGAAGTTCAGTGTTAGATATAACTATTATAGTCCTCCATAGAATCATCAGTATTCAAACACTAGAACTCCATGGTATATAATCTAATTGATAATAACTCCAAAAGTAATTTTTCTCAGGCCATTTCAGGCACAAGGTTATTAAAAATAACCACATCTGGGCACCTGGGTGGCTCAGTGAGTTAAGCCTCTGCCTTCAGCTCAGGTCAGAATCTCAGGGTCCTGGGATTGAGTTCCGCATTGGGCTCTCTGCTCAGTGGGGAGCCTGCTTCCTCCTCTCTCTCTTTCTCTGCCTGCCTCTCTGACTACTTGTGATCTCTGTCAAATATATATATAAATTAAAAATACCCACATCTTTCTGGTGAAGCCATACTGAGTACAATCTTTGATCCAGGATATACGGTAGATGTTGGAGATACAAAGATGCATAAAACACTGTAGGAAAAACAACAACAACAACAAAAAGCATCCCAAAAACAAACACACGAAAAACACTATAGGAAACACAAGTGGTGGTGGGCATGAAGAGTGTTTACCCTCAGTAATGATTAAGTGCTCAAAAAGTAAAACAATCCTGGAATATAATTTCTCCACTTATTAGGGTAGCTAGAATAATCACATAACCATATTTGGTACTATTGAATGGGTTGGATATATATTGATACATTTTAGAAAAGTATTTTGGCCCTGTGCATTGAGGCTAGAAAATATTTAGATCCTTTGACCTAATAATAATACACTTAGGAATCTGTCCAAAGGAAAGAATCTGAAATGCATAAACAAAGTATCTTTGTACATTCACATGTTCACTGCAGTAATGTCCATCACATCAAAATGAAGAAAATAGTCAATATATAACTAGATATGCATGCAAAGTAAATTATGGAAAATTCATAGAATTTGCAATATTATGTAGAATTTAAGAGATGTGTAAAATAATTTTTAATATGGCAGGCAAATATTTGTGCAGCAAAACAAATGAAGAAAGATATATATAAACTTATCCATGATTATGACATAGGGATAGAAAAATGAAAGGCAAAACATCAAAATGTCAACTGCATTTAGCCCTGGGTAGTGGAATTACACATGATTATTTTTCTTTGCCCTTTATTTACTTATTTATTTTTTTACAATGAAATGGTAGATCTAATAAGAAATAACTTAAAAACCAACCTCAAATGATAATATAGTGTTTATGCAAATAGTTCTAGAGGGAAAAGTAGTGATAGTTAGAAAAAGGGTTTGCATGAGTTAGGAGTTGTGTTTAGCTACAGCTAACAAACATCCCAAATAGCAATGACTTTAACAAGATACGTTCATAAAACATGAACCCCAGATATAGGCAGTCTGTAGCAGATATGACACCACTGGAGCCCAAGATTCTTTTACTTTTGTTCTACCTTCCAAAAGACCAGCTTCCTCCCTCAAGTTTGATTTATAGTCACAATACTGTTGTTGTATCACCAGCCCTTGTTTCCGTGTTTCAGCTAGCAGGAAAAAAGAAAAGCCTAGGTTATAATGATAGTCTCCCAAGCAAAGAGATTGTGGGTTGTTTTTTTTTAAGTAATCCTTTCTTAAATTTTTTTAAATTAATGTTTTTTATTAACATATAATGTATTATTAGCCCCAGGGGTACAGGTCTGTGAATTGCCAGGTTTACATACTTCACAGCACTCACCATAGCACATACCTTCCCCAATGTCCATAGCCCAACCTCCCTCTCCCTACCGATCTCTCCCCAGCAACCCTCAGTTTGTTTTGTGAGATTAAGAGTAAGAGATTATGTTTTAACAAGATGTCCCAGGACATCTTCATAATATTCCCTTCATATATTCCCTTTTATTTTATGGCCACCATCAATGAGCACATTGCCATGCTCAATACTTAAGGTGTCTGTGTGTAAGATAAAAGGGCAATGGATACTAGAAATCAACCTTGTTTCTTGATTTTAATTCCAATTCTGCCACTCAGTAGCAGGTTGATTTTAACAAAGTCTAGCATGTCAGTGCCACCAAGGAAGCCTCAGGAACATAATTCTTTTCTAGCCCTTCCTTGATTTTCTCTGGCAGGGAGACTACATCCCATTGGAACAGATATTTTTAGTAGCATGACAAGTGTTTGGGAGACTATGTCACCTCACATGGAAAACAAGGCACTTGTTTCTGAGACTACCCCTGGTATAGTAGTTTGGGGACTTCTGGAGTTGATAAGACTTGGTCCAGTAGGTTTGACTTTGTTGGTTGGATTTTCATTATTTTTCAAAAAAAGAAAGCCTTTGAAGCCAAGCATAAGGGGTGACTGGCAAAGGGAGGTAAATAGATAGTTTCCAGGAAGACCAGGAACATCTACCACTTGCCTTCTTTTGAGCTCTTGCTTTGGACCACTAATTGGAGAGGTGCATGGAGGAGGTCTATACATGTCAATAGACAGGCTCCCCAAAACAGAAGACAGAAACTTGGCCATTTAAAGCTCCCAAAAGCCTCTTTTCCAACTTGAATGCAGAAAGAATGTCAGAACAATGGAATTTTGTTCTTTCTAAGACTGTTCTCTTGCAGTAGATCAGAACCATCAAGTCACATTATATGTTGTGATATATTTTAAGCACTGAGGGATGCTGAGGAAGAGAGAGAAAGAGTGCTATGGGCAAGGATTTTCATGAACTACATTGTAAACTAAGTTAGTTGGCTCCAGGGAGAACACAAACACGATACCAGGGACTCAGAGACTTGAATTTTGTTTATATCCATGTTATAGGCAATTTGTAGAACAAAGAAAGGGCAAAAATAATACTAGTTATCTCATCAGGTTGTTTAGAGGATCAAGTGATCAGACAATGATGTAAAATGTTCATCAGAGTGCCTACACCTAGAAAGCTCAATAAACTTATCTATGATGATGGTAGTAGAGGAGGAGGAGGAAAAAAGAAGGAAGCCAAGAAGTCTGCTTAAGTGTTGCCCTTTAAAATGTCTTTCAGTTGAAAATTTACATTAACAAGGAAGACGCTTTGTATTTATAACTGGAAACTTATTGATAAATCCCAAAGTCTCAAAAACAGTGCTCATTTGCATTCTTCTTTGGCTCATCATTCCCTAAAATGATCTGTGTGATAATAGAATAAGTACTGAACAGAAGAACTGAAAGCCAACCATAGCTTTTACCTATAATTATCTTTTTGAACACATTTTTTGAGTCTTTCTAAATCTTACTTGCTTCATCTGTGAACTAGGGGTAATATAACCTAATCATTGATGATAGGGATTAAATGAGTGATGATTTTAAAGCACCTCGTACAGTGTCTTGCACATAGATTGAATGAGTAACTGATGCTGTGAGGGCTATGGATGTGCCATGTTTCTGGGGGACAATCTGCCTCCATCTCCAGGGACATGCCTGATGCAGAAGGCAGTTCTACCAAAAGAAAACTCAAAACTGAGAACTTTTATTATGTTAGTAGTTAGATGGCCTAAGGACTTACTACATTCAGGGGCAGAAATTGTGTTATGTCTTTCCTGTTAATGTTAGAAAGAAAAATCCCCATTAGAATCATTCTTGTAGTATTGCTCAACATGTCCCAAGCCCTTCCTGTGCCTGAGAATCTGCCTAGTGCTTTTCCCATAAGAGAAGGACAGTTTCTCTGCTGTAGCTATCAGGGACTTTAACTGCCTTTAACATCCAAGAGTGATTGGTGGATATCATACCACACAGTCCCTGGAATACATGGGCATAGAAAATTCAAGATGGGAAAATGAAATATGTAAATTGAATTGCAGAAGTGAGAGTGGATATCCCGTCTTGTTCCTAATGGAGGGAAAACACTCAGTCTTACCATTTTCAGTATGATATTACCTGTGAGTTTTTGTAGGTGACCTTTATCAGACTGAGGAACTTCCCTTTTATTCCTCTGTTGTCAAAAGATCTTATCATAAAGGAATTTCGAATTTTGTCATTTTTTTCTGCATCAGTTGAGATGATTATATTTTTCTCAATCTGTTGATTTGGTATATTAAATATATTTTTAAATATTGAACCAACCTTGCATTTCTAAGATAAACCCTACTTTGTCATGATGTACTATATACTAATTTTGTACTGCTGAATCCGATCCTCTAATATTTTATTACAGATTTTTGCTGTCATGTACATGAGGAATTATTATTCTGTGGTTTTCTTTCCTTGTAATACAGTTACCTAGTTTTGGTATCAGAATAATTCTGGAAGCATAAAATAGATTGAAAAGTATTCCCACCTTGTCAATATTTTGGAATAGTTTGTGGAGAATTGATATTATTCTTTGGTAAACCCTTGGTAGAATTTACCATTAAAGCCATTTGCACCTGGAGTTATCTTCATAGGTTATATGAAACTATTAATTCAATATCTTTAAGAGACAAGTGGTTCTTTGGGTTTTTCATTTCTTCTTAGTGCCTTGGCCTTTTTATAAAAGACAAATTGCACCCCTATTAAGCCTCTACTTTTAATAATTGTGGCTATCAAATAATCATTGTGTTATTTACGGCTTAATTACAAATTCTGCTCATGATCTCCTAGGCCTTCTGTTGATAAACTTGCTCATTTGCTCAATTCATTCATGCATGCATTCGTTCATTTAGCAAACATTTTAACTACATTTTAAATTCCAAGACCCGTGGTAGAGAATCTGTAGATTCAAAGATGAATAAGACAGTGTCCCTGAGTCCAGGTAAATTATATTTAAGTGGGAATAATAGTGACCTGGTGGGCTATGATACAGTGGGGATGTGAAATGGCTGTGTAATGAATGATGCACAGGGAGAACAAACACTAATAATGCACAGGGAGAATAAACACTAAGCCACTAATTCTGCCTAAGGGAGATCAGTGGAGGCTTCCAAGAAGAAATGCCATTTGAACTTGGTGTTGAAAGATAAGGAGAATTTTATGTGGCAGAATGGAGTCCTCCACTTGAAATGTCATGGGATGTTTGGGGGAAAGTTGTCTCAGACTTTCTGGGGGTAGGAACATTTATTTCAGAAATTAATTATTTGGACCAGAGTACAAATCTGAATGACAAATGAAAACATTTAATTGTTTTAAATATCCAAGTTCATCTATTTAGGTGTTCTTAAAATCAGCTGGCACACCTTATCTACTATCACTACAGAGTGAACTTGGGATGAACTGTTGTTTCACGGGTGACTCTCAGATCTTTAGATCCTCTTTTGATTTAAACTCTTATTTTCATGGTTGTCATAATAAAGACACATTTTTTTCAAGGAAGATGTGGTCGTTCAAATGGATCTTAATTTGAGTGCTGACATTTCAAAGAAAAACACGATCATGTGTAGGTAGAAGGGAAGTGGGAGGGAGAAAGGGAAGGGACAAGGGAAGGAGGGAATACAAATACCTGTGAAGTGTGGACATTGTAGAATTTCTCCCAAGTCAGTTGATTGTGACTGTTCACAATTTTACCTTTAGTACATTCATCATGTCAGGTCAACTCAAGCTGCTCTATCCAGATCCAACTGGATTCATTGGCCTTTGACTATATCATGACTATATCATTCTTTGTGTAAATTTGATGAGGAACATCTCTTCCTCACTGAGGTTAACTATCTAGATTGCCATATAAGACCGAAGTTCACATGTATTGTTGCAGTTAATGCTGGTTGTGTTACATTTAGAGAACTATGTTGGCCTCCGGGTACACCTCACTGTCACCCAGGAGCATGCAAATACATTGTTTTAATTAATTAATGGAGGATCTTTGGAAGTTAGAGTCCCTTGTTTTTAATTTTCAGCTAAAGGCACCTACTCATTTCCATTAAAAAAAAAAATAGATGCTGTCTACTTGATTTGCTTATTACGCTTCGCTACTAAAATATAGCTATAATGGCTCCGTGGAATTGTCAGTTATTTAAGTATTCATGGGTATTTAGGTAAAGCCTGGATGACTTGGAATTGTTTCGACATAACTAAATGTGTCATAAAAATATTTGCTTCAAGAGTATGCTATAAATGCATATGCCCAATTCCAAGAATAAAATAAAACCTTAAGCTTTAAAACAAATTCTTAGTATGTACTTATTTCCTACTCTATGCTGAGCACAGTGCTAGGCCCCCAGGAAACTGTAGTCAATAAGTCAGACTTCCTGCTCTTATGGGGCTTGGCTTTAGTGGATGTTCATTCATTCGTTAACCTATGAATACATACTGAAATGCCTTTTATTTGCCAGGCACAGTGATAGTACTATGCTTTGCTCTACAGGTGAAACATCAGTATGGTATTATGCCTGGTACTTAGCCCAGAGCAAGTACTTAACTGAATGTAAAATTACCCTTTCTTTTCTCTTTACCATATTACATTATTCCACATTAAGTAAGAATGTGGGAAAAAAAGAAACCATTTTGGTCATAATAACAGAAATTGCTTTTTCCTCAATAAAATACACATTTTCTTCCTCTTTGGGGACCACAAAGGTGGATGTCAGCTGAGTCTCCCTTGCAGTTTGATGTGGTTAAATGAGTATAGTTTAGCCAAAGAAATGTTAATGGAAGTGATGTGTGTCATTCCACAACCAAGCCTTTTGAAGAGTGGCTCTTTTGCCATTCCTTCACTTTTGTCATCTACCAGCCAAATGCCGATGACAGGACTTATAGGAAATGGCAGGGACACAGCAATCATGCATGGAGGAGGCTCCCTGCGTTGGACATTTGAGTAAGAAAGACACAAACTTCCATTGTGTCAGGCCACTGAAATTATGGGGCTTGTTTGTTATAGCAGCTTGCATAATCCTCACTAATACAGTAGTGGGGCAGTTATAAGATGGCTTATTATTTTAAGAATTACAACAAATCATCATAAGATATTCTATCATTTGGCAGTGACAATGCTCTTTCGTAGCTGGAGTTCCATATAGTCAGGTGATGAGGGAATGAATAGGTAAGGATTATTACTCCTATTCTAGACATGAAAATAAAGGTTCACATAAGTCATGTGACCTGCTAAAATTCACAAGCCTGGAATGCAGAACAATTAGTACTAGCACCAAGGTATTCTGTTTGTTAGTTCAATCTTCTTACTCTTTACCACCTTCATTATATCTACATCTAAAATTATCATTTGACTTTAAATTTTGTCTGCTTCTTGCCTTCTTTCCACCACTCTGTTGTAGTGTCCATGAGCTGAGACCTTCTCTACCTACTGTATCACCGTCTATTCAAGTACTGACAGGCACATAGTAGGACCTCAGGAAATAGCTGTGTAATGGAAGAAGGCACGACTCAATAACTGAGTAAATCAATACTTTAGTAGTCAGGCACATTGTGAGGTACATGAGCTTGTACATTTTTTGTGAGGGAAAGATGGAAGGAAGGAGGGAAGGAATGAGAGGATGGAGTGTAGCCACCTGGGTGGCTCAGTTGGTTAAGTGTCTGCCTTTGGCTCACGTCATGATCTCAGGGTCCTGGGACTGAGTCCCAGGTGTGTTGATGGGGGTGGTCCCAGCTCAGTGGGAGGTCTCCTTCTCCCTCTCCCTTTATCCCTCCCCCCTCCACTTGTGTGGGTGCATCCTCTCCCTCTCTCTAATAAATAAATAAAATCTTAAAAAATAAAAGATGCAGTGTGTATGTGGACTGTGTGTGTGTGTGTGTGTGTGTGTGTACAAAGAGGAAGGCACAGAGTGATGGGATTGCAATAGCAGCGTCTGATAATTTTTCACTCTGTTATTCTGTTTTGAATAGCAAAGTGCTGTTTGTGGAAATCATGTTGGCCTGAAAGGATCTCAGTCAGTGCTAACCTGAGGCTTTATAGGTCACCTGATGGAATCCAGAGAAGAGAAGGTAAAGAAAGTTAACACAGATTTGAGAATTATTCCTGGGGTCATTACTGTACACTTACAAAGACATATGCCAAGATAAACAAGCCATCTGCTCCAAAATTTTATTGTGAAAATTTTCAAGCCTATAGGAAAGTCAAAAGAAGAGTCCATTGAACACGCATATATTCTTTACCTGAATTCACAGTTATTATTTTGCCACCTTTGCTCTCTCTCTCTGTATATGTCTATGAGTCTGCATGTGTATACACACATTTTTTGAGACATTTAAATAAATTGGAGGCACCATCACACTTCATCCCAAATACTTCAACATGAATATCTTAAGATAAGGACCAATTCTTATGAAACAACAATATGCTAAAAATATTTACATTAATTCTGGGTACATGGGTAGCTCAGTGGGTCAAGCAGCTGCCTTCAGCTCAAGTCATGATTAGGTTCTGCTCAGTGGGGAGCCTGCTTCTTCCTCTCTCTTCCTCTCTCTCTGCTGTGTCACTCTCTCTCTGTCAAATAAATGCATACAGTCTTAAACACACACACACACACGTGCGCGCGCGCGCACTAATTCAAACCATTGCCTACTATACAGTCTAGAGTTAAATTTCCTCAGTCTTTCCAATGGTGTCTCTTATAACTTCTTTTTTTTTTTCTAAGATTTTATTTATTTGACACAGAGAGAGAGAGAGAGATGGCAAGAGAGGGAACACAAACAGGGGGAATGGGAGAGGGAGAAGCAGAATTCCCACCGAGCTGGGAGCCCGATGTGGGGCTTCATCCCAGGACACTGGGATCATGACCTGATCCGAAGGCAGATGCTTAACAACTGAGCCACCCAGGTCCCCCACCTTCTATTTTAATCTAATATCTAATCAAAGTTTGCATTTGATTGTTAAGTCTTTTATTTTTTAATTTAGTGCAGAAGTTCTCAAGGGGGACGCCCCTGCCCAGCAGCATCAGAATTACTAGGGAAATTGTCAGAACTGGAAAAGCTGGAGCCCCTGCTCCAGACCCACCAAAAGAGAAACTCTGGGGGCTGACCCAGCAATCTGCATTGTTAGCAAGTGCCCCAGGTGATTCTCATGTACACTGGGGCACACCTCCCACCTTTCCTGCTTTTCATGACTTTTAGGTTTCTGTTTTTACTTCTTCAAAAGCCCAAGTCAGTGTCATTTTAGAATTTCCCACACTCCAGGTTTTTCTGGTTGCTCACTCATGAGTTCATTCAGGTTTAACATTTTGGCAAATGTAGGTGATGTTTCATCATGTTGGGACACACATATATTTAATGATCCCTTTTGTAGCAATGCTGATTGGTCATTTGGTTGATGTGGTTACTACCATATTGATCCACTCTGAAGGTATGTGTTCCCCTTTATAATTAATAAGTAACCTAAATGGTGGCAATCTAAGGCTGTGTGAATATTTTCTTCTCCAATAAACTTTCACCCCAATACTTGTAACATCTGTTGATAATACTGGCCTGAATTACTACATTGGAATATGGTGATTTTTCCAATTTTGTCATTCCTTCTACATTAATAAGCTGGCATTCATTAAATAAGTGCTTTATCTCTTTTATTTATTTATGTACTTAAGTATCATTATTAATTCATAGTTCTTTCTCAATTCAATGTGTCAAATTAGTTACTCTCGTTATTCATTTTGATATCAAATTGTGCCAAATTTGGCTAGAGAGAGGATCTTCAAGCCACCTTCTGCATTCATGACCTGTCTTCTGGCATAAGATGTCTCAGGCACTTTGTATAGTTCCCACCCACATCTCAGTTATTTTAGGTAGCAATATTTTGGGGGGAACCAGTATCTAGGTGCCAGATGTCCAACACACATTCATACATATGAGAGTTTTAATCATTTCTTATAGATCTCTCCAATTTAGATTTGCAGTTTTCACTACCATCATCATTATGACCATCATCACCTTCCATATTTAGTTTCCTAGGGCTGCCATAACAAATTACTCAAGCTGAGTGGCCTAGATAACAGAAACTATCCTTTAATTCTGTAAGTCAGAAGTCTAAGTGCTCTTCAATGAGCTAAAATCAAGGTGCGAGTAGGATTGTGTTCCTTTCTGGAGACTCACAGGAAAGCATCCGTTTCCTTGCCTTCTCCACCGAGAAACCCTCTCGAAGCTGGAGCCTTCTTCAACTCCAGAAACCTCCAATTCTTGGCTCCAGGTCCCTTCCACCGCCTTCAAAGTTGTGGGGTGTTGTATCTCTCTGATCCTGGTCATATCTCTCTCTGTGACCACAGCCTTTAGAGCTTCTTGCCTTTTTAAGGACTCAGGAGATTAGGTAGAGCTCAGACAATTCAGAATAATGTCTCTACCTACAGTCCATATCCTCTATCACTTGTACAAAGTTCATTTTATCAAATAAAATATCATAGTACAGGTTCCAGAGGTCAGAGTATGAATGGACATCTTGAGGACCATTTTTCTGCCTACCACATCTTCCCTCATTCTTTGCTTTCTGTCCTCTCATAGTGAAACTACTAACTCCCAGTAACTTCAGTGTAGGTACACATTTTCTTTACCCTACATCACACACAAAATAATTTGAGAATTATAACTACACTTTAGCAGATGAATGGGTAAAGAAGATGTGGTCCAGGGGCACCTGAGTGGCTCAGTGGGTTAAGCCTCTGCCTTCAGCTCAGGTCATGATCCCAGGGTCCTAGGATTGAGCCCCACGTCGGGCTGTCTGCTCAGCAGGGAGCCTGTTTGCCCCTCTCTCTGCCTACTTGTGATCTCTCTCTGTCAAATAAATAAATAAAATCTTAAATAAAAAAAGAAGATATGATCCATATATACAATGGAATATTACTCAGCCATCAGAAGGGATGAATACCCAACTTTTCAAACAACATGGATGAACTGGAGGAGATTATGCTGAGTGAAATAAGTCATGCAGCGAAAGTCAATTACCATATGGTTTAACTTACTTGTGGAACATAAGGAATAACATGGAGGACATTAGAAGGAAGGGAAAAATGAAGGGGGGTTGGAATTCAGAGGGTGAGACAAACCACGAGAGACTATGGACTCAAGAAACAAACTGAGGGTTTTAGAGGGAGGGAAGTGGGGGGATGGGTTAGTCCAGTGATGGGTATTAAGGAGGGCACGTATTGCATGGAGCACTGGGTGTTATATACAAACCATAAATTACAGAACACTACATCAAAAACTAATGATATACCGTATGGTGACTAACAAGACGTAATAAGAAAAAAAGAGAATTATAACAGCAGTAACACTAACAGAAATAAGCCTACTAAGTAAAGCTCAAGATTTCATTGCTGCTTGTATTTTTCTCCCTCAGACTATATCTCACTCAGATGTGCATTTGAAGTACAGTGTTCCAAAATTACCCGACTTTCTTTTCTTGTGTCATTATGTTATTGATTTGATATGCAGTTAGGTTCATTTTTTTCCTCCAAGTGTATTCAGTTTTAAGGTTTGTTTTTTCTACCCTTTTATATTTGTTTTTGAGTATGTGAAATATGTGACAATAAGGAGATATTTTCAGAGAAGTCTCAGCTCCATCCTGATGCCTGCCACCCTATTTTCACTCTCCCACTACATTTAGCTGTTCTTAATAGTCTGTGGCTTATCCCCCCCCCCATATTTCTTTTTGTAAAACATAGATGAAGAGGTGTGTTTATTTTTTTTAAAGATTTTATTTATTTATTTGAGAGAGAGAGAGAACATGAGAGGGGAGAAGGTCAGAGGGAGAAGCAGACTCCCCATGGAACTGGGAGCCTGATGTGGGACTCAATCCTGGGACTCCAGGATCATGACCTGAGCCGAAGGCAGTTGCTTAACCAACTGAGCGACCCAGGTGCCCCTATTTTGTTTTTTTTAATCTTATTTTTACTTCTTTCTTATCCAAAAGTTTATGTACTTCTTGGTTCCTTTGCATTTTCCTTAGCAGTTTGGCCTTCATCTACACCCATACATCCATATCTGTATAATATGTATGATGTATGTGTACACACACACACACACACCTATATCAACGCTCTATATATCTGTATGCCTATGTCTACATCTATACTGTCTATAGCTGTATCTCCGTATATCTGTATACCTACATCTATACCTACATCTCTGTCATCTCTATACGTATATGCCTATATTTATATCTCTTCTGCAGGAAATCTGGGGAGTCACTGTATATCAGGTGTTCATGGAAGTCTTAAGAGGAGTAATAAGGTTTTAAATATGCCTCCTGTATTATATAACTTATTAACAACAAATATGTCTGTGAGTTAAGTAAAAAGAGAAATACACATAGAGAAAATGGTTTTTTAAATGCTTTCTGTTCACCCCATCACTCCCAAAGGTAGAGCTAATCTTTATTCTATGTTTGCATAACATTTTGTACATAATATTATTACAGCAAATTTTATTGCCGTTATTTTTATTTGACAAGTCATCTCCCTTACTGGCCTGTCAGCTCCTCAAATATAAAAAGAATCTCTTCCTTTCTTTCCTTTTCTTCTTCATTTTGGGTATCATGGATTGTTCCTGGCACATAGTGTTTCCCCACTTATTTGCTTTGCCTAAATTCCATTCAAGAGTCATTCAGTTCATCTAGTTTTTAGTGTGTCTGTTTTTAAAATATTTTATCAAAGTGATGAAACTCTGTTTCATTGTCAATGGTTAATATCCTCATGTGAGTTAGTGGTCAGAAAACTAGTTGATTCCTAGAAAACGTGTGGAGGGACATGCTTCTGAAAGAAGACAGTTAGATATTTTTTTTAAGAGAGAGACAGCACACAAGCAGGGAGAGCATCAGGCAGAGGGAGAAGCAGGCTCTCCACTGAGCATGGAGCCTGATGCAGAACTCTATCCCAAGACCCTGGGATCATGACCTGAGTCGAAGGCAGGTGCTTAACTTACCGAGCCACCCAGGTGTCTCAAGACTGTTATATTTTAACTCTATAGTTGAAACCCATAAAAAGGAAAAAGGGAGTATGAGGACAGGACCATAGATATTCTAGGAGGGAAGGGGACAAACCAAGAAAAGGAAGAGACACGGAAAGAGAAAGGTCTCTATCTTTGTGTCAACCATATGACCTATGCACAGCATAGAGAATATATGTAGAGGATAATAGGGATTATATTATTAGAACAGAAGTAAGGAGTATTTTCTCCAGACACTAAGAAACCAAGGTCTGGACCAATTGAACAAGTTGCACAGGACACGGACTATAGACCCGGAGCTAGAACCTGATCTTTGGACTCCTCCACATTTCCCCGAGTTGAGACGACCTTTCTTGTGCTTCTAAAAAGGGCACATCTGAAATCAGGCAGGTACCCCCAACTGCCCTGAGGATGGGAGAGGACCCAAGCCTACTCTCCTTTTAGAGCTCTTTGAAGTCAGGCTCCTAACCTCAGGACTGAAACACACATCTCTGTCTTTCCTGACCTCCTTCAGTGAAGTCAGCTATATTTGTGGAGGTGCACGGCTCAGCCTCGGAGCATTGTTTAAATTTAAAATCAATGGAGAAAAGTGAGCCAGTAAGAGGCACAGACTGATCAAGTGCTGTCTGTAGGAAGAGGTTTATCCTCCGCCACGTTTCGGTTGAAATCCTAAGGAATGTGAAGAGGATGGAGCAAAGTGAAAAACAGATTAAAATTATGCCAAATAACCAAAATGCAGTGAGGAAACTGCTTCCTTGGCAGGCAGTTAAGAATTGGCAACTTTGAGTTCCGATCCAGCATAATGATGTCAACATATTCACACCCACGTACACACCACGTGCCCCTAGAACACCATCATCCTCAAGATGCCCACAGACCAAAGTAAGATATACGACACATATGACATAATGTACAGCACAAACAGAACAGTACACACACAAGCACCCACAAACGCACACAGCACACACTTGTACAGGCCCATATGCACACACACGTGAATGAGTTCTTGACTGGTGCTATGAAGATGTAACCCTTCCATCTGCCCACTTATCCCACATTTTTATTTTGATGAAAAAACAGCAGTAAAGAGGAGAAAATCTCATCAGAAAATTCAGTGAAAAAAAAAAAATTCCCAAGACATTGTCATGTATTACTGGTTATTTCTGGTGGTTAAAAGAATTATTTGAAAACAAAGAAGCCTTTCACAAAGCCTCTAAAATACAAAAGATTTAATAACATTTACATCTGTGTATCAGCCATGTCTGTAATGCAAGTCATGAATAACACATAAACCAGAGCACGGAAAGAACAGAAGTGCTCACACATCATTTAAAATCCAACCCACCCCATCGTCAGTGGAATCAAATACACAGCAGGAGCAGTTCCAGTTGATACACACACAATATAGTCATTGAAAATGAAAACATATTAATTATGTTCCTTAAGGTTAGAGAAATGGGAGGATTCACTAACCTGTTTCACTTCTCTGTGGAAATTCTGTACTAAAAAGTACATCACGATTTGCTTTCTTATTTTTCATAAGAAAATACAGACGGAGCGCTTGCGCGTGCATTTGTCTCATTTTACTGTTCATGTACATCTGCACTTGGGGCTTAGTCCTGCCTCCTAGCTGTGCTGAAAATGGGGAAAGTTGGCTTAAGAAGATGGGTCCTTGTTACAAGTGAGTGGCTTGCAAAAAAAAAAAAAAAAAGGGAATTCATTTTTGAGCAATGATATTTTCAAGCACCAATGCGTGCACAACTCCAGGTGGCATATGTGGAAATCCACACCACTAGGAGAATGCTGTGTGTTACCAAAACCTGGAGTTCACATAGCAACACGTTGATAAAGCAACACGTTTGATAAAGAAATCCTTCCTCGTTCTGATTCGGATAACTCTCCGAGGCCCAAATTTGGAACTGTGCCTTTCTGGATCAGTTCATTTGGCGCCTATGAATTTCCAGGGATCTCCTAGGCTCTCCGTATATGCTGTGAGATCCTTCCACTCCGCCACAGGGAAGCCTCTGGTGCCATAATGGAGAAGGACGAGTGTAGGGAGGTGATTTTTGTGTGGGCATGCGCATCTGATATCTGTTCATATTGATCCTTGTAAGTGTTGTGTTTTATTTCCAGGAGTTAAGAGGATATTCAAATAATGTCAATATTTGATCAGCGCTTTTTGTTTGCTGGCTTT
Organism: Mustela putorius furo; assembly: GCF_011764305.1. NCBI lineage: Eukaryota > Metazoa > Chordata > Mammalia > Carnivora > Mustelidae > Mustela > Mustela putorius. Next base: position 7,335,332 of record NW_025421449.1, read on the forward strand.
TGCTTTGATGTTTGTTTGTTTGTCTGTTTAACCTTCCCTTTTCTGGTTATGGTTTCCTCTTCTGTCTTTTGTTGGAGCCAGACCATTGCATGTGGGTCCTGAACAGTTTAAGATGAGCTCTGAAAATGTCAGGGAACCTCTTTACTTCTTCTTCTACTACGTATCCTACTTCACCGTGAAATCCCAAGCCCTTCGCAGTGCTCACTGCAGCAAAAGGTTAATAATCATCTCTTTCATGTACTATAAAAGCTCCATTCCTAAGGACAGTGTTTCAGGGCAAGCTGAGCGTAATTACTAAATAATATAGTCATTCTCATTTTAAATGACTGATGCTTCTGTTGTTCTGGATGCTTCTACATGTGTGCACGTACGTGTGTGCGTGCATGTGAGAGTGGCCTGGCAAGGGTGAGACCTCCACTTGGGGGAAGGCACGGCCATCCCATAGGAGTCTGCACATTCACACATTTGGGTTTTAAATGTTGTGCTGCATCCTGGGCCTCTTAGGCTCCGCAGATTATGTATAATAGATGACCTGCATTTACAGAGATGTGTGCTATACAGATGTAAATGTTATTATAGCTTTTATATTTTATGTTCTTGTTGAAAGATCATTTTGTCTTTGAATAATATGGCTGTTCAATTTTTTTGGAGGGGAGGGGGTTATCTTTAAAAGAGAATATGAAATGGATATTGCACATCATATATTTCTTAAAAGTAATTTGGAATTTTAGGGTCTGGGATTGGGGCTGACTGATACACTGCCACGATGAGATATAACCCCTGGAAAATAACAGCACCCGCACATGCCTGCATCTGTCCAACCTCATAATTCACTTTCACATTGGATTATGGATGTCTGCGTTCAGTGAGTCTATCTTCCCTTTAGGTATTATTTCAGCCCTTTGAGATAATAAGGAAAGTTTAATTGCGTTGTTAATTGATTTTTTGCACAACATTATTACCTTGATTGATTGCAGAGTTGATGAAAATGTTAGACACAGGCAGCGTGGAGTATCAGCCCAGCAAGGAGTGGGAGCCTTGCGGAGAATAGATAACCTTGATGTTAAGAGCTATATCCTTCAGATATGTCTTCCCTTGACATATTGATGGCCCTTGAAAAGGGAAAAGCTGATTGTATGCAGAATGCAATCATTAAACCCACTTCAGCTCGCTGTTGATTAATTTGTTTTTTCCTGAAGGATCTAGTTATAGGGACGGCCTCACTTGTACCAACAGCAGCCATTTCGTAGGCTCTGGCTTGTGCTTAACCCTCTAGGTGAAGAGAAACACTGAGGCTGGCGTGGCTGAGACTGGAAGACTGTCTTAGCATGGCCCGAGTGTGCACCTGCTGTTCACAGACGTCCTCATGCTCAGCAGCAGCCTCTCTCCTCCACCATCGTGTTTATCCCCCCGCCCCAAATACTGACTCTTTCAAAATTCCAAGGCCAGGGATCCTTTCACTGAGACATGGCACAGGAAGTGATGGAAACTTCTGGATGCCCTGGAAGCTTTGTTAACTAGGCTTCTAGTCATTTCTGGACAAGTCCTGGCACTCAGAAGGTTTAGGATACCCCTGAGTATAACCAAGGTAAAACCTGGCATAAACAGGCGCCCATAATTGGAGAATGTGGTTCTTATTGCAATGTGTGTGAAGTGTGGGGCCGGGGAGGGGTTTGTATGTAGCAGGATAAGAAGGACTTCCTAGAGATGGTTTATTGTATTTTCAGTTACTCCTTTCCCTGGCCCTCTGTACCTCCTTCCAAGAGATATTTATTGATAGCTGTCATGGTTACTGAAGTCCAGAACCATCCCCATGATACCAAAACCAGGTTAATTGATGCACCGTTTGATCGATCCATTGGACTTCTGTCCTATTTCCCTCCACCACACCCTCACCACTTCATCCCTAGCTGCCCAACCCTGGGCAGAGACTAAGAGGGCCAGTCTTATGGGGAAAAGGGCCTGGCCTTGCCCCCTACAGAAGACTGAAAGTTCATATAGATACAGTAATTCTGGAGTAATTCTTAGCTTCTACCCTTATTACTTTTCAGAATTCTGACTTTTTTTTGCCCTCTTCTTCCCTTTGTGGCTGTCCTCAGTATTCACTTAAACCAAATTTTAATTGCATAGCATTGCTGGAGACCTACCAAGAATTGTGTCAGCTTCCAGGAGTCCCGAACCCCCAGCCCACCCCCCAAGAGGTCCTGTGGACTTTGGGGCAGAAGAGAAACAGCTTCCAGAGCTCCCAGAGCCACAGAGCACCCTGTAGAAGGAATTCACTCTATGGTCCAAAACAGTTTCTCCTCAGTCGGCCCCACCGCCCCCTCCATTCGGAGTCTTTCTTCTGCTGAACTAACGACTGGCGCTCAGGGAGTCTAATATCCACAGAGTCTTGGCCCTCAATTACGGTAATGGCTTATAATGAGATTTTGGCCAAGTAGCAGGTAGCAGGTTATTACTTCCTGCTCAGCGTGGGCAATGTCTACGCTGTTAATTTGTGTTGCCGAATGTGGCTCAGAGCTGGGCATCAAACTGTCAGAGCCAGATGTATTCTATTAGGTGCGAGGCTCACATTGGCCCATGGGCAATTTTTTTTCAATATGGAGGCATGTTAACTCACCACAGGGTGAATCCTGACGAATTCAAGCCAGCCAAATAAAATGGGTAATATCCCAAGCCATCAAAATAGTATGTTCCAGAGACAGATAACACCTGGTACCACCCACTGTCAGCAATGTCTCTCCAACCCAGGCCATTCCACTGATAGGTAAAAAGTACACCCCTCTAAATATTGTTGGAGAGACTCTGCTGCCTTCATTAAATTTTAATGAGCCTGACCCTAATGAAGGCCCTTATAATATGTTCTTCTACTGTTTACTTTGTCTTCATCTTGGGTTAAAAAAAAATGTACAAGAGGTTCATATTGCTCTTATAAACTGCGTTCGTCTATTAATTCTTCCTTAACCTATAGTTTCTTTCATTAGCATTAGCATATATATGGACTTTTTATTTTTCCAAGGCAGGCTAGAGGATGGGAAGTTAAAGATCAGGAAATAATGAAAATATTTTGGCATTTGGTATTGAGATTTGCTAGTGCCCGAGAATTATGCTGTGCTTTCTGCAACAACATACTTTTGTTTTTGTTTTTGTTTTTTCTATAATGCAAACTTCTTTCAGTTAGCTCATATATCAGCAGATTCCTTTTGTTTTCCTTTTGGCAAAAGCAATTTAGAGTGTCCTGGAATTAGGAAAGATTATAGTAATATCAGTACAGGAAAAGTTTGTTTGGATTCTAATGAAGGGCAGATGGAGGCTGGACTAATGGGCCCAAGAAGGAAGGTCTTTCCCCCAATCCTTGCAGAGTTTGAATTATGACAAACCTAGTTGTTACTGGGTCTGCTTAATTTTATTTGAGAGGTTCTTTTTTTCCAGCTTGAAGAAGAATTAAAGGAAAAAAAAAGCCACTTGTCTTTATTTTCAATGACTCTCTTGAGAAAATTTAGCCTGAAGAACTAGACAGAACTGTGGATGTTTCCCCCCTTTTGATGTAAGCTTTCTAATAGAAGCAGATCTGAAACCCAAAAGCAAATTTGTGCTTGAGAGCAAAGCCAAAATTCCCATTCAGACTCTGCAGGAGGACCCCCACTGCTCTGATTTGTTCATTTAAGATTCTGTCCTTTTAGAGGAAAGCTAAAGACTTTCTGGGAAATTTTTCTGCACGTTTTTTTGTTTTCCTATACTTCATAAATTATGGTTTCCAGGTTCAGTTCTACCCTCCTTATCCAAAAAAATTTTCTTCTTTTAATATAGTCTACACATTACTTAAATTTAAACTTTTATGTTTTTTTCTTGTTAAAGAGCAACTATTATAATAATTATTGTTGTTATTAAGTTTAGGTGCCATTGGTTTTCAGACTGCTGTTTGGAGACAGTAACTGTATTTACTAAAACTCAATACACTAGGACCGTCAGTCCACGAGGTTTTCTGACTCTGAATCTGAGTGATCTTAACTTTATAAGAATAAAAGCTAATGTCAATAAAAGCTACTTTTAAAAAAGGAAAAAGGAGCCCCTTTGGGTTGTCCTAGAATAGTGTCTGCTAAAGTGGGGTCCCCTAATTAGTAGCATCACTCTTACCTGGGAACTAACAAAAATGCAAATTCTTGGCCCTGTCTCAGATCCACTAATCAGAAACTCTGGGGATGGGGCTAAGCATCTGTTTTTATCAAACTTCCAGGTGATTCTGGTGCAAGGGCAAGTTGCATCCTAGGATTCTTTCATTTATTCCAAACTAAAAAAAAAAAAAAATCTATTGAGTGCTTACATTCTCTGGGCCTCTTGAACCAAGGATGAAAAGTTGTCATCTCTGCCCTTTTGGAGCTCATATATAAAGGAGATCTTAAGACCTTGAGAAACGTTCAGTGAGCAGTCTTCCCACCCCAGCTAAGGTTCTAAACTATATCATCTTCACTGTAGATACTCAGAGAAATACTCATTCGTGGCCACTGTGATATACCTGGTAAGACGAGGAAGCTGACTTTCGTTTTACGTAGTGTTGATGTAGGAGAGCAAACTCAGAAAGGTTTCTAGTTATCCACGAGTTAATGAGATAATTTAATTAATTAACTGGAACCCAACATTCCCCTAGTGGCTAGTCAATCACATGACTGTTACATGAAGAAAGAAAGTGTATGGGAAGAAAGTGCGTGAGAGCCATTTTATGTGTGCTTCGCTGACCATCTGGTCTCTTAAGAAAGGTCTCTTAGATGAGATGGAGAGCCATACCTGTGCTCAGCGCTCCTTCCCCTCATCTAGTAACACCGATTTTTGTGTACTCCCTTCTCGGATTTAATCTACTCATTTATTTTAACTCTAAAAAATTCTCATTCAAAATGTCATGCCCTAGAATGTCATACATTTATTGCTGTTTTTTTTTTAATTTTTAATAAATAATGATAAACTTGGAATCCCTAGAAACCCACAAATGCCTCATTTCTCCTAAAGGAAGTTGGTCATTTGCTGTCAGGCCATGAAAATAAATACTGATCTATGTATCAGAGATTAATAATAGACACCAAATGGTAGTCAAAGAGAAGCTGAAATTATTATTTTCTTTTTATTTGAGTTGTTTCTGCCTCTTTTTTCTTTATTTTCTTCATTTCTTTCTTTTTCTTTGCTTTTTTTTTTTATTTTTAAAGATTTTATTTATTTGAGAGAGAGAGAGAGAGCACAGAGGGAAAGCAAGAAGGAGAAGCAGACTCTCCATCGAGCAGAGAGGCTGGTGCAGGGCTCGATCCCAGGACCCTGGGATCACGGCAGATGTTTAACTGACAAACCCACCCAGGCGCCTGCTGCCTCTCTATTCTGATTAGTCTGGACCAGGTACTCTAAGAGGGAAGATGATAGTTGGGAGGGTTTGGGGCCGCCATGATCTGTGTGGATGGCATATACACAACTTTTGTATATTTTATTGATCCAGTTTTATTTTGTCTTATTTTTGAGTTTTCTCCCTTTTGTGCCAAGCCATTGGGTGGCATATTTTCTTTTGGATTTCTGCAATGAAAATGGTATTTTTCTAGGATATTCAGGAATTTATCTTTGTTCATTAGTTTGCATACTTCTTTACACTTATGCCGGTATTATGTAAACATCCCCAACTCCTGAGCCTGGAGGATGAATTATAGCAACTGAGGGCAAAAAGAATCAGTCTTGGAAATAGAGCTAGAGGAATCCAAAAGTGGGGGGTGTTTGGTAGCCCCACTCCCAGAAAGCCGTCAGCATAGATTGAGCAAACGTGACATATTGATCATTACAGAACCTATAATTGGTGACCAAAAGCACAGTGTGGCTTTAATGGCCCTTCCTGAATAGTTGCCATCATTTTTTTTTCTTTCCCAAGAAAACTGCTTTTTTTCCTAAATTCATGCTGCCCTCTAGTGGCAATGCTCTTGACTTCAGATGGGAGATGGAAAAAATGAATGTGGACATAATGGTGGAAATGGTGGAGGTGACAAAGGGGTGAACTTTTCCTTTCTTTCTCTCTCTCTCTCCTGTCTGAAAGATTTCTGAGTTTTCTTCAGTAAGAAGAAAAAAGAACACCGAGAAGGAAAAATGAGGCCATACCACTTGGCCACTGTCCACTTTGACTGACAGCTTGGGTTACGTGACATCCATCAGTGAGCAGCACGGAAGGGTACTTCATGAATCTGAGCTGATTTGCATTCCATCTTGGCACGCACTTTGGAACCCAGCCCATCTCAGATCCATTAAACCCCACTTAGAATACAGAGATGGGGAGTAGGGGGACGTGCTCACACCAAACGGGCCTTAAAGATTCCATTTCTCCCAATGGAAAAGTAGGTAAGAGTCAGCCTTTCTCAGACTGATCTGTGGAGTGCCCCACTGTCTTCACGGCAGTGTCTTATGATTCAGAGATACCTGGGTTAGGCAGGTAGAGCTGCATGGACGTCTGGTCTGGCACTGTGACCTTGCGGAAGCCACTTTGAACCTCATTTTCTACCATTACGAAATGAAAGACTCGACCTAAAATGAAGATGTTTAAATTTGGTCTCCATGCAAATTCTTCAGTACCATTAAAGAAATAATTTTAAACAAAAGTATTCTATTCTTTGTTTAAGCTTGCTAGGAAGAATAGCAAAATAGAGTATTCTTAGGAGAGTGTACAAATAAATCATCATTTAGGAAGTTGGAATAAAAACTTTCTGGCTTCATTTTAACAAACACAAAAAAGACGTAAACTGAGAAGAAAAACCAAGAATTTGGATTACTAAGAAGAGTCAGCAGGTTTTTTGTTTTGTTTTGTTTTGTTTTTAATGGAGTGATGTTGTTGGAGCAAGGAAATCTTTACTATGGCACTGAACTCTGATGTGTATATGTCCCTATTTGATTGAAATACAGCATATGTAGAGATAAGATCCAATCATATTAATGATGTTTAAAAAAGAACAAGTGAGCCCACCCTCAGACTGGGATTCTTCCCATCCGTCTCTGTCTACCTGAACAATCCCAGTACAACACAATTTAAAAAGCAGTGACATCTGAGGAAAAGCGCGATGACTGTTTCCTTTCCAGGATTCACACAATGGAAACATCTGCTGCCACATAACTTTTCATTCTATCAGCCTAATATTTCTTCTATGTAGAAAGGACTTTGAATGGCCGGGTGAGGTCTGGACAAGGCCATGGCGCCTGCAACCTGAGGGCAGGGACCAGGGGCTCAAGGTGGAACAGTGGAGCAGGTTACGGAGGATCCTCTTAAAGGTTCAGTTTTTTCTAGGAGTTGGACCAGCTTTTACATCTCCCACTAGCAGATTCTATGAGGGCAAAACTGGTTTTTCTCCCCCTTTCCTACCTCCTTCCCTTGGCCTAAAACGACAAGCCTCATTTCAGTTGCCCTGGGAGCCCAGAGCACATTTTGCACAGGCTCAGGCTTGTCACACATCAACCTGTCTGCCCAGTCACGTGAACACTTGTGCAGCCTCCCCCAGGCGGGGAGGCTGGCGTCTCAGCCTTGCATTCCTATCACCTTCAGTGCAGGTTTTGCCAAGATCCTTTCTCTGCTGACTGGTTTCCCTCCCTGGCTTTTTCCTTCCTTGCAAACATGCAGGTGAGGCTTGACAAGGCCCAGCATGTGTGTAAGCAAATGTATGTAATCTCTTCTCTCTCAGTGCAAAGTTTAACGTCCCACTAGGTCTCCCTAGAGGAATGAGCACTGGGACCAAGTGCCCTCTTCTCAAGGGATAGGTGGCCTGGCATTTGGGGTCAGCTTTCTTTCAGGATGTGGATGCATCCAGACCTTGGATGCTGTGGTCCATGCTGTGGTTTTTGTTTTGTTTTGTTTTTTGACCGGTGCTTGGTAGAATGCAGCATGTCAGGACCCCACCATTCAGATTCTGTCATGGATCCAGAGTATTGATCGTTGTCCTGCATACTCTTTGTGCTAAGAAATGAATAAAAACTATCATTTACTTTAACTGACAATAAGCATTGCCCGTAGGAAGAGCCAGTCCAAAATATAACTGACAGCAACTAAACCTCACATAATGTAATTTATAATGGAAAAAACCAACCAAACAAACAAATAAACAACTGACCAAGATTTATATCTTGTTGGTATATTGAAAAAGGTGCAAATTCACAGGGAGAAATTAGCTGTGGTAGAAATAATGAAAACCAAGTAAAATTGAAACAAACCAAAACTACACGCAATAAAGTGAGTTGACTAAACTTTAAAAGAAGGCACAAGTCTTCCTGTCACAACTCAGATCTACAAAATTGTATTTAGGTAATGTGACTTTATAAAAATTGATGACTCTGAGATTTAGAAGCTCTGACCGCTGAACTTTGATATTGGGCAAAAGCTGAGAAATTTAGCTTTGTTGTAAAAAGTACGTGGAAAAGAGTTGATTCCATTGAAAATAAACTAGACAAAATGGAAGCAAAATGTGCAACATAGGATAGGGTTTAACTTTGCATTTAAAAATTAAGGAATTAAATTGGCTAAATGGAGTTTGCCCTGAATAAGTAATGCTTTCTCAAAGAAAAAAATTACCAGGCTAGTCTCCATGTTTATATTCATAAGTATGAAGTCAAAGCATCCTTGGGGTCAAAACAGCAGAATTCAAGTGTCGACCACAGCCATATCTCAGGGCAGCATAGCAGGGCTGCTCCTACCCCTCTTGGGGTTGTTTTGTATAATAAAGGAGAGGAGTTCCAGAATGTGCTCATTTGAGAGACTGGGGGACATCCCTTGCATGGCGCTGTTTGAGGTGGTAGTCAGTAAGGACCATGTGCCCCTGGTTGATGGAGGGGACAGTGGGAGCCCTTGCACATGTTTTTGGGATTAGCAAGCATTGCACAACCATGGCACCGGCTTCCAACCCAAGAAGCAGATTGTAAAACTGAGACACTTGCCTAAAATCGCACTCAGCTAGTTTGAGAAGGAAGTCTCTCACTTTTTCCTTTTATGTCTCTACTGTCTCCAGGGTAGAGAGCCTTTCCCCTTTTCTCCCCAGCCTGAGGCTTCTCCGAGGAGCCTGCCAGCCAAGGCGAAATCTGCCCGATGTGGTGTGGAGGAGGGGCTTTGTCCTCCTTCTACAAAAACAACTCCCGAGCAACCCCTTCCCTTAAGACCTTTCTGCAATCTCTCTTCTTTCCATTTTGCCTTAGTCTTTAAGTAGCTGACCCTAAAGGAGGATGTTTCGCTAGGAGCCTGTAATTTTGCAGACTCTGCTGAATCCGGTCTGATATCCACAGTGGAGCTGAGAGCACATCACACAGGCTGACCTCCGACTGTTGCTCCAGCCACTTCTCAAGATCATAAAACATGGGCATTTATTCCCTTCCATCTCCCAGTTAACTCACGGCCCACATGTACCAAAGACTGAGGAATGTGCTTTCTGGGGAATGTCCTTCTCCGTGTATGATGTTTACAGCTCTTAAGGCTGGATGATAACATTCACTTCGCTTCCCTCTCTCCAGCCAGATATTGTGATTGCTTTGTTACTGTGGGAGGAAAGTGTTCAGCATAAAAACAACCTTGGTGTTTAGGAATTGAGACTGTTGCCTTCTGTCCTTTTGCCCCCTTCTTGTTAAGACGTTTTAGACATGTAGTCTCAGCAGAGGCTAAGGTATGAGTGTTCAGTAACTGAGATTCCTAACTTCGTGGATTCTGTTCAAGTTGTGTATAGGTAATAATTTCAGTGGTATTAATCTATCTAGTCATCAAGCATTTAATGAACACTTCCTCTGTACTGTTTCAGCCACTGGGCTCTAGAGATTGGGGAGGAGGAGGTATTGTAGAGGTGACATGTTCACAGGTATGTATAGGACACATGGAAATGGAACAGGTACAGGACACATGGAAACATAGTTCTAGAACCTTCTACAGTGGACCAGAAAGACTCTCCAGATACTCTTTCCCGCTTCCTCACAACACTGTCATCATATTTTTCAGAGGCCATGAAGGGTCTAGTTCCTTCCTTCCTTTTACAGATTGGAGAACAGGAGTTCCATGAAAAGCCAATCCTCTGTCCTTTGCCTGTTCCACAGTGCAGTCTAATGGCAAGTTCCTAGTCATCAAAATCACTGGATCAAAATCTGTTTGTCATTACACAGCTATAATTACATTTGTGATAATAACATTTAAAATGATGATTACTAAAACTAATGCTCATATTGATAATAGCATTGATACTTTTTACTTAATTTTACAAATATGAATTTATTGGCCCAACCTGTACTCTATCATCAAATAAGTTTTTGTATTCATATGTTTGTGTGTGTCTAGACTATTATTCCACAACTAAGATATAAATGACCACCCACTTACTCTGATATTTAGAGTTGAGCTCTGTTGAATCTAAAGTTGGTAAGTTAACAGGCTCATATCAAAGCTTAACAGGACATGGGGTAGTTTGCAGAAAGCATGTCCCAGCACTGAGTGTGGAATCCAGGCCACACAGAAGTAAATGGAACGTCCTTACTGGGGGATTTTGAGGGCCAGCAGATCTCCACTTCTATATATTATGGGAATGTGGGCTGGATGAGTTTCAAGAGCTAACTTAGTTGAAATCAAATTTTTGATTAACTGACCATTGGATTTGCCTTCTCCCTCGGGCAGTATTGGATCTGATGTCCCTGTCTTCATAAGGGAAGCATTTGAAAATACTAAATCACTTATTTCAGAGCTAGCATGAACTTCCAAGATTATCTGGCCCCTTGCCTTCGTTTTACGAATGGGGAATGCAGCCCAGTAAGGACAAAGGACATGGACATGGTCACATAACCATTAGGGGTAGAGCTGGATTTAAATACAGGTCTTCTACCTCTCCTTAATCAATAAACAGCAAAATGCAACTGGAAAGGTAAGGCCGTCCAGGGGATCAGGGAGCCCGGAGTCTTTGTTGGACCCCGCATGAGGGTACAAGGCATTTCTACTTGGGGACTCTGAGGGTCTTGCCCGGCACAGTCTCTGGTACTGCCCCGACATCACAGACTTGCATCCAAAGAAAAGACGCTGCTTCTCGCCCCTCAGGCAGCCCCAAGGTCATAACTTAACCTGCGTAATTAGAACATCCATTCCAGAGGGGGAAACATTTAAAAGATAAAGGACCTCTTTAAAACAGATTCTTCCCAATACATGTTTTTCATAATTATAGTTTTAAAAGCTTATGGTGATGGGAGAGCTGGCTACTTAAGAAAAATTAGGATTCTCATTTGGCACAAGAAGATTCCCCAGGGGACAGCACACTGTCATTTTTCAGGGACCCTGAAAAGAAACCCTCCACACAGACAGATACATGTCGGCCTGACACACGGCAAGCCGGCTTCACTTCTTATGGCCAAAGCCAGATATTTTAATTAAAAACACTACATATGCCATTAAATGTGTTGTTCCCCCTGCAGTCCCAAGACGTTATAGTTCGAGGAGATACAAACAAGTGAATGCATTACAGATGTACGCCGAAGCCACCGCCTACTGAGTCACAACCAGCGGGTTCCCAAATTCCAGCCTCGGAGCGCCTCCCTGTCAAAATGTTCTTTGCGAGCAAACTGTTCCCTCTGTAATTTTCACAGTTTATGGCAGTTGCCACGACAGGAGAAGAGGGCCACGGGGAGGCCGGGAAGAGAGAAACATGCTGCCACCTCGCTTAATTTATAAGCACATGCCATTATTTTACAAATAATCTTCAGGAAGGATAAAATCCTATGGCCACACATGGGATTGTGGGGTTGATTTTTTTTCCCTCCCTTATTAATTTTATGTATTTGTTTGTTTGTTTATTTTTTGGAACACTAATGTCCCATGTGAGCCCAACTGTGCACTCGGGTAGGATTCTCAACGGAGGCAACACTTGCTTAGTTTAAACCACTGTAGGTGGCGCGAGTTCAAAAATTTCAGCCGATTTTAACTGTCACTAGCCAGACCACCTTCCTCCCCAGGAGAACACCAGCGGCTGGATCTCATTTTTGGCTGGCAGGCCGTCCCTGTGCCTTCCCGGAGCAGCCCACAGACGGGGTGCCTTCCCTGTAAGGATTTGATTCAAGGTGACAGCTCCTCACACATTGGCGCTCTGATCACCTCAAGTAGCCGAGATACCGGGGGATGAGTGCGCTCCTCCTGCAAAGTCCAAATTTAGATTGACTGAGGTTATCCTTAGGCCTCTTGACCCCAAGTGCTCTGACAGAACAGGGCTGCCAGGAACTCCGAGCAGAGAGTTTTGTAATGATGTCTGGGGAGAACCACTCTGCAGGAGCGGGCGGAGAAGACCCCAAGTGATAGGGAGTGATGTCAGCTTTCGTTAGCACGGCAGACAGTGTTAGAATATCCTTGGCATAATATGGCACTGGTATCTCTGTCAGCATCTCTGTTTTCTGTCACCGCACACAATCCTGGGCCTGTCTCTAGCCCTGACAGTGTCTCCTCAGATCAGGTTATTGCCAGCACAGAGACTAGCTCTACTCCCCGCCACACAGCCCTTTGTTTGAAGTCTGCCCTTGTGTCATCAATGCACTCGATGCCTATTTAAATCTGACGGTGAGTGCGGTATCTTTTTTCCCGTCAAGAGATCATTGACAATATTAATACCTCATGTCCTTGCCTATTCTCCAAGCTCTGACACCTCGCCAGTCTCCTGTATTCATCAAACAGCCCTCTCTCACCAGGACGTCTATAAACATTCTTGCTTCCAGGCCCCAAGGAACAGGGCAGGCCTTGAAAAGGTCTTTCATCAGTGCCGACCAGAAGGAAGGCCTGGGGAACAGGGCTCAGAACCCTTCATCTCCCTCCCTCCACGCTCCAGCCCACGTTCCAGGGGTAGCCAGCTTGTTTCCAGAATGGCACTCGACATCCAGGTTGTAGCTAGGCAAGGTCTGGAGTTGACGGTTACCAAGGAGAGAGGATAGAGGAAAGAAATTCAATCTCTGAACGTACTGGAGGGTTTACTGGAGAGAATGCACCCGCTAGGGCATGGTGTGTGGGTGTGCACATGCATGTGTGTGCGTGTGCGTGCACGCACGCATGTCTGACTTTCATTCTTTTATTCAAGAGAAAGACTATGTTCTTTATGGTATCTGACAGCCCTATCCATTTCTTTTTGTAAAAATTCATGCTGTCCTGGTGCTATAGAAAGTAATTAACATCCCTTGGTCTCATCCTTCCAGATTCTTAGGGTTTATTTGAGTTAATTAGGTTCAAGAAGTCCCTTGGTGGATTGGCAGAAACATCTGAGGCACTCATACCCAGGTCTGTAAGGGATACTGCTCCTGGAACAGAACCTGACCGGCTAAGCCTGACCAACAGGCCAGCTCCCAGCATTGGTAACAATGTTAGTCCAGTCACAGGTGCTCCATGAAGCAGTATAATAAAGGGAGCGGCTCAGAGCTGCCAACAGCCAGTGGAATAATTTCTAGCCCCAAGAAAGGTCTCAAGGAGGTCTTATCCAAGCTCAGTGTTTCCAAACACCTAATTTCTGAAAAGCAGAAACTAGGGATTGGGGCCAAGGGGAAAGCCTGGCTAAGGGGGAAGACGGGTCTGCAGTAACCTTGTTCGTGGAAACGTGATAAACAGAAGTAATGAGAGCAAGGCCAAGACCGGACTGAGGCCATAAACAATGCCATCCTCTCCCTTTGGCCCACTCTCAAGAGATCCTGTGATCCTGGGACTTCCCGACTTTGTCCCAAGCCATCCAAACCAGGGAGCATCTGCCCTGTCCTTAAAAGTTTCTAAGAGCCATTTTTAATCCTTCGTTAAGAATAATATTTGAAGTTCCGTAGTAGAGAATCATATCTTGTAGGATCACCAAAATATTTCCTTAGAACGTCTGCTGTGAAGAAGCTGGATAATTTCAAGTGCTAATTTACCGCAAATGAAGAATAGATGATGATTGTTGGTTTCACACTAACAGACTGATAGAAAAAAATAATTATGCATATAGGTAGCTATTTTTACAGGTAGATTTATGGCTCTTGAATTAATGTTTTATGGACATTTCTTTGCTTTTTTCTGGTTATGCACACTTGGGAGACTCAAGTATTTTCAGTAATAAGACAACTCTGTGAAGCTGAGTTTTAAGTTACTTGTTCTAAGACTAGAAGAAAAGCAATACAGCAAAAAGCAAACTGTAATTATAAATGTTTTCTTGGAGAAAAAATGATTTTCCCTTAATGATCATACAAAGCTTTCATAATAACTGTGGCAGGTGACTTCTTAGGGATATTTAGAATAAATATTGAGTTGGTTAAAAGATTTGGCCCTATTCTAGAGGTGTTTTTCATACTTAAACTCTCCTACAATTTCCTTGAATGTAACAAAAACTGCACGTGGAACCACTCAATTATTTAAAATAAAACTAAAGATGAATATCAATGGTATTCCAACATGAGAATTCACTTCAGGCTTCCTGTTAAAGGAAGCCCTTTTGGGGTGCCTGGGTGGCTTGGTCAGTTAAGAGTCCAACTCTTGATTTCAGCTCAGGTCTTGATCTCAGGGTCATGGTTTTGAGCCCTGTGTTGGGCTCCACACTGGGTGTGGAGCGAACCTAAAAAAAAGGGAAGAAGAAGCCCTTTAATGCTGGAGGCTCTTGTTGATTTCCATGTGGCGTTTTGTCAACACCACACTGTTCCTTGATCACCCAGATGTATTTGATGCCTCCTGGGATTTGGGAGATTCTCCCTGGAAGGACATAATCTTTTTTTTTTTTATAAACATATAATGTATTTTTATCCCCAGGGGTACAGGTCTGTGAATCGCCAGGTTTACACACTTCACAGCACTCACCATAGCACATACCCTCCCCAATGTCCATAACCCCACCCCCCTCTCCCAAACCCCCTCCCCCCAGCAACCCTCAGTTTGTTTTGTGAGATTAAGAGTCTCTTATGGTTTGTCTCCCTCCCAATCCCATCTTGTTTCATTGATTCTTCTCCTACCCACTTAAGCCCCCATGTTGCATCACCACTTCCTCATATCAGGGAGATCATATGATAGTTGTCTTTCTCTGCTTGACTTATTTCACTAAGCATGATACGCTCTAGTTCCATCCATGTTGTCACAAATGGCAAGATTTCATTTCTTTTGATGGCTGCATAGTATTCCATTGTGTATATATACCACATCTTTTTTATCCATTCATCTATTGATGGACATCTAGGTTCTTTCAATAGTTTGGCTATTGTAGACATTGCTGCTATAAACATTCGGGTGCATGTGCCCTGGAAGGACATAATCTTGATTCGTGATGAAGGACTTGAAAAGAGTCACATTCTGGAAAAATCGTTTTACATCTTTTGCTTGGGTAGGACCTATCTTAAAAGTCTTAATTTTCCCTTTTTAGAAACTCTACTAAGGGAACTTAAAGAAAGGCTTATGCTTTATTTTGAGGAGTATCTGGCCAAACTAGAAAAGGTGGAAAAGAATTTGTGCAGGGAACATGTTATTCTGAGAAGCCTGTGCTCTGGTGACATTTTATTGGAGTGTCAACTCTGAGGACAAGACAGTAGGGTCCTTCCCTTCTGGGGCTTAATCCATTTGCTGCCACCCACTGGATCAGGGACCATGTTGTGTATCTGCTTTTCTGCACCGTGCTTCCTTGCTGTACTCATCGCACCACCTCTGAAGATGTGTTTCCCTTTCTTTGCAGGTGTCCTGGGGAAGTGTCGCTATGTTTACTACGGGAAAAACTCGGAGGGCAACAGGTTTATCCGAGATGACCAGCTCTGATGGCAAGTTCTGTATGCTTTAGCCTGTGTCATAAGAATAAAAGAAAAAAGGCAAGTAAAAATAAAGGAAAAGCTAAAGAAAAAACAGTGGTCCATGCTGCATCTCTGTGGGAAGGCTATGACTTCAGCTTCTGGTACCTTCTGCTGACTTTGCCAGGCCTGTCAAGATCATCCTTCTGCTTTAGACTGAATGGCCACATAGAGATTGACATGAATGCCCTTAAGCAGGTCTCATCCACTAGGGTGACAGACAGCGGCGGCGAAGCACCAGGGCTGACAGGAGGAACACCATGATAGATTGCCTGGTCCCTCCACTGCTCACAGGGGAGCAGAGGTCACACCTGGGGCCTCCCTGAGCATGCTCACTGGCCGTGGTCCAGCCAGAGAGACTGTCTTCAGCTTGCTTACTGAGTAGACAACCCTCTGATGCCTTAGTGCCGTGGGTTGATTTTTAGTGAAATAGTCACAGTTTAGAGAAAGGCTGCCCTCCCTTATTCACCTTAAACTTTAATCCCTTCCATTCTGCACAGCCGCTCACCCCACCCCCTGCAACATACACCGTCCTTTAGCATCTTTCTTTGTTCTGAGCGGTGCATTCTGGTTTGTGGTCTTTCAGAGAACAGAGGGTATAAGTTCTCAGCCCGCTTGGACATTTATGGCTGGCTTTGTGTTGTTCCACTTCCTGTACTGGAGTGAATCGCTTTCCCCAAATCCCGGACTGTAAAAGCATGGACTCGGTCTTCTTTTGTGTATTTCTAAATCCATTTCTTGCCCTGAATCTTAAGCAGGGTCAGCCGTCTTTCCCAGCACCAAGCTCTGGTTGTACCAAGGACTGGGATTTATATATGTGTGTATTTATTCATTTTCAGCCACGCACATGCCCAGCCATACCCGGGGCTGTATTTGTAGTTTGGAGCTGGCTTCTTCCTTCGGGTGCT
The DNA here is from genome assembly GCF_011764305.1 of Mustela putorius furo. NCBI lineage: Eukaryota > Metazoa > Chordata > Mammalia > Carnivora > Mustelidae > Mustela > Mustela putorius. Next base: position 7,352,011 of record NW_025421449.1, read on the forward strand.
ATGTAAAGATAGTGAGGTAAGGAAAATAGGGTGATGGGTCAGGAAGTTAAAAAAGAAAGTAAGGACCACAGAAAATACCCATCAGACCAAATCTTTTTTTTTTTTTAAGATTTTATTTATTGACAGAGAGATTACAAGTAGGCAGAGAGGCAGAGAGAGAGAGGGAGGAGGAAGCAGGCTCCCCTCCAAGCAGAGAGCCCGATGTGGGGCTCGATTCCAGGAAACTGAGATCATGACCTGAGCTGAAGGCAGAGGCTTAACCCACTGAGCCACCCAGGCGCCCCAGAGAGTTTTTAATAGAAGGCACAAACCCTTTGAATTTTCCTCAGGACCTCTCAGAACTGAAATCCCTAAGCTCCTGAGAGGATCTTTGTGTGTCTCTTTGGCTAAATTCCAGCACGAATCTGACAAGGAAAAGAAGCATTCCCGTACTCATTGGGTAGCTATAATTTCATTTACTATACCGACACTCCAGTGAACTCTCTCCAGGATGCATTTGAAAGGCTGGCCACTCTTGACACAAGAGCATTTATTTTTGCTTCTTCTGTTCGACCAAGTGTTCACTGTCCTGAATCTCCCACTATTAGGTTGGATTGAGGATAGCAAAACCTGAAAGAGAGTCCCTCCAAGTTATAGGCAGCACATAACTAGAGGGTCGCTACTGTAAGAGTCTTTGGGGACTCAAAATCCCCAAGGACCCAAGACGAACCTACTTTACCAGTTCTGGACTATTTACGTGGCCTCTGGTCTTCCGAGTCAACACAGTCTTTGAATGACTTGCAATGAGGCTGGCAGGAGTCCCTCTTGTAGATTATGCAAGTTAATCAGTTATGGCGACGAATTTCGATCAAAATCCTCAAGGCCATTAATAATTAGAGGATATGCAATGTTTGCCTTTATCTCTCAAATCCATTAATAACCAGGGCTGAGTACCTTTTGTCTGTTTGATCTATAAAACAGCATTGGGGTAATGCTTTAAATTAGCTGCCTTAGGTCCCACCCTGGCTCTTTGTTTAGAAGCACCAACACATGTGTTGTCCATGGCATATTATGGGCAGCCAGATTTCTGTGCAAGGGCAGCTAGACGAGTCCAATGTCATATCCAATCTAGCAGCACATATATCCTTGTCTTTATAAAAGGCTTTAACCCTGCCTCCAACAATAAAAAAGCACTTGTGAACTGACCACAGAATTTTTCCATCTTTATTTTTCTTACTTGTTTACTTTTCGTAATGTCAGAACCATTTGTATCATGCACAGGAATGTCTCCCTCAATGCGAGCTTTGGAGGCAAAAAATATTTTTGGAGTGAGTTATTGACCGCATTGTTCCCCTCTCTTTGGGCTGCTTTTCTTCCAAAATGGTGTAATAACTTTAATTAAGATTAGCTTTAATTATCACATACATAAAGGCCATCACTACGGTCCATTCATCTTAATGATAGAATTATTTCGAGTTTACTTTCTCTTGAACGGGGATGACGGTCATGAATTTGTGTTGGGTTGTTTACAGGTCCACAGTTTGTGGAGCAAGATTTGCTGTGTAGGGCGAGACCTTGGTCTGCATTGGTAGAGCAGGAAATGATGTTGTGTGCTTACCTTAAGTTTGTGAGAATTTCCCAAACATCGTTTTTGTTTTGTGTTTTTTTTTTTTTAAGATTTTATTTTTTCGAAAGAGAGAGATCACAAGTAGGCAGAGAGGCAGGCAGAGAGAGAGAGGAGGAAGCAGGCTCCCCACCAAGGAGAAAGTCCAATGTGGGGTTCCATCCCAGAACCCTGGGATCATGACTTGAGCTGAAGGCAGAGGCTTTAACCCTCTGAGCCACCCAGGCACCCCCCAAAATGTCATTTTTTAAAGTAGAGCATTAGAAGGTAAGAAATTCAGTCAAAGCTCAGAATTATTTCATACCTCCAATTGCCCCTTGGTCCTTCTGCCTTTGACCCTATTCCACTGAGCTTTTTCTTAGGAGATCATGCTAGCCGGCATCCCAGTATCCTCTCTCCCAGGACACCGGTCTGCCTTGAGAGCCCCTGCAGTAGAAGGCCGTCCAGAGTCCTCTATTGCTTCTGCAAAGTCAGGGCGGACTGCCTTTTTCCTAAGTAACACGATTTTATAGAACAATTTGTTCCTTGGGGAATAATGGTTTAGATTGTGGGGAATCCTATTAAAAGTACAACTATTACAATAATTTGCTTTTACTTTTACCAGCCTTGCTCATAAACCCTCCATCTGTTTGTTGCTTTAAATAGAGGCACATTGTAAGAGATGATCACTCGATCAGGCTGCACGTCTGAGTGTTGTACGTTTTCACATGTTCACGTATACTAAGGAATAAAAGAATAAAAGAAAGCAAACCACGGATTCTGGATGAAAGGATTTTTCATTTGTTCTGTTTTGTTCGGTTTTGTCTGTGTGTGTGCGCGTGTGTGCGTGTGTGTGCATATGTTCCAGCAGGGATGTGTCTTGCACGTTTTTAAGGGAAAATCATTGTTGCTGCTTCTAGGAAATAACCTGGCTGTCTTTTTCTTGTTAATATGCAGATCAAAAACAATCCACAGGGCTCTTTTCATCAAACACAGTAACAGGGCTCAGTAGTTGCTACTCATAAAAGGAGCCTAAGTCAGATCCACGTTGCTGTCTAATGCCAGGGGTGGACAACACAGGGTCCGTTGAGGCTCTTCCATGGTGTCTGTCCAATGCAGCTGATCCAATGTGATGTTCACCATCTGCTTATCCCAATTCTGTTTCCAAGAAGCCTTTGCCGAAGAACGGTGTTTACCATTACTTGTGCTGCTCCCTCTAACTTGTCCAAATACCATGTGGTAAACTACTGTGACTAGGACCTGGAAGGAAAAATGAGACCAGAGGAGTACAAAACATGTTGGTTACTTATTTGTATGACAGACTATTGGCCCCTAGCGGAGTACTGTGTCTTACTTCCAATCCATCAGCACACACTTAAGGGATTTGAAGAATACTAGAAGACATAGCCACTGTCCAAAAATATTGTCTTCCTATAGGTTTACCTGAAGTTTTCCAGCCTTAAGTGTCCTTCTTTGGGGAATTATAATGTTAATTTGTTACTTCGTGGGTGAAGTAGATATTAAGTTCTGTTATTTGTACCTACTAACTTATTAGCATGTATTGATTTTCCTAAAGTGTTATGGAATGTGGGCGGGAGCACATACAACTTAGGACAAAGGCGTTTTTCTAAGAAAAAAAAAAGAAGTTTAAGGGGCACCTGGGTGGCTCAGTGGATTAAGCCGCTGCCTTCGGCTCAGGTCATGATCTCGGGGTCCTGGGATCGAGCCCCGCATCGGGCTCTCTACTCAGCAGGGAGCCTGCTTCCCCCTCTGTCTCTGCCTGCCTCTCTGTCTCCTTGTGATCTCGCTCTCTGTCAAATAAAATAAATAAAATCTTAAAAAAAAAAAAAGAAGTTTAAGTATGGAATGTGTCTGGGAGTGAGTTCTTCAAGTAGGGATGATATAAACAATAATAAATGAAATCATGCCCAAGGAGAGCAATGAGGCAGAGCTGGAAGTGGACACAGTGGACAGGAATAAATAGGGAGCTGAGGGAATAATGAGAAAAGAAGCGAATAATGAGAAAAGAAGCGAAAAGACCATTTTCTGCCAACTAGAAGGGCTGCTGATGTTCAGCCCGACAGCGATATTTAGTAACATCTTCTCCTTAACATGGAATGATTTTTGATATAAGTGTGGAGGGCCACTATTCGGGCATGTTTTATGAGTTTCTCTCAAAAAAGCAGCGAGGAAAAGATGGACGACAAAGCAGTGTGGGCATAAGCGGTCATATGTGTGACAGCTGTCTATGCCCAAAGCGGACTATGGCATGTGCTTAATATCCAACAAAAAACAACATCCTACTGTAAGTGCCCTTGCTGCTTGGACCAGCTGAAAGATACGGGGAAAACTTGGTGTCTGGCAGTTAGATCAAAGAGAGAAAATAGTTTCATGCTCTTGCCAAACCTTCATATGTTCGTTAAGAGGCAGAGGGATGCCTTGAGAATATGACACAAATGCCAAGATATTTAAGGAAAACAACGAAGCCCTCTATGCAGGGCTGAAGATGCTGGCAATAGGATTTGACTGTCCCTGTGTTCAGGCTGTAAATAGTAACTTGTGGGACGAGCGGATGACACCTAAATTCAAGTGCATAGCCTTAATTAGCATGTCGAAGAATCTGGAAATAATGTTTACATTTTCTCACATCACTTACCTTACAATATTTCCTTTTCCAAGTTGGAACAGTTCCTTCACCTTAGAAATAAGAATGAATTTGAGAGCTACTGGGAATAATTTCCTTTAAACACTAACTTTTCAGTTTGATTCCTTGTGATGAGAGGGACCAAGGTGGCTCGTGGCGGCTTCACCATGATATTTAGACGATTCAGTGACGGAGTTTTGAAGTAGGTAAGAATTAATATACATTATCCATTCACAGAGGTTACTGAATCATAATTTAATGATACAGGCGTACTTCATTTTATCACGCTTGATTTTATTGTGCTTTACAAATCGTTCACGCACAAATGGTGCTTCTTACCAGTTGAAGGTTTGCAGCAGCTCTGCATCGAGCAGGTCCATTGGTGCCGTTTCTTCCAATAGCATTTGCTCACTTTGTGCCTCTGTAACACATTTTAGTAATTCTCACAATATTTCAAGCTTTTTCCTTGTTATTATACTTGCTAGGCTGATCTGTGATCAGTGACTACAGCTCGCTGAAAGCTCAGATGATGGTTAGCATTTTTTACCAATAAAGTATTTTTTAAATTAAGGTACGTATGTTTTTTTTAAAAAATATAATGTATTGCACACTTAATAGACTATAGTATAGTGTAAAAATCATTTATATGCATTGTGAAACCAACAGTTCCATTTGACTTGTTTTCTTGTGATTTCCCTTTATCATTGTAGCTTGGAACCGAACCTAAAGTATCTTCAGTGTATGCTTGTATGCACCTGCTCTGTTCTATCCTTAAAGCATCAAAGTCAACAAACCCAGATTCTATACTGCATGCCCTGTGCTTAGTCCAGACTTGTAAGTTAGACCAGCATGTTTCTTATGAATCCCCCTTTCTTTTCTTGCTTCCAACTGATTTAATCTGTTCTTATCTCTCTGATCATATATTCCTTTCGGTATGTCTGACTTTATTGTCACTTCCAATTTGGGCCATTCATTCTCATGTAGTTTTAGTAATCTCTCAGACATTCCTTCTGGCTTGACTCTTCTACCTTGGGTCTTTGCATTGCTACTCAGACCTTTACTCTCCTCAATCCTTTGATGTCCCCAGTTGCCTTGGGTAAGAAATTCCATTTCAGACTGCTGTAATCCCAGCCTGACTAGTTCACACCCCTTGGGGAAGAGTGGGGGGAACTTGGACATGGTTTGTTTGATGTATATTTAAAAATCCTTAGTCCTGTTAACACTCAACACTAGTTTAATTTCCAGCTAAAAATCCTAAACTGTGGCTTGTAGCTGGCTTCATTACTGAAGGCTAAGTTTTATCTGTGATGGTTTCTCTTATCTTTGCATTTTCCCCATTTAGCTATTAAAGCAATTGCTGGTGGTTTTTAGTTCTCCTCATGAAACTTGTTTTCCTCCTCGGCGCAGTTTGGCAGGAACCAGGTAAGAGTATGGCCTTCCGTTCAGTAGTACCTAAGAGAAGAATAAACCCTGTATATGCCTTTTCCCCCATTATACAGCACTGTTTCTTCCCACCTGAAGAGAACTGAGAACTCTGTGTGTGTGTGTGTATATGTGATTCCTTCTTTTTATACAAATGAATCCATATGCAACTGACTTCTTTTCACTCAACATCCCTTAAAGAACAAAGATGGATGATGTGGTGGTCAATTTTTTTTGTGTCAACTTCATGGCCCATGGGAGGCCCATGTTAAATGTTATTTCTGGTTTCTCTGTAAGGGTGTTTCCGAATAAGATTAGCATTGAACAGGGGACTCAGTAAAGTAGGTTGCATTTCCTAGCATAGGTAGGCAGGATCCTAGTCCCTTAAGGGTCTGAATAGAAAAAAAAGGAGGAGAAAGGAATTTTCCCCTTTCTTCCTGCCTCACTGCTTGAGTGGAAAACTCATCTTCCCCTGCCCTTGGACTGAGATTGGTTCTCCTGAGTCTCAGGCCTTTCGATTCTTACTGACCTATGCCACTGATTCCCTGAGTCTCCAGCTTGCAGACGGCAGATGGTAGAACTTGTCAGGCTCCATAATGGCATGGACCAATTTCTCATAATAAATGACATAGAGTCTTGAAAAATACAGACTGTATAATTTTGTTAAAAGAAATGCTAAATCTAAAAAATATATTATGATTATGAATACCTATATTCATATCAATAGAGCTCACATGTAAATAAAATAACTGAAAGAACAACGTGGAGAGAAAAATAAGTGATTTTAGTTAGGAATTTGTGCATATGCATTTGGGCATCTATGGCCCAGAGCATTTCAAAAATCTTAGTGGAATTTTATGCTTTAATGATTCTGGAAATTTAAATGCTACAGTTACAAACATATCATTTGGCAGTGTACGTATTTATCCTGCCCTTCTACTTATTTATTTTTGTGGGTTTGAAAAATAAATTTTTAATTTTAACTTACTTGGTTGTAATCATTTCTGCATGACACTTTCTCAGACAGTGGCCTGAGCCACATGCATTAGACTTTTCCTTGTGAGGTCATGTTCAAAGTCTCTGTCATGTGTTTATCAAAACCTTCTTCTTGGTAGATCTTGAGGCCAGCATTACAGACATAATTCTTTCCCTCACTGAGCAACAGCTGAGAAGAGTTCTTCACAAAATTTGAAAATTGACTAGAGGGATCTGTAACACAAGACAGTAATTATGTTGAATTTTAATAAGAAATATACCAATATTTAAAAATACGCACAGTTAACTTTTCAAATAATGTTAATGAAAAATTAGTAGCACTTATAGTTCTGAAAGGATTAAAGCTTAAAACTGCACTAACATTTTTGGGACTCTGAATAATCTAGATATGAAAACTTGGCTGTAATGTGTGAATCTATTTTTTACCTTTTAACTTTGTTATCTTTTCCATTCTGATGTGATCATATTTCTTAATTTTTGTGGTGTGTCATGTGAGAGAGGTGCAGGGGCTGTGATATGTCTATGGACATTCTTTAGTAGTTGAAATCATGAAGTTATTCTGCTATATTTTCTTCCCAAAGCTATAAAATCTTGTCTTGCCTATTGAGGTGCTCGATCCATCTGGATTTTGTGGTGGTGTGATGCAGAGATAGAATTAGACTTTTTGACTACATGGCTGGCTTATTGTTCCACTTCATCTTTTCTCTCCTTTTCAATGTCACCTCTGCCCTTGACAAATTTGCATATACATGTGGAATTCTTTCTGGCTTTCCCATTTTTTCAGTGCATGTAATCAGCTTTCCTTGTGCTGATATTACTGTTCTAATTGCTAAAGCTGTGAAATTTTTTTCTTCCCCCCTTCTTTCCTAAAGAAAGTTAAATTTCCCTTATATTCCTTTACAGTTAGAACCCCTCACACTACTCAATAGCTCATCCATTTCTATTACTATACATTAGTGTTGCTTTTTCATGAATTTGATATAAATGGTATCATACAGCACATACTTATTTTGTGGCTGGGTTCATTTGCTTTGTATTATAATTGTGGGATTTATTTACATTGTCGCTTTTTGTTACTAAGTAGTATTCCGGCATATGGAGAGACCACAATTTATTTCTTCATTTTCCTTTGCAGGCATCTGCCTTTTTTCAAGTTTAGGGATAATTTTCCTTTTCTTGTATTGTGGTAAAATACACGTAATGCAAAATTTACCATAGAACCACTTTTAAGTGTCTCAGTAGCAGTATGTTCACAACATTGTACAGCCTTACTACCATTCTTCATTTCTAGAATGTTTTCATCATCCTAAGTAAAAACTCCACACCAATTAAACAGTAATTCTCCCCCACCCAGCTCTTGGAAATCTTTAATCTACTTTCTGTCTCTATGAGCCTGCCTATTTTAGGTGCCTCACATAAGGGGAATTATATTATAGTTCTTCTTCTGTGTCTGCCTTTTTTCATTTAGTGTAATGTTTCCAAAGTTAATCCACATCATAGCATATAGGAGAATTTCATTTGTTTTTAGAGATGAATAATAACCCATTGTATGTGTATACCATATTTTGTTTATGTATTCATCTTCATGCATTTTGGGGTTGTTTTGCCCTTTTGGCAGTTGTGATTAATGTTGTCCTGAATATAGGTTTGCAAGTGTCTAAGTCCCTGCTTTCAATTTTGTTGGGTGTATACCTAGGAAAGGCATTGCTGGATCAAATGGTAATTCTATGTTTAACTTTTGGAGGATATGCCATACTGTTTTCCATAACAGCCGCACCATTTCCAACCACAGAACATAGGGGTTCCAAATTCTGGAGTTGTTGTTTTATAATATTCATTTTGTGGTGTGAAGTGGTGTATTGTGGTTTTGATTTGCATTTCCCTGATGACTCATTGTATTGAACATCTTTGCATGTACTTTTTGGCCATTCGAATACCTTTTTTGGGGAAAAAAAGTATCTTTTCAAGTCCTTTGCCCATTTTTTTTGTTCATTCTTTTTTTATGTCTTTATTTAAATTACAGCTAGTTCACATTCAGTGTTGTATTCTAGTACCAGACTGTCTTAATTACTAGAGCTTGAAGTATTTTGAATAATGCTGCCATGAACGTTCTTATTCATGTTTGGATATTTTTTTTTAATTACCTTCAGATATATATTTAACCATATAACCTCTGAGTTATATGTTAGGAGTATTTTTTTTTTAAAGATTCTATTTATTTATTTATTTGACAGAGAGAGATCACAAGTAGGCATAGAGGCAGGCAGAGAGAGAGAGAGAGGAGGAAGCAGGCTCCCCGCTGAGCAGAGAGCCCGATGCGGGACTCGATCCCAGGTCCCCGAGACCATGACCAGAGCCGAGGGCAGCGGCTTAACCCACTGAGCCACCCAGGAGTATTTTTGGCTTTACTTAAAACCCCCATTTTATTTCCAAAGAGGTTGTTCCATTCCACGCTCTTTTTTTTTTTTTTAAAGATTTTATTTATTTGTCAGAGACAGAGGGAGAGAGAGCGAGCGAGCACAGGCAGACAGAGAGGCAGGTAGAGGCAGAGGGAGAAGCAGGCTCCCTGCGGAGCAAGGAGCCCGATGTGGGACCCTGGGATCATGACCTGAGCCGAAGGCAGCTGCTTAACAACTGAGCCACCCAGGCGTCCCCCATTCCACACTCTTAACAGGAGTGTATGAGAGTTCAGTTGCTTTATGCATAAACCAACATTTAGCATTATCATTTTTTAAAAAACTTTAGCCGATATTTTAAAAGTAGTGTTAAAGTATTGTGATTTTATTTGCACTTCCCTGATGATGACTAATTTTGAGCATGTTTTCATGTGCTTATTAGACACTCATGTATCTTTTTTGTGAAATTTTTTTAAATTTTTCCTTTTTTTTAAGATTTTTATTTAATTGAGAGCGAGCTAGGAGAGAGAGAGCATGCACACAGAGGCAGAGGGAGAAACAGACTGCCTGCTGAGCAGGGAGCCTGATCTGGGGCTCAATTCCAGGACTATGAGATCATGGCTTGAGCTGAAGGCAGATGCTTAACTGACTGAGCCACCCACATGCCCCATTTTGTGAAATATTTGTTCAAATCTTTTACTCATTTTTAATAGGCTTGTGTGTTTTCTTATGATTGAGTTGTAAGAACTCTTCATATATTGCAAATACTTTCTCCCCATCAATGTCTTGCCTTTTTGAGTTCTTAAAGTCTTTCTTCTCCATCTTGGAAATTTCTTAAAACACACACACATACCAAAAAAACATCTTTTTTCAGGGGCACCTGGATGGCTCAGTTAGGTAAACATGTGACTCTTGATTTTGGTTCAGGTCATGATCTCAGGATTGTGAGACAGCCCCATGTTGGCCTCCATGCTGGTTGTGGAGCCTGCTTAAGAATCTCTCTTTCCAGGGCACCTGGGTGGCTCAGTGGGTTAATCCTCTGCCTCAGGGTCCTGGGATGGAGCCCTGCATCAGGCTCTCTGCTCAGCAGGGGGCCTGCTTCCTCCTCTCTGCCTGTGTCTCTGCCTACTTGTGATCCCTGTCAAATAAATAGGTGAAATCTTTAAAAAAAAAAAAAAAAAGAAAAGAAAAAAAAAGAAATCTCTCTTTCCGGGGCACCTGGGTGGCTCAGTGGGTTAAGCCGCTGCCTTCGGCTCAGGTCATGATCTCGGGGTCCGAGGATCGAATCCCGCATCAGGCTCTCTGCTCAGCAGGGAGCCTGCTTCCTCCTCTCTCTCTCTCTCTCTCTCTGCCTGCCTCTCTGCCTACTTGTGATCTCTCTCTGTCAAATAAATAAATAAAATCTTTAAAAAAAAAAAAAAGAATTTCTCTTTCCCCTCCCAATCCCCCTACCCCTTCTCTCTCCCTCTGTAAAAAAAATATATATATAATTAAAATTAAAAGATATTTTCACTTTGCAATAGTTTCAGACTTACAAAAAAGTCATCAAAAAATGGTGCAGAGTTTCTGTATATTTTTCATAAAACTTCCCTAAATGTTAACCTCTTGCATAACCATGAAACAATGATCAAACTCCGAAAATCAATGTTGGACACATTTAATCTACAGACTTTACATTTCATTGGTTGTCCCACTAATGTCTGTTTGGTAATTTATGGTCCAGGAGTTTATTATAAGTTACTTAATTTTTCCCATATTTTTTGAGAACCAAGTTTGGTTTCATTTATTTTTTCCTCTTGTGTGTATATTTTCTATTTCATCAATTTTCATTATTCTGTTATTTTCTCCCTTTCACTTGCTTTTAGTTACTTATCTTTTCCTAGTTTGCTAATATAAGAACTTAAATATCTGACTTTTAAACTGTCCTATTTTTTTAACATGAGATTTTAAAGCAGTACATTTCTTTCTAAATGCCATTTTAGCTTCAACCTATATATTTTGATATGTGCATATATTTTTATATGATTTTTATGTCATCCAAAAAATAATATCCTTTGTGATATCTACTCTGATTATTTAGAAGTCACTTAATTTCCAAATATTTTCCAATAAATTTTGGTATTTTCTGTTAAATTTGTGTGTATGTTTGACAAATCAAATTCTGACTTTGATCCTTCTAAATGAGCTTAGCGTATAGTATAGCTTGTTGGATGTTTTATGTACACTTTGAAAGAATATCTCACTGCTTTTGCTGATACATTGTCCTATAAATGTCAAGATAAATTGATTTATACTTTTGTCTTTCATATCCTGATTTATATATACATTTTTATTAATTACTAAGATAAATGTTGAAATCTCCAGCTATAATTATGAGTTTTCTATATTTTCTTTTGGTCTTTGAGTTTTTGCTTTATGTATTTTAAAGCTCTGTTATTAGATACTGCTTACCTATTCAGAGTTATTACATACTCATGCTGAAATTGTCATTTTTAATGTCCTGCTATATTTCAAATAATATTCTTCATTCCAAAATCTACCATCTCATTAATATAACTATTACCATATTGGTATGATTTATCTTTTCCATCCTTTTACTTTTAACCTCTTTATTTGAAATTATTTGCCTATTCATAGCATATAATTCCTTCTCACTTTTAAAAAAGTCGAACAATCTCTGCTTTCTTTTTTTTTTTTTTTAAAGATTTTATTTATTTATTTGTCAGAGAGGGAGAGAGAGCGAGTACAGGCAGACAGAATGGCAGGCAGAGGCAGAGGGAGAAGCAGGCTCCCTGCCGAGCAAGGAGCCCGATGTGGGACTCGATCCCAGGATGCTGGGATCATGACCTGAGCCGAAGGCAGCTGCTTAACCAACTGAGCCACCCAGGCGTCCCCAATCTCTGCTTTCTAATGGACTGTTTAAACAATTTACATGTAATGAAATTAAGAATATATTTAGGTTTACTTCTACCACCTAGCTATTAAACTTATATTTGTACTTTTTATTCTCTCTTCTTATATTGCCTTTTCCTTGCTTAATATTGCTTGCTTATCAATTAATTTAGTAGCTTTAGTGTTCCAGTTCACTTTTTCTTGTATATGTGGTTGCTCTAGAATTTACAGTAAGCATCTTCTACTTACACATTTTTAATTCATCTTTACTTCCCATGCAATGTAGTACATTGCAACAAGATCTTTTCATTCCCCTTCCCCCCATCTTTTGTGCTATTGTGATATATTTTATTCCTACATATATAAAATTCCTAATACATTTTATCATATTTATTTAAAAGATAGCTTTCATAGAAATTTTAAAATAAGGAAAAATGTACACACACACTTTCTAATTCCTATATTTACCTTGTTTTTTTGTAAAAATCTGAGTTTCCATTTAAAACTTTCTTTAGCATAAAGAACTTTTTGTATGATTTCTTATAGTATGATTTTGCTTACAATAAATTCTTCCAGCTTTTGCTTGTTTAGAAAGGGCCTTATTTCACCTTCTTTTTTTTTTCACCTTCATTTTTGAAGGATATTTTCACTGAATATAGAATTTTATGTTGACACTTTTTCTTTCAGCACATTGAATATGTCATTTTACTGTGTTGTCTTGTATCATTTCTGATCTGCAATAGTTTCAATATCCCTCTAATGTAAAGTGGCTTTTTTTTCCTTGCAGCTTATAAGATTTCCTCTTCATCACCAGTTTTCAGCAATTTCAATATTATGTGCTGCGGTGTGTTTTATTCTGTTTGGGGGTTGTTGAACTCCTTAAATCTGTGTGGTTATCATTCTCATCGGAATTGGAAATTTTTAGTTATGTGTTTTATTTTTAGAAATTCATTTTTCCAGATTTTCCTAACTTTATAAAGTTTCTTTAAACACAGTTTATTACCTATAGTTCATGGTTTGTAACTTTCCTTTTTATTGTACCTGCTGAAACTGATTATATTTTTGTTTATAATTTTTCTTCTCCTCCTTGTCCTAGTTCTCCTCCTCCTCCATCTTTTTATTGGTATTTTTTGCTAAGATAATACTTGGTTTTCTATGCTAAGGAATATCTCTATTGCATAATTTAAAATTTGCTTTTACTTAGACCTTTTGGGTATTACCAATTCACAACAACTTATAGGTTCATTTTCTGCTTAATAATTCGTTCCCTAGGAGTGGAGTGCAAATTTGAACTCTATATCTCTCATTGCACAGACTTTGGGTTTTCAGTTTAATGCAGATAAATCTTTTACCACATATTTTTCAGAGTAGTTAGTTGAATCCCATGTCATGTTCTTCCAGGCTCTAAGCCTTATTCAGGAGCTCAAGTTCAGTTTATTTTGCTTAATAGCCTGAATCTTAAAACCTCCTCTCCTAGACATTTATCCTGTATTCAGATCCAATGCCTCTGTGGACCACTTGCCTTTTATTTTCATACTCAGATATGGTTTTGCATTTCCTTTTTATTTTTGAAATTTGCAAATTTTCAAGTTTATGTATATACATGTGGGTATTCCAAAACTGTATAATGTTTTTAGTGGTGGAACTTTCTTTCATGAGCTATCTTAACTGAAATTCTTACAACTCCTTATTTTTAAATATGAATGGAAAACCAACAATCACAAAATATTTTTTTTTAAATTTTTTATTTTTTATAAACATATATTTTTATCCCCAGGGGTACAGGTCTGTGAATCACCAGGTTTACACACTTCACAGCACTCACCAAATCACATACCCTCCCCAATGTCCATAATCCCACCCCCTTCTCCCAAACCCCCTCCCCCCGGCAACCCTCAGTTTGTTTTGTGAGATTAAGAGTCACTTATGGTTTGTCTCCCTCCCAATCCCATCTTGTTTCATTTATTCTTCTACCCACTTAAGCCTCCATGTTGCATCACCACTTCCTCATATCAGGGAGATCATATGATAGTTGTCTTTCTCTGCTTGACTTATTTCGCTAAGCATGATACGCTCTAGTTCCATCCATGTTGTTGCAAATGGCAAGATTTCATTTCTTTTGATGGCTGCATAGTATTCCATTGTGTATATATACCACATCTTCTTGATCCATTCATCTGTTGATGGACATCTAGGTTCTTTCCATAGTTTGGCTATTGTGGACATTGCTGCTATAAACATTCGGGTGCATGTGTCCCTTTGGATCACTACATTTGTATCTTTAGGGTAAATACCCAATAGTGCAATTGCTGGGTCATAGGGCAGTTCTATTTTCAACATTTTGAGGAACCTCCATGCTGTTTTCCAGAGTGGCTGCACCAGCTTGCATTCCCACCTACAGTGTAGGAGGGTTCCCCTTTCTCCGCATCCTCGCCAGCATCTGTCATTTCCTGACTTGTTGATTTTAGCCATTCTGACTGGTGTGAGGTGATATCTCATTGTGGTTTTGATTTGTATTTCCCTGATGCCGAGTGATATGGAGCACTTTTTCATGTGTCTGTTGGCCATCTGGATGTCTTCTTTGCAGAAATGTCTGTTCATGTCTTCTGCCCATTTCTTGATTGGATTATTTGTTCTTTGGGTGTTGAGTTTGCTAAGTTCTTTATAGATTCTGGACACTAGTCCTTTATCTGATATGTCGTTTGCAAATATCTTCTCCCATTCTGTCAGTTGTCTTTTGATTTTGTTAACTGTTTCCTTTGCTGTGCAAAAGCTTTTGATCTTGATGAAATCCCAATAGTTCATTTTTGCCCTTGCTTCCCTTGCCTTTTGCGTTGTTCCTAGGAAGATGTTGCTGCGGCAGAGGTCGAAGAGGTTGCTGCCCGTGTTCTCCTCAAGGATTTTGATGGATTCCTTTCGTACATTGAGGTCCTTCATCCATTTTGAGTCTATTTTCGTGTGTGGTGTAAGGAAATGGTCCAATTTCATTTTTCTGCATGTGGCTGTCCAATTTTCCCAGCACCATTTATTGAAAAGGCTGTCTTTTTTCCATTGGACATTCTTTCCTGCTTTGTCGAAGATTAGTTGACCATAGATTTGAGGGTCTATTTCTGGGCTCTCTATTCTGTTCCATTGATCTATGTGTCTGTTTTTGTGCCAGTACCATGCTGTCTTGATGATGACAGCTTTGTAATAGAGCTTGAAGTCCGGAATTGTGATGCCACCAACGTTGGCTTTCTTTTTCAATATCCCTTTGGCTATTCTAGGTCTTTTCTGGTTCCATATAAATTTTAGAATTATTTGTTCCATTTCTTTGAAAAAGATGGATGGTACTTTGATAGGAATTGCATTAAATGTGTAGATTGCTTTAGGTAGCATAGACATTTTCACAATATTCTTCCAATCCAGGAGCATGGAACATTTTTCCATTTCTTTGTGTCTTCCTCAATTTCTTTCATGAGTACTTTATAGTTTTCTGAGTATAGATTCTGTGTCTCTTTGGTTAGGTTTATTCCTAGGTATCTTATGGTTTTGGATGCAATTGTAAATGGGATTGACTCCTTAATATCTCTTTCTTCTGTCTTGCTGTTGGTGTAGAGAAATGCAACTGATTTCTGTGCATTGATTTTATATCCTGACACTTTACTGAATTCCTGTATAAGTTCTAGCAGTTTTGGAGTGGAGTCTTTTGGGTTTTCCACATAGAGTATCATATCATCTGCGAAGAGTGATAATTTGACTTCTTCTTTGCCGATTTGGATGCCTTTAATTTCCTTTTGTTGTCTGATTGCTGAGGCTAGGACCTCTAGTACGATGTTGAATAGCAGTGGTGATAATGGACATCCCTGCCGTGTTCCTGACCTTAGCGGAAAAGCTTTCAGTTTTTTTCTCCATTGAGAATGATATTTGCGGTGGGTTTTTCATAGATGGCTTTGATGATATTGAGGTATGTGCCCTCTATCCCTACACTTTGAAGAGTTTTGATCAGGAAGGGATGTTGTACTTTGTCAAATGCTTTTTTCAGCATCTATTGAGAGTATCATATGGTTCTTGTTCTTACTTTTATTGATGTTGTTGTATCACATTGACTGATTTGCGGATGTTGAACCAACCTTGCAGCCCTGGAATAAATCCCACTTGGTCGTGGTGAATAATCTTTTTAATGTACTGTTGAATCCTATTGGCTAGTATTTTGTTGAGTATTTTCGCATCTGTGTTCATCAAGGATATCGGTCTATAGCTCTCTTTTTTGGTGGGATCCTTGTCTGGTTTTGGGATCAAGGTGATGCTGGCCTCATAAAATGAGTTTGGAAGTTTTCCTTCCATTTCTATTTTTTGGAACAGTTTTCAGGAGAATAGGAATTAGTTCTTCTTTAAGTGTTTGGTAGAATTCCCCCGGGAAGCCGTCTGGCCCTGGGCTTTTGTTTGTTTGGAGATTTTTAATGACTGTTTCAATCTCCTTACTGGTTATGGGTCTGTTCAGGCTTTCTATTTCTTCCTGGTTCAGTTGTGGTAGTTTATATGTTTCTAGGAATGCATCCATTTCTTCCAGATTGTCAAATTTATTGCCGTAGAGTTGCTCATAGTATGTTCTTATAATAGTTTGTATTTCTTTGGTGTTAGTTGTGATCTCTCCTCTTTCATTCATGATTTTATTTATTTGGGTCCTTTCTCTTTTCTTTTTGATAAGTCGGGCCAGGGGTTTATCAATTTTATTAATTCTTTCAAAGAACCAGCTCCTAGTTTCGTTGATTTGTTCTATTGTTTTTTTGGTTTCTATTTCATTGATTTCTGCTCTGATCTTTATGATTTTCTCTTCTCCTGCTGGGCTTAGGGTTTCTTTCTTGTTCTTTCTCCAGCTCCTTTAGGTGTAGGGTTAGGTTGTGTACCTGAGACCTTTCTTGTTTCTTGAGAAAGGCTGTGTACCGCTATATATTTTCCTCTCAGGACTGCCTTTGTTGTGTCCCACAGATTTTGAAACCGTTGTGTTTTCATTATCATTTGTTTCCATGATTTTTTTCAATTCTTCTTTAATTTCCCGGTTGACCCATTCATTCTTTAGAAGGATACTGTTTAGTCTCCATGTATTTGGGTTCTTTCCAAACTTCCTTTTGTGGTTGAGTTCTAGCTTTAGAGCATTGTGGTCTGAAAATATGCAGGGAATGATCCCAATCTTTTGATACCGGTTGAGTCCTGATTTAGGACCGAGGATGTGATCTATTCTGGAGAATGTTCCATGTGCACTAGAGAAGAATGTGTATTCTGTTGCTTTGGGATGAAATATTCTGAATATATCTGTGATGTCCATCTGGTCCAGTGTGTCATTTAAGGCCTTTATATCCTTGCTATCTTTTGCTTGGATGACCTGTCCATTTCAGTGAGGGGAGTGTTAAAGTCCCCTACTATCATTGTATTATTGTTGATGTGTTTCTTTGATTTTGTTATTAATTGGTTTATATAGTTGGCTGCTCCCACATTGGGGGCATAGATATTTAAAAATTGTTAAATCTTCTTGTTGGACAGACCCTTTGAGTATGATATAGTGTCCTTCCTCATCTCTTATTATAGTCTTTGGCTTAAAATCTAATTGATCTGATATAAGGATTGCCACTCCTGCTTTCTTCTGATGTCCATTAGCATGGTAAATTCTTTTCCACCCCCCCTCACTTTAAATCTGGAGGTGTCTTCGGGCTTAAAAATGTGTTTCTTGGAGGCAACATATAGATGGGTTTTGTTTTTTTATCCATTCTGATACCCTGTGTCTTTTGACAGGGGCATTTAGCCCATTCACATTCAGGGTAACTATTGAGAGATATGAATTTAGTGCCATTGTATTGCCTGTAAGGTGACTGTTACTGTATATGGTCTCTGTTCCTTTCTGATCTACCACTTGTAGGCTCTCTCTTTGCTTAGAGGACCCCTTTCAAGATTTCCTGTAGAGCTGGTTTGGTATTTGCAAATTCTTTCAGTTGTTGTTTGTCCTGGAAGCTTTTAATCTCTCCTTCTATTTTCAATGATAGCCTAGCTGGATATAGTATTCTTGGCTGCATGTTTTTTCTCGTTTAGTGCTCTGAAAATATCATGCCAGCTCTTTCTGGCCTGCCAGGTCTCTGTGGATAAGTCAGCTGCCAATCTAATATTTTTACCATTGTATGTTACAGACTTCTTTTCCCGGGCTGCTTTCAGGATTTTCTCTTTGTCATTGAGACTTGTAAATTTTACTATTAGGTGACGGGGTGTGGGCCTATTCTTATTGATTTTGAGGGGCATTCTCTGAACCTCCTGAATTTTGATGCTCGTTCCCTTTGCCATATTGGGGAAATTCTCCCCAATAATTCTCTCCAGTATACCTTCTGCTCCCCCTCTCACTTTCTTCTTCTTCTGGAATCCCAATTATTCTAATGTTGTTTCATCTTATGGTGTCACTTATCTCTCGAATTCTCCCCTCGTGGTCCAGTAGCTGTTTGTCCCTCTTTTGATCAGCTTCTTTATTCTCTGTCATTTGGTCTTCTATATCACTAATTCTTTCTTCTGCCTCATTTATCCTAGCAGTGAGAGCCTCCATTTTTGATTGCACCTCATTAATAGCTTTTTTGATTTCAACTTGGTTAGATTTTAGTTCTTTTATTTCTCCAGAAAGGGCTTTTATATCTCTCGAGAGGGTTTCTCTAATATCTTCCATGCCTTTTTCGAGCCCGGCTAGAACCTTGAGAATTGTCATTCTGAACTCTAGATCTGACATATTACCGATGTCTGTATTGATTAGGTCCCTAGCCTTCGGTACTGCCTCTTGTTCTTTTTTTTGTGTTGGATTTTTACGTCTTGTCATTTTGTCCAGATAAGAGTAAATGAAGGGGCAAGTAAAATACTAAAAGGGTGGCAACAACCCCAGGAAAATATGCTTTAACCAAATTAGAAGAGATCCAAAATCGTGAGTGGGGAGAAAGGGGATAAAAAGAGGTTCAAAAAGGAAGAGAGAAAAAAGAAAAAAAAAAAAAAAAGAAAGAAAAGAAAAGAAAAGAATTTTAAAAAAAGAAAACACCTAAGAAAAATGTAAAAAAATATATATATATATATATTAGATAAACTAGTAAAAAATCGTTAAAAACGAAAAAGGTAACAGTTAAAAAAAAAAAAATTTTACCCGAAGGCGAGAAAAAAAAAAAAATGAAAAAGAAAAAATTAAATTAACTGCAAGACTAAAAAAAAATCACAGGAAAAAAGCCATGAGTTCCGTGCTTGGCTTTCTACTCCTCTGGAATTCTGCTGCTCTCCTTGGTATTGAAACCACACTCCTTGGTAGGTGAACTTGGTCTCGGCTGGATTTCTTGTTGATCTTCTGGGGGAGGGGCCTGTTGTAGTGATTCTCAAGTGTCTTTGCCCCAGGCGGAATTACACCGCCCTTACCCGGGGCCGGGGTGAGTAATCCGCTCGGGTTTGCTTTCAGGAGCTTTTGTTCCCTGAGCGCTCTCCGCAGAGTTCCAGAGGACGGGAATACAAATGGCGGCCTCCTGGTCTCCGGCCCGGAGGAGCCGAGAGCCCAGGGCCCCACTCCTCAGTGCGCCCTCAGAGAACAGCGCCCAGTTACTCCCATCTGCCTGACCTCCGGCCGCGCTCCGAGCTCACCGAGCCTGCGACCGGTTCAAGGTAACACGGAGCTGCGAGCTTACTGTCAGCTCTGTCTCTGTAGCCGGCTTTCCCGCTCCAATACCCGCAAGCTCTGTGACACTCAGACACCCCCGATCCTTCTGTGACCCTGCGGGACCTGAGGCCACGCTGACCCCGCGTGGGCTTCGCCCCGGTTTAGCCTCTGGAGCAATGTCCCTCAGCGGAACAGACTTTTAAAAGTCCTGATTTTGTGCGCGGTTGCTCCGCCGCTTGCCGGGAGCCGGCCCCTCCCCCCGGGGTCTATCTTCCCGTCGCTTTGGATTCACTTCTCCGCCGGTCCTACCTTTCAGAAAGTGGTTGATTTTCTGTTTCCAGAATTGCTGTTCTTCTTCTCTTCGATCTGCCGATGGATTTTCAGGTGTTTGCAATCTTTAGATAAGCTATCTAGCTGATCTCCGGCTAGCTGAAGCAGTCTCAGCTTGCTACTTCTCCGCCATCTTGACTCCTCCTCCAATCACAAAATATTTGAACAATAAAATGTGACATGATATTTATTATAAGGTAAACAAATAAAAGGTTTCAAAGAAAATAGAGGGGGACAAACAGACAAAAAAGTATTAATATGCTCAGAGGCACATGAGCTGACCTGTGATCCATAACATAATAGGATTTGAAGAAAAAGATCAATTTAGGGGATAAAAATGATATCTTAATGATTAAAATTTTATTGCCAAAACAAATATTCAGTAGAAGAACTAGTTAAAGGACTGAAGGAAGAAATTCCAAACTACCTTTATCCATGAAGTAAAATAGAAAGGAGGTTGAAACCAAAATAGAGCAGAAGAGATAAGTGACAGAGGCCAAATCTACAAGGTCTAACAGTCAAGTAACAGAAGTTGTAGAAAAATATGTGTGGAAATTAATGAAAGAAAATATTATAAGAAATAATGGAATACAATTTATAATAGCTAAAAGATATGATAAATGGAAAAACCATGGTGAAATTTCAAAACTTTAAGGATAAATAATTAAAAGCTTGCTGAAACTGAAAAAGTAAATCAGGTGAACATGATACTTCTGAAGGACTAATCTGCTATCCCAATACTGAGCACTAAATGATTGTAGAAAAATATTTTCAAAGGTCTGATGACAATGGTTTTCAAGTTGGAATTTTATACTCTACCAAAATATGTAACAAATGTAAGATCGAAGTAAAAATATTTTCAGATATGAAAGAAAAAAATCTGTTTCCCCCATGATCCATTTTTTTTCTAGCTCAGCCATAGAAAATAGTTTTTAATTAAACTCATTTCAGTGAAGCTTTAAAAAAAAAAATTCTTGAGGGGAGGAGCAAGATGGTGGAGAGGTAGGAGACCCAATTTCATCTGGTCCCAGGAGTTCAGCTAGATATCAAACCATTCTGAACACCTACAAACACAACAGGAGATTGAAGAGAAGGAGAGCAGCAATTCTAGCAAAATGACCACTTTCTGGAAGGTCTCTTCGGATCTGGTTAATGTATATTTTTCTGGGGTCATTGTTACCTTTTAGCATTTTATTCTCTCATTCATCTGTTCTTCTCTGGACAAAATAACAAAGCAGAAAAACTCAGCTCAAAAAAAAAAAAAAAGAGGAGTATCTACTGCTAATCAATATAAACATTAGTAAGATGTCAGAACTAGAGTTCAGAATGATAATTATCAAAGTGCTAGGTGGCAAAAAAAAAAAAAAAAAAAAAAAAGAAGAAGAAGATACTAGAGAATCCCTTTCTGGAGAAATAAAATAACTAAAATCTAACCAAGTAGAAATCAAAAAAGCTATTAATGAGGTGCAAAAAAAAAAATGGAGGCTCTTACTGCTAGGACAAATGAGGCAGAAGAGAGAATTAGTAATATAAAAGCTGGGGAAAACAGAGATAAACAACTACTGGACCCTTACTGGGGATAATTCAAGAGATAAGTGATACCGTAGGATGAAACAATATTAAAACAATTGGTATCCCAGAAGAAGGAAAAAGAGAGAGAGGAGCAGAAAGTATATTAAAGCAAATAATAGCAGAGAACTTCCCTAATCTGGAGAAGAAAATACATATCAAAATTCAGGAGGCACAGAGAACTCCCCTCAAAAATCAGTAAAAATAGGTCAACACCCCATATTTAATAGTAAAACTTACATGTCTCAGAGACAAAGAGAAAATTCTGAAAGCATCTCAGGACAAGCAGTCTGTAACTACAATGGTAGAAATATTAGATTGACACCAGATCTATCCACAGAGACATGGAGGTTAGAAAGGACTAGCATGATATATTCAGAGCACTAAATGAGAAAAACAGCCAAGAATACTATGTCTAGCTAGGATGTCTCTGAAATTAGAAGGACAGATAAAAGCTTCCAGGACAAACAAAAACTAAAAGAATTTGCAAAGACCAAACCAGCCCCACAGAAAATACTGAAAGGGGTCCTTTAAGCTGAGAGAGCTTAAAAGTAACAGACCAGAAAGGAACAAAGACAATATACAGTAATAGTCACTTTACAGACAATACAATGGCACTAAACTCATATCACTTAATAGTTACCCTGAATGTAAATGGGTTAAATGCCCCAATCAAAAGACACAGGGTATCAGAATGGATTTAAAACAAAGCAAAACAAAATAAAACAAAACAAATAGCCAAGACCATCGATATACTGTCTGCAAGAAACACATTTTAGACAGCAAGACACCTCCAGATTTAAAGTGAAGGGGTAGAAAACAATTTACCATGCTAATGGACATCTGAATAAAACTGGGGTGGGCAATCCTTATATTAGATAAATTAGATTTTAAGCCAAAGACTATAATAAGAGACAAAAGACACTATAGCATACTTAAAGGGTCTGTCCAACAAGATCTAACAATCTTATATATCTATGTCCCTAACATGGGAGCTGCCAACTATATAAACCAATTAATAACAAAATCAAAGAAACACATCAACAATAGTACAATAATAGTAGGGGACTTTAACACACCCCTCACTGACATGGACAGATCATCTAAGCAAAAGATCAACAAGGAAATAAAGGCTTTAAATAAAACAGTGGACCAGATGGATGTCACAGATCTATTCAGAGTATTTTATCCCAAAGAGACAGAATTCACATTCTTCTCTAGTTCACATAGAACATTTTCCAGAATAGGTCACATCCTAGGTCACGAATCAGGTCTCAACTAGTACCAAAAGACTGGGATCCTTCCCTGTGTATTTTCAGACCACAGTGCTTTGAAACTAGAACTCAACCATAAGAGGAAAGTTGGAAAGACCTCAAATACATGGAGGCTAAAGAGCATCCTACAGAATGAATGAATAAATGAATGAATGGGTCAACCAGGATATTAAAGAAGAATTTTAAAAATTCATGGGAACAAATGAAAATACAATTGTTCAAAATCTTTGGGACATAGCAAAGGCAGTCCTGAGAGGAAAGTGTATACCAACACAAGCCTTTCTCAAAAAACAAGAAAGGTAGCAAGTACACAACCTAACCCTACACCTACCTGAGCTAGAGAAAGAGCAGCAAAGAAAGCCTAAACCCAGTAGGAGAAGACAATAAATATCAGAATAGAAATCAGTGAAATAGAAACCAAAAGAACAGGAGAACAAATCAACAAAACTAGGAGCTTGTTCTTTCAAAGAATTAATAAGATTGATAAACCAATGGCCAGACTTATCAAAAAGAAAAGAGAAAGGACCCAAATTAATAAAATTATGAATGAAAGAGAGAAATCACAACCAATATCAAAGGAATACAAACAACTATAAAAACAAATTATAAGCAAATATATGCAACTAAATCTGACAATTGGGAAGAAATGGATGCATTCTTAGAGACATATAAACTACCAAAACTAAACCAGGAAGAAACAGAAAACCTGAACAGACCCATATAACTTGTAAGGAGATTGAAGCAGTCATCAAAAATCTCCCAACAAATAAGAGCCAAGGGCCAGACGGCTTCCCAGGCAAATTCTACCAAACATTTAAAGAAGAATACTTATTCTCCTGAAACTGGTCCAAAAAATAGAAATGGAAGGAAAACTTCCAAACTCGCTTTATGAGGCCAGCATCACCTTGATCCCAAAACCAAAGACCCCATCAAAAAGGAGAATTACAGATTAATATCCCTGATGAGCACAGATGTGAAATTTCTCACCAAAATTCTAGCCAGTAGGATCCAACAGTACATTGAAAGGATTATTCACCATGACAAGTGGGATTTATTCCTGGGCTGCAAGGTTGGTTCAACATCTGCAAATCAATCAATGATATAATACATTAATAAAAGAAAGAACAGTGAACATATGATACTCTCAATAGATGCTGAAAAAGCATTTGACAAAGTACAGCATCCTTTCTTGATCAAAACTCTTCACATTATAGGGATAGAGTGTATATACCTTAGTATCATAAGAGCCATCTATGAAAAACCCACAGTAAATATCATTCCCAATGGGGAAAAACAAAGCTTTTCCCCTAAAATCAGGGAAATGGCAGGGCTGTCCACTATCACCACTGCTATTCATCATAGTACTAGAAGTCCTAGCCTCAGCAATCAGACAACAAAAAGAAATAAAAGGCATCTGAAACAGCAAAGAAGAAGTCAAACTCTCAGTCTTTACAGATGATATGATACTTTATGTGGAAAACCCATAAGACTCCATGCCCAAACTGCTAGAACTCATGCAGGAATTTAGAAAAGTGTCAGGGCATAAAATCAAAGTACAGAAATCAGTTGCGAAATCTATACACCAACAGCAAGACAGAACAAAGAGAAATTAAGGAGTCGATCCCATTTACAATTGCGCCAAAGTCATAATATAACTAGGAATAAAACTAACCAAAGAGGCAAAGAACCTGTACTCAGAAGACTATAAAGTACTCATGAAAGAAACTGAGAAAGACACAAAGAAATTGAAAAACTTTCCATGCTCATAGATTGGAAGAATAAATATTGTGAAAATGTCTATGCTACCAGGAGCAAGCTATATACATTTAAAGCAATCCCTATGAAAATACCGTCAACTTTTTTCAAAGAAATTGGACAAATAATCCTAAAATTTATATGGAACCAGAAAAGACCCTGAATAGCCAGAGGAATGTTGAAAAAGAAAACCAAAGTTGTCAGCATCACAATTCCAGACTTCAAGCTCTATTAACAAAGCTGTCATCATCAAGACAGTATGGTACTGGCACAAAAACAGACCAATAAATCAACAGGACAGAATAGAGATCCCAGAAATGGACCCTCAACTCTATGGTCAACTAATCTTTGACAAAGCAGGGAAGAATGTCCAATGGAAAAAGACAATCTCTTCAATAAATAGTGTTGGGAAAATTGGACAGCCACATGTAAAGAATGAAAGTGGGCCATTTCCTTACACCACACATAAAAATAGACACAAAATGGATGAAAGACCACAATGTGAGATAGGAATCCATCTTCAAGGATAGGAATCCTTGAAGAAAACACAGGCAGCAACCTCTTTGACTTTAGCTACAGCAGCTTATTCTTAGAAACATCATCAAAGGTCAGGAAAGCAAGGACAAAAATGAACTATTGGGACTTCATCAAGATCAAAAGGTTTTGAACAGCAAAAGAAGCAGTCACCAAAACCAAAAGACAACCAACAGAATGGGAGAAGGTATTTGCAAATGACCTATCAGATAAAGGGGCAGTATCCAAAATCTATAAAAAACTTATCAAACTCACGACCAAAGAACAAATAATCCAATTAAGAAATGGGCAGAAGACATGAACAGATATTTCTGCAAAGAAGACATCCAATTGGCCAAGAGACACATGAAAAAATGCTCCACATCACTCAGCATCAGGGATATAGAGATCAAAACCACAGTGAGATATCACCTCACACCAGTAAGAATGGCTAAAATTAACCCGTCAAGAAATGACAGGTGTTGGCAAGGATGCAGAGAAAGGGTAACCCTCCTACATTGTTGGTTGAAAGACAAGCTGATGCAGCCACTCTGGAAAACAGTATGGAGGTCCCTCAAAAAGTTGAAAATAGAGCTACCCTATGACCCAACAATCACACAACTGGGTATTTACCCTAGAGACACAAATGTAGTGATTGAAGGGGGCACCTACACCCAAATGTTTATAGCAGCAATGTCCACAACAGCCAAACTATGGAAACAACCCAGATATCCATCAACAGATGAATGGATAAAGAAGATGTGGTATATGCATATAATGGAATAGTATGCAGCCATCAAAACCCCAAAATCTTGCCATTTGCAACAACATGGGTAAAACTAGAGGGTATTATGCAAAGTGAAATAAGTCAATCAGAGACAGATAATTATCAGATGTTCTCACTGATATGAGGAATTTGAGAAACAAGATCAAGGATCATAGAGGAATAGAAGGAAAAATCAAACAAGATGAAACCATAGAGGGAGAAAAAACATAAGAGGTTCTTAATCTCAGGAATTAAACTGAGGGTTGCTGGTGTTGAGGAGGGTGGGAGAGATGGGGTGGCTGGGTGATGGACATTGGGGAAGGTATGTGCTATAGTGAGTGCTATGAATTGTGTAAGACTGATGAATCATAGATCTGTATCCCTGAAACAAATAATACATTATATGTTAATTTAAAAAAAACAGAAATACCTTCTTTTTTCTCTTCCTCCTTTGTAGCTGTGAATGGCTGTCTGGCCACATTCTGCCAATGCTTTGTAGTGGATGTGTTGTGAAGGGGGCTTCATAGGGATACTTGTAAAAGAGAGAGAATGACCGCATCTTGTTCTTCGAATTTGTAAATACAGTAGCTGGAGCTCTAACATTCATTTTTGCTTTATGGCTTTCTTGAGGATGAAAGCCACAGGTGGAGGATAATGGAAAAGAAAGATGAGACACTATGTCCCAGATGACAATATGAGTTCACCCTAATGGCTCTTTATTGCTTGCCTCCAAAATCCTTTTTGCAATAGAGAAAACTTTATCTTGATTTTTATTTAGTTTTGACTATTATCTTATATGAGCTACATCTAATCTAAGCTGATACAGAGAGCAATTTGGGGATATATGTGAATTAATAAAGAATTGAATCTTATTTTGGCATTTAGTTGGCCATGTGACCATATTTTGGCAAGTGATCTGCAGTGTAAGTATTGTGACAGGAGCTACAAAGAATTGTTTGGATTAAACTCAAGAGAGTTATCAAGGAAAACACCAGGAGGTTATCTGTACAAAAGGCCTATAGAAGGTGAAAATAAAATCTTTGATAATAAAATAAAGGCAACTAAAAACTCCAGAGAAAATATAAAGCATTTTAAGACTGGCATTACTTTGTTCTATATGAATTATAGTTATACAGGCAAAAATCATTAAAACGGTAATAAGTACCTTTGTGAGGGAAAGCTTCCTTCCAGAAATTATCAATATTGCTTCTGCTAGGAATCTTTATTCAGACTGTGACAAATGCTAAAAATAAAATTTCTTCAGGATATTTAAATGTTGCCCTCTTTTCTTGAATTTACGTGATATGTGGTGAGTCCTCTATAGGCACACTCCTATTCAGCTTGGGAAAGTTTTCTTATACATATGATTATTATTTATATTCCACTGATTCTAATAAACTTCTTCAGGAATACCAATTATAGCATCTTGCAAATATCTCAATAACAATAGTAATAATTTTTTGTCTAATGGCTGTTGTTCCTACTAAACTGATTCATTGATCATATAAACAGTATTTTTGAGCTCTATGTTTTCAGAACTTAGCCTAGCATCAGGCACAT
This sequence comes from Mustela putorius furo, assembly GCF_011764305.1. Taxonomy (NCBI): domain Eukaryota; kingdom Metazoa; phylum Chordata; class Mammalia; order Carnivora; family Mustelidae; genus Mustela; species Mustela putorius. The sequence continues at coordinate 7,379,352 of NW_025421449.1, forward strand.
TAGAAGTGTTCAAGGTTATTAAGTAAATTAACATGAGTAAACTTCAGTTCATTATTATAGAAACATGTTACTTTTGGACTATTTCCTCAAGGAGAGAGAAAAAGAAAGCAGTGAGAGAAGATGTGATTGAAGGGGAAAGGAGAATACTGAACACATTTAATAGATGCCCCTTCTCCAAAGCACTTAAGCAGCAGCAAGCATACCCTCAGAGCATGTCTGATGATATTTCAAAGCTTCTCTTCACGATCACCTTGCAATTCCAGGTCACAAGGTGGGAGCTGCCAGCAGTCCTGGTATTAAACCACAGCACCAGCTTCCAGTCCTCCTTTAAGTGAGGTGGCTTGCGATGGACTAGCCTAGGGTAACTGTGCCAACTTACAGCTGCCCTGTCCTCTCTCCCTGCCAAATGGACTCAGACTTCAAGTGAATAGTTTCACAAGCCTGCAAGGAATGGATATTTATAAAGACAAGTTATGTCGCGGTCATATTCACATAACATCATCATCAACTCAGCATCCAGGCAAACCAAAACCATATCTTCTGTGAACAACTGGCTTTACTTAATGCAGGATGCTAGGAAGGGAGACACATGGGGGAAAATGAGGAGTAGGTAGTCTGACCAATTTAACCAAATAGAAGCATGTAGCCTTTTTTTTTTCTTTTTCCTTTCTTTCTCTCTCTCTCTCTCTCTCTCCTCTTTTTACATAGGGTCTTTGTCAGAGGCATTTGACATATAGTGGAAAGAGCATGCATCTTAGAATTAATGAACCTTGTCCTTGGTTCAGTTTTTGCACTTACTGGCTTTGTGTCCTTGAGCAAGTCTCTTTCTATCCTGGGCCCTGTTTCCTCATTTGGAAAATGTCAACTTCATTGAACTCTATGAGTTATATTGAGCATTATAAAGAAATAATGGATGTGAGCATCCTTTGTAAAATGTAAACTATATTGCTCTTTTTTAAACTGGGAGATGCCTCAAGGCTGTTCAGCATATTGTATTCAACTCATATGTAAAGAATGTTAAAGAGAAATATTACCAAATCAAGAATTGCTTGTGTTAATAAACAGTATGAGAAAAAAAATTTGCTAATACTTAACATTCTTCTTTGTTTATTAATCTACTAGTCAAATTTTATTGAGCATATCATCACCATCATCAAAAATATGAGTGTCGGGCGCCTGGGTGACTCAGTGGGTTAAGCCGCTGCCTTTGGCTCAGGTCATGATCTCAGGGTCCTGGGATCGAGTCCCGCATCAGGCTCTCTGCTCAGCAGGGAGCCTGCTTTCTCCTCTCTCTCTCTGCCTACCTGTAATCTCTGTCAAATAAATAAATAAAATCTTTAAAAAAAAAATATGAGTGCCTATCATTCATTTGGTGGACCTTTGTCAAATGCTCAAGTGCAAGACACTAGGTTAGCCCCTATGAGTGAACTAGTAAGGAAAAAGGAGAAGAGAATCCACATTCAGAATTAGATAGTTATAATAATTCAAAACTATGCTGGTGGATAAGTGTTACATGAGCAATTTCTAGAATAACAGCATATCACACCTGGATATGTACAGGATGCCTCATCCCATTTTACTCTTACCTAACACATGAATCCTGTCTATACTCTGATAACTAAGAACTCACTCGGGGCTGGGGGGCGGTGCACCCAATTAGATCTGGTTGTTAGAAAACTCTTCTTTATATTTACCACTTGGGTCTCTTGCAGCCACACCACTAGCTTCCACATGATAGCCACTTGGATATTTAAAGATGGTCTTTGTGCCTCTTCTCAAGCCTCTTTCATCCAGGAGATAGAGTACCATTCTTCAGATCCCACTGTCCCTTTCTTTCACCATTCTTTGTCACTTGTGGGTCTGCCCCAGTTTCCTATGCCCTACTCAATGTGTCTGATCCAACCTGGCCTCAGAATTCCAGAGTGGTTTCCACCAGGCATAATAGAATGGGACTCTAAGCTCTATGTTTAAGGTTCTCACTGGAATTTACAGTCCTAGAGATTATTAGCAAACCCTCATTTTGTTTACAAATGTTACATATCTCTCTCTCATGCAGCTACATGCTCTTATTGTATATTTGAGAAGTTTGCTTTTTGGAACCAAGTTCACAACTTCATATTATATTTACTACATTTTATTTGTTGATGTTGTCATGAACACCTACCTCTAATATAGGTCATTCCTAATATAGTACAGTCCATACTAGGATCAAGGGAAGAATTATTCAAGGGTTATTGCGTAGTATATAAGGCATGTATTGACTCTGAGAGTTTACCTATGATTCACTTTTAATCACTTTCCACAGTTTGTTTATGATGTCAATGTTCTAAACATTTGTTTTACTCACAATCTTATTAATATTTTGAGTAACTCTTCTCTCCAGGAGTCAAAAAACAATAAAATGTAGAATTAGGAGTCAGATAGGGGCAAGAACATTGTAATTGTTGATAAATTAAATTCAAGTGTGTGGTATGGTGCCAGCCAAGACTGTACCGCCTGTTTGCCAGTTGCACAGTACAGGTGCTCTGCTGTCATGAGCTTACCTGCATCATGGCAAGTGGAACAAAATATAAAATCAGCCAAGTAAATGGCCAGCACACAAAGAGAACCCAGAGGGGAAGATCTTGACACAAGATGGCCAGAGTCCAATTTCCCACTTCAGATTCATTCCTCCTCTGGGGTGAGTAGAGGTGAACTAGATCTAAAGGGTGATCTAGTTCATTTTCTGAGCCTAGAGGGCATACTAAACAAGGAGAGAATACTTTTCTGAACAAGTTCTTGCATTCACAAATAGGTGATGAGTTCCATTATCCCTGTTGGGTACAGTACCTCTTCTATGGTGACCTACCTGTCCACGGAAGGCCCTATAGCCATGCCTGTTTCTCCTTGGCCTTGGGAGTTCTCATCTGAGGGGCTAATCATCCAACTATCAGCTTGGAAACTGCTAACATCCTTCCCAGCACAACACTGCCTTCCCTTGGAATCTCACACTCTATAAGGGCTGGTGTTACTTGATGTCAGACACCTGGATATGGAGAGAAAATCAGCCTTATGGGTTTGCATTTCTCTCCCTGAAGTCCCTGGCTCCAAGTTGTGCTGTCCTGGGTGTTAGCTGAGAGGAGCAAACTGCTGCTCAGAGATGAGCATTGCTGTTGACATGCCCCTTAATTCAATTCCTGGGGAGGGGATGGGGTTAGAGTTATATGTTTATATTCTTTTTTCTCCTGATTTCTTTTTTACTCTTAAGATCATCTTATCTTCATTTTTCTGGGTACAAATAGTTCTCTGATCTTGTACAAGTTATCTTGAAGATTTTGCAGTCTCCGATTCTAACCCAGAACAATAGGACATCCTTTATAATCTCCCTATCCAAGCTGTGTGTCCCTGATTCTTCACCTTCTAGAAGTCAGTTGGCATCACCCCACACAAACATGGTTCCTGGGTCCATTTACTTGTATGTGTGGTTGTTGAGGATAAGCCAGATTATAGGAAACTATCTACAGTATTTAGAAGATATATCTGTACTAATTATCTAAACCTTCCCCATTTTTTATTCTAATACTACCCTTACTTTTTTCAAGTAATTCCATAACCATTATCTCTTTTAGCTTTTAAAGGATCTCATGAGTGAAGCAAATCATCATTTTGTCTTCCCATTCTATATCCAGAAATAGAGATACAAAATGGTAGTCATTAGCTCAAGGCTTAGAAGAGTGTTGGGAGCAGAAGTAGAATGACACCACACATGACCCCCAAGGCAACAAACATTCTACTGCATCTGTGTGCACAAGCTTTATAAGATTAGGACTCTTGTATGGCTGATAAGATGCTGCCTCACAAGATGTCAACTTCCTCAGCTCTAGTTGAATGCCCTGCATTGGCATATATTCTTGAGAAAGCTCATTTATTGTGGGTGAAAATAAAATTAAAAGTGTCACCATTGTATAAGGAACCTGGTAACTACATTTATGGTGGTGAGTGTTACATAATATATAGAATTGTCAAATTACTATGTTGCACACTTGAAACTAATCTAACACTGTGGGTCAACTCTCCTTCAACAACAACTGAGAAAAAAAAAAATCAAAGATTTGGGTGACATTTTGGTGCAAAAGCCAGAGTTTAAGTGCAGTGGAAACTAGTGGGAGATGAAGCAGTTCAATGATACAGCTTACCTCTGCAACCTGTTTGGAGTGTCATAACAGATCAGATGACCTAAAGGAAAAAGAAAACAGTCATTTTGTCCTTGTAGAAGGCCAGGGAAAAAACTCTTATGCTATCTCTTAAGGCCAGTGGGGGGAAAATTTAGATGGGCAAGGAGAGTACTTCTGTGCCTACATATTTGTCCATATTATGTTAATGAGAAGATGAATTATAGACATGCATCCATACAGAGCTTGCAACACTGTGAAGTTTTGTCTTTAATTAAGACCCATATTTTTGCTCCTGTATCTTATATTAAAATGAAAGTATTAAAGCTTGAAATCAGGTAACGTGATGCACTCAGTTTTATTTTTGTTTTTCAACATTTCCTTAGCGATTCGGGGTCTCTTCTGATTCCACACAAATTTTAGGATTATTTGCTCCAGCTCTTTGAAGAATACCGGTGGAATTTTGATCGGAATAGCATTAAAAGTATAGATTGCTCTAGGCAGTATAAACATTTTAACAATGTTTATTCTTCCGATCCAAAGCTGTGATCACCAAGACAACATGGTACTGGCATAAAAACAGACACATAGACCAGTGGAACAGAGTAGAGAGCCCAGATATGGACCCTCAACTCTATGGTCAAATAATCTTCAACAAAACAGGAAAAAATATACAGTGGAAAAAAGACAGTCTCTTCAATAAATGGTGCTGGGAAAACTGGGCAGCTATATGTAGAAGAATGAAACTCGACCATTCTCTTACACCATACACAAAGATAAACTCAAAATGGATAAAAGACCTCAATGTGAGACAGAAATCCATCAGAATCCTAGAGGAGAACATAGGCAGTAATCTCTTCGATATCAGCCACAGCAACTTCTTTCAAGATAGGTCTCCAAAGCAAAGGAAACAAATGTGAAGATGAACTTTTGGGACTTCATCAAAATCAAAAGCTTCTGCACAGCAAAGGAAACAGTCAAGAAAACAAAGAGGCAACCCACGGAATGGGAGAAGATACTTGCAAATGACAGTACAGACAAAAGGTTGATATCCAGGATCTATAATGAACTCAAACTCAACACACACAAAACAGACAATCATATCAAAAAATGGGCAGAAGATATGGACAGACACTTCTCCAATAAAGACATACAAATGGCTATCAGACACATGAAAAAATGTTCATCATCACTAGCCATCAGGGAGATTCAAATTAAAACTACATTGAGATATCACCTTACACCAGTTAGAATGGCCAAAATTAGCAAGACAGGAAACAACATGTGTTGGAGAGGATGTGGAGAAAGGGGAACCCTCTTCCACTGTTGGTGGGAATGCAAGTTTGTGCAGCCTCTTTGGAGAACAGTGTGGAGATTCCTCAAGAAATTAAAAATAGAACTTCCCTATGACCCTGCAATTGCACTCCTGGGTATTTACCGCAAAGATACAGATGTCGTGAAAAGAAGGGCCATCTGTACCCTAATGTTTATAGCAGCAATGGCCACGGTCGCCAAACTATGGAAAGAACCAACATGCCCTTCAACGGACGAATGGATAAGGAAGATGTGGTCCATATACACTATGGAGTATTATGCCTCCATCAGAAAGGATGAATACCCAACTTTTGTAGCAACATGGACGGGACTGGAAGAGATTATGCTGAGTGAAATAAGTCAAGCAGAGAGAGTCAATTATCATATGGTTTCACTTATTTGTGGAGCATAACAAAAAGCATGGAGGACATGGAGAGTTAGAAGGGTGTTGGGGTAAATTGGAAGGGGAGGTGAATTATGAAAGACTATGGACTCTGAAAAACAATCTGAGGGGTTTGAAGTGGCGGGGTGGGTGGGAGGTCGGGGTACCAGGTTGTGGGTATTATAGAAGGCACGGATTGTATGGAGCACTGGGTGTGGTGAAAAAATAATGATACTGTTACGCTGAAAATAAATAAATGAAAAAAAATGAAAGTATTACTAAAAAGAAGGAAAAGAAAAACAATAGTTGACTAAAACCTCCCACCTAGAAAACCTCTACAATTTTGATTAACTCATATGCCCAATTATTCCACTTTAATGAAAAGAGAAAAAAATGCAAAGGAATCCATGTGTATAGATGACTTGAGTGCATCCACCCATATCCCAAAGCAGCACATTTCCAAAGGGCAAAGATAGCCTAATGCAATGCCTCTTTTCTTTGTTTAATTTCCTCACAAGGCATCATTCTCGAAGGAGATGTGCCCAAGTTCTCTCTCCCACATTGTTTTCAAACCTGGTCACCACTGCATGCATTTCTAAATGACAAGGCGATTGGATCTAAACTCTGATAAGTTGAGAGAGAACTCAAACTGACAGGCGGAGGAGGCAGAAAGAAGGCACTGCCCATTCCTCTCTCATCCCAAATGTCATCCCTTCCTTGTCCAGGCTACGTAGGCAATCCTGATGAAGAAACGAGCAGACACTTGAAAGTTTCTGACAGGTGTCATGCGCTCAGCACTGAGTGGCCAGGAGTGATGGAGCTTGACGTGACAGTGGCAGAGCGATCGCGGCTGGCTTCAGGATATGCAGAGTTTGGTGTATGTCATTTCCAATTCTTGTCATGCTCCGATTCCAGAATGGTAACTACAAATGGACAAAGCCAGTGGGAAGTGTTCAGAAAACTTGAAAACATTCTTTCCTGACCAAGTGATATTGCCAAGGTGCAATAACCTGGGATCACCCACCCAAAGTAGATGCCCTCCTGCTAGGGAGGATCAGGAGGGGGAGGCAGAGCTGAACACACTGATTCAATGTGCTTTTGCTTGCTTTCTTGCTTTGTTCTCTGCACTTCCCTCCAAGAAAAAGGTTTCAATTATTCTCATTCTTTCTCACATTTCCACATGCGATGTTTGTGCTGCCAGCATTCTCCCCCACCAATAACTTCTGATGACTCTAATTCCTTTAATGTAATGATCTTTGCAGCAGATCCTGCAGAATCTAAATATTTGGCAAACCTGCTCTTCTGACCCAGTTGTAGAGTGATTTATAATGGGAAAGGAGAACTAGCTTCTCAGTAACACTGTGCAAATAGTTTCATAAATATTCCTCTGTTGCATTATTTTGAAATATTACTTCTTTTAACAGTCTGCCAAAGTCAAATATTTCAGCTAAATAAAAATCCATGGCCAGTCCTCTCACCCAGCCAAAGTAACAGGTGGTAACCAAGCTCACCTGGTGGGAGAGCCCGGCTTGATTAACTCCAGCCCAGAAGTGATGGCTAACTGGCATTAAGGCATGATGGATGGCAGCAGATGTGTGTATAATCCTTAGCCTAGCCTTCCAGCCTCCTAAAAGAGAATGTATTTATTTAATGGTTCTTAACTCAATACATTGGCTTGTCATTAAGCATTTTTAAATAACATAAGGACTTTATAAGTACTTTCATTTTATAAAAATCCAACAAATAATTATTTGATAAAAAGTCAGTGGTACCTAGAGGCTCTGAATCTGGTTTCTACTGAAAATCCCTTGGAGCCTCAGGCACGGTGATAAATCAACTCTGGTGTGACTGTCTGCCTCTACAAATGCCAACAGTCAATGCTGAAGTGGAATGAGAATTCTGGTGTCACCGTGACCCAAACAGAGCCTGAAATTTGAGACTAGCAGGGCCCCAGAGTAGATCCTTTAATCGCAACCACCCTTGCAGGGCCAAGGTAAGTTTGGGCCATATGAGCTGCTATAACTCAGCTTCAGCTACTTTCTGTTCTGGTTTTGTCCTTGGTGAGTGGAGATGACCCATACAGCAGAGTATCTCCTTCTGCCCAAGAACAGTGATGGCCGGCTTGTGCCAGGACCCCCAGGCCCTCCCTATGCACACACCACTCCTGGTATCTCATCCTTTTCTCTGATTCGAGCTCACATCTCTACAATGCTTACTCCTAGGTGTGTCTTTCTTTCTTTCCTTTTTTTTTTTTCTTTTTGAGTTGTGTCTTTCTAACTAAGTCTGTCTTCCTACCTCTCGCCTTGCCACTCTGTACTGACAATAGCTCTTGATATGCATGCACCCTAGGCTGAAGGAATCTGCTTGCTTCTACCAGTTATGTTCTCTGTTGGTTCCCTCCTGTGCTGGGGGTTCTGCCATTGGCCCAGCTTCTACATTTTAGTAGGACTTTACATTCTCCTCTTTGTTTTCTTTCTGTAGTCAAGCAGTCATTCAGTCGGGTCCATTTTCTTACATAAAATTTCCTCCATCAGCTCCCCATTCTGATTCTTGAAATGTTTTTATTGCTTGCTTTTTAAATTATGTATTTCATCATGAACTTTTCAAACAACATGGTGAAACATAAAGGAAGAATAATGTAACCAAAGAAAAAAAATTAAAAGTAATATCCAAAATCATATTGCCCATAAGTATCTCAAAAAATTAGATAACATTCTTCAAAACTGTTCTAAAGTACATACATGGATGGATGGAGAAAATCTAAAACATTATGCTACCCATGTTAGAAAAATAATTTAAAAATAAGAGAATTGCTTACCTTGTTTCTTTACCACAAGAGATATGAATGTCTGTATTATCTAAGGCAAAAACTATGAACTTCCAACTTTAAGAGACTGTGGAAATATTATACATCTTAAAATTTCACTTCAGTTTTAATCAATAGTGATCAAACTCACACAATGAAAGGTAAGTGGGTGGCCCTTTTATACTTCCTGTCAAGATTCCTAGCCTCACCTCCCAAATTTACTTATCAAGAGTTAAACATTTATGTTCTGTAATCACAATACACAGAGTATAATCGCCTTAGTTCTTTGAATTAATTTTTTGCTCACCACCAGTCTTTTCTCTGGAGCTTCTCCATTCCTGAGTGTTTTGGTTTTGATACCGCCTGCTTGGCTAGATGTGGTTGTAGAGTACTTTTCTCAAAAAGAAGTTTTGTGCTGCATTCTCTGAGTTCTTTGCATGCCAGATCACACTCTTATTTTATCAGCAAGATTTAGCCATTGCAGTACTGATTTCTGACATTGAACACACCATGCTCCTTTTACAAGTCACCATTCTCTTTTATTAGGCTGGATTGCATCATTGTGTGGTTGTATTCTCATCCCCCCACCACCACCAAAAGGGGAGGGAAGGAGGGAGGGGAGGAAGGAAGGGAGGATAGGAGCGAAAGAAAGAAAGAGAGAAAAGAAAAAGGACTAAAGCACTTAAAAGGTGTTTGCTATACGATCAAGTTCCGTCACACTTGAAAATGTCTTCACTTTGCTCCTCTACTAGAATGTTCTTTAGAATTTTCCTCTCTTTTTTTTTCTCAATATGCTTTAATTTCAGTTTCTATTTTACATTTGGAAAAAGAGATGCTTATGGGACTTTTTAAATATTATTTGTATTGTTACTAATATTATTTCATTTTAAGCATAATACATTTTTTAGTACTTCAAATCTGAAATTTATTGGGAATTTCCAAGTGATCTAATATATGGGCAAGCTTTGCAAATAATCTATCCCTTAAAAAGAAGGTATATTCTTATTTTATTTAAAGATTTATTTATTTATTTGAGAGAGAGAGAGTGGGGGGAGGGGGCAGAGGGAGAATCCTAAAGCAGACCACCTGCTCTGTGGAGAGTCCAACATGGGGCTCAGTCCTAGGCTCTCAAATCATGACCTGAGCTGAAATCAAGGGTGAGTCACTCAATTGACTGAGCCACCCAGGTACTCCAAGAAGGTATAGTCCTTATTTTCAGCATTTGAAGCTCAAAATATATCAATTAATACACTTATTTTTTTTTACCTTCCCTCCCCCCCCAAGAGAGTGAGCTGGGGAGTAGGCACAGAGGCATTGAGAGAGAGAGAGAGAGAGAGAGAGAGAGAATATTAAGCAGGTTCCACACTCGGTGTGGAGCCTGACAAAGAGCTCCATCTCATTACCCTGAGATCATGACCTAAGCCAAAATCAAGAGTCAGATGCTTAGCCAACTGAGCTACCCTGGCACTTTCAATTACATTATTTAAGACTTCTGTTTGTTTCCTTATAAAGACAGATGAGCTAAAATCTTAGGCCAACATTATTTTTGCTTATCTATATAACTATAGCATTCACATTCATAAATCATGTTGATTCATAAATGCTTTATTATTAAATGAATGCTTTATTATTGAATGCATCTAATCACAACAGTTCTGTATTCATTCAACATTACACTCTTAACCTGATATTATTAACATATAAATTATATATAAATATACAAATAAAATATAGTAGAGTTACGATTATTTTAGGATTTGGGGTTACATTCAATAAAATGTGTTATTAAGTTTGCTAGATCATTTTCTTTTTTATTTCTTCTTGCTTGTTTATAGTTGCCTTTTATACCCCCCACATCTTCTAGGTCACGATGTACTAGGCAGACCTTCTATACAGAACATAGAGTTTTGTTTTTATTTTTATCAATATTTATGTACATTTCATTATGAAAATTTTCTAACAAAGTTGAAAGACTCCTAGAGAAACATTCATGGGTTTTGTCTTTTAATCCAACCTGAAATTCTTCATGTTCATTTCTGTGATGATCAGCTTTGTATCAATTTGTCTAGCTTTTAGTACCTAGTTATTTCATCATATACTAGGCTAGGTTTCTGTGAAGGTATTTGGCAGATATGAATATCATCTACCTTCAACTGACTTTAAGAAAAAGATTATTCTTAATTATCCGGCTGGTCCTGATCCAATCAGTTTAAGGTTCTTAATAGCAAGAAACCTGAGGTTTTCTTAAGGACAAAGAAATTCCACCTGTGCACTGCAGTATTGGCTCCTGCCTAAGAGACTCCAGCTTTCTTTTCCTGAGGGGCCATACTACAGATTCTGAACTTGCCTAACCTACCTTACTATCACATAAGCCAATTCTCTGCTAAACCTACCTTACTATCACAAAAGCCAATTCTCTGCTAATACACACACACACACACACACACACACACACACATTCCTCCCCCCTGCCCCCACTGGTTGTGCTTCTCTGTTGAAACGCTGACTGATGCAGTGTCCTAAAGGGGGCAATAAATACATTAGCTTATTTATTTTTTCCCTCCTTTCCTACTATATTATTTTATTGTTTCTACCCTTCCTAGTCTTATTAAAGTTTAGTGTGTGTGTGTGTGTCCATGAGTGTGCATGTGTAGGTGTTGCAAGTGTTGCCTCTGCTGATGTCTGGAAACAAGGACCAAATATACAATAATTGGAGAGTTATGTGCAATAACCCCTCAAAGACAGTGCACATGGACAAAATGGTCCAAAATATTATGTAGTTGCATCGTATGTACAGTCCTGTACTCCTCTGTGGCTTGCTACATTTAGCTGTTATTTCCTTGTGGTTTGAAATATTAACACAACGATTAATATCATACATGAATCAGTGATTTCCTTGGTATTCCAGCACCATCTCTACCTATTTAAATTACATATGGCCTAAATTCATGTAACAGAAGTATGCATTGTAGAGGATACACAGTACTTGATTTGTGAACCTTAAATGGTATGCTTTGATTTCTACCTGTTAAACATGAGGAAGTCAGTCTACTTTTCTACCTGTCATCTTTTTCTCCTTTGTTGCTCCATTTCTATTTGTATAGTTTCTGTATTATTAAAGCAGGTACTATTTTATTCTGTACTGTTGTCCTAATTGTCAATTTTATACATTTACATTTAGTTCCACATTTACAGTTTAATCTTTGTTATAGACTCAGTACTTAATATTAGACTCAGACAAAAGATCTTTTAGCAGCCCCTGCTCTGGCCCTTTCCCTCTGAATGAGCCTGCCATGGACTGAATGCTTGAGTCTCCCCAAAATTCATAGGCAGAAGCCCTAACCCCACAGCGAGATGGAATTTGGAGGTTGGATCTTTGGGAGGTAATTAGGTTTATATGGGCTCATCAGGGTGGGGCCACCATTGTGGGATTTTTGCCTTTATATGAAGAGGGAGAGAACCAGAGTTCTCTTTATCACATGAGAACACAGCAAGAAGGCAGCCATCTACAAGACAGAAAGAGAATTACCACCAAGAACTGAATCTGCCAGCTTCTTCATCTTGGACTTCCCAGCATCCAGAACTGTGAGAAATAAATGTGTGGTGCTTAAGCCACTCAGTATATAGTATTTTGTTACAGCATCTTGGGCTAACAGCACAGTGCCCCTCCTCATGGAGTAAGAAATCTGCAAGATCCTATAGGAGATACCCACCCCGAGCCCATATACTCCCATTCACAACATGTTTTCATTATAAACCCTAGAGCTGACGACACAAACCACACTAAAATCAATTCTATGGCTTGAAAGCAGCCAATATAAAGATGCAATACCTTTAAAAGGAACAGTAGTAGGATAGACAGCCGATGTCCCAAGAGAAACTAGAGCAGACTGTGGAAAACAGAGTGGTATATTTGAAGTACTGAGATTAAACGACTGCCACTTTATAATTCCATACCTTTAACAGTGAAGACAAAAATAAAGTTTCTAGACAAAGACAGAGAATTTGCTGCTTGCAAGTGTGAGCTAAATAAAGACTAAAGGGGGTTTAGTAAAAAGAAAATTATCTGACAAAATCAAGGGTATGCAGTAAGGAGTAAAGAACGCAGTAAGAAAGGGAAATTTGTGGACTACCAGAAACGCATATTGACTGTACCAAAAAGCAATGTCTTGTGTGATTTAAAATGTACACCCGCAATTAAAATGTTTGATAACAACTAAATGAAAAATATCAAAGATGCTAAAATAAACAGAGATTAAATACTCTAAGGATTGTGTGAGAAGAGGTGAAAGTACTAACATATTAGGTCCTAATAACTCAACGATGTATTTTGTAATATCTAGGAAAATGACTAAAGGAATAGAAGAAAAAAAAGCTTTGTAATGAACAAAATAAGGGGGAAAGAATAATAAAAATATTTGACTCATCAAAAAATTTTGAAGAAAGGAGAGACAAAGGAACCAAAAGTAGGTAATAAATGAAAAACAGTAAAATGGTAAATATATATCCAAATACATTGGTAGTAATATTAAATGTAAATTGCCTGAATATGCCAATAAAGGACAAATATTCTTAGACTGGATAAAACCTCAAACTCAAATTATATTATATTTACAAGAATAACAAGAGAAATTGTAGAGTAGCTTGAATATTAAAGGATGGAGAAAAGAGAAAAGATATGGAAACAGTAGCCATAAGAAACATGATGTAATATCAGATAAGGCATGAAGCATTACTAGATATGATTTCCTGATGAAAGGTCTATTAGCCAAGAAGACAGAAAAATTTATATGAACCTAAAAATGACCTCAAAATATGTAAGTAATAATTGAAAAAAAAAAGAGAGATAAATCTATAACCAAAATGGGAGATTTAACATGTCTCTCTTGGTAACTGGTAGAAAAAGCAGACAAAAATTAGGAAGAATCTAGAATCCATTAACAAATATGAATATAATAGAGGACACTGAACATTGAGAGAATCGCATTATTTTCCAGTCGTATGGAACGTTTACCAAAATTTGTGATACGCTAGACTTCAATGTTAGTCTCAACCAACTTCAGTGTCTCAGCCTTGCCACTATTGACATTTGGGCTTAATAAATTCTTTGTCATGAGAGACTGGTCTGTGCATTACAGGACACTTAGCAGTATTCCTGGCCTCTATCCACTAGATGCCTGTATTAGCTCCCCTCCCCCAGTTATAACAACAGCACTCATCTCCAGATATTGCCAGATGTCCTCTGGAGGGGCAAATCATGACTGATTTAAAGTATGCTCTTCTAAAATAGTTTAATGAAGCCAGTGGTCAATAACAAAAGATTATTAAAACTCCCCAAAGTATGCACTTGGACAATAGACTTACAAATAACCCATGAGGCAATGAAATAATTGAAATGGAAATTAAAATAAATTTTAAATTGAATTATTATGAAATAAAGCTTATCAAAGCTTGTGCAATGAGGCTCAAACTGTTCTCAGAAGAAAATAAATAGAATTAAGTGCATCTATTGAAAAGAAGAATGTATAAATTCAAGATAGGAAGGTCAGGATTCATGGCCAAGTGAGATTGGCAAATGTTCTCCCCAAAAAGTAACTATAAAGCTGGATAAATTAACCAGTAATATGTCATTACTCTGGAATTCTACCAAAGTCATATAATGATCCGTGATAAGTCATTGAATTCAAGATGAAAACAGTGGGATTCTGTGGCATTCAGAGCTGGGGCTGGAGCTAATCCCATTCCCCCTCCTTCAGCAGGTGATAGGGAGATTCTGCCAGGACAAAGTAGGCCATGAGGACCAGCAGTTTTTCTGACACTGTTGAGGAGGGCTCACTCCATTCGGGGCAGTAGGTATTGCCCATCTTCAATGGAAATGACTTTCCTAAGACAAACAAGTGGCAAGGCCAATGGCTTCATTCTAGCAGCCTGAGGTGGTAGTCCTGATGGGGGCAAACATACTTTTGGCTGAGACTATATACATGGTCAGTGGAGACAGAGAGCCTCCAAGCTATTCTCACACTCCTGGCTTACCCTGAAGCTGCACGCCTTAAGTACAAGAGTCAAAAGGAACTAGAGGACAACAGAACACAAGGCAGACTGAAAACATCCTGGATTTTCTAATGCCTCATATTTAGAATACATAAAGAACTCCTATAACTCCAGAAGAGGAAAAATTCCATTAAAATATAGACAAAATATTTGAACAATCATTTAATCAAATGGATAATATGCACAAAAAAGCACTTAATACCATTAATTTCCAGAGAACTGCAAATTAAAATCACACTAAGATATCACTATACATCCACTAGTATGACTATAGTCAAAAAGAAAGACAATACCAAGTATTGGTGAGAATGTGGAGAAACTAGAAGCCTTATGCATTGCTGATGAGAATGTAAAATAGTACAGAAACTTAAGAAAACAATTTGTCAGTCTCTTAAAAATTTGAAGATAAATTTAGTATAGGATGCTTTATTTCTACTCCTAATAATCTAAGAGAAATGAAAACATATGTCCACACAAAGATATATACATTAATATTCAGAGCTGCATTAGTCATTCATTCCTGATATTTGTAATTTATGTCTTTTCTCTTTTCTTGACAAACCCCTAGGAAGATAGATGAAAAAGAGAGAGAGAGAGAGATGGCACAAGTTACAAATATCAGGAATAAATAAGGGAATGAAAATACAGATCCTATAGGCATTTTAAAGAGGGTTTCATGAACAATTTATGCCAATAAATTTGAAAAAATAGATGAAAAACTCAATTTAAAAAAAGAAAACTCACTAAAATTGACACAGGAAGAAATAGAGAGTCTGATTATGCATTTATCTGATAAAAAAATTGAATTCCCAGCAAAAGTATCCTTTAAGAATGAACGTGAAATAAAAACATTCTCATATAGAGGAATGCTAAGAGATTTTGTTACCAGCAACAAGCCCAATCTAGAAGAATTGTTTAAGGAAGTTCATCAGACAGACATGATAACAGAAGAAAACTTAGAACTATGAAATAAAGGAAAAACAACAGAAATACTAAATATCTAGGTATATAAAGGGGGCTATCCTTTTCCTACTGAGCTCTCTGCAGATGCATTAGTCCATTGAAATAAAAAATTAAAACATTGTCCTGAGTGGTGCAGGAACCTATATGGTGGTATACTTCCTACCTTACACACAAAGTGGAAAAATGTTGATTCTAAGTAGAATGTTGAAGTTAAGTTTATATTTTGTAATCCCTAAGGCAACAAATAAAAATTACATAAATAGATTTAAAAACATAGTCCACAATTTAAAATAGACTGCTGAAAATGTCTGAAAACCCCCCAAAAAAAAGCAATAAAGAAGAAACAGAGAAATAAAAACCAGAAAACAATAAAATGACAATTTAAATCTAACCATATCAACATCACTAAGTACTAATGGTGTAAACATACCAATTACAAGAAAAAGACCATCAGAATTGATAAATATATAACTAAAATAAACTGTAAAAATTCTCTGGAATTATAGAATATATATAGATTAAGAGCAAAAAGCACCAAAGTCTACCTTGTAAACACTAATTTAAAAAAAAAAAAGGCTGGAATTTAGAGGGGAAAAAAATTACCAAAGATAAAGGTGGTAAATTGATAAAATATTAATTTACCAAAAAAGACATAATGGGGGGCACCTGGGTGGCTCAGTGGGTTAAGCCTCTGACTTTGGCTCAGGTCATGATCTCAGGATCCTGGGATCGAGCCCCACATGGGGCTCCCTGCTCAGCAGAGAGCCTGCTTCCCCCCTCTCTCTGCCTACCTCTCTGCTTACTTGTGATCTCCATCTGTCAAATAAATAAATAAAATCTTAAAAAAGAAAAAAGACATAATGATCCTAACTAGGTATTCAACTAACTACAGCTTTAAAACTACTATGAGTTGAATTGTATCCTTCCAAACATGTGCTCAATAAGCTCTAATCCAATATAAATGGTGTTCTCTTAAGAAGAGGAGAAGACTGAGACGAGGAATTTGAGAGGCAGCGTGGAGGGTTGTTGGAAGTAGGGAGGGAAAAAATGAAACAAGATGGGGACCAGAGAGGGAGACAAACCATAAAGAACTCTTAATCTCAGGAAACAAACTGAGGGTTGCTGGGGGGGTCAGAGGGGAGGAAAAGGGTGGCTGGATGATAGACATTGGGGAGTGCTGTGAATTGTGTAAGACTGATGATTCACAGGCCTGTACCCCTGAAACAAATAATACATTATATGTTAATGGGGGAAAAAAAAAAAGGATTAGAGACACAATGTGACAGTTGTCTTAATACTTGTTACCTTAGGAGGGGCACTGACTGGAATGGGCCATGAAGGATCTTGGGTAATACCAGTAATATTGTATTACTTGATCTGGCTGGTGGTTATATGGGTGTGTGCATTTTGTGGAAAAATCCATTGAGCTCTACTATGTTATATTTTGTGTTTCTGCATGTACATCATATTCCAATAAAAATTCTATTTCAAATTTCTAAAAATAAATAATATGCCTATAGTCATTATGCCCAAGTTTTATAGTCCTAGAACCAATTTTAGCTTCTAATATTCTATTCCAAACAACTAAACAAATGATGGGTATATAGGTAGGTAGACAGGTGGGTAGGCATAGAATAAATAGCCCCATGGGCCCCCGGAGAGTACTTTTACATGTTTGGGCAGAAGAGAATACCTTGATATTGGCATCTAGTAAGAATATCTTCAGCAGTTCCTGGAATAGGGTTAAAAACAATAGAGTTAGCAGTCTGAAGAGAAGGATGACTAGTTATAGTAATAGTGGAGGCTTTATAAAATTTAAAATGCTATTATTAGTGTGGAAGTGTTGAATTACTATATTATACACTTGAAACTAATACAACATTGCATGCTAAGTTACTGTAACTAAAATTAAAACTTTAAAAAAAGTTAAAAATAAACTTTTAAAAATGTTATTGTAATTATTAAAACTTGTTAACCTCAAAAGGGACAAACATGGGGCGCCTGGGTGGCTCAGTGGGTTAAGCTGCTGCCTTCGGCTCGGGTCATGATCTCAGGGTCCTGGGATCGAGTCCCGCATCGGGCTCTCTGCTCAGCAGGGAGCCTGCTTCTCTCTCTCTCTCTGGCTGCCTCTCTGGCTACTTGTGATTTCTCTCTGTCAAATAGATAAATCTTTAAAAAAAAAAAAAAGGGACAAACATAAAGTATACTCACAAAATGGACAAAATTATTCAAATGATGATTTGATTCATTTGATGGCTCCTATATTTCCCCTTTATTAGATAGTCAAGTGATAATTGTATACTATGCATAATAAAATAGAAGTTCAGAAAGATAAAACAAGATAAAAACAAAAAACCTGAATGAACCAAACAAAAAAAGCTAAACCTGCTGAAATGATAGTGTGGGGATATTTAATCTTAGACCAGAAGGCTCATTTCAGGAATAGACCTTATACATGTTTGAGACATGGTCCTAGTTGAGTTCACCATACCTGGAAAATTAATCATTAATTTATGTAGTCCTGCAATAAAGAGCAATGTACTGGTATTTAAAGCATTTATCACTTGCAGCCGAAAAGCAAGCAGTCCGAGCCTTCACATCAGACAGATGGGTAAGAGGAGAGGGAGCCAAGATGGTATTTTTAGAAATAAGAGAATGACAAAATCAAGATTCTTGCTGCTGGTTGAATCCTCATTCCATGGAGTATTATCCACAGCAGCTGGTGTTTGTTTGTTTGTTTTGTGAGGGGCTTGGGAAGAGTGGAAGCCTCTCCCTGTATCCCGTACCTGGGGGCAAGTTCTCTCACGCTTTGTCAGAATATTACCTTGATCATCAAAGAAACATCACATACTCTAACCATGTCTGCTGATGTCTTTCACTCAGTATTATCGTCCCTCTGGCCAAGCAGGCATGCAGACTCAGGTCAAATTTTGCAGGATCTTACTGTTGTTTTGAGGATGTTGCTCTTTATATTAAGTATAATGAGAGTTTATTGAATAAGTTTATCTTACACTGACATGACTGTATTTATGTTTTGCCATGAGCACCCTGGCTATCAGACATACTCACTGATAAGAAATGTAGGGTTCTTTAGGAAGTTCTTCCAGAACTCCAGTAACAGGTGGTGCTGACATAGACAAGGACAAGGGTCAGCAAAACTTTTCTGTAAAGGACGGGGTGGTAAATCTTTGAGGCTTTGTCAACCATATGGTCTCTAGCAAAACTACTCCACTCTAAAGAGCCACAGACAACCTATTAACAAATGGGTCTGTCTGTGGTCCAATAAAACTCGATTTATAAAAACAGGAGGTAGGTTTGATTTGGCCCGCAGACCAACGTTTGCTAACCCTGAATAAGGATGATGGTAAGGGAGACATATGGTTTTAAGAGATGCTTAAGAAGTAAATCACAAAGTCTTTCTCAGGGATGAAATGTGAAGGCGGTGGGGGGATGAGGGCCCCTGGATATAGGCTGACTTCATAGACTGGTAATAGAAGCCTTTCAGGCTCTATCTCCACTCCCCCTCCCATCCAAATGTAGTACTCGCTAGTCAGTGTTTTTGGCTGTCCATCACATTTGAACACCTTTCCAAAGCTTCCAATGTTTCCACCTATGAATCACTACCCTACAGAAGATGCCCGAAACTTGGTTTGCCAGTTTTCTGGCAGTGCAGGCATGTGACTTGGCTCCCCTGGTCAGGTGTTTCTGTGTGAGACTCTGATTCAGAACCTAGGGACTCACTTAATCAGATGCCAGCCAGACCCCACTCTGAAGAGATGGAAGGAGAGATGTCCCAGAGATAGCAGTCACTGAGACACTAGTGGCATATCCTGACTCAGCATCGGGGCTGGGTATGAGCTACAGCCTGGGCCAAGGGGCAGTGATGTCCCCACTGACATAGCCCCTGATAAAGGAGGCTATGTTTCTCTGAAGAACCTCCAAACCTGGTTCTCTAGCTCTCCCAGATACTCTGTGAGTCATATAATATTCTCTAAGAAGCTTCCTTCTTGAACTAGCCAGACTAGGTCCTGCTGTCCATAACTAAGAACCCGGGGGTGCCTGGGTGGCTCCGTTAAGCATCTGCCTTTGGCTCAGATTATGATCCCAGGGTCCTGGGATGGAGCCCCACATTGGGCTCTTTGCTCAACAGAAAGCCTGCTTTCCCTCTCCCACTCCCCCTGCTCATGTTCCTACTCTGTCTCTCTGTGTAAAATAAAATAAAATAAAATAAAATAAAATAAAATAAATTCTCTAAGAACTTTCAATGGTTCTCTGTTTCATCTCTCCCTCAGCACTCTCTCTGGGCCACAGAGAATTCCATAGAAGTTCCTGAACCATTCTTTCTATGAAACATCTTTTGGTCTCATCAGGGCTATAAAGGTTCCACAAGTAGAACATTTTTTTTAAAACCCAAATAAAAGGAGAATCATTAATAACTAAGCACTAAATTGAGAGGAAAAAAATAGTAAGCTTGAAATCAAGTTTTCAAAAATAAAGTTAATGAAGATAGCTGTTGATAAGAGAGGAGAAAGGCAGTGCAGGCTAGAGGAAGTCCATAGTCAAAGCCTCAGAAGCAGGAAGGAAGCTGGTCTAACTTGTAGTACAGTTTGGGTGGAGAAATAGATCACAGACATTGGAACATATCTGTGTGAGGACTTCCAGAGTACAGCAGCCCCTACAACTACCGACCTATAATTACTTCCCAGTGCTTCTCCTTCCTGGCCTTTGTACATGCTGTTCCCTCTGCCTGGAGGGATGTCTCCCCATTCTTCCTGCTGCTAGTCTCAGATATAAATGCCACCTGTGGGATGGGCTGCACCACAGATCAGGTTCTTGGGAAACTGAGATTTTCACGCAGGTTTATTGGAAACAGCCCTCTGGAACAAGTCCTGAAAGAGTGAGGGGAGCAGGATTGTTCTGAGAGAGAAGTTGAACATCATGCAGCTTTCCCAGTGGCCCCAGCAGATTCCACAATGGGCTGTGGAGCTTCAGAACTGTCCTGCCCGAGGTGAGGTAGCCAGAACTTAGTGTCCTCTTATGGACCAGTCATTGGATACAAGTGCTCCAGGAAGGGTGTGTTTCTTTGGATGGGGAAAGTCTTTTCAGTTAAGGGCAATTACACAAGTGTAGAGGAGGAGGGTTGTCAGGAAGTAAGGAAATTACAGGCTAACTCCCACCAGCCCATCTCAAGTAGGTCCTGTGTTATCTTTTATTTTTTTATTGTATGCTATTATTTTCCTTCCTAGTGTTTATGATGATGCATAATTGCATACTGTATTACCATCTCCTCCAATAAACTCGAGTAAAAGAACTATGCCAATCAAAATCATCATTTTATCCCTAGCATCTAGCAGAGTGCCTGGCACATGGTAGGTATTCAACCAATATTTATTAAATGAATGAATACCTGAATGAATACAAAAATAATGAATCGATGCAAGAAAGTAGACATGTCTGACATGGGAGTAGAGCAGTGAGTCTGAGTGTGCCCCAGACCAAGGAAGGAGGAGCCTGTGTTTATAGCTCACTTGAAGCCCCCAGAACTATAGAGGAAGAGAGGATAGTGAATGGGCTACCACAAGACAGTGTGAGTCAAAGACA
This sequence comes from Mustela putorius furo, assembly GCF_011764305.1. Classification (NCBI taxonomy): domain Eukaryota; kingdom Metazoa; phylum Chordata; class Mammalia; order Carnivora; family Mustelidae; genus Mustela; species Mustela putorius. The sequence continues at coordinate 7,400,620 of NW_025421449.1, forward strand.
TACTGGACAAGCCTATGTTTTATGAGACCAACCACCTTTGATTTTGCTGACTAATACTGAGGGACTTAAAGCAATAGAGTTTGAAACATGAATGGAGACTGGAAGAACAATCATGAGATGCCCTACAGAGGTTAGTGCATGCCCAACACACTCTAGTAGAATTCAGAACACTTTCTGTCAAAAAATGGCTCCTCTCTCCTATCATGGTGCTGACAAGTGGTAAAATTAAATGTCAGCCGAACAACTTCCTTTGTGGGTGAAGGGTTTCATAATCCATAATGCATGTTCACATGGCAATGCATTAAGGGTAAGATTTAACATCAAGGCTAAGACCAGGTAATTAATCACAACTCTGATTCCTTTGTACCAACCTGTGAGCAGTGCATTGGACTGCATATTGTGGCTGATCCAGGACTTTCTATTCAAATGCGGCAGACCATATAGTGCAAGACAATATGAGGTGCGAGTGTAAAAATCTCATTAAGAGGGAAGTGACTTGAAGTCTAAGTCCAGAGACACTATGTATCATTTCACCCATACTTGTGCTACAAATTACAGCTTCAGCCTCCCACCCAAGGATATGTTAAAGAAAAATATTTTAATGAAAAATTTAACTGAGCTCATGGACGATATAAACTCCTAGCTACTCTAAGTTTGAATACAAAGCAAAGAATGAAGAAGGAATCTCTTATTGAGTTCATGGCTCACATTACTGGGCACCTAATTGAAGCCTTTCAATTAGAAACCATGTCAGCAGAAATCCATCCTTTATATCCAGCACACAAAGCATGAAAGTTCACCCCTTGTAGGGTGCTTGTGTGTGTAAGCCTCCAGGGCATTGCCTATGATCCACTGAATCATTATCTTGGTGCCAAAAGAATAGATTCTGGAAGCATAACCATGTTCCTAAAAATTTACTTTTCTGTATATGTGGACATTCCAAGCTTTCCAATGAGAGGAACACGAGGCTGAGAACATCACGAGCTCTGGGGAAGAAATTGAATGTTGAGGAAAAAGGGGAAATGTCTCAGTGAAAAACTGAAGAAAATCGCTTTAGAGTTTTCAGTGGGAGGTAATTTAGCATTGTGGAAGGAGCCCAGGTTTTACATTCAGACCTGCTCAAGTTCAAATGCTGTATAACCTTGGGTGTAAGATTTGACCTCTCAGAGTCAGCTTTCTCTTCAATATGACAGGGTATTAAAACTAGCCTCAGAGAAACACACACAATGCCATGCACTTATCTTCATAATTACAACAGATATGGTTATGGTTGTCGTTATTACTCTCCCTACCATCTTGCCTATAATATAGGTGTTCTAGAAGTGTGTTCCTCCCCTCATCAGGTATCCTGGCTAATGGGATTGAGTCAGTATTTCTTAACCTTTTCACACTCAGACTGACTTGTGGTGTCCTACCTTCACGGTTCAGTGGTGCTTACATCTGAATTTCCACAGGAAAATAGTTACCCTTGACAGAATGTCCCCTTTGGACCAAGTCTGTGCTTAGCCCTGGAGGAATGGAGATGAACAAGACTCCTGGGGCTCACAGGCACTCAGGGAGGGGGAAGGAAACAGATCTCTTACTGTGACATGTGGTAGAGAGGGGGTTCCAAGGATAGCCAGGGTATGGAAGGGGAAGCCTGAGGGGGACAGAGAATGTTTTCTGGAAAATGATCAGTCAGAAGAGCGTGCCTGTCTTAAAGGTTAGCACTAGCTCTACTGCACCTCTGTATCCCATCGGGTACCTTTACTCAGCCCCTCCCGGGCTCTTTCTTCCCTGAGTCAGACTATCTTCTTTAAGTCTTAGGTCACCTAGAATCTGTCATGCCTTCAAGAGTCTTGCTCACAGAATACTTACAAACTAGATGAAAAGTTGGGATAACTGAAACTTAGAGCACTCTAGTAAAGAGCAGTAGTAATGCAGGACTTGAGTGAGTGGTCAAGACTGTGTTTAGGGTCCAGGAGAGAGCCACCTGCCATGCAGCCTTTCTCGGTCACACAGTGCCTTGATACCAAGCCAATAACATAACATGGACTCAGTGCTCTAGCTCTGGGTCAGCAAGAGGCCATAAGTTGCCTCAAAGTCAAAGTCCTCCCCCTACCATGGAGCTCTTGACTTGGTGGGTTTTGCCTCAAAGAATATTTATAGTGAATAGGGTGAGTGCCACTAATGCAAATTCTACAGTGGATCCCCAGAGATTCCCCAGAGATTCATTACTCCCTCAGACAGACCTAAGACATCCTCCACATGCTATTTCCAGAAAACAGGGCCTCAAAATAGCCAGGATCCTTCCCACCCCAGACCACCACTGCCTGTTGATGGAAGGAGCTCACGACATACCCATATCTCTCATGGCTGTTGTCCTGCCTTTTCATCCGGGATCTTTGCTCTACCTCTGTTTCTCATATTCTGGAATTCTGATATCCTTCATGGTGAATATATGGTTTCGTGCAAATCAGAGTCTGGGAAATGAATCATGACCCCCGTTTGGGGTGAGGGAGGGATTGGGCCAGGGCTGGGGCCTGCAGAAGAAATCCCATTACTAGGTCCAGAGGCAAAAGTATCTTGCTCTCTACACCCTCAACATAGTCACGTTGGTCTCATATTATAAAATGATAAAGTACAACATGGTTAAATACATCACTGATTTGCCAATAATAGGTATTGGTGTGTAAGTCTAACTGGTGGTACAGCTGCCTGAGGTATTGATTTTACTGTCTAATGGTTGAGAGAGATGTTATCTTGATTAATTAGAAGTCAAAAACAAATGCATCTTCTATTAAATCTCTTGTGGCATTCACCTGAAAAAAATTCTACACGTGTCTTAAAAATGTCGGAAACCTAAAAGGACAGGGTGAGGAGGGAGCAAACCACCCTTTCCGCCACCTGTCCTGAGTGAAGATAATGTCTGTGAGTTCTGGGCAAGCTGATGTGAGCTTATCGACCAGAAAGAAAAGGGGGCTGCCCATCTTTCTCTTCTTTCCAAATGCAGCCTTAAATCCAGAAATTAAAAAGAGAAAGTACTACTGAATATAGCACTTTTCCTGGAGTTACATACTACAGACTTTCTGCGTTTGGCTGAATGTAAATGTTTCATTTACCCTGCCATCCCAAAGACTGGTAAATTGTTGGATACAGGATTTCCTCTGCAAGAAGCATTTTAGAAGCACCCAAAGGATAATTTCTAGAAGCCATGAATAGAGTACTAAACAATATTGCTCTTAAAGATGAAAGGCATATGCATATCAGTTGCATGATTGTTAAATTTTGGTCAAAGTATATTTTTACAGAAAAATCAAAGGAATTTTAGAAAGAGAAATATTACTTGGGCATTTTCATGAGCTTTAAAAAATAATACACTGACCTTAAAATACAAATCCATATGACATGATAAGCCATAATATAACAAAAAGTTATAATAAAGGTTGGGATTTGTGAGCTAATTTCTATAAAACAATCTACATTGGATGGCTGTTGTTGTTTTTCCACATTTTCCTTTATGATCTAAACATTTTTCCTTTCTTCAGCTTGAACACTACCTGTATCAGTGAAACTCAAGGGGGATTCTACCCGCCATTGTGGGTGTGGCAAGAGGCTGAGTTATGAGCCCATTTGGAAACCATTTTTAACTACCGGTACTGAAATGAAACTACTCTGCTATTTTTTAACTATTTGACATTGGGAAAATGATATGGCATTTCTAAGCCAGCATCCGATTATCTATTCAACAAAGATCTCTTAACAACTATTTACCCAAGTGAGGAGAATACAGTGACAAACAAGAAATACCCAGTCCCTGCCCATATGGGAGATGAAGTTGTAGTTGTGCCATTCTGAATGGGGTAGTGTATGTAAAAGGCCTTTGGAGTTCATGATCTCTTTACTAACTTTAAGATACTATTGCTATTAGCATTGTAATTGCGAGATGATTTCTCTCTTTATCAGGACTAAGTTTAAACCATCCTATGTCATTGTAAAATGTTTATTTGAAAGTCTAAGCTACAGAATTTGAAAGACTGCCAAGTTCACTATTTTTTTAAGGACATTTTTCAAGCTAGGAAAGAAATTTTTACCTGCAGAGCTCAGATTAGAGAACAGTCACCTGGGTCAAGGTCACCTTGGTAAGGGCCCCAGGAGGGAACTCCCCTCTACAGCTTGACCAAGAGTCTATTTTTCTTGCCAAGTGTCAGGATGCTGCTCTTTCTCTAAATGATTCTCCAATCTCCTTGCTGTTCTTCAGTTTCCACACGAGCTAGATAAGATCAAAGCAGATCTTGGCTTGAAGTTAATTTGTCCATTCAACTAACTGACAGTTCCTGAGGTCCCACTCTGGGCCCTGAGTTGGGGACCCAGGAGATTCTTCTGTCTTCATGGGATTCACTGGTTTAGATGAAGGTCTTCAGAGAAGTCCTAATTTCCTCCTTTTCTGGCAATATTGAAGGACACACAGAGAAATGAACCCATAGCTGCCTGGGGGATGGTAAGGTCGATGGGAGAGGACTTACATGAAACCTTTCTCCTGAGCCACCTATTTCAGCGGATCTATACAATTAGTGGGTGGGGGGAAGGAATGACCTTAAGAAACCTACCCTCAGAGTCCCACAATTTATAAGCACAGAGTGAAATTTTTAAAGGTTCCAATTTTTAGACCATCATGTTAAATTTATGTGGATATTTCCAAGGAATTTACCAAGAGAAAAAAATATGTATGATGTGTCCACAGATTAGACCTGCAATTGTCCCTTTCCTTCTAGTGGAGAAGGACTTCCTAAATGGGAAACTCCTTTTCTCTGACCCACTGAAATAATTCACTGAAAATAAGAAGCACAAATTCCTTCTTAAGAAGCCAAGACATCCATGAGACTTCTCCTCGGCAGGCCTAATTTGCACCCCATCATCTATTCACATCTGAGTAAATCTTCACTAAGGGAAGCTCTTAGTCCGTTCAATTAATGGGCAGTGACTATAGCAACATGAGGAACCTGCGCTTTTTCTCCAGCTTCTGTGGGATATTTGTGTTTGGCCATGGTTAATGGCAAGTGGCTTTTGATTCTTCAGTGTTCATCTTTTTGGGCATATTCAATTATATTAACATAATTCTTCCATAGGGATCACCCAATTGAACCCAATATTTCATGGAAGAGGAAATTAAGGCCTAGAAATGAAAATGATTTTCCCAAGGTCAATAAAGATGCAGAAAGGCCCACAATAGGAATTATTTCTCTGTGTCTATTAAAAACTCACCTATTCTGGGGGCAACTTGGTGGCTCAGTTGGTTAGAGATCAGCCTTCAGCTCAGGTCATGATCCCAGGGTCTGGGATGGAGTCCCACGTGTGAGGCTCCCTGCTCAGTGGGGTATCTATTTTTCCCTCTTTCCCACCCCCTGCTCATGCTTGCACTTTCTCTCTCTCTGAAAAAAAAAAAAAAAGTCTGAAAAGAAGAAAAAAGAAAACTCACCTATTCTTCAAGACCCAATTTAAGTCCTTCCTCTTCCAAGATCCATTCCCTGAGCCCTGTTCTTCCCCTGTGTGTGGGCTGTACTCTGTCCACCTTTTTGTCCCGCTGGCTACTTCTTATCCTTCAGGATTCATTCTCAGTGGCACTTCAGAGAACCTCTCTCTGATTACCCAATCTAAATTAGATCTCTTCCCAAATTTTCTCTGAGGGCACTCAATTATTTTCTCTCATAGTACTCATTTTTTGAGATTCGGGCGGTGGGAGGGATAGGGAGGCTGGGGCATGGGCATTGGGAAGGGCACATACTATGGTGAGTGTTGTGAACTGTCTAAGACTGATGAATCACAGACCTGTACTCCCGAAACAAATAATACATTATATGTTAATTTAAAAAAAAATTACTCATTTTGGGGAGTTGTGTTTTGTGTAATGTCTGACTCTCCCATAGACTGAAAGCCCCACAAAGGTAAGAATCAATATCTACTTGGTTCACCATTAGACCTTTCACCTAGGCTGGTGCCTGCCAGCACCTCTTCCAGGTGTTGGAAAAGCTGAAGCGGATGATCCAGCAGCTGGAGGAGCTGTGACCCTGTTCCAGGCCAATCAGGTAAGCTGGCAGATAAGTGGCAATGTATGACTGCCTCTACTGACCTCTGGAGAATAAAAGAATATGGTCACACCTCTACTGCCCCCTTCTAAATCTCATACAAAATATCTCATGTGGCATTAACTTGGAACCATGCACGGAAGGGAATTCTAGGAAATGTGCAGTTTAGCTCAGCTAATATAATACAATTCCCCTGCAGCTCATGGCTTCTAGACTTGGCTTCCATAAATGGTCTTTTCGGCTGTGAAGAAAGACAATATCAAAATTCAGTGAAAGATCGCAGTGCACCTAATACTGTCCTAGGGATCCCAAAGTCTCAAGGCCTTCTAAGATCTTTCTCAAAGCAAGCTGTCTCCAGTGACTTTCCTGTTCCAAAACCCATGGTTCATCCTGTTCTTATCACAGTCCTTTTGCAACAATCAAACAGCATTCTTGTTCATTCAGTGTTTTTATAATTTTTCTAGATTTATCCCTTTCAAGGCTTGACTGGGAGACAGACTGGGGTTATTCAGTTCATGTTGCAGAGAGCGTGTGTCTTGCCTAAGGCCCAATTCTAGCCACCTTGACTTTCCTCACAACTGAATAACAGTACACACAGGGGCCTTTCTTTTCTGCAATACTTTAGCTTTTAAAAAGAGAATTAATTTTGCAGATTTATTTTGGCCAGCACAAAATAGAGCAAAAATACCTGTGGCAGAAAATAAACCAGGTGGTATTTCCAAAGGAGAGTTGCTTCTTTTTGTCAACGCTGTCCAGCCTTCTCATAAATATAGGACTTCCTGTGTTTACTGAATGCTTTGAGAAAAAGCTCTTTATGCTGGTCTATGTGCGTGCCTTGTCTTCCCAACTAGCCTGCATGTTCCTAAAGCAAGAGGGCCCCTTTATTTCTCTTCTTGGGCCTTCTCTAAGTAGGCCACATACAGGGGTACCCACTCTTCAAAGCAAAGCTCCACAGAGTGGGTGTCCTGCCTCCAACGTGTCCTACTAAACCTGCATGCAAAATAAACCTTGAAGGCAAGAATAATTTACACAATTAAATCACAAAGTGATCTTGGATAAGAGGTAGCCAGGGAAACTGTGGACCTTGTCTTCCTAAAATGCGCCCTTGCCCTGAGCATCCCAAAACGACCCCCACAGCAGCTGTACAAAGCACAGAAGGCATTTCCCCAGCAGCCATATCATCACCTGAGTTGGATGCAGTTGACGGTTAAGAAGAGCTGGGCTAATTCAGTCAGCCTGGCTCTTGCTGCCTGGCTCTGACTGACAGGCCGGGCCCCTGCTCATCCCTGAAAACTAGCATCAGGGAATGACATACAGTTTGATAACATAAGATGCTTAGGTTTTTTGGCTCAAGTGAGATGTTCAGAGCTAATAGCCCTGTGAGCTGAGTTTTAGCTGCGATCTGCACCTTGAGATATCCGTTATGTCTGGCTCAGGAAAAAGGGAAAAGAATGAGAGCTTATTTCTAGAAAGGTTTCCGATGAGCAGCATTTGTCATTGAAGGGGAAGATGGGTATAATTAGCTTGTCAGTCTAGTTTGGGCTGAGCAGGCTGTCTCTGCTAAGAAAGATGGACTAACTGCCAGAGCCACTGACAGGCAGTCGATAGCGCAGCAATTAATGTCATAAATAATTCCAGAACCAATTACATCAAAATGGACTCAGAGCTTTAAAAAGGTACAGAATTCTCTTATTCTTCCTGCTAACAGCAAGAAACAGCTTTCATTTTTCTCTGTAATTACTTTTCATTGTATATAGCAATACAGCTGAGCTTTTCTGTCCATATTTAAGCCTCGTCTCTTCCCCCACTGCCGGCCTCCCTCCTTAACCCCACAGCACAAGGCTGTGAAAGCAGTGGGGTGAATGTATAATCCTTTAACTTGGCTGTGGCTGGAGAACTCCGGCTACACCTAAATGATTAAGAGCCAAGTGTTCGAAAATGTCACGGACAATGACAGCGGAGTGCCCCAAACAATGGCATTTGGAAATGAAGACATTTGTGAAATAAATGGATTTGTCTTATTATTTTAAAGGTTGCTGTGACTTTGCTTACACTGAATTTATTGATTCCCCCCCCCTTTCCTTCTTCTTTTTCTTCTCCTTCTTCTCCCCCCCCCCACCCGCCCTTTCTGTACGGGTGCAAGCGTAGAAGCCAGGCCAAACTATTCCCTCTACACTGGAAACGCAATTCAATACTGCCCATGTGTGCTAATGGGCATTTTTTTTTTAGAAGGACAATCAGTCTCTTTAGCATAGCGTTTTGCTTAAAAGCTATTCTCTTGAGCTGTCTCAACTCTGTAGCTCTTTCTCTATGCATTGCAGTACATATGTAGATAACACAAAGGCTATTATACACATAATAGCAACGACATACCAGATACCACTGGTGCTAATAGTCTTTTCTTTTCCCCTCTTTTGCTCTAGCCCCATCAGTTGCTTCCATGGCTGGGTTAGAGAAAGGAAAAGATTGTAGGGAAGCAAATTACTGTAGTATTCATTCACAGCTTTGTACCGGGCCTGACAAACATTTCCAACTTCTCAACCATGGTGACATTTACTCCGGAGGGACCAGGGAAAATGGCTCAGGAAGCTCCCACCGCTTCGAAACCAGAAACAGCTGCCGGTGTTGCTTGCAGTTTGCTGAGTGTGCTCTGGCTTTGAGCTTCCTGCAGCTTATGGCTCTCCCTTTAGCAGTAGGTGTCACTGCGGTGAGTGGTAATTACAGTGGAAGATTTTAGAGGACACAGGATAATTAGGCCAGCCCGCGCAGGCATAAACACTGACATTTACCATATTAAAAACTGGAGATGTCGGCATTTTCCTCCCTCCCAAGACCACAACAATAGCAACCTCACCAACAAAGACAGGTTTTCAAGAGAACAAAGGGTCTTTGCATTTGGGGGAGTTTGACTGGGTACCTGGTGCTTTGCAGTTGGTCCTGAATGGGTTCTGCAAACCACTTGGAAAAGGATCCGGCTGAGGTTATGAGGCTCCTGTTCTGCACTCCTGCTCCTGCCCCTTGGACGTGCAGAACGCCATATCGCTGTTTTGAATGGTGGAGAGGGCTGCGGAGCATGATCAATAACACCATGCCGGAAGCACCTCTCTCCTTCCGCTCTGGGCCGACACTGGTAAACTCTCTCTATTATCCTCTTCATCTGGTACCTGGCACTAACACCAGGTATATTTCCTGCTTTTTGGGGCAAGTGATTGGCAGTAGGAAGGTAGGTGACCTCAAATTCCAGTCCGATAAACCCAAACCACCCCTTCAAGGGATGAGGTTGTTGATGTCCCTCACCTTCTATCCCAAATAGAAAGGTGGCGAGTGCCTAAAGACAGGGTCAGTAATACCTGAGCTGCTGCCGAAACCTCAGTAAGGGAGTCTCTGCTTCAAGAGCGAGGCTGAAGAATCAGAAACACCTGGGTTTAAAGCCTGATTTCAGGTAACTCTAAAATGAAAAAAGACTAGCCAATAGGGGTGTTATAAGAATAAAATAAATGCATATATTTAAAGCATTGAGCATACAGGAAAAGTTTGAGAAAATGACAGATAAAAACGTAGGAAGCATTTGATAAAATGGTAAAACTCCTTATGATTACAAAAGTTCATTTGCCCGAAACTGGCAACGGTGTTTGAGTTGATTTCTCCACAGGAGAGGACGCTCAAGCCCAAATTGTCTCCGCATGGGAGAGACAGCTGTGATTAAGTAAGGAAGCCTGGGTACTCTCCTGATCCAAGACTTGAAGAGATGTTTGTATTGGGTAAAGTGGTGTGAATTAGTTCTCACATTTGCTCCCTCACTGACTCTGCAGATAGAAGCATGGGCTTAATTCAGGCTGAGACTTCACACTAGCCTTTTGGATGGGAACTTCACAATATAGTCCAGATTTAAAACATTCTCCTAAATATGGAGGCCCTCATGGGCTATACAAATTTTACCTCTCTTAAGGTGGGCTGTTGGGAATGGGGTCATAGCACCTTGGGGGCTGGGAGAGTAATGCAGTGTGGACCTGTGGAAAGACCTGGAAGCCTTGTTCCAGGTGACTATGTGCTGACCCTGGGCAGACTACTTCAACTATTTGAGCCTGAATACCTTCACTTATAAATGAGAGAAAATAACTTACCTTCACCTACTAATGCTATGGGAGGAGTAAACGAGCTCGCTCAGGTAAATGACCCGCTAGATATTAAATCGCTGCCTCTTCCTTTGTGTATCCCCTTTGTCATCTATAAGACACCCGGCCTTTCTCACAAGGAGTTTGTGAGAATCTGATGTCAAGTGAAATATAAATATAATGTACTTCCTTATTGGTAATATTTGTGGTACTCCGAGAATCATTCTGGATGTGGCTATTTCCGTCTTCAAAATGTTGGGCTCTGAGTTCCTTGTTTTGGCTCTAGCAGCAACATGTCCCTTCTGCAAGGTCAACAGCAACAAGTGCTAATGAGCTGAACTGGAGATGGGTTCTGCTCTGTCACCTGTTTCTTCCAAATTAAAAATAATCCTAATTGGGACGCCTGGGTGGCTAAGTTGGTTAAGCAGCTGCCTTCGGCTCAGGTCATGATCCCAGCATCCTGGGATGGAGTCCCACATCGGGCTCCTTGCTCAGCGGGGAGCCTGCTTCTCCCTCTGCCTCTGCCTGCCATTCTGTCTGCCTGTGCTCGCTCTCTCCCCCCCCTCTGATAAATAAATAAAATTAAAAAAAATAATAATAACCCTAATCAATTTATTTCAACTACTTGTAAGAGTCAGCCCGGGACTGTTTGGACACATAAAAATCAGAATTTCCAGAATATTTCAGTGACTTATAAAAGAGGAGGACCCCATATTTTAAATGATAGCCATCTTAGACAATTTGGCTTCACTGGAAATATGCATCTCCACAGCAGAATGGGGAGGATGGTCCAATGGTCATCTGTACTGAGCAAAAGTTGACTTGCACAGGGAAGGTCAAGGCAAGATTTGTGATTAAGCCAACAATGGCATATGACATATGAGCGGCCTTTGGGACAGGGTTAGTCTTTTTAGATGGTGTCTGAAATGGTTCCAGAGTCATGCTCCCTGTGGTCCCTCTTGCTTTGCTAAGATTTTTTTTTCTATATATAGTTTAGGATCTTAAGCAACCATTCCACATTCTTTCTTTTCCTTGGCTCTCAGGGAGCTAAATTCTTGTCCACCCTATAGGTATGAAGGGTTATTGGATAAGCACAAAGGTTTTGGAGTCAAACAAACTTGGATTCAAATTCTAGTCCCATTACCTCTTTGCTATAAAACTTGGGACAAGCTGATAGATCTTAGTTCTGCTTTTTCTTTTCTTTTTTCTTCCTTGTTTGTTTTTCTTGGTATGCTGCATTTAATAATACACACTTTGTAAGGTTTTATGGTGAATTATATAACATCCAACAGGGTAATCATGATAGCAGTTACAGAAGTTAGAATTGTAGAATAGTAGTAATAATAGTAATGGTTGTAGAAGATACTATGTTTTACACTCTTATTAAAGTCACAGCTAAAAAATGATGTGAGCTAGAATGCCAACCCATTTTCTGACTTTAAATCCTCTTTTGAAAACATTATAGAACAAGCACAAAGCATCTGGAGCCCAATAATCTAAGACTATTGGTTTACTTATTATTTGATTTGGATACCAGTACTAGGTCCTATGACTGAATTTTGGATTCATTTGAGACATCTGGATCCTCTGTTGGCTCTTCTTCCTCCCAGGGCCCTTCCAGGGAGTTAGACAGAGTTTCAACACCACTGCCAACTTCAGGTTCTCTCTGCTTAGAAGATTGGGAAATGGGTTTGTTGGAGATGTTGATTGTGGTGCTGCTGAAGATGCAAAGAGGTAAGTATGAAACTCCAGGCCTGGGATCAGATACACTGTCAAGTATTGGACATTTACTAAACTTTTCAATTTGTTCTATTTTCTGTGTAATTCAGGAAGTCTCCAGAGACGACTCTCACCTCAATCCCAGCCAGTATCTCTCATTTTACTCATTTTGCAGGTCTGTTTCTCCTTAATCCCCCAGCCAGTAAGGGTGGGTGCATTTTGGTATGTTCCCAAGTGAACAGAGCATAGAAACCATTCAGCAAATATTTTTTGAGTGAATGAAAGATTTTGAGTTAGCTAGAACACTTTGCAATTTCCCGTGTTTGAAGATCTTCTCTTGGGATGAGGAAACCCAACTTTTCCATATGAAAATAAACACACCCTCTAAAATTTTAAGTTATATTTAATTCTCTAACATCTAATTTAAGTCACTAACCTCTATTCTTACCAGAAGCAATTCAAGTGTTTCTCCCTGTTGGCCTTGCTATAAGCTCTGGTTTCAGGTAGCTGATTAAAACTCCTTTTTTTGGAGGGATAGAAAGGGGAGAAAAAGGGAGAGCTTAATGTTCCATTTCCTTTTTGTTGTTTTGAAACCTGTTTTCACACTGTATGTAGTATGTATTTTGGATTTTAAGGACGAATGGAAAAAGCATTGTAGAGCTCTCTTTGAATATAGATTTTTTCGTCAAAACTTTGTGCCATCTGTAGATTTAATAAGTATGTCTTCATTGCGATCATTCAAGTCTTCAAAAAGAAGAATATCAACAAAAGCATTTTGGAAAGTTTTTTTGTATCACCTATAATATATTACTTATACATATAATTATGTTAAATATAAACATTGACTCCTACCTACACATATTTTCTGTGTTTCCCAAGAAAGCAAAAATCCAAATCTATGGGGCTATTGTTGTTCTTTTATTTTTTATTTTTTTTTAAGATTTTATTTATTTATTTGACAGACAGAGATCACAAGTAGGCAGAGAGGCAGGCAGAGAGGAAGGGAAGCAGGCTCCCTGCTGAGCAGAGAGCCTGATGTGGGATTCGATCCTAGGACCCTGGGATCATGACCTGAGCCAAAAGCAGAAGCTTTAACACGCTGAGCCACCCATTTACCCCAACTGTTATTGTTTTAAATAGTAATTTTCCCTCTTTACCATCACTATCCATAAATAATCTCATAATAATCAAGCATAAATAATTTCTCTTCTAATAGAGTCAGCTTCTACAATGCCATCTCTCTGAATGGACAACCTAGAGTTGATACTTGAATTTTTTAGCAAATTAAGATATTAGAAGCAGCACCCAGGAACAGGAGGTAGGATATCATTGTATAATGCATCTCATGAACCTGTCATGGTGAAGAGGAGAGACAACCCCATTTTGAGCCTATCAGTGATAAACGGAATACAGAGTTGAAATCTGGGCTTTCAAACAGTTTACCTGCCAATTTATTACTTGACTTGACTATGCTGCTGCTTATGAATTTCAGCCTGACTTGATGACTTATTTTCAAGAATTAAGAGAACATTTGAAAATTTAAATTTAGAAATTTTCTATTTCATATATAGAACAAATTGTGTCCAGGTTTGAAGAGCAAAGAAGCTTTTAACTGGAAATGATATGAAAAGGAGGGTACACATAGGGTAGAACAGAATACTCTTTCTTCTGATCTCGTAGGGGACAGACGTTCTAGATTTCTCATGAATCAGAAGGGCCCTTAACCCAGCAGTGTTGGAAGCCAATTATGTGAGCCAATAAATGGACTTGAACTGAGTGTCTCTTGTAGCTGAAAACAACCTAATATAATATCAAATAGCTCCCTTTTCTCTGTAACTTCGATCATCTTTCCTACTTCATTTCTCTTTCTTTGCTCAACTCAAGACAATGTCTCATTCTTTTATACCCTTAGGAAATCTGCAACCTCATTTATCACCATCCTTTATACTACTGATTTTTTAAATGTGTACACTTGGTTTCTATCCATAAGTTGCAAGTTCATGGAAAATAAGATTATATACTTCTTTGAATTACACGTAACATAATTTCCTTGCATATAATAGATGTTCACTTAGCATTTGGAAATGAGGATTAATGGTAGATTCATGGAAAAGTCCACATGTCAAGGGTTAATGCAGTTTTCACTCGTTAATTTATATTTCAGATATTTAATAGATATTTACTATATACTTGGTATCATGGTAATGAATTTAGCCTGAAGACATACATGATCTTTTTCAGAATAGTCACAGATTTCTGGAGTGATTGCTTGGAGCAAGTAGGAGAAAGAGACTTTGGAAGAACTGGTTCTTGATATCATTTCGCATTCAGATACAACATACAGCTCAGCCTATTGGAGGAAATACAGATGAGAATTCCCTATGTTTAATATCTGTCATTAAAATGACAGCAATAAAGCCTAAAACCCAAAAAGGGGAAATCAGCTGGGTCCTTATAGATTGTCGCAGCCAAGAGCAATAAAAGCTAAATCAATCACAGATCGTGGCAATAGATAATTTAGCTAGTACTGGAAATTAAATGAAAGGACATTTCCAGCACTCAGCCCCATTGTGGGAGGATGAACATGCCCTCAGAATTCAGATGGGCTCATTGAATAGTCGAGGGTGAAGATAGGGGGAAGAAGGGAAAATTATTTAAATGAGATTTAAATTGCTTTGTTTCCCTAGTCCTCTGAAGGTTGCCTTTGTTATTACATTGCAATATTTAGCCATCAACATTTCTGACACACCATGGCTTTCTTGGCATTCCCACCTTTGTTCAAGACAAGGAAAGGTGGCTCTCCTGAGAATGGGCCTGCGTCTGGTCAGCTGGAATCCAATCATCAGCTTCTCACCATGGCCAATTTCAGAAAAGAGTTCTTTGGAACAGAAGCAAATGTGGAGAAGGGCTAAGAGCACCACCAGGAGCCAGGATGATCTCTGTTCCAGGCCTACCCCTGATCCTATCAATCCCAGGTCAACAATTCCAGGCTTCAGAATTCTCAGTGGCAAAGGGAAAATGTCAGATTCAATGACCTCTCAGATCTTGCCTAGTGCTAAGACTCTGTTATTCTATTATAAACCATTGATATGAAGAGTGGAGTCCCAGTATCATGGCCTTGACTCTGAGGAGTTTAGCTACTGGACAGAGTGAGTGCCCTGGATATAGGATCTCTGTTTTTGTTCCCCTTCCCCAGAAAACTTTATATAAGGACAATGTTCCATTCTTTATGGATTTGATCTAATTCACTGCAGTGTTCTTAGTGACAGATAATTTTTCCTACTTCAAACTCAATATTGTCTATACTTGAGGCCGATGCGTGGGAAACCTCTGGATCTATTTCCAATATTTGCTTTCTCTAAAGAAAGCTGCCTTGTGTTTAGTTCCTTGTTACGGGATTCCCACTGGATGTTAAGCTATCCTCCCTGATCCTTCCCTAGTAAGGGTTATTTCCTTAATATTACATGTGCAAAAGAGGGTTCATGCCACTTTCAGAAGTGAATGGGGCTTAGGGTTATTAAAACTACCTGTGCAGAATGCCAAAGGCACTATTCTAAGGGACAAAAGACCTGCCCCCACCTGCTGGCATGAAAAGTTGGAATAAGCCTGTTCACTTAAATCCAAGTGAATGATCTTCCACATATCATGTGTTACTTGTAAGATGGGTAGCAAAGGACAAATTAGAGAAGTAAATGGCGAGGCTCCTTGGAGAACATCAGCTGATCATTGACTCTTAAAACCATGTCTGAGGCAAATCTAAAGAGACATCTATAGATTTCAAAGTAAATGATATTTAGTGTACTATCAATAAAGAGACATTGATAGTCCAAAGGGACTTCTCTTTGAAGAAGTTTAGGGGAGAAGCACAGGTTGGAATTAGAAAGCAAGTTAGGCTCTCAGCCATCCTGACTTTCATGTCTAGCTCTAGGCTTGTGACGTGTCTCCGGCAGCCAGCAGGCTTTCTGTTCCTTCAGGATCCCCATTTTCTCCACCAACCTACATTATTTGTTTTCCTCTTTTAACTTTCACCGCAAGTCTCTTCTCAAACATGAAGGTTTGCCGGCTGTTCTCAGCAATACCTTTTCCATCTAGTCACAGAACTTGAAATGATGGCAAGCATTCAGAGAGACCACCAGTCCCTATGCTAGGTACATTCCTTAAATTATCTCAGTTGACCCTCTCAACAGTCTCAAGAGGGAGCTACACCTATTAAAAATAAGAAAGTTGAATCTTAAAGAGGTTAAGCCAACTTGCCCATCAGGGCTAGGACGGAGACCCCTGAATGTTGAATCCGAGGCTATGCCTTGAACCCACTATCCTATACTACATTACAGTTAACATAATGGCCCTTTAGAAATGATGCTGTGAAGTGTGTAAACCTGGTGATTCACAGACCTGTACCCCCGGGGATAAAAATATATGTTTATTAAAAAAAAAGAAGGGAATCTTTCTGCCCTTCAACAGATGAATGGATAAGGAAAATGTGATCCATATACACTATGGAGTATTATGCCTCCATCAGAAAGGATGAATACCCAACTTTTGTAGCAACATGGATGGGACTGGAAAAGATTATGCTGAGTGAAATAAGTCAAGCAGAGAGAGTCAATTATCATATGGTTTCACTTACTTGTGGAGCATAACAAATATCATGGAGGACAAGGGGTGTTAGAGAGGAGAAGGGAGTTGGGGGAAATTGGAAGGGGAGGTGAACCATGAGAGACTATGGACTCTGAAAAACAACCTGAGGGCAATGAAGTGGTGGGGGGAGGTGGGAGGTTGGGGTACCAGGTGGTGGGTATTATAGAGGGCACAGATTGCATGGAGCACTGGGTGTGGTGCAAAAATAATGAATACTGTTATGCTGAAAATAAATAAATTTAATTTAAAAAAAAAGAAGAAGAAGAAATGATGCTCGCTTTTGATACACTATTTACTTCTGTATCACCTTAATGCTATTTAGATCTCCTCTGCCAACCTGGCCCCAAGATGGAGAAACGAAGGCTCCTGACCGTTCTTTGCTACCTCCCTCCTCGCTAACCTCCAGCCGGCAACCATAACACCATGACGCCAGCAAGCCCACTGTCCCCCTTGGGACCCTGACTAATTGCTTATCCAAGACCAGCTTCCTTCAGAATTGTCCTTTTGTCTGCCTCCTCTCTGACAAGCTGCATGGAGCCCAGGAGGTCGTGTGAAGCGATTAGTCCCCATGTGTACACACAGCCTCAGCACAGCTGGACTGCAATGCCGGTTTATTATCTTAAGAAAGGATCTGGTTTAGCCTGAGTTTACATCTCCTCTGCCTCCCATTCATGAGATGGGCTCAGGGGCTCAGCTTACATTGCATAGACTCAGCTGGTATGTATACAATGCCAGCAATATGGAGGAGGCTAACATGTGTTGAATACATCTACTGCCTCTTAGGTCTCTGAAGGTCACTCACTAAAGTAATATATGGTGCTAGTGTTGGTGGCTGAAGGTCAAGTCATCTTGCTTTTCATAATGCATAAACCTGAAACTCACTCAGACACCAATCATATGACCTAAACCTTGGAACAAATATTTTACTAAGTAAATCAGTGAGCATGCTGGCATTTCTATTAACCTTCAATGCACTGCTGACAGAAAATGAATAATGATAAATAATAACTCAAGCCTGTAAATCATGCTTAGCATCAGAAGCAAGGAAAAAAAATGCTCGTGTGTGCTACCATCTGTTAGGAGGAGAGCAGCAGGGACTTGAGGAGAGAGGTGGGAGAAGGGAGAGCTGGCTGTTGCTGGCCAGGGTAAGCATCTTTTGGATTCAATAAACTGACTGACAAAAGGTAGGCCACTTCTGGGCAGGATTGATGGAGAAAGAAAAACTCCTTTTCCTCCTATCTCCCGTCTTCTGGGCATCAGTTTCTAACTTTGATCTGCCACTCTTAGGTGTTTCTTCTTTCCCCACCTCTTCCCTTATTAAATGTTTCCACTGTACTCATTGCATTTCTGGGCCATTTGTAAAGGAGTCCTCTAACTCAGCAAAACCCTCTTGTGAACACTCCTCTCCTGCCCCTCTCCCCTCAGTTATAGCATTTGGTTCTTATTGCCTTGCAGGCAGAGATAGGAGCTGGAACACTGCCTTGAAGTTGCTACGCTCCTCATAAACGTCTCTGCAGAGGGAGGTCCCAGGCAGAAGAATCTCCAGCCTTCCAGCACAGAATATATCACTGCAATTCTAATTTCACAAAACAGAAATCTGACCCCCATATCCACAAGGTGTGTGAAACAGTGAGGTCTCCATTGCGACATTCCCCTTGAAGGGAAACCCTCAGTGTTTTCAAGAAAGTCCTAGATGTTGATGTTTGACATCTAGGTGCATCTCTTCCTGGGGTTGTAAGTGTGCATTTGCTTTCCTCTCTCTCCTCTTTCTTATAACAGAGCGAACATTTGCCCAGTTGGCATCGTCTTTGGATATATTCTAGCCAAGAAACAGACAAAGGCATGGTCTATGTTCAAGTTTCTGGGAATAAAAACCTATCCATACCATTTTTTGCTGATTCTGTAAGCACCCCAGGTGCCAAAGCAACTTTAGTTGCAGATTCATTGAGAAGTTGGACTTGAGGTCACACTGACCCTTTCTCATTTCCAGATGATGCCAACCTGCCCAGACAACAGGCTGATGGAGAGGAAGCCAGGGCTGTCAACAGGCTTTCCATCTCAGACTCCGTGAAATGGGGAGCAACCGTTCCTGCAAGGATGCCAGCTCATTGGGTTGAAAGGAATGGTGCCGATTATAATGTGTGTGGCCCCTGGGATGCTGTCCATGCTGCCTACTTAAGTGTGTTCTCCTTGGGAATTAAATAATCAAAGAGAGAATATATTCTTTCTCTTATTTGAAATGGGAGTCTTCTTTAAATGCCAGTAATTTAAAGTCATTCTGTACCCCTTGAGATGGTGTAAACCAGATAGTGTAAATAGAAGAAAAGTAGCTCCGACTGCTTACAGAAATTTTGGCTTTTGCCTTTCCTTTATTTGCTAGGGGATCCATTTCCCATTTGGTTTGGGGCTTCATCAAACAATGGGCTGGGAAACACCGCCAAAGAGAGTTTACAGTGGGAAACTTACTGTGAGAGCCCCACTAAACTGAGTAATCATGGGCATCCCCCTCTGGGCCTCAGTTTCTCCTCCCATAAAATTGTCTAATACCGTGAATTTGTGTGGTAAGTTTTCTGCTCGTTGGTTCCCCCCCTCCACCTTTCTCCTTATTTCTTTACCTTCCCCACTTTTTTAATTAGAGGGTAAAATAGATGAAAGAAAAATAAATGAAAGGAAAAGCAGAAAATTAGCATTTTCTTGGCTGCACATTTCAGTTATTAATATTGCAATTTGAGGTAATGAAATTCACAAAATGAAAAGGTTTAAGGTTTGCCTGGTGGGATGAACTCTGCCGCATGGTATATGGCTTGAATTTCAAGGTGAGGTTCATTATGCAGAATGCACAATGTGGGCAAGCTAACAATGCCATAAACACTTCACTTTTGCATTTCTTGACTTTAATGTTGCATTACTGTAGGTTTTGGGTTTTAATATGCTGTATAAATACAGAATACATATTTGTAAGTACAGGCGCTGTGAAAAAGAGGATTTTTCTGTTTTAAATCTCAGGCTTTGAAAACCCAACTCTGTTTGCTCTCTGGTTGACTTTGTTAGAAAGCTGGTGGGAGAAAGTAGGGCAGGGTGAGTTACCTAGGAACAATCCTCATTTATGCCCAAATCCATTATGAAAGGCACAGGCTTGCTTTTTGCCCTCACTGCAGTTTGCGGAGGATTTAGTAATGGAGACCGAGGGCTCCTGGGAAGGGAAGCACCAGGATAAAAGAAAGATTTTGCTTGGCTCATCCCTGGCACCTGCCCAGGCCAGCCCTTCCTCCAGCTCTGCGGCTGGTCAGTGCCAGCTCTCTCCCTCTTGTCTCTCCAATTAATGATGTTGCTCACACGGAGCAGAGGGTGGAAGTCTCTGGGCAACAAAAAAGATGAGAAGAACAGTACAGTTCATCTCTAGCAGGGGGTGTGGTGAATTTCCCACACCGAGTATGGACGGTCAGTGAGAGTGGGATGGATGCTGTATGGGCATAATGTTGAGACCCCACTGCCAAGGAACTTCCAGGCCTCCAGCCTGTCTGCCCAGGTGCTCTCCACCGTCAGAGGCAGCAGAAGGACCACTCTTTTCTCCCTTAGGAGACATCATCACAGCCTCAGCACTCATGGTTGTCTGATGGGAGACCCTCTGTCCAATGGCTGAGGTCTTAAATGTCTTCCCATCAGCATGGACTGGGGAAGAAAGGGCTTGATTTAGAAGACTAATCTTGTTGGAAAGGCAGGTTTGGGACAGGAAAGGCAAAAAAAAAAAACCCCAAAACCAAAAACAACTTTTAAATTCAAAAAGAAGATGCTTTATACCCCAGAACTTCATTTGTGAGCCCTTATGTAGGGCCCACCAAGCTGCCTTCAGCACCATTCTGGCCCATGCCATGCCTCTATGGTATCAGCATCCCTACATGTCAGAATCGCACACGCTTGGAGCCAAGGGAAGCCCTTGTTAACAGAGAGCTCTTCTCAGTTCTCTCCTCAGTAAACTGCTATGATCTTTGGCACCTGGGTGGCTTGGTCATTAAGTGTCTGCCTTTGGCTCAGGACATGATCCCAGGGTCCCGGGATCAGCTCCCTGCTCAGTGGGAAGCCTGCTTCTCTCTCTCCCACTCCCCCTGCTTGTGTTCTCTCTCTTGTTGTCACTCTTTCTGTCAAATAAATAAATAAAATCTTTAAAAATAAATAAATAAAAATTAACTGCTATGGCCTTTAAGACAGCCACCTCTGTCAAATGCCTGGATATATTCTATTTTGCCTTAGAACTATTGGCATAATCTCCTATCTTCTTTATTTTCCTTTGAGGTTAAGATTTCATCATGCCACATTCAAGCCTCTTGGCATTTGTGGAGGACCTACTGTGTGCCAGACCCTATGATATCCACAACACCTGCTTATCAGCACATAAAACAGTGGTTCCTTCCCTCAAAGAGCTCACAGCCTGGTGAGGGAGGCTATCCCATGAATAAGTAGTGCTCATTCATTGGTATGAACGCTGTGATAAATAAGAGGACAAGTAGGGAAGAAGGAATTTTCTCTGACTCAGGGAGTGGAAGGGCAGAAGAATCAAACTGCATAAAGGGAATGTTGAAGAGTTTACTATTCAGACAAAAGGGTGGTTCCAGCTGAGGTGAGACTGGAAAATAGGCCAAGGCCAGGAAGTCAAGGGCATATTTAGGTCCTTGCCTAGAGTTGCACATTAATACCCTGTGATCCAGTTCTAAAGGGTCAAGAGGATCTACTCCTTCTTCATGAGACCGAACTTGGGCCTTAGAAGGCAAATAGAGCCAACCCTGAGGGCATCCATGCTATCATTAATAGATTTTGAGGGGGTTCTCTGTGCTCTACATACTGCATTTTGAAGAGCACACAAAGTTTCTTCTTTCCTGAAATGCTATGAGTTTAACTTTGAAATACTTTTCTAAGAGCTTATCTTAAAACTCATTGGTTGTACCCATGTGGATTCAGGCACAGTGTTAAACTAAAGGCATATATTATAGTCCAAATAGTTTAGCAGGTAAAGGTAATATATGCTGATGCTATCTGTCAAGAAACCCTCAGACCTTTCCAGGACAACTGCCACCACCACAAACCTAAAGGAGACACAGTCAGGCATCTCAGGGCATCGGCAGCATCTAGAAAATACTAAGTCCATGTTCAAATGAAGGAAGCCCTCTCGAAGGGGGTAGAGTGGTGGCTCTGGAAGCAGAGTTGCTCTTGTCCTGGCCTCGAGCATCTTACCACCTTTCAAATGTTCTTCTTCCCTAAGTCAGTACTAGGCACCTTCTCTAAACCACCCTCGGGAGCGTGTTGGTGTGTATGTGTGCTAATAGGAAGGAAATTACACTCTCAGTGCTGGGATACAGAGGAGCTAGCTGATACATTAGCATCTTGATCTGACATGGCTGTCAGAAAAATTATCCATGACCCAGAAGGGGCCATACTAAAGGTGATTTATCCTCTTACTTGGCTTAGGCTGAGCTCTCCCCAGAGAAGGCCATGCCAATTAAGCAAAAAATAAGGCAAATAGTGTATGTTGTGGTGCCTGGTGTTGACTACTCCCCTAGAGAGACCTACAAATTAATTTTCTCCTCGTATCCTTGTTCTGTAACCAGTTCCAAAATGGAAACCTCAGCAGTTTATCTCCTTAATCTCTTATTCCCTTCCTCATCCACTTTTTTTTTTCCAAAACAAAATTAAATCATTTAACAACAAATTTAATAAGCACTAAAAAGTGTAATGAACCAGATAATGAAGAAGAACTCA
Organism: Mustela putorius furo; assembly: GCF_011764305.1. NCBI lineage: Eukaryota > Metazoa > Chordata > Mammalia > Carnivora > Mustelidae > Mustela > Mustela putorius. The sequence continues at coordinate 7,422,914 of NW_025421449.1, forward strand.
TATTATTTTCTTTATCTACTTTGTACTTAATTTATTTTGTGTGTTTCCTTTGCATGCATCTTCCCTGAGAGTGTTTCCAACAACATTAGGATTGTAGGTAAATGTTTCATTTTGTTCCACTGAAACCTGGTAAAAATTCTTATTTGAAAGGTGGATGGACTCCTGTCTAAACCACCCGGGACAAGGTTTTAAAGCTCATGCCCAGGGCCTGGCACCCCCTTTTGGGATCTGGTGTCTCTCGGGCTCTAGTGAATTTCCTCTCACGTCTCAAATCAAATGGGTCCCTCCTGGGGCTAAGGAAGCCATGCTGATTTCCATTTTGAGCACACAGTCTCCAGTAGCTATCCTGTCGAAGTTCCCTAGGCCAATTAGTCTACTTCACTGTAAGGAATGGAGACGGTGTCTTTAGAACCATACTCTTCCATTTATCTGTTCACTCTGCATGTCCCATCACCCGGACTGTTACTACAGGAAGTCCCAGAAGACTGTGAGGAGGAATACATGGCTAATTTCCCCTACCCAATCCATATGCTTCACAGGCTCTGGAATAATCTTGCTCATCTTATAGAGAAGAGGCAAATGACGCTTAGCCACACAGCAAAACTCATAGGATCTCCAAGTACCTGGACTTAGGGCTCTGGACCCCATTGCTTCAGTCTCGTCATAGTTTGGCTCTCTCGTCCAAGTATCAAAACCTCAGACAAAGAGAAGTCCAGTCCAGCCTGGGCCACACTCACACTTCCTATTCTGACTGTAATCCGCACTCAAAGCATATTGGATTTCTGTAAAAAGAAAACAAAGTATATTTGTTTATCCCAATCTTTAGGTGGAAAATAGATTAAGGAAGGGAAGAAGGAAGAAAGGGAGATTAAAAGGAAGGCAAAGAAGGTAATACACAGATTTTGTTATATTTTAGAACTTTTTATAAAGGAAAACACATCAGCTGAATGACATCAACCATGACCCTATTTGGAATAGCCTTGAGGCTGGGATCAGGGCAAGGTTCCTGGAGACTGTTCAGACTGCAGGATTACCAGCATCTCTGGAATGAACATGAAAGGACAGGGAACGGAGGTGCCCGATATTTGCCTCCAAGCAAGGCAATTTGGGAGCAGGTCTGAATGGAGACAGGAATCTGTGTGGGAGGAGGACCCTGCGCTTCCGGCCTCTAAGCAGAAGTGTGGACTGGACTCGGGTCTCTCAGGGTCTTTCATGGAAGTCCTGAGTGGAGCAGATGAGCCGCCCACCCGAGCTGGAAATCCGGGCGCTCAGCCTTTACCCGCATGCTAATTTCTCCGGGCCTCAGTTTCCTTGTCTGCACAGAGGCACGATGAAAACGGTACCTATCACACAGGGTAGTGATGAGCGTTGCATGAGCGTAAACCTGTGACCCAAGACCATAAATGCTGGTGGGTCGTCAGAGCCACTGTGGAGCACTGTTTGGGTGCTCCCTCTCGCTCTGAGCCTGTCCCTCTCTTCCTCTGCAAACTCCACATGTCCTCAGCTTTGTGCTAACGAGGGGTTTTCTTCAGCGGGAATTGATTAAAATGTAGTGGCATACCCTCATTTTGCGTCACCATGTGTGTGACTAATAGCCACGGAATTCATGCCACAGATAAATAATTGGCCCTTCAGCCATCTTCCGTGTCTTTGGAGACGCGCAACCACGATCTATCACAGCCGCAGACATCTCAATGAGCATCATCTCCAGATCATAATAGATCATGTTACATTTGTATATGCTCAGGAACATAATTTACTATTAAACGGGGCCAAGATCAGCACCAAAGAAATTATCCTTCCGCGGGGGCGGACTCTTCGACTGCATTATATGCACGGAGCGGTTTTTAAAATATTAATTATATTGTAAACTAAAGGTTTACTTTATGTATCATAAATCTGGGTGTCCCTTCTTTCTGTGTGCCCAATAAATATACTTCTCATCAACTTTTAATTATGCTGTTTGCATTATTCTGTCCTGAGGATGAGAGTGCATGCTAAATCATGGCCTTCTAATGTGGACTACAGCATAAGTTTAGTTAATTAAACCATATATTTTATTAGTTCTTGCACCTCCATCTTGTAAAACCATGCATTATTATGTTAAAGTTGGGGGGGCATAAAATAACATAGCAAGGGTCGTATTTATTATCATCATCATCATCATCATTATTATTATTTATTCTGGAGATTTAGATAATTAAGGGAAAGTTTAATTGTTTTATCTCTGGGTGGTTCTGTTGCCCTACAGACTCTGGGCATGCTATCGCTCCAAAAGCAGAGGAGGGGTAGACATGTTATCAAATGGTCAGGCCACAGTTTTGAGACATGTTCCAGAGGCAATGATGGAAACGCAAGTATGAAATAGGCCACAAGCTTTCTGGCAAGCCAAGAGCAGCTCCCCAGGCAGACCCCTCCAGCCCAGGACTTTCCTTCCTTTACTCTGTGCTTCTGGGTAAGTGGCCTTTGATGTTTTAGGACCATTTCTCTGCTCTTGAATTCATGCACAGCATAACAGGAGCTTTAAGACACGATAACTCTGTTTCAAGTTTAGAGAAGTCTAGGCTTCTAGAATGGAAGCCCGAGATGTCCCCGAAGGCCAGAAGCTTGAGAAGAAGCTGAAGTGATGGAGAAACTGAGAGCTAGTTGGGGGACATTGCAGGCCTGCCCCTGCGGAGACATTACAAGGTACTGACAAGTAAAAGCTTCGGAGCCGAAGGAAATTGAGAGTTGAAATCTTACTTTGCCACTTCCTAGTCATGTGACCACGTGAAAAAGGCGTGTGTAAAACTACCCCTTCAAGCTATTGTGGCGATTAAGTGAGATATACTGTAAGTTAAGTGCTTAACACAGTACTGATACACAATAAGTGCGTGATGGCAGGGTACCTGTTGCTGCTGCTGCTGTTACTGTTGACATTCTCAGGATCTAGCAGGTCTGATGAGCCAATGCGCAGCACTGACCCATGCTGCAGTCCCAGGGGGCCAAATCTAGGGTGCAGTCGATGGCCATACCACAAACAGCTTGACTCAAGTCACTCTTGAGTAAAGGCAAATGGCACTAACAGCCAAAACTATTTCTTCTGGCAAATGCTCTGTGTTCTCCCATGTCCCCACGTTGACCACTGAGTCATAGTGTCTTGTGGATCCCAACCTCCCTCAACACACCTCTTGGCGTTGTTTCTAGCCATTCCCTTGGATTTCCCATCTGGACACGCATGCCCTGGGGCCCCATGCCCTGTGCCTCCAGTTCTCTGCACAGGCAGAGAGAGGCCATGCACACAGGCACAGGTGACTGCCACGCCATCCCATTCAACAGCAAGAGGGTCTCTACAGCATCATGGGATGCTTTCGGTTCCTGCTGCTTTATAAACAACTCCCAAGGAATGTACTGGCTTTATCAGCTTCCTCGTTCTCTTCCCCTTACCCCACCCCCGCCAAAAAAATAAATAAAAAGCAGAAGCAAGATCTGTTTTATTTCAACTTTTAAAGGCCTTTGAAGGCACAGCTATTTGAGAACAAAAAAAAAAAAAAAGGCATTTTGTTTCTTAACTGCTGCTCAGGTGGTAAAGCCCCCCACTAGTTCTTTCCACAGGGTGAGGAGGGGGAAGGGTGGTTGTGTTTTATGGTTGGCTCAGGCCCTTCTCCTACACTCTCCTGGAGGGTCTTCAAGTGTGCTGCCCTCCAGGACAGAGCCCGCAGCAGAGTTTGCAGTAAACAAAGGCGGTGAGTCACAGCAACAAGAACAGGGTTGACTGGAAGTGCCTTTGCTCGTGGCTCTCCCCCTGTGAGAGTGTGGGTGGGGATGGTGGAAGGAACTCCCAGAGGAAGACTTCTTGCCTCTAATGGATCCCATATGCCAAGGGCTGAGTTCTGATATTCTCCAGTCCTGAAGCACCTAGGCTTTGATTTTTATTTTATTTTGGATGGGTGGAGGGATAGAATCAGTATGCTTGGGCCTCAGATCTCTAGTTGACAGTTTGGCATTAAATAAAGCATTAAACGCAAACATTAAGGTTTTTTTTTCCAGTGTGCTTGCGTGTGGTCTTACCTCCTCCTTCTGCTTTATGGCTCTCAACTCCCTTTCCTTAAGACTTTCTTTATCTACTAATTTTAAAAATTACAAAGAGGTTTATGCTCTTAACTATGAGAATGTCATTAGCCTCCTCCAATCCAAGGATACCGAAGGAAGGCTGATGCTTTCCGTAATTTATCTTCCTGTGGAGGAGGCAAAGCTGGAAAAGAAAAGAGGACAGAAGGTAAGGGACTTTACTGGAGGTCCCATACCCAAGTGTCGACATTTCTACTCCAACTGAGGAATTGACAGCATAAAATTCTAATTCAGGAGTTTTCTGTCTTGAACTCAATGTTACAGAGGCTCCTCCCTTTTCTGTTACTATTTTGTAGAAAGAAAAGCAAAGAAACTTTCAGCAAGATCTAGCCTGTTGACAAATAGAAATCCTCAACTACGTGCTAGAAGTTTCTAACTCCTACAGCCAAGCTCCCTTGGCTCTATTTTTACAATCTAATTTCAAATTCGCACCCCCTCACGAGTCTGAGGAATTTCAGCAATAAGGCTTCAGGCAGAGAACTTCTGAAAGAATGTAAGCTTGAACCATCATAGACTGAAAAGCCCCCACAATCCATCCTATGCTTGACGAATCCAAGAGGACCCGGATAGAGCACAGACCTGGGGTGTTTTGCGTTTGATCTGATGGACTCTGGATCTCCCTCAGGACAAGGGGGCTTCGCAGGAAAGCAGAAGCCAAACTGAATTCCAGATGGAAAGGAAACCCAAGTGTCACCCTGGGATGCCGATGATCTGGTTTAGTCATTAAGAATGCCACAGCTAACAGAAAGCTTCAATGTGAGCCGTTAAGAATTTACTAGTTTTGTCTCTCAACCCCTACTGCGTGAGACCCCTGAACTTTTATTTTCCTTCGAGGCCATCCCGGGTTTTCTGCTTTAACATTGTCCCTGATTTATGGTATGTCCACATTTCCCTGGATAGTACCATCTTTTGAGTTATACATCATCAGAGTGACTCATTCTGATGATGTATGGCCCCAATACATCATCAAAGCTCCTTGCTCTGCCGTTGCACTAATGATATGTTAGTGTAATACATCACCGGGCTGAGCTGCAGCGGTGATGGATGGCACCGAGGGTGATGGGAGCCCATGGAGAGGGAAGCTGAGGAGCAGGCTCCGGGTATGAACAGGAGGAAAATCAGTCAATCCCAAGTCTATCTCCCTTCCTGGTACCAATGCCCATACTGAATTAGTACTGTGACACGAGTCCTACAACCTTAAAGAAACACAGAAGTATGCATTTTCCCCAAGGGAGTGTGAACTCGGAGCTCATGCACAGACCGTAGGTTATTTACGTGTAGCTATAATTAAGAGGTAGGAGAAGTCCACTGGATGAAACCGGGGCTGTGAGGAGCAAAATAGAAGGCGGGCTCTAGACAAGGGCCGGAGGAAAAGTGAGTGCTTATAGAAAAACACAGAGACCAGAAACCTACTACCTAGATTCATAACTGTCCTCCAGATTTTGGATGGGAATTCTCCCATGGTGTCTCAGCTGGTTTTTCTCTTGGACTACTTTTCTGTCTGCTTACCTCTGTCCAGGGCAGGAAATGTTCACCTTAAGAGCACTTGGAAGTGTCAGTATCTGTCGATGGGCAGATCCAAGTGCTAGACTGAACCTGTATCTACTATTAAAGAACTGGGACTCAGTTTCCTTATCTGTCTATGGGGATAATAAATAATCCACTCTACCTCACAGAGATGGTCTGAGGATTATGGGTGTTAACAGATCTAAAGGGCCCAGATTATGAAACACTAATGTTAGCCATTACTACAACAGCTTCTACGATATGACTTCTACTGCTGTTACTACTACAACCACCAGCTGTGGCTCTCTTTAAAGTTGGACTTCCCAATATCACTCCCCACCCTTCAAAGTGCTGTTTATTCTCTCTCTTACTTGGAAGGTGCCAGTGTACATTAGCATATTAAAATAGCTGAGGAATTCTGCAGTTAAAAAAACAAAATGCTACTTTTAATTCCAGTGCAACATGGAACAGGTACTCTGACAAATTCCCCTGATAAAACACACCTAGAACCTGGAAAATTACTGTAAATAATTTTTTATTGAGTTGAAATTCACATTACATAAAAGTAAACAGTTTATAGTACAATTCAGTGACCTTTAGCCCATTCCCAATGTTGTGCGTCCGCTACCTTTATCTGGTTCCAAATTTTCATCAGCTCCAAAGAAAATCCTGTTCTCATTAAGTATTCATTCCTTATTCTTCCCTCCCACAACCCCTGGCAATCACCAATTTTCTTTCTGTCCCTGTGGATTTAACTATTTTGGATTTTTCATATGAATTGAATTGTAAGACCTTTTCTGTCTGGCTTCTTTCACTTTGCATAATGTTTTTTAGTTCCATCTACGCTGTAGCATGTAGATTCATTCATTCACGTTTTTCCTCTATGCGTAATGTTTTTTAGTTTCATCTACCCTGTAGCATGTAGAATCATTCATTCACGTTTTTCCTCTATGCATTTTGTTTCTGTTTAATCATTAGTCCATTGATGGACATTTGGGTGGTTTCCACCTTTTAGTTATTATGAATAGTGCTACTAAGAACATTCAATACAAGTATTTGTTCAAGTACCTATTTTCAATTTTTTGGGATAGATACACAACTGGGAATAGAATTCCCATTTGGTAACTCTGTTTTTGGTAACTCTGTTTTTGACTCTTTGAGAGTCCTTTGAAGTAGTTTGCATTGATGGAAATTATCTAGAAATCTCTGCTTCATTTTCATTCTAGAAAGATGGTTTTTCTGGTAGGATGGTTTTTCTGGTACATAGCTCAGCATTTATATCTATTATCTATCATACTTTGGCTTTGATTATCACTACTGCTTTTGTCTCATATCTTTTTTAAGTGTCTGATTTTTCTCTGTTGCTGTTTTTAAGTCTTTCTGTTTTTAGTGTAATACACTCTTATTATATTGTTAATTATTACTGTTATTGTTATGTGTTCAGGTGCAAATTTTCTGCTACTTAGTAGCATATACTATGTTCTGATATCTGTGAATTACATTAAAGGAGATTGAATATAAAATCATTGAACTAAATATACAATTATAAAATATGTAACTATCAAATATATAATTATATTATTAAATAAAAATACTTGATTATTAAAACAGTTGCAGGAAAATCATTTGATAAAATTAAGCAACTATTAACAAAAAGGAAACAGAACACAATGAACAAACAAAAAGTCTTACGAATAAACATGTCCTTCCTTCACTTTATAAAAGATGTTTAACCAAAAAAAAAAACATATAAATAGAATTCTAAATAGGGATGTTAGAGTTATTCCCTAAAAAGTGAGGGGTTAGGGAAAAAGAATCCTGGTATTACTATTTCTACTAAATATTGTAATGGAGATCCAAGCTGGCACAGTAGGAAAAGGGTAAGAAGTAGTAAGTAGAAGGATGGAAATGAGAAAATAATATTGACAAGACGATATAATTGACTACATTAAAAAGAAGAAAGAAACTGAAGATAAATTACAAAAATTAAGAGAGCCTTCCAAGGTGGCTGGATATAATATCAATATAAAAAAAGGCAATTGCATCTCATTATAAGAAAAACAAACATTTAAAAGATGTAACTTAAATAAAAGTACATTTATCATAAAAATAAATACATAGAAATAACTTTCACAAAAGACTTGCAACTTCTTGATGTAGAAATGTTAAAAATATACACTGAAAGACATTAAGATAGCTTAAATAAAGAAAGAATATTCCTTGTTTATGAATTGAAAAGCTTAAAATCCCAACGATGTCAGTTCTTCTAAATTGACTTATAGATTTCATGCAATTCCAATAAAAATCCCAAATGAAGTTTTAAAAAGACGTGATGAACTGTTTCTAAAATATTTATGAAAGTTACAAATAACCAAGACACTCCTAAATATGAATAGGATGAGGGGACATTCCCTACAAGGTATCAGGACTTATTTTAAAGCTAAATAATTAAGGTACTGTCAGTATTGTGTAAAGAAAGTTCCTTTGGAACAAAGTAGAGTCCAGACAGAATTCTGCACATGAATGAATAAATGATAAATGCCAGAGGAAACATGTCACATCACTGAGGAACTAGTAAATACTTGGTAAAGGGAGAGATGTCTGTACTTGAAAAAATTATGAAAAAAATTAAATAAAATTATATATTCATACCTCATACCACATAATTGATTCTAGATAAATTATATAATTAATTATAAATACTAAACTATTAAAATTTGGAATCATATATAAGGGAATAGTTTCATGATGAAATTGAGATGGAAAACTGTTTCTTAAAACTTAAAAAAAAGTGCTAACCACAAGAGTTAAAATGAGTATTTTTGTTCCTCCAAGGACACAAGAAAAACAATAAATAAAAGACAAACCATAATACCGGGAAAAGTGTCACCACGAAAGGATTAGTATCTGAAAAATATAATGAACTTCTCCAAATTAAGAAAAAAAAAGAAAAGAAAAAAGAAAACACATTTTTAAATAGTTAGAGGAAACCCTAAAGTTTCCATGAAAAGATTATTAGAACTAACAAGCAAATTCATCAAAGTTGCAGGATACAAAATCAATATGCAGAAAATTGGTTGTGTTTCTATACACTAATGTAAACAATTGAATAGGAAATGAAGAAGACATTACATTTACAATAGCATCAAATAGAATAAAATACTTAGGAATGAACTTAACAATGGAGGCAAAAGACTTGTACACTGACAGCTACAATATATCACTGAAAGAAATTAAGACAATAGAAATAAATATAAAGACATCACATTCATGGGTTGGAAGGCTTAATATTTTATGTCAATGTTACTCAAAGTGGATCTACAGATTTAACGTAATCATTATCAAAACCCCACTGGCATTTTTTCAGAAATAGAAAAATCCTGTCTGTCAAATAAATAAATAAAATCTTTTAAAAAATAAAATTATTTAAAAAGGGGGGGGCACCTGGGTGGCTGAGTGGGTTAAAGCCTCTGCCTTTGGCTCAGGTCATGATGCCAGGGTCCTGGGATCGAGCCCCACATTGGGTTCTCTGCTCAGCAGAAAGCCTGCTTCCCTCTCTCCCTCTGCCTGCCTCTCTGTCTACTTTTGATCTCTGTCTGTCAAATAAATAAATAAAATCTTAAAAAAAATTATTTTTAAAAAAAGAAATAGAAAAACCCAGCTTAACATTCAGATGGTATCTCAAAAGACTCCAAATAGCAATCTTGAAAAAGAACAAAGTTGGGCACCATGCTTCCTCATTTCAATACTGATTAAAAAGCTACAGTAACCAGCAAAATGTGGTTCTTGCATAAAGATGGACATATAGACCAACTGAGTATAGTAAAAAGCCCACAGATAAACTTTGCATCTATATGGTCAAATGCTTTTCAGCAAGGGTGCCAAGACCATTCAGTGCAGAAAAAGCAGTCTTTTTTCAACACATTGGTTTTCAATACAATTGTTGGTCTTTTAAATAAATCCAGTTAAGAAAACTGGATATAAACATGCAAAAGAATGAAGTTAAACCCTTACTGCACACCATCAACAACAATCAGCTAAAATGGATCAAAGAAAGATCCAAAACTATAAAACTCCTAGAAGAATACAGAGAAGAGCTTCATGACATTTGATTTAGCAGTGATTTCTTGGTTATACCATGAAAAGCCTTCTGTGTATCAAAGAACACAATCAAGAGAGTGAAAAAAACAACCTACAGGATGGGAGAAAATATTATTATGTATCTGGGAAGGGGTTAATATTCAAAACATGTGAAGTTTAACAACAAAATAACTGGATTTAGAAATGCAAAGGATTTGATATGTATTTCTTCAAAGAAGATATACAAATAGCCAGTAAGCATGTAAAAAGATACTCACTATCACTAACAATCAAGGTAATTCAAATCAAACCATAAAGAGATAACATTTTATAGCTATTAAGATGACTATTATTAAACAATGAAATAAGTTGGTATAAATTGGAACTCACACGCTCCACTGGCAGAAATATAAAATGCTGCAGCCCCTATGGAAAATAATATGGTCATTCCTGCAAAATTAAAAGTGGAATTACTATATATCCCAGCAATTCCACTTCTGGATACACACACACACACACATGCATCAAAAGAAAAGTCTTGAAAAGATATTTGTACACCCATGTTCTAACAGCATTATTTATAGCAGTCAAAATGGGAAGCTACAAAACATCTCTACAGATGAAAGGATAACCAAATGTGGTACATCCATACAATGGAATATTATTCAGCCTTTCAAAGGAAGGAAATTCTGATGCATGTTATAGTATGGGTGAACCTGGAGGTCATTATGCTAAATAAAATAAGCTAACACAAGAAGACAAATACTGTATTATATAAGATAGGTAGCATAGTCAAATTCATATTAACAGATAGTAGAATGGTGTCTACTAGGAGCTAGACAAAGGGAAAAATGAAGACACATTGTTAAATGGATATAATTTTGTTTTGCAAGATGAAAAATTTCTGGAGATTGGTTGCACAGCAAGTATATGTATATAATTGACAGCACTGAATTAAATATTTTAAAATATTTAACATAGGGGGGTCTGGGTGGCCCAGACATTTAAGCATCTGATTCTTAATTTTGCCTCAGGTCATGATCGCAGGGTTAAGAGACTGAGCGCCTGTGGGGCACTGTGCTCAGCAGGGAGTCTGCTTGGCTCCCTCTCTGTCTCCCCACCTTCTCTTTTTGCTCCCCCAACTCATGCTCTCTCTCTAAAATGAATAAATAAATAAATATTTTAAAATATTTAAGATAGTAAATATTACGCTACATGTATTTTGCCACAATTTTTAGAAATGATTGAAGGACTTCAAAAAGCCCTTCACAGAAAAGTTATTAAAATGGCAAATAATTATATAATTTATAAATTATAATGGCAAATAAAAATATGTTTAAAGATCAAATTAACTAGTAATCAGGGATTTGCTAGGTTGCAAAAATTGGGAAGTTTGAAGGTACTAAGTGGTGATGGGATTGTGGGATACTGGGAACTGTTATACATTGACCACTCCTTAAGTGTGTGGGCTTCTAAGCAAATCCATATGTCAGGGACTCTGTCTATGTAAACAATTAGATCAATCCATTATCAATTAGTCACCACTAATCGGGCAACTCGGCCTCATTCAATCCTGAAAATGAAACACTGTTTCAGTCGGCAGAAGCAATGTGCTGATCAGGCCAACCCTTGAAATGGAGAGCCCACCTTGGGGCCCCAGGATAGTCGCAGAGATAGCAGTCTGGGAACTCCTTCTGTGCAGATGGGCAGGTATGTTGGAATGGGGGTTAAAGAGGCAGAGAACACCTTAAAGAAGTGAATTAAAACTTGGAATGCCCTCTTACCCAGACAGCATTCTTGGTTCAAGCCAGTCTTAAGCACTATAGAAGTTAGAAAATTTTCAGAAAGGCAGTCCAAAGTGCACAATCCCCAGTAATAAAGGCCAGGGCAAGACTTCTTGCCTAGGAATAAAGACAATACCTTTTTTTTTTTTTTTTTTTTTGGTCAGAGAGAGAGAGAGCACAAACAGGGGGAGCAGCAGGCTGGAGGGAAAAGCAGACTCCTGGCTGAGCAAGGAGCCCAACATGGGACTCAATCTTGGGACCCTGGGATCATAACCTCAGCTGAAGGCAAACACTTAACTGACTGAGCCACCCAGGCGTCCCAAGGCAATACTATCTTATATACTGCTGTAAATAATGTGTATGTAAGATGTGTATATGAGATGCTGAAAAGAATGCATCAATATAATCACTTTGAAAAACAATTGGCTTTTATCTTGTCAAGTTAAACATGTACATTACTTGTGACTTAGTTCTACATGTGTATACTAGACAATTTCTTGCATATTTGTTGTAAGAGTCATTTATAAGGCTATTTATTCCACCACTAACATTTCCATGATCTACACTTATATACAACAGCATGGATGAATCTCAGACATATAATGATGAATGAAAAAAACATAGTCATTCAAGATTATGTATAGTATGATTCAATTTTTACAAAGTTACCAAAAATCAAAATTAAATGTCTAATACACACATGTGTACATATATATATATATATATATAGGTATATATACAGATAATATGTAGGGGGTCAGTTGAAGGAAGCAGGGAAGAATTCACAAGTAGATTCAGAGATATTGGCACTGTTTATGTTTTTAAGTTGATTGGGGGAATACATGGATATTTATTTTACCATTAAGTTTCATAACTTACATATGCCATATATTCTTTTTGTGTATTAAATATGACATTTTTCACTTAATTTTTAAAGACAAAGTAACTAAACTTTTAAAAAATCATTTAACCAAGAAATTCCCAAACATGTTTGAGGACAGGACATTCTTTCTGGGGGACCTTCATTAACATGCCAAACTAGTGCCCTTGGAATGCTTTAAGCGCTGGATTTGAGAATAAGCTGAACTTTATTAACGTAGTTTCCCAAGACAGTAGGCTGGGATAATGTGTGGTTTTTATGCCTCCTCACTTCAATAGCAAGCCACCCAGGAAGGGACATATTCAAAATGTCCCTTTTCAAAATGGGAGAAGCGACTATTTGGGACTATGATAAATAATCCAAGCCTGATTGTCCTCAATACTTTTCATTCCTTTGCTTTACCTTCCTTGTGTGTATAAATTATTCTCTATTCAGAGAAACATTAGTTCACTCTAAAACAATAATCACTTTTAGTGGCTGTCTGCCTAAATCCAATCCATCACGTCCTTGCCCAAAACCTATCTCATCTCAAAACCTAAACTGTGAGTGAGAAATTATGTGTAAATTGCCACCACACCTTCATGGTGAGCAGTGCTGGTGTTTGAAGACCTAGTGATGTCAACCGAGTGCTGGATAAGGGGCTGTTTTGGCTCTTTGATCAAAATGTAACTTAAACGAGTTACGCACAATCATACTTTCACCCCACATGAGATAGGAAGACCTCCAGGGAATGTAGCAGTCATGTTTTCTTGGCTGCACAGTCTCAGAAATTTGGTTTTTGGATGAACAACCAATGCTTACTCATTCCCAGTTCAAGTCAACAAATATTTATTGAGATTTATTGAGTGTTGGTTACAATTCTTGGACTGTGTGGCTGAAAACGAAAAAGATGAATTTGAAATCAGCCCCATCCTCAAGGACATTAAATGAGAGACAATGTTGAAAAAGAAAGAGGAACCAGTTCTTAGCTCTGCTGTTAACTTGCTGGGGGGACTCAAGGAATTCACTTTGTCTGGGGCTCATTTTCTCTTTTATAAATTAAAGTGTTGGGGCTGGATAATTGTGAAAGTTCTTTCTGAAGTTAAAAACTGATGATTCTGTGAATCTGGTTGAGTAGGTTAGATAATCACAAAACTACTTGATTACAAGCTATAAAGATCATCAAATGATCCAGTCCCCAAGGCTTGCACACGTGGAAACCAAGGCTCAGAAACATGATGGGACTTGTTCAAGATCACATAGCTACAATAGGAGAGAATACTGGAGGTGGGAGGGGAGGGGAGGCGATGTCCTTACTGGGGGTGTTTTGGATGCACGGAATTCATTGTTTAAATTGAACTATAGTCTAGAAGGCCAGTGAACAATGGGGGTGTTGAGCTGACCTTCCTCCCTCAGGTATCTCTTCTATAGAAAGGAGGAGAAAATTGAGCCCATAGGTAGAGGAATTGCATGATTAATTGTGTCCAAAGGACAATGTGGCCAGACAGTTTGCTTTTCCTACAGCGAAGATCCTAAAGAGAACTGAAACAGAAAACAGATAGATATCAAAGCATTTACTGTCCCATTACACCATAACCAGTGTTCCTGCCCCTCTTTTTGGCCTTAGCAGTTCAATAGCATTTATATTCTGTTATCGTCTCACTTTGATTCTGCTAATGTCCTCTTCTGATATTAACCTGAGTTAAAAGAAGTCTTTCCTTCCCCTCATGTATCTTGTCTACAATAATTTATGAACAGTAATCTTTGCACATGGGACAGAGTGGGTCAGTTGAGCTCACCACAGGACACTTACGGAACAATTCTGGAGGAAAGATTTATGGAGTTTTTTCGTAGATTTATGTGCAAGGCACAGACAAAGAGAGAAGTTATCAAGATTGGACTTGAAGCATTGATGAGTATCAGATCCCAAGGATCTTTCCAGAGAATTTAGAGCAGGACAGGAACTTCTTCTTAAGTACTGGGATTTGGGTCAGTTAGCTATTGCTATGTAACTAACTATCCCAGATTCAGTGGCTTAAAATAACTATCATTTATTAGTATAGGTTGAATATTCATGAGTCAGCTGGTTACTCCTGATGAGGACTAGGTTTGCTTCATTTCATTTGGGCTTACTCATATTTGTAAAGGTTGTTGTGGAGCGGGGAGCTTTGCTCTGAGCTGGGCTCAGTAAGATATCTTGGTTGGGTCAGTTCAGGATTCTTTATCTTCTTGGAATTAGCAGGCTAGCCCAGGCCTGTCTTGCCAATGATGATGACAGAAGCTAAAAGAGAACATGCTGAACACACAAGGTCTCTAAAAGCCTAAACTTGGAACTTACACATGAAATCTCTTCCTCATTATATCAGCAAAAGCAAGTTCAGGGGCTGAGCCCAGATTTAAGGAATAAGGACATAGATATCATTTCTTTAGCAGCAACAACTGCAAAATTCTGTGGTCAAAATACGGATGGGGGAAAGGTGAAACATTTGAATCATTAATGGAATCTACCACAGGAACCTAGAAAAAGCAATACTTTCCAAACTTTTTTTTTTCTTTTTTGTAATAAATCAATAGATCATTTTGAGACTCAAATAAAAAAAGAATGCACCCTCTCCTAAGACAAATCCATGGTATTTAAGTCTCTGGGTTTATTACTCCTTTGAGGTTTATCCATGACTTCAAATTGCAAATTCCTGGCTAAGAGGGTCAAGATGGCTGAACGGGTTAACACTGTATTTCTATTGTGGAGAGAAGGACACCTGCCCACATGCGAATCCGGGAGTGTCCTCTGAGTATGAGATGTGTTAATCCATTAAGAGCAGAAATTTTTCTATCACAGGATTAAAAGGCTTGAGATCAACAAGTAGAAGATCCAGTGCCCAAGCATGTTTAGAAGAAAGAGCTCTGTGGGGGTGGCTGGTCTAGAATGCACCACACTGAAATCCTCTCGGCAATATTTTCATTAAATACGGTACTTTATGAATTCCAACTTTATTGCTTCATTAGCATAGTGACAGGAAGTTATATTTCACTTTTCAAAATAAGATTATTTGTCTCTTTTTAATGGCCTACTGCTTCTGGAGAGGACATAAGCAGGGAGAGGCAGTTGAGCCTGCAGAGCTGGTTTTTAAGAAACATTGCCTCCACCTTAACCCCCCCACCGAGCAAGGAAAACATGGGCCTTGCCCATCTGCCAGTGACGCTGCCCAGCGTGGCTGCCAAAGGAAGCTTGCGTTATTCCAATGCACTTGTAAGGATCCCTGGCGAATGAATAGCTTCCCATAAACGCACATTCGTTTGTCTATTTTCAGTGAATTGACCTTCCGAGTGCAGTAAGTAAAATAACATCCATTTGATTTATTCATCTTTTCTTGGTTAATTAAGTCAAAACAGATGGATTATTTATGAAGATGTCATTTTTAAAAGCAGGAAACCTCAACAAACTGATTTAGAAAAACAAAGTAGGAAAGCCTAAGTGACAACATTCTGTTGTTTACCATCTTACATGGGAGGCAGCTATGCTCGCCACTATACCACCAACGCCCGCTCCATCTTACACGGGAAACTGCCTGATCTACAAAGCCAGAACTCAAGGTGGGAATGCTTCCTCCTTCTGGCAGTCATCATGCTTGCCATTCTTTTATGTCAGCGTCTGCCCCTGGATCGTGAGCGTCTCGGAAGGTGGAACCTGCTGCACCTGCTTTTGCTCCTTGTTGTATTTCTAGAACGTACCACAGTGTCTAGCGCACAGTGGGTACTCACGTTGGTCAAATGAACAAAAAAAAATACTCTCTAAAGCTCTTGGAACAGTTCCTTCCATGCAGGAGGCATCTTACTGCATATTAGCTATTTCAACACTAATGAACCTGTATTTATAACTAAGATCACTCTGCTTGGGCTTTGCTGTATTTTCAGAATTCCTCAGAGAAGATAAGGAACTTGAAAACTGTGGGATTGTAATAGTATAATTCCGAGTCAAAAAATTTATAGTGAAGCTAAATTCAAAGAAGGATTTGAAATGCAAAACTTGAAAGCTGTTTTCCCACAGAAGCTTTATATGATGAAAATATTTTTTAAGAACTTTTTTTCTTTTGACTCAGGGTTTAATCAGGAAAATTTAACGTGTTCTATTTTACACAAAAAGTTGAGCTTATTATTAACAATAAGAATATTAATTGATAGTCACTGTGAACCATAATACTGTCTTGCCTTTGGGATGAACAATTAATTATCATCATTTTTTTGTTTTTATTTTAATTAAGCACTTATGCAGCACTTTACATATTTGATGTATTTTATAACCATTAATTACAGAATTAATGCACAAACATAAATTATACATGTTCAGAAAAAAGACTCATCTTTAAATTACGAATAAAGGAGCTGTTAAGTTTGCATAGTTTGTTCTCTTTGGGGAGAAAATTCTGCTCATATATAAAATAAAAGACTCAAAAAGCATTTTCCTATAAAGAATGACTGGACTAGTAAATATTAACTAATAGTTTATAAGGAAGACTTCTGGCATTTACCAAAAAATGAGTATGGTTTATTTTTTAAAAATATCTGCTGTTTGAAGGAATACATATTTTGGGGAGCTTAATGTCTGATAAGCATTCCCCACTTTGTGTAATGGGATTGCTAGAGGAGAAGTATATTTGCATTTTTTCTTCCTTAATGGAGAATTTTCAGGGAGAATGGAGGAGGAGAATAGAGACATCCTTTCAGCTAAGGTACACTGTGCCATCAGAAGCAGAGGAAAGACCTTGGTTTTGGAGGCAGAGGTGGGCTTCATGAGGGTTCTGTGTGTGAAACACCAAGAGTCAGGGCCCAGCATTGCTGAGCTGGGGAGTGTCTGTCATGAACCCAGGCAGGGTTCTGAGGACCTCAGAGAGAAAGGGAAGGTCTCAGAAGGGACTGTGCTGCAGAGGTACTGGCCTTATCTGTTGGAAAACAGTCCTCAGGACTACCCTTCCTCCCTTCCCAAGCTAATACAAACATTCTGAGAGGTATCGCGTGGCCTGTGGAATAAGACGGTTGGAGGTCTGTCATTGGGATGACTTTGGGCAAGTTCCTCCTCCTCTCAGAAACTCAGTTTCCACATCTGTAAACTGGGAATAACAACTATATGTACCCCCAGAGGGTTGATATGAAATGAAATCATTTAATTCGTGTGAAGCACTTTAAACAGTAGCCAGTATGTATTAAGTTCTCAATCGATGTTAATTATTTTTATTTGTTAGTGTTTGTCATAAAACTAGGATTTCAGTAAATTACAGATCCTTCTCCCCGGGGAGGGGGGGAAGGTATATATATATGTCTATACATCCATACACGAAAGTATCTCTCTCTCTCTCCCTTTCTCTCTCATAACCCCCCCCACACACACACACACACATGCACGAACTATCACACACGGAATCCTGTTCATGGACCTTGGAATTCCTGGATTATACATAAAGAACCCATGCATAGAGCAGCCGTCATTTCTCTTTTCTTCCTGCTGTTTCTAGGGAGAAAATTTTGCTTCTGTAACTTTTCTGGAATCTCCCCAGGAATAGGAACCTAATTTTCCTTTCTAGCCAATAGGTCGGTACCTAGTACAATGCCAAACATCAGGGTATGTGTTTAATAGATTCAAGTCAAATGAGCAAATGTTGAAAGACTGACTCCAAAGTTAGACCCAGAATAAGCATTTTTCCCCAACCACCCCATGCCTAAAGAAAAACTCAAGTTTTGGTATGCTTTCCTTCTCTTGTAGAAGGTACTCCTTAGATAAACAAGACCTTTCAACACCTCCACTTGAAGGACAGAACTTCCTACCCTCTAAAAAGAATCTAAAGCCTACTTCCAAAAAGCTTTTGAACCAAGGATAAACAGCCCCAAGCATACAAACAAACACCACAAAATATCCAAATAAAATGACATTAAATGGTGATGGTGCCAAGAGTGCCAAGGAGCTTAAAAAGGTCGCCTTGGGGAGGCCTTTAAGGGAGGGCTCCCACCAAGTTTCCTGCATGGGCCTGATCACATGGGCTGGATTTTGGACATGTATCTGCCTCCTTCTCCTGGCCAACAACCCCTTTCGCCAAAACCAACTGGGAAACAGGAATGTCTTCCAAAGGAGTGCGAATGTTACAATTGGCCCTTTATGAGCCTTCCTGGAAGTCTGGTGGTGCTCCTGCCCCCAGCTGGGATTCACAAGCTGAGAGGAGCCTCTGACATGAACCTGGATGCTCTTCCAGGCCGTGGCTCAGCCCCTGAAAAATGGAAAATGCCACTGGGACTGATGGGAACAGTTCAAGAAGACAGGGTGGGATGCTGCAGTGGGCCAGACCCCTTCAGAGGAAGGACAAGCATGGGGGTCACTGATTTGGAATGAAACAAGAGAAAAAGTACCTGCTGACTGGCTTCACAGAACAACAGTTGGTATCTTGTGGTAGGGAGAAATAAGGGGAATTCAACTTCCCAGATGCCCAGATCTGCCCTTTTGAGTCTGGGCCGTGTAAGACTTAGGCTGCCCTGGGACCAATATGCTAACGTATTCATTGGCATTTCTGCCAACACTGGACTCTCAGTAAAACCCTTGCAGGGTATATTTTTTATTAAGTTCTCAGAATCTGAAAGACCAGGCTCTTGTGGTCCATATCAAGCATGAGGCCTTGGACAAAGAATTGACTTAGCTATATACGTTTTATTCCCATTTGTGATTTCAATTATCATTTATTTAGCACTGGCTTTTAACGAACATGACTAAAACATAGTCCTTTTCCTTTAGACATGTACATTCTGGAAAAAGACCATGGATATAGGTCCAAGCAATTGCAATGGCAGAATGTGATGAATGCACAAAGGCCAATGGGGAACCCAGGGGTAAGGGTGCAAAATTCAATTCTAAACATCAAGAAGGCTTCCTGGAGTAGGAGGTGTTTGAACTAAGCTGCAGAGTGAATCCTGTGAGAGGGAAATAAACAGTCCATATCAACCCCCCCCAACCTTCAGAAACTCTAAGAATAAATATACACATGATTATGTAGTTACAATGCTGATATTTACCTCAAAGAAAACATTTGTACACTTAAAATCTTCATCTTTGATAATCACCTAACATCACGACAACATCTGGCTTATCTGATACATCTCTATAGTCTTGTGTTAGCCACTCATGAAGAGCCAACTAAGGCATGATAAATGCTGTATTATCTCCCTGGTAGGGAAGACTCATAGGCAAGAGTTAAGGATGGTGCCACTGACTTTCAGATAGAAAACTTCCACAGCTTTGGAACAATTTCAAGATCTTTAATATCCTCAGAACACCATGTATTCCAGTGGGACAGTCAGGCTGCCCTGAGTTCCAATCCTCATTCTCCTGATGTGGCCTGTGCCATCTGAAGTGGGCTACCACATTCACTGGACCTGCATTTCCTCAACTGGGAAATGGTGATGATTTTACTCACCACACAGAGTTGTTATAAAGAGTGAACAGTGATGGGCTCGTGAAGCCCCAGCCCCTAGCAGGCCCACAGTTAGGCACCCCTTCTAACACATCAAAACTCATCTCACACATCTAACACATCAAAATTACGACTCTTCATAGCCCCAATTCAAGCTCCCTGTCATGATCCTCTATCTTAGTGCTATTTCTCTCTCTTCCTACCCCAACTTCCCTTTGTGTAGAGTATAAACCAAACTTCCTGGATTTGTCTAAGTTCCCTGCAAGCCTAAGACTTATGGCTGAGTTACAAATGACCACATGCAAGCTGCAGTCACTATGAAAATTAGCTAACTCCCTCCTTCTCTCCCCTACCAATTTCCCACTGACAGCCACCCCAGATGGTCTCTCCAGAAAGAGCTTTCATCTAGTCACTATTATACACTTTTCTCACCTCTCATCACCAGAATTTGAGAGTAAAGAGAGCCAGTGCAAGCCAAATGTTTTGATGTTTATAGGCCTAGATCAAGCTATGAGAAAGACCAGAATTTTGGTGGAGTGGGGAGAATGTGCTCTCAGAAAGTTGATCCCACAATGGCTGCATCAGCTCACATCACCCTGTCAACAAATTCGTTAGTGCTGACACTGCTGCCAAGGAACAGGAACCTGCTGGAGATGATCTGAAAGGAGCATCCTTAATTCTTGAAGGGTGGACCATGAGCACCCTTTTATCAAGCACAATGAGTCATTTGTTCTACTAGGTTAAAAAAAAAAAAAAAAGATTCATGAGACTCAGTGCAGACCTAATGGATAGGGTGGTGAATTACAATTCTGATGTCCACTGTATTTGCCATCCAGACAGGAAGAACGGGGGCAGGGGCCTTCTACTGGCATGGAGGGCCATCAATACACCTTGTAGTTATGGAAAGACATGGTGGCTAGAACTGAGGAAGGCTAGAGGGGCTGCTGAGGTCATGGTTACAATAGAGCCAGGATTCTGGGGGGGTGGGGATAAGTAGTCTGGAGTGTGTTGGGTCTGGTGTGGTGCAGATGGCAGATACCTCAGGCCAGAACCAGATAAGAAGTCAGCATCATGTTGAGAAGACATCACAGAGGAAACAAAGTGCTAGAACAAAGAGCAGTAAGAAGGTAGGTATCTAGATAGGAGCAATCAAAGTATCATGCCATTTCTAGAGGTGTCATTGGTCCTATGGGGGTTCTCAAAGGTGCTTGCTTCAGCTCCTAGAGGAAAAGAAAGCAAGACATAAGAGCCTAAACAGAGAGAAATAAGATAATCCTTGGCCATTTGTTTACAAATTTCTCGAAACAATCCTGAATCTCCGTGTCCAGCTCCTGTCTGTCATTTAGCTCTCATCATGGGACATTAAACACCAGCCACGGGTCACATCGGTGTGCAGAGCAGAGTCATACATCAGACAGTGTCCTGCACATTTTGGATATGAATCCTGACAGAAAAATCTTTAGCATTGTATGGATTAGTCAATGTAAATTCATTACCTACTTGTCATGACTATAATATAATCTGGCCCAACGGTAAAGACTTGACAGCACAGTGTTAATCAAATCTATGCAAAAACAACGCATTTCTGTTTAGACTCAACAATTGCTTCTCCTGCCAGATCAGAGGCTGGGCCTTCAGGGGAAAAACCAAGGGTGGAGTTGTAGAGATGGTTCTGTCCTCAGAAGAGCATCACAGCCCTGATCATTTGCAGTGATTGAGTCTGGGCCCTGTGACCTTCCATTCCCTGCAAACCTCGCACCCTCCGCACAGTGGAAGTACGTCCATCTCCAGTCCCCATCAGTGAGAAGTTCACAGATAATAAAACAGAATGTATTCGGCAGGGTTGAACATTTTCTCCCAGGATGAGTCATTACCAGGTTTTAATCATGCTCATTAGGCAGCCATTAGAGTCCTGTCCAGCTTTTCACCGCCAGAGATGAGAGGAGAGAATGATTGTAGTAGGGGCTGCACCCTACTTTGTGAAATACTCACCATCTGTTCCCAGTTGTAACTCCCTGTGTGAAGCACCTTGGTTTATGGCCACAGCCATCTTAGATCCCTAGCACGGAAGCTACCGTTTTTTTCTAGAGTGAGCCGGCCAGGACTTTAAATGGCCAGATTTTGACATCCACTGAAATCAGAGGCAAGCCAGCACCAACTTACCAATCACGAGGCTTCCATTTCAGCAGAAAATGTATTTGAATTTCCACAGCTTGGGGCATTAAGGAGCCAGTAAGAATGTGGCTTTGAAACAAACCAGCTCAGTGGAAATTGCTATGAACCTGTTTCTCTTCTGTTCTGGAAGCAACTATCACTGTAGAACAACATGGGCCTTTCAAATGCAGGGTAAACATCTGAGATTTCTAATGTCTTACCATCTGAATACCATTCTCCAGTTCTCTCCATTGTATGCTGGTTGTTTCTGATTGGACTATTCTGTGTTCTTTTGTTCTTGTGAAGTTCGATGTTGTATTTGAGTAGTACCTCACAGAGATTTTCATACACAGTAGGTATTTCATAAAGCTTTGTTGAATGGTGGAATAGCACTGGTGTATTTTCTTTGCTAAAGATTGGAAGACAAAAGTGATTTCATTTCCTTCCAGCTTGAAAGTTCTTTGTTTTGTCCCTATGTCTAGTGCCCTGAAACATTTTACCTATAGTGACCTATTACCCTACCTCAGCTTTTTCTTTTATAACCTCCTCACTTAGAATTGTGTCTCTACCATAGAACAAAACAAAGTAAAGGTTTTCACTGTCCTTCCTTGTTGGATAGGTATAAAGTATGTTCCTCCACTTGTGTCTCTGTTAAACTCAGATTCTAGCCCATGTTCATTTCAATTTTACACTTGCCTACCTTTCTTTCCTGCTCCTACTTAAAGAATCCCCTTTAGTGGTCAGTGCAGTAAGATGGGACATCCGGGTAAGCCTTTGATGTCTAATTTGATGGCCTCCCCTTCCAGTGTAGGAAGTCCAGCCACCTAGGGCCAGTCACCTTCATTTTGCCTCCAAATCTGACCTAAGTGTTCATTACAAGATCAAGAGAGCATAGGAAAAAGGAAAAGAACCAACAAAGATCTTCTGTTCTGTGCTATCTAGTATTGAGTGTTTGTACATTTTGGAAGCTGTTGAGGGAGATAGGGAAAAGGCTGTGGAATATTTGGAATTTGGAAATTTGGAAAAATTGGAATACAATTTAGGTATAGGATTCTCCAAGCAATGCATTTCTTTCTTTCTTTCTTGATCTTCCACTCATATAAGTGATAGAATCACCATGTTATAGGATGTCAAGGACCTTCCTTTGGTTTGTAAGGAAACCAATGCACCAAGAGGGGAATTCCTCCTTGAGATTGTACAGTAAGTGAAAGACAGTTGTAAGACTAGAACTCAGAACTCAAGTCTTCTGCTCCTGCTCTGAGCCCTTTTTCCCAACTGTTTTGTAAGGGGTACAGGTTTACAAGGGCAGGCCCTGGATGACGTCTTCTCTGCAGGGCCCAGCACAGCCCCTGGCTCACAGAGATGCTAGGCCAGACCTTGTCTTTGGTAAGAAGTAGTGTCCTCCCCCATTTATTCCCTATCCTACCCCAGCTTAGGCTACTCGAGACACTTCCTCATTTCAGCTGTGTGGATTCCCTTACAGCTCAGTCCTTGCCACCATCGCAGACCTGGGCTCCCTTTTTGTGACCGCTTTCCCATGAGCTTGTAATTTACCTTCACTTTGTTCCTCTTGGGTGGACACTATCAGGTAGTGACTAGGAGCTTGGACTTTAGAATCAAGGTTACCTGGGGGCGCCTGGGTGGCTCAGTTGGTTAGGAGTCTGCTTTTGGCTCAGGTCATAATCTCAGGGTCCTGGGATTGAACCCTACATCAGACTCTGCTCAGTGGGGATCCTGCTTCTCCCTCTCCCTCTGTGCTATCTCTCTCAAAATAAATAAATAAATAAATAGATAAATTAAATAAAATAAAATCAAGTTCACCTGGATTTCCACAGTTTAGATCAGGGACTTCAAGCAAGTTATCAAACTACTCTCAGTCTCAGTTTCTGCATGTGCAAAATGGGTGTTAATAATAACTTTGTGTTCATGGAAAGGCAAGAATGATATTAGATGGAATATTAACTTACACTAACCTGGATGAAGTATGAAGCATGTCTGACTCACGACAAGTGCTCAGAATCTGATAGCTGCCCCTTATAACGTGCATCCCTACTAGACATGGCGGATAGAGCTGGCAGAATTCGGAGCCAGAAAGCTCTCTTTGAAGATGCCCCACTGTATCTAATCCTATCTCCTGATACAAGCATTCCATGCTGCCTATAATGTTTCCTCAAGTCATTGTGTGCTCAGAGATGTAAATGTATCCTCTTTCCTTTAGTCTACATGTACCAAGCACTTGCTCTATCAGTTAAGCTGACAGACAGTGGACACTCTGCCTCCAGCCCTGTGTCCTTTACGGAGCTGAGATAGAGGGTAGTTCACAGATTCTATGACCTGAGGGCTCCAGAGTTGAGCTATGACATTTTTCAGTTATATGGGAGGCACATCGTTCAGGGAGGGAGTATGTCTAAAGACCTGCCCCCGGGGACCCCATAAGTTCCCTTTGTCTCCCTCTCAAGGGAGTCTCAGCCAAATGACAACACATTTACATCTTCTTCACTCTAGACTAGCCTTTACTCACAGCAAGAATTAGGAGAAAGGAGCTTCTCCTCCAGAGGACAGAAGGCCCTCTGGTTGCTGACCCTGCCTTGGCATGGCAACACCCCACTCCTTCCATGTGTCATCTACACCTTAACACTTGCGAATCGCTCCCATTATCCAGATAGACTCAGACTGGAGCCTCCATTGGCTACAGAGCCCAGGTGGTCAGGACAGCCCTTATCAGAACAAGAAAGAAACACTGATTGCAAGATATCTTCAAACTCCGGAAATAAGCCCTTTCCAAAAAATAGTGATTTTTGCACTTAATTGTAATTTTGTATATCCACATGAGCCCCATGAGAACAGGATCACCGTGGCCTTGTATTGATTTCCATCCATAGTACAAGGCAGAGTAGGCATTCAGCAAGTATTTGTGGAGAGAATGATTCCTAGTGTCTAGAGGTTATTTTCCAAAACAAAGGGCTTACTATATGCTAGGTACCAGTATATGCACCTCACACAAAGTAACCTCTCTATGCCTCAGCTTTCTCAACTGTAAAATGGATGAAATATTAGGACTCGTATTTACTGTCACTTGTTACAAGTTGAATAACTTGGCCAAGACCACGTGGTTAACAAACGATAAAGCCATAGCTTGAAATCGCACAGTCTGCATCTTAAATCTCTGGTCTCTGCTAGCAGGCTGCAGAGCCATCTTAACGGAGAAGTTGGGTCTGGGCCCTTTGCTCTTATGGGAACTCAGGATACCCAACCTCCACATGGTATGTGTTGGTAAAATAACATTAAAATGACTATTTTTCTAGCTTGTTGGAGAAAGCACACACACCAAATTGCAAGCTTAAAGGAGGAGGTTGGTGCTAGTTTCTGCCCCGTGGCAGTCCTATGGAAAACTCTGGATTTGAAGTACTTTGGGGCTCTTCCCTCTTCTCTCAAGTACACTTCCCTCACCCCATCACAGATACATGTCATGAGTTAGAATAATCTCCACAAGCACAGGGCCAAGTCTATCCCATTATCTTACAGCTTCATTGCCGAGCCCAGTGCCTGGCAACAGCAAGGGCTAAAAAGCAAACTCGCTGGATAAGTGAATGAATGAAGGAAGGAAGGAATTAATGTGATGGGTGCAGATTGTTTTAAAAGAAAGAACACTAAGTGTAACTATTCAGGGTTCAGAGAGAACACGCCAATAGACAGAGTTTTCTTTTTTTTGAGACTCAAGTTTTGAATCAAATCCCAGAACTCGGATTCCAGAAGAGATGACAAAAATAATTATCTTTAAAATTCACATTGACTAGTGTGACTTTTCTTTGGAAGTTTTTGGTACATAAGTTTGAGAATGCCAGTTGGGAGGGAAGATTTTTTTTTTCTAATAAAATAGTACAGAGTATTTCAATTATCCCTGGGAAAAGGGCTGTCTGTTTTTCCCTCCTCAGCCTTTCACTGAACTCTGTCTGCCTTGTGAGGAACTATGGGAAAGAACAAGACGCATCTGCTTCTTTCTTTTTCTCTAATAAAGTTTGTCATTAACTGAAAACTAAAATGCTGCCCTCTCCCCTGCATGATTAATGCCCAGCTCCCCTCTCCAAGTTTGGGACTCTGAGCCACCCATGAGGAATGGAACCCCACTGTCCTCCTTACCCCTGGGGAATGCCACACACAGCACATGTGCAACCCAACACACACGTTGCACATGTGTGCAAGGGCACACCACACACGCTCACAGCCGTGCCATCTCTCCATGCTTTTGTCAACTGTGGGCCAACATGCTCAGCTGACAGAGCGGGAATTTGGCCTCTCTGCCTCTTCTGGGGACTTCCAGGTTGTTTTTGTTGTTGTTGTTGTTGTTTGGGGTTTTTGTTTTGTTTTTGTTTTTGGTGTTTTGTTTTGCCTTATTTTGCAACCTGCTGGTAGCAACAGTGAAGATCAAAGTTACCCTTTCTCTTCTTTGGGGAACCTAGCAAAATACAGAATAGGGCAGAGCTAGCTATCTTGGATAAGGGGGCCATTCCAGCCTGCTGGAAAGGACATGAAGAGATGAGCTGTTCCAGCCTCTTGCTGTTCCGTCTTCTTTCTGAAGCACAGGTAGCATCCCCAGCACAATCCATGAGGATGGGGCTCCTTGCCCGTTTCACTTACTGATGTGCCCTAAGTTCTTACACATGTGCCTGATACTTAATAGGTAGGTGCTCAAGAAAGACATTTTGAAATAATGAATAATTCTGGATAGTTTTTAGAAAAATGCATCAACTTTCCTCATGTATGCTGCCTGGAACATTCTGCCATTTCTACCCCTTCCCAAGGCACAGTGCCATGTGCACCTCAAGGGCCAGCACACTCTCACTTCCTCTTCCCCATTTTGCGTAGTTTCCACCTTCCCAGGCCTCATAGCACTTTACCCATTCTGCTTTTCTTAAACAAATGGGCACGCTGAGTAACAATCATGTACTTACACTTTTTGTCCCCTACTGGTAAAAAGGTTTTCCTAACTAGACATTCCGTCTGTTCATTTCCAGTCCCTAGCATCTACTAAAATTATTGTCAGTCACTACAGCACAGTAACTGAAATGCTCTGGAGCCATGCTACCTATTTGCTAACCAGGAGTCCCTAGTCAATTTCTATCTTCATTCTTTGTTTCCTTTTTCTGTTACCTGGTGATACTAATGGTATCTATCACATAGTACTTGTCAGGGCTTTAATGAATTAATACATATAAAACTCTTAGGACTCTGCTTTGGGCAAATTAAGCACTCAATAAATATTCACTTTTATTTTTTTATTTAGAGTGGGGCTTATAGTTGACATTTGTTCTAATTTTTTTTTTTCTTAAATGGATGTCCCCATCTTCATTTGTTTAGTATTCAAGTAATTCCTCCCCACCAGTAACCCTTGATTTCTGTGACATCATCTCACCCTTAATCAGCAGGCCTTTTTGATAAAGCCAATCTGGGTTAGAGTTTCCGTCACTCATCAGAGAAAGAATCCTAACTTTACAAAGTTGATAAACATCTGTTGGACTGAAAAGTTAATTGTTGAAAATCTGTTCTGCATTTCTGGGGGTGGGGGGAGGAAGCTAAATCTAGCATTAACCAGTGATGTCCAAAGAGATTCATGCAACTAATTAGTCTTGCCCACCAGGTCAGGCTGACTTCTATAAGCCATCAGCCACGTAGCACCTGATCTGTATTTTGCCAAACATTCATTCCCATGAACACAAAACACATTCATACCCGTGAAATTTCTTGGCCTGTCCAATCAGGAGGAGCAGGTATTGTCAACTTTGAGTCACTTGACTCAGTCTAGAGATTAACAGAGTTTGATAGCTAGCAGAAAAAAATAATTAACATTAGTAAGTAGTAGACTATAATGAGTTTAATAGAAATTCTAAATAAAATGGACAAATGTTCACAGACATTTGCGGAAAGTCAGGATAAATCAAAATGAAACAAGATATTTTTAAAATTTTAGTCTAAGATTTAGAGTCATTAACGTGGCATTTGCGACCAAGTACTGTAAAGTACAAATGACTGTAAGGTAGTTGGATCACAGAACATTTTCTTCCAAAACCCTCTTTTGCACTCTGGTGTTCCTAGAAACACAGTCTGAGAAATGGTATTCCTAAGACATATCTTGGAGCCATCCATAAACCTTTACTATTTTTGTTCCTGCTTGCCCCTTTTTCAAAGTTTTTTTTTTTTTTATTTTATCCAGCCTATTAAATTTCATAGTTTTCATATAAACACTCCACAAATGGTGTCCATATGAGTATGACAGCCTCTGATTCATTTGGGGAAATAACGGCTGTCTTCCCGGGTGGGATAATATCTTTCATCTGTAGAATGTGAAAGACTCTATGGTGTGTGGAAATACTGACATGCCACTAGCAAGATAAGTCTTCCTGCCACCAAAAGAAGTGCCTTGTCCCAATTTAGAGGGGATCTAATTCTTTTTGACAGACTCACGGGTGTGCTGTGTCTGGGATATACTTTCTAGCTCTGGAAATTGGATCCAATCCTTCAAACCAGGACTTCCTTTTAAAGGCCACCCCATAAGCCAAAAAACAATTGGTGGATACGCACTCTTCTTTACTAGTAGCATTGCTTTGCTAATATTCATTTGTTGAGTTCTTTACTTATACTTTGCTTGGAACTTGGCCTTTCTGTGACTGGTTAGTCTAAGCAGAAAGGGACGCAGCTCTAGAAATGTTGGCTTCCTCTCAATAGCCTTCACTTCCCAGTTAAATATCCTGGTACTTGTTGCCCCTATGTATTCTTATCGGGAGACTTCTCTGTGGTTTCACATGAAACCACCTATCACTGTTAAATATTTACAGGCTGCCAGCACTCAATACATGACACATAACAGACCTCCATGGGACTGACCATCTTCCCAGCAATTTACACAATTCTCTTGTTGTGAGTTTCTGATGGAGAAAATATCACAAACAGCAGGAGGAAATCTTTTCAACCAGGAAGATGATACAAAAAGATCACTCTCTTCCAAATACCTCCCTCTTTAAGAGAAAATTCAGCCCAATAATACAAAGGTCATTGAAAAATAGATTGTGATTCTTTTTTTTTAATTTTTTTATAAACATATAATGTATTTTTATCCCCAGGGGTACAGGTCTGTGAATCGCCAGGTTTACACACTTCACAGCACTCACCAAAGCACATACCCTCCCCAATGTCTATAATCCCACCCCCCTCTCCCCAACCCCCTCCCCAGCAACCCTCAGTCTGCTTTGTGAGATTGAGTCACTTATGGTTTATCTCCCTCCCAATTCTTATTTAGATCACGTGGGCAATGATAAGAGAAGAGGCCAAGGAGGTAAATGATGGGCAAAGAAGGTAGATGCTTGGGTCCAACATTGCTCAACATATTTTCCAATGAGCATCAGTTCTGCAGAATATTAATAGTTCTTAAATGAAAAAAAAAATTGGTTAGTCAGATGAATTTAGAAAATGTATGCTTAAAAAATTTTCAGAGCCTTAAAAACTTATCAGCGCCTTTAATACATTAATTATTTTTTACAGCTGCAAAAGGGAGATGTTCCAAAAAGACAATGTTCTAACCACTTCACATGAATTAACTTATTCTAATCCTCACAATTCCATGAAGTAGGTGGTATGATTATCCTCTTTTCACAAAGGAGAAAGTTGAGGCACAAGGATATGGCATTTCTTGCCCAGAGTCACTCAGCAAATAGACAGTGAAATCAGAAATTAAACCCAGGCCATCTAACTCCAGAGATTTTGCTCTGATCCACAGTATTGCACTCAGTAAATACTGAGGGAAGTGTCAATGGACTATGGGGGAAATATCTGGGAAAAGGAATGGCACTGCCTGTAAAGTGGGTTTATTGCATGTTTACAGTAAAGAATCTTCATATTATTTACCCCAAAGATACTGATGTAGTGAAAAGAAGGGCCATCTGTACCCCAATGTTCATAGCAGCAATGGCCACAATCGCCAAACCATGGAAAGAGCCAAGATGCACTTCGAAGACGAATGGATAAGGAAGATATGGTCCATATGTACAATGGAATATTATGCCTCCATCAGAAAGGATGAATACCCAACTTTTACATCAACGTAGATGGGACTGGAGGGGAACATGCTGAGTGAAATAAGTCATACAGAGAGAGTCAACTATCATATGGGTTCACTTACTTGTGGAGCACAAGGAATAACACAGAGGACATTAGGAGAAGGAAAGGAAAAGTGAATTGGGGGAAATTGTAGGGGGAAATGAACCATGAAAGACTGTGGACTCTGAGAAACAAAACACAGTTTTAGAGGGGAGGGAGGTGGGGGTGAGGGGAGCATGGTGGTGGGTATTAAGGAGGGCACATATTGCATGGAGCACTGGGTGTGTGCATAAACAATGAATCTTGGAACACTGAAAAAATAAAATTAAATAAATAAATAAATAAATATAAAAAACAAAAAAGAAAGGAAGACTTTTTTGCCTTTTCATGTGACAATCATATCCCTGAGTCTTTCTAACGACTCCTACTTACATTATGTCCTTAAGCATACAATGAATGGCATATGGGGGGGAGTGTGAATCATGAGGTATGTCTGTGGTTTCTTTCTTGAACCACAAGAAATACTATGGCTTTCGAGTTGCTTAAGATGTTCTTAAATTATATTCCAAATTTTATGTACTTTTAAAAATTAATAGAATTTATTTTTTAAGTAGATTAAGGTTTATAAAGAAAATGAGCAGAAGTATTAACAGTTCCCACTTCCCCTTTTCCCCAACCCCATAAATAATTTTCCCTATTATTAATATCTTGCATTGTTGTGGTATACTTGCTAAAACTGATGAACAAATATTAAAATTGTCTTATTAACTGAAGTCCATAGTTTATATTAGAGTTCATCTTTTGTGTTGTAGAGTTTTGGATTGTAGAGTTTTGTGTTGTAGAGTTGTAGGATTTTGACAAATGCAAAATGTCACATATCCGTCATTGCAGTATCACACAGAACACTTTCAATTAATGTGCTTCAGTTATCAATCCCTCATTCTCTAACCCTCAATGCTTGGCAAATACCTTTTTAAAAATGTTATTTACTTGGCGTCACACAGGATGTAATCTTCACAGATTGGCTTCTTTCACTTTGCAATATAAACTTAAGATTCCTTCAGATCTTTTGTGGCTTGGTACTTCTTTTTTTTTTTTAACTATTATTCCATTGTATGGGTGAACCATACATTTTATTCCATTGTATGGGTGTACCATACATTTTAACCCATCCACATTTTGAAAAATATCTTGGTGCTTCCAAATTTTGTCAATTATGAATATAGACACCATAAACATTCACATGCAGGTTTCCATGTAGAAGTAAATTTTTATTTCATTTGGGTAAATGCCAGAAGTGCAATTGCTGGATCAAACATGAAAAGTAAGCTTAGTTTTGAAAGGAAGTACGAGACTATCTTCCAAAGTGGTTGTATCATTTTGCATTTTCAGCAGCAATAAATAAAAGTTCCTGTACTCCACATTCTTACCAGCATTTGCTATCATCAGTGTTTTAGATTTTAGCTATTTTAATAGTTGTGTAGTAGCATCTAATTGTTTTAATTTGCAATTTCCTAATGACATATGATTTTGAGCATCTTTTCTTATTCTTAATTGCCATTTGTATATCTTCTTTCTTAAAGTCTGTTCAGATCTTTTACCCATTTTTAAATTGGGCTATTTTCTTACTGAGTTTTAGGAGTTCTTGGTATATTTTGAAAGTATTTTCTCCTAGTCCATAGCTTACTTTTTCATTTCTTATCAATGACTTTCACAGAGAAAACCTTTTTAATTTTAAGTCAAGTCCAACTTGTAATTTTTTTCTTTCATGGATTGTGCTTTCAGGTTTATATGCAAAAAGTCATTGACAAACCCAAAGTCACCTAGACTTTCTCCTGCATTATTTTAGGAGACATATTTTGCAATTTATATTTAGATCTGTGATTCATAACATTTTCACAGAAATGTTAATTTCTGTGAAAGGAGTAATGTCTATGTCTAAATTCTTTTTTTTTTTTTTTGCCTATAAATGTCCAGTTATTCTAGCACCATTTGTTGAAAAAACTATAGAGTTTTCATTTAATTGTATCTGCTCCTTTGTCAAAGATTAGTTGACTATATTTGTGTGGATCTATTTCTGGGGTCCCTACACTGTTCTATTGATCTATTTGTCTATTCTTCTGCCAATACCATATGGTTTGATTTACAGAACAGCTTTATAGCAAGTCTTGAGATTGGGTAGTGAGAAACTTTCAGATTTGTTCTTCTTTAATATTGCGTGGGCTATTCTATTGTTTTTCCTTATAGATTTAGAATCAGTGTGTACAC
The DNA here is from genome assembly GCF_011764305.1 of Mustela putorius furo. NCBI lineage: Eukaryota > Metazoa > Chordata > Mammalia > Carnivora > Mustelidae > Mustela > Mustela putorius. Next base: position 7,455,217 of record NW_025421449.1, read on the forward strand.
ACAGAGTAACTTCTGAAGAGTTTGATTGGGATTGCATTGAATCTAAGATCAGGTTGGGAAAAACTGACAGCCCAACAATATTGAGTTTTCTTATCCACAAACATGGAATATCTCTCTATTTGTTTAGATCTTCTATGATTTATTTCATAAGCATTTTGCAGTTTTCCTTGTATATTTTTGTAAATATATATTGTTTACATATTTATAATATATAATACATATATATAGTTGTCATTCTTAGATTTGAAATAGTTAATTTCTGTTTCTAGTGCCAATATAAATGACATTGAGTTTATAAATCAAAATTCCAATTGTTCATTGATGGTATATAGGAAAGTGATTGACTTTTTTACATTTACTTATACTTAGTATAATTATTTCTTAGTTTGAAGCGTTTTTCTCATGGACTCTTTCGGATTTTCTATATAAACCATAATACCAGCTTCAGACAAAGACAGTTTTATTTCTTCCTTCCTAATTGCATACCTCTTCTTTCCTTTCCTTGCCTCATTGCATTAGCTAGGACTTCTAGTACAATGTTAAGTAGGGTTGAAGAGGGTTGGTTAGAGGGGGCACCCTTGCCTTGTTTTTAATATTACAGGAAAAAACCTGTTAAGCATTAATATGTTACCTGTAGGTTTTCTCTACATGTGCATCAAGTCATGGAAGTTTCCCTCCATTCCTATTTTACTGAGAGATTTTGTCATGATATTTATCTATATGTTTGCTTCTTATACTATCTTTGCCCGGTTTTGGTATTAGGATAATGCTGACTGCATAAAAAGTGATAAGAAATGTTCTTACTAATTCTATTTTTCTGGACAAGATTGTTTTAAAAGAATAGCATAATTCCTTCCTTAGTGTTTGGTAGATTTCACCAACGAACCATTTGGTGCTTTCTGTTTTGGAAGGTTATGCATTTCTTTCACTCTCTTTTTGTTGTTGTTTTTGTTTTTGCTTTTTATTACCATCATCCATTTCACTACCACCTCCCAACTGTGGCAACTATCAATCTGTTCTCTTTATTTATGAGTGTGGGCTTTGTTTTGTTAGATTCCACATATAAGTGAGATTATACAGTATTTGTCTCTCTCTGTCTGACTTATTTCAGTTATTTCACTTAGCATAAAGCCCTCAAGGTCCATCCATGTTATTGCAAGTAGCAGGATTTCCCTCTTTTATAAAGATACATATATATGTATATATATACATATATATATATTCCATTTTCTTTATCCATTCCTTCATCTATCAATGAACACTTAAGTGTTTCCATGTCTTTTCTATTATAAATAATGCAGCAATAAATATGAAGGAGCAGATATCTTTTTGAGACAGTGATTTCATTTCCTTCAGATAAATACCCAAAAGTGGAATTAATGGATCCTATGGTAGCCCTCGCTTTAATTTTCTGAGGAGCTTCCATACTATCTTCCACAGGGGCTGCACCAATTTACATTCCCACCAAGAGCGCACGACTAGAGAACACTTGTTATTTCTTGTTTTCATCTTTGCTTCTGATACTAGCCATTCTAACAGGTGTGAGATGATATCTCATTGTGTTTTTTATTTGCATTTTTCTGCATTTCCCATTGGTCATTACAGATTCAATTTCTTTAATAGAAATAGACCTACTCAAGTTATCTACTTTTCCTTGTGTGAGTTTTGGTGGTTTTGTATCATTCAACGAATTGGTCGATTTCATCTCATTTATCACATTTTTGGACATAGAGTTCTTAATAATAGAATTTCATTGCCCTCTTCATGTCCATGAAATCATTAGTGTTGGCCCCTCTTCCATTTCTGATATTAATCATTTGGGTCTTCTCTTTTTTTCTCTTAGTTAGCCTGGCTAGATATTTATCAATTTTATTGATATTTGCAAAGAACCAGTTTTTGTTTTCCTTGATTTTCTCCACTGATTTCCTTATTTTAATTTCACTGGCTTCTGCTCTAAGTTTTTTTTTTTTTTCCTTCTCTTCTTACTTTAGGTTATATTTATTCTTTTGCTAGTTTCCCAAGGTGGAAGCTTTGGTTATTGATTTTGATCTTCCTTCTTTTCTAGTATGTGCCTTCAATGCTATAAATTTCCCTTCAACCACTGTTTTTCCTGCCTCCCATACATTTTGATAAGTTGTTTTTTCATTTTCATTTGGTTCAAGATATTTTAAAATTTCTGTTGACAGTTCTTTGAACCATGTGTTATTTAGAAGTGTATTGTTTAATTTCCAAATATTTTATTATTTTTCTGGCTATCTTTCTGTTATTGATTTCCAATTTTATTCCATTGTGGTCTGAGAGACTACTTTCTATTATTCCTATTTTCTTAAATATATGACAGTATGTTTTATGGCCCAGAATGTGGTTTATCTTGGTAAATCTTCAATGTATGCTTGAGAAAAATATGCCTTTTGCTGTTGTTGGATGAAATATTTTATAAATGCCAGCTAGATTCAGTTGACTAAGGGTTCTGTTCTGTTTAAATATATTCATATATAGTTGACCTCCAGATCAGTCAATTATTGTTAGAGGGGTGTTGAAAACTCCATGTGTCATTCATAATTGTGATTCAGAAATTCATAATAATGAATTTTTCTGTTTCTTTTAAGTCTTTTTAGTCAGATTTTGTCACATGTATTTTAACTCTCTGTTGTTAGACACACACACAATAGGACTGTTATGTTTTCTGGGAGAATTACCCCTTTATAATGATAATGCCTCTACTTATCCCAGATAATTTTATTTGCTCTTAAGTTTGCTCTGTGTGAAATTAATATAGCTACTCCAACTTTGATTAGATTTAACATAGTACATTTTTCTCCATCTCTTTACTTTTAATATAACACTATCTTCGTATTTAAAGTTGGTTACTTGTAGACAACATATAATTGGTACTTACATTTTTTCCAACCCACTTTCATCATCTTTTAATTGGTATTTTTAGATCATTCATATTTAAAGTGACCATTAATATAGTTGGCTTAATATCTACCATACTTGTAACTAGTTTCAATCTGTTATTCTTGTTATTTGTTTCTTTTCTCATCTTCCACTTTCTTTCTTCTCTGATTTTCATTGAACATCTTATATGACTGCATTTTGTCATCTTTGCACATTAATTATAAATTTTTAAAATTTTAGTGATTTCATTAGAATTTTCAATATAAATTTACAACAAATCCAAGTCCACTTTCAAATAACACTTTACTACTTCATGGCTAATATAGGTACTTTGTAAGAGAATCTTCCCTTTCTTCCCTCCCATTTCTTATAACGTTGTTGCCAACATTTCACTTATCCATATTAGACTGTTATTGAATGCACTGTTGCTACTGTTGTGAATAGACTGCCACCTGTTATATTAATTTAAAATAAGAAATATTAAAAACTTAATTTTGCTTCATTTATTTCTTTTCTGGCACTTTTTCTCTTATTAGTCAGATCTGAGTTTCTACCCTATATCATTTTCCTTTTCCCTAAGGAACTGTCTTAACATTTCTTTTAAGGCAAGATGTTCCCCCCCCCCTTTTTTTTTGGTCTGAGAATGTCTTCAGTTATTCTTTACTTTTGAAAGATAATTTTTTAGGCTACAGAATTCTGGGTTGTGGATTTTTGTGTGTGTGTGTTTTTTTCCTTTCAACACCTTAAATATTTTATTTACTCCACTCTCCTCTTACTTGTATGGATTCTGTAATTGTTAACCATGTCCCTCTATATGTAAAATACCCCCATCTTCTTGCTTCTTTAAGGATTTTCCCTTTTTTTTTTTTTTTTTTAAATTTTCTGCTGTTTGAATATGATATGCCTGGTTGTAGCTTTTGTAGTATTTACTCTTTTGGTATTGTCTAAGCTTTCTGGATCTAATGTTTCATTGTCTGTCACTAATTTTAGAAATTTCTCAGCCATTATTACTTTGAATTTTCTTCTGCTCCTTTTTCACTCACTTCTTCTCTGGTATTCCCCTTATGCCATCTTTGGTAATTGTCCCACAGTTTTTGGACATTCTTTTTCTTTTTATTTTCATTCATTTTCTTTTTGTGAAGTTTTCACAAATGTATCTTCAATTTTACCATTTCTTTCTCAGCTCTGTCCAGTCTATAGATGAGTCCTTTTCAAAGTCACTTTTAATTTGTGTTACAGTATTTTTGAATTCTCATACTTCCTTTTGATTTCTTCTTATGGTTTCCATATTTCTGCTTACATTACCCAGCTGTTCTGTAGTATACCTTTTCCATCAGAACCACAGAGTGTTAATCAAAGTTATTTTAAGTTCCTTGTCTGGTAATTCTATATATCAGCCATAGTGAGTCTAGTTCCATTGCTTGTTTGTCTCTTAAAACTGTGTTTTGCATCTTAGTGTGCCTTATCATTTCTTGTTAAAAGTCAGAAGTGATATACTGAGTTAAAGAAACTGAGGTAAATAAGGCTTTAGGGTGAATTTTTATGTTTATCTGGCTGGAAGTTACACCGCATTTGCTCTTTGCTGTAGCTTTAGATGTCAGAGGATAAAATTGCTGCTAGTATCCTTGTCTTTAGCTCCCTGATGTCTTTGAGTTTCCTGAGAGACTTCTTAAATAAAGTATGAGCCTTGAGTTTCTTTTACTTGTAAAGCAGTCTTATATAGGAGCCTCACTGACATGATGGTAAAGGGGAAGGATGGCATTCTACAATCCTGTAATTAATTTTCTTTGTTTTAATGAGCCTGTGTCCTGGGCTGTGACCTCCAAAAGAGCTGCACATGGACATTTCCATTCTCCTATGTTGAAAGCAGGGGGGACTTGGAGTTGGGTATATTGCTTCTTTTGGGTCAGTTAGTTTCTGGTAAACCCATGTCATTAGGCTCTGTTAAAATAATTTCTTCCCTTATTCTTCTTTTTAACTTACTCCTTCCTTGCTTCCTTCCTTCCTTCCTTCTTACTTTCCTTCTTCCCTTCCTTCCTATCTTTTTCCTTTCTCTTTTTATTTCTTATGGAGGTATAATTATATTGAAGTATAATATAATTAATTTCTCTATTAGTTTCAGGAGAGCAACATAATGACTTGATATTTGTATATTTTGTCAAATGATGACCACAATAAATCTAGTTAACAGTCCATCACCATACATACATAGTACCTTCTATGGTCATCGTTCATGGTGGTACAAATTTGTTTATTTTTAGGGAAAGTCTTTGTTAAGGAGAGTCGAATATTCTGGGAGTATTTCAAAAATGTTTTCTTCTTCACTCCCTTTGTCCCTACCAGAAACCCAAGGAAACTTTTTTTCCAAAGCCTGTGGAACTCCTGGAGGTAAAGCTCACAAAAGTGAATGGTCCCCCACCCTCACCCTAAGACTTTGTCTTTCAAACTAGTCTATGCTGAGCCTCTGGAAATTTTTAAATTGTAGTTTAAGTGCTCCTACTAGAACTATCTCCAGTGGCAGCCTCTGCTCCTGGGCTTCTGCTCTCAGTAAACTATGATTCTCTGTAATCACCTCTTTCTCCAGCTTTCAGCGCAGTGGTTTAGCCTATAACCACAATCCTCTGATGATCTAAGAAGAATTGCTGATTTTCACCCTAAAAGGTTATTTTCTTGTTGTGAGCATGGGAGTAACAACTTCCGCATTCTAACACGTTGGACTTGAAATCAGAACTCAATTTCACATGCTTTGAAGGAAAAAATAAATACTACTGTCACTTCCCACACTTCATTTGCTGTCTATGTGGATTAACTTTTATTCCACTAGAAATTCCCACTCCATCTCTAATCAACAAAGAAAATCTTACTGCTCAATCAAGGCCCACCTCAAGTGTTCTTCCACTACTGCACAGTGCAGTCTCTTGGTGACACATTCCTGTCCCTACACCATCCACCTGACCCAAACTTTTATTTTGCTTTGACTTTTTCCAATCATTTGAGGACCTGAACTTTTTCAAGAGAGACCATGGAAAAACCCTTGGGAGAACTAAAACAACCTAGGAGTCGATATCATTTCCTTCTCCTTGAGAGTCTCCTGAGGTCTTGAGAATGATCTTAGGGACAAGAGATTCCATGGCTGCTGACTGTGTCAGGAACATCCTCTCTTCCTCCAAATTTCAAGCTTCCACTCACCTGTACGGTGACTTTGTAAGAAATAGAAAAAGGCAGGCATTCCTCCCCTAAGGGCTTTACTACTATCTCTCGTACCCTAGCATAGTGATTTTGTGCGAGCAAGTTACTTTACTACCATCTGCGAGAAAATCTTGTAACACATACACATTTCTGCTCTTACACTGTGAATGGAGCCCTCTTAGGTATGCAGGCATAGCCGGCACACTCAAACTGAGAGGCCCTGACACTAATTTCTTAAAGCATTTACAAGTGATTTTCAGTCAGAACTATAAAATAGCAGGTGTCTGAACCTCTTATATTAGATTTAAATGCTAACATTTATTTCTTTAAATCTTCTCTATGTCCATGTAAATCTTCCCTCTCTTCATTCAATTCTCAACTCTTCTTCAAAGCACTGCCTAAGTCCTACCTTCTCTAAGATAATTTCAGGGACTCCTACAACCCCCTGGATCTCCCACATCTCTTAAATTCTACACCACTGATCTATCCCATCGAGTTCATTATATATTGTCTTATCTTGTTCACTGTTATCTCAGAGCTGTTAACTTTTCCATCTAAGGAGGCTGGATGCCCTGAGCACAGAGACAATGCCTTTATCTTTTCTTCTATTCCCCATTGCATTTATTTGGGAACGCTGAGTGGTCTTTTTGTAAACACGCTCTGGTTGGATGATACTATCTCCAGGAGACAAATGGACTGTAGATTGTCTTAAACTTTTATTGCCTCAACCCTTGATGGTTGACTTCTGGAATCTCAGCAATATATAATTCTCTCCATTTTCTCTTTACTAATTTTAGGCCTGGAAAACGACATAAGCCAATTGGAAACAAAGAAATACCACCCTTGCTTGAAAGTGTGAATGAAACTTCCAGAAAATATAAAAATAAACAAAAAGGTAAAAATAAATAAATAAATAAACTTACATTTTTTGTAAGTTTTAGTTGTTTTATTTCAAGGATATATCTCACACCATCTGCCTTTTTAGACATCCAGAAAGCAGTGTTTCTAAAATATATGCCTTGGGTACCTGGGTAGCTCTGTTGGTTAAGCATCTACCCTTGGCTCAGGTCACGATCCCAGGGTCCTGGGATCCAGTGCTGCATTGGGCCCTCTGCTCAACAAGGAACCTGCTTCTCCCTCATTCTCTGCCTGCCACTCTCCCTGTATATGCTGCCTCTGTTGAGTAAATAAATAAAATTCTTAAGAAAATAAAGTAAAATAAAATAAAATATGTACTTTCTATCAATAAATTTGCCAGTCCTTCAGAATTGCTGAGTCCTCCTGCACTAGGCCCTAAGAGAGACTATATGCAAGAAATAAAATTGAACTGAATGTATTGTCTACCCTCAGCAAGGCTCCAAGTCTGGTTGGTGAGTAAAGTCAGGCTCACAGAGCACAGTGAACACAGGCGAGTGAACATGATTGAGGTGTTGTGCAAGAGCTCGGAGGACAAGAAACAGAGAGGAGCTAGAACAGGCAGAGGGAGCTGGGCTTGGACCTGGGTTAGAGACCCAGAAGAGGACTTGGGAAGCAGAAAAGAAAGTTTGTTACATTTGGCATGGAAAAGACACCAAAAAGCCAAGACACAGAAAAGGGGCGTGGGGATATGTGCTTGAATCCAATAGAAGATGCATTTATAGTAGCACTGGGAAATTAAAAGAGCTGCAGGAAGGGGTCCGGTTTGTAGAGGGCTTCTTACAGAAGATATATATTAGTTACAATCTTTTTTATCTGAACCCCAACTTATATTTGTTTAAGAAAAAAAAGAGAGAGAGAGAGAGAGAGAGAGAAGAAAAAAGGAAAAGGAAACAGAAAAAGGGAGGAAAGGAGGGAGGGAGACAATAAAGTAACTTATTAGTGTCTCTATCTTCACATCCCTGGATCCAGGTGTTCACAGGTAAAGTCCTCAGAAATATCCTTCTGCAATTTCAGCTGTATTCTCCTCTATATTAAATTCATCTCTACATGGTGGCAAATGGTTACCAGCACTCCACATTTCCATTTTATCAACTCAGCAGTCACAACGGAAAGGAAGCTTCTCCTCTGTAATGACCCTAGCAAATTATTCCACGAGTGCCTCCATGACACATAGATTTGTACCATGGGTCACTCTCTTCACCAGTTACTGCAGCCAGAGGGATGTAGTGCTTTGCTTGGCCTGCTCGCAGTGTGCACTCCTGGACCCCAGGAGGGAGCCTGCTATGCCCAGACCACTTGAATTGTGTGTCAGGAAAGAGAAGCGATGGTTCTCCAAAAAAAAAAAAAAACACCAAAACTAGGAAGCCATTATGTAAAAGGAAATGGGTGCAGGGCAGGAAACTCTAAAGGAAAGCAACCTTAGAAAACTGAGCAGAGGGCAGCTTATGAAGTAGACCTCAGTAAACAATAGCTAGAATTCAGTGGAAGCAATTCAGAGATAACAGGGAGGAGAACAAGCTGGACAGGAGCACACAAGAGCTTTGAAGCATGGAGTCAGGCAACTGACTCCATCGAGCAATGCAAGACGAACCCCAATACTCTGAGATCAGTGGACATTGCTTTTCTCTTCTTCTTCTCAGTGCTGTCCATTATCGTAGTCACTAGCCATACATGGCTACTTAAATTAAAATTAAATAAAATTAAAAATTCAGTTCTCACTTGCACTATCCACATTTCAAGTGCTCAATAACCACATGTGACTTAGAACTACCATATGATAAAGCACAGAATAGAATACTTTCAGCACTGCAGAAAGTTCTATTAGGTAGCGCTGGATTAAACTATCACTTCCATCACTTCAGTTAATTTTCCCAAGAAACATATGTGCTGATATCACACTTTTCTGTTGTTGTTCAATTTAAAATAATGAGAAAATGAGAGTAGAATTATTCTGTTAATGATAGAGCCAATATAGAATCTCCAACAAGAGGCTTAAGCTCAAACCTGAAATTCAATTAAAAATGTTGATTATCTATCCATTGCTCCACCTAGCCCCCTGCGTGCTCTCTTTTCCTTTTCCTCTAAGCATGTCTTGTCAAGTTGGAAAATAAGTTGTGATTATTGGAAGCCAGTCAGGCTGAATAACAGACACCAATTAAGTATCTACTGAAAGGAGAGAAGAATATGTTGGTTAGTTCTGGCTTTGGAGCTCCATGGCCCTCAACTGGTATTATGCAGATCTCCAGCAGGGTTTTAGGAAACAATTCTCCAATTGCTTCTGTCAGTGACCCATCATGCTCCCTGGATGGCCCTGAGAGCATGCTGGGAAACCTGGAATTCTGGGACTGAATATTCCTGTTCCTGAGAACAAATAATTACAATGGCCACCTCCCCAGATGGCACCATTGGCTTCCTATCTTAAGGGAAATGTCATGCTACGTAAAGGATGCCCTTTGGGTTTTATGAACGTAGTGGAGAGGATTTTGGAGTGAGTCTGAGTGTCCAGCAGGAGAGAAAAAGAGGGCAATGGGATGGCAACCATCATTTACTGAGCTCCTGCTATGGGCAGACTCTATGCCAGAGACATGACAACTAAGGTCTTTAATCTAAGTACCAGATACATGCAGGGATTATCTAGGGATGTCAGGAAGGGGTCATGCCCAATGGTACTGACAACAAAACTGAGACTCAGCGAGGTCAAGCAATTGTATGAACATTTCAAATTTATCATTAATTGACAAAGTGGCTGATACCAGTTTCAAATTCCTCACCACCTTTCACTCTGCAGTATTTGCTGTAAGATGATCAAGCCTGGCCCTTTTGTTAGGACCACCTTCTCCACTTACTCAGAAGTCCACACAGACTCCAGCTGGTAATGCACAGATTAGAAGTTTGTTACCTTTGCCTGGGGCATATAGGTAAGGATCTTGACCCCGTTCTTGTTCCCATGTATTCATTGAGTCATTTTCTTCCAACAAACAGTTATGAAGAATCTATTATGCATCAGGTGTTGGGGATATAGAACTGAGTAAATAAATCATGGACTCTGCCTTCAAATAGCTCATGATATCTTGTGCTGTATAGATATTTCAGTCAACTATGACAAAGCAGAGAGGCAGGTGTAATGATAGAAGGAAACACAGGATTCTGTGCAGCAGTGTCCCAAGGGTGGAAGGAGCAGGAAGGAGAAGGGAGAGGGAGGAACAGCCAGGAGCAGGCAATGGAGGGATGAAATTAAAAATAACAATAAACTTGAGGCATCTGAGTGGCTCAGTCAGTTAAGCATCCAACTCTTGGTTTCAGCTCCTTTCTTTACCTCATTTCCATTATTTTGGCTTTTTCCTACCTTATTTCTATACCATTTATCAAAATTTTGTTTGAATCTATTTCACTTAGTATTTTGTAATTTAGTCTTCATTTCTGAAATAATTTTAATTGTTTTTTGCACCCCCCCCCTGCTTTTTTTTTTTTTTTTGGTTCAACAAACTATCTTTTCAATTTTTCCCCTGCTTTTTAAAATCTCTTTCCATTTTTTGTTTTTTGAATTTCTGATTCAAGGCGATTTGTTATATTCCCAAATGCTTGCCATGACTTAATTTTGCAATGTTGTCTTGTAGGGTTTTTTTCTTCATGACTTTTTTTCTTTTTCTTTCTTTCTTTTTATTTTCTTTTTTCAAGGACAATTTTCATCAACTGAAGTTTGTTGACTTTTGTTTCCTGATTTTTTAAAATAGCTTTGAATAGACTTTTTAAGTGTCTTCCCTTGATTATCAAATATATATATATATATATATATATATATATATATATTTGTATTTAGAACATTTCTAATTTAGCATTGCCCTCTTCTGCCAGTATAGCAAAGTCCAATTCCTTAGAAGAGAGAGAGTGTGTGTGTGTGTGTGTGTGTACACATGATGTGGGGAGATGTTCTGTGTCCATTATTCATTGGGTTTTGGCTTGTTTGTTGTCTGGAACAACCTTAAAATTTTCTATTTGGCTTCTTTTCTCTTTCACCATTCAGTTGTGAAGAGGGTCCTCTCCCTTCCTTTTGGCATCTTCTCCCTGAAGTTATGTCTTTCAAAAACTAGCATTTCAAGTCAGGTGCACTTTTAAGCACCTTTTTTTGACATCAATAATAAGATCTATCAATAAATATTTTTAGTATTTTCACACATACAGTGAACTTTGTCTTTCTGTCTATGGTTTTAGAACAATTTATGCCCAGCTTTCGTTCCCATCTTCTCTTTTATAGTTTTTCTCAAATTACCTTTGCTTATCATAAACAGATTATGGTGAGAATCTGAGTGGGAGCTCACTGAAATTTGGTAATTTTTACTTCTGTAATTATCCTGAAGTTTACTAATTATCTGTGTGCTAGTTATACTGAGATTGTGAGTTTTGTGTAGTTTTATTTTTCTTCTTGATGTTCTGTATTATTTTTACAGGTTATATGGCTTGTGTAGCTCTAGGTAGCAGCTATTATTTTCAACTACCCAGAAGCTCCCCATGTAATATTGTATAGCAACACTACAATTTTATTATCTAAGACAAAAATCTTGAGGCAGTTTGAGCAATATACCCCAAATCATGCACCTGGCAACTGACAGAAGCTGAGAACAATAGAGTATAGTGATAACAGCCCAAACTGTAGGATAAAATAAATCTGATTTTAAGTACTGGCATTCTAGCTGTGTGATCATCTACAATTTATTTAACTGCTCTAAACCATCCATACCCGCATTAAACAAATGGAGATTATAGTACTTACTCTTTGGTTCTTCAGTGCAACCTAAAAGAGACAACTTTTTAAAGTCTCGAATATAATACAACTCAATAGATATAAATGAAAGTCTCTTTTCCCAAAAATGTTCTCTTTACAACTTTTTTTCCCCCCAGAGTTCTACAATATCCTCTGCCAGTCCTGTCAGAAAGAATTTTGACCAACCCAATCTTGACTCGCTCCAGGCAAGAGTCAAGTTCAACCTAGCATGTGAGTATGAAACATGGCTCTCATATTTTTAAAACATCAAAAGTAATATGTCAGATTCAGAAAGGAATTTCAGAATGGTCTACTCTCCCATTGGATGCTTCAACTGCTCCACAAGATCCCAGCAACTGATTATTCATTTCATTTTTTTCATTTTGTGAATCTCCAATTGCAAATTAAAATAATCACTATTTCCTCAACAGCCTATTTTTTCTTACATTAAACTGACATCTTCCTCCCTTCAACCTTCATTCACTTGATCCAGTCTTGCCAACTAAAAGTCATTGTAATAATTTTACTTCTCAGTGATCCAAGGACCTCCAAAATATATCTGGATCACTGGAGGTGTTATTTGAAACCAAGCACTCCATTAAGCCTTTCTCCCAAGACTGTGAAGCCTTCATTGTTTTGGTGATTGGTTCTGCTCTATTTGCAGAAATAAGTGGACTTCTGCATGATTGTCCCTAGGATAGATTATAGGATGAGGATGTTTTCCCCTGTTTACTAAGTGTACCAGACCCCTCTAAGAAATGTCCACTTTGGATCTTCTCTGGAGTTCTGACCTTCCATATGGCACAGCATCTGTGGCAGTGGTTTCTTTTTAAGGATGCTAGAGTACATTATCTAGTTATAGGATATAGACGTGTGCCAGGGCTCAGGACCAGTAATGAACACTATTTTTTTTCTCTAATGTTTTCTTTTATTAGACTTTTTTTTGAGATAGGTTTTCTTACTCTTGCTCTCATTCTCCCCATCCCTGGCAGCATTTTATTCTATTTGATTGAGTAGGTCAGTTATATAAACTGATGAGTTGCACAGAAACCTGACACAAACATAAAGGCAGCTTTCATCAAGCAACTTTTATAATGGCCCCAAGTTTGAGATATAGTTCCAAGTGGATATCATGGAACCCCGTTATAGTAGTAAACATAGTAGTAAACATGACTATGGGACTAAAAATAGCAGAATATTGTCTCGTTGAGTTGTTACTTTGTAGACCTCCCTTACCCATCATGATTTCACCACTTCACCACTTCAGGCCCCATGTCATACTTTCTTCATCTAGACAACACAATCACCAAACTCATAAAGCTTCTGATATTCTAACTTCCCCAAACCAGTGATTATCATTCACAAAACTGTGGTATTGATAATAGCAATAGTAATAATAATAATGATAGATCGGTTTTAGTGAGTACTGTGTGTCTACTGGGTTAAATGCTTTGTATTCATTATTTAATTTGATCACCACAAAAGTCCTGTAAGTATTCCATAGAGTTGCCTTTTCCTAAATTTACTTTAAAATATCTCTCTCTTCACCAAGCTTTTTGAAAGAGTCTCTACTTCATGACTTTCTTTTGCAGCCAATTGGTATTTGGCGCCCGCCCTCACCATTCTCTTAAAAACTCATCACCAAGAATCATTTTATGGACCAATTATTATCCTGTTGGACATTTCTTGAAGACTAATGTTGTTGACCACTGCCTTGTTCATGCAATTTTCTAACAAGTATTATTATCCCCATTTTACAGATGAAGAAATCAAGGCTTCCATGTGTTGAATAATTTGCCCAAGGTCATACAACTCGCAAGTCAAAGAGCCAGATTTTATAAAGAGTTCAAGTCCTTTGCCTCTCTAGACAATCCCATATCTCAAAATTTAAACCACATACTTCCTTAACCAACTTCAATCCAAAGATATTCACTTCATTTCTGTGGCTCTTCTTTAAGATTGAGGTTTCAGGATCATAAACTAAAATTATGACTTTTTACTCACAACAGTCTTTAGGTAACCATACTTCCTTGAATGATGGTAATCTCTCCAAGTCCCTCAATCTTCTTTTCCCTGATCTCAGTGCTCTATTTTCCCTATTTACCCAGCACCAGATACAGAGTCAACCGATCTCTCTATTTCTGAATAGTTGCCTTCTGCTGAGAAAGGATATCATTTCAGCAACATCTTCAGTGCTCTTACAATTAATATTCCTATCCATTCCCTTTTACTCTGTCCCTAAGCCCAACACTCCACTTCTGCCCATTTACTTTCAACAGATGATGAAGTCTTTTACTTCTTCAATATAATAGAGGCCACAGAAGTATGAAACAAGCATATTTATCTCACTTCTTTCTCCAAAATTATTTTTATTCATCTTCTTCTTCCTACACCTACACCTCAAAATTAGCTGCATGTTAGAATCCCATCAGAAAATTATAAAATTCCCAATACCCAAGCAGAACTTTAGACCAAATAATCCAGCATCTCCTGGAGGTAGGATCTAGACATCGATATATTTTTAAAGCACCTCAGTGGATTCCAATAAACAGTCAAATTTGTGGGCCACTGCTCTAATTTCAAATACTCTTATAGGAATGTCCCAAACCAGCATGATTATAAGGGTCAATTGTAATGTTTATTATACACTGAAATCCCCTGATCCCTCTGGTGTATCTTCTAAATCTACCAATTTAGAAGTTCTGAATTGGGGACCAGGAACATTTTTCACAAATACTCACAGATAATTCTTGTTTATAGGGTAAACTTTTCTGTATTTTCTGTATTTCCTCCTTGATATATTCATTCTCTATCAGCTTTTCATTTGAGCTCAAATATCTTTAAGTATTTTTCATTCTTGATCATCTTCCTTCTGCTATATATCTTCGTAAAATTACAAACATACCTCTCATCTCTTTTTATCATCAAAAGTCTTGACAGTGCCTCCCATTCAGTTTTCACCCAAGGATAATCTGACTTCTTTCCACACTGCTTTTCTAACTCAGGATTGCCAAGAATTACCCCAAAGGCTTTTCTGTTCTGTTTGGCTTTGAACTAAATTCATGTCCTTGTAGCATTTGCCATTAGCCATCCCCCTATTCCAGAAATACTATTCTCCCTTGATTTTTCTCCTACTTCCTTGACCAGTCTTCCCCTGTCTTTTTTTAGTGATTCAGCCCTCTATGTCCTCCCCATTAGTATTTTTTATAGAATTCTATTTTTTCACTGTTCTTCTCAGCCACAGTCTCTTTGGGTGTTCTCATCCATTCTCTGGGCTTCAAACCATAGCTACGTATGGATTAGTTTCAAAGTTATATGTCCAAAAATGCAAAAAGAGAGGAGGACCAAGATGGCAGAGGAGTCGGAGATCTAAACCTCATCAGATCCCAGGAGTTCAGCTAGATAGTTATTAAACCATTCTGAACACCTATAAACTCAACAGGAGATCAAAGAGAAGAAGAGTAGCAATTCCAGGGACAGAAAAGCAATGCCTTTCTGGAAGGTAGAACATGCAAAGTGAATCCAAGGTGATATACATGAAGAGAAACCGAGGGGGGAAGGGACAGCTCCAGCAAGCAGTAGAGCAGCCAAACACAAAATCAGAACTTTTAGAAGTCTGCTCCATGGAGGGACATTGCTCCAGAGGCTAACAAAGGAATGGAACCCTTGGGGGGACAGTGTGATCTCAGGTCTCTCAGGGTCACAGAAAGACTGAGGGTGTCTGAGTGTGGCAGAGCTGCCAGGTATCAGAGTGGGGAAACTGGCTCCAGAGACGGAGCTGAGGAGGGGATCTCAGCTCAGGGTTAACTTAAACCATGATCCAAGGCACAGTTGGACCACTACTATTCAAGCAGGGACCTCACAAGTAGCAGACCCGGGGAGACTCACCTTCTTCCCACAAGGGAGTGCCATGGGAGTATGGCAGGAAACTGCTGGGTTTGGAGACTCCAAATGGGGCCATGTATCAGAGGTAGAAATGCTCAGTTACAGGCTGGGTGAGCTCAGAGAGTGGTCAGAGACCAGGGAGACAGTAGTGATTGAGCGCTTTTCTCCAAGGGCACATTGAGGAGTGGGACAACGAGCTCTAATCTCCTCCTGGCAGGAGATTAAGAGGCCGCCATTTTCATTCCCATCCTCTAGAGCTCTATGGAAAGTGTTCAGGGAAGAAAAACTCTGAAGCAAACCCAAGGAGATTACTTAGCCTGGCCCCTGGCAAGGGCAGTGCAATTACACCTCAGGTAAAGACAGTTGAGAATCACCACAAAAGGCCTCTCCCCCAGAAGATTAGCAGGAACATCCAACCAAGACCAAGTTCATCCATCAATGAGAACTGGGGAACTCCAGAGCTAGGGGAATGTAGCACATAGAATACATGGCTTTTTCCCCATAATCCTTTAGTTTTTCAAAGTTAATTTTTTTAAAATTTTTATTCTATTTTTAAAAAATCTTTCCTCTTTCCTATTTTAATCTTTTTAAGCTATTTTATCTTATCAATACCTTTTTAAAATTTTTCTTTAATTTTTATTGTTATAGTAATAGTCATCCTTTCCTTGTATTTAACCTTTTTTTTTGTATACATATAAGTTTTTCTTTCATTAAAATTTTGGGATTTTTTTTCCTAATAGAACATAATATACCCTAAATCTAATGTATGCCTTTGTTCTAGTCTACAGCCTGATCACATTATCTCCTCTTTCCTTTTTACTTTCTTTTTAACCAACTTCTTATTTTAATAGTTCATTTTTTAGAAGCTTTCTAAATTTTCATCTTTACAGTCATATTCCATCCCTCCATTGTGTTTACCCTTATTTGTGTGTGTGTGTGTATTTTTTTTTCTTTTTTTAAAATTTTGGGAGGCACTTTCTTCTAACAGACCAAAACATGTGCAAAATCAAGTGTGTGGAATGTGGCTTTGTTCTATTCACCAGTTTAACTAACTAACTAATTATATATATATATATATATATATATATATATATATATATATATAATTTTATTTTCTTTTTTCCCCTTTCTTCTCCCCTGGTTTCACATCTCTTCTGATTTGGTTAATGTATGTTTTTCTGGGTCATTGCTACCCTTCTAGTATTTTGTTCTCTCATTTATCTATTCTTCTCTGGATGAAGAGACAAGACAGAAAAAGTCACCTCAAAAGCACAAAAGTAACAGACCAGAAAGAAACAGAGACAATATACAATATACAGTCACCTTACAGACACTATACAGGCAATATATACAATATAAAGACAATGCACAGTCACCTTACAGGCAATACAATGGCACTAAACTAATATCTTTCAGTAATTACCCTGAATGCAAATGGGTTAAATGCCCCAATCAAAACAGGATATAAGAATGGATAAAAAAGCAAGACCCATCAATATGCTATCTGCAAGAAATTCATTTTACACCCAAAGACACCATCAGATTTAAAGTGAGGGGGTAAAAAACAAATTACCATGCTAATGGACATCAAAAAAAACTGGTGTGGTAATCCTTATACCAGGTAAATTAGATTTTAAGCCAAAAAGTATCAGAAGAGATAAGGAAGGACATTATCATATCATACTTAAAGGGTCTATCCAACAAGAAGATCTAACAATTTTAAGTATCTATGTCCCTAACATGGGAGCAGCCAACTATATAAGCAAATTAATAACAAAATCAAAGAAACACATCAACAATAATACAATAACAGTAGGGGACTTTAACACCCCCCTAACTGACATGAACAGATCATTGAAGCAAAGATCAACAAGGAAATAAAGGCCTTAAATGACACACTGGACCAGATGGACATCACAGATCTATTCAGAACATTTAATCACAAAACAACAGAATACACATTCTTCTCTAGGGCACATGGAACAGTCTCCAGAATAGATCATATCCTGGGTCACAAATAAGGTCTCAAGCAGTTCCAAAAGATTGGGATCATCACCTGCATATTTTCAGACCACAATGTTTTGAAACTAGAATTCAACCATAAGAGGAAAGTTGGAAAGAACTCAAATATATAAAGGCTAAAGACCATCTTACAGAACAAATGAATGAATGAGTTACTGAGGAAATTAAAGAAGAATTTAAAAAATTCATGGAAACAAGTGAAAATGAAAACACAGCTCTTCAAAATCTTTGGGATGCAGCAAAGGGGGTCCTGAGAGGAAAGTATATAGCACTACAAGCCTTTCTCAAGAAACAAGGAAGGTCTCAAGTACACAATCTAACCCTAAACCTACATAAGCTGGAGAAAGAATAGCAAAGGAAGCCTAAACCCAGCAGCAGAAGAGAAATAATAAGGATCAGAGCAGGAATCAATGAAATAGAAACCAAAAAAACTACTATAGAACAGATCAACAAAACTAGGAGATGGTTCTTTGAAAGAATCAGTAATACTGATAAATCCCTGGCCAGATTTATCAAAAAGAAAAGACAAAGGACCTAAATTAATAAAATCGTGAATGAAAGAGGAGAGATCACAACCAACACCAAAGAAATACAAACTATTATAAAAACATATTATGAGCAACTATACGCCAGCAAATTTGACAATCTGGAAGAAATTGATGCATTTCTAGAAACATATAAACTGCCAAAACTGAACCAGGAAGACATAGAAAACCTGAACAGACCATAACCAGTAAGGAGATTGAAGGAGTCATCAAAAATTTCCCAAGAAGAGCCCAGGGCCAGACAGCTTCCTGAGAATTCTACCAAACATGTAAAGAATTAATATCTATTGTCCTGAAACTGTTCCAAAAAAATAGGAATGGAAGAAAAACCTCCAAACTTATTTTATGAGGCCAGCATTACCTTGATCCCAAAACCAGACAAAGTCCCCATCAAAAAGGAGAATTACAGCCAATATCCTTGATGAACACAGAGGCAAAAATTCTCACCAAAATACTAACCAATAGGATCTAACAGTACATTAAAAGGATTATTCTCCACGACCAAGTGGGATTTATTCCTGGGCTGCAAGGTTGGTTCAACATCTGCAAATCAATCAATTTGATACAATACATTAATAAAGGAAAGAACAAGAAACATATGATACTCTCAATAGATGCTGAAAAAACATTTGACAAAGTATAGCATCCTTTCTTGCTCAAAACTCTTCACAGTATAGGGATTAGAGGGCACCTACCTCAGTATCATCAAAGCAATCTATGAAAAACCCACAGCAAATATCATTCTCAAAGGGGAAAAATTGGGAGTTTTTCCCCTAACATCAGGAACATGGCAGGGCTGTCAACTATCACCACTGCTATTCAACATAGTACTAGAAATCATCAACAATCAGACAATAAAAATAAATAAAAGACATTTGAATTGGTAAAGAAGTCAAACTCTCACTCTTTGCACGTGATCTGATACTTTATGTGGAAAACCCAAAAGACACCACTCCAAAACTGCTAAAACTCATACAGGAATTTAGTAAAGCATTATGGTATAAAATCAATGCACAGAAATCAGTTGCATTTCTATACACCGACAACAAGAGAGTAGAAATGGAAATCAAAGAGTTGATTCCATTTCCAATTGCACCAAACCATAAGATACCTTAGGAACAAATCTAAGAAAAGAGGCCAAGAATCTGTACTCAAAAACTATAAAGTATTCATGGAATAAATTGAGAAAGACACAAAGAAATGGAAAAATGATCCATGCTCATGGGTTGGAAGAACAAATATTGTGAAAATGTCTATGCTACCTAGAACAATCTACACATTTAACCCAATCCCTATCAAAATACCATTAACTCTTTTCAAAGAAATGGAACAAATAATCCTAAAATCTATATGGAACCGGAAAAGACCCTGAATAGCCAGAGGAATGTTGAAAAAGAAAACCAAAGTTGTCAGTATCACAATTCCAGACTTTAAGCTCTATTACAAAGCTGTCATCATCAAGACAGTATGGTGCTGGCACAAAAACAGACACGCAGAGCATCAGTGGAACAGAATAGAGAGCCCAGAATTAGAGCCTCAACTCTATGGTCAACTAATATTCGACAAAGCAGAAAAGAATGTCCACTGGGAAAAGAAAGCCTCTTCAACAAATAGTGTTGGGGAAATTGGACAGCCCCATGCAGAAGAATGAAACTGAAACATCTCCTTATACCACACATGAAAATCAACTCAAATGGGTGAAAGACCTCAATGTGAGACAAGAATCTATCAAAATCCTTGAGGAGAACACAGGCACCAAGCTCTTTGACCTCAGCCACAGCAACTTCTTCCTAGGAATATTGCCAGAGACAAGGGAAACAAGGGCAAAAATGAACTACTGGGACTTGATCAAGATCAAAAACTTTTGAACAGCAAAGGGAACAGTCAACAAAACCAAAGACAACTGATAGAATGGGAGAAGATATTTGCAAATGACATATCAGACAAAGGGCTAGTATCCAAAATGTATAAGGAACTTATCAAACTCAACACCCAAAGAACAAATAATCCAATCAAGAAATGGGCAGTCATGAATAGACATTTCTGCAAAGACATCCAAATGGCCAAGAGGAATGAAAAAGTGCTTAACATCACTCAGCACAGGGAGATACAGATCAAAACCTCAGTGAGATATCACCTCACACCAGTCAGAATGGCTAAAATTAACCAGTCAGTAAATGACAGGTGTTGGCGAGGATGCAGAGAAAGGGGAACCCTCCTACATTGTTGGTGGGAATGCAAACTGGTGCAGCCATTCTCAAAAACAGTATGGAGGTTCCTTAAAAAGTTGAAAATAGAGCTACCCTATGACCCAGCAATTACACTACTGGGTATTTACCCTAAAGATACAAATGTAATGATCTGAAGGGGCATGTACACTTGAATGTTTATAGCAACAATGTCCACAATAGTCAAACTATAGAAAGAGCCTAGATGTCCATCAACAGAAGAATGGATAAATAAGATGTGTGTGTGTGCAGGGGTGTGTGTGTGTGTGTGTATACATATATACATATATATTTATATATGAATGAAATGGAATACCATGTAGCCATCAAAAAATGAAATCTTGTCATTTGTAACAATGTGGGTGGAACTAGAGGGTATTATGCTAAGTGAAATAAGTCAATAAAAGAAAGGAAACTATCATATGCTCTCTCTGATATGAGAAATTTGAGAGGCAGGGCGGGGGCCATGGGGGGAAAGGAGGGAAAATTGAAACAAGATGGGACCAGGGAAGGAGACAAACCATAAGAGACTCTTAATCTTGGAAACAAACTGAGGGCTCCTGGAGGGGAGAAGGGGGAGGGATAGGGTGGCTGGGTTATGGACATTGGGGAGGTTATGTTCTATGGTGAGTGCTGTGAATTGTTAAGACTGATGATTCACAAACCTGTACCCCTAAAACAAATACTACATTATATGTTAATAAAAAATAATTTAAAAAATTACATGTACGGTTCTTAGCTCTACAACATTAATTTCAAAAGCCACCAGTTAATCTGTAGGTGTTTCCAATTCATCATACCCCAATGTAAACTCAGTATCACTCTGCCTATATCATCTTCTGTCTTTGTTACTTCTGTTAATATAACCTTGCTTTGAATGACCCAGCTAGAATTCTTGGAATAATTCCTGGTGTTATTGATTGTATCTGAGTTTATATGAGGCCATATATTATTAAATCTCCTCACAGTGGCACCACATGAAACTGAGGAATGATCTCCCATGTACCTCACATGACCAATTTGCCCCAACCATATTTCCAGGTCTGTATTCTGACCTCCACCAACTTTCATGAGCTTCTCACCTCAGTGATCCAATGCCTCACTCTTACCTTTGGATCATCTTCCACACTTGGCTTTTACAGACTGTTTCCATGGTGATATTCTTGGCTATCCTCTTAGACTACATTTCTCCCTTGGCTGTGCTGTCTTAGTTGGCCCTGTGCAAATTTTTCTCAAAGTCCTACACTCCCCCAAGACCAACTTTCTTGGAACTGATGCCAAGGTAACCCTTTAGCCATATATGTCCTATGCATAAGAGCAGGAGCTTGATAGATTATATTTATGAAACATTTCTCACATCTTTGTTCTTCTCTGTATTCCCTGATCAATCTTAACCCAGGATTTTATTCTTTTTGCCTGGAACTATTATAATAGTCTCTGGCTAGTCTTTCCTTGTCTCCAAACAGCCATCTGATTGCATTATTCTTCTGCTTAAAATCATTAACTGCTTCTTATTGCCTATAGATGAAAAAAAATATGAATTCCTTAGCTTGCCATACAAATCCATTCCCCTGGTCCACATGTACCTTTCTAGTCCTTTCTGCAACAAGTTTGTCCCCTAAAGTTTCCTCCTCTGGTCCTTGGCTCTCTCATTTCACCTGTAATATCTATTTCTAGAGATCTCTCTTTCTTACACACACACACACACACACACACACACACACTACACTCTGGATACACTCAATCTATAATGTCTTTACCCACTTTGCCCACTTAAAGCTTCTTGAATGTGTAGCCCCAAAGTCTCCTGTTTTCTGTCATTTTTTTCTGAACTTTTTGCCCTAGGAAGAATTTATTACTTTCATCTGTGTTATTTATTTATTTATTTATTTTATTATATTTTATTGATTTTATTGTATATCCGTATATACTTTATATACAGATATCAAGAGATAGCATGAACAGGAGGAGAGGGAGAAGCAGGCTCCCCACTGAGCAGGGAGCCCAATGTGGGGCTCGATCCCAGGACCCCGGGATTATAATTTGAGTCGAAGGCAGACGCCCAACTGACTGAGCCACCCAGGCACCCTCATCTGTGTTTTTTAATTACAGCACCTAATAGATTGTATTATAGTCATGCACACAAATAGTGATCTTCTCCATTATACTGCAAAGTTTTCAAAGGCAAGGACTGGCTGGTTCCCTTTTTTCCTCTAACAGCTAGCATTGTGCCTGACAAATACAAAGCACTCCATGTTTAGTTGGGTGCATGGAATTGCTACAATCTTTTTGATCAGGGGTCTACAAACTGCAGCTAGCGGACCAAATCCGGTTCACAGTCTGTTATTATAAACAAAGGTTTTCTTGGAACACAACCACACCTGCGAATTTATATATTTCCTATGACTCTTTTCATGCTATAATGGTAGAGTTCAGTAGTAGCAACAGGGATGATAAGGTCTGTGAAGTCTAAAATATTTACTATTTGACCTTTACAGAAAAGGATTTGATGACTCCTGCTTCTGGTCACTGAAGAGTGTTCTTAGTAAATGTTAAATGCAATTGTATATAAAAAATAAAATTTTTATCTTTGATATCATTGTTCCAATTTGTTTTAATTTGTTCATGTTGGAGCCTATGCATTTAACTGCATCAAGGGTAGAATGTTCCAGTAAGTGAGAAAAAAATATTTCTGTCCAAGAATCTCTCAAGCTTCTCATTTCCTTCTTTGAGAGTTCTTTTCTCCTGCCATGAGACCCTTCTCTTATTTTGCTGAACCATTGGATGGTTTGGAAAAAAATTACTCTGGAATCATAGGCTTAGAAGATTTAAAATAAGGCAAAATACTTCTCCTGGGAAATATATTAAAAACTCTGTGTATTTATGGCTTTCCCTAGCCTAGATTCATCAGTCTAAAGTAATCAGCCAACGCCACTGGGAAGAGTAGGCTTCCCGGCTGGTGCAGGAAGAGACATATTCCATGAAAGCCTTGTGTCCTTACACGTTGCTTTGGCAGGGTGTTAATGGGATTACCCACGCTTCATTTGGAGAAGGCTTGGCCCAGAATATATATCTGGATTGTACCTGAATACCAAAGGGGAGCTTCCTACATCATACACATCCCTGAGCCCTTGCATAGATGTTAAAACCTTGGGTGCCTTTGTTGTGGTCCTTAATTCTGTTAATCGCCCTAGGTAAAGATTAGCTGCTCTTGTCAATTTAATTCAGCTTCAAACAAAGCAACAAGGTCACTATTTTTTCCCCTTCTCTCTCTCCCTCTCTCTCCCTCTCTCTCTCTTTGCCAGCAAACAGGATTGAGTTGTCATGTAGCTCTAATAGGCAGCGCGGGGAATCGTTAGCCCACCTCAACGCCCTGACTGATGGGCACTTCACTTCAATCATCTGCCTGAGCAGGAGTGGCCCAGTACTATTGACACTGTGTCAGCTGCGAGAGAAGATGCCTTAATCGGCCTCGACACCCTCTGCATTGATTTGACAAGTTGCCGTAATGACCTTCTTGTTTTTCTGAAGGATTACTGTTTACTCGGGAGGTGCTGCTGACTAAATATACTGCATCGTCATGGAAACGCTGATGGTGGAGGCTACCTCCCCAGCAGGCCGGGCCAGGGGCGGGGGGTGCGGGGGAGGGTGACATTGATAGCAGACCGAATATGTCCATGATTTGGTCTGTCCCAATAGTGCTAATCCCAGCCCTACTAATTGGACCCACTCTTTAGAGCTAACCAGAATTAGGAACCAGACTTGTCAGGTCCCCTATAAAAGACAGTTTGCTTCCAAACTCATTATTTTTCCAAAATTCATGTTTGAGGTTTCCCTTCAGTGAGAAGGCACTGTTTGCTGCGACCACCTCCTGAGTGCACCTGGAACTTGTTACTGTTTGCATTTTATTGAAGGAGGCTGCCTCTTCCTGGACAGACACACCCTTGCACTAGAAGAAGGGGTAAGAAATGGATACAAAAAAACAATAATTTGAGCACCTGCCATGTACCTGGCAGTAGGTTACCTCTGTTATGTTTATAAACAAGAGTTGCTCTGTAAATGTTAGCTATTATTATCCTATTTCCTTGATTCCAAGGGACAAGGTTTGCCCATCCTAACATTCTGAAGTCAGAATAGTTGTGACATAGTTGGAAGAAAACATTCCATTGACACCTTCTGGTGAGAACAAAAAACAACAGCATCAAAGTATCCTAGAGTCAATACTGCATATTTTTGCAATGAGTGTTTTATATGGATTACTTGTCTGAACCCTTAAACAATCTTAACACAATTATACATTGCATTTAGCTGCAAGTAACAGAGACTTGACTACAGAGGACTAGGCACAACAGGATTTGTTTTTCTCTCAAACAACAAAAAATCTAAAAGTAAGAGATTGCTGGCCTTCTTTAAGCAACCTGAGGATGTCAAGACCACGGTCTCAGCAATTCTTTTTCTTTCCTCATGCCCCCCCCCCCATAGCTGCTGAAGCTGAAGACGTCACATCCTAATTGCAGATAGAAAGAAGAAATTAGGGGCCCTTGGGTGGCTCAGTAGGTTAAGCATCTGCCTTTGGCTCAGGTCATGATCTCAGGGTCCTGGAATCCAGCCCCTAGTCGAGTTCCTTGCTCAGCCGAGAGCCTGCTTCTCCCTCTCCAGCTCCCTCTGCGTGTGCTCTCTCTTTCTCTCAAATAAATAAAAATAAAATCTTTTTAAAAAAAGAAAGAGAGAAATAAAAGCAAAAGTGAATCAGTTGCATCAGCCCCCTTCATAAGGATTCCCCTATGTCACTCTTAAAAACTTCCATTTTTCTTGACTACACCCATATGCAAGGAAGGCTGGGTCTTTTTAAAATCATGGCATATTGGGGCGCCTGGGTGGCTCAGTGGGTTAAGCCGCTGCCTTCGGCTCAGGTCATGATCTCAGGGTCCTGGGATCGAGTCCCGCATCAGGCTCTCTGCTCAGCAGGAAGCCTGCTTCCTCCTCTCTCTCTCTCTGCCTGTCTCTCTGCCTACTTGTGACCTCTCTCTGTCAAATAAATAAATAAAATCTTAAAAAAAAAAAAAATCATGGCATATTGCCACCTTTACCAAAACTGGAATTATGTTACTAAGGAAGAAGAGCAGAATGGGTATGGAGGGGGTCTCTCACTTATCCTATGAGTATGGTATTATTGTATGTTCACTGTACATGAAACTGAAGCTTAAAGAGATTAAGTGATTGAAGCCTCACACCTGTCTCATAAAATAAATATTCTTATTCCCATATTACAGATAAAGGATAAACCAAGCTTATGGAAATCAGGTAATTTTCTCTCATTGTCTTATGTCTAATTTACCCTAGAATTTTAATACCAGATACTACAACGCAAGTCATTCTAGAGAAGGCTTATGTTTGAAGACAAGATAATATGTGGAGGAACGGGCTAGGAAACGATTGAGAGTATGTTTTTCTTCTTCTTCCAGGGATCCAGCCAGTGGTCATGGGTAGAACCCATCTTCACAGATGTCTGTGATTTGTTTGATGTTTATCAAGCGTGCACAGAATGTCTGGCTGCTTTTCCAAGAATCTTGGATGGAGACCATCTGTCCATCTTTTACTGCCTACTTTAAGGCTTATTGGCCATGCAAGTGTTTTATCTCTTGGGCTTTTGTTGACTCCTGCTTTCTCTGGGAAAATTCTGAGCAACTGCAGCTGTGATGTAGAGGATGGGAAAAAAATGGGATTCCCAAATTCACTTGGGAAAAATGTAGTTGAGGACTGGGGAAAGTGTATTGGATTGGAAAGTCCTAAGTGTAGTAAGATTGGGAGAGATGATTAACTGAGGTAATCTGAGTCAAGGTGCCTAGGTAGGTAAGGTGGAGAGGTGGTTTCTATTTCTGATTCCCATTTTCTGTGGAAGCAGCTCTCCCCACACTCTCTTTCATCACCCAAATACCATTCCATGTGGTTATGATGAGGCAGTTAATCATGGAACCCCATTTAACCTCCTGGCCCTAAGCTGGGCTCAAGTCAAGGCTAGACCCAAAGTGTGAAGAGATCCAATGATTGTCCTAGTGATTTAGTGTGTGGCCCAAGTAGGGCCAGTCAGAAACCTCCCTGAGATTATGCATATTGGCACTGAAAAAGTGGCTTTCTTTCTCTTCCATCATGACTCATTAGGGTAAAGACCTGAGGATGCTAAACACCATATTTCTCACTACCTGGAAAGAACTTCTCTGAGAATGACACGATCATACAGTGGAAAAGTGAATCCAGACAAGGCAAGATAGCCAGAAAACCCTGACAACATCATCTGAGCACGTGGATCTAGCAATGCCTAAAGCTATATATCCTGCAACCCATTTCAAATTAGGTGAAACAAAGTCACAGCAACCAAACAACAAGGAAATCCACTGTCTGATGTAACTGGAAACTCTATCACCTTTGATAAAAATGATTCTGACTAATAGTGTAGGAATGAAACACCACTGCTGAATAAGCCCAAAGCAAAGCCAACTAAAAAGTGTAAAGGAATATCAACAAGGTGGTTGGTTATTCAACGTTCTATGGAGAACAAGTAAGGAATGGGTTGAGAAGGATGGTTCAAAATTGAGTTTGTGAGAAAGGAAGATGAGATACAACTTTCCTTTATGTGGTGACTGTATACACACAGAGGCACACATATACACATATTACATACACATATACATACATACATAAATATATACATACACATATATAGCCATATATGCACACACATATATACATACACATATATACACACATGCACATACATGCATAGGGGTAGACATACACTGTATTATCTCAAGGATGTATGTGTGCATGTATGTGTGTACTGTTATTTTTTCAGATCTATTGACATGCTGTTGTGATTGAATTAGGAGTGCTTGGAGACAAATTTGAATTTTCTGAACGATCCTTTTTATCATTTTCTAAAGCAACAAATATGGAGAGAAGATTCACACTACATCACAAAAAGGTCAATGAATGTTTTTTGTTTTTGGTTTTTTGTTTGTTTTGGTTTGGTTTGGTTTTGGTTTTTGCTATGGTCTGGTGGCTAACTGAGAACTCTCCCCACCTCTTTCTCCCAGCAAAGCCTCAGACACACAAAAGCTGATTCTGTATCCCTGGTTTGCAAAGCTGCTTCTTTAACTTTTTCCTTTAATGACTTCAAAAATTCAATAATAACTATGCATATTGGAGCAGAATCAGTTGTGTCATCCTTGTTTAAGTTTTTCACTATAAAAATCATGTATTTATAAATATTTTCATGGGAGGACACATGCATATTTCATATGCCATCCTAGATGTGCTTCTTACCCAGGTTGTCAAGAAGCGAAATATAGGCATATATGAAATGTTCAACTAGATCATAGATGACTTAGTCAAATAAATACTAAGATGACAGACACTAACAGTGATTCACTGTAAAATTGCTAATAGACTGTACATTGTCTGTTATGCCCGCATTGTGTTTCCACTGAGTCAAATTAAAGGGTGAGGAAAGTTAGATTTGTGTGTCATTCTAAATTGAAACATGCTTCAATATGCTACTTGAGCATAATAAAAGAATACCTATATACCACCGTATGTTGGCATGGTAATGTATTAAGCCAAGATAAATGGGGCAGTCATCTGAAGCAGAAACTAATGATAGCCAAATCAGCAGTTAACAAGCTGGGAGCCTGACATCTATCAGGTTTTGAGAGAGAGAAAAAACATCATCAGTCCTTCTCATCAACATCTGATGAGGGTAAAAAGAAAGTTCATGGGCTCTTGCTATCTGATTTCTAAAAAGAAGAGTCACTTTTTGAATGGGCAGAGAAAGCAACAGTAGGAGGATTAGAACTCCCTATTCACACTCCTCCTCCTGCCTCTGCTACCCGCCCCCCCAACAATCACATCGTCCCAGGATAACTGCCAGATGCCTTAAGGTACTCAGGGAAATATACCTGGGCAAAAAAGAAAATTCAAATAGCAATTCATGTTTCAGAACTTAGGTGATTTTTTTTTCCCTAGGTATGTTTGGGGGTGTTTGATTGTTTGTTTGTTTGCTTGCTTTATTTTGGTTTGGGTTTGGGTTTGGGGTTTCTATCTTGAGGAAAGATGTGTCCTAGTCTGCCATTCCAGACCAGAATATAATTCACTTAGGGAGCGCGGTAGTGACATCATGCTTCTTCTTGGTCCACAACCAAGTTCACTGACCCTGTAAATTCTGCCACTCCTTCTCCAACAGAAGCTAAAGCAGGTGTGCTTTTGGTGCCCCAGGGCTGCTCCTTTTATTCCCTTTTTCCATCCCTCTGCGTCTTCCATCACTCTTGGAACTCACTCTACTCCTCTTTTTCTTCATGCTGCATTTTTACTCATTCCTAATGACCCACCCACTTAAGTACTCACTCTCACATGCTATACCTAAGATGTGGCTCCTAAAGTTTCATTGTCCATTTGTGATTGGGACCATAAAGCAATTCTGGAGAGAATGTGTATGCCCACCTCTATGAGCCCTGAGGCAACTTTCATATGGACTGAAATGAACTGGTCAATGAGTATCACATTGGACCTGTCTATAGATGATTCTGGACACAGCTGTGTCTGTATGTATCTCTCATAGTCCAGTGGTCATAATATGCACCACCTCTATGAAGGGGAAGACATTTTGTCAGGGAATGGTAAGAGACCCCTCTACTCCCCAAGTCTCAGCCCCAGCAATTGATAACAAGGAGATACCCCATTAAACTCCTCTCTATAACTGCATTTATGAGGACTGTGATAGTAATAAATTATCTTTCCTGAATTCACATTTGCACATGAATAGGAGTCTCAGGTGATCCCACTGATTAATAAGAAAGCTACACTAGTGGGATTTGGAACCCCTTGAGTAGCCAGTGGGATCTCCTAGTTCTCAAAACCATTTGCAGAAGCAGTCACCTATGCCATTGCTATAAAGGGCTGGGTTTTATCATGGAGAAAGGCATGTCATGGACTTATGCATGTTTATTATTCCCATGCAGCAAAAGAAACATGAGGTCAATGCAACCCGGAATGAATTTTCCAAGACAACATGGAGGAAGGCCAGATAAGTGATTGGAAATCCAACTTGCCTTTCATATCAAAAGACGGTTTTACTTTTTGGAAACAACGACCCTGTGTGGTGGTTCTGCAGAATTTTTCATGGGGAATAATCTTCTCAACTGGGTGAGAGCTGCATTAAATTTGCCTGGGTCCTCAGCGTCACCTCCTTTCATTCAAAACACTTCTGGGTTCTGGCCGTTAACTCTGTTTCCCAAAGTGGCATCTGCCTGTTGCCTCCAGGCCTATGGACAATCTCTCCTCCTGCCTCTTCACCTGCAAACTTCTCAGCCAACCATAGTCTAGGTCTCAGTTTCTAATCTCTCTGCTTACAACACTATCTCTAACTCAGGGGCCCTCCCAGTGAGGTCCTCAGACCAGCAACACTGACATCATGTGGGAGCATAATAAAAAGGCAGATTCTCAAGCCCTTGTCTTGCTTAACCCTTTCAGAGCATGGAGACAAATAACCAAGCAGCTATCATTGATTGTGAGGCCTCACCCCATCAGTCTTCATTGCAGAGAGTCCTTCATTGCAGAGAGTGTGCCTGTTCTTGCCTGTATGCTTGGTATCCAGGTGATGTTACTGTGGGGACTGACATATATAGGAGGGGCTATATAGTAGGGGCTCAATAAATACCTATTGAATGTATGATTCAACAGTGAATGAGAGGCAGAAGCATAAGGTGCTCAGCCGTCCAGGCTCTGGGGCCTCATCAGATTCTGGCTCCTCCATTCCTGACTGTACAGCCCTAGACGATTACTCAGGTTCTGTGCTTCTTGCTAGAACAGGCACAGTAATGGCCCCAATTTCATAGGCTTGGCACGTAGATCTGGTACATGAATACTGGTAAAGAACTTTGAACACTGCTTGTCATCCAGTAAGCATCCACTATTATGAGTATAAAAAAGGACTTTAACGTTCACATAATCATGTTGCAACTGGATTTCCCCAAAGGATACTGGGAATTAGAATATATATTCTATGATTCTCTTTCGTGGTACTTTTTTTTTTAAATAAAGATTTTTTATTTCTTTATTTGACAGACAAAGATCCTAAGTAGGCAGAGAGGCGGGCAGAGAGAGAGGAGGAAGCAGGCTTCCTGCTGAGCAGAGAGCCTGATATGGGGCTCGATCCCACGACCCTGGGATCATGACCTGAGCAGAAGGCAGAGGCTTAACCCACTGAGCCACCCAGGCGCCCCTTTTGGTACTTTTTGACACAGCCTCTGAAGAGCTTCTTCTGGTGATGTTGTTTTCCACCCAAGTAATGGTTTTTACAAATCTGGAGCTAGATTGAGGGGGGCAGGGATTTGCAGACCAGCCCCTCTCCTGCCCCTCTTCCCTCCCTTTCCTCCAACACTTTCTTATCTTCTCTTTTCCCTCTTTCCCCTTATTTCTTGCTAGTCCTTCTGCCCATCTCCTCTCTCTGCCACTACTTCTCTCCACTCACACGCTAAGGACTTCCTCCTTGCTCTTCCTCTCTCTTCCCGCATGCTCTGGAGTGCTCACAGCTGGTTTCAGCCAGGACTTTGAAATGCCACAAAGAGTCTGACATATCCAAGATATAAATGACTCTTAACCCTGCATCGTTTCTAGCCCAAATGAACATGCTAAGAAAGTGTTGGTGGGGGCAGGGGGGGGTGTGGCACAGGGAGGGAGGAAGAATTAGTGCAAATGAAGTCCTCAAAATGATTTTGTTCATCAAACCTGCAACCGAGCTTCTTTGCTGTGTTCAGCTCAGGGCACCTTGCTACCAAGCCTACTGCACCGCAAAGGCAGGACCGACTGCCCAAGGACTGTCTTCCGTGTTCCCAAGACCCCAGGCACCACCACCCCCCCAACAGGATGCCAGTCTCACTGGGCATGGAGAGCCGAGGAGCTCCAGGAAGGAGCTGAGGCCTTGCATCAGCAGATCCCACCCCCCCACGTGGCATGGAGGGCACCGACCATGGAAAGAGCTAGTGATCTCCTTGTGGGCATAGGCGGGCTCAGCCCTTCGTGTACCGAAGAGATGATTCTGATGACCTCAGAGATTCCCTCAAAGTGCGGGTTCTGTGACTATCTTAATTCTTGACTCCAAACTCTTGCAGGAGGGAATTGAAATGATGTTCTGGTCTAGGCCACCCCACCTAACACCTCTAACCGCAGGGGCCCTTCTCAGTGTTCGGCGTCCTCTCAGCCCCTCGACAGTCAGGCACGCCTCCTCTGGGCTCTACCTTGGCCCTGTACTCTTTTGTCCAGTCTCAACAATAAGCCAAGTTTCCTCCCTCTGAAGGGGCTAAGAATGGGGGGCGCTGCCCACCCAGGCCAGCTGATAGCGGCTTAGCGGCTCAGCTGGGGCTGCGGCTCAGCACAGGAGGGAAGTGCGAGTGAGGATAATGAACCACGCCCCTCCTTGCCTTTCTTCCTTGCCTAGAAGCCCTCTCTTCCTTCTGGGACGCAGCCTCCTCCCTTCAAAGTGAAATCAGATCCGTGCCCCTTCTCTCCCCCCGAGGCAGACAGGTAACTCCTGCCGGGGCAGGAAGAGAAAAAGGGCATTGTCTGCTTCTACCTCTGGCTCCCCTTCATTTCACTGAGCTCCCACGTTCCCTCTTCATGTCACTGAAAATGTTATTTATCGATCCTGCTGACAGCAGCAGTAAATAGAGCCCGGGCTGTTTTACATCGCTGATGAGAAGGCAGGCTCCATAACTCATCAGGCCCAATCTGATTCCACATCAGTCCTCAGCCCTTTTTTCCCTCCTCTGTATCTCATTACAGAAGCGGGAATTAATACACATGGACAGAAGAGAAATGAGTTCAGCTGCTCTTAGGGCTTTTGTGGGAAGCAAGCATCCTCAGTGGCTCCTTAAGAAAAATTGACGGATGGGTCAGTCCGGTTGCGTGTGCAGGCCCGCCCTCATCGAGGCCCATTAGCTGGGTCCTGATGATAATAGACTGTGGGGGTCACTCTGCGTCGGGGCTGGAGCCGAGACTGGGGGATTACCATAGAGACAGAGAGCCCCAACCATGCTTCTGAATCTCAGTGTACAGCTGTGGGCCAGGGTGCCCTGAACCAGAAGATAAAATGGTGCCTTTTCTTGGAATACCTATTTTACTTCAAGATTTAAGCAGTAAAATGTGTATTTATTTTAATACATATATTTTAATACACATATATTTTAATGTGGCGTTGACTCAAATGGACGTGAATTTTAATGGGAAACTTCAAAGAAATTTCCCTCTTATGATGAGCTTCTTGGAGCCCTGCTTCAGACCCTTGGTGACGGGCAATCACTTTAGCTTTGGGACTTTCGCAAATAAAACATTGGCAAAAATGAGCCAACCTCTTTATCCTACTCTTCTAAAAACACCCTACTTAAAGAGGGGCCTTGCTTTGTGGAGTGCAACCCACAACAATAGACAGTGAGTCTGTACGGAGAGACAGCATATTGAGTGGGGTCCCCCTGGATGTAAGATGGGACACCTGAGATTATTTTCCACGCCCATCCCTTTGTTGCTGGACGGAAGGCAGACACATAGCTCCCTTTCCCCTGCAAACTTGCTTTCCTCCTCTATTAAATGCAGATGGTGGCCACTGCCTGCCTGGGTCTTTGTGGGCATTAACTGAGACAATGAAGGGAACTTTGCTTGTCGATATTGTTGTACATGGGATTTTCTGCAGTACAGAATCAGCACTGATTTCTGAAGGGAGGTACTTCAACCTTGTAGGGACACGTGGAAAGAGGAAAGACGGCGCATCATAAATTGTCCCACTGTGTAAAACACAGCTGGTAGCACTGCTGAGCACCGGCTGGTTGAATGAAGACCAGACACTGGGGAATACTAAGTGGGACTAAAGATGAAACTGATCTAAGGAACTCCACGTCTAATTGAGAACGTTACACAAATGTCACCAAGGTAGGACAGCTAGCAAGCAACAGCAAGAACGTCCAGGTAGGCTGTGTGTTCAGACTTTAAAATAAAAATAAAATAAAAAAACAGATAGTCACAAGGAAGATTTATGGAGATCTAATGTATGTTTGTCCAAAGGGCTTTACGTATAGCTATCACCTCAAAACTCCTAATGTTCAAAAGTTGTCTTTATTTAAAAAAAAAAAAAGTCTTTATTTTGTACTGAAGCATTGAGGCTTAACAAGAAGAACAGGCTTACCTAAGATCTTACTATGACTATGTCTATACCCAGATTTGGGTTACTTCAAGGCCCATGACTAAGGGGCTTTCCCAGGGAGCCATGTCATGTGGGGAGCCAGTATGTGAAGGTTCCTGAGATAGCCCAATGTCCTCTGCCCCCCACCCCCTGGGCACCAGGGCTCCTAGATCCCTTACTGTGCCTCAGTTTCTGCATTTGTACAATAAAGGGATAGACTTAGATGATCTCAACTCTGGATTCTAGATATACTTGTGAAAAGGGAAATGAGGTGGATTTAACCTCATTCTTGAGAAACTTCTGGTATGATCTGAAATCTTTATTCTAAATGGAATGAAAAAGGGCATGATACCACCCTAAACCAGGTCTCATTTATCTTCCAGGAAACGATGCTTTTATTTTGGAAAAATAGATGTAGTAAAAAAAAAAAAAGAAGAAGAAGAAGAACCCTCAACTCATCCTTGCTTTAAATAAATGTTGAATATATGTGTATTATATACACATATATATATATGCCATATACATATATTTATTATATATAATATAAAATATAGATATCCATATATAATATATCTGGTATCTACATTCATAAGTCTGTGCATATGCATGCAAACCTGTATCATTATTGTAATTTTTATGAACCTGCTTTAATTTCAGTGTGACTTTCCCTCTCCTATACTCGGAGCTTGGAACTTGGAGCTCTGAGTAGGGAGACATCTGAAAATCCCAGCTTTTACTCCTTTCTTCGCCATCTTTAGAAGTTGTTGCTACTTGTTTTCCAGCTATTTCATAGTTCCTAACTTTGCTTAAAAGCATTTCTAATTCCTCACATTTAAAAGTGGATTGCAAATGAAGTTTAATACGGAATGTTTTGTACCACGAAAACTAATGCCCCGTTTTTCCCCCCTAATGAATGCCAAAATCATCACAGACTCAAGGCTCATGAATAATGTATATCATCCAATTAAGTGCAAATGCTGTTCAGTTCTTGCAACGGGTATGTGATGCCAGTTCTGGCCTTAGAATGGGCACTGGGGCTAGGGCTGGGAGAAAGGGCCAGGGAGGGTGTGTGGTGTGGGCGTGTGTGTGTGTGTGTGTGTGTGTGTGTGTATGTGTGTGTCCGTGTCTGTGTCTGTGTCTGACAGCTAAGCCCCCACCACTTGTAGCCTGCTCGTTATGCCCTGGGAGTTAAACTTCCCATGCATGAGTCCACAGAGATGTGTTTTTTCCTGACCATAAATAGAACTCATCTTAAATATCTAAATCCCCAGTCCTTACAGGATCGGAAGCTCTGGCCTGGTCACGCTGTCCTCTGCTTTTAAAACCATCAACTCTAATTGGCCAGCTGACCCGTCTACCCAGGCTGGACTGCTTCAGAAGGTCAGCTTCTGAAGGTTCTCTCTCCAAGGAAGCTACAGCTGTGATTCTGTGGGTTCCTGATGTTATTCTTTTGCCTCCTGACCAAGATGTCGTTCTTCACCAAAAGACCCTGGGAGCCTTTCTCCAGATAAATGCAGTGTGTTTCTCAATCTTCCACTGCCAGAAACACAGAGCTGTAATATAAGTCATTACTTCCCCAAACCTTGAAAAGGTGGTCATTTCACGTATCTGAACCTCAGGTTTCTGATCAGAAACAGAAGACGGTAACAACAATTGTTGTATCCCTAGGCAGGTATACAGATCTGGGTGGGGATTACCTGTCAGTCCTGAAGCTTCTTGCAAATGTTTGTAATTACCCTCTTTGCTTTGAGTACAGAGACATCCTCACTTACAGCTTCATGACCGGACATGACAAATCTCCAGGACCTGGGCTGGCCTGAGCCTGATTAATGTTGTTCATAAAAATATTCATCCATCAAGGTTTCCATTTGTAGCATTTAGTTGTGCCAAATAAGAGCCAGCCACTGGTTTCTTAGAATTACGCCATCTAATAACGAATGCTGGAGACAGAATTTTT
Source organism: Mustela putorius furo (assembly GCF_011764305.1). Classification (NCBI taxonomy): domain Eukaryota; kingdom Metazoa; phylum Chordata; class Mammalia; order Carnivora; family Mustelidae; genus Mustela; species Mustela putorius. The sequence continues at coordinate 7,490,849 of NW_025421449.1, forward strand.
TTTTTTTTTTTTTTTTTTACCCTGAAATCTCTTCTTATAACTCAGGGCTGATGAGTGCTGCCCTACATTTCTCGATGGATCCAATTTAACACCAGACGAAGCAGTGACTCAGACTAACTTAAATATCTCAAGACGAGTTTCACCTTTTCCTCTGAGGCCGTATCAGTTCAATTGCATAAGTGCAAATTTATTGAAAGTGGTTTGGTGCTTAGCTTTTCTCTATTGGCAGTAATGGAGTTTAAATTTATAGCAGGCTGATGAATTTCAGATAAGAGAACCATTACCTTACAACAACATTAAGGAAAAATATATAACTCCGATTGCTGAACCTCGAATGCGTATTGTTTGAATGAGGGGAGATGGATGAGGTGGGCTGACATTTGCAAATGCAATTCCTTTCCATCCTCACGGTGCTAGCCCGGGAGTTTGAAAGCATGGCATATTCCAGAAAGGGCTTGGGATAGTTCTGCATTACAAGTGCATTATAACAAAATAGCAGGAGTAGAATATCATCTAGAGGTGAGGGATTTTTTCTTCTCTTTAGTAATATAATTGGAGGTGTCTTTTGGCAATGCACCAAGACTGTTATAGGGCTTAGGTCGTTCATTTGGTACTTGTAATGTGCCTCTCCCATATGTTATTTTCCTTTTACTACATGGCGTTGTCTTCCCGCGGAGTGGGACTCTGGCATGGTGGAGATGAAAATGAAGGATACTCAGGATGAACGAGTAAAGCCTCAGAGAGACTGGGAGGCCCGGGCTTCTCTGTTTCCTTTAAGCTCCTGGTATAAGAAAAAAATAAGAAGAAACACTGACACAGAGTTATGAAAATCATAGTATATGTTCCAATGGTTATGCTAAACAAGTTAACTCTTTAAGTTAAAAAAAATATATATTGTGCTGGGTGCGAAGGGGGCTCAGTTGGTTAAGCATCTGACTCTTCATCTCAGCTCAGGTCATGATCTCAGGGTCATGAGTTCGAGCCTTGACCACGATGGGCATGGAGCCTACTTAAAAAACAATGTGCTATGTCTAGGATAATCACCAAATTAATAAAATGGGGGTTATGGAGACTATTTTTCCAAAATTGAGCACAAGTTTCTGGTCCTGTGATGAACCTTGTTTTTTCTCCAGTTCTGCTATGATCTTGGCAGCTGTATGAATAAGCTCACTCGGAGATACAGTTGAAGTCTAAATGTAGGATCCTTTGTGGGTTTACGTGTCACATAGCCTACCCGTAAAACCCTTACAGACAAGTCTTCCAAAAGGTGTCATTCTTGGGCAAGTTCTCCTTGGGTCTTGCCCTCCTCATAGATAAGATGCACGTGTGTCCAAGGCAGGGTAGAGGTGGGGCACGGTCAGCACTGCAACAGAACCGGTGAGACCTCAGACCCAAAGGCCTCCATCCATTTCCTCAAGAGGAGGGACCTTCCCACTGGTGGGGGAGGAAGGTAGTTTCTCCCACAGCCTCCGAGGAAGCCAGGCGCTCTTGGATGGTTCCTCTGGTTTCTTCGCTCCGTCTGAAGTCTGCAGTTGGCACCGCACAGGACCGACTAGTCACAGCCTGCCTGGAGGAAAAGAAATAAGGAAAAGGACATTCCGTTTCCCCCGTCTTCCTGAGGAGGCAGTGGCCCAGGGAGATGAAACCAGGAAGGTGGCCTCTGCCCCAGTGCTGCTGGCAGGAGAGAGACGGGTAGGATCCCATATAGGGGCCTTTCTGTGTGGCTTGCACGCTCTGTTCTAGGACACCAGAGGAAGGCCAGCACTTAAAATGCAATTAACTTCAGGAGAGAAACGTCAGTGCTCTGTAAGTAATACCAGAGGGAATTGTATGGAAAGAGTCTTTTGTTTTGCAGTTGTACACACAGCAAATTTGAAAGAAAGGGGACGGAATTCGGTTGGCTAGTTGTTTATTTGGAAAAGAACTGGCTATTAACTGAACTCAGCAAAGTTTGAATGAAATTAAATAGGCAAACAGCTTGATGTTGTGCCAGCAGTTTTCTCAGCTAACAAACAGCTCTGGGTGCAGCCCAACACTTGGAAAGGTTCATACGGTCATTTTGGTTCGAAGCAGTCAGCTATGGTCCCTGGTCATAAGAGCACAACAGAAAACACCCAGACTAATGTGGCCTTCGGTGGAAAATAGTATTGCACACACAAATTGCAGAACAGTATCCAATGTTGCACCAAGAACGTCAATTACAATTTTAATTTGGAGGCTCTGAGGCTCTATCAATAACCCTAAGTTGTTTGTTTGGTTTTTGTTACTGTAAGACAATGGTACACAATAAAATAATAAAACTAAGCGTAAGAATGATCACATTCCATTTTGATTCACAGACTCCTATAATTTTTAAAGTGAAAGAAAACGAGAGATCATTTAGTTCATTTTTTATATTTTACAGATGGAGAAACTGAGGCCCGCAGGATGATCCAAAGCGCCGTCCCTAGGGTGCCCATTCCACCTTATTCTCCCCGAGTGTCTTGGCTGACAGAAACTGACATCACAAAGCTTCAGAATTAGGAAGGACAGATTACTTTTTTCGGTCCCATTTTAATTTTTCTCCAAACTCATAAAATATCATTAGAGTGCTTTTTAATTTTTTCTGAAAAGCAGGAAATCGTAAGATTGATAAATAGTTTAATGTGAACCTGATGGCTTGATTAATTAATCACCAAGCAGAGGAACCACTACAATTCATATGTCAATTCAGACTATTTTCGGGAAATGATTTGAATCAATTGCTAATGAAATTGAGAAATTTAGGAGCCGCTTTCTGACTTCCAAATGACAGGGCTCATATTTAACTCAAGAGACATGACAGTTAATGACAACATAAAAAGTGCCATGAATTATTTTCCAGATCATGGGAAAATTACAGCATCTCTCCATTGAAACAGCTCTCAGCTCATCAGCATGAAAATAAACAGCCTTAATCACATGCTAACAAATCTTAGATGCTGTTTAAAATCTAGCTTCTTTTTGAAATAAACAAAGACCATAATCCTTAGAAATAATTGTAATATTTCATAACCTCTTCCTTAACACAGAGTGATAGATGAACCCAGTCTAACTGATAATACAGCTGAAGCCTATGGAAAAAAAAAATTGGATCATCATTCTTAGATCTAATTATTTTAAACCCTTAAAATAGGTTGAGTTGAATTTTTCTTTTCTGTTTTAATTCATAGACTGAGCTTTCTAGTCCTGTTGATGTTTAAAAGGGATCTCTTTCCATAACTTTTCATTTACATCCAAACTCTTTAATTAATTTAAAGTTTCATTCAGTTACAACAAGACAGTTATTGTGTCATAATGAAGTATCAATGAAAAGTGCACTGATCAATATTTAATCTGATTAAGGTGTATAAATGGCAATATTATTATGTAATTAACTCAAAACAGGATAAGTAATACATGCATGTTTAAATTTTTATTAATATATTTGTTAAGGATTTTTAGATCATGCTGTTTTATGGGCTTACTTGAGAGATATAAAATTAAAATGTTTGTCAAGATGCTACAGGCGCAACTATTAAATGTGGCTCTTAATCATCTTAACAGTCCTTAAGGTTCCCTTGCAGTTCTAATAGTCTCACTAAGGATGAAAGATGGTCTGCCACAAACAAGAGTCCACATGTAAAACCTTTCTGCAGTTGTCTTTTTGGTGGTGTTGTTTTGTTTTGTTTTGTTTTAAGTTTCCATGCTGCTTTGCAAGGATGATATATACTAGCGCTTGTAGATGCAAGAAAATCTGAAATACGTTAATACTTCTAAGAACATTCTTTTAAAGATCTGTATGTTACTAGAGAGAAAAATGTATTGAACAGTAAATATCACTGGATTACTCTATACGTCTCATGGGACTTTTAATTACCCAGTTTCACAAATTCCTATAATAATATAATAATTGCAACTTGGGGGGAGAACTTTAGTGGGACAGTGACCAACTCATATAAAGACCATAATCGATCCATATGACTTTCAGAGCTTCAAATACATACCATTTCAATATGGGAAAACATTTAAACAAGGGTCCTTAAGCCAAATGGAAAAGGTCACTACGTATAGACATTAACACTAGTAGTGCTATGGAATGTACATTTGCGCTGAGTAAATTAGGGTGAAGAATGTGTTCAAAGTTACAACACTGAAGCTCTTTTTTTAGGGTCACTGCTCAGAAAATTTGCAATCACTTGTGAGTCCCGAAATTCTATAAGCAAACCTAGCTCTCGAACAAGAGAACCATCTACTGGAATCTACCCATTTCATATACAAGTAGATGTGTTTAGAGACTCTCTCTTTGGTCCTTGTGGAAAACCCAAAACCCGGGGAGACTTTATCTAAATAAATATAAAGATTACATTTGGTGGAATGATGATTTTATTCCAAAGACTTCCATTGCTTCCCTCAATCCTACCATTTTATCGTGGAAGGAATATAAGAGTGACAATTTATTTTTCTCCGCCATTCCTAGTAAGTATATCTTGCCTAAATGTTGGAATGGCATTTCTATGTTTTTATCTCTGTGAATGAGGGAGTGAGGGATAACTCATACCTTATGATCCCCCATCTCTCCTATGAGTGATGATAACAACAGGGTTGAGTCATCATATATTATATACACAACATATTTTTCTTCCTCTCTCTTGAGAAGGGCTGCAAATGCTGAAGATGACAGTTATGGAAGATGAGAAAGCCATAAAAGGTGTGGGATAAGATGATCCAAAGAGAAGTAAACTTTTAAATACTTTTGTGTGACTGTGTTGGTAATGAAGCCATTGATACGTGCATGGCAAGCTAACAAGGAAGGCTGAAAACAATTTCATTCCCCTCTACATTCCCGTTTTGTGGGGGTTTTTAAACCATAATTAGAAATATCTTGAGTCTCCAGTTCCTACTTTGTTGCACATCTTTTCTAGCTAGACAGCTTTTAGGACTAAGCAGTTGTTAAGGCAAGTAAGGGAAAGATTCACAAAGCCTTTCGTTTTGTAGGCTCATGTCTGATCCCAGCTCGACAGAGGGGGCTAAGGGATCTGCAATCAGTCTTAGAGCAAGCCGGCAGCCTGCACCTGTAGATGGGTGTATGGGGAAGGCAGCTAGCCTCTTCCCATACTGTCTCCTCACAACAATGGTGAAATGAGAATAATGCAAATTTTTTAAAAATTCTGAATATCAAAGCTGATATATTAAAGGTTCTTTGCCAATAAAGGAACAAGCAATCTTTAATTTAAGGAAAAGGTAACAAAGGAAACCCGAAAAAAAAGGGGGGGGGAATTTTGGTTGGGATCAAAGAACACGGCTGGGTTATTCAGGAGATTCTCCTTATACAGCCACTTCTGATTTTGATAAATGAAAGTTTTGAGTGGTCTCTTATATTACCCTCAGCTTTTCTTTCCAAAGAAAAATGGTTCTTTCTTTTTTCTGGTATTCCGGGAGTCTGTTTTTTTTTGTTTTTTTTTTTTTTATTATTATCAGCTTTATTGAGTTACATTTAATCTACCAAAACCATGAATTTAAAACGTGCAATTCTATGGTTTTGGCAAATACAGATAGGCATGTAACAACAACAGTCAAGGTCTGGAATAATTTCCCCACCTCACAAGTATCCTCTGCCTCTTTGCTGTCAGTCCTTCTCATGCCAGCTCTAGGTGACCACTGGACTTCTTGCTGTGACTATTATTCTTTTTGCCTTTCCTAGAATTTTATTCCAGTGGAATCATACAATATGCAGTCTTTTGTATCAGGCTTCTTTCACTTATCATAATGCTTTTAGGATTCATCATGTTCTTGATTATTTTGAAACAGTATATGGTATTCCTCCAATGGACATGTCACACTATGGTTAACCCACTCACCGACCTATATACCTTTGGGTTTTTCCAGTTTTTAGCTAGCTATTAAGAACAAAGCTGATATGGGGTGCCTGGGTGGCTCAGTGGGCTAAGCCTCTGCCATCGGCTCAAGTCATGATCTCAGGGTCCTGGGATCAAGTCCCACCTTGGGCTCTCTGCTCAGCAGGGAGCCTGCATTCCCCTCTCTCTCCTCCTGCTGTTCTGCCTACTTGTGATCTCTCTGTCTAATAAATAAATTTTTAAAAAACTTTAAAAAGTTAAAAAAAATAAAGCTGATATGAATATTTTGGTACAAGTCTTTCATACATATGAAACAAACAGATACATGCTTTCATTTTCCTTGAATAAATACTCAGAAGTGGAAATGCTGGTCAAATGGTAATGGTATGTTTAACCTCATTAGAAACTGCCAATATGATTTCTTAAAGTGAGGGCATAGCTTTGTATTTACACCAGCAATGAGAGGCCTGTTTCTCATCCTCACTGACACTTAAGTTTTTGGTCTTCCATTTTAGATGTTCTATTGGATGTGTGGTAGTATTTCATCTGGTTTTAATTTCCCTTTCAGTTTTGTAAGGATACTTAGCAACTTTTCGTTCCTTCTCTCGTCACATACAACCTTTGGCGAAGCAACTATTCAAACCATTCGCTGTTTTAAAAAGTATTTTTTCTTACTATTTTATAGTAAGAGCTCTTTATTTATGGTGAATACAAGTTCTTTATCAGCTATGTTTTGTGAATTTTCTCCCAGAAGGTATTTGCTCTTTTATTTTCATAATAGCATATTTCTTAATTTTTTTAATTAAATTTATTTATTTTCAGCATAACAGTACTCATTATTTTTTCACCACACCCAGTGCTCAATGCAATCCGTGCCCTCTATAATACCCACCACCTGGTACCCCAACCTCCCACCCCCCTCACCACTTCAAACCCCTCAGATTGTTTTTCAGAGTCCATAGGGCCATCTGTACCCCAATGTTTATAGCTGTAATGGCCACGGTCACCAAACTATGGAAAGAACCAAGATGCCCTTCAACGGACGAATAGATAAGGAATATGTGGTCCATATACACTATGGAGTATTATGCCTCCATCAGAAAGGATGAATAACCATGAAAGACATATTTCTTAATTTTAATGAAGACCACGTCATCATTTTTTGTCTTGTTATGCTTCATGCTTTTTTTTTTTTTTTTTTTTTTTGGTGTCCTATCAAGAAAGCTTTGCTTAACTCAAGGCCACAAAAATGTTCTCCATTAGATTTTTCTAGATTTCCTAGATCTTGCCTAGTTTTCACTCTTTAGTCCTGTGATCCATGATGACTTATTTATTATGTATGGTGTGAGATAACAGGGGAGGTTAATTTTTTTTTGATATGAGGTCCAGTTGTTTCAGCACTTGATAAAAAGAATTTTCTTTTTCCCATTGAATTACCTGGCAGGTTTCTTGCAAATCAATTAACCATATAGGTGTGAGTCTATTTCTAGACTGTCTATTCTATTCCATTAAACTCTACATCTATCACACTATCTTAATTACTGTAGCTTAATAGAAAGTCTTGCCAATAGGTTACATACTCCAGTGATCCTCACTTTCAAAATTGTCTTGACTATTCTGGCCTTTGCATTTTCATACAATTTTGAATCAAATAATCAATTTCTTTAAATATCCCATTGAGATTTTGACTGAGACTATCATTTCATTGAATCTCAAGATTAATTTTGTAAAATTTGACATTATAGCATTATTCGGTCACCAGATGTATGAATACTGTACGATTCTCCCAGTAATAGTTGGTAACTAAAACACACAGATTGTTCTATATTTATCTCTATTTAATGCTTACAATATTGCAAATGGTATCATTTTTAATTACAGCTCCCAATACTTGATTGCTACTATATAAAAATTCAGTATTATATTGTGACATTATATTCTGCCATCTTAGTTAAATCACTCATTAGTTTGCCTACCTTCTTGTAGATTTCTTGGATTTTCTACATAAATGATCCTATTGTCTGCAAATAAGTATAGTCTTCCTCATTCCTTTTAAATCATTTTACTTTTAGTTTTTTTTCTTGCCATATTGCACTGGTTAAGATCTCCTGTACAACATTAAACAGAGATAGTGACAATAGACATCCTTGTTTATTTCCTATCGTAGGCACGAAACTTTTGGTCTTTTGGTTTTTCATCAAGTTGAGGAACTTTCCTTTCTACAGCTGTGCGAAATTTTAAATCATAAGTTAATGGAGAGGCTGAATATACTTATCCATATCATTTAGGTATCAGTTATTCCAAAATTGAGTCAATGATTCAATGCAATTCCAACCAGATTTTTAAAATGCTTTCCAGTGGAAATTGAAAAGCTGTTTGTAACATTTTCGTGGAAATGTAAAGGATCTAGAAATGCTAGTACAACTTAGAAAAAGCTTACTTGAAAATTTGGAGGAACCATACTATCTGATTTCAAGATTTATTATTAAAGAAAATATTATTATAAAGTTGTAGTAATCAAAGAAGTGTGATATTAAAGTCAAGATAGATGAACAATGGAACAAAATAGAGAAACTAGAAGTAGACCACCCCTTGTAGATATGGTTAGTTTCCCTCTTTCAAAAAAGAGGGAAAAGTTACTTGGTGGAGAGTAAAGTGCCATTTTAACAAATGATGCTGGGAAAAGTGACATCAATATGCAGAACAAAACAAAAACAAGACTTTAATTCATATCTTGTAATATTTACAGAAATCAATTCACAATGTATTATGGACATAAATATAACACCTGAAACTATAACAGTTCTGGAAGAAAATGTAGAAGAACGTTTTTCTTAGATATAATACTAAAAGGAGGGGCACCAGGGTGGTTCAGTCATTAAGCGTCTGCCTTCGGCTTGGGTCATGGTCCCAAGGTCCTGGGATAAAACTCCACTTTGGGCTCCCTGTTAAGTGGGAAGCCTGCTTCTCTCTCTCCCACTGCCCCTAGTTGTGTTCCCTCTCCCTCTGCCTCTCTCTCTCTGACAAATAAATAAATAAATATCTTTTTAAAATTACTAAAAGGAGAAGCCATTTAAAAATGATAAACTAGACTATATCCAAATTAAAGACTTCTGCTCTTTGAATGATATATTAAGAGAATGAAGAGACAAGACACAGATTGGGAGAACATATTTGCAAATCATATACCTAAACATATCTAAATTACAGGACTTGTATCCAGAATATATAAAGAACTCCAAATATCTCATTATAGGAAACAAATAATCCAATACTAAATACCCACAGACCATTAAGAGAGAGAATAGAAGTCCCAACATGTAACAGATGTTGTAGAGGAAGGAAGGGAGAGAATAAAGGGAAAATAATATTCAAAAAGACCACTGATAATTTCTAAAAATGAAAGAAAGGCATGCATTTAAATTAAGAGGGATGGCAGAGCCAAACTACAATACAAACCCCACTGCCACCAATGCTATGCTGACATATTAGAGATCTACCACAGGACATTAGCAAGAGAAAATCTACTTATCTTTACAACTTTGCTTCAGAACTTACTTTAAGAAATCAGGTAACACTAGATTTGTCATCAACAATATTGGCCACAAGAAGACAATGGAGCACTTATAACTGCTCAGGAAAATACTTTAATTCTAGAAATCTATACACACACATTGTGATTTCAGAGTGAGTTTGGACATCAAAGGTCCATAACTTTAGATTGTTTCTGAAAATAACTGCTTCTCAGAGGATGAACTACATCAGGAAAGAAAATGAATCCAGACATAAGCAGGAGTATATGGGAAGATACAGTCAACTGAGAAGGAAGAACCACTGGTTGTCAGGTCTAAGTACATATTTATTATGGAAAAAAAAAAAAGAATTTTAACAGTAATATGAGCTAAAATTCCAGGCAGCTACCACATGGGTTGGTAGAAGCTAGGGGGAAAAGTGAGGAAAATGAAAGTGTTCTATGGTTTTTTACATTGCTCTAGAGGAAAGACAGTTACTAATTAACTGAATCAAGACTTTTAAAGAAATAAAAACTACAACTAATTACAGAATTGTTTCACATAGGGAGTGCTCAGTGAATGTTGTTTTTCCGTAATAGCTCTTGACAAAGTTTACCATATTTTGGACATGACATTTTGCAGGGGAGGGCAGTAGTAATGACTTTTTTCACCTGAAATGCACTAAGTAAATATACTTTAAGATGTGGTATTTCAATGTTGTATTTTTAAGCAAAGACACATTAAGCAATTTATTAGACACACTTTCTAGTCAGAGAATATCATATGGAACGAATTTAAACTGTGGGTCATGGTTCAATGAACCAAAACATTTTTATTTGGGAATATATGCCAAGTAAGAAGGATAAAGAACAGCTTCCTCTTCATCTCGTCAGTCTGTTGAATATGTGTGCATTATCCGTATGTTTCGATGTGCTTTTGGATTTAGCCTTCATTTTCTTAAACAGATGTTTTTCTGTCCTTTGATTTTATTTCTAAGAGCTTGCAAGATAAAACATGAACTCTAAAATGTTAACTAAGAAAGAGGTACAGCATGATGAGGACACCTTCCAGAAAGTGAATCCTTGCACCTCTCCTCCACCATCTAGCACACATTCTAGAATTTTCTTTTCATCTTACAGTCAGCACAACAAACTTGTATTACATTATATATCTTATTGGTTTTAATGATTGCTTCTACCTTATATAAAGTTGTTCGACTTGTTCAATTTACACATCTTTCTGTTTGTGCAAATTGTGTGGGTCTCTAGGGTTGAAATGGAGCACATTTTTTTTTTTCAGTAAAATTGGTAGATATGAGTCTATCTCTTTCAGCTGACACTTAAAGAGCTACAAGCTATCACTTAAGCCATTAATAAGAAAAAGCTGCACAAAGTAAAAATCAACAATTGTTCTTAAAGCTATCAGAGAACTTAGGTACCAGAGCGTACGGCCACTCCAAAATCTAGAGACAGGTGCATCCAGAGAGATACAGCACTAGAGACATACTTACCTGGAGCTGAAGCCACTAGAAGCCATAAATTGTGAAACTCCTTCCTTTACTAGTGATTCTGATTGCTATAGTCTGAGTGCTAACTAGCTTGATCATGACAAACTGCTGGGTGCTGCAGTCAGAGAGCCCACACACTTTCTTGGGTTTTCCTTCCAGGAAACCCACAGATTCTCGCATTGAGGATCCAAGAAACATCTTCTATGGGGCTGACAAAGGGAGGGGAAAAGCAGCAAACAATCCTCTCCTTTCCTTTTCCATAATAAAGGCTTATTTAATCTCAGAGATGAAATACTTCATGACACAGCAATACGGAAAATTTCTCTCACCTGGGGAAAGAGATGTCCTTTCCACCTTACTCTCTTCTAGCACTCGTATGTCACTGAGGGAAGAGAGGAAAAATGAACTGGGACAGAGCTTCAAGGAAATGTCTTTGAAACTTGACACAGGGAAAGTGGGGGGAAGTTGTATGTCTTGAGGAGGGACAGAAACACTTGTGAAGGCCACACTATGAGACAGAGGTCCACTAAATGACTGAGACGTCTTCCCTCGCCCACACCCAACCACCACACCAGCAAACCTTTGGTATAACAAAATTGCAGCTGAGAAAGCTGTAGGACGGAGACTGCCTCTGAGAAGTAATCCAAAGAGAAGGCTTAAAGCCAAGGGAGGAAAAAAAACAAAGATGCTAGACAGTTATGGAGTCTCTACTCCCTATAGGTACAGCAAACATTAAACACAGCCCAACTCATAGCCAGACTATATATATCCTCCATCCAAAATGTCTATTTACCTCAGGAGTTATTATTCATGCATGTCAATTTTCAGCATAAAAACGAAAAACCTATCAAAAGGCAAGGAAAAAACAGTTTGAGTAAACAAAGCAATCATCATGACCATATTTCACATAGACGCAATTAACAGATAAGGAATTTAAATGAACAGAAAAGAAATTTTAAGTAACTGATTAATCTGTTAAGGGTTCTAATGAAAAAAAGTAGAGAGACAACATACAAGATCAAATGGGTATTATTAGCAGAGTGGGGGAAAACTACTTTAAAAAATCAAAATAAAACATTAGAAATCAAAAACACAGAAATAAAGAATGTCTTTGACAGCTCCCAACTGGGCGCAACAGAGCTATAAAAAAAAAAAAAAAAAAAAAAAAAAAAAAAAAAAAAAAAAAACAGTGAACTTAAAGATAGGGTAATAGAAACATCCCAAGTGAAACACAAACAGTAAAAAAAAAAAGTTCATCAGAATATCCAAGAACTGTGAGGTCCAATTCTCACAAGCCAAGACTGTTAAAGAACATCCCAAACCCATAGTCATTTGTTTTGTAATCCAGTTGGGCTGAGCTGTTGGTTCCCAGACAAGTTTTCCTTCTGTAGACCTTTATGAAAGCTTGAGTGACAAGCTTTGTGAAATGGCTCCAGTCCTTCACTATCTCTGTCTTGTGCTCCCTGAAGGGAATCAGTTCTGAAGGTGATTCTAGAATCCATTTCAAAAATATGGGAGAAAAGACCGAAAATGACTCCAAGTGAAACATCTCTGAGGTTTCTTCAGGGCAAACTCCCTAAAGGGAGAGGAAAATTCATTCCCAAGGGGCCATTCTTTATCATAAGAGGGGAATCCTAGATTTCTGGAGTTGGAAAAAGCTGTGGACAACATCCTTGGACAAGATGTGGAGATCATGTCCCAGAGAGATTAAACGACTTGTCCAAGGTCATGGTTTCTTAGTCCCAGAGAGGAAACAATACATTTTTCTGAAATAGCACCCTTCTTACATTTTAGTCTTTCACCCCTTTAGCAAATTTAACCTTTTCCAACAGCTGGTGAGATAACCTACTGATCATACAAGCTAAATCAACACAAGGGACATATCTCAGAAAATGCCCCCAAACTGCTTTCCTTTTCATTGTTGAAAACTGTGAGATGAAAGTCTTTAATAACTCACTGCACAAGAGGACCATTACTGTCAGAATATACCACTCAGCCATATATTATAGCCTTTTACTTCTCCACACAAAATTGCTTTGAAATTTACATTTGCTATAAAGGATTCAAGTCCATCACTATTAATTTTCTTCTACAAATTATGTTTAATTATCACCTCTTTCCACCTAGGAAGAAACCCCTCTTGTACTCCTGTCTCCATATAGCTCTCAAGAAGAGTTTCCTCAGCATGAATCTTTGATGCTGATTTTATATCCCTTACTTGCCCTTCCTCATCAAACTCACACAGCCTACTTAGAGATATGGAAATGAATGGTTTGCCTGGCTCCGCATTTCCTGCATACATATGAAATCTGGTCTCTCTATGCAGGAAAAAAGAAAGCTAACATTTTCCAGCTTTAGCCTATGGACAATTAAGCTAGAAACATTCCATTTTAAAATTCAAAGCAGCTTTGAAAGTTGGCCCATGATTGATTGCTTAACAGCTCATATACTACGTCTACTAAAGAAACTTCTTAGAGATTCAGCTGTCTTTTTGCTGTTTCAAGAATCACCTTTATTCTCATGCAGTTTTGGAGCCCTAGATAAAACTACTTTAAAAGAAATAGAGAGAGGAATCCAAAAATTATATTATTTTTTTCCTTTAATTTTTATGCTTCCTTACTACATGGTATCATAAATAGCGTGGTGCTGGGAGTCAGAAACATCAACAGTCAGATCATAACTCGACCAAAAACTTCCACAACTTCAGGCAAATCACTTACCTCTGAGTCCCTGTCTCAGTCCCACCTTTCAAATTTGACTAAGTTTAACGTGTATTATGCTCAGCACATTCAAGGAATTCAAACCGTAATTGTCTTCCCCTTCCAAATTCAATGAAGCAGTACTTTTGTCTAAAAACTTTTGTCTGCAACTGATCAAAACTCAACTCAAACTAGCTGAAACAAAAAGGGAATTTACTGATTTACAGAACTAGGAAGTTCTGGCATGTCTCTCTGGCTTTAGACATAGCTGGATTAAGCTTCCCAAACAATGTTGTCATGGCTCTCGATTCAGTTTATCTCTGCTTGCAGTTGTTCTGAACTGACCAAATGCCTGGCAAAATAATCTGTGTAATTTATACAACTTTAGCCCCCTTTCAGCAGACCCTCAGTCGAGAAAACTGTCTCCTCCTATTTATATATCAAGTGCGGGGAAGTTTCTTTTTTTCTTCTTTTTTTTGTTTTTTCAGTATGCCAAGATTCATTGTTTATGTGCCATATCCAATGCTCCATGCAATACATGCCCTCTTTAATACCCACCACCAAGCTTACCCTTTCCCTGATCCATCTCCTCTTTAAAACCCTCTGTTTCTCAAAGTCCACAGTATCTCATGTTTCATCTCACCCTCTGATTTCTCCAAGCTCACTTCTCCTTTCCTTTTCCTGATATCCTCCATGTTATTCCTTGTGTTCCACAAGTAAGTGAAACCATACAATAATTTACTCTCTCTGCTTGATTTATTTCACTCAGCATAATCTCCTCCAGTCCCATCCATGTTGATCCAAAAGTTGGGTATTCATCCTTTCTGATGGCTGAGTAATATTCCAATTGACCTTCCTTGAATAGTGCACCCACCTCTATCTCAATCTCTGTGGCCATGTGGAAAAACTACTCTGTTTGGTGAACCTGAGTAAGGATCTGTCGTTGTCGTGCAGAGCAAAGTACCATGATTTATAGTCTTATCAGGATTATATGGAGTGAGGGATCCTGAGGAAATCAGAAGAATGACATAGGATATAATATGAGTGAAAAAAATTGAAAATAAATAAATACTAAAACTTCCATTATGCCTTGTCATCAATCAACAAATAAGTATTTGACTTCTTTTTTCATGAACTGATTTTCTTTTTCTCCTCTACACTGTCTTGTTCTGGGACCTATAATTTATGCTAGGGATCAACAAACTACAACCCCCCCCCCCAACCAGTATGGCCCACTGCCTGTTTTGTAAAGAAAGTTTTATTGAAATACAGCCACATCATTCCTACAATGCCCATCATTCCTTAACATGTTGTCTATGGTTCTTTTCACACTATAACATCTGGGTTGATAGTTGCAACAGAGTTCATATAGACTGCAAAGCTTAAAATATTTACTATCTGGCTCTTTTCAGAAGAATGTTTACCGACCCCTGATCTATGTTTTAACAACAAAGATAATGAGAGAGTCAAGAAAAAAATGCTTACTTAGAATATTTGCTTGAAATAAAATAGAAATATTGATGACAATTAAATGTTTATGTGATTTGCACTCACAGTCTGTTAGCAATAAAAGTATTTTAGAAGTTAGAAGAATATATCTTGTCAAAAATTGTTCTCTACATAGTAGATGCTTAGTACATATTTTTAATCCATATTTAACAGCACAGCTAACCACTAAATTCACTCAAACCCCCAAATTAGGAGCCATTCTTGATTCACTCTTTTCCTTCATGCTCTAATTCATCCATATTTTCAAATCCTCCTAGCTCTGTCTTCAAAATATATCCTGAATAGCTCTACTTCTCTTCGTTTTTTCAGCTTCTTCCCTAGTGTAAGCCAACATCATTTTTGTCTAGATGGATGCAATAGTTTTCTAATGAGTCTCCCTCCTCTTGTTCTTAATCATCTACACTACATAATCTCCTCAACAGCCAAGAGGGACCCTTTCAAAAACAAATCAGGTAAAACCATTTCCTTCACTAAGTCCATCCAATCACTTCCCTCTTTGCTTAGACTGAAATTCATATTCCTGTTCTTGGACTACTATTCACTATGTTACCTGGCCCTCACCTACCTCTCAACACTGACCAGATTGACTCTAACCTACTTAGCCCCCCTCCAGCTATGAAAAGCTTCTTTGGTGGGAGGAGTCAAGATGGCAAAGGAGTAGCTGACTGAGAGGACATCAGGTCACAGGAGTTCAGCTATAGTTATCAAATCACTGCAAACACTTACAAACGCAATGGGAGATCAAAGAGAAGAAGAGCAGCAA
Organism: Mustela putorius furo; assembly: GCF_011764305.1. Lineage (NCBI taxonomy): Eukaryota > Metazoa > Chordata > Mammalia > Carnivora > Mustelidae > Mustela > Mustela putorius. The sequence continues at coordinate 7,506,694 of NW_025421449.1, forward strand.
TTCTAGAAACAGAAAATTGACCACTTTCTGAAAGGTAGGACCTGTGGAGAAGTGAAGCCAAAGCGACAGGAAGATAGTCTGTGAGGGGAGGGGCTGACCCCCGGCAAGTGGTAGAGCAACAGAGCACAAAATTTGAATTTTTAAAAGTCTGCTCCACTGAGGGACATAGCTCCAGAGGCTAAGCATGCGTGGAGCCCTCGCAGGACAGTGTAGTCTCAGGTCCCGCAGGGTCGCAGAAGGATCAGGGGTGTCTGAGTGTAGCAGAGCTCACAGGTATTGGAGCCGGGAAGCTGGCTGCAGAGACAGAGCTGAGGAGTGAGCTCTCAGCTCGGGGTTATCTTAAACTGTGATCTGCGGGACAGTCAGACCACTGCTCTTTGAGCAGGGACCCCACAAGTGGCAGATACAGGGAGACTCACCTTCTTTCTCTGGAGGCAGAAATCTGCTGGGTTTGGAGACTCCAAACCATAATGTGTGCCAGAGATAAAAATGCTCAGTCACAGGCTGGGTGAGCTCAGAGCACTGCCAGAGACCAGGGAGACCTGAGTGATTGAGCGCTATTCCCCAAGGGCGCACTGAGGAGTGGGGCCCTGAACTCTCAGCTCCTGGGCTCCTCCGGGCCGGAGACTGGGAAGCCACCACTTTCATTGCCATCCTCCAGAGCTCTACGGAAAACGTTCAGGGAGCAAAGCTCCTGAGAACAAACCCAGAAACCCGAGCAGATTACTTAGCCCAGCCCCTGGCAAGGGCAGCACAATTTTGCCTAGGGCAAAGACATTTAAGAATCATTGCAACAGGCCCCTCCCCGAGGAGATCAGAAAGAACATCCAGCCAAGACCAAGCTCACTGATCAAGGAGAACAGCAGAATTCCAGATGAGGGGAAAGCAAAGCTTTCCTTTTCCTCATGAATTCAAAGGAATTCATGGCTTTCTCCCCACTATTCTTCAGTCTTGCAAAGTTAATTAAATTTTTAAATTTTATTATTTTCTTATTCTACTTTTTAAATTTTTTCCTCTTTCCTCTTTTAATGTTTTTTAACTAGTTTATCTTAACAATATCTTTCTTTAAAAATCTTTTTAAACCTTCATTATTAAAGTCATATTTTATCCTTCATTGTATCTAACTTTATTTTTTGTATACATATAGGGTTTTTCCCTTCTAAAAAATGTTTGGGATACAATTTCTTCTAATAGATCAAAATATACCCTAAATCTAGCACAGGGCTTTGTTTTAGTCTCCAGCCTGAGCAAATTCTCTCCACTTTCTTTTCTTTCTTTTTCCAACCAACTTATCTCATCAATTCTATTTTTTAGAATTTTTTAAAAATTTTCATCCTTACAGTGATATTCTATCCCTTCATCATGTTTACCCTTATTTTTGTGTATATATAAGGTTTTCTTTCTTTAAAAAATTTTGGGAGGTGTTTCTTCTAAGACATCAAAATACACCCAAAATCAAGTGGGTGGCTTTATTGTATTCACCAGTCTAAAATTAATATATATTTTTTAAATATTTTTAAAAATTTTTTTTAAATTTCTTTTACACCCTTTTATCTCCCCCTGATTTGGGGTCTCTTCTGATTTGTTTAGCATCCATTTTTCTGCCACCCTTTTAGTATTTTATTCTCTCCTTCATATATTTTATTTGAATAAAATGACAAGGTGGAAAAACTCACCACAGAAAAAAGAACAAGAGGTGGTACCAAAAGCTAGGGACCTATCAATACAGACATTAGTAATATGTCAGATCTAGTGTTCAGAATTCTCAAGGTGCTATCTGGGCTTGAAAAAGGTATTGAAGATGTTAGAGAAATGCTGTCTGGAGAAATAAAAGCACTTTCTGGAGAAATAAAATAACTAAAATCTAGCCAAGCTGAAATCAAAAAAGCTATTAATGAGGTGCAATAAAAAAATGGAGGCTCTTACTGCTAGGATAAATGAGGCAGAAGAGAGAATTAGTGATGTAGAAGACCAAATTTCAGAGAATAAAGAAGCTGAGCAAAAGAGAGACAAACAACTACTGGAACATGAGGGGAGAATTCGAGAGATAAGTGGTACCATAAAATGAAACAATATTAGAATAATTGGGATTCCAGAAGAAGAAGAAAGAGAGAGGGAGGCAGAAGGTATATTGGAGTGAATTATTGTAAAGAATTTCCCTAATATGGCAAAGGGAACAAGCATCAAAATCCAGGAGGCACAGAGAATCCTCTTCAAAATCAATAAAAATAGGTCCACACCCCATAGTCTAATAGTGAAACTTACAAGTCTTAGTGACAAAGAAAAATCCTGAAAGCAGCCCAGGACAAGAAGTCTGTAATATACGGGGCACTTGGGTGGCTCAGTGGGTTAAAGCCTCTGCTTTCAGCTCAGGTCATGGTCCCAGGGTCCTGGGATCGAACCCCGCATCAGGCTCTCTGTTCAGCGGGGAGCCTGCTTCTCTCTCTCTCTATCTGCCTCTCTGCCTATTTGTGATCTCTGTCTGTCAAATAAATAAAATCTTTAAAAAAAAAAAAAAAAAAAGCCTGTCACATACAATGGTAAAAATATTTGATTGTCAGCAGACTTATCCACAGAGACCTGGCAGGCCAGAAAGAACTGGCATGAAGATATCATCTTTCTCACTATTTCTCACTAAATGAGAAAAACATGCAGCCAAGAATACTATATCAAACTAGGCTATCACTTAAAACAGAAGGAGAGATAAAAAGCTTGCAGGACAAACAAAAACTAAAGGAATTTATAAATACCAAACCAGTCCTACAGGAAATATTGAAAGCAAAGACAGCCTAAAAGTGGCGGACCAGAAAGGAACAGAGACAATGTACAGTAACAGTCACCTTACAGGCAATACAATGTGACTAAATTCCTATCTTTCAATAGTTACCCTGAATGTAAATGGGTTAAATGCCCCAATCAAAAGACACAGGGTATCAGAATGGATTTAAGAAAAAAAGCCCATCAATATGCTTTCTACAAGAAATTCATTTTAGACTCAAAGACACCTCCAGATTTAAAGTGAGGGGGTGGAAAACAATTTACCAGGCTAACATCAAAAGAGCTGGGGTTGCAATCCTTGTATCAGATAAATTAGATAATAAGAGATGAGGAAGGACACTATATCATACTCAAAGGGTCTGTCCAACAAGAGGATCTAGCAATTTTAAATATCTATGCCCCTAACATGGGAGCAGCCAACTATATAAACCAATTGTAACAAAATCAAAGAAACACATCAACAATAATACAATAATATTAAGGGACTTTAACACCCCCCTCACGGAAATGGACAGATCATCTAAACAAAAGATCAACAAGGAAATAAAGGCCTTAAGTGACACACTGAACCAGATGGACATCACAGATATATTCAGAACATCCCATCCCAAAGCAACTGAATACACATTCTTCTCTAGTGCACATGCAACATTCTTCAGAAGAGATCACATTCTAGGGCACAAATTAGGTCTCAACTGGTACCAACAGATTGGGATCATTCCCTGTATATTTTCAGACCACAGTGCTCTGAAGCTAGAACTCAATCACAATAGTAAAGTTGGAAGAACCCAAATACGTGGAAGCTAAAGAGCATTCTACTTAAGAATGAATAGGTCCACCAGGACATTAAAGAAGAATATTAAAAATTCCTGGAAACAAATGATAATGAAAACACAACTGAAAATCTTCTTTGGTTCCTAGAAGATACCATGCCCATTCCCATGGTAGGACTTTTCGATTCCCTTCCTCTGCCTAGAACTTTCTGCTCTCATCCCTACGTGGCTGCTGATTTGGACTAATAATATAGAAATCAATTCAAAGGTCACCTCTTCATGGGATTAATAGATATTTTCCCACAACTTTTAAGGCATATATATATATTTTTTTAAGGCATAAGGTGATATTCTGTTTTCTGTTTTTTTGCCACATACATTACGAGGTTCACATTAGGTGGAAATACAAATTAATTGACATCCATAATTTTATTGTTTATGACTGTTTATGATGGTTTATTGTTTATCTCCTTGATTTCATAACATGATCTAGATGGTAGAGTGATATGAACATGATGATATATGCTGGGTGAATGACTCCTTTAATATGATATAACAGTGAAATATTCATACATTTCTTATTTTCATAGATTTGACTAATTGTTTCTTAATTAGCTCTACCTCATCTACTTCCTTCAATTACTGAAGTTCTTTGAGCTTGTTGTTGAGGTTAACAATCATTGGCTAAAATAGACTTGATACTGATGTTTAAGATCAAATTAAGAAACTGCACTCTGTTTAGATTACTCAGTGAAGCCATATGTTTTGAGCAAAGAGCTGTTGATTTCAGGTAACTCAGACCAAAAAAAAAAAAAAAAAAATCATCATTAAGATATCAAATCTCATGAGTTTTTAAAACATTGTGAGACAGGAAGCATTTGCTGATTTTTCTGTTGCAGGACAGAGTTTTAATTAACCCTGAATATGACCTTGGTCCATCAGGGTGTTAGCACTACATAATATAAGCTTTTATTGCAATATGACTGACCTCTGCTGGTTCATAGTTACTCTGAATATTCAGTTCAAATGGATGTATTAATGCAGGTTAAAACTAGTATTGATTAATACACTTTGGATGCAATCCTTCAGCCAAGTACTAACCACCTTCCAGAATATGTCAACCCCTTATTTGTTCACAAAGATATTTTAAGAACTTTGAGAATTTTGGCCAAATGCCATAAAAAAATGTGTACATATGCTTGATTGGCAAGCAACATCAAAAATAAGAAATGGGATTTATCTGTCGTGATTTTTTTTTTTAATGACCCCATCTTAGTTCCTGGTGGGAACTGCTTTTTCTCCCCAGTCCTCATAAGGCAGTTTATAATTTTCATCAAAAATATCTCAGAGATAGAACTTGTTTTGTCTATCCTTTTTGGAAAACCAAATGTCTCTCTCTCTCTTATCATCAAGCATTTCTATTAATATTAGGGGTCAAATTTATTTGGAAGCTGTATTCATACCTTGAGATATAAATCCAGTCACTGATGTGCTAGGCCCTCAGATAGAAACACAGCTCATTGCCCTACCATCTGGCTAACTATCTAGGGTCTCCACTGTCACACATCAGGCACCACAGATTTCATTTGAAAAGCATTGCCTTTGACCAAAAAGACCAAAGAAAATGTGAGTTTATTTTGCACATTATATGCATTGTTATGATAAAGAAGGGTCAGAGAAAGAGTTCTAGATGTTTAAAAACAACAACAACAACAATAACAAAACTTTGGCCTTGTCACCACAGAATTTGTAGCATTTTCATGGAATCTCATCAGGTAATTATTATTCAAACAAGAGTTACAATAAGCATGTCTACAACTCAGTCATTAACTTTTGAAACTTAAGGATGAGCTTTAATTATAGGTATTCCTGGAGCTTGAGTCCTCTCCAAGTGTTTCTTAGACACATGTGGCCAGTTTTAGAGAAGAGGAGAATCCTTCAATAGATACTGAATGTGGTTTCCATAAATGGATCAAAAGCAAAATTGAGAAAACCTTGGCAATTTTTCACCCCACCTCTATTTCCCTCTCCTTCACAAGTTCTAACCTTTTCTTTTTTTTCTCAAGGGCTGGGTCATCTTGCTTCTTAAGAGCTGCCCCATACCCAAAGAGACACTTCCAAACCCTGTACATAAAATTCTGTGTCCCTGATTTTTTTTTTTTTTAAACAATAGACTCTTAGAAAGGAGATACTGGGAAATACTGTAAAAGCATTTTGAAGGACCTTAATATATATTGCCAGAATGGCATTCCATTTTTTCATCTCAGAATTGAGACCTCTTGCAGCCACATAGTTTAACTCTCAAGACTGAGAACCGAAGCCAGCTGTGTCAATATGATTTTACTCTTTCTTCCTGGAAACTGATGCTCATTAAGATAAGGCTATAAACCAATAAATAACTCCATTTTAAGCTTTAGAAATTGTTTGAAAGCGAAGTTATATGAATAATTAATTTGTTCATCTGGATAAACAGACACCCTTGTCAAAACAATAGATCGTTCATGGGGCCAAGCACTCACATATCAAATTATTTTTACTTAGAAGACATACTTAAAGGTCCTTATCTTGCTGTGCTCACCAATCTTAAACTATGACATCATACTTTGGCTATTCCCTTTCAGTTCTTCATGCTAAACACCTGCCTTAAACTACTTGAACGCAGATCCCCAAACCCTGTGGATTTGAACCCATGACCACCCTCTTCTGAGACACAATTAAGACTCTGTCAGGGTAGGTTCTCCCTTACTGCTGTATGCTTAATAAAGTTAGCTTTGCTTTGGCCTCAGTTTATTCTAGTGATCTTTTAGGAAGTCAGCCATTAAAAGGTCCAACAAATATGTATCAACTCTCTTACTTTCTGGCACCTTACTAGACACTGGTAACTAATGGCAACACTATTCATATAATCCTGGGAGGGAGAAATGTACTAATCAAATAATTACAAATATATAAATTCCAATTGCTATTAGTGTTGTAAGGGAAGACACAAACTGCTTATGAGAGCAAATAATGAGATAATTTGATGCTTTTAGGGGGAATAAGGAGACTGCATTGAGTAAGTAATATTTGATCTGAGATTTCAGGGATGAGTAAGTCTAGGAGAAGTCTTAGGAGGTCAGAGGGGAGAGGTCATAAGGGACAATATATAAGCATATAGACCAGAAAAGTTGTACAGTTTAACCATCATCCATAAGAGTATGAGAGTCTCTGTTTTATTATATTATTGACATTAAGTATTATCATATGTTCATCTTTGTTAAATAAAGAGATGAAAAATATCCCATTATCTCTATTTTTAACCTATTGTTGACTGGTGAGTTGATGACAAAAAAGGTAATTAAATGTGTGTGTGTGTGTTTTTTTAATTCCCTCCATATAAATTCTCTCTTCAATCCATGACCTCAACATATCCATGGGGATTCCTGTTTTTCTGATCTATTTGAATGACATTTTATATATTAAGTGATAGTGGTCCTTCACCATAATTATTGCAAAGGTTCCTCCTAGTTTGTTGTTGGGTTTTAATCTTACATTGTTTTGTAGATACGTAGAGCTTTATTTTGATGCATTAAAGTCATCAGTATTTTCATTTGTGGCTTTCCCTTTGTTTTTCCACTTGCAGAGACTTTCTGAATCCCAAGACTTCAATAATCATGTAAATATTTTGAAGACTGATGATTTGGATTTCTACATTTAAATCATGAAATATTTGGTATTTATTTGGTAGCACATCACCTGTTAGGAATCTAAATATATTTTTATCCCCTTCACAATTTTCTGATTGTCGGGATCTGTTTGTTTTCTAATCTTGCCATCCCCTCTCCCCAAGTGTTTGGTAATTCTTTTGTCATATTTTGCTTTTTTAAACAGTAGAGTCTGTTACAAAGCAGCCTATTCTACTTCATTTGCCTGTTTGTTTATCCCTGGGGCCACACTGATTTAATTATTGGAGCTTCACACTAAGTTTTAATATCTGGTTGCAGCCTGTTCCAGCTCTCACCTGGTGATTCCTCCCCTAGCACTTCAGAAGAACAGTAGCAAGTTCTGAAGAAACAAATCCTTTTGAAGTGCTAATTCGGAATGTGTTAACAGATTCACCCTCTTACATTGGAATGCCTTTCCAGACACTTCTAGAGTACATGTACTATTTAACCCGCTGCTTCAGTCTTCCGGAGCCCTGATCCAACGCACTGAAATCTAAAGATTGGCATTTGAGGTCAGATATCCCTGCCTTCAGGTGTCTCCTTGAGGATGTCTTTAAGCTTCTGCTTTCTCATGACTAAGGTGGTGGGCCCATGCGTCGCATGAAGGTATTGCAAGGAGAAGGTAACCAGCGGAAAAGCTTTTGTGGGTAAGAGGCTGAGATTGGTCCTAGAATCTGGAGGTAGGTGAGGCCTTCACTTTGGTGCCCTGACATGGCCACCGTCACACCAGCCCTCCCATTTTATTTTCACGGCCCTCCACATCTCACTGGGTCTCTTCAGCCTAGAAAACTCCCAATTTTCAGGATCAAGTGCTATAATTAATAGAGTAAAAGCAAATACCTCAATGTTGAAAAGATACCACAGTATAATCCTGCTATAAAGCGAAGAGACTGGAAAGCAAACAAGACAAAACAATGGCCCTCCTTAAGCCCGGAAGGCTTGGATTTGAGGATGTAGAGTTTTCTTCAGGAGCAGAGAGGAGACAGATAAGGGAAGAAAGGGAGAAAGAGGGAGAGAAACAGAGAGAGAGAAAGAGAGATCTGCCATTGGGTCAAGCAAAGAGCTCACAGAAAAATTAAAACAGAAATAAGAGTGGACCTTTTTAGAAATTCAGCTGGCCCCTCGCTAGGGAGTGGAGATGAATTTCAATGAGGATGAAAATCCCCACAGTTTTCCAGGAGATCTCTTTTCCTCCCGCCTGTAAAGGCGGATCCCGGAGAGGCCTCCCTGAAGGCACGGTGGCCCTCCCCTCCTCTGAGGCTGGGCTCCAGGTTGTCACACACCCCAGCAAACCCCAACAAGTTAATTTGTAATCTTAGGGGGAAAATGATGGCCGCGCTGCGTCTGTCACTGAGCGCTCTCCCTGCCAGTTTAAACAGCTGATTAGTTAGCGCCACTGGAATCGATCCGCATCAGTTCCACCTGCATGCACCCACCAGGAACCACTTTATTGTAAATCAATCATTCTGAAAACATCTCACAAAGGGGCCAGGCTTTGCTAACAAGCCGTCAATTCCCGCTGCCTGTTGGCAGCACCCAGCAAATGAGGAGTGCAACCAACATTTACTCAAAAATTATCTCTTCAGGTTCTTCTGAGCCTTGACGGGAGGTGGAGAAGCAGGGATGGACTGGGGCTTCATAATGTAGGCACATGCCCAAGGTAGATTAGTCTCCCGGGAACAAGGACCAAGGTTTGACCGGGTCCACCCTTTACAAAACAATGGGCAAAAGATTTGTATGGACATTTCACAGAAGAAGATTTATTTTTGGCCATAAGCATGTGACAAAGTGCTCAACAACCTTAGTCGTCTCGCATACGTAAATTAACACCTCACTGATGAAAGTACCACACAAGCCAAATAATTAAAATTAAAAAGACTGACCATGCCCAATGTCGGTGAGGATCTAGAGCACACTGAGTTTTTAAACATTGTTGGTAAGAGCATAATGTGTGATAACTACTTTGGGAAAAAATGTTGCAATGTCTTATAGAAGTAAGCATACCATAGCCTATCACCAGCACTTCTACTCCAACATATTTACCTGCGAGAAATGAAAACATAGCGCATATAAAGACTTGTATACAAACGTTCACAGCAGCTTTTATTCACCCTAGAAAGAGCATAGGTATTCATCACCAGGTGAATGGATATACAAAGTATGGTATATCCATACATAGGGGATACCACTCAGTGATTAAAAGGAATGGATTTCTTTTTTTTTTATTTAAATATTTTATTTATTTATTTGGCAGACAGATCACAAGTAGGCAGAGAGGCAGGCAGAGAGAGAGAGGAGGAAGCAGGCTCTCTGCTGAGCAAAGAGCACAATGTGGGGCTCGATCCCAGGACCCTGGGATCCTGACCTGAGCCGAAGGCAGAGGCTTTAACCCATTGAGCCACCCAGGTGCCCCAAAAAGGAATGAATTTCTGATATACACAGCATGGGAGAATTTTAAAACATGCCAAGGGGGAAATTTACACAAAATAACACTAACTCTGACTCCATATATGTGATACATAGAGTGAACAAACTAATCTATGGTAGGGGAGAAGATCATAATAGTAGTTGCTTCTAGGGAGGTGGGGTTGAGGACTGACAGAAGTGGCATGAGGGAACTTTCTGGAACCAGGGTCCTATTCTCTATCTTCATAGGAGTTTGGTTTACACAGACATATGCATATGTCAAAACTCAGTGAAGGGTCCACATTATATTGTCCCTCCAATTTCAAAAGTAAGAGAGAAGTATAAATAAATATTAAGTTTAATTAATGTTAGACGTCCTGAAGTATTTGAGGTGACGTGTATCAGAGTCCACTTACTTCAAAATGCACTTGAAGATGAATAACTGGAGAGCTATAGCATAAAGCAGATGTAATAAAAACTAAGTAGGGGTAGGTTGGGTGATTTACTGTGAAATCCTTTAGACTTCTCTGTATGTTGGAAAATATGCATGATACAATGATGAGGCAGGGAGAAATGAGACAGAAGGTCTGCCTTACCTGGTCCACATTATGCCCTGGACAGCTTTGTTCCCTGTCCGAATGTCCCAGGGGTCTTTAAATCAATCTTTACCCTTATTCATTGACCAGATGAAAAGATTAAATTTGGGCTTCCCAGAAACAAACCTGCCAGATAACACAGGGAACACACTTCTCAGCGAAAAGACGTGCAGGGAATATTATAATTGGTTTCCAAGAGCTTTCTACAAAACATGTTCAACTGTTCTTAGTTAAAGAGATGGAACAAAGGCATTTTGTCTTGAGATGTTCTCCCCCTACCTCTGCGGCTGCTACTTGAATCTCAGTATGTGGGCAGGAAAGCCAAAGAACACTGTGCTCCCATTCTGGGTAATGGAGAGCTCTATTGTTTGCATTTGGTTAGAAGGCATGAAGGTAATAACCTGATTTTGCCAAGTGTGGTCCAGACAGCCTCATACAGGAATGGCTCAGCTCATTTGCTGACAGATGATTGCATTGTCAACGCTGCGTGGTTGAGGGTAATTGTGCGATGATGGCTCTCTTGTAAACCTTGCATCAGAAGGCAAAACTCTGGGTATAGTTTGAGCAGTGGGGAGGAGTAAAATTGGACTGTGAGGGAGAACAGCTGAATGCCTGTGGCCTATCCTCTTCAGTGAGGGTTTGTGGAGGCACAGATGGGAGAAGAAGCTTAAAATCACTGGGGAGACAGTTATGGTAATGAAACATCACAAGGTAATGGTGACAAGTTAACATGGTTAGAAGGAACCTTGGATTGATTAGGACTTGGCATCCAAGGTGACACTGGATTTCAGGAGGCCGTAGGTACAGTGAAAGCACTGTTTCTGGTGTAGGAGCTAAGTACCCAGCCGCGAAATTCGCTTTGCCCAAGTTCAAGTCTCAGCTGGCCACTTACTAACTCTGTGACCTTGGGCAAATTACTCCAGCTCTCTAGGCCTTTTATCTGCAAAAACGGTTTAAATAGCCATAGCCCACACACGGTTGCTATGAGGACTGAGAGTGGCATAGAAAGCCGAGGACGCCAGCCATATGATGGCATCTTGGAAATGTTCATTGTGATGGGAGGCAGACTGCCTTTCCTCCAGGCCCTGGATGAGCTTGAGTTACAGTAATACAATATTGGGCTCCGAATATCACTCTGCTGCTTGGCTACTGTCTGCCCTCCATTCAGGCTGGAGACTCTTATTCTGGGCATGGGCCATCACTTATCCCAGCAAGCAGTATATATGCAAGGTCTCAGCTAGTTTGTTTTAGGCTGAGCAAGTACTTAAAGATTCTTTCAAGGAATTAAGGTACAGGGTTCTTACTCTTCTGGGAGGTTATTGCTAACATTTCAAGGCCTTAGCTTCCTCTTCCTTGAGTAAGAAAAATAATGCCAGCTTCTGCACAATTACTGTGAGGATGAGGACAATACGTATGAAGTATCTGTGGCCATACCTGACACATAATAGTTGCTCAATAAATGATATGCTATTATATATAAATAATACCTACATCATATACATATCCACATGCATATATGTGTATGTGTGCCACATGTCAGTGTATATATATATATATATGCATAGATATACAACACAGAAATATACATACCTATAGCTAGAGCAATAATACATATACGTAGTTATAGTTGTAGCAAAAATATAAATCCAAGGGGCGCCTGGGTGGCTCAGTGGGCTGCCTTCGGCTCTGGTCATGATCTCAGGGTCCTGGGATTGAGCCCCACATCGGGCTTTCTGCTCAGCAGGGAACCTGCTTCCTCCTCTCTCTGCCTGCCTCTCTGCCTGCTTCTCATCTCTCTCTGTCAAATAAATAAATAAAATATTTTAAAATATATATATATAAATCCAAACTGTAATCGCATAAATGAGGGTTGCAGGTGAATATTTATTTAAACAATGAGTCCCCTTTTCTTCAGGCAACTTAGAAAACATTGATCCAGCAAATGATCCGCTCACCTGTGTCTGATAAACTCTATTTAATTCTACCTGATTCTACTTAGAAGTGACATATATTATAGTAATAAAGCTTACAAGCTATTTAATACCTGATGAAGAGCAAGGGTTAAAAGAAAGAATTTTCTGGGAAGCACTTATTAACAGTAATAGGCTAGTTGTGATAGCAGTGATGTTGATGGTAACACAAAATACAAAAAGTACTGCCAGTTTAACAGTTTATGTTCATTTAAATCTTCCCTCTGAACACTTTGAAACCATCAAGAAAAAAAGCATGTAACCTAAACGCTACATTATCTTGGATGAGCAAAGTAAGAACCTGGGAAACTATGAGACTTCACTCATTTCTTCATTTCATACGATGACGTACATGTGCTCAGCATAGTGCTTTATGTTTTGGGTAAAAAGGAGCTAAGACATTATAACTGTGTACAAGGAGTAAAATCGACAGCCTTTCCACATTCACACTTCCCATTCAATAGAAGTGCTCCAAAAAGTGTGACATTTTCAAGAGTTTTGTTCTCTTTGGGGAGTTCAGCATTACTTTTTCCACATGTAAAACAAGGAGGCTGAACTTGTCATTTTTAACTGCGTGCTGGCCTGCCATGATTCTGTGCTTTAAACATTGACTCCGTATGGTTTGGGTAAGAGCCAGTGGCCCACAGACCAGCACAGCAAGGGGTTTCTGTTGGAACTCCTACTTCCATCCAGCTGAAAGGCAAAGCTCTTTGCAAAGGTTTATCTTGTGATTCATTTAAGCTGGAAAGGCTCACACACTGTGTCATAACAGATACCATGAAGAAAGAAGCTTCCAGGTCAGGTCCAACTAAATATAGCATGTGGAACTCAGAAAAACGTAGGGTAATTACCTTAAAACCTCCACTTATGAAGGACTTCACCATACCAATGAGTAACTCTAGATTACTTTACAATTTAGAGTTCTGTCCAATAGAAATAGAGAGAAGAGTTTTGTATGTAAGTACCTGTACCCCCCTTTCATAAGCCACATTCCCATACCACATCCCTCTTACACAGTCTTCACAGATATTATAAGCAAAAATAGGTTACTCAAAAAATCCTCTCTAAACTTAACGGTCTGAATCCATAATCTCAGGAGATCATATCTTTAGGAAAAGATTTTTTTAAATGACAGAGTTAGGGAATATTTTAGGGACATGCTTGCTCAGTTAAAGAACAAGGAAAAAGAGGTAGAAGTCACGACTGGTCTTCAAATTTCTGACTTGAGCAACTTTGTGATTTAGAGAACAATTTTATGCCGGTTTCACTAACAATGTAATTTGACATCATCTTTAATTAAAATTGGCATTCCAGGACTGTTCACATTTGTAGTATTGATAGAGAATGAGGTCTGATTGTCCTCACCGAGCAAACCAACTCTTGAGGGCATTCATAGAATTTTGAAAAGCTTACTTTGCATGCAAGTTTCTTCTGCACTAGTATTATTAAGTCAAAGCACAGAAAAAAAATGCACAGTGGGATAGATCTGATGCTAAATCTTTCTATAATTAATGTCAACCTCTATGATTTAGTTTCAGCAAAAACATTATTTATCACACTGAAGTAACAGTGTAAATTTGAATTGTATTTGTTTTATCATTTTGTTTTCACTTAATTTTAAATTATTTTTCTTTATAGCTAGTATTTTTCAAATCTCTTCATTTTATAACTATAAAATATACACAAGAGTTATATATGTAAATAATTTTATTCCCAATTTTATGTTTATGCATTTATAGAAAATTATATTCAATACTTACGTAACACCTATTATATGCCAGGGACCGGATATAAGTGCTTTGCAAATATTTTAATGCATTTAACTCTCATAACAATGTTGTGAATATAGGCACTGTCATTATTGCCACTTCACAGATGAGAAGAATGAGCCAAAGAGAAATTTTAGTGATTTGGCAAAGGTCACATAATCAGTAAAGATACAAGATTCAAACCCTGACAGTGTGGATCCTGAGCAAATCTATGTTCTTAAATAACATTAATAATTTAATGTAACATGTCTGTGCATTTTTTTTCCTTTAAATATACTATTCAGGTTTCACTGTAATAGTCCATTTGATTCCTTGAGCAGAATTTAGAGAAGATATAATCTGGCATCATTCTTTTTTGATCCAGGAGGAAACATAAGCCCAGAGGTGAAGAGGTGAGTATTTGGGGCGAGATTCATGTGTTTCTTTGCAATATTCTTCCAGTTACTTCACCTGTATCTGATCTCCCAATTCAAACTGTAAACAGACAGAGTTAGTGTCCTGTCTATCCTCCAGAGACCGAGGACAGCACTACACAGAATAGAAACCTACAGAATTCACCATTGGCTCAAACAGGCTAAACTGAAACTTAGATCAATTAGGGATCTAATTGGCTGAGGACAGCTGGGCACATTTCTCATCTCTCAAGTGTCACAGAAGGTTCCTAATATGAGACAGCACTGGTCTGCTGGGTTGACCCTACATATCCAAATGCCCATTCTTTTCCTTGTCCTTCCCCCCATTGGCCTGGAGACCTCATACTAAAGCTGCAAGACCCAGAGCAAACACCATCTCCCTCTTGAGGCTTTCTGTGATCCCATCAAGCGGACCTGCCAATTCCTGTGCCTTCCCTACCTGCTGTGTCTGCCTCTTTGCAATACTTCTTAAACTGCCATATAGTCAGCTTTATTTCTGTCTCAATGGCTGGATCCTTAAAAGGCAGGGACTATGTCCCATTTATTTTTGTTGCCCCAGCACCTAGTGTTACGCACTATATTGTATCTTCCCGAATACTTGTATTGAAATTCTAGCCCCCAAGTATCTCTGAATGTAACCATTTTGGGAGATAAAGTCTGTAAAGAGGTGATTAACTTTAAACGAGCCCATAATAAGAGAGGAAGAGGCACCAGGGATTAGCACACACAGAGCGAAGGTGACGTGCTCCACACCTGCAAGAAATGGAGAGAGCTGGGGCACCTGGGTGGCTCAGTGGGTTAAAGCCTTTACCTTCAGCTTAGGTCATGATCCCAGGGTCCTGGGATTGAGCCCTGCATCAGCTTTCTGCTCAGCAGGGAGCCTGCTTCCTCATCTCTCTCTCCCTGCCTCTCTGCCTACTTGTAGATCTCTGTCAAATAAATAAATAAAATCTTTAAAAAAGAAAGAAAGAAAGAAAGAAAGAAAGAAAGAAAGAAAGAAAGTGGAGAGAGCCTCAGAAGAAAATCACCCTGCAGATTCCTTGCTCTTAGACACCCAGCCCCTACAGCTGTGAGAAAAACAATGCCTGCTTGTTTAAGCCCCTCAGTTTGTAGTACAGAAACTCTAGCAAACTAATGCAGCTAGCACAATACATTCTTGTTGGTGCTAAAGATAGCGGTAGACACATACTTATATTTATAATTTCATGTCTATATCTATATCTTAAAAGTGACTCATCCAAGGCCACAGAGCAAACTGGTGATAGACTATGGTTACAAAAGCAGCCTTCTCCTCCTCTAGATCTCCATCTGCTTTCAACTCTGAATTTTATATGATTGTGTGGTACAATTTTTGTGATTTTTTTCAGTTTATATGAGGACCCTCCAAGAAGTATAATGTGTTGGTTTTGACATCACAAACCACCTAAAAAAATTCTTATACTTTGGGAGAAGATGCATGACTCATTTGATGATATTAGGATCAATTAAAGACTAAGGCAACAAAAGTGAAGTGTGTGTGTGTATAGTTGCAAGCAAGCACTAATGTGTGTGTTTACGTATGCACACAGTCACACAACATGATTAAATTTATCAGAATTCTCTTGGGCTCTTGTTGGAACCATGATCTCGTTCATACTTTGGGTATTTTCCCAAATAAGTGCCTGTGCTTTGAGCAACAACTTACAAGATCTTACAAGAACAGAATGGGAGACAGAAAATCAGCAAAATCTAGGACTAAGACAGCCAGATGCCTGCCACTGGACTCCTCTGTGGCACACAGAGAGAGAAATGTGGGAAGAGAGAGATGGTGGGAGCCATCAAAGCACATTCAGGGATCATATCCCTGAGAGACCTGGCCGAATTCTTTACTGCACCCCTTCCTCAGACTTCATACTGATGAGGGAGCAGGAGGCTGGCTGAGGACAAAGCAAAAGCTGGCGCCTTGCACCCCCTCTTCACCCACTCCCCTCCATATGTGTAGCATTCCTCAGGCACCCCTGACTGCCATAAAACGATAAATAGTTCACTTGCAGGGATCGCAATCCTGCAGAACAGGAATCTCCCTTGCTCTACAGATGTCCTAGAGACCTCAACAGGGAGGTTACCTTATCAATAGCACAAATTTCCAGAGGCAAATAACTCTCGGTTCCTGAAGCCCTAATGTCTCCCTCCCACCATAAACTGGAGGAGACTGAGGTAGAAGGGAATGTAAATGATAGCCGGATCATAACACCCCACCAAGAATCTCCCAATTATCTTGATGTTAGTGCCTGACTTAAAGACGACATTGATCAAGCCATAGGGCAAGGACTTCCCCCCCCCCCGCCCCCGGCACCTTGTAGGCCCTCCCTAACATGTGAAAACTCTGTTGAAACCTCCCATCCCTTCCCCTCACCTTCCCCCAGCCGTGGGGTATATAACATGCCTACCCTCACAACCCGGGGCAACAGCTCTTCCTGCCCACGGGTCCTGTCCCTGTGCTTTAATAAACCACCATTTTGCACCAACGACGTCTTAAGAAGTCTTTCTTTAGTCGTTGGCTCCGAACCTCCTCACCCCACCGAACCTGACTTAGGTTCTGGGACTTCATCAATACACCTTCTAAGTCCTTCTCTCCAAGCTGTTGAGGCTCAGTAAGTGTTTGTCAGATGGATCAAAGGGCGGACTTCCCTGGGAACACACACAATTCAATTCCCAACACTAACAGACAGTAAACTCAGGCTAAAACATGGCAATTTTATGAGACTCTTGGCTGTGGCAACTTTGTCTTTCTTTTCTTGGTTTCTCCTTTCCATTTCCACCCCCTATTGACTATTTGTAAGCACCACAGCAAGATAGCCCAGCTTTTACATTTTTTTCTTGAATCTCCTCATCACTGTGTGGGCCATGGGAAGTCTCCATTGGCTGATTAGTCATTTGCTTTTCTGTTTTTTTCCCATACAGTTGAATAACTCCTATGGTCCACAGGGTGGGGAATTTGGCATGTAGGAACACCACACACACACAATGAATGGGAACCTTATTTGTTTAGGACACGGAAATAGAGTCAGGAAGAAATTTAAAGCCCTGAAAAGACCAGAATTTATCCTGACTCCCTGGTGGTTGTATAGGTCAGAGAATAAATGTAACCTTGATTTTTCTCGGTTCCTGCAAACAGGGTAAAGGCATTCAGACCAGGGGATTAGCTAGTCTGTTAGTTAATGCATGAAAATGGCTTCACAATTTTCCCCACAGGAGGTTGGTGAAGGAGTAGAGAAGAGGGATTAGGTGGGGTGGGGGGCGCTTGAGGAGAGAAGGATGCTGATTTTTGGAAGCAAAGAGAAAGGACAAAGTCAGAGGCACATTGGAATCTGTCCTTTGGATGACTGAGGGTAGGATGGGGCTTTGATCTATATTTAGTCCCCAAAGCTCAGAGCTGCAAGACAACCTTTGTTATGCCAGGGAGACTCATGTTGGACACCAGAACAAGGGCAAGAGAAGACAGTGGGAGAGAATTACAGAAGAGGGATGAGGATACACGGGGAGGGGCTGCAGTGGGGGGGAAGGGGAGTGCTCTCTTTCTCTTTCCCTCCTTTGTGAAAATACAGACAAGTCCATCAAACCCGTGGCAGGCTGCTGGGATGAGAAAGATACATAATATGATAAAGCTTGGTAGCAGGCATGTGTGATTGAACAGACCAATGAAGAGATAACATTTGAAAGCTTTACTGCTTGGAAAGCTGTTAGCAAGCTGGTGTCCCCTTCATCATGTTTAATTTTACTTTTACTACCCTTCATTTGCTTTGACGGGTTGATGTTGCCATGGTGCGGTTGGAATTCTCATAAAAGTGCTGTTACCCTTTCAAGATGGCCATTTTTTTCTAGGGTTTATACCACATTTTATAGTTATGTCAGAAGGTTTACTTGGTTTATGAATTCTCCAAGCTGTAAGATTGCTCTCGAAAAACTCCGGGTTGCCTTCAGTTCTTGCCATTTAATTTGTGATCTTTTAACAACAGTCACATCTTTGGGTGATGTTCCGACATAATTAGAAATGCATCTTCTGGTTCATGCAAGTCAACAAAGGGCATACAGAGAAACCAAGCCCACTTTCCGTAGGTGAGAAGTCCCTGAGTATATGTAGCTGTCTCTATGCTTCCGAATATTGTACTTGATGCATAAAATGGTAATAAATAAAATACTGTGACCAACTATGAAATCTGATGATTAATATTGAACAGTATAACGTGATGACTCCTTTATTTCCTCTCTAACAATTCAAGGCTGGTAAACTGCATAAGAGGAACACATCTTTTACTAAATTCCTACTGAGAAGCCCAGGATGTAGGGCATGAATAAGACTCCACACAAGTCTTCAACTTCACCAGTTTTTAATAGTCTATCACTTATTCAAAGAGATTTAATTACTCACTGAATATGCATCTCAGAATTTTAAGAAGGCAGAGGAATTCAAGGCACTCTCTACCACATTTGAGAAGTAATCCAAACTGAGAATGCCAAAGGCAGCATATAACTGCAAGACATCATGTTAGGTCTGATATGGAATATAATTCCAATGAATTGGAATGTGACTTTATCTTAAGATTTAATGTGAGACGTCAGAAATGTAAAGATAAACCAAGTCTATCTTTCAGGTTTATGCTGGTCAATAAATATTTAGTGCATTCCTCCACATTGTCGTACAAGATCTGAAAAGTGCAAGTAGTTTTAAGAAGTGGCAAACTACCCATCTGTATGTGTTTCCTATTGTTGCTCTAACCAATTACCACAAACTCAGTGACGTAAACAATACAAATGTATAATCGTAGAGTTTTGGAGGTCAAAAATCTAAAAATAGGTCTCCCTGGGCTCACATCACAGTATCAGTAAGGCAGCATTCTTCTGGAGGCTTTGAGGGAAACCCTCTTTCCTCACCTTTTCCAGATTTTGGAAGGAACCTGCATTCCTCAGCTTATGGCCCCTTTCCTCCATCCACAAAGCCAACAATGCCCCTCTGGCCATAGTCACATCTCCCTCTGACTATCTTATACTTTCTTCTTCCACTTTTTTTTTTTTTAAGATTTTATTTATTTATTTGTCAAGAGAGAGAGCACAAGCAGGGGATGTGGCAGCCAGAGGGAGAAGAAGCCTTCCCACTGAGCAGGGAGCTCAATGCCAGACTCGATCCCAGGACCTGGGATCATGACCTGAACCAAAGGCAGACACTTGACCAACTGAGCCACCCAGGTGTCCCTCCTCTTTCACTTTTAAGAACCCTGATGAATACAGTGAGCCCACCCAGATAATTCAAGGAAACCTTATTTTGGGGTGCCTGGGTGGCTCAGTGGGTTAGGGCCTCTGCCTTCGGCTCGGGTCATGGTCCCGGAGTTCTGGGATTGAGCCCCGCGTCGGGCTCTCTGCTCTGCAGGGAGACTGCTTCCTCCCTTCTCTCTCTCGGCCTGCCTCTCTGCCTACTTGCGATCTCTCTCTGTGTGTGTCAAATAAATAAAATCTTAAAAAATAAAAAGAAAGAAAACCTTATTTTAAGGTCAGCTGATGGGTAGCATCAATCCCATCTGCAACCTTAATTCTTCTTTGCAATGTAAAATAACATATTTATAGGTCTGTGGATTAGAAGGTAAACAGCACACATGTGGGAGGACCACTTGAAAAGGATAGAGAAGGCTCTCCCTTAAAGTAGAGTGCAACTACATGACCAGAAGTCAACTTTCCAGCATAGACATTTTATGATACTTTGACATTGTACAAGGAACTGAAAATCTCTAACTTTAGCTTCCCCACTGATATCACGGCCATGGCAACATTTTACTACCAGCCAGCAAGTATGTTTAAAGTGGCAGAGCAGGGTTCTTGAGTGGTTCAGTCTGTTGAGTGTCTGCCCTGGACTCAGGTTATGATCTCAGGGTCCTGGAACTGGGCCCTGAGTTGGGCTTCCTGCTCAGTGGGGAGCCAACTTCTTCCTCTCCCTCCTCCCCTCCCCTCCCAGAACTTGTGTGCGCTCTCTCTTTCTCTCAAATAAATAACCAAAATCTTTTTAAAAATAAAGTGGCAGAATATCTGATCATATATACAAACAGTGCTTATTTAACCTTTTTCTATTTTACATTTTAACAACTCTGAATTTTGCTATTTATAATAACAATTACCCTTCAATATACATCACTATATAGCATTGATTATTTCCCTGTGATAATGTCCAAGTTGTAGCCACACTGGATCCAAAGATGTGAATACCTTGAAGGATATTGACAATTTCCAAAAAGTCAGGGTTGTTGCAAGTGTGTATCAAGAAGCACGGATGAAACAAATAAATCTGCTCATGCTTAGTCCTCCTTGGTTCCTGAGGCCTATCATGAAACGTTTCATGATTCACATTTTTTTGCATCATGATCACCAAATGCAAAGTTAAACCTTGATTGTAACCTGATGAGAGACCCTCAAGTCGATGACCCAGTTAAGCCATGCCCAGATTCCTGACCAAAAAAACTATGAGATGATAATTCTGTACTTTTTTAAAAGCCACTGAGTTTTGCAGTACTTCATTACTCAGCAATAGATTGATCATATAGTTCTTGAAGGAATGCAGTTTCTTGCCTTCTTAGGAGACTAAGACTTCTCATAATGATTGCGTAAGAAAGTAGTTTGGGCTGTGGGTTTTGAACATTCTCCTGCTCATGGCCCCTGTACAAAGTGGCTGGAAGTATACTGTGTCCTTCAGGCCAACCAGCTTCAGGGTAGCTTACGTTTGGGAAGTAGGGAATTGGAATATGCCACCTTTCCATTGCCCACATGCAGAGTTTACTCCACCTTAGAAGAAATTTCTGCAAGAAAGAAAAATAAGAATCAAATGGTGCTCGTAGGAGAGAGAGTTTTTGAGCTATAGTCTCGCTGGTGTCCTTAATTGCACATTTTTATTTAGGTTCAGCCAACTGGCATTTAAACACCATTTTAATTAGGTTAGCACTGGAAAAAGAAGAGTATTTGGTTTGAGTTTCTTGTTCCAACTTCCTTTCTTAATTGCCTTTTCATTCAAGCTGAAGACTTATGGTGGCAGCCACAGCCCAGTTGAAAAACAATTCATTGTATCAGTGACTGGGCCTCATAACAGAGCACCTTAATAAGACCAAGTCCTGTACTTCCTGACTCCCTAAGATGGATTATGTTCATAGTCCATTATTTGAACGAGGGTATCTGACTTATGGCAAATCTATCTGAAACAGCATTGTAGAACTGTATTTTATCTTTAAGAAATGTATTTTATAAAAGTAAGATATTTACTCCTGTTGCAGGAAGGAATTTAAGCAGAAAAATTTCTCTCTAATGTTTGTTGAATCATATGAGAATGATGAGGGGGAACGGGGTGATACATCAACCAACTAACTTGAAAAACTCAGTTGTATTTTTATTTCAGGAAGAAAGGCTGAGCTAAGGGTGCCCTGTGGTATTGCATGAAATACTTTTCTTCTTTTTCCAAGTCATGCATATCACCCAGGAATTCACAAGGGTAGCATCTCTGTTCTCTATTACTTAAATTTGCACAAGCATGCGATCAATTCTGCTTTCCTTTCCTTCCTCTTTAGGGCTTGTGAAAGGAGTTGAAATTTACAGTCTTTGAGGATGGCAATCTTTGTTTGCAATCATAGAATCATAGAATGTAAGAACCAGAAGGGACCTCTGAGATTATCTGGTCCGACCCTCTCATTTTACAAGTGAGGTAACCAAGACCCTTTAGCAAATGATTCTGTCTGTGACTAATGCTTTTAATGACACTCGGAGCCCTTAACCAGAAGAGACCAGGATCAGGAATCACAAAGAGCAAAGAAATCATGCACACGGGTAAGGAGTTCTAACTTCATTTCAGTACATTCTTTTCTTTCCTTTCCTTTTCTTTTCTTTTCTTTTCTTTTCTTTTCTTTTCTTTTCTTTTCTTTTCCTTTCTTTTCTTTTGAAGGAAGTTTGATCAAGGACAGAAGGCCAATAGTGGCAGAGCCCTGGGTTTTCAGCCTGGCCTCCCCATTCTCTAAGTCTGTGTCCTAGGGAAAATCTCTTAATGTCTCAGTTTCTGCATGAGTAACCAGGGAAAAAACAGTAAGGCCAACCTCTCAGGTCGTGGTGAAAACAACGTGAGCGACTGCATGGAAAGCTCCCAGCACAGGGCCCCACTCTCAACAAATACTCAAGAAATGTGTGTGATCATTATTACTAGTTCTTTTTTTTTTTTTAAAGATTATTTATTTATTTATTTGATAGAGAGAGATCACAAGTAGGCAGAGAGGCAGGCAGAGAGAGAGAGAAGGAAGCAGGCTCCCTGCCGAGCAGAGAGCCCGATGCGGGACTTGATCCCAGGACCCTGAGATCATGACCCTAGCCGAAGGCAGCGGGCCGCCTGAGCCACCCAGGTGCCCCCATTATTACTAGTTCTTATAAGAATCATACCATCCCAAACCTGCTAACCCTTGAATGTTGGGGCCGATTCCACGTTAAAACCTGTTAAACCCCTAGGGCCTGCCTGGGTAGGCAGGTTGGTAGACATTTTGTTGTTTAATAAATGTCTCAGCAGTTACTGATAACAGTTCCAGGTAACTGTTGCTAAAACGCACACCTAAAACAAGGCCATTTTGTTTAATAAACGCCTCAACAGTTATTGATATCAGTTCCAGGTAACTGTTACTAAAAGACACACCTAAAACAAGGCCAGACAGGTGGAACATCCAATCAGCCAAGTCACATATGTAGAGGTCTGCGGTTGTGCCCTATAAAACTAGCCTGTAAGACCAAGGGGTCGTCGCTGTCTTCGGAGGCGGCCTTGGCCGGTCAGTCTGACTTCTAATGCTTGGCATAGAATAAAGCTTTACATAACTTTCACTTTCTCTCAGCCTCATTCCCCTGGCCGGTCAGTCTAACCTCTAATGCTTGGCATAGAATAGGGCTTTGCATAACTTTCACTTTGTCTCAGTCTCGTTCCTTTGATAACGGACCCAAAGTTGACAATAGCAAACCATGTCACCTTTTGGGCCTCAGCTTGGCCACATGTAAACTGAAGGAATTTCAGCACTAAGACTCACTCGATCTTGGGTTCTCCTCTCTGGCTGACCTGGATTTGGAAGCAACCTCCTCAACTTACAATGGCCTCTTCCATCAGCTCACACCCTGTTTCTGCACCACTGAACCAGAAGTGCCATAAGGGTAAAGCTCACAGTTGATTCTTCTGTGCTTTTCCTTTGGACATAATACAGTTCTTTGACTAATAGGCTCCCTTATTAAATCAACACTTAGCTAACTTTTATTACTTCTAGAGACAAGGCCAGTTTGATAGGTTAATGGCCAAAAAAAAAAAAAAAGGTCCTAGCTAAACAGCAGTTGAAGATAACATATCAGAAAACTCTCCAGAGAGCCCAGGATTAACGCCAACAGCTCAGGCAACAGTGGACTGTCTGTGCACTTGGGGCTGTGGGGAAGCTGGTAGGAGGAATTGAGACAAGAATTGGACCAAGACATCAATTGAACAGTTGGAACCAAATAGAAAGATCAGTTTTAATGGAAGGGAGTCTGTGGAGGCAGGTTAGGCTAGGTCTAGTGGTAGAGAGGGGTACAGTAATACTTATTCGTTACTTTTTGTCATCCCTGAGGTAAAAGAAGAAATGGTATCTTTGCTGGTTTTTAAAAAAGTACTTGAAATGTAGTTTTTAAACTCTTTAGTTACAAAGCACATGTTCTAAGGAGTGGCCCTGGCATTGTTTTTCACACTTCTTGTCTGCCTTCCACAGAGCTTCAGTGACAGGCAAAGGCTTTGGAGAAAACAAAGTGCAGTGCTTGGCTCACTCAAATGGACTGTCCCCGTTGTCAGGGCTTAAATTTTAAATCATTCTGGCTGCCCGATGTGGAACCCAGCAAAGAACCTTTGTCAGGAAAAGGTCAGATGCAGTTATTAACACAGAGTGACAACCGTACTTCAGAGAACAATTGCCCTCTCCCGTCCCTGCAACCTTCATGGAAGTCTTTGCTGACAATCTCTTCATTTCCTTACATTGTCAGCAAGATATTTAACAGCCCCTTGTCGTCCATCTTGGCTCTCTCAGAGGCCAAGAGAGTGCAGGGTAACTTGGGAGAACAAAATAAAGAACATTTTAATCTCTGGCCAGGTCAATTCATTGCTAGTTGAGTGAACATTTAACTTTCTGTCATTGTTTTTGCTTTGTTAACAAGATTGAGGCAACTCTGAGCCACAACTGTGTCATTTTAGACCTGGAAAGAGTTCTATCCATCCCCCTAGGAACCCCAAAGAGTGCTAGAATTCTTTGACCCCATGGCCAATATAGTGATTTATATGGGTCTATTCTCCATCATTCTATGTACCTGAGGTCTCAGTCACTATAGGAAGATCTTGGTTTCTGGTGACCTTGGGCCAGGTCAACCCACACGCTACTGTGATTTGGCCACATGTTGCATCCTGGCACAGCTTGATGCTCTCTATCATGAGGTTGAATTGTGCCTGTCCTGAATGGACGTATTAATGCATTTCCCTAGACTTACAGGACTAGGTCAAAATGAGCAAAGTTGTGAGGATATTTTGCTGTATAGATGATGGAGAAGTGACAGGGTTAACCCTTCCTGAATAATACAGGTGTAGGAGAAAGGCAGTAATGCAAAATCTTGTAGCCAGCTATGATTATAAGCATTCTATATCTTGATCTGGGTAAGCAGGACCTTAGAAGCAGAGTGACAAACTATACTGACAGCCTCTTTTCTAAATGTGTATTCGTGTGTGTGTGTGTGTGTGTGTGTGTGTATACCTGCATGTGAGCATGCACATATTTCCAAAGTCCAAATAGTTATGCGTATAGAGGGACGAAGAAGACCAAAACAATGGAAGGAGAAATGACGTGTAGGCTATTGGCAGCCAGCATTTTTTCATGTAAGTACTCAAATCAAGTAATTACCATGAATTACCAGTTGCTGGTCTAGATGCTATGTATGGGTCAAGCCACTGTCCTCAGATAGGGGGAGGGTCTCTGCATCTCTCTGTTTTCTTTGTGTGTTACTACCATCCACCCTTGAACCAGCCAGCCCTGTCCCAGTTAGATTTTATAAAAAGCTCTTTCCCCAGAATGGTGGTGGCTGTGGAGGGAAGGGAATCTTCTCCAGAAAGCATGTTGAGACCAAGAGAAGCTGTGATATCTGATAAAATGATGAGCTCCCCGGGGAAATCTCCACAGGCCTGGCACTAGCTCTGTGATTAGTCTTGTCCTCATTGGGGGATGCACATTGCCTTTTTCTGGCCTCTTGGAAGGAATAATATATGATTTGGATATTACTCTGCTATTGACATGCTGGCATTTCTGCTTTAACAATTTTAAAAGAAACAAGAAGGAGTTTACAGTTCTGGGTACTTAATAATCCTGGAAGACAGCTGAGGATGGTTGCAGGAATGCATAGTACATACCGCCCCCCACAGCCAGTCTTCCTTAGGTCATTAAACATAGCCATAAGGATTTGCACACCATCTAAGAAAAGAGTTGTGGATGAGGGGGATTTTCAATAAGATGGGGTTAGGGATTGCAAGTCATATTCCCTCCACACATGATTTCCTCATGAAGATTGGAAATTTGCTCTAGTGTGAGCTGACCTGTTTCATAGTGGTACAGTGGCAAGGACCATAACTGGATGTGAACTTTCTCCAAATCTGTAGAATAACAAGTCTTGCCAAAAATGAGCCCACCTGTGCTTTGCCCACTTGAGGGTAGACATAGGTACCACAGGCAGAGCTCATAGTTTTGAGCTCATCACTTTTGGAGATTGTCCTTGGGCATCACCTCTAGTAATGTCCTTATTCTGTAAATAAGTCTGTATCACTTCCAACCCATAACATGAATTTGTTTTGATTTCTAATGTGGAGAGGTGCCAAATGAGAAAAAAACACCACCACTGAGTTGAAGTGGAATAGAAAAGTTTGTAGTTAGACCCAAAGATTGTTTATAACATTTTTAATCATTTTTATTTGACTTTTTAAAAAATGGGCTTGTTTATAAAGTTTGAATTCTTACTTCTCACCCACTAGTGATTATTTGTTTGCTTTTTGTTAGGCATAAACTCTGAAACCAAAACCAAAGCCAAACCAAACCAAACCAAACAAGCCCAATCTTACAGGAAGACCCACATAAAGGTAGAAACTATGGAGTGAAGAAGGAGCAGTCTAATCTGAACCATTGCTATATTGTCCACGTGGCATAGTTCTTTTGGTGGAGTTCAGTCTGAAGTATTATATTAATGTTTCAAAGGAGAAAAATGAAGGTTCTAAAACTCCGAAGAAGTCCCCACTTACGGGATAGAGGTGTTTGGGAGTAGCATAGATGGGAGGCCTCTCTTCTTGGCTTGTAGATGGCCATCTATTCCCTGTAATTTCCTAGTCTTCTGCTGTGTATGTCTGTGTTCTAATCTCCTCTTTTTATAGGGAAACCCACCATATTGGATTTGGATCCACTCTAATGAGCTCATTTAACCTTAACTATGCCTTTAAAAGAAATCCTATCTCCAAACACAGTCATGTTCTGAAATACTGGGAAATGGGACTTCAACATAGAAATTTGGGAGGGATTCATTTCAACTCATAACAGTGTGTAAGGGCACACAGTATCTTCCATCTTCACATCTTCTCTCCTGTTTTGGGTCTCCTCCCTGATGCTTGTTTCTGTCAAGCTTGTCCCGATTCTCCAGGGAAGCTAAGTCATACATACATGGACAACTCCTTTGAGCATCCTGTTTCCTTCCCCATCTATGTTCCCAATAGCAGTGTACGTGGGCTATTTATTTCTTATTTCTTCCCAACACTTCATTTTGTTAAACTTCTAAGTCTGATGATGGTGAAATATCTCAATTTAAAAATTTGCATTTTCTTGATCTTTCTGGATTAGATTGTCTACCTTTCATGGGTATTGGTTACCTTCTTGGTGCCTCCTCTTTAAATTGCCTATTGTCATTTTAGGTAGGGTTGAGTAATTTTTCCTTACTGATACACTGAATCTATTGTATATTCTAAATTCAAAACTTTGTCAATGATATTTGCTGTGAGCACCTTCTTGTTTGTGGCTTGTCTTTTCACTTTTTTCCGAAGACTTTGATGAAATAGGAAATTTCCCATAATCTTCTGTCTCTTACTTAGGATACCTCCCAAAAGCCTTTAAAGATATTCTTCACATATTTTTACCTTAAATTTTTAAAGTTTGACCTTCATACTTTTCATCTTCTGGGGAAAAAAATATAAAGTGTGAGGTAAAGACCTGGTTTTGTTTCCACATGACTGTGACTAACCAGTTACCTCAACATTATTTACTTGGTAGAAAGTCCCTTTCCCACTATTCTGTATAGGCATACTCAACATGGAGCTCCTATGTTTATTTGTGGCTCTAATTCTGAACTACTGGTTAATTTTTTTTTTTTATCTAGTCATAAATACCATAGTGTCTTAACAACTAATACTTTGTTAAGACTTATTATTTGATAGGCAATTCCCACTCATTTTTTTCCTTAATCCCCATTACCTATTTTAGCCCATCCTCTCACCCACCTCCCCTCTGGCAACCAATATTTTTTGTTTTTGTTTGTCTCTTTTTTTCTTTGTTTGTTTTGTTTCTTTAATTCTACATATGAGTACAGCCATAAAGTATTTGTCTTTCTCTGATTGACTCATTTCACTTAATATTATACTCTCTAGATTCATCCATGTTGTTGCAGATGGCAAGAGTTCATTCCTTTTAGGCTGAATTGTGTGTATATATACCACATTGTGTGTATATATACCACAACTTCTTTATCCATTCATCTATGGATGGATACTTGGGTTGCTTCCATATCTTGGTTATTATTGTAAATAATGCTGCAGAAAACATAGGTGTGGATAAACATTTTTGAGTTGGTGTTTTTGTTTTCTTTGGTTAAATGTCAGTAGTGGAATTACTGGATCATGTGGTAATTCTATTAATTTTATGAAGAACATTCCATACCTTTTTTTACAGTGAATGCACCAATGTACATTCCCATCAACAGTGTACATTTTCTCCACATCCTCACCAACTCTTGTTATTTCTTGTGCTTTTTATTTTAGTCATTCGGACAGGTGGAAGGTGATACCTCATTTTGGTTTTAATTTGCACTTCCCCAATGATTAGTGATGTTAAGCATCTTTTCAGGTGCTCGTTGACCATCTGTATCTCTTCATTGGGAAAAAAAAAATTATCTGTTCAGGTCCTCTGCCCATTTTTTAATTGGATTTTTTTTGGAATTAAGTTGTATACATTTTTTAAAATTAAATTTCAGATACTCATCCCTTATCGGATATATCATTTGTAAATATCTTCTTCTACTTAGTAGGTTCCTTGTCATTTTGTGAAATGTTTCTTTGGCTAAGGAGAAGCTTTTCATTTTGGTGTTTCCCTTCATAAATTTCCCCCCTCATTTTATTTTTTAAATTGACTTCTTATATCATTTATTTTTTATATTTTTTATATCATTTATCTTTTTATATTTTTTATATCATTTATCTTTTTCTTTTACCTTTTTCTTTTTCATCTTTTTATGTGAATTTAAGAATCACCTTGTTAAATCACTGCCTCAATTTTGCATTATAGGAAGGGAGAACATACCCAGGTGCTGAAAGTGACTGACTGGTTTATGCAAATATAAAACTTTAACAGAAGACAGGTGGTGCTCAGCATATCATCAAAGTGACTATCACTGACCCAATGACTCTGAGAAAATGTACAGCTGTGAGTGCTGCCAAACCCAAAAGCCACTGAATTCTTGTTGTACTACCTTGCCTTTATGCCGAAGATGTCATCACATGGCAGGCAAAGGCAACACTTCCATCCAAGACGGTATTTGTTGACACTGGCCTGTCTTGGCACTTGAAAGGAGGTTCACAGCAAGCATTCTTGATCATTTTATTTGCCATCTGCTTTCCAGCATAACTAGAAGTTGTTTTCCCTCACACACTTAGACTAAAATGACATGTAACTTATACATAAATTTAGAGAATATGAGAAATTTGGGAATATTGAAATTTCTAAAGAATAAACACAGTGTATTTCTTCATGTATTTAGGCATTTTTGTGTCTATCAATAAAATTATTTTTTTAAATCCATGATGTTCTAAAAGCTTTGCTGCTGTTAGAAATTATATTTTTTTAAATAGTACATTTTTAAAAGATTTTATTTATTTATTTATTTATTTATTTGACAGAGAGAGAGAACATCAGCACAAGCAGGCAGAGTGGCAGGCAGAGGGAGAGGGAGATGGAGAAGCAGACTCCCCACAGAGCAGAAGGCCTGAGATGTGGCTCAATCTCAGGCTCCTGGGATCATGACCTGAGCTGAAGGAAGAAGCTTAACTGACTGAGTCACCCAGGCTCCCCTAAATTGTATTTTTAATTGGCTATTTCTAGTATGTAAAAATACTACTAATTTTTATATTGATTTTCTATCTAATAATCTTATTATTTCTAATACTTTGTAGATTCTCTTGGGTTTTTTAATCATAGAAAATAATATTCTTTTAACAGAGTTTGCCCCCTTCTCTACAACTATTATATGTTTTGTTTCTTTTTTCCTCTTATTGTGTTGGTTAGGAACTCCAATAAAATGTTCGAGGATGTGATAGCAGGAATCCTAAATTTGCTTTTAACTTTAAAGGTTTCTAACGCTTCACCATGCAGTTAGATACTTCCAATAGGTTTCAGAAAAATACCATTTTATCAGATTAAGGAAGGACTCCTTCATTTTGCATTTTGATAAGATCTTTCCCTTTTTAAAAAAAATCCACAATGAGTGTTCAATTTCATTAAATTGCTTCTCAGTATTTATTAAAATGGCTATTTTTGCTTCTCTTTACTCTTAAAATCTCATGATTTACATAGAGGGATTTCCTGATATACAGTTCTCCTTGCTTGTTTAATATGGGTATAGCTACAGCTATACATCTCTCTTAATATATGTATTGATTTTATTTGATAAATATATGATAGTATGTATTACATATTTCATACCTAAATATAATCATTATAGATTTTTAATATATTCAATGGCAATATGGTATATTATGTAGGACTTTTATCTAATGAGCTATCCTTGCATAGCTTTTATAAGTAAATGAACACACTGTATACATCACATATTTCAATTTCTCTATAAAATATATGTTGAAATATATGTATTTAATATAAAAATTTGGTATTACATGTATTTAATAAAATACTGACATATATAATTAATATTATTATACTTAAGAGCCTTACATCTATGTTTAAAGATAAAACCAGTCTATAATTTTATTTTAATTTATCCTTGTCTGATTATATTATCCATTATAGTAACAGAAGACAGTGAGCAAGACATTTTTCCCTCTTTTAGTATCTGAAACTATAAGACACATTTCTTCAAAGATAGCCAATTCCCCATAAAACTGTTTTGTTGTTGTTTGGGAAAGAAAGTAAAATTAAAACCTTAAAATTGATTCAGTTTTTGATGGTTATAGATTTACTCTGATCTACAAGTTTTCTTAAGACAATTGTAGCAATCTGTAATTTCCTTATCTATAGTCCATTTCATCTACATTTTTCAAATTTATTGCCATCATTATTCATCACACTTTTAAATGATTCTTTACTTTCAGAGTATCTAGACTTCAGTCTTATTTGGCTTTCCTAATATTATTTATTTCATTTCATCCTTATGTATATAATCTAAGATTTGTCTGTTTGGGGTGCCTGGGTGGCTTAGTCAGCTCAGGTCATGATTACAGTGTTGTGGGATCCAGACCCTAACTGGGCTCCATGCTCAGCAGGAAGTCTGCTTGTCCCTCTCCCTCCTCACCTGCCCCTCTCACAGCGTGCTCTCTCTCAAATAAATAAATAATATCTTTTAAAAAAATATTTGTCTGTTTTATTGATCAATTTTTTAAAAAAACTTTTCACTGTATTGTATTTACTGTCCCATCTTTTTATTTTCTGCATCTAACTTGATTTTAATTTTCATTTCATTTACTTTGACAAACACTCATAATTTGCGTCACTTTGTCTTTTTCTTTTTTTTTTTTACAAAGTGGCAGGATTACCTCTCTTATATTCAGTATCTTTATTTTGATATTTTCAAATATGCACATAACTTTACCTCTGTCTAATGCTTTAGCTGCACCTCACAAGCCTTTACAGGCAATATTCCTACTGGGTTTCTAAATGTGTCATAAGTTATTTGTGGTTTCTTCTCTAATTCAAGTGTTAAAGACAAGAATGCTCAGCTCCAACCTTATGTGTGTTCTTATCTTTTATTTTTTTTACAATATTTTATTTATTTATTTGTCAGAGAGAGAGAGAGAGAGCACAAGCAGGGGGGCGGCAGGCAGTGGGAGAAGCAGGCTCTTTGCTGAGCAAGGAGCCAGATACGGGACTCAACCCCAGGACCCTGAGACCATGACCTGAGCTTAAGGCAGATGCTTAATCAACTAGGCCACCCAGGTGTCCCTATCTTTTATTTTTTAATTTCTAACTCTATTTTCCTGTGGTTGGAAGAGATAAGCTGCATGATATAGATAATTCTAACTGTGTTGAGATTTTCTATCTGTGTTTATGGGGTCCATTAGGTTGAGCTGAATGTTTGAGAAGAGGTGGTTAGATGAACATGGCAATGAATAGGGAAAGCAGGATTATTTGCTTTAATATTCAGGAGATAATTGTAATTGTATTTCCACTCTTAAAATGTTAAAAGCAAATATACATAATTATAATTTTTAAAGAATCTATAATTTTCAGTGAGAAAAGAAGGATGAACAAAGGCAGGGACAATGTAAACAAGATGCAAGAAAAAGAGACAGGAAAAAGAAAGACAAAATGAGAAAGCAAATTAAGGGAAATACCTCAGAGTCAAGACAAGTAGAGACAGACTAAATGTACTTACTTAAAACAATGACTCTCCTCAAGGATTTTGATGGATTCCTTTCTCACATTGAGGTCCTTCATCCATTTTGACTCTATTTTTGTGTGTGGTATAAGGAAATGGTCCAATTTCAGTTTTCTGCATGTGGCTGTCCAATTTTCCCAACACCATTTATTGAAGAGGCTGTCTTTTTTCCATTGGACATTCTTTCCTGCTTTGTCGAAGATTAGTTGACCATAGAGTTGAGGGTCTATTTCTGGGCTCTCTATTCTGTTCCATTGATCTATGTGTCTGTTTTTGTGCCAGTACCATGCTGTCTTGATGATGACAGCTTTGTAATAGAGCTTGAAGTCCGGAATTGTGATGCCACCAACTTTGGCTTTCTTTTTCAATATCCCTTTGGCTATTCGAGGTCTTTTCTGGTTACATATAAATTTTAGAATTATTTGTTCCATTTCTTTGAAAAAGATGAATGGTACTTTGATAGGAATTGCATTAAATGTGTAGATTGCTTTAGGTAGCGTAGACATTTTCACAATATTTATTCTTCCAATCCATGAGCATGGAACATTTTTCCACAGGCAGCAACCTCTTCGACCTCAACCGCAGCAACATCTTCCTAGGAACATTGCCAAAGGCAAGGGAAGCAAGGGCAAAAATGAACTATTGGATTTCATCAAGATCAAAAGCTTTTGCACAGCAAAGGAAACAGTTAACAAAGTCAAAAGACAACTGACAGAATGGGAGAAGATATTTGCAAATGACATATCAGATAAAAAAGGACTAGTGTCCAAAATCTATAAAGAACTTAGCAAACTCAACACCCAAAGAACAAATAATCCAATCAAGAAATGAGCAGAGGACATGAACAGACATTTCTGCAAAGAAGACATCCAGATGGCCAACAGACACATGAAAAAGTGCTCCATATCACTCGGCATCAGGGAAATACAAATCAAAACCACAATGAGATATCACCTCACACCAGTCAGAATGGCTAAAATCAACAAGTCAGGAAATGACAGATGCTGGTGAGGATGCGGAGAAAGGGGAACCCTCCTACACTGTTGGTGGGAATGCAAGCTGGTGCAGCCACTCTGGAAAACAGCATGGAGGTTCCTCAAAATGTTGAAAATAGAATTGCCCTATGACCCAGCAATTGCACTACTGGGTATTTACCCTAAAGATAGAAATGTAGTGATCCAAAGGGGTACGTGCACCCGAATGTTTATAGCAGCAATGTCCACAATAGCCAAACTATGGAAAGAACCTAGATGTCCATCAACAGATGAATGGATAAAGAAGAAGTGGTATATATACACAATGGAATACTATGCAGCCATCAAAAGAAATGAAATCTTGCCATTTGCGACAACATGGATGGAACTACAGCCTATCATGCTTAGTGAAATAAGTCAAGCAGAGAAAGACAACTATCATATGATCCCCCTGATATGAGGAAGTGGTGATGCAACATGGGGGCTTAAGTGGGTAGGAGAAGAATCAATGAAACAAGATGGGATTGGGAGGGAGACAAACCATAAGTGACTCTTAATCTCACAAAACAAACTGAGGGTTGCTGGGGGGAGGGGGGTTGGGAGGAGGGGGTTGGGGTTATGGACATTGGGGAGGGTATGTGCTTTGGTGAGTGCTGATTCACAGACCTGTACCCCTGGGGATAAAAATACATGTTTATAAAAAAATAATAAATAAATGAATAAATAAATAAATAAATAAAAATTTCTGGAAAAAAAAAAACAATGACTCTCTGACTGAATACAAAGAACTACTCAATTTTAAGTTAAATCCATAAAAAAATGATGCAGAAAAGTGGAATACAAACTATTTGGGGATAAGATAAACCAGAAAAATATCGCTAAAAGAAAACTAGTTATGGGTTTGTCAATATCAACAACATATAATTTAACCTTTGTATGACTAAAAATTTAAAAAAAAAAAAACACCTATAGAAAGAGATGTCTGGGTGGTTCAATTGGTTGAGTGTCTAACTCTTGATTGTGGCTCAAGTCATGGTCTCAGGGTAGTGTGATCAAGCTCCATATCAGGCTCTGTGCTGAGCTTGGAGCCTGCTTGTGATTCTCTTCCATCCATCTCCCTCTGCTCCTCCCCAGCTTGTGTACATTCTCTCTCTCTTAAAAAAGAAAAAAAGAAAAAACTATAGCAATAAGCAACAATTATTCAAGATGATATAAAAATCATGAGCGTATATGTATACAACAACATAGACACATACAAAGTAGAAGTTTTCCCACAATTTTCTCAGAAATTATTAGATAAAGAAAGACAAAAAATATATCATGAACATTTTCTTATATCATTTAGATCTTTAATTTCGTTTTTAATGCCCATATAGTTTTTCTTAAATAGATTGACAAGGAAAATAAATAGTCTCTTTTGTCGAACATTTAGTATGATACCAATTTTTTGCATTGCAAAGAGCACTGTAATAGGTACACATTTTGTGCTGTTCTTAGACTCCTGTAGATTTGAATTTCTATCTGGTATCATTTTCTTTCATTCTAAAGAACATCCTTTAGCATTTCTTATGGTGCAGGGGGGCTATCAGTAAATTCTTTCAGTTTTTGTTTGTCCAACAAATTTATCCTCATTTTTGAAGGTTATTTTCACGGTTTATATGTTTCTTGATTTCACCACCTTAAATATGACAGGGCTATCAGTAAATTCTTTCAGTTTTTGTTTGTCCAACAAATTTATCCTCATTTTTGAAGGTTATTTTCACTGTTTATATGTTTCTTGATTTCACCACCTTAAATATGACATTCTATGGTTTTCTGGGCTTCATTGTTTTTAAGAAATCAATATTAATTCATGTTAGTGCTTCCCTGTAAGTGAAGATGTAAAGCATGTCTTTACTTTTATGCTTTCAAAATTTTCCTTGAAATTTTGCTCAACAATTTTACTACATTGTGCATAGAATTATGTGTGCGTGCATATGCATGTGTGTGTATTATCCTGCTTGGGGTTTTCTGGGTCTCCTGAATCTCATAAAAGAAGTGTTTTTTAAACTACATTTGGGAAATATTGACTATTATTTTTTATTATTATTAACATATAATGTATTATTTGCCCCAGGGGTATAGGTCTGTGAATCATCAGTCTTACACAATTCAGAACACTCACCATAACACATACCTTCCCCAATGTCCATTATCCGGTCACCTCATACCTCCCCATCCTCCAGCAGCCCTCAATTTGTTTCCTGAGATTAAGAGTATCTTATGGTTTGTCTCCCTCCCAGTCAAATCTTGTTTTATTTTTCCCTCCCTTCCCCCAATGAACCCACTGTCTCCCAAATTCCTCATATTGGAGAGATCATATGATAGTTCTCTGTCTTTGATTGACTTATTTTGTTTAGCATAATACCCTCTAATTCCACTCATGTCATTGCAAATGACAAGATTTAGGGGTTTTTTGATTGCTGCATAGTATTCCATTCTGTATATATACACCACATCTTTATCCATTCACCTGTTGATGGACATCTAGGCTCCTTCCATACTTGACTATTTGTGGACATTGCTGCTATAAACATTCAGGTGCATGGCCCCTTCAGATCACTCCATTTGTATAGTTAGGGTAAATACCCAGTAGTGCAGTTGCTGGGTCATGGGGTAGCTCTATTTTCAACTTTTTAAGTTTCCCAGAGTGTTTCCCAGAGTGGCTGTACCAGCTTGCATTCTCACCAACAATGTAGGATGGATCCCCTTCCTCCACATCTTCGCCAACATCTGCCATTTCCTAACTGGTTAATTTTAACCATTCTGACTGATGTGAGGTGATATCTCATTGTGGTTTTGATTTGTATTTCCCTGATGCAGAGTGATGTTGAGCACTTTCTCGTGTATCTGTTGGCCATGTGGGTGTCTTCTTTGCAGAAATGTCTGTTCATGTTTTCTACCCATTTCTTGATTGGATTATTTGTTCTTTGGGTGTTGAATTTGATAAGTTATTTATAGACTTGGGATGCTAGCCCTTTGTCTGATAGGTCATTTGCAAGCATTTTCTTCTAATATCTCAGTTGTCTTTTGGTTTTGTTAACTGTTTCCTTTGCTGTGCAAAAGCTTTTGATCTTGATGAAGTCCCAATAGTTTATTATTGCACTTGCTTACCTTGCCTTTGGCAATGTTTCTAGGAAGAAGTTGCCACAGCTGAGGTCAAAGAGGTTTCTGGCTGTGTTCTCCTCAAGGATTTTGATGGATTCCTGTCTCACTTCGAGGTCTTTCATTCATTTTGAGTCGATTTTCATGTGTGGTGTAAGGAAATAGTCCAGTTACATTTTTCTGCATGTGGCTGTCCAATTTTCCCAGCACCATTTGTTGAAGAGACTCTTTTCCATTGGGCATTCTTCCCTGTTTTGTTGAAGATTAGTTGACCAGAGAGTTTAGGGTATATTTTTGTGCTCTCTATTCTGTTTCATTGATCTATGTGTCTATTTTTGTGCCAGTATTATACTGTCTTGATGATGACAGCTTTGTAATCGTGCTTGAAGTCTGGAATTGTGATGCCGCCAACTTTGGTTTTCTTTTTCAACATTCCTCTGGCTATTCAAAGTCTTTTCTGGTTCCATATAAATTTTAGGATTATTTGTTCCATTTATTTGAAAAAAGTTGATGGTGTTTTGTTAAGGATTGCATTAAACATGTAGATTGTTTGGGACATTTAGCTCATTAAATATTCAGGGATACTATAGAAAGATATGAATTTAGTGCCATTGTATTGTCTGTAAGGTGGCTGTTACTGTATATTGTCTCTGTTCCTTTCTGGTCTGTTACTTTTAGGCTTTCTCTTTGCTTAGAGGACCCCTTTCAATTTTTCCTGTAGGGCTGGTTTGCTGTTTGCAAATTCTATTAGATTTTGTTTGTCCTGGAAGCTTTTGATCTCTCCTTCTATTTTCAATGGCAGTCTAGCTCGATATAGTATTCTTGGCTGGGTACTTTTCTCATTTAGTGCACTGAATATATCATGGCAGTCCTTTCTGGCCTGCTAGGTCTCTGTGGACAGATCAGCTGCCAGTCTAATACTGTTATAGGTTACAGACCTCTGGTCCCAAGCTGCTTTCAGGATTTTCTTTTTGTGACTGAGACTTGTAAGTTTTATTATCAGATGACCAGGTGCTGACCTATTTTTGTCGATTTTGAGGGGGGTTCTCTGTGCCTCCTGAATTTTTATGCTTGTTCCCTTAGCCAAATTAGGGAAATTCTCTGCTATAATTTGCTCCAATATACCTTCTTCCCATTTCTCTCTTTCTTCTTCTTCTGGGATCCCACTTATTCTAATATTCTTTCTCATATGGTATTACTTATCTCTCAAAATTCTCCCCTCTTTTTCTCAGCTTCTTTATTCTCCATCATTTGGTCTTCTATATCACTAATCCTCTTTTCTGCCTTGTTTATAATAGCAGGAAGAGCCTCCATTTTTTATTGTACCTCATTAACAGCTTTTTTCAATTTCAACTTGGTTAGATTTTAGTTCTTTTATTTCTCCAGAAAGGGATTTTATTTCTTCAGAAAGGGATTCTCCAGTATCTTCCATGCTTTTTTTGAGCCCAAATAGCACCTTGATAATCTTCATTCTGAATTCTAGTTCTGATATATTACTAAAGTCCATATTGATTAAGTCCCTAGCCATCAGTATTGCCTCTTGTTCTTTTTTTTTTTTTTTGAGGTGAGTTTTTCTGCCTTGTCATTTTATCCAGATAAGAATAGATGAATGAGGGAACAAAATACTAAAAAGTTAGCAATGACCCCAGAAATATACACCCTAACCAAATTGGAAGAGCCCTGAAACCAGGGGGAGAAGAAAGGAGAAAAAATATTTTATATATATATATATACACACACACATACATATACATTTATTATATATATATGAATATATATTATATTATTGAATATATGTATGTGTATATATATGTATATATACCGCTGAATAGAACAGATCCACACACTTGATTTGGGGTATATTTTGGTCTGTTAGAAGAGACTTCCTCCCAAATTTTTAAAGAAAGAAAAACTTATATATGTACAAAAATAAGGGTAAACACAATGAAGGGATGGAATATGATTGTAAAGATGAAAATTTTAAAAGATTCTAGAAAAAGGAATTGATAAGATAAGAAATGGTAGAAAAAAAGAAGAGAGGAAAGAATGTGATCAGGCTGGAGACTAGAACAAAGCCATGTGCTAGATTTAGGGTATATTTTGATCTGTTAGAAAAAACTGTATCCCAATATTTTAAAGAAACAAAAACCTACATATATACAAAAAATAAGCTTAAATACAATGAAGGGACAGAATATGACTATGACAATGAAAATTTTAAAAGATTTTTTGAAAAGGTGTTGATAAAATAGTTTTAAAAAGGTTAAAATAGAAAAGAGGAAAAATTTTAAAAATAGAATAAGAAAAAAAAATTAACTTTGAAAAACTAAAGAATCATGGGGGAAAAGCCATGAATTCTATGTTCTATATTCCCCTACTCTGGAGTTCTGTGGTTTTCATTGATGGGTAGACTTGGTCTTGGCTGGATGTTCTTGCTGATCTTCCGAGGGAGGGGCCTGTTGCAGTGATTCTCAAATGTCTTTGCCCAAGGTGGAATTGGACCACCCTTGCCAGGGGCCAGGCTAAGTAATTTTCTCAAGTTTGTTCTTGGAGATTTTGTTCCCTGGACACTTTCCGTGGAGGTTTGGAGGAGGAGAATGAAGATGGCAGCTTCCTACACTCCGGCCCAGAGGAGCCAAGAGCACGGGGCCCCACTCCTTAGTGCACCCTCAGAGAAAATCAGTCCCTCCCATCTCCCTGGCCTCTAGCCATGCTCTGTGCTCCCCTGGCCTGTGACTGAGCATTTCTACCTCTGGTGCATGGTCCCATTTGGAGTCTCCAAACCCAGCAGATTCCTGTAGCATGCTCCTGCACCACTACCCCCAGGGCAGGCAGGAAGGTTAGTCTCCCTGGATCTGCCACTTGTGGGGTCCATCCTTGAAGAGTAGTGACCCAACTGTGCCTTGGATCATGGTTTAAGGTAACCCCAAGAAGATAGCCCGCTCCTTGGCTCCATGTCTGCAGCCAGCTTCCCCGCTCTAATACATGGGGGCTCTGCCACACTCAGACACCCCTGGTCTTTTTGTGCCCCTGAGGACCTGAGACCACACTGTCCCCGCAAGGTTTCCACCCCCTGTTTAGCCACTGGAGCAATGTCCCTCAGTGGCGCAGACTTCTAAAAGTTCTGATTTTGTGCTCAGCTGCTCTACCACTTACCAGGGAGCTGGCCCCTCCCCTGAGGTCTATCTTCCTGTATGTCACCTCAGATTCACTTCTCTGCATGTCCTACCTTCCAGTATGTGGTCACTTTTCTGTTCCTAGAATTGCTGTTATTTTTTTCTTCGATCTCCTGTTGAGTTTGTAGGTGTTCAGAATGGTTTGATATCTATCTAGCTGAATTCCTAGGCCCAGTTGAAATTTAGGTCTCCTACTCCTCCACCATCTTGCCCTTCTCTACTATTGGCTATTATTCCTTCAAAATATTTTTCTGCCTTATTGTCACCATTTCCTGCCTCTAAGACTCCATTACACATATTTGTGGCTGATATTGTCACACTGATGCACTGTCACTTTTTCTCAACTTTTTTCTTTTAACATTTGGATAATCTCTACTCATCTCTCTGTTTTGTTTCTTTCTATTGTCATTTCTGATTTGCTGTTAAATGTCTCTATTTTTTTTTCCATTTAGATTTCTTTTTTTTTTTTTTAATTTCTAGAATGTCTAGTTTTTTTCTCTATAGTTTCTTTTTCCTGTACTATGAGCCATGGCTTTTTTATTTCTTTTCATGTCTACTAGGTTTCATTCTCTACTAGATGTTTTTAGTGATGAATTGTAAAGGCTCTAGATTTTATTATATTCCTCTGGAGACAGTAGATGTGTATTCAAGTATACAATTTAATTATGGTTATTCAACTTACATTTGTGTGGGCTTGGTTTATTACATTTTCTTAGGTAGACTTGTGAAAAGCCTGCACTTTTTCTCTAGTTTGTTGTTGCTGTTCTTATTGAACTTGGAAAGACTCACCCTTCAAACTCTGCCCTTTCTACAGGTTTTGTCAGATCTTGGTTTTGATAGGGAGGTTCTGAGTAGACTTTCTAGACTAACGGTCTATTCTTAAGGTTTGCCCTTTTTGGCATCTCAGTTGGATGCCAGAGATATTAGCAAGGAGTTAAGAAAGTGTCTCCACTCCAGCCAGCCTGGACTTCCATTGTTCCCTAGCACCTCTTGACCTCTAGTCTATCATTCTACTTTCATCTCTGGTGAACTTGCTTTTTGGAAATCTTATTTATTTTGTCCTGTGCAAGTACTTAGTCACAGTCTTCCAGGGAATTCCTACACCTACTTCTGGAACCTCATCTCTGCACAAATTTCTTCTTTCTTGTGTCCTAACCACAGACTTAGATTCTGCAGTGGCCCTGAACTCTGTTCTGTACCTTCTCAGTTCAGCAAGTTTCTTGAACTCTGTTTGGACTTTAGCTTGCTGCATCATGACCTAAACATGGTTCTCATGCACATCTAGAACACTTGTCCTTAAATGGGGCCTGCATCTTTTGTGTTTCTTCTTCAGAAATCAGTTTGGCCTCCCTACTGCATAGAGCTTTATAAATTTTGTGTTGTCTATATTATTAATAATGGGAGGACTAGTTCCATATCAGTTTTTCTGTCATAGGTAAAAGCTAAATATAGATAATGCATTTTTTTATCCTAGAAATTTTACTTGATCTTTTTTTATAGATTCTGATTCTCTAGCAAAGCTCTCTATCTCTTAATCCACTTTGTCCATCTTCATCTCTTTTGTCTTAAACAAATTAATTGCTTTTATTTCAAAGATGTTGCCATCCTAATCACCATGGGTCTGTTTCTATTTTCAAAATATTTTGAAAATAGATACTTATTTTTCCTTTAGGTATTTGGTTAGATAGTTTTGTCTTTTTGTGTGACTAGTAGTATTCTGTTTTGTTTGAGGTATAACACATACCCCCCAAAATGTGAAAATCTTAAATTTATAATTTGTTGAATTTTTATATGGATAGTAGTCCATATAATCTTAATCACCAAGATTAAGATATAGAATATTTCAGAATCCTGGAAGACTTGCTTATACTTCTGCCCAGTCACTAATTCTTAGAGGTAACCATTATTCTGGTTTCTGTGTCTACAGATCAGTTGTTAAACTTCATAAAAATGAAATAATATTTTATGTACCCTTTTGTGTCTAACATCATTCACTTTATGATGTCTTTAAGTCATCCATGTTGTCCTGTGTATCATTACTGTGTTTTCCCCCATTGTGTGTATTATTCCATTGTCTGGACTTGCCCTATGTTACTTACCATTCTATTCTTGTTGGACACAGAGCTTGCTTCCAAGTGAGGGTACTGAGGTATGGTTGTTATGATTATTTTTGTATATGGTTTTTGAAACATTTAACCTCTTATTTCTACTGGTAGAGACAATTGTATATGGATCTTTAGTTTTATAAGATATTTCCAGATAATTTACCAAATATTTTGTTCTCATCTCAGTGGAACCTGTTCTTTGGAAGCTTTCCAATAATCTTGCTATGTGTAAGTACAGCCCGAATCTCACTCACAGACCTTTAGGGCATCCCCAGATATAAGATATTCTTATTTTACCTCCTCAGTCGACACTATCAGTTCTAATTTTCCCCATTCTCATGTAACAGTTTTATTTGGCATCTCTCTCTAATCTTCCTTTATGTTCATTCATTCTATCATTTTAGAAATATATAATAAAAATCTAGTGATGCAAGCTGATACTAACATTTTTCTGAAGGGAAGGTAGAGTTGAGTTTGAAGTGATGATGTCTCTTGCAGATATTCCTGGGGGTCCCCTGACTGTAATCCTGTGATATGAGGTACACATCTTCCCCTAGGCCTTCCTTAGTCCTTAGTTTGTTGGAGACCTCCTCACAGGTCTCTATCTGTTAGAAACCTAACAGCACTCTAGGTGCTACTCAGTGGCATAATTTCATATATGTGTATGGTACTTATTTTTTTTTAATTTTTAATTTTTTATAAACATTTATTTTTATTGTATGGTACTTATTTAAAGAGATATCTATTTCCTTTATTCATTTATAATTGAAAAATTAAATTGAAGTGTAGTTGACATGTACCACATTGGTTCAGGTGGACAACATGGTTGTTCCATGAATATATACATTATAAAATGCTCAACCCAATATGTGTAGTTACCATCCCCAACCATAGAATTTTAAAATGGCATCAGATTCACTTTCTTTCTCCTTGATGGCCTCCCTTCAGTCCATAGGAAATACTCAAAACCCTATGTGGTTGGATGCAAAGATAATTCTCAAATGCACACTCTATTTCCCTCGGCCCTGCTGCTCAGGTCAGCAGCTGTAGCCCTTTACACTGAGATCCTCAGACAGGGTCCCACCATCGTCCGACTCTAGCTGATGTATATCAGCTCCCCTAGTGGCTTCCCATAACTCATTAACCAGGGACATAGGTTTTTCCCCTCCTTTCCCTTTGGAAAAGATACACAGTGCAGTGTTCACTAAAGAAACTCTCCTCTCATAATCCATTCTTGACAATTGTATGCCCTCAGAGTGGTTGAGGGGTTTCCAGAGTCATGAAACAAACTCTCTTATTTGCTTTGAAAATTTACATTTCAGTGTGTCAACTCACTTGGAAATTTTACATTTGTGGTAGTGTGGTAGGCTGAAGAGTTGCCCTACATATATGTCCACATCTGCAGACCATAGTCTGTTGTAATTATAGCAACAGGAAACTAGCACAGGTCTCTTGGTGCCTCAGGCAAAATTTCAGATTTTGCATGTTGTTGCTCAGGAACAAAATGCCCGTAGAAAACTGGGTTATTTGAATAGTTGGATTCACAGCACATGCAGCTTCTAACTATAGGACATACATGAAGTACTTAGAAGGGCTCTTACATTCTAAGTTCTACTCCCCCACGGGCAGTGCTGACACACACAGCAGAAAGAGTAAGTGTCCCTTTTGTGTTCTACCTGGTGGCAAATTCCAGCTCTCTCAGTATTATTAGCCAAGTGACTGTGGGGATGTTACTCTATCTATTTTTATTTATCTGTAGAAAAAGGGATAGAATTATCTACCTTTCCAGATTTGTCTGAGTACTGAAGTTATTGAAAATTGGAAAACCTTTTACTCAGTACCTGCCATGTAGTAACAGATTTGAAAAGCACAGCCACTGGACAACTAGTAGTGAAGTATTTGATGACAATCTTGGTGACATCTAGATTCATACGGAAGTCAATTTGGAAGCATTTATTCAGCACTTACTCAATGCTCAGGATAATCTCAGGTGCTGTGGAGGGTTTAGAATACTAACGCATAAGGTCGTTACAGAGGAGATGCCTTCCAGCTTCCATGAATAAGTACTAGGCCGGTCAGTGGCAGCCCAAGGGGGTGAGATGTCTTCCCGATTGCAGAAGACAGTGTCTTTGTGGAAGGTAGTCAGCTTTGAAATGTCAGTTTCCTTCCTGGTAAAAAATAACTGCTCGCCCGATATAAAATATATTTAGTAGGACTATTGATGAATAAATCATAAAAGAGGCACACTTGAAAGGTTAATATTGACATCCTGTAAGACATAACTTTATATGCAGCACAACTATTGATCAAGCTGTGGTGATGGGCTGGAATGTTCCAGTGCAGATCATTTACAGGAGGGGCAAAGCCAGGGCTCAGAGGACTCAGGCACTTTAAGAAGGTGAAACTTTGTTTAGACACACGTTTTGGAATTTCCAGTGCAGCCCATCAGCTGATTTGTTTGTCTCTTGCGACTATGATAACA
Source organism: Mustela putorius furo (assembly GCF_011764305.1). Lineage (NCBI taxonomy): Eukaryota > Metazoa > Chordata > Mammalia > Carnivora > Mustelidae > Mustela > Mustela putorius. The sequence continues at coordinate 7,550,930 of NW_025421449.1, forward strand.
AAAGCTATTTCCTGTGTCCAAGAAGAAACATTTGATATGCTTTGTTTAATGGTGACCCTCCCATTTACCGAGATAAAGGAGTCAAGAATCTCCCAGGGGCTTGAAAAGCGCTTTCAAAGGGAACCTGTGTTTGACTTGTTCAACCCACAAAAAAACTGAGAAAAGAAAAGCTTCTTGGTGATATCTTGAGCCTTTACTAATTCCTTTCTGACTAATGGACATCAACAAGATTATTATTATAAGAAGATGCATCAATTAAGAGTAATGTTTATTTAATAAAATTTTTAGTAAAAAATTAGCCCAGAAATCAGTGAATGGCCAATAATTATCCTGGATAGAAGGTAAAATGAGTATATTTGCCTTAGGGAAGTTAATGTACAAAGGGTACTTTTCATTTCTTTTTTCTAACTGCTGCCTATCAAAAGAACAATGAAGGAACCAGTGGCTAGGTCTGGTTGTTTTTTGCATAATTACATAAGGAAAAAGAAAAAAATGTTATCGTATACGTGCACATACACAAGCATATGTATAGAAGCATATGCTGCTATACACAAAACCAATTAGGTTATTAGATTTATTATCTTTAATTTTTCATTTCAAAATCATTTTAAACATATACAAATGTTGCAAAAGCAGAGCAAAGAAGTCCTGTACAAACTTTATCCAGATTCTGAAAATGTCAGTAATATAATTATCATAATCAAGAAATTAATGTTGATAAAATATTATTATCTAAACTATAGATCTTATTAAAATATCATCAACTGGCTCACTGATATCTATTTTCTGGTCTAGGATCCAACCCAGCATCACACATTACATTCAATTATTACGTCTCTTTAACAACCATTAATCTGAAACATTTCTTCAGTGTTTGTCTTTCATGACTTAACACATTTTTTAAAAAGTACTGGCAGCTCTTTTATAGATAGTCCTTCAGTTTGGGCTAGTCTAATATTTCTTTGATTCAACTGAAGTTATGCCTTTTGGGCAAGGATACAAAAAAGGGATATTGTTCTATGTAGTACACAATTCAGAAGTTTTACCTCTTCTTTACCAATAATTCTTAGCAGTCAATTTGTCCTATAACTGGTAATGGTAACTTTGGTCACTTTGTTGTAGTGATGTTGCCCATTATCTTTTTCTTTTCCTTTCTTTTCTTTCTTTCTTTCTTTTTTTTTTTTTTAGTCTTTTGAGAAGTTCCTTCAAGACTGCTTAAAAATCCCGTTTATCAGCCCATCTTGTTCCCATCCCCAGTTTTAGTATTGATTGATGATACTTACCTAAATGATCATTATTGTGGTGATTTTTAATTTCCATCATTCCTTTTACATTTATTGCCTGGAATTCAACTGTAAGGGAAAATGTCCCCTTCTTGCCCATCTTTTAATTTATTCAATTAGTTATTAATAAAAGTATAGACTAGTGAATTCTTATTTTATTCTCTACTTTCTCAACAAGTTTCTGATTTATCCTTCCTGAGTTTCCTGGGCTTAATGTGTGTATTTTGCTATTTTTCTCTTACATCTTACACAAAAGCTAGCCTAATACAGAAATTCTTTGGATCTAAACCTTTGATACAAGTAAACTCTTTGGGTACTAAACATTCTTGTGTATGGCAAGAGGTGTGGAACTAATCTGACCTTTTTTGAGTTGGTTACCCAACTGTCCCAGGGCCATTTATTAGAAGTCCATCTTGGCCCCACTGATTTGAGGTATTGGCTTTATCATATACAGACAGCAGCTACCCCCTCCCAGTGTCACACTCTCTAACTTGCAAACAATAGTCTACTACCTTTAAATTCTTGATTTCTAAATTTCCTTCTTAAGAAAACTCCCTGTTTCCAGTTCTTACTTTAATAGTCCCTTAATTCCTATCTGACCTCATCAAAACTTCAGTCTCTGATGAAATAATCCTACCACTCTCTCATAATCCCTTCCTTCTGTTGGCACGCTGTCCTCATTCAGGTACGAGTCTGTCATTTACTACAACAGTTCAGTGCTTGAGCTCTCAGAAGCTTACAGGGTCAGGCAAGAAACATTAATGATTGAAACCAGCAAGACACAACACAGCAAGAACGTGCAGGGATGTGGTGAACCAAATGGATGTGCTCCATCTAAAAGCATTCAAAGGCATCGTTTTAATACAATGAGCGAACCCAAAAAAAAAAAAAATTGGTGTCCAGGCTAAATGTGCCCATTTGTCTCTCACCTTATTTCCATTTATTGCTATCCTCTAAAACCTCAACTTTTGTTGAACCCACTATCTGCTTTCCCCATGTCTGCATCCCGGTTACTTCACATTGCAGAAGGAAAAAATTATACCGTAGGACTGCTCAGGTTCACTTTCAATTCACTATGACATCTGGAGGTGGGCATTCTGCACCCAGCAGCCATTCTTCCACATTTTCTAGAAAGCTTTCTATTCCTCTCTCAGACACGACTATTTCATGTTTCCCCCTTCATGTGCCTTCTTATTAGAATGCTTTTAGCTGCAATAATAGAGTTGCCAACTAAAACGACTTCTGTATGTAAGAAATCCACTCTCTAACTTTATTTACTTGTTATTTACTTGTTTATTTCCTTAGCAATCATTACAGTCTACAAACAGGGGTTTTGTGTACTGTTTCATTTTTTTATTTCCCTCAATGAGAACATAACTCTCTGGGGATTAAGATCATATCTCTTAGTGTTCACCAAATTCTCCGGGGTCTGCCACAATGGTCGCCATGCATTAGATACTCAATAAGACTTGTTAAATGAAGGAATTAATCAGGGCAAATGCTCAGCACATATGAAATTCCAAAAAATCCAGGACAAAGAGTTGTTGCAGGTGAAGTCTAGAGCAGGGCTTGGCAAACTTTTCTCTAAAAGGCCAGATAATAGATATGTTCAGCATTACAGGCCAGACAGTCTCTGTCACAAATATTCATTTCTGCTACAATAATGGGGAAGCAGCCCTAGGTAATACAGTGGGAATGTGGAAGCAGGTCGGAGGGGGGAGCTGGATTTGGACCACAGTGATGGTTTGCAGACCTCTGGTCTAGATGAACAGATCTTTGCACCAATCAGAGACCTGAGTTCACATTGCTACTTGTAGATGCTCAGGAGATTACATAGGAAAGTACATATTCACATCTTTATTATTTCCTGAAAGGCAGCATATCCGAGTGGTTTAGAGGGTGGACTCTAGAGCGAGATTACTAGGTTCAAGTCCGGGTCAGCCACTTACATGATTTGTGACCATGAACAAGTCATGCCTCTCTGCCCTTCAGTTTTCTCATCCTTAAAATGAAGATAATTACAGTGTCCATGTCATAGGGGTACATGAGGATTAAATGAGGTAATCTTTGTGAAACACTTAAAGCAGAGCTTGGCACACAGAAAGCGCTAGATGTCTGTGTTGAATAAATGTGGAATAAGTCTTTGGTTAGCACTTCGCTTACTTTGTCTCATTCTTTTCTCACAGAGGCCCAGAGAAGTGATATATGTATTTTAAAAACATGGAAAGTGGGATTCAGAGAAACTAACTAAGAGTCCTATGGTCGCAGAGCTAGTTAGTGTTAGTATTAGGGCCAAAGAAGTACATTTAGAGATTAAAGCTCTGTGAAGAGAGTGTAATACATTATCTCCAACTCAATAACAATTCAAAATAAAAGTAACCAATACAGATTGGCTTCTACATTGGTGTTCAAAGATGGCCGCAAAAACTCTACCATGTTTCTCAACCTTCCTCTTGAAGCTAGGTGGATTTGAGCCTGCTTTGACCAATGGAGTTTGATGAAAGTGACATTATGTGATTTTTCAAGGCTAGACCATAAAGGGCCACTCAGTTTTTGGCCTTGTTCACTAGAAGACAACCTCTTAGAACTCCAAGCTGTAGTATAGAAAACCAAATTACCCAAACGTTGCCATGTTGTGAGGAAGCCCAAGCCACATGGAGAAGCTGTGCATATGTTCTTAAGTCAATGGTCCCATTTGAGCCCCGTCTTGGGAGTCATCCAAGCCCAAGAGCCATACATGTGAGTGAAAGCCCTCATATGAATCTAGCCTCTGGCTATGGATTAACTCACAGACCTTTAACTCTTCCTTTCTGAGGTTCTAGATATCATCCACTCCCCGACCTGTGATTGCCACAGAATCTATGAGCAAAATAGTTGGTGTTTTATGCAACTAAGTTTTGGGGTGCTTTGTTAGAACAGACCTAAACAGGACATTTTCCCAGATTTTCCTAAACTACAATTATAGTTCAGCTTATTAATTCTGGTCTTCCTTCGTTCCTCAGTGGTCCTCTTTTGCTGCTAACCTGAAACTCTTTCAAGTCAGCAAGCATTATAAGGCTTAAGATTTAAACCCAGAAACTCTTCCTTTGAAGCAGGGCTGCTGACTCCCATGCTCTACTAGCAGATCACAAGCAAGTCATTTCATTTTGGAGGAGTCAGTTCTCTCTAAAATAGTAAGCAAAACCAGTTTTGCAAGATTGCCATGAGAATCAAATGATACCAGAGGTGTAAAACTGCTTTAAAGGAATTTAGACTCCAGATCTTTGGCAAGAGACCTGGGGTAGAGGGTAGTTTTAATCTCCCCAGAGTTCCAGCCCAAACAAATCAATAGTGTTGATGCCACAGCCATCACAAGAGCAAGCACACTTCTCATCATACGCTGGGGGCTCCTAAAGGGTCTGTGTGTGTGCACGTGTGTGTAATTTAATAGCAGACCAGCCTGGTGATTTTGAAACAACTCGAGTGTCTGACATGAAAGCGAGTGACAGTACTTGGAACGAGGGCCATGAAATGCAAGTATATTGCAAATCACTCGACTGTGCTGTCAGGGGAATCATAGTCACCATATATATTTTCTTAAATGTAGCTTCCCAGCAAACCTTTCATAAAATTCATGACTGTGACTGACCTCTGCTACATGCTTGCCTCCACAGCTTCCCCTGTAACCCAGGCTTATAACGCATTGGTGGCAAATCACTGTTGATTGGCTGCTGAACAGCCATTCCCAGAGCCCTTCTCCCTTTCTTCCTCTTTCTACAGTGTCCTGAAGACTATTATTTGCCACCCAGTTTTCCATGCAGCTAGGGGTAGCTAGTGTCTATAAGGAATAAACAAAAGTCTTCTGGGAAATGACTTTTATAAAATATTTCTCTTTCCTCATATAAGGGTACATAATGCTGGCACAGCTTTTCCCACTTAATCTTTCCATTATCTTGACTGAATAATGAATGGAGCTTTAGCAGCCATCTTGTGATAATGAGGACAACTCCAAAAGCGGTACCTGCTGTGACATCTTTGCACCAACCACCTCTCTCTGTAAGGAAAATAGGCCCAAATTTGTGTAAGCCACAGAAGTTTTATTTTCTTTTACTTGGCAGAGACAGACAATTCTGACATGACTTGGGCCATGTGCAGTTGAACACTTTCCACAAAGGACTAGGTAATAAATACTATCATGCATGCATGTATATACTCACATCTATACTATCTATCCCTATGATAGGTTTGCAGGTAACATCTACTTTCCTACCCTTTATGAAGATGGTGGAAACAAAACCTCTTGAGTGTGAAGTCACTTGGAGGCCACACACTTCTCTCTCCCTCTGCTGGCCATGACTTCATAGACACTCCCTCTATATTGCCACTCTGCTGGCTGAGGTCATGATCTTCTGCCTAGACCCCTGCCACAGCCTCCCTGATTTTCTTCAGTTCTACAGTGTGGTGCCTCCCATCCTCTACACTGAAGCCATTGAGGTCTTTCTAAAAGCAAGGTCTCTGCATGTATTCCTGTGAAAGCAATATTCCACTGCTCACTCATGAAAGTTGGAACTTCTTCACTTTCCTGAAAAGACCTTCTATAACTTGACCTTTGTGTCCCTCTCCAGTTTTTCCTATAGCCAGCTCTTTTGTACCACCCCCTCTCTTTTGTATCAGCTCATCAGCAACAGCCAACCCGAACTGAAAAACCCCCTCCTGCACCATTCAAGTATCTCTGCCTGGGTCACTCCCTCTCACCCCAGACTTCTCTGATGTAAGCCCATACACACTCTCTATTCTAGATTTGTTGTTCCTGTCATGTGTCCCCACAGCAACCTACCCAGTAGCTGGAGAAGCAAATATACAATATAAGCAAATATTTTTCCAACTAGACGGTAAGCCATCTGAGATTGAAGCTTGAGTGTATCTTGTTCACTGTTGTGGTGCTAGTGCCTAGAGAAGTATCTGGCAGGCAGGCTTAGATGGAGGGAGGGAAGGAAGGAGAGATGGAGGGATGGAAGGAAAAAATGAACAAATGAACAAAAAGGAGGATATTTGTCTTTTCATTCTGGCCTTACGTAATTCAGTGGCTGCTGTGATACACTATGTCAAGCTCAGAAGGTAGACAGGGAGATTCTTCAGTTACCACTTGGGGCACTTGTTGACTGGCTGACCTAATCCCCATTCCAAACTCCTTTTTTTAATCTTCTTTCCAGGCAGGACTTGTCATGGATGAAAATGCTGGCCAATGAGACACAAGCAGAACTATGTTGGGAGATTTCCAGGAAAGCTTTGCTTTGTTGATTGAGGCAATACCCTTTCCTCCTTATTCCTGTCCCTTTGTTTCTGCTGTAATGTAGACTTGATGGCTAGAGCTATAGCAGCCACCTTGTAACCATCAGGAGTAATTGGAAGAATCATAAAGACCTGGACCATAACAAATAATTTGCCTTTTATTCATCACTTATCAGAAAGCTTTTGTATGCTTGGGTTTTACTTTTCTCATTCAGGATTTAATCATAAATATTTTCATATGTCATTAAACATTTTTCCTAAGTATCACTTAGATTGTCCATGTACCATTACATTGAGTGAATATACCACAATATAATTGATTGTTTTCTTATTGTTGTGAATATAAGGTTTTTTTTCATTTTATGTATTATTCAGATTTGAGGAATCAAATACTACAGGCAGCTATGCAATGTAATAAGCTGCCGTGGTGGGTTGATGTTTGGATGACCACTGAATTGAATGTCCTCTGGGTTTCAGAAGATGTGATGAAAGGGTGTGGAGCCTGAAGGGTGAAGCCAGAGCTATGCTCTAACTTATATTTTCTAAAGCATGGGTAAATAGGACCCAATGCCCTAGTATCCACTCCATCTGTATGATAGGACTCAGACCTGGAGAGGTTGGGGGCTGGACTGAATTGGAAAAGTGTTACCTAAGGAGATCTGGAGCCACATAGCTGGTGTGGAGAAACAGAATCACCCTTGACAAGAGCCAAGATGGCTGCCACAAATTAAATAAATTAAAAAACGGATATAGTAAGAATGGAAACAGGAAAATGAGAAACGAAGTGATCGGTTGAGAGATCAATGAATTATAAAGTGGTGTGGTGGCAGTCCAAGGCTAAAGCTACAGACACTGAGGAGACACAGCACACCATTTACCCAAAGCCTGGCTACCGCGGCAGGTGGATGCAAAAACTGAAGGACCCACTCCAGCTAGATAACCTTACTCTTCATTTCCTTGACCAGGTTTACATATTTTTATAGAATAAAACTATTCTCTTTTTCTTTTTAGGATAAAACCATTTCTATATGAAAAATAAGTAAAGATTGCTTTCATGGAAGTGAGATTGGGAGGGGCTGGCCCTATATTTTCTGTCCTTCTACTGTCCCCAGTGGGAGACATGAGAATGTTTGATAGGTATCAAAGGGGCATAGACCATCCCACTTCATTCATCTGAATCAATCAGGGCAGGGACAATCTGCAGTCCTCTTTGAGAATCTGATGAAATATAATGACCCTCTACTCAGAGAAAAACAATGCCCATATGCACACGTTCAGAAAACTTGGCTCACAGTTTTGGAGAGTGGAGAAGCCCACTTGAAAAGCAGAAACATTGACTCAGAGGCCATAACAGCCTCTTTCTCATCTCTCTGCTATTTAGCAGTCTATTTTTAAGAAATATATTCTTGGACCCAACCCTATGACTGGGCATCCAGATATGTATGCCAAGGGGCTCAGGACACTCTCTTCCTGCTAGTGGGACTGAAATTAAAAGCTAGAGACGAAGTAATGGGGCAAACATGACTACTGATGGCCCCCAACAATAGTTCATATGGTAAATGTTCTTTTTCCTCATCCAGTTGTTGTGGACCACTCTCCTCCCAACTTCCCCCTGTGGAGTCCCCATGCTCTAGTGCTGTCCTCACACTACAGAATATGCCCCCACTCTTTTGGGGATAATCATCAGACGCTCATCAGTTCCTCTCCTGGCTGAGCCCCATCCTGCTTTTCCCTGTAAGGATGCTATTCATCTACTTGTGTGAGGGTAAGCTTCCCCTGCATTGACCTTCATCTGGACTCAGTCCCCAGTTCATAATTTGGTCACAACCTGGGCTTTTTTGCAATTATATTTCTCCATGGGAAAAGCCAAAGGTAGGGATTCACAGAATAATAATTCAACAAAGAATGACCACCATGTAAATGCAAAAGTTAAGAACTAAACTTGACAAAACAGATAGTGACAGCTGCATTCAGGGGAAGACAATATTAACAAGGGCTGTATAAGACGAGGGAGGGGGTGACAGCACGATGCCCGGATTTAGGCAGGGCCTTTAAGACACTACAATTTTGGAGTTTACCATGTGTTCAGCTCTGTTCTAAATATCTCACTACACAGGCTCTTCTAATCCTCACCATAACCCAAGGGAAGTGCTATTTTTGTACTTAATTTGCAGGTGAAGAAACAAGCTCAGGGACAGTAAGGAACTTACTCAATATCACGGAGCCAGGATTTGAACACAGATTCCGTCTGATGCCAAAGCTTTTACTGCACTCAAGAATATGTGATCGATAAGGCTTACCAATAGTAACTGCTTTGACAATATTCATTGAATAAATGAATGGTTGAATGAATGAATGAATAAATGAAGCCACGATGTGACGACAAGAAGGCTCATACATCTCAGGATTGGATGATACATCCACAGCAGAGCAGGACATTTAAATGGAGGAGGTGATTGACCAACCACTAAATCAGTGATATTTATTGAGTGCTTACTATGTGTGAAGTGCCTTAACACTCCATGACAATCCTCTTGAAGTCAACAGAAATATACTGAGCTCTAAGACACTCTGCCTGGCCCTGTCCTGGGCCCTCAGGATGGCAAATTACCTGCAAGCATTCACAGCCCAAATGGAGGACAAAGACCTGTAATGTTCTTTGCCCTGTAAATAGGGTTATCTGGGTCCTTAATTTACCTACTCTCCACTCATCCATGAGCAATCCATCAGGAGCTAGATTTCCTTGCCTCTGGGGATTTGAGAGTGATCAATGGGCTTGGATATAGTAGGAATCCACCTCCTCCTCCAGTTCTCACAAACTCCTCATAATAGGCGCCCATAGAGTGTGAGCAATTTACAGTATAATGAATTTGTTTTATTCTGGTTCAGCCTGGGCACCATGGCCCCTGCCTGCCTCTCTGTTGTTTTATTTACTCCTCGGCCATTCTCATTCTTGTAGCTATTCCCTTTAGCTCTCCTTTTCTGTAAGGTCATTCTAAGGACAGGATGTTGCAATGGTCAAGATGAGTTGTAAGCAAGTGCAAATCAGGTGTGTGCTGGTGATTCTCTCTCTTCTTTTGGGCTCTCTGAAATCTGGCCCATAAAGAAAAATATCACACGCTCAAGATTTAGAGCCCAAATTCCGATTTTGAGGTCGGTGTCATTCAGATGAATGCCCCTGAGCCAGGCACAACAGAACAGTTACTGAGAGAGATAAGGTGATTCAGTGTCTTACCTTGGTGAGCTGTAACTCACAAAGGGTGGGGGGAGACATTTTTGTAACCACTAAAATGTGTAAGGCCAGTCTCGGCCCTATATATTGCTGTTTTCCACAATGGTTGTTTCCTGGAAAATCCATCTCTTTCACCACAGGGTGCTAGGGGCATTGAAAATTAGTCAGTTTGCTCTACTGGCCTTGTTAACACTTGTGGCAGGACATTAATACAGGATAATGGTAATCACATTGGTGTTAAATATCTGCAGTTAGGGCATTAGCTTTGAATCTCAACCCACAACTTCTGATTAATAGCAATACTGATGGTGGCACCAGGAAGATGGACTCCTTAGCCTTCTTGTCCAGACAGTATAAACACTCCAAAGCTAAACGCTTCATTTTTATGTGAATGCAATTAAGATTAGCTTCTAATTATTTCTGGCACATGCTCTTTGATGCTAGAGTCTTCGAGTCACAGTGGTCAAAGGGTAATGCATCATAACAGGTTACAACATCCCCAAGGATTTCTTGATTGACATCAGAATTTTTTCCCCTCCCAACTGATTGACACAATGGCAGGTGTGATGTGATGGCTAAGCTTTTAGCTGTCCATTAAAAGATATTAAATAGGGGAGATGTGGCTTTAATGATTAGCTTCCACATTTGGGGAGTGAGACCAGCTGGACTATGGAGAGGGCTTTGGGGAGCTAAGTTACCTCAGGGATGTTGAAATAATTTTTCAGTTGAGTCAGAGCAAATTACATGAAAAATTGATCTCCCAAATTTCTGGAATATCTTCTTCTTTTTTTTTTTTTTTTTCCTAGAGGGACATAAATGGAAGCCAAAGGTTTACAGTGAAGCAACAAGATAAACTCCAGCTAGAAGTAGAAAATTTTCCAATGAGAAGAATTTGTCTTTGTCTTTGCAGAAACGTTGTACAAACAGGTAGGGAAATGTGTTTATCTTTAAAAATGGGCCATATATTTCAACCATTCACTGGAAAAAGGAGCAGATGTATCTCAAGAACTACGATGCACTGTAACCAAATGGGTATGTTTCGGAAGGGCTGCTGAATGGACATCCCACTATGTTCTAAAATTCTGTGTGCCAGGAGGACAAGATCTCCCTGACCGTCTGTGACTAAGCTCCTGTAATCCTGCTACTTGCTCATAACATTGCTTTGGTTTGGACAGAGGGTCTTCAAATGCATATTTGTTCATTGGAGTGTTTGAATTTTTGGAGGCAAGAAATCCATGGATTTATAGCCTGCTGTCCTTCCTGGGGAACAAGGACCTGGATTTCCCCTGTGTCTGTGGCAGATGAGCCAACAGGAGGAAGGGAGTATTACTAGGTAAAGACAATTCTAAAATCCTAGAAAGGAAGTCATCATGTTGTTGCTTAAAAATAAAACCCAGGCACACCTGCTCAATGTGTTTGGCTAGGCTAACAGCTCTTAATCTTCTGGCCTTGGAGTTCTCCATCCAACAAAACCAGACAAAAACTGAGTGTCTGCCATGCATAGTGATGCTAGAATCCAAAGAAAATAGGCTTTTTGAGGGGTTCACCGTGCAATGAGAGAATAGGATATAATATGGAAACCAAATAATGAATCCATAATGCTAAAGCACTTGTAAACAGCATTCACCAAATGGTGTAGAAGTACAAAAACACAGCTAATTTCTAATTTCTTGGGAAGGGATAAATGATCCACAGTGTCAACAAAGGCTTAACAGAAGAGTTGATATTTAAGCTGAGCTTGAAAATTAAGTATTGTGGTGGCAAACACAGTGGCTCAAGTGGGAATGGGGCATTCCCAGCAACAGTGCGCTTAAGGGAGTGTGTCACATGATCTCCACCCATTAGGAGCTCCCAGCAAGAGAGAGAGGAGAGCCACAGCAAGGTCTCCAAGGGTACATTTATTTACTCTGGAACTGTTTGTTGAGGATCTTCTCTATTCCAAGGATTGGACTATGTTCATCATGATGATGTGGATAGAATATTGAGGTTAGCCTTTTCTTTTCTTCTTTGTTCTCTCTTTTTCATCTGCTATGAATGTGACTCTATTATGGAAACTCTCTACTACATAATTTATCATATATATCACATATCTTATCCAATTATATTAAATATACTCAATATAGGATATTATAGATACTATTATATATGTGAAAGTAACTTACAAGAAAAGAAGTTAAAGGAGTTTGTATTTATAGTAATTTATATTTCTGTTGCTAAGAAGAGGTCTGCTCAAGTGGGGAGGTCCCTTAAAAGCAACCATATATATATACTATATAAGCATTATATATATGTACTATATTATATACATAACATATGTATAATTATATGTTATACATATAATATGTATAATTATACTATATTATATGTAACATAACTTATGTATATATTATATATAGTTATGTTTACATAATATATATTTGTATAATTATATAATTGTATTTATATAATTTTACATATATCCAAGCCTTAATTTTTTAGTAGTAATTAATTTCTTGTGCCGTGTCACAGTTGGTCATCCTACTAAGTTTACTTTTATAAGATCATTGCTGAGCACTTATTGGAGATGTGTGTGAGGCCAGAGGAGAAAGGAAAAAAGAGAGGAGTAAAAATGGATGTGCACTAGATGGGCACTAGATATTCGAGACCTTTCAAGATCATTACCTTTTAGGAGTGATGAACCATTGTAAATACTTAAGTTGGGGGTGGGGTGCGGTGGTGACATAATCATGTCTAAGTATTAGATATTGAATATTGTCAGAGGATGGACTAAAGCAGGAAGGTGGAGGGCCAGTCAGAGCATGAGATGTATGGTAACATATTTTGAGGAACCTGGCTATGCCAGCAACTGGGTGAATCAGTGGGAAGATGGAAATGGAGAAATACTCATTGACTGGGAGCTGGTTAGATGTCAGGTGTTGGTGCAGAAGGAAGACATTGAGATTAGTGCTAAGGATTCCCCCTTAAGCATGGGGGGCAGGGGGTGAATGTAGTGGTATTTCTGACTTAAGACATCCAAGAAGAAAGAGAAACATGAGGAGATAATGTAAAGTACAGTTCTGAGCAAGAGGAGTAGGAAATGTCTATAGCTGTCCAGGAGAAAGTGCTAGATTTTAAATCAAAGATAGGCAAAGGGTGGGAGAAGAAAAGCCATGGAGGAAAAGACACATGGTCAGAAAGCCAGGAGGAAGTAAGGGAAGGGAACCCATATTCTTCTAGTATGTTTCAAATCAGACGCTGCTAGAAACTTCACCTAGCAGCATTTTGTCCTCAGATAATCCTAAAGAAATATATATATACATAATATACATATTATGTATATATAATATATGTAGTTATGTTTACATAATATATATTTGTATAATTATATAATTGTATTTATATAATTATATATATTTATATATTATATATATTTTTTATATATTATATATATTTTATATATCTTATCTTATTTTATACATGTGGTTTAGATGTATTGAAACATTAACTGACATTTTTCCTGCAATCTCTGTAGCCTTCAGTCTTTTCCCATGTGGAACCCATTCATTCATAGAATGAATATTACAAAAGAAAGTAAGAGAAAAAGCTTTTTGATTTTAAAAAGCCTAGGACTTTAATCTTCAAAAATAAATAGCTCTAGAAAACTTGATAACCAAGAGAGTTGTGTCTCTGATTCACAGTGAGAGCCCTGGGAAGTGGGAAGGTCAGGATGTGTGCCGCAGAATGGGCCACAGGCAGCTCGAAGAGTTCCCCATGTCTCAGCAAACTGCAACAGCAGTGGACAGATTCAAGCTGAGAGTGGTGGGGAAATTGGGAAAGGTCTTAAAGGGCCCCACTGAGTGTCTTACAGACCAATAAAGTCAGGGAGCAGCAAACTGGCTCCTGTCTACTCACAAAGGGCATGAAATAGCTCAGATAGGGGTGAGCCTAATGAGGCTTTGGGTTCAGGAATGAGGCTTGACTCACAGCTACCTGCATGGACAGACAGAAAAGACCTGATGGAAATGAACATCTCGGAGATATCAGTATGGGTGAGTCCTGACTATAGTCCAGGATCAGAAAACCTCAATCCAAATCTTAGAACTATAGGAGGCCCCAAGAAAAAGCAAGAATCCAGGGGAAAGAAAAGGGGAAACCCTGGAAATGATTGAGATTGACTATTTGCCCTTAGTCAAATGGGGGATCCAAGTATCAGAGGAAAATAAATGAAGTTCTGTTTCTTGTACCACTGAATTTGCAGTCAAAGATTCGTACTATAATAATCAGTATAACTGTATTGGGGAGAGAAGATTAAGGTGACTTCAAAGATCATGCACGTAGACAACTTGTATGTAAGTTTAGATCTGCCTGGCTCCAGGATCCTTGCTCTTGCTACTATTCCATTTGTAATGTACATTTCCATTTTCAAGAGTCAAGAGAAAAATGGTCAGCTGTGTCAGACTTTAGGGTCTGTCCAGGAGAAGGCCCCTTACCTTTTTTATGCTTTTATTTTGTTGTAGTGGTGAGTGCAGATGATGGAGTAGATCACCTGAAGACCAGATTTGGATCTTTGTCTATAAGCCTCCCATTGACCCACCTACTTCAAGAAGCTAGCAATGAACCCACAGCTTCCTCTGACACACAAAGGTAGGAGTTGGAGTTGGGTATGAACATAACTTTGGAAAAGAAAAAGTAAAAGAGTTTTTCATTTTAGAGTAATTTTTTATCGTTGTTGTGAAGTAGAAGAGGTCTGTTGAAATGGGGAAAGAAAAGGATTGAGATCTTTTAAAGCAATAATGTCATGAAAATTTACCATCTGCCAGGAGCTATTTGTTAGTGCCCTTGAAAGTGTGACCCGTGGGGCAATATCATGATTACCACTAGGAAGCTTGCTAGAACTTAGGGTCCTCCACCCCACCCCCTGACAGATCAGCTAAATCAGAATCTTTGGAAATGGGGCCCAGAAAAATGTGTTTTGTAATCCCCTCCATTGGCTATAATGTATGCTAGACTTTCTGAAAGGCTGCTGAAGAAATAGAAAAGCAATGACCTGATTATGAGGAAAGGGATTATGAAGAAAGATAGGTTCAGGAGAGACTGGAAATCACAAGCATGTAAAATATCACATCATCATTGGCAGCGGATTCTCAATATGCGCTCTTGGTGGCTAGCTTGGAGACAGACCCAATGAGAAGGGATGGGTGTATTGACCCAGAAGACATGAAAATTGTAGGATACATGAGCACAAGGTCAAGAAGAAGATGAAACTGAGGAGTCTAAGAGAGTGTAGTTGACTTGATTAAGCCACATTAACCATACAGGCAGGGTGGAGATAATCATTGGGGAGCCTTATCTGAGGAGGCCATGATGTCTAAATGTCACTTTCCTGCAGGGTGTGCCAGGAACGGTGAGGGAGGTGACCAGATACAAGGGAGGTGGTGGTACAAGTAGGGAGGTGACCAGATACAAGGGAGGTGGTGGTACAAGTAGGTTGCTGAAGTGGAACGGAAGTAACAGACAAAGCTTTTTCCTCTTACTCACAATTGCTCCCATGCTTCTTCTGATATCACAACGAGGCCCCATCCTTGGCATCATGGAGACAAATTACTGGAAAACCAAAGAAATAATCCCCTTTCTCTGGCCTCTTGATTGGTCTTACATCTCTCCTCTCACCTTCCTGGAATTCTAGGGTTTCGGGAAGGTGAAAAAATCTGCAATCCAGTCCCGTCTCCCCTACCTGTGAATTAAAATGGAGCATCAGGAGGGGCCTGCACATAAGCCTCGCTGCTCCATGAGAGGTTTTTTTCCTCTTGCCTATCTAGAGAAATCACTTGACTTCTATGTATTGCGTTAGACCACTGTCATTAACAACAGTGGTGTCATTTTGATGTGCTCTGTGAGGCAGTGGGCGCTTTGAAGTTGAAAGATAGAACAGACATAGATAAATAGGACTCTGAGCCGTCTGCTCTTGCACTATTATTGCCGGCAATTATTTCACCGAGTGACACATCTGATAAAAAGTCAGCCACCTTCCTCCAGGAAGCATCTCAGCAGCTACAACTAGGGACTTCTGCCTGATTTCTTTCTTTCTTTCATTTCTTTCTTTCTTTCCTTCTTTCTTTCTTTTTTTTTTTTTTTTAACAGACAGAAGCTTGTTAATTTGCTGGCTGGAGCCTTCTGCTGCTTGTCGTCCTCCTCTGTTGGCTCTGCCTCCGTTTCTGGGAGTGGGTGGCGAGGTTTGCCTTGCAGGCTTCATGGCAGCCAGCATGGGTGAGAGGCTGTTTCCTGGGATTGGCGGGGTAGTGGCCTGTTGATGGGTCCTTTCTGGACCTTTTTTTTTTTGCTCAATTCCTTTCAGCCTGTCATTACTTTTGACAGTTTTCCTTTCCTAGTTTTGGAAATGCAGATGTGACTTCTTAGAAACTGAACAGCTGTGTCTAAAGAAGACCTGGCATTTGATGGGTAGTTATTTTGATCACTTACAGCACTATGTGCGTGGTACTGTCTGAGCACAGCTCCCAGTATTAACTCTCTCAGTCTTCGTGAGGGTGAAGATGATCATACCTGTTTTGTTCAAACAGGGAAACTGAGGAATGGAGATGAAACAGGCCACGCAGCTAATCATCAACAGAGGAAGACTCAAACCCAAGCATTTGGGCTGCAGAGTACCCCCAACTTCCTTTTTGGCTGTGCTATGCCCTGTGGAAGACATGCCTGGCATTGGTCTGGGATAGAGCATGTGGTATACAGTGTCAGGAGTTAGCAGGAATGGAGTGGGGCTCCATTTCAGAGGTTTCCACTGAGACTTGTCCCTCAGTGCTTGTTCCAGAAGGATAGTTGCTTCAAGTGGCTAACGCTAGGACCTGAGTTGTTTTTTGTTTTTTTTTTTTAAGTTTTTTTTTTAAAGATTTTATTTATTTATTTGACAGACAGAGATCATAAGTAGGCAGAGAGGCAGATAGAGAGGAGGAAGCAGAGAGCCTGATGCAGGGCCCAGTGTCCTGGGATCATGACCTGAGCTGTAGGCAAAGGTTTTAATCCACTGAGCACAGACTTCTTGAATGGTGACTTCCATTCACACAGGACCTGCTGTGTTAGAGGCCCTACAGCCAGGACTGGGACAACCAGCTCTGGTTAGAGAATCTTACATGGGATGGACTAGAAGCATCCATTGATGGGGTGGTAGTTCCAGTGACAGTGATGGAGTAGTAGCCCCCATGTAAATGAGTCTAAGCAATGGGGAGGTGCTCAGCAACATGGGGGATGTGAACCAAGGCGTGGCCAGTTGTACTGGGCCTGGGAAGGTGGATGCTCACAGACATTCTTTTTACTTGGCTGCCTAAGGACAGGTCCAGTGGCCCTGACTCTAGTCTGGCTTAGTGCAAAGAGGAGAGTTTTCTAAAATCCTGACATCTCTGTTTCCAAATTTGACATCCAAGGAGCTTGTCTGGGTAGTCTATATCTGTGTGCATTTCCTTTTCTTTTTGTTCCCCCACAAAATTTATTATTTAGGTGGACTTCCTGATTTAAGCAAGGATAAGCAAGTTCTGCTTAAGCAAAACCTGCAAGTTTTGCCATGGCCTGATTCCCTGTCATGACTTATAGATTGTGTGGTTTAATCAGATGGAACTGAATAAGTGTGCTTTCCACCAGTTTTGCACAATAAATATGGTAGAAACTGTGACCTCTTCACCTCTTTCTTTCCTTTCCCCATTCCTACTCAGGCTTTGGTAAGTCTGGAAAACGAAGTACATTACCATCCTAAGAGGTTGCAATAATGTTGAAAATATGATCAGGCCAAGGTTTATTTGTCTTGTCGAGGTCCCAAATGTCCATTAATTGTTGTGATGTGTGCCGTGATTCCCACTGATTTCTACTATGGCTAGGAAAAGAAGAATTTGAAAAGTTGAATTTTTCAAGAGTGTTATTGAGAAACCAAAGCAAAAGTCATCAAGTTACACGAGGATGGCAAATGTAAATTCCAAGCTGCGTCCTGAAACCAAAACAGACAGGATCCGGACATGAGGTATGCCAGGAAGTGAGCAGACTAAATAGAAGGTATAGAAGAATGTATTGTTCCTGAAGCACAGGGACAGTCAGTTTTACATCAGCCTTGGGATCTTGAGGTGGAGGTGGGGGTTAAGGTAAGTAGCTGTCGGGTAAACAAAAATGGTGTCTGCCATCAAGTTTTAGGGATCTTCTAAATTCATCCTTTCTTCTGTGGAACAGTGTTGTCATTTTTTTTTTTTTAAACACTTTTGGGCCCTGTTTTCCAAGGAGGTGTAATCCCCACCCCCAGATTCAGAAGTAGACACTTGATCCAAGCCAGGAAAGGGAATATGTATTTCAGACTTTTCCTGAAACCATCACAAATGGGGGGTTGCACAGCTGCCCAGTTATAAGTCTAGAGCTGCTGTAGGTCATCTTTCCACCACAGTGAGAGAGCTTGCCTGAGAATGAAGTCAACACAGAGGAAAGCAGAGTCTAGGGACACAGAGACAAAATTCTTATGATATCATGTTAGCACCTGGATCCTGTTGTACCTGAAGCCATCACCCTGGGCTTTCAGACTCATAAGCCCACATTTTACTCATTTTACTGAAAGGAGTTTTAATTATGATTCTGTCTTTTGCAATTAATATAAAACCTCATTTACTCTCTTGATGCCACAAGAAGTTCATAACTAAAAGTAGTTTTTTGTTTGTTTGTTTGTTTGTTTGTTTATTCCTGAACCAAGATCACCCAGACTTACTGGGAAACAAACATTTAAAAGTAGTTTTTTGTTTGTTTGTTTATTTATTCCTGAACCAAGATCACCCAGACTTATTGGGAAACAAACATTTAAAGTTCCAAACTTTTTTTGAAAGTGCTGAATAGTGAATATTCTAAGGTTTGTGGACCAAGAAACCAGGCTGAGGATATCATGTAGAAAATCATGTAAAAGTAAAAAAATGTAAAAAAAAATGTAACCTTTAAAAAAATGTGAAAACCATTCTTAGCTGGATGGCAGAGAGAAAGGAAAAAAGCAAGAGGGTGGGGAGAAAGAGAAGAAGAAGGGAGGGAAGGAAGGAAGGAAGGAAGGAAGGAAGGAAAAATTAGCACCCTCGATTTAGCCTGCAGGCCCAGCAACAGCAACAAAAATGACACATCTTATTTGGGACATTCTTTCTGGTCTGTCTTTGAGAAGAAAGAACGAGATCATTTCATTTTCATCCTGCAAGACTCAGCGCAAATATCCCCTTGCCATGGAGCTCCCTGTAGCTGCCCAGGCAGGGTCTATGCTCCCTTTCTTTGTGCTCAGAATCTGCCATGCTCCTAACCTCTATTTAATCCCTTCATACATTTCGACATTTAAAAATTGTGAAACTGGGGCGCCTGGGTGGCTCAGTGGATTAAGCTGCTGCCTTCAGCTCAGGTCATGATCTCAGGGTCCTGGGATCGGGTCCCGCATCAGGCTCTCTGCTCAGCAGGGAGCCTGCTTCCTCCCCTCTCTCTCTCTCTCTCTTTCTCTGCCTGCCTCTCTGCCTACTTGTGATCTCTCTCTGTCAAATAAATAAATAAAATCTTTAAAAAAAATTGTGAAACTTCAACATGACAAAATGATATAAAAATATTAAAATAAGCATTTATATAAAATGTGTAAAACCAAGCATACCAGTTAATGCATTACAAATATATCTGATGCCCATTTTAGACCCTTCCTCAAACACATTATCTCCCTCCTCTACAGGTACTACTGCCCAGAATTTGGCAGCTGTCATTCTTTTGCATTTCATTACAATTTTACACCATCTGCAATTACTCTTATATATATGTGGGTATAACATTGTTAAATACATTTAAAACTTTATGTAAAATATATGGGTTCTTCTAAAACTGGCTTTTTTTTCCTTTTTCTTTTTTCCACCTCAGGATTGTGTCTGTGAGAGTCATCAAAGTTGATTTATGTAGCTATAGTTCATTAACTTTTACTGCTCTATTGAAACACATTTGATGAATATACCACAATCTGTCTATTTTCCTGTTGATGGACAGCTAGGTTGCTTCCAATTTTTCTCACATGCAAAAATGTGCTGCTCTGAAAATATTTTGCCTGCATCCTTGCATACATCTATGAAGGTATCTGTATAGTGTACACGCAGGAGAGGAATTTGTTGGTTGTAGGTCATGCAAATCTTCAGATATTCTAGAGATTACTATATTTCCATCCAACCTATAGTTTCTCCCTTACTAGCATCTGTAAGAATACTATTGTTCCAAATCCGTATTAGAATTTGGTGTTGTCAAAAATTTTTTTTTTATGGAGGGTTGTAAACATACAAGATACTGACAGAACAGTATAATAGACCTTTGTGTTTCCATCATTCAGTTCCAAGAGTTATCACCTCACAGCCAATCTTGCTTCATTTGTACTTTTATCCACCATATATCTCATATGACATTTTCAAGCAAACCTCAGGCATAGATATCACTATCATTTAATCTGTATATGTTTATTACATTAGAACTGTAAGAAATATTTTAAATAATAACCCAATAGCATTGCCATACCTTAGAAAATACTTTTTTAATAGTACATTTGCAATGGTGTCATAATCATCACAAAATTTGTTAATAGTTTGTTTTAACCAGAATCAAACCAAATCTGCATATCACTATTGGTTGACACATCTCTTATGTCTTTTTTAGGCTAGAGATTCCCTTTCCATTTTTTTGTTTGTTTGTTTGTTTCCTCTTCTGTGTTTGTTTTATTAAAAAAGTAGGCAGTTGGTCCTCTAGAATTTCCCATAAACTAGGTTTCACTGATTGCCCCTCCCTGACGTCTTTTGACATGTTCCTGGAAATTTCTAGTTCATTCTACAAGCTTAAGAGTTAGTGTTGCATTTTTCCATCACAATGTCTGGTTGTCTCACTTTTTTTGACTTTGGCATTTGATGCTCAACTCTAGATTCACGGATTCATTTGGTGTTACAAAATACTGCATTCTGATTCTTAATTGACTAACAGGAATACTCAGATAAAAGTATCCCTTCTGGGAGTACCTGGGTGGCTCAGTGTGGTAAGCCTCTGCCTTCGGCTCAGGTCATGATCTCAGGGTCCTGGGATGGAGCCCCATATTGGGCTCTCTGCTCGGTGGAGAACCTGCTTCACCCTCTTTCTCTCTGTCTGTTGCTCTGCCTACTTGTGATCTCTCTCTCAGTCAAATAAATAAATAAAATCTTTAGAATAGAGTATCCCTTCCTCTACTATCAACTTATTTAGTGATAAGGTTCATATAGTAAAGTTGAGATAAAGATGACTCATTGCACCATTTACCAGTTTTTGAAAAATGATTTGGTTTACAGCCATCCTTCAGTGACAACTAGTAAATTTATTTTTTGCATTATCTTTTATTTATAATAATAAAAATGTATAAAAGCTCATGAATTCAAGTTTATTTGATGGATTTTAATTCATTCTACTTCTTGCTCTTTACAATGCTCAAGATTTCTCAATTTCAGCTAATGGAGCCCTCTTGAATTGGATCCAGAGAGTCTTTGATAGTTTTGATACCTTCCTTGATGGCTACCATGACAGGAGATTCCATGTATTATCTTGTATTTATCATTGTCCAGGTGAAGAATCATCCACTTCCCTCAAGGAGCTCTGGTTTCTTCTAGGACAAAACAGTATTTGGAGTCCAAAAGCTGGGCTACTGAGGATTGTTCATAAGATATTTTAATTCTTATTAATTTGATGGGTATATAACAGTATAAATGTATAAAGACTCACTCTGATTTTACTTTGCACTATCTAAGTGATTCCTTAGGCTGAGTGTTTCTATGAGTATTTTTACCATTTAGGTTTCTTCTCCCATAAATTATCAATTCATACCTATTGTTCACTTTCTTGCATCGGACTGTGGTCTTTCTTATTAACTTCGGGAAGTTCTTTATATATTCTATGTACCTGTTCTTTGTTGGCTATATTTCTTCACAAAACTTCTCACAATAGGTATACTTTTAGCTGTTTCTATACTCTCTTTAGTTAAGAGGATTTCTTAATTATAATGCCTTTAAATAAATTTTTTTAAAAATAAATTTAAAATTTTTTTTAATTTTAAAAAATTTTAAATTTTTTAAAAAATGAATTTTTTAAAATCTCTTATGGTTTATACTTTTTTTTGTATCTTGAAAAAGACCTTCCTGAAGAAAACAGTGTACTAAGTGGAAGTCTTAGAAGACTTGCAGATCCTCTCCTGAGTAAAATAACTAACTGGCAAAAATTGTGAAAACAACCATTTAAAGTTTCCAGACATATGCTCTAGGACACACAGTAAAAGAAGAAACATTTATTCCAGAAAATCTACAAAGTCTTGGTAAGAAAAGTATGAATCTGTGGTTCTGGACGCATGACCCTCTCTTCCCACTCCCCTTTCTGAGCTCGATATTGAGCACTACTCTGACGGGTTTAGTCAAGATGATAAGGAAAATCTGTGTTCCAAGGTGGCGGACCGAGACAGTAGGAAATCCCAGTCCCCACCTCGGGGCCCTTCCGGGTTCTTCTTCCTGCCCCGCTTGCGGTGCGCAGGCGCTAAAATGTGCCACGTGTACGGAAGCAGACGTGTATAAATTACCAACCTTGCTTGCTCTCAGGGTATCACTCTTCTCTGGCCCACCAGTGTCAAATAAGCGTCCTAGCCTCCAAGATCTCTGGGCGCCACTTGCTTCTTCCGTTGGGCAATCCAGTCCAGGTTCTGTAACAAAGAAGATGAGGCTCCCTCTCCCACCACTTCACCGTGAAGGACGACTGCATTTCCGTGACAAGCCACCAGGATTTGTCATCCCCCTTCTACCGAGTGGCAGAGACCAATTTCCAGGTGAGTGTGGCCAAGATATAAGGGCTCCCTTCCTTCAGCCAGGCCTAATTTATAGGGCAGAGGCTTTAGACCAAGAATACTGATTGCTCTGATCACCCTTGCCTGAGCATAATTGTCATGCAAAAGTTCCGTGCTGGGGGGGGGCGAGAAAATGCCAGGGGCTACCTTGCTCTTTAGGCAGAAGTGCCCCTGAAAAGAAGCAAAGCCACTGTGCCTATCCCCACCCTCACCACAGTGGCCTTGGAATTTGGCCCAATCGAAGAAGCAGGAGACAAAAACAGAGCTAGCTCCAAAGCTCTCCCCAGGGGAACTTGCCTTATTTGGACCGGAGCATGGGAAAGTTCGAGATTACTCTTAATGGAAAGCAATTAAGAGAGGGCTGCGGGCTGGGTGAGAGCATCAGCTAACGGTAGGCCACCTGGTTCACTAGAAAGAAATCTGGGAAAGAGACAGCTATGGAGAGCCACCCTAGGGTTAAAACAAACCTCAACTTGCTTCAAAAACTGCTCCTATCAAAGGCTTTTATTTAATTAGATCAAATAATGGTGCAATTTAAGCTCTTGGGTATATTTAAAAAAACAGAGCAATTAGTGTGCAATTCATAAAGCCTAAACAGCTGGGTGTGATACCAAGAAAAAGAAATAGAGAAAGAGACGACAAAGCTTCGTAGAGAAACAGGCAGCCATAAAGCCCTGCTAAAATTGCCATAATCTCAGGGTGACATCGGCACGCTTTAGGTTGAGTCCCCTGATGAGCAAAGCCGAGGCTTCATACTTCAGGGAGAAATAAACTTTACTGAAAGAGTCTATGCAAGTCGGGAAATGAATTAACAATCAAACAACAAGAAAAAAAAAAAGGGTCTAATAAGGGGCCATATTAATGAGGTTCGTACTTTAAAAATTCTGTGAATATATATTTTTCCTTTTCTTTGGGTTTTTTTATAAGACATAGAATTCGATAGTAATAATTATGGCAAGGTATTGATGGGAGGAAGAATTGGTTCTCTGAGTTGCTACAACGTATTATCTAAAATGTCCACTTTTCAACAAAAATTATGAGACATGAAGAAGAATGTGTGAACCATACAACAGAACCACCTGTGAAAGGGCCAAGATGTAGGACGTAGCAGAGCAAGACTTCAAAGCAACTTTTAAAAATTCAAAAGGGGGTGCGCCTGGGTGGCTCAGTGGGTTAATCCTCTGCCTTTGGCTCAGGTCATGATCTCAGGGTCCTGGGATCGAGCCCCGCATTGGGCTCTCTGCTTGGCAGGGAGCCTGCTTCCTTCTCTCTCTGCCTACCTCTCTGCCTACTTGTGATCTTTGTCTGTCAAATAAATAAAATCTTAAAAAAAAAAATTTAAAAGGGGGCACCTGGGTGGCTCAGTTGATTAAAGAGCTGACTCCTGATTTTGGCTCAGGTCATGATCTGAGGGTCCTGAGATCAATTCCTGCATTGGGCTCCAAGTAGAGCCTACCTGGGGTTCTCTCTCCCTCTCACCTCCTATTCCAATTGTGTACTCTCTCTCTCTAAAAATAAATAAGTAAATCTTTTGAAAAAGATTTAAATAACTAAAGGACACCATGCTTAAATAAGCAAGGGAAGGTAATGATGAAAATATATTGACAAATAGAAAATATTAATAAATATAAAGAAGTTATGTATAAAAAAAGAAAACCATGTGGAAATTTTGGAGTGAATAAGTACAATGACAGAAATGAAATGTCCTTCTGTACAGGAAGGACCCGAGAGTGTATTTGAATGGAGAGAATAAACACCAGTTTGATGATAGATTGTTAGAGATTTTGCAATATGTAGAGTGAAAAAAGAACGAAGAAAGATGAACAGCATCTCAGAGAAATGTGGGACACCACCAAGCCCACAAATATACATAGACTAAAACTACTGAACAGAGCTGTGAGAGAATGAGTTAAAAATATGTTTAGATAATTAACAGTTGAAAACTACCAAGAGAGGTACAACATTCCAACTTTACCTGGCTGCCTCTGGGAGTCCCATTAACAATGTTTTAACTAATGTTTAACAAATACATTCGGCTTATTTTATATCTATTTATCTATTTCGACTTCTTCCTACCACCTTAATTGTGCTGCCTCCTTATGTTTCTTTTTAAGAAATCTTTTCTGGTGGATTTCTGATTAATCTATTTTTTGTTGTTGTTGCATTTTCTTCTCTACTGATTTGGGAGTTTTACACTCAGTTTCATCTGTTAAACTGTTACTCTTAAATTTTACCATCACACACTAAGTTTAATAATGTCTAAGACCAAGGAATATCTCTGACATTCTTCTGAACAGTTTGAACAACTGTGAACATTATATAACTCTGATCACTACTCTATATCTATTCCTCTTATATCGTTAACATATTTTTCTTAGCTTATATTGCTTTCCTCTTTTCCTTAAGTTTACTTAATTTTTTTCAACTTCCTTTTTTTAAAAATTTCTTTTCAGTGTTCCAGAATTCATTGTTTATGCACCACACCCAGTGCTCCATGCAATACGTGTGCTCCATAATACCCACCACTAGACTTCCCCAACCTCCTGTTGGGTCCTCCAATAATGGGTCCATGTTCAAAGGAGCGAGACTGATACTAAGTGAAGGTCAAGCAAAGCTTTATTTCGCGCCAAGCATCGAGAATCAAACTGACTGTCCAGGGACATCTCTTGTAAAGAGGCGACCCCTCCCTGCCTCCCAGACTAACTTTTATAGAGCAGAGGCCATGTGGTTGGGCTAGCCACACACAGGTGGTGAATGAGATTGTAACACACAGAGAAAGCTGCCCAGTCATGCTAGGTTACACACGGGTGGCCAATTGGACTACAATTCACCCTATAGTAGACATTTGACCTAGCCTATCACCTTGGTCAGAATTGGTGCCCAAAAGGCAGGGCCCACATTCCTTGGTAGCTAGGGAGACAGTAAGCACGCTTTACTGAGTGGATGTCTCCACCTGACCCGACTCATCCCTGCATTTGGGCTGTTATCTCTACCTGACCTGACCCACCCTTGTATTTGGGCTTTGTTACCTGGAACTGGTTTCCCAGACTTGCTTTTAAATAAGTTCCCCTGGGGGGGGAGGGGCAGGGTCAATTTAAGTTTTACTGCCTAAACAACAAAATGGCTGTTCAACCGAGGTGGGGCCGCTCTGGCTAAATAGGCCCTTACACTCCCACCCCCCTCTTTATTTGCTTGTATATTTTACAATTTCCTTTGGGGATCATTATTCTTATTCCAGACCAAAAGAGGATTCTTGGGAAAAACTAATAAACTAATAACATTAATTTTAAAAAGCACATAAATTATCAATAATGAAATTTTTAAAATGAAGCATCTCTTTAGATTTTCCCAATATTAAAAAGAAAATAAGAGGATATAAATAAGTGTATTCATGATATAAAAAAATTTTATCATGATATGATAAAATTCATGATATGAAAGATTCCACTTACTGTGCCATCACAGAACACTAAAGACAAAGAGAGTATCTTATACGCATCCAGAAATAAGAGACAGATTACCTAAGAAGGAAAGACAGTTTAAGCTGTCTAAATTAGACTGGAACTACATTCCTTACTAAATTATCATTTAAGGTCCAGTGAAAAACAAAGATTTTTTCAGGCAGTGAAAAACTAATAGAGTTCATCACCAATAAATTCTTCCTAATGGAAATTAAAAAGGTGTTTATGTGAGGCTTAAAAACAAGACACAAATGACCAATAATAAGAATTTTTAAAAAAGGTATCTATAGTTAACAATACTATGTTATACCCTTAAAAGTCTGTTACGAGGGCAGATCTCATGTTAAATGTTCTTATTGTAATAAAATATAAGAAAAAGGGATTAAAAAGAAAAAATAATAGAAAAAAATACACCAGACAGGAAAACTATTCCTCAGATTAGGAAAGCTATATTAACAGACAAAAAAGGCAAAAATTAAAACATTCCTGTAAGAAATCACTTAAAAATATTCATTTAAAAAATAAAATGTCATGTATAACATAAACCTGCTTGTCAAGACAAAGATAGTTTATTTATTTATTTATTAGTTAGTTAGTTTTATTAACATATAATGTATTATTTGCTTCAGGAGCACAGGTCTGTGGATCCTCGGTCTTACACATTTCACAGCACTCACCATAGACATACCCTCCCCAAAGTCTATAACCACAGCCACCCTATTCCTCCCCTCTACCTGCCAGCAACCCTCCATTGTTTCTTGAGATTAAGTCTTTTATAGTTTGTCTCCCTCCCTGGTCCCATCTTCTTTCATTTTTACCTCCCTACCCCCCATGACCCCACTCTGCCTCTTAAATTCCTCATATCAGAGAGATCATATGATAATTGTCTTTCTCTGATTGACTTATTTCACTGAGCATGATACCCTCAAGCTCTAGGATATATATATCATTTGCAATGATGTGGAAAGACAATTATATATATATATATATATATATATATATATATATAATCTCCCATATATTCTTTGTACATTCATCTGTTGATGGACTTCTGGGCTCTTTCCATAGTTTGACTATTGTGGACATTGCTGCTATAAATATACAGGTGCACATGCCCCTTTGGATCACTACATTTCCTAAGTGGTTAATTTTAGCCATTCTGACTGGTGTGAGGTGGTATCATTGTGGTTTTGATTTGTATTTCCCTGATGCCGAGTGATGTGGAACATCTTATCATGTGTCTGTTGGCCATTTGGGTGTCTTCTGTGCAGAAATGTCTACTCATGACTTTGGCCCATTTCTTGATTGGATAATTTGTTCTTTGGGTATTGAGTTTGATAAGTTCTTTATGGATTTTGGATACTGCCCCTTTATCAGATAGGTCATTTGCAAATATCTTCTCCCATTCTGTCAGTTGTCTTTTGGTTTTGGTGACTATTTCCTTTGCTGTGCGAAAGCTTTTGATCTTGATGAAGTCCCAATGGTTCATTTTTGCCCATGCTTCACTTGCCTTTGATGATGTTTCTCAGAAGAAGTTGTAGCAGTTTAGGTCAAAGAGGTTGCTGCCTGTGTTCTCATCAAGGATTTTGATGGATTCCTATCTCAGATTGAATTCTTTCATCCATTTTGAGTCTATTTTTGTGTGTGGTGTAAGAAAATGGTCCAGTTTCATTCTTTACATGTGGCTGTCCAATTTTCCCAACACCAATTGTTAAAGAGTCGTTTCTCCATTGAACATTCTTTCCTGCTTTGTCGAAGACTAGTTGACCATATAGTTGATGGTCCATTTCTGGGATCTCTATTCTGTTCTATTGATCTATGTGTCTGTTTTTGTGCCAGTATCATACTGTCTTGATGATGGCAGCTTTGTTATAAGCTTGAAATCTGGAATTGCGATGCTGACAACTTTGGTTTTCTTTTTCAACATTCCTCTGGCTCTTCAAGTTCTTTTCTTGTTCCATATAAATTTTAGGATTATTTGTCCCATTTATTTGAAAAAAGTTGATGATATTTTGATAAAGATTGTGTTAAATGTGTACATTGCTCTAGGTAGCATAGACATTTTCACAATATTTATTCTTCCAATCTATGAGCATTAAACATTTTTCAATTTCTTTGTGTCTTTCTCAGTTTCTTTCATGAGTACTTTATAGTTTTCTGAGTACAAGTTCTTTGCCTCTTTGGTTAGGTTTATTCCTAGGTATCTTACGGATTTCGGTGCAATTGTAAATGGGATTGACTCCTTAATTTCTCTTTGTTCTGTCTTGCTGTTGGTGTATAGAAATGTAACTGATTTCTGTGCATTGATTTTATATCCTGACACTTTTCCTGAATTCCTGTGTGAGTTCTAGCAGTTGTGTAGTGGAGTCTTTTGGGTTTTCTACATAAAGTATCATATCATTTGCAAAGAGTGAGAGTTTGACTTCTTCTTTGCTGATTCAGATGCCTCTGATTTCTTTTTGTTGTCTGATTGCTAAGCTAGAAATTCTAGTACTGTGTTAAATAGCAGTGATGATAGAGGACAACCCTGCCATGTTCCTGACCATAGGGGAAGAGATGTCAGTTTTTCCCCCCATTGAGAATTATATTCCCTATGGGTTTTTCTTAGATGGCTTTGATGATATTGAGGTATGTACCCTCTATCCCTATACTGTGAAGAGTTTTGATCAAGAAGGGATGCTGTACTTTGTCAAATGCTTTTCCAGCATCTTTTGAGAGTATCATATGGTTCTTGTTCTTTCCTTTATTAATGTATTGTATCATATTGATTGATTTACGGATGTTGAACCAACCTTGCAGCCCAGGAATAAATCCCACTTGGTCGTGTTGGATCCTATTGGCTAGTATTTTGGTGAGAATTTTTGCATCCGTGTTCATCAAGGATATTGGTTGTAATTCTCCTTTTTGATGGCATCTTTGTCTGGTTTTGGGATTAAGGTAATTTTGGCCTCATAAAATAAGTTTGGAAGTTTTCCTTCTATTTCTATTTTTTGGAATAGTTTCAGGAGGATAAGTATTAATTCTTTATATGTTTGGTAGAATTCTCTGGGAAGCTGTCTGGCCCTGGGCTCTTCTTGGGAAAATTTTGATGATTCCTTCAATCTCCTAACTGAATGTGGGTCTGTTCATATTTTCTGTGTCTTCCTGGTTCAGTTTTGGCAGTTTATATGTTTCTAGAAATGCATCCATTTCTTCCAGATTGTCGAATTGGCTGGCATATAGTTGCTCATAATATATTTTCATAATAGTTTGCATTTCTTTGGTGTTGGTTGTGATCTCTCCTCTTTCATTCATGATTTTATTAATTTAGATCCTTTTTCTTTTCTTTTTGATAAGTCTGGCCAGAGGATTATCAATCTTATTGATTCTTTCAAAGAACAAGGTCCTAGTTTTGTTATTCCGTTCTATAGTAGTTCTTTTGGTTTCTATTTCATTTATTCCTGCTCTGATCTTTATTATTTCTCTTCTGCTGCTGGGTTTAAGCTTTCTTTGCTATTCTTTCTCCAGCTTTTATAGGTGTAGGGTTAGATTGTGAACTTGAGACCTTTCTTGTTTCTTGAGAAAGGCTTGTAGTGCTACATACTTTCCTCGTAGGACCACCTTTGCTGCATCCCAAAGATTTTGAAGAGTTGTTTTCATTTTCACTTGTTTCCATGTATTTTTAAAATTCTTCTTTAATTTCCTGGTTGACCCTTTCTTTCATTCATTCATTCTGTAGATGCTCTTTAGCCTCCATGTATTTGAGTTCTTTTCAACTTTCCTCTTATGGTTGAGTTCTAGTTTCAAAGTATTGTGGTCTGGAAATATGCAGGGAATAATCCCAATCTTTTGAAACTGGTTGAGACCTGATATGTGACCCAGGATATGATCTATTCTGGAGAATTTTCCATGTGCACTAGAGAAGAATGTGTATTCTGTTGCTTTGGGATGGCATGTTCTGAATAGATCTGTGATGTCCATCTGGTCCAGTGTGTCATTTAAAGCCTTTATTTCCTTGTTATCTTTTGCTTAAAGGATCTGTCCCTGTCAGTGATGGGGGTGTTAACATCCCCTGCTATTATTGTATTATTGTCGATGTGTTTCTTTGATTTTGTTATTAATTGGTTTATATAATTGGCTGCTCCCATGTTAGGGGCATAGATATTTACAATTGTTAGATCTTCTTGTTGGATAGACCCTGTAAGTATGATGTAATGTCCTTCCTCGTCTATTATTATACTTTCTGGCTTAAAATCTAATTTATCTGCTATAAGGATTGCCACCCCAGCTTTTTTTTGGATGTCCATTAGCATGGTGAATTGTTTTCCATACCCTCACTTTAAATCTGGAGGTGTCTTTGGGTCTAAAATGAGTTTGTTGCAGGTAGCATATCAATGTGTCTTGTTTTTTATCCATTTTGATACCCTGTGTCTTTTGATTGGGGCATTTAGCCCATTAACATTCAGGGATACTATAGAAAGATATGAATTTAGTGCCATTGTATTGTCTGTAAGGTGGCTGTTACTGTATATTGTCTCTGTTCCTTTCTGGTCTGTTACTTTTAGGCTCTCTCTTTGCTTAGAGGACCCCTTTCAATTTTTCCTGTAGGGCTGGTTTGCTGTTTGCAAATTCTATTAGATTTTGTTTGTCCTGGAAGCTTTTGATCTCTCCTTCTATTTTCAATGGCAGTCTAGCTCGATATAGTATTCTTGGCTGGGTACTTTTCTCATTTAGTGCACTGAATATATCATGGCAGTCCTTTCTGGCCTGCTAGGTCTCTGTGGACAGATCAGCTGCCAGTCTAATACTGTTATAGGTTACAAACCTCTAGTCCCAAGCTGCTTTCAGGATTTTCTTTTTGTGACTGATATTTGTAAGTTTTATTATCAGATGACCAGGTGTTGACCTATTTTTATTGATTTTGAGGGGGGTTCTCTGTGACTCCTGAATTTTGATGCTTGTTCCCTTAGCCAGATTAGGTAAATTCTCTGCTATAATTTGCTCCAATATACCTTCTGCCCATTTCCCTCTTTCTTCGTCTTCTGGGATCCCACTTATTCTACTATTCTTTCATCTTATGGAATCACTTATCTCTCAAATTCTCCCCACATGGTCCAGTAGTTGTTTATCTCTGTTTTTCCCAGTTTCTTTA
Source organism: Mustela putorius furo (assembly GCF_011764305.1). NCBI lineage: Eukaryota > Metazoa > Chordata > Mammalia > Carnivora > Mustelidae > Mustela > Mustela putorius. The sequence goes on from NW_025421449.1 coordinate 7,582,161, forward strand.
TTCTCCATCATTTGGTCTTCTATATCACTAATTTTCTCTTCTGTCTCATTTATCCTAGCAGAAAGAGCCTCCATTTTTTATTGCACCTCATTAGTAGCTTTTTAAATTTCAACTTGGTTAGATTTTCATTCTTTTATTTCTCCAGAAAGGGATTCTCTAGTATCTCCATGCTTTTTTGAGCCCAGCTTGCACCTTGATAATTGTCATTCTGAACTCTTAAGTCTGACATCCTACTAATGTCCATATTGATTAGGTCCCCAGCTTTCATTATTCCTTCTTGTTCTTTTTTTTGAGGTGAGTTTTTCTGCCTTGTCATTTTATCCAAATAAGAACAGATGAGATTACAAAATACTAAAAGGGTAGCAACTCCCCTGGGAAAATATAGACTAACCAATTTAGAAGAGACCCGAAACCAGGGAGAAAAAAGGAGGAAAAAAATATATATATATATGGGTGTGTGTGTGTATACACACACATATATATGTATGCATATATATATTTATGTGTGCTTAATATACACCAACCTAAACAACACAGAAATGTAAAGCAAAATTCTTTCATACATCTTGTAATTTTTCCCTCTACTCCTGTCCTATCTTGATAATCACGGTCTATGGCTTGACCTATTTCCTTCCAAACTTTAATGAATTTACACATGCCTATTCACGTAACAGAAGTAGGATCATAATATACATTATGTTTTTTCATTGTATGTAACATAGGCTAGGAATCAGCAAACTTTTTCTGTAAAAGGTAAGACAGTAAATATTTTAGGCTTTATATACCATTCAGTCTCTTGTAATTACTCATTTGTGCTGTTTCAGCAGGAAATCAACTATAGATGATATACAATGATTGACATACTTGTGTTTCAATAAAACTTTATTTACAATACAGGCAGCAGGCTATATTGGGCCTCAGAGATGAATTTGCCAACCCCAATATACATTAATCTACCTCATCCTTTTTACTGGGTGCCTAGAACTCCATTAAGTGGATGAATAAGTTCACTTAACTCTCCCCTCACTGATAGAGATCTACACCCATTTCTGATAGGAGCCCTCTTAATCAAGCATGACTTATCAGCTAGCTGGGTTAGTGGATGCTCTCTCTCCATCCATCTGGGAACATGCTCACTGCTCTCTGTGGGGGCACTGGCATTTTATGTCTGCTCCTTGTGCTTCCACCAGCTGAGCTGACCAGCAGTCTCAAGCTTGTTTAAACATTTGTACTTGTTACTGTAGTATGCAGTATAATTAAACAGTATACTAACCAAAGAAACAAAGTACTTAAGAGTTTGCTGATTCTATACAAAGTTGTTTATTTTTGAAAGACCATATTATGGTAAATAGGTTTTTTAAAAAAATCTGTCAAATTAGGTATGGGTGAAATAACTAGAACAGGTAGAAAATCAAGGAACATGAGGTTGGCAGTGGGTGCAAAAGCCCCACGTTAGCAGTTTAGAAAGAGGAAGCCATGCCACCAGGGTGCATCTGGGCATAGGCACTGCCCTGCTTCCTTGACAACTTTCAGAAGCTGCACTGGGCAGGGGAACTGCCTTCTGCCCAATGAGGCCCAACACTCCCACCTTGTCCAGCCGTCTTTTCTAGTTCGTAGGGGATGTATTATCTCTGATTTTTAGCTTACGTTTTCAGACTCTCTGACTGTGAACATTTAGGAAGCATGAGGTTCTGTTCTCTCAAAGGCCCAGTCCATTAACATTTAAAATAGTGCCTATGCTGGTATTTACATTTTGATATCGTTCATGCTTTATTTCTTTTGCACACTGTCTATTCTGTTCCCCCCAGTTTTTCTCCCAGGCAGAATCTATCTTATCTGACATTGCAAAGCAGTTAACATTGATTCTGGTGAATGGTCTACTTTGATTTTTGCTACAGGGAGATTTTAGCACAAATTCACATATATTGTTTTTGCAACAAATAGAAAAATATGTTCCGCATTCATTGTGCTGTGTATGCCGAGCCTGCTATTTTGTAACTCACTGTCTCATCTCTTTTATTTGCTTTCTCTGTCACTGTCGATCTTTTTCTAATACTTCATCTTTTATGCAGACTCCTTCCTTGGAGCCGGATTTGGCAGTGGAGTTTGCCTAACTAATGGGGACCATATGTTCTGCAATTACACTCTCCCCAGCAACATTCAGATTTGTTAGCAAATATTGGAGAAGGCAAGTTGAGAAACTGAAGTACAGAGACTGGCAGGAATTGGCACATCCTGACAGGTAGAACTGCTCTTGCTGACCCCATGAATGGAAATCTGGTTTGGGCCAGTGTTGTCTTAGGTAGAACAGGGGTTTGTTTTTGAAAGTTATCAATTTATTGGTAGGTTGTTCTTCAAATGGCTGAGTGCCTTTTATGTGTTTCTAATGGCTATCATGCTTAGCAATGATAAGCATTTATCATTTCTAAAAATGATAAAAAAAATTACCCCTCTGGATCAATTTTTAATACATGACTATTACCTATTTATCTGTTTATTCCATCCCTTCCCAGACTGGAGACTGGGATCATGAGGTTACTCACTGTTGTATCTCCAGGTCCCAGTAGAGGAATATGAATGCATTAGCTAGTGAGTAAATATTTGGCTGATGAACAATAAAGTAATCCCTAGAATTTGTTAAGTGCCCATACATTATATACATTACATGTGTATAGCTTGGATGGCTTTCTCCACTCTCTGTCTCCTTCCTTTTTTCCAGGTTAGACAAGTCTTAACCTTGGGGACCCAGCCTCCCTCAAAGAATTCAAACTCACAGGATGCTGAAGATTTAAATCATGGCCCTGAAACCACAGTGCTCATTTTTAAGAGGTCTTTTCTATCTCGAGACAAAGTTTCACCTGTTGCCCTGCTGAGAGTGAGGGCAGGCAAGATGAGTCAAAACTTTTGTAGGTTGTCCTGGGTTTTGATCACAGAAGTGCAGGGGGAAAGCACTTTGCTTTGCTGCGCACAAGGCAAGAAAGAGTAGCCAGCTTGGAAGCAGGTGGCTGAGGAGAGAAGGGTTCTAGCTTTCCAAGGGCATGTTTGAAGGCTGCCTCTCTGTCCTTAGAAGCTTGCCTGTGGGAGACCACTGCAGGAGCCTGTGGTCCCACTGGCCATGGCCTGGTCCTGAAGTGTTCTTGGGCACCGCATCTAGCAACAGTGGCTCTCCCTCTCAGCCATTGTCCATTGTTGCCTTGGGCTGGCACCACCTGACAGCCTCCTTGAAGCTCCTTGGACCTGTAACCGTCTCTTTGCTAGAGCTGGAAGGGCAATAGAAAGGCAAGCCCATCACTCTTCTTAGTCCAGAAACTTGCCTTCATCTGAAAGAGCTAAACTATCTGATGGCAATTCAGAGACTTTGCCCCCACCACCACCCCCATCCCCCTTAAAAATTCCCCAAAGACATGGGTGCTACAGAAACACAAAGAACACTCGTTGTTTTAGAACACAAATACATAAATTTTTAATCTGCGAAAAATACAAAATGAAACCATGTACAAGTTATGTACAAACCCTTTTTACAAGACAAGAGAGTTATCACTGGTTGTTACAGATGACAGAGTTGGGTAGATCATTTCAGAGCACCAGCATTTATTCTCTCCTCCAATTCCTGTTCATAGTAATTAATCATAATCATAATCATAATGCCGACAAGCAAAAGTTTGAAAGACAGATGAATAAGCCACGCTCTTTTTCCTTAATGAATATGTAGGCTGACCTCTGTAGAAGTGTACTTTTTTTTTTCCTTTGTCCCCTGAAGAAACATTGAGTGCAGGTTTTGGGTGTTAAGTGGGGAAAGGTTTCTTTTTCAGCATCTGGGGGATGGGATGTGGGCCAGAAGTTTTAGGCAGGATGCGACTATGCCACCTGGGAATGGAACGTTTTTAATTAGAAGTTCCAGGCCGGGGTTTGGTTTATGTCTGAAATGTTGCAGTTCTGGTCAAATGTGTCTCCGGCTGTACTTAGCGGAAGGAAGGGAAAGGGAGCAGGCTGCTCTGGGGCAGCAGGGCTTTGCTTTAGTATGGATGTGGGGCTCTGTCAACCTTGTTGGCAGGGATCCCTTACCTGCTGGCTGCCTCTCACATTGACCCTGAATCCCGTGTGAGGAAAGCTCTGGTTTGCTCTGGCAGATGTGCATCCAGGCCGTGCGTACATTCCCATCTAAGATTCTGAACAGTCAGCCCGGCCATGCTTCCTAAGGCAGGCACAGTGGAGAGCTTTGGGGTCACTTTTGTCCCTGTTCTGCTGAAGAGCAAGGAAGAGGAGAAGAAACACAGATATCCTCGAGGGGATAAACAGACCAAAGGAAACCTTTTTAAACTTAAAATCTGCTAGAAATTCAGGTTGGTGAGTGCTGTGAAGTGTGTAAACCTGGTGATTCACAGACCTGTACCCCTGGGGATAAAAATATATGTTTATAAAAAATAAAAAATTAAAAAAAAAAAAAAGAAATTCAGGTTGGTTTTCACCACACCAAAAAGCCTCACTCCTCCTGCTGCTTGCCCAGAAAAGTCACCAAAGCAAAGTGATTGTCACATTTGTTCTAAGAATGCCAAAATCAAAGCTTCCAGTGTGTGCATTGCTCAGAAGGGGATGCAGAATAGTGGGGATGACATGAACAGCGAGGGGAAAGAGGTGACCCACCTCAAGATCCCTCTCCTTTGAGTCCTTCTCCGGGAAAAGTGTCAGTGACCTAGAGGATCTGCCCACATTGTGTTTCCCATGGTGTCCAAAGTAACACATAGTGGCTGACTGATACCCCAGCCTGAGACAGGCCTCATGACGAGCTCTGGGATTAAAGATGAATAAGCAAAGTCCTTACCCTTATCACGTGAGTCCTTGCACTTCTGAGTCATCCCTCTCCAGTACCACTCATCTCCAGCCTCATGTATAACCCACCCTTTCTTGGTTTCCCTTTTCTTGCTTCTCTAGTTCTGGAGTACCGTGGATCTCCCATCCCAAGAGTATCTACTTATTTTATTCCTTTTTGCCCCTACAAATATGGCTGTAGGCCGCTGAGTCTTCTGCCAGATGGCCTTTCAGACCTATGCTTTCTCCTTTGGAAGATTCAGCCATGCTCCCCACTTCACAAGGACCTCTGTGAATCTGACTTCCAAATCCAGAGCCTGCTGGAAGCCTCTCCCCAGCTCCACCTGCCCACTTTGTCTGCAAGGTGTTCCTTGATGGAAAGCTCTCAGCTTCTTTTACTCTGAATGAATCCAATATGACATTGTTCAGCTTCCCATATTCTCTGGCTCCCCTTCCTGTCTTCTTTTCTTTCCTATTCCTCCACGTGGTTCTTCTCTTGGGGTCCAAAGTCAGTGTTTCTTTCACAAAGAATTTTTCCAGAACCAGTCACTGCCCCGACACCCAATCTGCCGACCAGCCCCCCCCCCAACTAACTCCAACTAAACTTCTACAATGAGTATGATCTATAACCCTCATCTGAGGAAGGTAGGTTCTTCATATACTGTTTTTGACTTGGAATGTGCACCATTGAGAACTCCATGCAGCTGAGAAAAACATTTAGCTTTGCACATGCACTCCTGATGACTTCCAGGAGGAGCTGACATCTCAAAACTTTCAACCTAAAAAATGCACAGGCATTGGTGTTCATCACTCTGTTTAAAACTTTTGGTGGCTTTCCATGGCTTTCTAATTCAAGTCTCAATCTCTTGGCTTGGCCCTTCAGACTATCTATTTCCTGAGGTCTCACCTTAGGTTTCTTCAGCTCCCCTCTAGGATCATGTCACCAGAGACAAAATGCCCTATGTATTGAAATCCCGTTCCCACCAATGAGCCATGAACCATTAAGTCACCTCTTCCTGGAAAACCTTCATTCTCTACATTTCTCCAGCCATCTATTTCCCTTTGAAATACCTCCAAAACCCATCAAGCACTATATCACTCTGCATTCTTCTCAAACTATATGATTCAATACAATATCTCCTTCCTTTCCACCCAGAGCACTAACTCTTGCCACCACATACCTGCACCTGGCTGATGGTGCTTGAAATTGCTATTTATATCATTTTGTTTTTGCTCTTTCTTCCTAGCTTCTAGATGCATTTCCTGGCTTGGCCTGTCTTTAGATACTTAAGTCTTGGGCCCTTTTTCAAAAAATGAAGCAAAATAGGAAGGTCTGGTATAGATAGTCTAACTCAGCATTCCTCCCCCAGTCTAACCACATGAGGCTGTGATACAATGCAGACTCTAACTGGTGTTCGGCAAACGGGTTGCGGCTTCAGGACACAGAGGCTCCTTTCCCTCTGTACATGTTCCAGACGAGCTTGCCAGAGCAATGGCAAATTAGGCTCTGTAGTTCTTTGGGAAATAAAATTAAGGATAAAAGTATAGGCTGAACTGTCTTATTTTATGGCAATTTAAAAAATATGAACAACTGGTATTACATGGGCAACAACCAACTAGAGCAGACTTCACCTAAAAAACCAATATGGCCACGCTCATATAAGCTGGCTGGAAATCATTTCTAATTACTCTTCTCTCATTAATAAATCCAAAGGGCCATATCACCACTTTATATGATCATGGGATTTAAGTGCCAAATCATCTCTGCTGGATAGAAAACTAAATGTGCTTTGGGAACGTGGGGTGAGTAGGGGAGGGGGAGAAAGGGAATTTACCAGATGAGTTATAAGTGAAATCTCAGTTCCCTTTGATTTTTAAAGAGAATGAGTCAAGCCCTAAATAGTGAAGTTCCTTTGAAGGACCACAGTGATATTACTACCATTCCAAAAGCCACAAAGAGGAACAGAATAGTGAATAGACAGACTATAGGGACAGAAGAGAAAATGGACAGATTCTACCATAGAATGCCATGTCCAAGTTGAATGGATCTGTTTGGTCTCCTGTGAGTAGGCTGATGATCAAATCAATTGATTTGATATTCTTTTTCCTCTCTCTTCCTACCTTTCTTCCTCATTTTGCTCTTTCCTTCCTTTCTTTCTTTACTGAGGTTCTCATTGAAAATGAAGAATGGTAGATCAAAATTTGACTGATGAATGGAAGAAAAGAAATCAAATGAACAGGACAGGAAATGAAGTGAGAAGATGGGTTGCTTCCTAAACCCCAGATTCACCTGTGGAAATAAAAATGAGGAAAAATCATAGGAATCTAGGGGTCATGAGACTCTAACTAGAATTGAAAAGTGGAGATACGGGTTAGAGATGAAGGGATTGACTGGAACTACTCTTGGAGCCAAGAAAAGGGAAGGCAGAGCTGAGATGGGAAAGAAAATCATAGGAACAAACAGAAAAGTCTGACCTGATGTGACCCAGGAGAACCTGAATTTTGAAACTGCATTTTGAACCTAAGGAGACTCCAAAGTGTGAAGCAGAGGCATGAACTTAGCTTCCACATGTCCAGAGCAAAAACTGTACATCAGGAGTACTGCTTGGGTGCTGTAACAAGAGGCCCATCAGCACAGGACAAGATTGTTTCCAAGGTCTATTCTAAGGCTCCCACTACTATCCTAACTCACATCCTGCCAGATCTGAAAGGCACCTTAGGGCCATTTAGGTGAATCACTCTCATTTACAAATGAGGTCCCTGGGACTCTGACGGTTTCATGAATATTCTCCAAGCTCATAGCTAGTTATTTGTAGATGTAGCTCTTGAACACTCATATTCAACCCAAGTAAGGAAGTCGTACTTTTGCCTTTCAACATGAAAATAATCCCCAATTTTCTTATGCTTCCTCTTATGCTTTTATGTTTATGCTTTCTTAGGCTTTATCTCTTTTCCAACTTGAACCAAAGAGTTTTAATCCCCTGTTGTTTTAAGTCTTTAATTAAATTCTGTACAAAATACATCATAAGATGCCCCAACCTTTGAAAGGAAAGAGCTCTGGTGTTCCCCAACATGCCTTAGTCACAATCACTTATCTTTGAAGTCTTTTATATTAGTTCAAGGTGATATTTTGAAATGTAAAATTGCTTAAATGAAAGTAAAAGTTTTCTTAAGAAAGATGATGATGATGGTGATGATGTCTTTGTAAACAGGTGATTTCCACTTCTTAAATAGCCTCTTGGTGGATCTTTGATTCCCAAAGCACCCAAGAGACTTTAGTTTGGGTAAGGACTTTTGTGGAACCCTGAACTGGGATGGAAGATCATAGTCTTATAAGACAGATGGTACCAATGATGACCGTCATTGGTCTTAATTTAGTCAGAAAAATGGGAATGGTTCTGTCACGGTGGGGTTGAAAGATGACCTCTTCCTGGCCAGAAAGGTCAACACATTGAAACTAATCAGGAAGACCTAATATTGGATTGGGCCCTTCAGTGGTCTTATAATCTTGTTTCTGTTCTTGTGTCACTTTGAACCTACCAGGCACCAGTTTTTGCCAAAGGAGCCACCAACCATTTTTGCATACTTCCTCAAGAAAACAAAAAAGCTCATTTTTATTTTCTGTATCAGAACGAATTCTTACTGAATTTATCAAAAGCAAAACAACATGAGCTTGCTACTTTACCGTAGAAGAAAATAGATTCCTGCCAGTTAGGTTTTGGGGCAGCCCTTTGCTATAGGAAGCCATTTTAGCCATTTTGGTCAAAAGGAAAAAAAAAGTTTTCTTTCAGCAATACTTGAATGGAAAGAAAAGGAAAGGGGAAGAAAGAGAAAAGCAAAGCAAAGGAGTTTAAATCCAAATCTCTAGCCAATCAGTTCTTGGAGTTTTCACTTGTGTTTTCAGAGTGACTTGGTGTGGAGAGATGGGTTCGAGAAGCACAGGACACTGTTTCTTTAAGAGAAGGTCCTTTAGGTGGCCACCACTGCCTGCCAGAGGACACCAAACAGTTATGACAAATTCAGAGATGGTTATCAGGAGACAGCGTGAAGAAGAGCCCACCAGGGTTCATGAAGGAAAGAAGAGCGTGGGTTGGTGGGAACATACCAAGGTGACCCCAATGCAAAATCATTATGTAGAAGAAGGCCTAGCTTTCAGGAAAGTTGTGAAATCCAAACAAGGGATTCACCCCCACAAACCTGTTTTACTTCTGTGGGAAACCAGGAAATGTTCATAAGCCCAGATATAGACTGCTGACGTCATTTTAGTCATTTTAGTAGACAAGTGATTGGTTATAAGTAGTTTTTTAACAATCCAATTGGACATACATTATATTCACGATACTTTTATAGAACTACTTCTACAAAATGTGACAACAGGGTAACCACAGTCTGACAAGTCACTTCAGGACAGCGCCTACAGGGCAGAAGCACGAGTACATGGGCTCTGCAGGGAGTAGACAGGGGCAGAAGCTCATTTTGCCTATACTGGTCATTGGAGTACTTAGTGGACATATGTTTTCATGGTGATTTCATTGCTTGGCTCTGATCTGAGTTGCACTAATATCCTAAGTACCACAGGGTCATGGCCTAAAGAATTAATGGAGGAGATACCGTGGGACTTTGGGGGGATATTTTGGTAAGTTTGGTTTCTTCAAGTGTCCACAGTTTACATTTTTAAGAAAAGAAAAATCACTATCACATCCATGCTTCTCCATAGATCCTGATGACTGTATAAAAGATTGATCATTTTGAAGTTGAAAGATTTGCTAAATTGTTTGGAACGTAACAGTTGCCGGGACGACTAGACACCAAGCATGCAAGCCACGGCAGAGCTCTGAGACTTGGTAATTGTGTCTGATGGCTAGAAAAATCTTTGAGCACAGTTGGAAGTGGCTGAGACATTTGATTTCATTGCCGGTCATTTTCAAAGGCCTTTTCTAACAGTCGGGATTGAGTGCATTCATTGCTTTCCTTTTGTCGTTATTATGTTTTACACCGTTGCAGCAAGTTTGTGTGTTTTGTCCCAACAACTAAAGGAAAGCCTGAAAAAATAAAATGAAATCTGGGCAAAAGTAGTCTCCTTGATCGTGAAAATGTTTCTGGCTTTTAAACAAAAACTCATCAAAAAGAACGAACGTGTTATCATATCCTGTTGTGAAGTAAAACTATCCACTGGTGTTTACACACTTTCAGGCTAAAAGCTCTGAGACTTGGAGCGTGGGGAAAAAGTCCACCAAACCCTTCCAGAATTGAAATTCCTGTACTTGCGAGGGTGGTTTGGACATAGGAAATGGGAAGCATAACAGCATGGAGGAGTCCCCACCATTCACACAACAAACGGAGCAGTATCTGGTGTGTATCTAGTCCTCAAGGTCAATGTTCCAGGCGTGCCCACAACCCTCCTGGCATCGTTCATGGCCGGATCAACCTCATCTGGTAATTGTAGAAAAGCTGCAAGAAGGTCTTTCCTTCAAATATACGAACAAAGGGATGAGCAATACAGAATGAAAACTAAAGCTACAAAAATATGACTTTCAACTGAGAAAATAAATAAGTTTCCATTTATTAAGAGCTGGTGTCAGTGCGGCTAAGATACAACACCCATCCAGGAAATTCACCTGCCCCCTTTTTTGTCTTCTTTTATGAATTTACTAAAATACATGTTTACATCATTGGACAATTTGAAAATTGTTTTAGTAATCCATTGGCCTTCGTTACAATTAATTGTGGTGGTGACCATCATTCTCCTCAAAGGAAAAGAGAGAAAGAAGAGAAAGATGTATTAAGGAGTCTGGCCACTTACTCATGTTGATTTTGCATTGTTTAGATACAGGGAAGATATTTGACAATGAAAAAAAGAAAAGAAAAAATATATTTCTTTCTAATAAATAAAAATAATTTAAAATGCTAGAGGCTATACATGACTATTTTAGTATGTTCATTTATAAATGAAATCATTTTCTTTTCCAAAATACATGGAAGCAATATTCAAGGCAGACAAAGAGAAGATCTGTCTACTTTATTTTTCTTGCATTTCTCGCTTATCCTAACGTCTCCACCAGTGATTCAGCATGTAAGAGGAAGAAAAGTCACGTCACCATTTATGAAGTTTGTCAGGCTTTAAAAAAATAGTTCTGGTCTCCTGGGAGTCAACATTCATCTTCAACTTCTCTGATTGGTGGAATCAAGCTGCTTGTGGATTTATATTGGTTGATCTGGTTAGCCATGTGGGTACTCATGGGCTTGATTTGAATGTTTCTGGGATAGGCATTATCCGGTTCATCTGTAAACCATTTCTTTTCTGCTAAAGAGCAAAACGGATAGAGAACAAGAAGGAGAAATGAGAAGCTTAATTAGTCCTAGGGTAAAGCCTTTGGAAAGTTCATTGAAAAAAAATGCAAAACTGTAATCGATAGAAGCTGACAGTGAGTAGTTGCTAAGAGATAGTGCAGTGTAGGGAGAAACCCAGAACATGGGACACCTCTGCTGCCTGTGGCAAGTGATGAACAATGCACCCTTGGGATGTAGGGGCACCATGGGTGGACCTCTGAGCATGAGGAGGGGTTGGAAGAGGAGCTCCAGCAATGTTCTCCGGGATTCTTTTAGTGGTCTGGAAAGCTTTGGTGGCAAGGAGATGCTGAATACATCAAATATTGGGCATGAACATTGTGCCTGAGGAAAAATTTGTGTGTTCACTGATTTGAGGGGAACATAAAGGACATTGTCCCTGACCAAGAGCCAGTGATCTAGCATCTTAGGCAGGATCTCAGCCTGTACCTGACTTTGTTACAGACATACTTCAAGTTACAGCTCAATACACCATTCTTCTTATTTTATTCTTTTTCTTTCTGTCTCTCTCTCTCTTTTTTTTTTTACCCTCCAGTTTTGAGGGTCTTAAAGTAAGCCCACAGATTGTGCTGGGCAATGAGACTAAACATCAGAATAGCAACCAAAGTTTGAAGAGGATTTTGAGATGGCTTTTATTTCATGAAAGAAAACTCTATGTTGGTATAAAGTTGGGGAAGGAATTCCTAGTGGCAGTATCTTAACCGACTATAATAACCCAAGCTGTTGACAAGGGAGCTTGACCAAGTCTTGGCATTTCATTTCCACTCTAAATACAGAGATGGCTGAGAGAAGGCTGAGTCAGAGCGATTGGAGGACTGGGCGGCGTGGGGGGTGGTTTGTGCCAGTGGTGGGGGGTGCGCTGCGGGGGGTAGGGTGGACAAGAAAATGGCCTAGCATCCTCTCGGCATTTCGGTGCTGTTTTACACAGCTCGGCCTCACCCCTGCCTTTTTTTTTTTTTTTTTTTTTTTTTTTTTTTTGTAGGATTGAAACTTTCTGGATAACTGACCCTGTGTTCAGACATGAAGACACTGGGCAAATAGGACATTCTAATTTGGGACTCCTGTTTGTGGCTTAGGAAAAGAAAAGAAAAAGGGGAAAAGCTTTCAGGCACACCCACAGCTCTAGAGACAATGGCCTCATTGCTGCCTATCAGAACCAGTCACAACAGCCTGGTCAGGGGGCCCGGACTGATCTGTTAACCAAAATCGCTCAGCTGGCTGGATAGAAGAGTGCGTGGAGGTACACGCGCATGTGTGTTTTTACGTCTGTACGTCTGTCTGTCTGATAGCCTAATGATCTATAAATTCAACACCTGCCGTCAGCTCACAGCCGCTCTGCTGCTTTCTGCTGGATGCGTCCTCTCTCCCGCTGTGTCAAGTCTGAGCCCTCCGTGTAAACACTGTCGCGGGAGCTGGGGTGTGCCTCCGGGAGAGCCTGCTCACTACCCTTTGTTCCACAGCTCAGTTAACCCTCAGGAAACTACCTTCTCTCCCATCATTCTCTGCTCCCCTTTCTCCTGCTCTGGCCCTCTCACCTATTATAATTAAGTTCACTTTGATTTGAACAGATTGGACGATAGGAATTCATAATGCTACATCCTCACAGTGAAACTAACTGATTAAGTGCTTTAAATTATTCCCCCTGACAGAATGATAAAGTTACAATCTGTTCTGAGATGATCTACAGCTTGCCAGACTCCTACAGCTTCTTTCTACATTCATTTATCTTTTTGTCAAGCAGAGTTTTTTTTTTTTTTTTCCTAAGCTTCAATTCCATAGATCTTTTAAAGTCATCAGCACATCTGAATTATTAATGAGGCTTTAGAGGCAAGGTTCCTGATGGACTGGTTAAAAAAGGTTGTATAGAAATCCAGGACTGTGTACACATCAAAATAATTTCAGCTCCATTTAAAAAACCATTTAGTTCAAGTGTGACATAGATGAACCATTATGCATTTGTGGAAACCAATTTTTTGTGATCTACGATTAAACTAACCTTTCAGAGAAGAGTAGAGTGTGATGGTTATCATGTTTTAAAAGCATTGCCAGGCCGCTGAAACAGTTTCAAACTCCGACTTTTTCCAATGGTTTATGTGTAAAGATGGTTTTCAGAAAAGCAGAACCGGGAGTCTGTCCTGTTTGCCTGAGCTGCCCTTGGTTTTGGCTGTGCCACTGCGGGGACTGATTGTGCAAAGGGATTTAGTGCGAGGCTGGACATGCCAGGTTGGAAAGGAAACTGAACTCTGCTGATGGAAACGAGTAGGTCTTTTGGGCGAAAGACCTAAGACAGCTGCAATTTGCTGAAATTTTTACAACTGCTGCAGAGAATAATTGTTCAGAATTTAGTCTTTACAGTTCAATTCAAAGTTGGCATTTTGACCTTTTGCAGCAGAGAGAATATCAATTTCTTTCTGCTGTCAGTAAGAAAGAGAGCATTATTTCCCCGTTTAAGCTTCATTCTCTCTTTCCTTCTACACTTCTTGCCATGGGAGAAAATCTATGCAGAGTAGCCCCTGTGTTTTGGCCATTCAGCTTCCACACGAGAAGGAGTTATGTTCCGGCACATCCTGGTAATGAGTCGAGGTTTTCATTATGCCTGAGAAACGGGCTTTTTAATTTGGGTGTCTTATGAGATATAAATATGTATGTTGTTGGAGACTTGTTTGGATAGGATGTTGAGGAAATTGAAATATACCAATGCTCTGAGCATCCTAGTAAAATATCCAGGGGCAGAGGTATTTTATGAAGAGATTCTTCCCAAAGGGCATCAGAGGAACACACACTTTAATGATCGTTACTCATCTGCTTCAACAGAGAGTGCTTCAAGTAGGACTGTGACACTTGGGTTTATTGAATCTTGCCTTCCAAAAAGAGACTGTGCCCGAGGAAGGCTACAACATTGGCCAGGAGGAAGAATACTCAGGGAAGGGATTCAAGTAGGTACTGAATATGTACTCTTGGTCCAGGATAAATCCAAATCCCTGAGCTTATCTCCTCTCCCTGCCTTATCCCACAGGCCAGAAAGATTTCTGGGAGCTTCATTTTTGTCCCTGAGATGGGAAGGGCGACAGATCTGGCTGTGATGGCCTCCTCCCTCCACAGAAAAACAGCCCCATTTGTTAACAAGCCTCTTTTGAGGCTGCTGACATCATCACGGCAAGGGTCGTGTGTGACCTGCCCAGATCAGCGATGGGAGGCGTGGCAGTCTCTGAAAATGAGCTAGTCATACGAGATACAACCCAGACACTGACTGCAGAGAGATGATTCTAGAAGAACTGGCACTGTGGTCAGGAGACGGCATCTATGGAGACCAGCTGGCCCATGAGATACACACCAAGGATTGGCAGGGAGGCATGAGCTAGGGAGATGTCCTGGAGCAGGAAGGTAAGGTCAAAGGGATCTGGGGTCTCACACGGGAGTTGCTTGGCTCCAAGCAAGTCACTGTGTAACTGAGCTCAGTTACAGCTTCTCTTCTATAAAAAGGACCTGTGATCAGATCTTCCTAACGCTGTTGTCTAGATGAAAGGGGCTAGTGCTGGTGCACCACTTAGCACAGGTCCAGGTGCCTGGTAAGTAAGTGTGTGCTCTTGAGCGTCTGTTAGTAATGGCAGCCGCCATGACGGCAGAGGGGCAGAGTTCATAGGCCAGTTTTCAATGCCATTCTGCCGCTTTGTGGCTGGATGACTTTGAACAAATCTGTCCTACAGATTCCTTTGAACAGAGAGGTGAACTGCGTGTACATCTGAGCTCGTGTGAGGATCGAGTGAGTTACTGCCTGTAAACTGCTTAGCAGAGTCTGGCACTGAGTGAGCACTAAGGTGTTAGCTTGTCCTGTGAGGTTAGCAGTAACGTGAGTATTCTCAGTACTAAAGGGCTCCCGTGACGATGGGTGGTCCTTTTCCGTGTGGCCGCAAATGAGCTGGGGGAAGAGATCTAAAGGTCATAAACTGGAGGGTTGGCCTGCAGAACGGGGCTTTTGGCAGTAGAGACGACAGAGGAAGATTTGCTTGGGTTATGTTCGTGTGGAAGGAAATGAGAGGAAGGAGTGACCCAGTGTTCTTTCTGGTGAGTCTAGGGTTGCTACCCTGCCATAGGACCTGCATCCTTAAAACACTGGTTTTGTACTCAACAGGTGCCCTGCCCCACCTACAAGCCATCTGTGTCTCCCATTGCTACTTCCATCATGGAGATAGAAGGGTCCACGGTAAGAGCTACAACTTCCTCAAGCCACGAAGAGCCTAGAGGAGTGGGCTGTGGGAGGTAAGAGCCCCAGACCTGGGCTGCCCTGACTGCTTGGGTACCTGCAAGCAGAGAAACAGGCTGGGCTGTGAATACTGAGCCTCTTTGCTGGCTCCGTGGGTTGTCAGTTCTGTGGGATTTCGCTTTTTCACATAACTGCTCCCCAGAGAAGAATGCATGAAAGGGGAGATGATAATACAGCAGAGGTATTTGGAATAATTGGTCCTCTTCCTGCTGTACCACAAGCTGAGGTTCAGAAAGGGCTTAAAAGGAAAAGGTTCCATGTGGATAGAGACAACAGCTGAGCACGGTAAGCCCTAACCAGGAGCTGAAGCCTTCAAAGATAATGCTGGACGGGTTCACAGCTCACTTTGCCAGGAGGAAGGCTGGCACGTGCCCTCTGCCCCTCACACCCCAAGGCCCTCAGGGGATCCCACCCATGCCTACTGCCCTCTTCCCTCTTTGTGGGCAAAGTATGGCTATTTCATAGAAATGAAAACCATCCCTACCATAATTCTATTTGCCTCTTTTAACTAAAGTCTAACGCTGCCATTCGCTGGGCAGAGCAGACTGCCTGCTCTGGCCTTTTTCTGGGGCCTTTGTGCAGCTGACACCCCATAGACAGACTCTTCACTCTTCCCTTTCCGGTGGCAGGGGACCATTCCCTCTCCCCTCCCTATGCAATAGATGTGCGATCTGGTGGGAGACAGGCAAGCAGTTTAGTGACAGGTGCCCACAGCTTATTCTGCATCACCCTTTTATGACAAAGCAGGGATGGGCTGAAGAAGCTGAGTGAGACACTGATTTTTACCCTGTCTTGACTTCCATGGGCCCCGAAGTTTCTATACGCTCCTCTTTATCCTTCAGGAGCCTGTTGCTATAGGAACCTGACAGGTTGATTTAATTGTCTCTATTGGGATGCAGACACCTTTAGGCTTTCCCCATGCTGAAGAAGAGCCAGTCAAAGGTTTTACTGGTCATCTGAGATCTTGACAATGCTGGCAGGAGGCAAAGGCAGTACCTCTGTCTCATTGTACTTATAAAGCTATTCTCCCTTTCAGCTATGAGCCCAGCTCCAGAAAGTGCCAACAGCACAGAACATCAGGAAGCACCCAGGGGGCATTCATATATATATATGAATATATATATATATATTTTTTTTTAAATAAGTCTAGGGAGTAAAGATAACTGATAACTTGATGAAAGGCCTGAAAATATTTAAGACTAATTTATTTTAACATATTTACTGAGCATTTATATGAAGGGTCTGGGTTACAACCTGTAATATTCATACAGAATTTGAAACTTCTCCCAGTTGTGGTAGAACTGTCTATAGAAGGGTCCAGATTTCTCTTTATCCATTTGAACTGGCTTCAGGAAGGATCCTGGACAGGAGTCCTTAGAGATGTTGATGATTTTATGATCATCTGAGTGAGGGCTGAGGCTGAGAGCTTCAGCACACCTCGTGGTCTACTCACTTATTTAAGGTTCAGCCCTGTCAAAGCCTAAAGCAAATTGGACTGAATGGTTTATAAATTGCTTCTCTTGTAGAAGGGTACAGATAATTGAGTTTCTAGCTGTTGGTCTTTTTAAATGCATATACTTTCTCTTCAAATAATTCTTTCACTTTCTACCTTTACCCCTTTCTTCCTTCCTTTTTTCTTTCTTTCTCCTTCCTTCCTTCTTTCCTTCCTCCCTTTCCCTCCCTGTGTGTGTCTCTTTTTTCTTTCTCTTTTCTCTTCTCCTTCCTTCTTCCCTCCCTTCCTCCCTTCTTTCCTTTTCTTTCCTCCATCTTTTCTTTCTTTTCCTTTCTTTTTTTCTTTCTTTCTCTTACTTCCTCTCTTTCTATGCCATCCGTATTCTTTCCTTTTCTTTTTTTCATGGGGAGCAAGAAGGGGCGAGACACAGTATGAGAACTTGTGTGCTTCCCTTCTAAAAGAACCTGAAAGGGGAATGAGGCAGTTTGGAGTCACATGGAAAACAACGGAGGAGACTCTTGGTTCTAGTGAGGGAAAGTACAACAGAGTCGTTTCAGCTAATAGAAGAGAGGTCACAGTGATACCTATTCATCATTGAATGTATCATTAGCCACACACTACAGTCAACTCTCAATTGTGTGCCCAAAGTCCCGGGAAAATTCCAAAGTTTCATCTTATGTCACATTCCATTCCTGTCACAACATCATCTCATCAGAGCTGCTAACAGATTGTATATAAAATGCATTTTGGAATTACTGCCCTCTATCTGCCCAATCCCTTGTTGGGATGAAGCAAATGCCAGAAAGGCAGGTGGCAGGAGAGACTTGGATAATGCAGGGCCTGAGCCGTGAGGCCCCGGATAACTGGGCATGCTCTGTGAGCTGATACACACAACTGAGCAGTTTTCATTTGAGGGCCTACTAACCACACATAAAGGAGACCAATGCTTTTGTCACTAATAAACCTCTGGTCTAAATTAAAAGGAGGATAAAATATGAACTGAGAAGCAGGTTGGCCAAATGGAATAGCTGCAAATGTTTTCCAGCAAAGTTTATCACCTGGCATCGTACTTGGATTTAGCAGGTCTTGCCAAGATAAACACAGAGATGTGGACAGACCGATGGGGGGCTGGGTTGGGGTGGTGGTAATGGGGGGGAAGTGGAGGAAGCTGGGTTTCTTGATGGGAAAATGCTTTTGGACTTGGAGCAAGGTACCAAGGTGGGCAGGGAGGCCACGTGCAGATTTAAAGGCAAGCCAAATGGAGAGAAGTTCCCCCCAATTACCCAACCCCAAAAACCAAGAACACCAAAACAAACTCTAAGGGGTCTAGCAGTAGCAGCAGCATAGCCTCATCGCGCTGAGCAATTTAGAAAGTGGAGGAAGAAGGAGAAATAGGGAAGGAAGAGGAGGGGAGAGGGAAGGGGGAAAAAAAAAAGCAAAACAAACTAAATAAAACCACAAACAGAACAATATAAATAAAAATAAACAAACCAATAACAGAATAAAATTTGTAACTCCTTTTTTTTTTTTTTTAATTTCACAAAAGTTTTCACAAGGACAACGTTATAGAAGAAAACCCCCAGCAGTGGCTAGGTCATGCAGAACCATTAATTGTCATACCTTGGCCCATTCTATTCATCCTTGTTGCACTTTAGAGAGAGAAGTAAGCTATGTGAGTTTTACAATGCTTTTAAACTGTCATATTTCCTGTTGAGCACTTTAACTGGCACATTCTTATAGTTATAAATGTTCTATGGGCACAACTTTATAACCTCCTTTGCAAAGAATGCATGAAAAGCTCTTCAGGATCCCAAACTGGGGTATGTATATGGGTGTGTATATATATACACAGAGATATATATAGTTCTATATAAAAAGATAGCTATACATAATATAGAAATCCATGTATATAGGGAAAAAATAATTTGAAAAAAATTCTTCCACTCATAGGGCTTTTTAACATCCATGTATGCAATTTTGCCCCAGCCCATTCCTGGTCTGAATACTGCACTGCCCTGTCTTTGGTATGGGGGCAGAGGTTCAGACTGAGCCTCACCATTTTGTCAGTAAAAGTGCTTGTCAATTCACACAGCAAGCAAATCTCCAAAGCTATCATGCTTGGGGGGAGAGGGGTCCAAAATCTAAACTCAAAGCATTCACCATAAAAACACCTTTTTAGAGATGGTACAGGTGTGACATTTCTCTCCTCCCCTCCACCCCTATTCTGCTCTATGGAATTTTTTTTTTTTTTTTAAAGTAGACATTTCAAATCGGTATACACCAGGCCAGGGCCAGTCCACACATACATGAATTCAGTTCCAGTGGAGGTGACCGATTTGAAAGAACTACCGCCCTGTCCAAAGCCTGATTTGCATGCATACAGCATCTAACAACTCTATATTGAAAAGGGGATTTTTCTCCCTTTCCTCTCATGCTTACTAACTTAAAAAAAAAAAGGAAGGAAAGAAGGAAAACAAAAGAAAAAAAAATTATACCAAAATGTGTGTTTGGCTCACTGTTGCACACTTCTCCCCCACCTCGTGACGACAAGGAGCAGCTCGCTGCTGTTGCCGTCATTCGCCTGCCTAAGTGAATCGGCCGTGTTCAAGAAACTGGGGAGGGGTTTTCCCACTAGCTCCTTGCTTTGGGACAGTCAGCACCATGCAGCTGGGCCAACCGTCCGAGGTGGTGGCTAGCTTTTGTCTTTGTTGAGTCAACTGTGGCTCGATTCCCCCTACCTGCTGATTTATTTAGCATGTCAGCTCCTAGAAAAACATGATCTGCCGCTGGGTTTATCTTCCTCACGCTCTACCGCGGCCCCAGCCCTTGCTCCTACCTGGCATCGGGGCCCTAGCTAATCAAACAAAGGGGAGTAAAAAGGTCCCCTGAGAATGCATGGAAAAATACTCGCTCTTTCCTGAGCATTATTTATTCTGTACATAAGGTAAGTAATTCACCTTTTTAAAGATGTAAAAGTCCCAGGAAGGCAGTTTTTAATGACTTACATCTGATATTTATGATACATATGGCTTTTCATCCCAAATGTCAAAAGTGAAAGAAAAAAAAATAGCTAGTCATATGGCATAAGGAGACAGAATAACAATTTAATACGCAATCAAACCTCTGTTCACTTAAATTAAATGACTAGAATTTGATACAGCCACTAATGGGATACTATTCTTTCCTCCACAGTAAGGGCAGAAACGTTCACACGAACTCCCAGAGGAAGTGAGCTCTGGGACAAAAAGGCCTTGGTGAGTAAAAAATCTTGGATGTTCTCTTATAAAAGCAGGTGCTTAATAATCATCTACACAAATGGCGAAAGCCTTTTAAATGCTTTGCTAGACTTCAGTCCAGAGAGTGGAAACAATCGATATGTTTTTGTTGCTGTTTTGGTTGCTCCTTTCAAATAAATGTGTATGTATATATTACTGCATGTGTATTACAAAAAAAAAAAAAAAGGAAGGAAGGAAAACAACAAAATCAAAACCCGAAGCACCCTGATAATCCTGATAAATCAGAACAAACTTTTCTTCTACATTGACTAAACTTGCTTTGCATAACTGACATCGATCACAGTGGCTCTCCCCTACTCTGCGAACCGCTTCCTGCAGTGAGCTGTTTATGTCTGGAGCATGCCTTTCGGTTATTTCTCCCCTAGAATCATAAATAACTTTTGGTCCTTCTGCTTATTTGCTGTTGTGCTCAAGGGTTTTATGGTGGTGAAATAAAAATGACAACCACATGCACACTATCATACATATGCAAATATGTGTAAAAAAAAGGGGGGACTACAGGGGAAAAGGGGGAAAGTTACTGTTGGAAACACCCACTGGGGAAATGAGTGGCAGATACAGTTTCACACACGGTGGCAGTGGCTACACATATCAGAGGCGCTCTTCCTGCACGTACTTCTGTTTGTCTCGGGACTCCCGGGACTTGGGTCGGTTCTGTCGGTTTGCCGTGGACGGGATGGAGTGCACGGAGGAACTCTTCTTGCTGGAGGACTGGGACGAGTGGGAGGAATGGGAGAGGCTGGCCCGGGACTGGCCGGCGTTGTGGTCGAACTGCATCAAGCAGAAGATCAGGTCTGTCGGCACGAGCTCAAACTCGTACGGGGGGTTGGTGATGACATACCTGCATGGGAGAGCAGAGGGGTCAGGGCAGGAGGATAACTGGGCGCATAGTTCACCCCCCTCTGAACCAAGAGACTCCTCGGGTCTTGAAGAGCATCTGGAGGATGGGCTTCTAGCTGGTCCAAGGCCTTCAACATTGTCTTCCAAGCTGAACTAAACCTTCCTCTCTTTGGCTCGGGGCAGGAGGCCCATACGAGGTCTGGCAGAGATGCTGAATTAGTGCCTATGACAGGAGAACCAAACTGTGCTTCCTACGATCCATGTGCCCCTTCCAATTCAATATCAAGTTCAAGTCTGATTCTGAGTGGCCCAAATGCATTGCAGCTTTTGTTCAGACACACACACAGGATCAAAAAAAAAAAAAAATACTGTTTTCTCTATAGTATTACACCTCAAAGTGGATCCTCAAGCCAGACATACCAAGGAGTCTCACTTCTGGCTGTATACTATAATCTTTATATGTTAAAAAAATTATCTTTTCAATCCAGAGCAATTAAATCAGAGAACTCAGAATATTTTTAAAAAGCACCCCTGGTGATTCTTTTTTTTTTTTAAGATTTTATTTATTTATTTGTCAGAGAGAGGGAGAGTGAGAAAGTAAGCACAAGCAGGCAGAGGGAGAAGCAGGCTCCTTGCTCAGCAGGGAGCCTGATGTGGGACTTGATCCTAGGACGTTGGGATCATGACCTGAGCTGAAGGCAGCTGCTTAACCAACTGAGCCACCCAGGCATCCCACCCCTGGTGATTCTAATGTGCAAGCAAAGCTGGAAAATACTCATCTTACAGCATTGTTTCTGGAGGTGTATTATACAGACACACTGAGTTTGGTAATTCTATGACGTACTTTTAATTTAGGATCACTGTGAATTTATTTTAATGCAATTTAAAAAATATAAAGAATATAAAGAAAATATAAAGAATATAAAAAATAAAGAATTAAAAATATATAGAGCATACAAACTGTTATATTTTTCTGCTTAAATTGATAATACATAGTTTTCTTAAAATAAATACATAACAGTTTAAAAAGTCCATTAAGGGGCGCCTGGGTGGCTCAGTGGGTTAAAGCCTCTGCCTTCGGCTTAGGTCATGATCTCAGGGTCCTAGGATCTAGCCCTGCATCAGGCTCTCTGCTCAGCAGGGAGCCTGCTTCCTCCTCTCTCTCTCTCTGCCTGCCTCTCTGCCTACTTGTAATCTCTGTCTGTCAAATAAATAAATAAAATCTTTTAAAAAAAAATAAATAAAAAGTCCATTAAAAATATAGTCAGTAAAAATATAGGCATCAAAGATATGGCAGAGGAACCATCTACCTTAAACACTAGCAATATGAAGTATCTGTTAGGTACCAGCAGAATGATCCCAGTAGCTGGAGTTTAGAGGAGATGCTCCTATTCAGGAACTAACCTATAAAACTTGATTTCTTCCCACAGTATCTTTACATCTGATATGAGTGATTAAAGAAAAAACCTCCCATAACCTTCAAACTCAGTGTTG
Source organism: Mustela putorius furo (assembly GCF_011764305.1). Lineage (NCBI taxonomy): Eukaryota > Metazoa > Chordata > Mammalia > Carnivora > Mustelidae > Mustela > Mustela putorius. Next base: position 7,604,665 of record NW_025421449.1, read on the forward strand.
GATGTAATGTGTACAGAGTCTGTTTCATACTCAGAGCACGTACACAGGTATTCATTGTCGTCATTGTCGGGGACAAGAGAAGGTATTTCTGTCTCTGCATTTGGGTTGGGAGAGCAGAGTAGAAATATACTCACCTCTTCGTGCATTGGCTGGGGGTGCTGAGGTGAGCATCTCTCAGCCGGTAAATTCCAAAACAAAGCATATTATATGTTTTCAGAGCTTTGCAGAACAGATCGCCATAACAACCACCATCCTGGGAGAGAAGGAAAGAACAGAGAGAAACATTTTTATTTGTCTGAAAGCAGAAGTCCGGGGGGAACAGACCCTTTTCATGAAAGCTCGTGTTGGTGTCTCCTGAGTTGGAGGGTCTGTCCCAAGGGACCGAGGCTAAAGAAGTCATTGTGATTAACAGCTTACATCTAACACTGGTCATTTTTACAGATCAGATAATGATGGGGTTCTCCGCCAGTTCTCGCCAGTTTTCCATCTGTAGCAATGAGAGCCCTAAAGAGAGTGTGCCTCTCCCTCATTTGAAGTGAGGGTATAAAGCCTGAAGGTCTCAGATGTATGTTTGGCTGGGAAGAACCCAGCTCTGCGAAATGGTGATTATGTTTAGCCCCGGCTCAGCTGTAATCACTGTGATCTGACCGTGTTGTCAAAACGGCTCGAGTGATAATTAAAATCACTGCAAGGAGAAAAGACCCCACCAGGTACTATGGTGACAGACTCTTTCAGGGAAAGGACTGTGTGAAAAGCACAATTTACAGACCTCAGAGATGGCACTGGTGGTAGAGAATGTGTTTCCCCAGGAGGCAGGGAGCTGCAGGCTGTATAAGTGGGATTCACAGTCCTAATCAGTTCACGGTCACCTTCCAAGGGTCTGGGGTCTGATGTGGAATGTGAAAGCAAACCCACTCACTTGGAAATACTGGCTTCATGCAGCCAGGTGGCTTTAGGTGGGTGTTGGAATAGGAAGGGCCCTGAAGAATGACTTCTCTGGGAATAAAGTGGCTGCCTTTTTCCTCCCTGTCATTGGAATTTCAACATGGCCATCGTATGACAGAACACAAATGGGGCAAAATCTTACCATTATTTAAAGTCTTTACCTTCCAACGTTCATCAGTAAGTCAATGACAGATCCCAGTCTGACCTAGGTCCTTGCCCATAACCACACCAAAATATGGTGCAAGTCGGCATCAGGGTTTCAGAAGAAATAAAGAAAGTGGCCCTTTCCTTGGGCAACACTATTATTGAACAATAAATACATTTGTTCCCAAGACTTGTGGCTCCACCCCTTGAACACATCCATGGAGGTGGAGTAAGGGTGAGAATCATGGTCAAGTCTACAGACTTTGGCCAGAGTATGTGAACCCAGTGGGTGTGTGGGGCCCATAGGACCACAGGTGCTGGTCATCCCCTCTGCGGCAGGGAAGGCGTGGAAGAGAGTGACTCGGTCCAGCCTCAGAAATGCAAAGACCCAGGTCCAAAGTTAGAGCCATTAAAGGATCCACGTGAGATGCTGTTTGTTTGGCCAGTGGCTCTAGGTGCATGTTGGTGTTTTAAAAACTTCCAGGCCCTGAGTCAAACCCAGATACAAACACTCTGAATCCCAGGAACTGGGCATGGCCATCGGTGGTTTCTAAAAGTTTCTCGTGGCCTAGCAATGTGCCTTTGGGGTGCAGCAGCCCTGAAGTATGTAAGACCCGTGGAAAGGGGGTCCCGGCCTTGGCTGCATGCTGGAACCACCCAATGACTCCTGACTCATGGTAGAAGACACCTATGGGAGTGAGGAAGCCCACAGGCTCTGAAGCCAGGATTTTTGGTTAAGATTCCTCATCGGGCCAATCCTCTCTCTCTGAGCCTCAGTCTCCTTAGAGTGTCTGATGATAGAAACTGTCGAAGGATTGCCATGGGAATAAAAATGAACGACTGTATGTAAAGCACAGGGCCTGCTAGCCAGTAAACCGTAAACATCGCCTTGTAGTTATTTACCATAAAGACCAGAAAAGGTAGGTGCCTAGCTCCTCACTCTCTGGCACCCCGTTCACTCAGCCCAAGTTATATTCCCATTCAGTGGGCTCAGGGAACCTGTACACCATGAACTCACCCCCAAGTCCGCAAAGGGTCCATCCAGCAGTGCTAACTGGGCCACGCGGCAGCGGTCCCTATTGGCCAGCGTCTGGGGGGTGCTGTAGCCCCCTCGAAGTGCATTCTCCTCAGCAATCAGGGCCTCAAGCTCTGGCGTGGCTCCCCCGGTCACAAGGGTCCGGATCAGAGTCAGGATATTGTCATTGAAGTATGTCTGGGGAGAGAGTTGGGGGGAGAAAGTCCTTTAAGCAAACACCCTAACATCACAACAACAGACATCCAAATTACAACTTTTCTTGGTATCACTTGTTTAAAGTTCTGGCCTGTCTCTTCAAATAATTTTATGTGGGAAGTGAAAAGACAGCAGCCTCCAATTATTCCATTCTTTTCTCTCCTACTTGGTTCTGCCAGGAGAGCCTGACTTTTAAAAAATCACTTCAGGGAACTTTCATTAAAGGGCTGAAATCTAAATGGTTCCTGTTTACTGTGATTGGTGTGACTAGGAATGCAAATTCTGCTTCCTCTCTTCAAGTCCCACAGGTCTGCTAAGGGACTTTGGATTTGTGACACGAAATGCAGCCTGCCCAGGCGCTATCCCAAGTATAACTACCTCTGAGGTCCTGTCACCTTATGCCAGGAAGTAGCCTTCTCCAGCAGTGGCAAAACGTCTTCCTGTGTTGGAAAAAGATGCCAAGAGCATCACGGAGGCCACATGTTCTACAATACTACATGCTTTGATAATAATCTAACCCAGAAACCTCTCTCGATTAAATATGCCAGATAAAATTATGAGGAGGAGGATGCCCTGGTGTGTGCACTTTTTTTAAAAAAGTCATCTCAATAATCTGAGGCAAATATAGCACATTAGAGAAGTTTCCCTCAATTGTACATTTGTCTCACATCTGAAACATAACAGGTCTGTCAGGAACAAAACAATGGGAGTTTAAAAAAATGAATAGGGTGTCAAATAAAAGAGCTCAAAAAGACATTCGTCATCCAGACTAATTCGAGAAAAATCTCAAGTAAGGGTCTGCATTCCATTTTTCATGGTAAGAAGAAATCAAGCAGGTGAAATGAATTCAAACCAGAGTTTGCCTGTGGCTTCTGACAGCGTACGGACCTTTGGGAGTGGGTTAGGAAAGACAGCTACATTTCACCTCAGCGATTTCTCAGACACTTGATCTGGCAAAATGTAGTGGGGAATAAACCAGATAAGGATGGGTTCTCTTGCTGGGGGGCCATCACTGGTTCTCTGTCTTGGAGGAGGTTGACTAACCAGCTCTAGGCTTTGATATTCTCAACTGCAAAATTAGCACAGTCATTAAGATCAAGTACATATTCGAGGAGGACCTCTGAGTTCAGATGATAGCTACTCCGGGGCCAGGGTTCACTTTCTTCATTGAAATACTTGAAAAACCTAAAACCGGCAGAGCAGAGTGATAGCCAATTCCAACAGCAAAGAAGACTAGGAATGTTACTCAGGAGTCACCTAAGGATAATGCATGTCTCCTCCACCAGAGCTCAGATGTGCCCTGGGGCACAGCAACAGGACAAGGACAAGCACAGGGGGAACTGTTGCTGTCTGGGTCAAGGGAAAAGAGTCAGGCGGTAGGTTTAACACTGGCTTCACGTCTTAGCCACTGTGTGACCATGGAAAGTTGTCATTGTTGTGCCTCAGTTCCATGATCTGTAAAATGTATGAGCAGAGTGGTTATAAGGCCGATAGAACTAATACACGTGAGGCACGTTGAGTAGTGCTTGGTGCCCAAGCAGCACTGATAAATGCTTCTGACGGGACAGCAGGGACTGGGAGCTTTCCTCTGTGAGAAGACCTGTCAGCTCATCCTTGGCCTTCCCTTCATTTACATTTGGGGTGAGGGATGGGAAAACCAAGGCCATGTATTTCATCCTTGAACCTGTACTTCTCAATCTGCTTCCATTTGAAGACCCTGTTTGGGCTCAGGAATGACACAGCAAAGGCACCAGGGCCCTGCATCCTGGGATGGGACAGTAGTAATGGGAAGAGCCATCAGAGGTGTGTTCTAGTGGAGGTGGCCTTGGGGCACACCCGCAAGCATTTCCAAAATTTTCAGAGGTAAATCCTCTTTCATTACAGTCAGCACATCAGTAGAAGCAGGAGACCCCTCCTTAACACTGTGGCATGATAAATGTGTGAGTGCTGGGCATGGAACTTTGACAAGGGCCTTTGCACTCTAATTACCCTTTTTAGATCAAGACCAAGAGGAGGAATTTATCAGCTTGCAAAGGGGGCGGCAGAATATTCATGACCTTGTATACTGAACTCTGTTTTTTTGGTAGAGAGAAATAAAGGTAGTGAGAAATTTAAAAAGCTAGTATAAATAGTTTTTAAAGGGAACCACAGTATTTAAGATATAAAAGAAAAGCATCATTTTGACTGATTAAATGGTTGCTGGAAGAAGTAAAAGAAAAAGAAGCACCTGTTTTAGAATTCAATTTTTAAAAATATAGTTTCTATAAGAAGTAAAAGATGAGATTATAAGAAAGAGGACTTCATATAACTTACCCAATTATTTTTATGTAAGATATTTAAATTAAAATGAATGTGATTAGAGATAATTAAAAGAACCCAACATTCTTTCATGACAAAAATATTCAATAAACTAGGAGTAAAAGGGAATTTCTTCAACCTGATAAGGGACATGTGTCAAGAACCCAAAGTTAGCAGCAGACTTATTGGTAAAAAACTGAATGGTTTCCCCTCAGAATCAGGAACAATACAAGGAAGTCAGCTCTAACCACTTCTATTCAACACAGCATTGGGAGCTCTAGCCAAGGCTAGAAAGAAATGAGGTAACCATATCGGAAAGAAAGATGTAAAACTATCCCAGTTTACAGAGAATATGATGTTATATATAGAAAATTCTAAGGTATCTCTTAAAATTCAATTATAGATAATAAATGTGTTCAGCAAGTTTGCAGGTACAAAGTCAATATACAAAAAATCATTTGTATATCTATACACTTGTAATGAATACAAGAATAAAATTAAGAAATTCTATTTATAATAGCATCACAAAGAATAAACACTTAGGAATAAACTTAACCAAGGAAGTACAAGATTGGTACACTGAAAACTACAAAATATTGTTGAAACACATTTTAAAAAATCTAAATAATGGAAAGGCATCCCATATTTATGGATTAGAAATCTTAAAATTATTAAGACCGTATTCCCCCAAACAATTTACAGATTCAGTACAATCTCTGTCAAAATACCCAAAACCATTTTTTTTTTAAGATTTTATTTATTTATTTGACAGAGAGAAATCACAAGTAGATGGAGAGGCAGGCAGAGAGAGAGAGGGAAGCAGGCTCTCTGCTGAGCAGAGAGCCCGATGCGGGACTCGATCCCAGGACTCTGAGATCATGACCTGAGCCGAAGGCAGTGGCTTAACCCACTGAGCCACCCAGGCGCCCCCCCAAAACCATTTTTATAGAGATGGAAAAGCTGAGTCTAAAATTCATATGAGGGGCACCTGGGTGGCTCATTTGGTTAAGCATCTGCCTTTGACTCAGGTCATGATCCCAGGGTCATGGAATCAAGCCCTGCATTGGGCTCCCTGCTCAGTGGAGAATCTGCTTCTCCCTCTCCCTCTGTCCCGTGCCTTGCTTGTGCTTTCTCTCTCTCTCTCAAATAAATAAAATCTTTAAAAACAAAAAAAGAGTAAAATTCATATATAATTGTAAGCACTCCAAATAACCGATCTAAAAGAGATACAGTTGAAGGACTCACACTTCCTGATTTCAAAACACACACACACACACACACACACTACTACTATAATCAAAAGAGTATAGTATTGACATAAGGACAGACATGGGACTGAAATGAGAGTCCAGAAAGAAGCTCATATGCTTTTGCCCAATTGATTTCAACAAGGGTACCAAGACCATTCCATGGGGAAAGAACATAGTCTCTTAAACAAATGGTGCTACAATTCTTGGGCTTCCATATTCAGAAGAATAAAGTTTAACCCCTACCTCACACCATATATAAAAATTAATTCAAAATGGATCAAAGACCTAAATGTAAGAGCTAAAACTATGAAACACTTAGAAGAAAACATAAGGTAAATTGTTATGACTTTTGATTTGAAAATGAATTCTTGAATATGACACTCAAAGCACAGGCAACTGCCTCAAAAAAGATCAATTCAACTTCAAAGTTAAAAATTTTTGTGCATCAAAGTACACTATCCACAAAGTGAAAAAAAAACTTACATACTGAGAGAAAATACTTGTAAATCATATTTCTGATATAGTATCCAGAATATATATATAATATATAATCTTATGTAAGATTACATATATAAAATCTTCTATCCAAACAACATAAAGACATATAACCCAATTTTAAAAATGGACAAAAGACTTAAACATTTATCAAAAAAGATATACAAATGGCCAACAAAATAAATGAAAAGATGCTCAACATCAGTAGTCATCTGGAAAATGGAAATCAAAACCACAAGAGATACTTCTTTACACCCACTAGGGTGGCTATAATCAAAAAGACATAACAAGAGTTGGTGAGGATGTAGAGAAAGTGCAGCCCTGACACTTCATTCTGCTAGTGGGAATATAAAATGATACTGCCACTTCAAGAAACAGTTCAGCAGTTCTTCATATGGTTAAACAGAGTTATATAACCTAGCAATTCTACTTCTATATATACACCCAAGAGAAATTTAAAAAATATGTTCATATGAAAACCTGTATACATGTTTATAGCAACATTACTCATAACAGCCAAAAACGGAAATAGTCTAAATGTCTATCACCTAATGTATGCATAAATAAAGTGTGTTGTATCTGTGCATGAATATTATTCAGTTATATGAATGTTATTCATACAATAAAAATGTACGAAGTACTAACACCTTGGAAACATGTTAAGTGAAAGAAGTCAGTCACAAAAGACTACATATTGTATGATCCATTTATAAGTAATGTCTAGAAGAAGCAAATCTATAAAGATAGGTAGTACATTAAGTACCAAGCTTACGGCTTGGTCGGGAGGGAGAAGAGTTTAGTGGGGGATGCTTCAGCATATGGAGGGTTTTTTTGAAGCAATGAAAAAATGTTCTAAAATTGACTGTGGTGATGGTTGTACATATTTGTAATTACACTAAAAATCACAGAATTGTACATTTTAAATGGGAGAATTGTATGGTTATTATATTTCCATGAAGGTGTTAAAAGAGAAATAGTTAAAAAGATAACTAAACTTATAATGGCCAGATTTTTATCCATTAAGAAGCAATAATTAATAATACTGTATTATACAGTGAAAAATTTAAGTAGGTAGATCTTATGTGAAGTGTTCTTACCAAAACAACAGTGAAAAAGAAGCACTATGCTGTAGAACTAAAAATCACATAGACACAAAATCAATGATGTGGAAGTAAGAGTAAGAAGTTGGCTGAAACTACATAAAGAAATGTGTAGAGATGTTTCCTTGCTTTTCTTTTCTTTTCTTTCTTTTTTTCTATCTTTATTTTTATGAGAATGCTGGTAGATATTGAAGAAAGACAACAGACGACAAATTGATAAATAGCAAGTATTCACAAAAGCTAACACTGTAAACAAAATTCGAGCAGGTCAAAATGAGTAAGCAAGCAAGAAAACAAATGAACACAACCTGTCCTGAACTGAAGAATGAACTGAGGATATGGATTGAAATGGCTCACCAACTGAATGTGGCCATCACTTAAATCTGTAACAGGTGAATATTTAAATTTAAAATATTACATGAAGAAAAAAGGTGACATAACACAATGCTGTAAGGAAGAAAAAAATGTTCATGATCAGGTTAGCCAGAGACTTCTCTAGAAAACTTAAGAATGATACCAACTGAGTTTTAAAAGGATACATTTATTCCAAGAATTCTACATGCAGCTAAATCATCAATAATTTGGGAAGGCAATCGAAATACTTATAAAAAAAAAAAAAGCATTTTTGAACCTCTAACTGTCTAAGCATTTATTGATGTACTTCATTAAAAAAAAAAAATGTTCAGGAACAAAAATCATCATCCTTCAAGATCATTTGAAACTTCTAGAAATTAAAAAAAATGAGCAAATTTTGTTTAAAAATACTGACGAAATATATTGAAATATATTGAAACATGGAATTTAAGAAATGATGGTATGTTTTATTACTAAATGCATATGTCAGAAATAATTCTTGAAAGAAAAAATGACAAAATTATTTGTTAATATGCTAATATTAATTTATTTTCAGAAGTCAGACACATGAGGTAGGAGAGAGGAGGATGGATATAAAGGAAGAATCAGAGCTAGATTTTTCTAGATAATAATGCTTAGAAAATATACTTTCAGACATATTTACAAAATGTAAATTGTAAATTGATTCAATTGCAAAGGTTCTCAGATTTATTCAAAAGCCAAAATGAAAATCAAACTCTGATATTTTCAGAGAGAAATAGGAAAAAGCAAAAGAAAACTGTATTTCAAGGGAAAAATTTTAAATGTTACATTAAGCAAGTTAGCTTTGTATTGATAGTTAAAACTTACAATAAAGATATAACCTACTTATGCACAGAATAATATAACTGAAATATAGAAGGTAAAACTAATTAACAATTAGAGTAAAATAAAAGTGGACTGAGGGTGATATGTAAAATATGACTGTGTTTCTAGCTTTCATAGCTCAAACAGACCAAACTATGAGAAAATTAAGGGTATAATAAAGGCAATTTAGTAGATTTGTGCTTAACTTTGCAATATTTTTAGATAGCTTCCAAACAGTAATTACAAAAAAGCGATCAACGGTTCGAAGTATAAAATCTCAATATATATAGTGAAATATAAGCTGCAGAGTCTACATTTAGAAAATTAAGATAACAGAAATAAAAGTAAATACCCCAACCTATCCAAGTTCAAAAGAAAAGTATTCTAACATGTAACTATAGTTCAAGATGGAAATTAAAACTTAGAATATAGAGTATTTAACAATTAACTATTTGAAAATGGGATATAAGAATGTCATGGATTAAGGCCAAAGTTACAGAAACAAATTCAGAGCTTGAAATGATTTTATTATTAAGTGCAAAATAATTATAATAATGCTAAGCATTAAAAGAACTTTTATTGTCCTTTTTATCTTCAAAAAGCAGAAGGATGAAATAATAAAGTATCAATGAAATCACAAGAGGATATTTATTAAATTGATAAATACAAAAAATCTTTGAAAAAATAAACAAGACTATGATAAATATAACTTAAGAAAATGAAATTAGAAATAAGAAAGAGAACATAGTGTCATATAGGTTTAAGAATTAATACTCCTGGGGCACCTGGGTGGCTCAGTGGGTTAAAGCCTCTGCCTTCAGCTCAGGTCATGATCTTGGGGTCCTGGGATTGAGCCCCACATTGGGCTCTCTGTTCAGTGGGGAGCCTGCTGCCCCCTCTTTCTCTGCCTGCCTCTCTGCCTGCTTGTGATCTCCATCTGTCAAATAAATAAATAAAATATTTAAAAAAAAATTAAAAAATAGAATTAACACTCCTATCCTGGAAGCTCTCTTTAGTATCACAGCTCCTGGTCCTGTCTAAGAACAGTTACTATTGTTCAAGGGAAAGTAAAATAATGATCATCCACAGACAGAGGAGATTATTAGGAAAAAAATAAAAAGGAATACCATGGTCCTTAACATGTTAATTGGATGTTATAATGTCATATTTTTCCAGTAAAATTTTAAGTCTGACATCTAGCTATTAATAGAGTCAACTGGACTTATTTATTTATTTAGAGAGTGTGTGTGAATCAGGGGAAGGGGTGGCAAAGGGGCGGAGAGAATCTACACAGGTTCCATGCGGGGCTCTATCTTAGGACCCTGAGATCATGACCTGAGCCAAAATCGAGAGTCGGGAGGCTTCCCTGAGTAAGCAACTCAGGCACCCCTCGACTGGACTTTCTACAAACTTGATACAACTGTGCTAAATTTCCTCTAGAAAGAGTTTATGAAATTGTCCTCCCAGGGATCATAATATTAAATATTTCATAAATTAACATTGTAGACAACAATGTAGACAACAGTAAAAATGAGAAGATCCATCAACCAGAATAGATTACTGAGAAAAATAGTTTAATAGTTCTATGTACAAACACAGGAGTTGGCAAATCTGCCCCTTGGGCTAAATCCAACCTGCCACCTGTTTTCTTAAAGTTTTATTGGGACCCTGACATACCCATTTGTTTACAAATGGGCTTTGGGGCTATAATGACAGAAGTCAAGTACTTTCAGTGGAGTCTGTATGGCTCTCAGAAACCTAAAATATTCACTACCTGGCCCTTTACAAAAAAAGTTTGCTGATCTGTTCTTTAATATGATAAAGAAAAAATGTTTTTTCAAGAAATGATTTAGGGGTAACTGGCGATCTGGAAAAAATTCTCTAACAATATGGTAATTATTAAATAAATCATGATATACTTATATTACTTACATTGTCCAGATACTAATATTATGTTTTCAAAGAATATTTAATGGTACAGTCAAAATTATATGATGTGATAGTAAAATATGCAAAAAGGCAAGATCCAAATAAACAACATGACATAAAATTCATGTTAAAAGGGCAGACCTCAACTGGTAACAGGTTTATTCATGTAAAAATAGTTGTACTTAGTACCCCAAAATTCTACTTGGTGACTAAGTCTTGGTGATAGAATACTGATTGAGTTTAATTTCTCCTATAATTTTACTTATTTCATCTATTTTGACTGTGAAAATATATTTACATTACATTTCTAAAAAAGGAAATGAAATTTATGTGACTCAGTAGCAGAACACCATGAAAAAAATCCTCTTCAAAATGGGCAAAGAAACTGAATAGACATTTTGCCAAAGAAAACATACAAATAGCCAACAGGTACATGGAAAGGTGCCCAACTTCCCTAACCATCAGAGAAACACAAATCAAAACCACAATGAAATATCACCTCACCACTGCTAGGACGACTGTTGTCAAAAAGGCAAGAAATAATATATGTTGATGAGGATGAGGAGAAAAGGAAAATCCTGGGCGCTGAGGTTGTGAACGTAATTCGGTGCAGCCACTATGGAAAACAGTATGACTGTTTCTCAAAAAATTACAAATAGAACTACTAGATGATCCAGCAGTTCCCCTCGGATGCAGACTCGGTAGCTCAAAGATACAGCTGCAGTCCCACGTTTGCTGCACACTTTTTAAAATAGTCAAGACATCCAAACAGCCTAAGTGTCCATTGACAGATGAGTGGATAAAGGAAATGGTATAAGAGAATATTACCCAACCAGAAAAAGAGAGAAATCCTGCCATTTGCAACAATATGGATAAAACCTGAGGGCATTAAATTAAGTGAAATAAGTCCAAGAGAGAAATCTGAATATTGTATAATCTCACTTATACGTTGAAACTGAAAAAAAAAAAAAAAAAGTGATCTCATAGAAACGAGAGAACAGATTGGTGGTTGCCCAGGGTTGGACATGGGGAGTAGGGGAAACAGGTGAAGATGGTCAAAGGATACAAGTTTCCAATAAGATGAATTCCATTCAGAATAAAGAAAATGTGTACACACACACACACAGGAATATTATGCAGCCATCAAAAGGAACAAAATCTTGCCATTTGCAATGGCATGGATAGAACCAGAGGGTATTATGCTAAGTGAAATAAGTCAATCAGAGAAAGACGATCTCACTGATATGAAGAATTTGAGAAATAAGACAGAGTATCATAGAGGAAAGGAGGGAAAAATGAAACAAGATGGAACCAGAGAGGGAGAAAAACCATAAGAGACTCTTAATCTCAGGAAACAACCTGAGGGTTGCTGGGGGGCAGGGGGCAGGACAGATTGGGTAGCTGGGTGGTGGACATTGGGGAGAGTATGTGCTATGGAGAGTGCTGTGAATTGTGTAAGACTGATGAATCACAGACCTGTACCCCTGAAGCAAATAATACATTATATGTTAATTTTTAAAAAGATGAATTCCAGTCACTGCATAAAATGATTAAGTTCTAGGTATGTAATGTATAGCAGGGTGACTGAAGTTAACAATACTGTATTGTATATTTAAAAACTGATAAGAGATAAGAGAGTAGGTTAGATTTTAGAGAGTAGAGTAGATTTTAAAAGAAAAGAGTAGATTTTAAAAGTACACATGCACACACACACACACACACAAGTATACAGCAATGTGAGGTGATAAATGTGGAGGTGATAACCCTATTGTGGTAATCACTTCTCAATATATATGTATATCAAGGCATTACACTATATACCTTAAGTATACATAGTGTTATAAGTCCATTATATCTCAATAAAACTAGGCCAAAGAAAGGAAGAAAATGTTAGAAAAGAGTTAAAGGCGAAAAAGTTAAAGCCAAAAATAACCTGATAAAGATATAGCTGAACATTGAACTGACCTCAGGATACCTGACAGTTCTCTTGTTTGGCAGGCACTTCTAAAAGCATAAAAACTATAGAATAATTCACAAAAAAAATATGCATTTACATTATTACATACAAATTAAAAGTTTATATACTTCAGAAATTACCGTAAACACAATTAAAAGGCCTCCTAAAGAAAATGATAATTAGTGCCCGCTAGAGCATGCGGAATGGGATTTAAACACCTGTGATGGCAGTAGGAATTAATAGGAGGTAACCCAACCGCCTGCACCAAGAGCTGGGAAAGTGTTCCTATTGGTTAAAAACCCAGTGAGTTTGCCTCAAGATAATAAATTGTTTCTTATTCAGAGATTAGGTACAAATAATGTTCATCACAGGGTTAATTATTGTTAAAACAAAATTAAAGTGAACTGTCTCACAATAGGTAGATAATGATTAAAGAGGTTCTGGAATATCTCTATAGAGTCTCAGGAAGCCCTATGGAGGCACTGCAAGTCATGATACCCAAAAATAGGACATGATTAAATGTTTTGGATAAAATACTAAGCATTACAAGAAAAGGTAGGGGGGAAACAAGATATAAAACGGGGTGATTCTTATTTATCCATTGGGGAGAAAATATACTAAAATATTAATCATGCTTATCTTTGGGTATTGGAACTATGGTTCACTTAAATGTTTTCTTTATATATTTCAGTGCTTTCAAAATATCCCCTACTGGACATGAATAACTCTTCTAATGAAAACAGTGATTTCTAAACAAAAAACACTGTTAAGTTCTGCTTTGCAATGATGAGTCAAGACAGTCAACATGAAAGGTTATTGTTTTGCCAAATTTCAAGGATTTGGCCTTAACGTGTTTCCCCTTCTGTGTTGAAATCAGTTACACTGTAACAACACAGACTTTTTTGATCAATCAGTTACTGATTTTTATTGAGCATCCACTAATCCCTAGGTCTTGGTTTGGCTTGAGATCGTATTCTATTCCACGAGTGTGTCATGCTCAAAATTTCCCATCAATTATTCAGGTATCATTTCAGGGTGGGTCACAGGGTTCCATGGGCGCCTTAATCGCCCTGAAACCACTCATAACACTGAACACAGATTTCAACCCTCCAGCCTGTATCCTAGATCTTCCTCCTTGATTCTCCCAAGCAGGCATCTAGGAGCAGCTCTGTGGGCAGCAATATCTGCTATGACAGAGAATGATGTCTGTCTGTCTGTCTGCAGAGCACTCCTGCTCCGATCTGGTTGCCTCAGTATTCAGCTGCAGAGAAGAACGTTGGATATTCCATGAGGGTGTGTTCTGACTGTGCATCAGGGTTTCTTTGGATCTGAGTAACTCAGTGCAAAAACAATGCTTTTCTTGAAAAGGGGATCTAGTTGGTCAAAATGGAAGGCACAGATTTCTTCATACGTTGACTGATCTGCAGCTAAGCAGCCAATCCAGAGCTTTCTGCATAGAAAGTGGCTGTTTCAGTACCACATGGAAAAAATAGATGCTAGTCCCTCAAATGCCAATTATTACAGACAATTCCCATGGAGAATGTGCTGGTTAGAACAAACTTCTATACAGCTCACCCGACCCAGAGGGTGTCATTCCTTTCTAGATTAACAGAAACACTAGAACTGAAGAAACACAAACTTCTGAAGGGCAGATTGTAATATAGAAGTGTGATCTTTCCCCTCCTGAGCTACCCATGTAGTCTGAGGAATGGGGGAGTCCCTCTTCCCACTACCAAGGTTGGGATTCTACCCCTAGTCAGGGAAGAGTTTCTTCCCAATAAGACAACACGGCACCTCTTGTAATGTGTACCGCCCTCAGAATTCAGCCAGTATGGTTTTCAATCCCTGATTTGCCATTCAACACCTAACCTAGGACAATAGGAATTTGCTCTGCCTCCGGTTCCTCATCCATGTGACAGGGACCCAGAAACCCCAGCACAAGCCAGTTTTCAGGATAGTGTTAAATGAGATACTTTGTGTGGGGCGCCTGGGTGGCTCAGTGGGTTAAAGCCTCTGCCTTCTGCTCAGGTCATGATCTCAGAATCCTGGGATTGAGCCCCGCATCAGGCTCTCTGCTCAGTGGGGAGCCTGCTTCCATCTCTCTCTCTCTACCTGCTTCTCTGCCTGCTTGTGATCTCTGTCAAATAAATAAAATCTTTTTTTAAAAAAATGAGATATTTTGTGTGACTCTGAAGGCACGACAGATAATAAATGGTAGCTTAGAAAAGTTAACAACCAGCTAGCAAGGCAGCCCATTTGGAAAATGCCCTCTCCCTGTGTTTCTGTGTTGTCATCTCTCATATCAGAGAGCTGGGCCAGATCCCACGCATGGCCTGCTTGGCTGCTGAACTTTGATGTTTCTCAGATCCCTTATGCAGACGGAGTAACAGGCATGGAGGAAGCCGGGGAATGCTGGGCAGAGGACCTGACTGCACGGGAAATCTGAGCCCGCAGTGCCACCTAGCCTGCTCTGAGGACACCCCTCTGCGCCCGTGTTTCTAACACCCTGGTGCATCTCCCTCTTTTTATTTTTTTAAAGTATAATTACCAGAGCTTATGTTTCACAGTTAATGCTGTCAAGCCTTTTAAACTAATTGGTCTTTTATAGAAAATTTAACTGAAAATTAACACATCTTTTAATAACATTGCCTTAACTTTAATGGCACTTTGCCTTTCGTTTATAATTGCTCTAAAATTGTCATTTTCCATGCCATAGCTGCCATTTTTTTAGATTTGCTAGTTTTCATGTTGTAGATTTTTATTTTTAGTATTTTTCTTTCATGAGGGATAAGAACGATTTGTTGGGGGTTTTTTTGTTTTTGTGTTTTTCCCCCAATCCCGGGCCTGCCTGGACTGACGTGACAGGTGGTACCTTCTGGGTGCACCAGAGCACCCTTCCATTTGCCACATGGACACTAGTGCTAGCTCCTCAGCCTTGATGGCCCGTCCCTCCCGTTGTGAGCAGAAAAAATGAGGTTCTTGAGTCTAAGGAAAAGGATCAGGGAGGAGTCTTGTTTATACAACATGGCACCCAATAGTTTGGTCTGATGGAGAACTTGGTCTGTTCCTTAACACCCTCCTGGGGTTCAGCCAAAACCCAAGTACAATTAAGAGAGCAAAGCATGTGGGCCCATCTTCCAGATGGCCACATTCTTCCGTCTTACCGACATAAGCTCAGTTATTTCTGGCAAACAGAGACCACCTCTGATATCAGAGAATACAGAAACATAAGACATATGTGTGTGTGAGTACATACACATATATATGTACACGCAAACATAAAATAAATCTACTTCTTTGTAGTTACATTTGATTTGAAGAAATACTTGTCTACTCTGTGAAAGAGTTTCATCTGCCTTTCTCCTTATCTGATTATCCCAACATGATAAGGCACTGTTAACATCATTCCTTTTAACAGTTGGACCCAACTAAGTCCCAGACTGTAGAAAAGACATGCACGGGCTGCTGGTGGATTGGGACTGGAACCTGTACGTCCGAATTCCTGGGCCAGTGCCACACTGTTTCTCCTGTAAGTCCTTGCCTTTTTTATACTAATTCATTAACCATGCAAATACCCACCCTGGGTATTGGTGAACTGGGCAAAGCAAAGACACGCCTGGCCCAAAATGCTCATACTGAAGTTTTTCTTGGACTCCTGGGTGATTCACTGTGGGGGGGATGTCCCCAAAATGGTGAGGGTTCAAAGAAAATGGACATCATGTACTCATCCTCCTGACTCCAAGGACAGGCACAGGGCCGGAAGCCCAAGGATGCTGTCTAACCACAGTCATTCAGGCTTACAAATTAGAAACCGGAGGCCTGTAAGTCCGGTTCAGTGGGAGGCACAGGCGGGGGCAGTGGGATGAGAGAAGCAGGCCTGGGAGAGTTGAGCAGGGAACAGTGTGGGCTGTAGTGAAAGGACACATAGCTCAGCTCTAATCAATTGGTGCTTTGTGGGTATCTGGAAATCTGCTTTGTGACTCCAATCAAAATAAGCTGGAAATCCATACTTAAGTGTAATCTTACGATTTTAAAGTATTGGCAACAAATTGCACTTAAAAGGGGAAAATTTCAGGAAATGCAAAATTTGTCTGCAACGTGCCATTTTGGGACTTCTATGAGAGACGATTCCTTAGAAACCAGATATCAGTCCAGGTCCTCATGCCAGTATATTGTGCTGTTTCTCTTCCTTTCTTCTCTGAAAATGAGTGCACGAGGATGGAGTGTGGGGCAGGAAAATAATTGGGGGTTACTTCAGGAGTCAACTCGTTGATGGGTTTGCCCTTCCAGCCAGCACACACAGGAAGCAGTGACCTCAGGAAGATCCTGGCGGTATCCAAACGAAGATGACTGAAGGGTTGAAACCTGACTTAGAACTTGACCGGGATGTGGTCTTTTGTTCTCAGAACACTCACAGTGTGGACGACAGCTCTGCTTGTCTGACTGCTCCTTGCTTGTCCTTCCCCTCAATCTACTGTGTTCCAAGCACGGCAGCCTTCAACGACTCCCTCTGAGCCCCAGATTTTTAGCTCAGTACCACTATTCAGCTTTGTCCCGATCTTTTGACCTTGGAATGCTCATCACCCTGGCCCCCAGGTGCTCTCTTCTGACCTTTCAGTGTCAGCTTCCAGGTTTTCAGTTGAGACAGCTTTACTCTGACCACTGCAACTACCCAGGTCTCCACACGCATTCAAATGATTTCATTCTTCAGAATAGTTTTGCCCATCTGATATTATTCATTTACTACTACCAATGGTAGCTATCATTCCTGATTTACATAATTATTGCCCACTAGAATCAAAGTTCCAACAATCCGAGGATAGGGTCTTCCTCTTTCTTCTCCATTGATAAATCCCCAGGATCTGAATAGTGCCTGGCATTTAGTTAAGTGTTCAGTAAAGGCAGTGATCAATAATAATAAATACAATATCCAGATAGTCGTGTGTGACACATGGCACTAATCACTTTACAGCCTTAACTCATTTAATTATCTCTACAATTCTATGAGGTAGGTGCTATTATTATCCCCATTTTAAAGATGATAACACTGAGGCACAGGGAGATGATGTTGGTGCTGTCAGTAAATGCCGGTGCTGGGATCTGCATCCAGTCAGGCTAGTCTTGGTTCATGACTTTTCTTCTTTCCAGGTAGAGCTGGGGCTGCGGGGTTGGGCAGGGTGGTGTCTGTCGCAGAGAAGTCTGAACACTTGAGCTCCGGTTCCAGCTCTAAATCCAGAGAGGCTTCCTTTCATCTTCTCCATGTGTGTGTAAGCAGCACGCTGGTACCACTCTGAAAAATACATGGCTTAGTCGTAAGCCTCTTCCTGGAGGGATATAGCCACAAGCATAATTACTCCCTCTGATCATGTGTTCCTGCCGTTGATGAGCCACGAGGCCATGTCTGCAACATCGCTGACTGCTCAGGGGCGCCTGTGACAAACCAAAATATTATTCTTTTAACCAATGAAGCAGTGAGCGGCAGGAGTTGAGTTATGGAGGACAACCTTCAGAGGATGTTTAGACACACGATTAAGTGGCGATTTGGGGGCTGGAGAAAGGAGATCATGGACATCTGAGGAGGTGTGCCTGTGCAGACGTTGCAGCGTTGCTTGTAAGCGGATGCCTGGGCTGGAAGCTTACCTCCGGCTCCTGCTGCTTGGAGGAGTCTCAGTTTATCAGTTTACAACCCTGCCAACATTTTCAGTTCCCTTCTAGTTACTGCCTTGGCTCTTGAGTGATCTTCTGGTTTTTCAGAAATTAGGGTTGGGGCGGAATGCAAAGAAACCACAGGTAACATTTCCATCAGGAGGCCGGGATTCAATGAGGTCTGCTGAACCAGACCCTGTCAAGATGTCACTGTGGAACTTGTTCCTCCCAGACAAGAAAAACCAGGCACGGACCCATTGGATGGGCGTTTTGACTAATGGTCACTGTCTGCGCATCAGTTAAACACATCTTGTTTCAGGTTGATTCGCATTATTGTCTGAAAGATCGGACACTATGGCTGAAGTGCCTTGCGCAGTTCTGGGCCCTCCATGAATGAAGCCGACAGTGACGGCAATGGCCGATACTAGATTCCTGATACTTTTCTCTCCCCTGCTGGAGTTCAGAAGGAATACTGTGGGCAGGCCCATTGAGTCCAGACCAGCCTTGGCTGCTCTCTCCCAGACACTCTCATTTGCATTTCAAAGATTAGAGATGGCTTTTTAAACATTTCAGACTAACCCACTTTGATTTCTCATCTGAGTTTCCAAGAACTGACTCCCCAGTGGTGCTATAGACAAGAGCACAATAACAGCCCAGATCAGAGGTGCCACCCCCACACCCCATGGCCGCCCACAGTGCCCCTTTGGTTGTGTAGGGGTGAAGTTCTTCGCTGCTTAAAATCCATTTTATGGGCTTATTGGTATGAGGGGCTGGCTACGTGGGTGTGGCCAGCACAGAAGGGCCCCTCACTTGGCTCTGCAGTCATCGTTTTGAAATTCTTAATAATGTATGCAAAAGTGGCTTTGCAGATTATATAGTTGCACGGACTATCCTGCATGTCTGATACATAGAAACATAAATAACTGTGTAAGTTTGGGTTTTATAAAATGTTAATAGAGCATTTTGAAGCTCTTGAAAAAAAAAAAGCTACTGTATACAATTCAATCATCTTTTAGTGAGACCAGTCTTCTATAATCTCTCTCATTAGGAACAGGAGTAAAATGAAATTTCTAAAGAGACGAATTATAGAAATCCGTTTGAAACAAAAGACCAGTATAGACAATCTGGCACTGTATGAGATCACCCTGTAGCTTTCATCATTCCTTCTGGCTTGCTTAAGGAGTTTGCCCAGACTGAGCCCAACATCACTAGCAGACAAAGAGGTTAGGCCCAGAACCACTGGGCCATCAGAAAGAAATCACAAGTCCTGGGAAACTGAGAGTGCCTTCTCTAGTGATCCTTTTTCTCTTCTTCTTGGCTTTGGAAAGCAAAGATCTGGCATGACGCCTAGTCAGCCTTAATTCAGATGAATATTGTTTCATAATTATTTCTAGATCCATAATTCTAATTTTTAAAATAAGATATGCTTGCAGTTGGACCACATTCAGGAATATAGAATAACCTAAATTAGTCTTAAAAAGCTTTATGTTTTTTCTTTCCTCAAATAGAGGTTCTTCTGGGATTAGCTTTAATGAATAGAGAAGAATAATGCATAATTAGCATATCGGTTGTTTAACACATTCAGGAGAATAACCTTCTTAAGCACTTTAAGAAATGTATGTGTATAAAAACTCTCTGAGCTATGTTTATGGTTTTAATGTGTTCAATAAAACTCTTTTTCATGGATTCCTCAAAGGTCAGTTTTTATCCAGCTTATGTCTGTATTTTCATAAATTGCGAATTTGAGAATTCCAAAATAAAGAGGCTTTTCTCTATAATAAATCAAGACACTCAGTGGGAACACTTCACAATCCCCACTTATAACCCATTCTAGTGTCTGCTTTTGCCTTTTGCAGTTCAAGAGAGCTCCACAAACTGGAGCCTACTTTTTAACTGTTAGTTGTTTTTGGTCTCAAAAGTAAAAGAACAATGCCTTGATTATTTGGTGCATATCAAGTTATAAAAGAAGCCAGTGATGCTTTTGATCCCTCAGCCAGCCCACCCTCCTGTATTTGCTACTACTTCATTCGTTCCCTGCAGCAGGGAACTGGCCAGGCCTGACTCTCATGCATCGTCCTCTCCCAGGGCTTGCATCGCAATGACGGGCAATGACCTAGGAGTCACCCTTGACACTTCATCCTGTTCCATCCTCTGCCCATATTCAACCTATCCTCAAGCCCTGTCAATCTTCCTGACTAAAACCACTCGAGTACCCATCTCCTTCCAGCTCTGCCAGCTCTATCCTCATCCAAACTCTGACAGTCTCTTATTCTGATTTCCTGCCGCCATTTTGCCTCCTGAGCCATCCTCCACACACCAGCCAAGACAATCCTCTTAAAACATAAACCTGATCACACCGGCTTGCCAGCTTAAAATCATCCTTCAGTGCCTCCTCATTGATCTTAAGAAAAAAGCCAAAGCCATGAAAATGGGTTTCTTGGTCTTACAGGTCCAAACCTGCCTAATCTTCTCCTCTCCCTCTCTCACTGTGGCCCAGCTACAAAGGCTTTCTTTGGCTTCCTTAAATTGTCAGCTTCTTTCACCACTAGGACTTTGCATCTGCTTTCCTTCTGTGTGTGTGTGTGTGGGGGGGTACTCTTCCCCACAAAATCTCCCTTCTTACCTTCCTCACACTTCCAAGAATTCATAATTAAACGTTTATCTCTACAATGGTCTGGCAAATGTTGTTATGCCCTTCTAGGTCACCATCACTTTGTGTAGTCATGCTCTCTCCTGGAGCTCCAGCTCTAGTCCCAGGCCGTTGACATTGGAGGCTGGAGGTGATCCTCTCCCATATCACACCCACTCACCGCACTCATGAGCGAGTCCAGGACGCTGACTGCAAATGCTGTCCCACATGCAAATGGCTGCGTGAGGTACAGTTCTGTGTCGGGGTCATCATCATCGTCTTGGTCCAAAAACTGAACGTTAGTATCATTCACTAGAAAAAGTATGAAATGAGAATTAGCTCAAAAGACCACACAAACACACACACACACTGAAGCCAGGGAAAGAGCGGGCTACTGATTTAACAACATTGAAGTCACTGGAAAGGAGAGAAAAGCATGGGAGAAGCTGTCAATGAATCTTGGGGTGGGAGCCGGTGGACTCAATGGACTGCTCTTATGTGATTGTTCAAGCTTCCCAGGCCTGGAGAGCCAGTGAGTTCAAGCAGCCTTGCTCCACGGCAGACCACCGGAGAACGGCTGAACAGTGCTGGTCAGTCCTTTGGTATAGTTTTAGAATCATGACCGAAAAACACCCAGAGGTGTTTTTCGGTCACCAGGTCCTTTGAGAGATGGATGTATTTCAAGGATGAGTAGCCATGAGTAGCCATGCTGGGATGCTAAGTTTAGCCACAGGAAAAGAAAGCAACTTATTGAGACCAAAGAGCAGAAGACTAGGAGCACAGCAAAGGCAAAAAGCAAGGAATTTGCCTGCAGGCAGGACCTACGGCCTGCCTGGGGTCGGCCCAGGGAGGGTCAGGTATCCCTAGCCCTGAATCCAGGCCCACGCCGACAGGCCCTGTTGGACAGAACAGTGACCCCAGCTGGGATGGATCCCTGGCTGTCTCTGGCTGCTTGCCGACAAGGACTTGCTGTGCATTCCGAGCTGCATGGGGATGCCCACGTTCTCCCTTTCCCCTTCTACACAGTTCAATCTTTTAGACGCTGCAGCTCTAGGAGAAGCAGCATTTGATGCTGTAGTTCATTTCCATCTGAGGATTCCTCAAGGACTTCTCCGGCAGGCACATGCAGACTGATTGGCTGTGTCACTAGATGTCTTTAACTTATTAAAAATTAAATGACAAATTAATTTCCATTCCCATCTTGGCTTCAGAAATTATCAGTTTTGCAGGGCAAGTAATAGGGAAGAAAGTGTGTGGTGGGGGAGGAGATGAGCACTTGTGATTTCTGGATAATTATGACACTTTTAGGAAAAGAATAAATGAGGTTTCCTTCTGATTCCTTTCTAAATGTATCAGTAGTGAATTCTCTTTCCTAGAGTTATTGTTTTAATTTTTTATTTCCTGAGCATAACTTTTTGGATGTTTGGTTGTTGTTTTTTTTTTTTTCAACCTTTGCTTGTTTATTGTATAAGGCAGAATAAATGATAATAGGATATCAGGCTAGGCATGGAATTAGTTTTAAATGACACCATCTTGTTTCCCTAGAGAAAAATTTTAATGGGGGAACATCTTTGCTCAGCAACACTTGAATTACAGGCTGGTGGGTAAAATTACAAAATGCAGGATCAGACAAGTAAGCTTTAAACCCAGCCTCTGTACTAACTCTGTACAAGCAATGCATTTTATTATCATTCTGGACCTTAGTTTCTTTCTCTGTAAAGTGGGAGAAATACTAGCAGCTCTCATGAGACTGTTGGGAGGCTCCTAGGAGATTGTACTTGGTGAGCCTGGCCCAGGACCTTGATAAGCATTAGCTTATCTCAAGATTGCCTTTCTCAGTAAATGCTCTGTCTACCCTACTATGTTTGGAAAATTCCCAGCTTCCCTCCGCCTCTCTCAGAAGCAAGTAAGGCCTTGCTCAGGCATTCTATAGAGTCAAATGGTAGCTTTTCCTCTTCTCCCTCCATTTGCCACTTTGTGAATCAGAAAATGTAAACTCTGGGCAATATGCAGAGGAGCATGGTTTTAATTACTTGGGATAGCCAAGGATGGTGTGTGTATTGACACTCTGAAAGAGGTAGCATCTGTACTCTCTTTTCAAGAGGACGTGGAAGGCTGGTAGTGTACTTGGAGGGGAAGTGGTCACTGGAAGGGAGAGGTGACTAGATTGTCAGCGAGCCAGGTGTCTCTGTCACTGGGATGCAGGAACCAGGATTCAATGAAAATCCTGGGCCTAGTCTGGGAGCGTCTCAGAGGGAAATCAGTGTTACCCAAAGCCTACTTCACAGAACAGTAATTATGTGGTGCTAACAGGTGATTTTTTAAACTCCCCTCCACCCCGCAAATGTTTTATGGTCATAGATGACTGGAAACCAGGTTAAGTAGCTTTAAGCAAATGTCCTTCTTGTGGAACGTCTAGAAGCTTCTGGCCCACTATCATCAATTGAAACTCTCCAGGTGGATGAAGACTGGAATATACAACATAGTTTTTAAAAACCTGGCTTCCCTCTATGCTTTTTTGAAGGCATTTGACTGGTTTGGTGTGATGCAGACCACATCTCAGAACATGTAGGTAAATAGTAAATATTGGTGGGGTATGGGGAAGCGAGGTGGTCAAACGGTGATGGTATGCTTGCTAAAGGTGGTATGACCACCAGGAAAATAGAGCTTAGTACAGGCAGTAAGGGCGGTGTGAACACACGCAAGGTTGTCTGAACTCAGAGAAGAAATCTGGGGAGGGAACGAAGGCTAGGGGAGAGTCAGTTATGCTAACTGAATGCCTGCATCGTTGCTTCAGATTTGGGGCTCCAAGCCTTCTCTTTTCTCTTCCCCTAATCACAAATCGAGATATCCTAGTTGGTAGCACACAAACTCAAAACACAAAAAGAAATCCCCGGCAGTCGTGATTTTGAAATGCATCTGCAGGTTTCTGAGAAGGAGATATCTGGATGAATTTTCCAACCAGTGGTCTGGGCTGCACGAGCTCCCTGGCCTCTTACAACCCTAAGGTCCCAAGAAGAGCAATCCAGAAACCTAGGCTTTTAGCCAACTTCTCTAAACATGAAAAAGACGCCTCTCCTGCTGCTGGAAACAGAAAATAGTGCGATACTCCTTGACCTGAGTGAATTTGTCCTGATAAATAGCTCCGTCTACAATAATGCAGTGCTGAATGGCGGACAATTTATTCCTTAGTTTCCAGACACCTCACAAGCAAGATGACTGTGTTAAAAGCCTGCTCTCTTATTTTGAAATATATTTGGGGGCCAAGAGAATGGCATGTTCGTTTCATCTGTGAGTCATTGGAAGGCAGGTGCTCCCCACCTCCCCATCCACCCCTCTACAGAACAGCACTTCCGCTGTCTCTATTTAGAAGATCAATCCCCAGTTCTGAGACCTGCTGCTGATGGGCGCCTTTTACAGAGTTATTAACCAAGTCACAGGGAAGCGTGAAGGGCCTGACAGATGTAGTCATGACCAGGACCCTTCCTCTTCCTGGTGCATCCACTCTGAATCTCTGGGAGGCTCTGGACAGCCAGGTAGGGGCCACAGGGCAGGGCTGGGCCTCAGTGGCCACTAACCCTTTGTCCTTGGCACCCTTCTTGAAATCTAGTTTTCTTAAGAAAATGTCCCCTAGGAACTGGCTGCTTTTATGGCTTTAGGACCAGAGCTTCTGAGAAAAGACCTCAGAGGGGGAAAAAAAAAAGGCAAATAAAGTCAGAATAAAGGAAAATAAACAGCTGGAGGGAAGGCTCCGTCTTAGGTTTCTCATCTTAAAATTTTTATATTTCTCCTTTGACTTCTCTGAGAGCTGTGAAGACGTGTCAGTCAAACTGACAGCTTGTTGGAAGAGGACTATAAGGGAGAAGGCGGGAGAGCAGGGGGACACATGGAAGGGGTGGGGGGAAGGCCCAGGCCAAAGGAAATGAATTAGAGCAAAGATGCTTTGGAAACAACTGCCAGGTCAGATGGGTGTGATCAAAGCCTTACTGATGCTGTGTGGGGAAAAAAATCATTAAGAAAGGCCAGAACAAGACAGTCGATTCCAACCAGAGCCACAAATAAAACACAGTCAAAGCAGTGCCATGGGGTAGTCTTTCTGTTACAGCCCATGAAAGAAAAAACAAGCCGATGAGAGTTGGAAACACCAACAACAGAACAAAAGGAGATACTGATGTGAAGGAAAACAGTGCTTCTTACCCAGTTCGGTTATCATTAGAATGTGCGTCCCACTGTTTTTTTCCTGATTGACTGATACCAAAGGCAACTTGCCAGGTTTAGCTAATTGGATACAGCATTTAAGGGTTGGGGAAAGGGAGTGGAGGAAAGTACAGAAAAAGAAGAGCGTGAGGGAGTAGAAGAGGACACATTGTAAAGTAAGGGGACCCAGCGCCATAGGTGGTTAGTAGTCTTGGTAGGGGGGAAGGCACCACTCAGCAGCTTTGCAAATTCACAGATGGTAGGAGGGAATGCCACCGTGGGGTTAAAAGTTGCATTCCACTGGCCCGTGATCATGGCCGTCCAAGCTCCATGATATTTCAGGCCAGAGTGTCATTCACGGACAATGGCCTTTAGTTGAGAAGTTCAGCTAGGATAGATTAAAGGCCCATTGCTTCCACCCAGTTCTCAGAATGGGTCTGGCTTAGACCTGAGGCTTTGTACCTCAGCGGAGGGCTCTGATTGCAGGAGCTGTCTGGAGGTGCTTCCAATGAAAATCACCAGAAAGAGTCCATGGATTATGCCTTTCCTCCTTTCCTCCCCCTTCCCTAATTTATGCCCCAATCTCAAATCCATCATCTCAAGCGTCGTTGAGAACAGTGACCAGCATGAAGGAAACTGTCTATTCATCGCAGAGGAAAGATAGATCAGTTTTCCTTTTGGTAGTGTCATATTGTTACCCATACCTCTCTCCACCTCCCCCAAAACAAACCCTACTAAAGCCCTCTATGATGAAGGAGCTAAGAAACAGGCTACCTGCATACCCTATGTGGCTGGAAGAGAGGACAACAAAATCTGCCCAAAGCTGAGATTCACTCCTACCTAGTTCAGTAATGATGGGGATGTTGACCCCAGTCGTTATAGATGGTTGACGTAACATCCCGTGCACTGGGCTGTTATCTGGAGAGGATCTGTCCATTCCTGGAGGTGTGAACCCTAGTAGAAAAGAAAGAGAGAGAGGGAGAAAAGTCAGAGGCATGGAAAGCTTGGGAATACTATGAATAAATACATACACAATAAAAAATAGTTTATGCATTATTTACAGATCAACAATTAGCATTCATGGAATATACTCTTGTGTGTTGCTTTTGTGAAGTACAAAGTAGGAGGCCATTATAAATAATTCTAACCTGCCTTGATAGCACCCTAAAATGAGTCTCTACACCAATTAATGATCTTGCTCATAGATTTTTTGTTCCCCTCACCTTCCAGGCAGATAAGATTGTACCTTTGTGCCTCCACGTGACACAGGAAATGCTTTGGGCCATGAAAAGTGAACAGAACAGTACCATTACTTCTGGTACAAATATTTGACTTTCTGCCTCCCTTCCCAGACTGTGGCAACCATGGGAACTTGGGTTACTATGGAGACGAAGACTGGGTAGCAGCTCTGGACAACAACCCAGACCACAAAGCATTCTGAGTGAGTAAAGAGGTGATCTGTGTTGCTTGAAGACACTGGGGATCATGGTGGTGTTGTTATCACAGCATAACCTAACCTACCCTGACTATTACCATAAACTAACCGATTATTCTCTTGCCAGTGAGTGACTCAAGTCAGAGATCTTGACAGATTCTGGTCAAAGGGAAGTGGGAAGAAATTTGCTTGGGGGCTTTTAGGAAGTGTTTGCTTGCTCTTAAAAAGAACACACAGAATCTCTTAAGAGATTCTCTTTTAATTCACTGGACATTGCTGTTGTACCTGTGGTGCCTGGAACCATGGCAGCCATCTTGCAACTGGGATGGGCATCAGCAGAAGACAAAGCCAGCTTAATGAGACTGGCTGAATGAATGATGGAAAGACTTACTGACAGAAATAACTCCTTGAGGGAGTGCCTGGGTGGCTCAATCAGTTGAGCATCGGCTCTTGTTTTCAGCTCAGGTCGTGATCTCAGGGTCATAGGATTGAGCCCTGCATTGAGCTCTGTGCTGGGCATGGAGCCTGCTTGGGATTCTCTCTCTCTCCCTCTGCCCCTCCCCTACTCTCTCACTCTCTCGCAAAATAAATAAATAAATAATAAAATAGAACTATCATTGAGTTACTGAATTAGCTAACCTTAGAGCCAAAACCAACTGACCTCAGTATTTTGTATTACATGAGACTTTATATACAGTATATATAAATGAGATTATAATATATACTGTGATAATGAGATCATGTGCATATTTTATATATAATAATTATATGTATATGTACATATTATTTTTTATTGTAAAAAATCCTGAAGCAGGATACATTGGTTTTACCCACACACGTACACACACACACACACACACACACACACACAGTTTTATATGTATGTAATTGATTCTTTCACGACACAGGTTTGAGCTGTGTGGGTCCACTTATATGTGAATTCTTTTTGATAAATATAATGGATCCCTATAAATGTAACTTCCTTATGACTTTCTAAATAACATTTTCTTCTCTCTAGCTGACTTCATTGTAAGAATACAGGATATAATACACACAACATACCAAATGTAGGTTCCTCGACTATTTACCAGTAGGGATCCACTCACCAGTAAGCTCTTAATAGTTAAGTTCTGGGGACTCAAGAGTTATGCATGTATTTTCAACTGTATGGGGTGGGGGGCTGGTGCCCTTCAACTCTCCCATTGTTCAAGGTTCAACTGTATATATTTTTCCTTTTGCGTGAGCCCAAATGAAGAGTTTTCTTTTCTTTTCCTTTGCAGCAGAATTCATTCTGACTACCACTCCCCTGGTTTGTCGCAGGTCCCAGAACTCCCCAACGTGCCAAACACAGACCTCATACAGTAAATGCGGGCACAGGACATTGGATAGTAGCCTACTTGGTTTCTGACTTTTGCCATTTGGGCTTCTCAGACCCAAATCCCAAGGACATGTTAAAATGAGCTTGACCCAGCCACGATTTCGAGGCTGAGCAGATGCCTCTTTAAGCATGTGCATAGAGACCTATAAACGTGAGATATTTATTTAACCCCATATATTCATTTGGCAAAAATTAATTTTATCCAGGCATGCATGTGGCAAGTGCTACCATCAACTCTGTGCTGGCTGTAAGACCCAGTTTTCTCCGAAACTTAGAGGACAGGCAGACAGATGTTCACATTCACTTTGGTTTCCCTTCTTTGTCCTTGGGGGATTGGCTAGGTGGGCTTACCAGGGAATTAAAGATTTGCAGATACAAAGTAACTTGCTAAGTTTCCAAGGTCTCTTCCAAATAGGCCATTTGGCCAGATCCCTGACTTGGTCTCCAGTATTGTGGCAGTGGTGGGCTGATTCTGGTTTACAGTTCATGTGAAGCTCCGTCTATCCGGACTGAAATGACAGGTGCTCCGTAATTGCCTGTTGTTTTCAAGGTGCATAATGCATGAAATGCCAGCACAATATAAAAGGGTCTCCCTATTTCCTGCTCTCCTGTGTATAAATTTCATACTATTGAATGCCATACTTTCAGAAAGAAAAGTACGATTTATTGTTCATTCCCTGATTGCACTTAATTTTACTCTTTATGTGGGTATATTGTGCACAGGGTAAGTAATGTCAAGTGACAGTATAATGTCCATCTTTCTAAACTTTGGAATGTGTATCTTTCAGCCAACCACATAACCAAGAACATGCATTTTAAATGCTAGCTGTTTTCTTCCCCAGAATAGTGAAGGGGGAAACTAAACTGTTTCCATCAGAAGTTTCACTCAAAAGCATGAAAAACTACAAGTGACAGCTGTGCAGATTCGGTGGATGTGACGTTTTTGAATTTCTTCAACTTGACAAGTAAACACCTTAAATCGGTAATGCTATATGCATAATACATGGCCTGTATTTTGACATCCATCATCAAATGCTGACTTGAGAAAATACGGGTTTGTACGTCAAGGAATAGCACCCATAAAACAGGGAGAAATGCAGGTCACACGGTATTAGGAAAACTGTATTTCATTACAGAACCTGCAACAAGCCACAGCATCCTTTTATTTTATCTTATTTAAAGATTCCATTTTCAGCTGTGAAAAGACTCAACTCCTTTGCATGAAACCTTCATTTAGAAATGACATGCTTGCCTCATAGGCATATTTCATTTTGCTTTCATATTCCATTTTCCCCTTCAGTCGCCAAGCCTGGCTCCATTAGCATCTGCAACTGACAAACTACGGTGGGTGTCCAAGACATCTCTCCATTAAAAGTTCCTTCTCTTTCCTATGCATGACCCCAAGAACAGGGTGCTTTTGTTGGAAAGAAAACTTCAGCAATGATAAGGTCTTTCTCTTTTGCTCCTTTTCTAGCTACATATTGTTCACAGCAAAAGGCAGAGACAAAAGAAATAGATTTCACCTTTTTTTTCCCTCCCCCTCCTGTAGGGTTGTTTGAAAGATAAACAGAATTCATTAACATTGTTTTCTTAGAGGTCCTAATATGGAAAACCTGTGGTTTGAAATGACAGGGCTGACCCAGATTCCCTAAATGGCCTTGGAGAGAAGAGAAATTCAGGTACCTTCCTTTGGAAGAGAGTTGGCACTCTGGTCTTTGATGGCATCTACCCCATTCGTCATAGCAGCTGTTGATAAAGGGGCAGCTCTAAATTGTGTCCAGTTGTCTTCCTCCCCACCCCATCATTGTTTGCTGCATGGACACATCTTTGGTTGAACTTTAAGTCTCTACAAAAAACAGCTCTCCAGTTCCACATGAGAGAGCATGGGCCCATACAATATACTCCAGGGATCATAATCTACAACTGGAGAATGGTGAAATGAGCAAACTTTCCTTTCAATAATTAAACTAACACTTGAGAAATTAATTTCCGAAACAAACACTTATTTTGCCAAGAGAGAGGACGAAGAATGTTGGCGTCTGAGAGATAGGATGAGAAGTTCTTAATTAGGAAAAGATCCAAGTTCAGTCACTCTTACGGAGATGGCCTCCTGATTCTTTAGATGTATCCCCCTTCTCTCTGTTGAGCACGGCCAGAGGAGACAAGTTTGGAGCTAAAAATGACTTCCAAAGATTACCTGATCTCATTAAAGTGAAAGCCCCTCCCCATTCCAGTCCTCTGGGGCAGATGAGAGGGGCTTATGTTTCCTTTCCATTCTTTAGGTATTAGCCATAAATGGGCCCAACACGCCCCCTCCTAAGCCTGCTCACTCAGCATGCTATATGAGAACTTCAGGCCAGAGACTGAGTTTTCTATTTTTTTAAACTTCCTAGATTGTCTTTGGAATGCCTGCCCATAGAGAAGAAATGGAGTGGAATAGTTAGAAGTATGACCTTTGAAGTCAGATGCCTTGGGTTCGAAATCTGATTCATTTACTTCTGAGCTACAAAACTATGAACATAGCTCTGACTCTGTAAGCCTCTGTTTCTTTGTCTATAAACTGGAAGTATTTCATATGTAGGGCAATTGTAAGGATAAAATGAAATAGTGTATTCAAAACATTTAGTATAATGCCTGGTATAAAGCAAGTACTCAAAAATTCGACTACTGGTGATAATACGTCGCTAGGTACACAGTAAGTATTTGTGGAAAAGTATAGCACCCATCACCACTTCTTCCCTATGGATAAAGAATCGAGGAAGCTTTTGGCATTTTTTTTTTTTTTTAATTTTCATGTAGAGAAAACCCTACAAAATTAATGGTAAGACAATGAGCAGTGTGAATCCATTTTTGTAGGAATAATTAGATCACTTCAGTGATAAAAATGAATTTCAAAATATCTAATGATATAATTCAGTAACTCAAAATTTTGAAAGATTTTTGTATAGGGAGATGGTTAGGATTTTCTTTAGGTACACTGTAAACAGGGGCCAGTTGTTGAGAAAGTCTAAGAAAGTCTCTTAATTCCTGATAGCAATGGTAGAATCTCTCTGGAGCCTTCTTTTTTCAGACCTACGCTGCCCCTACTCTAATTATTTAGGAATATAAAACTTCCTTCTTGAGTTCCAAGACTCCTAAAATGGTTTTTACTACTCTCTCGCTTCTTTTCCAGCATTTGCGTTCCTAACGGTATGTGCCACTGGTGGGTTCAGGTGAACAAAATCAGCAGTGTCTGCTGTTCTTTTCATGATATGGGTTATTCCCAGGAGCTGGTAGCACTCAGCCCCCACAACAGAGGTTACTTTAAGTAACTTAAGTGACCTTTAGTTAAAGGAGACAAGGCCATTTTAGTTACAAAGTTAAAGAATTAACAAACACCTGGACCATCCCAAGAAGTTCAAGGAGAAGAGATAGAAGGGGATACAAAGGAGATCACCAAGGTTTTGGTTTTTTATTAGTTGTTTTGGGCATCTGTGTGCAGTATCCACAAGGCACCATGTGGTTGTGGGAAAAAAAATAAAAGGCAGTGGCTCAGACAAAATTTACACCATCAGGAATGGCTAGACTTCTAGACTTGGGTTGGGTTCCAGGGTAATGCAGAGAGGAGTGCATTAGAAAATGAGGCTCAACATCACTGTCTATAGGGAAGTCAAAACAAAGGCAAGAGTGTTCTAGAACCAGACTGATTACGATCATTAGGAGTGAAGAAGATAGGTGTAAATAGAACTTCATGAAAAAAATTCACCAACACCTATTGAGTGCTTACTATATACTGAACTCTGTTCGTGTAATAACTATAGTTCTCAGAGCCATTCTATGTAGATACAAGTATTTTGCTGGTGAGGAAACTGAAACACAAGGAAGGTAAGTAACTGTGGCGCACACCTAGGAATTAGCAGATCTAATTAGCTGAACCTCAGTAAATTGACCCCGGGTCTCCTCTAAACCACCAAGCTATATCTTCTATTATGTGTTAACACTGAACTCAGGGCTTTTCATGGGCCACCTCATTTACTCCTCTGAACAACTCCATGAGGATGGGCACTGTTAACATCCCCATGTGGTAGATAAGGAAAATAAGATTCAGAACAGTCCAAGAACTTCCTCAAGCACAACCAGTTGGTAAATGGCAGATCTGGGAGTTGACCAGGCAGGCGGACATTGGGGCCCATGGATAGCCATGTCCACGCTGCCATTCCCCCTGTGTGCGCTGCTCCCTCTTTCTCAAGGGCTGACCTAGGTGGGCAATTTGGAGGCCTGACCGAATCTCACGTTTTTGTTGTTAAGTCACAGGGCTTGACCTCACAACCCTGAGATCAAGATCTGAGTTGGTATCAAGGGTCGAACACTTAACTGACGAAGCCAACCAGGCACCCTGAGCCAGTCGTACTCTTTTGTGGTTTTCACTTTTAAACAATAGCAGATAACAACTGGGACCCATTGTAGCTACACTTAACTTGCTTTGGTATGATAGCATGCACAACTCGGCACATATAATAAATGCTTTATTACAGTACTTTTCCATGGGGGAAAACACAAAGTACTTTCTAAATCTTCCCTGGTTAAATCCCCACGCTTTCCAGGGAGAGAGAGAGAGGGAAATTCTTATCAATCACCTCCCCTAGAATAGATGGAGAAGTGAAGGTAAGTGCCTCTCCCACTCCCATAGATTTAACATAAAGGAATTGGTTCAAATGGTGGGCCAAATTATCTTTTATTGTGTGCATATAAATGATGGTTAGAAATCCATATGCTACGTTAAACTAGGGAAATAAATTAGGCCAAGTCATCTAGCTTTGCTGAGACAGGTATTCAATATGAAGTTGTAAAAGGAAAAGATCACCGTTAAAAATGATCTATAAAGACATGTTAAAATCAAGAGAAACATCTCATATTACATCATCTATGAGATGAATTAAATTTCCTGTTAATGCCAGGAAAAAAAAATCCTAAAGTGAAATGTCAGATGAAGTGAAGATCAATAAAAATATTTTGATAAGGAAATGCAACAATGCTATTTAACACATGATTGGCAACCGCTGAAACATAAATTATCCAAATTTCCCATTGCTGCTTATGGGAAAATTATGCAGATTAGAACTTGATTAGGCTTATATCATGAGACTCAATTTGGACTTTTAATCTATTAAGCTCCAATAAATGAGGCATTTGAATAGCTCCCCTGAGCAAGTATAGTAATAGCCACAGTAGTCATTTTGCGGTATGTATTCCAACAAATTCTTCAGCAGCTGAAGGCAAAAAAATTCCATGTATAGCAGCATGACCGCTTTTGCTGCCTAACTTGTAAGGGGAAAATCCACATGCACAGTCTTGATTTGGAAGACAGATTTTTGGAAGAGTCTGCAAGAGCAACCCAGCCAAGGGAAAATCTTAGTTGAACCTCGTAATATTTTTTTCATAGTAGTTCTTGGGACCTCCTACAAAGTTGGAGTCCCAGAGTCATGAAGGCCAGGCAGCTGACCAGTGTTGAGTCAATAAAAAAAAAGATAATCTACCAAGGCAGCATCTTCAGAGACTGTCCAATGGGTACTCCGCCCCACTGCTTTCTATTTAAGAGCCTGAGATGTGCTAGCCCAAGACAGGGTGCTGGAGGACAAAGTTTGGGGAGCTGGGGTGGGGGTGGGGGATGGCGGGGAATGTTTGCCAATTTCGACCAAATAGCTCATGTGCTTGGAGTTGATAACTGCTCCAAGCCTGATCCTAAAAACAGAACTTAGAAACCACATGAATAGACAATTCTGAGAAACTTAAACCACACCTT
This sequence comes from Mustela putorius furo, assembly GCF_011764305.1. NCBI lineage: Eukaryota > Metazoa > Chordata > Mammalia > Carnivora > Mustelidae > Mustela > Mustela putorius. The sequence continues at coordinate 7,638,281 of NW_025421449.1, forward strand.
TGGGTTTCCTTGGCCTCTTTACCAATCACTCTATGTTAGAGACCCAAGAGCTTTAGAAATCCTCTAATTGGTCTCTCCATTTCACAGATGAAGAAACTGAGGCTCAGAGCTAAGAAGTTACTGTACTCAAGGTCACAGAACCAGTTGGCAGAAGCAGGATAGCTGATACTTTGCTTCCCTCCAAGTCCTTCTCCACACAAGGAACCCATTCCATAGTGGGTGGGGCAAGGCGGAGGGCAACATTATCCCCACCCTGGCCACAGGAGTGACAACATGAAGACAGATAGTATGAATTCACAAGGTCAGCAAGATGGTCCCCCAATATCCTCGGCACACGGCTGGTTTAAGATGAATCTGTCCCCCAAGCTGGGGCCAACCTATGCTCTCCCCAGGACTTGGTGTAAAAGACTATGGATTTTTGCTGTGGTTACAAAGCCAGAAGGAGGTAAGTATGGGGATGTGGGTGACCAGTTAGCCCATCATCAATGGGTGAAGAGAACAGGACAGAGCTCTGATGCCACAGGCACCTCAGTTCTATGATTCTCTTTTCTTTAAGCCTTTTTGAGTTGACTGTATACCTCTTACAACCAAAATACTCCAGACAGAAAATCTGTTTGCTTGGTGAAATAGCTCATGCATGTCTGATTTTGTATTAAAAGAAATAACTGTATCTTCATTTAAACTGTCCTTTCACTTCCATTAACTAGGCACAAAACATGGGTCAGTGTAACCTCTATTTCTTCTATTTACAATAAGTAACATTAATATGGTTTGATGGTACTTTTTGCTAGATACCATATTTGATGAATACCTCGGGAAGTTGACGCTACCCATTGTGTAATGTACCTCTTTTTTTTTTTTTTTTTTTTTAGAATTTGTGTTTTGGGTCTGAACCAACCAAAGCAAAATCAATCAACGAACCAACCAGCCAGCCAACCAAAGTTCTCTGTAGTTGTTTTCTCATTAAGTTTCATTGAGCAGACAGTGTCTTTCCTTAAAGTAAGCCTGAAGAGATGACTGTCCCAATACCTATCTCTCAAAAGAAAGGAGGGAAGGAAGTTAAGAAGGAGGGAAGGAAGTTAGGAAGTTGTTAGGAAGTCAGGAAGGAAGGAAAGAAGGAGGGAAGGAAGGAAAGACAAAATTACTCATAACTCAAACACAACTAAGAACACAAATTTGGAAAGAAATATAGTATTTATCTGGTCTAATGTCTTCATTTGCCCCAGAGCTCATGGTGTCATAGTGAATTTTCCACAACTTGTCAATTGTTTTTTTTTTTAATCCCCTCTGCATTCATCTTACAATTTAAAAATAAGACAAACTTTGGTGATACAAATTAAATGACTTAAAAATGTATGTGCCCTTTGGCCTAAGCAATTTCACTTCTAAAAATACGTGTATGGCCATAACTTTCTTATATTGAAGGTTTGGTTACAACAGTCTTCATTCATAGTTATTAAGTAACAATGTGAAATCAAAAACAACAGGAATGTTCTGTTTTGGGAAATTGATTATGTTAAGTATAATGTACTAAACATAAGGCAGAAGAATATTTAATAACATAGAAAATGGTCATGATAAAATATTTTGTGGAAAAACACAGGTTATATACTAATATATATCATCCCTTTTGGAAGGGGAAAATATATCTAACAGAAACAAGACTAAGGTATCAACACTAATACATCCAAGGGGTAAAATTATAGGGAATGTGTGTTTTCTTCTTTTTGCTTGTATGTACTTGCTAAATTTCCTAAAATGAATATATATTATTTGTACCATGAGAAAAAAATGATCAAAATTATAAATTAATAAAAGAAAAAGCTTGAAAGCTCATGGGATCTTTATGACTTGAGATATGGTAGGTGGATGTACCCTGTTTAGCTCTAAAGATCCTTAGCGTTATTTTGAGATCCCACTTGGTTTGGAAGTTGGGGGGAACTAAGGTTCTAGGATAGAAGTAACCAGATGAAGTTTACACGTTAAAAGGAGAGTCTGCAGGGTGCCTGGGAGGCTCTGTCAATTGAGCATCCAACTCTTGGTTTCAGCTCATGTCGTGATCTCAGGGTCATGGCGTTGAGGCTCACTGTGGCGCTCTGCGCTCTGCTTGGGATTCTCTCTCCCTCTCCTTCTGCCCTGTGAGTCTTCAGGGTTCCCAGGTCTCTGCTATGTCAACCTCCACTTTTTAAGGGCCACTCAAACTCAGAGGAAAGGTCGCTAAAGGCTCATACCGCTCTAAAGAGCACTAAGCACCAGGTGTGGGGAAGGAGCAAGCAGAGCTGATATCCCACACAGAGGAGTGGCACCTACTGATTCCTATCCCAAGGCTCACCTACTTCAGAAATGCAGTTTCCTCTCTTCCTCCAAACCCAGCTCCTGCCCCTCTTTCACCACCTCCAGGAAGCCTGCCTTGACTAACTTCTCTGTCACATTTGGTTACTTCACAAAGACATCTTTTTCTGTACTTTTTCCGTTTTCTATATTACTTTAAACTGAACAAATAAATGACTACAAATTATGTATTAATTACCACATTCTAATGTTTAAATGTTTTTTTCAGTGTCTTTAATGTTTCCTTTTTTTTTTTTTTTTTTGGTCTCCATACTTGTTAGGTTCTTCATTTCAATAAGGCGTGACTATGCCAGCCTTTTTCTTTATTATTATTATTAATTAGAATTCCTGTAATGGACCCTCCCTTTTTACTGCCACCACAAGAGGTCAAAGGCTGTTTTGCCACTAATATGGGGTCTCCTCTTTCATGCTGGATCACATTTCCAGTAAACTAGAGGCATGCTATGCCAGGGAAAAGGTAGACATATACATTGCGAGACAGTGATATGCAGTGGATACTAATAAAACACACAGAAACTTCCCCTGTGCTGCCAGGACTATATAGCATTTCGTTTCCATTACATCAATTTTTTTTCTCCCCCTTTTGTGAGCATTAATCAAAGAAATGCAAAGAGCTCATTAAAGTGATAGATTGACTGAAAATGTAACCGCCTTTAGATTATAAACAGTTTCTTTATGTTCTCAGTGCTATGGGCTTTGTTTTCCAGCATTTGTCATGTAGTTCAAATGTCCTTTTACTTTTTAAAACACCAAATGCCAAATGGGCCCCGGTTGTTTGGTTTAATATGAACCAATGGCCAGTGTAGCAAAAACCAGAGCTACGAAATCCCAGGCAAACTAAAACATCCCTATCTTAAGGGCACAGAAAATTAAGTAGCTGTAAGAGATGGATTTGCCAAGTGATCCAAGGCATTGCCAAGCAATTCAGGAAAAGCAGATTCCCATCCCCGACAACTTTGAACCAGCTGTCTCGGAAGGGTTCTAGAGACAGGACGCCTGGCTTGAGAGAGCAGCCCAGGTTCCAAACATTTGATAGTCCTTTAGCAGAGAGCACTGTAAATTTTTTCTTTTAAGTTTTAAAGGCTTTCCTGAATATATGTTTCTGCTGGCAGATGAGTATATAACTGGGATCAGGTATGCCTCATACCCACAAATCTTCACCAAAGAAGAGGCTGATTGGTGCTAATTTGATTTTGGAAAAGTCGTTTACACTACAATCAATATCCCTTGACCACAACCTGAGATGAACCATAATGCTGAAGTTTAAAAACTTGAATTCTGGAGCTAGACTGCCCGAGTTTGAGTGTTGCCTTGTTTGGTTTCTAGTTTTGTGATTTGGGGAAATTTTCTTAAATCCTGCGTCTCAGTCTCTTCATATGTAAAATGGGAGAGTAACAGGTGAGGAAGATTAGGTAAATTAAATAATACAGGCAAACTGCTTACAACAGTGCCAGGAACAGAGTCAGCACTTCCTAAGTACTGACCTATTTGATGATGATGGTGACAATGATGACGATGATGATGTCAACAACAGATTAGTAATACTGTCAGAGACATGGACAGAGAATCAAAAGACATGGGTTTTAAACCAGGTCAACCCTTAACTCCCTATGACAACTTAGAAGGACTCAATGCCTTATCCAAACTCGGTTTTCCCATCTATTCATTTGAGGCAATTAAGGCAATGCCCAATCCCTTCTGGTTCTCAAAAAAACCTGTTGTCCTAATTCTGGGGCATCGTATATGACGTGGAACCCTGAAAACTCCGGGTTAATCACTGGTGTTCAGGAATGACCACAGAGTCATCCATGGGTCATTTTCCTGTTAAGGAAGTAGAAGACACAAGCCCTTTCTTTCAGTATCCTAGCACACAGTCTCTATCAACAAACACATGAACGTATGCATACAAGAGGCACACTCTAAATGCACCATATCACGGCAGCCATGCAGCTTTACAAATCACAACTCAAGGCATGACGTCATATCCTCTTTCAGGAGTCACCCATGAGGCACGACCCTCCCATCAGAAGCCTACTCAGTAGTAAGACAATCCAGGTTCATCTCTTAATGCCATGATTATAGTTACTGCACCACTCTGGTCCTCAGTGTCTTCATCTGGAAAATGGGGACAACTCTAAGGTCCCTTCCAGCTCTGAAGTTTATGTCTCTTCCATGACCCCAGATTTTAAAAGAAAACGTGCATAGAATACACTAGCAAGGAGAAGCAAGACGATCTCTTTTCAGAGGCTCTAGTACAGATCCTGCCTTTCAATTGTATTTTATACCTTTGCCCAGAGAATGAAATTGCAGGGCTCAAACCAGTGAGAGGGATGTACTTTCTCCAAAGTTGCTATAATGGCCAAAAAGGCCATAAATAACCATTTATTAAACAAACAGTATGGGCTAAAGGAAGAGAAACCGCCACAATTAGGCCCGTGGGGCCTGCAGGCATGGTACATAACAGTGGGACTCTCTCATAATCCCAGCAATATGTTACCAGTTGTTCCATTTTCTTGAAGCTATCTTCATAATCAAGATGCTATCCCAGCCATTGTGGGCTTTAGAACTATTTTTAATTTTAATTTAAAGAGCAATTAAAGAAAGACAATGGATACTCGGGATAATAAAGTAAGTGATTAGCAGCATGCAAATGACAAAGGCTTAATGATAATACGGTCCTAGTCTCCAAAGGGCTTGTCAAGAGAAAGCCCTTTCTACATGTGGTTGTTCAGCTAATGTGTCTCAACCCACAATTACAACATTGCTGACACCATTAACCAGTGAAACAACATCACTTCGCGAAATCCTTGTTGTCTCATTAAAATGGAAAGGGTCAGGTAATTTACCAGCGTTGTATGTCTAGTTTTGTTGTTGGTAATTAGCAAACATTACCCAGCATGGACTCCCACTGGGAACTGGAGAAACTTTGTGAAATATTAAAGAGGAAAGTCTTTATATTTCACTAGAAAATTGAGAAGAGATGCAGTAATACTCTCCCTGTCACGCCCTTGCCTTTAGGAAAAGTAAGGAGCACGCTGGAACTCTTTAACTTAGGGAGACATGATCAAAAAGCACTGGGAAGTCACTGCTCAAATCAATACCCTGAACCAGGCTGGAAACTGGCAGACAGGGTTCGCCAAAGTGGGTGGGGTGGGAGGACAGGAAAATCGCAAGCTACATCTTTATTGCTCTTACTTAGGTTTTTTGAATTAATCTTCTTGAAATAGAGGAAAGGGGCTATAAAAAGTTTTCTCTTTGGAAGGCTTTGTCATTTAAATAAGCCCCAGAACTGTTTACTCAAAAAGTTATTGATATACATTTTTAAATGTCGAGATTGAAGAAATATATCCCAGTGCCAGGACTTCCTGCCTTTCTGCTTCTTAATGAAAGCCTCCACAGGCACGGGAACCCAGACCCCGCCCGAAATGCTGGCCAACCCCTCAGTGTGTTGTCAGGAAGCAGAATGGTATCTTATTCTTTAAATGGAACTTTTGGAACATAAAACACATTCCAATAAATGTGAACAGAAAATTATGAATTCATTAAACTACTTTGGTATCTCGCGCTATATATAATATTTATATTCCGACTACTGTAAAATATGCTTTAATATCTTTAGGCAACTATAAGGACTTAAATATTTATAAAATGGCTAAAGATAAAGTATGGCCCTTTTATTCCTACATACAGATGATGTAAGGCGTGCAATCAAAGACAATAACACTCTCTGCCCATTTGTCATCTTAAAGGAGCCGATCACTGCGCCATCCCTCGTGTGCCATCTACATAAGAGTTGTTGCCGACACAGGCAACTCCAGAGGACTTTGCGTCTTAAAAACTACCTAGAGTGCTATACTTCACAGAAAACAGGGCTTTCTGAAAATGGAGACAAAACAATAAATTTGCAGGCAAAACAGCTCCAAGAGGGGCTTCAAAATACTGCTGTATTTATCTCTGGGACATCTGGGAACAGGAAGCATTTTGATTTAATATTTCATAACATAGAAGCAATTGCTTCCTTGTATGGTATATAATTAATGCTCATAAAAAGAGGGTTTTTAAAAAATCTACAGTATCCTAAATGCAAATAGATAAATAAATAAATAAACAAATGAATGAACGACACACCTGGACTTCTTTTAGAAACGTGGAACAGCCTCATATAATTCAATAAAAAGAAAGCCACCATGAATTTATAATCACCTGGGGGCCTATTAAAAGTAGGTTTATAGATTAAGTGTGAAACTTCACCCATGACATTCCTTCTTTGTTGCTATACCCAGGGTTTGATTGATTTTCAAACTTCCTCCATTTCCTTCTCTGCCGATTAGGCACCCACCTGCCTTGACCTCTCCCGTGTACCCATAGCTGGAAACCACCTGGAAGTTCATGAGTCAAAGTTCATTTCTCACATTAACTCACATTTTTATAATGTCCACGACATGCTTTGCAAACCTCCCTGCAAGCAGCCTTGGGAGGCGCCCCAGTCCATGGAGCTGGAAGCTTACAGAATCAGCAGCCCCGTGTGAGAATCATACATGGTTACCTTGAGTGACAGAGAGGCTAGGTCTGTGTTTCTCAACTCGTGCTGCACCTTGGAATCTCTTTTGCCTGCTTCCTATCCCCAGGGTCAGCTTTAATTGCTCTGGGGCGTGGCTTGGGTGAGGTTTAAAAGCTCTCTGGTTGGAGCGAGCACATGGGTGGCTCAGTGGGTTGAAGCCTCTGCCTTCTGCTCAGGTCATGATCCCAGAGTCCTGGGATGGAGCCCCGAATTGGGCTCTCTGCTCAGCAGGGAGTCTGCTTCTCCCCACCTCTCTCTGCCTGCTGCTCTGCCTACTTGTGATCTTTCTCTGTCAAATAAAGAAATAAAATCTTAAAAAGGAAAAAAAAAGTTCCCTGGTTGATCACCACGTGCAGCTAAAGTGGAAAACCTACAGGCTAGGCAAACTTGTTGAACCTGTATGCAAATATTTCTGCATACAACTACGGGGAGGTAAGGGAAAGAATAAAGAGACGATCCATCATTTTATTAGGTACTTAAAAGGATCCAAGACCCCTTCCGTGATTAAAAACCAGAAGTTCCCCTGGTCTCCTGGCTGAGGCCCAACATAATTTTATATATATATATTTTTAAATTTTTTTTTTAAGGACAAAAGAGGCCAAGAAGGGAAGACAGGTGTCACTATCACTTAGCTGGAGCAGCACAGGCCATCCTCTGCCAGTGCCAACTCTGCATACTTGCAGTGAGCTGTGTGAGGTCGAGCCTCTCTGCTTCACAGAAAACCTTCTATTGTGAGGGGCCACACTAGCCTATCTATGGAGGGAAAATCCCATGGTCATTGTCAATCAGTCCCTGTTTTTCAGCTCCCCTGTAAGCATCTGTAAATCTACTGCACCTGGACTGCCCACCTCCCAGAGATGTTTTGGTTGCCACCACTATTTGTTTTCTGTGCGTATCTACTGACAAGCAGAATCAGTGGTTATTCTGGCCGCTAGGGACAAGACCCTCTTTTGCCATTTGTTATTTTGGGGGGGATGGAATGAAAGACCATAGTAAAACTATCCAAACATAATAACAACAAAAATAGCTAACATTGCTTGATTTCGAACTGCATCGCAGTTACTAAGAGCTTTGTGTCCATGCATTCAGATGGTCACGGGTGGTTGTAAAGGTCCTCTGAGTAGCACCACTGTAGTCATCCCAGATGTCCCAGAGGTAAATACAGGAGGCCCTGTGTGGTCGTGAAGGCTCATCTAAGTAGCCATCACTCATCCATGGATATGGTATATATTCATATTTATTAGTGTTCCTGTCATAGCAGTTAATGGGCAAGTGTGTTGTTCAAACACAATCACATTAGAACATCTGTCAATATAGGAAAGTAAAGTGTCTTAGGAGTGACTTTCTCTGACTCATGTGAAGGTGCTGGATGGAATAGAGAAAACCCTGTGTCTTATTTACTTCAGAGCAATCTGATGAGCCAGGTGCAATTTGTGTTTGCAGAGGAAACTGAGGCACAGAGAGGTCTCATAGGTGGCAGAGCTCGCATTCAAACCCAAGCTGTTAGCTCTAGAGCTCGCACATGCCAGTGTTCAACCTGATAGCAAATCCTGTTTCTACAGCTGTTCTTGTTTTACAAAAACCCCTCTGTGGCCATCACCTCTGTAGATTCACACATGATCCCCAGGGTACTTAGGTGGGGCCACTTTAACGAACCTTCCTTCATAGATGAAGAAATGAAATTGTGTGAGAGTTTATACAAAATCAAATAGCACATGACAGCCACAAGGAAGATTTAGAACCTGGTCCCTGACCCTACACGATTGTGCTGTCACTCTGACAGCCCCATTTGCAATTCAGCATCCTAAATTAGAGGGACAAAACCCATCCACTGAACTCTTCTTGCCCAGGCATGCCGGTGCCATTGGCTAGTCTGCTGCAAAGAGAAGTGTCCCTCTCGCATGGCCAGGAAAGCTCTCTGAAAACATTCAAAGTTCCCTGGGGCAGAAAGCAGAGATGGTTTCTGCCCTTTACTGAACTTTGGAGGTCTCGGTCCCATAGCCTCTTCAGGCCTTGGGCTGGTATTGGGCAAAAACCCCCGCAATGGGCCCAGGCAAAGGTTGAGAATTGGGAGCTATTAGTAAAGGTGAAAGGACTAGGGTAATTTACTAGAGAACATTTGGACAAGTCTGACAAGTTCAATGTCCTGGATCTTTGTAGCCCTTGCCCGGTGGCCAGCAGTCAAATGAATGGACAGTGACTAAAGCCTGGAAGGAAAGGATGTGGTATTTAACAACCTATCCAGCTGTTTTATCTCATTTGAGGGCAAGCAAAGACAGCACAGACTACAAACAACAGAAACGGGGATTAAATCATTCGTTTGCTCACTCCACAGACCTCTACTAGGTGTGAGGTGCCGGGCTACACATTTCAATATATTTGTGACAGTTGGTGGGGTGGGGAAATGAGTGAGATGACAGACCAGGCCATCCAGGTTAACAGTGACCTCACCACCTACAATCCTTTCCTCTGATACCCTGAGACCTTTTAAGGCCCCTCTGTTTTGTCACCAGCAGACACACAACCAAGTGCCCCTTCTTGCTTGGCCCTTCTAGCTTATGAGCCTTCTCTTACTCTGCCTCAGCCTCTTCCATCTGCCTGGAGACCCCTTACATATTGATAATCATTCCTATTTTCAAATTCAACTCCATTTACTCTAGAGCCCCTACCCCCAACCACTGCCACCCAAAGCAGCCTCTGCCTTCTCCTAACACACCATCCAGTGACATCTGTGTGGCTTTTCTATCTAGTAGAAACTCTTTACTGGAGATACACAACAAGATCTCAATGACTACTATGATGCTGTTCTAGAAACTGGGGGATGAGTTCCACTAGAACATTCCTTGAGGTATAATTGAAATACTTAAGAACCACTCCTAGTCCTTAAATATTCTATAAATCCAGAACTAAAATAATTTATAAATCAGTTGCTTTCTTTGTAGGGCCCTTTTTAGGAAAAGAAATATATATTTTTTTCTTTTCTTCGTATAAGTTTTCAATTATAAATAGATGGATAAAGACAAAAATCCACTGGATGACTGGTAAGGCTCATTTGCTGGCTCATGGCTTGTGCGTTATCATCACAATATGTGGATCAAACTCGTGCCTCAGAAAATTACAAATGACTCACACCAGGAATTTTGCAAAGTACTCTGGAATGTTCCAGAACCCGTATTGTTAAATATATGTGTTCAAGTTGTGCCATACAACTTATTTTATATGTCTGCATAATTTCTGCCTGCGGATCCCATTAGTTCCATAACAGCACGACCATGGACAGAGTGGGGACACTAACCTCAACCATGGGGTATAGCAGTCAGGAAGGAACTCCTGATTGACTCATCCTTATCCAGAATCTCATCAGGGAGGGCCCTGAGAGAGTCCACAGGATGACAAGAATTCTTTTACTTTTCTTTGGTTATATAATTGCACTTTCCTCCCCAAGGACCATTTATCTGGACCATTTTCAGAGTATCATACACCACCTGAAATCCTAGGCTTTGGGAACTAGCGTGGTCTGGTTATTCTCATCTACTATCTTTTACGGAAATGTCCACTTGGAGAGTAGGATAAATCAATAAAAGCTGGAAATATTTTGTGAGTGTCTGGACAACAGAAAACAATCTCAAACCTTCTACCCTTATACTAACTGCTCCAAAACCAAAACTGTGTTAACAGGGAAGAAAGCTCCAATGAGCTGCTCAGGGAAGCAGGCTAAGCAGAGCTCTTGACACTTCTCTGTCTGTGTAGCTTTTGTAGCAAGGAAGACGGGGACCAAGAGAATCTCAGTATCTCTGATTATCGGCACAAGGAGGGCCAGGGGCCTACCTACAAAATGGAGTTGTGCACAACAAAAACATTAAAAAACAAAACAAAAAAAAAAAAAAAAAAAAAAAAACCTCAGTCCCTGGGTGCAAGGAGAAGTTTGAACACAACTGGGGATGCTTCCATGACCCTTAAAAGCAGACATATGGATTCAGACCTGTTCTCATGAGACTAACATTTGTTCTCTTGTATGGAGTTGACCAATGTGATGAGGAAAGTGTGGGCTTTGGAATCAGTTTGGACATCAACTCCACGTGCTCTTGACAAGCTATGAGACTTTGGGCAAGTTGCTGCCTTTTCTGGGGCCTCCGTTTTCTCATCTGTAAAATGGAAACACATGACCTCTGCCTTAACCGGTTTATCAGGAAGATTACATGAGATATTGCCTATGAATGCGCCTGGGGCATGACTCCCTTGGTAAAAAGAGCACTTACAGCTTTTAAAAAAAAGAAGGATTAATGACACATGCAAGTGTTAAGGGGGAAAGCCTGATGTGAGGTCGACGAGTTCGGCCCAACTCCAGTACCACTGCACATCTGTTTTCCACCTCTGAAGCTCAGATTTTTTTCTGGCTGCTGTCCCAAGCTGGGCACAGCCCGAGAGGGGAGCTCTACCGGCTCTGTGTACAGTCAGAGGGAAAAGGCGATTTGGTTAGCTTTTATTTTTCATCCCTCACTTCTACTCCCCAAAGAAGATCTTCATGTCCGGAAGGCCGAGAAATGTCCCCAGGTTCAGCAAGGAGCCCAGGCTCTCCAGTGTCCTGTTAAAACTACTCTCGGTCTGTGTTTCCTTGTTTTTTGTTGCCAGGAATCTGTTATCAGAATAGTCAATGGTGGTCTGAAAAGGATCCCTCACATGGTAAAACACGCTGCATAAGACAAATTCTCCCGAGTTGAAGTCATTTAGAAAGCAGCTGCACGTGCTGCTTTGCTGGCGTACACGTGCCCTCCCGGGCCAAGATTAGTCTCGCCCGTCCTCTGAGGAGGTGCACCAGGGCAGGCCCCGCTCTGGGCTGCTCCAGCCCTAAGCCCGATTTTCTTTATTGGTTAGTAAGCTCTTTTAATGAAATGTACTGCTCTTATTATAGAGGACTCAAAATAAGATCTAAATCACAAACCAATAAAAGAAAATTATTGGGCTGGGTATCTAAAGTTACTACCTAGAGGCTACTCCAGCATGGTATTTATAAATCTCTAAACAGTTAAGTATAATTGTCTTTCTGGTTTTGGGGACTGAAGCCAACAGCAGTTTCTGTTACAACTGAAGAAAAATACTTTAGCACGGAGCTTTGTTCATTCGGTGGGTAGAGAAATGGCTTCTCCCCCATGTCCTTTCAGAATTGAGAGAGAATATCATGGCAATGAATGTTACATAGGGAACAGCTGAAAAAAATGCTTCTCTGGTTTCGGGGAGGGAGAATGTGTTTGAGGATGTGTGTCTAGGTACGTTGGTGAGTGGAGGGCTGGGGAGCGGCCTGGGTGTGCAAGGGTGAGCCTGGGGGGAGGGAACAAAAGGAGGAACACTGGGAAGGATGGATATCGCGGGTAATATGGGAGTTGAAGATGGGGTGCTCAGTCAAATGAATGGAAAACCCAGATGTGCAGCTGCTCACCCACTGCCTCTGAGACACCAAGACAGTGCCATTCTGGAAGGATGTGAAAGCTTCCACTAAAAGACCTATTAGAACCCCAATCCCACCAAACAGCACAGCGCTCTCTCTGGAGTAAGAATGTAAATCATGGAAAACACAGATCCCCATGTAATAAAAATAAAAGACCACAGAACCTCAGTTATAAAGGACCAAAGAACTCATCTGATCCAACATCCCTTTCAACACAAAGATCATGTCAGTGACTGTCCCTTGGCAGGTGGACATGTGGTGACAGAAAGCTCAGTACATTTGTAGGTAGCCCATTCTGTTCTGGAACGGTCTTCTCCTTATGGGAGGCTACAGTCTGGTTCTCCTTCATCATTATCCATCAGTCCTGGTTTTTCCCATGGAGCAGAAAATAAAATGGCCCTTTTAGCCTACTACCCCCTGTTCTGTTAACTGCTTGGCAAGTGATAGCTTGTCCCATCACCACCCCATCCTGACCATCCCCTTGGCGGCATTCTTGAGTTTGTTAGTTCTTCCCTTCAAACCTTCGTAGTTCTTGACACACTCCCTCTCAGAATGAAAAAGATGAAACAACCACTACTCGAAATAAATCACATTTCTATCCACAAGGTTTATGCTGACTGTCTCCAGTGATTATTTGGAACTTAATGCTCAGGGGTTTTCATTACATTTCATCCTGTGGCTTTTGTCCCCAAGTTCTAGGTTAGAAAGGTCCTTTCAAATCCTGACTTCTGCCATTCAATAATTTCGAGGTCCAAATCCACAGAGTCTCCCCCAAAGACAAAAGAGAAGTCACATTTTCTTCTCCGGAACAGTAAAAGATTCTCAGACTTTAGGATATGCCCTATGCCCCCAATTAATGCTGTCTCTCCAAGGATCACAGCCATACTTCCAAAGAAAAATGTCATTCCCTACTTGAGGCTCTTAACCTTTGTTGAAATGCAGGCAAGGGAGAGCATCTGCTTATGTGTATCATTTAGTGTCACTGTGGGTGAGGGTCATGGAGGACTAGAGGAACCAAGGGGTTTGTGTGTGTGTGTGTGTGTCTGCACACACATACATGCTTGTGTATCTATTGGTGTGTTTGTGTAAGCCACTATATATATTTTTTAACCTGATGACTATAGAAAGGCATAGAATATAGAAAAATAAAACCTAGATGGGTGAGGAAAAGCAGCCAGGGGACATTCATTCCGGGTTTGTGACATATGTTTTCCCTTGGAAAGGTGGAGCCCAACTCAGCTTGTGGATCCTCAGCTCCCACCACATTTCTCTCTGCCCTAAGATGTTCCTCATTCTTTCACCTTTCACCTCGCTTTCCTTTTTTTGTAAAGCATGAGCAGTGGGGTGGACTTCTAGCTGCGACCCTCTTCTGGAGGCAGGACTTCCTCTCCACCCATCCGCCTTTCATGGCCCCCAGTTTTTCTGCCAAATCTACGTAGAAATGAACCCTGGCTAGATCCCAACATTACCAACACCACGTTCTCCCTCAGCCAGACCCTCCGTGCTGAGGCCTCTTCCTATAAGCGCATCACTGTCCTCTGTCACCGAGAAGGAAGCTTACAATCACGGCCTGTTTTACATTGACTCCATCTCTCAAATAACATCCCCTTTCTTTTGCCAGTTCAAGGTTCCTGGTCTCCTGGATAACCACAAACCCTACTCAGTCCCCAGCATCCTCTTCTTTCCCACTCCAGACAATGCTTCATAGGGCTGCTAGATCAAACTCCCTGAACCTTGGGTCCAATCCCGTCACTCTCTTGCTCTGAAACCTGCTGTAGCTCCCCAGTGCCTACTGAATTATTTATAACTTCATATTTATAGCTTCATATTTATAGCTTCTCAAAAATTTAAAAAAAAAAAATCCCTCAATGCCTACCCCAAATTTCTACCTCAGGTGTCCTTGCTGTCTTATACATACCCTGCATTCCAGCCAAATTTTACTCATTACTGTCCCCTGAACACGTCTCCAGGTCCCCCTGTCCCTTACTTCTATTCTCTGTGACTGCAGCCATCTCTGTGTTTCCACCTGCTGAAATCCCATGCATTTTTCCAAAGTGTCTCTCAAACCCGCTCTCTTTCTCTTCCTGTCCCACACTAGCCTCCACAGACTGTAATTCTTTCCTGGTAATAGACCAGCATTCGGAGGCGGAGCTACATGCTTACAGAGGAGGCTGCATGGACAGGAGAAGGGTTTCATGTACCCCTGTCTCCCTGGCAATGTCTGGCGTGCACAGTCTGGGCACACAGCAGGTACTTAATAAGGGTTTGTGGAATTGGATTGACACCTTCAGGACAGGTAGCGTGAATCTGAGGAATGCAGAGCATATAATAGGAAAGGGAACCAGAGAAGAACCTTAACACCCCAACATTCAAATTTAACCCTAAGGCTGAAATACACATGCTCCAACGGCTTGAAGAAACCCAAGCTCTTGAGGGAGCACACAGCGGGCTCTGAGGGTGAGCGATGCTGCTGTTGTTCAGTGCAACAGTGCAGCATGCTGCTGGGCCTTTCCATGGCCCTCTCTCAAAAGCTATAGTCAGAAGGAAGGCCTGTCCGCTGGGTAACTAATATTGTTCACTTACCATCATGAGACACATGACAGAGACAAAATGGCAGATACAGCCGGTTGGTAGAAACCAGAGCCTGGTCTCCAGCACATCCCCTACCCCCTTTCTCTCTACTTAAGGCTTTTGAGTCTCAGGAAGCTGATGAAAATCCAGAAAATAGGAACGAAAGAAGACAGACTAACAAGTTGAGCCAAGAGCTTGTCCTAAAGAAGTAAAATAGTTTCAAGTTTGGGACCCCTGGGAGACCAGGAGACCCCGGCTAAAACCATTACTTCACTCCACAAGGCCTAGTTTTCTCTTCTTTCCAATCAAAAGGGTAACCTCCTTACCACATACACCTCTTCTGAGGATCAGCTCAGGCAGGGGTTCCTTTTTTTTTTTAAGATTTTATTTATTTATTTGACAGAGAGATCACAAGTAGGCAGAGAGGCAGGCAGAGAGAGAAAGAGGAGAAAGCAGGCTCCCCGCCAGCAGAGAGCCTGATGCGGGACTCGATCCCAGGACCCTGAGATCATGACCTGAGCCGAAGGCAGCGGCTTAACCCACTGAGCCACCCAGGTGTCCCCAGGCAGGGGTTCTTAACCCTGGCACCACATGGCATCATCTGGGAGTTTATAAAACTCCTCATGGCCAGGTTGTACGCCGGGCCACTTAAACCACATTTACTGAGGTGTGACCCAGCCATAAATATTTTTTAGAAGTTTCTCAGATGATTACAATGTGCAGCCAAGGGTGAAAAGCAGTGATCTGAGAAATGCATATCATCTCAATTGGCAAAATGCCTACCACAGAATGGCGGCAAACGTTCATGAGCATTAGAATTATTATTAGAGTTCTTGTTGGTGTTGATGCTGCTGGTGGTGCTTATGGTAGTCAGACAGCCTTGGCTTTGGACTCTGAATTCTCATGTGGATGAATGGTTTTCAGTGTAATACAGCAAGCTCTGTTCTGGCTCTGTAAGGAATATTTCATTCTTCAAGCTCATCATATATTCCTCTCTCAGATCAAACCTCCCACACTTCAGCTCTCCCATTCCTTTGCCTCACACCTGTTTGTCAACCTCATGAGGATCTAGTTCCTGCTTTGTTTTGGCCTCTTGGTCTGTAAGCCCCAACACTGGTTTGACACCATCTTAGACCTGTTGGCCACTCATTTTCATTTTCTCTCAACAGCTCCATGGAATCCTTTACCTTCTGTGAATCTCCATCCCAGACTAAAGCCATTTTGTATGTTTTCTGTTGTTTCTGCCAAGAACTGCAGAGAAAATTGCAGAGCTGTGTTGACCAGCCTCATGGCATCATCATCAATCCAACCCCAGCTGGCCCTCACCAATGCTTACTCATGCTCTCGCCTCGCTCCTGTCATCTCCCTCACATGTTTATTGTAATGTCTGCTCTGAACCTTTGTCACCATCGGTTCCCCATCTCAATTGTCCTGGGCCCTCAGATCTTCAGGGAAAACCAAACTGGCTGCTTTGTGAAGGAAGGAGAGCCAACAAACTGAGCTGCCTCCAGCCTCATCTTCCCCATCCAGCCTTCTGTCTCAGAAGGACAGGAGTCACTCTTTCTCCTTTTCAAGGCCACAACATCTTCTCGTGCATGTCTCTGTTTCTTCTTATATCATTTAACAACTCCCTCCTAAAGGGTCAAACTTTCCCTCTCAGTGGGGTGTCACCTCAGTCCATTGTAGCCAACAAATATGGTGTCTTTCTTCACATTCCAAAATCAAAAAGGAAATCTTTTCTTTGACAAGATCCTCTGAAGTATCCTATTTCTCTCCCTACCAGCAATTGAAGGAGTAATATATGGTTTCAAATGATCACCTCCCATTAATGCTTCAGACCCCCGAATGCCAGCATCTACTGGCAACAAGTTATTCAACTATTCTTGCCAAAGTCATCAACAACTTCTTGAGAATCAAACGTGCCTTTGTTTTTTTTTTTTTTAGGACCTCATCTATAGGACTTTTTGAGTATCTGACAGTGCTAATCATTGCTTCCTTTCAAATCAGTTCAGCCCAACACATTCCTATGGCATGTCAACTCTGTCAGCTCCTGTGTTTGAGGCACTGGGGACATGGAGAGGAGCAAATGAAGAAGAGTTTTTGCCTCTCAAAGAGCAACATGCAGGAACAAATAATTTGGATGCATTCTAAACTGCTATCTGGAATTTATTCAACTCTCTTCTCCTTTACCTTTGACAGCATCCACTCCTACTTCCTTAAATTTTTGCTCTCAGCCCCTTTCACTGGATTCTCTTCCTGTGTTTGTCCCTTTGGTGCTGACATTTCCAAGGTTCTAGGTTTGGCCCTTTTCTCTTAGTTGCTTTGCCTTCTCTCCCTGGGAAATATCCACATGCAAGGCCTATACCCTGTCTATCACCAATGGTTTCCAAGTCTGTACCTTCAAACCTAACTTTATCCCTATAGCTGTCTGTTTATACCTCTTGTTAGATATCTCACTTTCAACTGAAATGGACCAGGACCAAATTCTTTACCATTTGCCACAACCCAGTGTCTCCTCTTGAGTCCTCTTTCTATCCACCCCGTAGCCAACCTCAAGAAACTCCTTATCCTTGGTAAGGAACTGACTTGGTAAGTAAGAAACTCCTTACCAACCCCTTATCCTTGCTCATCCACACCCCCTTTCCACCCAACTGGCCTTTGATGCACTCTTTTCTGTTTCAAATGCATCTCAATTTCTGTCTTGCCTTTGTGACTGACATCACTGCAGCTGTCCTGTCCATGCTCACCCATCCCTTGATGTCTGCTGCAACTGTCTCCCTACATAGCTCACACTGCCATCTCATCCCAGGTCTAAACCATGCTCATATTCTTGCTTGCTACCTCTTTAAAAGATGGATTTAATCATCATCTTCCTATCATCTCTGCCCTTAACAAGGCTATAAGCCTATACTCTAGTCCTGCACTATCCAATATGGTAGTCACTAGCCACATGCCTTAATTTAAACATATAAATTAAGTAAAAGGGAAAGAAAAGCAGTTCCTCAGTCACATTATCCCCATTTCAAGTGGTCAATAGCCACATGTATTCAACTCATCCACAAATGTCACCTCTTCTTGGAAGCTTAAAATACATAAAACGAGGAGCCTTATGTACTCTTATATTTCTAGTCTCATCCTTGTCTCTTGCACCATAATTGCTCATGGGGGCACCTCCTCCATTCACCTGAGCCATTGAGGAGAGTGAATGACTCAGTCCATGTCATCTTTGTGTTCTGGGCTTTTACGGTACCTGATGTCTAGTGGACACTTGTGTATTCTGCCCTCTTTCTCTCAAGAGTTATCCTCCCTAGAAGATAAACCAGGAAGAAACCCTAGGATGCTCACTTCATAATGTGATACAAAAACACAAAGGGAAATTCAATCCCATACTCCCTCTTTTCAGACACTGACTCAAGAGGCTGAGAATGGACCCTTCCGTCCTCGGCTCACCCTCCCTTTCGAGATCACACTCCGTTCTTGTCTTTTAGAACCACAGGGAAACGGTCTGGCAAGAGCCACTGTTGTACCGGTTGATTTAAATTGAAATGTTTTCCCCAGATAAATGCGTGCTAAATAATACACCAGCTCTCCAGCCAAAGGGAAGTGACAGGCGCTCTGTAAATAAAGGCACTTAGTTACTGGTAAAGAGCTGTAAAGTGGTTCTGAGCTGATGTTTGCTGACCAGCAAGAAGCAGCTTCACCTGCTTTATATAATTGTCACCACAGTCTTGCCTGCTGTATATTAAAACTGCATCTCATAGACCCAACTGTCACATCGGATATACCATCTGGCATGGGGTAGGCCACCTCTCCCTGTGATTGTTTTTGACAACTGGGCATCACATCTCAGATCTTTCAGAAAGTGTCTGGTCCAGAATCCCTAAGCTGGGTCAGTTCTGACACCATGTGGCTAGAACAGTGACACCAAAAGGTAATGTTAATAGAGGAGAAGGAAAAGAGGTTTTGTTGGTCTTGGAAACCAAGCAATGCACGGTGGCAAGTGTCTGAACACAGATCTCAACAAAGAGCCTACCTCCTCAGTGTTAAGACCCGTTTTGCATGTGACACTGAATTACATTAGAAAATCATGCCATAAAAATGCATAGATGTTTTGGCCCCGAAGCACACGTTTGTCCTGAAGTCCACATTTCTGTCCTGCTGGGTTCGGGAGAGATGGTCATATAGCTCTCAAGACAAAGCAAAGGAGGGGGTTTTATAAGGACTACAGAATAAATCGTGATGAAAACTGGAGAGCAGTGGCCAGAAACCTCTGTTGTTATCACTCAGGGGAAGTTAGACTTGCTTCCCCCAATGAAAAGAGGAACACAAAATCATTTTGTACTGTGTAATTCCAATTCACCTGCAGTGTGGGGATGACAAATGCCTAGAGGAAGGGTGGTGAGAATTTCAGGCCAATGAGCATTCCTGCTGGTCCAGAGGGTCTCAAGGAGAGACACAGTGACAGGGAAGCCTGGTTTGTCCCTCGAGCCCTATGGGCTGGGACAGACCCAAGGTGTGGGCTGCCTGATGGGCAGCCCAAGGTGAAACCAGAGAACTCACCCATCAGAGGGAAAGTCACTTCCTGGGCTGATGGCCACCGCTTTGGAAAGTCAGAGTGTTCCCAGAGGAGTGTTAGAAACCAAGGACGAGAGAAGAGCAGACAGAGCAAGAAAACAAGGGGAAATGTGAGCTCAGTGTGCCTATGGTTCTCGCAGTCTCTCACTGAGAGCAGAACAGGCTGCTTGCTGGTTGCTGGAGGCCTGAGCCCCACTCCACTGCGGACCAAGAGTGAAAATTGCCACGAGCCCTAAGATACATCCTCTGCCTTCTTTTGGCCCATGCTCACCTGCATGCATGTGTATGTGTGTGTGTGTATGAGTGTGTGTTTGGGGTGCCCTTCTGTCGCGCTCTCTCTCTCTCTTTTTTTTTTGCAAGAAAAATAAGCTCCCCTTCCCTTTCTTTGTTATCTCCCACCAAAACCTATTTTCCTTGCTTATTCCTATACTAAAGGGAAGGAGAACTGGATATGTGCAGAGGGGAGAAAACACATTTTTACCAGTTTGGCCATTATATAGGATCTAAGAGGCTGGAGTCTGGTTTGTGAGAGCTGGAAGGAACACCAACATCAGATACACACGTAACTCAATTGTGCATTGAGATTCTGATCTATGAACCTTGACAATCCCAATTATTGAATTGGGAGAAAACAGACCTGTATTTTCCTGCCCCTCCCGCTCGACTCCATCTCCCCCGCCCCCAAAGGGAGTGTTTCTCCCGCTTCCGCTTCTTTCCATTCCCCTTGCTAGCTCCTGCCAGGAGAAGAGGAGCGTCTGATCGGGTCGGTCAGCGTGTTCACTGGACCGGGTTTTGTTAGCGTGCAGATTATTGTGCCTTAAAGCAGTGCACATGAGTCACCTGGGGACCCCCATTAGAATGCAGATTCAGACGCAGGAGGTTTGGGATGGGCGTGAGAGGCTGCATCTCTAACAAGCTCCTCAGGGGATGCCCGTGCTGAGAGGACACGCATGGAAGAACGGACTTAAAGGCAGGAACCACATGTGGCTTGCCTCTTCCACTTCCTAGAAGGTCAGCTTACTGTCTCCTCACATCGTCAGTCACCTGCGGTCCCTGCATAGGGAGGGCAGGCAGGAGGCAGGCTTTAGCTCTCCAGGACACAGTGGGGTAGGTGAGACTCTCTTTCAGAGCCTTTACATATCGGCCTGCATCCTGGCTGAGCAGGTGGATTCCAAGATTTAGATCTGGGGGAGAGGCAAGGGATAGTGGCATGGGAGAGGTCAAAATCAGACTTCAGACCAGATCAGTGAGGGCTACCTCGAGCCACTCCTAACAGACACATGAGAAATGCTCCCCATCCCTTGGCATCAGGGAGATACATATCAAAACCACAGCGAGATACCACATCACACCGGTTCGAATGGCTAAAATGAACTCAGGCAATGACAGATGCTGGCGAGGATGCGGAGAAAGGGGAACCCTCCTACACTGTTGGTGGGAATGCAAGCTGGTGCAGCCACTCTGCAAAACAGCATGGAGGTTCCTCAAAATGTTGAAAATAGAGCTACCCTATGACCCAGCAATTGCACTACTGGGTATTTACCCCAAAGATACAAATGTAGTGATCTGAAGGGGCACCTGCACCCCAATGTTCATAGCAGCAATGTCCACAATAGCCAAATGACAGAAAGAGCCCAGATGTGCATCCACTGATAAACGGATAAGGAAGAAGTGGTATAGATGTGCAATGGAATATTACTCAGCCGTCGAAACGAATGAAATCTTACCATTACAACAACATGGACGGAACTAGAGGGGATTATGCTAAGCGAAATAAGCCAGTCAGAGAAAGACAAATATATCATTTCACTCGTGAGGAATATAAGAAACAAAACAGATGAACACAGAGGAAGGGAAGGATAAATAAAGTAAGGCAAAAACGGAGAGGGAGGCAAACCATTAGGGACTATAACTAAGAGAACAAAGAAATTGAGGGTCGCTGGAGGGGAGGGAGTGGGGGGATGGCATAACTTGGTGATGGGCATTAAGGAGAGCACTTGTTGGGATGGGCACTGGGTGTTATATTTAAAGTGATGAGTCCCTAAATTCGACCCCTGAAACCAATACTACACTATAAGTTAACTAACATGAATTTAAAAAAAAAAAAAATGAAGACTAGAAGCCACTCTATGCCAAGTATGAAGAAAATTAGCTGTTGTTGCAACCATTGAAAGGGCTATAGGAACAAACGTTAAAGATGCCACCAGCGGCTGTTTCACTTGCAACATGAGGTGGAAGTTTCCACAGGAGATGTGGGAGACCTCAAGGCACCTGGACGAAGGCCACAGCAGCCCCCTCAGTCCCTAGGAGCGAAGCCAGTGATGCCGAGAAAAACTCCCCTAAGAGCCGCTTTGAACCTCGTATCTGCCCAGGGTCGGGCTGCCGCTGCCTCCAAAGAACGAACGCCTCTTTGCCTTTTCCAAATTTCAGATCTCATCCCTGGGCACCCTCTCCTTGCCAGATGCTGGTCCAGAAGTGTGCAGTGAAGAGGATTCTAGGAATGGCACTGTTGAGCAGCTGCGGGAGGAGGTGGTCCTGAGCTGACAGAGGACCACGCACGGGCAGCCTGATGGGTCTAGGTGGCCTGACGGAGCTGAGTTCTCCCCTGCAGGGGACACGGCGCTTCCCACCCCAGCAGCTCTAGCGCTAGTTCTTACCAGCCGCGCTCCCTCCACCTTCGGGCCTGGAATGATGGGATTCCGGCCCCCATCCGGCCCCCATCCGGCCCCCAGGGCCTCCCATCCGGTGGAACACTTACGACAACGATCCTGGCGTTCACAGCAAGCCTGCACCGAGGCCTCGTGTCCCATCCTGCCAAGGCCCTGATGACTGAGGTTGTTTGTCATGAGGTCTGGCTGTGCTGCCTGAGACTTCTAGATGACATCTTTACTAGCAGCTATCTGCCCAAGATCCCAGAGAGAATGACAAGGAAGGCAGAGGCAGAGCAGAGAAGGCAGACGTGAATCATTTAACTGTCATGCCTCCTGTAGAGAACGTGCGGCCTGATGAGCACCAACTCTAGCTAAATGACTTCTCGTGTCCATATTGTCCCCACTGTCCAGGGGTCACTGTCCGTGGGTCAGCATATAACAGGGTAAAGCTTCACATCCCCGTGCAGCAATAACAATGGCAAAGCTTAACGTAGCTCAAGGGCAAAGACATATACTGGAGAGGAACGTGAGGAATTCTCCTGGCAGCATCTTTCCAGGGTCTGATGCTAAGCAGGTGACCCTGGTCACCAAACCACCGTTCGGGAAGACCACGGGGGTGGCAATTGAAAGGCTGCTTTCCTCTCTGGGACGGCAACCTATCATGGATATGGGTGTTCAAGGTCTCAAGCCTGTTTCCCAGGACAGTAAGAAGAGGCAGCCGATGCCCCTTTGAAAGCCAACCCAGCGACGGCGGGTTTCACTGCCAGGCAGGCTGATGTGAGCCTCTTTGAATTACTGAGTGAAGGATATCCCTCTTGCCAGCCCCTGTCCCCTGTAGGCACAGCAGAGAAGTATTACAGGCTGTCCTTACCTTGGGAATTAGCCTGCAAGACCCCGATGCTGTCATCAAACTGCATAGATTTGATGTTGAGTGACGCCAAGATGCATTCCTTGTCCTGCAGCGAAGTATCATCAATATTATTCTGATTGGCTGACAGGATAACGCACATGTCACAGAGGTTGATGTTGACGGCCCTTAAATCAGCCCGACTTAATGGCGTACCCTTTGGCATAGAGGAAGGGAAAAAAAAAAGAAGAAGCAGCCAAAGTGAGTACAAGGGACGAGAGGGAAAGAGGGGGAAAAAAAAATAAAAACAAATTAAAGATCGGGCCAGAGCTTTGGGAAATTATTTAACAAGTATCTTTTTTATGCCTTGACATTAAGCTGGCCTAACTACGTTCAAGGGAATAGGAGCTGTGTGCTAATCTAAAGGGTAGTCAGTGCTGATGGCGGCATTTCAGGCTTGCTCTCCACACTCCATCAAGCCGTTTCTAACAAACGAAGGAGAGGAATAATGCCAGGGTCCTACATCTTCTTCCTGCCTGGAAATTGTCTTGATTTAAGAAACTGTCCTGTGGCAACCTCTGGCTTTCAGAACCTAACGAGAGGGTAGGTTTCAAAGGCCTGTTTATTTAATAGCAGGTCACTTCTGTCTCGGGCAAAAAAAAATGCAGCTCCAACTAGAATTTCCAATGCAGCCAAGGGGAAATAGCCAGCGAGCACGGTGTGATTGGGGTGGGGGTGGGGGTTGCTGATGGTGCCGCTTATTAACCTGGGGGAGGTGGGAGGGTTGGAAGTAATGTGCATCTTGCAAAGGTTGGGGGAGAGAAGTTAAGCTTCAAGTCAAATGACTGTATTGCATATTTTCAGCAAGAAAACAAAACAAGAGGGGAGCCTCGGTGGCTCAGTCAGTTAAGCATCCCGCTCTTGGTTCCAGCTCAGGTCCTGATCTCCAGGTTGTGAGATTGAGTCCCTGGCTCTGCATGGTACATGGAGCATGTTTAAGATTCTTTCTCCCTTTCCCTCTGCACTCCCATTCTCCTTCTCAAAACAACAACAATTGTTGCCTACCAAAAACAAAACAAAAAAAAAACCAACAAAACGAAACCAAGAAAATTCCCTAATTGACCAGCAACATAGGGCTGGTTGAATACACCACTGGCCATACAATCAAGGGAAATCCATGCAGTGGGTAAAGAGATCAAAATAGTTCTCCATGTGGCATAGCCTTGGAAGGATCTCTGAAACAGTGGGATAAGTGAGGGAGGGGGAGCCCACAAAAAAACAAGTTCTAGATAATTCAAAAAGTATGATTTCATTTATGTAAAAAGAAACCCACAAAATAAAAGTATATATTCATGAATATACTTATAAATGCATGTACCTTCCGAGAGAAATTTCAGAAAAACTGTACACTAAAACTAATAATAGTAATTACCTCTAGGGAGGAGAATAAGATTGGGGATAAAAGAAAAAGTTTGTTTTTGACTTTACATACTTCTGTCTCATTTGAATATTTTATAACAAGGATGTATTTGTATATTACCAGTGTAATTAAAAATAAATAAGCCAGTAAACAGATTTTTTTAAATCCCATAACAACAAAAAGCGCTGGGGGGGGGGGCAGGGGCGGTGGGGAATAGAGCAAGGAGGGAATGACAGAGAGGTAGATAGCTCAGGATTAGTGGCAGAGGGGAGAGGTGTGACCTCCACATGCTCTGTGTCCCTAGGAGGGATCGTAGCAGAATGGATCAGGCCATCCCATATCAGGGTTCCCTGGGGCCATAGGACCTCATTCTAGAGTTCTATACTTGGATTTCCAGCCTGAAACCAGCTTCTACTTTGCCAACATGGAGCTCTGAGTTGCCTTCAACTCACTGACTATATTGGGGGGTAGGGGTTCTGCCAACTACCAGATATCCCCGGATCCCTTCCTCCCAGGCTCCCTCCTGGAGAAGGGGCTGTGAGCTGACAGAATGTGGCCGCACAGATTGAGACCATCAACCGCCTTTTTTGTCTCAGTGAAAGTCATGATTCTGTTCTCAGCCCCCAAAATACTGCTACAAAGTGATATGATGGAGAAGAGGCATTTAGTGCTATGGGGCTGAGCAGCAGCTCGTTCTGGGCTCTGGAGCAGTATGTTTTGAATGGAGAAGAATCCCTCCTTTCCAGGGATCCCTCGGTACAAAAGTGTGACCGACTTCCTGAATCATTTTGCCAGTTCATAAGCCTCAATTGCCTACATCCATATTCTTTTAATTTTCACCTTGTAGGGAATCCAGCAGTAATTGTGATATAAGACAATCCCTGCACAGTTGTATACACATGATTTCAAAACTCAAGAAATACAAATGACATACACAGGAACACCAAGTTTCTGTGGGCTGGCTCCAGATGTGGGTCACCGTCTAAACAATGAGATATAGAAGGCAGCGATGAAGGCCCATTTTGTACAATGATATTGTGCTTGAGTGTGCTAAATTTTGGAGGGTTTAAAAAGGACCTGCAAATATGAGAGCTTATTCATACACAGATCTATCAGTGAGTGCAGGTATGGAGGGGTACACAGAAGGAAACACACATGTATACACCACACACAAGCATGTGTACACACACACACACACACACACACACACACACAGACTCAGGCAGGTCAGCAAAATAAGAAGCTCTTTACAAAATACTTCTAGACGCCAGTCCATGTGTCCCCAGTGGACCACGTGGAAAAGCACATGTAGGAAGACAATCATGAACATATATACTCAAGTCTATGATGCCTGAAATTAGAAAGGTATATATCCATTTACGGTCTTCTATGCATAGGACTATTTGTTTTTCTTCAGGTCAGTATTTTTAACTACATGTGTTAACTAAATCAGTTTACTCATTTACCAGATCTAGAAATGTTTAAAAATTTATGAAAAATATATTGATTAATGATTAGGAAGTAATTAGATGACTCCAAGATCATGTACCTACCCCATGTCCTTACACTAAATTATGGAGTCTCAAAATGTTCCTTTTAGATTTGGGTCCTAGCACTTTTTAAAACCAAAGATATCCCATGCCCATAGGTATACACATACATACAAGCCCATCAAAACATTTCTAGACTTCTAAATGAATGGGAGGCAGGCAGTGGCCAGGAGAAGGGATTAGCAGCAGGAATAAAGAAAGAATTGTTAAATCCACTTAGTTAAAAACAGAAAGTGGTACAACAAGATTTACAGAAGCATTAATAATGTCATAAATAAGAGGATAGAAGAAGTTCCGTAAGTAAATTCTGCTATAAGTCTCATAATATCTCAAAGCACTAGGTTTGGGTAGACAAGAGAGAGAGTGTAGAGACACTGATATGGTAATGCCTTCGATACCAGCCTAACTTCATGCTCGATGAGCAGCTGAACTTGGCTGCAAATTCCTTTTAATAAGGTCTCCCAGGGTTTAGCTATTCCTAGACAGAGCAGAGGGGAAGGGCTGAGTCCTCGGGCCCATAACCAGATGAAGAAGCAGACGCATGATCAAAGCTACAACTACCATATCCATGTGGGATTTTCTTTTGTGAAGGAAAAGAAGGAAAAAGCATCCCTAATGTGACCTTAGACTTACAGGCAATATGGACACTTTGGGGAAGTTATGAAGCGTCTCCCATTCCCGCTTGAGGTACTCAATGGAGCCCACAAATACGATGTGCTTGAGTTCGTGGTAATGAAAGTTGCTGGCTCGGAGTGGCATCACCAGGTTCCGGAGGCCAATCAGGGCTGAGCTGACATCACCAAAGATGCAGACCACGACGTGGCCGCTCAGGACGGTCATGGCAGCTTCGCTTCGAGTCTGCAACAGGGAGACACAGAGCAGCATTGGAGAAAAGACCTCATAGGTTGCAGCAAGGGTTAAAAAAAATCACTTTCATCAAGATAAACATTTGCTGAGTGCTTACTATGCGTTTTTTTTTTAATTTCATTAATGTTACAGATTACAGACATGCCATATATTGAGTATGTGTATATGCATCATACTGGTATAATAAATATATATAAACATATATCCATCCATACCATGACCTTCTTTGACCAAAACTTAAGAAAGTTATGCCATAACACATAGGAGTCGGTAGCCTTTCCTGAGGCAGGGTGGATAAAAGGGAATAGTAATATTTATGTTGTTTAGAAACAGTAGTCTTAGTTTCCATGAAATTGTTGGTAACATAAGCTGCCTTTTCTGGCTTTCTTGCTGAAATGATGATAAAATGGTAAGATCCATGCTAGTCTCAGCTTGAGAAGTTTGAGTTTTGAGTTCTGGACTCACCAATGGGATTTCACACTGTATCAGTACATCAGTAGGTAGAACATAATATCCTAAGCCAGGGGATGGCAATATATGGCCCACAGGCCAAATCTGGTCTATACTCTGCTATTGTTTGGAAGGAAAGATTGGTTTTTACATTTTAAAATGGTTGGGAGAAAAAAAAGATTTTATAATATGTGAAAATTGTATAAAATTCAAACTCCAGTAAAGTTTTATTGCAACACAGCAACACAGCCATTCTTATTCCTTAGTTGTTGCCTGTGGGCGCTTTTATGTTACAACACAGCTGATTAGCTGTGACAGGGACCGTGTGATCAGCAAGATCTAAATTACTCATTCTATGATCTTCTGCAGAGAGAGTTTGTGACCCCTCTCTACTGCTGGTCTCTGGTTTCCAGGGACATTCCTGGAGAGGCCCACCTGGGTAAGTCATCAGAGGAAGATTCCCAAAGAACCATTAGAAGGATGTAGAGCTGCACCAGCAAGAGCAATAAGCTCGTGTCTTCCCCCGACCCTAGGCTTGATCTCAAATGAATGAATAAAATCACCCCAGTGAGTGAAGGACCCCAACTTCCCATGCAAATGGTTAGCCACTACCACACATTTGCTCACTCTGTTAGCAAAGAGAGCAACACAGGAGGCCACTTAGCGGCCTTTCTCCACTCCTCCTTCTGGTCCAGTACCTCCCATTCCTGACTTTCTTCCTCTTGATTCTACCCACCGCTTGCCTGGATGGCCCCATATGGCTCACAATGCTTTTGGGGAGGCATATTAATGTCCACTGCACATATCAACTCTGCTGGATTTAATCCCTAGAATTGACCAGTGTATTGATTGTTTAAATGCCAATATTACAATTCACAACAATGTCAGGGTTATTACAGTAACCCCCAAGGACGAGAAGAAGCCAGCTTTCACTCCCTGATCGTTAGAATAAAGCAGGGGCTGTCACCATTATCGGTTTCCCTCTGCAATAGCACAGGAACACCTAACACAGGGACTGTGAGAGACATCTTAGAAACAGCGACTAAGGAGGACCCACTGGGAGGTCAACACCCCACATCACTGCTTCATGGAGAAGACCTAGAGTTAGTTATCTCAGCTGCTTGGAAGTCTGAGTGCCTGGATACTGTTAGCAGAACATCCACCAGCCTGTAACATGCTGTGATGGGGTTTCTAATTGCTTTTAATTGGAGTCTAGCTCTCTTCAATGAACCTGAGGAATACAAACTGGATCCAGAGTTGGGGCTAGAAACCTACAATGCAGGGTGGGGGTAGGGCTCTGCTTAGCAAAGTGGCTGACCACAGGAGCTGAGCTCTGTGGACTGAAACACCAATCCTTGCACTGGCCACAGTAACATCACCGGAAGAATCTTGCCAAGATCCCAGTTCCCTGAGAGTCGGATTCTGCCTGGTTTGAGACCTACCAGAGCAACTACTCAGAGGTGCGTCTGCTGCTTTCCACACATCCTTGAAAGCCTCACCCAGATGGGGCCTTACTGGTCTTAAATGCTTCAAAACACAATCTGTCTGCATAGGAAGATTTCACTGGCCACTTAGATACATCCTAGTCCCTCTTCCCTAGATTTGAAAAGCATTTTGTGCCTCTATAACACTTAGCTTTAAATACATTGCTTCATGGTAACATGTTACGTCTTCTAATCAGATGATCCTTTCCTCCTCAAGATGGAGGCCACTTCATGTTTTCTAACTCCTAGAGCTGTTAGTGTCCTGCACCCAGGGGGGGCCCATGCAACCCCGAAGCGTCTTCGCACAGCTGGTTCTTCTGAGTATTCTCATCTCTGCTCCCCTGGGACTTCAGAGAGGGCTTCTTGGACCACACTGTGGTCCTAGCACCTCCTGGGGCCCTTTCTAGCCCATGGCCCTCCTTGATTGTCTTCATAGCCCTGTATCACTTTTCTATATCCCTTCGTTTACTTGGAGATCTTCTCTTGGCCTCCCCTAGAATATAAGCCCTGTGACAGCAGTCATCATAAGGGGCCTTACCCCTGGCCACAAGAGCAGGGCCTAGCACATAAATGGCCCGTTATAAATGTTCCTTTAAATGATGTTATTTTTCAGAGGACAGAAGCAGTAACTCACTTCCCTAAACTCTTTCATGCCAGGAGGGACTTTGTTTGTATGCCAATCAGCTATACCTGCTTCAGGAGACTGGGCAAGCCATTAAACCCTGGATTCCAGCTATGAGATCCAGCCCTCTACAGCCACAGATGGGTAACACCAGTCTGAGTTTGGGTCAACAGAGCAGAAGCGCGGCGAACACATCACGATGTAAACGCATGCAGCCTCCTCATGAATAGAACCATTTACGCTCCTCCTGCTAAATCAGGCAATAGCTATTTCTTGAGAATTCTGACTTTCTGGGCTTTTGTCTGCAATGTTCACACCTCTAAGACAGCCTCTAGCACAACCCTGTATTGGCTCTTAATTGCTTGATTATAATTAAACTGAGAAAACACACACACACTCACACACACATTCAGATAAAACACGGGGGAAAATCCAGTGGATTAGAGTACAAAGCCTTTCCGAGGAACTGGAGCAGCCCTTTTCTAAGAAGGGCGGCCATGACATCAGAAATGATAGGATTTTCCTGGCTGACACAAAGAAGCAGTGCACAGCAATCTGCAATGAGAAGGCATCTGACCTTCCTGATTATTAATCCATTTTTCATGGATTAGGAGGACAATAAACTGTAGGGAACCTGATGTGGGCATTAAAACCTAAAGCTGTTAACAGAACAAGTCCGAAGAGTAGAATGGATTATTATCTATGCTGACATTCCTAGGAGAGACCAGAAGAAGCCCACTGCTGCTACCAATGTGACCCAACCATGAAGCAGGGCTCTGAGACCCCACATCTGAGGTGGTCCCATGGCTCATCATTGTCATCATCAACAAATGCATTTTGTATCATGTGCTAAGAAGGATCCCAAATGTACAAGGCTATTAGAAGAAGCCTTGTTCTTCTTCTTAGAAGACAAGACATTGTTATAAACAAGTAACATTGTTTATTTTATTGGTACCATTCACAACTCTTCCTGGTATTTAATAATAATAATAATAATAAGGAAGAGGAGGAGGAGAAGTAACTCTATTGAGTCACTGCAACCCTAGGAGTTAAGGTCAGTCTCATATCTCATCTTCTTACGGGTAAGAAAACCGAAGTGTAAAGAGCTCAAGGAGAGTCACATCCATAGGAATTAGATACATACTGCCTCCCATGATGCCTTGCACACAGCACAGGACTGCCCCATATTGTAATAAGCCAATAAATATTCCAGAGATTAAAAATTCCATCCTTGGTACATATTCTGATGAGAGTTCTAGCTGCTTTCATCTGAGTCCCAAATTTTAATGATCAAAAAATAGTTACGACCAGGGACCATATCTTTGCACCAGCCAGTTAGGGAAACCTCATTCCTAGCAATGGTAGTTTGGGACCGAAGTGGATGGCACAGATTCTGTGGCCCACCACTCACCAGGATGACTTTCTCTATCTCCTTGGGTGCGCACCAGTGAAACATGCCAGTAGAGTCATACTTCTTCACGTTGGAGTCCATGTTGTCAATCTGATCGTTGCCGGGAATTAACAAGGGGTCATGCCTGGGGAGAAAAGGACAAGAAAACCTAAGTGGAAAATGTAATAAATTATAAATGGAAAGTGCCCCCTGAGTTACATCTCAGAGGAATTGAAAGATGCACAGGAAGTGGCTGTCACTGAAGGCCATTCTTTTGCTTGCAGAACCCGTTCTTTGAAAGACAACTGCCCCAACCTCCGCCACCACCTGGAAAGGCAGGCGACCTTTATCAGCTAGTAATTCTGCCTTTCCCCTCCTGTTCCCATTTCTCTAAAATGGCCTTCATGTCATTTTGTGGATTTAGACTCTTTTCATGGATACCTCTCCTCCCTCCTCTTCTCATTTTACCAGTTATCCAGTCTCCCCGGTGCTTGCATGTATGTGCGCGCACACACACACACACACACACACACTCGCTCACGCCAAAGGGTTGTTATTAGCATTGGCAATGAAGAGGAAGGAATAGGAATAGAGCCTCATGCTGACTGACTGGCATGAGGATGGAAAGCCAATTACCTGCTCTTCCTGACTACAACTTCTGACGTGATGCTCTTCGCAGTAAAAGCTTTAACAGGCTGCACTTTAAATATTTTAGCAATTTGCCCAATCAGATTTTGCTCTCCCCGGCTGAAGCCCTTTAAAGATTCAGCAGCATGTCACTTCAGAGCAGATTGACTACCAAATGCCCACATCTGGAATACATGATTTCAATACTAAACAACACCCTCTCTCCTTGCCTTGACAACTGTATTTGCCCTCGCCATCCAATGACGGTCTCCCCTACCCCACTGTACCTCCCGACTGCAGCCTTCCTTGGATGAGAGCTCAAGCTCAGACGCATCTTAATAAACTTGCCTTGAATTCACTCTCTTGCCTTGTTTACTGGCGGAAAGGAGAGATGCAGCTACAAAGGCCGCCCCTCCAATGGGCTGGCAGAGCCTCACCGACAACCTTGGGAATTACAATAAAATCGGGCGGGTCTAACAGGCTCAAAGCATAAGAGACATAGTCCCACATCTTGGGCCATATCCATTGTCCAGATTCCATCTCTGGTAGTGATTCCATATCTCAGTTTTGGGGGTAGGTCGTTAAGGTTTCTACAATACTGACCGCATATAATTAGGACAAGTCCCAAGCATACACATACCTACGTGTCCTTTCAGGGGAGCTCTCTTCTCTAAAGAATATCACTATTTCAAGATAGAAAATATAAATAGGTTCAAATTCCAAAAACTTACTATAATGTGATTTTGCCTTTTAAATCATCTATTTTAAGCATCAGTGAGTGACCATTTAGTTTTTAGTATTTCTCCCCTTGATGTTTTCTCTGCTACTTCTCATTTATATGTCCACTACATAGAGAGTGGGATAGGAATCTCTCCTACATGATCCACAGACCTAGAATTAAGCTTTCGGGATATCAGGATATGTATCATGAACACCCTCCCCAATACTCACTCTACCCCCTTAAGATGGGAAAGTTCTCACTGCCTTTACTTATTCCTGAGAATCTCTTTTAGGCGATACCAAATACCAAATACTGTGTGAGGCAATCCTGCAAAGTTGTCATCAAAAAACATGCTAGATTACTATAGGAACTGTCATATCTAATCTTCAAAGGAGAAGAACAATCCACCTTGGAATAGCATCTCGGTAGCTGAGCTGTTGAGAGGTCTGAAGGTGTTGTAAACCACCAAGCCACCTTTCAAATACCAAACTCGGTCAAAAATGCTAAAATAAAAAGGCAGTTGCTCCTAAGAACTGGTCACAGATCAGGGCAAGAGCAACTTTATTTTTTTTTTCACCCTTGAAGAATCTATAGATATCCGTCTATGATAGGTAGGTGGACAGAAAGCACCAAAGAGAAGAGATTTCAGAAAATGAACAGAATGAACACTTCCCAGCCCTAGAAGAACATATTCTAGTTGCAAGAGGATCTTAATAAATTTTCCTGGAATAAATAGAGCCAGCTTCAAATTCTCTTCACCAGTAAACTGGTTACAGAGGAAGTATGATCTCAAAACATCCTGAGAGCTGCCCCTAATGCCTCCAACTCTCATCTTACGAA
The DNA here is from genome assembly GCF_011764305.1 of Mustela putorius furo. Classification (NCBI taxonomy): domain Eukaryota; kingdom Metazoa; phylum Chordata; class Mammalia; order Carnivora; family Mustelidae; genus Mustela; species Mustela putorius. Next base: position 7,671,255 of record NW_025421449.1, read on the forward strand.
AGTAAACAAACAACCCTGATGATCAGTTATCCCTCAATGAGAGGGAAAAAGACAGTATTCTACTGTCAAGTCTCACTAACTGGGGTGAGGGTCTGGGAAAAGCATGTATAATTTCTTTAAAAAAAATGCTATTTGTTCTCCAAGTATAGTGGACATACCATGCTATATTAATTTCAGGTGTCATTTGACACTAGGGTTGCAAGCCATGATTGGCACTGGGATATCCAGAAACATCTGAGAAGTCTCTGTGGTCTGCCATGCTGCTCTCTGTACTCCCTACACGCCTCTCACCGTCATCTGGATAATATAAATGTATTACCCAGGACTGCCCCCAAAGGGTCTAAGCTGAGGACCATTAAAAATCTCCCCAAACAAAAGCATTCCCTTTTCTGGCCAGCCATGGCACCAGGACTTTGACCTTTGATTTCTTGAATCATCAAAGCAATGAATAAACATGAATTTTCTATTTTGATCTAGGAATGGAGGCTACCCTGATGATTAAGATGCAGTCCCTAGTCAAAGAGAAGGTCATAATATAGCAAGAGAGAGAAATGTCAATCAATAGTTGTGATACAGTGTGATGAGTGTTATATCATATAAGGTGGCATGAGAATACCAAGAAAGAAACTGTTAATTGCCTGGGATTTGAGTAACATTAAGGAAGGCTGCCCAGAAAAGGGAACATTTTATCTGATCCCTGAAAGGTGAAGAGGAATTGCAGATTTTAGTGTTGATCTACAAGCAGCCATTAGAACCCACTCAGAGACTTGAGGCCCAAATAAGCCCAAGGATGGTCCCCCAAACCGTGGCCGACGTTCCTCAAAGAGCAGATCGAATCCACTGATTGCATATGACTGATTGAAAGCAGGCTAGGAAATGTGTGGAATTTAGATAGAGAAAAATCAAGCTTCCAAACATGAAGAATGTCATAGAAATGGAAGGGGTTTAAAAAAAAAATAAAAAAGACGTGTTTCTCAAGGTACTGGATTTCTCATCATGTAAGTCATTCCAGAAAAGCTGGGATACAGAGATTTCATTATAAATGCTGGGTGAACCTAGAAGAACTTCAAGATTTAGCACTGCTCTCTTACTGAGAAAGAGGTTGCTAGAAGTGTTCTGGAACTATCAGGCCACCGCTGGGCATCAGAAGGCCAGGGGGCACTAAGTAACTGAAGAAAGGTTGTTGTTGGAGTGAAGATGGGAGATAAGAAGAAATAAAGACTGAAGACTTTAGAGTTCCATGAAGGATCATGGGTGTTCCTCATCCACTGGGTTCTACCATCTAGAAGGAAGCTTGGAACATGATTCAGTTCAACAACACAAGGGTCCATAACTACTTTGGGCAGTACATGAATTGTACATGAATTTCCTTACCATTTCTGTTCCTGTAGTTATTTCAAGTGGCTTACCATCAAGTTCCTTACCATTTCTGTTCCTGTAGTTATTCCAAGTGGCTTAAGTTGACTTAAACTGCAGAGATCTCTGACATAGATGAACACTGAAAAGCCAACTGGCCACAGGAACTTCCAAACTAAGGTTTTTGGAGTTTACATCAATAAAAGAAAGTTCTAGCATTTGCCACTGAGCACAACAGCCAATAGTGCTGTAGTCAGGGGAGGCCCCCTCCTCTAGGAGAAGAACCAGACAGTTTATTTTACCTGGAAAGGAAGTCCTCCAGAAACCTCCATGAACAAAGCATCCAAGGAAAACTTATTTACAAAATGATTAAGAGAACCACATTCAAATGTTCTCAGATGATTCCTCAAAGACCACTTAGTTGGAAGTAAGGAGAAATACTAGATACTGTCTTTCTGGCCTTAATTATTTTATGCATTTTCTCAACTCCTCTAAAATGCACTGTAATTGACTCAAGACTCACTTGTCATTTATCATGGAGCCAATGTACATGCATTATTTTAAGGTAACAGAAACTCTGTGAGGTGAGGTCTACCTGCTGCATAGCTGGTCAATGAGCATAATTCTATCCCCCACAAACTCTGTGTATCAAAGTCTGAACTTTTTTTTTTTTTTTTGTGACTGGATGATAGTCTTCAAAGAGGTAAATAAATTAAAAAGAGGTCATTAAAATGAGCCCAATTCAGTATGGCTGCTGAACTTAGAACAAGAGGAAATTTAGACACAGGCACATAGAAACATGTGAAGACACAGGGATAAGACAGTCATCTAGAAGCCAAAGAGAGAGACCTAGAACAGAGCTTTCCTTTACTGACTCAGAAGAAACCAACCCTGCTTATACCTTGATCTTGGACTTCCAACATCCTGAACTGTGAGAAAAATCAATTTCTATTGATTAAGATTTCCAATATATACTACTTTGTTATGGTAGCCGCAGGAAACTCATAAACAGTCCACCTTGGAAAATGGGACAATGTATTAGCTATCGGTCTCTGGAAGTGACCCCAGCTGCCCTTCTTGCCCCTCAGTTGAATGTTCACTTCAGGGAGAAAAGCATTCTTCCACCAGTTTAGAAATACACAGAATTAGACGAGAAATACACAGTATCTTATTCAAAGAGTTTGGACCAATACCGCTCCCTCCTCAGGCCCACCCCACCCCAACATACATATACAATTACATGTGGCTCTGCCCCAGAGGGCACGTCTCTCCAGTCTTTAACTTGCAACGACATTTGTGGATCAGTACCTATGACAACCCAATTCAAAGGAAAGGGGAAGCCTGTTAATTTACTCATTTGAGGAACATCTGGGTGGCTCAGTAGGTTAAAGCCTCCACCTTCGGCTCAGGTCATGATCCCAGGGTTCTGGGATAGAGCCCCACATCAGGCTCTCTGCTTAGCAGGAAGCCTGCTTCTTCCTCTCTCTCTCTCTCTCTGCCTGCCTTTCTGCCTGCTTGTGATCTCTGTCTGTCAAATAAATAAAATATTTATAGAATTAAAAAATAAAATTAAAAATTTAATTTACTCATTTGAACCAAGAGTCTTTCTCCAAAGGTGGTAGAAATCACTGAGAGCAGGAAATGACTTTTTTCTTTCTTGACCATATAGCATAGTGGCTTCAACCAAAATATCTGTCTGTCAGTCTTGGCTCATCTACTACTTGCTACATTGTGCCATGTCTCCGTTTCTTCATCTGTAAGATGAGGGTGTTAATCACCATCATTACTTAATGGATCCCATTTAAGGGTTATATGAGTAAACACCATCATACCCTTAGCATATAGAACCTGACTCAGAACGTGCCCTCAATAAGTGTTAACTACCATTATTATGATTATTGTTCTTTCTACTTTGCTAAAAGCTTGCTCATGTATTTGTAGCTCTTAGGAAGGGAGACAGTAAGGATAGCGCAGCTCAATGATGTAAACATAAGGTTACTACCATTATTTCTACTACCATTGCTACTACAAATGGATAGCCACCATGAGTTGAATTGTCACAAACATTGCAAGGCGGAAACTTTCACCTCCATTTTATGATCTACTCATGACTGTCACACTTGCAGGAAATTTCTACTATTATTACCCATCTGTGTGGTTGGGAAAGAGAGTGGATAAGTAACATGGCTAATGTGGCACAGCCAGTGAGAGAGGCAAGGTTGGACCAAACAGGTCTTGACTGGAAGCCAAGGCTGCTTGGCCCCATCCCACTACTGCCCATTTTCAGGAGGCAGCTGGATTTTGTTCATTCTCCACTGCAGAGCTCCGAAGCACGGTGCCCTGAGCTGCAAAGACAGGCAGACTGGCACAGCGTGGGGTGAGGAGGGATTCATGAATTGCAGAGCTTGTGTGAATAATCTGCAGGAATTTACCCCATGAGCCTTTCTCAGGACAAGGTGCTAAGCAGAGCCTCAATAATCAATCAAGCCTGGGAGAGCTTTTGCCATGTTCCAGTATCTGAAGGCTCTGTTCAGGAATACCCACATTTTTATAGCAACTGAGGAGCCCCAGTGAGTTCAATTTTTCATAACTCTGCGTCTTGAATCTTAGCTCATACCCTCAAAGTCCACAGCTAGACATTAAGCATGCCTGACTTCAAATAAAGAATAAAAGATCATTGTTTTGAGGATTTGCAGAGCAAGGAATGCCACTTGCCATCAATTAATCTGAGGAAGTGAACTAAACGTCCTTCTACAGCAGAAACACAAAAAGCTTGCCTTGAAGACAAGTGCCTAAAGCAAAACCACAAATCCCTTCCCTAGCAAACCTGCTGTGGGGAAGCCAGTATTATATTTTAAAGAGCACAGATCCCCTTACAGGCAAATACAGCAAATCCCAGTTCTTCCGTGGCAGTGGGTTCAACACTGGCCTTCAGAAATTTACATTAAAGTACAAGTAAACAAACCACCAAAAAAAATAAATAAATAAAATAAGTGTGAAAGAGGAAAGTTACAACATGGTTTTTGAATTGCATCCTTTGCTTGAGTGCTTGAGTTTCTCACCTGGTAAGGGCTCTCCTGTCCAAGAATCCCAGGTAGGCTGGAGCCCCCTACAGTATCTCCCCGGGAAACCAGAGGCCAGATAAACTGTGAGAGAATTTCTCAGCCCAAGGCAGGCTCTTTGTCCCATGGCAAAGACTAATTCTGAGGAGTATATTTAACATGTCAAGCACCACTGCAGGGCTAGGGGGATATTTTTGAGGCCTCACGCTTTGTTTCAAAGGTTCCTCCTGCAACTGTCCTCCTCCATAACCAGGGACAGAAGCTGTTTGCCCTTCCTAGGAGCTCCCATAGAAGTAAGAGATGCTCCTTCTGAGATAATAATTTGCATTTTTGTCTCATCCTTTGGATGCTGAGCTTCTTGAGTGCAAGGAACTCCTATCTTACTCTCTGGTGAGTTTCTAGAATCCCGCAGAAGACATTGTACATGTTCAATAAACAATCAACTAATGAGAAGAACTGATGAACAATCTCTAGTCCCTCACTCCAATCTCTTGACTCTTAAACCAGTCAATGGAAACTCACCAGACCTTTTATGGAGACCTGAAAATGTGCCCAGTGATAGTCCATTCACCTTGGATATCTTGCGACAATTTGTTGGCGGAACAACTAAAGCTCTTGTACTGTTTTTCACTGAAAAACAGTATATTTGAAATAGGGCACCTTGATCTAAAGGGAGACTCTGAAAATACGACTTAAACAGGTCCGGCTGTCTGGAGTGGGTCTAGAGCCACCTGATCAGCAGGAAGGACTCATGTTTGATGGCCAACAGTGGTCAAGACAGGCGTTTTTAATGAAGCAACTATTTAGGGCTCCATTGTCAAGTCTGAACATTTCTGCAAGAAAGGTCCCTATTACATTAAGCTTCCTTTGCTGTTCTGATTCACAGAAGCAGTAGTTCTCAAACTGTGGCCCCATACCAGCTGCATCAGCATCACCATGGAGCTTGAGAGAAATGCAAACTCAAGCCCAGCCCAGACCTACTGGATCTAGCTGCTTGAACAAGAGGCTCTAAATGATTGTATGCATGCTGAAGTTTGAGAACCATCACCATAAAGTGTTGCCCAGATGGAGAAACTATATGGTTCAAGTCAATTCTACCAAAGCTAGCAATTGTTTACAACACACAGACCGGAAGTCTATGATTCTCTCCAGCAAGGCCAGGGCCAGAGTCATGCAAGTGAAGGGTCTAGGTGCAGATTTTAGGAGGTACCTCCTATGTATGGCTCTCCATAGTTCTGGCCCTTCTATCCACATGGAGAATCATAGGGCTGAAGACAAAACTACACTCAAGTTGCCTATCCTGACTTTCACTGTGGGACTCTCTGGAACTTGAAAGGTTGTATCAATACCTGACGGGGTTCCCCACCTGCACGCCTCTCTCTTGCTCACCTCCACGCCCATGAGTTAATCAGCAAATAAACAAACATAAAAAGACAAATGAAGGGGCATCTGGGTGGCTCAGTCATTTAAGTGTCTGTTCTTGGCTCAGGTCATGATCCCAAGGCCCAGGGTGAAGCCCTGTATCGGGCTCCTCGCCCAGCAGAGAGTCTGCTTCTGCCTCTCTATCTCCCCGGGTTCATGCTCTTCCTCTGTCTCTCAAATAAACAAAAATCTTTTTTTTTTTTTTTCTAAAAAAAGGCAAGTGAAATATTAGTTCTTGTAAAGTACACTTATAATTCAGTTTTCTACCCTCCTTTCTCCTCATTTCCTCTTCTACTCCATAAAAACACAAGGCGCTTAGTAACTAAGTCCTCCACTGCACTGCTCAAGAGTGACAGCCGTGTAAGTGAGTCTCTGGTTGTGAAGACAGTCTCAGGTGGTCTCCTCAAAAGGGCTCATATTTGGGTTTTCAGCACCATAAACAATCTGCCTCATTCTGGGGTACATTTCATTTCTAGACCAATAGGATTTCCTGCTATGTTGGAAGGATATGGGCTTTTGGTTCTGGCTCCTACCTTCACTCATCCTTCAACACTGCCCCCACCCTCCTGTATAATGAGCATCTCTCCTGAGACACAGCTGCCCCCATTTCTACCCCCACCCCCACCCCCATCTCCCACCCATCCTTTTCATGGCTGTCCTTGGAGTCACCTTGACAAAACATTCAGGCCAGGCTCTAGCCACTCTGCCAAAACCAGCATCACTTTCAACTTCTCCATCTCTTTACATCTTTTTTCCTGCCTAACAAGTAAACAGTCAAAAACTACTGCGACCTCCTACATCATCTCTCGTTAGGCCACCGCCATTCTAAAAGGAAGAAGAAAATTACTGCCTTTATGTCTGGGAGACAACCTGGGAGGACTGACATGTTCTTCAGTCCTAGAGGAGAGCTGGCAAGACGCTCTTGAAAGGAGAGGATGGGATAATGACCCACTGCTGAGAATGCAACTTGTCCAGAGACCTGTGTCAAATCCGCCCCAAGCCCTGGTATGATGAGCCCCACTATTCCTTTCTTCTCCAGTCCCATGGGGGCCTGTCATTGGCTATTTATTTGTGCATTCAGAGGTGAATTTACTTAGCTAAGCTGTCCCTGCCTGCCGCCTTTATTCTGCCCAGTTGGAAGGAACAGCGAGAATGGCATTCTGTCCCCAAATCTGACAGGGCTCAGGACATCTTGCCATTTTCTATTACTAGAACCTTTCAAGTTGGCAGTCCTAATAAAAAGACCCCATGGTAGGTAGGAGTCAAAAGAGAGGGATAGGACTTAACAAGCAGATGAGTTTATTCCACTTAATGATCAGTAAATGCCCAAGAGGCTAATCGGTTTTCCTCAAATCCTACTTCCCTTCCTATTCAGGAAGTCAACCAATCTCTAATATTTTCTAGGCCATGGGACATGAAACTCCCCTCACCATGTTCAATCTCTCTGCTTTCTGTATTGTCAATGAACCGTACCAGCCTGGCTGGGAACATCTCTTTGGTAAACCATCTACCCAGCACATCCTGCATGAGTCCTCATGGCTCACGGCCCCTCCATCTGATTCCAAGTTTCCTAGGTCCTGGAGAAAGAGGTGAACATGGACTGATGTCAGGAATGCTGTGTATCCTTCTTCGGAAGACTGTGGCCCACTTTTGGCCAGACCCTAAGTGGTCTGGCATCCGAAGGACCTTGGCAGAGGCTGGGGCTGGCTGGGCCTTCTGCTCACACCTATTTATGTAACATGTGTCCAGAAGGCCCCTGAGGGAGGCTTGGTTCTATACCTTTCCTTATACTGCCACCAGTGAGCCTCCCAAAACTCTGTATCCTCAAGACGTGCAAGGGTTTCCCAGTACCAATGATAGGCAAAGGTCTTCATGAGTGGGTACACGAATACTTACAGCATGCCAAGTCTGGTTATGCCCCTCCAAGAAGCCCCTGCTCCAGCCACATCAAGCCTCTTACTATGGCCTGAGCACTCTCATTTCCTCCATTGGATGGAACAGTGAAAGAGTTCATAATATGGGCTTGGAAGCTAAGCTACCTGGGTCCAAATATTCCTCATTGGGTAAGACTCACTAGATCCACCAGACTTTACATCTCCGCCACGCAGCGTCTTCATTTGTAAAATGGGGGAAGTATAATTCCCCCATCTTATGGAGCCATAGTTAAGATTCAGTGAGTTCACAGGCATAATGTTCTTGGAATGATGCCTGGTACCCAGTAAGCCATGAACAAGGGTAAGCATTGATACTATGAGAGAACTCCCCCTCATCATCGAGGGCAAGATTTAAATGAAAGCTCCTTCACAAACCAGGCTCTGCCTCCCAAACCAGAAGTAAGGGCAGCTCTCTTTGTTCTCACAGCCCACGCCAGTACATCTCCAAGCTGTCTCTACTCTGTTTTGCCACACACACTTGCCCGTCTCCTATGTTACAGGGATTTTTTTGAAGAGCAGAGACCTACTCTAACCCATCCTCTTCATGCTCCTCAAAGACTTCCTACAATCCCAAATACAGTAGGCTATCAAAAAGCATTTGCTAGATGAGAAGTGAATTAATCTAAGAAAAGGAATCAAAACAGACAGCTGAAACAAACATTTCTGGATCCAGTTTGAGGATATAGCATGGGAGTCCAGGCATTGACTTGATACTGTCTACCTGCTGGAGAAATACTCTTAGTATCCACCAGTGTCTGTGAACACAGCTCCTTGAAGGTGGGCGTGGAAAGAATGGAGCACAGTTGTAAGCTGGGTGGGGAATGAAGGAAGCCACAAATCGGCTTCAGTTGTAGTCAAAATGGTAACCAATGTGCATTCCCTAGCCCCAGAGAGACTTTGTAGACAGCTTTCATTTGATGTCCAGTGGGGTCTCCAAGACCCCTGAAATTAAAAGCACTCAACTTGGCTATCCAGAGACAATGATCTTGCTCTCTACGGTCTTGCAATGGAAGGAAAGTGCAGTCTTCCTCCCAAGGTACAAGACTCACTAGCAGGGACAAGTGGGCAATGAGGGCCTGGTGACTTGAAAGGGAAACAAGGAGAGGTTCCTTAAATCATTGCATGCTAAGAGATCAACAAGGAAGGCAGATAACAAGAACCTGGGAAACCCCATGGTCTTCTCCTCTTGGGGGGTTTGTAAGCCAAAGGTCATCCGTCAAGACATGGGGTGCACTGTCTTGGAGCACAGATGTTGCCATTTGGCTCAGTTGGGCTGCGAGAATTGTTTTCTGTCAGGGCGACTGAAAACCCTAGTGCATCAGGATCCAGACACACAAAACAAGGCTGTTCACCTAATGGTTGAGCGGGGAGCAAAGTGGCACTGAAAAACCAGGGTGAGTCTGATCCCAGAACAAAGGGAAGACAAAGACCACGAGCGCAGGGTCCCGGCAGCTCTTCACTCCAGCCAATGGTTTGCAGGGAACCCTCACACAGGAGCCTGTTTTATTTGCAGAAGCCACAGCGGTAAATTCAGGCCCATCCTTGCCTGTTCTGGACTCTCAGGTTTCTCTTGGAGTCGTTCCTATCACTGCCCATAGGCCACTAAAACCTTCCCACATTCAGAATGATCGATTCTGCTCAAACAAGCCAAGCCACAAACTCATGTCGAAAAACCCACTTCAGATAAGTCATTATCTTCCTTTATGGATTTTTCAGGTCAGAAGGAATAGGACCTAAGAGTCCTATCTTCTGTAGAGTGGAAAGGGAGTCTGGGAAGAGGTGGGGTGACCTGGAGAAACCACAAGAAGCGGCATGAGCTCCTCTCTTGCTTCTCAATCAACAAGAGAGGCATAACAAAATTAGGTCCTGGCTGCCCGCGTGTCTGTGCCGGACATTCAAACCGAGCAAAACTGCCGAGTAAAGGGAAAAGGAGGGCTCAGCACCCGGCCTTTGCCTCCACGACAGAAGACGATGCAGAGCACCTGGGACACAGAAAGTCATGGTGAAGGAGGAACGTCAAAGACCCTCTGACTTGTCATGGGACCGCCCGTGCCAGCTGAGCTGCTGCCGAGACCGCAGTGGGCAGGTGGGTTAAAGCAGTCACAGTGGCCAGAGAGTGGCCCAAAGGCACCGCCACCAGAAACCCAAGTTCTGTAGCTTGGCGAGCTTCAGCCCGCCGCCTGACCCACGTTTAGCAATTCTGATGCACCGCGGAGCAGACAGCCCCAGCCCGGGATGACTGCTCCCTCAGCCCCTCTCCAACAGGCAATGAAAGCAAGACCCACTTTGAAAATTCTCCCCCATCATGCAAACTGACATAGGCATGCTTTTCAAAAACCCACAGCCAATCTGTTGATCATTACTTATTTACAAAGGCCTTCGGGCAGAAAGTCCTGTAAAAACCATGCTTGATACGGTATACACTAGCTTTTTCTGCTTGTGGAAAAAAAAGTCCCCCCAAGGCTACCTCAAACCATCACTTTCTATTGCACATAAAATGTAGCGGGTAACACTAAAGTATTTAATATATATGGTATAATATATCTACAGGAAAGGCATTTGTGTAGAAGTATGTTACCCTGGATTTGGTAATTTGATGTTTTGCTGAAGGCTACGACTTAAAAAAGCTTCCACCTCGTACAGAAGACCTGTCATCTTGGTACCCAAGAGCCAACAGAATAAAGAAGTACCCTTAAGCAGCAAAACTTTGACACAGCTTTGAAGCATATGAAAACAGTATAACGCCTCAGAATTATTATTACTCAAGATCAAAGAAATGAGCCATACTTTACATAGCAAACAGGGACAGGGAATTTGGCTCCAAAGGTTTCAGATTTTTCAGACTTCTCTTTATTTATTTATTTGCTTCTCTCTAAATTTAGGCAAAAGAAAGCGCCTGGGCTTTTCTCTACTTTAAATGGGTAAAACTATTAGCATTAGATAAGGCGATTACCTAAAGGTGAGGAAATAGGAAATGAATGTTAGCATGACAACTGGCATCATAAAAATGAGAAGCTTGGCAGTTGGTGCATTTTATTCCTCCTCATAAACTGTAAACAAGCATGTAAATCAGCAACACCCCAGCAAGACTGAGCGAAGGGGCAGGCAGAGGGCTGTTCGGGAAACATCTCCCAGGAAGAGATGATCCTAACTGAAACGGACATGGGGCTGGGGGGAGTCCTCCTGGAGCCTGTGTCCTCGACAGCAGGGAGAAGGACGGCCCCATCTGCGACCTAGAAGGGTGGTCATAGAGGGCCAGGGAGATGCAAATGTGTGGAAACAGGGAAGAGCGGAGCGGGGGGCGGGGGGCGGGGTGCGGGGAGCTGGTGGGGAGAAGAATGGACATAATTTAATGCCGATAATCAAAGGGGGGAGAGCAGCCAATGTCCAAAGAGAGAGGGAAAGAGAGAGAGAAGAGACGAGAAGAAGAAAGAAGCATCAAGCATCAAGATGGCAGGTGCTTCCATGGCAGTAATGACTTAGGGATCACTCCCGTTTCATCACGGAGGTGCTAGAGAGTTAGGATGTTAGAGGAAATAAGCACTGGGATTGGCAGGTGAATCAAAAACAACCAGGGGATATGAAAGATAAAGAGGCCCAGAAGAGAAACCTGCAGAACTCTGTTGAAACTTGGTTTCATTTGCTATTTCCAAGAGGAAGCCACCATCAAGAAAGAAAGAAAGAAAGAAAGAAAGAAAAAAGGAGAGAGGGAGGAAAGAGAGGGAAAAAGGAAGGGATAGAGGTAGGAGGGAGGAGAGGAGGGAAGGGAGGTAGGGGGAGAGAGAGAGAGAAAGAGAGAGAAAGACTACACACACGCTCTATTTCATAATTAATATTGCTTTTAGCCTGAGCAGAACTGGATTACTTTTGAACTTTGCTTTGGCAAGTCCACAGATTATTAGACTTTTTTTATGAGTCAAAATCAATTAACAGAAATTTGATTTCAATCGACAGGATAAAAGGAAGGTAATCTTCAGGTTCATTTTTGATTGTGATGATACATCTCACATATGGCCTTAAGTACAGAAAACAGTCCTCGGAGGGACTCCAGCAGAAAGAGACTCGCCGGAGGCGAACTAACCACACGCATCCCTCTGATTGGTTGCCGGCGTCATTAGTGCCACTGCTGTTTAGGAACTACACATAGACAGGACATGGTGACAGCTAAGACTTTAAAGCCTATGTATTTTTCAAACAGCTTTTCAAACTGTTTTTCATGACAGAATTTTTTCAGCTCTATCATTAACTGCTGACAAGCTGACAGAATAAATACTCCAGCCTTTAAGAAGCCACCTAACGATGGGTCCCCTCCCCCGTCTCGTGCTTGCCTTGCCGGGGGAGGGGAGGCTCTGGGCCTGGGTGGGGTGGGGAGGGGGCCCAGAGGGGCGGCGAGGAGCCGGAAGGGTGCCCCGTGGTGTGGCCCCTCCTCTTACCTCATCAGCTTGGGCGAGGAGCTCGGTGAGTTCCGCATACCTCCATTCCGCTGCTTTTTTTGGGGGGACAGTGTTGATGGCTGCTCATCTTCAACTGGAAAGACAGGCAGCTCATGAGATTATGAACAGTTTGAGGGCAGACTGAGAGATACAGGCAAGATATCAAAGGACACACACTCACGGCTCAGTCACTCACTAGGAACTCATGGCTGGCTTTTAGGACCCAGTGACAAAGACCAAATGTGTTAGTCAAAGAGGCCAGCTTAGAAAAGGTGAAATGATCACCTCTTAGCACTCCAGCTTTTGAACATGCACTTGAAACAGACTACACCAGTTTGTAAGTGCCCTGCCGTAAGAGAGAAAAGAAATCATGATTTATCTGTATATAGAAAATATACATATATATATATATGTGTGTGTGTGTGGAAATGCTCAATCATTATTCTTAGAGTTAATTGTAGTTACTTTGCTAAGTAATAGAATGGGTTTTTCCAAAACCACAATCAGAGATAAAGTTGTATGGGAAACGGCAGCAGAAGAGCAGCTGATCGTACAAATGAACCAACTTAGCAGGTGCCTCATCCGTGCACGCCAGAGGAAGAGCCTTGGAGAGGGGCAAGGATCTGAGGCCTTGACAGCCAAAGTTTCAATTGGGGAAGACTGGGAACATTGGTGCCTGCTGGCTCAAGGATCCCCAGCCAATCCTGGCTCTGTCCCTGCAGCTCCCTAGAGGGAGAGCATGTGGGGGGCGTGCACATGGGATCCCTTCTCCACTCATTAAGACTGGGCTGTGAGGTTGGAGAACCAGGCTGCAGAAGAGCACCCGAATAAAAGGAGGAGGTTGCCACTGAGTGATATCTCTGATGATGTGGTTGGGGGAGGTGGGGCAGGGAGGGAGGGCAGCAGAGGGCGTTGGAAACCAAAGGCTGTTTTCCAAATGTCTAAACCACACAGATCGCTAAGCAATGTGAAGGTTCACTCACAAACAACACAGCACACTCTACTGCTTTTGCCCAAAGACACCCACTAATAAGCTTTATAGATGTATTAGCTCACATCATGCTTCTTTTTAAGAGAGCGGCTTGATAATTAGCAGATGCGCACCCAGCCCCTCACCCAAGGGCATCAGCAGCAAAATTCTAGCCCCGCTTTGCCCACCCCCACCCCCACCAATTCAGGCTAAAGCTGTAATGTCAAGAAGGAAAAATAGAGGGTCCTTGGATTCTTAGAGTTGACTGCAACACAGACTGGGAGGAAGCACCCTTGAAACCCGGAAAGCACGGCAGTAACCTTAAAGCTAAGAAGAGAAATATTAGCAGAGGTGACATCAAAAGAAGTTTGACATATGTTAATGGTGTAAGTCTTAGGTGGGGCGCGGGGGGTGGTGGGGTGGAATGCCATCTCTGCTACTTGACATTGCCCGGGAAGACCCATATCGGGGCATGCGTTATATGGTACTTCCTTGAAAACCCTAAATAAATGTAGTATATTACAATACATGGTTCCAAGGGATTTTAATAATCTAACTATCTCCCAAAGCTGCTTCAAAGTACGCCACTTGGTCCATTCCCCTATTCCATTCTTAGTCTGGGGTTGACTATATTCTGGCTGACACATGGAAAGGGAACAAGAAAGCAGTTTGAGGTGAGAGCGATTCCAGAAGCAATGAAGGCAAGAAAGCACCTACAAATGCCCACAGCCCACTCCCTCTACCAGCTGCTCCCTCGCCCCGTCCCATCCCCCCTGAGGCCCAGGCTCGGGCTGCGACCCTATCAGTCACTTAGGGCTCCAGGCAGGAACTGAGTGGCTGGGGAGGATATCGCATCTTATCAGAAATGAGTATCCACAGCAAATCACACAGAGACTAAACAGCACTTAAAAGATTAAAGGAAATAAATACAAGCCACATAAATGGTATTGAAAAAAATCACTTAGAGTTGATACACATCTCTCGGCAAGCAAACAGGCACTCTGAGCTTGACCTGAATTCATCTTCCTTTCCCAGGATAGGGGGCCAGGCATCCCAGGTTAATAAGGGGATAGAAAGGCAGTGAGTGACAGAGAAAGGGAGAGAAAGACCGAGAAAGAGGAGAGAAAGGGAGATAGGGAGAGAGGTGTGTGTATACGTATACTTTTGCATTTTCCCCACGTAAGGATGGGATAGAAAACCTTACATCGATTGCACCCATAATACAAGTTCAGCTTTTAATATGGACCCCTTGCAATTGCTGTATTGTGTTCAGGGTGACCTAGACTAGTTGAGTCCCATGACAGACTAGAGAACATGTGGGCATGTGAGTGGGTCTAGCTGGGGTGAAAGACCTCTTTCTATCAGACAGGCCTTCTTCTCTATCATACAGGTCTTCTTATGGTTAGCATGACACACCCAGAAAGGTCTTTTACCCAACCTAGGCTACTGTTTATTTAAGGCCACCAGATGTTGCCATGGTTTTGTCTAACTTATTCAGTGGGTCCATTTCAGTATGAACAGAAGTCCCATTCATTGGCAGTTCTGTTGGATTCTTTTGCTTAACTATTGTCCCCCATTTGCACTGGACCTAAAATAAATAGGCCTCTTCGGTTAAGTGCCCATGATCCTCGCACATTGTCCGTTTGTTTACCTGCGGTGATCTTCACATGGAAGACAGGTAAGTTAATCCCTGTTACCCAGCTCCAGAGAGACACTTTGTTCTAGTGCTCAAGCTATGCCTCCTTCTAAGCAAGGAACCTATTTATTTTCATTGCAATTCAGAAAGATCATCCATAATAATCATATTGCATTTAAACCGGGATTTGTTCTCTTAAATGAAACTCATGTTCAAAGGTTTCCTTCTGCACTCACAGGCCTGGAAATGCAGATCTGTTCCGTGAAGAAATGGGGGGGGGGCGTCTTCAGCTTAAATATATGAATGTTGTGTAATGGAGACCATTACATATGGCTTAGATCCCACGAGAGAAGCAGTGATAACTTCTTTCTCATAAGTAGGTTATAAACCATATTTAATTATTATCCTTTATATGGATTCTATCAATTTCTGCATATTTTAAGAAAGCAGATCTAGAAAAACTCTTAGTTAAGCTATAAAATATAATTTTCATTTCGTGGTGGCTTCTGTGACTACATGAAAGGAATAAAAACTAAATTAAAAGAGCGCCTGAAATTTACTTACTTTCATGAAAGACAAATGTATCGAAGTAATTGGCCACTACCTCATGCCAAACGCACATTTACGGGCTCCTACTTCGCCTGCTTTTTGGCTAATTACCATACACCCCTGTCTCTGGCATTTTCACTCGCATCAGGCTGTGGAAGCAAGCGCACGACGATACGATCTTTGAAAGGAACCTGACTTACCGGCTTCTTTAAAACACAAACAAGTTCAGGAATCCAATGTGGAATTTTTATAGGAGCTGAACTCCATCCAGTCTCCAAGTGCTCATAAAATTCAAGGGCTTGTTTTTGCACATCCCTAAGTATAACACTTAATGTGCTGTTGTAACTTCCCAGCGCTCACTTGTCTAATAGGCTCTGAATCTAACAGTTTTACAGTTGGGGAAGACTCAGTGCTAGAAAAATGTCAGGCAAGTCTAATGAGGCTTCAGATCCCTTGGTTGGCGCTAGAGTTTAATTTAAAGTTACAATGATGTTTTAACATGTTTGCTTATACTTTACTAAAGAGGATTCATTATTTCAATGACATAACCTCCAGACAATGTTCTGGGAATTGATTTAAGATGTGGTGGTAATTCCAACAGCCTTAATGCAGAGTCGAACATCTGTAACAACATTTTACTCGACTTTTCATCGGCATTCTGTTTTCAAGCAAAAGCAAGGCAACATCCTCCAGAAACACTAGCCAGAGCTCTGGGCTTATTTCAAGATGATCATATATTTTACTGGATTTTTTTTTTTTTAAAGATATCCCTTTCTTTATTGGTCTCGCCAGCTTGCAAACACTGTGTCGAGGTTACCAATGCCTCTTTGCAGGCCTTTCGAGTAAAATGGGGCAAGGATTCCATCTTTCAGCTTTTCCAGAGAGCCCAGCGCTGCCGTGTGATGAGCCCGGCACTCAGGTCCAGCCTGAGGGCACACTCCCTCTTCTCCATTTCCTCCACAGGGTTTGGGGGGATGACGCCAAGGTGACACTTAAAGGTGAATTTGTTGGCCGGAGTTAAAAAACAGTTCAAAGCAAATAACCTCGGAAATGCAATAAAAGGCAAACAACCCATAAACATGAGGCGACTGGCTATCTCCATTACGTTATGAGTCACCACATCTGGAGAAACCCACATCTGCACACACTTAGCAGGTCATTAGTAATGTCATATTCACACTGGAATCACTCAGAGTGAGCGGCATGCAAAGTGGCTTGAGCGCAAAGGCATCTAGCTAACAGGGCTTCCGAAGAATGTCTTGAGCAAGCTGCTAGATTGGAGGCCGGTTTGTTTTAATTGTTATTTCTTGTCTGCTATGGCTTTTCTCTTTGGGATTTTGCTGCCCAACAAGCTGAATGAACGCATGCTGAAATTGACAACAGTACATCTGTCTTCTTCAACCGAGCTCAGCATGTTAAGATAGAACGCTGAAGGGTGCGGTTATTTAAAAGAGAGACGGGCTCCCGAACTCCTTCACCTGGCTCGGCCACAAGCCGAGGACCGTGAGTTGTGTCCTTGAACTCAAATGGGTCTTTGGGATAGCGCGATCTGGCTGCAACCTTGACTGCCAAACAATAACGAGAAAAGAAAACGGAAATGAATCCTTTGTGAAATTTTTCATTAGGGAAGTTCCAAATGAGTTTTATCATCGAATAGAATTATAGCTTTACGAAAAGGGGAGTTTCTTCCTCGCAGCTCAACTGCAGTTTTCTTTTACCCTGATGGCTTCTTGAAATTCTTTTTGCTGTGTTTTTGTCATCAATGTCAGAAAGGATAATATGTCACAAAATAATCTTGTTTGTGCAATAATTTCCAAAAACCTACAGAATACCCTTCCCCTGTGACATACATAGACACCGAAAACTCAGTTTAGCAGCAAGACCAGACCCGTTATTTCCTGAAGTCTGATAAAATGCATCCTACTAAATAATCATTATATTCCGAGTTATCAATCCTCACTGTGAAAGTATCATTTTCATCTCTAACAGCAGGCTGGGTCAGCTTGGTTGTGATTGCTGCCTAACTTGTGTTAAAAGCCATGGGTTTGCCACTCCTAAGAAAGGAGGTATAGCATCTCCTAGTATCATGAGTGATAAAAAAGGAAAGCGGTTGTGTGTTTTCCACCTTTCAGGATGACAATCTTGTTTCACCAAAACTGAAGGTAAGGAGAGAGGGTCACGTTGTCAGCCCAGGGATGTAACAGTGTGCTTCCTATTTTCTCTAGGTTTGCCAGGCTTTGTCCCCAAGAAAAATCCTATAAGTCACGGTAATACAGTCTTTTCCCAATATACAATTCACAACGGATAAGACTCCCTAGCTGACCCAACCTCTCTCTGATATGACAGAAACCCTGAGACTTTCACCAGGAAATCCAAGCTATCTAACTCTCAAGGTCTTAGAATGTAGCCACTAAAGAGCATGCCCTGGATGGGAACACAGAATGGCACCTGCTTTCCGGAGGGACTGTCTTGTCATCATAGACAACCAGAACCCCAGTTGCCTGTGACACAAACCAGATGGATGAGAAGATGCAGATGCTTCCAGAAGCAATGAAGGAAAACAACAAGAACAACACATGCCAGATAAATAATCCACACTGTGAGTTGTCTTTGGTAATTGCTAGAAAGGAACACTTGGCTATTGGTTCACGATGAATCCCAGAAGTGGGGCATGTCGTGTGCCCATCAGTGGGTGTGAGCAGAGAAGGAGGCTAGGACATGGTAAAGCAGGCACTGGAGCCAAGTTCTACACCTAGAGGGTCATGAGCAGCTCAGTATCAGAACATGGGGGAGTTGAAGTGTGCGATATTCTTGAGATGAGAGCTTCTGGTCTGAAAACCTTGGGATAACAGATATCCCCCAGCAGATCGGTGAACACTTTGCAGTATTATTGATAAGACCAATCAATAAGCCTATTTTTTTGAAAGATCACGGAGAATATGAATACACAGATAATGAAAAGAGGAAGGATGCTGTCTCTCAAAAACGATGCCAACAATAATAACATCGCCAACACAGAACGCATGTAACTGTCTACAACTGAACGATACCTTTATCCTTTACATTATCAGGCAGGATAATTTCACAACTTCTAGCTGAGAAATAGCAAATAGGTTTATTTGGAAAACCTAGAGGATGTGGTTTGAAAATAACATTAGCCTGCCATTACATAACATGAGGATGGAAAGTCTCTGTACGTAGCCCTGTGGACCTGAGCCCGGGCTCAGGGGCAACTGTCCCCAGGTAGGCTGGCAGGGCAGGGAGGGGAGGTATGTTGCAGCTTTTTCATTTCTGGCTTTTGTAGAGCTAATAGGAGAAAGGGGAGGGAGACTTTAAGGAACAATAGGTTATGTAGAAGTTAATCACAGGGTGTATTTCTGGCTCTATTCACTGCCTGGGAAACCTGAATTGTGTAAGTTTGAGTCCATCAACACAGAGTAATGAAAGAATTCAGCTTCTACATGGGAGAGAGGAAAAAATACTACATAAATATACTAACAGAACCCACATGACCTGGACAGCAATGTTCCCTACGGAAACACTGCAGGTCTAATGGATCCTCTGAAAGCAAACAGGGCAGATTAGATGTTACCTATGGAAACCATGCTCCCCCCCGCCCATCTCAAACCATAAGCCTCACATTCTATATGCATCCTGGTAGGAGTCCGACATTCATCAAGGTCCCCTGTATCTAGAATCTCAGCTCATATATCTTTACTAAAAACCTGACCTGCTCTAATAACTTGCCCAATGCTCTTCTTGGTACTGGGTAGAAAATTCCTTTTGGAGATCTGGTTGCCTTTGGCTCTCTCCTCTCTCTCTCTCTCTTTTTTTTTTCTTGGAACAGATTATTTCTTTCATCTCAAGGGCAAAGAAAAGTCTCAAGCAAAGACTACATATTAGCTTCTCAGAGATGAGACACAAAGATAAACAATGGAATTCTAAGAACAAATACACAACTAACATAAATGCGAGAATTTCCTTGAATTATTGCTATGAGTTTGGAGATTGGGAAAGCAGGAGAAGATGGAAGATAACTTTTACTTTGAATCCAACTGGGGAAAAAAAAAACAAAAACACAGGAGTCCCACGAAGCACCCCTTCTCAACTTTCCTTCTCTCCCTGTTCTTTACTCTGACACCAATGAGATGCTAATGACTTTGAAGCCAAAAAGTATATGTAGCAGACTCCTTTCTGTAGCTCTGGCATGTGCAGAACCTGTTTGTGGGGGATGGGTTTCAGAATAGGGATGAGCTTGTGAAACTCCTGGCACCAAGAGTTGCTTTCTTCCTCCTTTTATTTCCCAAGATCCTAGTCTGGAACATGCTTTTGTATAACTCCATACGGTAAAACTGTCTTTACATTTTTAAGTGGTTGGGTGAAAAAAATCTAAGAAGAAGAATATTTCATAACACACGAAAATGATAGAAAACTCAAATTGCAATGGCTATAAATAAAGTTTTATTAAAACATGGCCACAGTTGCTCAATTTACCTACTGTCTATGACCGCTCTCACTGTACAACCGAGTTGAGTCATTGCAATTGAGACCCAGGGGGTCCGCAAAGCCCGAGGTATTTACTACCTGGCCCCTAATAGAGAAAGCTTGCTGACCTCCGCTCTCATTTTCTTCTCACATTTTCCTAGCCATCCAGTTATCGAAAAGGACAATGTTTTTCCCCATCTACCAAGACGGCCAAACAACAAAAGAACACACGTGGAGCCCACATTAAGTACACAGATCTGGGGAAGCTGGGAGGGGCCGAGGTAGCTTAGTGATCCGACTATCCCTGCCATCCAACCCGCCAGGGGTCCGGCAGGTCCCCTGGCATTTGGGGAAACCAGTCAGGTGAGTTTCCCATCTTCCAACTCAAGCGATGTCCGATTTGTCTCCTGCGCGCTTTGAGAATCAAGGCCAACCCCATCGACCAGGAGCAATTCCTGGAAGCTGTCAGTGCGCGCCGCAAGTCCACCCTGAGAGAGCCCGCACAAGACAACAGATTAACCATTAGACTAGATATGTTGAAAATATACAGCTTCAACCTTTCCCCAGCTAGCTCACAGCGATATATAGATGATTATTTCAACCGTCAGCTGCCGCACAGATTTAAACCCCTGCGCAATAACTCCTGGATTCATCTGCCCCTTGTCAAACTCGCACGGCTTTAGTTGGAGGATACATGGTGTGGCAGTTTCACTGTGAATCCAGAATGATCCAGACGGCTGCTGTCTCTTTGTTAACAGGAAGCCAAACTGATGAGTTTGTAATGCATTTCTTATCAAAGGTAGTCTCGGAAAGGAAAATGCGCCCCATCAGTTCGGTTAGAATTTCACATATAGTAGATTAGGGGCTTAATCAGAACATCTCTGTTATTTTCACGAGGAAATAGATAACTCTGCACCCACCCCATTAAAATCACTTTATGCTGATGAATTATGTATTTATAAATTTATAATTACCTTTGATTTTCCCCTTCCTTCAGTATACTTAATAAAATCATCAGCGAGAGCCCAGAAAACAATGGCGCTTCGTAGATACGAGCATGCTAATATATTTTAAGTTAATGTCGATCTTTTAGAGCTGTGTGTCTGAAATGATCATAGCAAATACAGGGATTGTAATTTTTGACTCCTATGTTTAACAAAGACAAAATGGACTGTAATAGAGTTTATGGAGCCTGTAAAAGAACTCTTCCTCTAATATGGTTTATGATCAAATAGATTTGGATTTACCACTGGATAGATCAGGTCCCTCTAAAATGTACCAAGAATGCATGACTGTGCACTACCGAACACAGTTCCTGGCACGTGGAAAGTGCTGTCAATTTTTTGTTGTGCTTATCAGTATGGAAATGCCAGCATTAAAGTCACTATTTGTCCTGTCTTTATTTAAAATTCTGACATTTTATGCATCGTTTTTGGTTTTTGGGGTTTTTTTGGTTTTTTTTTTTTTTGCATTTTGATTTTACAAAATTTTTCATGAAACTCTCCCTTGACTCCTGAGATTTTTAGTGTCCCCTTAAATGTGGAGCCCAAGGCAAGTGCCTCCCTCTCCTTACTCAAGCCCTGGCCATGCCCTGCCCATTTCTCCGGAGTGTTCTCAAGAACCTGCTGGTTCTGCCACCCTGCCTGTCATTACAGAGATGTTAGCTTAGTTTGTATCTGCATGTGTGTTTATATACTCCCTTGTTCAGAAGTGGGCAAAGCAAATATAAAACAAGAGTTATTCTTTTGATCACTTCATGCTGTTTGCATGAGATTGTTAAGGAAGACCCTTGCAGGAAAGGTTTCCTTGTGGATTTACAAATTGTCAGACAACCAAAGGAGTGGAGAAAAGATCGTGCTGCCTCAGGAATCTGAGATTTGCCACCTGCCCGGGGTGAGAAACAGAACAGAGAGAAGGGGTCAGGTCTCCCATGGACTTAATTTCACACTTCACATCAAATTCTCCTGGTTAACACAATGTTGATTTACATTTTCACTTTGGGGTAAAAGTTTTTATTTGCTTATATGTTTTGATTCAGATGTTACCTTCCTTCTCTTTTTGTTTTTCCTCCCCTGAAATGGCTTCAAGCAAATATGACTGGCACGAAATGTCCACATTTCATTTCCATTTTCACGTTACTGTTTACATCTTAAAAATTAATGTTTGCTGCAATAATTCTATTTGAAGACCCACCTACTGTCAATTGTGGGTACATAAAATTGTTTTCTAAACCGTAAGATGTTATGCAGGTGAGGACCACCATTATTATTAATATCATTAATATTACTTGTTCATCCATAAACACCATATCTTCCATTGAGCCAGTTGTGTCAAGAGCCACCTAGAATTCTAATATGTATTCCAGATGGTTGCACTGATATTTTCTCTGAAACTCAGATAAAGGTAAAATGCATGGGTTTTTAGTGCAAGCTAGGTACACTCCCATGGCCTGATGAAGAATGTTCTGCCAGTACACTTTAGAAATACTGTATGTTTTTAACCTTGGGAGGTAAGGACCAGTCTGGATTGTGATTTTACACTAAACACAGCATTTAGTATATTTCTTAAGGGCATAGTCACCTTCTAAATATGCTCTTGAACTATAAAATCATTATCTGCATTCTACTATAATTTATCCTCAGACATATCCTGTGCAACATTTTAAAAATGCTGGTGCATGGTAGGCCCCTTTCTGGTCAACACAGACAACAAGGTATAGAAGGCAGGAGGAGGGTTGGAAGGGTTTTAAAGATATTCTGGTCTCATTCTCTTTGGGCTCAAGGCTGCACTAATATGCAGACCCAGAGCCAGGGCCGGGGCCCAGAGCTGCCGACTTCTAATCCAGACCAGTTGCGGTTAGACTTCTGGTCATCGGAGTAGCAGGAGGATACAAGTTTCTAGTCAGGCCACCTGCCTAAGTCCCCACCTCTGACCTTCACTAGAGCTCTGATCTCAGACAATTTATTCAACACCTTAATGTCACAAGATCTGCTGTTATCCCTGCTGGACACATGTGGACAGTGGGATGTGGGGATGTTGGGGGGCTAAAAGAAATAACCAGGGGCCACATGCTGACAGCCTGAGGACCAAATATGGCCCCGACATGCTCTGCTTGGCACCATTCTGCTCCTCTAAGGGATTTTTGGGTATGGGGCAATCTTTAAGTTTGAAGCTTGTCCATAAAATTACGCACTACTAACTTCTGTTTGAAAAATCTTGCAGAAGACTGGGCTTCTGTTTCAGGAGGGTAAAGTGTCTCATAGAGCATGAGCTCACCAGCTGGTCAAACCCCCTGGTGCTGCCTGCTCTACCCCAGGCACAGGGCAGGCATTCCTAGTTTCCATCTCTGGCCCTGGCTCCAATGACACACAAGTGTGCCATCCCAGAGAGAAGGATTGTGAGGTATAGGATGTCCTTCCCCTTAAGTCAACTCATATTGTAGTGTAAGAAAGACTAACAGCTAATACAGACCTTGCAGCCACACTGCTAGGTCCAAACCCAGGTAATTGGCAACCTTACCTAGCCTCAGTTTTCTCACCTGTAGAATGGGAATACCCAGAGCACTTTCCCCATAGGGTTGTTGTGAGAAGGGACTGAAAAACCAAGAAGTGTTTAGAAGAATTCCTGGCACGCTTAGGGTAAATATTATCCATCATTATTGACTTGGCTTTGAGTAATTGACGTAATTAGAGCTCTCGGCCATTGGGTCCTTCTCCACAAAGCCACTCTGCTCTTTTGACTTGGTTCTGCTCAGCTGGGTTCTTGCTCTCTCCTCTGCCTGGAGCAACTGATTCTGTGTCTGTGTACTAGGATGGGTGAGATTCAATACCCATCCCCCTTCCTCTGCTTTGGTTTGGTTGGCACCTCTGTCCTAGATTTCATTTGGTCTCAGTGAACTGCTGAGTTCAAAATAATTAGGCTATGCCAAGTGTCATAAAGACAAAAAAAGCCAGAAAACATTTAAATGGGCCTCAATTGGAGAAGGCTGGGACCATTCAGAGCAATAACAAATGAAAGTCAGATGGAAACGTGGAAAAATACCACTGTTCCCACTAAATTAGCATGCTGACTGTGAGGGGCTCCTTCCCTTGAATTTCTGGCAGGAGGTCATGGGATGGGGGCATGCATGTGGGCAATGGTGAGGGTCAGGAGAGCCATGGGGCAGAGGGACAGTGACTCTTCCACTATTCTTTCCCACAGGTTGTCTTTTCACCTACCTACTCTGCCCATCCTTCAACAAATAGGTTAGCCTGCCTCCTCCAGGAAGACTTCTCAGGCAACTGTCATAAGACAGAATCCCTCCTTTCTTTACAAATCCCTTGGCATTTCTCATTTTACACCCCTCTGACATCTCCTTATTTTTTTTTGCATTATAATTTGTTTTCTATTTCAATATGTCCTACTCCCCAACTAGACTTACAAGCTCCTTTACTGTAGTTTACACATCTCTGAATCTCTCATAGTGCTAAGACCCTGGTAAGGTTCCTAAGAAATAGATCCTATTTGCTGGAAAGGTGATGTTGTAGAGAGAAGAAGCACAAAGAGGAGCCCAAGTTTGTCCCAGCCTGGATCAAAGGTGTGGCCTTGGAAAGACACTTTCCCTCCTAGAGGACTGGCATTCATTAAGTATAAGGGTCTTTTCGGCTCTAATTTGCAATGGTTCTGGGCTTAATGCTCTCTTCTGCTACTTGACAGATATCACAGGAACCAGCCACTACAGAAGTCACAATTACGATCCAGCCACAAATTACAATCCAACACTTCCTACTCAACCAAACTCCAAAGTATTACAGAATAGGAAAGCAGAATTCCTGATCCAAGAAGAGGGTAGCCTAGCTCCTGGTTCTCAACCCCGCCTTTCAACAAAACAGACTGGAAAACTTCATAGAACACCAATGCACCAGTCTCACTTCAGACCCTATTCAACAAAACTCATGAGAATGGGAGCTGGGCCTGGGCATTACTTTTACTTTTTCTTGTTTTAAAGATGCACAACAGGAGATAACCTCAAGTCTAGCTGGGGAGACAATTGATTTTATACACACACACACACATACACATTTACATGAAATAACAGTACAAAAATATTGCCTGATAACGTCAGGTGAGGGATAAGAGAAATGCCTCTTATAATGACTGCTGGCAGGGGCGCCTGGGTGGCTCAGTGGGTTGAGCCGCTGCCTTCGGCTCAGGTCATGATCTCAGGGTCCTGGGATCAAGTCCCGCGTCGGGCTCTCTGCTCAGCAGGGAGCCTGCTTCCTTCTCTCTCTCTCTGCCTGCCTCTCAGTGTACTTGTAATTTCTCTCTGTCAAATAGATAAATAAAATCTTTAAAAAAAAAAAAATAATGACTGCTGGCAGATACAGGTGGTCAGGAAAAAAAGTCAGACTTGAGACAAGGGTGGGGTGGACAGAGCTGTTAGCTTTGTTTAGCTACATGCCCTCTGAAACAAACACGGGGACTGGAACAGTCCGGCCACAGAAGCCACGACACGGAAGCCACCCCATAGTGGCAGCACTGGGTGGGAAGGCATGCTAGGTGGAGGGGACGGATTGGACAAAGGCGAAGAGATGGGAAGGTACTAAGCTAGGGAACTGTAAGAAAATAAGTTGGGCTAAAGCAGGCAGTTTTATCCGAAGGCACAGGTGGGGGTATAAGGGATAGACAACATAAGGCTTTAAATTCCAAATGACAGAATGGTGAATATTAGATGCAAATCTGAATTTTTCTAGAAGTGACTTTTTCTTCAGTTTAAATACTCGGATTCTGAGAGGGCAGCAGGTGGTCTGCATCTAGGCAGGGTCTATTGAAAGCCCCTAACTCAGCCTCCTTTCTTGCTGCTCACTTAAAAATGATAAGGATCCAAGAGAAGATATGCACGTGTGTGCATGAAACTAAACAGGAGAGGGAGGCCCCTGGCAAGAGTCCAGTTCCCTTGGAGGTCTCATTTTTACTCTGGAGAGTGTATCTAACAGGAAAATAAAGTTACTTAATGTCTTGGAAAGGAGTCCTGTGAAACTCACACGGCTGCTTCCCCAGAGCCGGGCCAGGTCGATCCGACCTTTATTTACTCTGGGACAGTATCTCCCCATCTTCAGCTCTTCAAGAGGATCCTGTCCCATCTAAAAGGAACTGGGGAAAACCAACAGGGTTTTGACTTGAACAAAAATACTGATTGCAGTCAACACAAAAAAAAACTGATTGCAACAGTTTGAAAACATTTTCAACGGAACTAGAGCTTTCAAGGGGATGCATTGAGAAGGAAATATTCCCCCAATTCTCTACTCCTTGGCTTTACCTAACCAAGAACATTTCAGCATTTTCTTTGTCAAAAGCATAGAAGTGAATAAAAGAAGAACGTACATAATGTTGTTTGGACCCTTGACCTGCACCCCTTCGACCAGGAGGCCAAAAAATTCTTGGGGCAACTGGCTGCCTCCCTTGGTGGAACGTGTGACTTTTGATCTTGGGGTTGCAAATTCAAGCCCCAGGCTGGGGGTAGAGATTGCTTTAAAAAAGAGAGCAAGAAAATACTAATTAGTTTTCCCAGATTAATGATTTCAAAATTTTAAAAAGGAAAACAAGAAAAATACTTGTATTCAAAGTTTTTTGTAGTCTGATAGGTAGCATTTAATAATAAATACAATGAACAAAAAAAAAAAAATGAGTTGTCCTGGGGTGTATTTTAATTCTTCCCTTATATAACCCTAATAAATCCATTGTCTCCTATCCTTTCCTGTCTAGGAGGCACACCCCAACACCCTGTATAAAAAGAATAGTGTAGGTTAAAAAAAAGAAGGAAAAAAAAAAAAAGCATAGTTTTGTCTTTCAAAAAAAAAAGGGGGGGGGGAGTAGGCTGCATGTGAATGAAAGAACCAAAAAAGTTTTTCTTGTACTTTTGTTGTTTGGCTTCAGTGACTCCCAAACTGATGAGATGATCAACCTTTGTGTGGACAACTTTGTTCTAAAAAAAAAAAAGAAAACAAAAGACAAATAAAACCCTAAAACCTTTGATCCTTATTTTCAGAAATTTAGTTGCAGCCCAGAAAGAAAGCAACATTCTTTGGTTAACTCGGATTCTAAAGTAATTCTTGATGAAGGAGAACCATGTTAAAATTGTTCTTATATAGCACACCAATCCAGTACCTAAGCCACCTTTACAAAAATATCCCTCATTATCCCGGTGTGGAATGAAGCCTAGGGAATTAATTTGTACAAATAAGTATTAACTAAAAATGGGGACTTGCCACATAATAATCAGATGGTGGAGGTAATCCGGTCTTGGGGGTAAGAATCTGACATTGAGCGGTTACCTTTTAAAAACATAATAACATTTATTGAACTAGGATTTGTTCCAAATGAGTATTAAATCATGCTAGTTGAATTTAAAAAGATCTTAGCAATGGGGAGGTGTTGTCTTAGTGGAGGTATATCTCCTCAATAAGCAAACACACAAATTTTTAGAAATTCATTCTGGAGAAATAAAGGAATATCTGGAAAAGTAAAAGAAGTGTGTATGGGGGGGCTACCCAAACTACATACAGGTAAAAGGTTTCATTTCTAGAAAAGCAGCGCCACCTGCTGGTCTACTGGCCTTTCAAACCCCGCTGTGGTTTGCCGGCCGCCATCTATCTTGTAATCTATGCATAAAATACAGCAGTATTTTTCAGCTGCTGTTATACATAAGAATTTTATTACCAGTCGGCAGATTTCTAACACACTGGTTGCAGTTTAATAATCCTCTATTACCTGAAGTATGGGTTATATAAAAACCTAGAATGTTAATTGTTGACAAACCAATTCTAATATGTAAAGCACTTTAAGTCACCCAATAAATATCCAAATAAATCGAAAGGGATAGCTCTTTTTCCTCTAACAACGTGTTATTAAACAACACAACTTGATCACTTACATAAAAATAATGTTCACGCATTTGGATGTACTAAGAAATCGGGAAAATGCATTATAATCTTACTGAGAGTTTTTCCTTCATTTACAATTTAGAGGAAAATATTTTTTCTGTGAATATTTTTTTTTCCTTCCTTTAAAAAATGGACCTAAACCCGGATGTCATTTAGGAAATTTTCTCATATAACAAAACCTGAGTTATAAATAACTAAGATTACATCTATAAAACGCTATATTTTTTAAATGGCAATAGAGAAGTCATGGAGGGTATAAGTCACTGATACAGTGAGCAGAGAAACACTACCTGTCATTTTTCAGAAAAAGATCACACAAACGCGATAGCAAAGGAACACAATAAAAGGAAGAAACAGGAATGTGATAGGTGACTCTGATTATATCTGCAAAGGAAACTGTGATATAAATTAACACCCAAGCACCCACGAAAGGCATATTGTATGTAGCTTCCTTGCCAGTGATCATTACGTAGCAGCGAAGACCAGTGATTTTGTAAGAACAGACAGAGTGTAGGCTGTGAAATCTGGTGGTGATAACTAATGACCACACAACTTACAACTCTGATTTGATCTCTAACAAAAAAAATAAAATAAAATAAAATAAAATAAAATAAAATAAATAAATAAGTACTCTGCAGGATAGATGTATGCAATAGGAGCCGTATTTTTCACTTGAAACAAATAAACCCCACATGGGATCAAAGGGGCCCAGCAAATGAAAAACGACAGTTCCTATGGTGCCCTGATTTGATCTCAAGCAAAACTACCATGCTGATAACATTCCAGAGTTTAGGAGGAAGGCAGAGCATGGGTAAAGGATTTGGGCCCCATTTGGCCCCAATTCTCATACTAATCTCACTAATGAAAAAATCAACAAGAAGCAGAGCCCGACTATTTATAAAGCAATTTAGGAAAGGTGATGAGGTGATGTCTCAACACCAACCAGACCTCAAAGATGGGTTGAGATCAAGATCATCATCAAGAAAAGAAATTCCGATAGAATTTGAAAGGAAAGAAATGTCATCTCTCCCCACCATCTGTTCCCCTCTTGTTTGCTTTCCAGCATTCCTTCCATCTTCCAAGAATGCACTGTCCAGGTCCATGGTAGGGATGGAAAAGTCAGAAGGCAGTTTCAAGAAGATGAGGGATGATGAGATCAAAGTCAAAGATGCTCTATGGGATAGGTCCCCTTATTACCTCCATTTTACAGATGGGGAAACTAAGGGATAGAAAAGTCCAGAAACCCGACCAAAAGTCCCACAGTAGTAAGAGTTATTGTTTGCTTAGATGAGAGGAGAATAATAAAGACTCCTACATGTGCAAATCATTAGTCTTATTATAGCAATTGGCACGCCCTGAGGATCCATTTGGTGAACATATCAAAACATGACTGCTCCAGGAATGATTTCCAAAGTCCCCAGAAAACATACAAATCCTCCTGCTTCCCTCCCTTTCCCGACTTTGAGGTTCCCTAGAATTTCAGGCTTTAATTGCCAAGGAGAATCACTTAGCTCACTGCACAGTGAGATGAATGGCTTGGGAATCCCCAACTAGATAACTGAGAACAGACAGGAGATGTCTGCCTTTTGATAGTCGGCTTCATCGTCACTGAAGAAATCTGTGAAGAACTGGCACTTCCAGCAACTAGTCCCTTGCAGAGGTCACATCCATCTCTCAAGACCTCCAGACCACATGACCTGAGCTCCTTTCTCTACCCTGTCCGCATGCCTCGCAAGTTTCGTTCGGTCTTTTTCACAGGGTCTTTCTTCCCTGCAGGTCATCAAACCTCCTTTTCCAGTAACACCTGTTTAGGGCTTTGGCTTTGAAGGCATCCTTGCTGGGTGTGTTCTCCGAGTTGGACTTGTTACAGGCCGTGTGTGGAAATTTGCTCATCTGCACTGAAGACATGACCAGATCCAACTTGACAAAACGAAGAGAGCAATTCAAAACCCCTCAAAGCTAAGAGCATGAATGTTTGGTGCATCCTGAGAGCTCTGTGAGCAATCTGGAAAGCTCTCTGTCCCCTCCTGGTCTCTAGCAGAATAAACAGAATGAGGACACTTAGTAAGAAATTGCCATGAGACACACTCAGCCTGTGGATACCTGGAGGTGGGAAGAATTACCGCCTGAGTGCTCTTGGATTCTACCTGCCTACCTGAAGTCAGAGTCAGTGATGCCCATAGTCATGCGTGGCCTGCAGTCTTTCTCCACAGCTGGGCGAGCTGACGTGGCCATGCACAAATGGTCACAGCTCTCTCCACGCCGGGACCTCTCCTCGTACTGGCCCTACCTGAAGCCCTAGTATTTTTGTGCTGTCCTCACTCACAGGAAAACGAGCAGGCTTATTAAAGGCAAATGTCACAAGTCCTTGGTTTTCTAGGACAAATGCCCTACATACACATGTATCTATCCTTCATGCGGTTGTAACCCTCTCTCTCCTCATCTGATACTTGGGTAGGATTTTGCCTATGGTAGTTTAATTCTGTCTAGATCTTTTAAAATCTGGATCAGATTTAATTGCTTCTAGATCTTCTTTCCCAATATTTAACTTTCACAAAGAATATGGATTGTACCTGCTAGTTGATAATTTTCAAGAGCCACAGTTATGCCTTTGATTTTCTTGCTACATTTTCCATTATTCTTCTTGTATCATATATATGTATATATATGATACCTATATACATATATATGTGCATGTGTGTGTGTGTGTGTACACATTGCTAGAAGTTGTCCTGAGAGTTTTAGGAAACTTCACAGATCTGGGCAGTCCTGTTTCTGGCACACCATCTATTCTTTCAACTGATGGGTTGAGAATCCCTTCATTTATTCATTCTTTCACTCATCAAATATTTACTGAACTGGAATCCTTCAGCCCATTGCCTACTCGGGTATTCTCGCCAACACACGAAGCCCAGCCAAGGATGCCAGCATGCTGGATTTCTGACCTTGGAGGGAAGGAAGGCAGCCCCTGTGTCCTTCCTTGACTGAGTGCAATCCAACAGGCGCCAGCCCGGAAAGCTGCCATTGGCCAAAGTGAAGATCCCTCTAATGCAAGCAGTCAGCTGCACTCCCCAAAGAGGGCCCACACTCTGGTCTACAGATGCCCTCCTATGCACCTCCTATGCAGGTGCACCTTGTGTGGCTCCAACTCCAGGAAGCAGTCTTTCTCACTTCACTTCAAAGTCTCTCAGTGCAACGGACCAGCCCTAATGTAGATCTGCTCCAGAAGCTTCCACTTTGAGTTTGCACAGGGCATTCTCTAGGAAAACTTGGTAGTACTTGGTCAAGGGAGAAGTCAAGGGAGTTTCTCTGTGGCCATTACCCTTGTTTGCGGGAGGACAGCGCCTTCTGTGGGTGATCTGGTGAGAGGATCCTGAGAAGAATTGCCTTGGAGTCTCCAGACTCTTCCCCCAGTTTGTCTGAGCTGGGCTTCAGAAGAAGGTCTCCCCAGAAGCTATGTCTAGAATAGCTTATCTAGAATAGCATGTCTAGAATCTCCCTCCAAACTGGGTACCGTCTAGCTACTTACAAAAAGGTGTCTTTAAAAGTCTCTGGGATTTTAAATGGGCGGGTAGCACAATGGCGGGCTTGTTTCTGCACAAATAGTTTCCTCTTGGGCAAATGGCTGGCTGGGGAAGCAGAACCCTTATAAGGAAATGTGGGGACGGAAGATTCCCTGATTATCTATGAAATTCGACATACTGGTTCAGGAGAAAGCCCCCGAGAGAGGAGAAACGACACAGCCAAGTGGGTGGGCACATCCCGCCTCATTTCACTTCCAGAAGTTGGCATTCTCGGCACACGTGCCCCGGCACTGTCCGGGAGCCCAGGACACTAGAGCTCTTCTATGCCATTTTAACGACCCTTTGGGGTCCATGGTGTGTACAAATCCTACAGCCACAGATGGCCAATGTACAGTCACAATGAACACCACAGTCTGGTGCACAGAGAAATAAAAAGGAAGAAAAAATTTTGCCGTGGTACTTAGACGTGCCACGTGACTCCCTCAGCCTTTGTGTGGCAGCGCTTCACAGAAATGTGTTTTGTATTTCCACTGGAGTAGGATAAGTGGTTGGAAACTACAGTGGGTTTTCAGTGAATGGGATGTGAAGTACTTCATTATTTTTTTCCTCCATTGAGGTAAGGAGACATGCCGTCTCCCTGACAAAGACAGGAGGAGAAAGGTGTCCTTGCCAGACACGGGGATTTGAAAACTAATTTTCATGAGAGAGCTGAAGCTACCACATGCAGCTTGAGCCAAGAACCTCGGGGCTGGTCTGCTGTCCCCGCTCGTGGTGCCCACGAGTTTCTGCAACCCAGCCTGGGCCAACAGCATTCATGGCCCCAGCTGGGACCTGCCTGCCTCTGTCCCCGTCAACACACTCAAGACGTGAATCTTATTGGAAATGGGGAGGATGGAGAGGGAGAAAGAAGAAATGGGGGTTAGAAAAAGAAAATAGATGGAGGAGACCCCAAGACTGGGAATAATGGAAGCAGCCTGGTAGGTCTGCAGTCCCGGCGGAGGCTTTAACTTTCCCTCCAATGGAAGAAAACCCCACCGAGCACAAACAGGAATGACAACGGCGGCTGGGTCAGCTGGGAAGAATTACGCCCAAGAAATTGAACTAATGCAACTCAACTGCTACAGAGCCGTTAATTAAAACTTTCTTTAAAAAGATTTGAGGGGCACCTGGGTGGCTCAGTGCGTTAAAGCCTCTGCCTTCGGCTCGGGGCATGATCCCAGGGTCCTGGGATGGAGCCCCACATCGGGCTTTCCGCTTTGCAGGGAGCCTACTTCTCTCTCTCTCTCTCTCTCTCTCTCTCTCTCTCTCTCTCTACCTCTCTACCTAATTGTGATCTCTGTCAAATACATAAATAAATAATAAAAATAAAAATAAAAAGATTTGAAATTCTCGGATCTGCATGTGGGTAATGTGCTTCCGCGGCAGAGTCCTGGCGGCTGTAGCTCACGCCTTCCTTCCCCGGACTTCTCAGAGCAGCTCCCTCGGCCTCCTCCTACCACAGCCTCTCCTCGGCAGGTCTTCCTACAGAAGGGGGGCGTCTCCCAGCGGCCTCACCAGGCCGGCCCCTTCTTCCACTGCTGCCCCAGAAGACCTCTTAAAACAAAGCGTCTCTGGTCCCTTTCCTGACCAAACACCTCGAATGCATTCTATCATACTACAGATGAAGAACAAAACCCCTTCAGGGCTCCCCTCCCTGCAAACAGGTCTTAGGCTCCAGTCAAACAGGGGGAGTGACCAAGCGGTTCCACCTTGCAAGGATCTGAGTAACTCAACTAGCTCCATAGCCCATGGCACTACCCAGCGTGTTCTGGAATCCCAGCCCCAGCTGCCGACTCAGGCAGGACCCCAGGCAAGTTATCAAACCCTCTTCGTACCTTAGTTGTCTCATCTATAAATGGCAGTTTACAGGTGCCACCCTTTACAGCTGCCTCGACCGCAAGGAACTGTTCCTACTCAAAATGAGGATTAAATTTGTATTTGTAAAGGACATCGTGTCTGCAATGCAGAAAATGCTATGTGTTAAATTTGACATATACCCACGTATACAGGCGCGCGCACACACCCCCGCTTGCTGTGTTGGCAGAATGCCTCGAGCGCACAGTAAGAGCAGACACTACCCTAAGGCCAGTCTGCATGGGAATCGAAGTTAAGCACTGACCACCTAAAACCACCACGTTAAGCAGCCTCGGGGTCGGCGTGACGGAGGGCCGGTGTAACAGCAGACCTGCCTGGAGAATGGGCCCTTTACTCAGACAAGACAAAAACACCAACCGCTCCGCAAAAAGGGAAAGGGATTTCTTGGCAAATCTTAGCGAGCCTCACCCTTCCCTCCTCACCTCTGCCTCTGATCTTTTCATAAGTTCCACATCCAGTCCCTTCTGAAAAAAGCTCCCATGAGGCTCCTCGCATCTGGGCTTACATAAGAGTCAAAGATCCCGAACTCGAAGCTCCCTCCTCTGAGCTTGAGGGCAACTGTCCTGAATTTGTCGACGCCCATCTCAGACGAAGGAAGCATCTGAGGGAAGCGAGGGGCACCATCCGAGGAGGGAGAATCCCCCCGCATGAACAAAACCGGGGGGACCTGCGCATCACGCGCTCATTTCCATCTGGATGGGACTTGAAGGCAGGACGCGGGGGAGCACATGCTGCCTCGCCCCACAAGACTCTCGCGAGGGACTTTACACCATTATTGGTCTGATACTAATTTGAGATGATGCCCAATCACATCACAGCAAATTAACCACAGACACGTGGAGGCAATCAACTCGGGGGGCTACCCTGAACACCGGCTGGGGGATTCCGTCTCCACAAGCCGCACGCTCCCACAGATGTTTCTAAAAGCCTCTTCCCAGAGGCCCATTTAGAGAGAAATTAAATGCAACTTTGACTTAATTAACGTTTTAAATGATAATGAATACAATGTAGATTCATAGGAGGCATTTACATTGTGTTGTAAAATTGATAAAAATTTAATAACTCTTTGTTAATAAGTTATGTCTCCCCAGACCCATAAAGCCTAAGGCACTGCAAACTCCAGACTGGGTCTAATCCAGGCTCCTGGTGCAGGTGGAGGAGGGAGGCAGAGATGGACTTGACATTTGCTCCGAGCCTGCTCTAATTCAAACCTCTGCTTGTTCATCAGTACTTTATTTCATACGGTAAAGGTCAGGATTTGGGCTCAAGGCAGCGCCTTGACAAGAGAGCTCAAGTGAAAGGCGGACTGGCCCTGGCATCTGTCGCCGGAGATAGCAGAGGAAGGGGGGAGATGGAGAGCTAACTGGCCACATCCGTCCTCCACCATGGAGGTAAGATGGGGAATCTGCTGCCCAGTGGTAGGAGCTGTCAGGCTGGGTATCGTGACAACCAGCCTCGGTCCAGAGTAAAAATGCAAACATAATTTCCATGTCACCTTGTAGAAGGACCTCGGCTCAGCCTACTTGTGGCAATCTGACGTCTTTTCTGGTTTGTCCTTGAAGAGCCGAGTCACATATTAAAGTGTCGTACTCCTGGGAAGGGAGGTGTCCACGTGACAGAAGCACACGCGAGGGACCCTTCTGTCTTTCCTTCTTCTGACCTTTCTACTTCTTGTCTCCTCTGTTTCAAGGGATTTCTTTTGAAAAGTTGGCTGCCTTTCACCCAGGTGGTGCCTCTTCATCTAAATGAGATGGATCTTCATATAGCATATTTACCATAAAGAATTCAAAAATACTTTTTTGCCAGGGGGAGGAAGGAGAATGGAACACAACGAGGTCCCCAAGTATAAGTCAGCTACATCACCTCAGCTGAAGAAAGTAACTATTGATTATGAGAGAAAACCTTTGGAGATGGGCATTTCAAGGGGATTCTTTTTGAAGGTGATTTTGCCACATGTGATTTTGGCCTTACAATGCTGATTTAACGACTAACCACTGTCTGAGCACATGGAAGTCATCTTTCCAGTCAACCCTTGCTAAATGTGCCTCCCACAGAATCGGGTGAGAGGCACTGGCTTCTGTAACCCTGCCTGCTACCAACAAAATTGCCCCAAGATGCCCTCCCAGGTCCGTCTCAGAACGATGACATGGCTGTCTGGCCCTATTCGACGTCCTGTTTTCAGGTCCTGCCATGAGGTGCGAATGGCCAACTCAGGGAAGGCCGGCCAGGGCTCGTGAAGAGCCGGAGTGGAACCTGAAGGCTCTTTGAGTATTTGCTGTTGTGGAAGGAGGAAAGGAGAGAAGGAGTGGAAGAGACAGAGAGACACGTCATAACCAGCATGTGCAAGAAAAATAGGAAAAACTGCAGACCCAGAATAAATGAATGGGTTTACCAAATGCATGGGAAACTATGATTACAGCGATTTCAGTGGAGTTTCCTTTGGTTCTCCTTTTTCTATCTTTCTATCACTATGTTCGTGGTGGGAAGAGTCTTTGGTTTCAGGGCCCAGAAGTAAAGTAAACAAATACAATGCTGGGTGGGGGGTGGGGGTGGGGGACCTGAGGAAGTCACCCAAAACTACACATAAGAGGAATCAGATAATGATAGGCTGTTGATGTTTAAATACAGCTTATTAACTCAAATCCCTCTTGAGCAGGCAGTGGAGGCTGTCAGTATAGGGTGTGTCCTGCCATAGACATTTTCCTAGAGCTATTTCCACCCCTCGCCCTTGTATCTGATTTTATGTACTTCAAAATGCCATTAGTTCACTCGAGTGACTTTAGTTCTATTGACAATGTTAATTCTCTGCCCATACAAACCAGAGGCTACTTGAGATAAGCTGATTTTTGTTTATTATCTGACAAGACTCAAGATTACACAAAACTGATTTCGGTATGGGTCCCTTCAACCTAATGGTATCGGACTGCTCCTCTCAACTCAACCATCAGAGTTGAATGCCTCCTTGTATTAGATTTATACCCGAAATAAAAGTCACGCACCATTTAAAATTAGCCACAGTAGTTTGTAATAGGGTGTGTGTAATTGTGCAGGTTTAAACTATTAGTAAATTGAAAGGTTGGTGTGAGTGATCGCACGTGTACTTAAGCTAAAACTATTTCCAAGGGTGAGTCTAAAGATCTGTTTCTCTTCCAGAAAATGATTAATTTGTTCATGCCGGGGCTGCTAACGGTTTGCGGCCAGCGTCATGTCACACAGGTCTTGGCAGGCCTGAATCAATAGGGTCCTATGTTGTCACTGCTTCAAACTTTCACTGTCCCTTTCTATTAGACTGAGTGATCAGATATCAGGCAAGACAGAAACAGCACAAAAAAAATTCTGGACAGAGAAGAAGCACAATTCTATAAAATTCTCTGGAGGCAAAATGGAACTGATTAGAACCTACATCTGTATTATTTACGTGTGGATATGGCCTAACATCGTTTTTTAAAAAAATATGGTCCTAGAACGTGGCTACTCATAAAACGTCTGGGCCCATATCGTCTTGGTGTCTTTTCGAAGAGCCGGTACTCCCGCCCAGGATCGTCTGGAGTAGAAACAAAACCAGGATGATGGGAAAATGAAGCCGTGTGCACAAACTCCAGCCTCTACCGTATGGAATGATTCAGTCTTGCCAAAAACATAGTCTTTGATGAATCCTTACTGGTCACTATGGGCTTTACTTTTCTGACACTCTTTCTTTCTTTCTTTCTTTTTTTTTTTTTTTTTTTTTTTTTAAGTCTTCTGTGAAGGGGTCCTTCTTCCCTGAAGAGCTTTCTGTTTGTACACTCTGGCCTTACGACTCTTGAGTCCAAAAGAAGACCACTGTCAGAACAGAACGTGACTTGGCCCGACCCATCTTCGGTAATGGGTCACACCTCCGAGGAGAGGTGCCCTGAGCAGGCGGGCCCTGCTGCTAGAAGGCAGATCTTTAAAACTGTGTGAACACTTTTAATATATTACTACTCCTCTGGGAACGGGCTACTTTTCTTCCCACTTCAGAAAACACATAATGGGACTTTGTGTTTCAATTTAATGTCCCTTGGAAACGGAAATCTTTCCCCTTATGAAAAAAAAAAAAAAAAAAAAAAAAAAAAGCAAGGAAGGAGACTAAAGGCAAGAGAGAAATGAATTAGGCAGTCTCCAAAGCACACTGGCTCAACTGGGAAACAGCGACCAAAGCAAGCTCTATAATGATATAATGACCTTTAATGAGTGTCTTGGGAAACAATACGGCCCTAGCATAAAAGACAAAGGGCAAAACCCATCATGGCTCTGCTGACACTAATTCAAAATGATTTTCAGAACAACTAAAGAATGTAAGAGAAGTAATCTGACCCGCCCATCTGACCTCACTTTGATTCAAGGGCCCTTCTCCTGCCATTTCTAATTGTCAAACCCTCTACATTTCACATCTGCTCATATTTAATGAAAAGCCCACTCTCACCACTGCTCTTTGAGTCAACCAGCTCCGTCAAATGGGCACCACCCAACCCCACCACCAGCAAGGAGAGCCCAGGGATCGCTATTGGAGCTCTGCCAGTGGAATTCTGCGTAGGGATAGACATTTTTTAATTGGAGAAGGAGGCCTTACGTGGGTGCGCGAAGGGGCTCAAATCGGAATGGATTTTTTTTCTAACTTCTTATTAATGGTCAAAGGTGAGAGGACTCACATAGGGGTGGAGTAAATCTGCTTTCGTTTGATGGCGTGAGGTTGGCGGGGAGGCTGAAGAAACAGGAGGCGACCCCCCCCATCCCCAAGCTGTCAGTACCAGTTAAGCCTTCCACATAGAGCCCAAAGCTCCATGTTTTCCATGGTGGGGCCGATCCAGGAGAGTAGGGAAGGACAACAGTCTCACACACAGGGTATTTCCAAGAGGATGAGACAATCCCACCCTAAGTTTTTCTTCTCTTGGCCTCCATCAATGCTTGGATTAAATTGCAGAGTTGAGAATTCCCTCCAATTATGGTTTCTCCTGGATGAAATGAAATTACACACGCTGGGTATCGCGGGCCTCACACAGGGGACACACATGTTACTATGATTGGTATGGGTGGCTCTTGCCAAGACATGACCACATATAGCCTGAATGGCTCCTTCCTTTTCTCCCCTGAATCCCTGGCCAAGGTCTTAGAGCAAGACGGCTATGTGATAACAGAAGAAGTTGTGCCTTTAGGCAAACGGGTAATCCAGGTGGCTGGTGGTTACGTTCACGGCCATCAGTCAAAGAGGTGGTCCATCTGTGCCACTCTGCTCTCCTCACCACCACCCCCATCTTGAATCTAGTGTCTTGCCATACATCTTAGACAAACAAATTCCTTGTGTGGTGGCGACTGAGTTCACCTTGCATCATCAAAGGAACTAGCAAGAATTCTCACAATGAGAATAAAAGGGTAAAGGTTTATACTGGGGCATCAGTACCAAAGATTTGAAAGGAACTTTCTTCCTAGAATTTTAGGCAAATGTGCCTGGGACAGTCTAAAATCCCTCTCGACACAACCTCTTTTAAAAATGAATCCTGTTTCTTGGCACTGTTCTGGAAGGACAGTGAATTTTGAGGAAGAAAAGATAATTCTCTGGTCCTAGATATAACTTTTCCGAGTGACTTGAAAATAGTTAGATGCACAGATTTTGCCTCAGACCTGAACAGCAGGTTCAAACCCCAGCACGTGGCCTGGCATACCACTCCACCAGAGTGGTATGAACCTGGGAGCCTCTATGGGTCACTGTCCCACAGGCACCCCATGCTGGCACTACCTTCCACACCAGCACAGGTCAATCAGCAAGTTCTTTGCAGGAATAAACGCGCAAGAGCGAATTGCTCTTCCCGTTCCCCCACTCCCTTGCTGCCAGAGTGAATTAACTCCTGCTGGTGAAAGTTTAGTTCATCCAGCCCTGGGCACTGAGAAGGAGAGAGACCAGGTGGCAATATGGTCACCAGCCAGTGTGCCAGGTGCTTTCAAGAGGAAGGGGTGAAGCCCAGAAAAAAGGATTGCCTTCTGTCTCTCGTGCTACCGAAAATGCGAAAATAAGGTGAGACCCACACTTGAAGACATCCAAGTCTTCACATGGAAACACGGCCTCTTCTGCCCTTAGAGGAGGACCCACAACCCAGCCCCTCAGTGTGTGTGCTGGAGCTTTCTGTAACATCACCCAGGAGCCATCAGTAAAATACCGCAAAGTCCATGCTGTGGACAAGGACGAGGAAGGTCTCAGGAATCTGCTGCATGTCAGTGTTGCTGGCTGCCAGCTGCCAGACCTTGACTGGTTCTTTACCATCCCTGACCTTGTGGGTGACCAAGAAGACTGCCCTCAAGGTCCTGTGCAGTAGACTCAGGGAAATCGTGGCAGTTCGTGGCTTATCGTTTTTGTTGGTTATTTGAATTCACAATTGCTACAGGAGACCTTAGTTAAGTGCAAAATTCTCTTTTGGGAGAAATAATGATCCTTCGAATTAATCGGCTTTCTGAGGAAAGCCCTGGACTGCACCAGTCAATATAGGCTTACAGATTTTGAACACGCTTTTCCAGAACATAGGACACAATCTAGCACTGGAGGAATGAGATACAGGTTAAAAAGACAAAGTTTAAAAAATAAAAGAAGAAAGAAATCCACATTCCTCTTAACCCAGTTGTATTTTGGAAACGATCTAAGCTCACTAAAAGCAATTTTATGGTAGACTTGGCTTGTTCTCTCTACTTGTTCCCTCTCCTTCCTCCCTGCGACCCAAGCCAATGTATAGCTTTGACCCAGATATTAAGATATGCATTTCCACGCATCTTTGTGTTAATACAGTATTTGATTTGCTGTCACATTAATTTCCATTTATATTTATTTAAAGAGGGAGACTACCACTAAACTCTAATATCACCGTCCTGCACACGCCATTACTGTTGGGTCGGCGGCTCCGGAAATGCAGGAGAAACAATAGAAATGACCGCCGGGCTGCCATCTTCCAGCCTGCCCCCCTTCCCTAACCTTTGACTCTCCCACCATAAGGATGTATGCCCAGGTCACAAGTAACCCGATACCTATGCAAGAAACTGGAACATCAAGACTCCCCCAACCCTCCAATCCCCGAATACCATACCTTATATGGCTGTGAACCTATTCCCTGTCTTAACGCAGATAAAAGACCCACTCGACCCCCTCCCGGTGCGACTTCCCCGACTCCCCTTTCCAGAGTCACAGAAACTCGCCAGAGGGTGCCCACCTCCTCCCGGTGTGATTTTCCTGGCTCCCCTTCTCCTGAAACTTCCCCGGGGAGCGCCTTTAATAAATCTTGCCTTATGCCTACCTCGCCTGGTGTCGTGTTTATCTCACCTGTAAAACCTTACAATTACCAGAAGAGCAACGAGTTAACAGAACAGGAAGGGAGGCCTTCCCTGGCAGGTACGTGGGGACACAGGCAGCGAGGACGACCTATCTATCACCACATACAAGGTCACACTGGGAAGAAAACATCAGCTGGACAGACACACAAGAACCACAGGGCACACAACACAAGACGGGGATGATACCACAGACAGCACAGACACGGAACTCCGTGTGTTGGGGTCAAACTTACAGGTACGGAAACTGGTGGAGCAATCATTAACAGAGACAGAAGAAAGTGGGAAGGTTCTCTCAAGGGTGTCCATGTTAGCACGCACACGGCCTGACATGCATGAGCAGTCACGCTCAGAACGTCCGCAATCAAAACAACATGCCCGTCTCATTCTCTTGTAGATGGACGTCTTGGCTATCACCATGTGGTTGGATGGGGGAGAGGAAGAGCGGTAGTTAATGGCAAGATCACACACAGCAAGGCAGCTAGAAGGGAGCGAAAGGGATTTAACACAGGTCTTAGTTCACATTAACAGTCTTGACCCAGAAAAAAAAAAATGCAGAGTGACTGCTGGTAACAGTTTGGTTGGACATCAAAAAAAGTAGTGAAAATATAAATCGCCTTTACCGTCCCCCCCCAAGGCTATTGTGTATTATTTTTCTCCCCTCAGTAAAGTGGGTGACTACAGGAAGCGGGCATGGCTGATTACAATCAGGTTCTTGGATGAGAAGAAGAGCACGTTAGAGACAGCAAAAATGTAACCAACATTTTTCTCCTGGTACAATTAATACAGGAGGTCAAAATCTACACACAGCCAATCAATTAATTGCTTATTGGGTACAATAAATGGTTTTTGCGAGATGCAAAATATCTAATATGCAGGCTTTCTAATTTCCATCCATTTCTGGGCATTAGGCAGAGCCTAGGACAAGCTTTCATCAAATTAGATGTGAAACGATTACATGTTAATATGGAATCTGAGGATGCCTCTGCTGAACTTCCCCAGAGTGAGTTTACATGATGCCTACAGGAATTTAAATTTACTCTTGACAGAACAAATATCCAAATCTGTCCATATAAGAAATGCAGCTACTCAAGGCTAACGCTGCATATTTGACATTAAAGGCAATTCACAAATAAGAAATCACCAAAAGCATATGAGATGTTGGTCTATTGGAATGCATTTAGCTACTCATGGGTGTATTTTCTGCTTAAATCTGGGAGAATCGGAAAATCGCATCTGCTTTTCTCTCCCCACCCACTGAACATTCAGAAAGCCATCGGGCTCTCAGTTAATCATAATTTTTTCTTATATAGAAAATACTGGCCGAAATAGATTAGAGATTATAAAACATGAAGTCAGAGATTAGGTCCCACGTCAAATATCTTACTTATATTTGTGGGTAGCATTAATAGCTCTTCTAAAGCTGATATCATAGCTTCTGGCCTGCCTGGGAATCCAGCTTGCGTGCTGACCCCTCAAACCCTGCTGGACGTCACCGTAGCGGTTCTTGGGACACTTCACCCTTATCCTTCAAGCCAATTTATATTTCAGTCCGAGGAGCTTTTTGTGCCTCATTTGGATGCTACAACAGGCAAACGTGTTTGCTCATCACTTAGCATGAACCAGTCTGCTTCTCTCACAGGATTGTAGAAGAACTTCTATTTATTCCAAGCGTCATCACCAAAGAGTAAGCCTGAACTGGAGAAGTGTTACTCCTGGCGCCCACACCTTCCATTTTAAAAGTCATTTTTTCCCCCTCTTTCTTTTTCTTTGTGGAGAATGGTTGCACTCTTACTTTAAAATACGGCTTGTGGTTTTGCCCTCTTTGAATGTTACAGTCACCAGGAAGAGGGGTTTAAATCTCTCAAATGGGTCAAGTCCTGTTCTAAGACCTTTATGACTTGCCATACAGTATATTTGTCAAGCAGGGGTAACGTTATGATTGTGAAGAACAGGCACTGGGGGAGATGAATGAGAGGTCCGTTCCTGTAAACTTGGCTCCCATTTTTAGTGACATGTTCTTTTAGCATCCTAGCGAACTGGTTGTTCAAATCACCATCATGCTCCCCAGCCCTCTTCCATGCGTGGTATACATCATTCCTGAGCTGAGCTGAGCTTTTACCAAAAAAAAAAAAAAAGAAAGAAAAAGGAGAGAAGGAAAAAAACAAAAGAAAGGAAAAGTTCCACTATAGCATTTGAATTGCAAGACTTCAGCAGGCATGGCATAAAGGCACAGACACCCCAAACGGTAGGAATTCAAGTCAAGAAAGAGGAAAAAGTCTTCAGCTGAAGACACAAAAGTAAAATTATTTTACACACATCCAGATACGATGGACAACTGGTAGACCACTTGCTTATTTGGGGTCTGGTTCTTTTACTGGAAATATTGATTTGTTATTTACACAGAGGTGGGAAACAAAGATAATTTTTTTTGTTTCACTGTAAATAAATCGTTTTGAAAAAAATTTAATCAAATGCTGTAGCAGAAGAGAAGCCCATCAAACTCTGAAATGCTATGCTTCTCATTAGCAACAGTCCCTGGTTTTCATTTCCATACTGCCATTTTGGGTTCATATACAATAATAGAATCTGACACATTTATAGGGAAAGAGAGTTCTTCTATATATACCGTCTTTAAGGACAAGGGGAGGGAGGATGAGGCGGAATAACTTTGAAACGATTCTGTCAGAGGTAAGCCCATCATAATGGCTGATTTTAAACCTCGTACTTGATAAGGGCTTCAGGAGGAAACGCAACTTCAACCCAGGGCCTCTCAGGAACTGTTTGCAACGGTTATTGCTGGCTGTTCTGGAGACCATGCATTGTTCTAAAATTTCATATTGTTAGCATGCAGGAACAGGCTGAAACTGGTAATCGAAGCAGCAAAAAACCATTTGCTATAAGAAGATTAAATGTTAATTATAAGCAGTCACATTCCAAAGCAGCATATGCATAAAAAAAGCAAACATGCTATTACTCGTCATTCCTCCCCAGTGATCATTTTCACACTCATACCAAATACAAAATAGAAATCTCCAAAGACAAACAAGCACCACCACAAAAAAAAAAAAAAAAAAAGAAAGAAAGAAAAGAAAAAACAGGAAGAATGACCAATGAGAGGCTCAAAGACAAGACAGAAACAGTTAAAAAATGATTGAGCCCCACATGTTGACAAACCTTTGTGAATTACAATGTCTAGACCAAGCTGCCACCGACTGGGAGGGTGGCTCTCTTGCTCTACTTCCGGAATAGTCCATTTTCATCGACAGCCCCCACCCCCAAGATGTCTTCACCTATACACTTCCGGGCCCACCCTCTTAACAGGTAAGGCCCATCTGACCTCCCTTCTGGTGGAGTGTGATTCATCAGGCTTGACAGATGTACCTCCCAGCCAGGAAGAGCCCTCCTCCAGGCCATTAAATGAGTCGTGAACAAGCACTCCTCAAACTAAACACGTCTGAGGAGTAGCTGTTCCATAGGATGTCGACACTGAGTGTAAAATTACACTCTCAAGTTGTAAAATAAAATTTTATCAAAATTAAGTCGTGGCTCTCCTGACTTAGAAGACACTACCCCTTGTCCCCTTCAACTGTCTCTGGCTTCCTAATCCTCCTGTTTTGTTTTAGCGAATCACAGATATTCACAACCGCTGGTGTTTTATTTCCATTTCCCCGTGACTGTTTCTTTTGCTAGAGCTGATGTAGGTTAGAAGGTTAATTTCAGATATCAGAGTGCCACTTAAAACTCCCGAGGTTAGGTTTCAAAGAGCAACTTTGAAAGTTTCAGTATTTATTTAAACCAGAGCTAAATTTCTTAATCTACTCCCTGGACACGTAAAGTGACCTCT
Organism: Mustela putorius furo; assembly: GCF_011764305.1. Lineage (NCBI taxonomy): Eukaryota > Metazoa > Chordata > Mammalia > Carnivora > Mustelidae > Mustela > Mustela putorius. The sequence goes on from NW_025421449.1 coordinate 7,715,638, forward strand.
CACCCTTGGTGTTTGCTGATTTTCTTTTTCACACAGCCACCTAACACTCTCTTCCCAAATCCCAAGCCTCGGAAAAGGGATTTTTCCCCAGGATTTCAATGCAAATGTAGATGCAAAGTAGATCTAGGAGGACATCTAGTGGATCCATATGGAAGAGCAGCTAGCCAACGGACTGAACGAGCTGGCCTTTCTCTGCAAGGGAGCAGGAAGGGGACCCTGTGTGCCTCCAAGAATTGACATCTTTGCAGTGTCATTTCAGTCCAGTGGTTCTGGACATTCACAGCGGACGTTAGGGGGCAGTGGGGACAAGGCAGTGAATTCTAGGAGTTGGTTCAAGAGTGGCGACTTGCACACCCCGACTTGCACACACATTGGCTCTGCGGCCACGGCCAGTAGACAGGGACCACTTCAGCAGCAGCTGGCTGGGTCTCCTCGAAGCCCTGCTAAAGCTTCCTGAGACGGGAAACAGACAAGAGCGTGTCTCTGGTAGGCGTGACTACTGTAGCTACTTGTCATTCCGTCTTAGGGCTTTTGGAACTTTATGCCTAATTAATTGGTCCCCTAGGCCAACTTACTGAGGGAAAGCAGAAATATAAGCCTCTGGGGACTCCGTTTTCTCTTTGGCCCACACCACAAGGTTCTTGTTCTTGGACCGGCGCCACCGATTCCAAGAGGTTATGTGGTTGCCAAGAATGAGACCCTGATTCTCACCTCCCTCTGAAGAACTTTGTCTCAGCCCTTTTACAATTTGAGAAAAAGCTTTTATGTGCTTTCCTTCACCAAAATGGAGTGGCTATTCCTCCAATATTTCCATTATGACTTCCTAGTGCTATTTGTAGAGATAAAAGTGAGGGTGTTGCCCTAATGGACATCACCAAGGCTATCTGTTTACTCCTAAGTGTTTAAAAATGGGGGATTTCTTAGACCTACTCTCAGACTACTTTTCCTGTGTCTTCGAGGGTCATGATCATGAGAGAAGAAACCTGTAGAGAAGTGGTTGGTGGAGATGTGGCTCAGTTACTGCTCCTTCCCTGCGTCAAACGGACAATGAGCTGTCACGCTCAGGATCTCTGCCGGTTAGCCCTTCTGAGCCAAGCCTGGAACGAAGAGGGAGTTGGACTCCATCCTGTGCTCAGCACCATCTGCCTCCTGCATCAGCAACCAAATTGCCAACCAATTTCCAACGGCCGAATCTTAATTTCCAGGGTGGGCTGGAAGGGGCAGGGAAAGCAGCGCTGGACTGAGAGGGTCGGGTGGAGTTTTCCAACCGCTGGAGAAAGTTTTCTAGGTTCGAATGGAGCAAGTTCACAGGAAGACTAGCATGGAGGAAGAAAATACCCGCTTTCAGTTCACAGGTACTTCTTAGATCACAATGACGTGTTTAAAATCAATCCCAGTGGAGGAAGGATGAATTCCAAGCCTGAACCCTGAAGCTGCTCTTCACAGGCTCAGCAGCAACTAAAACTAGAACTAGAAGCATCCACGGAATGAAAATGTCCACCGGGGCAGAGGGGTGATGCATTCGTTGGATGTGGGGCTGGGAATCGGCGAGCGTTCTTTCCAGTGCTATAAATGAGGAACGATGTCTTCACTTAGTAAAGTTCCTCCTCTTAGTTCCTACAGGGAGAAGAAAGATCTTCCGGGTGGTTTTCCAAGAACAGAAAGAGGGGGAAGAGAAAGCTAGTTAATGTCAGTGGCACGAAGTCTACAGAACTCGTCAATCCTGCCCTCCACAGCACACCATGGCTGTGCAAGGCAGAGGCATTTGGCACTAGAGTTGTTGGATGATTGACATCCCCTTTTCTGTCTGATTCCGAAGGATCACGAGGTAAAGTAGGCGCCTCTGCAGGTATCAGAATGGCACATGCCCTCGAGCCATCCTTCCAGGTGTTCTGCAGATAAAGGGAGCCACAAAGTCCATTTTGGCGGCCTTGTGTGACAGACTGAAGACGTCATTGATTTCTTTTGTCTGTGCACTAAGCATTCTAGAGCCTCAAACTCAGAAGACTAGCCAGAACCATATGACCCCCTCGCACAGTGCAGAGGTAATCAGAGTTCTGAGTGCTGAAATATCTCCAGATGCCAGGACCGCTGGACTGAACCGATCTGTAGGCTGGGTGCCGTGTTCAGTGGAGTCTCACGGACGTGAGTACAGACCCAACACCACTCACTCCTGGTGCCACCGAGGGCAGCATGGCTCGGAGTCACCCACAGAAACACTGGCCCTGAAATGGCCACATCTTGTTGGGTGAGAGGGGCCCTACTCTGTGAGTAAGTCAGGGGCTCAGAGACTTACATTCACTTGTTCCGACTTCTACCTAGCTCACTAATGAAATGGAACATGGTCCTTGAGCCAACGTTTCCATCTGAAACGAGTAAACGGATCTTCCAAAAAGCCTAACACCCATAGCAGAACTGGGTATGTCTTAGTGGGTATCGATTGGAAGGGGAACTTTATTTTAAAAGCAAGGGAACTTCATAGACTGTAGGAAATAATTACCACTGTGGAAATACTTGTGTCCAGTGAGGGGGCTTAAGATACTGACAATCCCAAAGTCTGGTATCCAATTAATTCTCTAGCAAGCACTTTCTCACATAGAGAGGTATGCATATTGTATTAAATACATTGCTCTCTCTATAAAATATCTCTATGCTTATATATAAAAATGTTCATTTTTACATATAAAGTACTGGTACATATCTCATATATATCACAACATGGGAATATATATGTAGCATATGTGTTTCCTTCAGGATACGAATTCAAGCTCAGTAGCAGAGACCAGGTCTGATTTATCAAAGGCAAGCATGACAATGACCCCCAACTGACGAGGCATCTACAGCTAGAGTGGTAATTACCTCAGCCTACTCAGTGTCCCCTAAAGGTCCCGAGACAAGGCCTTCAAGAGAAACACTGTGGTCAAGTTCTTATTTTCAAGTAGAAAAATAAGACAGCGCCAGAAGCTGGCAAGAGGCTGGGGGATGGAAAGATGAACGGAGGTGTGGGGACGGGGAACGGGGGGTCCCTGCTCTGGGGGGGGGTCTCTACCTCCAGGCTCCTCTGCAGACCATGTTGGATGAGGGAGTTGGGGCATGATGTCACTGCTACATGCAACATAAATACCAAAAGAAAAAAAGAAACTGAAACTGTACAGAAAATAAAAGAAGTATCTCTTCTAGAGAAAGACAGGGGGAACTGGACTCCGGGCTACTGGGAACCCGTTTTACTCACAATATATCACTACCAGTGTGCAGTTAAAATAGAGTAGGGGCCGTATTCCAAGGCAGCAAAGAGAAAAAAAAATAAATCAAAAATATGTCAATGATTAGAAGTTCAAGAAAATTCCTTCAAACACATCAATTCAGACATGACTTGTCCCCTGGGAGTCCACCCTTTGGCAAACTTTTACAGGCTGGGGGAAAAAATGTAAATCATTAGACCAGGTTTGTTATACAGAAGAAGAAAATGGGTAAATAGTAGATTCTGAGAACTTGCTCCTTGGCCAGACAGCTGAATTTGACTCTCTTCCTTGATGGAATGCTATGAAGAAATGGAAAGAAATGCAAAAGTTAAACTATACTACCACAGAATTTCCAGAAATGGAATGTCCACACTCGGTATTTCTCCAGATAGTATGGCATGAAATGTTCAAGGCAAATGGGGAGGTGGGGGTGGGGTTGGAAGGGGGAAGAGCTAGGTTGGGAGGGGAGGGTTAGGAAGCTGTGGATAAAGACCAATGACTGTCACCAGCTCTGACCTCATGGAGGTGGATCATTCTAGGGTGAATTATTAACACCTGGCCTAAGAGGTTTGGACCAACGACTGTGTGGGTCAGCTGCCCTCTCCAACCTAGGGCACTGGGCAGTGTGCAATCAAAGGCACAGGAACTTCCCCCTCTCCCCCACCAATGCATCATTCACAGTTCTAGCTCCTTCTAATGAAAGTTTCTTTGCAACAAAAAGCTATCTTCCCTAATTTCCTGTCTTGCCTGGTATGCATGGGGAGGTTCATGTTTAATCATTCACTTTATTCTGACCACCCCTTACACATACACATCTACATCCTGCCCTCTGGAACACAGGCTGTTATAGCCTTTTAATTAGGAAGAACAATATTTGGACAATTTTGATTGTTATCAAACATTAACCTCACAGCCAGAGGCCTCTATGAGATGAAGGGTCCAAGAGGGAAGGGGGTACAGAGAGCCAAGGGCAAGACCCCCGTCATGCCGGCTCCGCTTTGGGAGGCAGTCCTTCCGTGACAATCCATGCCATGCATGGGGAGAGAGCACACACGTCACCAGCTGAACCAGCTCTAAGGGGAATGAAGAGAATATGATTATTTCAAACAATTGTGTGCCTCTCCCTCCAGGACGAAGTTAAAGTCAACTGCTGATGGCTTGCCTGGAACCAGGGTGCCAAAATATTCTAGAGGCTAAATCCTCATTTCTAGGGACCTAAAAGCTTTCTGCTGAGTTCCATTGTAGTGCCTAGTGGGGAACACCCAGTATCAGAGACATTTTCTCTCCATCATTCCACCTCTACCCTTGCCTTTCTAGATTGTTCTCTGCCCCGTCACCATGGAGATCATCTAATATAGGACTTGATGATGTTGTGTCCTAGCTCAAATCTCCCAGTGGCTATATCAATTATAGGACTAAAACCCAAGGTTTCTCATCATAGCCTCTGACTTCCTCTATGACCTCATCTCATTCCACTCCTTCCCCATTTCCACCAGCCCCCCTTCCTTCCTTCCCTCTTTCCTTCCTTCCTTCCTTCCAACACTTCAAACTTTTTCCTGCCTCTTGACTTTGGCCCTTGCTACCAACCTGGACAAAGTCTCAGCTTCAATGTCACCTTCTAAGGGAGGCCTTCTAGACCTTTCTGGCTAAAGCAGCATCCTGACAATTTCCCTATACCCTCAGTCTCCTCTATCTTCATGGCATTTGACTCTATATGCATTTAATGGTTTGTATGATCATTGTTTGTCTCCATTCACTAAAGTGAAGACTTCAGAAGAACACTGATGTTATCTGGCTCACCCCTCCATCCCTGGCACCAAGAATCCACCTGGCACAAAGAAAGCACTCAGAAATATGTGGATGGCTAGTCAATAAGTGAATGTCAGTGGTACTCCATGGGACCAGGTTCTGTGGCACATGTCTGGTCATGAATAATTGGCCCCAACACTCTCCTGCATTTCCCAACTCCCTCCACTACGAGAGTTTCCTTACAAACGAGTTGACCCTTCTGACCCTTACAACTCTCGTTGACTTTCATCTTGGGATACTGTGTTCCTCTGATGGAAATGATCTGGGGGATGCCTGGTTATCTGAGCTGTGTTTCTGTGTGCACGGCCAACCAAGCAGGGCTGGGATGGACGTCCTGGTGAGGAGAACCTTTTGCGTCAATGAGTTTAGGGTATTGGAAGTAGAGTGGATTTGTTCTGGGCATTACACACACTTAGATGCTCCCCTTAGGTTGTCAGAATCAGAGAATTCTTAGACCTCAAGAACTTAGTGTCTCTGACTGAGACCTTAATAAATACTCATCTTAGTAAGGTGTCAGAGCTGGGTGGGAACGGGGCCATGCGTGTAGAGTCAGTGGAGAAAGCAAAACAATGGGCCTAAGCTGCCCCAAACTTGGGAACCGCCTCGGAGGATTTCTACAGAAACTCTTCTGGACCAAGAGCGCTCCCGTGGGTATTTGCCTAAGAGATCAAGTGTCTTTGTGCTGCACCAGAGCGATATTTATATCTTACTGGTTTTTTATTACTATGACCCCTTTAGGAATGCAGTGAAAAAAGCCCTAACTTTGGTTGGCATATCCCAGGAATAGTGCTCTTCTATCCGGTTTCTGCTTGTGAAAAAGTATTTTATGGGGCGATCTTTCATAACTGTGATTCTACTCTTCAGACCCAAGGTCATTGCCTTGCCCTTCTCTCTTGCAAAAATCATCAGAACACTGAGTGCACAGCATGGAAAGGCCTTTGGGTGAGACCGAACCCCTGTGTGTTGGGTCTGTGTGACTCTTAGCAATCTCATCCTCCCACTAAACTTGGAGACTTAGTTTCCTCTTTTTGTAAAATGGAATTAATGACATCCCCTGACAATTACCCAGAGTTAGGGTGAGGATCAAAGAAAATAATGATCATAAATAAGGCGCTCTGAAAACACTAAATCACCATAGCAAGGCATCATTATTATTATTGTTGTTTTCTTTAGGGTCATGAACAACTTCTATTAGGCAATACAACATAATGACCTCAAGAGGCATGGCTTTCTCGAGGCATGCCCACTTTAAGTCCTGGTTTCTTGGGAGCTCATGATCCAACGTTCCTGACTTACCATATCTTTCTCAAGAGGTTCCACTGACAAGCTGCTTTGGAAGAGATTTGAGATGGAATATGCCAGAAGCTACTGAGCCCAATCTAGTCTACCCCAAGGAGCAATGGTGTTTGAGTTTGGTTACTGGAGAAATGGCAAATAAAGCTGATTGGTGATGCCCAAGTTCTCTTCCTGGGCCAGTCTGAAGAAACTACAAGGGAAAATTCTGGATCTTGGTATCAAACCTTACAGCAGTCCCAAATGGAAAAAGAGTCAGCACCCATTTGGGACAGCGTCCTCAGACTCAGTTTCCCTTTCAGCCCCAGAGCAGCCATCCTCACACTGGGTGGTCCCACATCCACTGGAAATCACTATGTAAAAATACTTCCTCCTCCATGGTCTTAGCTGCCTTCTTTTTCCTAGACCGCATTGACTGCATTCAAGTGTACACAACCACCTGGGCCTCCCTCCAGGGTTCAGAGGTGGGGATTAGGCACCAGGTTCACTCAAAGGTGTGGATGCTGGTGATTTTCCATCCTCTGCTCTAATAAAGCAAGGACAAGCATTTTTTCATGTCTCTTTAAACTGCTGGGTGAAACATAAACATATTCAAGAAACCTCTTGATGTTTAGTGTTTCTTTAATAGGAAAAGGAGAAGGGAAACAAATTTGGGGAAAGGGAAAGGGGGGAGGGGGAAAGAAACACTACTTACGCCGTTTGCAGCCGCATTTTTTTATTCTTTTGGGATCTGTGATGTCATCGTGACAGGCCTTGCAGTAAAAAAATGCCCTGGAGAAAGAGAATGGAAAAACTGACACATTTCATAATCTGCTCGAATGAAACGAGCACCACATTTCCTCCACCGTGGTGCCAAATTAATGAAACACGCCGGCACTAATTTCCTTTCATCTTTGGAAAGGTTTAGACGTTTACAGACGGAAATGTTTGTTGCAAGACTTTTTATTTCAAACACAGGATTCTGCAATTTGAGTTAGTGCTTCTTTTAATAAACTTTCCTTTGAAAAGGAACTGGGGGAATGGCTGCTGATGGGACACCCTGGGTCTGCTCGTCTTTCATTGTTGAGCACAGCATCCAGTGCTGCTCATGAGAACATGTGGGCAACCAGTCCCAGGCCCTTGGTGGGGAAGTTGAATCCATCTCCGAAACCCTCGCTGTCTGGTCAGGTATTTATGGAAGGGACTGTAAGGAGAGAGTTCTGTCATCAAATAAAAACTAAAGCCTTATCACTCAGAAAATACATTTCTTTCCAAAATGAGAGAGGTTAAAGACACAGGTGGACAGGCAAAGACAAAAGCTGTGAGTCAAAGGCGTCCTCTGTCAAATTTCTTCTGGCAGTTCACAGCCCACGTTTGCTCCCATACTGGAAGAACCAACTCCCATACTCTCTGGCCCTGAGAACATGTAATAAATGGAGGTTTTCTTCTCAAGGTAAAGCACAGCTCAGCTGAGCATTGCAATGGGGTGGGCAGAGGGCACTCTAGGGTTGGGTATCTAATGAAAGCAACCAATAAGAAAATCCCCTTGACTCACTTAAGTGTCAAAGTGTGATTACCAATCACGTTGGCTGTGTCAAAGATACTCTGGATGAGACAAAAAAAGATCATTCAAGCACAGAATGCAAAGGACCTAGAAGAACAGCACTGAAAGCCTAGATCCTTTCAGGACAGGGGATTACTAGGATAAGATTTCACTGGAACAACCTCACAAGCTCTGGATATGGGGACCACCAAAGTCCTTGGCTTCACTATTCCCAGTGTGAAATTGAATGCCAGGTATAAACATGGTCTTCCCTTGACCAAGACTATGAAAAAACAAATACAATTCTTGACCATTCTATTCTAAGTTTCCTTTTTATGTTTTCACAAAACTTGCACATGATTGGCAGCAGGTGCAAACCAATATTAAGACTTTGGTATCTGGAAGAGACCTTGGAGGTCCCCAGGACTCCATGTCCCCATCTGTAAGTTGAGGAGGTTGTCACAACCTGCCCAAAGTCATCCTGTGCTGGGCTCAGCTGGCTGCAGGACTTCTAAATCCAAGCCCAAAGCTCTTCATGCATTAGCAGCTCATTCACTGTTTCTTTAAATGCCAGTGTTCAACCATGTTGAGAAAGAAGAAAGAAAGAAAGAACAAAAGAAAGAAAGAAAGAGAGAAGCAAGGAAGGAAGGAAGGAAGGAAGGAAAGAAAGAAAGAGAGAGAGGAGGGAGGGAGGAGGGAAGGCAGGAAGGAAAAAGGTAGCTAATTATTTGCCCTGAGTGGCCATGTGGCTAAGAAAGGGGAAGGATAAGAATGGAGGAAGCCATTTTGTTTCCGCCATTTTCTCTCCCACCTGATGTTCCTCCATATAATAATAACGACAAGAGTAACAGGAAACATTTATAGAACACAGACTGTAGGTCAGGTGCTATTCTAAGCACTTTATAAGGATTAATGAATTTGATCTTCAAACACTTTGAAGGAGTCGTGATTATTATCTCTGTCTTACAGACAAGGAAACTGAAGCACAGAGAGATTGCATGACTTGCCCAAGGTCATGCACAGCCAGGATTCAAGTCCAGACAGCCTAGTCCCAGAGTACAACGTCTTAAAGACGTTTCTAATAGATGATGAAACATTGATAAGTCTGATTAGACTGTTGAGAAGATAACGTAGATTTTTACTTCATGAATTAAAGCTAGATTCTGAAAATAAAGGTAAAGTTAAAGAGTGAGATGGGGCACGGGAGTGGGGTTAGGGAGGGTCTCTGGTCCACAGTCCTGGAGACACATCCCCTACCTGGAGGGAGCACGGTACCTAAGCTCCAGTTGAGTTTTGCCAGGTGGTACTTCTTTGCAAGCACCATGCTCTTCCCCACTCACTTCTATTTCTCTCATACTCAGCTGGCAAAGTCCTCCCCTTACTGCATACCTCAACCTGAGCAGCCAAGCGGTCAGGAAAGGAAACACAACTGTGCTGACTGATCTTACTTAAAATCCATGGCCATGGATTCCAGAGGACTTTTCACACACCTCAGGCCTCCTGCATATCCCCTTCTTCCACCTCAACCCTCTCTGCTCTCCTCCCCACTTCCTCTCCTGCTTAACTCCACCCCATCCCCAAGTGGCCCTCAGTTGATGACCTTGACACACACATCATCGAGAAGACCAAATCTCCATACCCCGGAAAGCCAGTGTTTAGGGTCTCTTTGTTCTCTGGTGTCCTCTTCTGTTCAGCCAATGGGAAGAGCCAGCAGGAGACTGGAGGATGGGAAGGGAGAGTTCCTCCCTGCTGAATCACGAGTTGGTCGTAGACCCATCTCCACACTAGAGAGGGCTCAGCTCCTGCCAAACAGCTTTTTCTACACTACAGCTTCTCTCTCCAGGCTCTGATAGCTCTTTCCCCCTGACTCGTAGATTCAGGGCTGAGAATGGTTCCCCTCTGTTGCTATCTCTGGGGTGCTCTGCCATTCCTTGTTTGTTCTCCCTAACTCTCCTCCCACAACTTTATATGGTCCCTTCATAAAACTCCTCTTTTCTTATTTAGGTGTGTCATTTGCTTCTTGCTAGGACCCTCCCTGCTACAGCACCCAAACTGACACCTCCAGCCTTCATCTTTCCCCCCAAACTCCAGAATCTTAGATCTAACTGCCTTGATGATATCTCTATGTTTATGTTTGGTTACATATCGCCTACTTAACATAGCCAAATAGAATTCTTAATTCCCTATACCCCAAACTTGCTCCTTTTCTAGCTTTCCCCTTCTTGGTAAGGTGAGGAGCCAACATCCACCCAACTGCAGAAGCTACAAATCTAGGCTCCATTCTTGATTCCTCTTTTTCCGCCTTCCTTCTTATATGCAGTCTACCAGGGGCCCCACAGACTCTCTAGTAAAATATATTATGACTCGGTCTCCCTTCTCTTCACCTTCACTCACTCGTCTAGCCCACGTTATTCCCCCTCAGTTACACAATGTAGTCTCCTTGTCTCTGGGCCCCCTCCCTTGTTGCACTACATCCCATTCTTTAGAATAAAAGGGAAAGACCTTTCAATAATGTAAATCAGCCTACATCACTCCCAGCTTAAAACCATCAATGACTCCATTTTATAACAACCCAACCCCTGCATCAAGTCCTATGGGAGCGAGCCCTGCCTTTCTCTCTTACCTCATCTCCCCACACTACTCCCTCAGACACACTTTCCATCCCTTGGCTTCCTGTACACAACACTGTTTCCACCTTGTCCCCTCTTCCCTTCTCATCTTTGTGTGATGGACTCTTTCCCATCACCCCCATTTCTGCTCAAATGTGGCTCCTTTTAGAGCAGCCTTCACTTAAACACAATCTAAATCAGTGACCCAGCTGCATTAATTCTTTGATTAATGTACCACAAATAAACAAAACTGTAATTCTCTCCTCCCTAGAACATGAGCTTCTGGGAGCAAGGGCTTTGTTTCACCACTGCTCCCCTGGCATCTGGTACAGAGTGTTCTAGAAAATGAGTGACCTGCAGACATTTGATGGATGAACGAGTATGAGAATACTGCCCAGTAACGCTAGATCTGCAAGTTTTTCAGGAGAAACCAGGAACAGGGATTTTTAAATAAAAGATGAGGAGGTCTTCCTCTTGGCAACTCATTTATTTGTTAAAATCGACAAACAAACGAATTCTGTCTGCAAGCCAAACTAGGTCAATGGGGCACCATTTTGTGATTCCTACATCATAGACTATGGGCCAAGTTCATTTAAAAAGGAGAATATTTAGGGCAAGGAATAGGGGACAAATGACTGAATGTTCACCCCAAAGTGAATTTTCTAAGACTGGAATGGATGGTTTCACTCCTCTTTTCCTATAACAGTGCATCTGAAAGTTTCTGTGAGCTAAAATCCATTAACTTCTTGGGTTGCTTTTTTTGTAGGAGAGGGTACAAACTCAATCCTGGATCATCATAATCAACTTTTCCATTTTTACAAAACTTGTTTAGTTTCATTCAAATCTCCAAGGCCCTTTCTGTGGTTTTCTGCAGTCTTCATCTATTTGAAATCCCCTAACTGACAGCATTTGCTCTGACACATCACACACTATGGAAAATTACAGGCTGGTGTTGTAGCTGATTGTGTCAGCATGTATTTGTGAATACCATAAAGCACTGAAATGAGACATATTGCACTCCCTAATACAGGAGGTAATTTGTTTTTTGGACTGCCTGGTATTTGTGACATTCATTAGCGAGAGATGCAATAGGAAATAGAATTACACAAATGGGAGTTTCGTGTTATATTTGCTATCTGGGAGGTACACGTGATCTACAGCACCGCTGTGCTCCCCAGCACACCCCACCCCCCACCCCATACAGGCTGTTGAGATGCTGCCTGTGTGTCTCACAGTCTAGAGGTGAGCACAACCTTCTATTCCAGGGGACCCGGTCGGGGTTGTAGGGGGGTCCTCAGTCCCATTCATGCCCACTTTCTGCTCAGGTGGACCCAGTTCTCTAGGTACTCCTGAAGAACAGTCAAGATCCATGAACTGGATAAGAAGGTTTTCCTGTTTCCATCTGAATAATGGCAATTCTTTCCCAATTTGTAGAAGTAAGTTTAAGCCATTAAGTCAGTTTAAAGAATTTTTCTTTGTTGTTGTTGTTATTGTTTTTGTTTGTTTGTTTGCTTCTCCACTGCATTTTTTTCCCCCTCTAAAAGCTTTTATAACTAGTATGGTTAATTGCAGGAGTGGGTGAACAGGAAAAAAGTAATAATTATCAGCTGTCGAATATCCTGTTTCTGTGCTCAGCACGTCAGGCTCACCTCTTGGCACATCATTAAGAAGGTAAGCTCTGGCACTGGACTTCCTGGTTTTAGATCTTGGCTTTACTTCTCATGAGTGGTGGGGCTTGGGGAAAGTTAGCTCACCAATCTGTACTGTGGTCTCCTCATGAGGAAAATGAAAATAGTAATGCTACCTATCTCACAAGGTTGTTGAGAGGATGACGTGAGTTCATGGTAGCTGGTACTTAGAGCAGGGCGGGCACACATTAAACTCTGCATATGAATCTGCTAGTATTATTAAATTTGGTAGAAAGTGTGGGTTTGGGGAAAAGGAAAGACCATTTCCTATCTGGGCTGTTCCACTTACTTATGTGCTGTATAACCTTTGGAAAAATCATTTATCCCAACCTTACAGATGAGGAAACCAAAGCCCGAAGGGTTGTAGAAGACTCATCTTATGAGGTTATTCTGAGGACTAGCAACAACAAATGTAGAACAGTTAGCACAGGCCTGGCTTTGAGTGAGAACTCATTACATGAAAACAATAGACTTCCATAAATAATTATAGGCCTTTCACAATTAATCATTTATTTGAAATATTTTTCATAACATAATTGTTAAAGTGAATGACTGACTATCAGAGCCACATTTTCTGCTAATAAGTTTTTCAGAGTTCATAGGATAGACTCAAATATAATAATATTCCATGGTGTTCTCCAAAGAGCCCTGTGATTGTTAGGCTACTTAAACAGGTTTAAGGACACTAATAAATGTGTCATAAAACACTGAGGTCAAGGATATCCTGAGCTGTACCTACAGAGGCTCACGAATTGAACCTGACAACTTCAACTTCTTGCCTAGAAGGCCACAAATAGAAATAGAGCTAATTGAATATTTCATGTGAAATTAACCCAAACCTTTGGAGACTGCATTTGGCACTTAGATTAGAAAGCTGATAATACACGAGTAAATCTGCCTAGACAAGGGACTAGACAAGGGACCAGTTGTCCTGTGTTATATTGTTGTGGGTCATCAAGAATCAGGATGACTCTGAACACTTGCTTCAGTTCTCTGGGACTCAATTTCCTCCCTTAGAAAATTTTATGTATTACTCTAATTCAAAGATGTGGAATCAACTACGTGAAGAGGAGTCCATGGAAACATCTGAAAGCATAATCTCTTTTTCCTAAGGCTGGGCACCACTGATACCCACGGACACATTAAGAAGTTTTGGGTGTAGGGTCCTATACGTATTGAAAGCATGCCCATCACGGTGGATCAAGAGGTCTATGGCTGGGCCAGAAAAGAAGGCAGATAAATAAGAACTCTTACCGTTTAACTTCTTTGGCATCACTTGCGATGAAAAATCCTAAAGTGCCTTCTTGGATCTTAAGATGGTTTCCAGGGTTAATTAATATACTGCTCAGTGAACAAAAACAAACAAAGAAGACACATTTGTGAGGTCATGTTCTGAACAAAACCTTGAAGACCACATTGTACTATTAATTGTATAGGGGGCCCACTAGTCTATTGCTTTTCCCAAAGATGTTGTCTAGAGCTTGATGTCCACAGTCCCGGACATTTCAGTGGATGATGCCATCATAAAGCTCTACTGGTCAATTCCCAGGTTGGCATACTCCCAGTTGCAGCAATCAAAGCACATCTAGGTTTCAGGGCTGGGGTGTATAATGCGGTTGCCATCGTGGGCTTCTGATCTGCTACGCAGCCCTTTAGAAACTTCTATTGATGGTCAACATTGCATGTTATTGGTCTAATAAAACTATTGCTGTAACAATTTTCCATTAGATGACAGAGCATTAATGGGACCCCTATATGCATCCAGCAACATACACGTACACATGTATTACTGCAGGGAATGGTACACGACACCTGTAACCAATGCAGAAGCAAATATCACATCTGCACAATGTTGGTAAAGACATGTACGTGGGATCTGAGGGCAAACAGTAAAAAAAGAAAAATGCCAGCAGTTGGAAATGATTCCAGTCTGCTTTTACCAAAATGCATGGGAGTGTTTGAAGAAAGTGTGTGTCTGGTATATCCCGATTGGGGCAAACTGTAATTAAAAAGCAAATGCAAATCATTCCTTAAAAAAACTTCCCTTTGCAGGGAAGTGCAGACCTAAATATAGACAGTCCTATTTCAAAGTTTTATAAATAGATTAGCTGACCAAGTTGTGCTTGGACTGAAAAAAAAAAAAAGAGAGAGAGAGAGAGAGAGAGAGATACGTCTCCTCATCTAATAAATGGGTGAAACAAGTTTAATTTTCTGCAGATCAAGAACAGAATGCAGGAATGTATTATAAAGAGACTGAGAGGCTTTGGGCTTAATGGACAGGGAATTTAGGTACTCTGAATGTAGCAACAGATACAACAGAGGTATCTCTGATCTGAAAAGCCGGCTTTGAGGTTGTAGATGTTCAGAATCAGGCTAAAGGAAGTCCGCAACTGTCTAAGACAATCAAAATGGAGGACAATAATTAACATGTAATTTTTCACTGCTGGCAAAACTGTTCCAGGAAAGTGCTGCAGCCAACAGAGTGATGCATCTGTAGTAATAGAGGAAGGACCCAGGTGAACTTTTGTTCTGCCGGGAGGACTCAAGAGTGGATCATTATGGCAAAATAATTGTTTGTGGTCGCAAGAACATCCACTATTACCCATAACGAGACCTGACAGAAGGAAACCGATCTTGTGTCATCACTGTTATTAACACTAAATAATAGCCAGGGACCACGATGATTGGTCTGTTCTGCCATGGAACCACAGGCTACAGTGAAATTCTTCACAAATCAGGAAGCAGCAGACCACACTAATAGCAACAGCTTGCAACGGGCAGCGGCACTGGACAGGCGCCTCCTAATTACCCCCCTGCCAATTCTTTACATCGGTTTAACAGCCCTCTGACTTCTCATGATCATGAGGGGAAAAAGGTCAAGCTTATATAGCTTAGATGGACTCCTTTTTCAAAGCCAATTAAATGTGATGTCGTAGAGGAGCAGAATTCTGGATTTTGCACACTTTCTTACCCTCTTTGCTGTAAGGCAGTATGTGGACGCCCTGGCTCTGTGATCAGAAATTGCACCCAAATTCCAGTATCTCCACTTAGTAGCTGTCTGGCTTTGGGAAAATAACTAAATCTCCCTCAAACTCAATATCCTCACCTACAACGAGGATGAAAATCATAGCTTTTCTTCAGAGGACTGAAGATACAAGATACTGCACAGAAGGCTCAATGCATATTGGCTATTGTTATTATTTATTATTACTGCAAAAAAAAGGTAAAGCATATTTTGTTTTCAATGGAATTATCATGTTTTCTTTAGCGGGCCCCACAGAATGGAACACAGGGCTCCTTATCAAAATATCATGTCTGTAACGAAATGAATTTACAGGGTGAAGAACTGTACATTCCAGAATAGTGTACAAGAGCATACATGAAAAATTCTGGGTACGTATGGTGTATAAAGAAGCTAATTCCTTAGAGCTGGAAAAAGCTCCATTTTGGTATGTATTTATACCAGAGCGTAAAACAAGTTGTGAGTAAAAAAGAAAATCCTATCTTGATTTCAAGGATGCAATTCAAAAGAAGAAATTTGACACTCATCAATGTCTTGGTGACATATATGTGCAAAACAAGCTTTGCACGGGAACCTTTTCCATATTATGTGCTTCATTAATTGCACTCCAGTGTATCATGGGAGGAAGCCAGTGAGAGTAAGCTTCCTATCAGTAAGAAGTTTCTTTTCATGTCCTCTGTTCTTTATCAACAGTGAACAACAATCGGCTTCCAGTGAGAATGTGGGATTGTCATTCCAGGGACAGCAGGTTGAGATTATTTATTACAGCTGGAAAGCCTGCTGTAGTCAAGAGAGTGTGGTCGCAGGGAGAGATCTGGGGCACTGATGGGAGGCAGGTTTGTATTCAAACGTGTTGCCCTGCCAGGGCTGGTTAAGCGAGCAGGTTACTTGTGTCAGGCCTAGAAGTTCAGACTCTGGCCCAGCCTCACTCTTCTACTTTGTGAAATGGAGTGAATAATCTCAATTACAGTGTCACTAAGAGAATTAAAGTACATTCTGTGTGCTCAGTGCCTGTCACGTAGTAGATCCTTAAGGCACGGTCACTATTAAAAGTAAGCATGGTTATTAAAATAACTGAATGAGAAGCAAACAATCTCCTGCACGGTCTCAGCTCTCCATTTTGCCCTTGATGCCAATCAATTACCGGGAGGCCCCCTATTGACATTTGAAAGGTCTTCTTACTGACTGCAGTATCTAAAACATGATATCCCTCGATGACATCTGGAGATGGGCTAATTTGGACTGGCTTTTGCCTGCAGAGTGGAGTGTCTCTCTGTTCCCCAAACCTCATGCACCGCCAAGGACATCACTGCCCGTGTGATTCCAGGGTGCCACATCATGTGTGAGGCTGTAGGCTCACATTAGCAGGTATCCAGATCAGGCTTCTGGGTAGGAATTGAAAGAATGAGCCCAGACCTTGTGAATAATGCAGGAAAGAAATCCAGATACATAACAATGTTCACTGTGCTGGATTCCACTGATATATTTAAGGGTTTGGCTAGAGAAACATGTGCCCCTGATTCCAGGGCCCACTGCAGAAAATACTCCCTATTGGAAGGGTACAAGTTTTCAGACTCTTTGAAGAAATGTGTTACTCTAACACTGTAGACATTAATTCTTCTATCTACATTCCAAATCTAGAAAATTTAGATAAAATGTTAATCTTCCTCTTTTTGAAAATATAAAAAAGATAAGGATCCTAGACAGAAGTAATTTTTTTCCCACCAAAGTGCCTATGGCCCTCGGAATAGGTTATTGACCTCCTACTGGGAATATGTAAATCTTTCCAAAGGTCTTTGATCTCTTAAAAGCATATCCAACATTAAGTTTGCTTTGTTCTTATGACTGAAAGAAGTCTCCCTCCCTGTGCATCACGTTAAATCAGTCCTTGGCTCCAATTTTGTCTCATTCACTTGCTTATCAGAGATAAACTTCAAAATATGTCATGTAAAGAATCAAGAAAATCTTTAAGAAAAAGTCCATATATCAATGAGCAGAATTCCAATAGGGACCTCTTCGTGGCAGAGATGGACTCTCCCTCATTTCAAGGAACACATAAATTATCCTCTTTCGTCTATGGCCTTGCTAATTTCAACAGAAAACATTCAGTGGCAGCTGGAGGCAAAGGGCTTCTCTAGCTCCTTCCGCCAGGAGCCTTGCCCTCTCTTTCTCTTTGGCTCTCAGACTACTTTTGTATCGAGATTCATTCTTTGGCTCCTCGTCCACTATAAGGACACAAGAACATACTTTCTGTGGGGAACCCGTAGTTGAAAAAGAAGAGTGAAAAGCAAGATCACATTTTATTTATTTTTGTAAGTAAGTTTCTTGCAGCTGCCAGCTTAGAGTCCAGTATGCAGTAGGCACTCTTCAACTACGTGTGGAATGTATAAAAAACATAAATCATTGGTCTCTGCTCCAAAAGTGTTCCTTTCCCTCTCCAGTAAGGAGAAAGGTAGTCACACATGTTCTTTCAAAGTGGCAATTCCTCTCAGTCACCCCTACTAAAGGAGTGACCACACCTTTCCAGGGGGGTGGCAACTGAGCTAACAATCTCCCAGATGCACTAAGTACAAAAATTTAAACATACAGATGCGTAAACAGTCACTTAGGGAGGAGGAGCAATTGATTTCAACATTGAAAGCCCCCTTCAGAGTTGAAATAGAAAACACCAGAACATAGTACTGGCTAGCAGGGCTCAAGTCCACAGAAAAATGTCCCCATCAGGTTCCTGAGGGAGGGGAGCTCGAGCCCTCAAGCTACAGTGCATTTTATTGTGTATGTCTTGCTGAACTTTAGTCAGGTTGGAGACTTGGGGCTTGACGGGGCAAAATGATTTATTCCTCTTCTCCACCACTTACGCATAACAACTAGGAAACATCTACTTATTCCTTCTTCAATCATCATAAACTTTGTTTGCTGTTTTCGGAGACAACCAATGATGAATAGTTCAACTGAACCCTATTTTTTAAAAGAAATCGTTTATCCATTATGGGTAACTATGACAGGTGTGTATTTCTCCCTGGCCACCCCTCCGCCCCCTGCCTCAATTTTTGGTAGGTGTAATGTACCATTCCCCGAACAATTACGGAACTATCAGTCACATGAGAATATCACCGTACTTGATAACATGATAATTATATCTGTGTCTAGCAAGCTGATGGGACTTCATTAACTAGAGCAAGGGAATAAGAACCATCTGAGACTTCAGTTCATGCTGTGCCCAGATGAACGACACCACTGGGGAGTGGCCTCTTTGACCACCCACGGTCATGTATGATTGCTATTGGGTGGGACTTGGAGCCAATTGTTCTCCTCTCAGGAACACAACCGACCTGCGGTTTATGGGCTGTGTGAGGGCACAGCCTACAGAAACCACGAAGCTCAAATCGTATTGCCTTTCCGGAACTTTCCATTTTTTTTCTGGGCTTTCAAATATATGCTGCTGGAGTCCCACACAACTAGACACACACACTTTTACTTAGAGACTATATGTAGGAGACACAGTGTGTATTCCATGCTTCAATGTATTTGAGCCCAGTTTGCTCACACAGAGACACCATAATAAAGATTGCTCCCAGTCGGTCAGACTCAAACATCTGCCACCACAGCCCGCCAATGATATGGGCAAGGAACTGTTCAGCCTGAACCCACCACGATGAGTTTAGAAGTGGCATTTAAAAATATATTTGGCACATAGAAGCCATAGGGGATAGGGAAGAGACAGTTCATTTGGGAGGGAAAATGGCCGCTATTTGGTTCTGGGAGCAAGCCATGTCACTTTGTGGTACACTTTACAACAAGTCATGCTATGTCACAACATGCCTCCACCACAAGATAAAAGGACTCAAAGGCCAAAAGCCAACAGCAGAGGTGCAACCACTGTGGACCTTTGAAGATGCAAAGTGTTGCAGTAACTTCTCGCAGTTGGATCATAGCGTAATACCAAACTGACAGGAAGCCACCTCTATTGTCACGCATCTACTCCAAACATCAAAGAAGAAATCAGACTTTGGAAAGAGTTCCGGACAAATATCCCCACCACACATATGCACAAACACACCACAGCAATTACAAACACGAACACATGACAGTGATTCCAACCACAGAGAGAAACAACTCTTGAGAAGATGAACAAAAAGGCATCCCGATCGTATGTTTTCAACAATACTGTTTTAGAGAACACATTATTGAAAAACTACACTGGAAATAGCAACCGAAAAAGTTAAAAGAAAATGCTATTGATGAGGATTTGGTCATGCTTCGTGCAACAGAAAACAGCAGCAAAACAGGGTGACGTCACATGGTGAAAGCGGAGATACGTCACATTAAGAAATGTGCCCAAACACACTAGGGAAAAAAATAAAGCCATGAGTTTATCTCAATAAACAGTACTCATGCACTAGATCAAATGTGACAATCTGGCAATCTGGTAGCAGAGTTCTAAGTCTGTACCGAGGACTGCCCAAGGAAGAAAATATGGAAAATGTTATCATCAAAATAAGCGTAAGGACAAAACAAATGTTGAGTGTTAGCTGAGCTTGGTCTCTGTTTTGTGGATAAAAGGACACGATCCCTGCTCTATCAACAGGAAACTGGACATGGGGAGGAGGAAGTCACTGGGAATGTGGATGTGGTATGCAGACAGATGGCACCACAGAGGCTGGTGGACACTGAGACACATGAGGACAGGACAGAAACAGACACCAGGGGCTGGAGAGGAGCATTCTCCTTCTCAATGTTGATGGCACTGGTTCCCATCACTGGTGCCATGACTGAACACAGGGATTATACCTGTCGGGTTTTTAGGTCTCCTGCAAAGAAGTTAGTGCGTTATCCGAAAGAATCAACAAACTGAATGAGAAAAGCAATATGCTACTTTCAATTTTTATGTGCTCTCATTGGAGAGGGGTTAAATATATATATATATATATATATATATATATATGTATACAGATACATATATATATGTCTATCAGACAAGGGAATGAGATTATATGTATGTGTACGCATATATATAATCTCTATCTTCCTGAATTCTCAGCAAATGGTTAGTCCTGTGGTTAGCAGTGAAGATAGCAGGTGGGGGTTGGGAGAAAGGTTAACGAAGAGCGCATACCGCTTTCGGCTTCTGCAAAACGACAAGAAAAGAATTTAAAATCAAACAATTTGATAATAAATTGACTGACACCAGAAGGAAAGAAGGAACAAAACCTTTGTTTCGAATTACTTGAAGGATGCATGTGAAAACAAGGTTTTTTCAGCAGAGCATGGAAAAACAGCGTCATGGGGTAAAACAACAGAGGAGATCGTTCAACACAGGCCGGGGGCAGAGGGGTGGAGAGAAGAGGCTGGGTTCTCTGAATTCTAGCACCCAGCCACTTAGAAAGTGGGAGAGGGAAGGAAATGGGAAATTCTTCACTGAAGAAAAAAAAAATCAAAACTCTTATCTCAGGAAGGGTCAAAAGCTCAATTCTTTTTAGCATGGCTATTGTGTTCGAGAAGTTCGGTGTTTTCTCAGAGGCATGATCCACATTCCCTCCAACACACCTTTTTCCACAAGAACCAATGTGCTTCCACACTGAGACCAAGCGACATGAGGGGGGTTAAAGTTGGCAACGGCACACAGAAAGCCAAAAACAAAGCCAAAAAGTTCTTTTCGCTCTTTTCTGAAAGGAAAAAAAAAAAGCTAAAAATCTCTATCTATAAATATGGCTTTGTTGAAAACATCTCTGATTTGTGAGTTAATTGGAGGGTCCATCAAAGAAAAGACTTTGCCTTCAGGGAAAGCTCCTAGTTAATTTTCTTAGAATAGTGACAGCAGATTCACACTGAACCATTAACAGGCTTTTTCCTCTCCCTCCTTGTGACCAAAAAGGTGGCAGGTGGGAGACGGCTGGTCAAGGTTCAGGGGACACACTCCTGCCATGAAGTTATACCAAGAGGGTCAAGAGGTGCCTTCAACATTAAGCACCGCCTACACCGTGACACTTTTCTGAGAGATGCACAGAAGTGATAAGAGTGAAGACTGAGTTACACAGATTTTCGGATCATTTGCAAAAACCTAGGGACACCTGTTTTCCCCCTCCGCAGCACCGGTGGGAAAGCAGTAATCCCAGAAACCCCCACTTTACCTGTTGAACAGCCAAGAGCCAGGACTCTGGCTCCCAATTTCTTTACATAATATTCTTCACTTTGCCAACACAAAGAAGAAAACCGTATCTATACATCATTTTTAACTGCTATGGCCGTGTTTAACACATGGCCACCAAATCTACCACTTCTACTTGCTCTTGGTTGATTTGGAGTTTCCAAAGAGCTTAGCCTTTGATCAGATTGACTTGGTGGGCAATTGATCTGGTGGTAAAGGTAACAGGGAACATTGGATTGACTTGCTTACAATCCAGTGTTTTGGGGGTTTGTTTGGTTTTTGTTTGGTTTGGTTTGTCAGAAACACAGACTATATGTCTGGAAGTCTGGCTTTATTGAGTTATTCATCGCGATAATGAAAACTCCTTAGACGGCGAGAGGAGGCACCTTTGAGTCTTGCCTTGCACTCAACATATTAAGGCACACGTGGGCGGGGCTCTGTACTTTACACTTGGGCAGCCACAGGAAGACTTACAGGTAGGAACGACCCCGGAGGTCATCTTAGAGCACAAAAGCCCACGCACTTCTCAATGAGCTCTTTCTTCCAAACCCATTGATAAAAATGGGGAAGCAAAAACCTCATCTGTGTTTTGTCCGTAATGCATACAGTCCTGCATCAACACAGTCCCCTGTTAATGGGGTGCTTCCTTCTTCCACCGTGAGCTCATATATTGACTGGGCTGTTATCTATTTCAACCAGACCCAGTCCCTCATCAGTCTGATATGTACATAATTAAGGGCAAAATAAATAAATAAAGAGGGTTCCTGCCTGTGATCCCTGCTCTCCTGGCTAATTTACATGAAGCCAATATTCTGCCACCTGGATTTCGGCTGCACCGGGAAAAGCCCATATGGTACATAATAGGCTGCTTGTAATTTGGCTATCAAGAGAGCTGGTGCATCCCATCACGGCCCTGCCCCATCCCTGCTGTGAAGGGGGCCAGAATCCACCTGCTTCATGATCACAGCAGTAAACGGGGTTTGAGGACAGGCCCTGTCCCTGGTTTTGTGCAGAGAGGGTGAAAAGTATCACTTGGGCTGATCAGGTGGAGATCTGGATGCCTCATCGCTTTCCTCTGGAGAAACATTTTCCAAATGCCCAGTGGGCTTGAGATGCCAGGTGGGTCTGCCAGAGAGGTGACGGTATCTGGTTAGGCATGCCCTGAGATGTGTCAGAGATGGGTCACATCAAGGGCCCAAACACATCAATAACGCGTAGGAAAGAAGCGGGTGGACGGAGCACTCCAAGAGCACTCTCACCGGGTCCTGCATGTCAGCCGGCCGCTCGGCTGCAGCGAACTTACCGGCTCTCCCGGTTGGCCGACTTGTACTCAATGGCTATCATCAGGAGCTTAAGCTTCACAAAACACAGCCTGCAACGAGATGGAGAAACCTCCCCGTCAGTGCTTCTGAACAGCCAGAGTCACATAACAAACACGATTACGACCTCTCCATCGCCTGATGCACTCATTATCCCGGGGACCCTCATTCCACAGTCACTGTGCCAAAGGGAGGGGGTGGGAGCGACACCTCCCCGTCCTCCCCATTAAACCTGATTTCTCGCAAGTGATAAGGCGCTGAATGTTCAAAGTGCAAATTGCACTTGGGTCTGGATGTCTAGACACAGACCCCAAGCAGGGATTTGTGCCTGGGGATTTATGCTGGGCCAGATTCATTAGTTACTCGGTCGGGTAGTAAAATGTTAACTGCAGGGGGAGGGAGGTATTTGGAGCAGCTGGACCTGTTATTTGGATTCCATTTCGGTCTTTTGTACAAATGGCTCATATTGTTGTTCCGAGCAGACCCCTGTGTGCTCAGAATGATGGTAATAATCCTTAGCCTCCATGTAACTGCCCAGCACATGACTGTGGGCACCGGCACTCCTGGCCACATCCACATTGCCTCACCTCTTCTGCCCAGGGCTCTCATCCGGGGCTCTCGCCCTCAGCCCAGCCTGCTCTGAAGCTGGCTCATTCCTGCCTCCATGCCTTCACGAAGATGATCCCTACACTCCAAGTGCTTTCTCTTCTCCTGACCCATCGCCCAAGCCCCCATCAAATCCAGCCTTCTGTGCAACTCATCTGCAGACCCCCTCACCCTTGGCTTTCCATTCCCAGAACCCATCCAGCACCCTTGTCTGCCAAAACCTCCTTCAGCCCTTTCTCAGCCACATACTGGCCACGGCTGCTCCCTTGGCAGTCTGTGCCTGAAAGCCATCTCCTCAACCAGTGTGGCTTCCTTAAGAGTTTGGGGCTTATGCAGAATTTCCCATCGTGCTTCACAGGGAACCACAGACACAAAAAAGCTCAATAATCGCATGATTTCCCCTCATTGGGGTTCTAAGAAAATAACAAAAATAACAAAAGGGCCAGTAAATATTCATGCACAAAGATGTTCAAGGTAGTAACATTTATGCAAAGTAAAAAAAAAAAAAGGCAACCTAAATGTCCAATAATAAAGCAGTGGTCAAGTAAAGTATGGTACAATATAGTTTTAGCATTCAAAATGACTTTTTGAAGAATATTCAAAGTCTAAAATTAACAAATAATACTATACAGGTACAAACATGTAAATAATGTGATATGATTCAGTGAAAACGTATATTTATATACTCACAGAAATAAAAGCTCACAGACAAAAGGATTACATTATATATGACAAATTTCTATAATGAGCATATGTCTTAAGGACTTTTTGGATAATGAAACATTGGTTGACTGACAACCAACAACCAAATGACAAACATTGGTTGACTGACAGGCTGAGAAGTGAGTTGATTACTGAGTTGTAGTACTATAAGGGGGAGGTTGCATGGGGATCACAAGGCGGGGCCATTCCTGGTACTCTCATTTAATCCCCACAATATCCCCGAGAGGAGATGGCCCCAGTTTTTGTGACTTTGACAGCCATCTCTATATTACAGGTGATGAACCTGAGGCTCAGAAAGCCCATGTAACTTGTCCAAGGTCCCCAACTAGTATCCGGCAGGATATACATCTTTAACTCCAGGGAAACCTATTTTGTATTTGGAAAGATAGATAATAAGCAAATATACAACTGAATAAATGATGAATTTCCAGATGAGGAAAAGCACAATGCAGAAAACAAAACAACTTAAGAGAACAAACAGTAACTGGGAAGACCCATAAATATGGAAAACAAATGATGGTTGCCATAGGAGAGGGTTGTAAGGGAAAGAGCAACATAGGTGAAGGGGAGTGGGAGGTCCAGGCTTCTAGGTATGGTCTGAATGGGGCCGGGGATGAAAGGTACAGCATGGGGAATACACCCAATGTTATCGTCACAGCGATGTGTGATGATAGATGGAGGCTCCACCTGTGGTGAACGTAACAACAGAATTGTCCAATCATTTTCTTGCACACCTGAAGCTAAGGTAGCACTGTGTGTCAACTCCAATTAAACAACAACAACAACAACAACAAACCCAACCAAAGAAAACAGTGACTGGGAAGGGGTGTTCTCTGCAGGCGTCCAGAGGGACCATCCTGAGAACGTAAACTAGAGCACAGAGCGCAGGAGTTGAGGAGAAGAGGCAGGCAATTAAAGGATCTGGTGAAAAAATCTTTCCAGGGAGCGGAAGCAGCAAGTGCAAGGATCCTGAGGCAGGAAAGCAGTCAGGGTGTCTGAAGATCAGCAACAAGGACAAGTAGACTGCAGCCAAGTGAGGAAAGTCTTAAGGGATAGTGATTAGGGCAGGGAGCTAGGCAGGAGCAAGTTTGTGAAGACCACTGGCCACAGCAACAAGCTTGCCAGTCTGTGGTTTACTCTCAGTGAAATGGGAGGCCTTTAGCTGGTGGCAAATAGAAAAGCAATGAGGTTGGTGAAGGCCTCGTACTCTCCAGTGGAAATAAGACCAATTGCTCACCCCTACATATGAGGTCACAGTCTCCCGTATTGCTTTCAACAGACAGTCAGATTTCAAAGACCACTTCATCTAGGCGTATTTGGGCTCTCCTGGTGATTTGCAGGTTTGCTGATTCCTGCCAGCGGACTCTAATGACCTGGGCTTTGTGCTGATTATGCAGTTTGCTGAAACACCAACTCAAGTATCCAACTGCAGCTGGAAAAATGCTCTTCTTAATTTATGTTCCATAAAGCACTGCTAACACGCACCCTTTATGGGGCTGTTACTCCTGGAGCTTAAATTGTTTAAAATATCAGATGGCTTATGCAATATTTGTTGAACCAAATTACCAGATTAGGTAACCACTTTCTAATGTAAATAGCAACTAAATGCCAAAATCTCAAGGAGAAAGCCCATCTTAATTTAGCAGAGATCATGAATAGGCCAATACATTGATATCCCAAGAGTGACTGGCCACCCTGATTTGGGACTTTGAGGTTCAAGGGATCATGGATCTTAATTGCTTTTAACGACCTGATCCTGTTGGTAGAAGCAAAAATGTAGTCCACAGTAATGGTGCATTATGTCTTTCTAGGCACTATGACGCCATTTACCAACTCGATATAAAAAGAGAGGAGCTTTCTAATGCAGGAAAGTCAATAAAATTTACAGTCTTGTGCACATTCCTTAGCCTAGCACAGTGGACCAGGAGATCTGAGTCCTCTTTCATAACTTCCAAATCCATATCTGAGAGGATTCCATATGGCTCTTTTTAAGAAGCTCTTTGACCCAAACCCAACCTTTACTCACTGGCCAAAGGGGTGGAGAGGACAGAGTGATATCGACGAAGTGATTATATGCAAACAGCGCCACCCCATGGATTATGAAATTCAGGCCCTTCAAGACTTGTTGGGGCTACCCTTCTCGTAGAGGTGACAGACTTGAGGTCCAACGAGGGGCAACCTGCTCCAGGTCAAATGGCCTTTGGGAAGAAAGGCCAAAAGTAGAAATCAAATCTCAATGCAGTGTGCTACACAAATACTTCTTATAAGAACAAAGCAAATGAGATGGTGGCCAGAAGACCAGCATGATGTCTTGGTCAGCATAGCCTTTTTGAAAACCCAGAATTAAATACTAACAGGTTATCTCATATAAAAACTAGCCTTTCAGCTTTCCTTGATAAATCATAAATGGCCACGCTGCAGACACTCTGTCTGGCTAAAAGGGACTGTAGCTTTGAAGCACTGACCCTCTCTGGAAGGAACACAAACTCTTCAAGATGCTACAGTCCCCAGCACTCCCCAATGATCCTGCCTCTTCAGTCTTCACTCTTTGTGGCTCACTCCTGCCCCCTAAGAGGCACCTAAGTTTTTAATTCCTGCTGTAACAAGTACCTTCTGCATGTCCACAACACACAAATCTTGCACTATGTCTCCGCTCTGCTAAAAAAAAAATCACAGTTTTCTGCTAGATCCTGCCACAGAGAGTTAGCCAATGTCCAGGGACCGGGGCTTAAGGCTGAAGCACAGGTGCCAGGAGGTAAGAACAGACCAAGGCCAGTGAACAGGGCACCGGTGTGTAGTGTGATAATCACTTGTTTATTCACCTCTCTGCCCTCGAGTTGAGCTTCTTCACGGTAAGATGCATGCTTTCTCTCCCCGGCATTTTGCAAAGTGCAAAGAGTAAGCATTCAATGCATGCTGATTAAATAAATGTATGAATGAATGGAGGGCAGAATCTCCTGACTGCTGGGAGCCCACATTAATAGAGAAAATAATCAACTAGGAAACTAAGCAGAGAAAGTTTGGGAGTTGAGCATCAAATCATGCAACAAGATGCCTCTTAACTTGCCCATGAGAAGCAGAGAGATTGGAAAAGAAGGATGTCAAAAGAAATAATAGCAGTGATATGTTCTGGGAATCTAACATTTGCCTCAAATCAATATGCCAAAATGTAAATATAATTCTAAGATCCAGGCAGCACTTTGTCCTTGAGACTCTCCACAGCTCCTGCTACCAGGGGTTTACTCCCCAGAACATGTCTTCAGACTACTCAGATTTGATGTCCCGAGATGAAATATTGACTTGTATCATCAACACCATTGTTTTTGGTAAAGCAAAAGGGGCTTTGCTCCTCCAGTTCTTTGAGTCCTTCTTAGGGCTTTACTCAGTGTCTGCACATGTAACAGACTGGAGCAGGGTAAGAAAGGGGCTCAGGGCAAGGGAGGGCATAAGAAAGAACCAAGAAAGCCTTTGCAGTGTGCTAAACAGCAGCAATTTACTTCTTGGTTTCTAAAATAAAATGTCCCAATATGTCCAAAACAGGAAGTCGTTGCTGGTTGTGAAAATAATTACAGGGGAACAGAAATGACTTTTCCCAGAAAAAAAATGTCACTTGTCACAAAAAGGTCTTAAACCAGCAATCTGCAATAAAACTGTTGTAATAACAAGTTAGATTGCTTTCTTGATAATTATTAAGTAGAGGCCTACCAAATTTGACAATGACATTATATAATGCCTATTTTCTTTTTTTTTTTTACTGCTAGCATCATCTGTTAACTACAGTAGTTTCAACCCAGATGTTCCTGAACAAAGGCTCTTAAGAATTAGAGGCCAACTGTTTCTACCTACCTAGAGGGACATAAATTGTTCTTGCCATTAAATCAGCCCCTTTGACTAGAAAGATTGCTTGCTGATGTGAATCAAGCAGAGAAACCCTTCATAGAGCCTGTACCTTTGAATGTGCTCAAGAAGGGGACACAAAGACGTTGTTTGGGGCTGTTGAAGATGGGTCACCCAGGAGTGACAGCATGAGGAGAGAGGAGGTGCCTGCATGGTGGCCTCCAAACTCAGTTCCCCTCCCTGAAGGGTGGGGCCCTCTTCAGTTATCCAGAGGGACCCTGGCAATGTCAGGCTGAAGCACATCATCAGAACAGATGCCCCATGTAAATGCTGTGCATTGGGAAACCAGATCTTTAGCATCTAGGGGCTAGAAGGAAAAAGAGTCACATTTAGGAGCTTTGATTTAAAATGATAGGCTCTTGAAATGGAAACATCTAGTTAAAGGAAATTTGAACCAGCAGGATTTATAAGACTCAGGAGCAAGAAAAAAGGAAGTGATTTAAAATGCTCGCGGGTATGTTGTTCGGATTTCATTTCCCAATAGCTCTGATAGAGGTGGGGTGGGGAAGGCTTCGGCACAGCCCTGCCCACACACACACACACACACATACACACACACACACACGCACGCGTGTGCTCCATGCTCACAGTTTCTCTACTAGCACACCTGAGACACTTGAATTTAGAAATAATTATATTCTTTGATATGGACAATTGATATTTGCCTAAAACATGAATAAATGCATTTTAGAAAGCTTTGCTCTTATTAGTAGTCAGAAACAAAATGTAAACTGTGTGTGTGTGTTATGTGTACCAAACATCAAGTCAAGCCCCTAGCATCCCTTTCCAACCAGACTGCCTCCTTGACACTCCTGCAGAGAATTCTAGACATGCCACTGTCTCTATAGTCTTTGGTTACAAGTCTTAACAGACTCGAGGGTCATCTGTTTATTCCCTAAGATGTAGGAAGATTACTGGTCATCTCTGGGTCCCTGTAGTAGAAAATAATCATAATCATAATATCGTACTTCCATCTGTGTTCATATATGTTGTCTTAATTACAGTAACCACCCCTCCAAGTAATTGGAAGATAGGGCCAGTTTTTTGAGGAGAAATATTTTTTAAAGACAAGACTTGAGCCCCTCCACAGATACTCATAAAATGCTCTTTTCTGCAGACTGCTTAGATAAATCCATTACATAATAATCAGGTTTGCCAGCTTCTCTCCTCTCCGTGTTCAGATTCAGAAGTCTTTCTCTAAAATCTAATGGTGTCATAGAATTCAAGTGAAACTAGCTGTAGTTTTCATTGTACAGGAGACCGGGCTTTCTCCAGGCGGTCTTGGATTTTCCTCCAGGGGCTTCACTGGAAAGATCTGTCCATGCAAAACAACACAGCATGAAAGCCTGATTTTCTTCTTCATTAGGGGTCCTGTATGCAGGTGGATGAGGGGACAGAGAATCCCCCTCTAGCCCCCAGATGGTCTTAAACCAGCGCAGAAGCATCCTTGCACCTGGACTGAGGGCAGGACTCCTGCCGTTTGGCCCAGCGAAGATCTGACCGGAGGCCCCCAGGTTACCCAGGCATTAAATATTCCACATGGAATATGAATTTTAACCGCTCCATCAGCTGCAGGGGGACAGAGAGAGACACACTGTATTTTAAATACATCTTTTGTCCTAATCCCCTCTTAGCTGTAAAACCTGATACAATTAAGGTTTTATTTTTGCAAGTGATGAATGACTAATACCCTCAGTGGGAGATTCAGGCCCTGGTAAGTGGTGTTCTTGCAGCCAACTAGACTCAGAACCTGTGGTTTCCTCCTGCTCCTCCTTCCCTATCACTCACTTCTCCCCTCTGCCCTCACTTTCTTATTTGGAGGGAGGGGGGATACAGCCTCACATTTACAGTTCTTATGATAAAAACACTATCGCTGTTTCCCCCAGAAAACATCACATGTCCAAAAAAAAAAAAAAAATCGATTTGTCTCCTTCTCCCATCCAAAGGGGAAATCAGTTTGCTCTCCTTGGAAAATCTCAGAGACCTGGGTGCGGCTCCCAGATTCCTGCCTGCCCACTACTGAGCATTCCCTCTTCCCTCTTTATTCCCTCTCTGAATCCAATCTCCTCAAAAGGCACAGCTCAAGTGTCCTCTCTTCCAGGAAGCCTCTCCTATCACCCCCAGTCTATAGGGAGCTCTCTCTCCCCCTGTAGCTCTCAGCCTTTGTCCTCTAGTAAGTGCACCCATCAAGCACTTATTCCTCAAGCATTTATGGGTGCTTAGTACCCCTTGAGGATGGGTATCCTTTTCCTTAGCCAGAGTGCAAACTGTCTGAAGGCAGCCACGGCAGGGAAACACAGTTCTTTATTCGTCATTATAAGTATTGTTATTAATCTTTTAATGTGTATGTACTTTATTCGATCTAATTACAGGTTTCTCTAGATGGTGCCATGCCTGGCACAATGGCACAGATATCCTAAGTTCATTATGTATCTAGTTGATTGGCAGGACTTTTCTAAAGGGTAAGAGTATATATAACCTGAAATGCCACAATGTGTCCCTTTCTTTCTTGTTATTTACATTGTCTGGATGGGGCAGGACAGATGGTGGGAAGAAGAGAGGTGGGAAAAGGAAAAAGGATATTAGCTAGTATTGAGAGATAAGTAATATGTCTATTTCAAGTCCAAAGTCAGGCAGCTGGTCACGATCAAAGGAAGGAGGTATGCAGAAATCAAATATCTGGTCCCAAATGACACATCCACCAAGTAGCTCAAATGCAGGTTTGAGTCTGGGCCTTTGCAATTCCATGGGTCACACTTGGTGACATTAAGGAGCATCCTACTAGGGGACTCATGCAAAAACAAGACCCTTCAGTGGCAACCATGGCCTCATATCCCAGCTCCTCACTTCCTACAGGCTTGGCATTGGCCCCCTGCACCTTTCACAGTCACTTGTTTCCCTGGGGATGGTGGGGAGTGGGAGGGAAAGTGAGCAGGTGTTTTTCTGGTGTTCAGAAACCTTCTCTTCAGATCCCAAAGCTCCTCTGCCTTGATCATACTATCACACAAACCCAAGGGCAAGCCAGCTATGCGACATGAAGGGGAGATGTTCAGAAGTTGCTGGCTCTGAAAAGGAACATCCTAAGGGCATCCTGGGAAAGGTCCCGGACATGCCCACCACGGTCGCCAACAAGATCAAGCGAAATCTTCGAGCGCTGTGTTCTGACTTGTACTGGTTTTCCCTAGGCTTCTTGGCACTTGGCATGGATCTGTTCGCTCCAGCTTCAAGGCTTTCAGTATTACAGGGCTCAGTACCCCAGTGCCTTCTTCCTATACTGATTTGGATTAGGCATGGGAAGAGGGCAGAGCCGTCAGTGGTCTACCTGGTGTGGTCATGTGTAGACTCATCCTATCACCCTGGACGTTGTAGAACACCCCACGTGAAGCTGGAATGATGGCAAGCTTGTGACATGTGGCCCACCTCTAATTCTGCAATTTTGGCTAAAATCGGAGAGAAACATTCCATTGACTGAGCCCAAAGTGGGGAATGAGGGGAGTTTACTCCAGCCCGTGGTGTGGAGGGATGAGGTGAGTGGTGGTGGCGGCAGGAGATGGGGGAGGGGCCCTAGTCCTCAGACTTTGGATCAGAATCACCTGCCTTGCTTGTAAAAAGTACAAAATGGGGGGAGGAATTCCCCCAGATATTAAAATCTAGAGCTGAAGCCTAGAAATCTCTCCATTTAGTAAGCTCCCCAGGAGATTCTTAATTAGGTGGCTTTCATCCAGCAGCTACCCCAAACTGCTCTCAATTATACAGACCCAGCATCAGAACCCTGGCTCCACTGCTTGGGTGCTAGGTGGCTTTGGAGGGGCACCCACATCCTCTGAGTTTAGCGTCCCCATCAGGATAAGCCAGGAACAGTGATATTAACATAAACCACAAGATCGTTGTGAAGATAAAATGAGAAAATGTAAATGAAATATTTAGAAATAATACTGCATTTTGTCTAAATGAGTGACTGGTTTTGGAACAAAGCTGCATCTTCTGCTGATACAGACAGTGAAGCCAAAAGGCTGGTACAGAGAAGTCCAAGGATACAGCTGGTATGGGTCCCACCTGGGCAGGAAAGAACAGCCTTGAAATCTGTAAAAATCTGTAAAAAGCTTGCCTGGTGGGGGGCCTTCTGTCCCTCCTGCCTCCCCCCCCCCCATTCTGTTCTCTGGGGAAATGACTTCAAAATCCATTCATGGATCCTGTTCCCTTATCTTTTTATGAAACAGCTCTCCTGTGGCCCCTCGGCGGCTCAGTCCGTTAAACATCCAACTCTTAGTTTCAGCTCAGGTCATGATCTCGGGGTCGTGAGATTGAGCTCCTTGCTGGGTGTGAAGCTGCTTAAGATTCTCTCTCTCTCTCCCTTTCCCTCTGCCCCTTCCCACCCCTCTTGCACATACCCTCTCTCTCTCAAATACATAGAAAAATGAAATCTTTAAAAAAGGGGGGGGCAGGAAAGTCTCTCCCAGCTTCTGAGAAAACTCCAGGCTTTCCTATTCAGTGATCCCACGCTGCAAGGGAGCGTTCTGCCGGCCCAGGGGAAGAGCAAATTTATTTCTTTTCATGCTTTAAGACGTTATTGGCTGCATATTGTTTTAATGCGGCGCATAATTACAGAAACCGCTCTGAAAATCTGTATATTTTATCTGTGCTTTATTGTACCCAGAATATTCCCCAATTCTTTTTTCTTCTACATGAACCGGCTTAAAATATATTTTGGAGTCCTTTTTGTCATCTTGAAATTGAATAGCCAATTCTTACTGTAATGAAAATACTTACGCGCCAGCCTGGTGATATACAGCACTACAGTCTAATTACGGCTGTGCTTTAATTAACCTGAATTGAAGAGTGTTATCATTAAACTGCTGGTAACTTTGAGTTATGGCTTTTCTTTAATTTAAAGTAGAAAACACAGATAATTAAGCCTCCAGATAATCAAATGCTTGAGGAGAGCGTCAATGTTTTGGGATGTTCCTAAATCTCATTAAATGTCCTTTCTTTATTGATCATCCCTACCTCTGCTGTATCATTGTGCTGAACGAATAATAGCACTAAGTTGAACACATTCTCACTCACATCAGAAGTTTGGTTTTTTGGTTTTTTGTTTTTTTCATTCCAGAAGCCGTGTTGAACAAATATGAAATTCTCAGACAACAAGGTGTGTCTGAAAGATACTCTCCTCCTCACAACATGTTCTAAATGGGAAAATCAATCAAAACCAGCAGCCACTGGGGTCCAGCTCCTGAGCTGGCTCCGAAGGGCAAGAAGTCTCACACCACCCAGTGTGTCTGAGTCGGCAAACTCACGGGTCTGCGGGGCCAGGCCTGCAATATCGATGCCCCGGGTTTAAGGCATCAGAGAGGGGAGGACCCACACTTAACCCTTCCTTCTAACAAACTGGAGCCAGTCAGCAGCCGGTGGAAATGCAAGTCCTGTGTTGGCTCCTCAGATACTCGAGAGATGCCAGACATCTCGTTTTTATGTGAATCACCTCTATTTTGAAATATTGGCAACTCACTTGAAGACCTGAAACACTGAGTGGGGCAAATCTGCGAGTCTGGTGTACCTTGTGGGATCCCAGTTACAGCCTCCACGGGGAGTGGTTCTAACCTTCCAGGTTAACACTCGAAAAATGAACTGACTTCGTTCCCAGGAGCAGAATCAGAGAAGCGGTGGGAATGCAGGCTTCCAAGGAAGCACTCATGGTAGACATACACAGCAGGAAAGCCAGGGAAGATCACCAGTCAAGGAGCACATCTTTACACACCTCCCCAGCTAATGCCCCCTGCACCATAGGACCCCTCTGGGCATTGGTGCCTTTGCAGGGTGCTCAGGCCACCCCTACATCATATAGGAAGCCTCAAGGGTTTGGTTTGGTTTGTTTGTTTGTTTGTTTTAATAGAACCAGCTTCTATTAAAAGTCCTGAATTCTCCCGGGCTTTCTATCCCAGGCAGGCCAAATTCCAAGGTGGAGAAAATCCCCTGGGACAGCCTCAATGTTCCAGGACCAAATGCCTATGAACGGTTAACTTCTTTCTGTGGCAGAAAGAGAAATAGCTCTAAAAGAAAGGAGCACATGGGAGTTACAATAGGGCATCCATTTTCAGAAAATAACTCCTTCCGAATCAATTACCTATTCACTTTTCCAGTCCATTTAGCATTTAAACTTTCGCTTAGAGACAGGGTGAGAAATTTCAGTAAACAGCCAGACCATTTTGGATTGCTTAGGGTCTAGGCCCAGAGACAGAGAGAGTACACCTGCTGTGTTCACTGACAGGAGTCTCCAGGCAAACACCAAGATCCCAGATGCTCCGTCCTCTCTCCGCTGTGCACAGAGCACAAAGCTCTAAGACAGAGGAGCCAAGGGCCCCCAGGACTATGGCCTTCAGACCTTCCCTTCCAGAAGATGGGTTTTGTTTGTAGGCATCCAGACAGCTCAAGGGAACAACTTTTCTTCCTCAGGCTAGTGGGTTCCCAGATTCCCCTTTCTTCCCAGTCTTTATCGGTGAGACTGAGGTTATCAAGTCTTTTGCTGAAGTGTCAGTGGATCGGGCTTGATGTTTCAGCATTCCCAGGGAGTCTGTGTTTTCACAGGGGACAAAGCCCCTGTTTGACTTACACCCAACATCTGAGATTCTAAGTGGGAAATCTGAGGCATCATCACGATGGAAGTTTCTCGGGTCCTGGAACCCTTAGAACTCTTGAGGCCATATCCCTTAGATGGTCATCCACTTTACTTGGAGAAGCCATGGCAGGCTGGGGCTGCCTCTTGCTCAAATCCCTCCCCCTGAGCCAACACAAGGAGAAGCTAAGCCCTCTCGTTATCATACCATGCCGGTTGTCCGTATAGGGGGCTAAATTACTAAGGGTTATCTCAAGGTTTCCTTCCACGTATTTGGTCCCACATTTCCTCCGCAGATCATGAACGTGCTTCAAATAATGGCTTCTCTGATAGCTCTATTACCTGATTTGACTGGAAAATATTAAAATTCATTTCATCAAGTGGCTAGCAAGATTTGTTTTCATCCTGGTAAAATCAGAGACATGGGTTCCTAGCACCCTTCATAATTGTGTCCTACGTGGCAGAAGCCAAATTCAAGACATGCAGGAAAACTGTAGTGCATAATTTAATGCAAATGATGGATCTAACCATAAGGTTCTCAGAGCTACAGGAAAAAGCAGGGCCAGTAAAATCCCCAAGGCAGGGACCACATACTGACCCACCTTCCTGCTCACCACGTAAGACGGAGTACACAGGATATCCTTGGTAGTTGTTGAGTACCCTGACTGTGTTGGGCAGAGATGAGGTGTCTTTCCTGCAAGGGCCACCTTAAACATCCCTGAGGGCCAAAGAGCACATGGTGAATGTTCACTTACTCACAAACGGTAGGGAAGGACAGACCCACGAAGGCACTGGAGAGATATTCTGTGTACATTTCATTTGAGACTCCTTCCAAGTAATATTTCTGCCACGTGTCTTCCTCAATCTAGGAGAGAAGAACATAGGAGGTTAAGGTATGACAGTACACCATAAAAGGGAAACCAGAGTTTACCATTTGACCAATGAATGAATGCCCTAGTTATGGGATGGCAACAATCTTCAGCAACCAGGAACACAACCACACCATCTACAGCAAGTTTGCTATGACCCTAAGCTCATAGACAGGAAGGACACGTCCTCTAAAGCACCACTCTTTTCTAACCTGTATGATTCCCAAGGGTGTGGAGGCAAAGGCACTCACCCACAATACTGGTCCACAGGTAAATCGATACAATTTTTCTAGAGAGCAGTTTTGCAACTGTTAACAAAAAATTGTAAAGTACATGTTCCTTGACACAACAATTTCATTTCAAGTATTCATAGCAAAGAAACAGATAGACATATGTACAAGGACATTTGTAGAACATCCTTTTAATGAGAAACTGGAAATAACCACAAATGGTACATTTTTCAATGAAATGCAAAGAAACAATTAAAAATTATGGTGAGAATGTGTATCTGTTCATACAGAAATGATATAAAAATACACGTGACTAAATATTGTTGATAGTCTGACCCTACTTAAAAAAAAAAACAAAAACCTATAATTATCTGAATGCTTGTAAAGCCAAAGAAAAACTAGAAAATCTTTATACCAAAACACTAATCATTGTTATCTGAGTGGTAGAATACTTTTTTCTAGAGATTTCTGTTATCCGAAGACTTTTACAATGACTGTGTGTGCCCATGTGTGCATGCACGTGCGCGTGTGTGCCTGTGTGCATGTGTGTGTGTGTGTAAAACAATAAAACAATACGTATATTTCTACTTTGGGGAATAAAAGATCTTTCCAACCACACCCTGAATATCACAAAAAGTAAAATGTAGTTTCAGAGAGGTCTTACTCCAGATCTCATTAAAATGTGTGGGTTTTTAAATTATTTCTAATTAATCAATCTGAAATGGTTTTCTCAACATCCCTCTTCATGCTAAGCACTTCTAGAAGAATTTTACATTGGAATTGATCTTTAAAAATTATAAAGTGAAGAACAACAAGAAGGCTGAGTCCCTCTGGGAGCTCAGGGAGCTCAGGATTCCCAAGACAGGCAGGCTGGGTGGTCCCTGGGAGTCTGCAGCCTCCCACGTGCACCTCTACTGTGTACATAAGAGAGAGGAGATGAGAGCTCTCCAGCCAACAGGAAGTGACTTTTTACAACATCTTGTGCTGATGTTGAATTAAAACTCTTCTTGCCTATGGCCCAATACTCAGTTCACTAGGGAAATGCAATGTTGGAAGTTGAAAGAGACTTGGAAACAGTGGGAAATGAACACCGACCATGTACTTGGTGGCATTCTGGAATACAAAGAAGGCAGGAATCAGTTAGAAATAAATTGAATGCTCCCTGCTTCTACGCTATTTGTCTGCTTTGCGTAAGTCTGGATGATTAGAGTATGGGATTAACCTCATTAGTTTGAGCTGCTTCTAACCTACTCCCACACATTAGACATTAACTATGCAATGCTGCTGGGTATGGGTTGTTTATCTACAAATTGGTCTTCCCCAGAGTGGGGTCCTTAAAAAAAAGGCACTCAACCATTTCTACTGCTAAACTGTATGATTTTTAAAAATTAAGGAATGTGTTTAACTAAGCATAAACTTTTTAATTTCCCTGAATCCTAAGAGTTCAACTTATTTTTTTTTTCAAATAATGACCTTTATAAGCAAAGGTCATTAATTCTAATTTGAAGACAGCTTTGTCTGTATTAGTAAATAAACTGAAATACAGAATATTTGGGGTATTATAGTATCATAATTTGTTTTATTGGTAAATAGGATACTTATGTGAGCACTTGCCAATTATAAACCCTCATGGTAGAGCTTTATGGGAAAATAGTATTTTTGAAACAGAATAATTCAGCCTAATCTTTCGGCAGAGATATTCCCTTTTATAATGGGCTATTTGTGTTGCTACTTTTACAGTTAATTTTCAAAAACAGTGAAAACACGAACTTTTATCTCAATTATTATTGACTGTTGGTTTTAATCCTCAGTTATTATAGTTTTAACACGGGTCTTTTAGTTATGGTCAGTATTTTCATGCCCGTGTGTCCTAACATAACTACTCTTTTGACCAAATTTTATTGTAGGTTTATCATTAAAAATTTTTACTAAGTAGAAACAAAGATTTGCAGGATAACAATATTATTTGTGTTTGTTTTGAACACGGCAAATATTCATTAATTCACTTAACAAATATGTATCAAACATATCCAGTATCTCAGGTCCTATTCTAGGTGCTGATTAAATTTTACTTAAACTGGTATTCATTTTCCTATATTTTTCTCTTTGCTGGAAGAAGCACCAGGTATGTCTAGCTACATTATATCTGACCAGATATACCTGACTTTATTGATTTTTTTCCCATAATTTTTTCCTACAGGTTTTGTCTTTGTGGCTTATCTAGAACGCCTAAGGAACTCAATGTCAAAATAACTGGAAATATATACAGAACTTTTCTGGAAAGAAAAACGCCTCTTCTACATCTGTATGTGGATTCTCAAATGGCATCTACAATGTTAGATACAGTAGTACTGAACAGATTCCTCAAATACTGATGGTTTTCAGTTCATTGTTATAAACTTTTAAGTCGCCACATCTTTTTTTTAAAAGGATTTTTTAAATCTATTTGAGAGAGAGGGAGAGAGAGAGAACTAGAGCACACAAGTGTGGGGAGGGACAGGAAGAGGGAGAAGCAGACTCCTCACTGAAAGGAGAGCCCCACATGGGGCTGAATCCCAGGAACCTGAGATCATGACGTGAGCCAATGTCAGATGCTTAACCAACCGAGCCACCCAGGTGCCCCAAGATTCCCTCATATTTAACACTGTTTTCCATACAGGTAAGTCAACATGCTTTTGATGTTTCTGATAAAGGTGTTATGCACACATATACACACACACTTAAAAATGGTTAAAATGCTAAATTTTATGTTATATGCATTTTACCACAATTAAAGAAAATAAACCCGTATCTATAATTGTAAGAGCAGAAGAGTCAGTAATTATAATTAATACTAAGACTTCTTAATCTGTAAGGGCAAGAATGACAAGTTGGATCAAAGACAAGGATAGGCCAGGGACATCAGGAGAACCAGGGAATGAGCACCAGCCTGTGACACGCCATGGGCATGCACGCCATGGGCTCAGATAGCCAAGCTTCATCATTATCCCAAGGCAAGGCTCAAACTACCTATCACTTTTTACCAAGGTTTACCTTTCTAAGTCTCAAACATGGCCTCTTTAATTTAACTTTGAAAAAGCAAGGATGAAAGTACATATTCCTTTTTCCTCTGTCAGCAGTAATAAAATGCATGCTTTTTATTTTTTTTTTTAAAGTGGGCTCCATGCAAGCCCCAATGTGGGGCTTGAACCCAGAACCCTGAGATCGAAACCTGAGCTGAAATCAAGAGTCAGGCCCTTAACCCACTAAGCCACGCAGGCACCCCTGAAATGCATTCTAAAGAACAGAAAAATAAATGTAAAATGTGTTGAGTAGAAAACATCTGTGCTTCACACGAGTGAAAAATGCAGTGAAGGAAGAATCTAGAAAGGGTGGGACAAGTTATTGTCGTTACGATTTCCCTTTTACAAAGGATAATACTGAGGCACAGACAGGTTAAGTTCATGTTCCTAACCACCCACCTTGTCATCTCTTGCTAGAGATGACAGGGTAAATATATAAGGAAGGAGTGGGGCTAGGACTTTAGGGGGCAGGGTGGATTTGCTGCACATAAGTACCGAAGGGGGAAAGACTGGAATCA
Organism: Mustela putorius furo; assembly: GCF_011764305.1. Lineage (NCBI taxonomy): Eukaryota > Metazoa > Chordata > Mammalia > Carnivora > Mustelidae > Mustela > Mustela putorius. Next base: position 7,754,808 of record NW_025421449.1, read on the forward strand.
AAGCTCACCAAGGTCTCAAAATCTTAAACCCTGGAGCCCATGACCTTCTGAGAGGTCAATGAGGAATAACACTAATTTTGAGCTGTGCTGAGAGGGGGGGTGGAGCCTGGCGGCATATGGAACTATCCCAGCCTACAACTTTTTTCCACACTGTCCTCCAGATTTGTGTTCTGCAGATATTTTTAACTGTAATGTAATGTACACACTTCCCAGCAGAAAAATGAAGGAATGGGACCAAAACTGACTTAAGAAAAGGTGCCAAAATTAATTTGCCAGCCATTCAGTAATCAGTCAAAGGCAAAGCATTTCCCAAGGCAGCGATCTCTCCTCTGGCTGTCACATCAAACTCCAGCTGTTTCAGAAGAGCAGAGACGAGCAGATGATGTGCTGTGGCTCTTATTCATCAAATACAGAACCTTCAGCGAGAAAGGAAATTGAGCCATTGGGTTGGCTCCTATACATTTCTCGCTGGCTTATTTATGTTCTCTTCATTATCTAATTTTTCAACCGGTCTAATCCACCCCCCACCCCCCAAGTAAATGGTTGTACACGGATTCATGGGCGGCCAGCTCTAGCATCAAAGAGTACCTTCCAGCTGGAAACAGGAGCTTTGGCTCCAAAGGAAGTAACACCTACTTGATCCTAGATTCTGCATGTGTTACTAATGGTGGGTCGGTAATGACACCTTTTATTTTTTATGCTTTTTCTGATTAGAGTGAAACTGTGTTTCTCTAATGCTAACAGCCCAGTGAATGTGAAAAATCAGCCATCCTGGCTGGGGTAGGCGACAACCATGGCACTTTCTGTTTTCAGCGAAGAAAAGACTCTGAATAACTGTGGTGACTCCAGTCAAAGAATTTTGCTAACATCGATCCCCACATCTGGAGTCGTATAAATAATTCCAGAGATTATCACATACCAATCCTTATTTAATCGAAAAGGAGTACACTGTTTTTACCTAAGTATATTTCTATAATGCACCTCAGAAATAATGGATTAAAAGGAAATGATAACAACCAATGATCATGAGGTTAATAGCTGTAATAAGAAGAGGTAAGTCATTGGGGCACTTGGGTGGCAGTCAGCGGAGGACCCGGCTCTTCATTTCGGCTCAGGTTGTGACGTCATGATTCTTGAAATCAAGCCCCATGGTGAGCTCTGCGCTCAGTGGGGAGTCTGCTTGAGATGCTCTCCTTCTCCCTCCCCCGTACTTCCCACCCCCCTTCCACATGCACGTGCACCTTCTCTTTCTCTCGCAAACGAATAAACAAATCTTAAAAAAAGATGAAGAGTTGGGTCATGACATACACACTAACATTGCCCAGCACTAGCAGCAGGAGACTCATGCGTTAGTAGGTATTTGTTGCTTCATTACTTTTTATAATCTATCCAAATTCTACATTAATCTTTTTCCTCTAAAGGATATACAATTTTAAATCATAAAGCTGCTTTAATAAGAACTAACCAGTCACATCTGAACAAACATCTGTACATAGAAATTACATAATACGTTGTCCCTGTCCTTTAGGATGCCCCAGTCTGCAAGAGTGCAGTGACATAAACTGACGGATGTGCCTTAGATCCCATAAAAGCATATTTATTCCTACCAAAAAAAAAAAAAAAAAGAAAAAGAAAAAGAAAAAGAAAATGCCCACAGGAAGTGTCAAGCCCTTGACTACAATAATAAACACGGGATCAGCGTTTATAGTCTCGAGGCTGATGAGTGGGTGGTCATTAAAACGTGTGGAGTCATTTATCCCCATTTCTCAAGAGCACGCTCTGTCACTGAGGAAAACCTGATTTAATGTTGCATCTAATCATTTCTTGCCGGAAAGAACAATGTTCAGGACAGTTGAGTGTTCAGGAGTCTTTATCATTGAGCTTTCTGGATTCTCTCTCTCCTCATTTCCTCTATGTTCCAATGTTAACACACGGGCCCCAGTTTTTATCAGCGGGTCCATGGCTATCTCTTTCGCCCTCTCTTTCTCAACATTCTTCAGTATAATGGCAAATCCTGAAATTGACTTCTGGAATTAAAAAACAAAACATTCGTGTCTTGCTAGCTTAGGTAGGTCCCCATAGGTGCCAGAACAGAGAATGACTCGCTGCACAGCTTTCTGGGGGCGGAGCAAATTGGTGATAAAGTTGAAACCAAAGGAGAGAGGCAGAGAAGAAAGGGAATGAACGGAGATTTGCACCTTCTCAGAATGTGTTTCTTCTCTGGGACAAATTGCACTTCAACGCTGTACTTCTTTGACATGCCCTTCTGAGAGCAGCCCTGGATTTCAGGGCCTCCATAACGACCTGGCAGTCCACAATTATGGCTTATTTCAGATTGCATTCTCCAGAATGTGCAAACAGGACAAAAGGGTTTCAGACTCATCCAAAGGCTTCAGGACAATGTCAATTAAAACAAATTATTTGGGATTTGATGGAATGCCAGAGAATTGGCTGCCTCAGCACTGAATGAATAAATAAACAACTCCAAAGATTAATTTTGGGTGGACGTGAGCCAAATCTCTTCATCCCAGACTAGTGGGCTGCAGACTATCAAAAAAGATTTCCTCCATCATTATGAGAAAAAAAAAAAAATTAGCCCACATGAGGTATTCTGAGAGAGATTAACACACCACACCACATGCAAAAGTGTAAGAATATATGGCATTTTCCCCACTGTGTTATTACCCCCAACCCAGATTATTCTGAAGACACAAAGAGTGCTAGGGGGATCAGAGCTAAAGGAAAGGCGAGTGTAAAGAACAGCATGAGAAAAGCATTATTATTGGGGTGCCTGGGTGGCTCCGTGGGTTAAAGCCTCTGCTTTCGGCTCAGGTCGTGATCCCAGGGTCCTAAGATCGAGCCCCACATCGGGCTCCCTGCTCAGCAGGGAGCCTGCTTCCTCCTCTCTCTCTGTCTGCCTCTCTGCCTACTTGTGATCTCTGTCTGTCAAATAAATAAATAAATCTTTAAAAAAAAAAAAAGAAAAAAGAAAAAAAAGAAAAGCATTATTATTTAGAAGTGATTTAAGAAAGCATTGCTTATGTGGCTGGAAATTGGTATTTTCTTTCAATACCTAAAAGGCTTCCCTACTCTTTCCCTATTTTTCTCTCTAGCATAGAAAGATGCTTAAGAGATGTAAGAGCCAGTTGAAGGCTGGCCTACTCACTCTCTGTCCGAATAGGACTTGGGTTTTGCAATCTTGCTAATGGTTAAGAACATCCTCATTTGTGCTTCCAATAATAAGGTTCTTAAAATATCACTAAAAGGATTCTAATCTGGGTAGAGCATGCAGGAAGCAAATGTTCTCAGGCAGACGCCCGCTGAGGAACCCTCTGAAGGATGGTTCGGCCCCCCGCACGCAGGATTAACCAGGATGGAGCTTCTCAAACCATGGGAGGTAGGGGGCCTGCGTTTTTGTTTTCATTTCTAAGATCCACTGTTTTTGCAGACTCAAAACTACAAAATCTAAAAGAAACAAATTCTAAAAAGAGAGAGAGAAAAAAAGACAAGGCATGCAAAGTACAAGTCCAAAATTTTTCTCATTCGAATCCACCAATATAAAAATAATCTATCAAATTGCCCTCAAAGTTGCCTAAGAAGTTAACTCCCATTTTCTGTACTTTCTTCCTCGTGGAAGATTAGCCAGTAGTTCACAGCATCCATCCACAGACCCAGCCACAGACAGAGTGCTGGCCTCAGTCTTTCTTTAAGACCTAACTTCCCACAGTTTCCCGCAAGCTTCAGCAAAGTAGAAGTATTCTCAACTAAGATTTCCCACATGAGCTCATCAGAACTTTTTTTTTTTAATATCTTAGTTATTTATTTGACAGAGAGAGAGATCACAAGTAGGCAGAGAGGCAGGCAGAGACAGAGAGGGGTAAGCAGGCTCCCTGCGGAGCAGAAAGCCCGATGTGGGGCTTGATCCCAGGACCCTGGGATCATGACCTGATCCGAAGGCAGAGGCTTTAACCCACTGAGCCACCCAGGCAACCCTCATCAGAACTTATTAACAGGTGTTATATCTTGAACATACAAAGTGGAGACAGGGTCCCCCATGAAAAGGTAGGTTATTTTGAGAGCAGTAAATTCTATCTGAATCTTCAGTGCCTAGAATAGTGCATGGTACACAGCAGTAGCTCAATAATATTTGAATAGACGAAAAAAAATTGAGAAGAATTGGATATAAAAAACCAACCTGGGAATTCTTTTTATTTTTTAACAGTCAAAAAAATTCTATTAAATTCCTCAGAATGTCTTATACATAAGAATCTACAACAACACAACATAAAATGAGCAGAAATGTTTCCAAAATTTTAAAACTGGAATCAATAAAAGGAAATAATTAACAACAACACATTTGAGTGCGATGGCCAGGATCTTAACATGTTAATAGGAGCTGTAAATCTCTGTGGGAGTGGGGGGGAGACGTGGTATTTAGTCACATGACCCTTTATTTCAAGGAGCAGTTCACAGAGCTAGGCAATGCTAATCTAGAAACTTTCCCCATGATTTCCTGTCACTTTGTTTCCCTTGATCCTTCTGTCAGAAATATGTATCTCCATAATATCTCTCCAGCTGTCAAATCTAACTCTTTCGGGAAAGTTGTCATCGGATGCCCCCTCACTGGTGAGGCTTTTCCTCATTTCCCCAGCTTCATGTGCTCCTCCTCGCCTTATTGCGAAACCACACTGAGCCCACCTCTAGGGGGTTTGGAAGGGCTCGCTGAGGTGATCAGTATAGAAAGTCAGGAACACCACCTGGCCCAGAGTAAGCCCTCGGCATGTGTTAACTACCATTAGCTACCATCGTCGTATTGGAGTTCTCTGATACTCCATGAGAGCTTCAGCCCAGTGGGATTTTGAAACATGAGCCCCTCCCCTAAGCCCTCAACTTGGTCTTGTCCTGAAAAAGCAACAAAATACCTTCTAAGGTGCCTATATAAGACGTGTTTAATTTATATTTGTTGAACTGAACTAAGCAAGAGAAAACTAGAAAAAGAGACACAGAGAAGCACACCATTTCCCCAGGCATCTAACCACAAGTAAGCACTGGAAACGTCACAGCGTTCAGTGTTGCATCATGGAATGAACCAATTCTTGCCTCCAAATGCTGAAAAATCCTGTATTCTTAGGTTCTAATAGGGAGCAGGTAGAATTGGGTCATTTTTCAGCTTCCCAGGAAACTTCTTACTAGGAGTGATATTTTTTCTGGAAATTTTTGTCATCACAGAACATCTTGGGCTACTTAACAAGTGACTTACGGCTTTCTAAAGTCTTTTTTTAAGATTATTTATTTATTTATTTGACAGACGGAGATCACAAGTAGGCAGAGAAGCAGGCAGAGAGAGAGAGAGAGAGGAGGAAGCAGGCTCCCCGCTGAGCAGAGAGCCCAATGCGGGGCTCGATCCCAGGACCCTGAGATCATGACCTGAGCTCAAGGCAGAGGCTTAACCCACTGAGCCACCCAGGCACCACGGTTTTCTAAATTCTAAATCCAATAACTTGGAGGCTTATATTCGACAGAAGGAATTCTCCAGCGCTGGTACACTGCCACCCATCTAACTGAAGTTCTTCCTCCTACAAGCTTCGAATCCCACTGCCATGCCTGAGGACAGCAGCCTCCTCTCCACCCTTGTCTCATGACTCCACTCTCTTCCCCATGGGGCTTAGCCTTCTGTCTTCTCCTTGTTTTCACTTTTATGGCTTGCAGTATAGAGTTAAACAACAATCCAACAGGATGTAGACTGAGCCCAGCAAAGGCTACATCTGGCAATCCCATTACTCACAAATTCTAAAATGGAGGCAAAAACAACGGTGGGTTTGTTGGTTGTTTATTTATCTATTTTTTTTTATTTCTGGATGAAAAGGAAGGGAGTTAGAAAAGAAAAACATTCAATTCATCACAGGAACTCGCTTTTGAAGAGACAAACCATTAGAGCATTGCCTCTGTCCTAGCAGGATCCTCAATGTTCTAGATAGTTTGGTGAGAATCCCTCTGCAGTCATTCCTACCGTCACTTGGGATAATTTCTAACCAGTGGCCACTTCAGAGGTTTACTTAAGAAAAGTCTTCTGAAGGCCGCCTGGGTGGCTCAGTGGGTTAAAGCCTTGCCTTCGGCTCAGGTCATGATCCCAGGGTCCTGAGATAGAGCCCTGTTGTCAGGTTCTCTGCTCAGCGGGAAGTCTGCTTCCCCCACCCACCCCTACCTACCTTTCTGCCTACTTGTGATCTCTGTCAAATAAATAAATAAAATCTTTAAAAAAAAAAAAAAAGAAAGAAAGAAAAGAAAAGTCTTCTGAGGCTCTGAGTCCAGGGCTTCTCAGACTCTGAGGTGCTTATAAATCATGCAAGGGTCTTAGTGAAATGTGGTTTCTGAAGTCCTAGTCCTGAATGGGGGCCTGGATTCTGCCTTTCCAACAGGCTCCCAGACAACAACAATGCTGGCTGCCCAAACATGAACCACACTTCAAGTAGCAAACAGCTACTCCCGGAGACAGTGAAGAACAGAAAACAAGTGTTCTCCACGGTGCCTGTGAGGACCAGAGATTAAGGAGAATCAATCACAGTCCAAAGCATTTAAAGTGGAGATGAAAAAGAGTGCTTCCCATGAGTATCACTAAATACTGGAGCCAGTTACAGAGAAAGCTTGAACATAACTAAGCACTGAGTATCCAAGTGTTTGGGCTGCTGTGGTCATTAGTCTAAACAATATTTCATGGGTCCAGATTTATCTACTCAGTCTCTCTCCATTGATTCCGTGACCCCGGGGATAGTTTAGTCTCCATTTCAATGTGGGCTGTGTAAAGACAGAACAATGAGATGGCTATATTTAATTCAATTAAAAATAAAGTTTCAAAAAATGGCCCTGATTTGTATCCCTGATTTCTATTCAACGTCCCCATTTTAGGACACAGTGTTGAGTGTGAGGACGAAAACACTTGCCAACTCAGTCCTGTTTTAGTGACAGCAGATTCTGGATACTTATGTCTCCTATCTCTGTACAATACGGCCTAATAAAGTCGAGCCAAAGAGACTAGATTTCATTTCAGAGCAAAGGGTTCGGCCATAAACTTTTGCTTTCTGGCTGAACAGAGCCATTCCCGTCGCAAGCATAAATTCTGCTAGTTTTAGGTATCAGGGTGATTGGGAAGCCAAATGGGTTATCTGTGAGCCAGGTATCCAAGGCAGAGGCACCCGCTTTATTGTGTATTCATTGTTATCTGGAAAATCTCTTGCCAGCTACAGAATATTTTCACAGGAAGTTAGAAATGACTTCGGAAATTCCCCTCTGTGGCTTCCTAGAGTGGATTTTAGGCCTCATCAAAAAGACATTTCGTTCAGAGGTTGAAAGTGGGCAGCCTGTAAATTGCTGAGGTATTTAGCTGGGCTTAGCAGTTTCCTTTTAAGGGGGTGGGGGCAAGATCCTCAGTGGCACAGCAGTGCAGAAAGTACCAAAGCACATGTAGGCTCTGAGTTCAAATCCTAACCTCCCCGTGCACCTGGGCTAAGCTGTACAACCTCTTCAAGCCTCAATCCCCTCACCTGCACAATGAGAACAATAGCACCTATGTCCTAGGAAGATAGTTGAAATGAAGTGATGCATGAAAATGTTTAACATAGTGCCTGGCAAATGTGTCAAGTGCTCTTGTGGTTGAATCATACTGAAAGATGGCATTTACCAAGTGTGCACCTTACAGGGTTCTATAAATGTCAGCTCTCATGTTAAGTAATGAGTGATAATGATGGTGATGGCAATGTGGTGAGATGGTGATGGTGATGATAGTGACAATGGTGATGAAGGTGATGGTGATGATGGTGACAGTGATAATGATCATGATGGTGATGGTGATGGTGATCGTGGTGATCATGGTAATGAAGGTGAAGGTGATGTAGTGATATGGTGATGATGGTGACAGTGATGGTGATTAAGGTGATAGTGACAATGGTGACAGTGATAATGATCATGATGGTGATGGTGATAATGAAGACATCTCTCCTGCTCACAAAATGAAACATAGGCCAGTTAGGTGGATGCTAGCTTTGAGAGTCATGGATTCCTATTGCTTAGCTGCTCCTAGAAAAGCCTGGAACATCATGACTATCAAATGATCCCCTTGATGAAGGAAAAATGCTAAGCAGCTTGAGTGTGTTCCTAAACGATAGCAGTGTTCTATGGAGATCCTCCCAACAATCCACCCTTATAAACACACCTTTGCTAGTGGACAGCAAGTTCACTCAAAATGGATATGATGATAAAACAGAAGGTACATATTTGGAGGAAACGATGCCCTCCAAAGTAGGAGAAGGGTCACATGTCAACATTACCATTAAGCTAATGGAGGAAGACCCTGACTGGCCTTCTGAAAGAAGCCGAAAGCCAGCAAGATCCTGATGGGTAGACTGGATTAGCTCCTTCTCGTCCCTGGACTTGGCTTTTGCCCACCTCCCTCAACTGGGGTATCCTTACACTCTCCTCCTATTTCTCATCCTTCTCCCTAGCAAAGGGGTTTGCTCCTTATTTCTGGCCTCACCGCCTTGACTGATTTTGAACTGATACTTGGCACATCCTTGGTCCACAGGATGGGCATACTAATTAACTGGTACTTGTTAAAACATTATTTTTTAAAATACTTATTCAACTCATATTTGGAGGAGAAGCTAACTGGTGGGGAGATAGGAGAGAAGAATGACTGCTCATCAAAGCCTTCATCCTCTACTGCCCTCATAATTCAAGCTTGGCCCCAATTTTGCATACTTCCCTCATCAAAAAAATGCCTTGCAGTTATTGGATCCAACCTTTTCTTTTCTTTTTTTAGATTTACTTATCTGCTTATTTATTTATTTATTTGAGAGAGAGCATGCATAAGCGGGGGCAGGGAGAGGGACAAGCAGACTCTGCTGAGCATAAAGCCAGACATGGGGCTCAATTTTGTGACCCTGAGGATCATAATCTTAGTTGAAGCCAAGAGTTGGGCCCCCAACTGACTGAGCCATGCAGGCACTCCTCGATTCATCCTTTTTAAGGCAAGTTAAAAATATCTGCTGTTCTTTGGGGAAAGGGAGCCTATCCCTTCCCGGTCAAATAGTTTACCAAAGTATTCCTTCCAACTGCAAACTTTATGCCTCCTGAGAAGAGTTCTAGAAGGCATGTTTTTATCCTGGTTGTATTTCTAGGAAGATGTTAGCACTCATTATAGTTCATTATTCCCAAAACACTGCTAGGAGAGCCCTCATCTTGAAGTTGGTTTAGCCTTGTGATGATCCTGTTTGGACAGGGAGAGGTCTCTGTCCCTCTACATTCACTGGTCCCGTGAGCAAGATCAGACAGTACATTTCAAGCCCCCAGGAACAAAGTGGGAGGTTACTACTCTCTCTGAATTCTTCCCAGGTAACTCCAGGTAATTCCACTGCAGGGCTCTGTGTCGGACAAGGCTGCACTAGCTAGTTGGGCTTTTATTATGTACGTAAATAAGAGTCAGTGAATCTCCATCCAGTGCAGAGGCCTGGGAAAAGCCAGACAGATGCACCCTGTTTTCACCTGTAAAATCTTCTAGCTCAGGGAGCTGGGGTAGAGTTTTTGATGGGAAGGTTAAGAGGGTTGAGGGAAGCAGTATTATTTAGACTGATAAACAATGCTGCTGTCCTATAAAATGTATCCAGTTGGAAAATTCTGCTAACCCTATATCTCCCTACAAAGAGTTCCAGAGACCTCACCCACAACATTAGTCATTTACAAAGATGTTGGCAACACAGAAGTGTAAGCAATATAGGAAGAGACAGCTTTATGTCACCCTAGAGACTGGTTCTGTATTAGTCTCATGCCTCTATCTTCTCCCATCAGTGACTCAATCCTAGCCCAGTCTCAAGTCTCATAGCAAATAGAAACCCAAAGAAAGGAGAAAGGGGTTAGGGGCTTTAACACGTTGGCAATCATTCCAATAATCCTCTACACTTTTCCACTTTTTACAGTCGGGGAATATGAAGTTCAGAGAGGTCAAATAAGCAGTCAAAGGTCTTATAATATGTCCTAAGTTAAAGTCTTACAATGCTCTCTCTACCCAGCCCTCTGTTCACTACACAGCTCTATACCTCTCTTCACATTTCACAAGTGAGGGAGAACAGGCAGAGTGAGGGCCATGCTGACAAATCTGGGGAACACAGTGGCCCGTGAGTGTCTCTGGATAGGGAGACACCATCCAACATCTTGGGCTGATCAAATCTAACTCTTAATCTGAATTCTGAAAGGGGCACCAGACATTCTTTCATTGGTTCTTCCCATCCTGGTTTATTCCAGAAGAAAAAATACCCAACCACTAAAAGAAATGGTCTTGTCACTGCCAAACTTTAGCTAAAACAAGAAACCAACAAGAAACTCCTTTTAAAATAATATGTTGTCACAGTCTAGAAAAAGGAGAAGCTCATTAAATCCATTGTCCTAAAGAGCAATGCCATAAATATGAAGGCTAGGAATAAACAGAGACTTCTCTTGGTAGAGTGTCAGCAAAGAGCTTTTGCACACCAAGGTCAGTCAGCACAGATACAGATATTATCTCTCAGTGGGCAGAGATACCCTATCTACTGACACAATATGGGGGAAAGGAAAGAAGGGATATCTTTTACTCATATATGTCAATTAATTCCATCTACTTCCCACCCTCCTTCCCATCCCCTATGGTACATAAAGCATAGCACTGAGGCAAGGCCCCTGTATTTCTTAGAACTTCAAACCCTAATAAGTGGGTCTGAATCACTCTTGTTACCATGAAATACATGTGGTATTAATGATAAAAACTAAAAAAATTATACCCAGTTGAAAGGTTTTATTGCACACTATTTTTCAAGATGGCAGATGGATGCCTAAATTGATCTCAGTGTCATTTTATTGTTGTCCCAAAGTTTCTCTAAATCAGCCAAATGAGTCTGAAGTTGAAATAGCCACCTCATATTGTTCTACCAGGAGAGGCACAGGATTTCTCTGTAATGTAGCTTGTCATATTACGTTATTTATAGCCTCTGATGGAAAGGTGGATAATCTCAAACCCACCCCAAAGAGAATGATTACTGCATATGCCAAAAAGATCTGATGAGGACAATACTGTCCTGGGTCTGACTGTAAAAGACAATCTAAGCAATATTGGGGGTTTGGTTCTGGATAGGATGGAATAAGTTCACTCTACCCTGTACATTTCACTGAATGCCTTTATTAAACCAGACAGAACATATGCAACAGCCATCTGAAGACTCTGAGACGTGAACAGTAGCAGGCAGAACTGACCAGAATTGGAAGTACCACCAAACTGTGAGTTTGCTATTATTTTTCCTCTTTATCCACTAGCTTGGCTTTAGAATCTACAAGTGAGGACCAGGATATGGACAGAGAAAGCTCCAAGAAAGGGTCCTGTTTCAGCTCAGAGACCGGGCAGAGGAATTGCTAACAATCAGAAAGAATGGAAGAAATCATGTTTTCTCTTTTTTCTCGTTTTCTTTTCTACTCTTTTCTTGTACCTGGACCCCTAAGGCATTAGCAAGGGTGGCAATGGGAGCTGTAAGGAGATTAAGGAAGGTAGGAAAACCTTCACTGGATGAAGGATCTGAGGTTCCAAGACAGTGGGGCAAAGCACTGTTGCTTATTGTATTTGTCATCCCATTGTCTTGTCCCACATAGGCACATAGAAGCAGGAAATTTACAGTAAGCAGGGTAACTAAAGCCCCATATTTCTGGTCAGAGGATAAAAAGGAAGGCCTGATGGAAGCTGACAGCTCCTTGGTGATCACAGAGAAAGAAGACTTGGGAAAGTAGTCCCTTACAATTATTTATGAACTCCTGGGCTTACCATGAGCTGTGCATGGATGAAGCTGACCCCATACAACATATACAAATTTTGAGAATAAGCTATAATATAGACTACCCCCAGCCTGAGGCTGACATGGACAGACCAAATCATACTGCCAGTGCTTTGAAAATTCAACTGACCCTGGAATCACTACCCATAGAAGCCTGGTCAGAATGCATAGCCTAAAATCAAAGAGGGCAGTTACATGGCAAAATAAAATTATCACATTCTTTGTAAGATGAAAACAAGACCCAGTTTAAAATTAAAATAATCAAAATGTCTAGGATACACCAAAAAATTATTTGGCTTATGAATGACCCAGAAAATCTCAACTTGCATCCAGTGTCTAGATGGCACAGATATTAGAATTACCTAACAAGATCCATAAAGCAGCTATTTTAAAAATGTTCCAACAACTGAGAATACTTTTATTAAGAATTAGGAGACACAAAGCCTTCATGAAGAAACAAGATAAGAATAAAAATCATATGAAAGTTCTAGAATTGAATAATATAATGACTAATACACTCATTGGATAGGCTCAGTAGCAAAATGGAGATGGCAGAAGAAAGAATCAATAAACTTGAAGTTAAGGCAACAAAAACTGTACAATTTGGACAACAAGGAGAAAAAAGATTTTTTTAAAAATGAAGAGAGCCTTATGGTCCTGTGGTCTATTAGAGAAAGGTCCAACTTGGAGTTCCTGGCCGGTCCAGTTGGTTAAGCCTCTGCCTTAAGCTCAGGCCATGAACCCAGGATCCTGATATCAAGCCCCACATCAGGCTTCCTGCTCAGTGAGAAGTCTGCTTCTCCCTCTGCCTCTTCTACTCCTCCCCATTTGTGCTTTCTCATTCTTGCTCTTCCTCAAATAAATAAATAAATAAATAAAATCTTAACCAAAAGAAAAGAAAAAAAAAGATAAAGGTCCAACATTTGTGTCATAGGAATCCCAGAAGGAAAGTAGAAAGAGCATGGTGCAGGAAAAATATATGAAAAAATAATGAAAAAAACTTCCCAAATTCCACCAAAGACAAATCTAGAGATACAAGAATCTCATGAGCCCCAACAGAGTAAGTCCAAAGAAATCATGTTCAAACACAGTACAATTAAGTGACAGAAAACTAAAGACAAAAAAATCTTAAAAGCAAACAGAGAAAAATGATTCATTACTTATAGATTAATAACAATTCAAATGGCTACAGATTTCTCATCACAAGCAACAGAGGCAAAAAGAAGAAAGTAGAACAACATTTTTGAAGTACTGAACAAACAGATGTGTCAACCCAGAATTCTGTATCCATCAAAAATGTCCATCAGGAATGACGGTGAACTAGAGACATTCTCAGATGAAGGAAAATAGTATTTGTTTCCAGCAGACTGCTTGAAGGGAATTGATAAAGAAAGCTGGAACATCAGAATGGAAGTGATACCCAAGGGAAAGCTGGAACATCAGGAATGAAAAAAAATAAAAAACAAAAACAAAAAAGGAAAAATATCAGGATAAATATAAAAGACTATACTTGTATTGAGTTCTTTAAAATGTGTTTAATGGTTGAAAGCAAAAAATCATAACACTGATGGAGTTGCTAGTATATGTAGATATGATACATAACACAACTACAACAAAAAACTGGGGAGGTTAAAGAGACCTATAGGTTCATAAGGTTTCTACATTCCACCTAAAGAGGCAAATCTAAGTATCCTGGAAAGTTTAGTATGTGCATTACAATCCCAAGGGCAATCAATTAAAAGACTACATAAAGATATGTAATAGAAAACACTACAGATAAAATGGAATATCAAAAATGTTCAAAATAGCCCAAAAGAAGAAAGCAAAGAGGTAAGAGACCTACAACAGAGGAAAAAGAAAACAAATAACAAAATACTAGACCTACATTATAGCTAAATAGTCTGACACAACTTTTAATGAACAGATTCACAGATTGGAATTTTTTTTTAAAAATGACACAAATATAAGCTGTCTATAAGAAAATCACTTAAAATTTAAAGATACAGTTTCATTGAGACAGAAAATAATGAGAAAAGTTTTTTTTTTTTCCTCCCATGAAAACACCAGTCAAAAAGAAAGTTCGAAGGGTGCCTGGCTGGTGCAGTCTGTTTAGCCTCGGATTCTTGGTTTTGGCTCAGGTCATGAACTCAGGGTCATGAGACCAATCCCCACATTAGGCTCCATGCTCAGTGCAGATCCTGCTTAAGGATCTCTCTCCCTCTCCCTCCTCCCCACTATGCGCTCGTGCGCTCTCTCTCTCTCTCTCTCTCTAAAATAAATATATCTAGGAAGGAAGGAAGGGAGGGGAGAAGGGAGGAAGAAAAGAGGGAGGGAGGGAAGAAGGAAAGAAGAAAGTAAGGGGAAGAGGAAAAGGGAAAGGAGGGAGAGGAAGGGGGAAGAAAGAGAGAAGGAAGGAAGGGAAGAAAGAAAAGGAGAAAGAAAGGAAGGGGAAAAGAAAGGAAGAGAGAGAGAGAAAGAAAGAGAGGAAGGGATGGAGGAAGGAAGGGGGAAAGAAAGCTAGCTAGCTAGTTTGAGTGGGTTGATTAACATCAGATCTGAAGTCTACTAGACTTCAGAAAAAGAGAATTACCAAGAGTATTAGGGGTAATATGTAATGATAAAAAGGGCCGATTCACCCCCCCCCAAAAAGCAAGAATGCAAATGTATATGCATTTAACAAATTTCAAAATACACAAAGCAAGACCTGACAGAACTAAAATAGACAAATCACTATTATAGTTGGAGACTCCAGCACTCTTTTGACTGTAATGTGTAGAAACAGCAGACATAAAATCTGCAAGGGTATGCAAGGACTGAACAACACCATCCACCAAGTGGCACTAATTAATGCTAGATATTCATAGAAAACTCTATGAAAAAATAGCAGAATACATATTCTTTTTAAGCTCACATGGAACATTCACCAAGATAGAGCATATAAAACATACTTTAACAAATTTAAAGAATTTGAAATCATACAAAGTTTCTTTAAGGATAATGGAATCAGACCACAAATCAATAATACCATAATAAGAGGAATACATCAAAATACTTGAAAATTGAGCAACACAAATTTAAATAATCCACTGGTCAAAGAAGTCTGAAGTGAAGTTGAAAAAATATTTCTAACTGGATGAAAATATATATATCAAAATTTGCAGAATAGAGGTAAAGCCATGCTTAGAAGGAACTTTAACATTAAATGTTTATGTTTTTTTAAAAAGAGTCTCAAATCAATAACCTAATCTCCATCTTTAGCATCTAGAAGACTAAAACAAATCCAAAGCAAGCAGAAAAATGGAAAAATAAGGAAAATAAAACCAAAAGCAGATTCTTTGAAAAAACCAGTAAAATTTACATGTAGTACGATTGACAAAGAGAAAAAAAGGACACAAATTACAAAATTAGGAATGAGAGAGAAGATATCACTACAGATGCTGTAGATGTTAAGTGGAAAACTATGAACAACCCTTTGCACATAAATTGAGTAACTCAAATAAATTAGATTAATTCCTCAAAAATCTCAAATTGCCACAACTCACCCACAGTTGAATAAATAACCTGAATAGAGCTACAACTATTAAAGAAATTGAATTAGCCTTTAGAAACCTTTGGAAAAAGAAATTCAGGCCCAGATGTTTTTACTAGTGAATTCTGCTGAACATTTAAAGAAAAAAATTACACCAATTTCTATATCCTTCCAGAAAACAGGAGAAAGGCATAGGCTTCTCAACTCATTTTATAAGTCAACCATTACCCTGATACTAAGACCAGACAGAGACAGTGTTAGAAAATCCATGGAATATCTACTCACAACACATATACAAAAATCTTCATAAAAATATTAGCAAATACATCACACTATGACCAAGTGGGGTTTATCTTGGAATGCACAATGGTTGGTTCAATATTCTCAAATGAGTCAATGTAATTCACCATAGTAACAGTCTGAAGAAGAAAAATCACATGCAGACAAACCATTCAGCAAAACTCAACATACATTCATAATAATAAAAAATACCTCTCATCAAATATTGAATGGAAAAGAACTCCCACAATCTCAAAATAGGGTCATTTATAAAACAGCTATAGCTAGCATTATAGTTAATGGCAAAACACTGGATGTCTGCCCCCTAGAAGCAGGGAAAAATCAAAGCTGTCTACTCTCACTCATCCTACAAGAAGGGTTAATTAGTGCAATAGGGTTGCATCATAGCAAAATAATGTGTATTTCTACATACCACCACTGAACAATTACAAACTGAATTTTTTAAGATGCCATTTACAGTGGCTCCAAAAAATTATAATAGTTATGTATAAATCTAACAAAAATGTATAGAATCTGTTTGCTGAAAACTACAAAACATTGATGAAAGAAGTTTAAGATTACCTAAAAATGGAAAGACAATGTTCATGGATTAGAGTCCATGTTCATGGATGCCAATGCTCCCCCAAATTGGTCTTTATGTTTAACACAGTTCCTATCAAAATACCAGTAGGATTTTATTGTAGATAAACTTGATCCTTTATTGTAGGCAACTTGATCCTAAAATTCGTATGAAAAGGCTAAAAGACTAGAATAGCCAAAGTGATTTTGAAAAGAATACATTTGGAGGAATCACATTAACTAAAGCCAATTTTAAGCTACAGCGGATTATTCCCAGATGGGAAACCTAATGGAATTTGTTTAATTGCATTTTGAAGGTAACTGGGGCTGGTTGAGCCTTTCTTCCTTCCATATTCTTCCCTTTGGAATGGCAGTACCTATAATTGTTATCCTATGGTTGTCCTATCATTATATTTTGGAGGCAGAATGCTTGTCTTCTAGTTTTGCAGATCAGCAGTTCAAAAGGAATTTTTCCCTGGAATGGATCATATCCAGAGACTTATCCACATTAATTTTAATGATAAAATTTGGGGCTTTTGAGTTGATGATATTTAGATGGGGTTCTGAACTTGAATCAGTCTAAAAGGGTTGAGACTTTTAAAAATATCAGGTGAGATCTCCTTGGTGGCTCAGTCAGTTGAGCATCTGACTCTTAATTTCACATGGGCCATGATCTCAGGGTCCTGGGATGGAGCCTGACTTAGTGGGAGTCTTCTTATCTTCCTTTCCCTCTGCCCTTCCCCTCAGTCATGCTCCTTCTCTCACTCTCTCTCAAATAAGTAATTTTTTAAAAAAACTAAGAAGTTAAAATATAAATAAAAATGTGGAATGAATGTATTTTGCATGTAGGATGGATATAGACTTTTGAAGCCAAAGAATAGATTGTGGTAGACTGAATAATGGCCCCCAAAGATATACCTGGAACCTGTGAATGTTATCTTGCATGGCAAAAAGAACTTTGCAGATGAGATTAAGTTTAAGGATCTTGAGATGGGATGTTATTCTTATATTATGCAAGATGGCCATAACTGTAACATCAAGTGTTCTTATAAAAAGGAGGCAGGTGGGAATTTGATGAAAGAAGAGGAAGTAGCAAATGGGACATTGGAAGCAAAAGCTAGAGGAATGTGAGGAAGGTGTTTCAAGCCAAGAAATGCAGGCAGCCTCCATAAACTAGAAAATCAAGGAAACAAATGCTCCCCTAAAGCCTCCAGAAGGAACCAGCCCTACAAAAATCTTTAGTTCAATGAAACTAATTTTACAGTTTGGGCCTCCAGAAAAAGAAAAGAAAAACATTTGTGTTGTTTTAAACAACAAAATTTTTTTGGTAATTTATTATAGTAACTATGGAAAATTAATACACATGGTTTCATTTCTCTTAGGTAGACACCTGGGAATGGAATTGTTGGGTCATATGGAAACTCCGTATTTAACATTTACAGAAAACCCCAAATCTTCAAAATTAAAAACTTTTATCCAGAAAAGACAGTGTTAACAAAATGCAAACTCAAGATACAGACAGGGAGAAAATATTTACAAATCTATCAAGATATCCAAAACGAATAACAAACTCTTAAATTCAACAGTAAAAAGCAAACAACCCAATTTTAAAAATGGGCCAAACACTGATGTAACACCCGATGCTGGCAAGGATGTGGAGCGAGAGAAATTCTCATTCATTGTTGGTGGGAATGCAAAATGGTACAGTCAGTTTGGAAGACAGTTTGGCAGCTTTTTACAAAATTAAACATATTTTTGCCACACAATCCACTAATTGTTCTCTTTGGTATTTATCCAAAAGAGTTGAAAATTTATGTCCATATAAAAACTGGCACATGGTTGTTTATATCAGCTTTATTCATAATTGCCCAAACTTGGAAGCAACCAAGATGTTCTTCGATAGGTGAATGGATGAATAAATTATGGTACATCCAGACAATAGAACATTCAGCACTAATAGGAAATGAGCTATCAAGCCATGAAAAGCCATATAAGAATGTCAAAAGCATATTACTAAGTAAAAGAGGCCAATAAGGAAAGGCAAAACTATGGGACATGTAAAACATCTGTGCTAGCCAGGGATCAGTGGGAAGGAAGATTCATCAGTTGTAACAAATGTACCATTCTGGTGGTACATGTCAGTAACGGGGGATGCATGTGTGGGGCAGGGGATATATGGGAAATCTCTGTACTTCCACTCAATTTTCCTATAAATATAAAATTGCTTAAAAAAATAAAGCCTATTTTTAAACATGGGCCAAACACTTCACCAAAAAGGACAGACAGATGAAAAATTAGCAGTTAAAGGGATGTTTAACATCATTAGTCATTAGGGAAATACATACTAAAACCACAACAATATATCCTACACATCCACTAGAATGGCTAAAATAAAAATCATGATAATACTAAGAGTAGACAAGGACGCAGAACAATAGGAGCTCTCACACAGGGCTGATAAGAATGACAGATGGTACAACCATTCTGGAAAAACTCTTTGGTGATTTCTTTTAAAGGTAAACATGCTTACCCTCTAATCCAACAATCCTACTTCTAGGCATTTCCTCTAGAGAAACTGAAACTTCAGGTCCACCCAAACTTCTACACAATGCTTAGATCAGCTCTATTCATCATCTCTCCAAACTGGAAGCAACCTACATGCCATTAAAGAAGTGAATGGATAAACAGGGGCATCTGGGTGGCTCAGTCAGTTAAGCATTCAACTCTCGATCTCAACACAGGTCTTGATCTCAGGCTTGTGAGTTCAAGCCCCATGCTGGGATCCACGCATAGAGCCCACTTAAAAAAATAAAAATAAATAAAGGAATGAATGGATAAACTGTGGCACATCCATAAAATGCCACATTACTCAGAAAAAGAAAAGAATGAACTATCAATACAAAACCTGGATGAATCAAAGGAATTGTATTTAATGGAAAAAACTAGTCTCAAATGGTTATATGCTGTATGATTCTATTCACAAGACATTCTCAAAATGACATAGTGATAGTGACAGAGAACAGATCAGTGCTTGTCAGGGGCTAGGGGTACAGGGAGGATATGAAGGCACAGTGAGAGGGTGAGGGAATTTGGGGGGTACTGAAACTGTTCTGTATTCTGATTCAGGTAGTGGTGGCATGACTCAACGTATGTGCTAAAATGTACAGAGCTGTGTACACACACATACACACACATCGATTTCACTATAAGTGAATAAAATTAAAGAACAAGATAGCTGGACAATTAAAATTACTTCTAAATCTTAGTGGGACCACGTATTTTTTTTTTAAGATTTTATTTATTTATTTAACAGAGAGAGAGATCACAAGTAGGCAGAGAGACAGGCAGAGAGAAAGGGGGAAGCAGGCTCCCCACTGAGGAGACAGCCCAACACAGGGCTCGATGCCCAGACCCTGAGATCATGACCTGAGCCACCCAGATGCCCTAGGGACCACGTACTTTAATAAGCATTTTACTGAATGGAAAATGGCCAGAAGAAAGCCTAGGTTAATGCATGTGGATTTATGTACCAATCTTGAGGACAACAATCCAGAGCTCCACCCCCGTGCCCAAGCAGTTTGAGTTACTTAAATACTTTTACTTTGATCAGAAGGAACCTTCAAAGATTAGGACTAATTATCCTTTTTCCCCTTAAAAACTTTCCTTTCTTCCTTTTATCATCACTTTTAACCCCTCTGGACCTCACACCCTGTTTACTGATACCACCTGTGTTGCTGGAAATCAGCACACTGCATAATGACCCAGTCATTCCTCGCTCCACAAACCGGGCATCCTCTCCCTCCCCTGCTCCGCCACAGCACTTGGGCAACAAAGTCTCTCACATAACAAGGCATTAAGGTCTAGGGAGGATAGTACTACCCTGGTCTGGAAAAGGCCAATGCACCATGGAGGGAATGGGGTAGCCCTAGGTATTTTCTACCTTTGAAAAAGACCTTCATTTTTATAGCATGTAGTTTGGCATGGTTGAGGAAACTGAGGATACTACTTTTACAAATACCGCAAAGTGATTTCCGTTCTTAGAAGGTACTGGTTTGAATACAAAGCCAAGCAATGTCTCTATCAAGACTCTTCTCTCAGGGAACCACCGTGTAATATCAGGGAAAGCACCGAGCCGAGAAGCCAGTGATCTTCCTGGAAGGCAGTCATCCTCATTTCCCCTTTCCCTATTTCTTCCTCCTCTACGCACAAGGAAGGGTCCAAAAACGCCAGATCCTTGGCATCAAGCACCCCTTGCCAAATGATAGCCAATAAAATGCTTGTGTATCTAGTCAAAGAAAAAGTAATTTAAGTAAAAACATGTATCTTATAGGGGCACCCGTGTGGTTCAGTGGGTCAAAACCTCTGCCTTCAGCTCAGGTCATGATCTCAGGGTCCTGGGATCAAGCCCCACATCGGGCTCTCTGCTCAGCGGGGAGCCTGCTTCCTCCTCTCTCTCTGCCTGCCTCTCTGCCTGCTTGTGATCTCTGTCTGTCAAATAAATAAAATCTTTAATTAAAAAATGTATCTTACAAAGTGTAAAGTGCTTGGCAAACTTGGGATACTATTATAATCACAGAGTTCTTGACAAAATACCATTGTATTAAATCAATGGTGGTTCTTTGCTTGGCATCCCTGAAATGTAGAATGGTTGCTTCAAAATGCTAGGGTCCTCCTCATTGTTCTGGGAATAGATTTAATATCCGGGATCACAGGAGGGCAATGATTACTAAAAGATTTAACAATGGAATCTGAGATGTATTCTTAATGGTTTAATAGCATTTTGAGACTTTTGCTTGAAAAATCACCAATGGTGGGTGGCACCCACAATTAGAACTTTGAAAGTGGGGGAGGCCAGGAGGACGCAGCCTGTGAATGCCCAGGTGTACACAGAAATGCATGCAATTAATTAAAGGCTGCTGGTCTCCAAAAAGAGATCTTTTTGACATTTGCGACTTTATCAAGAGGGCCTTATTTCACATTATTGGCCATATCCTGCCAGCTGATAAGGGCAGGGTGAGAGGCAGCTCCTCCCGGTGTTCGTGGTTGAGTACTGGCCACTGCAGCTCCTCTGCCCTGGTCCTCACGGAGCACGGCGCTGTCTGCATGTTATGTAATTTTTTGGTGCTGCCTTCCCCTTTTGTTCAGTCTGTGCCAAGAGCCAAATAAAAGAATCCATATGTGATTACGGCTATAAAACCAAAAGGAAAATATTAGACAAAAATTTAACATTTTGGGGTTTCTAAGTTTGTTTTACCTTTAATGCTAGGCAGACAGTTTACACAAATCATTTTGCTGCAAAGTAAAGAGTAATGAGTTAAATGTGTTCCCTGTCACCATCAATCATGTACGTTTGCCTTTGATTGACCAAACATATAAGACACATGAAATGACTTTCTAATCAGGTTAGGGGGAGCAGGGAGGGAAAAAGGGGAGAAAATGGGGAGGGGGAGCATAAGCCTCTTATTTTATTCAGAAATTCCATTGACATTTTCTGGCAATCTTCTAACATGCTGTATGGGCTTCTCTTTGCTAATAATGTTTGCCTTGAGAATTTGTAAAGGTCTAAGAACTCTTTAATTCAATGTTCTAGAAATTACCAGGGCCAGAGGGGAACGAAATCCCCGTTAATAGTTCATGGATTAATTCTCTCTTCTTTCAAAATCATTTTCGGGGGAGCTGGTCTCTCAGGTGGGCGTTCGTCCTCTGCAGCGGGGTGCATGGCTCTGCCTGGGGAGGCAGGCGGTGCCGCTGGTCTAATGAGCGCCGCCACGGAGGGAAAAAGACGACGCTCAATGATGTTGACCCAAATGGGATACTGAGGCTTAGCCAATTCCTTTCGGTGCATGGGTGTTTATTTTGATTTGTGAATTTAAACAACACACTGACTGGATTCTCTGGCAGTCGAAACGGTTTATAACCCAAAGTAACCAGCCTCCGAGCATCCTCGCCAAGCTCATTATTTCAAGTTTCCACGCGGAGTCCAAGCTCTTTAATGTGGGGAGGGAACTACCTACGGTAGCAATGGAGGAAGTTTTCAGCACCAAAATCACCCCCCAAATAGTCGCTGCGGTCCTGGCCCCACCCAACTGTCTGTGTAATCAAGGCTGGCCAGGCGAGGCTGAGACCAGCTGATTCATTTACTTATTCAACAGGCATTTCTTGAGGACCATGTGTACTGGGTGCTGCTCCAGGCCCTGGGGATTGGGCAAGGAGCCCTAGGCTTCACAGTGCTGACACTGTCTCAGAGAAGGAGGCAATAAATGAGACCACGAAGCCACGTAGGAAATCAAAGCCAGGAACGCAGATGAGGACATAGATACACAGGTTGTGGAGCGGAGAGTGATTTTGAAAATATGATTCTGATGTGTTTACATATGGAAACTTTCTTCACCCCATGAAGTCAGGGAGAACCTCTAAATCCTTGCTGGAGACTGTGGTGAAGTGGGACATCTCTTCCCTGTAGGGACTCCCGGGAGCCCCAGAAAAATGTATGAGCTTAGTTGCTTCTTTTTGATTCTCCTACATTTGCCAGGAAAACTGCTGAATGGCAAATCATCTCTCAATTAGAGATATGCCACATTAGACTGTAGAACTCAACGCTGTGGAGATGCCAGTTCTCCCCAAGAGAGCTCAGAAACAGACCCACGCATACACTGATGTTTCAGTAAACGGGCCCCTGAGGTACTGATAACGTATGGCTTCTTAACTTGGGTCCTGGTTAAAAGGGAGTTCTGAGTTTGTGAATATTTAATAAGCTGTCCATTTGTTAGATGTACACTTTTATGTTTATATATTCTACTTCGATTAAAGATTTGTTGTTAAGCCCTTTTATTTTATTATTTTTTAAAAGATTTTATTTATTGATTGATTTGACAGCGATCACAAGTCGGCAGAGAGGCAGGCAGAGAGAGAGGAAGGGAAGCAGGCTCCCCGCTGAGCAGAGAGCCCGATGCAGGGCTCAATCCCAGGACCCTGGGATCATGACCTGAGCTGAAGGCAGAGGCTTAACCCAGTGAGCCACCCAGGTGCCCCTGTTAAGCCCCTTTAAAAATGCAACTCTAATGGTTTTGAGAAGGGCCTCACTCTGAAATTAACACAAACCAAAGACATGGGAGATCTGATAGAAGGAAACCAGGAAGCTACTAGGGGAAGAGTGTTTCAGCCAGAGGAATAATGTGTAACCCTAAAGACTAGCCAAAGGGGTGCAGCTGATGGCAAGGAGCAGAAGAGCACTTAGGAGATGAGGCCGGAGAGGGTTGCTTCGGACTTAGAGAATATCGTAAGAACTTTTTCCTGGTGAGATAGGACACCATGGAGAGATTTATGCAGAGGGGTGAGAGCATCTGGTTCATGCTTGTGAAGGATCATTCTGGGTGCTCTACGGAGGATAGACCGGAGTGGGAGAGGGAGAAAAGCAGAGCAGGGAGGCAGTCAGGAGGCTTATGTAATGCTCAAGGAGAACAAAGGATGGTGGTTTGGATCTGACAGGAAGAACGGAAGTGGTCAGAAATTTGGAAAGTCAAAGCTGAGAGGATTTCCTGCTGGACTGAACGAGGTGCATGAGAAAAAGAAAGAAGCTGGGGATGCCGCCAAATATATTCGTTTGAGCAATGGGAAGAATGGCATCGCCAGTGTCTCCGGACAAAGAACAGGAATTCAATTCTGGGTATGTCAGGCCTCAGATGAGATGCAAAACTCAAATAGAGATGTTGAGTGGCAGTTAGATAGATGACATTGCATTCGGGGGGAGGTTCCAGATGGAGATATAAATTTGGGACCCCTATATATGTAGGATTTATGAGAATAAACCTTATGGCAAGTGAGTATATTCGTATCATATCTATAGAAGTTCACTCTCATGACAAGTTGTGATCGGGATGACATCACCTGTGGATATGAAATAAGCAAGAGGCTGCCTCTCCCTTGTAACTTACGCTATGTAGATTTACTTTGTGGGAGAAACCCTCTACTCTGGCACCAGCAGCATCCCTTCCCAGAAGCAGAAAGCCACCTTGACCCTTATCAGTTGCAGCCCTGGCCCCCTTTCAGAGATCCCATCACCCACCTCCAGCCCACCCCACACTGGGCTGAGCCTTGTTGTTTGTACCCTCATGTGGATGAACACCTCAGGTCTGCAGAGCTTACACCCATCAGCCAATAAGAACTGTTTATTTTCTCCCAGAAGCACCTACTGAGTCAATTAGCTTTACTCCCTGAATACAGCAGCAAGTAATATCACTTCCTTCTGGAAAACCTGGTGATTTCCTTATCCTGATTCATCCCAGCCTAGGTCACATGTTTTAATGCAGTGACTTCTGCCCTTTATAGAGCTGGCCGGAGAGAAAGCCAGCAAGACCCAGAGAATGCATCTTGGAAAAGTGTGCCCATGCATCCCAGTCATAATAGAAGCTTCCTGAAGCTTATGAGTGCCTGCTAGCCATGAGAATGACAGTGTGGTTAGCATCCTGCATGGAATACAGTAGGTGCCCAGGGAATCTCTATCAAAGCAACCATGTCTAACCACAGAAAGCAAAAATTCTGGCAATAGCTAAGTTCCCCCTTACTGTATTTCCTCTTATTTTAAAATATTTTATTTATTTCTTTGGTGGGGGGGTAGGTGGAGGAGGGGCAGAGGGAGAAGCAGACTCCCAGCTGAGCAGGGAACCTGATCCATGGCTCAGTCCCAGGACCCAGGGATCATGATCTGAGCCAAAGGAAGATGCTTAACCAACCAAGCCACCCAGGTGCCCCTACCGTATTTCCTCCTGGTATACTTAAAGACCTGGAGCCAATTTGTTTGGTTTGACACGTGAGTTTGTCAATTCCAGGTGTTCTGGCCTCATGTAGGTTACTGAACTTCTCACAACCCACAGTATCTGCCACTGGAAAGTGGATATAATAGTGCCAGTGGTGGGTACAGTCATTGTGAGAATTAAATGACTGATGTCTGTAAAGCAGTTAGCCTAGGACTTGGCACAGGGTTAGAACCCAAGATAGCTCAGGTATTATTAGAGTCTTGATTTTTATTTCCAGCTCCTAAACCATATTGTTTTTATATATGCATATAAAAAATGACACAGATGCACATAAACATCACCAAACTAAAGGAATTAAAATGATTCCCTGGCCTACAACTTGTGCCAGCTAGGACTATGTATTGCTGAACGTTTATCTTAATGAGATAATATCAAAAATGAGCAAGTGGTTTTCATGTCCAGCAAGGTCCACCTCGGCCAAGATACACTCTGGGGGCACCTGGGTGGCTCAGTGGGTTAAAGTCCCTGCCTTCAGCTCAGGTCATGATCTCAGGGTCCTGGGATCAAGCCCCACATCGGGCTCTCTGCTCAGTGGGGAGCCTGCTTCCTCCTCTCTCTGCCTGCCTTTCTGCCTACTTGTGATCTCTGCCTGTCAAATAAATAAATAAAATCTTTAAAAAAAAAAAAAAGATACACTCTGAATAACACACACCCAGTTTTCCTATGGCTTCCTCATTCAGAAATAGAAAAGGTGACAGAGAAGACCATGTTGTGATCGATATCAAGTAACATTTCACCCACAAGAAATAATTACAGGGTACATGCTATGTACCAGGGTGTGTGTGTGTGCACGCACACACACACACACACACACACACACTCAAATGGTAGCTTAGCAAAGTTAAAATGCTCGGCAATCCTGAGAATAATTTAAATCTGCTAAATTTTGAAGAGTCAGTACAGACTGAAAAGAAATGTTAAGAGCTAATCACTCTCTAAATTATACACAACACCCACACATACAATTTATCATGCCCAGGACAGCTAATCCTAGTAAGAACAATAGCACAATTCACAAAGATGGCAGGTCAAGCCTCAACATGAAACCACACATGCTGAAGAGAAACTAAAGTATTACATGCTAAAACTCTAAAACCAAGAAAAAATAAAAATCAATGGATCTTAAAATACATCGAAAAGAGGAAGCCAAGTGGAGGGTAAGTGTGGCCACTTACTCAGGGACTCAGGAGCAAGGCAATGGCAGAGCGGCTAAATAAATAAGTTCATTATCTTGGTCTTTAAAGAAGACCTTAGGAAGATTCTCACTTGAACCTGACAGGCAGGTGGTAGGAGATCCGATAGCAGTAAATACACAGGATATTCCACACCTGGTTGACAGTGGAGATACAGACTAGTCTCAGGAATCAGGACCATTGCCTTCCCTCCCTGGAGGAACTCAGGGCAAAAACTGGGTGCTGCTGGAGAAAATGCTTACCCTAGTATTAGCAATAGGCTGTGGGGTCCGAGGACCCAACCCGTCAAATTGGCCAACCTGTGACTCTTTCATGAAGTTATTTGCTATCAGGTTATCATGGATTTGTTCAACAAATACCAGCATACCAGAAACTTCAGAGGCCATGCCTTGAAGGTTAAACAGAGCAAATTACATACGAATAGGCAGGAAAAAGTCTTTAACAGTAGTTAGCACACTTGAATTCCTTATCCCAAAGATGTGGGCTAAAAAGACAGATGCTCCAAAAGTTTAGATCAATTCAGAGATGACACAGCCAACATGGGAGCCAGGAGTAAGGGCCTTTGAAAGTGATATTGCTCAGGGGACACACAAGTGTTCCCCATATTTTGCTGGTACCACTGGCCTGGGTCCCTTGGAACCCCTGCATAGCAGGAGCCCCTCCCTCTTGCTAAGCTTTATTATCCTCCCTTTCAGCCTTGGCTTTCGGTCTCACGGACACTAAAGTCCCCGTGGCCGGCCAACTGTGCTTCTGCCTGTGATATATATACAGAGTACAATGTATTCTGCAGAACCAAGAAACAGATGCTGTACCTGCCCAGGGCAAGGGAGAGGCTGAGCACACACTCCACCTCTGGCTTCCAGAAACACTAAGTGTCCTCAAGGGATGAAACCCGCCAAAGCCTCATCCCACCTCTCTCCATCCTTGAGGCCCTCCTCTCCCTACGGAAGTACTAATGAATTCTCTGCCGGAGGACATGGGGGATACTGGGGCAGGAAGCAATTTCTGGCAACGATCATCCATTTCTAGATTTCCTTTTCCATCTGCCCCCTGCCCAGTAAAAATGAGTGAAGACACTATGACCTCGGGAATGGGAGAGAATATATAAAACCTGCCAAGGAGACCATCATCAAGGTGTTTATCATGACCTGAGGGAGACAAGGATCGGGGATCTGGAGGGTCAGTGCACCAGCATGACGCCACAGAGTGGGGAACACATGCTTCCAGCAGTCCTTATTTTAAGTGAAAACAATAGATGCAGGGAAACCTTGCTATTTCCAGGTCATGTGCCTTAGCAAATTCCAACACAAAGACCACCTGAATGTCAAGAGGCCATGTTCAGAGAGCTACCTCCGAACACGGGGGACCTGGCTCCGGGCAGAAATGACACAGTAACATAACCCTAGGAGGGAAATGTGTTTTCAGTTACACCAGGGCCCAGCCAGGCCTCTTCCACAGGCTCTTCCTAAATAGGAACTTGGCAGTGGGATTCGCTAGGCTGGAGGGGACGTCCTTGGCTCCAGAGGTGAGGCCCTGCAGGGTCTTGAGGAGAGTTGGACAGAAGTTCTTTTTCCCTGCTCAATAATAACACTGAGGAATCAGCGTCACATCCATTTTATTAATTTTCTTGACAGGCAGCTCCAGTTTCCATGCAGGCACCACAAAATCAAAACATACGCATGTCAAGTGCCCCATGTGCGGTAGGGCCCTGCCAAGACCGTGTTACATCAACAAAAGGAAGCAGAGCCCAGGTCTCAGACCTCGTGCTTGGGCCTGTGGGTAACTCCCTGCTGGAGAAAACCACCAGAGCTCAGATGAATGAGCCAGAAGAGCTCTCTTGGTGACAGTCCTTTATCCTGGGGTCTGGGTTCCTTGTGTTGAACACGAGAGCCGTGGGAGACACAAGGCTACATCTGGCTTTGGGGTATGCTTCTCAGTCCCGCCACACAGACCTCCCCTGCCAACTCCATTTAGCCTGCATTCAGTTTCATCCAGGCAGGGGAATAGCAGCCTGGATTAAAGAAGCCATTAAAAAAAGAAAAGAAAGGAAAAGAAGAGAAAAGAAAAGAAAAAACCGCAATACCCTTATTTGTGTGCTGGGTCTGAGCCTGGAGTTCTGTGGAGTTGAGGTCTTTGGGCACATAGGGAGCTGAAGGAATGTTTTGATCAAGGCATCCTTTGCTAAAGTGATAGAAGGGACTCCAGCACAATTTGTCCTCTCACATAAAGGATTTTTATCTAGGAACTGCCTATGTAATGTAAATTAGGTGGGTAGAGAGGGTAAGGGCTGAGAGAAAAGCCCTGCTCTAATGCCACGGCGGGATGCCCCGGGTGAGCCCACGCAGGTAGCCGGTCCGTCTTCTCAGCCCCACTCTTCCCGCCCATCCTTCCCACCGCCTCCAGGGCCATCGCCTCGACTCCCCCAAACAACGGACCACCAGTGCCACACAATGCAGTAATGGCAGCCCAGGGCTGGAGGTATCACACCTAGGATCACAGGGCTTCTAGCCCCCCTCATGGGACCTCCTGGTAACTCACAACTTTCCCACCTCCATCCCTACTCTTGCAGGAAGGGGAAACGGAAGCCCAAATCCTGAGCTGACGACCACCAATGCCAAGTCAGAAAGGCCCACACTGGGCGGGTTTTCCTGCCCTGGTCTGCCTCCTTGACTGGTCTAGGTTAAGAACAATGCAAGGATGAGGACGGGTGTTATCATTACTCCAAAAGCCCTCTTAGGAAGGGCCCGGGCCTTCAACCCAGTGTCCCGGAAATGGGCCTGCCCTGGCCTGGCCAGTGCCCCGGCCTGGCCTGTGAGGAAAGAGTTGGGTCTTTCATTGCCTGGGTTGGTCCAGCAGGCAGGGGCCACTCTGGAGACGCTGGGGTGGCTGCCCAGCCCGCTCTTCAGGGTGAAGAGGAGACGAGCAGAGCCAGACCGCCCATCTCATGGCACACAGGGCGCCGCTGCTGAGGAGTCGGCCCCTCATTCCACTCTCCATTCAAACAACCGTGGCATGTCAGCCCTGCTGGCCTCCTTGATTGTGCAGAAATAAATAAATGAATTATGTTGTTGGGGTTTGGGCTTCAGCACAAACACATGGTCTGCATTTATCTGCACAGTGAGAGGTCCACCAGCCACTTGATGTAAAAAAAGCAAAATGATAATTCTTTTCTTTAGGCACTCTGGTGCCATATGGAATGTATATAAATCATATTTTTGTTTTAACAGCGGAGGCTTTGTTGATAGATAAACATGTGGTTTATCTAAAAAAAAGAGAGGATCTGTGCTTTGAACAATCATTTAATGGCCGTGGATGTGCCAAATAAAAATAAAAACATAATTTTGAAAGAAGTTGGCCTCGTGCCCAAATCTGTAACAAGGAATTTCTCCTTAACCAGAGTGGTTAAAGCCCGTCGATCTGTTTTGAGTTTAAGCTGTGCTCTCTACTCAACCCCACGACAAACTGAATCCGGGGCTAATGGGCTCTAATAGGACAAGACGTTACCTTTATGAATGACCTCATGGAGAAGAGGTTGGCGAGCATGGTGGAGAGGCCTTGAGCCAGACAGCTCTGGGCTATGAACCCCAGCTTCAGCTCCGCGAGGCAGATTGCATCATCTCCCTCTTTCCAGTTCCAGCTCGGGATGTTTAGCAGATGGGCCTGTAGAAGCAAACACAAGGTATGAGAACTGAGGTTGCTAAATGTTCAATGGTTGCAAATCTCCTCTGGGAAATGCACCACTGCCCGATGGCTCAGAGGCATTTAGACTCATCCTTTCTTTCCCTGGCCTGAGCCTGCTGTTTGCTATTTCATTCGACTCCCCTATTCCGTGGACTTCTGTCCTCGGGGTTCTCTCTGGAACATTGCTTCTGCGCCTCCCTAACCCAGGTCTTCCCCTGGGATTTGTCATGTAGCCAACAGAGTCCAGAGGGAATTTCCTCTTGGGACAGACACATCAGCCCACATTACTAGAATAGCTCGCTAGGTTGTTCATAAAAGAGCTCCTCAAACAGACTCGGACCCTCAGTTGTCTGTGTGTTTTAGAATCTTTTTTTAATCTGCATCCCCGAAACTCCAGGTCAGTGGCCCCCAAGTCTGAGTGGGCCTCAGAATCACCTGGTGGGTTGGTACACATATTGCCGGCCCCTCATTCACTCTTTCTGATCTAGTAGGGTGCAGGGCGAGGCTGGAGAATTTGCATTTCTAACAAATTCGAGGTGCGATCTGGGGACCACACTTTGAGTAGCACTGACCTAAATCATCAGGCAAATCACAGTGTAGACATATTATGATCTCTTGCAGATGGACTGATCCTATGTAACAGGTCACACCCGAGGATAAGGACACAGACACACGCTCATCTGATTAGTTTTAAGCAGCATGAAGCAGAGTCAGAGATCATCCATTGGATGAAGGAGTCAAAATTCAAAAACTTTGCCAGGATTGGAAAAATGGGCAGGAAAAACAACCAGGAAAAATTTTTAAAAGTCTTAATGTCAAGTGCAGCATTTAGGTTCAAAAAAAAAAAAAAATCAATGTATAAATTCAAAATGAGAAGATCTAACTTGGCAGTAGAGCTGAGGGGGAAAGAAGGAAAAAAAACTTAAGTGTGTGGGTAACTCAAATCCCCAAAAAAGGCCAACTGTGTGACAGATTACAGAGAAAGCCAATGCTTGCTTGTTAGAAATGGTCTCCAGATCAAGGGAAACAAATGTTTCATTCTGCTGTGAACCGGTCAGGCTGGTTCCGGAGTACTTGATCCAGTTGTAACAGTCAGATTTAAAGAGGGAAACTGATCAATTGAATAACTTCCAGAAAAAAAATGACAAGCACAAGGAGAGGTGGGGGTTCTGGAAAACGTCTTACGAGAAACAGTTAAGAGAGCCAGCAGTGTCTGGCCTGAAGAAGGACCACACCCTCATGGAGACAGGATGGTTACCTCTGAAAGCCTCAGGTGCTGCTGCAATGAAAAGAGATTAGGCTTGTCTTGCTTTGTTCCAGGGGCCAGAATTAGGACTGACTGGTATATGTTACAAGAAAGCAGTTTTTTGGCTTATTTTATAAAGGAACTTTCTAAGGATGTAATTTGTCTAATAAATGGAGAAAGCTACCTCCCAAAATGCAAAGTCTTTGTCCCAAAAACTCTAAGTGTTTTTCCAAGTCATAAGAGAAAGACCACTTGCTTTGCATTTGAGGTTGTAGCTGAAAGCCCAACTAGACTCCCCGTGGATGCCAAGACTTTATGGCCCTGAAACGCCTATTTTTCTCCAGGTACCAGCAAACACCAGGAGCACCCAGAAGGCTTCCCTTCACTGTCAGGGTAACACACTACGGCCGTACCTACTAGAAGAGAAGATGCCATTATGGAAATAAGAACAAGTCCAATGGCTTCTTGCTCTGCTATCAGAAATTCCCCTCTTGAGAAATTCCTTCCTCAAAGTCCTGTGACAGTTTCACAAGTCCTAAGCCAGCAATGACTCCTGGGAGAGAAGACCGTATCCTCCCTAACGAGACCATGGTTAAAAAGTTTGGTGTGTAGGCCATGATGGATGGTAATTTCTGCCAAGCTGAGTATCAGAGACCTTTTCCCATCACAAGCCTGATTCCAGCGGATCGTCTTGCCCCTTACACTGTTTCTCTCCCAACTCTTCACTGGCTGGCAAAGGCCACCTTCCCCCTTTACTAATCTTCATGGCACTTTCAAGCAAGCAAACGAACAATCAAACAAAGCCTTTTCCAGAGAGGCTCTCATATCCCCATGTGCCAAGTTTTTGAAGGTATGAAGTCCAGGCTCTTGGGCCTTGGGTCCCCCCTGTCCCCATCTGGTTTGAGTTCCTTAGGCATATTTCACATGTTATTACATGGAAAAGTCAAGTCTGTTTCAGTTCTCGGGCTTCCATATGGCCTCCGTTCATGGGCTGTTGTATCTTCCCCAATTGTAGCAGGGAGCAGGGAGGGATGTACCAAAGGCCAGGAGGAACATCTGTGTGCATGAGATGAAGAGAGGAAATTTCACAAGGAACTCAAATCCTCTGTTTCTGACACTTCTGTCCTTCATCTGAGGGATATCTGGGTCCACTGGAAAATGCCAGCATCATTGCACAGAGGTCTAGAGGCACATCCTGGATCTGAAGAATGAGGCCTGATAAAACAGGTGTAGCAGGACCAGGGTCCCCCTTTGATCAGCCACTGGACCACTCCTCATCTCAAGAAGGAGAAATGTGAAAATATGCTTTCCTGGGAAACCAGTAGAGGTCAAGTCCAGTTCCAGCCTTCCCTATCCATAAATAACTTTGAGAAAGCCACCATAAGGAACAAAGTTCATTACAGAGAAAACACTTCAACACTATTGCCCAAGAATCTAAGTGTTTTTTAGTGAGAAAGCTCAAAGAACTTGCATCACCATTGGGCCACTGGGACTCGGTTTCTAGGTCCTAGAAAAAGACCTTTCTTTCTAGAATCTATTCAGAAAATTAAAAATCCATTAGCAGCCAAGTCATCGGAAGTGATACTTTTCTATGATATCATCAACTGTTCTTTCCTTGAAAAGCTTCAAAACATTTACAACACTCAAATCAAAAATGAGTGCCCTGTGCCATCTTCTTTCTGCGTTCAGAGACATCTGGGCTGGGCTGAGTGTTTCTCTCCATGAAATCAGATCCACTTTAGAAAACACCAGTCCTTCTAGAAGGCCTGCTGTGAGGAACCAGAGTTTGGTTCAGTGGGGTGGGCTCTATTTACAGAGAAGGTGACAGTTGGCCATTCTGTTCTTAGCTCAATGCCTGCCAAGTGACCACGAGTTGTACTCACCAGAGCTGCTCTGTCTGGGAGAACACAGATTCCCAGTCTGGAGTCACACTGGGATGCTAGCATGCACAGATGGCCAAAGGAGGACTAAATGTGATAATGGATGTCAAGCTCTTTTAAAACCATAAAATAGGCCACAAATATCTAAGATTATTATGATGACAAACTCAGGAGCAATTTTACTTGGAGAGAAGTAGGCAGCTTGCCTACATCCCTTTAGGCCCTGGAATACCAGCATCATGAGAGCACAGGGAATTGAAATTCTTTATGTTTTAAGTCTCATATCCAATTATGGAATTAACTATCACTTAAAGTGTGTTGTGTGCAACATAAGTTTGTTTGTTTTTTAAAATATTTTATTTATTTATTAGATAGAGATCACAAGTAGGCAGAGAGGTAGGCAGAGAGAGAGGAAGAGAGAGGAAGCAGGCTCCCTGCTGAGCAGAAAGCCCGATGCGGGGCTCGATCCCAGGACCCTGGGATCATGACCTGAGCTGAAGGCAGAGGCTTTAACCCACTGAGCCACCCAGGCGCCCCGATTGCAACATAAGTTTACATACACATACCAGGGTCTTTCAAGAAAGCAAGTTTTAACGGGTGGAGGCCTCTGGGCATTTATTCATGGATGAAGAGAAAGGACAGAGAGAGGAAGAAAAATAAGACTGTAAGGCAATGGGGGAAAAACAGATTAAAGAGAAGGTGGGAGCATCTCAAAACATAGCAGTTATAGAGCAGGGTGACAAGTGTCCATCTGCAATTCCATGAGGAATGGGATGACAATGACCAGCGGACTTTTTGCTCCCTCTAGAAGAGGGAAATGAAATGATCGAGAAAAGTGGGCTCATCCATTACTCATCCTATAGGGGCAAAGTCTCACACGTGATTTTGCCTGACTCTGAAACCCCAACATATTGGGGTGATTCTAAGCAAAAATGTGTTTTTGGCACATTCCCTGAAAATGTGTTTTCAGGATCGGTTGCCGCCTTCATCATTTTTTTCCTGAATAATTATCATGAAAAGGTTTGTACCAGAGTCCTCAGCGTGGACCAGACATTCAGCGTGGCTATGGTCATGTGAGTACTGACCAGGTTCCATCCAGATCCTAGGTCCATTCAGCTACTTGGACTTTGACAGAAATCACAGCTGAAACCATCCTGAATTTCTTGAAGAGGCAGCATCCATACTCATTGCAAGGGGGAAAAAAGGAATTGACACCCATTTCTAAACTACTACATTAATTTCCCTCTTCAATCTAAATTCAGCCAAAAACCTAAACAACAGCTTAAAGCACTCCCACACTGAATGAAATTTCAAATCATAAATGAAAGAAGAGTTTATTGCCTGAGGAGCTGTCTCCAGCCACAGGCTTGCTAATAAAATTCCCCTCCACCTATAGGGGCTGCTATCTAGAAACTTCTCCAGACCGATGCTTGTGAGTCCCCGATATCCTCACTTTATGTCTTCCGTGTCCTTGGGTTTTCCAGAGATGAACAGGACAATGGGACCTTAGGTGCCCACCACCAAGCCCACTGGCTGGAGTGCAACACGTTCTGCCGTGGAAGCACCTGCTGAGGGCCGGGCAGTGGGCAGCAGACCCGAGCGGTAGGCCGGTCGCCGACAGCAGGCCCCACTTCACAACGGCCTCTGATGGGCCTCCACACAGCGAAATGGGGCAGCCCTTGCCAGCAATTAAGAAATAATGGCATGGCACTGGTGCATTTGGCAGAACAGGGTCTTCTCTGGGTCACCTGACTGCCTATTTCGCAGGGAATATGGCCTAGAAGATGGACACACGCTCACTCATAACCCAGCGGGGAGTTATTGTGCTCAGACAGAACACCTGGTTCCAGGTACCGAGCAGCCTCCGGTTTCCCAGCCTCATTACGGGGAATCACCCGTTCCACATCAAACAGAGAAAGGTGCCACCTTCCCTCCCCCAAAGCTGTTTCCCTGGGAGCTCAGTGACAGGCAGCGTGAAGGAGCAGTACCTTTGAATGAGAGACTGAGAAGTAATCACAAGCGAAACAGCATAGACTCCAACGTTTTTTCTTCCCAATCCCCTTCTAAACTAGAACAGGAGGAAAATTCCTTTATGTCTTATCTCTGGAGAGCAACTTTTTCCCTCGGTTCAACCAAGCCAGTTCTCCTCTGCAGCAGGAGAAGGCCATGTTCCGCATTCTCCAACCGGTGCGTGGTCTGCTCCTCCATGTCACCTGGTCTCTGGTAGCAAGGCCCTATCACTCGCCTGGGAAGCTCTCTACCCCGGACTACCCCGTCCGTCCCTGAGGGCACAAGGCAGGACTCCTTCACTCATACGCCGGACTACAGAAGAGAGTAAAAGGGCGCCTGGGTGACTCAGTGGGTTAAACCTCTGCCTTTGGCTTGGGTCATGATCTCAGGGTCCTGGGATCAAGCCCTGTATTGGGCTCTCTGCTCAGCGGGGAGCCTGCTTCCCACCCCCCCCTCTCTGCCTGCCTCTCTGCATACTTGTGGTCTCTCTCTCTCTGTCAAATAAATACATGAAATCTTAAAAAAAAAAAAAGAAAAGAAAAGAAAAGAAAGATAGAAAGAAAGGAGTACAGTACATAAAAAGTGGACATTGTTGAAATTGGGATCTAAGGTTAAATCAATATTCCAACCTGGGGGTCCAACAGATGCTGCCTTCCAGTGAGCAGCGGTCAATAAGGTGCTTGCACTGAAGAAAGGCCCCAGGGAGGTATGGACCCAGCACCCCTTGTCTAGCCCTTTGGATTACTACAGCACATGTGTGCACATGTGTGTGTGTGGGGGGCATGTGTGTGTGCATGTGCACATGTGTGTGTGTGTGCACATGCATCTGTACAATGAGAGGAGAGAGACCAGGCATGCTTGTGCACCTCTGAGCTTGGGATGGGCCCGGCCTCTCGCTGTCCTACCTTGTTGTGATACTGCAGCATCTGAGTGATGATTCTTATCTTCGGGTGGTAGTTCTTTATGGAGATGACTCTGAAAAAGAAAGAACCACAGCTGAGGCGGGGTCTGTCTAACTCTTGGAGTCTGACGGGAACACGAATTTGACCGTACCCAAACAGAGTGAATGCGGGGCCAGCAGCCAGGACCATCCAGAAGGCTTGCCGGCACAGGGCCTGGTTAAACGGTGTCCATCACTGTACCCCATGGCAGCATGAGAAAGAAATCAACAGAATGACCACAGACTGTGCGTGGGGCAGGAAAGAAGAGAGCGGTTCTCTGGTGCCTTGGTGTCGCGTGTGGGCCCGTTTAGTGGCACAGGTGATCCAGAGCAGGGTCAGGGGCTTACTGCCTACAGAGACATCTAAATAAGGCGGCCTCAAGCCACGGGCCAAGGGAGGTTTGCAATCTCACATACCCTGGGGACAAGCCTAGAAGCAACTTGCTCTGAGTCCAGTTCTCCAAGTTAACAACTTGAGACAACAATGACGAATCAAACAACCAGCCTGACAAATGATACTAAACTGTCACACACACAAGGCCACTGACAAAAATGATTTCTGAGCAGGGTTCTTATGTCGGGATCAATGACTCAGCCTTTGATAGATAATAGAGTCTAAGTGAAGACTTTAATGCTGGTGGAAAATAAAAATCCAAGGCTGGCTGGACGGCCACCGTCTGATAGAAAATTCCACTCTCCCTGCCCCCTAGCACCCAGGAAAACTGCCCTCAGTCTATACTGCCGATGAGTCACTGCCCTCCCCCAATCCACCCCTGGCTTCTGCTCCCTGAGACTGGGCTACATATGGAGGAGTAGAAACACCTGGATTCCAGTCCCAATGTACTAAGGAACTGGGTGACCTTCAGGAAATCCCTGGGTTCTTTGTGACTGTTTCCTCATCTGGACGTTGGGGGCAATGGTACCTGCTTTATTTATTTCACAGGCTTTGGTATGAGCAGCAAATGAAAGACCAGATGTGGAAATGCTTTGAAATCATTAAAAGCTCTCGCCACGTGTAAGTTATGGTTTTTGTCATTACCGACTCTGTCAGAGGTGACATTGCACATTTCCTTCTGTGACAAGGAAGGCTAAAGAATGGAATTCCACAGGACGGCCCACCGAGAAGCCTAATCAGAAATGCGAGTGCGTGTATTAGGACCACCCCCACAAACTCTGCACCAAGAAACGTCTCCGTGCGGGGAGAAATGGAGAGAAGGCAGGGAGCAGTTTTATCTGAAAAGCTACAACTTGTGAATTTAGGAAATGGATCGCACAGAAGCCTCTTCCTGCACAAATTCACCCTGGGCTTTTGCTCTTGAAGCAATTCATTTTATTTTTGAAAAAGTGTTGTGTTGGCTCTCGCTTATAACTCAAGGACTTTGAGCTTCAGTCAGCCCTGAATTCCGAATTCCGTTCACTGCCAGAGCGGGGGGGTCTCCTGCATTAGCTCATTTCAAATGACTCGTTGACATTTTAATTTCAAGAGGGGCAGATTGGTCTCATTAAAAGAAGGAGAAAGGAGGATTATACAAATAAGGGAAAGACAGAGCCCAGTTTTTAACCCTGGACTTTCCATTCCTTTTGCTGCCTGGGCCATAGTTCTGATTCTGGTTACTGCATGGCTTCATTACATGTCTGATGCTACCTCTGTCCTGTAATTTTCATGCGGTGGCGTCCCGCCAAACACCCTGGTAACTGACAAGTCTTCATATTGGCCCTACCGCAGCCTGGGCTTAAATGAAATATTGCCATTCAGAGAAATGCCCATTTCCAAACTATTACTCATTTCCATTATTCACTTTTGGAAGGGGCGGGGGGAGGCACTAGCCCCCAAACTTCTCCAGGGATCAACACATTACACTTTCTTTTCTTTTGTTTTTATGTTTGAAAATCTCAAGATCAGGAAGACTAGTTCCTGAAAGGTTACGTTTTTATCATTTCAGATGACATGAAAACGTGGGGAAGGATGGAAATCCTAGTTCAGGAAGGGGGTTCCTCTGGAGCACCCGATGGTGAGCTGTTGTAGTCACTTTCCAGCTGTGACTAGTTTAGGGGGTGGACCCAGGTGTGGACATATGTCCCCATTCCACCACCTCCCGGCAGGCTGGCAAGCGCCATGGGGACAAGAGTTCATGCGTCAACTTCCTTAAAACAACTGCGTGAAAACATATTGCCAAAGAAAAGCGGGAGGAAAGAGAATACTGTGCCAGATGTCGCTTGCCAGACACAGACACCAGATGCTGAGGGAAAGACGTGCTCATCCCCGAAGCACCAGGGGAGTCCCCCACCTACCTCAGTGATGGGAAAGCTCATGTCACTTGGGGCCACCGATTAGAAGCAAAGGAAGGGAGACGGGAGCATGGTGAAGATGCCACTTCCCAAGCCCTCATCCCAGTACATTCCCAGGCTGCAGCAAACCAAGCTGTGGGGAGAGGGAGGTCTGTCTGGACCAAAGGACGGCTGCTCACAATTAGGCAAGAGTTCCTGGGAATGTAGTGGGAGGGAATGTTTTCTCTTAGTTCATCTCTTCTCCAGAAGCATCTCTGTATTATTCCCTTCCAGGCCTCTTAACTCCTCCGCAATGTAGGCCGGAGGGGAGAAGAAGAATCCTAAGGGGCTTTAACTCTCCGGAGCTAAATATCTTTTTTTGTCATTCCATTGTCGAAGAACAGTGTTCTTCTGAAATGAGAAAAGAATAGGAAGTGTGGGGGTCAGCCATGTCAGGTCAGGCCAGGAGATGGCCTTCCATGGGCCTCACCCATTTCCAGGGAGGGCACTGGGTGGTGGTCTCCAGAGTGTGTCCCTGCCCACCCAAAGATGTTCTGTAAATAAAGGTGCTGGGGGGCGGGGGGAAGGGGAGGGTTGGAGTCAAATAGGTTTGCTAAGTTCTCTGTCGATCATTATCTTAGAAAAGCATGTTAGTATTAAAAGCACTGAGAAGGCTTTCAGTGAAGACACTGTTTCATTCTGGGAAACTGGCTGAAACAAGCCCATCAGTCAACCAACTCCTCTTTGAGGGGGATATTAATCAATGCCACAGACACACTTGGAAAGTTCCAACATGGAGCTTCTCAAGCTTGGCACTACTGACATTTGGAGCCAGATAATTCCCTGCTGCGGGGAACTGTCCCCTGTGTGTTGTAGGATGTTGAACAGCATGCCTGGCCTTTACCTCCTGGGATGTGAGCAGTGTCATCCGTTCATTACAACAACCAAGAACATCTCCAGATATCTCTAAGTATCTCTGGCAGACAAAATCACCCACAGTCAAGTCATGGCAGGTCCATCCCCCTTCGGGAAAATGGTACCTTACTTCAAGCCTACACCCATCTCAATCTCTCTTTCCTAGTCCTGTCTGAAACATCTCAAACACAAGACCCACTGTGAGCCCCAGGGGTCCCATCTGCCAAGGATAAGCTTCCTGTCTATGATGCCTTGTGGCACTGCCCTCCACAGCCACAGCACCTCAGCTCCCCCTGGACCTATATTTGTAGAGTGGCTCTGTGGGAAAAAAGTTCCCACAGAGATGATGCTCTGCAGAGAACCTGAAAGGGCAGCCTAGGGGCTGCAGAGCGCCAAGCCCAGAGCCTTCCCTGGCCTCCCCAGTGTTACCTCATTATGTTGGAGGCGTCTTCAGCATCAGGGTCAGCGCAGTACTTGTTGGCAAGGATGAGGCACGCGTCTGCTGACTCTATCTAAGACACGGAAAGGAAAATCACAGAATACAAACATGTAAATAGCCATGCCTGGTTGCAGTCTTTCTCTGTCGACAGCTTTTGGGGAATCTGGTGCTTTGCAAGGAAAGAAAAAAATAATCCAGAGAGATTATAGTTTTTGTCGAAAATGTAGCTCGCAAGTTCTTGTTATAGTATAAACATTTCATCTTGTTGTTGTTCGAGGGTACAACGTGGACCTTCGTAATTATACTTTTCATTTGGCATAGTGACTTAGATGTAATCTTTCCAGATTTCTTTAAATAACAATTAACGAAGCCTTTTAGTCCCTTCTCTGCCTTTTTTCCCTACCAATGGATCTACCCCATCATCTTAATTTTTCTGGTCGGGAAATGGCGTCAGGTGAGCTAAATCCCTTCTCTCAGGTTACCAAGTTAATTGAATAGTCAAGGATTCAGATATTGAGACTCCAAAGTCCTTCATCTGACCTTTTTCACATCTTAACTGTGGAACAGGAGGAAATAAAAGCCCTAAATCAGATAACAACTCAGTATTATTTAGTATTCAATTAGCATTCAGATATTCGAAAGACAACAAATCTATGTATATGAAATGATGTGTTACAGATGACCTCAAAACCTACTGACTTCTCTAAACATGAGTCAAAATAAGATTTATGCCTTTGAGGGAATGATGAACTATGCTAATAATTGCTTGCATCAAATTAGGTCCTTGAACAGTAACTATTTTCTCCAAGTTCTCATTAGATTTCACATTAGTCATAACTTGGATCATGTCTGGATAATATTAAGATTAACTGGACTTTATAAGCATAAGAATTCTTGTTCTGGCTCAGGCCTGCAATCTGTCCGACTTGATAGGTTGTACTTAATAGACCATTCCTGCATTTTGGTGGGAGGCCATTGTTTCCTCCGCTGTATGTCACAAATTGTCTCTAGTTTTCTTTAATAATCCAAAGAATTTACCCAGATCCTTCAGCTTATTCATGTTTGCCAATGACATTATTTACTAAATTATGTAGTGACCACAGTTAGTATTTAGAAGTCAGTGGATTCACAATATGTCTATATCCACTGCCATGCAAATATTGAACGTGTTTACAAAATCTATATAAAACGAGCAAAATAGCAGATGTCACTTTGCTCTATCCTTTTACTTTATAAGCCTCACGTCTGCTTTATAAGAAAATTTTTAACTTAACAGATTTTGGAATGAAAGATTAGCCCTTTACCAAGTGATATCAGATATCTGCATGTTTAGTTTTATGCTTTTAGTCTTTGGTGGCAGGGAAAAAAAAAGGAAGCTAAAAATGTTTTATGGCCTGGCAGAATTTTATTTATACTTTATCCTTCATGTTATGCTCCTTTCCAATGTAAATAATAGATTTCAGAGCTACACAGAGACCAACTTAAGATGGGAATTACTTGATTATTACATTGTATATGAGGTTACCGAATCCGTACAACTGGTCTACTTCCTTGAGGAGTGCTGACATTGAGGGAACTGGCAAAATAACTTTCATTTTATGACAGTCCAAGTGAGGGAAGTAGCCTAGCAAGTGCCAGAGGAAATGAAACTCTGGGACCAGGGAAAGGGGGATGTCAAGGCTGGTGGCATCTGACTTATCTCATTAGGGGTGCAGAGGTGACTCTTGGCCATCCTAGGAGGCATGTGCCATCACCACAGAGTCAGTCCCCTCTCAGATGGAATAAAAGCAGAAGTCACCTCTTACTTCTTACCTTGACTCTTGCAAGATCATGTGGATTGAGGACTGAACCCTGATAAAATTCCACCTGAGTAAAATGTCGTTTGAACAGAGCCTCAAGCTCCAGGTTAGGGGAAATGCTGGCAGGAAGAGAAGAAACAGCCATTAATATAATAGACTCCGGTATTTCTGCTTCTATGGCCTTCTTTCTCTCTGACTTCCAAAGAGAAAGACCTAGGAAAAGGCTTTCACCTTCAAAGCAGCCCCTTTCCTTCCCAGAAATAAAAGGTTCACCCTCGAGAGAAATAAAACCCCAGCCCACTGAAAACCCAAACCATTACCAAGGTAAAATAAAGAGGCTCGCAGTTTTCACAAAGTCGGAGGCCTATGAGGCGAACCGTCTTCAACTTTGTTAGCAACAGAATCCCGACTTTATGAATAGAGAGACGGAGCTGTGACATCAGAGATTAGCTGAAGGCGCTCCCTGGCAGATCCTCCTGCCATTCCCTCCCTCAAAGCCTCTTCTCTGGTTCTCAGCCACATGGACTTCTCATCCCCCAGGGCCTGGATCAAAACATGTCACCTCTGAGCAGGCACAGACCGAGTTAATGTACTCTCGGTACTGCTCTTGATTCACACATGTGTCCACTATTCATCATTCTCGGTGCTGAACTGTCCAGACATCATTCCCATTGGAGGACAAGGATTAAAACACTGATGGATTCACTCATCCATTTATTACTTCTGTGGAGATGAAAGATTTCTACTCTCTATAAGGTATCAGGCTAGGCGCTGGGGAGATGATATTTGGTTCAAACCTACTAGGTTCCAAGAACTGTGTTCGTCCATGCTTGCCTAACATTCATTAAGTACTTAGTAGAAATTATTAATGTTTTCCAGCACTTACTATGCGGCAGACACTGTTCCAAGCACTTGACAAATATTAACTCATTTAAACCTCAAAACAACCCTGGAGGAAGGGATGTTATTAACCTAAATCTTCAAGAGGTTAATTAACTGGGCCATCTACTACATTGCTGACACTGACAGATGCTGGGGACATGAAGGTGAATCCCAGCAAGTAAAGCATTGGCCACTGGCTTGTTGATTCAGTCTCAAGCCATGGGTGAGAGAGAAACCGAGCCCGTGCACATTGGACCAGTATTTGAGACCCATTACTGGTTGAGGCCCTCTTGGGAAGTCTGCCTGGTCATGCAAGAAATGCTGGTCTCTCCTTGAAGCAAGTGCCCGGTGCAATTCTGCCTCCTGATGAAACTGACTTCAGTCAGTGAATATAGGTTAGATGTTGAGCTCTCATTGTTGCACACGTGCTCATCTTGAAATCCCAACCGATATGAGGGCAAAACCTACGTACACTACTTCTCCTGAACCTCCCATAATGCTCTGCAGAGGACAGGCCCCTCAGCTGGTAAGGACAGGCTAAGCACCAAACTGAATCTGTGAGTTCTGCTCCTGCACTCATGGTCTGGCTGGTCCTTTCAGAACTTGGAGAATTCAGTGTTGAGAGGCAAAATGCTAGCACTCAGACATGGTGGTCAGTTTGGTATTCTATGGACAAATGTCAAAAAGAAGGAGATGCACAGAACAGAAGCTTATAGGGAAGTCGAATTCCATGGGATCTCAGGGCAGGATTGAGTCCTGGGCCATCAGCCTGCTATGCAGTCAACACCAACTCATAAGCTTTATCCCTAGATCACTTGGAATTAGTGCTGGCACTATGGTGGCCCAATGTCCATCAAAAAAGATGGTGCCA
This sequence comes from Mustela putorius furo, assembly GCF_011764305.1. Lineage (NCBI taxonomy): Eukaryota > Metazoa > Chordata > Mammalia > Carnivora > Mustelidae > Mustela > Mustela putorius. The sequence goes on from NW_025421449.1 coordinate 7,797,978, forward strand.
CCCAAGTTAACATGCCTAAGTCTCCAGACTCCCTATCCCTTCGGCAGACTATCTTTTACCTAAAAGGGGATCAGGCGAAGCTTAAAGTCCCAACCATATTGAGCAGGAGAGGTCTTGCTTTCCTCAACTGTACAGCAAACACAGTAAGACCTATCTTCTAAGTTGCTTATCAACCTAATGCATGTTATCTTTCACAATAATAGCAAATATTTATTGAGCACTTCCTGTGTGCCTGATTCTGCTCTGTATACTTTATAAGGATTATTTCTTTTCATTCTCCCTACGGGGTAGAATGAAACCACTGTGATCTCCCTATCTTATGAATGTGAAAACTGGGGCCCAGGGAGGTTAAATAACCTCTTCAGCAAGATTCATATAGAATACTCTGAGTTCACAGCATGCACTTTGACTCCCCGTGTTGATGAAGGGAGAGACATTATGCACGGGCAGGGACCAGCACAGGGTCCTACACTGAGGTTTCTAGAAATGGCCATTGTTGCTGCAGCTGTTAATACTTCATACCCTGCTTCCTCTTGTTTGTGTCTTGCCTGACCACTCTGTCCCTCCTGCCCTTATAAAGAGTCCACACTAGACAGCTAATCATTCCACACCAGAGCCTGCGGACACACCTGGATCGAATTGATCCAGACAGCTGAAGAGACGGTAATGACGTGTTTGACCCATAATGAACTTCACTCTTCTTTGCCAGAATTGCCTCCCCAGAAGCAGGTGCCATTCTCACCACTGAACTAATGTGTTGGTTCCCTTTCCATGGGTTCCATACTGTCCTCTCCAAGGAGGCCATCTGGGGTCATGGCTGATTCAACTCTGCACTGAAACCCCCCAACATGGCGCCCGCACCACCACTCCTACAGACACTCCTCCTCAGGGTGCCTGGTTGAGTGGAAGGTCTCGAAACAGCAGGGGCCCCTTACTTGTGAAGAAAGACGATCTCCACATTGACATCATCTCGGTCCTTGTGCAGGAAGTCCTTCAGGAAGTTGGAAACACTCTCCAGAGTGATGTGTCCGCAGACCACAATGTGCCTGAACAGGAGAAGCCAGTTAGATGGGGCTAGCCCCGCGCTGACCCAGCACCCACCCCAGGCAAGACAGAGGAAGCGCACAGCTGCAGGGAAGCATTGCTCTCCTCCCCAGACCTCCGTGAAAGCCCAGCTCCCATCCCCAGAGGGCCGTGAGGCAAAGCAGTGGCGCTGGCAGGTGCTCAGAGACTCCTTGGCAGAAAAGGCATATGGCTTCTCACCTGATGCTGCACAAAATCCTATTAAAAGCCCAACCGTTTGGCCAAGTGGTTTTATGCATTGAACAATAAGTGACATTATGCTTGTGCTTAAATGCTGCATTATCAAGTCCCTTGCAGATTCATATCTTTCCCTTTCTGCCCACAAAGCGTCCTCTTGAGAGATTTACCGAATGAGTCTTGGTTTATGACATAGAGCTTATCAGGTAATGAGATAACAAATCTTGCTGAAACGATGATTTTGTGTGTAAGAAAGCGGACTTTTATCAGGGTGGCTAATGTGCGGCTTGACACGTTATGGGCTCTGCTGGCCATAAGCAGTAAAAAGGAAATTTTGCATTTTTCCGCCATAACTCCTCCGACAATGGGGGCATGTAACACTTTACAGTAAGTGAGCATTACTCAGGGCTAAATGGGGATGGGACGCCTATGGAATCGCAGATCACGCCACAAGCTGTGCATCCCCAGACAGCTGCTTCCCTGGGCTGCCCAGGACTTCCACAAGAGCCACAGCGTTCTACTTCAAGATGGGGAGAAGCTAGAAAGGGATGAGGCAGGAATGGTTTGCCTTGATCCAGCAAGGTTTGGACTTCTGTTTCCAGAGATGGTGGCTTCCCCTGGAGAGATGAGCCTCTCTTCCAGAACTGCTGGGACAATCATCCTACCCAACATCTTTGGGCTCCTGGACCCATCTGATGAATCTGAAATCTGAACCAGTCTGGCTACCCGGTGGCCCTTAACATTTAGTATCTGACGCTCCATCAGGACTAAGCCCTTTGGTGCAAGGGCTAGCCCCATGACCCAAATCTGGAGCCCGACTGTGGAGAGGCAATCTTCTGGCTTCTAATAAGAAGACCATAGCAAGGGGCTCAGCCCAGGTCCCTGTGCCTCTCAGGCTGCTAGGGACAGAGGCTGAGTCCCTGCCCAGGTTCTAAGGCACGGGCAGGGGGTGAACACTGAAGCACGTAATTTCGTGGGAAAAAATTTTAGAATGGCTAGGCCCCCTGCACCTCATAATTGCTCGGTGCACATTCCAACAAGGCAGAAAGCTCATTGGCTGGAGGCAGCTCATAATGGGAGGAAGTGATGATTGCTTATGCAATGTTCCATTAGATGCCATTACAAGAGCCTGCCCTTTCGCTGTAATTTGGTGCTTGACTAAGTATGTGAGAATAAGGCAGTCAACTCATTGGTGAAAGGATAATGATGCAGAACAAAGAGTAAATCAATAATATGCACAATGCAGTTAATAATATCACCATTATGGACTGTTATTGTTACGGTGCCACACTCACTCAGGGGCCGGGCAAGCAAAGGCCATCCTGGGAAGGAAAGACTGTCTGTGGGCTGCCTCAGAAGAGATGTTCCAACACGATCACTTTGTTTTCTAGCCAGGACCAGCCAGGTTCAAGGAGGTCCCCTGGCCACCTCTCCAAATGCCCCACACCCACATGACTAACTCCCTCTAGAAATACATCGGGGGTCAGAACACGGGACATGAACCAAACACTTGGATTACATACATTTTTATCCTGCCATCTCTTAAAATATTTCTTGTAGCACATGAGCATTTATATGGACAAAAGAGGCCGTAAAGGGATTTGCATGTTTTGCATAAGATTTCTGATTCTGAATTTGCCAGGGGTGTTCAGAAAGTGACCAAGACACAGGGTGTCCTGATCTGACATCCAGGGCTGCATGGGGACAGTTGTAATGTTTTCTGCCCACAGACTTCCATGACTGCAAACAAGGCCAGCATGAATCCGATGTATGGGCACCTCCACAGGACACATATGTGGTGGAGGCCCTCCCGTTCACCTGGATGTGAGAATAAGCCAGACAGGATCCCTTGCTCTGCCACCAAGGATGTGTGTGATCTTGGGCAAGCTCCTTATTCCCATCCAACAGATGAGGGATCAGAGAAGTTAATGCCACCCAGCCAGCTTCCTGTCCCAGGCACAGCAAAGCTCAAAGTTCTATACCAGTAGAAGCCTGGTGATTATTCACACTTGGACTCGAATCAATGATAGGTCCGGGAAAATGCCTGAACATTCATCCTTCCCATCCTGTACGCAAAGGACTGAATGAACATCTGCCAGCATTCCCTCTCCCTGTTCTGAACTCATTCATCTCTAGGACAGATGTGTGAAAAGTGGAAAGGAAGGAGATGAGTTCACCCTCTCACCCTTGAATCAAAGGCCCCGTCAGCTGATTTATTCAGCCTTAGAGAGAGTCAGGGTTCTCTTAGTTGAAAATGTGCTGGGTACATATAAAATATATTCCAATGCAATCAATATTATCCCTTAAGCCTTTAATTAGCTCTCAGTTCTCTTAAGAAGTAGACAAATGCAGGCAGGAGAGGAGAGAAAAAAAAAAAAAAAGGATTGACTTTTCTCATTTGAGGCTAGCTGTCCAATACCATTCTAGACAATTGAGAATATATATCTTTTAGCTACAGCATGATTTCTGGGGTGGAGAGCAGCCTTTATCAAAAAGGGAGGAAAAAAAAAATCTTCCTTCCACATAATTGGTATTTTTGCTCAGAAAAAGCGAGATTGATTGAAAGCAGATTGCCTTTTTGCCCAAGGAGAGTTATTAGGCACATTATCATGGCAACCTTGGAGAACCCATATTGTTCCAATCTGTCCTATATCTGATTTGAAGATTTATGACTTCCCCCCTTTGTGCCAATAATCATTTCCCTCCATTTTGTTTTCCATAGAGTGGAAGTTATCAAGAAGCCCACATATTGAACATGTTTGAATGCAGTTAGAGTTGATGGATGGGGAGAAGTCCCCTCTCTAAGTCAGCATCTGCATTAGAAGACCGGCTCCCACCAGCCTGTGTCTGAGGGAGCACGGGGGGCCCTGAAGGAGCACAGAGCGACGGATGGTGAAAAGGGAAAATTTACATTCCAGAAATATTATCAGGACTTTTGAAAATTCCAGGAACCAGAGTTGGGGGAAGGATGTTATTGCAGGGAAAAGAGAAGCATAGCTTGTTGTATCCCCAGTGACTGAAAACACAATTGAAAGTATTCTAAGACTGGGAGCAGGGTGTGACTGCCTTCGCGCAGAATGATGGTTATTCACAGTGCACGATTTGAAGGATGCCAACAAGATCCTCATCCAAAATTATCTGTGCCCGATTCCATGACATCTACTATGTGAGATTCATACTACAATAGCCCTGTGTTAGCTCAGTTCAGACACTAAATAACTAAATGGTCTTAGGCAAGGTACCAATTCTGTATTTTACAATGATAAAGTTAGAGTCTTGAAGGGGCTGGAGTTAGTACCTGATTCATGAGGTTATCTTGAGGATTTATTTAAATAGATGATGGCTATTGGAAGTATTATTAAATGGTAGGATTCATGTGATATCTATAAATCAGTAGGTAACCGATGTAAAGTTCTGCAGGGCCTCTCGAATCCCATCTGATCCTCAAACAACCCTACTTTCTACAACCTGCATCTTTGCAGATAACCTCTCTTAACCTCAATTTCCTTAAGCTGCATGCCTGACATCCCACAGCAAGAAAGTGACTTGCCCAGGATGTGACCCAGGTCTCTGGCCCTAAGGCTCACTGGGATGAAAGTGATGGGTGCAGAGAGCAGAGGCTGGAGTATTTCAGCTTCTGCTCCTTGACGGCGGGCAGGGCTGGGCCTGCAGCATGTCCTCCTCATCACAGAGCGGAAGGGAGGCTGAAGAGATTCTCACTGGGCCAGGAGAGAGGCTTAGCCTGGGAAATAGTATGGAAAGAGATGATTCTCATTTAAAACATCCTCCTGTTATAGGATCACTCAATGTTAGCTGCACATGCTCAAGGCAACAAAGGCTGAACCATGGCAGAAACTCTAACCAGGTTCTTTTACACTGAAGCCACGTTATTTGGCAAACCAAGGGATGGCAAGGTGATGCAGATATCCATCTTAGACATCATATGCTATGTCCAGCCCAGGACTGCCTCACCAGCCCAAGGATCCTGAAGGTAAACAATCCACTAGGGTGGTAACTAACACTATTCCCAATGTGGCTCTAGATTTGAACTTCTTTAAACTATTGGCATTCTTAATGATGGGTTTCAACAGGGCCTGGTCATGTGGTTTGTGAAGACGGCCAACAACCTAAATCAATAACCATTTCTGATCTAATGGGACTTCTTTGTTTTTAAAATTTTGTCAAGTTCTCTAAACAAATCTTTCTTGGGATAAACTAATGTTAATGGTTGGATTAAAGGATTCCTCTCCGATGCATGAAGAAGTGTCTGAAATGCTAGAATAGTAGCAGATGGCATTTTGTGTAATGGAGTTGGTCATCCAGTGTAAGCAAGTACGCCTGGTTTGGGGACAGGGATCTGTAAACATGGGCTGGACCGAATTAGGTGTGGGAAACCTCACGTGTCATGGAGCAAACATGGCATCAGTGGTTGAGTGTAACAACCACAATTAAGGATAGTGCCTGACTATTAGCCACCGTATCAGGGTTTATCAAACTATCAAGTGCTTGTTTCATGGGTACATCTTCACTAAAAGAGTATGGATGTGCTTCTCCCATCATTAAGCATCTCCACTTTCAGAATGAAATCCCAGGCATTCTCCTCCATCAGTCTACCTCCTTTCCTGGAGATGGTGGAGGGAAGCCAGGATGCCCCAGTTGAGTTGGGACATGTTTCAGAACACAGTTCCACTGGTGCCTTTCAGAAGGGACAACTTCGGAGAGGTGACCTAGGGCACAAGGCATAAGAGAGGGATGCCGAGGGGCAGGGGGGCACAAACTCTTGAAGGCTCCAGTGAATGAAGACTCCAGAGACCCACTGAAGTTGCGTTGAGCTAAATGAGAACTAAAAGTGTTGCTTAGAGCCAGTAACCTTGAAAAAGGGAACTGTGACAGCGATGGGCCCCACTCCACAGACTCACATCATCTTAGTATCAGAATGGCCCTTCCAGAATGTTTAGTCTAGTGCCTCCACTATTATTTTAATGTGGAAACTGAGGTCCAGAGTTTCAGAACACAATGAGGGGCAGAGCAAGTGCTGCACTACCTCCTTACTTTAATGCCTTCTAGAGAGAAAGAGGGCTGATGTTGCTAAAAGGAGCCTGAACTGGGAATCAGGAGACTGGGGCCAGTCACTACAAAACAAAGGGCCCAGACAGAGTGGGCTGTACCCACAGACACTGATGGATTCCCCCTACCAGAGTTCCAGCTCTCTGCCCCTTCTAGTTCATGCTACCAGCGTATCTTGTCTAGACGTCTGCAGTACTTCCTAATTCAGTTCCCTGCTCACCCTCCCCACTATTCCCACCCCTTCGAAACAGCCAAAGAGCAGGACTGAGGCAAATCTGACTGCATCAGGTCCCCCCATGGGGCAGGGAGGTCTCAGATCTCTCTTTAGCAAGAGCCTCATTCTAGGAAGACAATGTAAAATGCACAGCTCTGGGCTGTTTATTTTTAAAGATACTATATCCATTTTTACTGGAACAAGTATAAAGAACTTAAAAAACCCATAGCTATCCTGTCACAATAAATCACACAGAGTAAATTGAAAATCCTATACAGCTTTCCCTGAATACATTGTGCTCACTTTGTCAGAGAGGCAGATGAAACGTGGCATATATTGATCTAGATGTCTCTGTAAAACTATAATATTTATATCAAATACATATGCTAGAATCTCTTCTGTCTTTCTGCTGAGACTTCTAATCATGCTCTTTCCACCCACCCCCCTTCCCCCCGGCCACCATTGGTAGCCACCAGCTTGATGGGAATGAATTTTAAGAAGGACTTGTCAAGGCAATTCAGCAGCATTTTATCATGCAGAAAGCAGGGTACAGGTGGTGAGAGGCCCTACAACTCAAATCACACAGTGGTCAGTACTCCATGTTGTCCCTCCAAGGTTGAATTGGAACCATTCAGTGTCCACACAACTATTTCTCCAAGACGCTCTCATTCAAGCTGAGGTTTTGGCAGATTCTGGCCTTGATGTTCCATTGTCACCTGTGGTGCTTTCTCTGGCTGTTTTGTCACACAGCCTGACCTGGTTTGGGTTGTGTCCTTCAGGGTGACGGTTACCGAGGCTTTCCCCTGAGGTGCAGGACCCCACTGTCCAAAAGGAAGAAAGCTTATCCACCTCCCGCCTTCCCACTTCCTCCTGTATGGAGAGCCTGTTCCACAGGAACAGACTTCCACGTACGGGAGTTCACCTTTGGCCAACAAACGCTAGTCCCAGGCTGTGTGGCTCCCATCCTTCCACCCTACCTTGAGACCTGGCTCAGGAACCCCAAAGCTTGCTGGGCTTTCTGGAACTATGTACTGACCAAGAGGCTGGTTGGTAAAGTGTGCTTGTCTTGGCCACCCTCTGCCACTGCAAGTGTAGAAGAAACCTAACGGTTAATCTCGAGCCTGTCAGATCACTGGCTGCTTCTGCCACCTCAGATCTACGAACCAGGTTCTGCTAACTTGTACAAGAATAGTCCACGTAAGGAGGACAAAAATAAAAACAAAACAACTGGGAATGTGTCTCGAGGCCACAATGTCAAACCCTGCCTGTAGCCACTTCCGGTTAACACAAATGTAAAAAAACAAAACCAGCAAACGAAAAGCCCAAGGAGGTTTAGAGATAAGAAAATCTCCTACCCAGGGCCACAGCTAGTCCTTTGCTAATTACAAAGAGAGGAAATGCCTTCTCCCTCCTAGTGAGGAAGAGAATAAAGTAATCATCTCATCCAGCTGTCAATAGAGCTATCGTGGAAGAGACAGGCTGTTTTGCTGTTTCCCTCAACAAGGGCAGAAGGCTGAGCAAATAGTCCCCAACAGCGCAGCAAAGGCACCTCTGTAAAACAGAGCCCCAAGGTCATGGGACGGACTCCTGGTAGCTCCCTCAGTGAATAGGGAGATATCCTGACCAGACCATAACTTTCTGCACAAAGCATGTGCCTCTTCCCATATGCAGATGGTCAGGACGTAACCCACACCAGAGGAGTCTGCATCTATGCCTCCCACATCCGACATCATGATTAGGTCTCCACAATCAGACCACACATAAGGGATGACCACACCTCTTTCGTAGCTTATTGCTACAAAGGAGCTTCTGTCTAAGTCTTAAAAATAAATTCTGAGGGGCACCTGGGTGGCGCAGTTGGTTAAGCATCTAACTCTTGGTTTCAACTCAGGTTGTGATCTCGGGTTCATGAGATTGAGCCCCACATCAGGCTTCAGGGCTCAGCGCAGAGTCTACGTGAGACTCTCTCCCTCTACTGCTCACCCCAAGACTCTCAATCTCTCGCTTTAAAATAAATACATTTTTAAAAATAAATCAATAAATTCTGACAACCGCAATGTAGGAGGCACAGCTTATATTGACCTGTCCAGCAGGTACCCTCTCTTCTGTCAGTGGTACCTCATTTTTAATTTGTGGAACCAGTCCTCTCTAATCAGATACAGCCTTGGGACCTTGAATCAAGGTGCCTTGCCTGAGCTAGGCCAATCAATGCTTCTCAGTCTTGCATGGACTGACCTAAGTCCCGGTGGGATCCCTCCTGCCTGAAAAACCCTGTCATGACCATCCCTGAATTTCTGCTTGCCTGGCTCAAACACGTCCTTTCTGAAATCTTTGCTCATCAGCTTTCCTCTGAATACCTCTGTAAGGTATTCTAACCTTCTAAGAAAATGCCTTTTTTGCTTAAGTGAGCAAGAATCCATTTCTGTTACCTATAACCAACGAGCCCCCCCACTGGAAGAGCCACTTAATTTTCACGAGGACTCAGTAGGCTGGTGGTGTTTGGTTTCTTTCTCTCTCCTCTTTTCTCTTCCTTCTTGGAAGAGGACTTATACAGCCATCTGAAGTAGGCAATTCCATACCTACCTGGCTCTCCCCAACACCCTTGCCCTTCCATGTTTTATTCATCCCATGACTGCAGGCTTGGTGGCCTCTGGCCATTTTCAGGTAAGTCGGTCTTGCTTTGACCTGATTCTTCCAATCCTAGATGGTGCTCTGCTCTTACAGAGAAATCAGGGCGCTGAACAGCGCTCTCTTGTTGTAGATGAAAGTAGATTTGCCTGTCTCCACTGGGTGGCGCTGCTTCTGAACACAAGGGACCCTGACAAGACAAGACTAGGGCAAAGGTGAACCACACCCTCCGGGGATAAAGGTAGAATAGAGGGAAAACAAGTTCGAGCAAAGAAATGGTTCGTTCTTTGGCCCTTGTGGAGGGGAGGTATGTTAGCTTTGATGTAAAACGCCAGCCCCACTTCCCTGCCAACATCCCTGGTAAATCATGCACCATGGCCCTAGGGCAATCTTGTTGGGACTACTTTCCCATAAAGACAATCAAGTTGACACATTGTGGCCCTGTTCCCCAGTTGTACTCAAGGGTGTGGCCCCAGTCAGCCCACACCGCTAGCTATCCAGTCCACCCTGAGTAGACCCAGCATTCTAGCTAGCTTCCAGCATCTGTTATACACATAAGAATTGGGAGGAGTCCACAGGTTCCAGGGCTCACTGAGGCATAACACACCACCGGGGGTCGCCATAGAGGATGAAAAAGAGGGGGTTTGGGGGAGCATCAGCAACTTCCCCACCCTCTCAAGTCACTCTGAATCTATACTGGACTGGGTCCACCATTAGATCTACAGGTTTTGGGGGGCACAAGTCCCCCTGCTATCTTTGCCCCAAACTAAAGTAATGGGTACGTTTTAACAATATGAATTATCAACTGCTGTTAGAAGCACTCCCTCTAAAATGTCTGCAGCCTTCATGATTTCACTGAAGAAGATTCCTGCCAAAAAAGCATTTCACTGGAATGATGCTCCTACATCATCAAGCTTCTGTTTAGAAGCTTGGATGGTTCCGATGGGTCAAAGTCTCAGGTAAGCTCCAGGAAGGCATAATCATGTGTTCTTGCACATCCTTTAACCACAGCACTTAGCACAGTGACTAGGGCACAGCAGGGGCTCGCATACTTGTAAGCTGAGCAAACATGCTGGGATGGGAACTTTCCTAAATCTGTTCTACAGCCCAGCTGGCATTTGCCTTTGAGGTCTGTAGTTAAGGTCACAAAACCTCTCTCAGAGATGGTCACGAACCTGTCTCTGAATGTCCTCCCTGTCCCCTAATTAAGAAGGCACACAGAGGGGAGATAAGATTGCCTTTACTGAAAATCGGTACCCATATCTGGAGCCGTCCCCACGGTTCTGGAGTGGGAGCAGGTCATTGTTACGCAACACTCACACTAGATGTGGGAGTTTGAACCCTGAGAGACACAGAATCAGGTTTCCATAAGCCTCACACTGCAACAGCCTCTAAAGTTCTTTTAATAGAAAGAGACAATGGGCTTGGACAGTTGAAAGTTTCCTGGTGCATGACGGCAGCATCAGTGGGACAAACCCCAAGTCTACTAGGAACCATGGTGCACAGCTCTGGAAAGACTTCTCTCACAATGCAGGACATAGCAGGAAGGCAGAAAACGCAGTGCAATGCGCTCTCCAATGGTGGTGTTTCTTCTCTAGATTTGGAACCTACTCAGAGAGGATTCACCCAATCAAACGTGAGATTGAGCAGAAAGACTCTTCAGGGATTATAATTAGCAAAGTCATATTTGGAATTCTTTTTTTTTTTTTAATAGAAGAAAGACTATCTAAGAGCAAAAGTCTAGGTTTGAATATGACTTTTTATTTTTTCTAGGTACACAGTTCATCTCCCACCTACATTTCTATTCTTGTTTTCAGAACAATAGCTGGAACATTTTGATAAGTGTGTGGAAGGGAAGAGAGACAGCAGGAAAGTGGAGGAGGGGAGGGGGGACAAGCCTTCATTCCATTAGTATTATCAGGAAATTGATTTAATATGCATCCCGGTCTCTTTAAATAGAGCTTCAAGTTTGAAAGGGACTAAAGACGTGGCTTGCAAGAATCCAAAGCAGATGCAAAGAGAGAAGCACCCACCTCCACACCCACCAAGACCCCTCGCATCAGAAGGGAATACCTAGCATATTACATTATACGACACAGCGTCTAATGACACTTGCTTTGGGTATCTGCCCCCTCGGTTCTGAATTTCAGAAGTAGTCAAGGGGTCATTTTCCCAAAGTATTAGGGCAATCTCAATTCTTTTTTCCTCCCCCATAAGTTTAATGCTAATCAAAGCAGAATGTCTAATCAGTCCAAGATGGTCTGTCAAGTTGAATTATCTGTTTGTCTTTGTATTTACTGTATCTGTCTGTCTACAGTTCTTCGTATCTTTGTGAAGATCAGTTATTGGGGCCTGTGTTTCCTTCTGACTAGAATGGCTACCAGATGATCCTTCCTGGTGATATGTTGATGATTTGCTAATTTATGGCTTTTAAAATCGAGGAATCTGAAAACATCGCTGGGAGTTCAGCCTGCGCATCACGTGGTCCGCGCAAGGAGAGGGCTGAACGGCTTGCTTGTCAAGGGATAGAAGTTTGTGTGAAAAGCAAAGCCTCGGTGACATTTCAACCAGATTGATGTCTGTGATCTAGAAATCATGAATGGCATCCTATAGGAAACACCCCCCATAGGAGTAGACCCCCACGGACCACATCAAGCTGTGCAGAAGGGAGAGGGAGTACTGCCCGCGCTGTGTGTAGAGGGGAAAGGAAAGGAAAGACGTATGGTACCAGGTCCAAGGCAACACCACACGAATTAACCCCACATCCTATTCCCAAGTGCTAGAGTCAGCCCTTATCAGAAAAAGTCCAGATGGAAATGTTATCGTAGGAACACGGTCACCTCTGGGAACCAAGAGGGCAAACTTATGTAAGCTCTGAGTTTGAACTCCCCAACCACTTTGGTGGCCAAATAATGTATAGCTCAAGAGTGCTGTGGCATATTTGGAAATCTCTATGGGTGTGACTACATTTATCCCCAGTGCTTGTGTGTAGCGAGCACACAATAATTACATGTGGGATGATGGTGATGAAGGCAGGACTCACGCTAGCTCTCCTGGGGAGGGCGTAGACTCTGGGGTAGATTAAGTGAGTCTTTGTAAAGAAATACCGTTGACCTTTGAATAAATGGGGGCACCGACCCTCGTGTGGTCAAAAATCTACATGTAACTTTTGACTCCCTCCAGAACTCAACTATTAATAGCCTACTACTGACCCAGAAGCCTTACCAGGAACATAGTCACCTGACACCAATTTCGTAGGTGACATTTATTACGGACTGTGTTCTTATAATAAAATAAGGTAGAGAAAAGAAAATGTTACTAAGAAAATCCCAAAAAAGCGAAAACACATTTACTGTACTGTATTTCTCCCAAACAGTCCGCATGTACATGGACCCACGCCCTTGAAGCCCGTGTTGTTCAAGGATCCACTGCAATGTCTGTCCTGGCACAGTAGCTCCTCTAAGGTGCCAATCCTTTAAAAAACAATAAGTGGTCTCGAACCACAGCGGGCAAAGCTGGAGTGTGGTTGAGAGAATGGAGTGGGACTTCAAGACAGCCAGGCAGGAGGGAATAGAAAGTGGTCTCAGAAAGGAACAAAAGACACACACAGAGAGAAGAGGAGGCAATTTCTGATGTGAGAAGAGGCACAGAATTAAATAAGAACCCAATAATAAGGAATCAGGGAAGACTGCCCTCTCTCAGTTAGTCAGTGAGGACGACTGTATAGGCAAAGCCGAACCTGAGAGGAAAATAGGATTTTAAGACTTAGTCCCGTGAAGGTAGAACCAAAGATGGATGGTTGTAAGAGGGGTTCATGTAATATGAATTTTAAAACTAGGGTGTTGGCTCTCCTTGGCTTAGGAGAACCAGAAGCGGGGGTCAGCAGCCAGGGAACAGGCTCTACCCGGCCCTCCTTTGAAATGGCACCTCCCAGGACTTCTTCAGGGTAACTCATCCCTGTTTGTCTCTACAGCAGAATTTTAGTCTTTTTTGTTTTCATTGTTTGCCACAGGCATTAAAATTTGTACTTGGTGGTTTTGTCATGCATAGCCTGGCACATTGCCTGTGACCTCCTGGTGACCGCAATGACCCTGAGGACAGGTCCACGGGTAGCTTGCTCCCCGCTGAACCCCTCGCACCCAAAACAACCCACACTGTGCCGGGCACGGGGGTACACGGCGAACCTCCACAGACTGAAAAGGATCCGGTAGCCACAATGAAAGGAACAGAGAGGGAGGCAGGAAACAAACTGTGCTCCAGTATTTCTTAGGTCATGAAATTCTTGTTAAATTACTGAATACTTTTTAAAATATGACCACTACATTAAAGAACATAATAAAGTATCTGTTTTCATTTTTACGTAGAAAAGCATGATAAATTCTGCCAACCTCTATGGCGTTAGGGCTCCCACCTACAATCCAGAGATGACAACTCACATTGAAGGCAGAGTCTGCCCTAACTCCCTCCTGAGGGACAGAGGTACCACTCCCACCCAAGGCTCTGAAACAAGCCCAGAGAGTGTACCTAACACAGGACTTTCCAGGAGGGGCTCCTGCTACTCCAAGTCTCACTGACAGTGAAGAGACCACCCCCAGATCAGCCACAGAACCCAGCAGAACAGGTGGATATGTCTGCCAGGGCTGGGAACATTCTTCTCAAGATGCCACTCAGATAGGTTCTGCCGGCGGGGTGGGGGGGGGGTGTCCACACCTGGCAGATCACTACAGTCCGCCATGGCTGGTACCCTAGGAAATGAACTCCCCAGAAAGGGGCTGAAAATGTTGAGACCCACAAACAAGGCACAAATCTCATTTTGGTCCACGATCCCTCCTTCCATCCTTGAGAGCCAGCCCCTCATCGTTACAAATGTACAAGAGATAAACACATTTCTAGTCTCACCAAATGGGAAAAATCAAGGAAGAAATGGTTTTGTCCCCTTTCCACCTTTGGTCCTTGACCCTGGGGGTGGGGGGCAAGACCTTTAGAAGCAATAGGCGAGCATAAGGAAGAGAGAGGCCCATAGTGATACTCGGGCATTTCTCTTCTTCTCCATCATGTGCACAGTGTTGTGCCCCCGCCCCCCATGGGCAGGGGTGGAGGAAAACATACAACCACAGGACCATGGGGTTCAGAACAGAAAGACGTGTCAAGAGATGATTGCTAGAGGCAACACAACCCCATGAAGCAGACTGTCCCTGGGTTCAAATCCCAAATCTATCCTTTATTTGCTGTGTAATATCAGGCAAGTCCCATAATCTCTCTGTTCCTTAATTTCCTTACCCACTGCAAAGGGACATGGTAATGCTTTCTTTATGTGGTTGCTATGAGGATTAAGAAATATGCAAGTTTGTAGGTATCACTACGGTCCAAGAAGGCAGTCTCAAGTCTTGGGGTCATAGTGATTCCCTTTTCATCGGCAAGTATGTGGCATTCCTCTGTCTACATAAAGAAAAGTTCTGAGGGAAGCCATAGCATTTAAGTTCCACGGACAGCTTTCCTATATTGGAACTAAAGTCATATTGGTCTGTGACAATTGCTCCCCCAACCAGAAGGGGGGCCCAGACTCTCCATGAGCCAGGAGACCCTTCCTTCTAGGAGACCTCATTCACTTTCCTGCCCCCCTTTTGCCTTCATCTTGTCCTCTATTATTCATTTCCCTCTCTCTGTATCTTCTCAGCCTTTGGCTACCAGAAACCAGTAGAATAATCCAAACACATCTCATTCTCCCTTTTCCCAAACACCTGACCAAGGACTGCCTCAGTTTGGGGCACCAGAAGCCCATCATGGGAAACACAAGGTCTGGATGGCTCCCCAGCCAGGCCACCTCTAACAGCAGATGGATTCCTCTCTATGGATGATTATTTTTCATGGCCCTTGGCCATATGACCTCGGATCATGATCTTGTCAGTTCTCATAAACTAAGCAGGAGTGGCTGAGTCACACACACAGAGGAAATCTCTGGGGGAAATGGCAAGGGGCTATGGGAGGAAGAAGAAAAAACCGGGATCCCAAAGGCCATGGGAGCCTCACCCCCCTGCTCCCCCACCTCTGAGCAGCTTTGATTTTACATGGAGGAAAAGAGAAGGAGCAATTTGCCCCCTGGGGGATGCAGGCTGGGCTGTAGGCGGTCTACCCTTCTGAATAAAATCTGGGGTCTCAGCCCAAGAGGCCATTTGTCCCCAAGACCTCCAGCCCACAGAGACTGTAGGCATAGGCCACACATTGGACCCCTGATTACTGACACCCAATTCCTATTCTTAGGAGCCCCGATACATCGTAATAAGATAAAGTAGAGAACAGTGGATGCTCACATGTGCACATGTCCTCACATCTACCACTGGCTCTAGAGGTCCTGTGGGAGGTCAAGTGAGGAACATCGATATGAGTGTTGGGAAAAGCCACTCGGGCCCTTGATCCCATGTTGATGGTGAAGATGTCTGGGGATGTGATGTGGATTGTTTACGTTACGCCCAACACATAGATGAAAACCGAAAATGAGGCGCCAACAAAAATCTCCACGTTCTCCAATATCCTGAAATTGGGTGTTGCATAAACAAAACCTTAAACTTCTCTGCCTAATTTTTTGTGTTTTTGGTTTTCTGGTTTTGGGGTTTTTTTTTTCCCCTCTAAATCATCTTTAGATTTCAAAGTTGTACATGTCTGTAGCTTTGGGTCACAAGTTCCCTTAAATTCTTTGACAAGTTAATTGTCAGCGCATCGTTGGAGAGGTCCTTCCTACGTAAAATACGCACACGCAATCCCCTCTATTGTGTATATGTTTTAATTACATTCTGGGCATTCACTTGATGAAACCCTGGGGAGAAGAGTATACGTACGTGCGTCCATAAGTCTAGTGTGTAGATTTTTGCATACACAGAAACATGGGGCAAAGCATGCTATTTTAAGAGTCTGAACTCTATCTTTCAACAAAGTTTAGCTGCTTTCCTTTTGCAAATGCATTTAATTTTATCTGGAAACTTTCTGATGTTAGAAATAGAACAACTGTAGTTTCTCATTATGTTTGCTGCCAGAGTCCATGCTTGCTTGCTCAACTAAAGACCTTATATTGCTAATTACTACCACATGCCCATATCCCAAGCGAAAGAAAACTTATTGATTCTGACAGCCCATTCTCTCAACACTGAATTCCAAATGAAAACTCAAATTTTGGCCAAACATAACATTTCATCAATCTTGTTCTACTGACTGAAAAACAACATCAAACAAAGGGTGCTAATGGCCCTTTATTACTGTTCCTTTCCCAAGCTTATATTTTCTGATGAAAGATCTAAGTGACCAAAGGGCTTCTTTAAACTACTTAGTAATTAGCTTTTGAACCAGGAAACAATGCGTAAAGTAAAATGAACGGTCCCGGTCCGGGCATTGATGACAGGACCTACTCTCTGTCCTCAGGGTCGGGGGACATCGGAGACCCAAAGAGCACATTAAAAGCAAAGTGTGTATTTTCATAAAGGGAGAAGAGAGAAAGCGAAAGAGAAAAAAAAAAAAAACAGGCTAAAAGGCCGTGATAAAAGATGATGGAGACAGACAGAACAAAAGCCACGGGAAGTCTGTGATCTGAAGTCATCAGCCCTCGAGGGTTTGAGTGGAAGTGCCAAGGCGAGAAAGATGACCAGATCGGACCAGGGGCGGGTGAGAGGCCGCTGCTCTGAGGCCCCCTCTGGGGCGCCCACTGACAAAAGCCACCAGTCACCCAGCCCACCCACACTGGACCAGGAAAACTAGTTAGAGAAAAACATTGTACCCGGAGTGAGAGTCAGGATATATGGTCCATGTACACACCGGGGCAACTGACTTTATGGGTTTCTTCGGGGGCTGTGATAAGGAAATGCTGGCTTAGAGCTAGTGGAGTGGGAGGCCATACAGAGAGCCCAGTTCCTCAGAACGCCTTCTGCTTTATGGCGACCTGCTCACACCTTAGAGGCGAAATGGGCAGAGGAGCTGTTTTCCTCTTGGCAATGGGATAAATGACCAATGGGAATCTCTGGACTTATCTGGCCTTTTGGATCCAACCAATGGCCCCAAAATCAGAACAGCTTGGTTCTCATCTCATCCAGGGCTGTTAAGGTAATAGGAAGAGGAGGGCTCCATAAGAGGGAAGGTGGAGGAATGTGCTGCCGGCACGGAAGAGACGCCAACTGGCCTCCGCTCGCCCACTGTCCTTTGTTCCTTTGAAAGGGAACTGGTGTCCTGTGGGCAGTTCAAGAAAATGAGTTTTGGGTTGTTTTTTTGTTTTTGTTTTTGTTTGTTTTGTTTTGTTTTCCCCACCTCCTCATTCTCTGTACGAAGGACTAGACCCCTGAGCTCAGGAGGCTCTGGGATCACCCACGAGAGATGAGATCTGCTTCCTCCAACAGGACAGGAGGAGGCGAGGGGGAAGGGCGGTACTATGGTTTTATTTTCTCTTAAAAAACAAAACAAAAAGAGTTCATCTGAAAACGTGTCCGAGGGGAGAGACCCAGTTCTGCAATCAGAGCTTGTAGGACTGAAAAAACTGTAAGGTCTGTGTGATGAGACTCCTCCTATCTTGATCTGGATGGTAGGTACTGAGCGTGCACGCAGGGACACATCCCTCGAGCTGTGCCTTAACCCTCAAGTGTGCCTCTTACTCTGTGGATGTTTGAACAAAAACAAAAACAACAAAGCTGAGGACCCAAGAAAAAGCTTTAAAAAAAAAAAAAGTGAAGTAAAGAATGGGTGCCACCAGCCCTGCCTGGCGCTCCGGCCAGGGACAGAGAGGCTGAGGCCCCGCTGTCGATAGAGGAGTCAGGCTTCTGGTTGGTGATGAAGGCTTGCAGTGATTCGGAGATTGGTGGAATGACTGGACCACAAAGTGAGCCAGTCCCCCAGAAGAAAGCGCTGAGGTACAGGAAGCCCAACGAAAGCCTCATTGGGAATAGGACCCGTGCTCCAACATGCCACAGATAGAATGTGTCTTGTCCTGAGGAATCTCAACAACGTAATTGTCCCTCTGAGGATAAGCTCGGGGCCTCCTGGCTGAAGAGAATCGTTTTCCTGGCTGCTACAATGCCTTGACGGTAGGCCAGGCGACCTTGACCCTGCCCTCCCTAAGGCCTCCCTGCTGGAGGACAATCCCATGTTACTGCAGCACTAAAATCAAAAACAAACAAACAAAACCCCAAGGATGGCATCACATTCGTCTGGGGAACCAGAATGTAGTCCCTGAGCCTGTTCATAGGAAGAATGAATGAGCTCGGCTTCCTGGAGAGGGGTTAGAACAGAAAATACAGGCCCCGTCATCTAGGATCCCCTTCCAGGAGAAAGGCAGTATGTGTCTCAGATCGACGGGTAGGGAAGAAAGCCACGAACGGTCCCACGTCTGGGTAGGTGGTCCACGGGGGAAAGCTTCCTGGGGTAATTCTGACATCACAGCCCACACAGAATATGGCCCTTCCCTCACAGAAGCTTCTGAGGGAGGGGAGGAGAGAGCAGGATTCCTGCGTCACTGCCAGAGGGGCTCTGGAAAGTC
Organism: Mustela putorius furo; assembly: GCF_011764305.1. Taxonomy (NCBI): domain Eukaryota; kingdom Metazoa; phylum Chordata; class Mammalia; order Carnivora; family Mustelidae; genus Mustela; species Mustela putorius. The sequence continues at coordinate 7,816,658 of NW_025421449.1, forward strand.
ACTCAACCCCATCTCTTCTGATGCAACTGACTTACTTTCTGCCTCCATGTTTGTTAAAAGTCCCGCCGAATTTATTCCGATTCAGGATGAGAGCAGCAATTTCGGGCACGTAGCGGGCAAACATTGCCTACATGCATGAAACAAAGAAAAAAGAGCCAAAAAAAAAAAAATGGCATGCAGAGAGGATTCTACCACAGCGGAGGCAGCAAAACCTCTTGGCATACTTACTTTCTTCCACTAACCGCACTATAGGAGCCCCCGTATTTCTTGCGGTTTCCTATTAATTCTATGATTTCAGGGACGTAGCTGGCAAACATGGCCTGAGGAGAAGACAGGAGACAGAAGAGAGACTGAAAAGACAGGCCAAAGAAAGGGGGTGACCTTTTCAGAAGGGGAGGGGGCTCTAAGATCCGAAAACACAAAAGGGTTAGGACTGCAAAGGTATATACTAATAAAGTGGATTATAAAAATAAAGGCACAAAAAGGGCAAGCTCCTGAAAATACACAGGACAAAACAAACATTAGCCAACCTGGACAACTACCAAAAAAAAAAAAAAATCACAGTCAGAATAAATGCAAGGGAGACAGGAATAAAGAAACTGACATTCAATGTTTCTTGCTGAAAGGAAGTCACTAGAAGGGGTGCATGCTGGTGAAAACACACACTCACACACACATGCACACAAGGGCAGGAGAAGACATTTCTAGTTAAAATTCACAGGAGAATCAACGCCGTTTTGAGCGACGAAAGACAGTAAACACCAAAAGAAGATTAAAATAATACATACACTTTTTCTGTTTAAAAAAAAAATCATCCAAAAGTACAAAAGGTAAATTTAGGAAATCACATAGGAGGACAGAATAGCAAGGAGAAACACAAATCTGCCATGTTTTGTCCAACAAACATTGTGCTTGTGGCTGGATCGGTGGGTCTCGTGACCTGCAGAGACCGCCCCGGCGCGGAGGAAATGCTTGCGCCAGTGGACACACGCACATGTACATTCATATACATTTTGTAAATGTATATGTGCCGTATGCATACAGAACAGAGAGCTGGATATGCATCCTATAAACGCATGTGCAGTGTACACACGTGGAAGCCGTGTGCGAGGGAGGATTCTAATCTCCGCATACACGGCAAAAATCTCAACTTCAAAACGGGCTACCTTGAAAGACAAAATGCAGCAACCGACGTGTTGCCAGAAATCCCCCTTGAACATTACATCACAACCGACCGTTACGACCTGCAAAGGTCAGAAAAGCAAACAGCGAAACTTTCTGATGTGGTCGGGGCAGGGGGACACCCCACGGGTCGCTGCATTGTGGAGCTGGTCGGCTGCTTAGGAAACCGCACTGGGGTCACGCAAGGACATCCCCCTGCAGGAGACCCCTAGGCTTCCGTCCTCCGCGGGGACCCTACTCTTCAGGGCAGGCCCCAGCCACAGTGTTTGTTGGAAGTTAGGGGAGGATCGTGAAGGGTGTGGGGGAGCTCTTGAAACCGCAAACTGTCTAGAGAATGTCCACAGTGTGGATTGGTCGGGGACAGCAGCTATCCTCCCTGAGAACCAGCTGCTGAATTACGTTACCAAGGGACAGACACTCTCACTTAATAAGTGAGCATCCCTTTCTTGAAGACCATTGGGTTTCCTCCTGGTGAAAAGGCTGACCCCGACAAGGGGAGGGCGCCTGGGTCTCTGGGAAACGAGTCTAACATACCTAAGAAACACGCAGGAAAGTCACCATTGCATTTGGGTTTACTTAGCCCGGAGGTAACGCTAAGGTGATCACTTGCTGGTAATGTGGAAACACAGAATCTAAAATACAAAGCTTTAAAGAAATGGATCGTAGAAAATATTAATGACCATAAAAATCGACATCGTAATAAAGAGTTTTTACCAGTCCCCCGAGGATGAAGAAGACCATGAAAAGGCGCCCAAGCGTGGTTTTCGCGTAAACGTCCCCATAGCCAACAGTGGACATGGTGACCATGAGTAAGTAGACACATTCCCAGTACGTGAGAGCCTGGTTGTTCTGGAAATTCTCCCATGGGTCCCCTGAATTCTCCACCTAAAGCAAGGGGACAGGGAAGAGAAAAAATGACATTGTGTGCATAGGATATACCAGGAAACCAAAACCTCTAGCGGCCTCAGCACCAGGCGTCTATGGCCCCGGGTGAGCTTTGCAGCAATGACTCGGAACCTCTGTGCAGGTCACGGAGAAAGTGGGGTGGTAACACACACCTGTCTTCCAGGATGATGGGGCAGAGAAGGGGAAAGAGCAGAGATGAATATCCCTAGTCCAGTTTTCTTCTCATTGTTGAAGATCTGAAGGCAGCATAGTCTGAAAGCATTGCCTCCGGCCACGTTTTACAGCATTACCTTCAAGGAAAGAGCCAGAGAGCCCTGCCCTGACCTTTCTCTGTGAGTTCCTGCTCAGTCTCCGAGGGCCTGGCTCATGTGCTCTGGAGGAAATTCAAGACTCTCCCACCAGGGGCCTTCTCTTTTCATCATTTTGACCAAGGCGATGCCTGGTGGGCTTCGCTCATTCATACCTTAAACCTGAAGCCCCATCAGCATCTCTCAGAGTCGGACTCTGCTCTTCTGGCTTTGCAGAATGTCAGGGATGGCTCTACCCTGCAGAGGGCAAGAATTTCCCCGAGCGCACGAAAGTCGATCTCTTGAGAGTGATTTGCTTTTGCACAACCCCTTAGACTGAGGGTCAGCAAGCTTTGTCTGTAAAGGACCCGATAGTAAATATTTTCAGCTTTGTGCAGCCTACAGATTGATCTCTGTAGCAACAACTCAACTCTGCGGTTGGCGAATCAGCCAGAGGCAATACTTACGCTCAAGGGGGAAGTGCATGAATTGGGAGCCTTTGGTCCCCAGGGATACAGCGCACCCAACTTCACACAACACCTTACCTTTACGTCAATTTGATCCACCAGCAAAGCTGTGAGTGAGGCAAGAGAGACACTCAAGCTACTACTCTCAGGAGAGAGGGAGAGATGCGGCCGGATCTCCAGGTCTTCCCGGGATCTCAGCCCTGCCGTACACCACACGGGCAGTTGCCTGGGACCCACCAGCATGGCCCGTGTGGGCAGCTAGCCCCCAGGCCCCCAATCCACCAAGCCTCTGGTTCTTCCTCGGCAGAAAGTTTCCAAAACCAAAACCTAGCCTCTTTCACACATCACTTCTCGAGCTCAACGCGCCATATTCATGGAGCTTTCCTGGTGGAGCAGAAGCTACTTCCCAAAATGTACGGTGAGCTCACCCCACGGGACTACTGAAGACCAAATACGGTGATGAGGGTATTACCTACGAAGAGTGATTTCAGCCCAGAATTCCATCAGCATAAAAGGGTGGGCGGGGAAGCCCTCAGATCTAGTGACTGAATGAGAGCCCCAGCTTCCATTCCAGGCCTGCCTCCCACGATAATTACATAAATCCCAATGATGGGAGGTGACTAAGGGCACCTTCCTCCCCTTAACACAGATAGAGGCTTAGTAAAGGGAAGGCACATTTATTTATTCAAAACTTCAGAGTGAGATGAGGCTCCTTCCAGTTTTAACAGTTTGTGCTTGTGCAAAACACACTTCCAACAAAAGCTGTGGTCCCTAAAAGCAGGAATAAAGGTCTTCCTTGAGGAGGTGCGAATAACTTGACTTAATAATGGATGCCTTTTAAAGAATCATTAATTTAGAAGAATTAACATTTTGGAGATACAAAATAACTTAACAAGTAATCAGGCAAAAGAATCAGAGGTGGCTTTTTGTAAGGGGGAAGCGGAGAGAAACTGAGGGATCTGAATTTGTTGTTTATTAAGAGATGTGGGTCAAACGCCCAACCTTGTCGTGAAGACCTTTTCAAGTGTTGGCTGAGGACGCACTGCCATCTTGTGGCTTACTGGGGTTACTGCAGACAGGGTGAAAAATCCACCAAACCAGTGAACTGAAAAACGCAGGTTAATGAAGCGAACATCATTCACCATTTGGAACTAGTTTAAGGTAAAAGGGTTGGAAACCCAGACAATGGTGCAGTTGCTTCTCCTGCTCCTACATTCTGCAGCGAAGCTGAAGCGTCCTTCAGAGAGAAAAATTTAAGTCATAAAATGACACAGGGATGGACTGACTGCAGAAAAGCCAGAGCTGAAGCCTCATCAACGATACTTACCAAATGGATGAAGCCCGCTGCTGTTAGCCATGTGCTGATAAATATGGAGAGCAGATTCACCAGCTTGATGGAATTACTGTGCAAAAGAGACAACAAGCAAAATCCCCAAGTTACAAGAGAAGACCATGTCTGGGCTGCCTTCCAGAGTGACAGCAATCTTTAAAGGGCAGGCCGCCCACCTCTAGTCCCCAGTGCTTCCTCCATCATAAAGGAAGGTCCTGGAAGATCCTGCATTGGTAGGTAGGGGCACGGCCTACCTACCGTGAACATGACATCTGGGCCATGAAAATGGGTTTAATTTTTCTTTAATTAAATTTTATTTTGAAAATTTTTATGTCTACAGAAATATAGAAAGAACAGTATAATAAACACTTCTTCTAGAGTGAGCAATTAATATTTTGGACATTTTGTTTGTATTTTTTTTCTCTTTTTCTATTCTTTTTTTTTTTTTTGGCTGTATCATTTACAAATACAATGTAGATAGCATGACGTAACCCTTAAATACTTCAGCATTTAACACCTAAGAAGGACACCATGCAACACACTCTACAGTTGTCATGCCCAAGAAAATTCATGTGAATTCAGGAATGTCATCTAAAATACACTCTTTCTTTAGAATTCTCCCTGAAATTGTTTAGTGATATTTTGATTTTTTTTTATCCTGATACGGGAACCAGTCGAGATTCAGAATTGCATTTCATTATTATGCTGCTTTCTTTATTCCAGGGGTCAGGAAACTTTTTCTATAAAGGGACAGACGGTAAATCTTTTAGGCTTTGCCAGTCACAGAGTCTAAGTCACTAGAGTCTAAGCACCCTGAAAGCAGAGGCCTTGTCTGCCTGGATCCGTTTACAGTGAGTGCCTGGCACACAGTAGGGCCTTTATGCATAAATCCTGAGTGGACTGGTCCCTCCTCCCCCTGCACTCTTCCCTCTTGGCTTCACCCTATTCACTCCCGCTGGGGTCTAGCTCCTTGAACAGTGTTGTTGGCAGGTCACTTCCCTATCCAAAGGCTCCCTGTTGACTAAAATGTTATTTCCAAACTCCTTCCCTCCTCAACACCTGCTCAAGTTTCAGGTTCACCTACCACTTCTTCAACATCAACTCTTGAAACCTCCATCACAGCCAAACGTGGGACCTCCGTCCGTTTATTCTACGGCCAAAGATGGTCCTTCCTATCTTTGCAAACATTTCCCTTTCTTCAGAGCCTGATTCAATCCCCACATCCTTGTTAAAGTCGCCCCCGCACGTGGGATACCAAGGGACTCCTCCTGGCTCTTACTTCTGGCCACTCACTGGTAATCAACCCCATTGTCCAAACACAACTTTTGTAATGTTGTTTTAGATGGCTGTCTGTCTCTCATGTTCCTGGCTGTATCTTGCGGAAACAGACTCTATTTTCTACCTCTTTTAGTCTCTCTGTAGCGACAGAATGCCACCCCCGGGTGGTTCTGTCCATCATTCTTGACTGATTGTTCTCTGCCCTCTCCTACTTCTTTCTCATGTGGAACCCATGATTTAAATCCCAAGAGTTTCAAGGATATAGTAACAGTAATAAACAGCAATGGTTCACACTGCTCACTCTTCTAAGTACTTCCGGTGTATTCCCTCCTCTACTGTTCATGATGACTCTGTGACGTCACCCACACAGGAAGTAGTGAGTTGGAATGTGAGCCAGGGCACTTTGACCAGAGTGCACCCTCTTAGGTACTACAAAGTCCTCTTGGTCCCTGGCCTACAGAGTCATAGACTGGTGTCCGTCAGAGTCTTCCCTGGTCTGTCCCTGTGCCCCATGCACAGGATAGGAAAAGCTCAGAAAGAGCTGTCCCAAGGAGGAGAGAGACTCTCTTGGACATATTGATGAAACTCTTGAACTTCACAAAAAAAGAATGGAAAAGAAAAATTCTGGTAACTACATCTATCCTGGGGTCACTATGTGGAGGAAGGCAGGAGGGGGCTGCAGTCCAGGGTAGCCCAGGGGTTGAAGGAAGAGCCCCTCAGTGGAGGTCAGATGAGCAGTTCCAGAACAGGGGACGAGGCTAGAGCCCAGCTTGCCTTTTTCTTCAATTATCTTTTCTTCACAGAATTGAGCAGAGCAGCCCTTGGTCTCAGTTTTTTCTAGAGTTGGTTCTGACAACTCCAAGAAAATAGAGCCAAATATTTTAAAAATTTGTTTGATACTGATCTTTTGAAATGTGTGTAATGACTTCCTTCTGGTTCAAAAACAGAAAAACAATAAAAATGTCCACTCCATCATTCTTACTCATCTTGACAGTTGCCAGATTATAAAAGTTGCCTATAAAAATTGCCAATATTTATTGAGTCCCTATTATATGTGCTAGGCATCGTGTTAAATTCTTCGTTCTGCTCAGATTTTTACCATTCTACCTTTTGATGCAGGTACTATCACTGTTCCCGCTAACCAAATAAAAAAACTGAGGCTTGGTATACTTAAGCAGTTTGTCGGAGAAGACACGGTTGGTAGGCAGTGGGATTAATATTCGAACCAGCCCTGTCTGACCCAAACCCTATAATATAATCCCAATGTAATAATTGGGAGAAGCTGCACAGGGTTCTGTGTCTATTGCTCTTGGGTTTCCCACATCCCTTCCTCAAGGATAGCCCCGTTCTCAGCCTCTGACCTGGGTGTCACTCAAAGTCTCCCACTTCCCCTACCTGGGTGGCTTGAACCACATAGGCCAACTGGAGAAGCTCTCGGCTCTAAATGGCTATGAAGTAGAGTTTATCGGAAGCAATTTTTTTTAAAGATTTTATTTATTTATTTGACAGACAGAGATCACAAGTAGGCAGAGAGGCAGGCAGAGAGAGAGAGGAGGAAGCAGGCTCCCTGCTGAGCAGAGAGCCCAATGTGGGGCTCGATCCCAGGACCCTGGGATCATGACCTGCCGAAGGCAGAGGCTTTAACCTACTGAGCCACCCAGGCGCCCCTATCGGAAGCATTTTTAAGGAATGGAGTGGGAGAGAAAGAATCTGACTCCTTCTGAGATTCAGGTGCAAAAAAAGTATAAGTCTGGGGCTCTGGAAGGCCATCTGCCCTAGAGAAAGCCTGCCTTGGAACGTGACCTGGAAGGGATAAAGAGAAAAGCAGAATCCTGATGGGAGACTTTGAACCCCTGGATCTAGACATGTCTATTCTGTCTTGAATCCCCATCATTATCAAGGCTGGTTCAAAGTAGAGTCTGTCCCTCACAATTAAAGCCATCTGCTCACGACGGGAGGGGTAAAATCCAAATTGTTCTCGGAGAATCTAACAATTGATCGAGTCTGTAAAGTAGGTCTGGGACCATTTCTACCTAAGAAAAGAGGGTGGATCCTGTACCACCACCAACTGCTCAGCAGGATGCTTAGTTCCATGGCTCTGCAGGTTCTGGATGGACCTGGCATTTACAAGGACAAGCACAGATCTGCTAAACCCTGGCCTTTGTCTCTCTTCCCAGATGTTACCATGGGTCATGCAACCATCTCTAGGTAGTTTCTAAAGCTGTGAATGGAAATCACCAATTCACCAAAATAATGTTTAAAATCTTCTATTTCAGCCTCTCCTGAGAGCATAGAGATACCAGAATTCTTGCCTTTCTGTTCCCTAGAGCAGCCTGTCAACCCCAGAGGCCGACTCACTGGACTTCCAGAGCATTCTCGCTCTAGAAAAACAAGCCCCCACCTCTCCCACCCAGAGACTGTCAGAGTAGAAATAAAATGTATGGATCTAGGGCATCCACCCAATGAGCTATCAGAAGCAGAAACTCTGATAGCCAGAGAACCCCAGTTCATTGTTGCAGCTGGAACATCAACTAGTTTCTCAGTAGGAAAGCAAACTCGGGCACACTCCTCTACTTTGTGAGTCCTCCAAGGTGTGAGCTAACACGGGAGAGGGAGAAGCAGATGAGGAACAGGTGGCCTCTCAGAGAAGCATGTACATATGGTCCCCGACTTCACAAGCATTCAACTTATACCATTCTCGGTGTGAAAGCCACATGCCTTCAGAGACACGAGATTTTGTGTTTTGAATTTTGGTCTTTTCCCAGACTAGCGATAGGCAGCATGACTTCTCTTGCGACCCTGGGCAGTGGCAGTGAGCTGCAGCCCCCAGTCAGCCACATGACCACCAGAGCCCAAAACCGACACACAACCGCTGGTTTTCACTTCTGGTACAGTATTCAGTAAGTTACGTGAGATAATCAGCAGTTGATTATTTAAGAGGCTTTGAGTTAGATGGTTTGGCCCAGGTGTGGGCCAATTTAAGTGCTCTGAGCACATTTAAGGTAGGCTAGGCTAAGCTACAATGTTCCAGACATCAGGTGCAACAAGTGCATCTTTGACTTGGGGTATTTCCAACTTACAATGGGTTCATCCAGATGTGACCCCATTGTACGTCAAAGAAAATCCATGTTGTTCATTTTCCAAAAGGATAATTAAATACCAAGCTGGTTCGCCTGCACACTCCCAGATCCTTGGAACCCGAACAAAGCAGTGCCTAACCAATCACCATACGGAGCCCTCTTTTTTTTTTTTTTTTATTTATTTATTTGACAGACAGAGATCACAAGTAGGCAGAGAGGCAGGCAGAGAGAGAGGAGGAAGCAGGCTCCCTGCGGAGTAGGGAGCCTGATGCAGGGCTCGATCCCAGGACCCTGGGATTATGACCTGAGCCGAAAGCAGAGGCTTTAACCCACTGAGCCATCCTGGCGCCCCCGGAGCCCTCTTGAGATATTAAAATTATTGTAGCCTCTGAGCCTCTTGGTGCTTTGGAAAAACAACCTAAATACGATGATTGTTAATTTCTAAATGACTGTCATAATGCTATTAATAGTGCTTAAGGGAATTCTTGCTGTGCGTAGAACGGTTCATCATTGTCGCGGAAAGTGTCCATATTCAACACTGAAACCTGATTATTTTTATGGCATTAACATCATTACAGATTGCTAGCACCAGGAATTTGCTTTCCAAATTAAACTGTACAACCAATCATCTAAAAGCCCTGTGAAAAGGATGCAAGATTAAGTCTTAGTGGACTTTCTCTCTACTCTGAAATTTGAACCTTACCAGGTCACACAGGGCTCCTTGGGAGGAGGGAGAGGGTAGCAGGGTTAAGTTTGTGTATTCTGTATGGCAAAGGGGTCACTGGAAATAGGCATAGGTTTGTAACCAAGGTCACGGGTCTGAGCCAAACGCGAACTTCCCAGTGGTTAGAATAGTTAGAATATTGGAACCATTCACACTTAAGCCCCTTTCTCTTGCCTTGAGGGAAGAATGGACTCGGGGGCCTTGTCATGAGAACCTAACTCATCTAAAGGAGAAGTGAGAGGGGAAAATCAGAGGGGGAGACAAACCATGAGAGACTGTGGACTCTGAGAAACAAACTGAGGGTTTTGGAGGGGAGGGCAGTAGTGCGTTGGGTGAGCCTGGCGGTGGGTATTAAGGAGGGCACGTATTGTATGGAGCACTGGGTGTGGTGCATAAACAATGAATTTTGGAACACTGAAAAAAATTAAATTAAATTTTAAAAAAAGAAAAAAATCATTTTTATGTTGTCTGCAATCATTTCTGGGTCCCCAACTCATGAGTTCTCAATAGTCATTAGAGAAATTTACATGACTGGATACAGTGAATGCTCAGATATCTTTCTGTTCCTGCAGATGGGAGATCTTTCCAGGACCACGCACATGCTGGAAGAGAGAAAGTCTGTCTCTTTCTGAAAGCATAGCGACAAACCCAGAGCTAGCGTGCGCTGTCTTTGCCCTCACTGTATTTATTAAGACACGTTCTGGTTAACACTGAAAAATGTCATTCACTTTCTACAAAACAGGGCAAATCTGTCCCTGCTCGGCTTGTCCACTGTTTTCCTCCTTTGTGGCTGAGTGCACAGCCAGGTGTCAGTGGCTTTATTTTGTTTTATTGTTACCTCTGCTGGACAGATGCAAGGTATCCACCCCCGAAAAGTCAACTCGTGAGACCACACTGAGATGACTGGGCTGAACTATAAGCAAAATCAAGTTCTGTCCCTTCTACCCCTTACCTACCTCTCCACCCCTCTTCCTGCTCTCCACCCTGAGCTGCACGGCTCAGGGCCATTTCCTGGTACCACGTGCTTGGACAACTGCCCCAAATGGTCTAATGGTCTCCAGTTTTAGATGCCTCAAACCCATCATACAATTGGTGAACTAGTCGATCTTTCTAAAACATAAATTTGACCACATTCCTGTCCTACTTAAACCCTTCAGTGATCCCCTCTCACTGTCCGAGTTAAATCTGTGAAGCCCAGGAGCCTTCACGGTGTGGCCTTCACCTGGACAACCCCACCATAATGAACCCATCTCCATAATGAACACACTTTTTAAAGAACTTAACCTTGGAGACGTTTCCAAGGTCATATTTGTAGTACCATGATTTTAGTTCTCTAAATGCCCTCCCCAAATGTGTGGGCTAAGTAAACAACAGTGCACATGCACCATAGAATAGTCTGAGGGAAATAAAAGTGACATGGGAGAATGCTCGTAATGTTTGTCTCAATCACAGGTGGGGGGTGGGGAAGTTACACTTTATGCTTTTCTAGATCTTATCAGAGAGCACAGGGTGGGGAGGGACAGCGGGCAGGGAGGGGCGGATCCCAAGCAGGCTCCCCACCCAGTGTAGAGCCTGGGGTCATTCCCACAGGGCTCAATCCCACAACCCTAAGATCATGATCTGAGCTGAAATCAAGAGTTGGACGCTTAACCACTTATTAACCGAATGAGCCACCCACGAGGCCCGAGCACAGTCTACTTTAATAATTAGTAAGGCCACTGTCTTTTGAAACAAATTGTTGGCTGTCCCCTGTTTTCATCATCAACATATACACATCAAGTGAGACGCAGAATGACAGCCTTTAAAACCGAGCTCCTTATTTTGCTCTGGTGCAGAATAACTACACACCCTCTCCTCGGTGAGTCTGCTCGCCAGGGAGCAGGGTCACTGATGCACTGCCAAAAACTTGGACAAAGACATGGAGGGGACTCTGTTCCCTTCAACAGGCCATTTTCCAGACATGGAGAAGGTAGCCACTACCCCTCCCCCCATTAGCTGGCAGTTTAAAGAATGGCCCTGATGCTGTCCCATCACTGTGACTTGTTTCTTTCATCTGTGTTTTCTCTGTCATCCTGTTCACTCTGGTTTCCTTTGCTGCCCACTTAGTTCTCTCTCTCTCCCCCATATACTTCTTTGCTCTGTTTCTTCCAGCTCTTTGCCAAGCAAAGCAGCCAAAGGACAGAAAATGAAACTGCAATTTCAAGCCATTATTTCAAATCACATTTGCAACGTCTCTGTCCCTTCCTAATGCCACAGATCAGTGGGGGCCACCTGAGAAAGCCAGACAAAATCCCCCTAAAGGCGATTCCAGGGCTGCACCCACGCTCCTGGAAGGTCACCGTGAACACAGCAGAGTATAGAGGAGTCACCAGGAAATAAGCTCTGCGTCCAAAGCCCTATAAAAACCAAGGCTTCCTCTTCTCAGCATCAGAGCCTTCAGGATCTGGGCTCAGGGATCCACAGAGGGAAGAAGCTGAGATTAGCCAGGCATCCAAAGAGAGAAGGGGCTCACAGAGTTGATGTAAAGGCTCTACAATTAAGTCACGTTTCTTACAATTAAGAACTTTTTTAAGTTTTATTTTAAGTCCTTCCAATTCAGTCAAGTTTCCTTCTGTGCCTGGGATCTGGCCCTAGCCTGCCCTCCTAACGTCATCTTTGTTTTCCTGGCACAAAGCCCCCAGTATCCAAGAGCACAGGCAGGATTACTCAAAGAGCCCCCAAGGAACCATTTCTCTCACCTGTGTGCTTTTGTCACTTCAGTGATTGGAGGTTTCTGGCCCTCACCTGCCCAAGCCCAGCCTTACTTGGATAACACTCAGAAGCTCACCTAAGACAACCCCTTTTCCTTAAGAAGAGCCTTGACCAGCCCATACTCATGTCAAGCCTGATGTCATTCCTCTCCTCTGTACCTCACCGCCACCCCCCCCCCGCCCGGTATACTTGTGTTCCAGCACCAGCCCACCACAGGTCTTGCTGGCTCTCCCTCCTCTTGTACTCTCTGAGAGCAGGATGCTACCCTGGTCCCCTGCTTGGCTTCTGGTACGAATGGACACTCAATTCAGGCTTGTTGAATTAACTCAATCACCCACACATGCACCAGGAACCGACACAACCCAAGTTGTGGGGTTATGCTCAAAACCGCCTCTACCATAGAAAGAGTTGAACTGAGTGGGAAAGTAGGGTGCTAGGGAAATGCTGTTTGGACCTCCAGAGAGCAGACCCCCAGCAGCCTGTCACTCTGGGACTCCTCCCTAAGACTGCCCTCCCCCAACTTGCCCTAGCTGGCTGCTTCGGCTCTCTCCCCTGTGCTCAAGGAGAATGAAACAGCCTAACTGTGGGGTTATCGGTCAGCATGTTGGTGCTATTTCCTGCACCTAAAGGAGAGGAAGCTTCTCCAAGGAATGGGAAATTGATGGGTCTCTTCACAAAAGTCCAAGGAAAGATATTTTATTCACCTGGCTTATAGTCTTCCCAAGTCCAAAAACGATCCATACAGAATGCAAGAAAAACAAGAATACAGTTTTCTTTCCACGTTATTCCTTGGAGTCACGGCACATTCTTAAAACACTGGTGTCAGAGAATTAAAAGCCCCCGAATTTATGGTGTACACACAAACCAGGGAACAAGGGGCGTTACAGCATGTTCGCGAATGTGGTTAACTCCACATAGCCTTCCCCACCAGAAAAAACAAGTGTCTCTTAAATACATTTCCTGCACATGGCCCTGGGTACACACTGGTTCTACCCTAAAAAATACAGTTTAGCAGGGCAAAATATAAAAAAATATAGTTTCGCAGGTAAGCATCAGGGTCACTAGCTTATCCATACTTCTAATTTCAGGAGTAGAGTCCATTGCCCCCAAGACCCATAAAAAATTAGAAGGAACCAAAAAAGGTTACTGTCACTCAGAAGAAATACAAAAAGTAACAATATTCACTCTATCTTAGGCATACTACATACTATTAAATGGAACATCAATAAACACTCATACCAGGGTAATGTAAGTGCAGAGTAGTGGGGACCTGCTTAGAGAGGACTCCTATTGTGGTTAATGCTCCTTTGCTTTTTACCTTGGATAACAGGAAGTGGATTTACCCCACATGCGCATGAAGAGTTGGTGAGAAGACACCAGTGTGGAATTAAAAAAAATTAAAAAATAAAAAATAAATAAACAAACAAAACATGCAAACCCCAAAGATGGAGGCCAAAGACCTGCCGCATGTGTCGGCTGTGACAGGTTTGGAAAGCTGAGTCCCAGCCTCGGGGACTGGGAAAACAAGGCTCACTCCAAGGCCCCCGAAATGCAGGTGTATTAATTATAAATCACAAAATCCAGAAGTGTCCTGTTTTTAATCATTTATCAAACACGTCAACCTCAGAGGAAATGGAACATTAGCAGTGAGCTTCTTAAAGTGTAATTTCCTACAAGAGAAATTTATGGCCTATACTTATTCTCCATTAGAGGACGTCTAACCTCTTTTATTAGTTTATTCATCAAGGCAGCCTGGTTTCGGGCCAGCTCTGCAAACCCGCAGGTCATCTGGAAAGGGGTCTCTGGGGAATTTTTCCTCCTGGTCCAGTAGTGTTTTCCAGATCATAACACAGTTAACAGAAGTAGTCATGATACATTCGGCGGGAGGTTTTAGGTATTCCCCAAAAGGCAATTCACAGAGCAAGCCCCAGGGACTACCGTGGCTATAAAGTGAACATCTAAAATGTACTTTGAAATGAAATGATTTTCTGTTTGCCGTATGAGGCTTGTGATTGCCTCTCAAAGAGCACTGCTTCCATTGCTTTTACGTTCAGGTTCAATTTCTTATTTAGTGATGTAATAAAGGGGCGATTTAGAACCCGCAAGCAAGGACTTCCCAATCAGTGAGTTGCTCGATCTCTCATCCACTGGGCACTGTCTCTCCAGGATGCTGTGGCCTATTTCCAAGCAACCTGCACAGCCCCCCAAAACTGTCTCCTTCCCCACATGCACAGCTATTTCTCTGTTCACCAGACAGTCCCCAGCCCTGCAGAAGAGAGCAATCCGAGCCCTACTCTGTGCCTTCTCCAGACCTCTGTGCGAGATCACTCTTTCTGAGACTAACAGAACTCTCAGCTTGCGGTGATGAAAACAAAAACACCCGATATGTACAAACTGGTGTGGGGGGCCAGAACGAGGGGGAAAAAAAATGTGAATAAGGACATCTTACCTTGTTTTAAGGATATTCAGAAACTGCAAAATTTCTGAAAACTGTATCAGTCTGAGAGCTCTTAAAAATCTCAAACCTGGAAAGAGAAATGAAATAGAGACACATTATTCTCACTGCGTGGTTTTAATGTTCACACTCAGCCGTTTGATCTACAGCTGCCAGGGTCGAAGGGATCTGAAGTTCTTACAGACGATTAAACCATCCTGTACCTTGGTCATAGTCCTTCATTCGGATTCTTGACTGGTTTAATCCCTGCTGGTAAACTTTCTCATTAAAGGAGGCCTGTTTTGAGCCCCCGCAGAGAAAGGTCCGGTGGGGAAAGCCCCGTTAAACGAGGCTTCTCCTTTGCTCATCTCAGATTTAAAGCACTGTTCCCAAGTTGCCTACTCTTTTGAGAGGATTTTGTCTCTGAAAAACACTGGGAATGGGGCCAGGTAACCTTTATGCTAAGAGCAGATTACAAACAAATCGGATAACCTGATGTCTTTGATTTCTTTTTTTTTTAAACTTTATCTTCACCTGATAAAATGAAGAGTAAAGGCTACAGTGTGATCCATTTTCTAGATCCATTTTCTCAATTTCTCCCCCAATCAAAAAAAAAAAAAAAGTCAAATTGGTAAGATCTCACACCTCATAACTTCAGGATCCAAAACATATATATTTCCGCTTTTACTAAGCATCAAGATAAATGCCTGTCCTTTCTAAATTGGCAACCTCTGCTGAATGGAAACCAAGAGCCAGCATTTCTAGACAGCAGAAGAGGGACAGGTACCAGGAAGGAAGATACCATCCAGGATTAGAGAAAATATAAATTATTGTTGTGTTTTAATAGCCTGGAGTAAAATATATTTCGTTGAAATCAAATTCATGAGTCAAAAACATTCTGAGTCACTCATGGGGTTTTCATGCTTGGCCATCATGTAAGAGAATTACTGAAAAAATGCTGATTATCACAGCTTTGAGAGAGTTTCAATATCACACACTTTGCTAAGGGGATTTTCTTGTACAGATTTTCCGAAAGCATTTTGTCGAGTGCCCCCACATGCCAAGTGCAGTACTAAGCCCAAGGTGGGCTAAATTGTTGACAGGCAGCTCTTGGCTGATGGGTGAGACTTTTTTCTGCCCCCATATGTGAGGCAGGAAGCAGTGGGAAGAGTCACTGCAATGAGTCAAGGAAAGTAGACAGATGCGAAGTTTTCCACTCTATGGCTCCACTTTGGGCCCGGTTAGATTTCGCCCTGTTCAAGCATTAGGGGACAAGGAAGGACTAACGCAAAGCCCAGGAGGGGGGAAAAAATCCTATTGCACAAGAGGAAGAAAGGGATAATAGCTCAAAAGGGAAATTTCTCATCTAAAAGGGATTTACCTTCATGAACAGAAGATTTTCTCAGAAGACGCTGGCCTTCTATGCCAAATGATATTTATATTACTTTTATTAAACCAGAAAGTGCAGAGATGAGAGGGGATGTTGATGAACTGAAGGCCCAGGAGCCGAAACACAGTCCTAACAGAACTGATGAAAGGTTCACTTAACGCAGCCGAACGCTGCAGAGAACAAACCTGAGAAATAATCCCAGAACACAGAGAACATAAGGAAAAGGGAGAAAAAAGGATGAAATCTAAGAAAATGGAAATGGAGGGGAGATCACAGAAATCCAGCTTATGAATAAAACATGTTCCAAAAGGAAGTACAAACAACCTGTAGATCCTAAGTAATGGGCGGGACATAATTGAAAAGAACTTTCTAGAAAGGGAAAAAGGACTGGAGAGTAAGAGCCAAAATGAATGACCAGCTCTTAGAAACTCACGTCCAGAGTCTTTTCTTCAAATTTTAAGTATGAACATAAATTAAAAAACAAAGTGTCAGGGTGGGGAGAGGGTCACCATGAACACCACAAAGACAACACGATGTGATAGTAGATATAAATGACAATGGGCAACACTCAGACTCTTAAGACAAGGAGAATTTGGCCCAAGACTTTTATGCCTGTCAAGCACTTGTTCAACAATAAAAATAAAAACAAAAAATGTCTTCAAAAGCCCAGGACCTCCCAGAAAATATATTGCTTGTGCAAAATATTTTCAAAGTTCTCAAGCCTTATTAAATCAGAATTGAGTGGCAGAGGCTGGGAGGTATACTTGTAATAAACTCTACTGTTGATCCTAAGCATCCAGCCCAACCGGATGGCTGGTCTCAGTCCAGCATCATCAGCACACACTGCTGGGAGATAAAGTGACACATTGAGAAATTTGAGATAGAAGACTAGCAGCACTGAAACCAGTAAGGACACAGAAGGATGTTTTAGTGTCATATTAGCTGCTAATTGCTTCAGCCTAAAAATCCAGTGTATGCATATATACGCACATATATATCTCATATACAATATATAACACATTACATATGTAGTATATATGGTACATATATTACATATATAGTATATATGTAAATATATATTTATGTATATATATATATTTGCATATATTTTTCTTCATTTATGGAAACAAAAATAGAAAACAAACTTTGAACTGGATTTCTTTCTTTTTACTGTAGGTGATACTGCTGCGTCCTCTATTATTTGTCTGCAGCCTCCCACATTTTAAAGTGACTCATAAATGTATAATAGAATAAAAGCTTCCCTTGTTAGGGAGCTGTATGGAAGTAAGGGTAGGAAACAGTGAATGCAGCAGCTGAAGTTCCTCTAGTCTTGCCAGAGGTGAACTGTAGATCTAGATCTGAGCATTTTGCCTATAGAAAAGCAGGGAGACACTAGAAGATTACCAATGTACAGGAAAGAAAAACAAGCCAAACTGCCTACAGAGATAGTCATCTGAAGCATGGACCTTTCAGCTCCCTGCTTTCTGCCCTGGACCCCGCTGGCCGATTCTCAGCACAGCAGCCAGAATGAACCTGGTAAACAATATAATAGATCATGACTCCCCTCTGCTCAAAATCCTCCAAGGTCCCCATTTCACACAGAGTCAAAAGTCCAAGTCCTCCAAGGGCCTATAAAGCAACACCACCCCATTTCCTTGCGGATCTGACGGCCTCCTCCATCTCCCGGCGTTAGCCTCCTTCCAACCTGGATGCCTTCTTCTGTTATCCATCTCTGCCGGCCCCCCTCCAAATTCTTACTCTTTGTGCCCACTTCACTTTTCTCCACAGCATGAGGAAGCACTAGCGTCTTCTTTACCTAAGTGATTTACTTTCTGACTCCTTATCCATAACATCAGTGGGCTGAGGGGAGGAACTGGTGTCTGCTTTGCTTGTGGCTTTGAATTAGAGCCTGGAGTAAGGTGAGTGCTTGGTAAATATCCACCTGAGCTGAATAAATAAATAGCCTTTTGAAAAAGAATGAGCAGATGGGTGCCTGGGTGGCTCAGTGAATTAAAGCCTCTGTCTTCGGCTCGGGTCATGGTCTCAGGGTCCTAGGATCGAGCCCCACATCAGGCTCTCTGCTCAGTGGGGAGCCTGCTTCCCCTCTCTCTCTGCCTGCCTCTCTGCCTACTTGTGATCTCTGTCAAATAAATAAATAAAATCTTTTAAAAAAGAAAAGAAAAGAAAAAGAATGAGCAGAGAGTTAAAGGTACATACTCTGCATTCAGAACACGGAGACCGCCCAAGGAGGGTGGTCTTTCCCTGAAGAAAAGAGCCATGAGTACTGAGGGCTCACAGGGGAGGGCTGACACCCTTAGGACATCTGAAGCCCCCTAACCAGGGAAAAGTCATAAACAATGGTCTTTCTGCTGTACCCAGAGATGTCCTATAGAAGCACAGACAGCAACTCAAATTCCATAAAGGAGACCAAGAAAAGGGAGAGGTGGAAAGGGCATGGCTAATTGACAAATCATTCATCTTCTTTGCTTTATAATACTGTATACTGTATACTGTATACTGTATTCCCTAAAACTTAAAACCTCTGAAAGACAATGATACTCCAGGAAAATAGAAAATGACTAGGACCAAGATGTAAAGAAGAAAATATGTGTGTGCCAAAAACCATGATTTATGCCCCCACAAAGATCCAGATGAATTCAAGTGAGTTCCTTTAAATATTAAGAAATAGTAAACTTCTCTATTATATCAACAACTAATTAAAATGGATGGTTCTCTCATTTTCTGTACTCTGTATTAGTTTAGAAAGCTGGAATTACCTGGGCACAGGTACTTCACATATTGTGGGGTACTAATGATGAACTATAAGAATCCTAATAAAACACTTCTATATCGTATCTGAGACTATATTAAATGAATAACACACATGAGCTGTAGTGGATACTATGAGGCACATCCCAGGTCCCTTCTTTGGAGATCTTTATTCTTTTTTAATTTTTTTTAAGATTTTATTTATTTGCCAGAGAAAGAGCACAAGCAAGGGAAGCAGCAGGCAGAGGGAGAAGCAGACTCCCCATTGACAAAGGAGCCTGATGCAGGACTTGATACCATGACCCTGGGATCGTGGCCTGAGCTGAAGGCAGATGCTTCACTGACTAAGTCACCCAGGTGCCCCAGAGAGATATTTATTCTTTCCTGACTCATGAAGAGGTCTCATCTAAGATTATACACTTGCCAGGGATGGCCCCCAATAACCAGATGTGGGGAAAAGACTCGCTGCCCTGTTTCCATTTAGGACAACCCTAAAGAACCATGTGGCTGTAGAACTCTACATGGCATTGGCTGAGGCTTCTGTTGCAACTCTACCAGAGCTGAAGCTCTCCACCCACTCTTAGTACCTTCATCTCTTGGCCCATACCCTGAAGACACAAAGGTTCAAAATCTTTGTGATGCAGCAAAAGCAGTTCTAAGAAGGAAGTATATAGTCATACAGGCCTATCTCAAGAAACAAGAAAAATCTCAAATAAACAATCAAACCTTATGCCTGGAGGAACTAGAAAAAGAAGAAGAACAACAACAAAAATAAAACAAAATTAGCAGAAGGAAGAAAATAATAAAGATCAGAGTAAAAATAAATGAAATTGAGACTCAATAGAAAAACAGAAAAGATCAATGAAACGTAAGAGCTCATTCTTTGAAAAGATACTCAAAATTGATAAACTGTAGTCAGACTCATTGAAAAAGAGAAAGAGAGGGGGAGAGAGAATGCAAATAAATAAAATGAAAAATGAAGAGGGGTGCTCAGCTGGCTCAGTCAGAAGAGCATATGACGCTTGACCTTGGGGTTGTGAGTTTGAAACCTCCATTGGGTGTAGAGATTACTAAAAAATAAACTTTAACAAAAAAAAAGGAAGAGGAGAAGGGACAACCAATACCACGGAAATACAAAGAATTATAAGACATTACTATGAAAAATTGTACACCAACAAAGTGGATAACCTAAGAAAAATGGATAAATCCCAAGAAACATAGTCTTCTAAGACTAAACAGGAAAGAAATAGAAAACCATGAGAGACTATGGACTCTGAAAAACACTCTGAGGGTTTCGAAGGGGCGGGGGGTGGGAAGTTGGGCACCCCTGGTGGTTACTATTGTGGAGGGCACGTATTGTATTGTGGAGGGCACACTGGGTGTGGTGCATAAACAATGAATTCTAGTACACTGAAAAGTAATTTAAAAAAAAAAAGAAAATCAGAAAAGACTGATTTCTAGTAACAAAACTCAATCTGTAATTTAAAAAAACTCCCAATAAACAAAAGTCCAGGATCAGGTGGCTTCAAAGTTAAATTCCATAAACAGTGAAAGAATTAATAACTATCTTTCTCTAATTATTCTTTAAAAAAAAATAGAAAGGAATGGTTCCAGATTTATTCTATGAGGTCAGCATTACCCTGATACAAAAACCAAACAAAGATACTACTAAAAAAAAAGTATATGCCAATATCCCTTAGGTACCTAGATGTAGAAGTCTTCAACAAAATATTAGCAAACTGTATTTAAAAATACAAAAAGGATCATTTACCAGGATCAAGTGGGATTTATTCCAAGGATGGTTCAATATCCACAAGTCAATCAACATGATACATCACATGAACAAAATGAGAGATAAAAATGGTATGATCAGGGCACCTGGGTGGCTCAGTGGGTTAAGGCCTCTGCCTTTGGCTCAGATCAGGATCCCAGGGTCCTGGGATTGAGCCCTGCTTCGGGCTCTCTGCTCAGCAGGGAGCCTGCTTCCTCCTCTCTCTCTGCCTGCCTCTCTGCCTACTTGGGATCTCTGTCTGTCAAACAAATAAATAAAATCTTTGAAAAATAAATAAAATAAAAAATAAAAATGGTATTATCATCTCAATAGATGCAGAAAGAGCATTTGAAAAAACTCAATATCCATTCATGATAAAAGCTTTCCACAAAGTAGGTATAGAGAGAAATACCTCATTATAATAAAGGCTATATATGACAAACCCACAACTAACATGACACTCAATAGTGAAAAGCTGAAAGCTTTTCCCATAAGATCAGGAAGATGACAAGGATGTCTACTCTCACCATTTTTATTTAACATACTACTGGAAGTCATAGCCATAAGAATCAGGCAAGAAAAGAAAATAAAATAGAAATCAAAATTGGTTAGGGGTAAGTAAAACCATCATTATTTATAGATGACATCCTACCATACATAGAAAACCTTAAAGACTTCATTAAAAATCTATTAGAGCTGATAAATGAATTCAGTAAAGTTGCAGGACACAAAATCAATATACAGACATCTGTTGTGCTTCTATATACTATTAATGAGATAGCAGAAAGAGAAATTAAGAAAACAATCCTAATTACAATTGTATCAAAAAGAATAAAATAGGGCACCTGGATGGCTCCGTGGGTTAAAGCCTTTGCCTTTGGCTCAGATCATGATCCCAGGGTCCTAGGATCAAGCCCCACATGGGGTTCTCTGCTTAGCAGGGAGCCTGCTTCCTCCTCTCTCTGCCTGCCTCTCTGCCTACTTGTGATCTCTGTCAAATAAATAAATAAAATATAAAAAAAAAAAGAAAAAGAATAAAATATCTAGGAATATATTTAACCAAGGAGGTGAAAGAATTCTACTCTGAAAACTATAAGATATTAATGAAAGGAACTGAAGACAACACAAATAAATGGAAAGATATTCCATGCCCATGGACTGGTAAAATTAATATGGTTAAAATGCCCATCCTACCCAAAGCAATTTACAGATTCAATGCAATTCCTATCAAAACACCAATAGTGTTTTTCACAGAACTAGAACAAATAATTCTAAAATTTGTATGGAACCACAGGAGACACCAAATATCCAAAAGAATCTTGAGAAAGAAGAGCAAAGTGGAAGGTATCACAAACTCAGACTTCAAGATACACCCAAAGTTACAGTAATCACAATAGTATGATACCAGCAGAAAAACAGACACAGAGATCAATGGAACAGAAGAGAGAGCCCAGAAATAACTCCATGCATGTATGGTCAATTCATCTACAACAAAGGAAGAATATACAACAGGGAAAAGACAGTCTCTTCAATAAATGGTGCTGGGAAAACTGGACAACTACATACAAAGGAATAAAACTGGACCACTTTTTTATACCATACACAAAAATAAACTCAAAATTGATTAAAGACCAACATGTGAAACTTGAAACCATAAAACTCCTAGAAGAAAACCCAGGCAATAATCTCTCAGACACCAGTCTTAGCAATATTTTTCTGGATATGTCTCCCCAGACAGGGGAAACAAAAGCAAAAATAAACAATGGGGCTATCTCAAACTAAAAAGCTTTTACACAGCAAAGGAAACCATCAACAGAACAAAAAAAACCAACCTCCTGAAAGGAAGATATTTGCAGATGATGTCAGAAAGAGGTTAATATTCAAAACATATAAAGAACTCATTTGACTCAACACCCAAGAAAACAAATAATCTGACTTAAATATGAACAGAGGACCTAATTAGATATCTTTTTCCAAAGAAGACGTATAGTGGGCCAGCACACACATGAAAAGATGCTCAATATCAGTGATCATCTGGGAAGTAAAAATCAAAACCATGATGAGATATCACCTCACAACTGTCAGAATGATTACAAAAAAAAAAAATACAAGAAATAACGAGCATTAGTGAGGATGTGGAAAAAAGGGAACCCTCATGCACTGTTGATGGAAATATAAAATGGTATCAGTACTGTGGAAAACAATGTGGAGTTTCCTCAAAAACAGAAATATCGTATGATCCAGTAATCCCATTTCTGGGTATCTACCCAAAGGAAATGAAGACACTAATTTGAAAAGATACATACATCCTATGTTTACTGCAGGATTATTTACAGGAGTCAAGGAGTCAAGATATGGAAGCAACTGAAGTAGCCATCGATAGATGAATGGATAAATAAAATTATATATATATATATATATATATATATATATCAATCACACACCCATACCCACGTATATATACAACAGAATATTACTCAGCTGTCAAAAAGAATGAAATCTTGCCATTTGTGACAAGATGAGTGGATGTAGAGTATTATGCTAAGTGAAATAAGTCAGATAGAAAGATAAATACTATATAATTTCACTTACACACGGAACATAAAACACAAAGCAAACAAACAAAAACACACTCATAAATACAGAGAACAAACTGGTAATTGCCAGAGGGGAGGCTAGAAGGGGGACTGGAGAAACCAGTGAAGGAGATTAAGAGATACAAACTTTTAGTTATAAAATAAATAAGTCACGGGGATGAGAAGTACAGTGTAATAACTTTGTATGAAGGCAGATGGTAACTACAGTTACCATGGTGAGCATTTCATGATGTATTTAATTGTCAAATCACTATGTTGTATACCTGAAACTAATATATGTTAACTATACTTCAACTTTAAAAAGGTACCCTGGAGATTATATATGAGAAGAATAAGTATTTTGATAATACAGGCAGCACATAGGAGGTACTCAGTAAATGGTAATTTCATCATGCAAAGCCACAGAATTAAAAAGCGTAGGATTGTATACAACCCAACAGAAAAATCAGCAAGACAAACAGAAGTCCAGAAAGACACACACACACACACACACACACACACACACACATATTCACTCACTCACACACCATATATAATGTTATTGTTATTTTAAATTAGAGGTAAAATGATGTTGACAATGATGAAATCTACACTTATAGATTGTCTACTATTCTTAATTACTTCTTGCATGCCAAAACCTTTAACTATATAGTTTACAAGTACAACAGAAGAAAAATAGCTAAAGATAAACGGACAAGACAGTGTGTCCAGCACACAGTCTGTAGGCAACAGAGCCAGGTCTCAACTCAAAACTGGCTTCCTGCACAAAGCCCAAGCTTGGAAACATGGCCCTGGCACAGACCTCTGCCAGTCAGTTCCAACCGCAGACATCAGTGCTCAAGTAAACACGTTCAACACTGAGATTCGCTTGCCAAAGGCTGCTAGCAATTTGCATTTCTACCAGTGTGTAAATGGTCATCTGCCCACATGCCCACCAGGTTAAGTACTGTGATACAGGAAAGACGGCAAGGAGGGAGGAAGGGTGGAGGGAAAGGGAGCCTCACCAATGGAAAGGCCCCAGATAGAAGTGCATCACTGCTCCAGGTTCCTTGTCCATGTCAACAAATGAAGTCAATTATTTTTCATATATTATTAGTCATTTTATCTTGTTCTTTAAGGTGCCTTATAGGGGCCTTTGCCAGATGACCTGTGTCTTCATCTTATTAATATATCTGGGCTTTGTTGGGGTACCTGAGTGGTTCAGTCAGTTAGGTGGCCTGCTCTTGCTTTTGGCTCAGGTCATGATGGAGCCCAGCCCCGGGCACCATACTCAACAGAGATTTTGCCTGAGGATTCTCTCTCCTTCTGACCCTCCCCCCACTCATGCTCTATCGTTCTTTCTACAATAAGTAAATAAAAATTTTATATATATGTGTATATTTTATATATATGTATGTATGTATGTATGTCTGGGCTTTATTGTGCTGTGGACATTATGCTTTCTATTATCTTCCACAGTTCATCATTCTTCTTCTATTGTTGTTTAAAGGATTTTTCTAAGTCTAAAATTTTGCTTAAGGAGGGGTTTTCTTTTTTTTCTTTTCAGATTCTAAAGTTTGTTACATGACCTGATTCATCAGTCTCCCATCACTGTTTCTTTTTGTTAAAATTTAACAGTGGCCGCCTCTAACATAGAAACAGATTTTTTAAATTCATCAACCGTTCTTTATACATTTAAGGCAGTGGTTCTGAACCTTGGCTGCATATTTCAAACACCTAGAAAGTTTTAAGAATTACTAGTAACTGCATCTATTCTGACTTTGTTGTCCTGGTTCAGCCAGGCAGAGGGAATTCTAAGCTCTGAGAGGAGTCTGAGGAACGAATCAAGGTTGAGAAGCATTGCAAACCTTCTGTAAGTGGGCAGATAGCAAATATTTTAGGATCCCTCACAAGTTCCCACTCTGCTGTAAATGTGTGTAAATGAATGGGTGTGGCTGTTGTAAATGAGTGGGTATGGCTATATTCCAATAAAGTTTTATTCAAATAAATAGTCCAAGGGGAATAGATTGCTACACTGACATTAGAGAACCACTATTCAGGGGCACCTGGGTGGCTCAGTGTGTTAAGCATCTGCCTTTTGTTAAGGTCATGACCCCAGTTCTGAGATCGAGCTCCACAGGGGGCTCCCTGCTCAGCAAGGAGCCTGCTTCTCCCTCTCCCTCCACGGCTCCCCCTGCTTGTGCTCTCTGTCAAATAAATGAATAAAACCTTTTTTAAATTAAAAAAAAAAAAAACCAGATACCCACTCTTCAAATTCCACATGCACACAGATCACCTAGGATTTGTTAACATTCATGTTCTGATTCCGAGGGTCTGAGATGGGGCCTGACACTCTGCACAGTTAACCAGCCCTAACATGGTGCAGATGCTCTTGGTCAGAGACCACACTTTGAGAAAACAAGGCTGCAGGGCAGTGGTTCTCAGACTGTGCTGCCAATGCACTCTCCCAGGGATATTAAAACAATACTGACACCTGTCTCCCCCTCCCACACATTCGGATTTAATTGGGGCACAACCTAGGTGTCAGAAATTTTAAATTCCCCAGATGATTCTAAACTGCAGCCACATGTGGGAACCTGTGGTTTAGGACTATGTATTCTTTTAACCTTGTGAATCTACCTGGATGTATTTGTTTATTTTGGTCAACAGAATGGAATGAAGCTTTATTTTTTTTCTCAAATACTTAGCAAATTTCCCTACCTGATTAATCACTTGAATAATCTAAAACCATTAAGATACCCACCAAGCGTGCTGCGTCTCTACTTAAATTAATTTTAAAGAGCATACTTGTTAACTGTAAGTTAGAAGAAATCTATTGTATAATAAGAGACTACAAATAAAAAATGCATTCAGCGTGGGGTGCCTGGGGGACTCCGTCAACTGAGCACCCGATTCTTGATTTCCGCTCAGGTCATGATCTCAGGGTTTGAGATCCAGCCACAGCATCGGGCTCCCTGCTCAGCAGCGAGTCTGCCTGAGATTCTCTCTCCCTCTTCCTCAGCCCTTCCCCATCCCACCCTGCACAGCATGTGTTTTTTCTCTCTCAAAATAAATAAATCTTTTTTTTTTTTACTTGTCAGAGAGAAATCACAAGTAGATGGAGAGGCAGGCAGAGAGAGAGAGAGAGGGAAGCAGGCTCCCCGCTGAGCAGAGAGCCCGATGCGGGACTCGATCCCAGGACCCTGAGATCATGACCTGAGCCAAAGGCAGCGGCTTAACCCACTGAGCCACCCAGGCGCCCAATAAATAAATCTTTTAAAAAATGCATTTAGCTCAAGAGCTTAGCGGAAAAGTCATCTTAACAATGTGGAGGTAGACGATTTCTATTTTAGTGTTTATAACTGAATAATAAGAAAACCAATAAAGATTAAAAGGGATAAAAAAAATTTAAGGAAACAAACGACAACAATCAAACAAAATAAAATAAAGTACTGGCTGATCCAATAAAGACGCAAATAGAAAAAAAATTCATGCCCAGTTCTATACTAATAAAACTGCAAGCCTCAGTAATAGGGGATGACTTTCCAAGAAATGTAAAACTTGAAAGCTGATACGACCAAAAAGGGAAATAGCCATAGAGTAATAGTTGATATATAAATAGAAAATTTACTAATATCTTCCTTTCAAAGACTTTGCAGCCATGTAATTTATTATTAAATTCTTTAAAACATTTACATTTCATTGAAATTCTAAACTAACCCATAATACAAAAAAAGAAAACTACTAAAGTTGTTTTATAAAATAGACACCAACCTGGTGCAAAAAACCCTGACTTTTCAAAGCACAAAAATAAAACAATCTCACTTGTTAATTTTGCCACAATTCCACATAAAATACCAATATACATAAAATACCAATATATATAATTCATCAGTAGATTAAAATATATATAATTCATCAGTGATTAAAACAGTAATCTGGTTCTAGTTAAACCAATAATAGTGCTGGTTAAACATAGCAGGTTGAACGGAATGCTTTACCTCCGACCCCTCTCAAAACCTCATTAAAGTAATACTAGACTCCCCCAAGGATGAAAAGAAGGGAAGAGAGACTATAGCACGTAAGAGAAAAGCAAAAAATGTTGGCAGATGAAAAGTGGATATTCGGTTGGAAATGAATTTGGCAGAGCTGAGAAACATAATTTCACATATGCATAGCACATAGAGTAACTGTGTGTGTGTGTGTGTGTACATACACACACATAGTTATATATAACGTACATACAATATTTATTACATATTATTAAATGAATTTCTAGAAGGAGAAAATAAAGGCAATTGGAAGCAGGCAAAATGCAAAATAACATTAGAATCACGTTTCCCAGGCCAAAAGAATGACCTGCATCCTCAGGTTGAAAAGGTCTGTTAACTGTGCAGCAGAATGAATTTTCAACGACCCAAATGTAGACATATCATGGTGACATTTCAATGTAAATAAAGATACAAGGCCCTCAAAACAATGACAGAATAAATTATTGTCATAATTCCTCTGGCTGCACTGGATGAAAGGAAAGAAGGAAGATTATCTTCATAATTCTCAGGAGAAATCATTTTGAACCAAGAAAGACATACTTAGCCAGGTAGAAAAAAAAAAATAATAATCCAAAAGTAGTGAGATACATGGGGCTCCTGGGTGGCTCAGTGGGTTTAAGCCTCTGCCTTCGGCTCAGGTCATGATCCCAGGGTCCTGGGATGGAGCCCCACATCGGGCTCTCTGCTCAGCAGGAAGCTTGCTTACTCCTCTCTCTCTGCCTGCCTCTCAGCCTACTTGTGATCTCTGTCTGTCAAATAAACAAAAGTAATGAGATACAAAAATCAATGGGGGAAAAGAATCAAAAGAACTGATTAGTTTATGTGTTGACTGAGTATTATAAAACATAATAAATAATAACAATGATCCCGAAGTTAAAATCTCTGGATGATATTACATGGAAGATGTAGATTTGGAGGGGGGACAGCAGTGGAAGTGAGAAAGGTGAGCTAAAGTTGTCATCCTACTTGTGGGGAAGATACTGTATTTTTTAAGTTTATTTATTTTAAGTAATTTCTTCACCCAACATGGGGCTCAAACTCACAACGCTGAGATCAAGAGTCATGTGCTCTTCCAACTGAGCCAGGCAGGCACCCCAAGGCGAAGATACTATTAATTATACACATTAACAGAAAAATTTAAGTTTGTGCATCAAAAACTTAAGAATATACTTGGAATCACAAATTCAAAATCTTAGAGGGGAAAAAGAACTAAAAAAATTGATCAATCCAACTAAAGGAAAAGAATTATGAAAAAAGAAACCAAAGAAAAGCATATTAATTAGAAAATATTATTGTAACAGCAAAAACAGCCCTATTATATTAGTCATCACAACAAAATCAAATGAGTTAAATTCATCTATTAGAAGACAAAGACTCTCAGATAGTAGAAAACCATCAATAACACATTCCAGATGCATGCTGTTTGGAAGAAACATATTAAAAACAAAATATAAAGAAAAGTTAGAAATGAAAACCTGAAAAATATGTCCCAGACAACTGCTAACCAAAAGAAGAGGCAAATAAAAGTGATAATAGTATTAAATAAAGTGACAGCTACTATGAAAAATTATGAAAGAAACAGAGAGTAATTCCTCATCTTGATAAAAGGAATATCAGCCAAGAATGTGTAACAATGAAAAAACTTTCCACACCTAAAAACATACCTTTGAGATACAAAACACAAAATCAGAAGAATACATCAAACAAACAAGAAACATTGGCAATGCCACAGCACAGTGGGAGATGTTAATGTTCTTTTTCCAGAAACTACCCAAAAATAAGCACAAATAAAGAATATTTGTGTAAATTTAATTCCTTGGGATATATTCATATGTATTTACCAGGATGGGTAGGCAGACACATCTATTACTCATTAAACTAGGAACACGCCTTCTTTAATAAAAACCACTGAAGGGGCACCTGGGTGGCTCAGTGGGTTAAGCCGCTGCCTTCGGCTCAGGTCATGATCTCAGGGTCCTGGGATCGAGTCCCGCATCGGGCTCTCTGCTCAGTGGGAAGCCTGCTTCCCTCTCTCTCTCTGCCTGCCTCTCCGTCTACTTGTGATCTCTCTCTGTCAAATAAATAAAATCTTTAAATAAATAAATAAATAAATGAAATAAAAACCACTGAAAAGTCACAAACACTGACCACGGATTAGGCCACAAAGAAACTTCACCAAATCCCAAAATGCAGAAATCACAGAGGCCATTTAGAGACCACAAAGCAACAGAATAAGAAAATCACAAAAAGGCAGGCAAAACAGACTGTATTATATAGAGAAGAACTGAACGTATGAAAAGGGAGTCATCACAAACGGAAAGAACGTGAGCATTAAGCATTCACGATGGAAGGACTGGTGAATAGTGGTGGTCAATAGAAAGAGCCATCTCATGCCATTGTTGAAATTAATTTGGGATGAATTGAAATGAAATATAAATAAGCCATAGAAAAGCGAAAGAAAATGTAATTATGTATTAATTATCTCTCTGCAGAGAGGAAGAATAGTAAACTCAGATGCAAAAGCAATCTTAAAAAACCTATAAATAGCAGATCAGCCACCATAAAAATACCAAAATTCTGTATGTCAAAAAAAGCACTGAAGATAAGATAACAACATACACTAAAAATAATATGATATAATAAGAATGAACTCTTTGTAATATCAAAAACATGTATGGAAAATACCCTACCCCTAGTTCATAAATAGGTGAAAAATCATAAAGAGGCACATCATGAAATAGTAAGGATAACTAGTAAGCTAACATTAGAAATTTTTAGACTCGACTGAAATAAGAGAAATCCAAGTTAACCAAAAATACAGTAACATTGTGTTTATTCTACTTAACTAGTAGGATATCTGAGTTTCACCTTCTAGAGATGACTTTACAATGAAATAACCTTATAATTTGATGGTGCAACTGTCAATTCATTCAGCATTTTCAGAAAGTTATTCTGCATTATGCATCAAACTAATTCCATTTCTGGAAATATAGTCTAAAGAAATATAAAAAAGTATAGGGAAATGCCACAGGAAACAAAGACATTCTTTGTAAAACTGCTGATTAAATAAGAAAAATAGACAGAGGCTTAATACCTAAATGTAGATTTTCTTCAATATCGTCCATCTTCTTCATGAGATATTATACAAGTTTGAGAATCATGTAACGGGAGAAATGCTTATGATATAGTGTTAAGTTAAAGAAGCAGGGTGTGGAAAGCAGCAGGGTGGTTACCAGAGGCTGAGGAGTGAAGGAAAGAGGAGTTTATTTAACGGGCAAAGAGTCTCAGATTTGCAAGATGTCATGTTTTGGAGATGCATCTCACAACAATGCCAGTACACTTAACACCACACTCAACTGTACACTTAAAAATAGTTAAGATGGAAATTTTTATGTTCTATATTGTTTACCACAATTAAAAAAAACTAATAGTAAACATTAAAAATAAAAGTAGTCATAAATAAAGGGCATGTTCTCGGGATGCCTGGGTGGCTCAGTCGCAAAGCATCTGCCTTTGGCTCAGGTCCTGATGCCACCCGGGCTTCCTGCTCAGTGAGAAGCCTGCTTCTCCCTCTCCCACTTCCCCAGCTTGTGTTCCCTCTCTCGCTATCTCTCTCTCTCCCAAATAAATAAATAAAAATCTTTTAAAAATTAAAAAAATAAAGTGCATGTTCTCTATGATAAAACTATAAAACTTCAAATACATGAAAAACAAAAACTAAGAAAGCATAAAACAATGACAGTAGTTATGTTAAAGATGCAGGATTTTTAAATTAATTGTCTTGAGTTTTTTAAAAAAA
The DNA here is from genome assembly GCF_011764305.1 of Mustela putorius furo. NCBI lineage: Eukaryota > Metazoa > Chordata > Mammalia > Carnivora > Mustelidae > Mustela > Mustela putorius. The sequence continues at coordinate 7,847,454 of NW_025421449.1, forward strand.
TTTTCTGTAATAGGTACATGTAAATTTTTTTATTCGTAATTTGTAGTTGTTGCTGTAAAGTTGATGGCAAGTCAGGACCAAGCTCAAGTCTGGCTCTGAGGACTTGTCAAACAATCAGGTCTCTGTCCCTGTCCAAGAATCAGAACCCTGAAGCCAGTGGCTCCATACAGGGAGGACCCCCAGCCACTGCTGTCCCTTCAAAGAATCAGACTTGGCACTCAGGACCCAAACAACCAGGTTAGGATGGTCCTGAGAACAGGTGTCTTGGCATCTCCACACTGGTCAGTGACACCAGTGAAGGAATTAAGACCTCTTCCTCTCTTCCTCAGATGGAAGCCGCACTGGTATTCCAGCAGAGATTGAAGGACACGGAGGCAAATAATGAATCGTTCACCATTCAGGGTTCCCATGAACCCAGGGCAGAAAGCACACAGGATAATCCTGTAAGCAAGGTCCCATCCGTGTAGAAGACCCAGGAAATACCCAAACCATGCCTCCCAGCTTGTGCTGGAAAGCCTGCCGGTCTATTCCAAATTTGCTACTTTCCATTCTCTTTAACACCTTAATCTTTAAATCCAAAAAGCTGAAAGTTCCAAATAAACCCCTCTCCTTTCCAATCCCTCTGCCCCCACATAAATCCTGAAGAGCAGTTATTTTTCTGGTGTCTGACAAGGTCATAGTCTGGTCTTACAGCCAGAGAGCTCACACTGAGGCCAGGAGTCCTCAGGGTACCACCAGGGCAGATGAGATCACAGGGAGGCTTCTCCAGGGTGCTCCCCTTCTCCGGGGTGCTCCCCTTCTCCAGGGTCATCACCCAGCTGCTGCCACCAGGTCCTACCGCCCACTCTCAGCTCCAGGCCCAGTTGCTTGTCAACCCCAACAGAGTGAGTGGAACCTCTCCTTTCCAGTTGGGGAGGGGGCAGGGGGCGTCTTTCTCACTCCCAAGCGTCCCTGGGCTTTTGTTCCTGCAGGCAGAGCTAGTGTTTTATAAACGGGGCTGCTTACCTGCCTGACCTTTTCAAACCTTTTCCCTTGGTAATTGTTCAGGCTATTCTGTTCTGTACCTTATCCCAGTCCTGCTTCCTGGCTGACAGATACTAAACATCAATTGATAGTCAAACTGGGATTGTCATTCATTCATTCATTCATTCATGCCAGACATGAGCAGTGAGAGCCTCTCTGTACCAGTCTCTCACTGTTCTAAACCCTGAAGGCACCAGGTTCCTACCTCAAGAGACTTCCATTTGAAAAGGGGAACCAGAAAGTAAAGGAACACATTTTTTTGAGTAAACAAGCACATCTTGTTGATTTGGTCTCTTAAGTATATATGAACTAACTCATCTTTTCCCTCCCCACTGCCAGAACCCTGGTCCCAGCTACTGTTACCTCTAGCTAGGCGGACAGCCCCAAGCACATCTTCCTGCTTCACCACCCTACCTCCGACCATTCTCCAGACATCAGTCAGATCACATCACCCCTGGCCAAGAGCCTTCTCACTACAAATAAGTTGCAGATCCTTTACTTTGCTCTGGAAGGCTTTATATGATCTGGTCTCTACTCATTCCACTTCCACTCTCCCCTTCCTCCCATTTCCCACACGGTGCCTCTACTCCTTGAAGGGCCTTCCCTTCCATTCCTTTCTAGAATGTTCTTCCCCCTAAATCATGGCAAGGCAGGCTCAACTGGACAATGGCAATCTGAAGCCCACCACCCCATTACCCTGCCCTTCTTTAGAGTATCGATCACTATCTACCATGATCTTATTTGCTTGTTTATGTGCCCATTTTCCTCCACAGAATGTCAGTGGAACTGCAGTAGGCACCTCATGCACCTGCTCACCACCGCGTCTGTCATCTTCTAGAGCAGCGATGACTGGCACACAGTAAGCGCTCACTGCTGAGAATGAATGAATGACTGGATTTATGAGAAACCCTTCCAAAGGAAAGTAAGAAGACTGGATACCAAAACCTGTAGTATTACTCAGTTACTCAACTCTTCGTCAGGAAATGGTCTATTTCTCTTAGCTTACGATCCTATCATTTCCTGCTCATCTCGCTACCTGCTTTCATGGCGGTCTTCACCGACGCTGGATGTCTGAGAGCATGGAACAGCTCTTTCCTGAAGTGAAGGTAGAGGGGAGGTAACAATCCAGCCAGGACACCCACGGTCCCAGCCAGGGAGCATGAATATTTATTTAGACTCCAGGTGAAGTCCATGCAGATGTTTCAGTCCTAGGGAGCCTTTTAGGCCAGTTCTGCTGGGGAGGATTGACCAGGATTCAACTATCACTTGCTTCCTAATTGGAATTTCACTGTACATAATTAGATAATAGAGAAGGAGTCTGAGCTGTGCCTATCTGCATCAGAATTCTCAGTTGGGCTCCAAAGGGACAATACTTCATTTTAAAGAAGCTCCTGGTACCACTAACTTCTCTGGAGATGAAAGGTATCTCTTTCTAAGTCAGGGATCTTTAGGTCTGGAAATGTAAATTCAAGCCATTAATTTCAAACTCCTATACATTATGGATGACCAAAGAAAACCAAATCCCTCTCCGAAAACTGTTGAGACAGAAGAATCTTCCCAGAGGATGCCTCTTTGATCTCTGCTGGGTAAAAAGAATGAAGCACCACACAAGACAGGCAAGACAGCGTCCCCATGGTCCGATATGAGGACATGAGAAAGCAAGCAGAAATGGCACCATTGTCCCTTAAAAAAAAAAAAAAATACTGTTCATAGCTCCAAAAGCCTCTTCTAAAAATGTTGACTCACTGAAAATTGTTGCCACTTAATAAGTAAGAAGGAGGTTATTGCCATCATTTGCCAAGCTTTTCCAACATTTCTGAAATATATCCTTTAATAGCTCAAAAACATTTGGGAGCCCTAGAGACCACCCACATTCATCTAAAAAGGAAAGCCAGGATTTTCTGCCTGGCTGGAAACATCTGAGTTCAGGGGTATGCCGAGCAAAGAGGAATGGAGAAGGCTATCACTTGGCCACTGGATAGCACCCTAAATCCAGCCTCTAAGAAGGGCACTTGCTCCTGGAGGCTGCCCAGAAACACGGGATATGTCTGGGGGGATAAATGCCAGGGATGGGAGAGACCTTACCCCAAGAGGCGCAAACCCTGCTGCAGGACACCAGAGACTGCCAGAAGTTCTGCTGTTCCTCCTTCTCAGGGCTGGCGAGCCCAGACCTCACCCGGTAGCCATTATGGAACAAGTCTCCCAGGGACTTTCTGCGGCGCCTGGTGGGTTTGTAAACCTCTGTGCTGCTGCTGTTGGGTGGGTGATGGTAGACCAGAATCTTACTGGGGATCATGGTGGAGGCAGAGAGCTGGGCTGGGCTCCAGGTTCCCTTCAATTCGTGTCTTACACAAGCTAATGTTCTACAAGGACCTGGAGGAGTCTGTGTTTCTCAGACCCGTGCTGCAAACAGGTCCTCTTGTCTAGCACAGTGTGGCTCACCAGCATTTATGTCCTGGTGGAGAGCCCCTCCTCCCTCACTCACCAGTACCCTTGCAAAAATCCTAGCACACTCAGGGCAGCAGCATGAACCCTCCTCAGAGAGGCAGCTGGGAAGGGAGGGGGAGCACTAGGGTCCATTATGTCCTACAAGCTGATCAATCAGCTTCACTCTGTAAATTAACACATAAGCTCCTTTGGACAGGGTTTAGGGGGATGGAAGAAGAAAAGGCTATAATTCCTCAAATCAAGGAGCACAGAAAGGGCTGGGGGGCGTCTGTAGTTTTCATCCTTCTGGGCCATTTCTTTTATTTTAGTGATGTGTGATGATCGAAGGCTCTTAGGGAAGACTCCCTTATAGGATATGATGCCCAACTAGAGAGAAAAATTGAAGGGCCCCACTCCTTCCGTCCCACCTCCCACCACCAACATAACCCAAATACATAAATCCTCTGCTAATCTCACGTGTAGGACTGAGGCAGAGGAGGGACTTGGGGCTTTCCAGAACATAAGAGGAAACACTCGTTAGAGCTCCTGCCCCTACCCTTTCCCTATCTTGTGGTTCTTGGCATTTCCTTTCATTACTAACATCAGTTCCCTCTTTCCCCTGGGGGCACTGAGTGTAAACAAAAATATAGCAGGGACAGAGAAAGTATTAAAAATATAGACAGAGAAATATCTGTATTCATAAATTTAGTCAAGACTCCCCATAATCTGCCCCCCACCTCTTTTTCTAGCCTTTATACTGCCTTCTAGCAAAGCTAAAATGATCAGATGGAATTTTCAGAGAGAGCAACATTATTTCTCCTCAGTATCGATTAGTTTGTCCCCCCAATCATGACACATTAAGTGTCCATCATGTGCCAAGCATTGTGATGAGTACTGGGTGTTCAGCAATTGACAGGAACCATACAAGTTCAGCCATGATGGACTGTATAGTGTAGTAGGAGAGAGAAGCAATATAAAATTTCTATCAGAAATTTATTTAAATAATAGTTTGAGTAAAGTGCTGCAAAGGAAAAGCATAAGTAGCTATCTATATGAGTGGTGTGTGTGTGTGTGTGTGTGTGTGCGCGCGCACATATGTGATGCATATTTGTGTATCTGGATGTGTATCAGTGGAAAATGTTGTAATGTGTATATCAAAAATGGCTTCACATTGCTTGTGAATCCTAACAGTCCTTTGGCTAAAGAAGCAGCATAACACATATCCCCAAGAGGGAAGAAAATGGCCTGTTCCTGACCTCAAAGGAATTCAATGTGTCTAAAATGAAACAACTGATGAAAGTCTAACTTTAAAGTTTAACAGTTCCCTCGAAAAGGATCAAAGTGTAACTATAGGTCCTATAGACGTCAAAGGAAATAATGAAGGAATATTATAAACAATATTATGTCTACAAATTTGAAAAGTAAATGAAATAGATAAATTTTGTTACAAATACAGTTTTGGGCGGGGCACCTGGATGGCCCAGTGGGTTAAGCCTCTGCCTTTGGCTTGGGTCATGATCTCAGGGTCCTGGGATTGAGCCCCACATCAGGCTCTCTGCTCAGCAGGGAGCTTGCTTCCCCCTCTCTCTCTGCCTGCCTCTCTGCCTACTTATGATCTCTCTCTCCCTCTCCCTGTCAAATAAACAAATAAAATCTTAAAAAAAATACAATTTTTTTCAAAATGACATAAGAAGAAATGAAAGATCTAAACAGCCATGTAGCTGTTAAAGAAATTGAAACTTCAATGAATAGCATTCCCACAAAGAAAAATTCAGGTCTAAATGATTTTCACTGGAGAAGTCTACCAAACATTTAAGAAGGCAATAAAATCTACCTTATAGAGAAAAAGAAAACATTCCCCAAATTATTTTATGATGTCAACCTAGCAATGACACCAAAATCTGACAAAACATTCGAAAAAAGAGGAGGAGGTGAAGGAGAAAACAGAGGAAGGCAGGGGAAGGAGGAGGAGGGGGTGGAGGGGAGGGGTAGGGGGGAAAAAGGAGGAGGAGGAGGAGGAGAAAATGAAGAAGGAGAAAGAGAAGAAATTATAGACCATTATACCTCATCAATATAGGCACAGCAATACTTAAATACATAATACTAAAATTATTCTGAAATAATTCATCATGACCAAAGAAGTTTATCCTCAGAATACAAGATTACCTTAACAAATGAAAATCAATAATGTTATTCACCACAATAACAAATTAAAAGTAAAAAATCACATGACCATTTTAACAGACATGAGAAAAAATTTGACAAAGTACAACACCCACTTTATGATAAGGACTATAAAGCTACCCGGATAAGAGTTTGAGACAGTGTGTTATGGCCTAAACAAAGACAAACTGATTAATGAAAGAGAATAGGCTCCCGAAATAGACCCATATAAACATAGGAGATGATATACATACATATGGGGTAGGGAGATAAAGAGAGTTAATTAATTTATAACAAAAGCACCAGTACAACTACATAGGGAAAGGAAGGAATTCTCAACAAATGTTGATGGAAAATCAAGATCTCTGTAACAGAAAAGAAATGAACCTCAGCTTTCACCTAACACTATATACAAAATCAGTTTGGAAGGGATCACGGACTTAAATGTAGAAGCTAAACATAAACCTTCTAAAAAGGAAGACTGGAGAGTATCTTGAGGACACTATGTTCTTATGACACAAAATGCACTGACAAACACTTGCTAAATTAAATATAATTAAAATTTAAAACTTTTCATCAAAAGACATTTCGTGACTTTAAGATATAAGCTACAGATTGGAAGAAAATATTTTTGATACACTTACCTGACAAAGAACTTAAGGAAATGCAAATTAAAACCTCAATAAAATATCACACCATTAGAATGAAAAAGTTGACAATACCAATTGCTGGCAAGGAAACAGAGCAACTGCAGTTCTCATACTTTAATGGGAGGACTGTAAAGTACTATAACCTCTTGAAAACTGTTTGTCAGCACCTTAAAAGTTAAATATACATCTATCCTATGACCCAGAAATTCCATTTCTAGGTATTTATTCAAGAAAAATCAAAAAACACATGTCCACAAAATCACTTGTACAGGATGATCATAAAAATTGTATTCAAGATCACCAAAAGTCAGAAACCATGTAAATGTCATCAATAGGTGAGTAAATAAACAAATTGTGCCACATCCACAAAATGGAACCGTATTAGCAATCGAAAGGAACAATCTACTGATATACACAGAGCAACATGCATGAATCCTGAAAGCCTAACTTTGAGTAGAAGGAGGTAGACACAGAAAGGAATACCCTCTCTGATCCCATTTCTGTGAAATTCAGGCAAAACTAACCTATAATGACAGAAATCAGGACAGTGATTACCTATAACTGAGGAAAGAGGGCAGTTATTAACTAGAAATGACAGAAGGAAACTTTTCTGAAAAATGAAAATGCTCTATTTTGGAACGGGTGATTGACAACTTCATACAAGTGCATACATCAAAACCCATTGAACTGTACCATTAAAATCTGTGCATTTGATAGTATGTCTCACACACTTCACTAAAAATATTGAGGTGGACTACCTCCAAATGACGGTGACCCCCTGTCTCCAGAAGTATTCAAAAAGTGGCTGCTTGTACCAACCTGGGGAACATAGAAACTGAGCTTGATGTCTCAGTAGAGATCATCTGCTCTAACTTATCAGTTCCCTCCCAACAGTAGGGTAGGCAGTAGGGTCATGAAAGTCCAACAAATCAGAGAGAGGACTGGCTTAACAGAAAGAGAAAAGAATTTATATATTCAGGCTCTTTTAATCTACTTCACAGATTAAATAATGTACGAGAAGCCCTACACAGGTACTGACACAAGGTTGTCCTCAGCAAATTCCCCTCCATCAACCTACCCAAGTTCTAGGGCCCAGCCGCATTGCTCTGTCTTCTGCTCATGGAATACCCCATCATTGATGGGTAACCTGGCCACCAGGGATCAATAACCCAATCCCTTCCTATCACCTCAGAACAGGCCCTCCAGTGCTTCATAAGACTCCACTGATATGATCGTGACAAGTATGGCTTCTGGAGCCAGATGGCTGGGATTTTGGTCCTGGAATCTCTATTTCTGAGCCAAGTCATCTTGGAAAAGTTATTCAAACCCTGCTCAAGTTCCTGGCTCTCAAAATGGTAGAAACTTCTCAAAATAACCCTCTTCACTATAAGAAAGGGTTTCTTATAATAATTTTTAAAACTTCAAAGAGAATTCTTATGCAAACATATATAGACACTCAAATAAACTGGGGCTCATTGCTCTGGAAAGGTGTGTATTGCAAAAAAAAAAAAAATTGTACTAAATTGAATCTACATTTTCTGCACCCTTCACTGTGTCCCATAGTTGCTGCCCTAGATCATCTGCCCCAAGGAATTCAGTGAGGGTTTTACTTGTCCCCTAGAGCCCAAATGTATCTCTTGAGGTGGAGGGGTAGTAAGGAAAGAACATGAGGATATCAATCCAATCTTTTAAAAGTATTGACCAAGCGATTAATTCTGATACAGCTAAACTCTTCAGTGAAACCAACAGATAATCCAGTTCCCTAGATCCTATAGTTTTTCAACTAACCCTATACATTTATTCAATTAACACCTATCTAGAGGAAAGGCACGACTCTGGAACCCAGAATGATGAAATTCAAATCCCAACTCTGCCATTACCAGCGAATGAACACTGGCAAGTTCTCCCCCTCCCGTTGTCTTGGTTTCCCTACTGTAAAATGGGAGCAGTAAGGGTAACCTACCTCACAGGGTGGTGGTAAGGGATATAAATCACTGTGTCTATAACAGTTAAAATTGTCCTCGGTATGTAGTAAGTGCCACTGTTTGCTATTAACATCATGATGAAACAGATACTGGGCTAGGCACACTAGGGATACAAAGTGATTACAAAGTGATACAAAACCCTCAAGGGATTTATGGTATTATAGAGCAGCTTACACTCTACAGTTGTATTTAGCTCGATAGGAAAGATAACTACGTACATTATTTTATTTAGGAGAAGACCCCCAAATTAGCACTTTTCTCTCCCTTGCTCCTTGATGCCTGAACGTCCACTGGTGGAACAGCAGAGATACATAGAAAGAAAGACCTGGGCTTCTGATATCAGATAGATGTGACCTTGTGCCCTGGCTCCCTTCCTCATGCAATTTGAGAACTCAGTCTGGTATGTTGAACCCTGCTAACCCACCACCACACATCCCCATAAGGGTAATACTTATGCCTCTAAGGGGGACACACAGTAGGTGTTACACAAACACTCTTTCCCCTCCTCCAAAGCCCCTGATCTCAGTCCCTCTTCCTAGGGTCCGATGATCTGGTCTCTATTAAAACGTACATTTGGGTGGGAGGTTGGGGGAACCAGGTGGTGGGTATTGGAGAGGACACAGATTGCATAAAGCACTGGGTGTGGTGCAAAAACAATGAATACTGTTACGCTGAAAATAAATTTTTAAAAAACGTACATTTGGCTAGGAGTCATTGATCCCCCAGTGGTGCTCTTGGTTGCTGGACAGCTATGATGCCACCTGGGCATGGGAAAGGGGAGCAGGTACAGGGTATAGAAAGGGGCAAACTGTGGACCAAATTGAGAACTGAACCAAATCTACTTGCTGGTAAGTCATGACTCTGTTTTTAGCGGACAAAAGAGTATTCCAATGTCTGATTTGATATAGGAAAGATTAAAATGTCAAGGCTGAGTCTATGATCAGGTATATATTACTGTTTATTCCCCAAATCCCAGACCATTTGAATTAAGTGCCCTAGGTCACCTCCCCATCCTCTTAACTCTTTTTAAAATTGGAGACCAGAACCTGTCAGCTTTGCACAGGCTTCAAGTCACAAGGGGAAAGATGCTTTGCTTTGGTCCCTGGTTTGTCTATTCAAGAAAATATTGCCTAATCTCCAGCTAATCTGCCTTCTCCTACCTCACTCCATCTTCTTCCCTCTTTCTCTCTCCTCCCTGAGAACGAACTGTCTGAAGGGTAAAGTCTGTGACTCGGCCCATTTCCCTCTCCCCCTCATCACCAGCTAGTGTCGAACATCACTAACTTCTCGGTCCTTGCACTCTCCTCGCATTTCCAAAGTAACAGCCTCTGCCTGTCCTGACACACCATATGTGATGCTGGAGACAAATGAATCCAACTACATCCAATATCCTCTTCTTTTCCCCAAAATGAAAACCCGAGCTCAATGACGAAAACTGGAATAATCCTCCCTAATCCCCCTTCCCACGCTGAGCCCCAGCTGGAAAGCTGACACATGGCCCTGAGCTTCCCTCCTGCCTGACATTTGGACCCACAGGAGACAGATGGCAGTCCCCAGTCACTGAAGTGCCCACAGGTTTGATCAGTGAGATTTGCACCCCTCCCCCCCCCAATCTACTGTAGGGAGGACTTAAATCAGTTTGCATGGTCAAGAAATCAAATCAAAACAAAACAAAATGCATACCTAGGGATAAACTAGGACAGGGCTCCTGCCAACTAAAAGAAGAGGGGCTGAATGTTATGTGCCTGGGAGCCTCAGGACAAGAGTGAGGCAAGAGAGGCACCTAGCGCATAGAATTCAAGGAGGCACCCTTTTTTAAGGCCAAATCTGCCTTCGCCTTGCCCTGTGAGTCCTTAAATTTACAGCCCATGCCCTTCTCCTGCCTGACCCTCATCCCCTCCCCAGGCACCTGTAATGAGTCTATTTCCAAGTTCACCTCTGAAAAGGGCTCTGAGGTTTCTGTCGCCTGTGGCAAGATCTTTCATCATAACCTATGGGGTTATAATGGTTGTGAACTGGGGAAACCTATACAGTCCAGGCAGAGAGCAACGTTATCCTAAAGTTAATCTTGAGCAGAATTTTTGCGCCAGTGGCTTTGAATAAAGACAGAGGAACACAGTGAATTATATCTTCAATTACAGTTTACAAAGAACAGAGGCACTCCTTCCAAACGGGTACTCATGATTTAGCTCTCTATAAAGGCGAAAAGCAGAACGCTGAATCTTAGGTTGGTGAAAACATTTTCACAAGGGCCTCAGGTGCCACTGGATTTAGCTGTGTTTAATTCGGATGCTCAAAATTAAATGACGGTAAATTCAGAGGATGGAGACGGAATATTTGTTTGGGCAGGGGAATGACCTACCACCTCAGGTGAGCCTGAGCTATGTTTTGCTTTAATGCCTTCAATTAACACCAGGATGAACTTGGATAATCGAACTCAGGGGTCAGCACATTTTTTCCTACAGAGGGCCGACACTAAACATCTCAGGGTTTGGGAGCCGTACAATTTCTGTTGAAACTGCTCAGCTTGGCCACTGGAGTGTGACAGCTAGCCAGAGACAATAGGTAAGAAGATGAGCTGGGCGACAGTCCAATAAAACTTTATTTCCAAAAATAGCTGGCGGACCAGATTTAGCCTGCAGGTGGAACTTGCCAATCTCTGATCTACTGACACTCTGGAGGGAGGAAGCAATGGTTTATTTGCCAACAGGTGCTTTTTCAAGTGAATAACACTTAGTCGTCCCTTCTGTTTCTCCTTCATTCTAACACCTGAGATGTTGTTCATGTTTTCCTAGATTAATTCAGGTATTTACACACCATTTCAATCTATGAACTCCTGGAGGTCAAGGTCTCTGTCCCTTTTACCTGTTTATACTTTGCAACATCCAGCACAGCTAGGCGTGCTGTACCCATGTAAGTTTCTTCTCTTTCAGGACACAGTGATTCATATCTCTGGTTTTGATATGTGAGGACTTGGAGATACATTTAACCCAACAGGTGAAACAGTATCTTCCAAAGGATGGATTGCCACCCCCTCCTCAAATACATCCTTTTTCTAATAAGTCCTGAATAAAGATATGGTAAAGGCATACGCGAATTTGTTCTGACCAAAAACAAGTTAGCAAGTACCACTATGGGATTCCCAAATCCTCGGCTCGGGTCTTATTTCAGCCTTTCTCCCTAGACATCAATGTTGATGTCACTTCTGCCTCCTTCTGTTCATATGCCCAATGTCCAGACCGCAGTAGCATTCAAAATACACGTGTGGAAGGAATGGGGAAGTGAGCATGATGTGGGTTGAGCTTGTATACCCTCTGTTATGGGAGAGGCCTCTGCCAACCCGTTCTGACAACGATCCCCGAGGCAAGACTTCCCACTGTTGTGCGGCTTAGTAGACACCCACCTTTAGCACCACTGAGTGACCTAATCCGGCTCCCATCTCAGCCTGTGTCCCCAGCCCCACTTTGTCCCTGAGTACGGGAGGTCGCTGATCAGAGTTTGAAATCTCAGGCTTCGTGGACCCACCAGTTCCCACGGGCCTCATCCATTTCTGCATCCCACTCTGAGTGACAGGGGATGAGCCCTGAAATCCCGATCCCTTCACGGAACCAGAGCAGGCGACACAAAACTATCCGCTTATTGGTCACGTGGCAACAGATAATGTCTGGGGAGTCCTCATAGCGTACGCCTTCCCTGATGAAGACGGATCACACTTAAGCAGTGGTTCTCGATCTCTACGAAATAGCTCCCGCAACACAGGAACGATCTCACAGATAAGACCACGTGTGGCAAGCTCGCCTCCGCCTATGAAAATGCCTGCCAAGACATGATGTATGTGGAAATAAGTAAGGTGGGACCCTGCTTTATCATTAGCAATAAGTGGATTCTTTCTTCCTGCCTGAGTGGGGATGTAATGAACAAGACACTCTTAACTGCGGCTTAAGCTGCTTTTCTTTACCAACTGCCTGAAGTGTGGGTCTGCAAATGAGATGAACCCACCATGATTTTGGACTGATTATTTCATAAAGGGGTAAAACAGGCCAGCTCTTTCCACTTCTGCCATCAGATGCCTTCCTTGTGGCCCTTCCACTAACTGCAGGAGGGAGATAAATGAGGAGATAAATGGGCACAAGTTGCAAACCCAGCAAATGGAGGGGAAGGATATACTTAAAAGGAATGAATGAATCAGCGAAAAGTCACTGGGTCCCCGTGCCATGTTTGGTCCTTTTCTGGGAGGTGTTAGGGCCACAAACACTATGAGACATGTGGTCTCCACCCTAAAGAAAGACAAACAATAACAAAAACTTGAATCAAAAATCAAAAATAGCTCATAACGAATCACGATGACTTATTGGAACAGACTGAGATTTTGAGACTGAGAGCATGATCCACAGATAATGCAAAACCTATGCTGGTTGGCAAATTAAACTTCCTTTCCTAATGCTTACTTCAAAACTGCTGAGAGGGACAAAGAGGACAATAAAAATAAAAATAACTTAAGACTTCTTGTGGTTGTGAAAAGGATACCTACATGACAATTTGGGAAACGAAGCGGTTCTAGTTTTGAGAGCATTCAACACAACCTGTGACCTTACACAAGTCATGCCCCCTCTCTGTGCCCAAATGGGTTTCTCATGGGAAAGAAGGAAGGAAGGAAGGAAGGAAGGGGGGGAGCAAGGAAGGGAGGAAAGAAGGAAAGAGGAAGGAGTAGGGTTTACTAGTAGATAATCTGTAATGCCCCTTTCAAATCAAATTTCTATAGCTAAATGTCTCTGTGCTTCTAGAGGTCACTCATGAACAAAGAAATAATAGCTCAAAAATAGCCAAAAGAGAAAAAAATTAAAATATTCTCAAAAATCTACACTTTCTGTAGCTACTCAGTCCCCAGGACCAAATGTTCCCGCACTGGATGCCTGAGTCAGGAGTCAACTCCCCATGCCTTTGCCCAAGCCTGCCTGCCCAGCTGGACCACAGGCATTTGAATGCTGGAGCACTGGGCTTATTCAGATGCTAATTTCTGAATGATCCCTCTCACACCAGGAGGACAGCTTTGGAACAAGATGTTACATCTCAGTGGCCTCACCTTGTAGTACAATTTCTTTTTATAAATGCTAATTGCACCTCGTTAATTAAGAGAGATGTTATACTGGGCAAGAAATCATAGAGTCAGCACATCCTGAAATTCTCTCCAGCATTTATCACGGGCCGAAACCTTTATCTGATGCATTTCTGTATGGCCTAGAGGGCAGCACAGCAGCTCAATATTACAGCTTCTGACTTGGGGTCACCATGGGTCTGGTCTAGAAAGGGTCTCTCAGTTTAGAAGGGGTCAAGCATCCAACCTCAGTGAAATCTGTAGAGTTCTGTAGTTAAAAATCAGAGACTTGGAAGATTGGAAGACAGGCCTGGACTAATTTACTTGTCTATTGTTCAAGACAAAGAGGGTTGTTTTTTGGTTTTGTTTTGTTTTCCATCTTGTCATCTTATCACCTAGGATAGTGCTGGACACACAGTGGGTGCTCAGTCCAAGTGTTGATTAAATTTAAATCCTGGCTTTACCATTTGTGAATGATGACGGAGGTGTTTTCTGTAGCCTCTTAGAGACCCTGGGGGATTTTAATTTGTTTTTAGTTTGTTTTTGTATAATGAAATATCTCAGCGTAAATTAACCAGGAAGCAGAATGTGAGCAAAAGATTCTATTGTGAATAGTTTATTTGGGAGGTGACCTCAGGGAACCCAGGTAGGGGAGTGGGGACATAAGAAAGGGATAGGAAGACAAGCAGCAATAAAGAGTTCACCAAGCAAATATCACTGCAGATGACTGGAGAGGAACCCCACTAGGGGACTGGGCAGCCACTGGGGAAAGTATGTGCAGAGCTCTCTCACTGAGGTTTGGGGGACCAGAGCACAGATCTATCACCTCTCATAGGTCACTGGATGAGGGGAGCATAAAGATCTGAGCCTGGGTGTCCTGGAGGCAGGCCAGCAAGCAGTCTTCAGTGACCAGAGAGAGGTCTCGGGCAAAGAAATGTTATTGCTGGCAATTCAAAATCCAGCCACCTGCACAAAGGAGAGGCCAAGGGGATACAAGTGGGGGACCAGAAGGGTCTCCCTTACCAGAATAATAAAACCTACCTCTTGGGTTATCTGGAGGCTTAAACGAAATAGTTATAGGGAAGGTCTCGTCATTATGACTACTCTCTGCACGGAGCCTCCCCCGACCGAGGGCTACTTCTGGAAGGCCATGGCCAGTGGGAAAACACTGCTCCAAGCATGTCTGAAGACAACACAGACCCAAAGAGATGTCCGGTCCTGTCCCCTCGGGCACTGACCACGAGCATCAGCATACTAAAGGACCTGAGAGTTCTTGCTGGTGAGAAACCCTCTAATTAAACTAGGATTTCCCAAACTTACTTGACCGTAGAATTCTCTTTCTGGAATGCCTACTAACTTTCTGTGTAATCCACAATTCCATAAAACACATGTTGGAAAAAGAAGGCCTGAAGCTGGTAGATTTTACCTAGAAAAGCATCCCGTAATTTCCAGTTCACCCCCCAAATTCTGCTCCCAAATATGTTTTCTTACTGTCATCCAAATCTTCTGATTTCACGTCTTTTCTTGATGAACTCAACCCCACCCCGATGATTCCTTCACTTTTCATTTCTCTGGCTCACAGCTGGTACTAGCTTGCACTATGAAATTACTCTTCCTGGGACCCATAAGTACGGTTTCTATCTCCAAAGAAGGACTCCTTGCAGTCTGCCTAGAGATGGTTAGCGCCCGCCAGGCCACACTTCTTTCACAGGCAGCAATCCCTGATGGCTCTACCACTTACTAACTTTGACCAATTAAATTACATTTCCCAGCATCATTTGTAAAATGGGTTACTATTTTACCACTTACTAACTTTGACCATTTACTACGTTGACCGATTACATTAACTTTCCCACTTACCACTTACTCTGCCGCTCCTCTAGCACTCACTAACTTTGACTGATGAACTTGCTACATTTACTAACTTTGACCAATTAAATTAACTTTCTACCACTTACTAACGTTGGCTGATTAAATTAACTCTCCCAGTGTTACTTGTATGATGGGAAAACGAGTTTAGCACACAATTTGCTATAAAGGTTGAGTAAAACACAGCACAAAGCCTCCAATACTGTGCAGCATACAGCTGGCACTCAGTGAATGCACCTGCCCCTCAAGTCTAGCCACTCCCACAAGAACCCTGATTCAAGTTCTTACTGACTTAAGAGAATTGTCACTGGAAGAGAGAATGGAATGATGAGAATAATTTGCCAGAATAAGTCAAGCCCCTTAGTGAGTATATCTGTATCAAATTTGCCTGCTACTTTCTGATCTCCAAAACGTGTGTGTGTGCGCGCGCGCGTGCACACACATCCCTGTGTACCTATAGATAGATAACTACACAGGGAGAAAGAGGAAGAGCGACTGATAGATCAGTCTGTCAATATCTATATAGCTACCCATCTACAGGTACATAGATACATAACTCACAAGACCCCGTATGAGATCGGGCTCAAGTTGCCCCCATGTTACAGATGCAGCAAGTGAGGCACAGAGAGGTGACACAGCTTGCCCAAGCTCACCCGGCCCCAGGGAACAGAGCTGGGCTTTCTCGCAGCCTGAAAGTAGTTTTCCCCACTTCCTCTCTGAGCTGACAGTAAAAGCAAAGAAAGGGTCTGGGTGAGGACTTCACACTTCAAAATACTTAACTAAGGGGCACCTGGGTGGTTCAGGTCCATGATCCGGGGGTCTTGGGATGGAATTCAGCAGAGAGTCTGCTTTTCCCTCTGCCCCTACCCAACTCGTGTTCTCTCTCTCTCTCACATAAATAAATAAAATCTTCTAAAAAAAAAAAATGCTTCACTAAGACGACATGAAAATGAAAACTTTAGTTCCAGAAGAGAGTGTTATAAAGCCTTAATGAAATGAAAATAAGCACGTGGGGCAGAGGTTGGGGGGGGGGGAATATGTGGTGGAAATCTACACGTGGTCATTTTCTCTTTTGACAGCAGAAGGTTCACCACTCTTACGTTGCATTTCAAAATAGAGTTAAAAGGAAATCTGATTCCATGTTCACCACTTTAGTGAATTGTTTTCTCATAATCAGACTAGCCTGTTTTAGGAACTAAAAGTTACAAAGTTTAGCAATTGCTGCATTGTTCTTCCAAGTTTCTTCCTGTCACCTTCAAATAAACTTAACATTTTAATTTTTAAAATGGTATGAATACTAACTGATTTTATATAAATTTCTGTTTAGCTAGCATTCATATACCTCATGCACAGAGAGACGGCTAACATGACCTTCATCTGGTTATCAAAATTCGTATGTTCTCTGTTTTAGTTTGTTTGATGGATTCTTCTTTGCATTCTCTGCGTTGCTCCGTTTCTCTTAAAAGGAGAATGTGTCATTTTTATAAAAATTATAAAAGATTGAGTTTGAAATTCCATAATTAAGATGTTTGGACTTCTCTTACTTTGCCCCTATAAAAAAAAAAAAAAAAAAACTTTGCTGTGCTGTAACAAAAGAAGAGCTTCCTTATCTTAGAGGGACTGAAAGCATTCTTTTGTGGACCACATAAAAAAACAAATCTCCTCATCCCGCTTGGGGCTTGGCAAAGTTTCTCAGTGTGGCCACAGTCAGAGAGGCTCTGAGCTTGGGGCTGTAGTGTCCTCTAAGCCCCACTGACTTTAATAGGAAAAGAGTCCTGGCACCTCTTCGGGGACTGCTGCAGTAAGCTCTGGCCTCTGATCACCTTCATCACAAATGTCCCAGCAAGGTCCTTCTGCACAGCACTGATGTGCCTCCCTTCTTGTTGCTTCTGGTGCCCTGTGGGTCAGGGCCAGGCGGGAAATGAACCAGGAGCATTAAGACTCTGATCTCGAGAAGCATGTGGTCACATCAAAGAAAGAGCATAAACGGGTCCTACACAGGGAAGTGATCAGATTTCTAACAGGCTCAGGGAAAACAATCAGGAATAACTGGAAAGACAGAAATGAGACGGAACAAAAGAAAATGCATTTTGAGGAGGGAAGTCTGAGGTCATCATCCTCAAGAGTCTTCTTTGAGGTAAAAAGGTTGCATGCAATGAGAGGGAAATGAGACAGGCATAGCAAAGGAAAAATAGGGATCCTAGCCACTGGCTTAGGATTAAAAGAGGTAATGTTTCCTTTGATCTTTGCAGTAACTCCTGAGATAGCCAACGCAAGAGCTCATCTCCTTTTTACAGATGAGTTGTTCAAGGTCAAACCAGAACCAGACCGGCAGAGTTCCTGCCTGGACCACAGCTGGGGCCCTGGACTCACATCTGGGGCTTTTCTCACCTCATCACTGGGCTCTGGGGGTGTCTTCCCCTTCTCCCTCCACCTTCTCACAGAAGTAAGAGTTGTAGGAATCTGATACTCCCCAGAGTCCAGTAACACTGACCCCTAGCCTGGCCCAGCCCTGTTCCTCACTAGCTCCACAACAGGGATCAAAATCAGGCTGACTTGAAAAGCTTGGGGTAAACCCCATCCGCTGTCCTGCAGAGCTCCTTCATGTCCCAGGAAGGAAGGACTCCCAGGGGAGCTCAAGTTTCTTGCTCGGGATTAATGTCAAGGTAATGCAAGTCAAGCTTTGGTAGATGCCCAGGCATAATTTCAAGGGAAGAAGGGGTTCGAGGTGACCGGTCTCTTTTGGGGAGAGGCGGGGTAGGATCGCACAGCCCGAATATTGCAGCCTGGCCAGCCAGCATGCAAGGGTAATAAGTAACCCTCAGCCCCCAGCCCACTGCAAGAACTGGACTGATAACCTTGACCAACAGCACATACCGCCCATCCTATCAGTGCAGATTTAAGCAAAAGGCATTACACATTAAAAATAACCACACTTTATAAAACTTCCTGTTGTGTGAGTTTTTTCTACATGCTTTTTCAAAGCAACTGGCTTGGTATATAAATCACACTGTGTGCTGCAGAATATATGACACAGCTGTGAATTACAAGGTCATAATTTTACCAGCAATTTTAGATGCTGCCATAAACCATCCAGGGTCTGAAGAGAGCTCTAATACATTTTGATTTTTTCCTAAGCCCCCAGAATGGCATTCTAGGCCAGCCATTCACAGATGCTGCATTTCTTGCTTTTGTTTTAGGGGAAAGAAATAGCCTAGTATCCCCATCCCAACCCCTCCCTTCTTCTTTTCTTCTCTAGTATATCGCTGCCCTTTCTCTTTCTTAAATTGCGGGGCATTTAGCCTTAGACAGATGTTCCCTCGGCTTTCTTGGGAGCAAGATGAGTTGAGACTTGGGCTATGACTTAGAAAACTTCTCACAGCAGTACCCTTTTTGCTGAGGACTCGCCTAAGGGGGTATAGACCTGACCTTGGACCAGGTGGTCCTCTTCAGTCTGATCCAGAAACAGTTTTCCTGTACCTCCTGCCGTGACCTTTCTTTCCCTCTTCAGCTTGGGTTATAACTATTTTCCTGACTTTTCTCAAATATTTAGGCCTTAGTACATGTGCAAACACTAACTCGGTTTGACCTGCCTCTGGTCCCCTTCTCTAGCTGTCATGGTCCAACTTTTGACTCCAAACACCACCAAAAATGCCACTTGTCTCAGAAAGCCTTCCCTGGCCCCGTGAGCCATTGCTTGTGTATTTGGTCCCAGAGCAGCGCACTGCCGCACTTAGCCCAACACACAGGAGCTCTCCTTCTCTCTCCCTGAAGACAAAGGAGCTCGCGGGTCCAGGTGCCATCCCTTTTGTTCATTCACTCATGTCCTCATTCACTAAGCACTGAGGCTTCCTTTTAATCACTTTGCTAAGACTTGATGCAGTGCCTGGAACACAGCAGGTGCATAATGTCTACTGAACAAAATGAGATGAAGTGAAATGAAGGAACAGGTCGATGAACCCCATGGACCGTGCACCTGCAGGAGGTGGTCAAAGAGAAGGACCGCAACGGGGTAACAGGGCAGGCTCTCCTCCATTCCCCGAACTTCCCCGAAGAGCTTCAACTACCCTATCTTCCCCAGGGTAAATCTACTCCAGTTAATTCTACCACCAGTGCAGATCCATCAGCTGCCTTCAGACAAACACTGAAGCTTCCAAACTAGTCCACTTACTGGTTCCCCAAAGCAGCATGCAAATTCCTCCCCCAGTTTACCTTCTTTTCTCTTGTCTGCAATGTCCTTTCTCCACTCCATTTAGTTAAACCCTACCCACGCTTGAAACCTCATCTTAAACTCTATTCCCCCAGCAAAGCCCCCTGGTATAGTAGCTCCCTGCTTGCAACTCACACACCACGGGGACCACGCGGATGGCTCTCAAGCAGAGAATATTCACCCCATCTGAGCATATACCTAAATTAACTGATCAGCACTGAGAACGCAGGACACATCAGAGCTCTTGGATCATAGTGGGAGCATGACTGATGGAAAGACTCTTCCTTCTAGCCCTGGCCATGCTACTTCCTGGTCTTGTGGTGTTGGCTCCATCACAGAGCCCATGGAACACCCCTGTCCACATCTGCTGAGCCAGTGAACAGCAACCCCTACCTCACACAGTCCATTACATACAATCATGTTCACAGAATGTTCTCACAGAATTGAACAGCTGTAGAAATGGTGTATGTCTTATAAATATACAGAAATCAATTCGAGCAGCCCCACGGGCCCCACTTCCTTTTAGGCATCAAGGCCACTACTTTTCTATCTTACACTCCCTTGGTACCAAGCTTCCTTTCAAATTAAGAATTGAACATTCAAGTGGGAGACTCAACAACTCATGATTTAGGTCTGCTTTCACTCTCACCAAGAAATACACACAGGGAGCTGAAACCCTGCTTTTGACTTACAAGCCTATTTTTCTAGGGACCCCATCCCTCCAAGGCTCTTTCATCTACTGGACATCGATGGAAACATCATCTGCCCTCGGCCACATGATAACCTTCAAGGGCAGACGCTGAATAGGGAAATAAACAACAGTTATTTCACAGATGCCTACTTCCATTCATTGAGGGCAAGGTAAGCAGGACAGGGAGGAGTCTCCATTTGGGCTCACTGGTATATTCCACTGGTTTTAGTGTTAGCTACTACATTGTGCCAACAAGATGCTCAGTCTGAGAAAGTCAAGCAAAGCAGCTTTGACCATTCAGTGACTGTCCTACTCAGCTGAATGTCATTATAGATCATGTGTCTAGGTAAGTATATGTCTCACGTGGTCCACACATGCACAACATGTAAATTACATCTGAAGTGAAGAGTGCATTTGCATGCATTCCAATGTGTATCTTCTTATGTTTACTATTGAGTCTCTTTATCCATGCCTCCGTTCTACTTAGCTATCAAGGACTTCTAAGTCCTGTTGTAGACAAGGTATTTTGAATTCCCATATCCACTACTAGATTAAGCCACTCGAGGCTGACTTGTCTTTCATTTCACAGGGTATCCCTCACAACAAGCACAGTGATATAATCAATATGTTCATTATCTATTGAATGAATCATTTATTCATCCCCAAACCCTGGTCTTTTCTCCCTCTGCCTTTTTCCCCCAGGCCTCAAGAGACACAATGAATCTGCTCAAATTGTTATTATATTGGGTCCAGTTACAATCACCTAAAATCAGTACTCTGGGTGTCCCTGTTCCAAGCATCCTCTTATGCAAAAAGAACTAGAATCCTATGGGCAAGGAACTGGAAAACTGACTGAAGCTAAGGGAATTATCTACCCCCCCAACTGCAGATAAGGCTGTGGTCCCAACAGCCTTATTTTCAATGACCAAATAAAATCTCCGAGACAATTAAGTTGCTGTTTAAGGCTATTTGCTCTGGAATCACCAACAGTACTCAGAAAGACGGCAAAATGTTGGTGATGAGGAAATAAATTACTTGCTGGAACATAATGGATTATGGAATTAAGACAGGCCAGAAACAAATGAGGAAAGTATTATACAAAATCTCTCAAGGTTCTAATTTTATCTTGTTTCTATGTTCATTAATATTTTTCTGAACCACTTTCTACTGTCAGGAAATAAAATCGACGCAGAGTTTTATTGTTTTCTGACTACCGTGTAGAGATCACATCTTTGCCTCTGGTTTTGATCAAGATTTAAAACTGGGAGGAGCCAAGCCAAATGAGAAAAGCTGGGAATTTTTTTTCTAAGGTTTTCTTTCTAAATATTCTTTTCTTTCTAAAAAGCCACAGGCACTCTCCAATGGGCAAAGAATGAGAGAGAACGACCAGAAAGTTTTGGGGCACTAGAGAGGTAAATTGACTTAGAGATAGTGGGGAAATCACTCCATCTATATTGACTTTCCAATCTGTAAATAAGGACTATTTGAAAGAAGCTTGTGATGTTTTGAAGGTGTAGTCTAGAAACCTCTGATGATTTTTAGAGTGCTCTGCGTACTTTAACTAAATGGACTGTGGGGTCCTTATTTACTACACAGTCATGACTCATCCTTCAAAGGTCTGACCTGCTGAGCGTAACGATCTTGTCTTTGATCAGGTGACTAATCATCATTATGACTGCCAAGAGAAGCCAGCCATACCAATTCTGTCTCCCAAAAGAAGTACAGAAATAATGATTCCTGTTTGATAGATTCAGGGATTAAGTCTCATAAGGAGAAGTCTTTAAAAATCACCAAAGAAGGAAGCTCCAGAGATCCAATTATCCTCTTCTGAAGCCTGCCTTCCTTCACAATTCTCTGTGAGGAGGATGGTACCATTCATGGGGAGAGAGCCAAGCCAAGCCAAGCTTTTCCTATTCCTTCATCCTCCACATATCCATCAATCACAATGTCTACTAGTTCTTCTTCGATATTTCTCTTGATTTCCACCTCCTCTCCATAACTCTCCTACTGTCTTAATGATCATAAGTCCTTATGGATTCTTCCCTAGATTCTGACGTGGTCTCAGCTAGTCCCGTCCCCCGTCTCAACCCAACTCTCTCCCAGTTTCTCCCACAGGATGCTCTCCACACTCTTTCTTGCAAACTACAGAATTCTAGAGGATTTTCAAGGTGACACTGCCAAGATCAGACTTCCACATTTCAAACTTCTTCACATAATACTCAAAGTCCTAGCAGATACGGCCCCTGCCTTCTGGAGTCACCTTTCCAGGGCCTTGCCCCCATCACACTTGGGTCTCACAGAAAAAAACTGCTTCTGCATTTCTCCACACATAGCTCCTTTCCTATCACTTACTCATCATTCAGGCCTCAATGCAAGCAACACCATCTCCATGAAGCTCTCTCATCCTTCCACAATAGAGCTGACCACTCCCTCCCTACCAAGCTTAGGTCACTTCACTATATTTTTATTACACTTATTTTTTTTACATATATCTTCTTCAGTTAGATGCTGAACCAACGGAGGACACATACCATGTCTTATTTCTACTGTATGGCCAGTGCCTAATACAGAGCCTGGCTCAGAGAATCCAAGCTTCATAAATGCTTGGATAGATAAATGAATCAATCAGTTAAAATCTTCATAAGACCTTTCACAATTAATCTATTCCTATAGCAGGAATTGGTAAACCAGAGCCTCTGGGACAAATCTGACCTGTCACTTCTTTCTTTACAGCCTGCAAACTAAGAATGTTTATTTTTTACATTTTTAAATAGGTGGCAAATGTTATAACAATACTTCATGGAACAGAAACACTATATGAAATGCAAGTTTCAGTATCCATGAATAAAGTTTTCCTGGGATACAGCCATACCCCTTCTCTCACATCGTCTGTGGCTGCTTTCCTACTACAAATATAGATTTAAATAGTTGTACTAGAGACTGTTATCAGTCGTAGAGCCTGAACACTTACTAGCTGACTTTTTACTGATCTTGGCTGATCCCCATCCTATAAAATGGAACATGGGTGCCCATATCATTTTGTCATTCATTTCATTGTTCACTCAGTGGATATCTGATATCTCAGTGAGCATCCACCACATTGGTCAAGTGTTTTGCCAGGTTCTAGAGATAAGCCATAGAGCCAACAAAGTTATCTGCATGATGCAACTCCTAGTCTGGGTTTGCAGCAGGAGAAAAAGACCAATCAGATCATCTTACAAGTACCTTTGTAATTACAGCACTGATGGGTGTCAAGGCATGGTACCAGAGATAGCCTCCCATTATGCACTAAGAGTCAGTGTCATTATCAAACCTGTGTTCACACTTATAGCACCCAGGTGGTTTTTCTGCCCTTCTGTCTGTTTCTGCCTTGAGACCTTTCATCCTTAATCGGATTTTTCTTCTAAATTGACTTGGGATAAGTTTCTGCTCCCCATGTGACACTTGTCCTCTTTTTAACCCCAGCACCAGAACAAAGTCTGACCCACAAGAGACACTCAGGCATCATCACTGAATAAATAAATGAAAGAATTAATTAATTAGAAGAAATGTAGGCAAATTCCTTGGCATCCCTGGGTCTCAGTTTTCTCCTAAGTGCAATAAAGGACAACATGTTCCCAAGTCCTTCCAGTTTTGTGCTCTGCAATTCCTCATGTCCTCAGAGCGGGCCCCCATCTGGCTTTCTGATTCACTCATTTCCATGGACATAAGGCAGCCTCCCTCTGCTTCTGCAGCCCGATGCATCGCCTCCTGAATGACACATGAACCCTGCCCAAGGCAACACAGCCCACACCAATCCATTCCACAGATCACTGCTGACAGTGAACAGGGTGAATACTTTGGGGCTTTAGTCAAGGTCTGCTCAAGGTCTTCAGCACGAAAGGTGGCTGGGCTGAATACACACCAACAGAAGAAAGAGAAGACTCTGGCTTCATAAATTGGCCCACCGGATCTAAAACCAGGAAGCTGGGGCGCCTGGGTGGCTCAGTGGGTTAAAGCCTCTGCCTTCAGCTCAGGTCATGATCTCAGGGACCTGGGATCGAGCCCCACATCGGGCTCTCTGCTCAGAAGGGAGCCTGCTTCCTCCTCTCTCTCTCTGCCTGCCTCTGCCTACTTGGGATCTGTCTGTCAAATAAATAAATAAATAAATAAATCTTTAAAAAAAATAAAACCAGGAAACTTTTCTTTCCATACCGATTTATAAACTGCAGCTTCAAGACTGGTGGGCATTGTCAAGCACACACACACACATACACACGCGTCGCCCCTATGTTGTCTGCTCCCCCCACCCACATACATGTACACGCTCATGATCATTTTTTAAGGGTCCTGGAACACAAGGAGCTCAGAAAACCTGATCCCAGGGTTACTTGGTGCCTCTTTACCCTGTTGGAAGCAGTTGTTTTCCTTTGGTATCTCGATCTCATGGAAGTGGTATGAACAAAACACATTTGCACCCACGGGTCATCTGTTTTTTTCTTGCCCCGTTAACTGTCTGGTGCTACAGCTGCCACTGTCACATGATTGAAGTGCTCCTTGAACAACCACAAAAGCTCCTGGGATTCCTGTTAGCCCTAAAATAACAGAACCAACCATTTGAACACGTTTCCTCCTTGAAAACCCTAAACCTTCCATATGGCAACAGGACATCCAGACTTCTGCTTCTCCGTGTGTTGTGGCTCTCTCCCTTCTTCTGATTTCTTCCCATTTCCCCCCCACCCTTTCTAAAATAGTTTTTTTCCCCCAACTTTGCTGAGATGAAGTCCAGCCAAAGAGAAAAAAAAAAACAAAAAACAAAACAAAACAAGAACAACAACAACAAAAAAAAACCAACAGAAAAAAAGTTAAAAAAAAAAAAGAAATATCATAATATCAGGCCTTCTCTTCCCTCAAAATGAGTTGATACAAGGAATGACAACCCAGGATAAAAATATACACTACTTTTTTTTGGTGTCTTTCCCAATTACTCTGCATCTGCCAGGCGGCTGAAAGCATATCATATAAAAAGCTCTATTATCTTCCCCAGAAATGACCTTTGGGACCCACCGGATGGCAGTCAATGGTGATATTATGCTAACTCGCCTCCCAGGAGGAAGGACTGAAGTCGGAACACAACACTAGCCCAGTGCAGTCCCTCCTTAAACACTGCACATCCGGGTCCTATATCAGAGCTGCTTTATGGGCATACGTGTATTATATGACCACACTCAAGTTTATTAATAAAGCTCCCATTTCTTTTTAGGTTTGACAAACGTATCTATTCAGGATCCGCACGTTCTACCATTTTTCAAAGCCAGCCAGCTCTGACATGCAAGAAGGAAAGTGACAGATCCTTCAATATTTCTTTCAAGTCCAAAACCAGTTCAGTCAAAGGACAGAAGGAACTGATCCAACTGGGCTTAAAAGGATTATATAAACAATTCAGAACTGGCCTTCATTTTAGGGGAGCAGGTAACGTCTTCACTCTGGAGTCAGGCTAGGGTTCCCCTCTCCTCCACCTGCCTGGGAAGTCCACTGAGGCTTGATTTTGTTATCGGCGGTGGTTTTAGTGTACGCTTAGCCCGAATACCTGTGCCTACTTTTCAAAATCCTAGCTATTGACCTACCTTTTGTCTTTCTCGGGATTTTCCACATTGTTGGGGGACCTTATGAGGGATATGTTATCTCTAAGAGTTAAAGACAGAGCCTATTTCAGTCAAGGTTAATTCCCCAGAATGGAAAGAGACTGAATCTCGAGAACTGCTACCGCGTGTTTCATTCCCACTTTCCCCCACTAGGGGGCAGAACGACACAACAAATCTTTTCAGACCGGTGGCCTGGAAAATGCAGTTTGTATTGAGGTGAGGGACTTGGGAGCGGCTTTGAGGGCTAGGGAAGAGGACAGACATTTGAAGCAGGTCACTGCAGGGAAAAAGCATGTGACATCTGGGTTTCCCCCAGGTCCCCTTCTGCTTGCTTTGGAGCCTGGATCCCTCCTCTTCAAAGGACTAGAAGCACTTTTCCTAAGAGGGGGGCAGGGGTGAGCAAAAGCTATTGTCCCTCATGAATAAAAAACAAAAATGAGAATAAGAAGTCCTGAGACAATGTGCACTTTGCTCCAGATGCCCTAACAGTTGAAAATGGATTCTGTCTCAGTTCGTAAATTCAAACGAAGTGTTTTAGGTCACCTAAGATACTCACCTACCACATTAAGGATATTTATCAGTTAATCTGCTATAACCTGTTCAGTGTTGTCAGCAGATGCCAAGTCATGGCCTTTGTAAGGATGCTGGACCACAGACGTTGTAAGTAGGAAAACAGTCTAGTATGACTGTTTCCTATAAAGGAGACACCAGAATTTCTGTGTCCCAAGAAGACAAAGAATGTTGCTACCTAGACCCCTTTTTAAAGGGGAAGTCACTGTGGCCAAAAATAATTGTTCTCAAGGAGGAGGAGGAAAAGGAGAAGCCCTTCTGGACAAGAAGCTGTCCACACTGCAAGAATCAGACAAACGTGACCAACAGGGCAACCCTTTCAAGAAGCGTTACTTCCTCCCCAACTAGAGACAGACTTCACCTGGCATGCTTCCCTTATCTGTTATCTTCCTGTCCCTGTAAACAGTCAGATTTGCAAACTATAAACATCTGGGTTTACAACCTGGGCTTTATTGACTTAACTTTCCCCCAGCAGGAGAAAGCTACCTCACTCACAGTTTAAATGCCAAGCCCTGCAGGGCAACTAACACATAGTACTTGTTCTAATGTTTGTGGAATGAATGAATGAAGCTGGGAAGGGCAGTAACAATGGTGACATTGAATAGAGTCTCCTAACTAGAGCTGAGATTTGAGTAAGGTGAGTGAGTTACAGAGAGAGCAAGCACCTAGAAGGGCTAGGACTGAACCAGGAGTAGCCCTAGCAGTAATGAAAAGCTCAGGCTCTGAGGTTAGAAAGACCCAAGTTCAAATTCTTGCTGAAGTCACACAGCAAAGGAGACAGCTCTCCCATCTAGACTCCTCTAAGCTCATGGGTCTTCTATCCAGGGCTGTTAAGAGGATTAAATGAGATAGATAAAGAGCCTAGTCTACCAACTGCTACACAATACTTAGGTAGCTATAATAACAATAGTAATAACAACAGCAAAAATCAGGTGTTATTTTATTCCTAGTACATCTCTTACTGATTTCAGGGGCAAGTTCATGCCCAGTTAATCAAACTGATTTGCAGTTTTGAGCAAAATACTGTAGCAAACATGTGAACGAATATAAAGGAATATAAAACACAGCTGCTATTCTAAAACAGGAAATCAGATCCCAAACTTCCTATAAAGAGCCAGATTGCAGAAATTTCAGGCTTTGTGGATCATAGATCTTTGTCTCATTGCCATAGATAACAGGTAAATACACAGGTGTGGCTCTGTTCTAATAAAACTTATGTACAAAAATAGCCAATGGAGCAGTTCTGCCAATTCCTGATCTAGTGAATCACCCAGGACGTGCACTTCGAAAAAATACCTTATATATGACTTATAAAAATACAGTCAGCACCAGAAGAGAGGCCATGAATGATTCAGATGATAATGGTTTTAGAAGAGGCAAGATCGTGACTGCTCAAGTTCAGGTGAGTAGAGAGGACGGGTGAGCACGGGCTACACGGGGGAGGTACCAGAGTCATAGAGACGGGATATCTCTGCAGCTGGGGCGGGTTGGTAAGTGGGCTACTTGGTGACAACAGGGGAGAGATTCACAGAAAGAGGTAGAAAGGGAGACGGGGTGAGAATAAAAAAGACAAAGGCTCTGAGATTGAGTTTTGACAGAAAGGAAGAGCTTGTTCTGCCCCTGGGCTGGCCAGGGGGAAGTTTCGCAATCCACCCAGGAGATAATAAATGAATGGTACCCTTTGTGAGTGGGTTGCTGAATTTTTATCTGGCCTTAAAGAGAAAAGTTGAATTTAGCAATTGTCATATGGGAGCCAAGTGTCACCATACTGGTATTTGATATTTATTTCTAGTAATACAATGTGTTTCATAAAAAAATAGAGCTTTGCTCATCAACCGTCATCTGCCCTTACTTCTGCCAGTCGGCCCAGGTCCAGGCTGGGGCATTTCCATGACTCCCGGTGGGATAACTGGGAAAGAGTGGTTGTTAAAATAAATTATCCTGGGGGCAAAGAGGGGTCAGGGCCTATCCTTCTTTAAGGGAGGGAGCTAAGAGTCTCTGGCCCAAGGGGAGGGAGGAGGTCAGGCTTCTGGGGAAAGGATGGAATTGGGACTGGGATCTCTCTCCTTCCTTCCTCTCCCCAAGTTTCTAACATATCTTCCCCCTATTTTTCTTATTAAGTTAACTCTACCCCATTTATAGGGATTTTAGAAAGAGATATTAACCCCAACTGACTCTGGAGGAAATATTAGTGCCTAATAAACACAAGCAAAGGTCCTTATTCTCAGCGTACCCCAGGACCTGGCAGGCCTCAGAAAAGGACTACATATGTGAGACCAGAAGTCTTTCTACAGAGCGCTCCTCTTTTCCAGTTGAAATTATAATGTGGAATATCACATGCTTGGTATCTCTCAAAATGTAAATGATTCTGACTTTAATTTCAAACACACTAAGATAAGGGATTACATCAATAAATATATTGGAACTTTGGTACCCAAAAACCAGTAAGATTTACTGGAATACGAGAATCCTGGAAACTAGCCAAACAGCCACTACTAGAATTCAAATGAAGCCTCTCGCTAGGCCAGACCAGCGGGTGGCCCTAGGACAGGGCGGCAGCATCAGCCATTGCATGGGAACTCGGTAGCCAAACAAATCCTCAGGCTCCCCCACCGCCACCCCGTGTATACTGAATCAGAAACACAGCTGTCTGGGTTTTCCCCAGCCCGCCCAAGTGATTCGATACAGCTCAAGTTAGAGAACGGGCTGGTCTTTTCAGAATAGGTATGTTCACGCGTCCTAAAGCCTCTATCCTTGATCATGACCGGGGTGTCTGATTCCATAAATCTGGGAAGCTGCTTCAGTGTTTCGTTTCCATTTTTTAAGTTTGTTCAGGTATTCAGCTGTGTTCCTGAGCAAAGAGCCAGCACTACAGGGTTTCCCAATCCTGGCTGCATGCTGGAATTAGCCCAGGAACTTTAAAATATTCTGATGGCTGAGTTCCACCCCAGTGATGCTGATGTACTTGGTCTCAAGTACAATCTGGCTAAGGGGACGTTTCAAAGCTCCGCAGGTGAGTCTAACCTACTACCAAGGGGATGGGAATCTACATTCATGTGTTATTGTCACTAATACACACCTCAGCATGTGTAAGAATCACCTGGATAATTTATTAAGTCAAATTCCTTAGTCCTACCCCTTAAGGAGTCTACAGGTTTGGAGCAGGGCCTGAGAATTTTTATTTCTAATGACTCCCTAATGTGCTGGCCTGCAGACCACACCATAGTAGCATTGCCCCCAGGAAGAACATGCTAAGTTTTTAGATAGCTGCCATCGGCCCTGGGTTGGGCTGGCCGATGTTCCTCTTTCTGTTCCTCCTCGGAATTCCTATCCATTGATTATTTTTCCTTATAAAGTACTCACCCGATTTAATGATCAACATCTTAAAGGCACGATCTGGGTTTTCCTCCTTAGTGAGCCACTCTTAGGAATCAGTGGCTTGCACACAGTAGGTGTTCAGTTGGTAAGTGCAGTACTAGGATCTCAGAGCTGCTCTCCCGTGTTCATTTTCTCCCTACCTGGTTTGCTGGCCAAGTCAATCCACCACGGCCCTATCTCATGAAGAAGAATCAAGGCATCTATTTTCTGAAGATGATGCAAAGGTAAATATACGTCCAGTCCTCGAGATTTAGGTTGCTTGAGCTGGCTGTTCCAATAATACCCCAGATGAAGTACAGCCATCTGGAGAGGTTTTGGCATCTATGAAAACCTACTGCTGAATTTGTTCCTTGAAGACATTCATTTTGAGAGGTTATTTCCAATTTGGCATATAACAGAGCTGTACACGTCAATGAGGATTTAGAATCCCAGCTACCTGCAGAGGGCATCTTATTTAAAGTGTGTCCTGACAAAACAATATCAAGGGAATACAATCGGAAATCTCTTAGGGAGGAATAATTTCTCTAGAAGCAGTTTCAGCTGCAGCAGCGGCTACCAGGGCAGCAATCAGCTTCCCCCAAACCAGCTAAACTTTCAGCATGCCATTTTGTTGGAGCTGCCTTCCTTCAGAGTCCAGTCAAAGGGACAGAATTCAGTGCATTCATTTCTCTTGCCAGAATACAGCCATCCGGTCCCAGTGCCCTTCCCAAGGTGCATGGTATCACTGAGGACCACCCCTCGCCCCCCACACACCTGCCCCTCAAATTAGCTCAGACAAAAAGCAGAGCCCATCATCTCTATTGTGACACTATTTCAAGAGGGATTCAGGGTGGTAACAGATTATTTTTTATTTATTTGGTACTTGCAGAGAATAAACCAAGAGGCTCAGAAAAAGGGAACTGGAGAAAAGGGGAAAAATGTTTTAAGGTTACAAAAAGGAGAAGACTCACAGGTTACAGAAATTATATTAATTCAATTTTTCCAAAAAAAACGAATTGAGTTGTTTTTCTTCTTAATTTCCTTTCTTACCTGGGAGTAACAAAGAAATTCTGTTTAGGGGGGTCCCTCACCTTTTGTCAAGGAACTGGGACAAGGAGGAAGCAGCGTTCAGTATTTGACCTGATTAGACAGGACTGTTAGACTAATTTTTTGTAAGTATAACTATAATGGCTAGTTAATTTTATTTTTTTTAAGATTTTATTTATTTGACAGACAGAGATCTCAAGTAGGCAGAGAGGCAGGCAGAGAGAGAGAGGGGGAAGCAGGCTCCCTGCTGAGCAGAGAGTCTGAGATGGGGCTCGACCCCAGGACCCTGACTCATGACCTGAGCTGAAGACAGAGACTCCAACCCACTGAGCCACACAGAGAGTACCGCTAGTTAATTTTATAGTTTGAGAGCCAGCACAACAGAACACGGGGGACCATAAACCTTGGAGGTAGATTGCCTGAGTCCAAAACTGGGCTTATTATGTGACTCTTGGTAAGTTACAGGATCTTTCTAGGGCTCGGTTTCCCCACCTGGAAAATGGGGCCATAAATGATCCCTATTTCATAGCATCACTTGAAAAATTCCCTGGGATAATCACAAATTGTATCACACACATGCACACATACAGACACACAAACATGTAAATGTCAGCGCATCCACACTACCCTGGTTATGGAAGCCTTTCTCTCTCTCTTTTTTTTTTTTTTTTAAGATTTTATTTATTTATTTGACAGAGAGAAATTACAAGTACACTGAGAGGCAGGCAGAGAGAGAGAGAAGGAAGCAGGCTCCCTGCCAAGCAGAGAGCCCGATGCGGGACTCGATCCCAGGACCCTGAGATCATGACCTGAGCCGAAGGCAGCGGCTTAACCCACTGAGCCACCCAGGCGCCCCAGCCTTTCTCTTTAGAGCTCACATTTCCTCTCTCCCTTTCCCACCTCCAAAGACATTTGGCTCCCGAAAGGGAACCCAGACTTTTTCTCTTATTATCATTTTAAATTAAACCACTGACTACAGGGAGAGGTCTACTTAAAAGGTTTGGGGCTTTAGTGCTTCTGCGTCTGGCTGCCTCAGGTCACTTCTGGTGGCTCTCAAAGGCCCTTCCTTCCAGGCCCTGGGCAATGGAACTGGGACCCTTTTTGGGGTGGCAGGGAAGAGGGTGTGTGAAGAATGGGGAGCTCATAATCATGGCGGTTGACTCACATCAAGTAATCGGATGCCGGATACCTTATGGGCATGCAAAACGAGCCTATCCTTACCTCTACCAAGCACCAACTACCCACTGAGTTTGAGCCAAATTGTCTCCCTTCCCTCCTCCAGTTTACTTAATCCCACAAGGATCCAGCAATGTCCTAGACAGCCCTGTAGGGGGAACCAGAGACCTTTCTTTTCAGAGCCTAAAAGACCATTTCAAAATGCAAGAGTCCTGGGGAGAAGCTAGGACTGGAGCCAGTCCCAGGTGCTTCTGGAGTACCTTTTATTTTCCCCCTACAGAGGCCTTAAATAATTTCATCTGGATAGGGTGGTGGGGAGTTTCCTCTACTAATGATATCTCTACATCCGTCTATTGGTCCTTTCACTAAAAATCACTTCAGTAAACATTTGTTAAGCTTCCGCTGTTTACAGGAGCATCCCAGACAAACAAAAAGTAAAAATTCAGGGTAAGGTCTATCACAAAACACATTCTAGAGCAGCGTGGTCCAGTAAACTTCTGTGATGATGGAAATGTTCTGTATTTGCAAGATCCACCCCATAGCCACTAGTGCTATGAATACACAGTGCTAATGAATACTTGAAACATGGCTAGTATGACAGAGAAACTGAGCTTTTATTTCATTTAATTCTGATTAATTGACATGTAAATAGCCCAGTGTTGCTAGTGGCTACCCTACTGGACAGCACAGTCCAGACTGGAAAGCCTTGCTACTTCAAATACAGTCTCCAGACCACAGGTGTCAGCATTACCTGGAAACTTGTAGAAATGCAGAATCTCCAGTCCTGCCCACGCCTCCTGAATCAGAACAGGCATATTCTACCAAGATCTCCTGGTGTCTCCCTGCATGCAAAGATTAGGAAGCACTCTTCTAGGGAGAAATTAACTCCACATTCAGTCAGAAGACGCGTACCCATGGTTCTCAACCTCACTGCATTTTTGATGCAACTGGAAAGCGTTAAAAAAAAAAAAAAATGCTGAGCCCAGGGCATCCCCCTCCCCCCCAACCCCGAGACTCCAATTTAATTGGTTAGAGTTTTGGCCTGAACATCATGAGTTTTAAAACCTCTCTGGGGGATTCTTGTGGACTGCCAAATTTATAGCCATCCCAGAATAGCCTAGAACAGTGGTTCTCCAAATTGGGTGAACGCAGGGAGGATCACCAGGAAGGCGTGGAAAACAGATTGTCAGATCAAACTCTGGGAGTTTCTGATTCACGGGGTCTAGGTTGGGTTCTAAGAACCTGCACTTCTAACAAATTTTCAGGTGATGCTCCTTCTGCTAGACTGGGAACTATACTTTGAGAACCACTGACCTCGTAGCTTTGTTTTGCTTTGTTTTGTTTTTTTAAAAGTTTTATTTATTTATTTGACAGAGGGAGAGATCACAAGTAGGCAGAGAGGAAGGGGGAAGTAGGCTCCCTGCCAAGCAGAGAGCCAGATGCGGGACTCCATCCCAGGACCCTGAGATCATGACCTGAGCCGAAGGCAGAGGCTTAACCCACTGAGCCACCCAGACGTCCCTGGCCTCGTAGTTTTAAAAACATGGGCTTCAGAATCAGATTGAACTGGGCTGAGTCCTGGATCCACATTTACTACCTGGGAAGGTTACCTAACTCCCAATCCTCAGCTCCCTAAATTGTGAAATCAGACCAACCATATTTACTCATTGGGCTACAGTGAGTGTTAACTCAGATAATGCCTCTGAGATACCGAGCCCAGTGTCTGCTTTTCACAAGCAGTCGGTAATTGTTCATGATTATCATTATGGTGAGAAGACATACTCACTCATTCATTCAACAAGGATTAATTACATTCCAGGCACAGTTCTAGGCACCAAGGCACAGCAAACAAAACAAAACAAAAAAAAACAAGATGGTCAATGTCCTTGCACAAGGCTGTTGTGGACCTTGCATTCTAATTGATAATACGACACAGATGATCATTTTGCTCTTACAGCACTAATCATAAGAGTAAAAGAAACGAAGGTTGGCGGGGCGCCTGGGTGGCTCAGTGGGTTAAAGCCTCTGCCTTCAGCTCAGGTCATGATCTCAGGGTCCTGGGATGGAGCCCACATCTGACTCTCTGCTCAGCGGGGAGCCTGCTTCCTCCTCTCTCTCTGCCTGCCTCTCTGCCTACTTGTGATCTCTGTCTGTCAAACAAATAAATCTTTAAAAAAAAAAAAAAGAAAGAAATGAAGGTTGGGGAATTCATTCCAACTGGAAGAATGTGAAAATTTCACAAGGGAGGTGGAGTTAGGGCTGTGCCTGAATGGGGAGAGGGTTACCAAGGAGGGAGATGGGGCAGACACTCACTCCTGAGGGAGAAGGAGGGAACATTCAGCAGGGGGGATACATCTAGCAGCCTGGTGGATGGGGGGGGAGGGGCAGGAATTTTAAAAAGGGGAAGGTGAGGCTGGGAGTGAAGACTGTGTGCCTGGAGTTGCCCACCAGGGGCTGCCTACCCTCTCTGGCCACATCACATCCTGCTTTTATGTTTTTGGCTTTGTTTTGTTTTTTCAATTTCAATACACCGAAAACTCATGTCAGGAAACAGAAACCAGGTGAAGACTTTCACCATTGAGTATTCTTATCAAATGCAGAGGTTAGTCCACAGAAGCCTGGCTATTCACCTCCTTCAGCTGCTGTGGGATTCTTCAAGCGAGGGAGTGGCCCTGCGGCCAGCCACCCTGCAAGTAGAGGGCAACAGAAAGCCTCCTGAGATCCCAGCTGAGCCCTGAGACAACGACCAAGTACTTGCAAAGGAAAGCCTTGTTGTGGCTCCACACGCTGCCTTCCTGGGAAAACAGTGACACACATCACAACTCATTACCTCAGTGCGCATTCTGAAATTCTGGTTTCTCTCCACTCTTTAAAGTTAAAAAAAAAGCAAGAAAGCATGAATTCTAAGGAAAGGAAGTAGCGCCCAGAAAAAATGGGTGAAGGGTGGAGAGCAGGAATGACTGCCTAGTAATTCTCCCGGTCCCAGGAAAAGAAGAAAAACAAAACCATTACATGGAAGTGAGGAGTAGGGAAGTTCCCAGGCTCTAGCGAGACTTCCCCAAGTGTCTCTTTTCATAACACGTCAGAAAAGTATGAGGCAAGGGTGCGGAGGGCTCAGAAGGCCTGCCAGAGGGTTTGGACTCCAGAAGACTGAGAAGAACCACAGGCTCTATGATTTGGGGCAAGTTACTTAACTCCTTTGGGTCTCAGTTTCCACGCTGGCAAAATGGGATTATTAATAATAATTCCCCTTTGGCAGAAAAACGCCTCCCCCCAAAACTTTCATGATAATCCTCAGAACCTGGGAATATGATAATCTACATGGCAAAAGGCAATCAAGCAGCACATTAAGGTTGCTCCTCTGCTGACCTTCATATGGGGAGATGGTCTTAGATTATCCAGGTGGGACCCCAACATAATCATAAAGGTCCTTGGAAGTAGAAGGGGGAGACAGGAGGAAGAGTCCGAGGAAGGTAATGACGGACAGCACGATCAGGGAGAAACAATACCGAGGAATGTGGGTGGCCTTGGATGCTGAGAAAGGCAAGGAAATGGACTCTTCCTCCGAGCTTTCAGAAAGGCGCACAGCCCCTAACACACTTACCCCTGTGCCCAGAGAGACCTATGCCGATCTCTAACCTACTCAAGCGGAAGAAATAAACTTGCGTCGTGTTAAGGCACTGCATTTGGGGACACTCGTGTCACCGCAGCGAGAGGAAATGAATAGATCCATTCTGTAGGATTGATTGTAGGGATGATGCCGGACACAAGGAAGAGCGCTTTCTCATTTAGGCCAGCGTTATCATTGGTGGGCACCTGCCATCCTTCACACAGGGTAGGCTGGGCTCCTCTCCCCCGAGGAGTGCGCACGGCCCCCAGCTCTGGCCCCCGGCTCCCACCGCCGTGCCCACCACAGGCTGCGCCAGCATCTTGACGGAGCCTCCTCACGTTCCTCCACCCACATAAGCTCTTTCTCCTGTGAACTCCCAAGGCCCTGACAGCCTGTACCTGGCAATTTGGGACTTAATTATACAGCGGGCAGTGTTACCTGCTGTTGCTCCATGCGTGTTTATTTTGGTTCCAAAACTAGATTCAAAACCTCAGTCTCAAACAGGAACTATGTTTGTCCCTTTCTTGTTGTTATTATTGTTTTAAAGGACCTGTACTTTTCCTTCTACTTCTTTTTTTTTTTTCAGACCTGTTTTTATCATCTTTTGACACACAAAGGAACTGTGCCTGGCATATATTTATAAACAGATATCTTCATTCATTTTAATTGCCCTGTGGCTGGGCACTAACTCATATTTCTATTTTTTAGGAGCGTTTTCTACTTTGTAGTACCGTTTGCCGAAGGCACTGATGTCTAACATGGGCTAGAAGAGCAGGTAGGTTTATAGTTTATAGCTTTTCCCCCCTGGGTTCAAGGTCTGTGGCTCCTTACCATCCCCTGATTTCATGAGTCAGAGAAGAGAGTTGATGGTGGAAATCATAGCAAGACCAGGAAAGGGGGTGGCCAGACAGGCTCCCTTCATCTCAGTGCTGAGCACACAGTAGGTGCTCAGTTAAAGCTGGTGAGGAGTGGCCAGTAAGCGCGTGATTATTTTTTTCTCTACTCTCTTCTTTTGGCCACACAAAATGACCCTCAGCAAAACCACGTAAATAAATACACAGGAGGCACAGGCCGTTGACCCACCTTGGGGATACAGTTCCCCAAAGAAGGAGACAGACAGAGGAGTTCTCCCCAGAGCATGTTATTCTAGTCTCAAAATAAAATACATCTCTCATTTCAAGGTACATTTATTTTAGTTAGGTAGGGTAAGGATTCTGTGAGAGAAACAAAAATGAATAAGCTGGCGTGTGGGAACAGGAATTAAAATAAGCACCGACTTGCCGCCTGCCAACGTGGATGTCCTCACATCCCACTGCCTTATTTTTGGTTCCGTTCTGGTTTGTTTTCTTCCTCGGTACTTTAAAATATGATAGGTAGGTTAGAAAGACAAGCCCGGGATGGTCCTGAAGCGCGTCCTACGGGCAGGGATCCTTCACTGACTCTGCCTCCCTGGATCCCCTCAGCAGCCCTATGGGGAATTACTCTTATTATCCCCCCTTCACTGGACGGGAGGAAAATGGAGTTTAAGACCAGCAAAACGACCTGGCTCAGAGCGAACCACAGGCCAATCCCAGATGTGAATCGAGACTGTAACCCCGAGCTTGGCTTGACCCATTCTGCTCTACTGACCGCATGTATGGAAGCCCCGAGTCTCTCCCTCTCTCTCAGAGCAGATCTGATCCCCAAGGTGGTTAGGTACCCTGGGATTCAGGAGACATGCACAAGCTCTCTGTGTTCCCTGGGTCCTAGTGGCAACTCTAGAAACTGGAGGTGGGCGGGGTGCCTGGGTGGCTCAGTGGGTTAAGCCTCTGCCTTCGGCTCAGGTCATGATCTCAGGATCCTGAGATCAAGCCCCACATCAAGATCTCTGCTCAGCAGGGAGCCTGCTTCTCCCTCGCTCTCTGCCCCTCTGCCTACTTGTGATCTCTCTCTGTGTCAAATAAATAAATAAAATCTTAAAAATAAAATAAAATAAAGAAAGTGTAGGTGGGCAAGGAGGAGTGGGAAGGAGAGGAGGAGGCATGAGGATGTGTGTTCTTAAAATCTCTTCCCCTCCCTGCCTGCCTGAAGTGAAGCTCTCTGAGTAAGGAGAGATGGAGAGGTGCCAGCAGAAGTGAGCAAAACCTGCTCAGTCACCCCAACCCGGGTGCTCCTCAAAACCCCCAATCTTTTAAGGGTAGCATGAATATGGACATAAATTCGGACCAAATCTCGGGCAAACCACCACCTCCCACTACTCCTAGGCTATGTGACCTAGGACAGGAACGGACGCCTCTGATCCTGCTTCCTTACTGGCACAATGGAGGTAAAGAATCCCCAGCTTACAGATTTGCTCTGAGAATTAGGGGAGTCCATGTGTGTGAGGGGCCTATCAGAGCGCCCAGCACATAGGAGAACTGGAATTAGCCGTTATTGGTACTACGCCGCCAGATGCACTAAGATAACACATGCAATAAAGTACATGAATACGATGCTATATAATATGCAACCCTATATGATGATAAGAAATCAAGTGTGGTGGGCGATATGCCCTGGGGAATATAAGGGTGGGGGTCACGGCACTCATCCGGTTTTGTACCCACATGTTCCAGCCATGCAGGGCTCAGCAGGTGTGTGGG
Organism: Mustela putorius furo; assembly: GCF_011764305.1. NCBI lineage: Eukaryota > Metazoa > Chordata > Mammalia > Carnivora > Mustelidae > Mustela > Mustela putorius. Next base: position 7,885,569 of record NW_025421449.1, read on the forward strand.
GAGAAGAGAACAGACGGCGGCTTCTTCATCTTACCCCAAACCTCTGCCGGTAAAGGCAGCACCTTTTCATCTTCCAGAAGGAGGGAAGCACTTCCTGAAATGCCCCCACTTAATAGGATTATTCCTTTTGCTTTATACGCCATACCTCGTGGGAATGTTCATTTTATCTCTGGCAGCTCATCAGCACAATAATTGTTTCATGATGTAATAACCTGTGTATTAAATCAGACACGGGAGTCTCCTGGATAGATTTTTATACTGAGTTCTATTTCGTGACAGGCTGTCCAGTTGTGGATCTCACCCAAGGGATTCAGTTACTAAAGAACCACAAGTATTTTATTGAAGGTGCCTTCTCCTATAAGAGGAGAAAGGCTATTTCCTGTTGTTGTTGTTGTTGTTATTATTATTATTATTTCATAGTCCAGAAGTATGCTGGTCTGTTGTCAGTTTCAACACACTCATGCTTCCTAATGGACTATATAATTTGCTTATTTATTAGGTTCATTTTTTTCCCTGTTTTTCCCTCACTGCAATGTCACAGGGTAGGATGCTGCCTATTGTACTCACTGCTGTTTCTTTTTTTTAGTGGGGGCCAGGGGAAGAGAGACTCTTAAGCAGGCTCTACCCCCAATGTGGAGCCCAACGCCGGGCTTGATCCTACGATCCTGAGATCGTGACCTGAACTAATCCCAAGAGTTGGATCTCAACCAACTGAGCCACCCAGGCGCCCCATTATTCACTGTTGTTTCTTAATCATCTGGAAAAGTGCCTGTCGCATAGTAAGTGCTTAATAAATACTGTTCAGTTAATCAACAAATTGAAGCACATTTCGGAGCATATTTTTTTGAAGAGCAACCACGGCAGATACAAGAATGTATCTCATTTCTCCTTCTTTTCCTTTTTCTTCTCCTTTTCCTATTCACTCTGGCGGATTTTCACTAGACAAGAACGCAACTCCAAAAATCGGGATTAAATCATATTCACAAAAAGTCGTGAATTTTTAACATCCAAGTTCTCTTCACACAAAGACCTTTTTAATCTCCCAAGGAGACTCAGCTCCACACCCTTATCCGGGGCGAGGGTGGCTGGCTGGCTCCACCCAGACCTAAAGGGGCTTCTTCAATATTTAGGACCACAAGGGACCAAGAGAGAATGGACCCTGATGTAAAATTCCGATTTGCGTAGTGTGAGGACTGGAAGGTACTTTAAGTCCAAACTTCCCATTTTTCAGAAGGGAAAACTGAGGGTCCAGAAGAGAAAACTGGTTGTTGCAAGGCACACAGTACTCAGAACACAGGCAGGAAAAAAAGGCAGATTCCCTTCCTTCCTTCCTTCCTTCCTCCTTTCTTCCCTCCCTCTCTCTCTCTTACTCTCTTCTTCCCTCTTCCCCTGTCCTTTTTCTTGTCTGTCTGTCGTTGTTGAGGGTATGGGCACGCACGTGGGTGCACATGCTTATGTGTCTACTCTCTGCAACAGGAGGGTCTAGGACGAGCCCTGTTTAGCAGCCCATACATAATTTTGACTCAGAAATGTGGATGATTTGATTTCACTCACTTCCCAGTCCTTCCCCACAACCTAGATCCCAAACTTCCTATGCAAGAGTCTTAAGAGGCATTCTGAGCTGAAAGTACCTGAGAAATCAAATCGACTAACCAAACCCGCTATTTTACAGCCGAAAAACAACAGGCTGAATGAAGGAAAGTGAGCTCCCCAGGTCACAAAGCCAGTTAAGAGCCAAGCTGCGGTAGCTGGGGCCCTCAGCACCAGGACACATTCATCTCACTGTCAGGACACTTCTCTGATTTGTGAGTGGCTCTGACGGTCCCATCATGACGGCTGGAAAACCCAGCCTAAGCAAGCACGCCTCAGATCAAGGAAGCAAACTTTTCCACTGAGCGAGTGAATAGAATTCTAATGAGAAAACTAGTAGAAAATAGAATCCTTATGGGATACCCACACAGATACACACCGATATGTGCATACATGATTACTGCATACATCATACAGAAAGGGTGCTTCTTTTTTTAAATACTTGACACTAGGCATGTAATAAATTCACAGAGCTAGCAAGGACATCAAAAACATATTGCTAGTGGAAGCAGATCTTGGCACAACATTTTTGAAAAATGAGCCATCAATATCTGTACAAACTAAAATGTATGCATTCTTTGATCCAGTAATTCCTCTTCCAGGAACTGGGAACCATCTAGAGAAACAGAACTATCACAGATATGTGCATGAGGATGTTTATGAAACTACCGTTTACAGCACAAAAAGGAAAAAAAAATCTGGTGCTCCATCCTTAGGGATATGGCGTCATGAACCGTGATACACCAATTTGTAGAATGTTGTGTGACTCTAATAAAATGAATTATTAGAGAGCTCAAGGGACACCCATCATTTATTAGTTTGTGAGAAAACCAAACTGCAGTGTAACGGGATGGACATGCTTATTTGGACAAAGACTACCACGTCTCTCCAACATGTCTATGTGCATCCATGTCTGGGACACAGGGACAGGAAGGAAAGATGGAAGTCTGTTAAAACTGAGCATCCCAGGGAGAAGGCAGGGGTGGGTGCAGGGGGGAAGACATGATTGCTATTTTCTTCATACATCTTTAAATGTTTATGCTGACTACAATAATATATATTACTTTGAAAAAAAAATTCAGACAAAAAATTTCTAAAGACAAAGATGGAAGAAACCCAGAAAGAGTCCACTGGATCTCATTTCAGTCTCCCTTTTCCCCCTATAGACACGCAGTAGCAGGAACACTATGAGAGAATTATTCAGGGCAACCAAGAGAAGCTCGAAGCTGCCTCTCTCTGCCTCTAGCTGCCGTGACCATGGTTTGAGCTAGTTACTTCTCCCATCCAAGTGTCCTGATCCTGAAGCAGGAAGTGACCTGCCAGGAACCAACAGGAAGTGACTTGACGAGCAGACGCAGCAAAGGAGATGTGAACAGAGCACCAGCAAAACTCATCCTTTACCACAGGAAGGGGGCTCCATCTCCTTCAAGGAGAGGGTGGCTCAGGATGCTTGACGCTACCCTGCCCCACAGAAGAACTCACAGCCATAAATAAACCAGGCAGGACCCACTCTACATAAAACTAAGAAGCAGAGAGAAGCTAAGTTTGGCAGTCAGGCCTTCTAGGCACCTGAAGCAGCTTCTGGAAAGGTGGCCTCATCTCCATGGGCTTCTGTGTTCAGTCCTAACTGCAGGTTGAATGAAAACGACTGACCCACGGAGGCAGAGGTCCTGACTGGGACAGTGTGACCACGAGGTTTCCACTATGACAAAATTGCCTTTCCTGAAGCCCTAACTGGGCCCATCTTCCAGGGTGAGTGTTCCAAGGAGAAATGTCATCATCAACTCCCATAACTTCAAGAGCCGTGCACATGAATACACAAAACTTTCCTTCTGTGGGGATGGCCCCGGCCTCTGATCCACCACAGCTCAGAAACCAGAGGGAAGAAGGGAAGAGAGGTCGACTTACCAAGCCAACTTCTGTTTAAGTACACAGACACAAACACTGGGGGGACCGTGAAGAAATCTACCACAGAGTTCACTTCCAGCCAGAACCACAGCTTATCATTGGCTGCAATAAACTGGGGAGAGAGAAATGGAGAAAAATAAGAGAGGCACGACGCTGGCATTCTAAGTATATGCTTTTGCCAAAGGCTATGTTTTGGGTTTTCACCGGGGCCTGGAGGGAGATGGTCTGTCCTTCTCATAGCTATACCAATCACAGGCTATTTCTGTCTGAGAATTCGGTTATACAGTGTTTTCTAAAGAGTGACTGTAGACTCTGTTAACCTTGGAGAAATATTAGGCAATCAGTTTTCCTGTGGTTTTCAACAGCATTATAGGAAAATCTGAATGGTCTCACCTTCACTAGACTCTAATGGAAACAGAACTCTCAGTAAAGCGTGTACGTACTTATCCATGCACACAGACGTGTGCATACACTTGTACACACAATCTCCGTAATACACATTCTGTACAGCTCACTTCATAGACAGGCTCTACTACAAATCCTCCAAGCCCCTGAATGCTACCAATATCCTGCCTCGATTCAAGCCTCACAGCTGAATCCCTCAGGATTCAGCTAAGTGAGCCCCGATAAACATAATTTTAAGAGAAGTTTCCTTTTTTTCCATTTAAGACAACAATACATTTATATTTTGAGAGATGAGAGACATTCAGCCAGGAGAGACATATTAGCTACGTCAATCCCTGTTTCTCTTCCCTGGAACAAGATTTTAACATGTACTTCCGAAAATGTGAAGTTCAGGAAAAAAGCTCTCTCAGACACTGCAAATCAGAACATGGGTCTCTTTTCACCCCTGGAAACACCGGGCTTCATCTCTGCAAGAGCGGAGGCCGGCGGCGCATGGCCCCTGAGGACAAGCTGCCCCATGGTGACAGAGTTGTGGGATCAGACTTACCCGCAGACCAAAGTAGAGAAGGAAGAACACGTTGAAAGCCATGTCGATCTGTAATGTGAAATCTTTGTAGAAATTCTGGCAGGATTCTATTGGGCTATTAGACAGGAAGAAGAAAAAAGCAAGAGGTAAATGAAAATTTTTGTCACATCTTACACATACAGTGTAGTACTGGAGCTCGGGGTAGAGGACAAAATGAATCTCCATCGACTAAAACATTTGGTCTTTCTACCCTCTGTGATAATCAAGCAAGCATGGCCAAGGGGTCTTTCCATTCAACCATTCAGTCTTTTGTTCTTTTGTTTGTTTTTGTAATCATATATTTATATATATATATAAATTATGTTTATTATCATTCAACAGTTGAGCTAAAAATCTTACAAGGATCATGCAGACACCTTGGAGGAAGGACAAGCAGGAGAGACCATCATACTCCTTAATTCCACATTAACCCTTAAAGGACTGACTTCTTTCTTTCAGAGGACACATACCAAAGCTCCAAACAGTCCCTCACACCCTCTAGCACATTGGAAGTAGAACCCATTTTCAGTTAAACACAGCGGCTGTGTTTGAGACCTCTTGAAAGCCATTGGCTGATGAATAATAAAGGACCCAGGAGCATCTCAGGAAAGCTGTGGCGGAGAGGATCCTGGTTGACGTTCTGGGCTAAACTAAGTATGGACTTGATGTATAGCGCTCTGATCTGGAGAAAGAAGCATTGCCCAACTGGTAAGTTCAAGACCATTAAACCAAAATGTTGAAGCAGTACTCTAAGGGTTAATTTTTTCTTTTTCTTTTTCTTTTTTTTTTTTGGCATGCAAGTTAATGGGCTTTGTGTGTGTCAAGCAGCCAATGCGAACCCCCAGCACACCCTGCTTTGTTCAAGAGTAGACAGTTCAAAAAGGTACTACTATACAAACTGGTACATGGCTTCCGTGTGCTTTCCCGTGTCAAACTGATCAGAGGATCAGTGTGGGAAAAGTCCCAAGTTTGGGGCTGGGTGGGAAGCAGGAAAGCCTCATAAAGCATCTCAAAGCTGTGGATGAAAATTCATAGTAGACTGTTATCAGTAAGCAAATGGTACCACTCGGGGCCAGAAACATAAAGAAGGTGAAGTGAGGGAAAGGGGAGGGAGTATGGGGAGAAGCAAAATACTTTTCCTGGAAGGAAAGCAACGTGGACCTTTGGGCCAGGAGGGCGCTAGCCTGAGAAGTGCAGGATGGAGGATTTCCGAGTACCACCACTTTGGAAATCGCTATACGCAATACCAGTTAGTATAGTTGTACTTCTGCGAGGACAATGCTTGGTTGTTCAACAGGCAGGAATCTGTGCAGTATGGGAATGCAGGGCCCACAGAGAGGGGCGGTGGGTCGGTCTATGGGGCTCTCCAATCATATTACATGCACTGGATTTATCCATTCTTCATCTCTAGAACAAGTCAAACATGCCCTTTGTCATCTCCTACATCACAAATAGGCGGGAAAACCTCCAGACAAGCATGGGATGGGGGGCATCTACATTTGCATTGACCAACTAAGCAGACTGAAGAAAAAGCAAATGCTGGAAAACATTTCTTTTATAAAGGAAATGGCAGCTCCTAGGTTTTCGCTAAGGTGGGCAAGTGGGAGGGAAGACAGCATGGAATTTGCTTCGTCCTATGCTGGAAGCAGTCAGGAGCCCAAAAGCTAAACCTCTGCTCTTTGCCTCCTCCCCTACTTGGGTATTTCTTTAAATGAAAAAAGGAAAATCCAGACCTAGAGTTACTAAGAGACACTTCTGCAATCCCCAAGCCAGGATAGTGTTTTGTTTCATGTCAAAAACAAGACCCACAAGGTCCACAGGTGTCAGAATTCTTAGCTACTCTAGTCACAGTGACAAGAAGTACATGAACTAAGTTGACCAGAAATCCACTACAGATTCCAAGGGATGAAGAGACAATGCATCTCTGTGATACATAAGCTGCTGGTATGATGGGTTACTGAAGAATAGATGGTGTGGGTGTGTGTGGGTGTGTGTGTGTGTGTGTGTAAGAGAGTGATCAAAGAGTGAGGACAGGAAGCTCTGTTGGTAAATGCTGCACTCGTGCTTTTACTTGTACCAGTAGTGACTTCAATGTGCATTTAAAGTCATATTCATCAAGATGGGCGGTCATAGTCAAAGGGACTGAGAGAAAGTCTTGATTCCCAAGTCTATTTTTGGAAAACCCACTTTCACTTGACCAAGGTCAAACAATAACCTTACTATTGCCCACACAATAGTTATTGGTGATATATTTGGGGGTCCTGTGAATTTCCTAGCTTCCAATAATTCCATGGCCTTTGTGGTTAATTTGGTAGCAAACTTAAAATGCATCTAATAGATGGGGCGCCTGGGTGGCTCAGTGGGTTAAAGCCACTGCCTTCGGCTCAGGTCATGATCCCAGGGTCTTAGGATCGAGCCCCGCATCGGGCTCTCTGCTCAGCGGGGAGCCTGCTTCCTCCTCTCTCTCTGCCTGCTGTGATCTCTGTCTGTCCGATAAATAAATAAATAATTTTAAAAAATGCATCTAATAGGTAAAACATTTGCTAGGCTGTGGAGGGGAATGGGATAGTGGGGGGAAGATGTTAGCTGAATGCCATTGAGGATATTTTGGTTCAGCATAAACAGAAGCATATGTTCAAAAGAGCATAAGGAATCAGGCTGTAGCAACTTCTTTCCATTGATCCTTTTCTTCCCTGTCATTTCCACTGTTCCTTCTTATACCGCCCATACTCAAAGGCAGTAAGAGAGGGCTTTCTGCTCAAGGACACTGTGTTGAAAAAAATATACCACAACAGCACCCCTGATTTACAGAAAACAGTACTGCAAACATAACACACCTTTTCCTTAGTACTTCTTTCAAAAAGTTTGAACTGATTTAATCACTGTTTCATAGTATTCCTTGAGTCCTAGACTTTGAGCTGAAAAATGAAAGCTGCTGGTATGAGCAGCCTGTCCTCTGGCTGAAGCTTGCCAAGGACACCAGTACACTCTGCTAAGAAGGAAGAGACAAAAAGCAGAAAACTCTGGGATAAAAGAGGCCGAGCCTCTGCGACCCAAGTGATGGGGGAGATCTGTTTTCTATCCCTTTTAGCTCCTTCCCGCTTGCCACGAGAGTCCAAGGAGAAATGTCCTGCCTAGTTTTCTCAAGTGCCAGTAGAACTGTTTATCAGGACCTCCTCTGAGATAAAGCCTCTGAGTGCCTGCACACAAACTCACACAATCAGAGACCACAGAGCAGAGATTCTAAAGCCCCATCATTTCACTTCCTGAATGGAAACAACCCACAGAGAAGTTCACCGATCTTATAAAAAGAAAATATATAATTCAACAATAAAAGGGCTGGACATATCAGCCAGAACTTATTTTCCTCCCCAAAGAGGTTATTATATTAATAATTAATGCTCATTGTAGGATAGAAAATGAAATACAAACTCCTCTTCCTTCTTGTGTACACTAGAGTTCCTTGTCTGGATACACAGAAGTTTCAAGAGATAGAAAAGAAATCCCCCCCCTTTTTTTTAAACACAAAAAATGGTGACTCCAAAGTCCACACTTAAATTTGGATCGCCACTGCTACGAGGCATGCCCACGTCAGAATAGGCTGTGTGTGGATATATGTTGCCAATAGAAAAAAAAAAAAAAAGTGGAGTTTTAAAAACTGAAATAGGGATACTGGTTCTGATCCTTATAGTAGTAAATGGACCCTCCCTAAATTGTTCCTGGTTAAACTAATGACTTCCCAATGAGAACACACAAGTTAGTTGGTAACTGGTGGATTCCTCATTCTTCGACTCCCACAGTCCATGGGTCAAATGTGATACTAAAACCTTATGGTTAGTGTTTTCACCAGGACTCTATGACACTTTCAAAAGAACCTCGATCAAGAGCTGCGTGTAGGAGAGTCATCTTATTTCCTCTTGGCCATCCAGTAAACATATCTGTATCATTTAGTTGTCTATAGAGGAAAAGGAGACTCATCCAGAATGGCAAACATATCTCTTTCTTCATCTATTTAACAATATATCTAGTGAAGACCCTTGAGTGGGAAGAGCCAACAGTCCTTCTTGAAACTGACTTAAGACCTTGTCTCTCCAAAGTCCAGGGCAAGCAATGGCTAGCCAGGTTTTCTTTCAAGGGGCAGGCACTAAAGAGGAAAAAAATCTCACTTCCAGCAGTTGGTATCCTCTGGATACCTGCATCATCTCCAAAAGGGTAGTAAGTGCCCTTTCTTCTCAGAGAAGAAAAGGCTCCCTGGTGTTACCTGAAAGTCTGTTTTCCTGACTCCCTGGGTCTGGCTGCTTAACCTAGTGAGGATATTTCTCTAGGACAGTGGTTCTCAAACTTTAGCATGTACCTGGAAGCCTTATTAAAACACTGACAGGTCCCTTCCAGAGTTTAGTAGGGCTGGGGAGGAGCCCTGGGAATTTATATTTCTAACAGTTTCCCAGATACTGCTGCTTGTCTGGGGACCAAACTTTGAGAACCACTGCTTCAGAAGAACTTTCTTGCAACTACACACTAATTACAGGTGTTGCTACTCGAGAAGATTCCCATTCAGACCTGAACAGAGATGATTAAACATTTGAGCCCACCCCCAGATCACCAGCTGCATACCACTTAACTAATTGCCAAGATCAAGAGGTTGAACAGGTATTTTCACTTTCAGGTGGGAACAAGGGGGGGGTGGAATTAAGATGATACAGAGAAGTAATTACCACACCACTATGCGAGCTTCACCAACGAGATTCTAATTAACAGAGTGCCTGAGGAGCACATTTTTTAGTTTAACATTAAAAGGAAAAATGAAGTATAGATGGGGAGAGGTTACGAAGACCATCATTTATAAAAGATCACATAATGTTAAGCAGTTTAGGGACATCAACAGCAGCACATATCTAAGATGATTTAATAAATAACCACAGGAGAGGGAAGGGATTTAACTGAGGAACAAGATAGCACTTTATGAAATCATTTCCAACATTTGAATTCTCCTCGCTCTTGTGGCTAGTCCCTTTTTAAATTGGACGGAGCCTTCTCAATTCCCACCAGGATTACAGACCACCAGAGTGCAGGTCCACAGCATCAGACATGAGTCAATACAGTAAGTTTAATGATTTCAGACTCTTCTCCTAATCTCACCTCTGCAATGTTATCAGATTAATTTAATTAAAGATGTCATTCATCTGCCATCATGGCTCCCTCCTGCCTCAGACATCAGCTCTAACCCTGGCTGTGATGAACCTCTGAAACTCAACCTCACTACATGTCCTATTTTATTTCCTATCATCTGCTCCTCGCCAAGTCCTTTGCTACTATGAGCTGGTACCTTCCTTATCTCATGAATGTGACCCAGACATTCCAAATTCTAAATTCTATGCTTTTGCTGTGGCCTCTTCAAATGCTCCCCCCTCTTTGGGTTCAAACCTCAGGCAACCTTCAAAGCCAACTGAAAGGCAGAGAGAGCTCAGTAAATTACTCATGCCCTCACTGACCTTCATCATCTCTGAATCCCTATATCATTAGGAGCGAGGAATTCTGAACTTATAACGTTGATTCTCCTCTAATCCACTATAATACCACCTGGTAGTTGTATAGAGCTTGCATGTACTATTGCATTTGGTCCTTATAACCTGGCAAAATAAAGCAGACCATTTGTTGAAATCCCCGTTTTGCGGACTTCTGAGAAGTAGAGTCTCAGAAACCCATACAGAATCATGTAGCTAAGTGGAACGGTTCAGGCCGAGACCCAACAGACTTTCTGCCGCACCAGAAAGGAGACTTCTTCTCCAGAAGAACCGCAACATCCTTGGAGAGGTAAAAGAAACATAAGATACAGCACTACTATCTATAGACACTGGCATGGGGCTTTTTCAAAAACAATGAGGGTGCACTGGTTTATAGAGGAGGTGAAACTGCCCCCAGGAAATTTTAACGTGTTTGCCGAGTGGTCTGGGAAAATTCACAGGGAGCTGACCTGTCCAACTTGTGTCGAACCCTGCTCTGTAAAGACAGTCATACAGGACATTACTAACCCCCAGGAGTGCTTCCGGGACCCCTGAGGAACTAGTGGCATCATGGAGCAAGACCCCATCTGCTGAAGTAAGTTCCTTTCCTAGTTATCCATCTGCTTAAATGTGGATGACCCTCAAAATGCTCTAATTTTCTCTTTATCCTCTCTTATTCTAAAAGAGCAAGAATGGATATAGTAATGGACAATGTTTTGATACTTTGAACACTTCTAATTATGGAATAGACTGTAAAGTTTTGCATCCCATTCTAATCAACTGAAGTAAAGAAAAATGATAACATCATATAGTCGTGGAGACTATGGAACTTCTCTGCAGCTGAGAGGGAAAAAATCTAAATGATTGGATGTTTTTCTAATAACGTCTGGATATACTGGATAAGCAAAGTGCCTACAAAATAGAAATAAAAGCCTCTAGCTGATCAGAATTCTATGAGAGCAAAATATTTTTAAAGGGAGGCAATTCTTTGCAATATACTCCAAGTTATTGGTATTATTATTACTCACATAATTTTAGATCTCAGACAAATACCTTCTAAGTTAATAGTAATAATGGATTTAGTGCAAATGATAAGATAGTAATTAACCACTGAGAAAGTAATAATCTTTATGCAGAACATTTGTCTTCTAACCTAGACAGCACTCCAGGTCTCGAATGGATCCAAGTTGAAAGCTTTCTATGCTTTAGCTTTCATTAGTGCCCCCATTTTAACTACCTTGTCAGAGTTATGTACTTAAGAGCTTATCTTTCCAACATTAGTGCTTTTAGTGTTCACACTGAGTGGAGCATATATTCAATAACTTGTGTAGGCTCTATCTTTTTTTACCAAACAGAAGCCAGCTTCTTCTGCTGACCATCATTTTGACTTTATCCCATATTATCTGAGTAGATATCTTCTACGATATTATTATTGTTGCTGGGGGAGTTTGTGTTCAGTTACTAATCAATATGAATGACAATGACCTCAAAAGGAGCCTTTTCTAAATCTTAAAACCCTTGTTTTAGACCTTGCTATGGTTCTAATATGAACAGAAAACGTTTTTTTGTTACTTGATCCCAAGCCAGTTGGTTAAATGGCTTTGTTGGGAAATCTTCAGTTATGGGTTTGTGTCAATAGGTCTATTAATCGTTCTGACAACATCAGACTTCCAATTACGCCTCCACTCAGTTGACGAGATGTGAGCCAATACCCACAAATATATGCCTCATTAGGGTCATGGTGAAATGAACTGGCAAATGAAAAGGTGGTATATAAACCCTTACTGCTCTGGAATCCCCTGTGCTCTGCCTTCTTGAGCTCGGACTGTTATGGAGAATCCTGGAACAATGATAGTGGTAGACTTCAGAGCAGTTGTATGGCTCAGGGTACCTACCTGAATAATCGTCCTAATAATTAAACATTCGTCAAGGAGACAGAATTACATAGATCACCGATGAAGAGGACAAAATACGTCAGTTCCTTACACACTGGATTTCTCAGTGAAACACTGATAATCTGTTTTCATGAAACTCAGATGGTGAAATCTCTGTCGCTTTCTGACAGAGTTCCTCTAAATTTTCTCCTAAGGTTTCAAGATGCTATCTGAGCCTAGGGTCTTTTTCTCATCTTCACTCCTTATCATTTTATCCATTTAGGCACCCAAAAAAGTAAATCGAAAGCAAAATGTGAGCACCACGGACATTACTAATCCCCAGAAGTGCTTCCAGGGCCCCTGAGGGGTAGTGGCTTCGTGGAGCCTGACCCCATCTGCTGAGGGTGAGTTCCTCTGCTGGTGGAGAACATAACTCTTAGTTACTTGTCTGTTTCAAGATGGATGACCCTCAAGACACCCCATGTTTCTCTGATGGAGTTGAGAAGTTGACCTCAAGCACGGATAAGTTAGGTTGTTTTGTAATTCGATGGAAGAGTTAAAATTCCAGCTCTATTGTTATTAGCTGTATTACTGTAGGCAAATAATCTGAATTCCACACCTTGATTTTTTCATCTGCAAACTGGAGATAAGAATACAAACCTCAAAGGCTGTTTCAAGAATGAAATCAGATAATGAGGAAAGACTAAGTGCTGAATAGGTGATCGTTATTTTTAAAACTAAGGTAATAACAATAGTGATAAATAAGGACTGTTTGTAGAAAAATGCCAAAAAAGGCAATCATCCCAATGAACAAAAACTGATAGAATCAATTATTTTGCACTTAATTTTCCCTTTGTACCTGCTTTATTGCTTCCTTATCGGGTGCTGTAATATAATTCAAATGCCCAATAGGTTGTGCAGGGAGTTAACATCTGGTGTCATTCTATACATTAGAGCATTACATTTGGGTAATATTAAGGAAGGAACACCAGGGAAATTATATTTCCATGAAGGCAGCCACATAGTCTCATAAATATTAAATAATTAACCAAGATTTCCTGACAGAGAAAGCAATGAGTCACTTTAATGAGTGGCCACGAGAGGTTGTGTATTTTTTTTTTCCCCAGGTCTTTAGCGGAAGAGAGAGTTTCATTTGCCTGGTTGGCTTACCGTGAATCTGGAGGAGAGGCAGGGAAGCAACCAGTCCTCTGTCTCCTAAAGATCTCTTCCAATTCTACGTCGATAAGATCATGTATTTCTTCACCGTTGGACTCTTGGAATGATGTCCAAGACAACCTACCCACTAATGCTTATTTTCTCCAATTTGTCTACAGACTACAATTATTTCAATCACAGTTGTTATCAGACTGGAATTAGTGTTCATATTTGCCAGCAACTTTTATGTAATAAATCAGAGTTAAGCTACTACACGAAACAGAGTCTTGCCAAATGAGTGCTGCTTTGGTTCTCACTGAACTGTCTGAGAACCCATGACCAACTGCTTCTTACTCTTATTTCTCTACCTCCTTCGACTCAAGCCATCTCTTCCTCAATAAACTCTTGGTTATTTAGTAGAGGGATGGGATAAAGTAGATAATTCAAATACACACACACATACACACATAAGTACTACAAAACAGACTGAGAATTCTTCAAGGGCAGGGTCAGTGAGATGTACAGTTGTAGAGTGGCACATGTGGGCGGGGACACATGCACACACACGGGCTCATACCCACAGCCTTCCAGCACAAGTATATGACCTCTATCCAATCCCAGCCTCCCTCTGGGGCCATCCACAAAAATAGGATTGCTTGGGTGAAGTGATTAGAAATGGGGAGAAGAGAGAAGTTGTTCCAGGTCTGAATGAAGAGCAGGGAACCCAGATACATTGCCTGGCAGTGGTTGGAGGGGGGCTGGTGGGGAGGGGGTTCTGCAGTAGCCCTGACCTCTGGAGCCAAACTACTCTCATATCTACAAAAATGTAGACCTGAAAAAGCAAGACAAGAGGATCCATCCTAACACTACTGGATATTAAATGTTGCCACACATGTGCCGAGAGGCCCAGAGACAATCATCTCTTGCCAGTAATAACCACTAGTCAGCTCCTAAGCACTAGGGGGAGGGGAGGGCAATCGTCTAGTGTCACCATTTCTTAAGGAGAGAACAAACAGGAGGAAGCAGCCTAGGGGCACAGTTTCAAGGCACTTCCGACTCAAGTCTTCCTAAATAAACTATGAAGATCTCATAATTGCATAGCGAATGGTAGGGGCCCCTACGGTTGAGCAGGTGGGTTGGGATTCCCACATTATAATAGTCTTTCAGATCACCGTGGGACCTCTTTGAGCTGTTATTGGGCACAGACTTCAAAATCCTCCTGTCTGAACCTTCTCCTCCTGATGTCTGTCTTGGATTCTTCAGGGTATTTGCTGATCATCCTACCAGTCTCCTACTTAGCTTATGCCCTATGCTCCCACCCCTGTCCACCTCCCTGGCTTTAATGAAATCCTGACCCACCTGAACAGCCTGACCTTGGCAATGCCTCCTTATTATAAATCTACCTGCAAGGATTTAAAGTGGGAAAGCCAAAACCACCGAATCTAGACAGCCAAGCCCAGCCTGCTCTGGGTCCAAGACTGACAGCCTAATCAGATGGGGCTAAGAAGGCTGCAGGGAGCAGATCCTTCTCCCATTCCTTTCATGGAACTCCAATTTCCTGCAAGCAGCGGAAGAGACCTAGATCTGCTACAGTTTCAATCCTGCTATCTTCCAACCACATCTGGACCCAAGCAGAACGGGCACACATCTCCTCGGTGGTCTCCTCTGAAGAGCTTCAATGACAAAGAATGCCAGTGTTGGAGACCTGCCCGGTACCGATCTGGGGAGGCTCGAGAGCATTAGGGAAACAATAATTATGTAAGGAAATAGTGGTTCCATTTATCTGCTCTGCTTCGCTTTGAAGAATAGAAAACACTGTTCCATAACATATATACTCACCACCAAGACAGTGGCATTTGTTAAAAGCTACGCATGAATGTATATGTGATGCTAAAGGACAATTATGATAGTTTTGTTTCTGACACATCCTGAGGTTGGCTTTTTTTTTTTTTTCCTTAAAGACATCGAGAAAGACCTGGTACACGTTCTTCTGACATCTGGCATAGAAAACAATTATACCTTTATATTACACAAGAAAATAGCCGTGTCTTCGCTCTGTCTTTGGCTGACAGCTGAGGCGTGGACGTTTTGTAAGTATTCCTATTTAGGAGTTTTGTTGGGAGCCCAGCAGCTCACAGCCAAAAAGGAGAGTCTGAGATGTTGCTGATTAGAAGTCATGAGTCTGCTGAGTCCAAAGCAGGCGTCACGCCTTAGGAATGCAGTAAAGTGACCTGGGCATTGGGTACTAACACTACTGCAGAAAATCAGAGGTGACAAGTTACCTTTAGAGACAAGTTGTCATCATTAACACAGATAATGGCAATGGCTTGTGAAGCCCTATGATTATATATGATTATATCTTCAAGTACACACTCCTCTGATTTCCTCTTTACCTCACGGGAATAACTTCTTGCCTCCAGAAACATTTCTTTTCCTTCATGTTTTCTTTCCCATTTACTTCTGGTTAGCATTGGAAACCACTGATCAAAACTGTCCTGCTCGTATCTCAGAAATAATAGCTCCATCATATTAATGGGGTCTACCTGACTTCTGGATCCACATTCAGAAAGTAATATCAAGAGCGGTGTGCCCATCAGGGTAAAGTTTCTTTTTCCTTGCTGCCTTCTGTGTTCCCCTTTTTAACTCTATTGCCATATCTCTGATTTTCTCTAGAGTTGTTTTCCCCTCATTGTAAGAATAAAAGCTCTGTGAGAGATCCAGGATGCCCCCAGGAAGCTGAAGTCTTATGATTCTCTCCTTTGTCTCCATAAATGGATCCATTTAACCCTCCTCTATGTTGGGTTTCAGAAAGCCTTTCATTTTATCTGGAAGTACTGCGTTTTTCTGAGAAAAAGAAGTGATCCCTTTACTGAAGAACCCCAAAGAGAAGAATCAGTTGTTTCCTTCACCAAACCCCCAGATGAAGGAAAGCTTTGGCAAAGTGAGAGCATGTTCTCGTGCTGGTCAGGATCACCTGCTCCGCATAGGTCTACACTGTAATTCCATCTAAGCTCCTTTCAAAGAGGGAAATGCTTCCATTCAAAGGGCCTTTGTTCCAGTTACCAAAAGAACATGTTATGAAATTCTAAGCAAAGTCTATTTCTGTAGGGCAAATAGGATATGTTTAACAGAATAAGAGAAAAAACACTGTGGAAAGAACTTCAATCTACTGAGCCCCTGGATAGGAGGAAATCAGGATTCATGAGGAAGAACAAAACACAAGATATGAAGCTTACAATTCTGTGTCACTACGACTTCTTAGTGCAGAGTTTTAATCTAAGAGGCTCTAGCAAGATGGTTCCACTAAGAATTCTCTAGGAATTCTCATTCCTGCTATAGGATCATCAGAGTTTGGTCATGCCCACCTGTCATCATTCCCAAATGACAGTCGAGGTATGTATAAAATGTAAAGCATCTATTTATGTGAAATAACAAAAATCCAGTTCAAAAAAAAGATCCTAACAATTATTTTTTATAAAAGTTTATTTTGAGAATAAAACAGGGGGGGGAGAGGAGAAAAAAAAATGTTAAAATATAAAAAGAAAGAAAAGCAATTTTAAAGGGAATTATTAGTCAACCCTAAGGCAAAAATAGATCTCAATGAGAAAAAACGATCACAATTACTAATGAGTTAACACTGAATGCAGTACCAACATGTTTCGATGAGTATGATATTCCTTCATTGGACAACCATTTGACATCTTTTAAAGTTGAATTAGTGACATTCCTGTTTGCACAATAAACTAAGACAAAAGCCAGTGATTGTATTTCTCAGGACATTTAGCCCAAGAGTTTTTGTGTTGTTTTTTTTTTTTTAAATACACATATTTAGATACTTATTAATCTCATTAGCTCTAAACAAAACCAAACTAGGTAACAGTGTTCAGAACGACGTTATAAGGCACCATAATAACTGGCCATTGAGAGCACATCCACGCAGAGCTGGGAACTTGCAGGACTGATCATCAGGTCAGTGGTTAGTTACTTGGAAAACCGACCCTTGCTTCTAAATCCCACATGGGTAGCCTTTGCTTAGAATACATCTAAAACCAGGAGGTTTATTTCTCTCTTTCCCATTGCTTCAGTCTTGAGTTTTCAAGGGACAGGGTGGCCTTTGTTGGCATCACAACAAATTGGGGGCCCACGAAGGTGTCCAAAGAAAACCCTAAATCCCAGCGCTTCAGTGTACTCGAACGCTCGCTGCTTCAATCCCACACATGCATCCAGTGCTCATGACATTCAGGTCCGGGCCTGGGGGGCGGGGGGGGGTGTGGTGGCGGGGAAGCTAGCAGCATGCATGGGCAGTGCAGGAAAAGGGTCTCGTTAACCTGGAGGCAACAACCGGAAGGGTGAGGTTGCAGCATGCAGTGAAACCACAGCTTGGCCTTAGCTGCCATGCAGAAAAGACCTACATCAAAGAGTCTGCAGTGCGGCTCCTGGGTAAGAGTCGATATGAGAGAGGTGAGTTACTTCAGCAATGAAAGACACGGGCAGAAAAATGTTCAAACCACTCTAAACAGAACACTGTACAGAGCACTGGCATTACACGCGCGAAGAGGCAGCCTAGGGGACGGGGAGGGGAGAGACGGAGGAGGGAAGGTGAGGACAGAACTGGTCGTCACGTGGATGAGATGGTTTCCCTGGCCATCCTTTTCGAATGCATTTCTTGTCAGAATGTATGTTGCTTCAACAAATAACCTCATTAGAGTCTTTAACATCAACCATAATTTTTAAGATGTTTTGAAAATTCAGGAGAAGCAAGGCATCAGTTACATAAAGATACACACCATGATTTCCTGTGGTTACAGTTCATTTTACAAGCAGAGCTGAGCTGGTCAGATAAATAAGAGACAGTTAAGTGCCAACATCCTTAACACGTTGGTTACAGAACTCACAGTGACTCCCGAGGTGTAACATGGCAGATGAAGCAACCCAACGCAGTCATAAAAGCTTGGGGCAGTGCAGAGTCGGTCATCCTAGGCAACTACCACCCCAGGAAGGCTAGACTTATGACCCTGAATTTAAACTCACTCCCAAGGGGTGCCATCTTTTCTTCATCCCAGCATGCCTGGCAGGTCAGAAGTAAGTTCATCAACATGTACCTTAGTCAAGGTGAGACCCCCCCACCCCCCGCCCCCGAAAGTGTTTTTATCAAAATTGACTGATGAGAGGAAAAAAAAAAAATTTTTCCTAAAGGAATAAAAATAGTACTGATTCAGCAGGAGCCCATCTAGTGCTCCTCTGAGGTCAAGGCCACATGGGGTCTCTGAGAACTGCCTTCCTGTGAACTGCCTGTTTCACATCTGCTTTCTTTTCTCCTCCCCCTTTGTCTCTTGTGATCTCTGACACACTGAACACAATGCAAAGGATGGTACGGTTTAGCCCTCACTCACAATTTCTTCCTCCTGGTTCTGATCAGAAATAAAGGGAGGAAAGGGCGCTCCTCTTAAAATGGGCTCCCGGAGCACAGCCTTCTCCCCTGCAGGCGTGATCACAGCCCCGAGGGGGGACACAGACTCCGTGGGAAGGAGCAGGATGCGATCTCAGCCTCACATGTTCTCTGAGAGCTGACCGTCCACGAAGACAACGGGTGGAAGACAAGGGTAAGAAAGGAGCACGGAGCCGCTCCCTGTCCCAGCCTCCGCACGCCTCAAGATATAGCTGTTTCCACTTGGTCACCCCTCATTTCTTCTGATGAAAAACCAAAAGCTTAAGTGGAATGACATGTTTTCAAAGTGGTTATAGTTTGGAACAAAACTGTATCAGTCTGTACATTCATTCAATAAATTCCTCTGAGGTTCTTTTGAGACAGGCACTATGCTAGTTTGGGGGACATAAAATTCAACCAAACATGGTTCCTGTCCTTCAGTCATTTTCCATTTGTAGAGGAGTCTACCCAGACTTTAATTTCTGGAAGCATATATGCAACAGTGCCTTGCTTCAAAATCCTACCACAGGACCTTAAGGATGTTACTTCATCTCTCTGGGCCTCAGACTCCTCATGTAGGTAGTAGGTAACTCTAGGCAGATCGTTGAGAGGAATAAATGAGTTAGTAAATGTTAATTGTTTTGTTAGTGGCTGGCACATGGAAAATGCTGTGTCATTTGAGCTATTACAATCATTAATAGTCAAATACAGATAAGAAACAAAGGGCTCCAGAAAAGGTGGCCACTGCTTAACTTTTTGAGGTAGGTTATGAGTGATGAGTACAATCTGTCAGGGACAGAAGGCAGGATACTGAAGCAGAGGGATAAACATGGGCAGAAACCTGGAGGCACCAGAGCACACAGTGCATTCTGGGAATGGAGGGGGGGGGCCTCCATATGACCAGAGCCCAAGTAGACTGTAGGGTCGCCAAGAAACGGGGTCGGACATTGACTGAGGTATCTGTGCCCCTCAGTGGCAGCATGTCTAGTCTTTATCCTATTGGAAACAGGGAGTTGACAGAAACTTGAATGCAGGAGAATAAAGCCATTATCTTGTAGGAAGTTAACTCAGGTAACGTTATGGAGAAGGAATCAGAAGCAGGAGCAGGTGGAAGCAAAGAGGTTAATTAGTCAAAATAAATTCCAAAAGGAAAAAAGTCACCGATGCAGATAATAAGGTAAAAACTGTCGCTGTGTCACAAAGTAGCCCAAGATCCTGGAAAACACCTTTTCTTCAGGGCAGGATGCTGCCAGGACCCCCTAGGGAAAGGGATTACCCACCGTCTGGCTCCAGCAGCCACCTAAACACGTGGCTGCTTCTCTCACCCCAGTACTCCCCACCATAAGAGTCTTTGCGTCACAGAGCATGCATCTCCTCCTCTTTGGAAAGGACCTCCTCTATTTAGAAGCTGTTCTCTCTGCTTTTTGGAGAGCAGTCTCTAAATTATACTTAGAATCTCCACACGGTGGACAAACTCTAGTACCTTTAATGGAGGGAGGGCACCCGTACGTACTAGCCACTTGCCGACGATGACAAATTACATGTGAACGCAGCTAGGCACATCCAAGAGTTACAGCTAACACCTTCTCTGCTCTACCTTCTCTGCTCACTGTCTAAAGACCTTGGTTAGCAGTTATCGGCAAGCATCATACTGCACTACCTCCTGAATATCCAATCAAACCCTATGTGCATCTGGGCTTCCACAAGTTTTCTTTAGAGACTTGGATTTCCTCAGATCCTTGAGAGCTGCTGAGAACATGGATTTTGAAAGGTGCAGCTTTCTTTTGGTTAGAATCAAGACAGCAAGAGGGAGAGGGGCCCTTTGTAAGAACGTGTCTCCCTTTAAAAGTTATTAAGTGTGCGGGGCGCCTGGGTGGCTCAGTGGGTTGAGCCGCTGCCTTCGGCTCAGGTCATGATCTCGGGGTCCCGGGATCGGGTCCCGCATCGGGCTCTCTGCTCGGCAGGGAGCCTGCTTCCTCCTCTCTCTCTCTGCCTCTCTGCCTACTTGTGATCTCTGTCTGTCAAATAAATAAATAAAATCTTTAAAAAAAAAAAGTTATTAAGTGTGGTGGTCACTAAGCCCAAGTTTCAAGGACAAATGTGGTGGGAACTCTGTACCCTCAGCTGACGAGGCAGGGACAGGAAAGATGTGTTTGCGTATTGCTGTGACCATGTGATCATACTTCTTTGATGGGTTCCCGTTTGTTCTAAGTGCATTCTAGGTGGAAGCCAGGAGCAGAGGACAAATGCTGACCTGGGGGGTGGGGAGGAGACAAGAACCCTTTGCACTTGGGACTTGAAAGGAAGAAAACATGATGAGCTGAAATGATGGCAGAAGCCCAGACTGGTACTGTCTACAGTGACTGCTGCTGCGTAATTAGCAGACACTCAAGGAAACGGGCAGCTCAGCAGGAAGGCATCTTTGTGGGGCAGCTGCTGCCGCAGGGAACGATTCCAAAAGAGACTGTGATAGGTCTTAACTAAAGCTAAAATAAAAGGTCCCACCTAGGTGGCTGCTGCCTCTGAAGAACGGAGGAAAGAGTAGGTATGTCTTGTCTGGGAAGAGGGTGAATGTTTCTCAGCTACCGAATGCCTCTCCTTTTCCCTCCCAGCTGGGAAAAAAGATGGACACCCAACGAAAGCTGTTTCCTCCCTACTGCTGCCCTAGTAGGTGAAAAACACAGACACGCAGACCTCCAAAGAGTGGCATGAGGACCTCTTCACCTCCTACAGTTATTCTCCTGACACTTCTCGGACAGAAATTGACTGGAAATTTGTGAGAGCTAAGACCGCCTGTCCATGTCCCCGATGCCTTTCCCAGCAACTCAGTTAGTAGACCTGCTTCCCCTTGCTCTTTCAAAGCCTGTGCTTCTGCCAAGAATAAGGATGCCTGTGTGCATCTGTGTAAGATTTGAGATGAGCGTGTCAAAGTGAGAGTAACTTTTCAGTAGGTAGCAAGTTTACAGTTTGATCAGCAGATCCATCCAGGCTTCAAGGATGCTGATATTTGGAGAGGCTAAAAAAAGAAAACAGATGATTTAAAAAAAAAAAAAACCCACACATACTATATTTACAAGTGGTTTACTGAATAACAGTTGGCTTTTAGTGGATTTCAAACCCCAGTCTAAGTCGTTTTGAAATTAATGCCATTTAAAAAAATTCATTCAGTGTGACCTTGTAAAAATTTTGGTGTATATTTTTCCATTTGTTTATTTTTCTTTTAAAAATTTAGCTTCTCACAAGGGAGTTTTCTTTGTGCCGATGGAAGATATCAATCTTCTGGTTGGGAAGGGAAAAAAAAAAATCCAAATGATAAGTGCCCTCAAACAGTACAGAAAAAAAAAAAAAAAAAGAAAGAAACTGCCTCTAAAAATGGGTAAAGACCTAAAAAATGCCCATACCTGAGTACTGTGTTGTGTTCCCATCGATCTCCTGGTTTTAATAATGCGCTATGGCTATGTGACATACAGTAGTATGGTTGGAAGAAGGGTACACAGAAACTCTGTATTGTTTCTGTAACTTTTTGAGAATCTTAAATTATTTCAAAATAAACATAAGAAAAAAATAATGAGTTACTTTGCCTGCTTGGTTTTACTTTAGTTGGGGGTCAGGTTAGTGGTGATTAAGAGGATCAAAAAAGATATACAAATGGATTTCTTTAAACAGTGTTTATTTGGCACCTGTTACAGGAGTAGTACTATGTTCAATCCAAAAAGACACAAAAGAGGCATAGGGTAGACTGGAAATACCAATCAATATTCTCAGAGGAATGCTAATTGAGGCAGAGATGTCGTTTATTAACTTTAAAAATTATCAGAGACAATCTCTCAAGACAGAACGAACTGTCAATAAATGTAGGTCAGTAATGTGATAAGGAAGCTCCTAGAAATCACCCACAGCTCTCTTCAGGTAAGCAGATGTCAGGTGACAAGCTGTCACTCTCCTCAGGTAAGCAGATGTCAGGGGACAAGCAGATGTCAGGTGACAACTGTGTTGAGTAATGCTACTACTGATGTTATAATGACCACATAACATGAAGCTGGTTCCGGATGAAGCTACTCTTTACCTTGGTTTTTACATGTCTTTCCCTTCCCAGAACTCAATGCTTGCCTTACTGAGGAGTCAGTAGCTGATACCTGCTTAGTTAAGGTATGAGGCAATACTAAAAAATTACTGAGGTTTTTCTAAAAGACAACTAAAAAGTCTTCAAGAATGAATTTATAATTGCAGATTTTCAGATAAGTTGCAAGTAAGAAAGAGACATATTCTGGAGTATAGGGGTCTCTGTAGCATGCCCAAATCACCCAAGGGTAGCCATCTACTCCACTAAAATACTGCTAGTTTGTGGCAATTCTACTGAAAATAGAATCAAGACCAAATGAGGCAGTAAAGATGGATCCTTAGAATGCCAAAGACTTTACAAGTAGCAGGTCCACTGCTTTATCTTTCTGAGAAGCTTCCTCTACTGGGAACAAAAGAAAATTGGAGAAATGTGCAAAGAATAAAATCTCCTGGAACTGAAGCCCCACAAATAAAAACCAGGGAAGAACCACTTCAGTCCTTCCTGAAACAGAAGATGGGGCACTGCTGTTAACCTAACACTGTGATTACCTGCAGATGGTTGGGTTCACAAGGAGTCTGCAACCTCCACCTTTCTCTAGCTGTTTAAAGGATAAACAAGAAAACCAACTCGCCCTGGAAACAAACGAGTTATTCAAACCTCTTCCCGAAAGAGCTGGGAAAATCCCACTATGCAGAAGGACCCTATCCTAACTACAGTAATTTTCCTTAGGAATTTCTTAACCAGGGGAAGACAGAAACTCACAGAATGATTCACTGGCATCTGTAAGAATGCATACCAGCTAAGGAAGATGGGCTGCTGAACACTCTTGTGTTTCACACCCTTGCTATTCTCAAGAAAACTCTTCTTTATCCACTTTTGAATACCCAGCTCAGTAGTTACCTCCTGCAGGAAGACCTCCCTGATCCTTCCCTCACCTGGAGTTAACAAAGACTTTTCCTGGGTTTTTCCTTTCTTTCTTTCTTTCTTTTTTTTTTTTTTTAAGATTTTATTTATTTATTTGACAGAGAGAGATCACAAGTAAGTGGAGAGGCAGACAGAGACAGAGGAAGGGAAACAGGCTCCCTGCTGAGCAGAGAGCCCAATGTGGGACTCGATCCCAGGACCCTGAGATCATGACCTGAGCTGAAGGCAGCGGCTTAATCCACTGAGCCACCCAGGCGCCCTATGGGTTTTTCCTTTCTTGATGAGTGCTTCTGTTGTGGCACTTACCATTCAAGCAGTGGTCATTGATCTGTTTGCTCACCCACTTCCCTTCCCTGCTGGACTGTGAGCTCGTTAAGGGGACAGGATTTGTTCTTTATGTCTGTGTTTCCATTAGCACTGTGTCTGTGGCAAGAGACAACTGATTTAGGGAAGACGGGGAAAATAAAAGATGGAAGGAAGAAATGGAAGGATCTGGGGAAAACTGATTATTAATCCAACACTATCAAGATGAGGAGCCAAGCCTACTAGAGAGATCCCATCTTCTGACATGACTTTAAATGGCCCCAGGATATCGTAGGGATTAAATCATATGACAATTATATCAGCTATAATATAACTAAAATTCTCAAAGTGTACAGTGTCTTCAATGGACTGATATATGGATTCCTCCTATGCCCCAGGAGTGTTACAGGTTACTTCACCGTGATGTGATTCTCACCTATGAGAAGATTCTAAGCCCATAGCAGGATTCACCACTCCGTGAAGTCATTGGACCTATTAGCCACAAAAAGCCAAAGCCCCTAGAAGATTGTTGGAGATTCTGAACCCTTAAAAGGAACATCTCCCCTTGGGCATTTGATTTCTCTGTGTCATCAGACATCACTAAAATAAATGCCTAAAACCAAATTAAAACTCATTTCTCTTAAACAAATGGATGTTTTTTTTTTCCTTTTATGGGGACATTCTCCTATCACTGGGTGGCCAGGATGGAAATAATATATACAGATGACTGGAGTCTTAATTCATTCTTTCCTTGTTTCTTCAAATGATATATATTTTTGTTGTAGATCAGAAAGTTTGGCCCCAACTTGACATGAAGCATATTAGCAGCATAAGCCAAAACCCTAGAGATGTCTGCCAATCAGATGTTAGGAGGTAAACTTGGCTCTCTCTAGCTGATCTACTTCTCCAGGAACCAACCCAAAGAATCTAGTGTTGAAGTAACAATAGAAAGAAACAAATTAAAGGGTCCTTGTAAAAACCCAGTGAGAGTTTAGATGAGCATTTCAACCTAAAAGTTCTACTTACAGACAGACCAGTCTTACTGGATATGAACCAACATGCCCCATTGTTCAAGTAATGGCCAGTACAATATATTCTAACCTTCAAAAACAACGGTAATGATTAAGGCAATCTTACATCAGCAAAGAAGCATCCTATCACGGTTTTTACCCTGTGCTGCACATGTGATGAAGGTTCTATTTGAGACTACCTCTGAAGCAAGCTCATTCGCCTTGTTTAAACCACCTAACATTGACTTTCTTTTCATTTGTCCTCTCAAATCAGCACATATTTTGATGGACAGCTCCTTCCAGTCATCATTCTCCCTAAATATTAAGTGGATTAAAAAAACCAGTATTATTTTCTAAAAGGATGTGAAATTGCAATAATTTTCTAAGTTGCCACAAGCTTCTGAAACACCATGCTCTGTGTAAACAATTCTAAAGAGACTCTCTGTAGCTCTGTGTGAGCTAACTAATAGTACAGAAGAAAAGATGAAATATTTGTTTATTATGAGTAGCCACAAAATTAAAAACATCAAAACACTTGCTCAGATGAAACTATGAACAACTTGATGCCATAGTGGGAACAGAACAAACTAAAGCCGTTGAGTGGACCATTGGCTAATGAGCCAGTTTCACCAAAAGGAAGGACAACACTAGTTACATTTAAAGCTTAACATTGATCCCATCAAATATAAAATACCTTTCCTCAGTTAAATAATTATCTATTAGTACTAGTGCAATTAAATTAGAACATCATCACTGAAACTGGGGAAAAAAAAAGTTAATGTCATTGTGTCCTAACTCACTGAATAGTTAAAGAGTTTTTAGAATTCCCAGGCTGACATTAACTTCATTGTTTTTCAACTCAGTGGAGGTGTTTTAAAATTCCTGGAGCGGAGTTGTGATATTTAAGTGAGTTAAAATATGACAGGTGCTTAGGCGTGGTTTGCTGGCATCTCGTAAGGGCTCATTAGCTGCTACCCGCTGATGTTGTTGTTAAAGGCAATGCCACAGACCAGGGCTCTGTCTGCTCTCTTTGCCCTGCCAACTGGACCTCTTTTGCTTCTGGAGAAGCCCCCTATACTGTACCTTATTCTTGCTCTTGCCCACCAAGCTCCAAACACACTCACCTTTGTTCTGTTCCTCCAAACCCCCAAGTTTTTGTCCATCTCTACTGGAACAAAAGCTCCATGAAAGCAGAAAACTAACGTGTCTTGTTTATTGCTTCACCAGAACATAACCTGGTGCTGGGGACGTGGTACTCAATAATCTTGGCTAAACAAATTTAGAGAATACAAGCAGGATCAAGGGAAGAAATAAAAGCAAACCGGGAATTCATTGGCCTTGTTTCTCTTGCCAAACCATGATCATTAGCATTAAGGTGCTCCCACCTCAGTTCCTACACATATATGACTTTTGTACCCACATCAAGGGATTTTCGTCTCTTATTTCAACAGAAGGAGTCCCTTGATAATTTCATATGCTATAATAAATGCCCCTGGAAGGAGGTTTAATATCTAATTTTTGATATACACTTAACCACATACTTCCAGTCTCACTTGAAGGCAAACAGAACATTTTCTTGTCAATTGCTTTTCTAGGTCATATGAATAAGAAACTGACAGCCTGTTTCATATTAATCCAAAGCTCTTCTTACTAGATATATTAGTCAAGGAATGCCCCTAAATAAATTTGAGCCCACTTATGCAAATCTCCCACACTTCAAGTGTGCTGACAATGAGGAAATCATCTAGTGCTCCATACATATTGGCATATAGGATGTATAATTTTGGAGTTAAGAAAAAGTGCTCTGGATGCAGGCCAGGGGCTTAAATTCTGATCCCCATTAGTAACCATGTGACCTCCAGCAAGTTATTGAAACTTTGAGGCTCCTTTTCTTCATCAGTGGAAACATAGTAGTGGTACTGAGTAGAAAAATCAGACAAGTTTGTAAAGGGCTTATCTTTGCACATAGTAAGTTCTCAATAAATATAGAAACTGCTTATAGGCCTCAAGAGAGCAAACCAGAACTAAAGTCTGAATCCCTTAAATAGCTAGCTAAGCCAGGACCTGACCTCATGAAAATCTGATAAATATTGGCTGAAGGAACAGCCTCATGGCAGCCCTCCCCTCCCATCTCTGCAGATAGCTGCCCCAGTTGGGTGGTGTTCTGTACACTTAGGAGATGCACTTCGTAGAATCTCTTCCTTGAGCCTCTTGTAGACAGGATGGCATGCACACCATAGATGCTTAAGCAGGGAAGTGCCCCTGAAAAACTGATGCCAGTTCCAGCTCATGCCTTTACACCCAAGTCCATTCCACTTTCATCTCTGCATTGGCACCTCTGTTTAAAAGGGCAAGCCAGGAACGGCCAGCTCTGAGCTAAGAATCTGGAATGCAGATTATCACAGTGCAATGAGGCGACATGTCTGTGTAAACTGCTTAAGCTTCTTTCACTCACGTTTAGAAAACAGCTCTGGCTGCACATCTTCCGTTTGACATGCTCCAAGTTTTTGACAAGAGAAGTGAAGAGAGAAATGCAATGCTATTGCAAACCTGTTGATAAGCATCAGCTTAACTGTACTTGATCTGGTGGATTTGGGGAGATGAGGGAAGAGATATATTTGGGCTAGGGGGTTCCAGCTGGACACTTCTCTCTTAGTTCTAATGTCACAGTATTTATTTGCTCAAATTCCCAACAAAAGTGCACAACCCTACCTTGGGTGCCCCCTCCCACAGCTACAGGTTGACCACAGTAGGCACTGAACCTCCATGCTGAAATAGATGCCCAACATTGCACATCAAACATGAGATACAGCCCTGGAACTAAGGAGGAACCCAAGGACAGGTGCATACCTGTAGATTAGGGTCCCTTATATTCCTCTGTCCATCTCAGGAGCTTCCACTGGCAAACCCACAGAAAAGAAGGCATTAATATGCCTTCATCTTAGAATTCAAAGCACATTTTTCCTCATTTGTTTATTGTGGTGATGCCCTTTGTTCATTTTTAATGTACGGGGAAAAAGCTAACCAGGTACACCGAATCTCCAGCCTGACCCTCAATAGCATCGAGACTTATTTTTATAGCAGTGTTAAGCATGCATACCAGCCATTATGTGTACTTTTGAAGTAATCCTCATCTTGTCAACTGCTGTAGGATCCTGGGGCAGATGCTGAGCAGTTCTGGTGCTCAGTGGTTACTCAGCCAAGCCCAGTGGGTAATTTTCCCTAAGTATATATGGGTTTAAATGGCACCTACCAATTATATCTCTTTGTAAGAGCACGCATGCGGCGGGCCCGCTCTCTCAGATGCAGGCTGGTCCCACCTCCCCAGAGCGCTCTCTGCCCTTCCTCCCCAGAAGCACCAGGGCAGCCCTTCTCCGACGCAAGAAGAGCAGAAAACACTGACTAGTGCCATCACCACCCGCCTCTACTCTAGTTCTGTGACCTGAGCCAGGAAAAACCCACTCCCAGACAAGCCCCCCCAACCCCCGGAATATCTCCATAGAAACAACTGGTCCCTGTGAGACAGTCCACAGTGTTCACAGGCACTCCAGCTCACAACTACCCACCAACCAAGGACAAGCCACATGAAGAGTCATGAACTTATTCCCTGTTCCAAGTCCTGGGTTTCCCTCCTATTAAGCTTTGGTTTCACAGATTTAGTCTCGAATGCGATACGTGCCTGGTGCTAAAGTCCTAGCTTCAGGTAATGACCTCAGAAGGAGTCTGGGGAACCAAACCAAGGATGAAGGACAGAAAAAGTCAGAGTGGGTCAGATAAGGAATAAAGTTCAAATAATAAATCTGAATTCTCTTAGCACTGATTCTGTGCCCCCCACATTAAGTGATACTGTGCTATTTTATTTTATTTTTTTTAGAGAGGAAAAAAGAGAGAGTGTGATTGGGAGGGGCGGAGAGAGGGAGAGAAATCTCAAGGAGGCTCCACACTCAGCGTGGAGCTCAATGGGGGGCTCAATCCCACGACCCTGAGATCACAACCTAAGCCAAGACCAAGAGTTGGACACTTAACCGACTGTGCCACCCAGGTGTCCCGATGTTATAATATTTTTAATTACTAAATGTCTAACTTGTTCTCTTCCTCTCCTTTCCTCGCTGTCCCCCTCCACCATCCCCTCCCATCAACCCCCCTCGCACCCTCTCTCTCCCATCAATATCGCTCACTCTTTGCTCACTCTTTCTCCCTCTCCTTCTCCCCCTCCTTAATAAGGAAATAGAAGCAATCTGCTCTTTCAAGCATAACAACAGTGCATCAGTATTCTTGACTTCGACCCCCTTGATTCTTCCCACCACACTCTGTTGGAGAGGAAAATGACAGGAAACTTCCAGATCTCCTGCCATGACCCTTAAAGATCTGTTCAGATCACATCACTCCTTTCGCTTGATAATTAGTTTCATAAGCCTTCCTCCTTTCTTGTTTCCTATTCTTGTTTTTGGGGCAATTGCCAACATATGCACAGTTCTGGATTTCATTTTAAGTAATTCGTAGTTGACTATCGTTTATTTGTGCAATTGGTATAATTAAATCTAATTACATAATTGGTGAAAGACTGAGTAATCACATAATTAGAATGTGCAATAATAACTGTTGAAATCCCATTGTTATGACGTGTAATGATACAATTATGATGTGTAACAATGTGGTATAATTCACAGGGTACCCTGCAAAAAGGAAGAAGAGCTTTAGTCCTGCGTGTGGGAAATGCTGCTAAGGTTGAAAACCTGGAAAGTAGTTGTCAGCGTCTAGGCTTGGACTTCTTATTCATTTTTATATCATTAATCTAACCCTCCGAGTCTACGCTCTGTGCTAATCCAAGGCTGCAGCACAGTAAGCACGAAGAAAGTACTTGCGGGAGCAGAAATACCCATGTCTTCAAGGACCAGGTTGCTGAAGTGATCAGCCTTAAAAATAAAGTGGAAGAATGGGGGAGCCTGGGTGGTGCATTCAGCTAGGCACCTGACTCTTGGTTTTGGATCAGGTCCTATCTCAGGATCGTGAGATTGAGCCCTGCATTGGGCTCCCTGCTCAGCATGGAATCGGCTTGAGATTCTCTCTCTCTCTCTCTGCCCCTCCTGCCCATGCTTTCTCTCTCTCAAATGAATAAATAAATCTTAAAAAAAAAAAAAAAAAAAAAAAAGCAGAAGGTGCAAGGGATCAACTTGAATCTCTGACACTTTCATTCCCATAGGTCAATTTTAAGTTCAAAATTGTATTCAGGATAGAAGAACCACACACATAATTAGACATGGGGCTAATGACTATGGCTGGGGCCCCAGCTCCCAGTTTGCAGTCTTCCCCATCCTTTCCATTTCCTGTCATCTTCTTGATAATCATAACATCAATGAACCATGGGAATGATGGACTCTTGGTTCCTTGCTCTGCTAACCGACCATGAACTAACCCTCCATTGCACGCCACCCACCCACTTCCACAGTCATGCTCTGGACCTGGCCAGCAGCAGCAACTACAGAGTATCTGCTATCTCCCCCCTCAAACACCTGGGTCTTCAACCACAGCCTCTCACTCTGTGGGCTCACCTGCTCAGGACTTCCCCTCTGGCATCCTTCTTCAGCCTACAGGAAACCTCCACATCACCAACTAAATTGCCAACCCCCACCCCCCACCCCCAGCCATTTGCTCCCTGCCCTGTCTCATGACCCGCCTTTGTCCAGCCTGATTGCCCCCACACCAGCATTCTCACCACCCCTCTGTTGCCGCCCTCCATCCTGAACAAAGGCTTCCCCCACGATGGACTGGACTCTTCTTCTGGACTCCAACCAGCCCCTAAGCAGTTAAAAAATCCCGGTTAAAACCACGTAACAGAAATGACTGCTTTTACTCTAAATTCATGATCTCACACTGCAAACTGACCCTCAAGACTGATGGGCCAACTGCTGTCTTGCTTGAATTGGTTTGCTTTCCAATTCCCCAAAGCCACTATATCATAGTTTCTCTTCTCCTCTGGCCTCCCATGGCCTTTTGGGCACCATGCTTAGCCCATGGCCTCGCTTCCTAATATCATTAGAAGAAATACTACATGGAATCAGATCAAGTTTCACCCTTTCCCCCCAGCAGCCCTCCAAGCCTGCACTCACATGCACCAGCCCCTCCCTGGGGCCTCCTCATTCCTTGGCACCAGTTTCCTTCCTCCCACAAAAGGGCAGGCCCTCCATGGATGCTCTGTTAGCTCTGGCCTGTCTCTGTCCTCTTGCCGACTCTCCCCCTCTACTAGAGGGCTGGCACCAAATATACACTTGCTCCGCCATGTCCCATTAGACAAAACAAAAACATTCCTTGATATCACATCCCACTCAGACACTCGACTCTTATTACCTTTGTAGCCAGCCAAATTTCCAGAAGCGCTCCTTCCCTCCGTCCACCTCCCTCTGGCCAACCCCCTCACTCGCTAATTCTGCACTTAGTAAGGACAGAACAATGCCCATGTAGCGAACTCCACACATGATTCTGGGCCCTTGTCCTCCCTGACATGCATCTGGCAGGGAACTAGCTGGTCCCCCCGGAAACACTCACCTCCCCAGGCTCCCACCGTCTCACCCTCCAGGTGGTATTCTTGTTTCCCAGCCAGGCTGCTCCTGCTTTATCCAGCCTCTAATTCCCCCTGGGAATTTCTCTTTTGTTTTCTTAAATAATGCAATCCATTCCCATGAGTTCAAACTCATCTTTATATTTCCTGAACATATAACAACAACTCCAACCCAGACTTTCTTCTAAGTTCAGGCCCTCCTCTTCCATGTCTCACAGACTTCTCGAATGTAACACCTCCAGGAAATCCTAAATTCTCACCCAACAACGGACCCTCCAATGCAGGCCTTCCCTTCTCAGTAAGTGGCAGAAATCTTAACCTGGTATTCAAGCCAAACACCTACAAGGTCCCATGATTCCTCCTTTCCCTTCACTCCACAGCTAGTCCCCCAGTGAGTCCCACCCAAAGTATCTTTCTCATTAACTCTCTGCTGCCCACCCATTCAGTCAAGGCACCACCATCTTTGCTGATGTTCTCCCTTATCTTCAGAGCATGATCACCAATTAAAACTGGCTTTTATCAGGGGTGCCTGGGTGGCTCAGTGGGTTAAGTCTCTGCCTTCAACTCAGGTCATGATCTCAGGGTCTTGGGATCAAGCCCCACATCGGGCTCCCTGCTCGGCATAGAGCCTGCTTCTCCCTCTCCCTCTGCTACTCCCCCTGCTTGTGCTCCCATGCTCTATCTCTCTCTCTCTGTCAAATAAATAAATATTTAAAATTTTTAAAAACTGGCTTTTAATATTCATCTGATATATTTTGCTCTTTTTTTTTTTCTTTTGCCTGTCTCTCCTACTAGATTATAAGCATCCCCTGATTATATTTACTGGCTTGCTGATTTACAGCATCCAGCACTGATCAGATAATTAAATTTCCACTGAGTGAATAAATGAGTGGCCACAGTGTTTGCATCTATAAGCATCAGCATCACTACCTCAGAGCAATCTCATAAGGATCACTATAAAAGCCGGGGACGAAACAGAGTTCGTAATAAAAGAAGATAAAGGTTATTTCAAATGTTAAGCATAGAGATAGCACACCACGGACTTATGCCTCCCCGAAAGTCATATGGTCAACCCCTAAACTCCGCTGTGGTGATGGTATCTGGATGGGGCCTTTGGGAGATATTGAGGTTTAGATGAGGCCATGAGGGTGGGGCTGTCATGATGGGATCAGTGCCCTTATATAAGAACAGACACAAGAGAGTTGGCCATGAGAAGTTCTGCCAGCAGAAAATAGGGTTCTCACTAGAAGCCCACCATGTTGGTGCCTTGATCTTGGACTTCCCAGCCTCCAGAAATGTAAGAAATAAGTGTGCTGTTTAAGCCACCTAGTATAAGGTATTTTGTTACAGCAGCCCATCCTCACTAAAACATCCTATGACCCAGGAATTCTACTACTAGCTATATACTCAAAAGAAAAAAAAGCATACACCCACAAATCCTGCACACAAATATTCATAGAAACTTATCCATAATAGACAAAAAGGTGGAATCAACCTGAATGTCCACCAGCTGACAAACAGAGAGACAAAATGTGGCGTATCCATACAGTAAAGTATTATTCGGAGGAGGTACTAATACGTGCTCCAACATGGATGAACCATGGACACATTATGCCAAGCGCAAGAAGCCAGTCACAAAAGGCCCAGTATTCTAAGAGTCTATTTATGTGAAATGTCCAGAATAGGCAAGGCCATGGAGATAGAAAGTAGATTAGTGGCTGCCTACGATTGGAAAGGTTGAGGTTGGGAGAAGGGGAGTGACCAATGATAGGTATATGGTTTCTCTTGGGAGAAGTGAAAGTATTCTAGAATTAGAATTCTGTGAATATACTACAAACCACTGAATGATTTAAATCAGTAAATTTTAAGGCATATGAGTTATGTCTCAATCAAGCTGTTAATAAGAGTAAAAAGAGGAAGAAGACAGAGAAGGAAGAAGAGAAGGAAAGGAGGGAGAAGAAGTTATACATTACACGCATAATGTTTAACAGGTTCACGTTTAAAAATATAAATACTCCATTTGGTCTAAGTTGTCATCAGTAAGATGGACACTGTTTCACGTGTCACAGGGGAGGAAAACAAACTCCACCAATTATAGCCTCAAGAAGCTATCAATTTTAAAGATACTCCTTGATTTTGGAAATGTTAAAATATGGTTTTAATATTTGTACCTTAAAATGGGATACGGTAGCTTTCTTAAGGTCTAAGTCTCATAAGCTCCATAACCATGAACTCACTCACTAAAACAAAACAAAACAAAACAAAGCAAAACTAACATTTATCAAATGAGTACTAAAAGGGGGATACTGGCTTTGCCTGTGACTTTAGCTTTGTGTACATCATTCGGTCCTTAACAACTACCTTTCAAGACAAGCATAATGTTCCCACATTGCAGACAAGGAAATGGGCTGCAGAAAGTAAGCAGCAGAGCCAAGACTCTAAGCCATACCTCTTACTCTGCCACATTATAGATGAAAAGCTCAGATGAGAAAAACCTCATGAGCAGAGGCCTTCGTTATGAGCTTCTTAATGAACTGTGTTTTTCCTGCATCAGCCAGAGAGATGTAGATGCCAGACCCATCCATCATCCCCCACAGCTTCTTGGTCAATTCCTCTCAACACCAACTGGTGTCTAGTAAAGGAATGGGCATTATGATCCATTTGGGCCACCCTTGGGCTCCCTACCTTCAATATGTGGGTTTGCTGTGAAGTCTCCAAGAGCTGCAAGAATGAAAACAGTGATCCTGAAAGACGACACAGACAGGACAACATGGAAAATGAGAAGCTCATTGAGGAAAAAAATGGTACGAAGTGCAGGTGCACCTCAATTTGTGCTGCAGATGTTTTCCTGAAAATTATGTGTAGATCAAATTGATTTATAAACCAAATCCTATTGTAAATTCA
Source organism: Mustela putorius furo (assembly GCF_011764305.1). Taxonomy (NCBI): domain Eukaryota; kingdom Metazoa; phylum Chordata; class Mammalia; order Carnivora; family Mustelidae; genus Mustela; species Mustela putorius. The sequence continues at coordinate 7,919,761 of NW_025421449.1, forward strand.
ACCAGAACACGGTGATGAAAGCTTGCAGTGGAAACTTTTATAATGAGAAAACTCCTTTTGTGCTGAGAGCAGTCAATTTCTAATCTCTGTTCTGAATTCCGTTTCTTTCTTTTCTTTTTTTTTTTTTTTTATTCCTGAAAGTGGGAACCTATATACATATTTCATAACCCCTTTGGACCTTTGGTGGGCAGCAATGTCATGAGACTAAAAGATCGCTTAAAGACTTTAAAAGTGTGCCCGGATTCTACCCTTGGTGTAACAGTCCTTTCCATAATGATTTAAATCTCTATCTCAATGCAATAGGAGAGCCGGAGGGTACTTCCTAGAAGAGATGTTCAGGAATGGAATTCTAGGACCACCATTGTGGGGGGGTGGGCTGCAAAAGGCTTACAGGAGAAGAGAATTTCCATGGTGTCTCCAAAAGCTGTGAGCCGAGCCCTTCTCTCTTGACAGCTGAGGCGGGGTTCAGAGTTGGAGGAGTCCAGCACCCCATTGCAAGTATCCCCCTGGTCATCTTTTATGGCCAAAAGTTGCAAAATGGCCACCCACACCATTTTGGAAAATTGGAACTGTTACATTGAAACAAAACATGGATTTCCATGTTCACTTGAATAAAAAGACATGAATGATCTGCTCTATGTTCCCACCGGGGAATAATTCATTAGAGTTGACCTACAGGCAGCACCCCCCCTCCCCTGCCAGGCCCTGTAACTCCTTGGTGCATCATGTCCAAGGGGCATTTTCACTGGAACCTCTAAAGGAAGCCCTGGACAGCTAAGTGCCACCATGCGTTTCAACTACTTCAGTCCAGAAGCAGTTCCATTTGATGCCAATCCCATGAATACCCCCCAAATTTCCAAGACCTCAAAAGGTCCTTTCTATACTGCTGGGTCAGCTTTCAACATTTATGAGACTACTTCTTTTTCCTTTCTAAAAAAAAAAATATACATTAAATTTTCTATTTTGGGGGAGGGCGGAATCCTCTTAAATTCTTTCAGATCCTCTGGGCTCGAAGTGCCTACTTGCCTGGTTCACCTTGTCTAGGGACAATTAGTACTCTCTGTCACTGCTATTCCCAGAATCAGCACTGGAGTCATGCCCCCCAGACTTTTACTTCACAGACATACTTAATAAATTAATGTTACCCTTTTAGACCACAGGGCCTAGAGAGAAGCACTAATTTCTGCTTTCCATCAGCCTAATACAATTTGGCTGTCGTTCTTCTAAGAAGAGTCTATACCTGCATTTCTTTGAAGCACTATTAGCAGTAAGAGAGTACCAGAAACTTAATACACAAAGGCACAGGAACACAGGTCCACTGTGCTCAAATGGAAGAAGGACAAATTCCAAACCCAGGCAGGCCTGGCATCTTGAGTACCAAGCGGTGTGCTGCTCTGAGCCTTAGACATTTGGACACTGATGGAAGCAACATAGAACATGGCAGGCAAAGATCAGCATGATTTTAACTTTTTTTTTTTAATTTATTTATTTGACAGACAGAGATCACAAATAGGCAGAGAAGCAGGCAGAGAGAGAAAGGAAGGGAAACAGGCTTCCTGCTGAGCAGAGAGCCCGATGCGTGGCTCGATCCCAGGATCCTGGGATCATGACCTAAGCCCAAGGCAGAAGCTTTAACCCACTGAGTCACCCAGGCGCCCCAAAGATCAGCATTTTTAAAGCTCCTACCCAAGGTCAGATTTTCCAGTGACCTTGATGCACGCGGGAACTGCCAAGATCCCCCTGGTCTGTTCCCTATCATCGCAGCTGTGACCCACTGCTGCCAAACGCTGGCTGAACATGCATGACCTGCCTCGCACCGTTCTAAGCACATTCGCTGGATTTGCTCTTTATTCTCATGACAACCCTGAATCTTTGGTTCTTTTCTACAAGTGGAACACCCGAAGCTCAGAATCTAGATAATGGTAGTAACTCTTCCGGAAGGCACTGTTCTAATCCCCTAAACATGGCAGGCGCTTTGACTCCAAAACTCTGTTTCCCCCCTTAGCTGACTGGCTCAAGGTCACCCCACCACAGGACTCGAGCTGAGAGTGTATGTACCCAGTGTGGTGAGAATCTAGACCCTGTAGAGGAGCCTTGTGCCCTGGTGCCTCTAGGTCCCTGGGGAGCCCAGTCTCTTCTGCAGTGTCTCCAAAGATGACTCGACAGGATCTGGGATGAATGTTCTACCTTCTTCCAGGGCAAGGCTGGGAAAAAACTCTCCTTATCTTATTATCTCTGAGACCTCAGGAGATTAAGAATGTCTAGCAGAGGAGGTAAGCCATAAGAAGGAATTCTGGATTATTCTGGTGCCTATAAAGTAGTCTCTAGGGATCTTCTCCAAATATAAGGAGCAGGAACTTGAATCAGGGGTCTTTCCCGGATTTGAAACTCCAACTAACTCTGAAATAGAAAAATTGCCCAAGCTCTTGGATCTAATCCTCCTTACCTACCTAGCCATATATTCCAGTTTCCTTTTAAAAGTCTACCTGAGCACAGGGGCTCCTGGGCTTCTCAGTCTGTTGAGCATCTGACTCTTGATTTTGGCTCGGTCATGAGATCGAGCCCCGCATCAGGTTCCACACTCAGGGCAGAGTCTGTTTGAGATTTTCTTTCTATCTCTTCCTCATCCCCCCCTCCTTCTCTTTCTTTCTCTCTCTCAAATAAATAAATAAAATCTTAAAAATAAAAATTAAAAAAAACTCTACCTGAAGACATAAATGGCACGTACCCTCATGAGGTTGCCCATTTTTTTCTGTTTAGAGAAACTGGAAAATCTGGTACTCTGAGAAGTCTCTAGCAGCTACTGACCTGGCCACCAGTATCTGCATTTTACTAATAATGGCCCCAGGGAGCTCAATAAAATTGTCAATCACTCCACTGATCTTAATAGAGAGCGGATAGGTGGAAGGTTTATAAATCAGGATGAGCCATTTGGTTCACCAAGGGAAAAGATAAATAAACCAACACTCCAATTAATTTTAACCTGAAAAGAAAATGCTTGTGAATAGTGCTTCAACCAAGTCCGTAGGGTCTGAACAGCCTTAATTATTCACAATGCAAATTGCTTTTACTGCTTGCTGGATAATTTCTTAATGCCTTCCATCCTGCTTCTTCTTCACACTCATCTGCTCTCCATCTTCCTGTCCTCATCCCTGTTCTTTATTCCTGAAAAGCCAGAAGGAAAATTCTGGAAATGGTCTTCCAATCTCCCAATCTTTTTCTTTAAAAATGTTTAATGACTCTTTTACTTTTAAGAGATTTTCCCAAGATCTTAATTAGCTTAACCTGGGATCCTGAGACTCCCCTAGTTCTAAACAATCCCCAGATGGGCTTCAGAAACCCCATGGACTCCCAAAAATTACATGCAAAATTGTGAGGTGTTTCCCAGCCCTCTGCCCACCCGGAGGTGCACATTTTTCATAAAATTCTCAATGAGGTCTACGTCCCCCACCATGTTCCAAAAACAGAGCATTATGCATTAAAGGACTAATCTGTACCTGCCTAACCATTGTATCACATGAACTTTAATGATGTCGAGTGGGAAAGCCTAAACTTTAGAGCCAGACAAAGTCAGGTTTGAATCACACCTCTGTCACTTCCAATGTTATTAGACACTTCCCTGAGCCCCTGTTTGCTCATCTGTACCATGATGATCCTAAAAACAACCTCATTACAGGATTACTGGTGATTAAACAAAATAACACATGAAAGCACGGGGCATTCATATACAAAAGGGGCAAAATGAAACTCCTCTCCACAGGAGAGAGAAAAAGGGGAAGATCTAGACTCATTAGCAATGAACTTGCTCTCTAGTCATTGGGAGATGTGTCTTAGGCTTTGTTACAGGTGAAGTTCAGGGTTCTACAAACATCTTGGGCTTTGTTACAGGTGAAGCTTCTAGTCCCTGGGAAAGCCACAAGAATTAGATAGTAGAAGCCTTCTTTTTGAGCATGATATTAAAATGTCCAATCTGCACTAAATAACATTAAGTTAAAATAAACTTCCAACATGCCACTTCCTCACCCACTCTAGCCACTGCCTCTACTCCCAATGTAATATGACAATCAAGGTCTAAACCTTTCAATCATGTACAATGTGGCATTGCATCACTGTCAGGGTGCCACCATGACCTGAGGGAGCCTGTACAGTCAGCCACCAGGTATCCTGCTGCAAGATCCTCATCTTCTCCATCCCAGCAGGGGGCTAGTTGGCTGCTCTGGGGTATACAGCAATGGGATGACTCTAGAAGTTTTGGTTGCTGGAGCCTCCAGGAGAGCAGTAATGATTCCAGGAACATCTTGATTAGTTGGCTCCTGTTTTATTGGCCAGATTACAGATTTCAGGGGGAGAGGCCAAAAAAAACACTGGGAAAAAGAGGACCCCACTCTGCATTTCTGCTTCCCAAGGCAAAGTTGCCCCAACCCCTGGGGGAAAGGGAGAACTTTAGCCTAATTAGCTGAGATTAGGTCAGGGATTGGAGCTATTAGCCACTCTCTAGATATCTGATTTTACATTATAAACTGGACTGTGGGGTATCCTACTGCAGGACTGAACTGCCTTTAAATATTTATGCCATTTCTCTTCAGCTTAAAATAACTATAATTCGGAAGCCATTTAGAGAGGTCATAGTTTTTCTCATCAGACCATGTAACAGAGAATGTGTTGGTTTTCCAGATGGCCTTGACCCAGCCACTTGCTCATCTTGGTCTTCTCAGGTGATCTTTGCCCATCTACACTGTCATTCTTAAAATTCTTTATTGTCAGCCACACTCCCTGGTTAGAGAAGACATCTGTCCCAAAACAAATTTAAAAGAAAGTGCAAGAAAGCTAGATCATGCCTAGGATGAACCAAGAGTGAGAACCCCATAATAGTGGTGGCCTGTTGGGATACCTTCTTGATTGGACATGCAGACATGGTGGCAGGAAACCCAGAAGGGAAGAAGACTTGAGCCAATGGCTCCAGGAGACACTGCCCGGGCAAATGAAGATCACTAAGTCACAAGTCCATTTTCTCAACTGTGGGTATTTTGCCCCTTCTCCTGGTTCTGACTGGTTGTCATGCCTCCTTCCCTTCCTCAGTACTGGCAGTGGTCCCCTAACCAAGGATAGCTTCTCTAAGCAATACCAGTTTCAGACAGGATATGTTAAAGGAGGGTCAGTTCAAGCCACAAATGTGGTGACCTGGCAGAGGTCATAGGCAGCAGGCAGAAGGAGGTGAAGAATTTCAGTGGTACGGGTTCACCTGCAGAACCAAAGAGCTCCATAAACCAGAGATCTGAGGCAGTAAGGAAGTGTGTGGGAGTCTCCACTACTTGGAATATTGCCTGTTATCAGAGAAGTTCCAGAATAAAGCAGTCCTCGATCAAGCTGACTATGCCTCTCCCAGCATGAATCTGATGGCTACAGAGGGGTTTGGGAATTTCCCCACCACACTTCTGCTATTGGCTTACCGCTGAAGTCGCAGCATTGGGCAAGGGGTACGTTCCACGAGTCCGCTGATCTTAATCCCTGCCTGTCTCTTTCCTTTTGCCAAATTTGCTGAATGACTGGGGTGTTACAGTTCCATGGACCCAGACACACCTGGGGTTTGGCTGATCTAATTAGCCCTAGATGTGTCTGCTCCCATAATAGAGAGTTAATTATTCTAATATCTGTTCTAACCAACAAAGCATGGCCTGGGCTCATGGCTCAGAGACCCAAATTGGAAGAGGAGCCACATTCCTTCTGAATGGTTCCTAGAGGTGTTCTATCCGACATGACTGTAACTTTGAACGCTGAACCTCCGTTTGAAGATGGAGGTGAGCACATGGATCTCTGTGCGTTTCTTCTTTCCTTTGCATATAGGTCCCAAATCCCTGGATGCAAATGGAGAGCACTGGTGATCTTGCCTCCTTTGCGAAGATCCTCACACTACAGGAAAGGGTGGGGCAATCCCAACACCCGGAGACCGAGCCCAGAGATCAGGCAAGCAGGACGGCTTCTCACTAGATGCTGAAGACCAGGATGCCTTGAGAAGAGTTGGGACCCAGCTCAAGCATCAGCTCCCTAGAGCAGCTTTCCTTAGCCCATGGAGGTGCTGACCACTCCTTGACCTCACATCCACCCTGCCCTAGACTCACTCCCACTGTAGCCTCAGCTTACAGCATCTATCCCTGGAGTTACAGCTACCAAGATTCAGATCTCGGTGGCACCATCCATTACCTGTGTGACTCTGGGGGAGCTCCTTAGCTTCTGTGAATCCCAGTCTCCTCAACTATAAAATTAGGGTGATGATAGTGGTAAGGTTCAGATAAGTTCATAAGAGGAAAAAGCCTAGAACATAGGAAACACTCAATATACTGTTTGCTGCGGTTGTTACCACTGCTACTACCTGACAGATTCCATGTAAGATTGTGAGCCCCTTGAGGGCAGAAAACTTTTTCTGTACCCGCCTGTGGCCACAACACCCAGCACAAAGCATGGTACATAAGGTTCAATAAATGTCTGATGGATGAATGAATCTAGTAGGCAGTGCTGGGCTCTTGACTCTCAGGCTTAATAGGCCTGGGTTGCCTTACTGAGTCCTCCTCTGAAACATCCTGAGTGAAGGAGGATGTCATGGGGCACACCAGGCAGATACGGTCTAGGCAAGGTGAGGACAGACCAGAAGAATGAATATGGCAGCACTGAAGTTGACCAACTGTGTGTTCTTGGGCACATGGCATTTCTTCTCAGGCCTCGGTCCCTCTGTTGGTGTGCCTAAACAGAGGCTGAAACTGTTACGAAGATGGGATTATTATTTCAGGAAGAGCAAAGTAGGGAAGAGGAGCATGCCCTATCTTTCTCCACCTGCCCTAGAAGACTCCACTGTGACTAGGAAAACCAACAAGCTCTCAACAGACCCTGTGCTGCAGAAGTCATGGAGGAAGCCAATTGGTATACCCGGTCATTCTCGAGGGGGTCCTGTTGCTCCTGATACCAATCTAAGGGCCAGTTTGTCTCCATGGTGGGCCCTGGGCTTTCAGGGTCACACTCTGCTTCTCCCCAAATCCATGTGGCAGGAAATCTGTGACACTCCTGCAGCTGCTCACGGATGACTCACAGAGGTGGCCTGGACTACTGTTCACTGGGTAAGCATCATTGGAGAGGCATCTGTGGCCTTCCTCCTGGGACCTTAAGCGGAGGCAGGAGCTGGGACCTGGCAGGCAGCCAAGGAGCCATGGCGGCCACAGGTCCAAATGCAGGAGAGCAACACTCCCTTTTGAAACTGGAATTGCTGTGGTCCCATCTGCAGGACAGACAGCACTCTGGGCCCTTCTGGCAGGCTCATCCTCTCACCAGGGCTCTGACTAAACAGCCCTGTGATGCTGCAGGCTCAGCCTCCAGATTCTGGCTCTAGGGGTATCCTCTTGCCAGCGCTCTGGGGGCCTCTGTTGCCAAGCCCTGTAAGACTGCCAGACAGGAGGCCCCTGCTTTCCTAGAATCTAGAGGACGAAGGGGGTCCCTGTACAGCTGGAAAAGGCGTGTTCTAACAGTCCTTTGTGACTTTAGACATGGTATTCAATCTCTTTTGAAATGCCAAATAACACTGGAAGAGGGACTGCTATTTTTGTGGTTTTTTCAGGAGAGGTCATGAACTAGTAAGAGTTTGGGAACATGGCCTGGAGGGTTCCTACCCCTGCTGTGTGTCCATATCACTATTCTATTTATAACTGGCATTCGCCTCCTCACCCTAACAGCTACACATGGAAACAACACAATAATCCAGGTCTAACAGAGGTACACATCCCTTTCCCCTACCTACTTCCTCCCTCAGATCTGGAATATTCTGGACTTGCAGCAATAGCTGAAAGAAGCTGACCAAACACAATGCCCGGAAACAAAGGCCCCCTTCCCTCCTGGTCTGCATCCAGGAGACACCCTATCTGACCCATCTCAGCCTCCCACCAGCCCCGGCCCCTCCCCAAGCACGAAATGGCAAGGAGAAGGCCCCTCCGCCGCCACCACAAATATTCGTCAGGGTGATTCGGTGAGGTTCAGCACTGAAAGCCATTTCTTACTCAGAAAATCATTTATCATGGACAGTCTGTCGAAAACAATCTCCTTTCAAACCCTTCCCAGGGAAAAAAGAACTGACAACTGGCACTAAGTAATCTACAACACGGCCACTGGGAATCATTTATCTTTCCCTTGCCCAGCCCAGGACTGGACGCTTTCAGGAGAGAAGACGAAGAAATCATATCGACTCTGAGGAAACCTGTTCACCCCACAAAAAGGGGCTCCAGGTGAAAGAAGCTCCTCTCAGGACGGACAGCCAGGAACTCCCGGGTGTGTCACTGGAGATTCTCTGTGGTCTCCGTTTTACTAAGCCCATGGCCAAAAACGATCACTTTGGTATTCCAAGAGGGAGATGCACCTTCCCCGTTACAAAATAGGCCCTTTGTGTACTTCCAATTCATCTTCAAAGCCAGAATTCTCCTTCTTCAGGAGTAATGAAGGAAAAGGCTTATTGCTTTTTTATATAATCCAAGTTCCCTTTTGCCTGAAGCAGCATTTCCTGTGCCAGACCATAGCATGGAGTTTACGGCATATTAGATAATTATTCTGTGCATGCCGTTTCCACTGACGTCAACAGCCTGGAAAGAGCCAGAATACCAAGCGATTTGAGGTCCATGGAGAAAAGCAGAAGACAGAAAAATTTCCCTGTGAAGTTCCAGGCAATTTTTTTGCAATTAGTTACAGATAGGAAAAGCGATCAATCAACTTCCCTTACTGAGTGTCTGACTAAACCCAGGTTCTGGTTCAGAGGTTCACCAGACCCCAGAAGATGCCTGTGAACTTCCAAGTTCTATCATTCTAAAGCTCTGGACTGTCAGTGACTTGGAAGGTACTGCCGAATGCAAATTATGGCATAAATGCTGTACTTCCTGGGATCCAAATTAAAACAAAACCACCTTCGGAGATGGTTGGTTCCTTCCAGTTCCCAGAAAGATTTACATTACTTCATGATTATAACAATTCTGAGTCTGAAATAAATCACTAGCAGTGGTACCTGTGTTGTTTTAGTATCAAATTGTCCCCAAATGGCTTTCATTTTGCTGTCACTACTGGGTCTGAAATCCTGACTTTGGAAGAAATAATACGTGATTTTGCCCAAGAAAAATATAGGGATTAAAGTGAAAGGTATGGATTCGAGTGCTCCTTCTGCCTCCCCCTCACTGCTACCTCAAGTAAGTCACTTTCAATGCCCTGAGCACTGGTTTTCCGCCTGTTCAATGGGAATGGCACAGGTCCATACCTTATTGCCTGTTGGGAGGATTCAGTGAAGGGGCTTAGCACAATGCCTGTCACAGAGTAAGCATTTAATTCTCAAATTTTTATTAAACTTTCAGCCAGAGGTGAATTAGGGAGTGGCCCAACTGGGCAGTTTCCTGGGTGACAATCTCTATGCTACTCAAGAGATCACTAGAAAAATAACAAGATGGGAAAATGGGATTTTCAGGGAGAGCAGTTATTATACGTGAGCAGGAAGAATATTTGGAAAAGCCACTTGAGAGGAGATGAGACTCTGCACGGACACAGTTGGAGGCCAGAGGGTCTCTGAACTGCTCAGGCAGCTGCCCAGGGCCTCTGAGGAAACTCTAACATCATTTTCTCCCTCCTCTTCTTTATCTTCACCCACACAAAGCTCAGTCTCTCTACTAAGTATCTAATAAATATGTAAAGAACACTGATTTGAAGGGATACAAAATTATTAGCCTGCTGAGGTGTCTCCCTTGGACCACCATTCCCTGAGCTAAGTGGGCATTGGGCCCAAACACTTGCTGCTTTTCTGATTCTCTCTCATTGTTTAACCACCTCTAGGGATCAGAAATTACAGCTCAGGCTACTTGTAGTCACAGAGTGACCCCTCATGAGTCACTTCCCATGGGACCAGTCCAAAACCCTCATTATCACTGGGGCCAAACCTCAAGGGAGGAGTGACCCTCGGTGCTCATTCTGGGAGGACCTACAGCGCTGGAGGCCAAGAGAAGAACAGTCCATCATGAAAACTGCACCACCGGGACTTACCAGTGGGTATTATTTGGGAGACACAGCTGAGTTTTGAGCATAGGGATTATATTACATCCTAAGTCATTAAATAGCTGTTGATGGCTCCAAAGTTAATGAGGCCATTTGTGACCAACAGTTACTCATTTTTTAAAAATAATAAGCAGGCCATATTATGGAAGGAACACAGAGATCAATAACCACCCCTGTTAACCAAGTCCATCCTCAAACACGGACAAAATAGAGAGTAAATAAAGGGTCATTCACCTGAGGAATCTCAACATCAAGAGTTAGCCCACTTTATCGCCCTGATTTTGTCCCCAAGATTCACCTCCTTTGCCCCCATCAACTGGTATACACATAGAAAACAAAACCTTAAAACTTTACTATTAATGTCATCAAGGATAACTGGGTAGGCCATTCGCTGCAAAGAAAACATTCTATGATAAGGTCCAATAGCAACAATAGTAAGAAGAAGAATTTGAAAGCAGATTGTTTAAACCCACCGCTTCTACTCTACCTGTATTGATCATTGAGAAGGAAGAGCATTTATTCAGCCTACCTGCCCTTCAGGCATGTGCTGGGAAGTCACTCATCCCTCATCCCAGGGTTAAGGCAGGTGGTATCATGGTCGTTGTACAGACAAAAGACACACAGAGATTATAAATTGCCTAAGGTTATATTCCTAGAAAGATGCAGATCTAGACCCGAATCCCAAATCTGTCTGAGTCCAAAGTCTGTGGGAAACAATTTGGTCAGTCCTCAAAAAGTTAAACATAGAGTAATCAGATGACCCAGCAATTCTAAGAACTGAAATAGGAATTCAAACAAATTCTTGGGCAGACATGTTCATAGCAGCATGATTCAAAATAACCAATAAAAGTATAAACAACCCAAATGCACATCAACTGATGAATGGATAAACAAAATGTGACAAATCCATACAATGGAATACTATTCAGTCATAAAAAGGAAGGACATACATGCAACATGGATGAATCTTGAATACAAAATGCTCCGGGAAAGAAGCCAGACATAGATGAATGCTTCCACTTAAATGAAACATCCAGAAAACATAAACCCATAGCAACAGAATGCAGACAAGTTGCCAGGGGCAGGAGGTCACTGCTTATGGGTATGAGGTTTCTTTTGCAGGTGGTGTAAGTGTCTTAAAACTAGAAAGAGGTAATGGTTGCCCTAATCAGGTGACTATATTAAATATTAAATATATATTAAATACCACTGAATTGTACACTTTAATATGACTAATGGTTAATTGTATACTGTGTGAATTTCACCTCAATTTGAGAAAACAACCAAGACTGGTAAAACTAAGGCACCTATGTGGCTCAGTCAGTTAAGCATGTGCCTTCAGCTCAGGTCATAATCTCAGGGTCCAGGGACTGAACCCCATATCAAGATCCTTGCTCAGTGGGGAGCCTGCTTTCCCTATGCCTGCCACTCTCTCTGCTTATGCTCATTCTCTCTCTCTCTCTCTTTCTCTCTGACAAATAAATAAATAATTTTTTTTTTTTAAAAAGAGCGGTAAAATATAGATGATTTCACAAGTTCTCTAATTTGACTCTATCCTCTGTGGATGAGGAAAATGAACCAGTGGGTCTGTCTAACTGAGAGTTAATACAGGAAAAAGCAAAGTTCTTTTGGTGCCGTTGGGATTAGAAGTAAGCCCTCTGTCAATTAATTTTAGGGGGCTGGACATCCCAACTCCTGAGGAGCCCTGGAAGAAGAGGGAAAAAATATCGAGGGAAATATATCTTCCTCAAGCATAACTGAGTGCATAGCAACTCCTGCCTGTCTGGCTCAAGGCTAAGGTTCTGGGGACGTCTTCCTCCAACCCTCCATCCACCCAGGGAAAATGCCTTCTGTTTCTACGAGAACATGAGCCATGGAGGGCTCACCATCATGGAAAACCTTGGCTCCCCACAACAGTGCCATGCACCCGCTCAGGAGGAATCCGTTCCATTTACTTCTGCTTGAGGTGAAGCGAATAATCTCAATTAACAATGTGATTACTTCTTTAATTTCCAGAGCTCGTTCATTACTGAAGCCATGCTGTCTCCAGAGAAGGACCTTAAGTAACAAGGATTTTAACACGCCTGTACTGACAATTTACTTAGCCTGGGCTTCAGCTGGGACCAGGTGACTGAAGCAATCATGGTTATTTTATCCATTATTTTGCTAACATTCTCAAAATCCTATAATACCCACAGCCCTGAAATGACATTTTCCTCTCCTTCACTATTTGTACATGTGATAGGGAGAAAATTATGCTTGATGGACATGTTTAAGATACATAAATTCTTGAATAGATTCTTTCCTACTTGCTCTGATCACAGATCTCTTTCCACTGAACAAATTCAGCATCGGCATGAGAAGCGATGAGGCTGGGGGTTCATTCTCTCTCCCTGGCGTGGCTTTCCAAAGCGTGTGGCTTTTATGTTCTTTCTTTGCATGCCTGAGACGGCATGTAAAAATGTGGTGAGTGTGTGTGCATACGCATATGCACTCTGTTAAAAGCTACAATGAAATTGATAATGATGGCACGGCTCTCCAAAGAGTTTGTAGGGTTTAGGTACCCTCTCAACATTTCTGTAGCTTGTAACTAAACCTCAAGTCTTCTAGGAGGAAAAATACCAGTTATTAAGTCAACAGCCTAGAAGTCACTCTTCATTTTTTTCCCTTTTCAACTGAACGGCTCTGTCTGTCTCTGATACCTCCAGTGTGCACTCACCCCCTCTACTGCCTCCCTCCCAGCCCAAGGTGTCATGCTCTCAAACGGGACTAATGAAACAGCCTCTGAAATGCTTCCTTCCTTTAATCCTGTGCCCCATACCCAGTTCTCCACATCACGTCAGAATGACTTCTTCTGTGGGCAACAGCTTTATTGACCTATGATTCATACACCATGCAATTCGCCTCCCTGAACGATCCAATTCAATAGTATTTGGTATATTCGCAACGTTGTGTGGCCATCACCAAAGGAAACTTGAGAATATTTTGGTCACCTTAGGAAGAAAGCCTGTACCTTTTAGCCACCCATCCTCCATCTTTGCACTCATGCAAGCTGAAGCAAGCACTCCTCTATTCTCTGTCCCTCTGTATTGCCAGTTCCGGACATTTCATATAAATGGAGCCATACAATATGTAGTCTTTTGTGACTGGCTTCTTTCACTCAGCATAACATTTTCATGGTTCATCCATGGTGCAGCCATGTATCAGGACGTGGTTCCTTTTTAAGGCCAAATAAGATTCCATCACGTGGTTAAACCACATGCTCTTGATGCGTTGTCCACTGACAACCTAAGGTTGTTGCCATTTCTTGGCTGTTATGATTAATGATGTCATGAACATGTGTGTCCACGTTTTCATTAGTGTTGGGGACAGTTCAAGAAGTGGAATAGCTGTGTCTTTCGGGAACTCTATGATGAACTTTTTGAAGAATTGTCAGGTTGCCTTCCAAAGCTACTGCACCAGTTTACATTCCCACCAGCAAAGCACAGGTTTGCAGTTGGTTGACTTTCTCACACGTACCAACACTTGTTATGAGCTGCCTTCTTGAGGATAGCCATAGGAGTGAGTGTGAGGTGGTATTTCATTCTGCTTTTAATTTATACTTTCCTAATGATGACTGTGTTGATGAATATCCAACCTTTGCTCATTTTTTAAATTGGATTGTATTTTTATTACTGTGTTTAGAAGTTTTTTTAATATATATTCCACATACAAGTTTCTTGTGAGATATATGATACATAAATAAATATTTTCTCCCATTCTGTAGGCTGTCTTTTCAATTCTTAGTAGTGTCCTTGGAAACCCAAAGTTTTTGACTTTGATGAGGTCTAATTTGTGGATTTTTTTTTCTTTTGTTGCTTAGGCTTTTGGTATCATATCTAAGAACTAATTGCCAAATCCAGTGTCACAAAAGTTTACCCCTATGTTTTCTCCTTAAAGTTTAATAGTTTCAGCTCTTACATTAAGCCTTTGACCCATTTTGAGTGAATTTTGCGTATGCTGTGAGGTGGGGGTCTAACTTCATTATTTTGCACACGGCTCATCCAGTTGTCATCCCAACACTGTCTTTTGAAAATGCTACTCTTTCCCCATTGAATGATACTGGCACCCTTATCAAAAATCAGTCAGCCATAGATGTATGGGTTTATATCTATACTTTCAATCCCATTCCATTAATCTATATGTCCACTATGGCTAAAGTATAAGTGACATTATTCATCTCAGTAAAACAGCTCAACCCCCAGTACAAGTCACTCTCTACTCCAAGGGCTTTTACCCAGTAGCACAGATTATCAGGAGGCCCTTGCATAATATTCAGGGATTCCATGACCTTAACCTCTATCTCAAATTTAGGCTGTTCTTTAATTATAAATGCAGGCAATAATTTAAGACAGTCTCAGTGACACTTCTGACTCGGTTAGCAATAAAAATCTCAGGTATTTATATGTAAGATTACAATTGATGCTTATGCCTCAAAATATCATTTACATTAATCCTACTTTAAAATTAAAGGGGCATTCTTAGAACTGTTGCACTTGATCTTGATAAGAATGTACAAAGAGAGAAGCACGTATACTCTATCATGAGTTTGATTTTTATATTCTAATAGCTGTATCTTCATGTAACTGGTTTTCTTATCATCCATTGTTTTTATATTATGCATTTATAAATATTCTCAAAAGAGAGAAACACACTCCACTGGACTGACAAAGAAGTCCTCAGCACAAAAATGTTAAGAGACCCTGCTTTTCCCATTACCAGTTTTATTTTCTTCCCAACACTCATCATCAACTGAAATTATCTTATGTATTCATTTGTCGATATGTTTATTATCTTTCTTCTTCCGCCACTACCGTTGGCAAGTGCCTAGTGCTTAAGATAGTGCCTGGCACGTAACAACCTTTCAACAAATATTTATTGAGTTAATTACCAAATCATGAGACATTTTCTAAACAAGAGCTAAACCGTCGGCTTAATAAAAATCAAAACGATTGGTACCAAGTTAGTGAGGTATAATTCACACTGAAAATAATTTCACAATCATAACATTGGGTTTAATAAATGCCAATATAGTCTATGTCCTGTACTAGATGCTTTATATGGAGTATTCATTTACTGTTCTCGGTACTAAGAAGCAGAAATTATTATGATCCACATTGGCAGATGTGGATAGTAAGTCTCAGAGAGGTTAATTTCTTCCCAAGGGAACACAGCTAGTAACTGACAGCATCAGATTTTGCAACCAGGTCTACCTGCCTCCAGACTATCCGTTTTTAACTGCAACAAAACACTTCTAGGGGAAAAAAGGTGGGGGGGAACTTCAGAGAAAAAGAGAAAGATTTTTTTATTGTTCAAATGAGAAAGCTGAGATCCTGTGAAATTAAGAAATATGCCCTGGGACATAGAGTTCAGCAGAGATTTCCAGTAAAATGTTCTTTCCGCTGTCCTGTTTACGCGCTACAGCAGGAAAACCCCTTAGCAAAACTATAGCTAGCAGAACTGGGTGCTAACAGATTGCCTGCATGAAAGGATGAATTTCTAAAAAGGTTGACTTTGCAAGCACAATTAATACTAGGAGCTATCAACTAAAGTCTGTTCTTTCTTTTCCTGGGGTCAGGCTTGCTTCTCCAAACATTAGGACTCAGCCTCATTCAGGACATTAAGCACTTCATTAAGCTGAAATCCAAGTTAATTTGATTGCACAATTACAAACTGTCCCTTGCTAGAGATGGTCTCATTTGTCAGGTGGCAAGGGGGCAGCATGGCCTGATGCATGCCGGATCTGCATTTTATCCCCAGCTTGGGGTCTTGGGTTTTCTGGTTTTGACCTCATCAAGCCTTACGGGGTTGGTCGAGGCGGGGGTGGGTGGGGGGAATTAAACTGGATCAGGGAGGCAGATGTTTTCCTTACCAAACCTGCCAGAAGGCCCCTGGAGGCCCATCCATGGGGTCTGCAAAGAAATAGGGCACAGGACTCCTGGTCACCTAGAAATGGCAGCAAATGGGCTCAGCCCCAAATCCTGCTGTGCCCTGGGCAAGCTCACTCACATGGGGACCATGCATCCAGGTGGCCCTTTCCCTGTCCCCTTGCGCAGCTTTACTTTACCAACTGCAGGCTCACCTGCTCAGCTATTAAGCTTGGGTGTACACAGGAATGGATAAATCACTATTTTCAACAGTGATTTCGCTAACATTACCAGACACTGGAAACACTCAACTCTGTGAATTAGCATTTCCCTCTCCTCTGCTACTCTTGCATATGATTGAAGGACCCACCCCAAATCCTCTCCAGGAAAGACCCCCCTCAGGCAGCAAAGTTCCCTCACTAGTAGAAACTACTAGTGAGAAACTACTAGAAACTACTAGTAGAACTACTAGAGTTCCTCTAGTAGAAAAATATTAACCTTGCCAGAGAGAAGTCTGGCCTTGGCCCTCTGCCTCTGCAATGCAATCTCCAAGTCTTTGGATGTCAGGCCTGATTAAAAGTCTTTGCTTGAGTGTCTCACATCAGCCAGGAAGTAAAAAAGCAATTGGCAGGATGGGGAGGAGTGGTTAACCACACCAGAAAGTCTAACAATGTAATATACGGTGGGGGCTTTGGGTCACATGGCTATTTGTCAACTTTCAAAAAAGACTGGAGACTGAGGTCAGTCTATGCTATGGACAGTCACCCAGGTTTGTATGTTGGAGCTCCCAAAAGAACTCTGACCACCTGGCTTGGTGAGCTACCCACACTGGCAATATTCTCTCTGTGTTGTCACATATGGATGCCGGAAAAGTTAACACTGAGTTAACTGAGATAACAACGTTAACACCATGACTCCACAGGGAGAGAACAATGGAAGCTCCTGCTCTGGCACTTTGCTGGGTCTGCCCTATGTACCTCTTCCCTTGGCTGAGTTTAATCTGTGTCCTTTCCCTGAAGGAAACCGTCTTTGAGCATAAAAGCTTCTAATGAGTTTTGTGGTCCTTGGAATTATCAGAGCTGGGGGTGGTCTGGGGAACTCTTGGAACTTGATGCTGCTGGTAGTGGAGGGGAAGGATGGTCTTATGGACTGTTCATCCTATGCTCTCCTTCCATATTATCTCATTTCCACCTGTGCCTGGACCCTGACTGCAGTTCGGAAAGCACACTCTCTTCTGGACTCAAAGCTAACACAGCTCACACAACATTTTCACAAGACGCATAGTAAGAAACAGATTTCAAGGCAAGAGCCTGTAGAAACACATACCTTTATATGGTATACACAGTGCCACGCATAGAACTGAGACAAATTTTCACCCAATCACAATGACCTTCTGGAGCAGTATTTTCACCAAAGGCTATTCAATCTCATCCTTGAGAAGTGCTCATTGTGACCCACTCTACAGCCTTCCCCAGACGCTAATGAGTCGAAAACTGCAGCCTTAAGAAGCTCGGGTCCTGCGCACCACCTTGATAATGAACCACATCACTGCCTTGCAAATTCTTGTTTTGTTTCCTAATTTTAATTAGTTTACATCTTGTCTCTCTAAAGACCTGATTAAAAGCTTCAAAACAAACCTCAAAAGGACAACAGAAATATCTAAATTCGGGGGGCTGCGTTCACGCTGGGCACGGCACTCAGAGCCTTTTAGGGGCATGATCTGATGGTGTGCGCCCACGGCTGCCAGGTACATATTACCCCTGTCCCTCGTCACCATTTTCACCTCTTTCACACCAAAAAAGGCCTTACAGTTTGGAAAGCCTAAGTAGGTTGCCCAAGGACAAGGACTATGAAGTGGTAGAGCAGGGTAAGCCCGAGGATGGTCTGAGTCCGGATTCTGCTCCTAGCTCGTAGGCAGCGCTGGCCTTCCTTTCCATCCATTCTCATTCCAGGCCAGAGCCCTCCGGTGACCTCTTTGTCCCCCCATGGACAAGGCAGCAACAACACACATGAATGCACAGAACTGGCCAAGCAACTCGGGGTGGAAGTAGCTGGCAGACGTTTCCTCCAGCCGACACCCTTTTCAAGCAAGGGTTGCTGACCTTCTGCCCCTCCCCGAAGCTGCCAGGCCTGTCTTGGTTCCCCTCACTCCTTTCAAGGGAGTCTCCTTCTTCCGGAACACCAGTCACCCCTGACTGCTTCCCCACACCCGCACCAATTAAACTGTCACAGTTGGCTGGCTTGGAGACAGGTGCAGGCAGGAAGAAATTTGAAAGAAGCCGGGAACTTGGGAGAGATGGGGCTTCTCTCCGGAAGCTGCTCTTTGGTTTTTCTGTCACACCGGTCTACAGACGGGTCGGATGAGCCCACAGACGTCCCACAGGGACTCTGCAGCCACAGGTGAGAGACACAGCCTTCTGGAGAAGTGGCAGCCGCTTGTGTCTGTATGGGCATCCCAAACTCCATTTTCAAGATTTCAAATGCAGCAGGGGAAGGGGTATGACTGCTCAAGAGGAGAAAACACCCCACGGAGAGTCTCGTGATTAGACGTGTTTTATAGGCCAGGAAGGGAGGGTTCTCAATCTCTGTTGGATCGTTGGGTATGAGGACTGCCCTCTGTCTGGCACGTGGTCTTCATAGCAGAAGAAACAGCAGTGCTTGAGCAGATGAACCTACCCTGCAGAGCAAGAATCCTTAGCATGGGGTCCATGGACCAATTTTAGAGTCCCTTGCAACCAAAGTTCCTACAGTATTCATCAAATTTCCGAAGTGGTGCTTGACCCACAGGAGAACCATCACCATGGCACAAGGCAGTCACACATATTGCCTTCTCTAATTTTACTTGATGTAGGGACCAACATACTCATTCATTCCTCCTCTGAGCATATGCGCATGAGTGTAGACACGCAGTCACTGAATGCCCCATCTGTATCTGCTCTCCAGCCTCACCAAGTACCCAGCGATAGACTGCACGCCAAGGCACAGATAGGCAGTATGGCCACCTGGAGCGCACCTCCATTATCACTGCCGCTCTCTACAGACCTTGCCTTAGCCTTCCTGTTCATGCTTTTATGAAGAAGGCAAAATCCTTACTGGACTCCCCACCCTTCCTTCTGATGCTAGTGGAAAAGCATGTGCCAGCTAGAGCCATCTCACGACCTCCATGACCTTCATCGTTCTTTATATACGGTCCCTGAATTTCCCTCCAAGGCATCAAGATCGACTGTGTCTCAAACTGGGCCATGGGTTCATCTTTGGGCAAGAGGTAGGGGGAGCAGAGAGAGAGAGAGAGGTGAAAATACCAGCTCTCAAAGGAAGAGACAGGGGCTCTCTGGGCATAAAGAACATGGACTGAATATCTTTAAGAAGGACAAGTGCCTTATAGTAGATCCCAACATCTAATGGCCCTGGAGTCCTACCTACATTTTCTTCCTGAGAGTACCGTGATAAGTAAAAGGCAGTATGAGTATTTTCCATTTGGAAACCAGACTGATGAAGCAGTTCTACTGGAGTCAGGATATCATAATGGAATGGCCATCATTTTTGTAGCTCTGAAAATATCTGAGCTTTATAATCAGAGTCTAACAAAGCTACCTTAACATTAGCTGCAAGTTTCCCTGTAAAAAGTGAAAGATAAGGGGATGAAGCTGTAGCTCAGACTTGGGACCAGAGGTAGGAAGAAAGATCCAGAAATGCTTCTGATTTCATTTTTGAAGGGGCCATAGCATTAGAATTTCATCAGTAAATGTTGAACTGAATGCTAAGCAAATTGCAAAGTTTAAGGTTAATAAAAAAGTACAGCCAAGGGGTGCCTGGGTGGCTCAGTCAGTTAAGCGTCTGCCTTTGCAACAAGTCAGATCCCAGGGTCCTGGGATGGAGTCCCACAATGGGCTCCCTGCTCAGCGGAGAGTCTGCTTTCTGCTTCTATGTCTCCTACCCCTCTCCCCTGCTCTCATGCGCACTCTCTCTCTCTCTCTCTCTAGCTTGCTTTCTGAGATAAATAAATAAAATCTTTATAAAAAATATAGCCAAGATTTATCTATGTTAACTCACTCATTAACTATACCCACATAGGCTAGAAATTGAACCAAATTTCATATAATGTATCCATTTAGACAAGTAAGTCGGAAGATACTCTCCAATACTTATCAATTACAAACGTGTAGTACAATCAACTCTGCCTTGGTCACATTAATACACCAGCAGACCAGATAGATTTGGGCCTCTTTTCTTATAAAGAACCTGACAATTTAAGGGGGTTATGTTCACTTCCATTTATGTCCTGGAAAATACACTCTTGTGACTTAGCAACCATGTTTAAAAAGCTCTTGCAGTTCTTAAACAAACAGAGTGTATGTTTATGAGGTCCTAACGACATTATTTTCAGGGATGACGTTGAGTTCGTGATATGTAGCTTTAGGGATTTACAGTAAGTTGTGGGTGATTTATTGCTGTGACATACAGTATCTGCCTAGAGAGGAGTGGACACTTACCTAAGCAGCATTTGCAAGTGCGTTAGATGGAAACAAGCCAGAGCACCTGGAGACCGTGGGCTCCTTACTTCAGAGAGGGAAGGGGCCCTTTCCAGGGAATGGAGAATCAAGAGTTAAGAAGGTTTTTTGGCACTCAGAGAGCAGAGCTAATTCAAGACCAGAAAGAGAGACAGTTTAGAATAAAGATTGAAGACGGGAGGCCCAAATCTGGCCTGCAGAAGTGTTTTGTTTGGCCTGCAGAGTACTTTCAAAGATCTGGAGCCGTGGGCAGTATTTTAAAACTGGAGATTCCGCATAAAGCCTGGTTTCCTCTCCTCTCTCTGAAACACAGAAAGATCAGACCCCACGAGCCTCTGTTCTGCTCAGGGACAATCAGCTGGAGTTGGGAAGCCACCTTGGGATAGAGGACTGAGCTCTCACCGCAGCTCAGTCCCCACCAGATCCTCCCACTTTCCTAACATCGGCCTGCCCCCCATCTCCTGGAGCCTACCAAACCTTGCTGGAGGGAGTGGTATTTTTCACTGTAGTGGTCTGAGCAAACAGATCCCCTAAACTGGCAAGGCTCATTTTCAGACAGAAGGATGGACAAAGCACATGTTTTTCTCTAAAACTCATCAGAAGATTATTAGGTTTTCGAAGGAAAAAAAAAAATTTGGACCTATCAACAGGTGACATTTTTTGCTTAAGGTTGGGGTGCTAAAAGTTCCTATTTCCCAAAGCCGAGTCAAAAGACATGGTTCGAAATGGAATGTTTATTTTTAATTTCCTCATCTGAAACAATTAGGTGACACTGAGAGGGATAGGATATTAGGCCTCCGTCTCCGGGCTTGTTTTGTTATCTGTGAAAATTTCCAGATGGATAGGGCTGACAGAAAAGGAGGAACCAGAGCCAACTTTCCATCAGGCACAGCAGACACAGTGCCTACAA
Organism: Mustela putorius furo; assembly: GCF_011764305.1. Taxonomy (NCBI): domain Eukaryota; kingdom Metazoa; phylum Chordata; class Mammalia; order Carnivora; family Mustelidae; genus Mustela; species Mustela putorius. The sequence goes on from NW_025421449.1 coordinate 7,941,150, forward strand.
CCCACCAGATTTCCAGTGACCTATAATAATGCCTTAATTTTCATTTTTCTAAAATCAGAAGAAAAAATAAATATAATAATAATGAATACATGATACTAAATCCAGCCTGGATTATGTTCATCTTTATAGGAATGCAGTCACAAAATGTAACTTTCAATATTCTGTACAGAGAAAGGGACCCAAGAAGGCACAAGCACCTACACCCATGAAGAGCATCATGTGACCCACCCCCCACCCCACCCCCGCCCAAGGCAAACCCTGGTCTCCAAATGTGGCTCGACCCTCTCGTCAGTAGCACCCCCTCCCTCGGACATAACATTCCTCCCACCACATCCCGGGATGCTCAGAACCTGGCAAGTTCATAGACAATGCCCCTGAATGGCGTATTCCACCCTGACCTTGGTTTCAGAAAGGTGGAGTGGATGTCGTCCAGTCAGTCACTTCTGGAAATTTCCAGAGAGACGTTTCCAAAGATTTCCATCATGTGGTACTGGAGAACAGGTCTTATGGCCATGAGGGATGATTTCTTATCTGGTTCTGTGATGCTACCCCTTGAAACACTCTCAATTCTTTAACCCCATGGCTCATAGCAAGGCAAGGCTTTGCTGGGTTCTGCACACACTGAAAATAAAAGTCAGAGGACATAGCACAGGCCATAATGAGAGGCCCCCCTGTGGATCCCTAGAATCAAGAGGAGATGGAGTTTTCTACCTCCTCAACACAAAACCTCCCGAGAGCCAAACCATTCCCAAGACCCAGCTGTCTCCTCGGCTTCTCTACTTTCAGTCCCTCTGTAGTGCTCATGTTAGAGAGTGAAGATAGACTGCCTAGTGAAATCTCACTGTTGTCTTGCTTTGTTACCTCATTCTTCCTATCTTTATCTTTTTCCTGTATTTATGCCCTTTCACCCTCTATCTCTTATATGATGGCTAGACTTTCTGACCCTTATAAAAATATATATAATTTAAAAGTCCTAATGAAAAAGATCTAGACTGAGGCATAGTATTCTCAATCCTCCATACCTAGCAAATGTCTTACACACAGTTCATACTTAATAGGGATCTCTTACCTGACTGATACCTTTAAGGGCATGGGTTCATGGCTCTCAGCTCTAGGCAGCTCTAGGTCTGCCCCTGGCCAGCTGGGTGTCCTTGAGCAGGTCACTGAGGGTGCTGAGGCCCAGGGAATGGTGGCACCAAGAGGAATCTGAAGTTTCTTTTGTAATCTCTGTTCTTATTTTTTTTTCTTAATTTTTTATTTTTTATAAACATATATTTTTATCCCCAGGGGTACAAGTCTGTGAATCGCCAGGTTTACACACTTCACAGCACTCACCAAAGCACATACCCTCCCCAAAGTCCATAACCCCAACCCCCTTCTCCCAAACCCCCTCCCCCCAGCAACCCTCAGTTTGTTTTGTGAGATTAAGAGTCACTTATGGTTTGTCTCCCTCCCAATCCCATCTTGTTTCATTGATTCTTCTCCTACCCACTTAAGCCCCCATGTTGCATCACCACTTCCTCATATCAGGGAGATCATATGATAGTTGTCTTTCTCTGGTTGACTTATTTCGCTAAGCATGATACGCTCTAGTTCCATCCATGTTGTCGCAAATGGCAAGATTTCATTTCTTTTGATGGCTGCATATTATTCCATTGTGTATATATACCACATCTTCTTTATCCATTCATCTGTTGATGGACATCTAGGTTCTTTCCATAGTTTGGCTGTTGTGGACATTGCTGCTATAAACATTCGGGTCCACATGCCCCTTTGGATCACTACGTTTGTATCTTTAGGGTAAATACCCAGTAGTGCGATTGCTGGGTCATAGGGCAGTTCTATTTTCAACATTTTGAGGAACCTCCATGCTGTTTTCCAGAGTGGTTGTACCAGCTTGCATTCCCACCAACAGTGTAGGAGGGTTCCCCTTTCTCCGCATCCTTGCCAGCATCTGTCATTTCCTGACTTGTTGATTTTAGCCATTCTGACTGGTGTGAGGTGATATCTCATTGTGGTTTTGATTTGTATTTCCCTGATGCTGAGTGATATGGAGCACTTTTTCATGTGTTTGTTGGCCATCTGGATGTCTTCTTTGCAGAAATGTCTGTTCATGTCCTCTGCCCATTTCTTGATTGGATTATTTGTTCTTTGGGTGTTGAGTTTGCTAAGTTCTTTATAGATTTTGGACACTAGTCCTTTATCTGATATGTCGTTTCCAAATAATTCTCCCATTCTGTCAGTTGTCTTTTGATTTTGTTAACTGTTTCCTTTGCTGTACAAAAGCTTTTGATCTTGATGAAATCCCAATAGTTCATTTTTGCCCTTGCTTCCCTTGCCTTTGGCGATGTTCCTAGAAATCCCTGTTATGATGAGACTTGTGGCCAGACCTCCCATTCTAGGTTTTCCCATCAATCTAGAGTTGGGACAGTATTGTCCCTTATAGATACACACGCACAGATGCACATACACTCCTTTCTCCCAAATTCTATGAATAGTGACATGTGCATCAGAAAGTCCCAAGGGCATCTTTGCTGCAAGAAATTCCATTTTTAAGCCACAAATGACTCGTCATTGACCAGAGTGTCCCCAACACTACCATTTGTCAGTGCGTCAGGAAGAAGAACAGGGGGAATAAAAACAGAAAGAGAGGTCACATCTCCATTCTCATCTGCAGCCCGTAAGACCTATCATAAAGTTGTAACAGACTGTACCAAACCTCAGCACAAGCATGGCGGTGGTATAAGCATGAGCTTTGTCCTTGGGTTTGGATTAAACCGTTCTGAGTGCTAACCTTTCTCTCCAGATGGCTCCCACCCTGATCCCTTGGCGGTCCTGAAGGCATATCTGACTATGACCTTAGGTAGAGGACCAGGGAGAAAATCCAGCCCTCGAGCATTATAAATACACGCTCACAGCAGAAGACATAAACAACTAACTGAATCTTCAAAGGAATGCATTTTCTTCATTTTCCCTAAAACAGTCCTTCTGTTACAAGAGCCAAAAGGGCTGAAACAGTGTCAGATAATCCAAAGTTCTCTTCTGAAATTCTGGACAGTGGTGAGAGTTGAAGAAATAATTCATTCTAATTTTGGAGAGGAGAGTAAATATGCATTTATAGACATAGTTATCAGATAGTGTTTTCATAGGGAAACAAATGAGCCATTGGGCAAAATGTCCTCAAAAGTCATGCATAACAAATTCCAGGAAAAAAAAAATTCCAAACAAGCCAAACCAAAGCACTCAGCCTTGCTAACCTTCCACAACACAGCTGAGCTCTTACCTCCCCCCCGAAATAGTACGGAAGGGGAAAAAAAAAAAAAGGATCATAAATCAAGGAATTTCAGAGCCTCTTGCCCAGGGGGATGAGGCAAATGAATCCCAAGTGCTCACCTGGCATTATCTTTGTTCTGTTCCATGGCCCTAAATTTGCCCCCATGATGACAGCCTGAGACTTCAAAATGGGCGTAAAAATCACTATTTGTTTTGCTAGTCCATGGGTAATATTTGCCATCACATCTTTGTTCACTTTATATTTGGTAGAATGAACCCAAGGGATCAGGAAGAAATGGGAGAGATTTGTGCTGGCTCTAGGTCTGCCCCTGGCCAGCTGGGTGTCCTTGAGCGGGTCACTGAGGGTGGTGAGGCCCAGGGAACAGAGGCACCAAGAGGACTCTGAAGTCTCTTCAAGCTCAGACATGTCATTCTCTCAGGTTATCTTTTGTAGCAAATCTGGAAGGTCTAGCTCTGTCTTCCCTCCCACTCCTAACATAGTCCCTGAGCTTTTCCAAGGAAATGCTAAAGAGGAGCAGGTCCGGATGCTTCTGGACACGGTCACAAGTGGTAGCTCTGTATCACCTGTGCAATGAGAAATGAGGCATGCAGCTGAGACCACCTCACCCAGAGGAAAGGGAGAAGAACAAAGAGGAGCTACCCTCCAGCATATCCTCCATATCCTCCACCTGTCTCCTCTACCAGGTTTGTGCTCACCTGATTTAAAAAAAAATAAAAAAGAAAATGGCATTTTGGAAAGCCAGAAGAAGTAGCACAGCTGAGCTGGGGTTGCACCCGTGTCAGAGAATCTGGTGTTGCCATTAAAGGTTAAACTCTGCCAGGGGACAAGGACTTCCCATTGGGAGTTATTTACAGACTCTTTGCCCTGAGGGGGCCTCCCCTCCCCCACCCCTCCCAGGGCCCAGCTCCTCCACCATCTGACACTCCATTCTTTCAACAGCTGCAGGCTCTCCTGTTGTGCTCCCTTCACAGATGTGCAGTGCTGTTCTGAACATCCTGCCCTTGAACTTTCCCTACCCATAATTTTCCAAACCAAAGCCTGGCAATAAAAATGTCAGTGAGGGACAGAGAAAATTGGGGGGGGGGGGGGAGTATGTAAAAAAGGAAGAAAAAAGAAAAAGAACAGGGAGATGCTTTGCACACACAGGGACTTGTGTTGACTTCCTCAACAGAGGTTCAGTGCACAGCAGGACTCCTCAACGAGGACCTCAAGGCAGAGAACGGCAGGGAGTTTCTCAGCACAGCACCTAGAAATGTCAAGTTCCATAAAGGAGCTGGGGACAGAGAGAGGTGGAGAGCTTTCTTGCCTATGCCGTGGGCTCTCCAGCTGTTCTTCCTGTGGGGGGGGGGGGCGTGCTCATGGGGAAAGTGAGAACAGCCTTTGTAGTAATTTACAGATGACTTTGTGCTGTCGTGGAGGTGACAACGCGATCCTCGCAGCTCTGCCAGGTGTCCGCTACAAAGCTGGCACACAGAGGCACTGGGTCGACACCTGTGCGACAGCCAGTAAGAATAAGACCGGCTGGAGGAGATCGGGTATCCGACGGTGCTGCAAAGATCTCCACAGAAACATCTCTGGGAACAAATTCTCCTTGGGTGCATTGCTTTGATGGTACTAACTTTCTAGGAACACAATGCAAAACTACAACCAGTTAATGAAATCCTACAACTCTCTAGAGAGATAAAAGAACCTGTCTGATGGAGAAACGGGGACTCTCTCATTACCTGTTTTTGTGTGCCAAAATGACAGGCACCGAGGACAAGGTCAGTACCATGGGAGGAAGCGAAAGGTCTTTCTACTGGGAAAGAATCCCGTAAATGAGAGAAGCCCCTGAGAAACAATCAGCTTTCCTTGTTCTGTGCTAACTCGACCCTATTCCATCACCCAGTGCTGCCTCCCCACTGAGAGAAAAGAGAAGGGAGTCTCATTAAGCCATAATTTAGGAAGAAATGAATCCAGACCTAAACAGACACCAGACAGAACACATTCCACAGACATGTCCCACATGTCTCGTGTCCTAGGAAGGAAGCTTGCTAAGACTCCCGTAGGCACTGCTGACTTGCAGACTTGGTGACTCCAAAGGTAGAAATTGGAAAGATGGAGAACAAAAGAGAAAACAGGACAGACGAGTCAGGTACAGAGGCTAAGCTACTCCTTGTTCTTACAACTCCTGACTCAAGGCACGGACTCACTTCGAAGTCTGGAATCATACTTCGAGACCTGGAAGAGAGATGCCTTTAGACATGCTTGGTTCAAATCCAGACCCAATGACAGATGAGCTCTGTGGGTTGAAAAAAATGCTGCATCTTCAGCCTCCTCACCTGCCCAGCAGGAAGAGTAGTCACACCCACCCGATCAGATCGTTGGGAGAATTCAGTGAGGTCATGTGTGGTGTGTACCGTAATGCTTAGCACCATACCTCGCACAGGGAATGTCAGTTCTCCCGGCCTTTCTGAGGACAACTTCCAGGCTGGAGGACTAGAGCCCCTCCTATGAGAACACTCAGTGGGTAAGACTGCTGGGGGTTGGCCAGTTCTGCGAAGCCTCTGGGTATCCCCATCCTATCAACGGTACCAGTTTTATTTTCGGAGAGGATGAAAACAACCTGTCAATTTCTATTCCAATCTTCAAGATAATCTTCCTTAGCCATACCTAACCCTAAGCAATTTTACCGTGTGGAACATCTTCAGTGGTAGTACACTGAAGAGGTCTCAAATGAGCGAATGACTCCAAGATGAATGAGCCGATGAATATACACACAAAATGTTATATGAATGTTGGAGACCTGGGGAGGACCATTTTCACATCATAACACTGCCATTAGCCTGGAATCCAGCCCTTGGATGAGATGCTTTCCAAAATTTGTACTGTTCTTCCCTCCTCCTTCTAATGTCCATATCCCCAAAGCAGCATCGCTGATATGAGAAGCCAAGAGCAAAGACTGGTGAAACCAGCAGGCGCCCCCACTGTGTGCCAGCAATTTTGGAGCAGACAAAGTCATTAAGGAAAATTTTAACAATGTATAACCTTTCAGCTTTACTCGGCTAACAGCAGGTAGCTTGCCTTGCAGAGACATGAGCCTGCACTGAAGTCACCAGCAAGCAGGACTTGACCTTCATTTTCAGTATACGCGGTATTAAATATTCATAATCCACAGAACTGTAGCATGAGAAGTAGCTGAGCTTAAACATGAATCAAAGGAATAAATATCTCCCCACAGGTGAGTCATCTTTTCCAAGAATGCCCCTGGAAAAAAAATGCAAATACCCAGGGCCTGAAGCCTCTGTCTCTTCCAACTTTCTCTTGAAATTCTAGAAGCAGCAGGAACTGCTGCGTTATGCAACCCATGAATTCTGCACTCACACTGACATCGTTGGGTCTTTTTTTTTTTTTCTTATCTATTAGAAAAGAATTACTGTTCCTATGTCAAAGAGAGGAAACAGACAGGGATGGGGCCAGCAATGGTGACATTATCACCCAAGGGTGTCTGGGGCACTTTTGACTCGGTTGTACAATTTTTAAAAAATCTTTGCTTCACAGAGTATCAGAACATGTGGGAGGAAAGGGTCGGCGTAGAGATCAAGAGACATCAGAATTAGGAGCTGGAGCAGCGCAGGCCTTAACTTGGGCAGAACACCTTTAAAAAGAAATGAAAAAAGAAACCGTTCTTTGGGGCAGTGTCTGCCTTGTGTGGCTTCATTTAATATCTTTTGAGGGAGGGGATTGCTGTGTTTGGAGGGCTTAACGCTTCTCTGTGTCTGTAAGGAACTGACACTTGTGTCTATCCAAGAGTTGGTGGAACAACTCCCCCCTGCTTGGGTGTTTCTAGAGAGTCTACCACTGGGATGATGAAGCGTAATTTTAACACAGTTTAATGTAATTCTCTTTGGCTTTCAACTCCAGGAGCTCTGAGCACAATCTGTCCTAGCTAGACAGCAATCACTTGAAGCTGCAAGAGTGATTCTTCTGGGGCGATCCCTCTAGGAAAATTAAGACCCAAGGAAGGGCCCCTCGAATCCTTGAATGAAAAAGGACTGCCCAGCAACGGGAAAGGAAAGATGCATAGGCGAAGCGGTCTTTGGAAATGACTTACCCACTGCCTCTTCAGAGTACAGTAAGCTTGGAAAGGTTAACACGATCACAGAGCCCACCAATGACGACATTTAACTGAACTGCCTTCCCCACCTGCTGCCACACGGAAGGGGAATCACGAACCAGCCAGCCTACCAGCCCATTAGCACAACCAAATAGACCTGCCTGACGCTGAGCCATCAGGGCAGCCCCTCAGAGCCTCTTTCCTATATTAATCAGCCTTTATCTTGCTCTTCAAGGGGCTGGGTGCAGAGAGACTTCACACCTTGAACTTGTGCTGCTGGAGCATTCCCCACCATTGTGGGGGAGGCCAGCTGTGATTAAAATTCACTGACACAAGCCACCTCACAATGGTGTCTACCCAATTAGGCTCATGCAAAGGGAAAGCCTGTAGACTTATTTGACTGATATATGTGAAGGGCGTAAATGCTAACAAAAATTGATCTGAAGAAGACTAGGTTTTTTGAGGGTGATAATATCGTGTAAGTTCCCAAGGGAAGTTTAAAGCTCTCTTTCCAAGACGCCCAGATGGCCAGCCAAACTACAAGTGTGTCTAATCGATGAGAGCTTTGAATGGAAAAATGGATTTTAAGAATCAACATTCAGCTTTCTTAGACATTTTTCGTTTGCATATTATATGTGGCTAGAATTTCATTTTCTCTTATTTACTCTGCTTGATTACAATGTCTCATAGGTTTGTTTCATTGTTGCTGTTGTTTTATTCCCGGGAATCTATGGACTTGCCATACAGGTTACTTCACAAATTCTACTTCTTCCCCTTACTTAATGTGCGCACTCTTCGCGGAGACTCCCCAGAAAGACGGAAGGCTCCTTGGTGTTGGCTCTGCTGATCAGGTCACCCAGAGGACAGAACCTTGGGAGATGGCTATAATCAAACACAGCAATGCAAATGGAAAGTAGAAGGGCTAACATCAATAAACATAAGGTCTTCTTATAAACCAGGGCTCGCTATGCCAAACCACCCAGGTCGGTCACAGAGAAGAAAGACTAAGGCTAGGACAGACCTCAGGGAGAAGAGACACAGGCTTGGTTCTAAGATTATTGGCATTTTTGCTGAAAAAAAGAGGAGAATAGGACTGAATGTCCATCTTTGGAATACACTCTTTCCAAGTTCGTAAAAGAAGACAGAGCCAGACAGGGCTCCCGAGGCTGGCTTTCCCAAGACTTGGCAAAATCAGAACGAAATCCCAAGGACACTGGGGTGCTTCAGCGTATCCAGGGAAGGGGCTCTTGGCCTTGGGGAAGTCCATTCCTTTCCAACCTCTCACATGGAGCCGAGAACACCAGAATCTACTGAACCAAAGACTGCCTCTCAGTAGACACTGTAAAAAAGGACACAATTCAAATTCATCTAATAAGAGCATTTTATTTCTGAGAAATACAGAGGAGCTGAAAGGGTGGGGAAGGGAAAGAAGGCGGCGAGGCATCTCTCCGAACCGATCGCCATACTCACCCCCGTGTGAGGGTTTGCTCTGTCCGGGGCAGACACACGACATGCCCAAACCCATTTGCTGAGCCTGGCATGGAAGCGGACGGGGTCTGCACCCCCTGGCATGTGAGAACACGCCACTCCTGGCAAGAGAATGAGGAAAGAAGACAAGGGGCTTTAGAAGATCTTTGATTCAATTCAAATATGGTCCAGAAGCATTAAGATGAGATATTTAAAAGAGGCTTACCTTCCATGCCATACCAGTTGGGAGTCTTCCAGACTTAAACAGCTCTTCTCTTTCTTGACTGGGAAGAGCTGATGGAGGGCGCATGTAGAATCTTGTCTTCCGGAGGCTTTTGAAAGGACCCTCTCCCTGAGGCAGGGGAGAGCAGTCCAGCCTTGTGCATAGGGACGGGCTGAAGGACCTCTGAGATTCTCAGACTTGGCTGATTCCCAGAGGCGAGTGATTCAAGGGATGCTTTCTTTATTTTCCCTGACATGGCATTTTGGCCTCAGCACCCTCAGCACTGCACAAAATCCTTTGGCTGGTGACCAGATGCCGCTGAGAAATTCAGAATTTAGGCGTTCATGAAATGAACCACAGAAAAAGAGCACATAGCTCAGAATTCAGGCACACCGGGGTGTACGCCAACAAGGACACAAAGCAGGTTCCTGGAGTCAAACTCCAGTAGGCAGCCATACCACGGATAGAGTTCAAAGAGGTGAAACCACTCTAACAGTGGACAATGCTGGCCAAGAGTTCAAGTTCATGTCACACAGAAAGGCGCATCAGACCAGCTCAGCTCCAGTTTCCCAGATGCTGTCAGCCTCAAGCTTGCAACAGAACAGTTGGAACAGATGAGGTACCCCGGGGTGACACCTGCAGGAAGCAGGGCAGAGCTGGCTGCCACCTAGCAGCTCTGCTCCGTGACCTCTTTTGCCTCTGATAAAGTATTAAACTCTGTCACAAGACCCCACTGCAGGCTCACCCTAGGGTACCAGTTCATTCAACTGGCACCTCAGGGGTCTGCGTGAATGTCCGCTCTGGGAAATGCTAGATGGCCGTGGGCCTACACCTCTGGGAGTCATCATGAACTCCTCCATCCCATCCGTCACCTTCACAAGTCAAGAAGCACTAACAAGCAATGTTCCCACGGAATATTCTGCTTGATAGCAGCAAAGGACAGAACCACGCTTCCTAATCTGACCTCCAGTAAGATGACGGCATCAGGAATCCCTCATGAGAAGAGGCCCTTTCCACCCATAGCAAGAATGGCTCAGACCCTCGGTGGCTGGATATGTGTAACCCTCCTGATGGCTGAATACTCATACCAGAGCCCTCTTAGTCTCTTGATGTTGTTAGTGCAAATACTTCAACAGGAAATAGCTATCTGAAAATAAATAATACCCAGCAAAAAGGCTTACCCTCAGATACCACTCCCTCCCACTTGTGCCAGCAGTGTCAAAGTAACCTTCCTCGTGAGAGCTTGTTTGCCCAATCAGAAGACCAGCCCAGAGTAGCCCTGCCTTCCACGGACAGCCTTCCAAATTTCAGTGTTAAAGTAAATCCCTTGATCAATGCAGAGGCTCATGATTGTTTTAGCAAAGAGAGCAAGACAACGTATTTGAATACTCACTTTGACGAATCTATGAAGTATATTACAAGTGCACCAATGCTCAGAGCAAAGACTAAGACAACCTGCAAAAGAAGAGGAAAACGTCATCACTTAAGAGCCGACACCAGGAAGCTTCGTATTTCGTGTTTGGGGTTTTTTGGACACAGGCGACAGCAGCTGGGAAGCAGGGTTCTGACTGCTTTCTGGGGCCCCCTTGGGAATCTCAGTCCCTGGAGGCCCCCACTGGACGCCCTGATGTGGCCTTCGCACCTTGCAGCGGGCAGCAACCTCAGTGCCGGCCAACAGGGGTCAGGGCAGACTCTTGGATCTATGGCTCTCATCCTGCCCTGTCCTCAACAGGATCCAGCTTCTCAGCAACTGAAGTCTTTGGTGGGAAGGGCAGGCAAACATTCAGGTGACACAATGGGTCATGTTATATGCAACCAGGGCCCAGAGGAACTCAAATATGGGAATATCAATTTTTCACAGCTCTGCCAAGATACCACTTGGCAGTGGATACATACCATAAAATTCACCTATTTTAAGCATACAGTTCAATGACTTCGAGTAACTGACCAAGTGGTACAGCCATCACTGTCATCTAGTTTCAAACATTTTCGTCAATCCCAGTTACACCCCTCACAGGGACACGCAAGAACGGTCAGTCCCTACTTCTGCCCGATAGCCTACGCAAACCCTGATTTACTTCCTGTCTCCAGGCAAGAACCATCAATTTGAAAAGCACATATCTGCTGCTTGGACGTGTGTGTGTGTGTGTGTGTGTGTGTACTTATAACACCTCTCAAGTATTCTGGAAACAGTTTAGGTGAGGAAAGCCAAAGCTGGTAATACATTAGAGCCAGCTACACAAGCATCCCTGTTCATGTTTACACTCTTCACTCAGAATTAATCCCTGCTGATCTAGAAGACAGTCTGGCATCTCCCTCAAAGACTACCTGTCACATGGAAGCCCATCCAAGCCATATGTCGCCGCTGAGGCAGACACCGACACTTCTGCCCCCTCTCTCCATCCCAGTTTGTTTATTTAGTCTTTCACAGTGGAGACCAGTAGGGCATCTAAATGGATGCTCAGAAATAAGAAAGATGCGAAGATTGAAAACAAAAGTCAACACCACTGCTAGACACAGTGCCAGGGCGCAGCAACGACCTTTCAGACACGCTATCTCCTAAAGGGACTTTGGAAGGAAAGAAGTGTCAGTCTCCTCTGAGTATCTACATATTGCCATCCCTCTGGCAGCAGCTGGCGGAGAGAGAGGAATCCCAGCTTATGTAATGACTGGGCATGGTCAAGCCGTGTGTGTGTGTGTGTGTGTGTGTGTGTGTTACAGAGAGAGAAAGGACCACACACACATATCTGTACTGTGTGTGTGCACCAAAGCAGCGGAGCGGAAATGAAATCTACATACGGCATTCGCTGGAAACACTGCAGAGCCCCATGGAGCTGCCGGACAGGCGGCCGACCGCACAGTAAACACCGACAGTGACAAACAGCGGAAGGAAGACACAGCTTCACAGCACCTGACAAACTATCCTTATGAGAGGAAGTGGTAAAGCAGTACACCACTGGGGCTTATTTAATTCTTCCATTTTGTCTCAAAAACTAAACCACGCTGCAACTGAATCCAAGGCAGCACTGCAATCTGCTGCGGGCAATCACCATCTCTCCGGGGGCTAATCCCCCCAGCAGGCTCACCCCAGACGTTCCCCTCACACTCACTCATTCATTCTTTGTAAAAGTCATCCACAAAAACAAACAAAAACATAAACAAGCCTGGCTTTCCCCCCTCTATTATCTGAATGAGGCACCAAAACAAATAGCTTCAGATTAACTTTGATCTGTGTTGCTATTTCTGAGACATAAGCAGTTAGATCCTGGCCCCGACCTCATTCTCAAAATGCTGCAAAGGGAAGGGGTGTGGCCAGGACACAGGGGAAGGACCTCTTCTTCATTCATAAACAGCTGACCGAGACTAATCTCTGCTGGCTGGACTGTGTGTGTGTGTGTATGTGTGTGTGAATCCTGAGCTGGTCAGAGCGGGCTATACCGGCCAAGGAGGGGAGGGGAGGGAAGGGCAGGGATGCAGGGGAGAGGGGAGGAAAGAGGATGGAAGCCCTTGCAAATGGCATCTACATCATTATGCAACACGCTCAGAATCTAAGCTCTCCTGCAATGGTGAGGATTTCCCAGCACTGGGGGGCCAGACCAAGTAGCCGACTCTGATTTGTCCCAGCTGCCTTCACTTGGCCTCTGTGACGGGGAATAATGTGCAGCTTATTTAAGCAAATCAGCCAGTGACAGGAGGGGAGGACTCCTGCTAGCTTCTTAAGATGCAAACTCAAATATCAGCACCTCTCTGATAGGGTAAGGGAGGGAAGTAATCCAAAGGCAAATGACCTCCAAGAACTGAAGATCCTGATGAGTGAGCCTGTTCTTGGGTCCACATGGTGGGCCAGAAGCCTGGTTCCTGAGGCACAGGGTGTCCAACTGTTCCACCCACCCGCCTCCACGACTGATGTGATCAACGGGGAGCAGACCAACTTCTCAGGATTAAGGCAACTAGGCATGTGATTTTTAAACTTGCTAAATGGCTCTTTATCAGGTCAGGCTTGATTGCATGGTCAACCTGGATCCAAGCACTACAGAAAATGCATCAGCTCCTTGGCTTACACCATGAAAACAGGAGTCCAACAAAGATTCGTCTTCTACAAGGCCCTGGCAAAGGACTAGCACTCTCTCTCTCTCCATCCTTTATACCTCTCTCTCACTCTGACAAATCGCCCATTGTCTGAGAACCCTGCTCTAAATATGAAAAAATTAGGTCCAACTGCAAACAATGGTTAGATATTTAGCCTAAATGCCAGTGGTTATGTTATAGAGCACCCAGAAATAATTATCTAAGTATTTATTTCACATCTGCTATATTTGAGGCCCTAGGAAAAGTGGGAAAAAGTCCACTTGGAGTCACGAAACACACTCCTTTGTGGAGTAACCCTTACATAGTAACCTATGTTACATTACGCGATGATGCAACTTGTGCCGGGTTGTACGGCAAACGTATAGTCAATCTGCAATGAGGTATTGACTAGGTAGAGATATAAATGGGAGAAGTTAAGGATGGGTGGGAACCGTAGGGGCTCTTGTCTCAATATGGTTTTTGTTCTCAATGTGTCCCTTCTCCATACCTGTATTGGCTACTCTAGCATCCCTTCAGTAAGGGGGGAGGCCACTGGGAGTCCTTCCATGTGCCTCAATAGTCCCAGGAATAAAAGGCACTTAGTCCAAGGGACATGGTAAAATGAGGCCACGAGAAGCACAACATCTGAGATTGAGAAGCGCTAGCCCTCCAGCAGCAGGGTCACAGAAGACCCCTTCCAATAACCAAGCACTTCACAAAGCTGTTGCAAACAAGACCTTGTAAACACAGTCTGACATGTGGGACAATATGAGCATTCCCTCTCGAGGCACACTGTGCGCTGACCTCCGCCAGAGCCTTCCTAGCTTTCCACAGGTTGGGGTCCCCAGATCATCACGGCTACCTGGAATGGCGCGAGCCACCATATTCTTAGGTTGACAAAAAAATACCTCATGCTACATGATGATATGAAGTACTGAGCGATATTTACGGAGGTGCTGGATACCTAACAAAAGTGATTTGATTAATGTCATTGACACAAGGGTACCCTTGAGTTATCTGTTCTCAGAAATGGAAGGTCAAACACTACATGTGTTTGCACAGAAGAATATCAGGAAAAGACCCACAGATACAGACATGCATTGTATTTAAAAAAAAAGTTTGTCCATAACGCCTGGCACCAGGAGCCTGATGATAAATGGAGCACAGAGAGGGGATGTTCACAGATATTTTCATGATGGTCATTCCAGCAGGTCCTGGAGATCTCTCAAATGTCTCAGAAAGTTCATGAAAATGGAAAGCAGGATGGCAACGCACAGAATATCCCCTGTCAGGTCACTGAGGATCTCCATGGAAAGGACAGTCCCAGTAAGAATGAACACAGAATGAATGAATCAGGAAGGTGGGCTCTTAAACATGTTGCCTGTGCTAGAAACTGGTTTTCCAAGTTGTTAGAGTTCGACCCAAGTGCTTTCAGTAGACACTAGTCACGAGTCTGCGAGGGCCTCCAGACACTCACTGGAGCAAAGGCTTAGAAAGGCAGCTCCCATCACAATCCCCTCCCAGGAGTGGCATTTCTTAAAAAACAGAGATGCCTTCCCCCTGCCCTGGAACCAGAGAGTGGCCAGCTGGGGGGACGGGCAAGCTGGGCACCTCTATCTTTTCACAAGCTCCACCAGTGAATCTGATATATGGCCAAGAATGGGAGTCACTGAATTAAAGCCATTAGGGGAAACCACTTAGCTCAAGTCAGAGATTAATTTACAAATGTCGCCTTAACAATTAGCCCATTAGAACATATGTATGAGGCCTGGAGGCTTTGAGAATCATGCTAGGAGTACTCTAGAAAGGACAGAGAAGAGGATGGATTAATTCTCTCCTGAGCAGGTTTTATACATTATCAGGTTCCAGCAGAACAAATGACCCTAATTAATGATTCTGCACATTTAATTGGGGCCTAGCCAGTCACTGGCAGCAGCGACCCCTCCAAAAATGGACCATTTTCTACATATAATCCCAAAGGCACATCACTATTTTTTTTATTGAGGTATAATTTATATACAATAAAATTCACTATATAAAAACAATAGATATGAGAACTCCCAAGGCAAAACAATGTGGGGATGTTTTGTTTATGAGTGATAACATCATTCCACCCTCCAAATTAAAATGTTTGGTCTGGTGAATTTAACAGCTCCGACAGACATTTATTGAACCCCTTTGTACAAAGCCCAGAGGGAGAGAGAGGGAAAAAGAAAACAAAAAGAGCAAAGTCAGGCCTGGTCTTTGCCCTCAATGAGCATGGAATCCAGAAGCTGAAATTACTAAGGTGTCCCCTGTGGCTTTGATAAATGCCTCACCTACGAACGGACATTTCTGGGATGTCCAAGGAAGGAGAGGACCCAGAAGCAACACCACTACCAGCACAGACCCCCGAAGCGGGAGGGGAAGGGGAGGTTAGAAAAGCCAGGGAGAAGAACGGAAATCCCTGACACCCCCACTCCACCAGTCTGCTGCCGGGAAAGGCAGGCACCAGCACATCAGCAGACAGATTCCTGGCATTGAGGGTACAGGCCCCCTTGGGTTGGAATCCCCACTGTCCCCATAAGCTGTATGCTCTTGAGCCTATCACTTCTCACCTCCAGGACTCCACGTCCTGACCTGTGAAATGGGCCTTTGGAACAGATGGTCATGAGATCAGGACCTAAGTAGGTTTTCGCTCATAGTGAAAGAACTCAAAACTTTTGGCTGGAGAAGGCAGCATTCTTTGATGCCAAGGAGATGTCATTTGTATGACATTTGTATGTCATTGTAACTCGGCACAATGGCCATTATGCATGTCACTAATCTGGGTTAGAGGGTTTCTTTCAGATAATCGTAAGCGGGAATCCGATGGACACTCGGATTCATGGTTTTTGTGTGTCCTGTAGCACAATCAATTGCTCAAGCAGGTGCCATTGCACGAAACCACACAACCTAGAGGGGCCACTGGCTGGCCCTCTCGTGGCTCTGTGCCTCATTCTGCTCTTGCTACAGGGAAAAATGAGTGGGGGAGGTCTCGCTCAGTCTCCTTTCCTCTTGCCTCTGTGAATCTTTGAAAAGCCCACGTTTCTGTAGGTTTTGCCCAAAGAAGCTCACACTCTGAATATCAGTTTCTTCTTAAGGAAAAAAAAAAGGATATGTTTTTCTTCCCAGTCTGCCAGTATACTAATGTTTTCCTCACCCTTCAACCACTCTCAAGAGAAGACATGATCTTGCTACCAAGAAAGGTATTTTTGTTATCCCAAATAACAAAAGATTTGTAAAATATAAAACCAATATTTTGACAGTGCCATTTAAACATCCAAAGGTCCCCTAAGTTTCCAAAATAACATTCTGGCACATTACTTTTGACTTATGAACTGCTTATACAAAAAGGCTGCAAGTTGATTCACTGAAAGCCAAGACTCCAAACAACGGTTTAAGTACAGATATGTTCAAGATGAAAGAATAAAATAAAGAAGTGCTTTCAGTAGTTATTATTTAGAATTATAAAATACGTGGGATTTCCAGATAAGAGTAAAATTGTGCTTTATACAAATGTACAGAAGCCTAGTGAAAACGTTGATGCCTTTGGGGGCATTTAAATTGGTGCTTCCAATAATGCAATACTTAAAGCCATACTCATTACAGACTAGACTGGATTGTTAGGACAAAAGATACAATTTGGAGAGGACTTCCCACCCCTTAAATTGCTCCAAATGACTTCCATGGCTTTGGGTATAAAGAAAAAAAAAAAATCCCAGCTTATGAGACCCTGCAAATCCTGGCCCCTTTCCTCTGCTATAGACTGAAATTAATTGAAATTTCAGGTCTTCTTATTCACCATGTGTGTCTCCCCACCCCAACTACCACAGGACCTTTGCACAAGTCCTCCAAAAAGTCTTACCTCTATTCATAAACCATTCATCCTTCAGATCTCTGCTCTGCTGCCACTTTCCTGCCATTAATGCAGAGAGTCCCCCCATGAACACAGTAGTTTGTAGCACTTAGCATGGCAAAAGTTTTACATTTTTTGGTGCAATCACTTGATCAAATCCTCTCTCCTCCGCTGGACTGCAAGTTCTATGAAGACAGTTTGCCTGTCCATTTTTGCTCATCACTAAACTCCCAGAAGCTAGCAAAGTGTCTCAATCAATATTTGTTAAATAAATGTGTATTTGGAGAACAGTCAGGAGAATATGTTTGGACACTGGGTATAATGAAAGCAAAAGAGAGCTGGAAGGACATGGACCCTTCACAGAGTAAGACCTTGGAGCTTAAAACCCCAGAAAGAGGTGAGGTATAGTTCCCATGAAGGCAGGATCCAAGGGACCCCTGGCTGGAGTGGAGAGCGACCGGAGAGCATCACGGTTTAGGAGGTCGAGGATCTGGGAGGCAAGGAGCCTAGCAAGGAGGATCAGTGTGCAGATCGGAAGGGGGAAGGGGACGGCTGCAGCTGGGGGAAGGGGAAGGAAGGAGGAGTCGGGGATGGAGCCGCCCTGAATGGGACGTCGGCATCTGGGAGGTCAGACAGGGTAAGGACTCAGCAGGATGGCAGGAGCCTCAAGAGAAAAGGTTTTGCACCGAGAAGGAAGAGGCTATGGAGTCCCAGAGTGTTCACGGGTCCCTGGGCTATAAAGAAACAAGCCACCTACAAAGAAGTGAGGGAAACTTTGTCTCTCTGAAAGACCGGTTCAATTATAAGGTGGCAGATATCAGGAGTGCTACAGGAAGAAGTTGAGAATTCAAATTAGGATCGGGACTGGGAATGTGTGAAAACAAAGTGAAGTACGTGTCAGAAGGAAGTAATACACAAAATAATGTAAATATTAATGTATAAGCAATGCATGAATACAGAAACACGCACACACACACTGCAAGGGACACAGAGATAAACTGATACTCTACCCATTAATCACAAATACTAGGTCTCTATCAATATTTATTAACCAATCACATTCCTAGCAATGTATCTCTGCCCATTTCCAAATTAGGTAATTTCAGAATGACCATAGGACCATTCAGGACCATTCCAAAATCCTGGAAAATAATAGGGTTCCTTCTTAAGGCAAACTACTAAAAACAATTTTATTGTAAATCACACATCTGTTGGCAAACAGACTAAGCACAATAATGAGCTTTTTTCAGCGGGGAGAGGAGAATTTGACTAATATGGAATAGATATCAAGGGTCTGGATTCTTCTTTCTTTTTTTTTTTTTTTAATTTTCCCCAAGGAAGTATTAGGGGCATAATCATACATCAGTTGCGCAATCTCTTCCCTCCCGAGGGACCATGTTGCTATAACTCCGGGGCACAAGTTGTGCATATTTCTGCAGGTCAGTGTTTCCCTACTGCCATGGAGATGTCAACAGTGTTACATCTTGGATTTCGTTAACCATGCTCATTTCATTTTGCACAACACAAATATACAGAAGAGTTAAATGTGCTTCTCTAAAAGCCCCAATTTATTATAAATGAAAACAAGAAACTGAAAGGATCGAAAGCAATTGGAACATTGGGCCAAAACTTTCCTGATAATTGAGGTTTAATGACACTAAAATCTTATATACCATGGCATCATATAAAACTTAAAAGGTTGATTTTCACATTTTTTCAAAGATTTTATTTATTTATTTGAAAGAAAGAGATCACAAGTAGGCAGAGAGGCAGGCAGAGACACAGGGGGAAGCAGGCTCCCTGCTGAGCAGAGAGCCCAATGTGGGACTTGATCCCAGGACCTTGAGATCATGACCTGAGCCAAAGGCAGAAGCTTAACCCCTTGCGCCAAACTGGTGCCCCTGATTTTCACATATTTTTATGAACAGCATTAAACTGATAAACTGGCAAGCTTGATAAAAGCCTTCCATTCGAGGGCTAAAGTTTGAGAGACCTTTCTTGTCTAATTACTGAAAATCCTGGGGGAAAATTTCTATCTGCTGGTGGAGCTCCCAAGTTTGACCCTAATGAGCTTGTGGGGAAATTGTCTGGCTTAAATGCATGAGGGTCTGGCCAACTGGATTTTAAACTTAATTATATTCATAAGATGAGAAAACTTGTATAGAACTGTCCAGTCACCAGTTGCCACTTACCATCACCAAGGACTAAATTTATGGCCATCTTTGGCTTCCTTCTCAAACCGTCCTTTTCTTACAGAATACTGAAGGCAAACATGGAAGTGAAAGCAAGGACTCAAAAACATACTTGTACACCCAAATTTGTAGCAGCTTTGGAAGCAACCCACATGTCCACTTATAGATGGACAGATAAACAAAATGGTGTCTATATGTATCATGAAATACCAGCCTTGAAAAGGGAAAAAAATCAGACAGACACTACCACATGGGTGAACCTTGGCAATATTGTGTTAAGTGAAATAAGCCAGACAAAAGGACCATCATTGCATGGTTTCGCTTGCATGCAGAACCTTGAGAAGTCAAGTTCACAGAGACACAAAGTAGAATGGTGGTGGCCCGAGCCTGCAGGGGAGAGGGGGATAGGGAATTCTTGTTTAATATGTATAGAGTTTCTGTTTAAATTGATCAAGAAGTTCTGGAGATGGATAGCGGTGATGGTTGTACCACACTGTGAAGGTGTTTTTTTTTTTTTTTTTAAGATTTTATTTATTTGTCAGAGAGAGTGAGCACAGGCAGACAGAGTGGCAGACAGAGGGAGAAGCAGGTTTCCCGCTGAGCAGGGAGCCAGATGTGGGACTCGATCCCAGGAAACTGGGATCATGACCTGAGCCGAAGGCAGCTGCTTAACCAACTGAGCCACCCAGGCATCCCACTGTGAAAGTACTTTAAGCTACTGAACTATATACACTTACAGGTAGCTAAAATGACAAATCTTACATGACGTTAATCACAATAAAAAAAATAGAAGAAAAATTCTGAGATTCTGCAAGAAAAATCTATCAGTATATTTAAATTTCAAAAGAAACAGAATCGTCTTTCCAGAGGGATACTAATATCTCTCCTCTCAATGGCAGTGGGGCCCTGTATGAAACTTTTACTACATACATGTGACTCCTGCCTCTCTGGGATGTTTGATCTTATTCCTTAGTAGGCTGGAATTTCCCCTTGGTTCCAGAATCTATCCCTATCGAGCCGCAGGGAACCTACAGGAGTCCCCATCTCCCCCTCCCACTTTCAGCCCCATCTATTACAGTTACACAAAGAAGACTATGAACTTCTCAGGGATCAGGGTTTCTAACTAGAGCCAGAACCTAATATGTCTTTGGGTAAATGTAGCTAAAGTCCCAGATATGACAGGGAGTTTTAAAAGAATATATCCTTTACCACAATAGAAAAAAGAGAAGAAAAGAAAAGAATGTACACCTTTGGCTTACAACATTTTAAAATCTGTAACAACCTCTAAAAGATAACATCATGGACACAAGACATTTGGTCCCTAAGGTCTGAACTTCAGGGCCAAACTGTAGCAATGGCTTAGTTACAGCCACTTAGTGGGTTAATAGGACCTTCAAGTCACCCCTAGAACAATCTAAACTTTCTATCTTTTACAATAATCATTTTGCCACCAATAGTGTTGCTTTTAAAAAAAGATTGTCAACGCAACCTGGAAAGCAGGGCCACCAAAGGCCCTGCACGTCAAGAGTGGGTCAAAGATGATAAACAATCATTCAACTGACAATAAAACATTGACACCAATGTTGACAAACCTTCAAAATCAGTGCCTCGCCCCACTATGCCCTGCCAGGCTCGACCATAAAGGCTCACGTTCATGTGCTTGGTTCCCAAAGCACCATATTGTTTTTCCTCTTTTGTAGACCCAACAGCTGACAACAAAGGGGTTGACCTTGGCAAATGCCATCTAGATAAGAATGAAACCAGGAAGCCCCCTGTGCTAAGGTTTGTGGTAGGTTGAGATCCTAGTGTCCAAAGAGAAGGTACTAGCTTGTCCACTTCTGACATCTCTCCCTCCTTCCCTCACCTCTGGGAAAAAATCCTTTTTGAATTTACTGTGGTACTCCTACAAACAAGCTGCCTTTCTTGAAGGAAGTGGAAATCTTCATGAGATAGCATTCCTCATGCTCACACATTCCCGTCCCAACAGCACGGAAAATCAGAAGGCAAGGGTCAGTGGTACACATCTCAACTCGTGCAATTATGGCTGTCCTCGGTGGGGGAGGGGGCCCACACCCCACTCCATCACTGTTCATTTAGAAAGGTTGGACCACAGCCCCAGCTGCCGCCCTACTTCCTGCAACATCTCACGCATCTCCCCGTGGCCCGAGAACAATCAGATGCTAATAATGCCACACAGCGGAACCACAGCTCTGGCTCACGGGAGACCAAATAGAAAAATCACAAACTCCACTTGCATGGGGCACGCGGTAGGGCTGGAGGGACTGGAACATGGTCAGGTAACATAGCTTTCCTGCCTCTCTCGGCATCGCTCTTGGGAAACAAGGAGAAAGAGGACTGCCTAGGTAATGCTACTTGTTGTATATTCAAGGCCATTTAAAAGGAGGAAGAGGACGTGTATGTATGATGTTCAGGTCTCCTTTCTACTTCAGTCTCTTTATAGGCAGAGCAGGCACACAGACTGTCTTCAGCAAGAGGGGAGCCAAAAATTTGGGAAGAATTTTGTATTCCCTATTTTTAAGAGCTTTGACACAGTTATCAAGGAGAAATCAGAATTGACGGGGCGCCTGGGTGGCTCAGTGGGTTAAAGCCTCTGCCTTCGGCTCAGGTCATGATCCCAGGATCCTTGGATCGAGTCCCACATCGGGCTCTCGGCTCAGCAGGGAGCCTGCTTCCTCCTCTCTCTCTCTGCCTTACTCTGCCTACTTGTGATCTCTGTCAAATAAATAAATAAAATCTTTAAAAAAAAAAAAAAGAAAGAAAGAAATCAGAATTGGGGCAGATGTCCTTCAGTCTTTGTATGGGTTTGCCAAATTTTCTATTTATATGTGGGGGAGAACCATCACCTTCTCAGGGGTTTCGGGGCTCTTATCATCTGGCTGTGTATTTTAGCACAGCCCCATCCTGATCACTTAATTCCCCTCCATGTCTACTCCATTATAAGATCTTCGGGACACCTGGGTGGCTCAGTTGGTTAAGCAGCTGCCTTCGGCTCAGGTCATGATCCCAGCATCCTGGGATCGAGTCCCACATTGGGCTCTTTGCTCAGCAGGGAGCCTGCTTCTCCCTCTGCCTCTGCCTGCCATTCTGTCTGCCTGTGCTCGCTCTCTCTCCCTCTCTCTCTCTGACAAATAAATAAAATCTTTAAAAAAAAACTTTATGCACAAGAATTCATTTTTCTGAACTATCCACACCATTCCACAGCTACCCGGTCATTCATTCATTGCATGCAGTTACCAAGTGTCCACTACAGACTCTGAGGTGAGCTGGCATGGGATACAGAATAGGAGAGAATGGTCCTGCATTATAGAACTTGAACTCTCTTTTTGATTCTTATGCAGAGGAGGATGACAGATGCCAAGATGAGGTTCCCAGCATCAAAAGCCTTTCCAGACATTTATGCTATAGCTTAAGAGTAGTTTCCAAATATGAGTATGGATGGGAACTATCCACAGGGCATGTTAAAACACATATTGCTGAACCTCATCCCAGACATTGCAATTCGGTAAGTCTGGGGGAGCGTGAAAATTTGAATCTTTAACAACCTCCAGGCAATGCTGATGTTGCTGGTTAAAGGACCATATTTTGAGAATCACTGCTTTAGGCCATCAGAAAAAATTTCCAAAAGTCAATCCTTTCCAGATATTCTGTCTTCTTTGAGTATGGGTGTAAAAACATTTTAGATGGGTTATTTGGGTCTGTGCTATTTGGACAAAATCCCCTTAAAATATCTGTAAAATTTGAAGGCTTCTAAAAGGGAGAAAACTGGCCAGAACTCTCTCTTGAAATATTATTCAAAATCATTTTTGTACACTAGTCCAATGTGCTGGACAATGCCAACAACATGTTTTGGTTTTGTTCTTAATTAAACTGATATATCTTCTCCATAAGAAGGTATGTCATGAATTTAGATATGTCACTACTGCTGATAAAACTATTAAAACTCCCATTTCTGATACATAAGCTTAGATTTCTGAAGACATACTTCAGCCAAGACTTGTAACGGTGTGGCTGAGGAGACTTGTAACGGTGTGGCTGAGGAGACTTGTTTCTGAAGAAAGTAATCAAAAAGTACCACAAATGGAAAACGGGATCTCATTGATAAACAATTCCCTTTCTTGTTGGAAAGAAGTGGTGCTAAACAACAGTTGTCCACAAGTTTTCCAAAATCAAAAGAACCAAAGATCATGCTTCTGCGCATTTTTCCCAGACATGTCTAAGACCGAGGAAAGACAGACCCAATTCCCTTGGTTCAAGCTCCACCTCCTGCCAGAAATTTCTGGCACTAATTTGGCTTTTCTGTGTGCTCTGGGCTGACCAGCCTTCCGAAGAATGCAGGTCTACTTGACATATTCTCTCCAGAAGCAGCCACAGTTATCATTTGAAGCTCCCATTCTAGATGTTGTTTGAAATGCTGTTTCAATTACACACAGGGTGATTG
This sequence comes from Mustela putorius furo, assembly GCF_011764305.1. Taxonomy (NCBI): domain Eukaryota; kingdom Metazoa; phylum Chordata; class Mammalia; order Carnivora; family Mustelidae; genus Mustela; species Mustela putorius. Next base: position 7,964,827 of record NW_025421449.1, read on the forward strand.
GATTTTTTTTTTAAGGCCTCATTTCTTTTTCCTTTCTTCCTTTTCCTTCCTTCCTTCCTCTCTCTCTCTCTTTCTTTCCTTCATTTCTTCTACTGTAAAATCAAGTCATTCAGAAGCAGACAAGGTGGCAACTCTAAGCCTTCCCTAACTTCATCTTGCTGCTTCACTGAAGGCAACTCCTGAAAGACTCTGAGGAGACTTTCCCAAAGCACTCTCTCATTCTTCATTGTTGTCACCTGTTTTCCTCTCAGTCTCTTGCCCGTGTCTCTGTAAGGGCAAGCAGTGTGTCACTCGTGTCTCTGTCTCCACCTTCTATCCATTCATCCAACCAGCCATCCAGCCATTCATTCTATAAGCATTTATTGAGTGACTACTGTATACCACACCTTGTGCTAAGCCTGGATATACAGCAGAAAACCAAAGAGGGCTCTTGCCTCCATGGACCTTATGGTCTAGAGGAAAGATAAACACTCAACCCACGGTCACACTAGAGAGCAAAAATTGTACATAGTAAAGAGGAGTCTGAAAAGGAGTAGAGAGCTTTCTCGACTGTGAGGTTCAAGGCAGTTTCCCCAGGGAGGAAGGATAAGAAGATGTCAACTAGCATAAGACAAACATTTTACATGCAGAAAACAGTACATCCAAAGCTTCTTGACCATTGTCCCACTGATGCTTGCGGAGTGAAAGGAGAGACCAAGATGGTGTTAGGGTCAAATACACTGAACTAAATGGAAGGAGAACCCACTGTTCTCAAGAAGGAAAAGGTAATCTCCATAGTGAGGATGGAGAAACTGAGGCACAGGGAGCTTAAACGTGAGTGTGATAGGCACAGCTGGGCCTCAAATCCAGGTTTGACTTCCTATCTTTGTTCTTTTAATCCATGACACCAAAGGTACTTCCTGAATTTTAGCTTATGAGGTTGTTAGTATCCCCCAAACCTTCACCTGGTGGAACTCTAGAGTTCCATCTGCTCTTTCAGAGTTCCTTGGTAAAGAAGCATCAAGGCTGGTTTTCTTGGATAGCTATGATAGTAGACCCCTCCCCCACACCAAATGGGGACAAAAAAGGTAATCACTGACCCCCCCCTTGCCCCCAAACCATAAAAACCCTCTCTCCCATCCCCAAGGAAATAGCATGTTTACTGCTTTATGTATACATGATCAGCATATTTTCCAGTCTTATGCCCCATAATGGAAAATTCTTTTATGAAGTCTTAATTTAACAGTGAGAATCATTAGAGATTACTTCCTTTGAATTTTGCATTAGCCTTCTTCCTTGGCCCTTTTAAAAAGCACAAGGGATTAAAAAAAAAGCCATATGAAGTTGTTAATGATTTAATACAGTGATGTTGACATCACAGTGTACCTGTGATCCATTGGGGCTATTCGTCATAAATTCTGTTTTTGTTAAATATTTGTTGAAAATTTTCCAGATATCCTGATTCCTAAGGCTTGAGCGATGACTCAGAACTCTGCATTTTCAACAAGCACACTGTACTCCCCTCTCCCTGTAATTTTGACACATTTGGAGAAACATCCACTTAATGCATTGGTTCCCTTATGAAAAGGAGAACTTTAAAGTTTCTAAAAGATCTTGTTTTTTATTTTTTTAATTTTATTTTATTTTTCTGGTGTTCCAAGATTCATTGTTTATGCGTCACACCCAGTGCTCCATGCAATACATGCCCTCCTTAATACCCACCACCAGGCTCACCCAACCCCCCACCCTCCTCCTCTCCAAAACCCTCAGTTTGTTTCTCAGAGTCCACAGTCTCTCATGGTTTGTCTCCCCCTCCAATTTCCCCCAACTCACTTCTCTCCATCTCCCAATGTCCTCCATGTTATTCCTTATGCTCCACAAATAAGTGAAACCATATGATAACTGACACTCTCTGCTTGACTTATTTCACTCAGCATAATCTCCTCCAGTCCCATCCATGTTGATAGAAAAATTGGGTATTCATCCTTTCTGATGGAGGCATAATACTTCATTGTATATATGGACCATACCTTCTTTATCCATTCATCTGTTGAAAGGCATCTTGGTTCTTTCCACAGTTTGGCAACTGTGGCCATTGCTGCTATGAACATAGGGGTACAGATGGCCCTTCTTTTCACTACATCTCTATCTTTGAGGTAAATACTCAGTAGTGCAATTGCAGGGCCATAGGGAAGCTCTATTTTTAATTTCTTAAGGAATCTCCATAGTTTTCCAAAGTGGCTGCACCAACTTGCATTCCCACCAACAGTGTGAGAGGGCTCCCCTTTCTCCACATCCTCTCCAACACTTGTTGTTTCCTATAAAACCCAGATCACCAAACCATACCCCAAAGCAATGACACCAGCCTCCCTGGGAGGCAGGAAAAAGCATCAGCATTTGTCTGCTGTCTTAGAAAATAAAGCTTCTCAGTTAATTCCAATGTGCAGCCTGAGTAAAAGCACACACTGCATGTATATGAGAATGATTGTCACCTGAGCAGTGGGTGGGAAGAATCTCCAGGCAGAGGGAAGGGGAAGATTACACATGAGTCAGGAGTCTGGGCAGATGGAAGCCCAATGCAGGCAGTCAAGGCTCTGCATTGGCAAAAGGGGAAACCATCTGGTTCCTCCAAATCCCCACTTGAGTGATTCTAGAAAGATAGTCCTTAGTGAACTCAGTCTTGCTGAGGAGGAGCTCCACCTCTCTCACACACGCCCACCACCCCTGTTGACACCAAGGCGGACGGGGAGGCTGCTGCATCCTACACCTCTGGGGGACACAGATGGTATGTGAGAAGGGGCCTGAGCCGGCGGCCTGCACTGATTGACCATCTGCTGCCACCGGGATTTCAGTAGCATGAGTGTCTTGGCAGGTGGTTTTTCTGCAAGCAGAGCCACCTGACTCCCTGTGCCCTGGCACCTCTGGGTCCAGGTGCAGGGTTTGGCCCCGACGGAGGGGATGGGTGGACAGCTGCTTCCTCCCAGCAGCAATGCAGGCCTCGGTTCTGGCCATGAAACAGGCAAGAGCAGAACAACATGAGCAGGATCCTGTTCAAAGATCAAAGATCCCTTACCTCCAAACATGTCCACACCCCCCCCTTTTTTTTTAAGCAAAATGGAGGTTATGTGCAATGTATGAGTTCCCACAAATGTCTGCCTCCCACAAAGCTATGTCACAACAGCTCACGTTGGTCCCTGGGAATGGGAATGAATAGGTGAGGTCCCGGGGGTCCATGGAGGGCTGGTCATCAGGATGATGGCTCAGTGTCGACAAAAAACACAATAGGTTCTTTCCCTTTGACCAACCACCCTCTAGAGTGGCCTGAGGGCGAAATTCAAGCCAGCAGCAACCAACAGAAATAGAATTCAATCTACATCTGTCATTTTAAATTGCCTAGTACCCACATGTTTAAAAAAAAAATTTAAGTGATATTTACATTTTAAGTGATATTTAAGTGATATTTACATTAAATGATATGCACGTGTAACCCCGTATATGTCAAATACATTTTACATCAACATGCTATTTATAATGAAAGTCATTAAGGGGTTACTAGAAACAACCTGTGTGCGCCCACTACACCTAAAATACAACAGTGTCTTACGTGATACAACAGTTGCGGCATTTAGTGCAAATGAGTGTTAGTGAAACAACACAGTTGTGTTTAACAGAAAAATATTTTGTATTGCTTTGGTGTCAAGGTTCACATTGAAATGAACCAAAGTTAAGTAACATTTAACTTTAACTTTAACTTTAAAATAAAATGTAACTGAAGACTCTGTCCTTCAGTCCCACTAGGTCACAGTTCAAGTGCTTAACAGACTCAGGCTGGTGGCTACTGCATTGGACAGCCCAGAGAGACGGTTTTCATGCTTACAGAGAGTTCTGCTGGGCAGTGTAGCTCTAGAGCCCTTAACCAAGGAAAAAGGTCCCTCTTCTCTTTCTACCAATCCCGGATGAGGACACTTTGCAATGTTCTGAGTGATGTGGGTGATCCCTCCTCTCCTGGAGAGGAAGCACAGTGGTTAAGGGCTGGACTGTAGACCCAGACACTTAGCAGCCATGTGACCTTGAGTAGGTCACTCCCTATGGCTTGGTTCCTGTATCTGTCAGAGGAGAGTAAGAAGAGCAACTACCTCAAAGAGTTATAAAGATTAAATAAGTTCATATTTGTAAAGCACTCAACACAGTGTCTTCCACATAGTAAGTGCTCTATAAATAAATGTTAAATATAATTTTCCAGCATGACGCCCGCCGGTTGGCACCGAGCACACCAATAACTCTCATTCCAGAATGATCTTATGGAAAGACACACACACACACACACACACACACACACACAAACTTCTCACCTGTCAGTAGCTACCAGCTTTCTGCCAGAATATTCACTGATTCACTTGAGAAATACTGAGGTTTTACCTTAATGCAGAGCCTTCCAGACCCATACCTTAGGAGAAAAGGAACTCAGATAGTCTGAAATGTTATACAATGTTTGTCCCTTTCCCATCCTCCAAATCATACTTTCCTGGTTCTTCAAGGCAAGGACAGAATTCCACCACATTTGCAAGCTCCTTTTCCTTATTCAGGCCTGAGCTCAGGCCAGCTCCTCACGGAAGCCTTCCTTGACTACACATTCTAAAGTTGCATCCTGGGTGTGCAAGTGAGTGTGCATGTGTCTGCAGGTGCCCACAGCACTGGTCTGTCCCCTCACTCAGATTCATTTCCCTCACTGGCTTACCATACATGGAAATCACTTTGCTTATTTACTTCCCTACTTGTCTATTGCTTGTCTAACCTCAAGAAGAGAGAAACTCTGTACAGACAGAGTCCTGTCTGTTTTGTCTTGGCTATAATCCCAACACCCAGGTTGCTGGATGGAACATAGAAAATGCATTATATAAAATCACAGAATGAAAGAATGTATAAATGAGTGAGTGAATAAATGAATGAATGAATAATTGAGTGAATGAATGAATGAATGAATTCCCTCCAATGACGTATAGATTCCCCAACTTCCCTTTGCTTGGTATTCCAAAGCATATTTCATTCTTCATATTTTGAGAACTCTCCATTCCATACTACTCAATATATATGGTTAACTATTTTTGTGTATGTGCCTTGTCTCCTCATCTAGACGACAAACCCCTTGAAGTTGTGTCCTAAGTGTTAACATTCCTCCCTTGGCTCTCTTAGCGCTCAGCATAAGGCACATCCTCAACGAATACGTGTTGACAAATGAATGGAAAGGACCAAGCAGAGTCCCCACAATTAATCTTTTTGGTCACACATATTGGACTATTTCTGCAGATCATAATTTGCAAAATGAAGCAAATATATAAATACATACATCTCTCTGTATGATATTTCTCATTCTAATTAAATGAAGCTATTTTTGTAACTATTTTCCAGTCTAGGAGTAAAACTAGTACAGAATAATGCTAAATGTTAGATCATTAAGTCACTTTTCTTTAATCATATGGCAGTGTTTCAAAAAAGCTTTGAGTCATCTTCGAGATTCTTTGCCAGGGGTACAGCACGCTACAGTTAAAATGGCACTTATCTCAGTAAACACACTACTATTGCAAATGATTTGTTCCAATAAAGCAATTTCTTGGCAAAGGGCTGCCTTTTCTTCTAAACCCCCTACCAAGAAGAAATACATGGAACCATTAAAAACACCAGAGACAAGAGCGCTTGCAAAGTTCCCTTTATCAGAAGTCACCAAGATATATCCCCCCTAAGGTAGAAGCAACACCAATTGGTCAGCCCTCTTCCCCAATTTCAAATCCTATGGCACCTCCTTGATGCAAATATTTTCTATAAGACAGCTGTAAATTGTAAATAAGCCCTCAAAACTTATATTAAAGTACTCTACGGGTATTGGCAAACATCCCTACTTGCTTTCTCTCTTTAGTACTCTTCCTCTGCCTCCCTCCCATTCTTTTTCTCCTCCTGTCTTTCTATGACAAAAATCAGGAGGTTGATCGCATGCAAACATAAATTCCATTCCTACAGAAAGCTGAGTTCTTGAGCGATTAAGCATACAGACCAATCATCTGAAGTGGGGGGAAAAATATCCCATAAAGGCTAAATTATTTTCTGATGTACTTATTCCATGAAGGGTCTATTATGATAAGATATTATACTTGCAAGATAAATTGAATTCACATTTCTGCAACTCATCTACTCCTACAGAAACGCAGATAAAAATTTTATAGCAACCTGAAAAGGTTTGTGAAAGGGATATAAAAGAGATCGATACTCTAAGAGTTTAAGTCAAATTGAAACAATAGAAAAGATGGTCCAAAGCAAGGACTCAATTTCCAATTCTTTTCATCCGAAAAGAGAAGTACCACACTAATCAAGGAAGCGGAGGAGAGAGTGGTCATTCAGGAAAGAGAGCTGTCGGGAAGGAGCCGGTGGAAGTGTAATTGAGTTGCAAAGGAAAAATGCGTTGAATGTGGGGAGTGGAAAACAGTCCACTTATCATTTCTTTAATTCACACACATTTATTGATCTCCTACTATATGCTGGGCAACATTCCCAACACAAGGAATATTGCAGAGAACGAAGGACCGAGACCCCATACGCAGCTGATAATCTGGTAGGGAGAGGACCCTTTCTAGAAACTAGTTATGACAAGACGTGCACAAGCAGGTGTTTACATGACCGTACAAGAAAGGGAAGGGTTTGCGTTCTTTTTTCTGCTGCCTTTCCTTGAGTCGTGACATTAGGGTGACGTCTAGCATTTTTCTGAGCTTTGTCAAGATTGGTGTTACAAACAAGGAGCTTCCTCTCAGAGTCTATCTTTTCCTTTCTCATTCCCTCTCTCCATTATTAACCATAGGAGGCAGTTAACGACCATGACAAATCATAAAAGATTTCTCCTAACTCCTTCAAGTGTGACTATCCTGATTATAGCCTGCAGGTACAGCCAGCCGTGAACCACACGCTATTTATAGGCTTAAAACCCAGGCAGAATTTGTGTCACTCGTGACGAAAATGCAAGCGTCTCCCAGGACCCAGGATCCTCCTCCTCTTCTGTGAAACCCCCACAGGCAGTGAGGGTGCCCACACAGTTCCTCCCAGAGATGGGTTTCATCAGGGTCCCCTCCCCCAATCCCAATCAAGGAGCCTACGCAATTACAGAGCTAATCATTTAAATGATGCTACTGAGAAACAAAGCCATTTTCCTTGTTAAAAATGTGTTTGCTGTCCTATCCATTTATCTCTTTCCTTGGCAGGGCTCTGTATTAATTTATTGCCCAATAAAGCACAGACACTAGCAGAGTTGCTGAGCCATGCCCAGTGGAAGGCCCACTATTTCATCCCAGCAAAGGCAGCCCGTGAGCCAAGAACACGAACACGAGCATACCAGGCATCACAAACCTTGGCTGGCTAATCCTGGCTTCATTTGCTGTCCCAGAGATTTCAAAAGAGAGGGATGTATACAGCTTTGGGAAGAATGCAGGTGATTGATAATTACCAATGATCAGAGGAAATGGAGCTCAGTTTGGTCTGTTAGCCAAGGCTAAGTGCCCTTGGGTTTCCTTTCTATTGGACAGTGAGCCTCACTACCACAGGCAAGCTCATGGTGGGCTTTGCAGGGAGAGAGGCTGAGGGACTTGTCCTGCCTCAATGTCCACCATTCTAGGAGACTGTCTCCCTCTAGATGAAAGGGTGACATCTGTTGCTTCCTCGGCACTTCACACCCAGTGATGAATCGTAAGGTCCCTCTTCAGATCTACGCTTCAGGGCAAAACCTTGGGTAATGATTATCATGTGTATGGAGGGCTTATCATCTGAGAATCTCTTTCATGGCTGGTTGCTGGATGGTCATAGATGGTAAACTATACCGAAAGCAGGTTCTTCCTATATGGAAAGGCTTGACCACAGAGAAGCCTTTACTGATGGAAAGTTCATGGACAAAGGTTTGAGGGAATGGCCCTGGGCATCTGGTTTCCCTTCTCAACTTTCGGGATTACTTCTAGTTGAGCAGTAGGTTCAACGGGGAATGCACCCAGGAATCTGGCCCTTTGCTCAGAGAGTGAGCTCAGATAGTACCGCTAACATAGGAAGAAGTCCTCAAAGCCAAGAGAATGGAACACCAAGAATGGCTCCATGGATTGAAAAAAGTGGCTGAATGTTACTCTGGGAAGAAATCATCAAAGACATCTAGCACTAGGCCTGCATTTTAAGAGAGGAACCTGAGACCCAGTGAGCAATTCACTTGTCTGCGGCACTACTGTAAGAAGAAGCAAAGGCAAAATTAAGAGGCTGGATGACGTGGAGGATGGAGAAGGCCTAGAAGGTCTGCCTTCAATTTGTCATAGACCCCCATGGCTGCTCCCGCAGAGGGTACAGCTCAACAAGCTACTCACAAGCACAAGACTTATAAAACCACAACAAAACCCCCAAAGCAGATGGACATCAGTGACTTCTGCAGGAAGTTCTCAGCACGCTACACTGCTGAGAACCGTCTTCACTTGGCAGAAGGGCAAGAAGGAGGTGAAAGGAACATGCAACACTGCCACGAGGAAAAAGAAAATGGCGCCCACCAAGGACCCACCCATTTACACAATCCCCTTTCTTCCACGTGTCTTACCAAAGGTTATGCTGGTTTCCGTCTCATTTCCAAGGGGGCTCTGGTGAAAGCTGAGGAAGACACTGTGGAAAAGCCACTGATTTTGCAGAAAAAGGCCATCAGTTCACTGCAGCAAGTCGGGAAAGTACCAGGGAGAGTACTCAGCCGCCCACCACATGTAATTCCTTGCACCTCTGAACCTCTGAAATGGCCCCTGTGCACTGTCCTCCCTCCGCACCTCCACAGTCACAAATCCGACCCATTTGTGGGGCTCTATTTACGAAGCTTCTCCTGGCCACTCCTGTCCCCACGGACAACACGTGTATCATGGGCCTCACTGGTTCACCGGGCTGCTTCTCAGAGCGGGAACAGCAGCGATGCATGGAATTAACACCTGCCATGCGCTTTTGTTCAATTTGACAATTACCTCCATAATAAGGCCCCTCAGCAGCCACCCCTTGTACACCTTCCACCAAGATGCCTATTGTATGCTCTGAGGCCCCCTGTGCTAGAAGCTCCCAGAGGTTCCAGCTAACAGGCAGATCCCTAGGCCTAACCCCAGATCTGCAAACTCAGAATCTTGATCTGGTTGAGAATAACTCCCTGGGAGTGCCTCCTATAGCAATGGGTGTACAGCAGATAGGTGGGAACACTTGCCCCCACGGCCCCTGCACACACCACCCTCCCTCCCCTGTTCATGGAGAGGGGGTGGGGTTTTCACGTGGGGAACCTGATTTTCACCTTACCTGTGTGGTCCCAAGGAAGTCTGTTAACCCTCTCAGCTTCCTTGTCTTCCCCTCTGAAACAGACACTACAGGTCTGTGGTCCAAGGATGTGAAGTTTTCTGCACAGACCCAGGCTGAGTAGGAACTCAGGCAGAGTGTTTGCATTAGGAGTGAGGTCCTTGTGGGATTCACACAGGTTGAGCCCGTAACTACCCTGAACCAAATCCACAGTGGTAGGTATCAAAAAGCTAGTGACTGGGTCTGGCTTGAGAGTAGACTAATTACATAATAACTTTATAATATCTTAGCATAATATATAGAATATATTATATGATAAATTAATAATATAATATTAATAGTAGCAAATATGTATATGGTATATCTTTTGGGTTGGGCACTACCCTAAATATTTAACTTCTAGTAACATATCTAATCTCCACAAAGAAATTATTACTATTACTATTATGACCACTTTATAGCAAAAGAAACCATGGCCCAGGGCTGCTGGGCCATTTGCCCAACATCCCACTGCAGGAAATGGCACAGAGCTGGGATTCTTCTAACTGCCGCTCTTCCTGATGCAGCTGGTGGCTCCACGGTTCATCCCTTCTCCTCATCTCTGCCCTGGGACCCACTGAGACCTTCTCAGTAAGTCATCCTTGCCTTAGAGAGGTCCTTGCCTCTCCCGGAAGAAGCCCTCCCCTCTTCAAGGGAGGTCAGGAAGGGTGAGGAGCTATGGACACAGCCCATTCCATCCCCTGGCAGTATTTTCTGGGCTGTGCTCCAGGCCAGATCCTGACCAGAAGGAATGTCCTCTGGACCTCTGCTCCTAGGGGTTCAGGTTCTGGGGCCCCTCCCAATAAAGAGGCTAACTCATGCAAAATGCAGAGTCTGCACCCAGGTAGCTTTTCCGTGATGTGACTGGGCCAGGATGGGGGGACTATGCAGATACTCCATGCATTTTTAAGACTTTTGAATGATTGGTGTTATCTCCCCAAGGAGAGGAATTAGCTAAAAGGATCACATGGTCCACATGCCAACCCATCAAAGAAGCTGGAACTGACTACAACAGCGACACCAGCACCCAAGTTCTGTCCCTGCTAGCTCACCTCCTGGGACTGAAGTATCTCCAGACTGAGAGGGGCATTTCTCTAAGGACTCATTCTCTGGACTTCTGGAATCACTAAAATGGCCCTGATCATTTATCCATATAACTGGCTCTTCCTTCTTCTTCTTCTTTTTTTAAATTTATTTATTTGACAGAGAGAGAGAGATCACAAGTAGGCAGAGAGGCAGGTGGGTGGGGGGTGGGAAGCAGGCTCCCTGCTGAGCAGAGAGCCCAATGCGGGGCTCGGTCCCAGGACCCTGAGATCATGACCTGAGCCGAAGGCAGAGGCTTAACCAACTGGGCCACCCAGATGCCCCAACTGGCTCTTCATTCTAAATAGTCTTAACACATCATACTTCTCCCAAATCCCAGAGCACCAGCCCATGTCTAAGACACCATCATCTTTCTCCAGATTGTTACACTGTCTTTCTAACTCATCTCCCTGCTTCTACACATGACCCTAACCGTGGGTCAGTGGGAGGATGCTGGTGTTCACAACCACCTGAAAAGTCTGCAGTTATCATGGACTACTGAGATCCTTCAGTATCTAACAGTTCATCCAAGGAGAAAAAGAATGCGAGAGATGGTTTCTTTCCATCCAAACAATGAAAGGTTTATACCCTTCCATTAATCAATGCCAGGAGTTGCCCATCCAGGCAGATCACCATTGTGCGTGCCCCCTTTCAAAATTGAGCCTGGCTTATTTCTCAAGTCAGTCCTGCTGATTATATGTATATAATCAGTGCACTCTGTTTTAGAACTTCGTGACAATCCACGTAACTTGGTGCAAGTCTAGCCAATGCCATGTGCATTTAGGAAATTGGAAAGAATGTGTTCAGTAGCCACCTGCTAGGTGTTACAGAGGACAAAAAGGAAACATAAAATAGGATTGTCTCCTGTAACAAAAATGTATGTCTCACAGGGAGACAAAATGAATACCCAACAAATAGACTGACAATCATATCAGATTGTTATGGTTAAATAGAGCATCAGTGGGAGAGAATAAAAAAAAAAAAACAACCTTAGGAATTGAGAAGCAGAGGAGCAGTGAGGCTAGACTGGCTGGGGAAACAATGTATCAAAAATAAGTGTTGTGATAAATGTGTGAAGTGTAATTGAGACCTAGAGCTGCCTCCCGAAAAGCAACAAATATCTAGTGCCCTGTTGTTTCCCAGGCCCCCATTTGTCTAGAGATAACAAAGCAGTTTTCAAACCTCAGCCTCATCGGAGTATTACAGAAACTTGGCATGACAGGGAAGACAAAAGTAATCTTCCCTCTCATACTGGGTCACCCAAAGGTACTCGATGGTACAAGCAAGGGATCTAGGATTTGGTGTCGTAGAAGTTAAGAATCACACGCCTTGATCTGTAGAAGAATATGATCTCAACTCAGGGGAGAAACTGAGGGATATTAAGTCATAAAATGTCACAGCTTAAAGGAAAAATAAGTCTTCCAGCCACTCTTTCTCTTTCCACTGTGAGTCAGTTTTGAGAAGTGAAGCTGAGCAGACACACAACATATCACGTTGCAAATAGGATAGGACATTCCTATATAAATGGCTATTACTTCCCCCCTTCCACCCCCGCAGAGCGAAAACAGTGCTGAAGACCTCCTCGTAATGAACAGCAATGGAGTCTATTCTGGATATGCAGATCTCAGGAATGTTCCCACACCTTTATGGTTTTGGGGGTTTTTTTTGTTGTGTTTTTGTTTTTGTTTTTTCTTTCTGGAAGCTCCAGCATTTTCCTTCCCCCCTCTTGCAACACTGGGTCACTGGAGCTGTGCCTGGCACAGCCAATGAACACGAAGCTCTAACAAGACTAATTTTGAACTTATAGCAGGTTTTATGAGACTATTGGATGCTCTACTACATTTAGAATTAATTATCCCATCTACTATTTACTTAAACATTTTTAAGGAAAGGAAAGAAACCAGGGCGGATGTTTTAGGCTTTTTTATAACAGATCTTTTTGGAGTCAAAAGAAATACCCAAAGCAGCCACTGAAAATCCTTAGCCTCACGGTGAGAGTCCCACCTGCTACAGTGGAAATTAATGGTGGGAAGAGAGAAGAGATGGAAGACAAATCTACCCAGAACATCAAAATCCCAGCAGGAATACAAAGGGCAAGGCTGAACAAATTAATAATACCACTCTGCAGTTAACTGGTACCTTTCATCAGGGAAGCTCAACGTACTTTACAAATAACACTTATTTTCCCATCTCAGAGAGGCAAGGAGATAAATGGCAAGCCCAAAGGTCACATAAAGAGTGTGTCATGATTTTAAGAAGAAAACCCAGGCCTTAAGTCCCCAGGCTCTGGTCTAATAGGTTTCTCCCTTCCTCTAAGCCCCGAGTGCCTCTCCCCTTTGTTATTTCAACCAATGACAGTGTCTGAAAATGTCCAGATTCTTGCTCCTCCAATCAAGAATATCACAGACCAAAGTCCATTTGAAATCTGAAGGAAATCTTGTTCTCATACTGAAATTTCAACTAGAAAAACAAAGGCATATCTAAATTCACCAATGTTCTAGAGACGCTCCAAAGCACCAGTACAGGGGAAGACGTGTGCCGTCGTAGAAAAATTTGCATGGTTGGACCAGAGAATACTTCCTCGGGCTATCTGATTCTAACTGTATGGAAATTTTTTACCATTCTGTAAATTGTGGATACGTGATAGCAATGCAAACAGTTCTTGGCTGGGGCCATGGAAACTCTGGCCTGTCCAAGAGAGGTTCAACAGACTCCCCCTCCGCTTGTAGAGGAAACAGCTTGGCTTTCATTTGTACATTTCTTCTATTATTCCTGACCTATAAATGTGTCTGTTTTTTTCAACGGGTTCCCTCATCGATTCAGTAGAATAAAAGCTTTAACACATGTTCATTCTGATAACTGATAGTTGTGATTTTTATACCCTTTCTGCGAAAATTAATTTTTAACACCAATCAAACCTCAGAAGTGCTCTATCCCAAAGTTAGAAACACAGATGGGAACAGCAAGAAATGTTAGAACTCAGAAGAGAACTGAAGGAGAAAACAGAAAAGTTGAAAATTTCCTTTGCTCGTGGTAGAGCTGTAGATCTCTGAACACAAGGCAGGGGATATTTTTCTTATGGGAAAAAAATCCATAAACTAGAAAATATCTGTAACTTTATCCTCTATCCTGTCAATACCCAAATCTTGTTAATTCAAATATAAGGCATATTACCTGGGTCCAAGACCTCAACTCTGACACCTACCAAAGACAGAGCAGAATGCCAACCAAAAAACTGCCAGAGCCCTGACAAAGCTCTGGGTTAGAAAAAGGTAAACTCCTTCTCTGGATGGGCATAGCTCCATTCTGGGTTGGCATATGGGACTTGGCATATGGGACTGTATTTGAGCCCTTTCTTGTGCCTTCAGCTAAGCACCCTTGGGCAGTGCTCAACCTACAACCATCCATGGTGGCCCTTGATAGAAGGAACACTCACACCTCAAGACCCAGAGCTGTAACAGGAATGGGCAGGTAGAGCATGCATGGCTGTTACTCAACAGGGCAAAAGAGAAAGTAGGAGGCCCATGTCTGGGCTGACCTGATCCAGACCACTGAGGTCCAATTGAATTAAAGGTAATCACTGACTCTGTAATACCCTGCTCTAACCACACATTGGAACTGGTGACTGCTCATGGATACTCTTCTCAGGGCGCCAAGAAGTGCTTGGGCAGCAATAAAAGGGAACGAAGTACTGATATATGTTACAATGTGGATACAACTTGAAATCAGTATGCTAGGTGAAAGACGCCTAACCCATGAGACCATATTATTACATGATTCAATTTATATTAAGTGTCCAGAGTAAGCAAGCCTATAGAAACAGAAACATAGACTCGTCATTGTCTAGGATGGGGGGCTGGTGAGGAGGGCTGAGGGAGTTTTTCCCAAGAAACCCCAAACCTAGATGTTGAGACACTGATGCTGTAAAAGGGACCAGGAGTTCAGGGCAGGGCTTAGCAGGAAGGTAGGCCTTAATCTCCCAACCCTATCACTGGCTACTTCTGCCACTCTCCTTAAAATACGCTGTTAGAAACCCTTGTTTCCCATTCCTATCACAGCCTTCCTCCCCAACCTTTCTCCACCTCCATTCCAGGGCAGATCCCAAGCCTTACCCTCCTCATTCAAGACAGGATAGCAGAGCAAACTCAGTAACGGTCTGACCCCCATCGCTGCTGTGACATCTTCCACGAGGCCCCTCCCCCTCCACAAGCGCCAGCCCCACAGGCCCTTCCTCCGTGATGCAGGTGTGGTATGCCTTCCTCCATCCCCCCACGAGGTCTTTGCAAATGCCACTCCCTCTGTCTGGAATATTCTCCCTGACCCTCCTCCACCTAAGACTCTTCCAGCAGATGACACTTGTTTGCCCTTCTGAGGTCAAGCCAGGTGTTGGTCTGAAAAGCCTTTCCTGGTGTTCAGTCTGTCGGTTCTCACAGCAAGACAGCTCGTGAGTGTGTGCACATGGACCGGTGTATTCGTATGCTGGCAACTAAATCCACATGGTGTGGGACTCTGTAGACTACGCAGGGCCCAGGGGATCAGAGGGGGAGACAGAGCTCTGCTATGGCAGAGTTGTTCATGCATTCTATCCTCGAGCAGTCTCCCATGGGGCCCAGCCTCCAGAGAGAGCTCGATGGCTTGATGAGAAACACGAGTGGCTGCATGGCCTGGGCCCCTGAGGCCGAATATATTCCCACCTCTGGCAGGATGAGCTGCCTGACCGTGGGAGTCAGACCCAGGAAGGCTGGAGATCCTTTGTGGAATCATGTGGTGATGGAAAATAGAGGCTTTGGAGCCAAACAGGCCTAGGTTTAGCCACCAGCCCTTTCCTACCTGTTGGTGCCTCAGTTTCCTAGTCTGTGATGATGGAGACATGAAAGAAGACAATGGGTGTGCAGACGTGTGACGCTGGCACCGTGCCTACAGCTCAGTGAATGTCCGTTCTCTCTCTTCACCTGCGACTTCTGCTTTGTCAATAATTTCAAGACGAAGATATTTTCTCTTGTTCCGAGTGTCCAGACTGTCTAGATAGAACCTACTTCCACCTGTTGTGTTTCCAGATCGGCCAGTCCCCATAGCCTGTAGTCCTGCAGCCCAGAAAGAAAGGCCAGCCAAACCAGAGCAAGCCAGCGTGGTGCTTATCAGCGAAGCAACACACATCTGTGCAGACTGACAGCTCCACGAGGACAGCTTCTCTCTCTCTCTCTCTCTCTGTGTGTGTGTGTGTGTGTGTGTGTGTGTCAGGTTCTTGATAAATTCCACCAAACGCCAAGAAGTCTCTGATCCCTTCACACACTTGTCGTGCTGGGTCAGAATCAGAGGCCACATCAGGGAGTACTCAAGGAAGATGGCAGAATGCCAGCTTCTGGCCTGGAGGCCCATACTGCAGAGCACAGAGGGAGGCGCCGCTTCCATCAACGGAGGCACTCCTCAAACACTCCACTGAGGGTTCCTGTGCTGGGCACCCAGGTGGATGCCGAGGATACAACCACAGCCCAAGTTACAAACTGCAGTTGCTTTCAGGAAAGGCCGTGGCCTATCAAGGAGGCAGACACTCCGTCAAGAGTCACCACCAATGAACAAGGGAGCGCAAACTGAAATGAGAGTGTGAAGCGCGGAACACGGTTCTGGGAGAGCTGCTCACGGAGGAACAGGAGGAAGGGAAGTGGCCCTGGAGTTGCCACCCGAAGGAGAAGTTGATGTTGTCCAGGTGGAAGACGCTCGATGCAGGGAAGGGAGACCAGAGCAGAAAGACGTATCCAACAGGGCAACAGCAGGTGCGAAGCCAGGGATGAGAAAAGACTACGGACATGGGGAAATCTGACAAAGCCAACGTGACTGGAGCCCAAACACTGAGGAGGAGCGTGAAACACGGCGCTTGGGAAGGGGAGCACGACTGCTCAGCGTTGTGGAGCGGTGAGTGGAGAGGGGCGCTGTAGGAGGAAGCAGGTGCGCCGCTAGCCCTCGTACCACAGGAAGCAAACATCTAGAACCAAAGTGCCTGGGATGAGATCCCACGGGCCTCCTGGAGAGCAGACCAAATTGCCACTTCACAGAGGCTGAGACTGATCACTGGTCATTTTTTAAAATTATTTCTTAAAAGTGATATGGGCAGGGGCGCCTGGGTGGCTCAGTGGTTAAGCCTCTGCCTTCAGCTCAAGTCATGATCTCAGGGTCTTGGAATCGAGTTCTGTATCAGGCTCTCTGCTCAGCGGGGAGCCTGTTTCCCCTCCCTCTCTGCCTGCCTCTCTGCCTACTTGTGATCTCTCTCTCTGTTAAATAGATAAATAAAATCTTTTTTTTTTAAAGTGATATGGGCATATTAAAATGTTAAACTTAGAGCAGAAGAAACTCTAACGTGTACCATCTTGTAATTCTCTTTCAGGGCAGACTCCATGAGGCCGTGAACACTGAACTAAAGGGTGGTGTTATTTCTCTGCAAATATATGTAATTGCCTTTTAAATAATTCTCAAACGAAGGGTATAACAACAGGTGATAAACATTCATTTATTTCTCACAGTATCAGAGAATGGGACCAGCATTAACAAAACCACCTTCTCCTGTTTGCTCATGAAACGGCCTTAAGCGTCTCATTTATCATGAGTTTCTATAAGCACTAACAATTTGTAAAATGAGTTCATTACATTCTTGGAGGTTTAATAAAATCTACCAACATAGGAAATTTCCTGACGGTTTTGAAATTTACCCAGAAAACTTACCCCAAAAGGAGTAAATGCACGCAGCAGAGCTGAACGTCACGTAGATTTACAGACAGCATCTATTACCCCATACAGGTCGTGCTGAGAATGCTACTGGAAGAGCGCTAGATGGGCTCTAAATCAAGTCTAGTTGCAAAGGGATCCCTCCCTTAATGCAGAAAACCTTCAGAGCAATGTATAAATATTGGCACATAGACAAGTCAGGCGTTCCAAATCCAGAGGCTTCAGGGATGCCGACTTCGAGAGAAAGAATTGTAAACTCTAGTCGTTAATGAGCAAAGTAGGGATTTTAAGAACATCCATCGATCTTCAACAGTCGTTGGTGTGTGGGAAGCAGCGAACGGACAGGAAACAGAGGTGACAGTCATGCTGCCACACGGGGATTACACATGGGGCTCGACTGCCCACATATAGGTTGGTGTTTCCTCGCTCTGTTTTTTTAAAATGTGTTTTTCTTTCTCGTTGCTAAAAACTCAATTTGCCAACATTAGTCAATTGGAATGTGTAGAGCTTTCTCTTACTCCATTTCCCTGGTCATTTGCTGGGGATGTTATTAGGTATGAGATGGACATAAGGGGGAAGTGCCAGGCTCCGGGGTCAAACGGCCTGTGGTCAGATGCTGGCTCAGCCCCTTACCAGTCCAGCGTCCTTAGAAATGTCAGCCACCACCCCACACTTCCACGTCTTCTAATAATAGGATTGTAATTATACACATCTCGTGGCATCATTTGGATGATTAAAGGGAGGGGGTATGAAATATACTTGCTTAGCCTCTCTGCGAAGGTTAGAGATCACGATTGCTCTATTTATTTGAAATGGTTGCAGGGTTTACAAGAAGCAGGAACCCAGCCTGACTGCCTCCTCACAGAAAACTCACCATCCTCTATGCCAGGGTATCCTAACCTGTCCTGTCCCTGCAGACAACATCTTTTAACTGGGTTCCACCTGCACAATTAACTATGTAGTATCCTTTTGCCTTTAAATTGCCTCCTTCTAAATGTATTTCTTCAATGGAACTTTATACTACTCCCAGAAATGGAAAGCCTGTCTCACTTGCCACAATTAGAGAGTAACCCTATACAGCAAAAAAGAAAATCCAGATGACTTCGATTCTCCCTGGATACCGTTAGTCTAGCAAAGACTCAGAGCCTGAGGCTTGACGCTGACTACCGCAGTTCAGAGAGGTGTTACGGATGTGGGAGAACCCAGCAGAGACTTCCTCCCTGCGCTGCACAGTACGGAGAAGGAAGCATAGCCCTCTCACCACATGAATCTATATCCTGTATCCTGTGATGCTGGCTCCACTGATCAGCTCAAGTCCTGGTAATACCCATCTCTCACAATATCACCTCGGTGACTTCTGTTGCAATTTGTGGAATTTTATGAAGAAATAAACAGTGCTCCATACCAGTGAAGGATATTGCCAATAATCCCTTGAAAGGAAGGTTCCCAATTAATTCTAGCCTATTCCTCCCTAAAAGTGCAGAGTAAGACATTAGAATTCTTGGTATTTGTAGACTAGTGAATTTCTGTGGCATAGAGCAATGTTATTAGCTCATCAGTTAGTCTTTGCCAACTTGACTGGAGATGGTGTGTGTGTGTGTGTGTGTGTGTGTGTGTGTACACGCGCATGTACATATATGTGTATGAGTCTGCATATGGATGCGGGCATTCCCTAAACTTTATGCAGCATTGATCAGAACCCCATGTCTCCTGAGGTTAGGCTTCTAAGCCTGATCATATCTTCCATCTTGGCCTGTGAATGCTTTTGACCAAAATATTATGTGAGTCCACCAGTACACATGTCTCTTAAAACACCTTAAGTGGAAAGCATTGCCTGCTAAGGATTAGAGTAGACATGTAATCACGTTTCATACTGAACTACGGCCTTCATCCAATACAAATGCCACATTCACTTAGGAAGGGTGTCTGAACACCATAAACAGCGGGAGAGCTGAGGGCGGTTTCCCGAATCAGCCTGCTCAGCAAATCTGAACTCATTCAGCCACAGACCCAGTCCATTCCCACTTCAGGGTGCGCACTGCTCTCTGAGGAGGTACATGGAAGAGCGAAGACACGGATGCGGAGGGCGGCCCCTCCCACTGTGTGTGATCGCCTTGTGCTTCCTCGTACTTGACAACTGGACACGCTGCACAGCTCATTCAGCAGCACCCCACTAACAGCCGTCACCTCCACGGAGCCTGCACTGGGACAGCACAGACCCCACACCCGCGTGGGAAGGCTCTGAATCAATGGGAGTTCCTCCTCTCCCACCTGTCACCCGGAGCTGAAGCACACTAGGTGATGTGGCCCCGTCCAGAAACCCCATCAACAGCAGAAAGTCCCAATTTAAGATCCTAAATGTGACTACCGATCACTTATATGGACAATGGAAGTCACCTGATCTGTGGACGGAGCGAAAGCCAACAGCCCCAAACACCTCGGCACATCTAAGAAAATGTATTGCTACTTCTAAAGCCATTTGTTTTCTCGAGGGGAGTTGGCATGAGTATCACCTGCAGGGAGGGCGAGCAGTTTCCTGGAAGGGGTGGGGTGCTGGCATGCTCAGCGCTGAGCCAGGGGACACGTGTGCACGCTGAGAACACACAGCGTGCTTCTCCCGACTGCCGGCACTTCCCGAGTCAGCTCCAAGGGCTGACAAGTCCCGGGATCACTCAACACGCAGGCAGCAGACTCTCAGGGCGAAGGGAGTTAACACTGCCTTATCTTGAGCTCCACTATTAACAAACTTGTCATCACTAAACTGGGCCGTTAGTCACTGGAACCGTTTGATGGAAAGAGTGAACACAAGAGAGAAACAAGTGGACCCAGATGGGCGAGCCGAGATCAAGTGGCAATAAGCTGTTCTCTATCCTGGCCAGTGAATGAAAGTTCTCGCAGAGGACACATCCTGGGTTCCTAAACACTACTCCATATGTTGTATATGGTGGTCGTTATGCTGATAAATAAACACGGAAAATGTGCTTAATGCTAAAAGTTGATGGGGGCGCCTAGGGGGAGCAGTTGGTTAAGGATCCTACTCTTGGTTGTGGCTCAGGTCCTGATCTCAGGGTCATGAGATCCGGCCCCATGTCAGGCTCTGCGCTCAGTGTAGAGTCTGCTGGAGATTCTTTCTCCTTCTCCCTCTACCTCTCCCACTTGTGCTCTCTCTCAAATAATCTTAAAACAAACACACACACACACACACACACACACACACAAAACACCAAAACTCTACTCAAGGAAGTGACATCTTTCTCCAGGGACTTGGGTTTGTTGATCTGGAAATTAGTTACAACTGTCTTGACAAGGCACGGGAGTCCAAGTGACCAGCGGCTTCCAGTGAATAAAGAGGCCCATAACAAGCACTGTATACAGATCATCCGTTTTCTGTTTTGCAGACTGAAAAAAGGGACAAGAGCAAAGAGATGTCTCTAGTCCTGGTTCTGCCACCAGGCACAGTCTTAAGCCTTTGCAGACCTCAGCCTTCTTCTCTTCACCGTGACACTATTAGACTAAGCAACAGTGATCAAACTGAACGGGTCCCAAGCTACTACTACAGTCCACATGTGGAGCCCTCAAAAGCAACTGGTGTTTGGTAGTTGCTTGATATATACTGACGAACGTAAGCTGCACACTGATTATATGAAGGAGACAGTATTGACATCCACACTTTACAGATGGGGAAACGAGGCCGGAACTGTCAACAACTTGCCCAAGGGTCCGCTCCGCCAGCCAGATGCCAGGTGGGACCTGAAATCCCTGCGGTCTGGCTCAGGAGCCCTGCTATTAACTCTTTCGCTATCATGCCTCTAGACAGCAGCAAATAACAGCCATCAGTTACAGCTAATCGACTGACAAATATCCGACCAGAGAGTGGAGGCTTAAGTACAAAAGCATATTCCCACCCCCATTTCAATAGGCCTTTTTTTTTTTTTGAAAGACAAAGAGATGGAATCACATAACACAGCCTGAAGCTCATGTCTCAAACGTGAGTGTTCCGCACTTGCTAGACCAGAAGAAGGTTGACCAGACAACCGATGTGGCTGCTTCCATGCAGCTTAGCCATGGAGTCCGTGGTTCCTTGGTGCTTTGAGGAAGAATGCTGCATCTCACTGGCTCCCCTTTTTGGAGGACCAGAGCCCTGTTTCGCAGCAGTGACAATCCTGGACCTAAAACGGCAGAGAAGATCTTGACGGGCTTATCTCCTCTGCTTCCTTGGGAAGTTTCCTGTTGGTTGTCAGAGGGAGATCACCAAACTGATTCTCCCAATTACCTCCTTGGCAGGCGATTACCCTGGAGCAGTGCCTTTTCCACTTTGAATCCAGCAGTCTCTTGCCCCCGTGCCAACAGCCCCATTCTCCTGGCAGAGCCCAGCCCCAGAAGCCTGGGGGCTCCTGAGGACACAGATGTGATTTCGTGTGAGGTCAGTGTCTGAGCTGGGCCCGCGGTTCCAGCACACCATGCTCTGTGGATAATATTCTGATGATTAGCAGGTGTCTGGATTCCCAGCCGGCCTCTCTGCAGGCACACAGGCTACACCTGCATTTACATAAGAGAAATGGACAGCCATCACCAGAAGTTACCAAAAACCACTAGGTGTCGGTGTCTGGGACAGAAATGAAGGTCTCAAAGCTGCCCTTTAGTCACTGTCCCTGCCACCAATCTCCTCAGGTGAGTTCCTGTTCAACAAACCATTCGAATTCTTCTAAGCTTACCCAAAAAAGAATAAGGACATGATGCAGATGACCACCTGCTACAATCAAAAACAACCCGTAAGAGAAAGCTTTCTTGAAAGATCACGGGCTAGGGTTCTATGCACTGATATTCTCAAAAAGACAAAATTACAGTGATGGAAAACAGACCAGTGGTTGC
This sequence comes from Mustela putorius furo, assembly GCF_011764305.1. Classification (NCBI taxonomy): domain Eukaryota; kingdom Metazoa; phylum Chordata; class Mammalia; order Carnivora; family Mustelidae; genus Mustela; species Mustela putorius. Next base: position 7,986,847 of record NW_025421449.1, read on the forward strand.
CAGGAGCTACCAGGGGAGGTCAGGAGTTTCATGGGGTTAAGTGAAGGGACAATCTGTATCCTGATTCTGATGGTGGTTACCTATGTCCATGCGTGTGCTGAACTGCAGAGAACTGTACATAAATGGAAAGAAAGTCCATTTCACTGTACAATAATTTAAAGACTAAACATGTTTAATGGGTGCATGAATAGATTTTTCTGCAGAAGATGACTATTTATTTTTTAAAAATTGGATCATTCTAGGAACACTATTGAGTATCTAATAAGAACTTTAAGTGGGCGTAGTTGCAGGGGAGATTAAATAAATAGCACATTGGAGCACACTTAAAATACAAAGAGCACGGAGCTTCTGAAGGGAGAGGTAGTGCTGGGAGAGATAAGTCAATCAGGCTTTCGAGGTTCTGAGCCCCGCCCCTGCTCCTGCCACGCCTGCTGCCCTCACAACTCCACTTTCCTCCCGAGAGAGAAGGGGGCACGTGACTGGGGACCATCTTTTCATGCACCTCGAGTCTAGCATACAATCACTTCTGTGCTCAGACCCATCCTTGGGAGCTAGCTGTTTTCCTTCAACACTGAAAGCAGGGCAAGTTTGTCCTTTCAAACTGGAAGTACTAAGGTCATGAATGAAGGCTGTTGGATTTCTGGTCTTGTGGGAAATTCCACTTTCTGAAGGCTGACGGTGCCTCTGAAAAAGAAAAACACAATGACTCCACCTTTGAAGAGCAGGAACCCAAAAGACTTAACCAGGACTTTTCAAAGTGAGGACAATTCTATGTCATCACAAGCTTGACTAAGCCCAGTTCTGTGAAATGATAGGGAAGAGGCTAACTGTTTTGAAACCTGCAGCATATTTTTCTTGGGTGTCTCTTGAGGCTGACAGGGAGTGGCAAAGGAAAGAAGACCAGGACATTCGATATCCAGGATGTTCACCAGACACGATGTGTTCTTTAAAAGGCGCCCTTCACCTACCTTCACATGAGCGACTCAGACAGAAATCTTGGAAAGTGAACACGCGCACACCCCACCCCACCCTCCGCCCGCACTGCAGCTGCCCATGCATTTCTTCTCCGCGAATTCAGCCCCAGCCTCCATGGGCTGTTACCTTCCCTTCTGCAATTCCATCGAAGTCACTTCCAGAAATGCTTAATTACAGGACAGCGTCATTGTTACATTAGAGGTTTAAATAAAAGTCCCTGGACTCTAACCTGCTGCGATGTCCAATAATGCAAGGGACTTACAGAGCTCTGATAAAGCACCAGTCAACCCCAACAATGAAATGGGAAAAACTGTTGCAGCTCAAAACTCAACCCTCAAGCAAAACTCTGGGGACAAGAAAGCCAAGGCACCGCCTCAGCAAAAAAGAAAGCAAAAGAGGAAAAAAAGAGAAAAAGAGAAATGTGCATTCCATAAATTACCTGCAGAAATCAGTTTAAGCAGACTACAATTTTACTTTTTAACACAGACAACCTATAAGGCAAAATGTATATAAACCCACAATTACTCCTTTCACAGGACGGATCATCAAAATGAGGAGATACAATGGTAAGTGGCCAACCACAGCCTTGGCTCCAACCATACTCTTCCGAGGATGGTAATCAGCAGGAGGGAACCTAAAAATCCAAACAGAGCTGCACTGAGCCCTGGGTGGGAGCAGGCGCGGGGGGTAGGGGGACATCAGAGCCACCTGCCAGTGTTTGGGGGAAGGAACCGGAAAGCATTCAACATTATCAGGCCTCGTATGTGCTGGGGCTTTATCTTGGCTTGTTCATTTCACCATTTCATGATTTCATGTCCCCTCCATGGTGTTCTCAACTCCACCTTATAGACAAATAAAGGCTCTGATACACTGAATCAATGCTCCTAGGCCACTGGATAGAGGTCATCAAGCATGTGGACTTTGGCTCCAGTCTTCTAGCACCCCGAGGCCATGAATAAATCCGGAGCACTGGGAAGGGTCCCAAACTTAAGAAATTTTAAAAACTGAATGAAGGAATGAAAGTTTAAAATTGCCTTCAAAGGAATTCCTCAAGCAACATAACCCCGCACATACAGAATTGACAGCAGGCTCGGATTAAAGGGATCGTGAAGGAATGTTATTTCCAGAAATAAGAATCCTTCTCCCTTCCCGGGGGTTGGTGGCAGAGAAAGAAGACACAGAACAGGCTCAGAACCTGTCAGGGGGCCACAGGGTATGACTGTCAAGTCGAGGCCTCAGACAGAGCTCCTTTCCTCTTACATTCTGGCATTTTAACAGGGGTTAGCCCCATTAGAACGGACATTGGAATGGACTCGTGTGGAATGGCACGTTCGTACATCCTTTCGATACTTACTTATTGGGGACCTATTACCCGCTAAGGTCTGCCAGAGATGCTGGGCATAGAGAAAGGCACCCGTGAACCGCTTCCCCTCATAGCTGTTCCTCACCTCTCCCCTGTTCTTGGTTCAAGAGGCTAACTCCCACAGACTATGTGATCTTGGTGGCACCCTTGCCGGTGGTCCACTGCTGGGCTCTGCCGGTGGTCCACTGCTGGGCTCTGCCAGTGGGAGCACTGGGCTACTGGGGGAGGCTGGAGAAGCCGGGAGGTTGCTCCTTTGTCTCTCTCCTCCACCCTCTCCCTCTCTCAGGCGGTGCTTCTCGGAGCAACGCGAGCTCCTCCATAACCCCTCCTCCTCCTTTTGCCTTCGGCCCCTCTCTCTGCCCAACCTCTGGGTTGCCCCGTGGTGGCCTATTTGGCCCCTCCACTCCTCCTTAGCCCAGGTACCTAGTTCTCATGCTGAATTCCTTCTCTTGAAGGCCCTGCTTTCCTGACTGGACTCAGACCCCCAGAGGCACTGATGATGACCAACCAGATCTCCGCCTTCTTAGAATTTACATTCAAGTGGGGAGACACCCAAAGGGCAAGAAAACAATCAAATAAACAAAGAAATACTAGTTCCTGGTCATTTTAGGGATGATGAGGGAAATCAGCAGTAAGGTAGCAGAAGTAGGAGGTGGGGGGATGGCAGGCTGTGTCTAAGGGTGAGGGGTCATCTCCCCCAAGAGCCAAAGCATGCACTGGTACCCGACTGTGAAGACCAGAGGAAGAGAATGCCAGACAGATTAAACAGCATGGCCAAGGTCACAAGACAAGAGCTACGTTTGTGTGTTTAAGGAGCCACAAGAAGGCCAGTGTGTTTGGGGCCTGTGAGCCAACTTGCTCAAAGACGGATAGAGGGGGTCACCACAGCAACTGGAGCATGCTTTTGGGGAGACAAACGTGGTTCCCTTGATAACAGTTCCATCATGTTCTGAGGTCAAAAGGAGAAGAGAAGTAACCACTCATGTGCATGACGGCTCCAACAGTCGGAGGCCCTGCTGGGCCCCTCCTCAACCATTCTGGAAGGTTACTGCTGGAAATCCCAATGCACACTAATATAGCTTGGCATTCCGAGGTGGTCCACTGGGCTATCCAGACTTTTATTTCAGGATTCTGGGAGTCAGAATCTCCAACCTACGCCCTCAAACTACGAAGAAAGCTGCCAGGTTCACACTTCGCTTCCCGGTTATTTCTCTGCTACATCAGCCAGTCCTTTTCTCATTTCCTCAAAGTGACAAATGGATGCTGCCAAGCAAGGCTGAGGAAAAGGAGAAAATAGACATGCACTCCCCGTTGTGCATTCATCCCCCAAATGCTACTAATCTGGCATTTAGGTTATTTGCTCCTTTAATCAGAAAGCCATTAAGAAATCTCTGCCAGGTTTCTGTACACAGTTTTTCTCTGATGAAGCAGCAGATCTCTTTCACAAACAATAGCTGTCCTATCTATCCAGGCACTCTGGGCCCAGGCAGCACGGCTGCAATCTCTGGCAAATGCAGAACGCCTTCTGGGCCCGTCCCTCCCAGAACAGCCCGGCCCCGCGGGACTCGGGTCAACATCTCGACACTGTCTGTGTCCAGGAACTTGGGGAGACAAAAGGAATCCGCGGTTTTCAAGGAGACACAACGATGAGTTTCCGGCATTGGACACGGGATCTTGGGATGCGATGCTTCAGAAACTCGCCTTTGTGGAGTCAACATGTCTGTCCTGATTGCAGCTCTGGGGCCAGGTGTGTGGTAGTTGGCCCAGTAGGGGGCACTTGTAATCCTGGCCTTAAACCTCAGGGTGATGGGAGATGGGGTCAGAGACTGGGCTCTGAGGAGGTGCCCCGGAGTGATCAGTGAGTGTCATGACAGAGCTCCGCTGAATGTGGCATCTGGCCACACCCGGACGCACGGCCTCCTGGTACTTGCTCATCTATTCTTCTTGGAAGGCAATGGAACAGTAACTACCAGTGTCCAAGGAGCACATAACCTGAGATCTGGCCATGCCGCCGACAGGAGTTCACCCCATAGATATGCCTGTGTGCGAAGACAAGTGCAAGAAGGTCTTTGCCTTTGCATCATGTGCTCCAGCAAAAAAGTAGTAATGATGATGAGCTCTCTGAATTGGGGGCTGGTGGTGAATATTCTGATACATCAACGCACTGGAACATTATGTCACCATTAAAAAGGGCACCTACACAAACCTTGATAAGAACAGATCACTAAGAAAAATAGTTGGGTAAAAATGAGCTACCATTATGTGCTATGGTGAGTGCTGTGAAGTGTGTAAACCTGGCGATTCACAGACCCGTACCCCTGGGACTAATACATTATATGTTAATAAATTTTTTTTTAAAAAATGAGCTATCAAAAAAAATGAGCTATCATTTGTGTTTAAAAATCAAAGAGTTGTACACATAGACACACATTGTGGGCATGTAAGCCTGTATATACATGGATTCTCATTGGAAGGATACACTGAAAACTGTCAATGAACATAATTGCCACCACTCAGCAGGGGAAACAAAGCACTAGAAACCAAGTGTAAGTAATATTTTAAATCATATCTGTTTTTGTAAAGTTTCTTCCTTTTCTTTTTTCCTTTTTTTTTTTTTTTGGCAAGTACATATTTTGTCTCTTAAAATTACTGTTTTCAATGAGCAAATGTGAGGCTCCCTGAAGCTTTGGCAAATAAAACAGAGAACTTGCTGACTGGAAGTTGAGGTATACAGAATAATGGCTCCCCAAAGAGGACCATTATTTTCATCCCCAAACCTGTGGATGTTGCCTTACTTGGCAAGGGAGATGTTGTCGATGTGGTTTAAGGACCTTGAGATGGGGAGATTATCCTGGATCATCTAGGTGGGTCCTAAATATCATGACAGGGCTGTCACTAGAGAGAAGCGAGAGGCTCAGAGTCAGAGAATGAGATGTCACAACAGAAGCAGAGGTCAGAGTGATGTGAAAGAGGCCAGAAGTCAAGCAACACAGGGGCTTCTGAAAGGACAAAAAGGCAAGGACATGGATTCTCACCCAGAGCCCCGTCCTGCCAACACGTCGTCATGAACCCACTGAGACTGGTTTCAGACTTGTAACCTCCAGAACAATAAAGATAATGTGTTTATGCTGTTTAAAGCCACGAAGTCTGTGGCCATTTGTTAAAGCCACAATTGGACACTAAAGATAGGAGTAAATCTTTAAAACAGTCTAACTCATGTTTTAGAAGGGGGACAATCAGACAGGTTTGCCCCAAACTGGGGTTCATCGGCCCTGAATGAAATTCCTGCTGGAGACACAGGTTTTCCATAACACTGTCTGTTACAACAATGTTTGATCAATGACCAGCTTCTCCATTCATCGGCCTGAGAGCAACAGAGCCACCATCCCAGCCCCACACTGGGGTGAACTCAGCATCCATCTGGCCTCTCTGCTACTCTCTGAACAGAATGGCAGCTCTCCTCTAGCATGTGTTAGTCCCATTTGCTCAGGCAGGTGACACAGCAACAGGAAGGGAACAGATGAGAGACCCTACCTGCCAACCTGCTTCCTGGGAACTATAAATTCTAAGAGAAGGTCTAGGGGGCTGATGTGCAGAGGGGCAGAGCTCTTTCTGGGGCTTCAGAAAAGCCCCCCTGTGAGCCCGAACTTCCCTCTGCCTTTGAACCATTCACCTGGTTGCACTTGAGGAGGACAAAGAATTGTCGCAATGTTCCAGAAGGTAAGACACCCCTCATGGTGAAGACTGAAGACCCAGTCCCGACGAAGAAAACTCTGGTGGGATACAGAGCAAACTGTGTGTGGGTATGGTGGGGGGAGGTTATAATCAGAGCCTTCCTCTGGCTTCTGGAGAACTGCATAGCCAAGAGAGCTCTGCTGTCTCTCATCCCAAGGCTAGAGCCAAACCAGGCGGCCCTATGATACCCACTATTATGCAACGTGAAGCCCAAATCAATAGCCTCAACTCACATAGGATGTTGTTCCCAAAATTCCCGGGTATCTTAAACAAGAGGTTACAAAAGAGCTAAAGACAGAACCACAAGCACTTCAATGGAAACTTGACAGCTGTTTCCCTCTTGCTGGGGGAATATGGGCCTTTATCAGCCTCTTTCATTTAAGTGACAGCTTTGTTCTAGCTCCGTGGTTGTCATGCATGTACACGGTGCTGCCCTGGTGATTTAGAACCCGTTGAATCATCATCTCATTAAGTCAAAGGAGATTAGTAAGTGAACCCATTTTGTAAACTGGAAGGCGCTATACACATGTCGGGTGGCAAGACTAGGAAAGCCCTAAATACACACATAATTAATTTGGCTGCGCTCTAAGACAGATGGTACAAAAGAGACAGCCTTTACCTAGGAGAGGAAGGGGAGAGAAAAAATAAAACACGTTTCCTTCTACAGCCAGGTTATATCTGCTCTCGCATGCCTCAGCCTCTTTATTCCTCAGATCTGAACATCACAGGAGGGGAGGAGGGAAGATGCACTGCCTTCCCTGGTTAATTTCTCCTGCCTGGATTCCAAGAAGAAAACCCAAATGAAGAGATCTGTGCATTAAACAGCCCCCAAATGAGAACACACAGTGGTCCCAGCAGTGATACCGCTACCCTCCGGGCAGCAACTGGTATCCATCCCAAAGGCCTTTTGCTCACCATTCCCACCCCAACGCAGGCCCTTGAAACTGTCAACAATAGAGCAACCTCTACTTGTATATCCAGACCAGTGTCATGAATTGAATTACAATTGTTGTTGTAACCTAGCATGCTCTGCTGACCCAGAGAAAGCTGGCCAACAAGAACGGGGTGACCACAAACATCCCTCCAAGAGTCGGGGGGAGGGGTTTATCCGAGGGGCATCTAGAACCATCAGAAATAGCCAAGGAGCTTATTAAAAATGGACGCTTGGGGCGCCTGGGTGGCTCAGTGGGTTAAGCCGCTGCCTTCGGCTCAGGTCATGATCTCAGGGTCCTGGGATCAAGTCCCGCGTCGGGCTCTCTGCTCAGCGGGGAACTGCTTCCTCCTCTCTCTCTCTCTCTGCCTGCCTCTCTGCCTACTTGTGATCTCTCTCTGTCAAATAAATAAATAAAATCTTTAAAAAAAAAAATGGATGCTTGTACTACACAGCAAACCTACCATAATGGAAAAGAGGGTGTCCTCTAGGAAAAAAATCCCAGATGATTCCACTACCCTGCTGCGTTTATCCCCTCCCATGACGGGGTGACCTCCCAAAGGTCCCCTAATTTCAGGCTCCCTGCCACTCCCTGCCTGACAGCCAGCAAGTCCTGAAACGAAAGGCCCCCAGCACCCCGTGGTGTTCTTTTCAGTGCCAGGGGAGTGACAGTCACCAACCCCACAGCCTGACTGGCCTCCCAAGGTGTGCAAGGCAGGGGGGAGAGCACAGGACGTCTTCACTGTGGACAGCCGAAGCAGGGGCTAACCTGCACAGAGAGAATCCCGGACACCCACCCTATGGACACCCCAAGTGTCAAACGGGCCCCTCTGCTTATGAAATAATGAGTAATAATGATAATCACCATTGTGGCCATTTGCCCACACATAGAGGTCTGCCAGCGCAGGCTCCACAGGTGTGCCATCTTAGGGTATGTGGTGCCTGGGGCTTTCTGAACATCCATTGCAGAGCCAACAGACTATTAATTTAAACTGCGTGTTGCAATGGAGGTGGTTTTTGGAATGTGATAGGGAGAGAGAGTTACAAACCACACACTAACTCCCTAACACCAGCCACCCCACCCCACCTGACCTACTGCTGCCGTGCACGTGTGCCCCTCGTCAAAACAACCGATTCCAACACCAGCTATATGCTGCCCGGACTTATTAGACCTTTCCTTCTGTCTGAAAGTATCCCCACGGAGCAATCCTGTAAGGTTTACAGTGAGGGTCCTAAGGCGACTGCTGCTCTGACAGCCCAAATGAGAAGCAGAAAGGACCTCCTTCACCAGGCCAGCGTCTGGATTTCTCATCTGGCCCACTCCGGGAGCTGCAGAACCCTGGCCCTCCTCCAGTGAGCCGCGAAACGTTATTCCCATTCCGGGTCCAAATGGATGCTTTCTGAGAAGTCACTGCAGCCCATCAGGCTTTGGAAAGCGGCTTAAGTTGTTTCTGTACTTTCCATTACCCGTGGTGTTCTGGAATGCGGCGCCTGCGACATGCAGCCTGCCTTCCCATCAAGGAGCCTGAGAAAAGGAAAAACAGGGGAGGCAAAACCTGCACAAGCCAGGCTGGGTTCAGGAAGTCAGGACAGCGGTAGCTCTCTGTGGTTCCAGGCCACCCTTCCCCTCCCATTTCCAGCATGCACCATGGAGCAAACTGCCACAGAAAACACAGACTTTTGTCCTCAGAGGCCCCAGAGCAAGAGGGAGCTCAAATTCCTTCTCCCTAACCCTATGCCACCGCGGAGGTCCACTACAATGGTTCTTCATGAAGCCATGCACAGGCGGTCAGAGAACTGCCAGGAAGTGGCTGGGAGGCCTGCTCACTGCCCAGTGATCCCTCCTCGGCCTCATCACCTTGGCTCCTGTCCCTTGGGCAGGCCTCCAACCAGCTCATGCCAAGGCCCTATGAATTAGAAGAAGTAATCCCTTGAGTTCAGGGCCTGGTGAGGGATTTCATCTTGGTGAAGATGTCATATTCACTCATGCCCTCAGCCAGGCCCCATGTGCAGGACACAACAGAAGTCAACTGTATGGTACGCTCCTGTTCTTGGGGGGTTCTGGGCTCTGCTGATGGGAAAGCCATGTCCTTGGTCTCTGAGAAAAGGCAGCCTTGGTTCTCACGACATTTTCTGGCCACGCTCTGAAAACCAAACTTTTTAAATTCCAGTTCTGTTCCTGACCAGCTGTGTGGCACTGGATAGATCAACTTCTCTGTGCCTTCAATCCCTCCCCTATAAAATGGGGACAATGGTAGCACCCGTCTGGTAAGGTTCTTGGGGGGATTAAAAGAGCACATTATGTAAAGTACTGTATTGTTATGTTACTAGATCAATTTCAAGAGTCACATTTTCTAACATGTGATTGTAAAGTTAAAAGATATCTTATAATCAATGCATATTTTAATATATATTTTTTTAAGATTTTATTTATTTATTTGACACAGAGAAAGAGAGATCACAAGTAGGCAGAGAGACAGGTAGAGGGTGGGGGGAGCAGAATCCCCGCTGAGCAGACAGCCCCATGTGGGGCTCAATCCCAGGACCCTGAGATCATGACCTGAGCCAAAAGCAGAGGCTTTTGAACCACCCAGGTGCCCCTTAATACATATTTAATATAGAGTTTATTCCTGTCCCTATTTTTCAAAAAAGCAGTTATTAAATCAGTGGTGCATCTTAATAATCAATGTATTTTAGAATCAAGAGAACAGAATTTTTGCATTACCATTTCATATCTAGCAACAAATGCAATGTTCACAACTTCCTTCTTCTCAGAGAATTTTGCAGCTTAGTCTCTACAAACACCGCTGGGTGTGTAGGTGCCATTCAAGCCAGCATCTCCTTCCTCTTGCAGCATCTTTGACCCTGCCTCTGCTCTCAAACCCAAACTCCCGAGGAGCTCTTGGAGGACTTGCGCTTCTCTGTCCTGACAGCTTCCTGGGATCCTAGGGAACTGGGCCACCCTGGAGATTCTGATTTAATGAGTGGACATGGGGCCTGGGCATTAGGATTTTTGAAAGACCCCTGGAGGATTATACTGTGCTGCCCGGATTGAGAACTATAGCCCTAGCCAGTCCCGTCTCATTCTCTTGCCTGAATTCCCCTCCAGCCCAGCCGCCTCTTAAATTCCAGGAGAATCTCAGCCCTCACTAACTCAGGTCACAGGACCCCATAAAAAAGGAGAGGTTTGGGACGCCTGGGTGGCTCAGTTGGTTAAGCGGCTGCCTTTGGCTCAAGTTACTATCCCAGAGTCCTGGGATGGAGTCCCACATCGGGCTCCTTGCTCGCCAGGGAGACTGCTTCTCCCTCTGCCTCTGCCTGCTGCTCTGTCTGCCTGTGCTCACTCTCTCACTCTCTCTGACAAATAAATAAATAAAATAAAATCTTTTAAAAAAATAAAGGAGAGGTTCTTCTTCAGGCAGGGCCTTTGTTGGCTTGGGATGGAGTAAGACCTGGAAGACAATTTTAAGCTGGGAAATAAGGAAAGCTTCCTTAATGTGATTCTCTTTCTTCCTAGCCAGCTAAGCTCAGATACCTGGATAGTAACCTCTTTGGAATTTTATGGAAATCTTTTGACTTACAAATGATTTAATTCTCAAAACCAATCATGCCGAGAATGAGAAATAACTCCTATGCTGGTTCGACTCCGTAAGAAATGGCAAATGGTGAGAAGAAGCGTCAGAAACAAATTTCTTCTAACAACATTAAGTAGATCTGTTTCAAGGTAAACTAGATCCACCTTTAAGGGATTTTCCCCCCTTCCTTTTTCTCTTGCAACCATGCACCAAGTTTTTCTCTTGCGCAGACCTTGATCCCCCTCTGTCTCGGCTCCATTCCGGAGTCACACTCCACCAGATTACACACATCACTCATTTCGCCAACCACGAAGATGCTGCCCCACTTTGGAGAATTAGTGTGTTGGTTTCAACTCCACTTTAATTGACCCCCTAGAGGGGTGTGCATACATTTCCACGTGTGCTCAGCATTGGAAATTATCTGATTGGGTGCTAAATGTTTAATTCTCTGAAAAATTGGCAAAAGCTACACTAAGCATCCAAGATGCTTTTAAATCACAGTAATGGGAACATCTCACAAGGACCTGGATGTTTTCAACCCATCTGAAAGCAGAGCCCCAGTGAACCTGGGAGCATGATGGTGAATCAAAGCCAATTCAAGTCAGGTGGGGTGGCCTCTAGTCCCAGGCTCCAGGGTCTGGGAGCAGAGTTTCAACGGTCCACGTGGAGAGGAGTCACTGTATTTGGAGGGCGCACTGGCTGCCAGAAATCAGGTTGGGTCCTTTACATCTACTATCTCATCTAATGTCCTTCTCCCAGTCACTGGGACATAGGGGTTATATTCCGGCTCCCGCAAGGTCACAGTAATAAGAAACAGCAGACCTGGAATTCAGCCCTGGTCCCTCTGACTTCCAAGCCTCCTTCCACCAAAAGGCAGAGTAAACTTGCTCCTAACCCATGGACCCAGACCTGAGGAACAGGGTGTACTTCTCTGAATTGCAGAAGCTCATGGCTGAGAATTCTGGGTTTTTGCAACCTTGTATCGGCTCCCTACCCCTCGCCCCACAGTGCTCCTTAATCACTTAGCTAATGCTGCCCTGGGAGCCGTCCTGGGTCCCCCGGCCCGCCCCCAAGAAGCTGTTTAGGTTAGACGAACCTCTCTGACCCTGGTTTCTTCACTTTGAGATGGAAATAATAATACTTAACATGTCCCTCACAGCTCCACTGTCCGCCATTTCAAGGGTGTGTGTCTTATAAACCCCACAGGGGTAAGTCTTGTCTTTCTTTCATCCCCTCAGGCCTCGCTCACTGTAAGTACTTAATGATCATTATCTCATAATGGATTTTGAAGCCTATTAAGGGCATTTTCATAACTGAAGGAACTTCTGACAAATGATTACTACTTACCTCAACCACCCACTTGCAGAAAAATCCGTAAGTGATGTAAAAATCCACCCCATTCCAGAAAAATCCATAAGTGATGTAAGTAAGTCTAATGCCACGTTGCCTGTTGGCCTCCACAACAGTGCAGTGTGGATGCAAGGTAGCATGTTCCCTCCCGTGCTATGCTCTCAATGGCACCCCCTAGGAGCTGGCTAGAAATGCCAATTCTTGGGCGCCAACCCATGGAATCCAAATCGCTGGGATGGAGGCACTGAAGCTGTTTGAACAAGATCATAATAGAATTTTTATTAGACTCCTGAAGCTGTAGACCACTAGTTCAACACCTTGCTTGGGCACTGGAGAGATCATCTGGGAGAGATTTTTTTTTTTCTAAATACCAAGAAGCAGGGCCCAATCCTGGAGATTCTGATTTAATTGATGGGAATAGACAAGCACTGGAATTTTAAAAGGTTCCCTGAGCTAGTACGCACAGACTTTTCTCACCAGCCCTCTCTGGTCCTCACCACTCCACCAATAGGTCTCTATCATATTCCTTTATATCTCAGTCACCTTCAAATCCAAGTGGTCCTAGCAATATACACAGTTCTTTTAGATCTTCAAAGACAAGATGTGTAGTCCTGGGCAATAAGAATTTTAGCAAACACTTCTGTAGGACCTATTATGTTCCAGGAACTAAGTATACGATATATGTTAAGTGCATGCTAACCCAAGGATTTTAGCTATCACAACCCTAACACTTAAGTACTAATATTGCTCACATTTTATATGTGAAAAAGCTAAGGAACAAAGAGGCCAAGTGACTTGTCCAACTTAGCAAATTCCAGACATTGAGCCCATGAGCTTTGCTCCAAATTCTGTCCATGGAACTATACTGTTTGTCTTTATCAGCAATAGAATGGAAGATTACAACTAATTTCCAGCCCTGTCTATTGACTTTAAAACAAGATCAGCCCTTTCATATTCAATTAATCATCCCTTCTTATCTTCCATATCAGAGATACGACTGGCAGTTTGACAGATATCTTCATGCCTTGACCCAAAGAAGTAACAAACATGGACATTTCAGGCCAATGCTAAGGAATCCATAAAACATGTTGATGGTCCATGGGACCAAGATGGGTCCCTCAAACCATACCCCAGTTGCCCAGTTTTCATGCTCATGGAGCTGGACCACCTTACCTTCCAGAAATATATGAAAGGAAAAGTGATAGAGTGGAAATAGAAAAGAGATTAAATGAGGCCACACTCTTCACCCTGTAGGCGACTTCTTCACTTGGGAAGGTCTTTGAGAATGACTGAATGCTATTAGCAAGGGACGAGGAAAAGAATACTACCTTCCCATCTGTTATTGCTTAGTAATGGCCAATAACCATATCTTAGAGACTCTTGGGTTTCCAAAGATGATCCCACTGAAGTTCCCATCCACTAGGGGTCACAGATCCTGCCTTCACCTCCACAGGAGAGAGACCCTGGTCTCCACCCATGGTACACAAAACCTCTCCGCCCTGGTCTTTCAGATGTCTGGAGTCAGTCTCTGAGGCCAGGAGCAGGGAGCTCTGACAGCCATATGAAAGAGGACTCTCCTTATTTGCTTTGTTCTAGAGAATGAGCCTTCTAGTCAGGGCCAATATGTCCTATGATAGTGAAAGGACACGGGGAGAGCATTTGGGGCTGAATGGTCACAGAAATGTTTGCTTTCGTGTTACATCACCCAGTAGTGAGTCACTGGTGCCAGCTGCCTGATTCTGGCCCTTTCTGGCCCCTCAGTAACTCAGTACTTATATCCACCACAGCCCTCAGCAGCCAATTATTATATGCCCAAAGGGCAGGATGGACTTCCACTACTCAAAGATGTTACTCCTGTTCTTCTAGCTCTAAAATACATGGTGGGATAGTTTCCATAAACACTATCCATCCTCCTTGTGGGTTGCTCATATCCACCAAGTAGTCTCAATGAGGGGATTTCCAAGGGCCTAAAGACAAAGGCTCTGCTTCTGGGTCACACGGTGGGGCTCCAGGAAGAGAGGAGGGCTAAGGAGTGGCACCAAAGGAGAAAGGAACAGATTTTCTTCCAGACTAAAGAGTAGTAGTAGTTAGGGCTTATGAACAAGAGATTCACAATGTCCCAGTGGCAATAAGAAGGTGAGACCTTGGTGGGAGTGGCTGTGTGACCTGGGGAAGGTATACCAGCAGTGCAGGTTATTTGCCTGCCAAGGGACCCAGATGCTCCATGTGCACCATGGGAGGCGGCAGAGCCTCAAATCCGAATGGACGTGGATGTCACACAGCAAACATGTCGGCAGGGACTGGGTGCACACGTCGTGAGCAGCCAGAAACCTGTGGCTTGGGCTCTTTCTCAGACTCAACAGCTATGCCCAACCTGGAGTAGGGGAAATCCTCCCAACAGACATGGAGTTAAAAAGTCAGAGTGAGCTTTCAGTTCATGAGATCATGAAAAAAATGAAGATGACATTGTTTGCACACCCAACTTTCTAAACCAAGTCACCCAATTCAAGCGCTTTGCCATGGGTTAACCTACCACCCGAGTCTCTGTTCAAATATCCTTCCTCCTCAAAAAGCCCATCCATTTGTCTTTCTATCCTCAAGGTCTAGCCACAGTACCATGATTTCCACAAAATCCTCCCTTACCCCAGGTCTCAAGGTCCTCTCTTCTCACCTTTGCCTGTGTCTCTCAAGTCATCAATTATAGTGACAATTTTCCTGTGACTTAGATTCACATCGTCAACTAGAGAGCACACTCCAGTGGGCAGAGTTCAGCCATTGTATCTCCCCCTCTGCCTATCAGAGGGCTGGACCTACAAGAGATACCCACTAAGCCCTGGGCTGACCTGAAGAACAGACCATGGCTCAAAGCACAGAGCACAAATCCAAACTCAAAAGGTGCTCTTTGGAAGGCGAGCTGGGGCAGGGTGGCTGTGGCAGTCACGTCCCTCTGCCCAGGAGGAGCCGGGCTCTCGAGGAACCCTGCATTGCTGCAACTCGCAGGCAGCACTCATCACCGTTCTTCTCTAGCTACCCAGAGTTAAGCCACAGTCATACCTCATCTGCATACAGCCAGGCTGAAGGCCAAGTGCACTTCTCCCAGTAAATACTCAAAGCACCTTCTCAGAGACAAATCTGACCAGCACCACCCTACAAGACCTGCCCATCCATCCCTTTCTCCTCTGCAGTGCCAACCCCCTGCCTGATACAAGGGCATCTAATTGGGTTTGCAGGACAGAACACATGCAGGCAGAGAAAAAGAACTTGAAAAAAGGCCTGGTAAAGGCTGAGATGGACTCACCTCCACATCACCTTACTGAGGGACACGTCAAATGACCACCCCAAACATGGAGAGGAGCTCTCCCCTTGGAGGGCACAGCAGTGGGTCAGGCTCTGAGGAAGCAGGTGTATCAAGCCCCAGGCACCTAGAGCTGTCCGGGCAAGGCCTCCTCCTCTTTCTCTCTCATGGGTCTGTTGGGGCCCAACTAATAGCAGAAAATCTCCAAAACACTCAGCACGAGAACGGTCAACACCATTTAAGTCCATGACATACTCTGCAGACATCTGTGTTGGTAAAATGATGAAGGTCAACAAGCACGCTAGGCCTGCTCGTGCATGATGTCATCACACCCCACAAGGAGACCAGGACTCCGAGCAAGTGGGGAGACAGGGTAGGGACCGCATCTGCCTTCCTCATGATGCGCTGTCAGGCTTGCCCAGCGTCAGCACTTTATAGACATCCAATAAATACCAGCAGAAAAAAATAAACATTCCCCTTTTAGAAATGAGGAAATTTTACCTCTCTAAGCTTAAATGGGTTGCTCAAGGTCACAGAGCACACGTTTCCTAATTGCAACTTGAATTCTGGTCCTTCCTCTTCCAATTTACTCCCATCCCATGGAGTCACATCTTGGAGTATGAGGAGAAGGACACTAAGGTGACATTAATTAGCACACCCTTTATTGGTCACGAGCAGGCCCTACAGGCACTTTTCTCATGTAACACATGTAATCTCCACAATGACCCTAGACCATAGAGCCTAGCATGCCCCCCATTTGCAGAGGAGGAAAAAGAGCCAGGAGAGTTTGAATGACTCAGCCATGATCATTAGGCAAGGAAGAGACAGAGGCCATACTACTGAGAGGTGACCCAGTAGTAGCTATGCACAGATACTGCCTCAGGCTGCATGGGTTCAAATCCCAACTGAGTCTTGATTTAGGGTCCTAGGCTCATTCCTCTATCCTACTCTGTTCTCTCTCCTCTTGGCCAAAGGCCACTGTGTCCCAAAGACCCTGAGGGGGAAGTCTCCTGGGATGCCTGCTGCTCAGAGAGCCAACATCAGATGTGATGCTAGAGCTATGGACACATGTGTTAAAATAATAATAAAATGATTACTTTGATTGACGTTTTAATGTAAGCCTGGTTTAGGGGAAACAAAATGAAAACTAAGAGTCAGGACACTTGGTTCCAACTCTGTCACTGACATGCTGGGTGACCCTGAGTTGGGGGCCTGGAGTGGAGACTGAGAATCTGCACTTCTGACAAGTCCCCATGCGATGCTGGTCCACAGACCATTCTGAGTAGCACCACCACTGAGATGATTTGAGCCAGACCTTTCATTTCACTGTGCAGAATCTGGGACCAGAAAGGTTGACTAATTTGCCCTGAGTCACACAGCCTGTCAGTGACAGAGTTGGAACCAAGTGTCCTGACTCTTAGTTTCACTTTGTTCCCCCTAAACCAGGCTTACATTAAAACAGCAATCAAAATACTCATTTTATTATTTTGAGTACAATTCATTGAGTTCCAAGTGCTTTTTCTCTTTCATCTCCTTTGTCTTTAGAATCACCTTTTCAGGCTAAGGATGGTAGTCATGATTTATAGAGGAAGAAAGAGTCAAAAAATTAACAACAACAATAGCAAAAATTGGCTCCAGATTGCAAGCTAAAAGGTAGAACTAGAGTCCACCAAGTTCTGCCCCATCCCATTTGCTCCTTCTTAGGCTCCTCAAAGTCTAAGAAGGGAAGCTCACTCTGCCAAGTGCAAAACACAAAATCCCACAGTCACTTAGCTTACGAGAAGCAGGGGCCTGGAGACCAGGGTAACATTAAGATAATAAAACAGTAAACAGAGATTTGTAAAAACATTTAAGGAATCATATCCAGGAGGAGCTAAAGCCAAGCCTCCTGAGTCTCTCACCACTCAAAGACTGTTTATCTTTCTCTTTCCAAACCCTTTCAGAGGTTGAAGACCTAGATCCACGTGTCTGACACCACAGCCCAGTAAATTCTGTCCCCAAGAGTCCTGGCTCTCCACAAACAAAATTAATAGCCTGCAAACTCTAAATGGGTGATTACAATCTATAAAGCAGCCCATAAAATGACATCATGGGGATTCATATTCATTCTCTCCCACTGATTTCCACTATAAATTTGCTCGGTTTATGAGTCGAAATAGTTTCTTCTGCTATGTGCCTGGGAACAAAGCAGACATCTAAGACACAAACATCCGGCCGAGTTGCCTGAAGCTCCTTTCACCTCCAGTGGTTCCCCAGTCAGTAGGACACCCAGCAGGAAGCTGTGAAGAACCTCTGGAAACCTAAAAGACTCACCACCTCTACAAACATGTCCTGAAACCTGCTGAGTTGTAGGCCTTGTGCTAGGTCTTGAGCAGTAGGCAACAAGACAGGGGTGGTGATTTTTGCCCTTGGGAACCTCGTGAGTGACTGGAGGAAAGACATATTAAACATCTAAGCCCCTACACAGATAATCGATGGTAACTCAAAAGGTACTTCAAAGAAAAATTACAGCAAGCTATGAGGTATGCAATGGGAATAGCCATTCTGGTCTGGTAAACAATCACGACCATGAAGGGTGAATGGGAGGGAGCTAGGCCAAGGAGAGAGACAAGAATGGAGAAGGTAGACGTCCCCATAGAGGGAGCCACATGGGTAGGGGCCAGTGTTTTTTGTTCTAAAGTTACATTGTGAAAAGCACTTAGGGAATGAGAAAAGTTCAGGACCAGACAATCCACAATGAGGAGATGGATTTTCTACTACATACAATGGAGACAAGTGAAGAGCTTTTAAAATGAAATTAACATGGTCAGAAAACCATTTTAGAAAGGTCACCCTGACCACGGTTGGAAGGATGGATTTGATGGACAGGGTGTGCCTAGGAGAGAATGTCAGTAGATTTTTAGGCCACAACGGCAGTCTTCTGTGCAAGAAATGATGGCAGCCTGAACTGGGTAAGAAGCAAATGGACCACAGCAATGCCTAGCAGGTAGGACGGACTGGGGCTTTGCTGTTGTTCAGCACAACACAGGGGAGGGCACTGAGGATGTGCACGAGAGCTAAATGGTGATCGTTTGCCTTTTGCAACATACTCTGAACCCAATCTCATTAGCCAGGGTCACAGCTGGAAGCCACTCATCACCTACAACGGGTACGAAGAGACCACCTATCCCGGCCATCATGGTAGATGTATGGCAACACCAAGCAGTCCCCAAGCTAGATGGAACTCTTAGCTTGCAAAAGGACAATGGAGGCAGAACTCTTTTCCTTCTGTTTCACTCAGGCTCTGTGACTGCCCCACGCTCAACACTCATCAAATGGGGAGGCAACAGAGAGGGCGTGGCCCCCTGCAGTGGGAACATTTTCCAGTAGGCTGTGCAGGGCTCTGGTTCCATATGGCTCATCCAAAGCCAATCTTTATCAGCCTTCTGAGGTTTCTCCAGCTTCTAAACTCCAAGGACATTTAGATCAGCCCTAGACATATCTACCCTGCTTAGATTCCATTTATAACCGTAATTTATACTGTCTTTACTGTTGTCCAATAATTGCTTGTTCATGAATCACATTTCCCAAGAAGACTTTAAGCTACTAGAAAATAAGCCCAGGCCACCCAGCAATGCGATGCCACACGGGAGCACCAACTAAACATCAGGAAATGGAATCAGTGGACTCGAGAGACAAACATCTGGGTTTGGAAGAAGACGCTTAATGGAACTATCATGCTGCCAGATAAACCGAGAGGAGCGAGTAGGGGAAAGGCTCAGAGAGCTGTGCTATCCACAGTTGTCCTCACGTACCGGCCAAGACAGCTGTCACCCCCCAGGTGCCTAGAGATGGCGGCTTCCTCGAGCATTTGACCTGCAAAGAGGTCCCCCAGAATGATCCAGTCATTCATTTTCACACACGACCCAAACTATGGCCCAAGCTGAGTACGACAGATGAAATTACTGCCCACGGTGAGAGCATAATCACAGGCCAGACCTCCCTGTGTCTCACCCACCATGGAAGGAAAGACCCTGCTCCCTTACGCTCAAACATTAGCTTGGCTTCCAGAAATGCCTTCCCATTTCTTAATGTCCGCCGTGATTCCAGGTAATTCCTCTAAGTGCACTAATAAGTTGCAGCAGCTGTTCCAGATACCGGCAAAGAAGAAGACTCCAGCTGCTCCCTCGTCAGTACTCAGGAAATGAAGCAGGCCAGCTGGAAAGCTTTCAAACACAGAAGTGTGGCTAAAACGGCAGCCCACGGGGTCATTTCACCTATGGGTCTCTCCATCACCAGGCATCTCTTTCCTGCCCTGAGTCCACTCTGATGCCTCAAGCAAGCAGGCTCAAAATTATGGGCCATCTTCCTCTAAGATATCCGCTGCAGTTAGCCTTGAAAGCCCCGTGAAAAGGAACCTGGAATTAACGCTGAGCCGCTCCCCACGAAACAGCCCCGAGTGTTGGAGAGCTGCCTAAGGCCACACAGCTGGAAGGCAGCAGAGTCGGAATTTGAACTCCGGTCCTACACTCTCCAAAGCCCCCTGCTTCCTTACCCCGTGTTGTCCCCTACTCCTCTGGAAGCCACTCTGTGCCCGGTACCCAAAGGAGCCTGGCCCTCCTAACAGGATTTTCCCCATCTGGGCCAACCACGTGCCAAGCCAGTGCATAAATACCATTGTTGTGACGAAAACTGTGTTTCCTCACGGGATCCAACATCAGCATCTTTGCACCTGCTACTTTCCTTACTTAGGAAGGATTTTTCCATGACGCAATGACAGAGTTTACAGCCGGCAAAGGGGATCATGGACACGCACACACACACAAACACACCATTTATCTCATAGCCTCTTGGCCTAAATGACCCCTCCAGATGTTCCTATAAACCAGGTGTTTCAGAGGCTGGCCAGCGTCTCCCTGACAGCGGCAGGCACAAGCCTGACTAAAGAATTTCCATTTGAAAGCAAGTCCTATAAAAGCTAAGCCAAGCAAGGTTATCTCATCAACCTTGACACTTTGCCCTCCCAGCACAGGGGGATGCCTCCCCACCCCAACCCCATGCCAGGTGGGGACCTAGATGGGAGACCTCACCCACGCGGACTGCCCAGCTTCAGTTTTCCCAACTGGTGGATGCCATCTCCAAAATCAGTGTGATTCCCGCCCCCCCCTTCAGAATGACTCAGCGGGGATGTGGGGGGGGGGCGCGGGGGCGGGACGCGGGGAGGGGGTGGTAGGAAGGGTGCAGCTCAGGTCCGGGCCTCACCCTGATCGAGTTCCAGGCTCAAGGATCAGCCTCAGTCATGGAAGACTGGACAAGAAGCCTGGGCAGTGAGTCAGGAGACTGAAGTTTTAGACCTGTTCTTGATGACTGACATGGCCTGGGACAAGGCCCTGCCCTTCTCTGGCCTCAGTTTCCTCGTTGATGATTCTCGGGCCCCATGCTCTGGGATGGTTCAATTCAGTCAGCGGCTCAGCTGGTGAGGCAGGGAAAAATCGACTTTCTTCCCTTCCGGATAAAGAATGCAAGGTGTGAGGTTTATAGGCTTAGAGTTGAATTCACAGTCATGTATGAGGTAGGGTTTGAGCTGCATCTTATTGATGGGTGGGATTCAAAAAGGCAGGAAAACATGGGTTGGCACAAAGACATGAAAATAGGGATTTGCTTGGCTTTTTTTTTTTCCCATGCTCAACATGGAGCCCCTCAAGGGGCTTGAACTCACAACCCCAAGACCAAAACCTGAGCTGAAATCCAGAGTCAGACGATGAACGGACTGAGCCACACAGGTGCCCCTGCTTGACATTTCCAAAGGAATCTCCAGGGCTGATACTTTGGATAATAGCCACAGATACCGCCAAATGGGCCTCTATTTTTTTTTTTTTAAGATTTTAATTTCTTTATTTAACAGACAGAGATCACAAGTAGGCAGAGAGACAGGCAGAGGGAGAGGGGGAAGCAGGCTCCCTGCTGAGCATAGAGTCCTATTTGGGGCTTGGTCCCAGGACCCTGGGATCATGACCCGTGCCGAAGGCAGAGGCTTTAACCCACTGAGCCACCCAGGTGCCCCAGGCCTCTATTAATAGGGAAAACTTTTGTACTGTTGGGCAGACAGGCATTGGCCAAGCCCCCAAGAGTGCCCCTTCAGCTGTCCCTGTTGCTCTAGTCCCCCATCCCTCCAACTACCCCAAGATCCAACAACCAAAAGGTCAATGCTTAAGGTCTTGATCCAACAGGTGCCCATACCACAGTACCCATGGGCCAACCCAGAGCAACATGGCGCATTATTAAACATCACTAAACGTCAGGTATCATGGTAGACATATTGACACTTACTACTCCCTATAACCATCACATCAAACCCTACAGATTAAGAAATAGTCTTGGAAAAGTTACGTGACTGTCCAAGGTCATTTGGCCTATGAGTGGAAATGGCAAGACTTGAACACTGATGATTGGACCAAGTCCTTGCTCATTTTGTAAAACCTCAGTGCCTCTGAGTAGCCTTGGCCCATAGACAAACTTTGGAGACAACAGGAAGAATTTGGCCCTCCATAAGGAAGATGGTTTTAAGATCAAGACTTGTTAGACAGTGGAACAAATTATTATGGGAGCTTATGCAATTGCCTTCTCTAGAGAATCTTATAAACAAGTGGGATTAGAATAGGCCAGGGGCAGAAGGATGGAGGAGATAGCCTAATAAGGCCCTTCTCACCCCAAATCTCCTCGGTCCCCTATGAAAAGTCTATTGATTTCTAAAGCCCCAATTTTCCTCCTGGAGGACTGAGGAGACTTAAAGATGTCTGAAAGCAAAAATAAATGTCCTTTTTTCCCTCTTTCCCCCACTCCAGCTCTTCGTTTTAGATTTTCTTCTGGCAGGTTTGACAAACAGACCCTTTTCAGCCAGAGCTGCTGTCAGTTCAAAAGTTGAACTCCGGCATCTGAAGACCAGAGTCTGCTCGAGACTGATCTCTTTCTAAAAAAGGTACTTAAATTCTGTTGGAGTCTCTGGCAGGGGGGAAAGTGGTGTAACAGAGGGAAGAGGATGGCCGCAACGCGCCCGCAGGTCCACCTTGCTAAAGCCTGTGCCATTTAGGATAGAAGCTGTCTGTCGTTGCTCCTGTTTTCTCTCATGGCAAATAAGGTGACTGGTCCCAGCACCCCCGTCAAGGCCCAGCAGCAGAACCAGCAGCAGCCCCTGTCAGAGGAGCTCTAGTCAGTGGCGAGAGCAGCCTACTGTCTGGTTGCTATGGCAATGGATGCTCCTTCCTTCCTGTCTCTTGGCTCCAGGGAAAGACAAGGACACCCAAGAGAAGACAGTGGCAACTAGGGGGAGAGAAAGTAGCAGCAGGCCCCCTTTCCTTGTAGCCCAGGCAGCTATCACCCCACGTGTCAGCAGTTACAGCTCTCATTGATCTTGGGCAAGCCAGGGCCCAGCTCTGGACCTCTGTTTGTTCATGTGTAAAAGGAGAGAAGCAGACAAGAGAGGACCAACAAAACCTTTCCAGCTCCAAACACCCAGGATCCAGAGACTCACAGCCCCAGGATAGTCACTGGAAATGGCCTTGCCTCATCTTTGCAGCTCTCAGCATAGAAGATATAAGGAAGCATGGCATTTCATAGAACTGGAATCCATTTTCCTCACTCAGAAACTACAGCCTGAGTCATTCCCCCAAGCCATTCTGCCTCCCCTACCAGGGTCTGCTCTTCAAGAGACCATCTCTGTGGGTCATTCAGAGAGCGGACACACCCACCATCACACACGTTCCTGAGGGTGCATGGGTCTCTGGGGGTTCGCTCAAGAGATGGTCTGGCAGGTGAGTCAGAATGTCATGGCACCCTATCCAGCAACTTGCCTCCCACCTCACTGATGTCATTGGGCTCAAGCCTCAAATTCCACTGTGCACAGCTCGCTAGGTGCTGGCCCCTGTTATGATGGTCAAGTGAAGAAACTTGGGCACCAAAAGAGATCATTCTGTTGGGTTGGACAGTGCTGGATGAAGTGATTGTGGGGAACATAAGGGAAACTCCCTGGGGAAAACAGTAAACAATGAGCAGAAGCAGGGAGCTGCCAGGCCAACAGCCCCTTGGGTTTGGGGAAGTATCTGTAATTCTGGCTGATGGGCATACAGTGAAATGAGGAGTGTGGCGTGAAGTGAGGGTGGGAAAAAAGGATAGAAACACAGATAAAGACCATCAGGAGGTCCAATGACATTGTGGTGTTTCTAGGGCAGGACTTAGGGGAGGACCCGGGATTCTTGGGGAGGTGGGGTATAAGCCATTGCTCAATGCTGGCTTTGGGGAGTGGCAGGGGGACTGGAGAAGAAGGTAATTGCCCTTACCGAGGGCTAGATTGTACTTAGCCTTCCCCCATGGGACTGTGGGGTTGGAGGGGGGCAGTATTTGTTCTGTTTAACCATGAAGAAAGAGTAACCCAGAGCCATGGAGTGCCTGGTCCTAACCAGCCAGGTTCTCCTTTCCAGGAGTACACAATCCAGCTGAGGAACAAAATAAATAATAGTGAAAAATTAGCACAGGATTCTAAAGTGACGTGTGGCCACTCTCCCTACGTCTTTAGAAGGCCAGAAGTTCAGGAAGAATCCACATTGAACGGGATATCTGAGGAGAGTTTCTCATTACACGGGAGTAGTAAGGAACGTCTAGACCCTCTCCACACCCCTGGGCCCACTTTACCTCTAACCCATCTGAGAAATGGTCAAACAGAGCATTTTGGGGGCTCAGGAACACTCTCAAACCCTAGCATAAAGCTGGTCTAAGCATACAAAATCTGATTAGCTCCCAACACTGAGCCATCTCATTTACTAGTCCCTGCAAGTTGGTCCACAGGATTAGCGGTCTATATGGGACACTAATCAATACACAAGCAATTAGGGCTCTTAATACCTGTGTGAGAGCCCAAGAGGACAGGGCCACCCCAACTGCACCAGCCTTGTTTTTGCAGCATACATTCACTTTGTGTTTGGTGTTATTAATTGTGGCATGTTAAATTCTCTACTGGACTAAGGCTTTAGAGCTAGATACTTTGCCCAGAAACATCAAGAAGAATGTGCTGGAAATAAAGCTTCATGGATCCTCTCTTCCAAGAGAGGGAGCTGTTGGGACCCTCACAGTCCCAGGAAGCCCAATCAGTATCCCCATAACTAGGTACTCTTGCAGGACAGGGGTCATGTTCATGTCTGCACATGTCTGTGCATCACCAGAGCCTAGGCAGTACATGTTACATGATAAGTAATGAATGAGCAAGTGAATCAATGAGTGATTAATAACAGTTTTCAGCCAGTCAACAACTTCTATGGGAGACTGCTATGCACAGAATTTGCATCCTAATATTATGGTGATGATCTACATTGCATTCACAGAAGACTGGGGTTGAAAGGGAATTTGGAGGTGTCCTAATCTAGTGTTACTTTTTAATGCAACCCATTAATGGATCATGAAATCGATCTACCTAATGAGTCCTGACCATGATTTTACAAATGAAACGGAATGGAATAGAACGAATGCAATGGAATGAATAGAATAGAACAGAAGTAGAGTTCAGAAGAGTACAATAGAACAGAGTATAGAAGAATAGAATAGATCAGAATGAATCACATGTAGTAAGGGTCAGTATAGATTAGCCAGACTTGTGTTTGTGGACTCTGGGTGTATGAGCTGGATGTACCCTGCTCTAACAAGTCTAAAAGCCACTAACGAATTCAGCTTTCATCCAGTGATTTCACGACCTCAGAGACCACATCCGGGACAAGTGATTCCTTTCTGGGTTCCTCTCGTTCTAGGAAATGAATTTCATCCAGGATCAGCCCGTTCTACTTAGAGACCATCTGGCTGCGGGAATTGCCACCCAGTTCAGAACACACCATAGACACAAACACGCAACAAACCAAAACACCATTTCATGAGGCAATAAATACTATGTAGAATGAGATGCACTAGATTTCATTTTATTCTATTTCATTTTTTAGTTATGTTGGTGATAACCTATTAAGTAGATTTTTTAAGCTGCTAATCCATCAGAGCCCACAGTGACACTGGACTAGCTGGGGTCTGATAATCTGAAAATGGCAGGATGGGGTTCTAGGACAATTTTCACATCAATCCTGTTTCTTTTCATTATGTTCAGCTGTGTGCCTACAATGGGCTATGTGCTAAGAAAGATAACTTCTTGGTGAGCTGGAGCCCAGATACTTTGGGGGCGCACAAAGGAGTAGTCACAGCTTCTGCCTATTTCTTATTGCCTCTGTGGACAAGCTCATTGAGAAAAGACTGTGTGAGTCTTGTATAGAGCATGTTAATAGCTATTGTAAATGCATGATTATTCTTGGTTCTCTTGCTGGTGGCAATAGAACAGCTATCATGGGTTTCCTCTTAAGACCTGACAGCAAAAACATTTCAAAGATTAAAAGTTAGAAGCAAAGTTTAAATGGTGCATTTTTTTGTTTTTGTTTTTTTCCCCCCTCCAACCCAACTTGGAAGAATTTGTCTTTGGAGAACCAACCTAATCAAATAAAGTAGAATCAATTTACTGGAGACATAATCCAACTTGCATAATTGTCCTGGCTGGTTAACACCACAGCTGTTCACAGGACATGGTTCATTAAATAATGAAGTCTTCATCAGACTCTCCTTCACTGGGCTGCAGTTCTTTTCCCCCATACCACCAAAGAAGTGCTGCCTTCATTAGCATGCAGTGTCACTGATCGCCAAGGGGATAATTGGGGGATTTATTTTTATGACATTCTATTCACCAGACATCATCAACTGCATTAACCAAAAGACACTGTATTTTCCCCAGTGGAGAATCCTATCACTAGAGAACCACAATAGACTATGGGTTCTCTGTGGGTAGGGGCCACATCCCTTCATCTTTCCATCCCCAGTCCTAGGCAAAGAGCCTGGCATTTGTGGGTGCAGGATAAATATCTGTTGAATCAAGAAGAAAACAACTCCAGTGTGGAATCCCTCAAGCTTCACAAGAGCAATGCTCAGAAGTCTGGCAGCACCCTGGTTGCAATGAACATTTGGTCTCAAATTGTGTCCCCTTCCTTTCTGGTTTGTTAATTTTCCACTTGACTGAACCAAATTGTCCAAGTTCACATGAAAGCAGACAGGACTCTCAAAATCCCCTCTGGCCAACAGAAGATTCAGCCATGCCAACTTTGCTGTCTTCAAGCTCAGAGACACACTTAAACCCTCTGGGTGGAGGAAAACCTAGGCCAATCTCAGGCTTACTAAAGAATCCCACTGTTAAAAGAGGCCACCAGAAGCTGGGATGCTGAGAGGTAGCAATGACCTTGTAAATTTCCTGAGGCATGCAAAGCCAGCTATTTGGTTTACAAAGCATGGGAAGAGAGACTCACTGTAAAACTGGCAGATTTGTGGCTTAGACCAACTCAAACATATTCAAACATAGCTAGTCCCACTCCCTGAGTTTCTGATTCAGGCATTTGCATCTCTAACAAGTTTCCAGGTTGAGGCTGCTTCTCCAGGCACCCCACACTGAGAAGCACTGGTTTAGACAGATGATTATAAGCAGGGTTCCGGAGCAGCTGTCTGGGTTGGAGCCCTGAATCTACCACTTACTAGTCTCAACTTTAGGCAAGTCCTTTAAACTCTTCCATCCAATGGTACCAAGTGTCAAATGAAAGCACCAAGAGCATCTTTTCCACAAGGTTGTTGTGAAGGTCAATAGAGAACATCCATTCCTTAGCAGGGTGCATGGCAGACAGAAAGGGCTCAATTAAAGTTAAGCACATAAGAAAGAAATTTCTGGTAGAAAGACAGCTGGACAGGGAAGCCAGGCATCCATTCCAGTTCTAGCTCTGCCAACACTGCTGTGGGATCCTGGGCAAATGGCTTCCCCCATAGAGGCTTCACATCTTCATTAGTAAAATGAGCACACTGGATGATTTATAATGGACTAAGACCGCCTTTGAACTAGAAGCTTCCAAAACCCTTTGCTTCTCCACCTACCATGCAGTGCCCAAACACTCCTTGCCACCTCAGGCTTCCCACTGCCAAGTCTCCAACAGTATATTTCCAGATTGCCTTGGAATCATTGCCTGAATCCTCTACCCCAAAGGGTCGTCCTGCTTGGCTGTATACCACCCCACACCCCACTCAGCTAACATAAACTAAGGGGTCTTCCTCCTCAATAACTTAACCCAGGATCCTTGCTGCTGAAGCCCTATCACATGCCATTGCAACGCTTTCTCTCTTTTGTAGCCAGCTCCACTGACAGCACTCTCTGATATTCTTTTGTGCTTACAGTCTCCACTGAAAGATAAGTGGGATTCATGGAAATTCAGAGGGGGAAAGGGTGGTTTCATTGAGAGTACTGTGTTCACAAGGGTCTTGGAAGATGAGGCGTACACTCTCAAAGGAAGATGCCGATCTGAAATTTATTTCCATAGCCCAGTCTGGGGGAGAAGAGCCTTGGGAGGAGATTTGAAGTCCAAACGCTGAGCTAAAGATACAAAACTCATTTCCCCCTCTGTATTTCCATTAGCTCCACTGCAGCCTGCTGTACTAGCGTTCCGCTAACAGCTGATGATAGGGAGAGGGTTCTTGTTGGCACCAGGCCACTGTGCATTTTGCTTTTATCAGATACTGGCAAAATTTCCCCATCAAGGAAGATAAATTCGAGGTGTTATTAATAAACCTCTGAATGTGGAGATCAGATCTGGCTGGCACTCTTAATGATCCCGTCAGCAGTGAGCCATTTCCAGCCCGAGGAGCCCAATAATTTACGATGCTATGGAAGGCAACCTGAAGGCCGGAATCTCCTTGCCTGGCTCCTTGGGGAATCTTGAGCCCAACTGGGGCTCCCCTGGAGTTGGGGGGACTCCCCCACGCTCCCAGGTGAAGCAGGAGCTGAGGGAAGAGGGACACTGACAGAAAAAGCCCTGGATAAATATCACTAACATTGTTCTACATCCAGAGTGCTGCGGGGTTTGTGCTAATTATCTCAGTTAATTTTTTTAAAAGATTGATTTATTTATTTGAGGGAGGAGGGGCAGAGGGAGAAGGAGAGAGCATCTTAAGCAGATTCTGGCATTGAGCACAGAGCCTGATGCAGGGCTTGATTTCATGACCCTGAGATCACGACCTGAGCCAAATCCAAGAGTCAGATGCTTAACCGACTGCGCCACCCAAGCACATCTCATTTAATTTTCTAAAGCTCAGTGAGGGAGATACTATTTTTTGGCACGGACACTCCAACTAGAAGAGGTTATCATCAGCTAATATAGGCATCATTGTATTGGCTTGCACCTACTGAGCGCTCTCCAAGCGATCGAACTTCAGATTTTGTCTGCATTTCCCAACAATCCTACCAGTAAGGCACTGCTGCTCTCCCCACTTCTGAATCAACACTTAATGTTTACAGAGGCTAAATGAGTTGCTCAAGGTCATACAGCAAAGATGCTTAGCCAGTACTGGAATCCATGTCTGTTGGATTCCGAAGGCCATGCTGCCACGTGTTGCCCCCATATGAGACAGGAATCCATCTCTGGTGCGTAGGGGACAGCACCAGAGAGAACCCCCCAGCCTCTGTCATCCCAGCCACTGCTCCCTGCTGTCACACATGGCTCACCCATGGTTCTGCCGCCTTCCCACAAGAAAGCCGCCTGAGTTATTGGCCACATCACACTGGAGGCGGTGGCACCAGCATTTGGTGGAGGGCCTGGCATCAGGAGGCATTCTTTAAATCTTCTATATATAAATCAACGGATGAGCAGTCCCCACTCATGTCCTGGAAGACTTTACAAAAGTGCCTCATTCCACTCTCCTTTGGGAGAGCTAAAATTAGGCTCCAGAAAAAGTGAGTTGCAAAGTTCACTAAGAGGCCTTAGAGCAAGGCAAGTGGGGATACTAAAGGAAAAGGAACCCCCCCAAAAAAATCCTGCAGAGGAGAGAGCTGAGCACCAAGGTGGCCATCTGCCTAAGACTTGTAATCATAGTAACAGCACAGACATGCTTAAGTCCTTAAGCCCGATACAGTTGTTAACACACTTCATCTTCATGGCAACCCACTTTACGGATAGAAAAAGTAAGGTCCAGCAAGGTTGAAACACTTGCTCAAGGGCCTACAGGTCATGAGTGATAGAGCTGGGATTTGAACCCAAGCCATTTAGCATGGCAGCCTGAGATCTCTACCTCTCCGCTTACTGCATCCCAGATGTTGGCTGTGTGCAGGGATGGGGAGGCTCTCCCAGGCCAGAGAGCGCTCTCCGAGAGTCCACCACCCCAGGCCTCAAGCTCAGGCTGAGAGGAAAAAGCACGGCATTTGCAGCAGCTGGAGGTTAAATTCTGAGTAATTAACATGTTTATCCATCATAGCAGAATTGTTCCCTGGAGAACTCAAGTGTCATTTCACTATGCCTTTAATTCAGGAATGCTTTTACTGTGTCTTGCCAACAAATACCATGGGGGAGAGGGGTTGGCAGTTCCTTGACAGAAAAGGGAGGGGGCAGGGCTTTGGCCTGAACCTAATGGAGGAAATGAAATGTCTCCTTGGGGTGTGGCATCCGAGCAGGGTCCTGTCTATCCAGAACAGTTCTGTGCTGTTCAGAGCTCTCATCCACATGGCAAGCCGTATCTTCCAGTACTCACCCCCCAACTCTCCTCTTCTATTTGTGTACTGATACAACCAACCAGCACATAATGGTTATCTTTCCATTCCCAGTAGTGCTCAAAGAGCTTCACAAAATATTAACTCTTATCAGCCTTAGGAGATTTCACAGAGGAGGAAAAGGAGCACAGAGAGGTTAAGTAACTTGTCCACAGTCACAAAGCTAGCAGGAAGTAGAGTAGTCTGCAGTCCCAATCTATCCAATTCAGCCCTTCACCCCCAACCCACCCTACCAGAGCCTTCCCTATCTTCCTGCCCTGCTGGAGACTGAAACCTGTCACCCCAAGCACTCCCTCACTTGGGGCCTGACAGCCCAGCCACACAGCCCTTTTCCCTACCAACTCCCATCTAACACAGACTCCCTCGTGGTGTTTATATTCCACGTGCATGTGTTTTGTCTCCCACTAGTTTCTCATCTCCCTGAGGAGCTAAGACCATATTGTCAATTTCTATGGATTCCCAGAACATCATAAATACTTCAAAGTAATAATAACAATTGCCATTCGTGCGTGTGAATACGAGCTCCATGAGAGCAGAGTCCTTTGTTTGTCTGTCTGTTCTCTGCTCCATCTCCAGGGTCTGGAAGAGCGCCTGGTACAAAGCTGGCTCTCAGAAAATACTGCCGCTGAATGAATGAACAAACACATTAACTTAGCACTAATCATGGGCCAGGCATTATATCGAGACCTCCATACACACTCGGTTTTATCATTGTGGATGACAGAAGGAATGAATGAAGTCATGTAGGTAAGTGAGGGAGTGAGTAAACCAATGAATAAGTGGCCAAGGGAAGATATTCCAAGGCTGGCATCCTGTCCATTGCCCACAACATTCCACTCTTCACAGGTGTTTTGTCTGTCTGCCTGCCTGCGATCCCTCCCCCCACACCTCTGCTCTTGGTCCAGGGCTCCTAGGCTGCCATCCACCTCTGGGCATATTTAGGGAGCCCTTCTCCAGAGCCAACTATTCATCAGCACAAGTGAGAATGGTCAAGGATCCCCTGCTCCTCTAACAGGTTTAGAAGTCAAGGCCATTCCCTGACACCATACAGAAAGACAAATTCAAAGTGGATGAAAGACCTCAGTATGAGACAGGAATCCATCAGAATCCCAGAGATGAACACAGGCAGTCACCTCTTCAACATCCACCATGGTAACTTCTTTCAAGACACCTCTCCAAAGGCAAGTGAAACAAAAGGGAAAATGAACTTCTGGGACTTCATCAAGATAAAAGTTTCTGCACAGCGAAGGAAACAGTCAACGAAACTAAGAGGCAAGATATTTGCAAATGACATGACAGTTAAAGGGCTGATTCCAAGATCTCTAAAGAACTTCTGAAACTCATCACTCAAAAAACTAATAACCCAGTCAAAAAATAGACAGAAGACATGAACAGACACTTATCTAAAAAAGACACACAAATAGCTAACAAACACATGAAAAAATGTTCAACATCACTAGCCATCAGGGAAATACAAATCAAAATCACAATAAGATACCATCTTATACCAGTTAGAATAGCAAAAATTAACAAAATAGGAAACAACAAATATTGGCGAGGATGTGGAGAAAGGGGAACCATCTTACACTGTTGGTGAGAATGCAAGTTGGTGCAGCCACTCTGGAAAAGAGTATGGAGGTTCCTCAAGATGTTAAGAATAGAGCTACCCTACAAACAAGCAATTGCTCTACTGGGTATTTACCTCAAAGATACAGACAGAATGAAAAGAAGGGGTAGATGTACCCACATGTTCATAGCAGCGATGTCCACAACAGCCAAACTGTGGACGGAGCTGAGATGCCCTGCAACAAATGAATAAAGAAGATATGGTTCATATATACAATGGAATATTACTCAGCCATCAGAAAGGATGAATACCCACCATTTGCAACAACATGGATGAAACTGGAGATTATGTTAAGTGAAGTAAGTCAAACAGAGAAAGACAATTATCATATGGTTTCACTCATACATGGAACATAAGCAATAGCACGAAGGTCCATAGAGGAAAGGAAGGAAATCCGAACAGGGAGAAACCAGAGTGGGAGAGGAGTCATGAGAAACTATGGAACTGAGAAACAACCTGGGGGTTTCAGAGGAGAGAGGACAGCAGGGTGATAGTTATTGAGGAGGGCACGTGCTGTGATGAGCACTGGGTGTTACACTTAACTGATGAATCACTGAACACTGCATCAAGGAATAATTATGTACTATACAGTGGATAACTGAACAGAATTAAAAAATAAAATAAAATTTTTAAAAAAGAAGTCAAGGCTGGAGGCAGAGTGCAGAGAGCTGTTCTCCCTGAGCAAAGACAATGCCCCCCACCATGTCCTTCCTTGGTTACCTGCCCATCACAAAGCTTTCCAGCACAAGGCAAGAGGCAGAAATGCACTCACTCATGTATCATTCACCCAGATACATGCCTCAAGCATTTGGGCATCTACTGAGTCCAGAGAACTAGTTCTGTGCTCTGCAGAGGATATATATATATATATATATATATATATATATATATATATATATATGAATGAAATAGTCCTACACCTGGAGGAATTTATGATCTAGGAGGAAAAAAATAACAGGTATATTAACTGCTGTTAATGCTATGTAGGCCAAATAATAATGTTATGTTGGCTGTCTCTGGCTTATTCAGCACCTGGACTGAGATGCACAGCCTGTGATGTGTCCCTGAATAACTTACACCCTGAATGTGGTACTTGTTTGAGACCCTCCCTCCTTCCCCCACTCCATGCCATGCTTTCAGACACAGACATAAGTAACAACCCAGACTGCTGAAGACTTCACAGGTAAGGTGAAGAAAGGATATAAAATGCATAAATGAATCTAAAAGGGGATTCTGAATTCATCTCAGTTCCTTCTAAGCCATGGTACAAGCAAGCACTCCTTCCCTGACCCTTCCCCTCACAGTCCCTCCAGGTACAAATGTGGTCCTGATAAGTCAAAGTCCTTCACTCTCCCAGCAAAAGCCTCTGGACCCATACCCTTCTGCTACTATAGGCTTCATCTCTATGGCCATCCTCAGGGATATTCACCCTATTCCAATTCTTTCCTTTTTTTTGAGCAATTGGTGGAATACTTTCCAGCCTCTTTTGAAGTTAGGTGTGACCAAGTGGTTTGCTCTGGCCAATGAGTCATAAGGAAAGTGTGTACCATTTCTGGATGGGAGATTTCAGCCAGGGCAGAGTACCACTGTCTTGGGCCAGGATGATTTTGGAAGCAAATGCCAAGAGGGAGCTTCTATTGGTCTGTTTCACTCTCTGACCTTAATGAAGAGTCCCCCTCTTTCCAAACCCCTGCTCTTCTTGACTGATATCACATATGTATGGAGCATAAATAAACCTTTCTTGCACTGTGCCATTTGTTGGGGGTGTTTGTTACTGTAGCAGAGTATGGCATAACCTGACTGATAGAGCCCATTTGATGCACAACAGTTCAGCTCTGCCCTGATCTACAGGTAAACTGTCATACTCAACTAATTCTGTCATTCTCCACACACAAAAAAAGATCCTCCAGGTAACAGAATCCACACTGTGCAGAAGATAATTTATGGCATCTTTTGATAGCTTGAACATTCTCCTTGAGGTCTCATCCTTCACCTTTAAAAGACTCATCAACATATTTTTCTTAAAAAAATGGTATCGACACAAAAAGGAATTCTGGAGAAGCGTCTACCTGATACAAAAGAACTATGCTCTGGTAAATGCCATGAGAAAGGTGGTTGTCAACACAGTGAGATAAAAGAAATAGTGGAGTTAACTTGGACACAAGACACCTTCAAGAGGGAGGTGATTTCCCCCAAATCTTCATAAAAGCTCTTCTGGAAGAAAAAAAAAGGGAACAATTCCCTCAGAATCTCATTTGAAAGTGGCTCTGAACTCTAAAGCTGAGGCTGAGGTACCAGGCAAACATGAAGAAAGAAGAAGGAGCTCCAGTGGCTTGAAGAGCTCTGCATCACTGGGCTGAACCCTCTTCACCAGACAAGCGTCAGAGCCTTTGCATGCCCATCCACTCCTACCCACCTCCCAGCCCACTCCCCAGACCAATATGCAGAATAGGCAGGTACTTATTGATTTGGATGCCACCTCACTTCTCTCTCCTTCGTACCTGCCAACCCCTCCACATCTGAGGAGAACAGACAATGCACTTGATCTATATATGGCAGGACACAACTCCAGCCTGAGAGTTACAAGAAAAAAAAAAAAAAACAACACAGTTAAATGTTCAAGGAGCATATGTTTAATGTGATAGAATTCAACCCTAGAACAAATGCTGACCTCTCACCACCCAAACTCATCTCCTTTTCCACATTTAGCGTCAAAGCTCTCAAGCTATGCAGGTCCTCTGCTCCAGCATCCATCCCACTCACACTTACCCCACTATACTCTGTCCTAAGTGGTTCGTCTCTCTCCTTCACATCTGCCATCAAAATGTATCTGACTTGTGTCCCACTCTTCTAAGGAAGCCATATTTATGCTGCTAATGACTTACTCTTTTTCCCTCCCTAAGAAGGTATTTATATTTTAAAAAACCCCTTCTGGGATGACATATCTTTAATGTAAAGTCATACACATTACTCAAAATGGAATTTTTCAGTGTGCAATCAGTCACAAAAGACAGAAGACCCTTTTGATGTCATGATGGACAAAAGACCTCTTCCTGAGTGCTCACCATCTATGTCATTCTATATATCACATATGCCAAAAAAAAAAAAAAAAGCCTCTTACACACAACTATGAAAATACCATGTAAGAGCCCATTCTCAAATAAGTGACTTTGCCATTGCCAGAGGAGAAAGGATCAGATTAGTTAGCTCTAATGAGTGGTAAAAGTCCCTTAAAGAGAAAACCACTTCTCCCACAGACAGAAAAGCTGCTCTAAGAAGCCCAAGTCTTGAGGATATTGTCAGTGAACACATATACAGGCTGCAGCTTGTTACTAATCAATTAATTCTCAGCTAGCTTTGTCCCAAGTCAGCCAGCAAACAGAATAAGAAGAGATTTATAAGCTGTGTGCATTTAAATTAATATTTTCAAATGATAGGAGTGTGTAATTAATACTTTCAAAGAACACATTCACACCAGATCAGGCAGTGGTGTTATATTTTACCCATGTCAATATGCCTCTTTTTAATTCCTTTCTGGGAGGAAGACAACAGCTCTAAGTTTGTTTTGTTTTGTTTTTCTTCTTCTGAGACTCAAAATAACCATGTTCTTTCTGCTTCAGTAAATCACTACCGCAGCTTAAAAGAATTCCTAGAAAGTTCTCATTTCATTCAGTCCTTAGGAGGAGAAGCAAGTTACAAATGCCAGACCGTCGTGTACAAGTAAGTCTCTTCACGACAATATCATCCTTATTAATCAGGATACACAAGGTTGTGCTGAAGTAACAAAGAAACCCTAAAATTCCAAAGACTTACTTTTAATCATTTATTTCTCACTCAGGCAAAAATCATATGGGATTAGGTGGCTCTCCAAGGTAGTTTGTTTTAAAAGGAGGAGATCCAGGCTTGTCTTAACTTATGGTTCTACCATCCCAACATGGTCTCTATGACTGCCATGAGAGGGCAAGGAAAGCATGAGGAAGTAGGAAGGGGCTTTGAACTATCTCAGGCTGGAAGAAACACACACCATTTTTGCTCATACTCCACCCAACTGCAAGCAGTCTTGGAAGAGTGGAAGAGTCTATGGTTATTTAGTGATCATCAAATGTCTCTCCATACTGGTTATCAGTAGACAGTGTGAGGACACTTTAACTACTTAGCAACTGCTAACTTCCAGCCCTTAAAGTTTGTGCTCCAAGTCCCTTATGAAATCATCAGTAGAGGTGACAAAAGGATATGGAATACCATGAAGCTCGCAAGGAAGGTGGTACAGGTATATTTATTAGAACCTGAAATTTTCTTCTTTTGTCCACTAAGTATCCCAGGAGTGCCAGATAGAACTACTTCCTGTGCTTTGGGAAGAGGAAAATAAATCAAAGGAGGGTCACCTTGAACTTTTGATGAAAGCTCTGCTCCTTAAAAGTATAATAAAAGCTGTCAGGGTAGAGAAGGGAATGAGAACTGGCCAAGATCACCCACGCTGGGAAGATTTCATCACAAATTTACTTCTGCCTGGGAGCTGGTAGATAAATGAGACTGTTGTTTCTAAACACTAGAAGGAGGACTGGTTGTTAAAAAAAAAATACAGTCTAGAAGTTCTAAGTTGGACATTCTAGTGTGGAATCCAGGAATCTGCATATTAACAAACAACCCCAGGAGATTTGATACATAGCCACATGACAAAACCATTTGATAGATATTGCCCTGGAGAAAAATACAAAGTTTCACTAGCACCAGGACTGACTTATTCAGTCTTAAATAAGACCCAAGACCAAACAATTCGTTTAGAGCCAACCAAGATCAGCAATCACTCAGCTCCCATCAACATCTGACAGAGGCAAAGGGGCTGAGGCTGGTCTGCATTTGAGAACAGACTGGCACATCAAAAAGTGATTGATGGGGCACCTGGGTGGTGCAGTTGGTTAAGTATCTGACTCTTAGTTTGGGCTCAGGTCATGATCTCAGTGTCATGAGATTGAGCCCTGCATCACACTCTGCACTCAGTGCAGAGTCTGCTTGACCTTCTCTCTCCCTCTCCCTCGGCCCCTCCTGCTCGTACCCTCACTCTCTCTCTCTCAAATAAATAAATCCTTTTTAAAAAGTGACTGGCCCTGTTGTTTGGCAACCAAGGCTCTTACAGTTGGATTTTCCCTCTAGTGACAAATGGGAACGCCCTAGAAAAAATGTTTATAGGCTTTGAAGAATGGGTTTGAGATGGGAACAAAGACTTTGCCAATGATAAGCACGGGACTTTCCATTCCAAGCCAGTTTGGTAAACTGACTGGGAAACAGGCACATAGATGGCCCTTTGGAATAGGACTTTGCTCTGGATCTGTGGGTTTTCCCTTCTCAACTGTGGTCAGGCCCATCACTATAAAAGAGCATAATTTTGTGGCAAGATTCCACACCTTCTGAGCTGTGGGCGGTGGGTGGTGATATGAACATGGAGATAGCCTGTGTGAGCTGAGAATGCTAACTTAGCAATTGAAGAAAAGGTGCATAGTAGGTAGACATATTTATAGGTGTTTTGCACTTCTCTCTCACGCCTCATGTATCACTGTAAACTCTAGAGGTCAAGTTATCATGTCAGGCTGGTGGGATCTCCCTCCTGATACAGAATGAAGGACCTGAGGCAAGTGAATTCAGGGAAAGAGGACTGAGGGATAAGGGTGTTCCAGACTTTAGAATGGGCTCAAATCAGTAGTGCTATCCACCAGCTTAGGACTGTCATAGTCAAACCCTGGAGGCAATTTTATCAGCTTCTGAGTTATCCTCAGGTAGATATTCAGATGGTGAATTACTGGATCTAGCTGGGCAAGAAAAGAGGGTAAGAAGCCATGTCTTTTCTGGGGATTCTGGGGGCAAGATGAACAATGAAGCAAAAGAAGCAGTTCTCCAGAACATTTGTGACTCCACTGCAGACCACTGCAGGCTACTGGAGTAGAACAGGACCAGAGAGTGTAGAAGTCACTGGACTCCACCCATCCTCCAAAATGACCCATGCCCTGAAGCAGGAGTGTAGTGGCTTTAAGGTCAGGTAGATATGGCCACTTCCCAGCTGAAAAAATCCTCAAACCATTCTAGTTTCCTCATCTATTAAATGGGACAACGAGACCCACCCCACTGTGTCCTGGTGAGAATTAAATGATGTAATGCAATTAAAGAACCCAGCACCAAGCTTGACACATTACAAATACACAAGAGCCAAGGTCTTAGCTTTCTCACCTAGAATGGCACCCACCCTGATCATCTCACTGAGCCACTGGGAGATGATAAAAAAGCAAAAGCCCCATAAATAATAAAATCCTTGTGGCTCTGTAAGCAATTTTTGTCATGTTCTTAGCATTCCTGAGTGTACATAGCAAGAGTTCAATCCATGCTCCATCCTGTCTGTAAATAGTTTTTGTCAGAAGCTGAAAAGCCAGGACAGGTTGGAGGCATTTCAAAGTGTCGAAGTTGTCTGGTCTTAAGTGGCAACTTTAGGGCTAGCAAAGAAGGAACTAGGGGAAGCTGACTTCCGAATAATCAGTATAGCTCTGGGGACTCCGCACACATGCACACGTACATGTGTATGTGAGAGAGAGACATAGACAAAGGCAAAGACAGACAAGAGACCAGCTTTGAACTGACAAGGATGCTTCCCTTCATTACCGTGTGGATTTAAACTGCCAAGACTATGGACTGGCTAGACCACCAAGAAGGAAAGACAATAGGAAAACAGAAGGCCACTCAGGATGCAAACACCTCATTGTGGCAGTGCAATAAATGAATTCACCCTTTCGCTAAATGTCAAGTTAATATTTCTCTTGGCACCAGCTGTGTTTCGCCCTCCCCTCCTTCCCCCCACAGCAAGCTTGGCCTCCCGGAAGCCTGCCCTTCAGCAGCGGCACAGCCTCAGCACTCGGAATTGAGGAGGGCAGGAGTGGCAGGCACGGTAAACACAAACACACCCAGTCCAGAAGCAAAGCGGAAACAGCTTTTGTGTGGAGTGATACCCTCTGACAGTCCTGAGCTCTGGCTGGGGGGAGCTCTGGGCTTCAGCCTGCAGCTCTGGTAGCTGACTGTCCCAGGGAGTGCCACTAACTGAAGATCCCCCTGTCCTGCTCACAGGCAGCGAACAGACAGGCAGGGAAAGAGGATGACCTTCAAAGCCAGTTACCAGCTGGGACCACGTGCTCACCTGCACTGCTCCAGGTCTTCTTGTCTCCAGGCTACCCTCAACAATATCAGTAGTGTAGCCCCACAGAGAGGACTCGACAGGTTTGACACTTGGCTTTACAGTATGGCTTGCCTACCTAAGATGTTGGCCCTTTTGTGTAATCGGTGGGCTCCATCCCTGTGAACTCACATGGTCCTTTGAGTTTGCCCCTTGCCCAACCCCATCAACCAGGACAATGGTTTATTTTGAGGTCCTTTCCCCTATTCATTTGTGCAGGGTCTGTGTCTCTCACCTCTGCACACCCAGTGCCACTTTGCATGAGGCCTGGAACAGAGAATGGGCTCAGTTTACTAGAAGGTCATTCATTCATTCCTCAGACCACTCTACACATCATTCTCTTCTAACTTCCTACCTTCTTCACTGCAAAAACCATTCAACTACTGCCTACTTCAGTGTCCTCCCCATCCTGTTCACTTCCACTGTCCTTATCACTCTTCACAGCTTAGCTCAAGGCCCTCTGCAAGTCTTACCTTCTCCATGAAGCCTCTACACTGTTCTGGTTTTTCTAAGCTTCTATTGTACCAGATTAACTGCATTCCCCATATGGAGCTTCATAATAGAAGGCTTTGTAATAGTTATTTTAATACCTCTGAACCTAATCTGTAAGCATGCTCAATAACAGGTCTGCCATACATTTTTAAAGAAGACTAACAGAAAGCATGTAGCACAATGCCTGGCACATAGTAAGTGCTCAAAATAGGTTTTTGTAATAATGGTGGCAGTTTAAATACACATGATGGTGACAGTGACAGTGGTGGTAACGGCAGTGATGATGGTGATGGTATTATCTCTGTTTTATATCTCTGACCCGAGGCTGTCAACCCTCTGCTTATTTTGTCTTGACAAACTTCAAATCTTAATCCCAATGCTTTACACGTAGTGGAAGTTTTATCAACAATGGTAATACTACTGAAAATATTTTGTTATTAATATTAATCATGTTTGCAGTTTGACAGCATAGAATCATGAAAAAAGCATTGGACAGGGCCAAATGTTGATTTTTAGTTTGGCTTTCCTACTCTGGGCCTCAGTTTCCTCTGCCATATAAAAACGAATTTTTTACAAGGATGTGTGGTTCAGTCCAGCAGTGATATTGCAATTCTGTGGTTACTAATGAGATTAGTTGACACCAAAGTGAGCCCTCCCTCCATCCATATGGTCATCCTTACACAATAGGTCTTGGTACACAAATGCAAGCCTACCAGTGAGGAAATGGAAGAAACTGGGATTTATGTCAGCCAACCAACAGAACACCAGTGCTCCCTGAGATATACAAATGCTTTCTGTTTTAAAGATTACTCCAGGCAGCATGATGGCTGACATTCCCCCTCCCAGCAGCGGGTTAGCAACAGATGTCGCAACAAAATGATCCACACTGGAGATGCCTATTAATCCTCCTACAGGGCATACCCAGATTCGCTTCTGAGCTCACATTTATGACTCCTAAGGCAGCTTCATACTGCCATCCCTGGCCTGTAAAGTGTCACCACCCTCGTGTCTAAAGAAGCTTGGATCATAAGCAGAACAAGGGACTGAGCATCAACTGTATCAAATACCAACCAAATCTCCTATATCTCTACTCAGAAAAGGTTATCCTTCCCTTTCTACTCTGTAGATCCCCTGAAGGTAGATACAGGATTACTCTGAACTTCAAAGTGTGGGCTCTGCTCCACTAATTATGACATAACTGGGTAATCTTTTTACTTAGTTTTAGCAATTTACTTAAGTCTCTCTGTGTCCCATTTTCTTCCTCTATAAAACTGTAATACATTGTCTAGGAATGTTGTGGTTGTGGGAATTAAATAAAATAATACATGCAAAACACTCAGGGCAGAGACTAGCTCACAATATGCGTGCAATATATATGCATTATCAGGGCCCATGGTGTCATTATCATGTAATGATATTGAAGAACAGGTAGATGAATTTCTATATTTGATTTTGGCACCAATTACATTAAAAGACCAAAATCTTAGGTAGGCCAAGCCATACTGTAAAGCAAAGTGTCAAGTCCTAATGAGGCCAGAGAAAGCAGAAAAGGGCCAGTACCAACAATGCAGATTATCCTTGGAAAATGTTTAAAGCATTATACACTCTGATGTGAGCATGTGTATATTCATACAATGCTAGTGTGACTTACTACAATGCTTAGAAATGTGTCTTATGGAAGATGGAAGATAAACTGTGCCAAGAATACGGGCTTAAACTATGTAAAACATTTGCCCATTCTAGTACCTCAGGCCCTGTCCGTGGTCCTGAAATAGTCGAGTGGACAAAGGCCAGCAGGAGTCATGACTTCTGAGAAACTGCCAAGGAGGAAAGAGAGAAATTCTTTGGAATCATTCAGATAAATGCAATCATTCAGAATTAATGTGTTATGGCTTAATAATTGGGCTTCCTCACCTATCGTGCTCCTGATCCTAAACTTAACATAAAACAAAAACAAAAACAAAAACACAAAACCTCGCAATGCAGACCAGAGCTAACATAAATTACTTAGGGAGTCACTGGCTCTCCTCTGTTGACCTGTATAATAAGAAATCGAACAACATAGATCTTCTATTCTGAAATGAGTTAATTATTCTATTCTCTAATTTACCTACTGCAAAGAGGTAGCAGAGAATATTTATTGAGAGTGAGGCTCAGAAAACAAACTGCCTGGATTCCAATCCTAACTCCTCATTTATCAGGAGGTAACACTGGGCAAGTCCCTTCACCTCTTTGTGTCTCAGTTCACTCATCTATAAAAATGGTCATAAAAATAATCCTCAGCTCATAACATTATTTTTAAGTTAACTAAGGTAATGTACCTAAATTACTTAGGAAGTGCATGTATCATAGTAAGAACTGAGTATAATTATTATTGTTATCAATATTATAATTGTCTTTGTTGTCATTAATGTCAAATCAGACTTAACAAAGATGAGGGCGCCTGGGTGGCTCAGTGGGTTAAGCCGCTGCCTTCGGCTCAGGTCATGATCTCGGGGTCCTGGGATCGAGTCCCGCATCGGGCTCTCTGCTCAGCAGGGAGCCTGCTTCCTCCTCTCTCTCTCTCTCTGCCTGCCTCTCTGCCTACTTGTGATCTCTCTCTGTCAAATAAATAAATAAAATCTTTAAAAAAAAAAAAAAAAACAAAGATGAAACCTTTTTTCCTCCTATATCTTGGCTTGCATGAATGCCCTTCCTTCTCTCTGCTCCCATTAACTACTCCTTTCTATCTTGTTCCTGAGCAAACTCTTGAGACAGATCAAGTACGAAATGAAGGAAGTTTACTCACCCACCCACTGAGCTCCACATAAAAGGAACTCAGACATTCCTTAAAATGGGAGACAGCAAAAACACAAAGGCCACAATTCCCCTAAAAGCCATCAAGAGCTCAAGTGTCCTCGGTCCACATCACAACAGAGCCACTCTCCACCCATTGCTCAGCCATGCTTGAGGCCACACTCCACTTGCTTCTCCATCAGTCTGTCAGCTTCTAGAGAAGCCCAGGAGGCTCACAGGGCTGACAAATCTGTGCAGATCACCAAAGCCAAGGCCCTGTCTGCATGGCTTCTTTGAATAATGGTCAATGCTAACTCAATGTTCTCAGTCCATGACCCAGAAACTCTAGCAGTCATGGTGAAAGACAAACAGTGATAATGACCCCATCTGATACTGAACTCACAACACCTTCCTAAAGACTACCATGTATCTAACTTCCTTCAGTCTTCTTAGCATCCCTTCAAAGTAGGCAATAAGTGCCATCCCCATTCTACAGAAAAGGTAGCTGAGGTCCAGAGATTGATGTGCCTTGGTAAAAGTCATACAGCTACCAATGAATGGGAAATTCAGGACAGCCCAGGCTGGCCCTTCAGGCAGGAAGGTTTAGTGGGAAAAGTATGGAAAAGCAACCAGACGGAACTCTGAAAACCAGTTTCACCACTTGCTACCTGCACGACTTTGGGAACTGACCTAATTTTATGAGAACACATTTTCCTTATCTGTAAAATGGAAATAGTATCTCCCATTCAGGATATAGGAGGGTAAGCAATAATGTGAGCAAAACACTGAGCCTACTATCTGGCATAAAGATGGGGTTAAATAAGAAGACACTCTTGTCATTGTCATCACTGTCAAGCCAGCCAGTTCTCTTTCCAACGTGCAAAGACACACAGGATCTGCACTAAGGAGGCAGTAACATACAAAATGCCGGTGTCCTACTGTCCCCTCTGCACCCATGCACCCTGATGGACTTGCCAATCACATGCCTGAACTTCGAAAGCTCAGTTATCGCATGTGACTTGTCTGGAAAACTATTACATCCCATTTTGGCCTGGCTCACCCCACTTGGCATATCCCCAGGCTCCTAATACTGACCGGGAGTAGGTCTGAACATGAGGACTAACTAATAACTTAGAAAACCCTGCTCAAGCTTTTGTTCAATTTATATAATAGTCCTTTATGACATACAGTATCAGGGCAACCGCAGGTCAATGAAACACATCCATTTCCATAAACAGATGTTCGTGTCTTCCCTAAGTAGAACCAGTAAGGATGAAATCATGCTGGAGAGGGAGGCAGTGAAGGTATTTTATGGCATCAATATTCAAACACCACCAAAATCCCAATTTTTATGTAATAAATATAGATAGTATCAAGAAGCTACATAGTCTGCCCCTTCCCCCAAACTGCCCTACAGAGCACTGCAAAGGCTTTTTTAAACAAAGTATATTTTGGATTAACACCCAAGCTTTTCCAGGCTGCTAGTTCCTTTCATTTAGTAGATAATCAAGAGCTGTCTGTAATCAACTAGTGATACCAAGCACATAGATGGGATGCCCTCCAGGCTAAAATTTTCACAGGACTCAGTATAATTTTCAGGGCCCTGGAAACACATTGTGGGATAAGACATAGTCCCAGCCACCCAGGAAGTCCCCACGCAGTGTGGAAAATGACTTATAGAGGCAATAATGGTGTGGTAGACC
This sequence comes from Mustela putorius furo, assembly GCF_011764305.1. Lineage (NCBI taxonomy): Eukaryota > Metazoa > Chordata > Mammalia > Carnivora > Mustelidae > Mustela > Mustela putorius. Next base: position 8,030,507 of record NW_025421449.1, read on the forward strand.
TGGTGCTTGGGGCTGCGGGAGCATAGCAGAGGGGCATGTCTGCTGAACTTTGAGCATTTAGCTCGGAGCTGAGACCTGAGGGGGAATAAGGGAGGAGAGGGGGGAAGTGAGAGGAAGTTGTCCAGGATCAAGAAAACACTGGAATAAAAACCCATTTGTCACAGAGCTTGGGGACCTCCATGCAGCCACGGCACCGAGGTGGTGAGTGGCAAGTGATAATCCACAAAGGCAGCAGCTCCCAGTCATCCACTCAACATTGTTCTTCACTTGCTCAAGAGCCAAAACTGCTCCCAGCTGCTGCCACCTTCTGCCAGCAGTGCTGGTTCCAGGTGAGCTGTTCTGCCCAGGGGTCGCGGTTGATTCGGCGTCTCCTTCCGGCGGCTCAGCCCTGAGAACCCCAATTGCCCACCTGCTGCTGTAACTCTCACTGCCCGTCCACCTGCCTTCCTGGGTGGCAGAAGACAGCCCTGCCATCTGCTTCCCTCCCCAGAGCACCAGACATGGAACACGGGGGATTTGTGGGGTCAACAGGCAGAGCTCACAGAGCTCTGGAGTGACAGGGAACTGTGGGATGGCAGCAAGGAAGCCAGAAATGCCAGGCTAGCAATCAAAGGGAGAGAAAGGGAAGCAACAGAAGCACATGGCTCTAAGAAAGCTATTTAATCAGCCCTAGCCCAGCTTCCAAACTTTAAACTCAGAGAAATACTGGACTCATTTAGCTCATGACTGAGTCTATGTGCTAACCACGCTAAAGGCAATGTTTCTGGTTTCAAAGGCAAAATTAACAAAAAGGAGATTCTTCTCTTTCACCAAGTGGGGCCCTTACTACAGAAAGACTCATCAGTCCTGAATAAAACAAACACAACTGTTCATTCTGCTTCTTGCCTGGAGCTCCAGGATGACCTCACAAGGTCAAGGTAGGTCTCAATCCTGCCAGCCAATTCCAGAAGAGAAACCAACAATGGTATAGACAATACAAAGCAGAATGTTTGTGAGTCACATTATCTTCGACTTCCCTAGACAGAGGGACTGTTGGCTTCGGTCTTAATAGACTAAACAGGTGAGACACAGCATGCTTCAAGAGGGGCCTGGCAAACAACCCAAGTCCTCTCAAACCACGTCACCACAAACCAGCCCTATGCCTGGCATTCAAAAATAAACACTGTGTCTAAATTCGAACTATCACACTGCAATGAGATGGCAGCATTTCAACTCCTTTTGGGCTCAGAATGCTAACCAGAGGCTCCAAGCATTTGCTCAAAGGACCCAGGCTTCTCAAGAGGGATCTCCCCAGGGCTAGAGCCCCAGTACATGCTGCCTTGATGGATATTTCGGATGAGGCATACTCTTGTTACCTGAGAACACGATGGATTGACTACAGCTGCTAAAGCATTGCCTAATTGAGGATCGACTTTCAAGAGGATGTGAGTGTGAGGTATAATTGACACATTTTTCATGCTTCTGAGACTAAGCTGTGAGCTCCTGAGGAGGCAGAACCCACTGCATCTCACCCAGCTCCCGCAACACAGAAGAGTATTTCAGTACATGCGTGTCTGGATTAGACGAACCAATGAAAGAAGCATAACATTAGGTGAATTACTGAAACGATAAGCTAAAGCAAACCTTTCTTCAGATATTTGATCAGTATTTACTCAATGATACCCCGCAGAAGGTTCGCAAACCACCCAGCCGACCCCATCAGCCCCCCTTTCCTTTGCCTTGTGTTATTCTTCTCCAGGCTGCTAATTATACTGCCCAAACTATAAATATTTTACTGGAGATGTGTTTGTTTTCACATGCATGGAAGGAAGGTCCAAAGAGCAGGGATTTTTAGCTCATTTGTTTACTGCTGTTTCCTCCTCACCTACTAGAGTTCCCTAAACATTTTCGGAGAGTTTTAATCATCAGACTTTGAAAACTTGCTCCATCTCTAAACAGAAATGACTGAAGACATTTCTAGTCCATGCACCAAGGCTCTTTATGTGTGTAAATGAATCAAACAATTTGGATATATTTGAGGACCCTTATTTGAAGCAATGTAACCGTTCCAACTTGCATGCCTTTTCAAAAATCTTTGCAGTTTGGTCCCAATGTACTATTTGAGCTTTATTACACCTTCATCATCATCTTCATTGCCACAACCATCAACACCATCACCATCGTCAACAATGACAGAAAACATTTATCACTGTCTACTGAGTATAATGTGCTTTGGTAATAGTTGTTTTGGGGACATAAAACCAGTAGGACACTGAGGTCTCTGTCCTTGGACTGCCTGTCTGATGGAAACATCAAGACATACTTAAGTATGAAACATATACTGTGTTAGATGAGAGGTTAAAGCAGTGCTGCTTGATAGAAATATAATAATGCAAGCTACTCCCTAGGTCACTTACATTTTTCTAGGAGCCATATGAAAAAGTAAAAAGAAACAAGTGAAATTGATTTTAGCAATATTTTACACAACCCAGTAAATCTAAAATATTATCATTTCAACACATCCCCCATATTTTTAAAAATTTTGTCAATAAGCTAGTTTACCTTTTCTTTTTATAGTTATTATTTGAACATACGACAGAGCACGTCTCACATGGTACATTGGGACCAAGGGTTTTTAGAGCACAGAGGAGAGGAGGACCTTCATGGGGAGGGGTGGGTGTGGAGAAGGCCCCATCAGGGTCACCCTCCTAACCTTCCTTCTTTTTCCTCCCCTTCCCCTCCGCCCTCCTCGTGGAAGCAAGAGTGTGGTTGCAGGCACAATATAGACATCCCCAAAAGAAAACAAGCAAACGGTGGGCCCAGTCCCACCCACAGAGAAAACCCCGACTCCACCCCACTCTTCTCTTGATTCTCTGAGGCACAGTCAGACAAGGTACAACCCTGTTCCAGTACTAATGAGAGATCTGGGTCTTTGCCCACAAGCACTAAAAAAAGTTCCCTGTGATCTCAAAAGAAAAGTATATTCAGGCTTTAGGCAACCCTGGGGACTTAGAGGTGTTCTCGGCCCTCGCACACAACAGACTACCTGGAAAAAAATTTTAAAGATGCCACAAGCACACACCACTAGATTCGGATTTCATTGGTCTAGAGTGAAACCTGGGGATTTGGGGGCACCTTTTAAGGGCTTCTAGGTGATTCTTACATATGTCTCAGGCTGAGACCTGCTGGGCTGGGGTGGAAGAAGGGCAGGTTGGAAGAGAGGGAAGGAGAGCCTGTCGCGCCGTCACCCACAGGGCTCAGCATCGTGCTCTGTGTTGTCTCCCACTGACGCCATCCTATCAGGCTGCGCACGAGAGAGAGGTATCACTAACCCCATTCTTCAGGTGGGGAAACTGAGGCTCTGAGAGGCTAAGTGACCTTTCCAGGAAAGGTTAGCAATTGGCAAGGAAAGAAACCAGAACCAGCGGGTGGCAGGGGAGAAAACGAGCAGCAGATGCGCTGCGGAAGGTACTGAGACCCTGGGAGACTTCCAAGTCCCGAGGAGCTTGAGCACAGAAAGTGCGTGCCAGGGAGGGTGCCAGTATTGACAACTACACTTGTTTGGTATCACACGGTGAAGTCACGATAAGAAAAGATGCCTCAAAAAATAAACATTATCCATTTCCACAATGGAGGAGCTTGTCTGCCCTTATCAGCGGCTAGACTGGAAAGAAGGGCAAACAATAGACAGGAAAGAGTAATTGGGCTGGAGCAGAGATATGCCCTCTTTCCTACCTCATAAAATCATTCAGTATCTTAAAGAAAGGAAGAGAAGGGCAAAGAGAGACAAAAGGAGGAGAGAGAGAGGGAGGAAGGGAGGGAGGAAGGAATCTGGTAATACTGGAAGAGAAATCAGTCGTGCCTGACAGTATTTAAATTGAATGTCTGTGAGCATGGCTCGTAATTTCTGGTGAAAGTAGAAGCTATTAAAAAGTCGATGCACAAGATTAAAATTTAGAATGCTATTTTAATAATACTGAATTCTACTCAATTTCAAATGGCTGTCATTTTTAAGCTCCACCAATTTGAGAATGTTTGATTGATGGGGCTGGGAGCTGAGTGATAGGAAGCCTGAACTCGGTGGGGTCCAGCTCAGCTGACACAGCCGGAGAGGACAGAAGCTCTCATCCACATGGAATTAAACTGACCAAGCTGAAGAGCCAACTTGGAGACTATCTTCCCATCTGTCAAATGGGAGCAATATTATCTGTCCTAACGAAACAGACAAGTGGGATGAGAGGATAAATGAACTAATGCTAAAAGCAAAATACTATGAAGGCCAAGGTTGTAGATACACCTGCCCCATGTGGAACTTGGACGAGGTCATCACTCATGGGCCATTTCTTTCTGGAAACTTCTTCCACTACACCTCCCATGTCTAACTTAGTCCATCAACAAGTCATTGGACCAGTTAGCGCTAGGAGAGGGCATGTCTAGGATGTTCTGGAAGTCAGAAGCAACTCCTATGTCACTCCCGCCACAGACCCACCACTCTGAGAGACTCTGGTTATGGTCGGTGCACCAGCACTGTGCCTGGTATATAGTGTGTGGGTCCTCAATAAATATTTGTGGTGTCTCATTCAACATACTTCTTGCCCTTAGAAGTACTAGAACTCCTAGAAGTTCTGACTTTACCTGGGGTAACAAATAAATAGTCACCAAACAGATTATTATGAGCACTAATGGAGAGATAATCAGAGTGCTACACAGAACAGAGGGAGGGAAAAAAACAATATTTCTACTTGATCTTGAAAATTCAATTTAATATCTTCCTCATTTGTTGTTATCCCTGGGGTCATCTGTAGTGCTGTTCCCAAGTATCTCCTGCTCCTTACATCCGGGGCACATGACAGGGCTCTATTTCTCTGCTCCCTTTGAAGCTCGGCTAAGCCGTGCAACCTACGAAGGCCAATGAAACGTCAACAGAAGTGGCCTGAGTCACAGCTTGGCAGCGACTTCAGGAGCCGTGCACAATTCTTCATGTTCTCTTCCCCCGCTATGACCATAGTGAAAGCACCTGTGAAAATGCAGCCTCCAGAAGCCTGGCTTGCAATCTAAAGCATGAAGAGCGTGAAGCCTGAGTGGGAAACACACCTTCACTGCACTGCCCTCCTAAGATTGGGGGCCGTTTGCTACCCGAGCCTTTCTTCATGCACACAGTCACGTGCAGAGAAGCCTCAGCAAAGCACCCCTCAGGGAAGGCGTGAGGGAGCCGGAAGGTTCTTGGGAGTGACAAAGAAACAGGAGTCTAGTCTCTCCAGTCACACATTCTGGTACTTTTTTCCAAAGATTTCCACTGGACCTTCTGAGAAAACGGCTCTATTTCCAAGAGTCCATGAGTCAGGAACCGCATCTATCTCCTGTAACCTATGCAGAAAATGTCTTTGTGCCTCATGGCCATTGTCTCAAGTTAGGGGGCTGTGTCCCTGGCTCAATACCACACTCCACACACACAAACTAGAGGCCACAGAGTGACAGGCCTCCCAGACCCTTTGTCTCTCTGCCTGGTTGGCTCCACCCGAATCTTCCTCAGCTCCGCCCCCTCCACAGCAGGCGGGGCCCCACCCAGGTCCAAAGTCCTGTCCCCACCACCGGGAACTCTCATTTCTGGGTCCTCAAAGCCCGTTCCCACCCACTCCCCTCCAGAAAGTGCCACCCGGGACTCAGCCCTTTCTGTTCTCCTCACGCCACCAGTTCGAACCCATCTGACCCACAACCATGCCCTGATGTAGAAACAGCGCCATTCGTTCCTCTGGGCAAGTCTGGCCTCTTCACAGAACAGATGAACCTCTGAAACGTGATGCCCTTATTTGTGAAATGGGGTCATAGCTCTGACCTCCCATCCTGGGAGACGATGCATCTCGAGTGTCGGTCTTGGTGCCTGGCATGTAATAGGTGCTCAAGAAATGTGAGACTCCTCCTAGCTTCCCCTCTCCATAAAAATGTCTGAGCTGAGAGGGCAGGGCCAGCTCTTCCCCGCCCCCATGAAGCCCAGAAGTGCCCCAGGGATACCTCTAATGCCTGTTTTCTCAATGAGGGCAGGTGGGGGGATGATCAGGGAAAAAAATGTTTCAAAAGGCTCCACAAACAGGCACTAATGAGAAATCGGTTGAGAATCACTGGCCTAATGTTACCTCCAATCAGAAACCAGGCAGCCTCTCTCATGCCTATCTCAGCTGAGCCTCTTATCACCCGTCTCTTACATTTCCTCTCTTGTGTCTCTTCCAAATCAATAATATGATATTTTAGAAAATTCTGTCAAATCCACATCCATTCCTGCTCCACCCCCTCCCCGGCCTCTCTGCTCCTCCACTGATCTAATCTGCTGCTTCTCCGGGGATGTGCGCCGTGCAGCTGGCTGCAGAGAAAGCAGGCACTGAAGAGCTGAGAGACTCCAGGCTCCGTTTTGCAGACACGACAGACGTGACTGTGTCAATAGCTACCTCCAAGCAGACGCGAGGCAGGAAGGAGCTGGGCGCCCCTGCCTCCCCCGGACCTCCGCTGCCCACCACTCTGCCCAGCTCAGAATAGTCAAGGCCTGCCTGGGTCTTCCAGAGAACTAAACGAGCTTGGCCAGGGGGTGAGGGTTACTGCTGGGTTTGAGCTTTGGCTGGTGGGCTGGACTGCGGCAGACATTGTCATTTGGCTCCCCCAAGGTAGACTCCTAGCCTACCTGTCCTAGAGGCTGTAAAGCTCACAAATCCCTTCCAGCCTCTCTTGTGGCTACGGATGGCCTGCTGGTATACTCCGCATGGCGTGACATCCAAGAAGGTGGGAACAGCTTACCCTGAAGTGGCCACTTTCCCTTTCCCTCCTACCTCAAAATACACACAAAATCTGAAGCTGCCTGTTTGTCTTGTAACCATGAGCAAAAAGCCAAGGGAAGCTTGATGTCCTAGAGAGGTCAACCTTGATATGACAGAGCCCCTCTTACCAGCACCAGCAACCACCTTTGTCTAGATTTCTTTTTTTATGTAGGAAAATGCTTTTCTCTGTGGGGAGCCTGGGTGGCTCGGTGGGTTAAGCTTCTGCCTTGGGCTCAGGTCATGATCTCCAGGTCCTAGGATCAAGCCCTGCATTGGGCTGCCTGCTCAGCAGGGAGTCTGCTTCTCTCCTCTCTCTCTCTCCCTTTCTCTCTGTCTCTTTCTCTCTCTCTCTCTCTCTCTCTCACACACACACACAAATAAATAAAATCTTTTAAAAAGTGCTTTTCTCTGTTATTATCCAAAAGCATCCCAAGTAACACAGGGGTCAAGGGTCAGATGCATCCTTCTCACCCATCTGCCTTCCTGAGTTCTCTCTGCAAATACATCTCAACTCCAAAAGAGAATGTACCATGCATCTCAGTGTCTGGGCATGCAGGGGGGGGGCTCAGATGTGCTTTGCCACACAGCCACACTCCTGAGTGATGGCTCTCTGCATGGGAGAAGCACACACACATTGCAGTAGTGGGCCTGGGCTCCAGTCCTGACTCTCCACCAAAAGCTGTGTGATCTTAGATAAGATGTCTGACCTTTCTGAGTGTCTACTGTTTTCACTCTAAAACAGAGTTGAGAATAGTACTCCCATCAGAGTTCGGTTGTGAAGATTAAATGAGATAGAATGTGTGACGTGCCTAGCTCAGTGCCTGGTACACACTAGGTTCTCAGCACCAGACAGTTCCCATGACAATTTTCTGTTTTCACTTCTGTTTCCAAGAGTTCTCCCACTACCCAGTCTGCCTCTGATTCTGTCCTTCTCCAGGCTCTGCAGCGTCTCTGTCTCACTCTAGCTTTTTCTCCCTTTTCCCCCACCCCATTCATTCTCACACTGGAGAGATGGGCAAGGTGCATCATTTGCCCATGATTCCGAGAGCTCACCACATGCACACACAGTGCCAGGTCCCCACACACAACAGGCTCAGGATCCTCTGCAAACAGGGGCTCTCGCAGCAACTGGGTTTGGCTGAGGCTTTAAGCTCAGGGCCTGGGAGTGGAACCCATGGACTCTGGGTTCCTTCGAGAGTGAGGCTGCACTGGTGCCCCTCATGTTCTGGGAGGCAAGCAAGGGCAGCCGTGAAGGTCAGAAAAGAACGCAGAGGTCATGCACTGCTCAGCCCCTGAACCTCAGGCAGTGCTATTAGGGACCCTGTGCCCTGCCCCGCCCCCAACACACACACAGGGCCTCTCCCCAGCAAGCTGACTGTACACTGGGAATTCAATGGGGATAGGAAATGTGTTGATTTTACAGATCGTGGTTGAGGAAGGGTTGTTAATTGTTTCAGAAGAGGTCCTCTCCCAGACCCAGGGAAGGCCCTTCCCAGGCTCTCAGTCAAAGCTCTTCAGGGGCTGCCTGTTCCTCAGTGATGGGGGAAGGGGACTTTCTGCAGGGACCAGCTGCTGAAGGGGTCAGGGCTCCTAGCAGAGAGGAGATGGCTCAGGGAGCGAGGGGTCTGCTGACCCTCCCTCGAATCACACTGTTTCAAGACTGCTTTGATCAGCCCAGTCTGAGGGCTTCAGAAGAAATCACAGATCGACAGACTCGTTCCCATCTCCCGCTGGGGCCAGCCCCAGGATCCCAGACCAGAACTCAGAGCAGTTCCTTCTTTCAAAAAGCTCACTGCCCCAAATGGAAAGCAAGACATTGGTACATAATACTAACCCACCACACAGAGAGTCCTCTCCCCCGACCCCTGCAGGCCTCCATAGCACCTGAGCCCTTCCTTGGTGAGGGAGGCCAATCGCCCCTCACAATCTGCAATGGCTAACATCTACGAAGCTTTTATCTGTGCCGGTGCTGTTTGTTCTCGGTGTTTCCCACATGCTCCCTCGATGAAAGGCTCCCAGCAGCACTACTCTGTTCTCCCTTTACCAATGGGAGACAAAGGCCCACAGGGGATAAGGGACGGGTCCAAGGCCACACCCCTACTAAATGGCAGAGATGTGCTTGAAGTCTGGGGACAGCCTTTTCACAACAATGAGAACAGCAAAATTATTTTTTAAATGGCTTCTTGACAAAAGACAAACCTATGCAGAATTCACCATATGCCAAGCATGGTTCTAAGTGCTTGACATATATTAGGTTATTTTAAAGTCACACTAACCTTGTGAAATAACTATTAGTTATTACCTCGATTTTGCACATGGAAGTGGAGGCACAGTCACCTGCCCAAGGTCTCAGTGATTCAAAACCCTAAGAGCGTGAGTTCAGGGTCCTGCCCCCAGCGGGACCAGCACCCTGTGAGCCCAGGGGCAGCCATGCCGGTGAGGGATCAGGTCAAGCCACCTCCAGGCTCGACCGCACGGGGCCATTAAGGACTGGCCCCCAAATGAAATGTTTCCTCCTTGGTCTCACAAAATGTGAAAGGTGCTATTATCACAGAAGCCAAAGCTGCTTGCAAACTACAGAGGTGACACGAGGTAAATTCATTTCCTTCCTGTCAAGAGAAACTCAACAAGGGTATAATCAGGAGCTAATGTGTGCACTCGTGATTGGGCCCATCATCGAGGCGGCACATAACTGAACAAGTCCTCCATGCCCAGAGGAGCAGAGCCCCGTCACTGCGAAGTGTCAGTCATCAGGCCAGCATACGTTGCTTTTTAATAACATTATGTAAATCTTGCTGAAGGACTTTGGGAAGGACAGAGCCTTGAGGGCGGGGGCCTCTCGGAGCCTTGGGGAGCTCCAACCTTGAGAAAAGGACCTTCTGTCCCCACGCCACGCCAGTCTGCTATTTTCCTCAGGAACTCCTCCTCTAGGCTGGGTGGGTTTATGCATCGTGGGCATAAAAACTGAGCTGGACCCCTTCACTGAATGGACCCCAAGGGACCCCAGTGAGTAGCTAGACCAGGTTTCCAGGTTACTGAAGGGCGTCCAGGGGCCATCCAGGAGACAGACCCCTCCCCCCCCCACAACTGGCAACAAGGTAATTCTTACACAGGCCTCTCTTCATAGGAGTTAGAGGAGTACTTTTCTGAGTATTTTACAAGTATTAACTCATGTAATTTGAAAAACAGTCCTATGCTGTACCTATCACTCCTATCAGACTATAGGTGAGGAAACTGAGACACAGATGGTGGGTAGTAGGTTCTATTTAAGCCCAGAGAGTCTGGTTCTGAAGTCCATTGCCCTAGCCAGACACTTCACTGCCTCTATGAGCCGACCCTGCAGCCGGGCTCTGAAGGAGGGGAGAGAGGAAGAGAGAGTGAGGGCAGGAGGGGAGCTGCCTCCCTGCTGGCGGGTGTTCATTCATTCCCTTTTTTATGGGGCACCTTTTTTGCACCAAGTACTGTTCTAGGCACTGAGGATACGGTGCATATAAACAGACAGGAGATCACAGTCTAATGAGAAGACACAGATAATATAGAAACATATAAATAAGATAATGTCATAGAACGGCAAACACAATAAAGAAATAACACAGAGGATGGGGCGCCTGGGTGGCTCAGACAGTTATGCGTCTAACTCTTGGTTTCGGCTCAGGTCCTGGGAGGGCCTGGGCCTGGGAGGGTCCTGAGAGGGTCCTGGGACCAAACTATGTGTCAGGTTCCATACTCAGCAGGAAGTCTGCTGGGGATTCCCTCTCTTTCTCTCTCTCTCTCTCTCTCTCTCTCTCACTCTCTCTCCCTCTGTCCCTCCCCCCTCTCTCATTCAAATAAATCAATCTATCTTTTTTTTTTTTTTTTTAAAGAAATAAAACAGGAAAGTCAGATCAAGTGACTAGGGCTGGAAGAAGTGTGGAAGTTACCTTAGAGGGGAAAGTTAGCTTTAAAGAAGCAGGAGCAGGCCTACCTGAGGCTGAATAATTCGTTTGGTAGAGGTTTCCCAATGCCGACAAAACATAGGGAGTAGGCAGTCTTTGACGCCCTTGAGAAGCCACAATCAGAGACGCATGAAGCCACAGAGAGCGAGAGTTCCCCCACCCACTCTGGGCCTGGACTGCTGGCAGCTCTTTCTTCCCTCTTGTACCAACCACACCATTGCAAGTTCCCAACCTCCTCGGAGGCCATCCCCAGGAAAGACAATCCCCCCCTTGTGGGGATCCCCTGCCTTACACAGAAAGTGATGCTCCTCTCCTGGGTTCCCTGTAGAAGCTGGGAACCTACAGGAGCCACTGGAATATTCTATGGGACTTACTGCCTCAGCCACAGGCCCAAAGGGGACATTAATGGAGATAGCAGGGATGCACGAGGGCTCATGCCCTAAGAGATGGAACTCAGCCAGGATAACCGGATAGTGAGCCATCTAAGGAGCAGGGAGTTAATAGGTTTTTCCAAATGGATGGTCCTTAATTTCAATTCGACCAAGTGAAGGGGATCAGGTGAAGGAAGCCAGGTGAAAACGAGGATTAATCCATCTATCAAGGACCTTTGGTACTGAAAACATGAAAAGATGAATTCATTTGTGAGCCATAATGATTCACTAGCAGGAAAACTAATTATCTTGAAGCTTGTTTGGCCCCAGAATCAATCTCTATTTAACTATATTTATTTTTGGCTGCTTACCCTGCTTGCCTCTCTCAGAAACTCAAAGAGTAGTTTCGCTCTCTCTCTCTTTCTCTTTTTGGTAAATTCCAAAGATTTGCTTATCTCAGAATGATCTCTGTATGTGCTGCTTATTTCCCTCTCTCCTGTCCTAGCCCAGTAGTACTAGCCCTCAGCTCTACTCACCCACTCCCTGGTGTTCTCTCTTCTCTCCTCCATTTATCACTACCTTGACATACATGACTTGTCAGTGTATTGGCTTTTTAGATAATCTGACTCTTCCACTGGAATATAAGATGGTAAAGCAGAGACCTTCCCAGTCTCCACTATCTTAACACCTGACCGATGGATAGCCACTGAGTAAGGAAACAAAAAGATACTTATAATGGACGCATGCAGCTCTTAATCCTAGTCCTCAGAGCAACCTCCATTTACTATTACGGATTATTCCCACTTTACAAATGAGGAAACTGAAGCACAGAGAATTAAGTAACTTACTACAAATGTAGTAAATAAAACAGTCCAGGTTTGAACCCAGCAGTCTGGCTACACAGTACATGCTCTTTTCACTTAGGTATTCAAGAAATATTTGCAGATTGGATGAATGGCTGCCACCCTGCTTTCCCTCCCAGGCTTATTTGGAACTTTTTTCTTTTTCTTTTTCTTTTTTTTTTTTCTTTTTAACTGGGCTCTCTATGCATCAGGTATGGTCCCATATTCTCTATTCATATCACTCTGTTGAATTGTCACATACTAGCCTGCTCTCCTTGGCACCTGCCCCAAGTCTGGTACTTAGAATCACATCTCACTGACCCTGCCAGGTTCTCTCAGGTCCCCCTTTGCCCAGTCCTGGTCTGCAATCATGGACTCAGTTCCTTCAGAAAGAAAAACCTAAACAAAGATTCTGGAGGAGGTATTTCTCCTGAGAAGCAAGTGGCTGGGCTTAGCGAGTCTGAAAGACCTCCCTCCTCTGTCCAGGAACTGAATCTCAGAGAAAAAGTTCTGTTTCATATCTATATTCACCTTTAAGCCCGAAGGACAAAGGCAAAATAAATAACAGACTATCAATTGCTAGATGCTCAGAGGGGAGGGAGGGCAGGAAGAAAGTAAGGTGCTATTCCTACTAAGTTGGCTCTGAGAGTGGAAAAGAACCCAGTCAGGTTAGTAAGGAAGCGTAACTATGCAACACAGACTACCCCCAATTCAGGGCTCCCTCATCCACCATGCTGATCCCAGGGCCCATTCTGTCCATGATGGGACTGGGTGTGGTTGTGATTGACCTCACTGATTACAGCTTTATGACCTTGCCTTGAACAATGTCTGGCACACAGTGGGTGCTTAATCAGTGCTGAGTGACTGAATGAAGGACCCCCATTCTGCCCCTGTCTTGGCCCCGCCTTCATCCCCACTCCCACAACTGCCCAGCTCTACCTGGATCCTTCCCCTTGGATCCAAGTGTTGGATACATTCACGGACTGGCCAAACTTGTATACACACTCCCTTTCCCCCAAAGGACACTTACAGGACTCTGAGCCAAAGAAGGTAAACTAGGCGTATCCTGGGAAACATGCCTTGAGCCCCGCAGACGGCTACTCCCCAAGAACAACCCTCAAGAACAAGAGTGGCGCGGTGACTATCCTTCCCAAACTGTGGGACTTTGCAGTCTCAGGCCAGAGCCAAGTGAAGCTCTGCCAAACAACTTAAACCCAATCATGCAAAGCCAAGTGCACTTTCATGTCCTAGGAAACAAAAACATTCCAAATGCTCAGCATATCCAAATCAATGCTCCCTTAATCACTCCCCCTGGTTCTTCCCCTGGACTCTGAACACCAACCCAGTAGGAAAAGCCTGGTAGTAACCTTGGATTCTCCCTTGCTTTTCTTTCCTCTCTCTATTCTAGTGTCTTGCATCTGGTACCTCAGGTCATTTGTTTTGTTCTTGTCCCTCAGGCTGAAGGGCACCCATGGTCTTAAAATTGTTAACTAGAAGTTATCTGGATGATTCAGATCAGGAACACATTCAAACGCTCTGGTATCCTGCAATGCACTGGATTTTTTTCCCCCAGTTAGCGGAAAACTGGCTGAGTACTTAGTCTCTCAGTTCATCTTGTAGGAAACAGTCTATTCCAGTCACCTGAAGTGTTAAGTAGGTAACCAGACTCACTGTGGTGACCCCACACTGTGTCCTGTGCTGTGGCACAGACTCTAATCCCCACCAGGCAGGCACCTATGAAGGGGCTACCATCTCCGAGGGAACTGCCAGACCCAAGAGTGGACTTGGTGCATCCCTCCTGCTGAAAGAGCACGAGGCTTCTCCCTTCCCCTTCTGGCTCAGGGACACTGTGCTCCAGCCCAAATGACAGCACTATCCTGTGGAGCCATGGTGAAAAGTCCATTGCCAGACTGCCCTGCTGACCGAGGAACACAGCCCTATGCTAATCCTGCCGAGAGCCCAGCACTTGGCTCTACGGAAGAGGAATGGGAACAGGGTTTCCATGGAGTCAGGCTGTCAGGGTTTGAACCTTAATTTCACAACCTATGGCTTTATGACCTTGGAATGACACAGAGCCCCAGTTTCCCCATCTGAGAAATGAAGAGTACACCTCCTGCTAGGGTCTGAGGATTGCGTGAGATCTTGCGTGGGAGGCAGCCTGACACAAAGTCTGATGCAGAGTGTCAGACTTGCTGAGCACTAACCAGACGCCGGCCTTGTGCTTGACCCTCACACACGTGATATCATTAGCCTTGTTGTGTCCGGGAGATACGGGTATTCCCACCTCTATTTTATAGCAGAGAAGACTGAAGATCAGCGAAGTCAAGTGACCTGCACAAGGGCAAGGAGCTAGTGAAGGATCAAACTAGGATTTGAACCCATGATCTACATGGAGGGTGCCTCCCACCAGAGCTGACACCAGACCCGTGTCGATGCATCCCCATGAGGCTCTGACTGACAGGCAGCTCTGCAGGGGTGTTTGAGGATCAGGGGCTTGGAGCCAGCAAGCCTGGCTTTGCATCCTCTAGGCACTATGTGCCCTGGGACTCTTTACTGCTCAGGTACACTGTAGCATGAAAGAGGAACAACTGTGTTTTCCCTCTGAGATGGTCACAAGGCTTAAATAAAACACTGGTGCTTTGCAAACTTTCACCCAAGGTAGGTTTTTGGCCTATCCTGTGCTTTCAACATGAGAGCAGCATGAACACCACTTAGCACAGTGTCAAAAACTTTAATTAATCAATTAATAAATAATAATAGAAATAATTTATGGTATTAGTCATAAAAATAGCCAACACATACAGAATAGATAATATTTCAAAAGAGGTGCTAAAAGCTTAACAAAAGCATTGAATCCTCAGGACAGTGTTAGGTGGTAGGTATTTTCATTAGCCCCTTTTACAGATGAGAAACCTTGAGGCACGTAAAACTTCACTAACTTGCACAAGGACACAAAACTAGATGCTGAAAACTGACAGCCTTGTTATTCACTGGGCTGCGTCCAGACTTTATTCAAAGGATGTGTCAGTCCGGGTAAGCAACACGTTTACCCAGAGCCCTGCACAACACCCACATCCCGGTCTCTCTGGAAACCACGGGGATAAACAGATGAAAGCTTGTCTGGGTCACTTTACTATTAGACGTCCATGGTCTCGAATATGTAAATGCGCATGGAAATCATCAAGTGGAAGACAGAGTACACAGGCTTCTTCCAAATTTGAGGGGCACCAGTGTGTCCGGAAATAGGATTTCAGAAATACCACTTCTGAGTCATTTACTCTAGTCATTTACTTACTGGAAACACTAAATACAGTAGTACTTATCCATGGTTTCAGTTACCCACGGTCAACCGTGGCCCAAAAATATTAAATGGAAAATTTCAGAAATAAACAATTCATAAGTTTTAAATTGGGCACCATTCTGAGCTGCATGATGAAATCTCAGGCTGTCCTGCTCCACCTAACCCGGGGTGTGAGTCATCCCCTCGCCCAGTGTCTCCACACTGCATACGCTAACCGCCCCCTTGTCACTCAGTAGCCCCCACAGTGATCAGACCTACTGCGGTGCTATCACAGTGCGTGTGTGCAAGGAGCCTTTGTTTTACTTAATCATGGCCCCAAAGCACGAAACCAGTGAGGCTGGCCATTTGGAGACGCCGAAGAGAAGCTGTAAAGGGCTTCCCCTAAGTGAGAAGGTGAAACTTTTCTATTTAGTAAGAACAAAAATTGTGTGTTGAGCCTGCAAAGATCTCTGGTAAGAACCAATCTTCTCTCCATGAAACTGTGAAATAGGGAAAAAAAAATCTGTGCTAGTTTTATTGTTCTTAATCTCTTATTGTGCCCAATTTATAGATTATAAATAAGTCTGTATGTATAGAAAAAACATAGTATATATAGGACTTGGTATTATCTATGGTTTCAGGCAGCCTCTGCAGGTCTTGGCACCCAAAGATAAAGGGGATGCTATTCCACAGGCCAACGGAGAGAGAGAAAAAAAGTAAACAGCCCAAAAGTGAACAGCCCTTCATGTCTTTTGTCCTTTTGTCCTTTTGTCCACATCTGTAGAAGTGTGTCTGCCTACAGACCCAGACATCCATGCACTGAGTGGAAGGCCCTCGGAGACTCCAGCAACGGGTAGCACCAGCGAAGAGAAGTCAGTTTGGCACAGTCCTGGGAAGTGAGGCTCTGGTCAGAGCCCACTGAGAATCAATGGCCTTTTTAACACAGGTGTGACACTCACCTAGGCTGCTGGGTCCCATCTGGTGGGAAAAAAGGTTTTTATATCTCTGCTTTTATCCTCAGCATGCTCCAGAAATATATTTCTGTAATTCCCTTAGCTGATCAGTATGAAAAAGAGAATACTGAATATTCCAAAAGGGATCTGACAGAACAGGGGCACATTCATTAGTTGCTAAACTTCCCAATGACTCCTAGAAATTGGCACAATTGAGGCAAATTAAGTGCTTCCGTCCCAACTATAAGCTGCCACGGTTCTTTGAAGTGTATCTTTGCATTGCTGGCCTTGCAAAAGAAGGTACTGGAATTCCATACAAAAGCAGCATCTCCCTCCTTCTTGCTCTCTGAGCAAATCTAAAATCTGGTGCCAGATTCCTTGGAACAAATTCTAACGCCAAGAAGGCTTTTCATAAGATTACAAAGATTGCATTGACCTTTGAAGAGGAGCTCCTTTTCTTAATGCAGTCCTTGGAATTCTCCCCATCCTCCCCTTGGGCAAAAGGGTAACATCTCCCCCCATCTCTAGGGTGGATACAGAGAGAAGAAAGTTGCTCCCAACCCACTGGGTGAGTCAGCCCAGAAACCAAGTTTAGAAAATAAATTCAGTCCTTTTCCTCCCCATCATCTGCTTTCTCCTATAAGAAACTGATCAGCGGTTCTTCTGCATATAGAGTCGATCTGAAAATCATTAGCAAAGGTTAGATAAGAAGCCACGGCTCTGGTTTCTTTGGTTTCAGAACAAGAACAGAAATGACATTTATGGAGCATGGCAGGAACTGTCTGAGATGGAGACTAGCTATGCCTACTCTCTAGCTATACAATGAACATTTACTAGGGAAAATTTACTGTTAGCCAGTTGTTTTTGGTTTTTGTTTGTTTTATTTTTTTTTTTCAAAGAGCCTGACTCTTCCAGTTGAGTTTTAGGTAAGTTTATTTATATGCCCATTTCACAGGCAAGAATACTGAGGCCTTGGGCACATGACCCGTTAGACACAAGAGTCAGCAGAGGGCAAGTGTTCAGTCAACCTATGCAAGAACCAGTTGCACCTGCGGACACTCTGGCTGCACGTGTTTCCTTACAGGTGACAACCTGAGAGGCACAATGAGCCCAGGGGGTCTCATGCGTCTTTGTGAAGACCACGGCAGCCTTCCAGGTGCTCTCACCAGAGCCTGCAAAGCAAGAGGAACGGGAGCAACCTAGAGTTTAAGCTAGGCTGAAAACCCTCCTGAGGGTCTTCCCAGGAGAATTCCTGAGAGGACACACAGCCACCAAGAAGACAATGACATATGTCTATGGCCATACCACCCTGAAGGCGCCCAATCTTGTCTGATCTCGGAAGCTAAGCAGGGTCGGGCCTAGTTAGTACTTGGATGGAAGAAGACAGTGACATGGAGGCCAGGGCTCAAAATCTCCAGCCTGGTCTGGGAAACCATGAGCCAAGTTCTATTAGGATATGCTCTGCTTGAGAGAAGTGT
This sequence comes from Mustela putorius furo, assembly GCF_011764305.1. Lineage (NCBI taxonomy): Eukaryota > Metazoa > Chordata > Mammalia > Carnivora > Mustelidae > Mustela > Mustela putorius. The sequence continues at coordinate 8,048,151 of NW_025421449.1, forward strand.
CCACGGAGCATCCACTACCTCACCAGTGACTCTGAATGACCCTGTGTCCCTGTCCCTACAGACTCTCCTTAATGGGGCCGAGTGGTATGGAGGCCATTCTGTCCTCTCTGGCTACCACCCTGATTCCAGGAGCAGCACGGAGTCACTATTGTGACTGAAGGACATGCTGGCAAGGTTTGGTGGGCGATGTTCTGGAGTAACTCACAGACGGGCAGAGGGTCTGGGGGGCAGCGATTAGTGAGCCGTGCTCCACCTTTCCTCCCCTCGGTCTCTGCTCCACTTGTATCTGGCAGGCCTGCTGGGTTCCAGCCAAGGAGTAACAGCAACAAAGATTTTTAAGGAGTGCCCCCCCAACCCCCACCAAGAAGAAATGAGTTTGAGAACCACTAGGATAATGCTTCTGGGCAGCTATATTCAAAAGGCTACAAACATGTAAAGAGGTATTATTACATTTATTACTGTGATATGTTTGGAGTATTACAAATCTTTTAGGAGTTTTATCAGTGAAAAGGGGTTAAGAAATTCTCACCTTAATGTCACCAGGCAGCTCTGAGGGGACTAAAGGTCAGAGGGCACCAAAAAGAGGACTCCTAACATGGGCTGAAATCCCCAGGATGCCACGAGTAAGACTACAAGGACATTTGGGGAAGATGATCCTCTTGTGCTGGGACTTCTGGCCTCCGGAAAATCCTACAGATAGATATGCTCCACCAGACCCCAGCCTGTTTGGTAAGCCAGCTGCAGACAATTTGGAACACAATGACCCCCACACTCCCCAGAGGCCCTGGGTGCTGTTGGATGAGTCTATCTCAGGCAGGCACTCTAGCTAGACCTTTCCTGCAGGGGCTCTGTCAATCAGACCTCAGATTTGGGGGGGGGGCTTGATCCCTCCCCTCCATGCTTTCCTGTTAGCTTTTCCTTCCCTTCCCCCAAAGGACTGAAGGATTTAGAACCCTTGTCTAAGTATGTGAATTAAACTCTGCCAACTGATTAAATTAGTCATTCTCAAAACTAGGTCCAGGCAGTCCCCACGAGGTCCACAGATTTTTTTTTTTTTTTTGCAATATTCATGCAATGATGCTCATCTTTCTGGATCTGATACTATTGGGTAACCTACTGATATTTAACCATAAAACAGCAGCAGACGCCACCCTGATATTACCAAAAGCCAGTGTGTTTTTGCAGTCATTTCCGGTTGCCTGCTTTTTGGAGACAAATGATAGGATGGTTCCTAAGTGGATTTGCACACCAGAGTGGTTGACAGCCAGAAGCATTCTAGTTCAAATTGAATGGGAGTATTTAAAAGTCCTAGACCAGTGCTAGGCTTGCCAGGCAGTATTTGAAAATGGTCTTCCTAAACCCCACCCTCACCAAGATAAACAAGTTTCTACACTGGCCACCCTCATGCCAGTCAGCTATGGGATGAAACACACGTGATGTGCGAGGTCACAAAACAGTCATTTATATTTCTCTGTAAGATTAAAATAACCCAGGGCAACCCTCCTGGGTCCCCTCCCTCTTTGGGAGCTTTGTACTATCACTTTGCTATCACTCAATAAACTTTGCTTTGTTTCTCACCAAAAAAAAAAAAAAAAAGAAAAAGAAGAAGAAGAAGAAAAAAAAAAAGATTAAAATAATCCAATTTTCAATGAATGGCTTTATTGAATGCATCAGATCAAAGAACAATATAGTCTCTTGTTTCTCCTGGCATTAGTGTCCTTGGAATTGCAAGGGAAATACACACAGGGTGAAGACAGAGAAACAGTTAATATTTGTTGGTCTGGGGTGCTATGTCACCAAAGCTAACATGCGGGTGCCCATTCCCTCTCCCTGTCTCCTTCATGCCAGATGCTGTGTAGCACAACTTCCTGTGTGAATGGAAATGCTGTCGAATACAGGAGCCACTAGCCACATGCAGCTACGGAGCACTTGAAATGTGGCTAATGAGACCGAAGAGCTAAACTTGTCACTTCATTTAAATTCCAAAAGCCACATGTGGCTAGTGGCCACCACATTAAACACTGAACTCATGCAGAATTCAAGGCCTAGGGGTGGGTGTGTGTATAACGTGTGCGTGTGTGTGTGTGTGTGTGTGTGTGTGTGAGAGAGAGAGAAAGAGAGCACATTTTAACAAAGCAAACAATGCTCCTTCCTTCCAGAACGAGCAATGCTCTCTGGTCAGGGCCCAAGGAATAGGCATGGGGTTGCGGGGAGGGCGGTGATTGGACGTTGCAGGCTTCTTGCTTCTCTAAGGTCTCCTCAAAAGAAATTTCCTTAGCACTCCCTCCGGGCAGGATAGCACAACATCCATTAGGAAGAAGAGCACATGCGGATAGAGACACAACCAAAAGTACAGACATATTAGAGGCAAAATATAGATGCAAACTTGTAAACTGGTTGATAATTCAGAAGGTGACAGCTCTCCCCTACTTAGTTGGAAATCCAAATGCCAAATGGGAAACCTCAGTCTCTTCACGTCCACGGAGAACAATCCCCTGAATGCAGAATTAGAACTTGGTGACTATTTCCTAATCCAGCCCTTTGTATTTTTCATGAAGCTTAAAGGAGATTAATGGGGCAATCAGAATATTACGGATGAGACCCGCACGCATTGCAAAAGAGGGCATGACGAATGGCTGGGAAGCCTCCAGGATGGAGGGGAAGGGGGTGTATAGGAGCTTTGGACAAGGAAGCTCTGAGCCATGTGTCCTGTCCTTGTCCCGATAGCCACCACCTGCCATGATGCCCTGGGAAGGCATTCAACCCTCCCCCCCCGAGATCCACTGGCAATAAGAAGGGGCCCCATCCCTGAGCAGCTGTGAGGTTCGGGAGGTGGGGGACAATGCTGGCGGCAAGCTCTCCAGCGACGATCAAGCTCTACTCAGATGACTCACATTATTATTAAGCAGTTTGATCAACATAATTATTATTAATAATGGTAAATAGTTATCAGGTGTCTATGCTATGCCAGAAGGCATATATGCAACATCTCTGAGGCTAACAGCAACCTTACCAGATAAATCTAGTTATCCATATGGTTAGTGCTTCCAAGACACCATGTCAACTGTTTACCATATATTAACTCACTAAATCCTCACATCAACCCTCTAATGTGGATATGATCTGTATCCATATTTTACAGACGAAGCAACTGAGACCACAGATGGAAAGTGAAGGTCATCACCCTCCCAACTAAATTGGAAGGCCAGAGGAAACCTCAGAAACAATCCTCAGAAACAATCCTCTGAATGGAAGATTAGAATCTGGTGACTAGTTCCTGATCCAGGTCTAATAAATGAGAAAGCTGGGACAGAAACCCAAGCACAGCTTGTAAACAAAATCCTAAAAGCCAGGATTTAGACACAGGCAGTCTGACTATAGTCTGTATTCTTTGCTCCTATGGCACATTTCCTCTTCTAAAGTGACAACATCAAGACTGGAAACCCAGGCCTCCCCACCTCTAACTCTTCAGCCTTTCCTAGAGCCATCCAGTGTGCTGTTTTTGCCAGCTCTGGTTAATAATGGCCTTGGCTATTTCTTCCTCCCACCAGTGCAGGACGTCTTGGGAAGGCTTCTTCTTTTTTTTTTTTTTTTTTTTTGGCCATTCCACAACTGAGAATAAATTTAGCTACCTTGGTAGAATGGAAAAAGTAGTGGTCTTGAATTGGGGAAGAATTTTAGAAAATGCTTTGCCCAATTTTTTATCCTCTTTGAAGAAAGCAGCCCTGTAAAAGGCCTAAGAGGTGAGCTGCTATAAAGCTCTGGCTGTCCTGTGTGGTGCATACGCCATTACGCTCAGACCATCCTGGTCTGACCACAGAATTCACTGTATACTCCTAGAGAGTGGGTGTTCTGGGTGTTCTCAGACAAAGTCAAAGCAAGCTAGTCCAGGAGACAGGCTATGAAGAGACAACAGAGAGGAAAACAGTAGTTCAATGGCTGGACTACCCAAGGTCAAGCTTGGAATTTGAGGTGCCACAGACTGAGCATCAAAGGTTATGTGCAGTAAGTATATGCCACCTTTCCTGCTCAAGAGAGAAGGAAGATATAGACTTAAATGCCATGGTGTACATTTCTTCGATGCCTTTCCAGCATCCATTGTCCACTTTCTCCTTCCCTTGGTCTCCAAATTCCATTTGGGAATCCATGTGTTTCCAGAGAAACTGATGCCATCCATGTATGTCCCTTGGCAACAATGATTGGCTCGAGACTGGGCATGTGACCTGAGCCAGTCCAAGCCGAGTGCCTCAGGCCTTTGGCTGGGAATGCTGGGACAAAACCACCTTTCCTTCCTGATGAGCATGGCAAAGGAGCCCTGTCAGCCATGTTAGCACCCTGAAAGGAGCCAGCCTTGGATGAAAAGACCATTGCATAAGACACAACAGAGAGAGGGAAAGAAACCAGACCCCTGGTGATATGAGTGAGCCAGTGGATTAAGCCTCACTCTAAGCCAGCCCTAATTCTGTGCCTTTCAATGAGATGAGACAATAAATCCCCCTCATTGTTTGAACCAGCTTGTGTTGGGGGTTCTATTCTTTGCAAATGAAAGCATCTGAACAACACAATCGAGTCCCTTTGGCCATCCAGTAAAATGAGAAAGCAGGGTACAAAGCAGTATTAGATCCCCTGAAACAGACAACTCTACCTCAAACAAAACCCATGTATCATTCAGTTAAAGCACAAATTCCCTCTGCACCATACCCACGTGGAAACTCCTACTCACTCACGAAGGCCTAGCTCAAATGTCCCTTCCCTCCTCCTAGACTATACTCAAGAAAAATTAATCACTTCCTTCTGTTTTATCTTTTATTCCCATTGAACATATTACTCATTCTTTTATGTAACTGTAAACACAAAGCAGTGACATACTGTTCAAGGGCACAGAACAGGCCTGACACATCCCCATATGCATCAAACCCAGAACAACTACTTAAGTGTGGAGGGTATTCCAGGTCGCATTGCCTGTGACAAGTCAGGCAACACTCCTACCCTCTTTCCTTCCCTATAAAATAGAACTAATACTATAGTTCATAGGGTTATTGTCAACATATGACTTAATACTTATAAAGCACACAACTGCCTGGTACATAGTACCCAGTAGAAGATAGCTATAGATATTTAATAAAAACTTGTTCTGTTAATAAAAATTAAACAGTTCTATAAGTAAAGTTAGAGTTTTTTGTTGTTGTCGTTGTTGTTGTTTTAATTTCCAATAGCTATCACCTCTTAACTGATGGCCAAAAATTCATAGTAAGCCTAAAGGGTTGAAGTGATTTCTTACCTCTGTAGTTGGGGAAGACGTGTGGGCACAGAGCTTGCCTTGCCTTCTAGAGCGGGTCCCAGTTGGTAAATCAGGCTCTCTGTATGCCCTTCTAATGTCAAGGAGCAAGATGGCAGAAGGACCCCTCCAACAACTGAGGTACATTATAGGAAACCCAAAGAGGAAGAAATCATCTAAGAAGATCAACTGGCAAACATGGGTTCACACCTAGTCTGGCCCCTCAGATCAACATGACCAAACCATATCACACCATCTGCCTACTAACCTATTGCCCCATTGATAACAAAACTCCCTTACTCTCAGTCCTTGTGGTGCAGGAAGGGCCCCAACTCTACCCTCCAAGTCCAGGAGCAAGTGCCCACCAAGCTTGCCCACTAGGAGAATAAGATACATCTTCCTGCCCATGGAGCCTGGCTCAGGAACGAGCATGTGAACCACCCTGTTCTAATGAGAGCTGGTTCTGAGCCTTCTGCTGGAGCTTCTATATGCAAAACAGAAGTCATTTTTCCACTGATAACTCAGAGTAAGAAAAGACTATGACATGCATTTCAGAAGGAAACCTGCCTGGGTGTAAAACCCACACAGAAGAAAACAGAAGTATGAGATGGAAGGAGAAATGAGTGAAAGAGTAGGAGCAAAGGACCTCAGGACATCAGTGGACTGATTGGAGTCAGCTAAGTTTTCAGCTAACTCTGAAGCCAACCTTAACCACTGAGCTTTCCAGTTACTGGAGTCATCAAACCCTGACCCCACATTTTTTTGTTTTTGTTTTTGTTTTGTTTTGTTTTGTTTTGCTTATTAAGCAACTGGAACCAGATTTCTCTTACTTGCCTACAAAAAGTCCTGGATGATACATGCAGTTACCCTGGTGAGGCTTCGTGTCATAGTTAACAGACTCTGGCTTTGCACGATGACACACAAGGACATGTCCTTCTGGCAGCATCTTCTGGCAGTTTTAGAACCAGAATGGGGAGTATCTAGGGAAGGTCTGCTTGGTCCTGTTTAGGTAGAGCCCACTGAAAAGAAGAGAGGATAAATCCAGCCTTGATTTCTAAGTCTGATCTTGTAGATTCTATTCAGCATTTTGTATCTTCCTCTATTCCCCTGGCTCCTCCCTAGCTGAATAAAGAACCGTTTTTTGAGCAAACATGTGTATTGTTTATTTAGCAGAGCTTTCCTCTTTATTGGAATGTGGGATTTATTTAAAAATCAAATTTCCCATGAGATATAGTCATTTAAGTTAAGGGAAAAGCTAGCCCTTCTTTAACCTGTATTTTATGGATTCCAGAAACTTCTACAGTTATGACAAACGTCTTCGATTTTACTGCAGGATTCAGGTTTTCTTCATTACTTAAAACATCAGAGAAGGATTAGTCACAAATATAATCTGGGAAAACCCAGAAAGAACAACCCAAGATTTCAAATGTCAGCTTAAGAAAGAACGAGTAGCTTAAAAATAAAAAGCAAGATGAGGGAAAGTGGGCTGAGGTCTCCGGAACTCCAAGTCACAAAATCAGCTTAGAGTCTGAAGGAGCTTACAGATGATCAGATTTAGGGCACAGAAAAATGTTTGGGTTCTCGATACCTTTTTCCAAATAAAATACTTAAGCACAAGCACAACAGAAAAGCAGATACGCGTTTTTCAAAGAGGGATGTTTGAGGAGGAGCAGTGAGGGTCGGTTGAGAACCACACCCAGGACTCCCTTCAGCCCAGCTGGTGGCCTCAGACCCTGTCCACTGTCTGTGCGACTCTTCAGCACCCAGACCTGCACACCTCTATCTCAGCTGGGGCTGCACTAGTGGGAGTCCTTCCAGGGAAGCTTCCAGAACTAGTCTTTTTCAGCTAGTGGTCTATTATAAGCATACATGGTAAAGAGTGGGACTTATCTTATTGGCTTGTTCATAGTAGATCTGGTTAAATACACTTACCAGTCTCCTGCCCCACTTTCCCAAGCCCCACCACCAGGGCAGGATGCAATCTATGGGCTGTTATCTTTCCTACCCTCCCATCTGGAACAGGGCACCAGGACACTGGCTAGGACTTAACAAATGGTTGCCCCCAGGACACTGCTGGCCTCACCTCTTCTCTATAGGCCTCAGCGACCTGACCCCCCAACCTCTTTCCCCCAGGCCACCCTCTCCCTGCAGGAGCCTGCCAAGGAGGACATTCCCTACCAGCCCTACACTTCTTAACCCAGTCTTCTCCAAAACAAGTCCACCAGCTTTTCAGGATTACATTGCTAGGGCCCAAAGGGAGGGAGTGCTAAAGTATCAAAAGCTAGGATGATTTTATAAAAAGGAACTGTTCTACATACTGGTAAAACAGACACGAGGCCTTCTCATGACTATACAGGCTTTGTGCGTGCGTGGTTCTCCCTTCTCATCTCACCGCTCCCAGCCTTCCTTCAACTGTGTAGGTCTCATTCTAGAAGCCATCCTCATTCAAGCCTTCTCTCTTTTATGATATGAGTAGAACATCCTCAGTTTCCCCTTGATGCGAGGAGCAAGCCCCAGGGTGGGTTTGTGCCCATCCCATGTCCCCAAGCTCTCACTCCTGAATCTAACAGGAGCCAAGTGTGGCACTTCCTCAGGAAGACTCGTCCATATCCCAGAAGAGGTAATGTCCTATCTGCTTTTCCCACTGTGCTCGCGATCGACTATCCAAACTCTACTCTAACCCAGAGCCTAAGAGAGGCTCACTGTCCAGCAGGGGCTTACAAGCTGGGAGCGTGCAGTGAGACCTCCCTTCAGGGAAGCTCAAACCCTCTTGCTCAGTCTGCGGGGTGTCATGGTGCATAGTGCATTCGGTGGGTTCTGTACCTGCAGGGTGGGGGTGTTGGGCTGGCAGGAGGGCGCAGAAAGGTGTGCCGGGCAGGAGGAAGAGCCCACCACAGGATGTGGAAATGAGGGTACTATGTCTGAGCCAGGGTGGCAACGACAGAGCTGCTGTGTGTGTGTGTGTGTGTGTGTTTAAATGGGTGCTGCTTATTTGAATGTGGTATCTGTCAAGGCTCAGTGAGGATGACAGATGTCTCTCTACTCTAGGAACAAACAACACAGCCCTGTGGGGGTGACAAAAACAGTCTCAGCCAAACCAGATCAGAGAGGTGCAGCTCTCCGGGAATAATCAGAAGACAGCCGCGTAGGAGTCCAGAATCTACCCCACACCTGCTCCCCTAAAAAAAGCCTGTTCTCATTACGAAACCTTAGAGGGTAGCTCCAGCTCCAGGAACAAGTGTGTGTGAGCCTGGGTGGCCTCATTCACTATCAGAGGAAACACTCATTCAAGAAAGACCAAGGCATGTCCAGGAAAGGGTCTCCAGATACTCAGCCCACAGAGGCAGTTCCCACAGGATGTCAGTTCCATTGGCAACACCGCTGAGCCTCACCCTCAGGGAGCCTTAATCCCACACCTCTCAGTGACGTAAGCCAATAAACAATGCGTTGGCTACTCCACTCCGAGTACCTAGAAGAGTGTCTGACCCATAGTAGGTACTCGATGGCTATTCGTTGAATGAATAAATAAATGCCAAGATAGGAAAACCGGCAGGAAGCAAAGCTATTTAAAAAAACTAAGCAGAGTAAAGCAATAATAATAATAATATCAACTACAAAGGAAAGGGAACTGATCTAAACACCCCAGAGTATAAACTCACTGTATATGGTAAATCATGCTAGCAGTATTTTAAATATTTCATGGAACTGACTATGCACAGAAGGGACCACCCCAGGCTGAAAAGAGCTTGTGGTCTAATCTTGGAGAAAAGGAAGAAAAATATATAAAGCATTTAGGTAGGCTACAATGCAGTAGCTGTTCTAGAATAAGGTCTGCAGCCATAATTCTGCGGCGGCCAGAGAAGCCCTCCCAGAACAGGTGGGCCTTGGAGAAAGAAAGGTTGCCTAGGAAGATGTGGGACAGCCAATGAGGATAGACAGGACAGCTTCCAAGAACTGTCCCCTCTGTGGGCCCAGGGAACAGAGAGCCTCTGGGCTTCCCAGCCCCCCCAGGGGCGGGGAGGCCGGCCTCTGGTGGAGCACGAGGCTCTATCTGGGTTGGGGAAAGGCTCCTTGCTTTGTGCTCTGAGGGTTTCTGGGAAGTAGAGTCAAGGCTAGCAGGGTCTCACTCCACCTTGACCTCTGTGGTGCCAGGGAGGGAGCCCCCTCCACTTCGGGCCACTCTAAAGATAAATACATGCCTGAGCACCTGGGGAGACGGGCAGCCTCTGCCTATGTGAGTTCTTTGGTCTGCTTTTTTCATCTTCCCATCCACTTTTCAGATGAGTTTCTCAGGGAAACTCAGAGGAAGCCAAGTCAAACCGCTTTGCATTTCCTTCCTGCCTGGCACTTTCCAAAGCACCTAGCCCAGCCCAGGTGATTTCAGGGCGTCAGGCCCTCTGTAGGCACTCAGAGGGTGAAAGGGAGGAACTCAGGAACAAAAATATTAGCGCAGTCAGGGGCCTGAACCTCTTCACTGCCAGGGTGACAGAATAATCTGGAGCCCTGACAGCTCTGGTTGGAGGGGCTTGTGAGGGAGTGACCCAGGGTTCATGAAGTCATGTGTCAGGGCAACCGGTAGACAGTGCTGGGCTTTGGAATCACCACGCTGTGGACCTAAACCTCAACTCAATAACCTTCCAGCAGTTTGATTCCCGGAAAGTCACTCAACCTCTCTGAACATTAATTTTCACATCTGTCAGGTGACTCTAATACCTGTCTTGCAGGTCTGAATGGCTTCAGGTATAAATGGGCTTTTGGTAAATGAGAGCTATTTTAATTATTAGCATCATCATCATCATCATCATCATCATCATCCTCAAGGTCAGACATATCTCAGACCAAGCCCCGTGCTTCCCAAGTTTGCATCCAAGCCCTCCGCTCCAGCAGACAACAATGAGAAGGGGTACCCAGAAGTAGGCCCAGAGAAGTCACAAGCCGTGTGCGCTCCCGGCCAGGAGACCTTCCTCCCAGGGAGGCCACTTGCCTGAGGTTCCATCTGGCCCAGCAACACAGTGGCTGGCCCCCAGATTTGCTCTTGACAAAGAACAAGGAGGCGGAGCAGAAGAGCACAGGAACTAACAAGATGCCGAGAGCTCGAAGATTCCAGGCAATAGGAAAGATCTGTCCACCTGATTGCTCCAACACCTCCCACTGCAACTGCAGAGCAACTGTGAAGATGGGGTGAGAGCAGAAGGAGGCGAGGGCTGGGGGTGCTGGTGGTCCCGGAGCAGTGCCTGCAGCCGGGAGGGGCCTGAAGGACTTTCTGTCCCCAGGCGGGACTGGGGACCACTGCCCACGACCAGCCCACATGGGCCTATTGTTGTGGGCCAAGAGCTGCCCCCTGCTACCGCTGGACTCGAAGCAGCAGGGATGAGAGGCTCCCCACGCACAGCCAGGCGGGGAACAGGACGCCCAGTCACCTCCAGCCGTTCGAGCGGAGGCTGGTGCCGTGGGATCAGGAAACCGTTTCTGACCCAGCCCAGGCAAACCGAGGCCCAGTTCTCTGTTGCCTGGGAGTAGAGCACACCCGTAGCCACGCCGGGCCCACCGTCTCTTTCAGCACACTACCAGCCGTCTTGCCTACCCATTAGCACCTCGGCTTTCTCTCTTGTGCTGTCTGTTCCCCAAAGACCTTTCACATCCATTATCTCACTCAGGCTCCCGGCAGGCTGGCAGAGGGCAGGCCAGCCAAGGCGGGCCAGCTGACACTGCTTCCCAGGGAAGAACATGAAGGCCCACTGACATGTCAATGCTGGGACTGCCTCCCCACCCACACACACAGTCAGTGACCCTTCGTGGCACCTCCCTCCACCAAGGGCAATGACTTAGCACCAGGACATATGCTTGAAAGAAAGGCGTCACGTACCCTCTCCCCAACATGCACAGGCATACAAGGAGCAGGGAAAGGCTGTGAGACCATGTGGAGAGAGCCAGAAAGGTGGCGCTCAAATCCAGTTCTACTGGGACTTAGTCCCTTTGGGCCACAATAACAGAGTACCACACACAGAATGGCTTAAACAACACACATTTACTTCTCACAGTTCTGTAGGCTAGGAAGACCAAGACGGAGGCTCCGGAAGACTCGGTGTCTGGTGAAGACCCGCTTCCGGGTTCACAGACAGCCATCTTCTCCACCATGTGTGCTCACATGGCGGAACAGTGAGGGAGCTCTCTGGGGCCTGTTACACAGGCACCAATCCATGAGGCCTCTGCCCTCACGACCCAATCACTCCTTAGAAGCCCCACCTCCAAACACCTGGGGTTAGGTTTCAACATACGGATGTGGGTGGAGGGAGGGACACAAACACTCCATCTATATCAACCCCCTCTTGCCCATGTGCCGTTGGGTACTTTATGAGGCCACCCTGAGCCTCAGTTTCCCCATCTGACGACATGGAGTGTCACTGGAGAGGCTACACGGGATGGCATGGGGAAAGGTCAGAGCACAAAAGATAGCAGATTCTCCATAATTTGAGATGTCTTTGGATGGACCTTGTCTGACGCCCTGCCTCAGACCTGATTGGCTACCCAGCTCATGGGGCAGCTGCAGCCTTGGGGAACGTGGGAGCTGAGGTCCATCTGCTTGAGGTTCCCTTAGTTTTCTCTGCCATGGCCCCTGTTTGTAGTTAGAAAGGACTCTCCCCTGGACGTTGAGCTTACAAAAATTCACGCATCAGTCAAATGGGTCTCTGGCAAATCTCTCTACCTGCAGCTTGCTTGTATGGAGGAGGAATATTATAAAGGGTTCCTGCCACTCCCCAGATCAGACTGAAGTGGGGGTGAGGAGCCTATGTCCCCTTCTCAAGTTTTTACGGTCCTCCTGTCAGTGGGAAGACAGAGGTATGGCTGGCTTAGCTTGAGCAATCTCCTAGTGGGTACCCATGGGTCCCAAGATGGCCAGACCAAGCAGCAGACAATTCTAATCCTTTCTTGTGTTGCCAAAGTGACTTACAATATTGAAAGTAGTTTCAGTTTCTTAAGAATTTTATTTTTTTTCCTGAAAAATACATGGTGAGCTTCCTCAACCCAGCTTATTCCAGCTGACACCACAGCTTCCCTGTTTCTCTTCCAATCAAGAGTATAATTCAGTCAAGTTGCAATTCCAGTTCAGACCACACGGCTGACATTTTCTGGATGTCCACTCGGGGAGATTCTCAGACCCAAAGGTGTAATGGGTCTGGGTCGTGGGAACAGTCTGTGGCTTCAGACAGACAGAACCCCAGGGAGCCCAGAGACTACAGCATCCATCAGCTGTCCCCAGCTCCACAGCAGGGACCAGAAGCAGGAAGAACCAAAGACGATCATCGACACTCACCTCTGCTTTATGCCCGCCCTCAGCACGGAGTGCACAAGCTCTTCCCATCAAAATGGCATCTGTATTCTTAATGACCGTTTATTCAATTCAACCTCATCTGGTCCTCATAAATGGAATTACATTAATTCCTTGCTCGAAGCCCTTCTCTGGCTTTCAGTAGCACCCAGATAAGATGCAAAATATTTCCTGTGGCCTGTGAGGCCTGGTGCTCACGGACTCCTCTCCAGCCTCCTTCAGTCAGACCTGTCCTGGCCCACCACACTTCCCCGCTCCCTGGCCTTTTTATTCCTTCCTTGAATATTCGCAGCTCTCTCTTGCCTCAGGACAGGACACAGCCTTTTTCTCCTTTGTGTCTAAGTGAATTCCTGCCTCCCATTCTGATCTCAGCTCAAAGGCTGCCTCCTCCAAGACAACTCTCCAGACCACTTCCCAATGCTACTTATTCCCTCCCCCTTCTCTCTTCCAGACCTTTTAAAAACAAACGTATTAATATGCATTATTATACATTTCTGTGCTCATTGTCCTCTCCTTCCCTACCTTGTAAGCTCTGTGAAGCCAGAGACAATATCTCATTTTCTCCACCAGCTCGCATCATGTCTGATGCTTTGAGTAGATTCTCAACAAACCTTTGCTGAAAAAATGTGCTCATTTGCTCATTCAACTCCCCAATGTCTAATTTCATTCATGCAAAGAATTTCCAAGAACCATGCAGTAAGAGACCACTGCAACCAACCCTGGTACTGGAGACTTACATTAGCTCATTTATATTTGTAGTTACTAACGCTGCCATTTTAAAATGAGTAAATCCTGGGGCACCTGGGTGGCTCAGCCAGTTAAGCATCCAACTCTTGATCTGGGCTCAGTCCATGATCTCAGGGTCATGAGACTGAGCTCTACATTGCCGGGCTCCACGTTCAGCAGGGATTCTGGTTGACATTCTCTCTCTCCCTCTGACTCTGTCCGTTCCCCTACCCTACTGGCATGTGCTCTCACCCACACACTCTCTCTCTCCCCCTCTCTCAAAATAAATAAATAAAATATTTTAAGAATTAAATAAAATGAGTAAATCCTGACTCCAAGAAGCTAAGTAACATTTACATGTCATGGGGTCAGCAAGCTGCCAAACCAGAATTGGAACCCCTGGCTCACAACTTCTTGCTTTTCTACCAAATGACCTAAGAGACAGTAAGCAGGGGCCCAGGTCTGACCGGGTGACATCTCTTAACTGTGTTGGTCCCCAACCCTCTGGCAGCCAGGGTCAGACCCAGCATGGCATTGTTCTTCTGCCACAGGACAGAGGGTGGCTTAGGCCAAGAAATGGAATTGGCATGTTTACCTGCCTCCGATTAAACACAGTTTTTACTTGACAGCAGTTGCTGAAATAACTTGCTCTATAAATAAATAGGAACTGGGCTAGAATCTGAACTTGCTTTCCAAACTGACTCCTCTTCCAAGGGAGCTGCACAAAATCCAATCTGCTCAGGAGGAAAAAATGGAACAAGGGAAAAAAGCGTTTCGGTCTCTGCGGCATTTTAACTGAGGATTAATTGAAGTTGCATGCAGCCAGGAAGGTACTGTCGAGGAGTAATTGCCAGAAAAATTGAAGTTCAAGAGCCATCTGCATAGAACAATCAACTGAGGTTATCAACCAAAGCACAACTGAGGGTAGGAGTGCCTGGAGAAAATGACAGAGACGTCACGACTTCACACCCGCAAACCCCAGCCCGGGAAACAGGTACACATTGTCTTCTGGCTCCTCTCGCTGCCTCTCTCAAAGGCACTACAACCCACTGTGGGGTTATTCACAGACATCTTCCACTCCCAAGCCTTGAGCAACCCAGATACTCTTTCCCAGGACCTTCCAGAGATAAGGCTTTCATTGACTTGTCCAAGATCTCTCAATAAGGTAGGTGTCAGCTGAAGCAGACTGAAGCCCAGATGTTCTGACTCTAAAAAGCCTCTTACTCAACACTCGTGCCTCCTCTTCTCTGGTTGGAGGTATAAAAGGTAACTAGAAGTAAGTGATAGTATGGTTTCCCACCGACCGTCCATTTGACAAAGATGCACCCTTCACTATGTATTTAAACCTACCCTTGACCGTAATAGTTCTGTTTCCTCTTCTTTCCCCTTCCCTTGCTTTTCACTGTACCCCAATCCAGCATTTTATCCTGCCATCTTCACCCTGGCATGTGAGCTGGCAGCATTCTCCTCAGAAGAGTCCCGAGAACCTAATTACTGTGTTTTGTGCTCTGTGATGGCTCTAGAAACTCAACATGCCTCTCATGGGGATCATGGGCACTTTGATGGGTAGGAACCAGCTTCCTTTTGCTTTTTCACTAACCCACTCTATAACCACAACTTCCCAGGGTCTCAGCAGTATTACCTACCAGATGGGAAGAAAAATCCCTGCCCAGGATCCCACATAAATGCACAGTATCTAAAATAACAACAACAACAATAATAATATATAAGCACTTGAAGAAAAGAATAAAACACTAACAGACTGGACTGAGGTGAATAATTCACTGTATCTCCCTTAGGACCTTCCTAACTTCTGTAGTTCCAAAGAAACACTTTGCAAATTGTTGGCACTGACAACTGGTGAACTGTTTGTTCAAGCCTTTCGCCCATTTTTCAGTTGGGTTGTTTTCTTGCTGTTGAATTTGGAGAGTTCCTTATATATTCTGACTATACAAAGTCCTTTGTGTGACGTGTGATTTTCAAGCATTTTCTCATATTATGTAGCTTATCTTTTCACTCCTGAATAGTGTCTTTCACAGCGCAAAAGTTTCTAATTCATTTTTTTAATTATTTATTTATTTATTTATTTTGGAAGGAGGAAGAGAGATGCGAGTGGGAGGGAGGAGCAGAGGGAAAGGGAGAGAGAGAATCTGAAGCAGGCTCCACGCCCAGTGGGAAGCCCGACATCGGGCTTGATCTCATGACCCTGAGTTAATGACTTGAGCCAAAATCAAGAGTCAGAAGCTTAACCAACTGAGCCACCCAGGTACTTTACAGAAGTTTTTAATTCTGATGAACTTCTGATGAAGTGCAACTGACCCATTTTTCTTTCATGGATCATCTTTTTGGTGCCATGCTTAAAAATTCTTTGCCTAGCCAAAGGTCACAGAGATTTTCTCCTATGTTTTCTTCTGAAAGTTTTACAGTCTTATTTTATTTCTGTGGTTCATTTTGAATAAATTTTGTATGAGTGTGAAGTTTAGGTCAAGGGTTTTGTTTGTTTGTTTGTTCATTTGTTTTTTTTTGTTTTTTTGTTTTGCCCCTGAATACCCATTTCAATTCCATTTGTAGAAAAAACTGTCCTTTCTCCACTGAATTGCCTTTGCACCTCTGTCAAAGAACAATCTGGTCATATATGCTGTGGGTCTATTTCTAGACTCTCTATTCTGTTCCGTTGACCTGTGTGTCTATTCCTTTGCCAATACCCCCATTGTCTTAATTATTATGGTTTCATAATAAGTCTTAAAATCGGGTAGTGTGATTCCTCCAAATATACTTTTTTTCAAAATTATTTTAACTCTTCTAGTTACTTTGCTTTTCCATATACATTTTAGAAATTGACTTTAAAAGGCCTATTTAGATTTTGATTGGAATTGTATTAAATCTATAAATAAATCTGGGGAGAACTGACATCTTTACAGATGAGTCTTCCAGTCCATGAACATGGTATGTCCTTCTATTTATTCGGGTCTTCAGAATCATTATTTTAACATCTCTGGGTAACTTCCCTGCACATCAGAGTCTCAGAAGCATACTGCTCTAGCATGGAAATCACAGTGAGATCATTTGGGAAGATTTCTAAAATATGGATCCCTGGGTTCCACCTAGACCAACTGAATAAGAATCTCTGAAGCTGGGCTAAAGCACTGGAAGTTCTTCAGTTGATTCTAAATGGCAGCCACGTGTGAAGCCCTACTCTAGACTCAGATAAAGGCTTCGTGAGAATTTGGACTCCCATGGCTCTGGCTCCCTGCTCATTATATCAGTCTGCTTAAGGCCATTGCTCCATTGCTTCTCAGTCCCACAGCACATTATAATAACCCTAGGACAGGAGTTATCTTACTGAGAATTTTCAAAGGAGGAATTTTGATAGATGGATTGACCAAATTCTCTCTCAGCCCAACACATTCCCCATACTCAAGGATTGCCTTTCCCCACCCAACCCAAGAACTGGAGCAAGATTCCAAAAGCCCATTTTCTGGCTATTTTTAGTCTTCAGAAGCCTCTCTGGAAGATACTTAAATAGCACAAGACAGAAAATATGTGTGTGCATAAGAGAAATGTCCAATTGCAAGGGTCTGATCAATAAGATTCATGACCCAAAATACTTGTTTCATGGCAAGGGAACATCTTCTGCTTTCATAACCACCCCCTTACCCTGCTGAGTCAGAAAAACTGCTCCATATATAACATCTCCAAGAGAAAAACCCTCCTCTAATCTCTAAGTGCAAATGGAAGTTTCCTCTTTCTCTGTGGCTCCTTAGAAATGTTAAATGCATGTCTCAGTTACAGCAAGGTGGGGCCTGACATATTGGCCTCCAAAATATGAACCAATTGAATGCAGTGTGAGGAAAGTTCTGTTTCTGTTATCTTTTGATAGATTTGGGGGAGAGAGGAGCAGATATAGATAAAAATGGATATAAAACTTAATGCTTCCGTTTTGGATGTGCACCAACCCCAGTCAGCCAAAAATAGATTCGGTGCATCAGTAATATTTCTCTTTGAAGCTGCAGGTCCTGGGGGTGGGGGAACTATGAACATTCATAGAGAATAGAAGGGCAGAAAGATATGAAAACAGAAAAAGCTGCATTCTAGGCCTCCAGGTTGGGGGCCTCAGTGACAGCCATGCTAGAATGCCTATTTTTCATACCAAAAGCCCTTCCAAGAATGATGAGAATGCATCCTTTCCCACAAGGCTGCCAAGTTCATTCTCAGCCCTGCTGCCCCTGACCATCCAAGGATAACATATCTCTGATTTCTAGTTCTTTGTTTAAAGTGAAACATTCAAAGACCTTTGAAAATATAAAATTCCAACATGCAAATAGCTCAAGCACAGAACTACAATATGCTGAGGTCAGACCAGACAAGCCCTTGGTTTCCTCTCTCACCCATCTGTGCAAAGATGGAAGTGACCTACCCAAGGTCACACAATGGTTTAGATACAGAGCTAGAGGTGGTACTCAGTCTGGGCTGGAGCAGTAGGGGGATCCCTGAGAAAAGATCCTGGCCTTAGGAATCTGACTGGCTTGGGTTCTAAGACCAGCCTTGCCACTGACCAGCTCTGTCAAACAAGCAGACCTCCAACATGTGGAGTCACAGGGTTCTCTACTTCACATGGCAGCTTGGAGAATTAGAAAAATTAATGAGAATGTGCACGATGTGCCTTTTACACAGAGGGTACTCAGTAAATAGCAGTGACCTCTAAAAGCCTGATCTGCTGACTCCTAGGCCAGTGCTCTTTTCACAGCCCACCATATGAAGACCCTGAGCCATTCCAAGATGCTCACTTGGGTTAAGGGTTAAATTTCCTGCCTTCCTCATGAATACAGGACAGCATCACCCAGGCTTCTTTTTTTTTTTTTATAATTGCTGTATAATTAATATAAAGTATTATATTAGTTTCAAGTATACAATACAGTGATTCAACAATGGTCCTGATCCCCTTGAACTATTTCATCGGTCCCCTCAACACCTACCCACCACTGGAAATCACCAATTTGTTCTATATATTTAAGAGTCTGATTTTTGGTCTTTTGCTTTCCTTTGTTCATCTGTTTTGTTTCTTAAACTCCACATATGAGTGACATCATACAGTATTTGTCTTTTCTCTAACTGACTTATTTCACGTAACATCATACCCTCTGAGTCTATCCATGCTGTTTCAAATGGCAAGATCTCATTTTCTTATGGCTGAGTAATTAATATTCCATTACATAAATACACCATATCTTCCTTATACATTCCTTTATTGATGGACACTTGAGTTGCTTCCATAACTTGGCTATTGTCAATAATGAAAATAGACCCAATACCACTAACCATCAGGGAAATGCAAACCAAAAACCACAATAAGAGATTGCCTTAAACCTGTCAGAATGGCTAAAATCAAAACCACAAGAAACAACAAGTGTTGGCAAGGATGTGGAGAAGAGAGAGGCCCTCGTACACTCCCGGTAGGAACGTAAACTGGGGCAGCCACAGTGAAAACAGTATGGAGGTTCCTTAAAAAATTAAAAATAGAATTACTCTATGATCCAGGAATTCCACTACTAGGTATTTATCCAAAGACTATGAAAACTCTACTTTGAAAAGATATAATCACCCCTGTTTATTGCGGCATTATTTACAACACCCAGGCTTCTTTAAAGACAGCAAGTAAGAGACTGGATTTGTACTATCCACCAAACCCTGCACTGAACACCTCACTCCCTTTCCTTTATGTACCCTTCTATTCTAGGTCTGTGGTTCTTGGTCAGGGTGAGGCTCTGATCATAACTGCACAAGGGCCTGACCCTGATGCTGCCCACTCCTTGCTCAGTTCTCCAGGTCAACACTCTCATCTTCCCTCTGCCATCTGCCTGGTGACACCCAAGCAGATGACCACACTGCCTACAGAGAAGTTACATGTCTGTTTCTTGACCCTTAGAGGGATTTTTTTTCTTTACCTTTTTTTTTTTAAACTAATAATTTGTAAAAAGCCAGCAGACTTCACAAAAATGTAGGTTCCTGACTTCCCTTGAAATACCACAAACTGGCCAAATGGTCTCAGTTGGCCAGAGCTCCAAGACTGCTTCCCTCAGCTAGGAAGACTCTCGCTGTGAGGACCAAGCCCCCTAAGAAGGCCCCTTCCCTGTATCACAGGAGTTTCCCAGCCCCTGTGAGCATCTGAGCGTTCAAGCCCTGGGACAATATGGACTTCTGGTTTCTCAGCTGGGCACTCAAGTTACTCAAGTTACTCCCGCCGCCTCCCCACTACCCCTATGCAAACTCTCCTCCCAAGATCCCAGGAAAATCTCCCACTTCCAGGCCTCTAGCTATTCCAGTCATTGCTTAGAATGGCCTTGGGGCTCTTTTGTTTACTTGACTCTTGATGGAGTGTCTCCTCTCCAGAAATTCCTCCTGACCACCCACGCCACAAAGAGCTCTCCTTCACCCAAAGCCTGAGCAAACGGTTATCATACCCACCACTGCATATAGTTAGCTCTTTCTTTAAGTGTGGCCTATTTTCCCAGCCAAACCATTAACATCTTGAGGAGTTCACCAGGTGCTTATACTTGTTTGCCTGGCTCACCCAGGGGGCCAGCCATAGCCTTTGTATAGAGAAGGTTCTGGACAAAGATGAATTGTTTATTCAAGTGTTATCATTCATATCATCACTCAGCTAAAGGCTGGCCTCTCCAGCCTCATTTGTCTTCACTTCTTTTCCTCCTCCCAAATAAATGTACCTAAGACCCTAGTCTTCTGAAAACACTCCAAAAGAACTAGGGCTTGTTTTCTGCTCCATGGATGAATATCTTCATCTCCTCCACTCCCTGTACATGCCCCAGGGACAAGCACAGAACTAGGCACATGACAGAAGCTCAGCAAATATGTATTTAATGAAAAGTACCTTACTTTTTATTCCCACATCTTTGCTTATACTTCTTACCTGGCCAAGCTAGCCCTGTGCCCTTCCCCCTTTCCATGAATGTCTCCATTCTGTGGGGCTTAGAGATCCCCTACCCAATGTTCGTGTCTCTTCTGTTACTCTTCCTGTCTAAATGCCGTCTGCCTAGCTCCCACAGATCTTTGCTCTTGCCTGTTATGGCCATTACCAGATGGTGGCACAGTTACTTACGCAAGTCTGCCTCTCCTGTAGACGTCAAGTTCTCCTAGCACCAGGACCGTGTGACCTCCTTCCATGTGCCTTCCCAGCTCCAAGCCATAAGTCAGCACACTCGGCCCATGAGGGAGGTGGTGTGATCCTCATGCCAGCAATGAGGGAATGGAAGCAGGGACTCGGGCTCTGTGCATACATGCCCGTGTAGGGAGAGTGGAAAGAGGCAGGGAGATGATAAGTTTGGTAGGAAGACTTGGATTTCAGGATTAAAGCACAAGAAGGGGGGCACCTGGGTGGCTCAGCGTGTTAAGCCTCTGCCTTCAGCTCAGGTCATGGTCTCAGGGTCCTGGGATCGAGCCCCGCATCGGGCTCTCTGCTCAGTGAGGAGCCTGCTTCCCCCTCTCTCTCTCTGCCTGCCTCTCTGCCTGCTTATGATCTCTCTCTGTCAAATAAATAAATAAAATCTTTAAAAAAAAAAAAAACTGCTTTAAAGCACAAGAAGGGCAGCATGTTCTTTCAATGTCATAGTTAGGGCATGGTTTGACAGCCCTCCCTAGGGATGTCTCAATATCAAGGGCAGGGAGCACCTTTGTTTGGCTCATTTAAAGGCTCAGAATCTGTGAAGCTGTATGTTCCCATGTGGGGTTTGGCCCAGTAGAAAGATAAATGATTTCTGGGCAGTAGAAAAAACAAACCCAAAGTGATGATTTTACTGCCCTGATAACCATTAATTAGATCTGTGTCAAATCTAGAAATTTCATCTCAACATTCCTTCCCCAGCGCCTATGTAACTCCACTTTGTTATCCTGTGGATCTCCTCATCAAGGAACTAAACGCAATTTTTGACATGTGCACAGGCTAATTGTGTCTGAGTCACATTTTTAACTTTCAGAAGATCCTACTTTGACACCAAGCCTGACGCTAACCCCGACCGTGTGGGCAAGTCTCTCCTGTCCCTCTTTCAGGCTCAGGCTCCTTGTATGTAACATAGGAAGTAGGTCTAGATGGTGAATTACAAGCCCTAGGGATCTTTGAGTTTAATCCAGAATCTTAGAATAATTTCCTCAAAGGGTTGAATATCGTCTAGAGTTATTTTCAAAAACAACTAACACTTGGGGCGCCTGGGTGGCTCAGTGGGTTAGGCCGCTGCTTTCAGCTCAGGTCATGATCTCAGGGTCCTGGGATCGAGTCCCGCATCGGGCTCTCTGCTCAGCAGGGAGCCTGCTTCCCTCTCTCTCTCTCTCTCTGCCTGCCTCTCCATCTACTTGTGATTTCTCTCTGTCAAATAAATAAATAAATAAATAAACAAACAAACAAACAAAAAACAACTAACACTTCTCCGGCCCGGGCATCCCATGCTAGTCTGTCTAATTCGCACAGCATGACGTAGGCGTTGGCACCACTAGACCCACCGACAGAGGAGGTTAAGCAAGCTGAAGCATACTGTTTTTTAATCAGGGGACACTACATTCATCCCTCTGTCCGTGTTTCCTCTGTCAGGAGACACTACATTCATCCCTCTGTCCGTGTTTCCTCTGTCAGGAGACACTACATTCATCCCTCTGTCCGCGTTTCCTTCCATTCGTCTCTTCCCCTGTCTCCTCAGCCAGTCAGCTAAGGCAGAACAAAGATGGCTCCCGCTCTCACTTTAGATCTGTCAAACTGGCTGAAATGACATTTAGAAGAGGTAGTGATTGCTTCTAGCTGTGAGGTCTAAGAAGACTTGATGCAAGAGATGCCATTTTGAGCTTGTCCCTGACGTTAAGTTTAAGCAAAGCTATTTAGAGAGAGCTCCTGTGAGCATCCTTGGCTGAAAGAACTGTGGGTGGCAGAAAGGACAGGGGGCAGGAGGAAGGGGACATGTCCAGTGACCAGGGAGAGCTGTAGCGGGCTGCGGAGAAGGCCATGGGGAAGGCGGAGGGTGGCAGATGGGAATGGAGAGAGAGACTGATTGGTCTCCATGCATCTGATTGAGAATCATGATAAGCTTCCTTGACCCGATGCTCCTCCATCCTCCCCAAGACCTTGAGTACCACGTGTGGGAGCGAATGAGCAGAGACAAACCAGAGTCCTGAGCTCTTGGACAGTTAACAATCATGGAGGGAATCTCCTCCAACCACTAGCCTCTCTTTCCCAGCACGTGGCCCTTAGCTAATCTAGGCTGGTCTGAGCTCACTTTGCAAGCCGTTGTCATGCAGAGCTACATCAAAAGACTCCGGAGGCCCAAATATTTAACAACCAGAACACTCCCTCCATCCATCAGTTTGGTAATTCTACCCAAGGCTGGGGGAAAAAAGCTATTGGGGTTTCTTTTCTTTTCTGCCCTGCTCACTTCTCATAAACACGCTTTGGAAACCCACTGCTTTCCAAACATTTACACATTTCTCCCTCTTAACACATCCTTGGCCATTGGGTTAAGTGGTAGGTCACAGGGACTGGATGTCAAGGCCTTGGAACCTTTGGGTTTTATTCCAAGTTGCTTTCAGATGATTTCCATGCCAGCCTCCCCCGTCAGCAAGCACGGGGATCATCAGAGTCCTCTAGACTTGCTGATGCCCTGGTCTGCCCTGCACCTTCTCTCATAGGAATGTAAGGTAGGGCAGGTACAGACCCCTCAAAAAGGCACAGGTGTGAGAATTCTTATCAGCTGGGCTTCTGCTGGGCAAGACAGTGGCTTTACCCATGACCCCTAGGGCTGAGCGGCTGCTGGTGTTTCACAACACCCCAATTCCCAGAAAGGGGGCTAGAGTGCCTCTGCTGGGGAAAGGAAGCTGCCCACGCCAAACTTCCTAGACCCCAAGACCAGAAATCTCACAGAAGGCCCAAGTCAGCACATATACAACATCCCCGCCCTTTGGAAGGGTGCAGTCTCCCTTCCAGGGCAGCGACCAGAGAACCTAACCATGGCCAGCAGAGACGCATCAAGGCGAGGAGGAAGCCACATAGGCTGGAGCAGGGGGGAATCTTCATGGAGGAAGCGTGGAGAAACAGCATCGTGGGCAGAAATGGCAGGAACAAAGGCAGGGAGGTGAGCCGAGGCGAGGGCAGGCTGGCAGAGGGCACTAATCTCCCATGGTCCTGTGGCTCCTGTGGGCCCCGGCTCCCAGCTCAGGGGCAATTCTGTATACAGAGAAGCACACAGCCTTCAGAGTTGGACCTGAACCTGGATCCTGGTGCGAGGTCCTCAACATATCAGAGCCCTGCCTTCTGCATCAGCAAGCAAGGTGCTGGCACACGGGGCCTAGCGGTGCCCAGGGGAGCACTGAAGCTGTGGGGGAGCAAGTATGTGCCGGGGGCTATCGGCCTTCCACACCTGCACCCATCACATTCACGTCTGAGCCACCAGACTGCAAGCATTTTATAGACAGTGAGCATGCCTTTGGACTCCATCTGCAGTGCCCTGACATAGTGCCTTCGCCATGAGACAACCATGGTGAACACAAACCACCCCCACCCACTTCCAGGAGCGGCCTGCTGGCAGGGCTGCCTCTTTAAGGCATGCTCAGCCACAAAGAACTGCCTGGCCCAAGCGTGCCCTTTGGGGGTACAACCCACTCCCGACGGCTGCCTGGGGCTGGGGAACAGAGGCCCATGTCTGACCCTCTCAGGACAATGCTGGCAGACCATCTCAGTTCCAGCTGTCTGCACGGGGTTGGCCGAGGCCACAGGCCCCCACTGCAGCTCCTTCGCAACGCTGCCTCTTTCCACTCCTCGCACAGGCAGCAGTCCCTCGGACACGCGTAGTAAACATCCGGCACACACTCCACTCTGCCTCAGAGTCTGCTTCCCAAGAACCCGACCTGCAGCCAATCCTGTGTTCGCGGCTTGAGTCAATATCCAAAAACAAGACTCACTGCCCACTACATCCACAGTGTTCCCCAGACACCATGTGCCCAGCCCGGTGGTGCTCCTGGTCCTTGTATGTCCTAGGCACACCTGCCGCTGGCATGACCAAGAGACCAGGATAAGGGAAATGACATGTGCGGGACTGTGACCACCCCGACGGCCACACTTGCATATGAGCAGTATCCCCTTCCAGAAGAATCAGGCAGCTGGGTGTCTGCCAACAGGGTCTAGGAGGTTTCAGGTAAAGGGTGGGCTGTGGAGACCTTCTCCACCACCAAAGCCACCAGGTTCCCTTTCTCCCCATAGCTGGGACAGTCAGTCCTGGGGAGGAAGGGGGGGAACACAAATGAAGCAATAAAACACACGGAGGGAACCCTACAATTTGACGGCGCCTGCATTTTTATCCTAAGAGTCACTGAGGGCCTTCGATGGTTCAGATAAACAGAAATGATGAAGGATGGTCACATCGAGGCATTATTGGGAAGGTCACCCTGAGGGCAGAGGAAGCCCTTCCCAATAACCAAAGAAACAGAAACATTTTTTTTTCTAGAACATAAATGGCCAATTTCAAAATAATTATTTTATCAACTGCTGCATAAGCTTTTTTTTTTTTTTAAGTTAATTAAAAAAAAAAAAAAGGCCAGACATGAACTGCTTCACTTTTCAAATGAGGAGTTGGAACATTTAGATTGGAAATGCCAGTAAGTTCTTTTGGGCAGTGAGATGAAGAGGAGAGGGAGCTGGCCCAGCCCACGGGCCCTCAGGCCTGCCCAGAGCCTGCTCAGAGCGTGGAACGGAAGGGGGAGATGGGCAAGAAGCAGGACCTAAGGCAGGTCTGTCCACAAGTTATTGCAAGACAGCCTCCTTGGCCCATCCTGGGGCAGAACCAGCTTGCCTTGGAAGTCCCAGGAAGTCAAATGACGATGGCATTTTCTACTCTGGCCCACTCCCACCTGCGCCTTCTCCCCAGCAAGGGGCTTGCCAGGAAGGACCCAAATCTCTAGCAGTCTCACCTGCAGTCTCATGAAGAGGCCTGCGTCCTGTTCCACTTCCAGGGACAAGGATGGTCCCTCTGTGATTCCTGTCTGTGGAAAAAGAGGTAGGCCAAGAAGCTGCAGCTGCTGGTCTTCCTGCCTCGAGGGTACGAACTCCTGAGTGTACAGGAGGGAAGCATCGCCTGAGATGGGGCCTGTCTGGTCTTCCAGAGAAGGGGGCACAGGTGACACTCCAGCCTACCCTCCCCTAACCCTAACCCTGTCGTCAAAGCAGCTAGGTTTTTGTCGGTTTACACAGAGCTTTGGGGCTTTCCAAGTATGAAAGCAACTGTCTTTAAAGATCTCCCTGACTAGAGATCTGGGGAGCAGAGGCCATACATCAGCCCATTTAGTGGCTGTGCAACCATCAGCAAGTTACTCAACCACTCTGAACCTGGCATAAAACAGCAATCTGAACAGTGTCTGCCTTGTGGTCTGGGCGTGAGGGTTAAAGGAGGCCCACTAAGTATTTCAGTTCCTGCCTGGCTCATGGTGAGTTCTCAATAAGCATGGAAAGCCACTGATGGCATACAATATTTTCTTTAAACGAGCATTTGCCCTTTCTAGTGCCGGAAGCAGATGAGCTGTCAGTCCTAGAGTACAAAAGGCAGAGAAGCTTTATTTCTTTTACTAAGTTGAAAAAATTCCCAGTGTTTAAACTGCTTGAAGTCTGAGAAAAGAAGCCATAGTTCTGAACATGCTCTGTCCTCATCCACCTGAGGCGACACTGGTCACCACAGCCCCAGGGGTCCCAGAAGCCAATGAGCCATGACAATAAAACGCATTGCCTCCTCCCTCCAACAGGAGGGTTCGCAGGAACCTCGGTGAGGCTCCACGAGGTGGTAAAGCCAATGCTCTTCTGCAGACCACGTGTTGGCACCTCCCCACGACCCCACCCTCCTCTCATAGGCCCCTGAGGTCTGGGGGCACTAGGTTAGCTACAAAACGTTTAATAAGACATTTGCCTTTGCCTTGAGTCTTCAGGGAGAGAAAGAAGAACTGTCTCTTGCTACAGTGAGAGCCACCAAGCTGGAGAGATCACTCTGCCAAGTTCCCCGTTCTCTGGCTTCAGCACAACAGCTCATGTGATGTCTCCTTCCAGCCATATGTATTCAGGGAGAAAAAACAAAAACAAAAACAAAAAACCTGGCTCAGGAATCTGGAGACCAGGATTAGGTCAACTGTCACTACTGGTTTGCCGTATGTTGTCAGGCAACTGACATCACTTCTCTGATCTCCAGCTTCCACACTCTAAGGAAAGATCTTCGTTCCAGGTCCCACTCCTTTTAGGACATGTGAGATGTCCAAATGCCAAATGAGGTAACTTAAGAGTGAGAGCATGTTGACAAGTGAAAAGCACCATGTGCAAATACAAGGCACTATTATCTTCATTATAAACCAACTAATCTATGGTGATCACTTGCCAGGAAGGATGTAAAGAAATAATTTGAGGACAGAATTATTATTCGTTGCAGGACTATTTGTGTAATGTTGTCAATAACAGCTCTTGGCCCCATTCTCTGACTCAAATTAGGAGCCTTATTCTGTGGCACCTACATGTACCTTTGTTGTCATTGTTCAATTACAAACATCAAAATGAGGTGCAGGTGATACCCTTGGCAATTGTCTGGTTTCTCCTGAGAAGTTCTTGCTTCCTAAGCATGGTTTCATTTGATGTTTGGGGAATGACAAGGCTTTCCCCTGACACCATGGATAGAAAACACTGTCTGTTTAATGATCTCTACCTTAAACTGAATAATAAATAACCAAGAAAGACAGCAGACCAAGTAAGAACTCTTTGATAGGAATAGTTAACAGAATTGTGATCTACTCACCCCCACCAAAGACAACTATCCAGGAGAGAATCAGAATATTCTTATGGTTCTAATGAAGGAAAAAGCTACCTAGCGTATTGTATTTTAAAGCGAGAAGTATTAAAATCATCAACAATTTTTACACCAAAGTATGAAACGTCCTTCTATTCGATTAACAAGAAGAACATACGAATTCTTTCCCATGGGCGTTTCAGGGATACTAAGTTAGGGGGCAGTGGTGGGAGGGTAGGAGGAAAAGTAAAAGAGACAGATGAATAAATACACAGGCAGAGAAAACAAGAGTGATAGAAAAGAGAAGTGAGTAAGAAGACATCTCGGACACAGAGAAGAAGAGAGAACCAGACGTAGGTAGGCAGAAAACAGTCAACCAACCAAAGGACAATAAAATGAGAAAAAAAGTGTAACTGTCATAAAGTGACCCCTAATTTGGAAGATTATCACTAAAAGCTTTTAAAGTTACGTTACAGATGTACAAGTACAGGAGTTAAAGGGTATGTAACCTCTCACTAACTGCTTCCTTAATGAGGTACCGTCACATCAAGACTCCCTCCAGCGCAGGGGCCAGCAGCTCCACATCCCTGCCCAGAATAGCACGCCACATTATTTTTTATTTTATTTTATTTTATTTATTTGACAGAGAGAGATCACAGTAGACAGAGAGGCAGGCAGAGAGAGAGAGAGAGATCACAAGCAGGCAGAGAGGCAGGCAGAGAGAGAGAGAGGGAAGCAAGTTCCCTGAGCAGGGAGCCCGATGCGGGACTCGATCCCAGGACCCTGAGATCATGACCTGAGCTGAAGGCAGCTGCTTAACCCACTGAGCTACCCAGGTGCCCACGCCACATTATTTTTCAACAGAAAACATTTGACATCTGCCAAGGTTAGCATTTCCTTGAGGCCTGCCACTTACCAAGGCAATTTCCTCACCTGTACAGTCCTCAGCATGGGGATGAACACAGTACCCACCCCATCGCAGGAATGTGAGGATTACAGGTAACAGAGGGAGGGCACTTGGTACCAAACGCTGCACTTTGTGAATCCTTAATCAACAGTACCATTTGTCACCAGCTGGGGTTACAGAGGGAGACTAGAATGACTGTGTGTATAAACAAAAACATGTGGAAATTTTATAACATCCTCTGAAAGGTCTTTCTTTATTAGGTTAAAGGTATGCTACTCAGCACCATGCTCTTTTCATGCCCAAAGAAGGTTCTCCAGTCTCTATCAAAAACCCACACACTGCATCTTCTTCCTGCCCCTGGGCTTCCACATGGAGCCCTCCATCTCAGGGGGTCCCCCTCCGCAGGAGTCTTCCTCAGAAAGCCCAGCCTGGAATCTAATTTTAAAGCATTCCCCTTACTTCAGGTCAACGTTGGGCCTACGGTTCAACCAGAGTCCCCTGTTTCCTTCCTCATTTCCCTCACAAAGGAGTCCTTTCATCTGGAACCCTGAGGCATGGCCCCTTTGAAGATGCGGTCTTCCAGCATTACTTTCTTGTTCAGCCTACCTCACCAAAGAATGAAGGCCCATTTCAGGAGCTGACAGAAAATGCACATCCTTCTCTCCCTAGTGTCCTAATCAGGAATGTGGCCTCCCTCAAAAGTAAGCATAAGCAAGCCATAGATCCACATCCAGCCAGAGCCTAGCACATTGTAAGTGCTCAGATGAATGTCAACTGAAGGAAGGATCATGTCTCCCTTCACGGCTTTGCCTCCAGCAGTCCATTCCTTTAGAATACCTGATCCTCTCCCCTCAACCTAGTGAAACCCTGCTGGTACTTCATATTAAAGATACCCTCACACTTGGAAGGAAGGATGTGCCAAATGTCTACCCTGTCTTTTTGCTTTAAGCAGCATGGTGGGCCTGATGACGTGAAATGACTTGAGGACACTTAGTCCCAGACCTTAGGATCTCTTACAAAGTCAATATTGATAGCTTAGTCCTGAGCAACTCTATGCCTTTCTAATCCCAGAGTTCCACTGGGGTGAAAATGGTTTTCATATTTCTCTCCAACAGACTTTGAATTAGACAACCAAGGAAAGCTGACGTACACCAAGATGGACCTATGAGACCCCATTAGGCTCTCAACCACTCATTCAACATTCATTGGCTCAGCGCACCTACTCTGTTCCAGGGACTAGATGAGAAGGATACAGCAGTAGTCCAAGAGACAAAATCCTGCTTTTACAGAGCTAATATGTCTCCTAGTGGGGATGGGCGAAGACATATAATAAATAAAATGAATAAGCAGAGTATATACTATATTAGAAAATTATGACCGTGATAAAAAAGAGAAAACAGGAAACAGTAGTAATTTAAAATAGGGAGAGATTTGCTTTTAAAAAATGATGGAAAGATACAGAAAATACAAAGAAAACTCCTTCAGGAAAAGGATGATACTTAATGCTAACTTGCTATGTAACTTGGGCACGTCCCCTGCTCCCCACCAAGCGCCAGTCCCCTTCTGTGAAGAACTTCCTGTGCTGCCTTCTAGCACTGACGCAGCACTTATTTAAACAATAGGCAGCAATTTGTTTATTTTATTTGTTTATTTGAGAGAGAGAGAGACAGAGTGAAAAGCGAGGGCGGGGAGGGCAGAAGGAGAAGCAGGCTCCCCACTGAGCAGGGAGCGCACTGTGGGGCTCTATCCCAGGACCCTGCGATCATGACCTGAGAGCAGACACTTAACTGACTGAGCCACCCAGGTGCCCCAACAGGCAGTAATCTGAACTGAGATGAGAGTATGTCAAGGCCTAATCATTGCAGTCTAAGGTTTAATGACATGAAGAACATCCCCACATCTGCTGATGATCCCAGCAAACCCTGCATGCATGCCTGTGGCCCCAAATAATCATGAAGGCAATCACTCATTCACTTGTGATCTTATTTTCTTCAACTGTCAACTTAGAAACAACTTTAAATCCAGGGCTTCCTTCCCCTCAGGTACCCTCGAGACACCCTCCTGATAGGCACAAACCCCTACAAAGGGTCCTAAAATGGGACTCTGAGAGCAAGGACTCTGGGCAACCCACCTTCAAACACCTGCTTCTCCCAGAACCACACAGTGAGCACAACGGGCTGGAGTTCAATTAAGTTAGACCTGCCCTAATGAGGTGGTACCCAACAAAGGCTTTCCTTTTTGTGAACCTTTTATTCCCTCCTTATTTCCCATGAAGCTGACACAAGCCTCAGAAGAAGGCCATTTATCTAAGAAAAGTCATCTTGGGACCATCCAAAGAAAGAAACCCATCCAACAAGCACTCACCCACATCTGATTAAAAGCTCCCTTTGGTGTGATTCCTTTGTGTCTCAGAGTCAGCATTTGGACTGCCAAAGAAGCAAGGGTGTGCAGGCAGGGGAGTGTCTGGAGGCTCCGGGAACAGACACTGGCCCCCCTGCCATGACTGATGAGAGCTGATCTTCATTAGAATCCTCCTATGTGCCAGATAGTTCTACGTGTCCTGTATGTAGCAGCTCAACTCCTAACCCAATAAAGTAGGTGTTATTCCCATTCTAGAGATGAAGCCATAAAAACATAGCAAAGCAGCTTGTCCAAGGTCACCAAGTTTGTAAATGGGAGAGAAGTGCCCAGATCCTGCATTTACTCACTAATAACTACAGAGCAGCACTATCAAAAGAAAGATAATACAAGCCATATATGTAATTTTAAATTTCGTAGGAGGCACATATTTTTGATGCTTAACCGACTTCCTTACAACCAAAAACAGATTTAAAGGCAGTAATATTCCAAGTGGGGGAAGAAATCTTCAAATAGCTTTCATCTGAGGCTCAGATACATCGATTTTCTTGAACATTTTCCTTTAGGGTTGGAGTGTTGGCTGCCATTTCCCCCTCTTCCTTCTTCGGAAGCCTTGATCCTGTTCTAGGATATAGGGAACTCCCCACAAGAGATCATGGCCTCACTTCTGGGTAGACCTAGATAGTCTGAGCCAACCGGGTGGTCTTGTTCCTTTGTCCACAATCGGTTCAGGATGACATCTGACCCTTAAGATAAATAGAGAAGTATCTTGGGGACTTCTGGAAAAATGATTAAGACTCCTGAGAAAGAGACATAGAAGAGATGGTTCCTTTCCATTCAGACTTTTTTTTTTTTTTGCTTTAATTGGGGTAAAATACACATAATGTAAGACCTATCATTCTAACCACTTTTAAGTAAGAATTGAGTGGCATTCAGTACATTCATACTGCACAGTCCTCATCACTATCCATCTAAGAAGCACATTTTTAAAAAGAAATGGGTGACATTAATTTTAATAAGGAAGTTTATTCAACCTAAATTTGGTTCTAGATAAATTGTCTAAAATGTTATCAAGATGCAATCCATACAAAAATCATTAAGTATTCATGATATTTCGCCATCTTTCTTTTCACACTAGATTTTATACTTCCAGCCCATGCCAGTTTGGACCGGCCAAGTTTCAAGTTTCAAGTTTCAACAGCCACCTGAGGTTCCTGGCTCCCATGTCAAACAGCCTAGGACTGGAGCTTCTCAAGCCTAGGCACTCTCGGCCAGCCCATGGGCCTCCCCGGGGGACAGTAGCAAGCCACCTGCTGATGAGAGCAACGTGACCCCCAACGAGCCCTCCAGAGTGGCTTGTGATTCACGGCAGGGCCCTACACAGTGTCTGACAGTCATGGTTCTAGATCCACATCTCTAACGTCCCCAACTCCGGGGATGTCCATCATCATGCTCACAGACAGCAGAAGCTTGGGGGCCTATAGGAGAGCTTTTCCTAATCGGCCAAATCTTTTGCCCCTAACTGCCCACCTGTGGGTCTATGTCCACACTGAGAGAATGACCTCAGCCACGGAAGCACAGAAGACACCTACGTAGCCACTCGGGCATTCCCGCATGGAGCCAATAATAAGTAAACACATGCCTACGTGGAAAGAGACAGGAGTGTGCGCAAGGGGCTGAAGCAAGTTGTGGTTGCCATGGAAACCAGCCAGGCTCTCTCCAGACTGTTCCCTGAAGCCTTGATCACTTAGTGGCTAATGAAGCCCAGTGGACATTGTCCCTGTACCTACAGAAGCCTTCCAAATAGGCCCATTATGGTGAAAGCAGATCGAAAAGCAAATGGTTAAGTACTTTTTCCATCTATCGTCACGTTCACTTCTTGTCCTCAGCATGGCCCAGAGGAGACCAAAATAAAACCACCTTTGCCTCAGAGAGAAATGGCAGAAGGCCATCCTGGAGTGACAAAAGGGGTGAGGTGGCCCCAAAAAGGGAAGCAATGAAACTCTGCCTCCTGTCTACCATAGAAAATGCTTGACAGGACAAATGGTTATGGCCTCGGTGATTTACTACCTGCCCAACCTGACATGGAACTCGCCCCGTATGGCAAATCCCTGGTTTGAGTTGTTCTCCCTGGAGCCATGTCTTTGGGATCTTCCAGGTCATTCTTTCACACTGTCACGCATTCTTTCACTCATCTTTTTTTTTTTTTTAAGTTATTAAAGTATAATTAACATACAGTGTTCTATTAGTTTCAGGTATATAAGATAATGACTCAACAAGTCTACACATGTCTCAACACTCATGAAGATAAGTGAACTCGTAATCCCCTTCACCTATTTCACCATCCTTAACTCCTTCACCTTCTGCTAGCAACCTTCAGTTTGTCCTGGTGTTTTGTTTGTCTCTTTTTCTTCTTTGTTTGTCTGTTTTGTTACTTAAATTCCACATATGAGTGAAATCTTATGGTATTTGTCTTTCTCTGACTTATTTCACTTAACATTATACCCTCTAGGTCCACCCATGTTGTTGTAAATGGCAAAATCTCCTTTTTTATGGCCAAGTAATAGTCCATATGGGACTATTCCACTTGAGTTGCTTCTGCATCTTGGTTATTGTAAATAATGTTGCACTAAACACGCAGGTGCATATATCTTTCTGAATTAGTGTCTTCATTTGCTTTGGGTAAACACCCATTAGAGAAATTATGGGATCATGCATAATTCCATTTTTTAATTTTTTGAGGAACCTCCATTCTGTTTCCAACAGTGGCTACATCAGTTTGCATTCCCACCAACAAGGCATCAGAGTTCCTTTATCTCCACATCCTCGCCAACACCTATTGTTTGCTATGTTCTTCATTTCAGGCATTTTTCCTTAGCTTGTTCTTGATAAGAAGCACCATGTACAGCGGAAAGAGCCTAAGCCACCGAGTCACGGGAACCTAGGTTTAAATTCCAATTCTGGGGGTAGCTGGGTAGTTCAGTCAGTTAAGCGTCTGACTCTTGGTTTCAGCTCAGGTCATGATCGCGGGGCCATGAGATCAAGCCCAGTGTCCAGCTCTGCCCTCAGCAGGGATTCTCTGCTTGGGATTCTCTCCCTCTGCCCTTTCCCGCCCTCACTCTCTCTTTCTCTAAAATAAAATAAATTAATAAATCTTTTTAAAAATCCAAGTTCTTAATCTTAGTGGATCTGTGTGGTCTTGCCTAAGTTATGAAGAAAATCTCTGTTCCTTGGTTTTCTCATCTGTCACATGGGGGTGAGATCAGAATAAGGGCTGCTACTCGTCTTTCATACAGCTAGAGCCAAAATGTTTAGCCGCAGACTTACATCTCTGTCCTTTCCCCTAGACCTTGAGTATTGAAACTGGAAGTCATCCCACTTGGATCATTAGCAACTACTGAGCACAGAGCCTGGTACTTCCAGATACTCAATAATTTCAGCTGAATGAACAACCAACAAAGTGCTTTCACATGTATATATTCTCTCTCTCCCTTTCACCCTCTCTCTCCCTCTCTTAAATTTCATTGTCACAGCAATCTGGTTCAGGATTATTTTAGCTCAGTATAAGAGACAAAGGGATTATAATATTAAAATACAAGTTTCCTGTTCTCAAGAAATCTGAAATTTTATTATATTTATTTAACAAACAATTTATATAATATTTAGCCTGTGCCAGCTACTGTTCTGAGCACTTTACAAATATTAGCTTATTTCATCCTCATAATATCCCTTGGAGGCAGGTACTACTGCTGATCATGGGCCGTAGTTACACAAGTACCTGGCAAAGCAGGAGTCAAACTCAGCCAGGCTGGCTCTGGAGCCAGTGCCCTGAGCCATTCGGCCAGGGCCTTTGGTAGGGCACAGAGGTCACCTGCAGGAGTGTAAGGGAATCGTGAACGAGAGTGCTGGGTTACATGGGAGGGAGGACCCTGCACCGCACCTTAAGGGTGAGCAGGATTTGAACACACGGAGTGTGTGGAGAAGACTGGGGGCCAGAGGATGGTAAGCCCTGACCCTCTGCATAAAGAGTCTGGGTTTGAGGACATGGGAAGCTACTGAAGGTCCCTGAGCCATGGGGGGACCAAAGCAAAGCTGTCTTTAAGGAGGCAAATGGCATCTGGCAGTGGCATGCAAAGTGGGCCAAAGGGAAGAGATGAGGCAACTGGGGAGAGTAACACAGCAGTTGCTATGAATGGAGGAAGGAGGAGGTGACAGGGCCTCCACCAGGACAATGGAGGCAGCAGCACGGGGGCAAATTCAAGGATTCTGCTACTGCCAGGATGTGAGACGTCTGTATCAGTTTCCCCCACACAAGCACTCAAATCAGAAACGAGTTCCAGGGAGGACTCACGGGGTACGTTCTTAGCCACCCAGCCTGGCACCTGGGCTCCCTGCGGCACTGCCTTCTAAAGAAGGTGAGAGGTGCGTGGAAATGGAAATGACGACTTTTACGGTTGTGCACGGCTGGCTGCTGAAGACACCATTCAAATCCCAGCCACCCTAA
This sequence comes from Mustela putorius furo, assembly GCF_011764305.1. NCBI lineage: Eukaryota > Metazoa > Chordata > Mammalia > Carnivora > Mustelidae > Mustela > Mustela putorius. Next base: position 8,083,059 of record NW_025421449.1, read on the forward strand.
ACACGAAAGCTTGCCTGGTATGTGCAACGGTGGTCCTGTTTGTTACGCGGCCCGATCCATCCCAACCCAGCCTGGGTCTCTCCACTGATGGAGCTTTCTAACAACCATCCCCATGAGCCTGGAAGGAGAGAAGCAAGAACTAAGGGATGGACAGTGAGGTTGGAAGTGAGTTATGGCCCAAGAACACAATTTATCAGCCTTCTTCTGAGTTTTACCAATTGTCCAAAATCCTATATCCAGCCCCAGTTTTGCATAAATTCCCAGGGAAGGTTCTGTCTGGCATCAGAATGAAAGAGATGCCAAGGTGCGGGCACAACAGAAGACTCGTAAAACTGGCAAAGAGAACTTGGCTTTGACAAAAGCCAGAGTTTTCCTTATTATTTATCTATCATATTTGAAGCCTTGGAATCCCATTTTCATCTTGATGGAGGCAATAAAATCTTAGCCAACTTTTATGGCTCCCAGGATAAAGGCCCAGGACTCTACCCTTGCTCCCATCCAGCCACTCTTGCAGACTTTTAAATTCAAGTCAGGGCAGATGCTGCTCTTGGTCCGAGGCAAAACGTATTTATCTTTGTAAGCACAACCATTAAGGTGTGAGCATGAATACCTGAGAGGTGAATCATTAAGGAAGAAAACAGGAAGAAACAGGAGGTGAGGCTTCTGAACACTTAAGAGGGAAGGATGACGCAGGAGTCCCCACCAAAAGCATTTCATAGAGTGTTGGGGAGCAGGGCGGGGGACAGGCATCTGCAGGGATGGCGAGAGTGGAACCCGGGAGTGGGCCAAGGGCAAAGCTCTGCAGTGGGAAAGGCTGTGACGTGACCCGCGCGTGCTCCGTGCTTAAGGGAGGTTTTGGTGGGAAAATGGTGCTAGCATTTCTGTTTGTCTGTAGAATCACCATGGACCTGAAATCCAGCCCCTCTGCTTCTCCAAACACTAAAGCAAGTCTCCAGGTAGAAATAAAAAGCTGAAATCAGGCTACAACATGAGAAGGAAGGAAGGAAGGAAGGAAGGAAGGAAAAGGAAAAGGAAAGAAAAGAAAAAGGCAGCTCATCCAGGAAGCTGAAAACTTTCTGCTCCTCTGGGACCTAACCTATGGAGCTGGGGTATCCAATGCTAGACAGTCGGGAAACATGGGTTCTTGTCCATATCCTGCTCGGGACTAAGTGACCTTGGACAAGCCGCCTCACTTTACTCAGGAGAATGACCTAGAAGAGAGACACCTAGGGCATCACAGGGCATAAATCACACCAGCAGTGCCCCCCTTTCAAGCCACTGCTAGTGATGGGAATCTCTAATCAATCACAACAGTCTGGAAAGCGGAGTCCCAGTTCATCTTTGCTGCCGAGCCTTGACTCTTCAGCAAAGCATTCTTGGAACCACTACCAGTTAATCAGAGTGGGCCCAGGAGATGACACGTTCCCCAATCCCTGGACCAGATCTCTTCTAATCCTTGAACACCAAAGCCGCAGAACGCTGCGTGTTGCATGTATTCTCATTACAAATCCCCTTAACGAAGTTCTAACTCTCTCCCTCTCTATGGCCTTCTCCCAAGTCTTAGCAGCCCAGGCTATGCAGCAAATGCCAACGTTGAGGCCCTCACTGCATGTCTGAAGCTCTGAAAGTGACCTTGAGCATTTTCCTTGAGCCTCTTTACCTAGGGTTCCCCTAATTCTGCTAGAAAGTACCTCCTGGGGCCAATGTCCGCTCCACCCTCTTAAGGAGTTCATCTGGGTAAAGAATTCTACTTCTTTTCCAGTGCTTTGCAATCATGGAATAGAAGACAGCCTAGAGAAGTTCAAAGACATTTAATTATTAGTGTTGGTTCTTTTGAAAATTATTAAAGAGCCTGAAATTAGAAATTCAGATTTTTCTCCAGATCCCTAAGAACAAACAGCTCACTTATAAATGGCTTAGTGCGTCTGTTTCATGTACACAAAATTATCTTTCAGGAAAGTGGATTGTTTTTCATGTCATTTTGCATCTCTAAAATATACCACCTATGGCAAAAGGAGAGGAATTAGAGGTCTGACAAAATCTACCACAGAAATAATTAGCACTAGAGGCTGTCTGAGAGTTGAATGAAAGAGAATCCAGTTTCTTATTTATCTCTGGTCTCTCTATCTGGAGCTCTCCATCACACCCCAGGGAAGAGGAATTTCATCTTTGATGCCTAGAAGGATGGCTTGCCTTGTTGCTTCCACAAGGTGTGTCTGCTGGCAAGGACCCTGAGCCCCCAACCTGGCAACTCACTCAGGATCAGGGTGCTATGGAAACCTGCTTTAGCCCTGAAACTTTCTGGGGAAACAACCAGATACACCCATTGGGCACTGGTCACAGGAACAGTGACACTCATTCTTTACTCCCAAGGATTCAGAGAGTCTTTGCTTAAATCAGGTTCATTAAATGGGGAACACTGGAGTCCACTGAGGGTTTGTTGTGGGTGTGTGTGTGTGTTTAAGCTCATCAAACTTCACCCAAAATGAAGCTTCATTTGGGGAACGTTCATGACGCCCAATCCACTGATCACCCACCCACAGCGTTTGCACCCTTGCTGGGAATGTAGGGTTCACCTAGCAGCTCCCGCCAGCCTCTGGGGTATGCCACTTTGCTCCTGAGATTTAAAAAAAATGACTTTCATGACAGTGAGGCTTCCTCACTGCTCAACCCCTCTCGGGTACCTCTGTCGCTCACCATTTTTTAAAAAATGGGCCTCTTCTTCAAAGATTTTATTTATTTATTAGACAGAGAAAGATTGTGAGCAGAGGTAGAAGGGTAGAGGGGAGAAGTTGGGGAGCCCGACATGGGACTCGATCCCAGGACCCTAGGATCATCATGACCTGAGCCGAAGGCAGACACTTAACCAACTGAGCCACCAGGCACCCAATGTGCCTCCTCCTATATGTGTACAGGTACCACTACTACCTCCAGAAGAGGAATGGGCTTCCAGGAACGTGTGAGTTACTTCAACAGCACTTCTGTCACAGCAAAGGACAGAAGCTGTATGTCACTCAAGGTCTCCCCAAACAGAGTCAGGAAGAAGGCTTCTCTTAAAGTCAGTGTTGGTGCTAGTGTGGTTACCGAGTCAGAACACACTCCCCTTGGAGGATTCCGACTGTTTAAAGATAAGTCAAGGAGGATCCAAGATTGAAATGGTTTCAAAGAAGCCCACTTCCCCTGGGAGGACCTGGCCTTGGGGAGGTGACCTCTTCTCTCAGGACATCTTTCCTCTAGCCCAGCTCCACAGTCACAGGTCCTGCTCCCTCTGCTAGATGCTTTCTTTTCTGCATATTGAGATCTGCCTAGAAAGGAGTCTGAGAGGAAAAGAATCTTAGGGGAGTGTGAGGCAGAGGCCTTCTCACACAGGGAGAGTTTCAGATATTATTTGAAATGAAACAAGAAGTCAGGGGAGGGTCCAAGAGGGATGTCCTGTGAGATCTCCTGCTTCTCTTCAGTTGCTCCAGAAGATGAGAAAAAGCTTGCTCTTCTTTTTCCTGTTGTAGCTCTCCCAGCGTTCATTGCGAAGAACACACGGGTCAGAGGTAAACCCTCACTGTCTTTATGGACTGAAGGATGGTAGAGGGAATGAGAAAACACAGACACATTTGCGGCCAGAAGGAAACAAACTATTGCTATGCTCTTGTTTCATTCATAGAGACACCAAGACCTTGAAAGGGAATTGACTTGTCCAAGGTCACCAGGAAGTTACAGCAGAACCAGGATAAGAACCTAGTTAGTTTTCAGCTGACCACAGTTCCTCAGATGAAAGAAGGTGGTCATCACCTCTACTTTTATTTCCCAAATTGATCTCAAACACCGTCACTAATCCCCAAGGCCCAGAGAGAAGCGCTGCATGAACCTGGGTGAGCAAACGGTTTTCTTTTTTTCAGATGCTCTATGCTTTCTTCCTGGACAGGTCTAAGGTCTAAGAAACCAAGTTGCCCACCTCATGGCTCAGAGGGAGACGATAACCTTAAGGCAGCATCCCCAGGAGCCCAAGCAGGTGTCTGTGCAATTAGGCGGCTCCTAAAAACAACCCTTTGCTTTTGCAGGAAGCTATTTTCCACTCCTAGGGCACAATCCCAGGCAGGAGGCTCTGTGAATGCCCTGGTCATATAATTACCTCCAGAGAGATCTAGCATGACACACCAGGAGAATGTTCTGGGTACCTCCCAGTGGGATTCCAAACCCCACGCATTCCTGAGCAAGTCAGGGTTCAGAGGCTAACGGACCTAGCAGGCACATGTGGCAGCCAGGGAGCCAGCAGAGTGCCCTCTGAAATGCCACCCTTTTGCAATTCGCCCTCTGTTTCAAGCCTGCCTTTATTTATTTATTTATTTATTTAACAGAGGTCACAAGTAGGCAGAGAGGGCGGGGGGAAGCAGGCTCCCTGCTGAGCAGAGAGCCCGACGCGGGACTCGATCCCAGGACCGCGGAATCATGACTTGAGCCGAAGGCAGAGGCTTTAACCCACTGAGCCACCCAGGTGCCCCTCAAGATATTTTTAATGTAAGCATAGCCCAAATTGAAGAGAAGGTGGAGTAGGAACAGGATCTTTTCTTCTCCCTTTTTCAATGAGCTGCTCCCTGTTTCCCTTAAGACCGTCACTTCACCAGACCTGTATGCCTGGGGCTAATAATACATTATATGTTTATTAAAAAATTTTTTAAAATTTAAAAAAACAAACAACAAAAAAAAAGACTCACTTCACCAAGAGCCACCAAAAAGAAAGAAGAAACAGTTTAAAACAGAGATGGGGGAAAAGGTAAAAATGCAGACTCTCTGCTGAGGCAGGCTGGGGACAGACGAAGGTGAGGGTTTCTTGACCCATCAGAGCAATCTGCTGGACCCCGGATTCTCCATAGACCTGGGTATTGAGTTTCTGGATTCACCTGCATCCAACAAACACAGAAGGCCCAGAGTTCTGCTTGCCCGGGGAGGAGGTGAATAGAGCTGACAGTTAAGTTCCCAAGCCATAGGGAAAGACCTGGGTCCCAGCAGGCTTGGGAACTAGGAACCAAGCTTCCATTCAAACAGGCCCCCAGCTTCTGGGCATTGTCGTGATCTTCTATATCAGCACCAGGCCAATTGTATGAACTAAAATTAACTGGATGAGCAAAAACATGGGCATGCTGCTTAAAAGGCCTGAGCACATTTAATGGAGTTTTCGAGTGCCCTAATTCCTTAAGAAAGACAAGCAAATGTCCTGCCCTAGTTCCCTCACTACTCAAACGCTAGAGAGCACTTTTTTTTTTTTTTTTTTTTTTTGGCAATAAAATTTTTAGGGCAAATGGTGGATTTCTGTTGTTGTCATTCTCCTGAAGTAGTTGTTTTTCTGGAAAAGACCTCATTCTGGACCCAGACCCTAAAAATGGGGCTCCTAGTGCACAAAATTGGGATGTTTGGGGCCTACAGGCACGAGTCAGTCTGCCTCTTCCTAAACATAGCCTAGTAAACTAAACTTGGAAGCATCAGCTTGTGTGTGGTCCCGAGTGTGACTCTGTAAGCACGTGCCCCCAGCAATGACAACGGCTGGCGACTCTGTCATCCACGTCATCCCTATTTTTGAGTCTCCCTGCTAATCAAGCTTCTACACAGCTGAAATGGAGGCTCTAAGGAGTTTCAGTCCACCTGGGCATTTTTCTGGCAAACAGGGGTGGCTAAAGCATGGGTGTCCTCCAAAGGCCCTAGGGGAAAAGCCAAGTGAGAAAACTCTCCCAGCACAAGATGGTGGGCCCCAAATACAACCATTCCATTTCCTCCAAAGCCTCCAGCTTTTACTGGATGGGAAAGAAGTTAGTCATGAAACACATTTGCTCAGGCCCCCCAGGGCCAGCGGCAGGCATACACAGGATGTATGACCAGGACTGAAAAAGTCAGGCTCCCAGGCCTGTCCAAGGATGGATGGAGAGGTCGTGGGCTCTGATCTATGACCAAAGTACTTCAAAAATCTTGCCACCTAGAGGACTGTAGCAAAATGTAGGCATACCATTTGCACTTTCAACATTCAGAATGATTTCACTTTGCAGATTTTGCTAGAAGAACTAACATGTGTCCAGTGCCTTAAATAACATCTGACACCTAGTAGATCTTCCAGGAATGTCTGAAAGAATGAATGAATAGCTCCAGGGAGGTGCCTTGTATGTACAGCAGAATATGCGTCCTCTTCTGGTGACAGGACACATTCCTGCATCCTTCCAACAGGTTTGTGGTGCTGCCCACCAAAATGAATGTTGAAGACACCTCCCTGTGTACTGGAGATGATGTGTTCTCTGAAATTGGCTCTGTCAGCCTCATCCCATACCCAGGAAGGACCGCACAAGGGGACCACAGTGAGTGCCCTTGGCCCTTTTCCTATAAGACCTATTTGTCACCCTGCTAAGGCATTTCCTATGACACATGCTCCTGGGATGCATGGCTCCCAGGGTGAGCCCAGTCTGCACTGCAGGCCCCGGCCAGCTCAGGAGGCTACATGAAGTGAGAATTTCCTGGCCGACTTGACATTGGTGAGTCAGGCTGGCATGAGGCAGCTTCAGAAATGACAGGGCCTCAATTGTGTGCATGGAGCAAGCACCATCAGCTGGCTGGACCCAAACCAAGGTTGCCTGGGACATTCAAGAGCCCTTTCAAATGGCCATGCCCAGAGCTGGTTCGGCTCTCTGAGTGGATAGCTGAGTGTGGCGAGGTCCAAGGGCTGCTCCAACTCTGCTGCGGGAAAGGATTTATTCTCCACTCCCCGCACAGCAGCCCATTTCCTCTGAGACATGTCATTGGGGTCACACAACAAGGGCAAAGTAATAACAGCTAATGCTTAGTAAGCATTCAACATGTAATAGCCATGATTCTAAACATTCTAAACATTCTATATACACGGATGCATCAAATCCTTACAAGATTAAGAAACAGGGACTATTACTATGGCCACTGGACAGATGAGGAAACTGAGGCACCAAAACTGAAGCCATTCGTGCAGGGTCAAAGCCCTAGAGAAGGGCCAGCTGGGACTCAGCAGAAGGGCTGCAGAGGCTGGGTCCCTAAGCACCCTACGGGACCATGCATAACAGCCCCCAGCCTCCTTTCCTGAGGATGCATGTCCCAGGGTGGGAAAAAAAGCAGGAGCTGGAGATGCCGGGAGGCTGGGTGTTCTACCTATCCTCCTTGTTGGTTCCAACCCAATAAGAAAAAGACACAAGGAGCCAGATGGAGAACAAGAGAATAGGAGCTCCCATCATAGAATGCTGGCTCAGAGGACGGCAGGTCTCTTGTCTCCCAGCCCATACCCAGAAGCTGCAACAGGAAGAACAGAAGCAGGGGTGACTGGCACAGGAGAGCCCTGCAATGCCCTACCTTACTGATCAGGCATCTACAGGGCACTACATTCAATTAATTCCTTGTGCCAGGGAACACCAGTGAAGGCACGGGGATGAGACAGATGGACGAATGGATGTCGATGAACGAATGAACAGACAGATAAGGTAGGAGGACAACACAGGCACCCACTCCCCCCAGAAACCCCCGGAGGAGAGAGGCAATGGGGCACAAGCACAGGCCACCGAGCCCAGAGGACCCTGGGGGTCATAGACAAACAGCCAGGCTGAAGCAGCCCGCTCCTGGGCCAGGAGGCTTTTCCTCACCCCATGAGCTATCTGAGGATTCATTTCTGAAACTCTCCTTCATTTTCACAGGGGAGGCCAGAGAAGTCAACACCCCAGCTAGTAAAATTAACAGCTGCTCCTTACAGAAGGTGCTGGGGAGGCTGGCTCACAGAGCACGTGGCCCGTAGACCAGCAGTGCAGACGAGCAGCTGGTGTGGCCAAGATGTGGGGCTGCAGGCCTGAGCCAGGCGTGTCCTCCGTGGCAGGGACTGGACTCTGGCTGCTGGGCAGGGCCCGGGGTAGGCTGAAAGCAGGAGATGCAGGCAGGTGAAGATAAACCAACCCTGCTGCAGAATTCCCAGACGCACGCCACTGAGACCCATTAACTGAGCCAGCTGGGAACCTGCTGCTGAACTTGGGGGCAGGGGTGCCTGGCTCTGTCCTTTGTCTCCCCAACTCTGTGACATCATTTGGTCAAAGTTGTGGGCCTAAATGTCTGCCGAAGGGGCTAGATGGTACACCTTATTCATGAACGTGTGCTGTGGGGAACTGAGGGGCAAATCCCGCTAGCTGCTTAGAAATACTGATCGTCCTGGAGCAGAGGGGGAGTTTAATGATTTAGTTCGGGGGCGGGCAAACGTCTTCTGTACAGGGCCAGACAGGAACTATTTTAGGCTGGTGGGTATTTTGGACTCTGTGGAGACTACTCAATTCTGCATTGCAGTTCAGGACAAAAGCAGCCATAGACAATATGTAAATGAGTGAACATGGCTGTGTCCCAATAAAGCTTTGTTTATGAACACTGAAATTTGAATTTCATATAACTCCACATGTCACAAGATATTCTTTTGATTTCTTTTCTTTTTTTTAAACACCATTAAAAATGTTAAAACCATCCTTAGCTTGCGAGCTTGGGAGCCAAACAGGCAGTGAGCTAGATTTGGACCACGGGTTGCAGTTCACTGATCCCTGGACTACTTAAATGTTTCCCAAAGTGTGTTCTTTATGATGCCTATAGGTTTTTCCTAAGGAAAGGGTTTAATGGTGAAATAGGAATGGGAAACGTTGGGCAAAGCAAAGCCCTTCTGCCTTTTTACTGCAGGACTTCTTTAAGCCTTGCGTGTTGATCTGCATTGACAAATCTCAAAAACAGGAGAGAAAGGAAGTCTGTCCAAGTTCCAGGAAACCCATTTTTATCCTAGAGCATCTCCTAGATCTAGTTTTCTGTAGAAGCCAATTAAAGCAGCGAGGATGAAGTCTAAGCAACCGGCAGCAACAGCACCAAATGTGATACTGCCTGTCTTTGAACTTCTCCAGTGACAGGCAGCTCACCACCTACCATGAGTTCCTGCTGGATTCAGTGACTTCTCTCACTCACGTTTTCCCACCCAATGGTGCTGGGTCACAAGTAGCAGACCTAGGGCAACCTAGTGCACCCTTCAAGGTGAGGACAAACATTTCCTGTTTAATGATATAAAGAAAGCAGCCCTTCCTTGACCTACTGATTCCTATCCAAAATATAAACTCTGCATAGGATAAAATAAAGAGCCATTATTAAGTCCTGGAGAGCAACTGCCATGCATTTCTTTCCAAAGACGCCTCCTTAGGGGAGTTTAAAAAGAAAAAAAAAAAACTCAAACAAAATCCCGATCAACTCCCAAGTGCACAGACGGCAGGACCTTCCCCTTCACTCTGAGAACATTCTTACAAAGAATGCAGGCCCGTGACCTCTCTGGTCTTTCTGCGACATAGGACATGTGTAGGTGATTATAAAAATTTTATGTAGATTTGCCTGAAATGTAATAAAAAGGGGAGGGAGTGCGGATGAGAGGAAAAGAGAGATGGAAATGTGAGCTGTGCGTGAACTTGCCACCAGGCAGCCCTGGAAAAGAAAAGTACAGGATGCTGATAAGAAATGTCAGCTGCACCATGAGTCACCTAAAGGGAGAAATGAAAGCAATAAATGTCACATAGTTGATTAGGCACATGCCCACGTGCAATGCCATTTTGTCCAACCGGTCCAATTTCACGTGCAAATGGCATAACAGAACACGTCTATTTAACCCTATTAAACCGACAGGATTATTTCTGTTTGAGAGGCGTATTTGATACATATTTTCTTTGGGGCCCGGGGTGATGAAGATAGAATGGCCCAGCCTGTGTACAGAATGTGAAGTAAAATGCCACACGGGCAATGCATTTAGGAAGATTAAGGGCAAGATTGGTGTTTTTCTTTCTCCTTCTTCAACAAATCATCCCGATGACAGCAAAGCAAGTAGTCTATCTTCTCAGTCCATGGATTAGATCTAGATGCCTCCTGGAACAATATTCAAATGTAGTGCATGGGAATATGGGGGAAAATAACCAAAAGGAACAGTTCTGGGAGTTCTCTCTTTGCTCAAGGAGCTGATCATTATATGGACAAAAACCAATCTTTGAAGAGAAGCAAAAATTACTGAATGTATAAAGGGCTTGTAGTACGGCCCAAGCAACGTAGACATGTAGACCCAGCTTGCACCTTGAGGTGAGGCCATGCGTGGCCACGGGACATAGTGTTTTCTTAGAGAGACAGTCACTCAGAGATCAATGTAGGGATTAATAAATAAGAATGTTCGGAAATAAAATGCTTAACAAAGATGGTGTAAGTGTGTATGTGTGGCAACATTTAACTGTCTGTGTTTCTGTGTGTCTGTAACTTTCCTCATTATAAATGGGTCCTCTGGTACTATAACTCTTGTGACATATTACCTTACAAGGTTCCTTCTTAAGGAAGTTCTTTCTACCTTTTGATATACTTACTAAGTAAACAAGCAAACAGACCACGGGTCAGCAACCTATGGCCACGAACAACAGTCTGGGCCACCACTTGCTTATGGCAAGTTTTATGGGAGCACAGTCACATCTGTGTATTGTCCACAGCTGCTTTCAAATGACAATGGCAGAGTTGAGTAGTTGTGATATGGTCCCTAGATCTGCAAAATCTAAAACCTTTACTATCTGACCCCTTGCAGAATACCTTCCCAACCCTGAACTAGACTAACTCTACTACTGACTTTGGCTTATGATTCTGTAATGTACAACCAAGCAATACAAAAGCCTACACTGTTTCTTGCCCTCTTTATTTATATATACCACCTTAATCTTAGAAAAATGTAATTAGCTCACCAACCAATAATGCAGCATAAAACCACAGACATGTAAAGTGTGAGGAGGAGGGTAAGACAATCAGGACAAAGGGAAAATGAGCCAAAGGACGCAGAGATGTAGTGAGGGGGGTGTGAAGTTGTAGAATGCAAATCTTGAAGTGCTGTGTGCTTTCCATGGGCCATGAACTTGGCTCGCAGCAGCCGCTACAAGTAGAGGGCCATGATCCCTTTCCCAACTTGAAGTGTTCCCTGAAGGTCCACCAGGAAGACCACAGCAATCCCTGGCACGAAGAACTACCTATCTCCTGAGACTGTGCGTAAAAGGAACAGCAGGTGTGGTGAACAAAGGCCCCAGCAACACCCCAATGGCTGGGAGGCATCTCCACAGCATTTACTGGTACACTGAACAGTCCCGTAGCCAACTCCACGTCCCAAAGTGGGCTTTACACCGATTCTTCCAATACATTCCCAAATTTTGACATAAGCATGCACCCCCTCTCATAATCAGAAAATAATACATATCTTTCATTGTAAAAAAATAAAGGAAGGAAGCCGCAACACTTGTCAGCCTGGTGCTCACTTCGACACAGAACCCCTCAGCCACGTGCTCCAAGAGGAGACTCAATCCGGTCTGGCTCTTCTCCAGAAGCTAAGCCTGAGTGCCACAGCGAGAGACAAGGCAGGCTATCCCGAGACCGGAAGCCGAAGCTCCAGGTGGGAACTAGGAAAAGCACTGCTGAATGGTGACGATCATTTATCCTTTTGCACACGGAGCCCTACAACTTTAAATCTACTCTATCAATATAAATAGTTCACGCCCTGCATCTCTCTTGCTCACAGCTTTACGCCCAGGGCCTAGAATAGTGCCAGGGGCAGGTAAGAAATAAGTACTTAGCTGCACGAACCATGTGCTCCTCTGAGAGAGCCCAGATAGCAGGTGTGTCTACAGATGTGCTGGGGTTGGCTTGGGGAATCTTCCCTAACCTAGGCCTTACCCACAATGCCTAGCTCTGAGACTCTCATCTGTGACAACGAGACAGGTAAGAAAGGGGCCCAGGTGTGGAGGCCAAGCTCCTGAGCCATGTGTCAAAAAATAAAATAAAAATTGAAAAGGGAAACTCTGAACAGCTGGATGTCTAGTCTTGCTTCTGTCCCATTGTTGCAAGGATAAACATTTGGACAGCTCAAGACAAACACAGCTTTGGGTTCTGCACAGGCAGGGCCGCGTTCTGGTGCGCGCTGAGACTTCCCCGTGAAATCTGCTCCCTCCTCAGAGCAAAGCCCTGCCTTCTCCTGAAGGAGAGACCTGTTCTGGAGGTACGGGCCTGGAACTCCCAGATGCCTACTCTCCGTGCAGCAGGACCTGCTCTGCTCTCAGAGAGCCAGAGCGGCCTGGGCAGGATTTTCTCCAAGGAGACCTTCAGAGAGCAGCTGGAGTCACAGCGCTCCTCCATGCAAATGTTAAGAGAATCAGGCCAAACCGCCTCAGGACCTAATTGGCTCAGACAGTAATGGCAAAATGTCACAGCCAAAGCGACAGCTGCCAGTGGCTTAGAAAAAGAAGAGGCACTGTCTTCGACTGGGAAGTAACGACATGGAAAGAGCACTAGACGGGGAGTCCAGAGGCCTGAAGGCTCAGGCCCAGCTGGGTCACTTCAGGCTGCATAGCCTTCAGCAAGGCTTTGCCCTTCCCAACCCTTGGGTTCCTGGACTGTGAGATGGAGAAGAATTCATTGACAAGACTGGCTTTCTTGCTTCCTTGTCATTAACCCCTACAACCCAACAGCAAAATCAGGAATATGGAACAAATACAACATGCACCTTGCCATGATCATAATGTGTAGGGCCTTGCACTACTCTCAAGCTTTCGAGAATGTTACTGTGAGCAGGAGTATCAAGATGGCTACTGGGGCACTTGGTCTGTGAGTTCTGCTCCCAAAACACCTCCTCCCACCTGCCTGTACCACACGGAGCTCGTTCAGGACTTGCTGCCGTGGCCTGTCCCCAGCACCAGACCTCACAGTCCTGCCTGACCCTCACACCTCAAGCTCCCGCCTCCCCAATCCGCCCTCCACCTGTCCGCTAATATTTCTCTCTGCACAACCTTCCATTGTGATGCCCCTCCTTCAAAATCTCCTTTCCCTACAAAATTCAGTCCAAATTCCTTAGCTGGGCATTTGAAGACATGACAAGCTGTCTCCAGCCCACCTTCCCAGGTCTCTGTCCCCTCGGGTGCCTCTGTGTTCACAGCCTGGTCCTCACTCCCTCCACGCCATGTCCTTTCTCTGCCACCTCTGGAATGATCCCCTCTCCTCCCTCTGGGACGATCCCCTCTCCTCAACAGACATTCACGATGTTAGCTCACAGTTCAAAATCCAATGCTTTCTGCCTTATTGTTTATTATTTAGGTATTCTTCTCAGCTTCTGGCCCACTCAGTGGTCCCTTTCTTGTTTCCAAGCTTTTATCTTTGATGTCTTCTCTGTCACGAAGCATGGGCTCAGTTCATCTTGAAATGGAAGTTTCAGCCCAAAGGATCTCCTCCCTGTGCGGTGCCACGAAGGCTTTCTTGATGGTCCCCATGTCCCCACGCTCAGCGCCCCCTACGCACACCCACACGAGGCTTGTACTCATCGCGTTTCTCCTCCAGACGTTCTTTCAGTCATTTCTGTCCATGGTGCAATGGAATTAGATCATATTGCGTTCCACAGGGCTGGAAAAAACGCCTGGCCGAGTCATCCTCAGTAACTCTTGGCTGATGCTGATGACGATAATTAGGGCTGTCTAGAGGGCCACAGTGGCCACGTGGAAGGGACAGGCGTCGCATCTGGGCAACCAAAGTGTCTGCTGAGCCTCGTCTACAATCACTACCTCAGGTAGAGAATGCACTGTCTGCGTTTCTTCCCACATGATTGCCCAGACCTGGAATTCCACCTCCACAGGCTTCCTACACAGAATCCACTCCTGCACAAGCACAGAAGGGCAACGGAGCCTTTACCAGAGACTCTGCAGGGAGGGGAGGATGGGGTATGGCCCGCAGCAAGCCACCTTCACTTCCTCATTAGACTCTCCGTGCCGCCCCGTCTCTCCTTGTCCTACCAACCTGGGTCGTCTTGCTCCAGGCAGTAACTGGCCTCACTAGTTCCTCTCTCCTCCTCTCCCAAGCCCCAGCTTTAAATCTCTTCCCTTTCTATGTTTCCGTCAATAGACAACAGCCACAGCTTCACGTCCAGACTCTCCAGAAGGCTTGGCTCCCGAAAGCTCCCTCCATTAACAGAACCTTGACCTCCTTGAAGGCTGTCTGGCCACCACCTTTGTGACACAAGCATGACATTCAGTGTCTTACCCCCTCCCTCAAGCAGTTTGTGAGATATTCATTCCGCACGTAACAAAGAGTTCTCCCCAAGAAGGATCCTGAGGGGTCAACTTTCACCTTCTCCCTACATTTTCCATCACCCCTCACTGAGCTTTTGCCAGGAAGCATCAAGGTTTCCAGTGTTCCTGCCCCATCTTTGATTCACCCAACCATCAGAACATTCCCATTCATCCTTTGAGCCAAATGAGTCTTGACCAAGCCCCAGTTTCAGGCCCAGCAAGGGCAGCTTCCAGAATTGTAGCAAGAAATCACTGGGAATAGAGCATCCTTCTCAGGAGAACCCCTGTCCGAGAGCAGACCCAAGAGAGCTGATGGGCACGTACAGAGAACTCACTGGATCCTGGCATTTATCCTTTATGGGCTCTCTGCAGAATTCTGAGCACATATTGCTTCAACTCCCTTCTCCTCTCCAAGATTATCAAGCTGTGTACGTGTGCGTCTATGTGCCTGCTTGTGGATGTGTGCATCCTTGTGTGTGCGTGCCTGCGTACACCTATCCTGATGGCAGAGGAAATGCTCTCCATCCTCCCAACAGACCCTCATTGCTCCAGATGCAAATCCCCCCTCAAACCACTGGCTTATGTATACAGAACCCAGCCTCCACTCCACGACCCACTGTTCACCCCCCACTTCCCAACAGTCGAGGCCTGGAGAAGCCCCAGGAAACATGGCATCCCTCTAAGCAAAGGCATCATAGACCAGACAGCAGGCCTCCCCAAGGGGAAGGCAGTTGGGGACTCACCAGGACTCTGCCAGTCAGTGTCTGGGCAGATATCATCACCCCCGCCCAGTCCTTCACAGAGGTCATCCAGCCGACCTCAGCTGCCACTGCCTCCTCTTTTTCTTCCACTGGCTTGAGAGTGCCATCCGCCTGGCTTGAGCCATTGTTAATCTTCTGGGCCTCCTGGCAACAGAGAGAACAGGGTTGAGAATAGGAACCAACTGGGTTTATTAAACACAACCTACCCCAAAGAATCAAAGTTGGAAGGGTCCTGGCTGATGTGGGAACTGGCCTGAAAATACAAGGGGCAGGGAGATGGAATGCATGATGGCTTTGGATTTCTTTTAAATCTTTTTCTTAAAGCATCTTTTCTTTATTTTCTCTTAAAATATCTTTGTGAAAGAAAGAATGAAATTGATCTCTTTCCACTTTAAAGGGAAAAACAATCACGAAGCTCAGGCTGGAAATCATCTCGTCTAGGGTCGGGAATAACTATGAAGGAGGTGAGGTTGACATGCTGTGGTCTCCACCCACCCAGCCTTCCTATCCAGCTCACAGGAGTGCTCGATCTTTCTTAAGAAAATCCCCAACTCCTCATCCCGATCTGTGTAGTTCAAAAAGAACTGAAGGGGGGGGGGGCGCCTGGGTGGTTCAGTGGGTTAAGCCTCTGCCTTCGGCTCAGGTCATGATCTCAGGGTCCTGGGATCGAGCCCCGCGTCGGGGTCTCTGGTCATCGGGGAGCCTGCTTCCCCCTCTCTCTGCCTGCCTCTCTGCCTACTTGTGATCTTTCTCTCTGTCAAATAAATAAATTAAAAAAAAAAAAAAACAACTGAAGGCCCACAATGGCTCTAGGAATAGAGACTGATTAATTAGACCATCCCATCCCTTAAGCAAGAGCAATTGAACCAGTGATGGTTACATGACCCATGCCAACCCAATACACTTCAAGCCTGGGACTTTTGCTAGAAAGAGTAGGAAAGGTAATCCTTCCCTGAGAATGAAGCCACCACAGAGGAAGCTATATAAGTTACAGAATACGGATGTCATCATTTGAACATCTGAATCCAGCTGTGCCTGAAATCCACACCAGACCTTTTTAATTACAAAAGAGAATAAATTGTGGCTAAAAACATGCTTGAGTAAACAAGGTTGACTTCCTCAGATAAATGAGCCCCACATGGGGCCCTAAATCACATGCTTTTATATGCAATGTGTCCTCTGCCTACTTCTCCCAGAGAGGGTCAAAACTTATTCCCTCGCCTCCCTCAAGTCTTTGCTCAATGAAATCTTCTCAGGCCACCCTTGGAAAACTCCACCTTGCCTTCCAATAGCACCACCTTTCTGTTTTATTTTTCATTCACTGTGATACTCATTGAGTATCAGCCCCTTCCTGGGCCTACGAGTGACAAACAAAATACAGGACACCCAGAGAAAACTGAGTTTCAGATACAATACAAATTTTTTACATGACACATAGCTATACTAAAAATATATTCTATAACACACATATTTAACTGGGCCCCCTACTTAAATATCCACTGAGATTATGTTTGCAGGTACAGATGAAGAAAAAGATGTTGGGCCAATTATGTTCACCCTCGAATTTAAAAGCTTAGAATCAAATTTCAAAGCAAACACACTGTGAGTTGGAGCAAGGGAGAGAAACCAAGGCAGACGTGAAAAGCTTGGTCTGCAGGGAGTGGGGGTAAGGCAGAGTGAGGAAAGGAGAGCTGAGACGCACGGGATGAGTCATCCTCCTGGGGACTTGCAAGCAGGCCGGAAGCTACTCCTGACGCACGGTTCTCCCCTTCCGGCCTCCATGGGCTCGAGGGAAGTTGAGAAGCCAGTAGGCGCCTTAGCAGCACTGGGGGCTCATGCTGTCTCTCCTGGTGTGTGAGGTTCCCAGGAAACTAGAACAATGTGAGAGGAGGCCTGTGGGGAGCCCCAGGGTGGGCCTGCTCAGGGCCACCTACTTACACCTGTGGACTCTGCCACCCAAGCCACCTAAGGCCAGTCTCAGTGGCCTGGTAGGACCCCGAGCCTTGACCACGTGGAGATTCTGCTGGTGTAGATTCAGCTCTCCTGCCGCATGGGACCACTGGGACCCCGCACCCCCTATGATGGGGACACTATGGCCTGCCGCATAGATGTTGGAGGGATTAACCAGGGTCCAAAGGCAGACAACACACTTTCAGTTCATTAGCCCTACCACCTCCTGCCTCTCCTTGAGCCACTGGCACTAGAAAGCAGTGATTCTCAAGTTCGAGTGGGCATCAGAACCACTCAGAGGCCTCATTAAAACACAGTGCTGGGCCCCGTGTCGGAACCTACCGATGCTACCAGCCCAGGAACCCCACTTTGAGAACCACCATTCCTAATCATGTTGGCACGGCTTAATCATCCCTGCCTGATCTAAAATGGGACACGGACCTGAACCCCCAGCTCTTTCCATGCCCCTCTCTTCACCGGAAACAGAACACCACCTGTTTCTTTCAGAACCCAGCGTTGGGGGTGGACAAGGGAGTGGTGGGGGCAGGGCAAAACCCTCAAATCAGAGGCTCTGTGTCTCCTTCCAAGCAATGTCCACCACACCCCACCCCAGCGACCTGTCAGAGCTGGTCCACAGCCACAGGCTGCTCCTCAGCCCAGGAGGCTCAGGCTCCACAGCCACCTGGCAAACAGGCAGACCTTGGAGGAGAGAAGCCGCCTGGAAGGGGCCAGGAGGCAGGGAGTTCCCCCCCCCCACCCACCCAGTCCCAGTGGTTTCAGTGCATCAATAATTCAGAGCACAAGAGGTATACTACAGAGAATGCCCTTTGCCAGCCCTCTTAACTATTGTTTTACAAGGCATTCATTACTTTAATTACTTTATGATAGGCCAGGAAAAACACAGACTAAAGAAAGATAATGCCCGTGTTATTATTTGTTTACACTAGATGCTGTGGGCTTAATTATGACAGTGGGAGGCAGGCCTGGGGGAGCAGCAGGACAGCAAGGAGGCTGGGGCTCTGGGGGGCCTGCTGCCCGCCGGCCGGTGTTGTCACCTTTGGCCTCCTCCAGCCAAAGCATCCCTTGCTAGCAGCAGGTACAACCCCTTCCTCCAGAGAAGAGAAGGCAGAGGCCTGGGGAGGCTGTGTCTTTGTGGAGACACACTGCAGGGAAGGAATTGTAAGGGACAGTGCCCAATACGACAGTGACTGGCCATCACTTATCAAGCCAGAACAGGATGCCATCAACCAAAAATTGAGTGCTTTCCGTGTACAATCTTGCTTAGAGCTTACGATAATCCAGCAGGCAGGTGGAGTTCCCCCATTTCACAAACAACGTGACTAAGAGCAGGTATTGCTTACAGGAAGGCACAGAGCTTGAGAGGGCTGGAGGCAGACTGCCCACCGGGGCTTGGTCAGCTCTACCCCTGACGAGCTCACGAGCCTCACCTCCTCCATGTAAATGGGGATCAGCAAGCCAACCCCAGCAAGACGGCGGCGAAGCTTCTGTCAGATAAACCATGTACAGTGTTTGGCCTGGTGCTGGGCAGCCAGAGTCCCCAAGACAGAGCACCCACGGATGGGACTGGTTGCCTCCAAGGAGAGTCAAAACTGAACGACATTGTTTGGTGGCACTGAGAGGGACGCGAGTGGACCCTGGCGGGACACTCACCAATCATGGAATGGAGGAGAAACGAGTAGAACTTCTAAAAGCTATGATTTTTCAGTGAAGCAAGGGGCCCTTGGCAGGGAGGGCGCGATGACTTCTGGAGGGACTCCAGCCACGTGGCACCCCCTAGGACAGTGGGGGCAGGGATTCCTACAAAGAGTGGGCCCGCGACCAAGGGGCCTCTTAGATCCCTTCTGATTCTGAACTCCATCAGATCAACCTCCCACGCAAGATGAGGAGACTGAGGGCCCGAGGGAGGCTGCCTCCTGGGTCCTAGGACACTCCTCTCTCTCCTATGAGGAGGACCATGCTGGGGGTGGGGACCAGTGGGCAATGGTGCTTTGCTGAGTGGCAAAGAGGGTGTCCATCAAAACTTCCACCTCCCACAGCAAGAAAGACTCAGCGGCCCTTCCAGGAGGGCTCCTAAGCAGGAATCAGGCTCCCTGGTATCAGGAGAGGCCTGGCCCTGATCCCCACTCACCCTCCAGGAAGACCACGGTGTGCAGGTCCCTCTGTGCGTGTGGGCATGTGTGTGAGACAGAGAGACCCCACAAGCTACAGGCTCCAGCTACCCTAGCCTCAGACAGGACACCAGAGATTTTCTGAAATGGAGAGAAGGATGCCTGAGGGAGAAGAGAAGAACGGGGAAGGAGGAGGAGCGAGAAAGAACAAGACAGGAGCGTGTCCTGGAAGATGCAGATCTGGCTACAGCCTTCCCCTTGAGAAAGGGGCTTGGTCTTAACTTCAGAGGCCACTCCTCCCTCCAGCTCTGCCCACTCACCCCAGTTGAGTCTTCCGGAAAACAGGCCACAGCTGCCTCCTGCAGACAACAGGGGACATCTAATGCCAGTGCCCAGATGGCAGGGTGGGGAGGGCCACAGGGCAACAGTACAGGTCCAGGGGTCTGAGGGCCCGGTGGACCAGTCCCTTCCTGCTGCCTGCTCACACAGGAATCTCTCGCCGGCCTCACCCCTGCTGTGCCTTCTCCCTCTTCCTTCAAGCAGCATGTCCCTTGGTGACTTCCTGTTGGCGTGGCCACAGAGGGCCTCAGTCCTCCTCTGTCACCTGTGGCCAAAGGCCCAACCAGACCACACTTGCCTGGTGCTCCCTACACAAGAGCACATGTCTGTTGGATGCTCAGGCATTTTTTCCGATTCGTAAGATCCAACACCCCAAAGCCTCAGAAGGGACCTCAGTAATCCCTTCAGATGCCAACGCCCCTCTCTATACACGTGACAACACCGCAGGCTGGAAGGGAAGCCATGGGCCTGGTGGCCCCCACCCCCGCCCCCTCTCTTGCTCTTACCCTTGCTGCTTCCTGGGCAAGATGGTGCATCCTCTCAAATCCAGCCCAAGAGAACCAGCCACTCCCAACCACATCCGTCCACTGCACCAGCCTGCAACCTGGAGGCTGGGTGTTCCTGGGCCTGGCAGAAACTACTGGGCCAGGCTTTGCATGGAGGGGCCGTGGCAGGGAGTAACCTTTCTTGTCTTCAAAGGGCCTGGCTTTCCCCAGCCATAAGAGCAGCCCTGGCCCAGTGCTGGAGAACAAGCACATTTTACTCCCAGGACCTCCCCACCCCCAGCCTCCACTCTTCAGTTTGGAGTACCCTCTCCATCTCCCATCCTTCCTGAACTGTATACCCAGCATACTGCAAACTTCAGGTGTGGGGTGTGGTAGGAAGAACTCTGAGAATCAAAATACTCAAATCCAAGTCGAGCTTTTCTGGACGGCCTTAGACAAGTCCGTTCATTTCTCAAAGCCTCTTCTATAAACAGCAATGAGTGCTGCCTTGTCATCTGATGAGTGGAGCACAGCACTCAACTGTCTTATGGGGGGTGGTGATGGTGGCATTGCCTTCCTCTGGTTCGGACAGGAAGCAATACTGCTCTGGAGAAAGGAGTCCCAGGCCCCCCAAGCCAGGCCCTGAAGAACACATGGCTCAGCTCTCAGATCCCCGCCCAGCTGTATCTTGCAGGGCAGGGCCCCCATTATCTCCCTGAGCCCCAACAGGATGTTGGAATTGCCAAGTCCTGCCAGGTGGCCCACTATGCTGGCCCCACCCTCCTGTGAGCTCCTGACGCACCTGCTCCTGCCTGGCTAGGCTCACTCATCCTGGGGTACACTTACACCCACACCTGTCGGGCTGAGCCTGGTGCCAAGGCCACCCCAGGCACCACACCTGCTGGGTGACTGCAGAGGGGAGGGGGGGGTCAGCCACTGGGAGGAATCCAGAGTCCCCATGCCGCTTCCTGCTGGGGCTGCCCCCAGAAGCTCCGAGTCTGCCTCGGTTTGATTTCATCTCAGCAATCCAGACACCAGCTCCTCGTCCCAGATCTGGGAAGTGGCTTGAACAGTGCTCATCTGGGAGGAAAACTACTCTTAAAAATGTAAGTCAGATCGTGCTGGTGCTGTGCCAACACCCTCCTGTGGCTCCTCGTCCCACTTGGAGGACAAGTCACAGCCTTCACACAGTCCAACGCACCCAATCTGTCCGCGCCTGCCGCCATCCTACAAGTCTCCCACTCACTCACTCTCTCCAGCCACGTCAGCTTCCTTGTGCTGCCAGAATGTTCCAGACCCATTCCCATCTCGGGCTCATTGCACTGGCTGCTCTTCCTGCCCCCAGAGAGCCCCACGGCTACTTGCCTCACCACTCGCAGGTTATCATCACCTTATTTACTGACAGCTTCCCTGCCCGCCCTGTCAAAAATGACACCCACCCCACACTGACCACCACTGCCCCCCAACTCTATTCCTCCTCTGGGCAGTTATACCACTAGCCTGCCTGCTTCAGTCCTCTTTCACTGTCTGTGAACCCCATGAGGGAAAGACTCAATATTCCTTTGGGTCATTGCCGTGTCCTCAACGGTGCAACGCGGTGAGCTCCGTGGAAGCACCTTCCCCATCTTGGTGAGAGACAGGAGCCAAGGGTGGGAAGGAAGGAAGGAAGGAAAGAGGGAGAAGAGGGAGGCAGAGAAGGAGAAGAGCTGCAGCACATGGGAAGTCAGTTCCTGGCACGCACAGCTTCTAGAACAGGTAGGATTATGGATCAGTAGTAACGAGACCACTGCTGGCGACCGTGGTGGAGCCTGAACACAGTAACTCTGTACTGAGGCTATGTCACAGTGGAGGGCCTATGGCCCAGGAAGACGCAGTCAGACTTTGAGCCCAGCTGTCTGACAGCAAGAAGAGGTGAGTGCCTGTCCTGACGTCCTCCCAGGGAGACCGTGAGGAGCAAACGGGATCAGATGCATGGAAGGACTGTGGGCCACCGCAAAGGGCCCGTGAGAGTTTAGAGTCATCACGAGGACTCAATCTGCCCCACTCCAGGGTATCGCATGGACAGCAGAGATCCTTCTGCGAGGTCCCTGTGCCTTGAGAGGGTGGTTAAATCAAGGACAGAGACACACGGTTCCTTTCTTGGACAAAAACCAGCTTGGAGCCAAAGACCACCCTTCGTGGAGCAAATGCATCAAATCAGAAATGAGCACGGCCAAGCTGACAGGCCGCGAAGCCTTCCTCCTAAGCACCGAGGTGCCCGACACAGATGTGGCCGGAGGAGGAGATGCAGGTGATCCTGAGTCCTGCAGGGCCCAAGGCACCTGCAGGGGAGGAATCAGACATGGACCCACCTCCCCCACCATCCCTGGGGGCCCGGTGGAGTGGGGTGGAGGGGGGACTACAGCAGGGGCAGGAGCAAGCTCCATTCCCAGAAATCCCAGGCCTCTATCCTCTGTCCAGAGCCTTGCACCAGGGGATATTTCCTGGATGCTCAGCTTCCCCAGAGCTGTGGGGGAAGGACGGACTGGAATGCCCGGTCTGTCCTCTCCCTCCTGGGTCTTACAGGGAGTCCTACTCCATCCTCACGTTTCCCTGGTCACCATCGGAAACTCATTTCCTGGAGTCTGTTGAAAGATGCTGTTTCTGAGTTATCCCTTCCCCCTTCCCGGAACCCCAACTCTCACCCCATCTCCAGCGGCAGCTCCCCACCTCTCCTGCACCCTCTTATCCTTGAAACTGACCCAGCAGCCCCCTGCGCAGTGGCCCTCCGCTGAGCACAAAGCAGGAGACCTTCTTTCCCGCTGGAGGACTAGGGGCGGGCTCCAGGCTGGAAGGTCCAAAGCTGTCGCTCGAGCTCCACCTTGCCCGGAACACGCTGTGCCGCCCTGAGCAGTCACCCAGCCTCTCTGAGCAGAGCCCTCTTGTGAGAAATGAGAAGGAGCTAGGCAGTTCCTGGGGACCCAGCCTCATGTATTCTGTGAGGCACCCCAGGGGGTCAGCAAGGGAGGGCAGAAGAGGCAAGACCCCTGCCCCCCCGCCCCCGCCCCGTGAAAATCCAAGCATCTGCACACTGAGCCTTTTCTCCTCTGAGGGAGGTGTTTCCTGTGGGGAAGGAAATGTTTAAAATCCACTGAGTAAAAGTCGATAGACCCATTATAGCTTTGAAAAGATGCTTTATTTCAGGGTGCCAGGTCATGATCCCAAGGTCCTGGGATGGAGCCCCACATCGGGCTCCCTGCTCAGGAGCGAGCCTGCTTTTCTCTCTCCCTCTGCCTGCTGCTCCCCCTGCTTGTGCTCGGTCAAGCTCTCTCCCTCTCTCTCTCTCTTTCTCTCTCTCTGTGTCAAATGAATAAACACAATCTTCAAAAAAGAAAAGAAAAGAAAGAGAAGATGTTTATGTCATGGCAATGATTATAGCATTCTGGGGGCACAGTCTGGCCTAAGACCCAGAAACGCCTGAACGTCAGTATCTGTAAATGCATGGGGCTCCCGGGACCTCCACGCAGGCCACTGTCTGTGTTCCTCCACCTGAGGCCTAAACGCTGGAGAATGGTCCTCCAGACTCCCCTGCTCCTTCCAAACAGGCCAAGAGGAAAACCCTTCACGGCAGCCTCTCTCACATCCTGGGCGTGTGGCTCAGCACGGGATTTTCCCAGGTACTGATAATCCTGTGTATTAGGGATCAGACCGATTACCTAAAGCAGCTCAGACAAATAAAGCATAATGTGGGCACCACCAGCTGGGGTGTTCCTGACACGAGCTCTGCACAGGGAGGAAAAGGAAGAGGGGCTAGCCCTGACCTCCAGCGGTGGGGGAAGCAGGGCAGCTGAGGATCGGGGCCCCACCTAGAGCTGGCGTAAGCTCCAGGTGAGAAGCTCCAACTATCCGACCCCTCTCTTGCAGGTCAGAGCCTCCCCTGCACCCCACAGGGCTCCCCATTTGCTCTCCGGGACCCCACATGTGCAGGAAGCAGCACATTGCCAGAGGGCCCTACCCAGCAGTTATGCCCTCTGCCAGAACATACAGGCTCCACCTCCGGGGAAGGAGTAGGGCGCCTACAGACTCAGGTCATAGGAGCTTTAAAAGAAGCTCAGACAAAGCCAAGTGCTCTGGGATGTCAGGAAACCACCCGAGTTTCCCAGGGTTTCTCCACCGTCATAAGCTACTTCATCAACACAGGCATTTGTAGCTATAGCTTCCTGGGTTCACTGGCCAGTTTCTCACGCCTAGGAGCCCCCTGGGCTGTGTGTGAATAACCGCTCTTCATAGGTCTTTGTGGGAAAAAAGGTGACAGCAGAAAAAGGCTGGGTGACCTTTAACAAGGCACTTAGCATCTTTGTGCCTCCGGTTTCTTTGTCTCAAATTCAAAGAGGCTGTGTAAAGGCTCCCCAAGGCTCTGTCTGGCTTGCAAAGCACCCGACCCTGAGGTCTGGATGGCAGGCCCCTGGCTTGCACGTGTCTCTGAATGCGAAGGGCTGGGGGAGCAGAACGCCCTTTCCGACCCCTGCCGGGCACACACAGACAGCTGCTTGCCAGTCTCCCAGGGACTGAGGAGGGGCTGGCCCTCAGGAAATCCTACCTTCCCTCCCGCTCCCACAGGCCAAGTCCTCTACTGGCGGTTTTATACCATCTTATTTAATCCTCATAGTAAGGCTGTAAGGTAGGAATGTCATGAGACTCAGAGAGGCTGAGTAATTCCCAAGATCACTCATCTCGTAAGTGGCAGCTCTGAAATTTAAATCCAGTCTATTCTAAGCCTAAAGGCCACGTTTTTCTTCTATTCCTTGCTGCCTCGGGATAAGCAAAATGTACAAGGAAGAGAAGGCATCTCCTCATAAAATGCTGCTTATTACTACTGCTGAAACAATCATCTTATACCCCGTGGCTTCCAGCAAACACAATCTTGCTGTTCACACATCTAAATCTAGTCACGCCTTGTGCGGAGGGGGAATTGGAGAAATGACCCGGGGAAGGGAATTCCAACCGAGGAACAGAGTGACCCATGGGACACAAGGTCCCCTAGTGAGATATGTTCTCAAATGGCCATATTGGCTGCTTAAACCTGAAAGTTAAGCCCCAACTTTTAGGACGAATGTATATATCTCAGCCAGTACTCAGCACACACAAACTAACTAATAATCTCCTTCTCCTGCAACTGGCTTCACAAATGAGAACATGCTTGACAGTCCAGAGTTCACCACTGGGGCCTCAGAAACTGGAAGTGTTTTAGCAGAGACCCCTGCTCTGATACCTCAGCAGAGTGGCCCAGGCTGGGTCCAAGGGGGTCTGTTCTGCAAAGACATGGCCTGTGTCTGCCCTGGGAGAATGGCTCATTAACCACCTAGATGAGAAAACTATTACAGGGCGTAAGTCAGAAGACAAAAATCACGTCTGTTTTCTAGTTGAGGAATACTTTGTAATCACACTAGGCAAGTCAGGCATTTTTCCTTCAAGGAGAGTACTCAAATCCCCTCCAAAAAATTTTGTTTTAGTGAAATGAATCTCAGGGTCACAGAGCCATAGAGGTCAAAGTTGCAAGGCACTTCGGAACTTGTGCAGTCTGATTTTATCCCTTCAGAAAGGAAGGGCCAAGGGTCACGGAAGGGTAGGAGACTTTCCAAGGCAGCCTGTTCGTAGAAGAGACTGTGAGACTGTGTAGAATCCCACGTGGCCGAGAGACGGCACGAGAAGCGTGGGAGGCAAGGGTGTTGTTAGAGAGCCAGAGTCGGCCTCCTGACTGTCCCTCCTACCCACTGTGCGATCTAGAACCCCATCCTAGCTCCGCTTTCTCACTGGAGAAACAGGCTCACAAATGCCTTCCTCGAAGAATATCTGTGAGTCCCAGCCATCGGACAAACACAGAGCAGGAGAGGAGGGGTCAGTAAACAGTATTACCAGCTGAGTGACAGACCAGGCGCTTGTATGGCCTTAGAAACAAGCAGCTCAAGGTCCACAGCTAACAGAGCTGACCAGGATGTGAATTCTTATTTTCCAAACAGCAAACCTCAATTCTGTCCACTTCACCAAAGCGGAGGCCAAATCTGGCTTCTAGTCAAGACAGACCGGAGATGCATAACTAAGACCCACAGGAAATCCAAAACTCTCTTTTTCGTAAGAGAAGGCAGAGATCTCCATATCGCAGCCAAGTTAACTTTTATGGCTCAAGTTGGTTGGGGGGGAAAAGGCACATGAATCAAAACAGGGATGTGGACGTGGTTGGGGAACAAATGAATGGTACCCGAAGACAAGGCATTTTACACAGTTGACAGACCAGTTCACCTGGTAGGGGAGTGTCAGGGACTATTCCTCTCTCTCACCTTCCACCTGGCTTCCTAAAAGCAGCCCAACACCATTTGGACTGTCCTCTTCCAGAGGACTTACTGAGAGGGAGACAGTAGAAGGTCAAGAGGGGAGAAGCAGAAGGAAGGGAGCCCATCGCCACCTGTGGATCAGGAAGCGGACCGGGCCCCTGTGGGCTCGGCTCTCACTCTCCACAGCAAAGGATCCTGCGAGGTTGGCTCACAGGCCCTCTGGTCCCAAGGACCATGCATGTTGGGCCACACCACAGTGCCGCTCCAGGAGGGAGTCTGGAAATGAAAAGCAATAGCATGGCGTAATGATGTATGTCAGGGAAGGATGGCCAACATTCCTCTCCAGGGAAGAACTGTCCTTTTCTTTGACATTATGTCATCACTCCTTCGTTGGGTATTAATATGCCCTTTTAATGAAATGACATGATGGTAGAGCTGGCATCTGACAGTTTCTTTTTTATGTCCATGCTTCTCAAAATAAAAAGCTGGCAACCTTGGGATAGTCTCTATGTTCTTAAGCGTAACTGAGTAGCCCATGTAAAGTCTAGGAACTGCTCACCTCGTCCCTCATTCTGGGAAGTTAAGGCCCAGAGAGGCCAGGCTTGTAATGGCCACAGCTCCCTACATGGAGCTTTGGGTGTATCTGCCACACCCATCAGGGACAGCCCAGGGCCAAGAAAGAGTAGGGCCCAAGGGATAGACACAAGGTCCCTCAGGGCTCTAAGAGCTCCACGGTACCCATCAGAAGAGCAGGAGACAGGAAAATGGATCCACTTTCAGGACTCGGGGCCATACGGAGGGCCCTGAGTTCCCAGCCTCACTGACAGCTTCTGAAGTCCTCATTCCTACTGCGATACGAAGTGCCCAGAACCAACGCAGCTGCAGCCACGGCCCCACACCATCAGTAGGGGGACAAGCGGGGAAAAGGAACCTCCCAGCATCCCCGCAGGTGGGAGGAACTACTTGGGTTGACGAATGCCCACCATATCAACAGACAGAGCAATGCGACGTGAAAAGGGGAGTAACCTGTGAGTAACCTCAGCAACGGCCCAATGCCCCGAATGACACAGACCACGTCCATTCCCTTGGCTTGCCACCCTTTCCTTCATACCTAACCTTGTGCACGGAGATGCACGCTCTCCATCAACCCCCGCGACACATCCACCGCTGGAGGCCAGGGTCTTGGCCCAACTTGTTCACTGCCTACCCTCAGAGCCTGGGGCCTGCCTTGCACATGCTAGGGGCTTAACATTATGCTAAAAGAATTATCGGACAATTTCTGGGTTTTGTTTTGTTCTGCCTTGTCTTCCCACTGTTCATATTTTCTGGAGTCTCAAAATCCTCCTCGGTTCCCACTGTCTGCTGCCTAGAACCCCTCAAGGCGGGCTCTTCAGGCCTGTCTGCTGCTTTCCAGGCTGCTCCCTGAGCTGGCTCTCCCACTGGATTTCCCTGATAGGACTTGGTCCTCCTTAGCACCAACCTCTGTGCTAGCCGTTCCCACTCCTGGGACACCTACTCCATTGCTCTCCCTCAATCAAATTGCAGGGAGCCAGTGTACGTCCTCTCCCTGGCCACAGCCCGTCCAGCTCTCCCTACTGTCGGTTCCTCTCACCTGTCACCAGACAGGCAGAGGCCAGCAGTCTAAGCTGTCCTTTAATCCACGCATGCCACGTTGTCCCCATTAGCCTGAAAGCAACTTGAAGTCAAGGCTCAGGGTGTCTTGGCATACAGCTAGCGATTAATAGATAGCTACTGATCGAGTGAACTCGAAATCTGCTTCGTAGGCCCTGGAAAAGCAAGCCCCCTCCCAGGCACCGCTGATATCCTGACTAAACCAGGCCAGTTTCCACAGCGTGAGGCCAGCACCAGCTCCCAAACCGTCGCGCCTCAGCAGAGCTACGTCTTCAAACACAAACACCGAATCCCAAACGAGATCAGATGTCATGAGGCTTCGGAGAGGCACATGCTTCACCAGACACGTCAGTCAAAGAAGATGAATGTTCTTGTTTACAAAAGGATTTGTCCCACTCCAGGAAAATTTCCACCACGATTTAGGACCTAATCCAGCATGCGCCGGTAGACCTCTCACCGAAGGAACGTCGTTCTGCCGCTTCCATTTGCTGAACGCAGGATGGGGTTTGGCTGTAAGTTCAAAAGACTGGTCCCAATTAGGTGGTCCTACTGCCTTTCCCAAGCCGCAATATGACCCCCATTCAGGAAACCGAGGCCCAGCAAGTCCGAGAGACCTCAGGAGGAAAGACAGATGGCCAGAACACCGGGCCTACGGTGCACTAGGGAGCAAGCAATGGCGACGTTCACCCAGCATGGGCGCCTGGGCTCAGACGTCCGGGGCTCCGCAGAGGTGCCCGCCTCCCCGTGCTCTGACTCCGCACTGGCCTCGGGGAGGCTGGGCTGGACTCTGAAACCTCAGCCTCCTGTGCTCCTGAGTTCCCACAGCCCTCATCTGGATCTTGGTTTCCAGCACAGCGGCCAAATACAAGACAGTCTGCACTGGCTGTGAATGTGAAGTAATAACAATGATTCAATGACCGGGGGAGAGACAAGGGGACTTCTATTTCTAACCAGTTCAGATGACGGCTTCTCCTTCTGGATCCCTGATGGGAGCCGGGAACAGTGAGCACCCCTGCACCGCAAAGCCTCCGCTCTCTACTTGGCACCCCTAGACCCATCATCAATCCCCTTCCCGTGACCTGGGACCCCTCCAACGCTGGGAGGCAGGGAGACGCTCAGCAGCTGTGAGAACCTTCTTTCTCAAAGCAGGTTTTTCCAAAATTATATCAGGTTTCCTTCTACCCCAGCTTGTCAGCGGGGGACTCTTTTGCCTAACATGGTTGAGGAATGTCTTAGAAACTGGTGTGATTCAGTCTGGCTTCAGAGGAGGTTTTCCACCCAGACAGAGCACACAGAGTGTCTGGAGAGCCATGGCTCACAACCCCCAGGGGCACCCGCACCCTTGCCCCGGCTCCGGACCTCAGTCACCAGGGCACACTTGAAAATGTGGCAGGCCCAGCCCTAAGATGAAATTAGATGTAGAAAACACATCGAAAGGAAGCTTCGCATCCCCCCACCCAGGATTGTAAGATGCCAAACCTAATTCCAGTGCACCCAGTATAAATATTGAGGAGCTACTGGAGAAAGTGAATCAAAAGCTGAAATCTCAAAAGGCACACCCCTTTCTTCCAGAAGAGAGGACAAAGCCATTCAGCCTTCTCTTCGGATGGAAATTGCTTTTCCCCTCCTGCCTGTTCAGACTAGCCTCCTTTTGCAAATACAGACCATAATCAACAGACAGGGGCCCAAGACAATTGTTAGAAAATGCAGTTTGCAAAAATGTCTGCAATCTGAATGTCAAGTTTACTAATGAATTACTACTCAACTGTTGTTAGTTCTGTACACTCTCCCCTGAGAACCCACAATCTCCCTTGGACGAAAAACATGCTTTCCCTCCATTAGTGCTCCATCTGCTGTGCTCAGGAGGGCCACACCAGGTGGGCATAGGGACAAAGATAACACAAGGGGGAAGCTTCCTTTGAATCTCACAGGTCTCCTACTGTAAAGATCTCACAACCTGGGGCCCCTGTCTGAACACTGTGGTCATCACCCGAGCAGGCATCCCAAGAGCCCTGCGTTTCCATAGTAACAGTCAGTCCAGCCCCAAGAACTCCCAGAGGTGGGACATCCTTTCTGTGGGCAGCTCTAGAAGGAAGATCGGATAGTTGCCTCCAATCCCAGTCTCTGTTTTTCTTCTCCTGCTATGGCTGCTTTTCTAACCATAAGTCTGACAGAGTTAGTTTTTAGCATTTCTTAGCATTGACACATCAAAGGTGAAAAGCTAGCCAAGGAGAAGGGACATAGAAGTTTCTGGGGATACGGGCAATATTCTATTTCTTGACCAAGTTGGTGGTTCTAAATGTCTTGTCATCATTATTCACTACTTTGTACTTTTATGTTTATGTACTTCTCTGAATATTTGTTTTATTTCACTATTTTTAAAAAGACGTTAAAAATACATCAGCCAAATGGTTCTTAAGGGACCCATCATCATCACCCACATTTATTAAATATCTTTTGGCACAGGACAGAAGACTCAGATTACAAATGACTCTGTGTCACAGTCCGGGACAACGGAACCAAGAACCAGAGCAAACTTCATTGAAAGTCATGGTTCTTGGGGCACAGCCAGGAGCTAGTCACCAGCCAGAAGGAAGACGTCAAAGCAGAGGTCAAAGGCAACCAACATAGCCATAGAAGGGATGGGCTAGAACCCCCAAGAGGACTTGTCAGTACAGCAGTTGATATTGGTTCAGGTTAAAGACTGTGCCTATAAACAAGGTCACAGGGAAGGGGGTGTGTTTTATGGTTTCTACCTGCCACAGAAGGTCATAAGATGAAGTAGGCAGGGCCCTGGCCATCAGAGAAAGAGTGAGCCTTCCACTCACTGCACTGCTCCCCCAGCCCTTCCCTGCACACACCTCACACCATCATAAACTCATCACTTTGCTCATGTCAGATTCATTACCTCTCCCCTTCTTCCCAAATCTCACAAGTTCTTCAGGATGCAGTTTAAAAGCCACTTCGTCCATGAAGCCTCTCTAGATCTCTTAATTAAAATTAGCATCTCCCACTGGTGTTTGTTCAACACTTACTCTCTGTTCCCTAAGAGAATTACTTGCTGCTCTGGTTAGGAGCCCTCATTGCATTCGCGCACTGTGGATCTATCCATCATTCCCCCAGCTAAGAATCTTGAGGTCAGAAACCTGATTGTCTTAGTTTTTATAAATACAGAATATAAACATATTATCTGTAGAATCTATTCCTTAAGATTTTATTTATTTATTTGAAGGAGAGAGAGCAAGCATGAGTTGGGGGGAGAAGCAGAGAGAGAGGGAGAGAGAGAAGCAAACTCAGTGGGGCTTGGTCCCAGGACCCTAAGATTATGACCTAAATCAAAGGCAGACACTCAACCGACTGAGCCACACAGGTGCCCCTATGGAATATATTCTATACTGGAGGCGTATGTGTGTATGTCTACATTCTTATTCTACATCTAGCGCTCTGCCAAATGCATATGTAGTAGGTGTGCAACAAGCAATCAGTGTTGATTAATAGACAGGTTTAAGAGGAGGCAGGCCCAGCATCTAAGACTCAGGTTCTCTGGGTTGTCAAGTAGCGCACAGAGCCTGTGGTGGGTGGGGAGGGCGGGGGAAGGTGTGAGTGTCACAGATGTCACGCAGAGCCTTCCAAAATCCACTTCTCTCCACCCCCAATTCTATCTCCCTCGATGGACGGCCTGCACCGTCCACACTTGCTCTAGTCTTCCATCCATTCCCACACCAAAGCCAGAGAGACCTCACAAACTCTAGATCACCCATATTATGCCTGTGCTTTAACTCTTCAGTTAGTTCCCACTGTTCTTAGGGTAAAGTTCAAAATCCTCAGCATGGCCTTCTGAGATGCTCTTATATGTCTGGTCTTTGCCTAGCTCCTTGATGTTCCAGCCATACTGGACTTTCTTCCATTCCTTCAATGAGTGGAAGACTCATGGATTTGCATGTGCCATTTCTTATAACAACCATCTCTAACCAGTCATTTTCTAGACCTCCTACCCATCCCCAAGATCTTTCTCCAGAGAGCCTTCCCTAATACCCCCTCTGTGCGGTCCCCTGTAACACTCAAGGCACCTGCAAATACTTGTTCACAGCCTCTTTCCTTCATTAGGCCAGGGGTTGGCCAACTATTTCTGTAAAGGGTTAGACAGTAAATATTTTAGGCTCTGTGGGCCATACGTGGTACAGTCCCTATGGCAACTACCCAACTCTGTCATGATAGAGCACAAGTGGCCATAGACAACATGCAAACAGAGCAGAGAGATTCTGTTCCAATAAAATTATATTTATGGACATTGAAATTTGAATTTCATATAATTTCACATTTAAAATAAATAAAATATCCTTCATTTAAAATTTTTTTCAACTATTTAAAAAATGCAAAGACCATTCTTAGCTCACAGGCCATACAGAAACAGATGGCAGGCCAGACTTGGCGCATGGCCTGTACTCTGCCAGCTCTTGCACAAAACTATAAGTTCCATGGAGAGAAAGAGAAACTATGCCTTGTTCACGGATGTATTCCCCCAGCACAGGGCCTGATTCCTAGAAGGTGATTCATAAAAATTTGTTGAATGTCTTGATATGTGGATGAGAGCACTGTTTCCCAGTGTAGACTCTGCAGAATGCCAGTCCAGTGGGAAACACTACGCAGAAAGGATTCTCTTACCAATGAAATCCGTCAAGGTTACAGTTCCCCTTCCTGGAAATTTTCCATGTTTAGTGCATAAAGCATATCAAAAGCTCAGAACTAGTCAAGGAACTTGTTTAACTTAGACCAATATTGTACTTCCCAAAAAACTCATTTGACCAAAGAACTTTCTACAGTAACCCAAACCTACCAATATCCATGGGCAGCCCCATTAGAAAGTAGGACAGTGAGGACAAAAGGCAAGAACTTACAAAAACAGTCCTTAGACCTCACTGTGCATCAGAATCTCCTGGAAGAACTATTAAAACAGAGATTGCAGGGCCCCACCCCAAAGCTGCTGCTTTAAGAAGTCTGGACTGGGGCCTAAGAATTTATATTTGTCACAAGTTTTCAGCTGATGCTGATGCTGCCAATCAGTCTGGGGTCTCCACTTTGAGGAACACTGATCTTGTGGGGGAAAGGTCCCTCAAGGAATAAGTGCTCCACCTGAGCTTTCCTCCTCCTTCCTATGACCCAATTCTCAAGAACACCCCAACCTGTCCACCTCCTCACGCTGGTACAAGCGTTACTGAGGTACAAGAGGTACTGAGCCATCTTCCTAGCATCAGGGCAAGGCACCTGTAATGTTGCATTATGTACCCCCCAAAATATGTTGAAGTCCTCTTAACCCCCAGTGCCTGTGAGTGTAACTTTATTTGGAAATAGGGTCCTTGCAGATGCAATCAAGTAATCCAGTATCACTGGTGTCCTTACAAGAGGAGAAGAAAGAGATCCAGGGAGGAGGATGCCCTGTGAGGACAGACACAAAGGAAGAAGGTCAATGACCGCAGAGGCAGAAACGGATGTGAGGCAGCCACAAGCCAAGAAATGTCCAGGATAGACAGCCATGACCAGAGCCAGGAAGAGGCAGGGAAGATTCTACCCTATAGGTTTCACAGGAAGTACGGCCCTGCAAATCTCTGATTTTGGACTTCTGGTCTCCAAAACTATGAAAGAATAAATGTCTGTTGTTTTAAGCCACCCAGTGCATGGCAAACTTTCCCTCAAATATGGTGTTTCTTGACATCACAGATATGAGAATCATATAACACACACATACACAGGACCCAGTGGAAGCTCTGGCCAAGCCTTAACCTTGGTGGATGTCCACAGGACTTCAGGGGAATGATGGGCCTCAGCCCTCTGATCCTGTGGCCATCTCTGGATCATTGCTAGCTGATGGGTATTTGTGCTGGGGTCACTCTTTGGAAATTAGATGATCTAATTAGTAAGATGTTCTGTTGGATTCCTGCCCTGGGACTGGTTTTGGCAAAAAAGCATGTGATTTTTTTTTTTTTTTTTTTTTTTTTTTGTCTGAAAATGTCAATGAATCAGTTAAGGAGATTTGGCTTTCCTCATCCTGGTTCCACTGGTCCTATTTCTTTCTCATTGAGAGACACGCACAAAGAACTTCTCAATGATAAATAAAGAGCTTCCTTTCCTCCGGTCTGAGCTAGAAATGCCTTCTCTAATCGACACAGAAACAACTAAGCAGTAGATATTTTCACAGCCTGAGCACCCTGGTTTTAGCCACAAATTATATCCCTCTCCTTCTGGAAAAATAAGGGGTATAACATTTATTCTCCAAAGGCGGAGACATAGTTATGCACCCAAGGAGCACATAAGGGAGCCAAGAAAGGGAATGTGGATAGAGCTTGTCATTGTTGATGGAGAGAAAGGGCATGCCAAGGGATGGGGACTCTGTATTCTCAAACTTGGAGGCCACAGAATGAAAAGCCAGAACCAAACACCTTCCTTGGCTCTCCAACCCATGCCAACCCAGGGCTGGCTGCTCACATGGATTCGGTGTGAACTTGAAAGCCTCTGAGTCTTTTACACATAGGCCAAGGCCACGTTTTCTGCCACAACAGATCATGAGATTTTCAGGATGCAATCTCCCACTTCAAGACCCTTGAAAAATAAGAGAGGGGTCTGATTCTTTGAGATGGGTGGAGCACGTGCACGCGCACACACACACACCCCCCAGAACTTGAGTACTCCATCCATCATCCCTTCCAAAGACAGCATCTAATCTCAAATATCTAATAGTTCCATGAACAACACATCAGTCTCTGGCTGGAAGAGAAGACTTCTGGAACATCCACCTCCCGGGCACCAACCAGAGTTAAGAATTAAATCAGTTAGAGGAATGGCATGTTATTGCAGAGTATCCAAGCCCTGGGTTTACAGATTTGCTTCATTTTATGTATGTTTTGTTTTGCATCAAAATCTCATGTATAGCAGATTAACAAACTTTTCAAACACTCCAGTTTTTGAGCAACAAAATAATACATGCTTAGCAGGGGGTTTGGGAGAATTTTGTGATGTTAAATGTTTCTGGAACATTACTACTAACTTATAAAGCAGTTACCATGGCCAGGTACGAATCTAAGTAGCCCACGTATACTAACACTTTTCAGCATTATGACAACTTTAATAACAACTCCCATTCTGCCAAAGAGGATCCAGGGGCACAGGGAAGTCAAGACCCTTGCCCATGGTCACACAGCCAATGAGCCACTGAGCTGAACCCAGGCAGGCTGGCTGTGAAGGCTGCGCTCTAATCACGGGGACCTCGCCCATCTCCATAGGATGTCTCAGGGGGTAGGAATGGAGGCCCAGGCACTCATTCCTCAACACTCTACCTGTGCACCACCCAGAGAAGGAATTCTCACAGCAGGTTCTCATACAAAAAAATAGCCTCTCCTTCTAGGAGTTGAAGATCTGTCAAGGCAAATACGAAAAATGCCCAAAATTAAATAAAAGTAGAAGGTGATACTGGAAGAGAGAGCATGGCGGAGGCCTGTTAGGTGGTGGGAGACAGTGTTCACAGGAGAGGCTGATGTCATGAAGGCAGTGGGCCTCTGCCTGGCCTTGAAGGGTGAGCGCAGTGATGGCCTCCTTGTTCTTTCCCTCAACAACCCATTAGCATCCTCCGTCCGACCCCCTACAGGCTTAATTTCACAGGTGTTTGCAGATGTATTTGTTCAATGCCAGAGGCCCTTGCTAGACCATGAGCTCAGGAGGAGAGGCGATGGATTACTGTGTGCACCACAGGACACCCAGGGCCCAGAGAAGAGCAGGCACACGGGTCGTATTTATTAAAGAATGAATGAATGAATGTTGGAAAGGTGGTGGTTGCCTCCTGAAGGAGTGAATGTTACATGTAAAGACAGCGCCCAGATCTACCTACCCATGTAGCCGTTCCAAACCCTTGGTCACCCTCACCTGAGTTTTCTCTCCCGAGGGAAGTTTTCAAGACCATGACAGCTCCCCTAATCCCCTTCCCCAGTTCCTATAGTGCTTCGGTTTAGCCTTATGCAGTGAGTATCTCCACAGGCCTGCCTCTTCCCTCATGTCTGTGCATGTCTAGGGGAGACCTGGACATCCAGTGGGTGCTAAGACCAAGTCCTTCGATGGCCTGTTGCTGAAAGCCTCTCTCACTGTCCTCATTTATTCCCATCAGCCAACTGTCAATCAGTCCACACCCACCCCCAGAAACATGTGTATCAGGTCGGGGCCTCCCTAGCCCGGCGGTATGGGCTGCCTCTTGTCTTTCCTAGGCAGAAGGACTTTTCCTGCTCAAAGCAGAGCCACGATCCTTAGTTCCCCAGGGCTGACCCAGGTCGCTAAAAGCCCTAACTTTTCCAACAGTTGCAAAGGCACAAGGGCATTTAGAAAGGCATGAACCTCTGCTGGGCCCTGCATCCTGAGTGGAAGCCTCTCAAACACAGCACTTCAAATAGGGGCTGACATGGGTCACGGGCTCTCTGTCCAGTCAGGGCCTCGGCTCCTGTGATGGAGAAAAGATGGGGAGAAGAGCCAGGTGTGGGGCAGAGAGAGCCACGACATGTCTCTGACCTCAGCACAACCAGACAAGGCCGGCAGGAGGCAGCTCGGAAGCTCCCACAGCACCTAACAGAGCGGGCTCTCAGCCAACCCCTGCTGATGGACCTGCTGATGGCTCTGCCCCCTGTAAGCCACTGCCCAGCAGAGACTCAAGGAACCAATACCGCAGGCCTCTCCCCAGAGTGTTTGCTGCCTGACCTCCCCCCAGGGCAACGCTTTCAAAACCTTCCCCCACAGAGCAATACACTCGCTGTGTGTTGTGACCTGGACGCGTCTAGGACATAAGTAATTGCAACAACGAACTCATGAAACAACACCTAACCTTATTACCAGGGATGTACTCTTATATCTTGTTTTCTTTCTTTCTTTTTTTTTTTTTTCAGCATTGGTTGTGACCTGCTAAATTAACTTTATAATCCACTTACAGGTTGCAGCCAGAACTTGATAAATTCTTCTTGGGGGAATTCAGCTCTGTCACGCGGCACGCTCCATCTCCAAGCACAGTGCACAACAATTCTTTCCAAAGGAAGAGCTAGACAGCAGTCTACTGCAGGTGAGTGGCATGGTGCCTTCCCAGCCTGGACGGTCCCTGGGACCCTCCCCTAGAACTCGGAGCCTGGCTGGAGCACTGAGGTGTGGAGACTGGGTACCAGCTGGGAGCTAAGGACTCGAGAGTCCAGATTCAGCACTCGTGGGAGGCAAAAAAGTGAGAGCAGGCCTTTAGAGTCTGCTGGAAATGAGTCCAAAGCCTAGCTCTGCTAGGTACTAACTCGGATGGGTTCTTAAGCTCCAAGGAGCCTTGGTCCCCTCACCTGGAAAGGGGACTGTTAATACCCACCACAGAGGGTAGCTAGGAGGGTCAGCTGAAAGGCAGAAGGCACTTGGCAAAGTTCCAGGACTTGTCATACCGAGTCCTGCAGACCAGCAGTAGGAGGCCTATGCTGCCCCCTCTAGGCCTGCCCCAAAACCCGCCAAGGGCTTTCCCTGGTCCTCTCTGTGTCTCCATATTTCACAGATTCTGCCACCTTCAAAAGAAACAGCAGGACTCCCTAGCACATGCCTAACACTCAGTAAGTCTCTGAACCAAGCAGGCAAAGGCCTGGAGTGTTCCCCAATAAGTCATCCATCACAGAGCGTCCTTTTGAAAAGGGTGTTTCATACAATCCCCTCCGGGGCCAGCGGTCGATAAAGTCCGTTGCATAAATTTCACTCCCTCAGTCTCCTCTGCTATCTCTACACACAGAATAATGCTCTACTCTCTGTGGAGGGGAAAGACATGGACGGCAAATCCCAACATGGCTTCCCCGAGGCCTCCTGGGTGACTCCTAGGGACAGAGCCTGCCCGTCACTGCCTACGCTGCCTTCTGAGGGAACAGTGAGTTCTCCATAAAGGGCGCAGACCCCTCACGACGAGGAGGCCCCCTGTGACGAGAATAAGCAGCGGGGCAGAGGAGAGAGAGGGCAGGCATGAAGTGAACCCCGACCTCAGCCTGCAGGGTTGGCGCGGCGCGAGACAGCAGGGCGACCCTCAGAGACTGCGCCCCTCCGACCCCCGGGGAGGAAGGGACCCTACAAAGACCACAACTCGAGGCAGGGCAGGCTGATTTCCCTCAAGCTGTCCCCAGGAAAACTCACTCCTAGAGGAGGCTAATAGGTCATGACAGCGCCTCGCTTCAGATATAATGGCCCCCGTCCCACTCGGGTCTCTGTGGGCCAGCCTGTGATAGAATTTCCATTCCTTGCTGTGTCTTGGTTACGGGAGAAAAATGTGTGTCTGAAGAAGCGGGGAAGTGGGGGTCAAGAGGAAGCCAACAAAGCTGAAAGACCTTGAGTATCCATAAAAACCATCAGTGATTTTAAAACTTCATAAAGATGATGGGTCTCTGTGAGCTGGAGGTTCTACCTGGGATCTGAGCTCCATCTGCGGGAACAGCTCCTGGCAGGCAGCGGGTTCTGAAATCCAAGTTTCTCGGGCAACACAGCAAAGTGAGCTCCCCCAGCTTGGCCACTGAGGGTGAAAACAAGACCCAGGAAAGAAGACTTCGTGTTCTTCTCACCTCGCCACCAGCCTCCGAGCTGCCAGAAATGCCAGACCATGGTTACTGAACATATGGAAACACGGATATGCGGTTCTGGAGCCAGCAGTGGGTGGATATGTACAAGGAGGAGGCAGAGGGGCCTCACCTCTCCTGCCTTCCAGAAAGCAACGGCGTTCAAGGTCTAGAGGTCCCACAAGGCCCCGCACTCCACCGGCATAGTGCGATGGAGGGTGTCGTACCAAACCACCCAACTGGCGAAGTGTCAGAGCTGGGAGAAGGGTAGGTATTTTAGGGACCCCTTAGACCAGGGCTTCCAACCACACTCTATACCATACACCTTTGCTGTGGGCACCTGTCCTGAGTATTGGGTGCCACTAGCCTCCAGTCTCTAGCAACCAAATGCTAGTGGCACTCGTCCTCCCTCCTGAGTTGTGACAATTAAAACATCTCCAGACATTGCCAAATGTCCTTAAGGGGACAAAATCACTGCCCATTGAGAACCACCCATCCATCCTTGCAATTCTCAGAGCAGATTCCAAGGAACAGTATTAGTTCAGTAAGCTCCCCGATAACACAAAGATTTCATGATCAACTAAGATTGGGAATCACTGCATACAATACTTGCACCCCCTGGGGATGGTGTTTCCCGACGTTCATATATTAAAGGTCCTAAAAAGTTCTGCAGTAAAAAAAAAAAAAAAAGGATAACCTGGTTTAATCTAGTGTTTGGCAAACTTTATCAAACAAAACCCTCTATAACCTATTCGCATCTTTCAGAGTAATGCTCCAAAGACTGTATTGTGAGATTTTGGTCCGTGTGGTAATGTGTACATGTGTGGGGGCAACCATCCCTCCTAGTGACCAGATGAATGGAAGCAAGAAGCTGGTCATATTTGTAAGTATCATTACCAGATGAGTGGCAGGGCCACGGCCCTGTCTAGAAGACTGGGGTCCTGAGTCTGAGTCTACTTCCTCCGACAGACATGATCTGGATGCTGTTCACAAAATAGGAGTCCGCCTTCTCATGATCAAGTCACAGTTTGGCTCTCTCACCACCATTCAGAACATCCACCCGGGAAGCTACAGCTAGTGAACTACCAGTATGAACATTCCCCCAGGAGACCAAACAAAGCAGGTGCCTTCTGCAGACAGAGTAGACGAGGACCCCATTTGGTAAGGACCATCACCAGGGGAGGATGCCAGGAGGGATCACTTAATATCAAATCCGCGGACTTGACCAGCCCATGAAAGTGCAATTCCCATTAGAGCCACTCAACCTAACCCATCTCTGTATCAACACAATGCACCTTTGTATCATGGTTGGCACAGAGCAGGCCTCAAAACAGGCTGATGGAAGGAATATGTCAGCCAGGAAAGGTCAAGCCTCCACCACTGCCATACCTTGATTAAAATTCACAGATCATCAACAACAGAGTAAAGCCTCCCTACTCCCCTCTATCCTGTCTCATGGTTTTCTTGGGTCATATTCCACTCTGGCCTTTCTGGGCTGCAGAGAACTACTCTTTTTAGGGACAGCAGTTGTACCCTCCAGTGAAGTGACCACCGTCCTGTCCATCTTGGTACTTGCATCCATTCCACGAGATAAGAGATCACTTTCCAGCTCTGATCAGCTGGTCCAGTGGCCCTTCTGAAGGCAGCATGTCAAGGTACAGTTTCCTGTCCCTCTTGGACACCCCCTCCCCACACATGCAATGACTGATCTTTAACTCCCCTGATGGTCTCAGCTGCCAAGACCAAACATTGGCTCCCATTCTCAGATTGCAAAACTATCAAATAATAGCCAGAAGGAAAGTGTTGATGGTGTGACATTCTACAATTTTGCATGAGGACTGAAATAGAATCGTACCTCTAAGCCTCTGGTGTCCCAGGGATCCTCTTTCAGCCATGGGGAGCAGAAGAGGAGCCCAGGGATTGCTCGAGGTCCTTTGTGGCTTTCCAAGCAGAGGGTGTTAAGGATAGGGCAATGGGGGAGAGGTCTGAGTTGGAAGGCAGACCTGGGGCCCCTCTCCTGGTTTACCGCGGCTCCAGCCAGTCTGAAGAATACAGAGGTGACCACAGGCCACTGAGCTCAGCCAACAGCTGCAACAGGAATGCAGCAGCAACTGCTGGATGTCTGCGGCTTCTTCCTGGAATCTGTGCTGCGAGAAAACTGCCAGCAAAGGGCGCAGAGGACTGGGAAAGCACACGGCAGGTCTCGCCCACTTCCACGGTTCCAGACTCAGAGAGCCACAGCTTCACTCCCTCTCTCTCCTCCCCTACCCGCACCCCGGCACCACTGAGGTACTGTGGTGCAATAATGCTTACAGTGAAGCCAAAGGGACTTTGCCTTCTGGGGGCTTATTTATTGCTTTGCACAAAATGTGCAATAATCGCCTAGTGTTCTTTCCCTCAACCCATTTGTATCAGCGCCACACTAGGCCCTGAGCGTCGGGTGAACCAGACAGAGAAAGGTCCTGCTCCGGTGCTGATGGATTCTGTGATGATGCCTCCCACCTACAAGCAGGTGTCCTGATTTCACTTCCTCATCCCACAACTGCCGAACTCAAGTACAGTCCTCAAGGGTCAGACTCAGAACTTGAAAATGGGAAGAGGCCTTGGAGATTAGCTTTGGCGTCACCGTCACACCAAGGAGCAGACCAACAGCCAAAAATAAAGAGACTCACTCATCTGGTCCAAATCCCTTTAGTGACCAATGAGAAAATGGAGCCCCAGCAAGTGAAAGTTATTGTCAGGTGGGGAAATGGTGGCCAAGCTGGCCAGAAGGCAGAGAACTCAAAAGGCTCTCACCTTCAACCCAGAGTTTTCCTGACCCCATCGTTTAAAAGGTGGAACATTCTGGTACTACTTACGTGTGGAATAAACATTCTGGTACAACTTAAGCAACAAACTATTCAGCTTTCAACAATTTTTAAATTATCAAGCAAAATGCAAAACTCACACAGAGGGACGAGGGTTCGGGTGAGGAAGAGGGCCAAGAAAGGTGTGAGGCAAGGGATTAAGCTAGGGTCACAGAGGGGTCAAGGTCAGGGATGGAGTAGTGTCAGGGTGGGAAAAGATCAGTAAAGTCTCTTCACTGTAAGAAGGAAGCAATGGCTTTGTATTTCAAAACTAAGGAAGCCCAAGTGCTCGGAAATCAGACCACAATCATTATGTCTGCTTTTATCTTCCATAAAAAAGTGACTTCATTTTTTGACAGATGATTTTGACATCCCAGTCCACACAGTGGCATCAGGCAGAGTGAAGCACCATGTCTTTGCCATCCCAAACCTGGATCCCAATGGCCATCTGTGCCATTTTTCCCATGGAAGAGCTGAGTGCTAGGATACTGTACTGCACCAGGACCAGTATCCTTCCCTCCACAATGGGGGAGAATGGTGGGCCCCTGGCCCAGGATTCTGGCTCCGGACAGCCTGGAATAGACTTGCATAAGAGCAGAACTGGGAAACGTCATGTTCTGGAGAAGCAGCCATTACTGGGAACCCCGCTCCCCACAAACACCTTGAGCCCCTCCTCGGGATACCAGCTCAACCGTCTCCTCAGTGTTTGTGAGTCATGACGAATGTGAATTCTTTCACATGAAGACATTCTACATTCAACAATAGCATCTACCAACGTCCTTAAAACCCCAAAAGACCAGGGTGTGTTCGCTCCCACTCCTGGACCCCCTGGCCCAGCACAGGATGCTGGAAAGCAGGTGGCTCGCTGGCATGTGTGTTATCGAGTAGATGAATAATAGTAATGCACCAGGTCCCCATGTCCTGTACAGGATGACAATGATGTTGCCCTTGTCTTCAAAGCTGACAGGAGTTGCCCCGATATTATTTGTCAATGGTGAGGTCAGGAATGGAGTCAAGGTTAGCAATCCAGAGACTAATCCAGGAGAATGACTCAGTCGGTGCCTCCTAAAGGGGCTATTCTCACGTCCCCCTCACAATCTTTGCCCTACCCCCCTGCCACCTATACTATTAACAACAGCCTTTTAAGTGAACTCATATTTTAAATTAAGTAAATATCTTTCATGAAACCCTGTAACATTACCATATGTAAAAAACTGGTATTCCTTATTTAAAAAAAAAAAAAAAGGAGCCGATAACCTTCAAAAGAAACACAATGCAAAACAAATCCAGATCACGTGATTCCGGCTAGATGCTACCACTGGCGAAGGCTCTAGCCTGAGGGTGACCGTGCCTTTGTTCAACATGACAAGGGTGAGTGTTGAGAGATGCTCCAAACACCAGAATGGGACCTCAGCCCTCAGATCACCAGAAAGACTAGAAGAAGACTGAAAAGGAACGATCTTCCTCCTGAGACTCAAGTGCACGGATAACAGGAAGGTATCTGGCACAGTGCCCATGGTGGGCTTCCCCCAGTGTGGGGGGAAGGATGTCTGTCAATGTCCAGATTCTGTAACAGCCGACAGCCATGACTTTCGCCAAAGAAACCAGGCGCAAGGGAAATAAACGTTCAACCGATGCTGGATTGGTGGCTGATGGAGGTTTACCAGGTTTCTGTCCCCTCCCCGCAAGGTTAAACACATCCCATCATCTCCACGTTACAAATGATGACATAAAAGAACAGAGAGAGGAGAGAATGCGCCCAGGGCATCCTGCCAGCAGTGAGAGCAAAGTGGGGGAATGGAGTTCCCAGAATCCCAAGTACAGCTGAGCAACAAAAGCCGAAACAGGCAACACTGGAGAGGCTCACGGAAGCCGAAGTCTTAACTGGAGTTGACTATTGACACTACAAGGAGATTCTTCCCTCTCCAAAAGCAATCCATTGTAGACTGAGTTTCTGCAGAACACATAAGTGTTTGTTAACAGATTATTAACTCCTTGGCAGATTCTCAAGCTCTGAAAAAAATTAGTAGGGAAAGGAAGAGGGAGGGAACTGGAATCCCCGCTCCGTTGGTTTGCCAGGCTTTCTGCTAAAGGCTTTACATACAGTAGATCTCATTTATTAATTCTCCCAGCAGGGTTAGGAATGATCACATCTGTTTCATAGAAAAGGAAACTGAGCACAGAGGAGTATAGTAACTCACCTAAGGTCACAGAGCTGCCACGGCCCCTAATGCATGGGCTATTTCCAGCAGCACACAGAGTGGTCCTCCCAGGGAAGTACACTTTATATTTTGTTATCACCGGTTACTGACATATGCCCCACGGGGCATAGTAACTCTTCGAAATGAATATACATAAATGCTAAGAATGGCATACATGATAAAGATGACCATATTGAGCTTAAAACTTAGTATGGGTCAGAGGCATCAAAAGAGCTGAACGTACCAGGTTAGAAAGGGAGGGGATTCCTGGTGCTTGAAAGTCTACCGTTTCAAGCCTACCTCTTTACACATGCACGCACACGCGTGTGCACACACACACGCGCGCGCGCACACACACACACACTCCTTCAGCCAAAATGTTCTCTGTTAGTAGATGGGAAAGCAAGAGCTAGGGAGGCTTTTCCAGCTTATCCGCAATGCTTAGCGTCCCCCCTCCTAGGCTCTGGAACTTATCTGGCCAGCCAGTCGGCAGAGCAGAGAGCTCTGTTACCAGCAGTGGGCCTGGGGTGCTTTTTGAGCTGGATTGGGCCACTGAATCCTCCTTCGGGCAATAAACTCTGGATGTAGAAGAGAAGCATTGTGTTGCCTCGCAG
The DNA here is from genome assembly GCF_011764305.1 of Mustela putorius furo. Lineage (NCBI taxonomy): Eukaryota > Metazoa > Chordata > Mammalia > Carnivora > Mustelidae > Mustela > Mustela putorius. The sequence continues at coordinate 8,127,030 of NW_025421449.1, forward strand.
TTATCAGGTGGGGCAGGATGGAAGGAAAGGGAAAGGAAAGAGGGAGGAGAAGAGAGGGGGACAGAGAAGGGGGAAGGCAGAAACTGGTTAAAATATATGGTCAGTGGCACAAGATAAAAAATAAAAATAGGGTTGGTTTTTTTTTTTTTTTTTTTTTTTTTTTTTGCGAGGGGGTGGGCACCTGGGTGGTTCAGTGAGTTAAAGCCTCTGCCTTCGGCTCAAGTCCTGATCCCAGGGTCCTGGGATCGAGCCCTGCATCAGGCTCTATGCTCAGCAGGGAGCCTGCTTCCTCCTCTCTCTGTCTGCCTCTCTGCTACTTGTGATCTCCGTCTGTCAAATAAATAAGTAATCTTAAAAAAAAAAAAAAAGAATAGTTTTTTTGTGTGTGTGATTTAAAGCATTTTTAAACACCAAAGACAGAGAAAGCGGCTGTGCTCTGTTCTGCTGGTGGGATCATGACTGGTTTTTTCAATGTCTTTTACAGTTCTTGTTACATAGTTTTGACAACAGGTATCATGTTGGGGGTGAAGGGTATAAGAACATTCGTGGACAGAAAATTCAGAACCACTCACCAAGGGGAGCTTAGTTTGTGACTCCTAGAGCTCGGTTACATACAGTTATCTTATCTCATCCCCTTCCGCCCCTTGAGTGCGGGAAACAGGACCCCTGGACCAGGGAGATGGGATTTCTTAAGAGTTTGCATGAGGCTTCTGATGGGAGCACTTCAGAGAGAGGGGCCACCGATATGGAGGTGTGGGACCTGCCCTGGGAGCCAGGACACTGCCCTGTGGACAAAAGGAATGGCTTCGGACAAATCCCTTAACCTGACTGGCCAGTGTCCACTTAAGGAAGGGGCTGCATTAGACCAGGGTGACAAACCTCACATGCTCTGAAGGGTGGGGCTGGAACATGGGAGTGAAGGGACTATGGTAACCTAGACGCCATGTGCACCTGCCACTCCAACCCAGACACTTGCTAAGCTCTGACAGATCAGCAGATTTTCTTCTTTTCAAGAGATGCTAGAAATCTATACCTTCGTGTGGACTCTCTGAATTTTTTCTTGGCATCTCATTTTGCAAAAAATACAATCACCCCAAAGGAGACAAGTCCTGGACGTGTTCTCTGGGTTAGATGCAGTGTGGGGTGTCAGGGAGGCCTGCTGTTAGTCCCCTGCTTTATGACCACATAGCACCGGCATTCCTGGCCCCGTGGCTCCTCCAAGACACCCCTAGTCAGGCAAGAGGAAGGGGAGTCGAAAACTTCCTCACAGAACTAACCAATTCAGTGGCTAGAGTGGGGAAGAGCCGCTGCAAAGGTCTGGCTGGGGCCCCATTCAAGGTTCCTTGGCCCCAGAGAAAGAGGACCAAGTGCCTGGCTGGACCATTCAACCCCACCACATCCCAGACAGTGTGACTGGGCATCTGAGAGCGCAGCCGGAGCCAGGCGAGGCCCTTCCGGTTCCTGCCGATCAAGTGAGTATCCCAGCATCGCACCCCACCCCCCCGCCTTTTCCAACTTGATCAAGCACAAGACTTCTGATTTGCTAATGAGTTCTCAGGTGGCACAGCTGCCACGGGTCCTAGGATGGCACTCAGAAGCAAGGGGGCACATCTACAGCTTTCCTCCCTCCTGCCCTTTCTCTCTCACCGTGTGCCTGGCAAACTAGGCTCCTTTGTCCCCCTGGCTCCCTTCCTTCCCCCCTTGGATCTAATAACCCTGACAGGGGAGTCCCTGCTTGCTGTCTTGACTGTCCATCCACCTACCCCCTTCTCTGTGGAAACCCCTGTCCCAGGCTTCTCCTCCCTACAAGACCACACTCCTAGAATAACTCTTTCATGCTACTTATAACCTTCTACCAGCCTAATTCATGCCCTCTTCTAAGGCCCTATCCAAACAAAGCTCTCTAATTGATAATAATCATGTAGGCTGGTACTTATCAATGAGATAAGCATATCAGACACAGTCCCCAGTTCTTGCCTAAGACATCCGTTCAATGTATTATCACCTATGATATGTTCTAGGATTATCCCCATTTTTGCAAATGAGGAAATTGAGGCTCAGAGAGGTTAACTAACATGTCCAAAGTCACACAGCTAGAAAGGGGTGGAACTGGGACTGGCCACCCAGTCAGTCAGTCGCAAAGTCCTCACTCTTCCCTCCCACATTTGATTATTAAAAACACCTTCAAACATACAGCAAAGCTGAAAGACTTTCACAGAGAACATATGACTATTCATCACCTAGATTCCGACGTGAACATTATTACATTTTACTATTTTGTTTTATCGCAAATCTATCCAAAGGTTGTCACCTTTGCTTCTATTTGAAGAGCAGCCTGGAAAACACTTTGAAGGCTTGGGTCAGGTGTTGCCATTTCTGAATTAGAAATCATCTGTCATCTTCAGAAGCCCCGTCATCACTCCCCTCTCCCAGCCTAGGGGTGGGCTGGGACAGGCAGGAAGGGAGGTATTGATCTCGGGACACCTGTGCACACCATCCCACCACGTGTCCCAGCCAAACTGCCTTCTCCTCTGGCACAAAGCAGGGAGGGAGGGCGTTTGGGAACAGCCCCTCGAAATACCTCCCAAACCCTGAGGGGTCTTTTGGAAGGTGGCTGTATACAGCAAAGCCAACTGTGCCCACCTTCAGAGGCCTTCGTCCTGTCCCAGCGGGAAATGAACAGTACCCTTGGCTCTGAGGCCTCTATGGTCTCCAGTGGCACGTAACCTCGGGCTCTCACACAAGGCCCAGAGTGAGATGGGAAGGTTATCAGGGGAATTTCCCATCCCAGGGCCCTTTTGTCCACCTCAAGGGGAGCCCATTTCCATAAAATACAGTGTGAGTGGTCCCCTGGGATTCCTGCAAGGCCATGGCCTCCCTGCCACCCTGACTCCATCTGCTCCATGGAGAAGATGTGCAACCTATTAAAAAAAAAAAAAAAAAAGGCTTTTTCTCCATGTCCCTGGCAAAGACACACAATGGGATAGCCTCTGAAAAGAAAGACCTTGAGGCCCTTGGAGCACTGGGATCTCAGTCCTGCCACCTTGGGCTCTCTACCTCTTCCTGCTGTGTGACCTTAGGAACACTCTCCCCCTCTCTGGGCTGGAGCTTGTTTATCTGCACAAGTGGTATTACATCAAATGGAAAGGACAAGTCAGTCTGGCCCATCTCCCATGTCCAAGGCAGAGGCCCGGGGCTGGCTGGAGGGCAAGTCGACACTTCAGCACACACTCTGTGGAGCCCTGCTTAAAGTCTTTTCTTTCAAAGTATTAGCTCACTAAATCCTTACAACGATTCTGAACCAGGTGCAATTTTTATCTAAGTTTTACAGGTAAGGAAACTGAGGCACCGAGATGGGGAGACTTCACTAAGGTCAGACGGTTAGTAAGAGGCAGAGCGAGAATGAAAGGCAGGGGCAGGCTCTGGAGTCCATGCAGGTGACCAGTATGCCTCCTTGCCTGCTAGAGAAGCCACAGACCCTCTCTCAGCCCTCCAGTGATACTTCGGCCAGTTAAGGTGGCAAGTCAAATATCAAGACTTAAATGCTGATGAAATATTTAAATTACTCTTTGAGATAATAGTGGGGAAGATACTGCCAGGCAGAACATGATTAATTGCCAAATGAAAGCATTCAGACAGAATTGCTCTAAAGGTCCAGGGGAAAAAAAAAAAAAAAAAAAAAAAAAAAGTAAGATCATTCTGAGATTATAGGAAGCCAGGGAGACTGAATGCAAACTAGCTTTTGCAGGGTGAGCAAAATTTGAGCAGGCGTAGAGGAAACATTTCAGCAAGAGTCAAAATTCAAAGAGGCAGCCCCCATCTTCAGAGGTGGAGACCCCAAATGACTGACGGTGGCTCAGGGGAACAGGGTACAGAGCTAGAAAAATGGGTTCAAGGCCAGGCCGGAGAGGGCCTCAAACACAAAGCAAAAAAGTCTGAAATTTACTCTGTAGGTAATAGGGAGCCATGGAGGAACTAGAATGAGGGTAGAGAGGCATCACGACCAAAATGTCTACAGATGATCCACTGCCTATGCTAGCGGGTGGCAAGGGGTGAACTTGAATCGTCACAGGTGCTGGCCAAGGAGCCCTTGGATCTTGACAAAAGAGAAGCAAGAGGTTCCGTCATAATATGCCTCAGACCCTGACCAGGTAGGCAGACACCTGAAGTCTTCTTCTTGGGCTTCTTCCTGGGGCTGTTCAGAATTCAGCACACTGTGTCATCTGGAAAGTGAGTACATGTGATCCAAAGAGCCCCCCAAGATGACACCCAGTGAACAGAGTTTTAATGCTATTTTTAATCCTTCTGCTGACCAGAAACACACTGGGAAGAAATGAAGCATGAACATGGACAAGAGGCTCTGCAAACTGCCCCCCTCCGCCGATTAGCCACACAGCGACCCTGCAGACTCACCATATGGCCCACCAGTCAGGCGGCCCCTTCTGATCCTGGACACGTTGATCTGCTTAATTATTTGGTGGCTATAAATAGAGGGGTTGGACAATACGCTGGGGAGGGTTTTTTGTCCTGCAAGCAAAGAAGGGGCTCCCAAGCGACAGAATGAAGAATGCGAGAGTTTCATGTACTCTATCCAGGCCACTTTCCCTGGGTGCAAGCCCCAGGCTTACGGCAGCTTCAAAAACACCCTGGGTCCGCCGGGCACCCGCCCCTTTCCCAGCAAAACCAGATTGGCCACTCACGGTTCTCACAGGGGGCCGTGGGGTCAGGAAACCTGAAAGGTGCTTTTGTATGGAGGTTATCTCCTTACACATGGGGTCGAGACCTAGCTCCAGCCACTCAGGGCCTTTCATGCATTACCATCAACTGTGCCATGTTCAGCCGTCACTCCAGCCCCATCCCACGCCCAGACTACAGTAGTCACGCCAAGGAGTGGACTCTCGGGACCCAGATCCAGGAAGTGAGCCCAGTGACTACTCAAGGGCAGGAACAGCGGTTTTGGATTCCCGGTGCCCGCGAGGGGAAGGTGACACTCAGCACCTCCTACCCTTCTCTTGATCCCTAGACCTGTGCCATACTCTAGCCCAGCACTAGCCACCACGCCTGCCCACTGGTGTTTTCCCCTTCCAGGTGGCCTTCCTGCAGGCTGCACACTCTCGCCCCAGCTCCTCAGCTGCCCTCCCAATCCCGGAGCTCCAGTGTGCACCCAAGTTTGAAGTCAGAAAAGCCTGGATCATGGCCTTCTGGAGCTGCTACTTTACTGGTTGTAAAAACTAGGCCAAGTGGCTCCAACACTCAATGCCTCGGTTCCCTCAACTGTACAGTGGGCACAGCAATGGTACTGACCTCCCAGGATTGCTTGTGAAGCCAGAAAGAGAGAGCCTGTAAAGGGTTTCCCCCGGAGCCTGGTACATAGTAAGGCTCCCTAAAAAAGTGTCACTGGCCGCTTCTATCAACATCCAGTTCCCACCCCCAGATACACCAGACTCAGTCAGCGTATGCTCCCTGAGTGGCTGGTTTCTCTCCCTGCCCTCTTCCCCCTTCACACCCCCGCAAAAGAGAGCAGGAGTCTGCACATTCAGCATCTGTAGCTGCCCCCCCCCTCCTGGCCAGTGTGAATCTGAACACATTGTTATACACTGTCTGACACCTATTGTTTACCCTCTGCCATTGTCCCCTTCCCATCCTTGCTGGGGGGGGGGGGGGTTCTCCACACAGGTGATCAAGGTGCCAGGAGAGTCCTCCTTCCTTGCACATGTCTGCTATTCAGCTAACATTTGTGCCCAGCGACACAGGTACCATGGTGACAGCCCAGGGTTGCCCGAGATTCTGGAGGGAAAGGGTACATGCAACAGATGGGAAACCAGGTGAGAGAAAAAGGCCTAGAGGCCACCAGTCTCCCACCAAGGTATCAGACTGCCTCTACATGAATGTTGTCCCCAAAGAAAGGTCTTGGTGGTCCCAGCAGGCTTCTGGGATGCTCCCACAGACAGGGGCTCAGACCCTCTTGGTCCTGAAACCCCTATATTCATGGAGTCTTCCACAGACACCTACCTTCATGAGACCCATTGCTAAACCTCCTTATGGGCATTCAAGGCTACTTACAGGTTGTGAACATGGCTTGGAAAATTTGTTAGGAAAGCTAATCTGGGCTGGGCTTCTGGTGACAACAGAGGACAGGGTGAGACATCTGCTTATCAGAGACAATCGTAGCCTTCATGAAATGCAGAGACCCCTGCACATGATGGACCAGGCCCAGCTGGCCCTTCGCCAACTCCGGTGGGACACAGAGTCAGAGGCCAGGGCCAAATCTCAATGGCACCTCTTCCTAGCTAGGTGAATGCTGGTGATACGTTTAACCTCTCTGCGCCTCCATTTTCCCATCAAAGAAACGACAATTTTAAAAATGCCTTCTGCAAGGCACTGCTTTGAGAGTTACAAGGATATCATTTCAAAAGGTAACAGACACATAGTAGGAGCTTGCTTCATGGGGCTGAGACTGGCCAGCATGTGGAAAGACTGGGGTGACCTGTCCAGTCTCCATCTGCTCTGGCAAAAAAAAACTTAGTCCTGAGAATCACCTAATGTTTCCCCAAAGTGAGTTCTCTGAGGATGAGTAGCAAGGCAGAGGAAAAGACCTTTTCTCTCTCTTCTTCAAAAACAGCAGGCATCCAGAGGAAGTCTAGTGTAGGTGGCCAAGTAGCTAGATCCTTGAATAGCATCTAATGTCTCTGATTGGAATTAATAATGAAAAGGAAACCTGTTAGCTGACTTGGAGTCACTTTCATCTGCCACATGGCAATGATATTCACTAACTAATCAGCTGACCTGTGAGACATACACTGCTACGCAATCTGCCATAGGTGTCTCCATGCTAAGAGGCAGAGGTGGTCCCCAGGGTGACGAACAGCCCCTGTGTTCCCATCCACTTCAGAGGTTATCCTGGGCACTTCCCAGGCATTCCCAAAGACCCAAGGATTCCTTGCCCCAGTGAGCAGTGCTGAGCCTGGAGGCACAGCTGGGTGGCCTATCCAAAGGTGAAGACCCACCCACCCTGAGCAAGAGAAACACCACCCCTCCGAGAGTTACCCACTTCCCACTGTGGTCACCGTGGGCAGGGCTTGGAAAAGCCCCACTGGATGGCACCAGGAATTCCCAGCGAGCCATGAGCCGCAGTGTCACCATCACCATTTTTTCTCCCTGGTCAGAGGCAGGACATGGAGAGATAACCAGGCTCTAGACCATACTGTGAGAGTTGGTTTCCATAGCAACCCAACTGTGGCAGCAGGAGCACCCACTAGAGACCCAAGGCTTGCCCCAAACAGGACGAGAATGCTGGAATCCCAGCAGCCAAGACCCCACAGCAGGATTTAGAGATGAAAAACAAGCTCTGTTCAGGTTCAGAAAAGCCCAACAAAACCACAGGGGGGAGAAATGGGGCTACTATCTTAGCTTTCTGTCAAGGCAGACTCTAAGAATATCTTGTGTTCAGAGCTGATGAGGGCCTGGGGGTTAGCTCTGCTACCAAGGTTAATGTGAATGACCAACCTCTGGGTCTTCTGCAGAAAGACTCCTTCTCTCTCTCTCTCTCTCTCTCTCTCTCTATCACACACACACACACACACACACACACACACACACACACAATGCAAGCAGGGGTGGGAAAATAAAAAGACACATAGCTCCCTCTGGTTAACTTGTAGATGGGAAAAAATGTAGATGAATGACCAATTTCAACAAAATCCTTTAATGAAAATTTCTGATTAACTGTACCTTTGGACACTTCCGTTACTGCAGCCACAGAGTACTTGGGGCTTTGGTCGTGCGGTATTTCCTAATCGACCTGGCACCGAGCGGGAGGGCCCCGAAACCTGAAGCCCACACCAGGTACGAGCCGTACAAGTAGCAGCCAGTGATCTGGCTTCTTGACTGCTGATACGGAATAACTCTGGAAACTCAATCACACAGGCCTACACCGGGGACCTGCCTCCTGCCCACAGATGTCACTGCAATCATTAGTCAAGGCCAAGGGAGGTTACCACAAACAGGCCACGGGGCCATTCTATCTGTGCTCCTTCATCAAATCCCAAAGCACCATGACAATATTCGAGAGGAAATCCAACATCAAGGGACAAGGACTCAAGATGTGGCCCTTGCCAGCCAAGGGACAGCATGGGCCAGAGAGCCGGCGGAATGGCAGGAGGCCAGAACAGCGCGTGTGAGTGAGAGGATGCTGATGGGTAAGACAGGTGTCGGGAGAGAGCTGGCTGGACCCGGGTTACCTGCCTTCGAGGCGTGGTAATTCTGTTTCTGTGTTCTCGTCATAGACCCCCTGATGCCACAAGCCCTGGCTAAGGAGACACTCCACCCCAGACCACCAGAGAAGCGGAACAGAGTCGGTGCCTATGAAAATCCCTTCACCTCAGGGGCTAGCTCAGAAATCTAAATCGACAAGCTTTCAGCCCAAAGACCAGGCTTTCTTCATCAGAGGGGCTAGAAGATGCCCCGCAACAGGTGCTGCCTGCTAGCTTCCCAGACGCCCGTCCGAGGCTGAGGGTGGCCCCCCCTACATCTGGGAGCTGGGATGCTTTCTCTGGATGCCCGCACCACCCCTCAGGAGAGCCTATGAATAAGGCTGGGTGACCAGGCTCAAGGAGGTTCTCAAGGCTCTGGTCAGCTGCCCTAGACGTCACCTCAACCTTTGTCGAGATGAGCCCTGAAAATGCAAGCTTTATGGAGGAGGAAGCAGATAATCTTCCCAGTTGCCAAAGGCGAACTGGCTGGAGGACCCAGAGGAAAGGCCACTCCAGATCACTCAGGAAGACACATCACCAGGCTGACACCGCCTCCCTAAGGGTGACAGAAAAAACAGGCTTGTTGGGGGGGGAGGCGGGGGAGGCGGTGGGGGGGAGGGAGAAAGCAACCATCTGGGAAGGGGACTCACACGGACGGCCCCCTGGGCTGCTGCTTATTGGCAGCAGAGTCTCTGCCCCCAACAGCCAACCTTGGACACTGCGCATGCTGGCTCTTGGTGATGACGAGCTATTCTTCTTTACTCACACTCTTGGGCTCATGTGAAGCCCCCCACCCCGCCCCGGCTCCTCTCTGACTACCAAAGCCTGAGGTATCCTTCATGATTCAGGGGGCGCCCCAGTTCCCTCGTCAGGTGGCTCCTGCCTGTGGGCAAGCCCTGGTCTTATCCTCCTTCAAGGGATCTTCAGGGTGTGGGGTCAGCAGGCAGCCTCCAGCTGTTCGGCTCCATCAGGGTCGGACTCTGCTACAGGCAAGGCTTCACCCAAGGTCCCACCATTCCTGAGCTGGTCGGCATCTGCTGAGTACCTGAGGTGGAGGAGAGAAGCCCAGCCCTTCCAGCCGGGAGACGTCAATTCTGTTGGTCACTATTCGCCCCAAGGTCTTTGCTGGGCTGCTGGGGGCTTCGCAGGAGCGGCCCTCCACTTGTCCCCATGGCCACGGCTGCCTCTGCCCCCCTTCCTTCACTAGTGTCGGTCCCCTGCAAACATGCCATGTCCACAGTCAGTCCATTTCCAACACATCCAGTAGCACCAGTGCCCGGTGCCCTCTTACTATTCACTGGCTGAGTACATGATGAGTACATGATGAGTACTTGATGAGTACATGGCTGTACATGATGAGTACAGCCCGGGGTTCCTTCCAGAGAAGATGCTCGAGGAAGTTTGCCCAACAGACGGAATCACTTGAGGTTACTGTACTTGGTGACTGAGCCCTCACAGAGCCGGCCCCTGTTCCACACACACTCAGAAGAGCTGTCAGGTAGACTAAATGGTGCTGAGGCCAGCATCCCCACCCATCACCCCGGGAAACACTTGGTCTGGCCCTCTGGGACTTGCACAGCACACCCACTCTTCTGCCTCACACGCGCGGCCTGAGAGTCACAAGGAGGTGCTCCAGCGGGACGTGCTGGAGCCCTGGCCCCAGAACAGTGGCTCCCTGGGTCCTCCGTGTCCAAAGTGATGGCTCAGCCGATTTTCCTGGAAGGTCAGCTTTAGCGGCACCTTCTCACCAGTGACGCTGCTCCTGGGCGCGAACAGCCGTGCTCCCCGTGGCACTTTAATCAGGGTAGTGTGACAGCATGGTAGATGTTAAACAGGTTATAATTAGAGATGTTAAAACAACCCAGGGCTTAGTGTTACTAAAGATATTTGCAGAGTTTTGTGCCACATAAACAGGAGGGTTTCTGGTGTCATGCCTCCCATCTTGAGCAGGCCGAGGTTTCGAAGGGGACGCTCCGTCTATGTGCATCCAAGCTGGGACTCCTCTGGCCTGATTCTTCTCTCCTTAATGTCAGAGTTCTCAGGAATAGGAGTCCAGGTGTGTCTATCCTAACGAAGGGGGTGAGGATATCTGTTTCTCCAAGAGCCTAGACGAGCTTGCTAGGATATAAGCTTAGTGCAACAGTGGCTGTCTCCTGTTTTCGGGACTCACAGCGCTGTGATTCTGTCAGACTGGATCCAAATTGTGCAGAGAGGGACCAGCACTCCTCAAAATGAGGGGAGCGCTTTCCAGCACAATTTCAGCCTGAGCCTGTGGCTTCCACATCCCACAGAGAGCCGCGATCTGTCGTTCAACAAAGACCATACCTGTAACGGTGCCTACCACGGGCCAGGCCCTTTGCACATACCCACTTCACCCTCACAATCCAACAGGGGGATTCTTGGCATACCCAGCTTACAGATGAAGAAACCAAGGCCCAGCGACTGGGTAACCAACCCTGCGTCACACAGCCACACCCAAGCTCTCATTCAAGTCTGTCCGAACTTCGTTTGGCGAAGTTCGGGGCTTATTTCTGAGCTGAGAGTGGGGAAGGAGGAGGGGGGCGCCCCTCTTACTAATCACTGCATGAACTTGCACATGGTTTGAACTTTTTATAAAGAGCAGGTCATCTTGTATTACTTTCTTAATCTTCAAGACATCAAAAAGAATGTATAGGCAAGAGAAAGGATTCTATTTCTATAGAAGAAATGTATCATAATTGGACAGTATCTGCCAACAGACAGAAAAGTTTCTGACTTTTGCTATGAGAATTTCATTTCTGGAATTCTATCCTGGAAAGGGGGGGAAAAAAAAGCAGAGGAGAGCAAAATTCTATGTAAAAATGTTTTTAAAGTATTACTTCTAATAACAGATAAACTGGAAAGAAACTAAATGCCCAACAGAGAACAGAGATGGGACAGCTTCATGATGGCCTGAGGCAGTGCCATTTAAAATATTTTTGAAAGGTCACTAGCAGCAGGAGGAGATGATCCTTACCTGTTTCTGGCCTATAAACCTAACTAGTCACATGTATGAAACCACAGGTGACCTCCTCCCTACCACCACCGCCCGAGAAGATACAAAGAATCTTTGAAGAGTTGGCACCTTTGGAGCAAGGTTTCAAGATTACGGCAGATGGGTGAGCAGAAAGCTTATATTTTTCACTTCATATCTTTATGAGATATTTGAATACCGTAAATGTTACTTTTATTCTTAAAAAGCAGTATTTTTTTTAAGTTTTATATATCTTATGACCTAATTACATTTTCAGAATAACATTTCATTGTAATAATAAAATACAACTGCTGTATTGTAGAGTTACAGAAGAAATTGCTTGATCTTTATAATTTTTTGTTATTTCCCACGTTTTCTATGATAAACACGTAAATTTATAAAAGCCTCTTTTTCTACTTTAAGATGTCCTGTTAGTAAGAGGATGTACTACTAGTAATAAAAACCTTACACATTTCAGAGTTTCACCAGTGACGGCCTGCCTGCCTTACAACCACCTTAACGGTCCCACTGTCCTGAGTTCAAGGAGAGATAAGGGGCTGCAGGAGACCCACTACAAGAAGCCAGCTAATGAATGTAACAGACCCAAACTCTTAATGGCTTAGCCCCAAATCCCAACTGAAGCCACTTCCCACCAGCCCTGGGCCCCTGAAATACAAGGGCAGCCTGACCCAGAGGTACCCTCAAAGTAAACAGGGTAAGACCCTTCTTTTATTTTCACCACATGCAATACACTGGCCACAGGACATTAAGCAGAGAAAAAGGAAACACCAACAAGAGGTCACATATGCTCTGTGGCAAACACTGAAGGGATCACAAAGATGGCTCAGACCTAGATACTGTCCTCCAAGGACCGTACAGTCCAGTTAAGGAAGTAAGAACTTAAGTATCTCAACTCCCAGGCAGAAAACGACCAAAGCTCTAACAGCAGAGAGATGGGAGAAGGGCAGCTGGGGCTCAGAGGAAGCAGCTCACTTCCATTCTGGGCAACAAGGGTGGCTTCCCAAAGAGATGCCACGGGAACTGGGTTAGAAGTCTGGATGGAGTCAAATAGAGGCCAGGTGTCCACCTGCCCAGGTGTGGACACTCTCTGCAGCATGTGGACCACATACACTAGTGACTGTCCCTCCTGCTGTGGGCAAATCTTAGAGCCATCACCATGTGGGGCACTGATATTTTCAGAGACCAACGTGCCCCATTTCTTTTTCCTCCCTGTGCATATAGCTCAATTACAAACACGCAATAAACAAAAGTTTGTGGATGTTCACAAAATGCTTTTGAAATTCACAACTCCTTTGTTGTGAATAGGAAACCAGGCCTAACAAGAATTTTCTGTGGAACATCTGCGGGTCCGACTAAACGTCCCACCGATGTCTCCTTCCCACCAAAGCTTTGCTAATAGCAGTGGAAATAAAAGCATCGATCCAATATTTGGTCACTGCTCTGGACACGAGCTGGCATTCCAAGACTGCAAAGTGGTCTTTTACCAAAATTCAACAAGACTGTCCCCTCCCCACTACCCACTGATGATCACATGGAAAGAACCACAATGGAAAAAGACAACGGGGTGGACAGCCAAGGGAGCAAAAGCGCGTTGACCTCTAACCAGAGCTCTTCTCTAGGTGGAGGTAGAGGGGTTAACTTTTGGAAAAGCTCATTAGACAATGCAGTAAGTGGGTTCATTTAATTGCAGTATGAAAGGCATTTTGATGGTGATGGAGAGACAATGGGATGATTCATTTACAATCAACAAAGTTGTACCCATCCAAGGTGGTATTCATCCATCCATCCAATGAACCAGGGTGTACACTAGAAATGCACGAGGAAAAACCCTTCACAGAATGGAGACGAGGGTAGTTAAAAGAAAGTCCTGCTTCCTCTCTGCCCATGAATGTGACACCAGCACAAAAGCTACTGGCCACTGGCCACCACTAACACCAGATGGAATGTGAGGACTGAATAATCTCTAAGTTCCCTTCTTAAAATGAGGCCTTTCTCAGGAATAAGTTTTAGCCTCCATCTGCTTGTGGAGATCTTTTCTTATCTCAGCGCAGGGACCAGAAAGCATCCTTGGTCTTGCACCTAATCTGTTGTTTTTGTTTTGTTGATTGAGCTGAAGTCCCAACTCTTGAGTCCTCCCTAATCTAAATGCTGATGAAGATACTGGATAACATAGCATCTCATTTAAGGGCCAACAGAACTGCTTTCAAATTCTAGATTTGGGAAATTTCCTTTAGCCCTCAGCAGTTTCCCCTTTTGGAAAACAGGGCTGACTGCACCCGCCTGAGAAAGTTGCTCTAAGTACAGAAGGAAATCCTGGCATGTAGCAAAGCCTCACTGACATGAATTAAGGGTAAGTCATGGTAAAGGAAGCCCTGTAGGTTGACATCAGTTCTTTCACAGCTGGTCGTTCCAGCCTGACCTATCTGAATGGAGTCCAAAGCGACCACTACTGGCACCTCTAAGAGATCACAAGCACTCAGCTTAATAATCCGATCAAAAATATTTCCCAAGGAAAAATAAAAATAAATAAAAAATATTATTCCTAAGGATAAGCCACAGTATCATTAGAATGGAGATTCCAGAATCCTTCGCCTAAAACGCACTGAGAAATACTAGCGAAACAAGAAGTTCCAGAACATTCCAGGCATTCTCCACTATTCAAAGTTTCTCCAAAGGAAGTAGAAGGGATGAGATTTAACCACCCCCTCCTCAAAACAACTAAAAAATCAGAAGCATTGGAAATAGGGTTTGCAGACACTGGAGCTCAGGCAGAGCAGGGCAGTGATCCCTGAGAGACAAATAGGAGGAGCCCATGATTATCCCAGCCAGTCACCTGGAGGGTGTCTGGGGGATATGGCACAGAGAAGGGGGACCCAGGCAGAGCCCAGAGCTCTTGCTGAGCTGAGGAGATGAGCTGGGATTCCAGGGAGGCTGAAGTGGCTAGAATTCACTGGGCAAGGCATCAGAGAGGAGAAAGCTGCCAAGAGAGTTCTCTACAAAGATCAGCAGAGGGGACTCCTTGAGTCTAGGTATTGATCAGCACAGTTCTGTGAGGAAACTGCCCAAGGTGGAGGAAAGAAACATCTTGAAGGGGCACACATTACAGCATGGAGTTCACACAGCGTTAGAAATAGGTCATGTCCAACCAGCCACAAAAGAAAACCTCAAAATTCATGAGGCACCAGGTTACAGACTAAACTGTGTCCCTCACATTCCTGTGGTTAAGCACTAATCCCCAGTGCCTCTGAATGTGACAGTGTTTGGAGACAGGATCTTTAATGAGGTAATTAAACCAAAATGGAGTCCTTGGGTAGGGCCTTAATCCAGTATGACTGGATTATTACTTCTTAATAATCCAAAGAAATTAGGATACAGACCACACAGACAGTGAGATGATCATGTGAGAACATAAAGGGAACACGGCCATCTGCAAGCCAAATAGAGAAGTCTCAGAAGAAAAAAACCCTACAGAAACCTTGACTTCAGACTTCGAGCCCCCAGAACTGGGAGAAAATCAGTTTCTGCTGGTAAGCCGCTCAGCTTGTGGTGTCTTGTTATGGCAGCCCTAGAAAATTCATCTAGGTACTCAGAATGGCATTGCCTCTGTGGTGGGGAAAAAATCAGCCCTACATTAAGGCAGCTCTGGTCCCATCTAATAAAGTTTTAAAAGCAAGACCCAAAAGGATCAAACCATTTCCATGAGATTTAGCTGTGTCCCAGAACAAAGCTGAAGAATATTTATAGGAGTACTAAAATATCCAGCACCCAACAGGGTAAAATTTACTGTCTGGCATCTAATCAAAAATTACCGGGCATGCAAAAGAAGCAGGAAAATATAATCCATAATGAAAAGAATAATGAATCAAAAGACTCCCCTACAAAACTCTGCAATCATATCCGTCCTATAAGAAGTGTATGGCAAGACCCTGACATGGGACCCACTTGATCCTAGAAACACATTTTTAAATGACTCTCTAGCCCGCTGCAAGAGACTTGTTGTCTTCTTCATTCCAAAAAGGGTTCATTCTAGGTGGAGAAGGCAGAGAAAAAAAACAGAAAACACTCACTTTTCTATTTTGTTTCTCTGTCTGCTAAGAGTGTCACCTTTCCGGAGTAGTGATACTATCCCCTCTTGTTCACCTTCTAACTCTGGGGCTATTATTTTACAAGGGTCTAGAGCTATCTTTAGCTCTTTTTACCAGCTTTAGTTCATTCTGTGTTTCAGCCTTTGACCCTAAGTCAGATGACTCTTGATCACTCTTCATAAGGGCCTGTTAAAATCAGAGTTTGTCAGTGATCACTGCATATGAACATGTGCTCTCCTTCTGATGCCTTCTCTTTTTCTTCTTCATTTGGCAACTACTGATGTAATTATTTCATTAGGGAAGCACCCTTAAAATGCCATGGTCAGACCCTTCCCTCACTCTAGGGCTCTAGTCCCTTGTAAGATTCTCATATGAACTGCTGTCTAAAGAATCTTGAGGAGCAAGAAATCCACAAAGAAACCCAAGCACCCAGCATTGTGATTCACAGTCATCCATGCTATGGGAGCAGAACAATTAGCATTAAGTCCAGAGCATGTCCTCCCTGTAGTGAGGACATTTGATAGAGCTGGCCAAGCCCTTGGAATGATGGATCTTCATGGATACCTTGCAATAGTGCACTTTAACTTCCTTCTTGCCACTGCCATTTCAATGCTCATAGACATAAAGTTCCAGATAATATACCAACTTTGGTTTCTCACTTATTTATGCATTCTTTCAATTAAGCAAGCTATATTTACTAAGTACATACTATGTCCCTGGCAGCACTTTCAAATCCTACATCCCTTTGGAACCCCACACCAACCCTGAGAGGTGGAACTTCCATTTTAGAGACAAGGAAACTGAGTCGTTTAAACCAGATTATTAACCTGCTGGGGCCACCAGTTAATGAGATGAAACCCAGGACGCCTTGAAGTAAGCCCTCCATGGACAGTCTTACACACTGTAATCACTAGCAGTCACAGTGATGCATTGGAATGTCCCCCGCCCTCCCTGCCCAGCCTGCCCTAGACCTCCTGAGAATTTCCCCTTTTGATCACTCCTTTGCAGTCCAGAGGAGCAGTGATTTCTCCCTTGCAGTTCAGAAAATTGACCAGAAAATGACCTTCACCTAAATCTATACCTGCCCTCACTACTAAGGGGATAGAGTACCATCAGGCAAGCTTGACGGGTCCAAGATGAACTCAGGAAGGGCACAAGAAGAGCTGTACATTGCGACCCTCCACCCCCCTCATGAGCTACCTTCAAAAACACTTCCATCAAGCGCCACTTGCCCACCAGTCCTGTCCCCTGTGAAAGGACAGGCTGGAGAAGTGACCAGCCCCTGGTCACAGAGAAAGCGGAATGTAATTTCCTCTCCCATCACTGCTGTGCTGGATGGAAAGTGGGTCAGAGCTGGTCAGCCCATTCATTTAATCCAAACTCCCCCTCTCCATTCAGCTTTTAGTCTTCAGAGCTTTCACTCCAAGGAAGTGCTATTTCCTCTGCAAAATAAACAAAATAAATTAAGCCTGTGCTCTTTGCTCTCTGGGCTTTTGTGTGACTGATGGACTGAACAGAAACAATCTGCCTTCCTCCTGGCATCTCAGAGGCACCAAAACATCCAGCCACTGCTCCGGGGAGCAGAAAGCCAGCTTCTAGCCACCTGCCACACACCTGGCTGAGAACACAGCATGGTAAAGGAAGGGGCACTTGGCCACCCATTTCACCCACAAAAGCAAGAAGAGTCTGCATGGGGCATGGCAGGGTCAGTCAGAAGAGTCAAAAACTGTCAGGGCAGGAGCTCTCATTTGTCTTAAGTCATATGGGCCTATTTTTTGTTTTGGGGTCCTCATTCCCTCCCCAGGGCCTTTGACTGGCTCTTGCCCCCATCCGCCATGCTTTTTCCTTTGGAAAGCAGACTCCTCCTCCCTCACATGTCCACTTAGGAGAGGTCTTTCCCATCAAAAGTAGCTCCCATCCTCAACCCTCACTTCTTTATCCCATTTCCCTGTTCTGTTATCTTCTTGGCACTTATCATGGTCAGAAATTATTTTGTTTGTGTCTTTGTTCTCTTGCTTGTTTTCTAACTCTACCTCTGCTTCTGTGATAGCAGGGTCATCATCCATCTTGATCGGCACGGTCTCCACAGTACCTGGCAAGATGCCTGGCACCTGGTAGGTGCAAGGTTCATGTTTATTGAACAAGGGAGATGGAGTGAAGGAGACCTGGGTTTTGTTCCCCAGGCCAGCTCTGCCTGTGTCCCCCACTGTGTGGTGCACCTAGACCAAGATCCAGATCGGTGGTGTGGCTGCCACAGCTTCACGGGCATGCTGGATGGAGCATTTCTGTGAGCCTGAGATCAGGAAGGCTGGCCAGCTAGAGGAGACGCACAGCTAGCTCTGGAGAGGCAGAGAGCAGCCAGAGGACTTTCCTAACGTACTCACATAACCAGGACAATTGAAGGACAATAGCCAGTTCACACAAAAGACCCTAAACCAAGAGGGAAAACGTGTTCTTTGCACCCACAGACTTCCCAGGAGTAAGACCAATGCCAGGGTGGGGGGTGCATCTACCGATTGTGCTGTGTCTTCTGGTGAGCACTGGGTAACTTGAGAATCTGAAGAAAGATACCAGCTCTTTCTAGAAAATGCATGTACGTACATGGAGACAAAAGAGTGCCTACATTCTCCAGAGGAGCTTGGGCTCCCCAAAGCTCCTTTGCAGGCTCTGGGATGAGGACATCTCCTCTAAAGGCTCTCTGAAGCCCCCATGCTGGTCATTCACCCTCAGACCCAGTCCTGAGTCCCCCTCTACAAACCACACTTCCTCCAACACTGTCCCACCTCCATCCCCTTGCCCTCTGATTTCTGGGAGATTTGGCCAAGAAGAATACAGGCAAAAGACCATTTTTCTTCTTGCACAGAGGAGGAGAGAAACCAGGACACTTCTCCCTCTCTGTCTGCCTTGGGTGGTGTCTCCACAGTGCCTCTACAATCCCTGGGTTTCCTGCTGTCCCTAGAGTCACTTCCTCTGTGGTCCTGCCCCATCCAGCACCTTCCAAAGTTGCAGCATCCCGAGACGCTGTGGACTCTGAGCTCCAGGAAACCAGCTCTCCCTAGCCACCAACCCCCAGCCCTAGGGATGCTAGCAGCTTCTACTACTGCGGTTCTGGGGGTCACCTCTCCGTGCTTTTGAGACCCTCCAGGACCTCTTTCAGTTCCCCATATACACTCCTACTGCACTTGCTGGCATGAGCCCTGGTTTCCTGAAAAGTCCCTCATGGCTCAGCCTCCCTCCAGCATGAACAGGCTGGGAGGCGCTGAGCTTCTGGCAAGGCAAGCCTGAGCTGAGGGAGGTTCGAGAAGTTGGAGGGATAGAGGAGAATCCACATGGCCTGCATATGCAGTGCCCCCAGCCTGTCTAGTTCCATTCCGGGAAACAATCAAAAAAGGAAGAACCTCACAATCACCACCCAAACTGTTTCCTGCTTTTCGGCAGTCAAGGGAAACACACGTGAGGACCTCTGCAGCCATCCGCTAAATCATGCTCTTGATCTGATCCGATGGCCACCAGGGTAAGCGCCCCCAGCATCCCCTTAGTGAGCGGCTAAGCACACCCTGCCAGAAGGGCGGGAGTAGGCAAAGGTGGCTTCAGGGCACGGGCATCCTGGGCAGCCAGGAATGCCCATCCTAGCATCAGAGACGCATGCCATCCTGATTCCATCGGCCATGAGCAAGCTTCCCTCCAGCCAGGAACAGGGTGCAGCCGGGGCACTGCACCTGGGAATGGCACCTTACAGTCTCACTGCACTCACTTCTAATGACTAGTCCGGTCTATGAGTTCCCTGCCTCTTTCCAAGCAGTGTGCATGGCAGGGAGGGCAGGCAGCGGGCCAGGGGAGCAGGCAGGATTATCCGCACCAAGAAATGAGGCAGATAGGCTTAGTGGCTTGCTTGAGGTCACACAGCCTTGACACAGAGTTGGAATTAAGATCCCGCCTGGGCAGGGAATGATTTGAACCACCCTCCCTTAGCTTACACACACAAACCCACACAAACCTCGGCACCCCCATGAGGTGGGGCTTCCCCTAGATGCAGACCCAAGGTGGAGATTTCAGTGCAAACTGAATCATATGAAAGTACTAACATTCAACCATTTTTTTTTTTTTACCAAAAAAAAGGGTAATTTCATATGGCTGAATGAACAGGTTATTTGGATGGCAACTCTGGGGAAGAATCAGGGGGGGAGTGGGGAAGGTGCAGAAATCAACGCAGGGTTTGTTAACAGTGAGGACACTGCAGAAGACAACTGAGCCAGACTCAGTCCCTCTGGGGACCTCTGGGACACAGGGCATAGCTGTCCTGCTCTACGCGACCAGCACCAGCCACATCTGGCTACTGATATTGAATGACTGAAAATTCAAGACTGAGTTCCTCCGTCTTGCCACACTTCAAGAGCTCAGCAGCCACGTGTCACCAGTGGCTACCACATCGGACAGCACCGATGTAGAGTATTTCCCCCACTCCTGAAGCTTCCGTGGGCAGTCCTGGTGTAGAACGTGCCTCAGAGGTACGCCACTGAGGAGCCAGATGCTGTGCTCCAAGGCTGGGCCCGGGCCTGCGGGCGCTGACTTTGTCCAGGCTCACCCTGGCTACGAGCCATGGGTCGGGCACCGAGCTGGGGCAGCTGCACAGGGGAGGAGTGGAGGGGGCTAAAGGACGGGGCGGGGCACCCACAGCCCCTGCTCCAGCACGGACCCTCCCTGCATGGGACTCTCGGGACTGGGCAGAGCCTCGCAAGGAGCAGGCATCCGAACAGCTCCCTTCTGATACCACTGTGGCCCCAGAATCCACTAGCCTGATGAGACACCATTCTGCCCCGAACAACACACCACCGTGAAAAACACAACGCAGGCCTTCCAAGCATTTACGACCTGCAGCAGACAGCTAGGACACAGACCACAGCACGTGGCAACTGTACAAACACTGACCGATGATCTTTTTTTTTTTTTTTAAAGATTTTATTTCTTTGACAGACAGAGATCACAAGTAGGCAGAGAAGCAGACAGAGAGAGAGGGAGAAGCAGGCTCCCCACTGAGCAGAGAGCCCGATGTGGGGCTCGATCCCAGGACCCCAGAATCATGACCTGAGCCGAAGGCAGAGGCTTTAACCCACTGAGCCACCCAGGCGCCCACTGACCGATGATCTAAATGAGGAAGTCTTCGCAGAGAAGCTCTTGTGAGCAGTGCCCAGCTAATGACAGGCAGGTGCAACGTCCAAGAACAATCTAGAGCTTCCGAGGTACAGTTTGGATACTGAGGATCCCCAAAGGCAGGGTGGTCTCTGGACATCCACTTTATGGCAATTTCCAAAGCAGAGCTTTGACGTGTCACTACTCCGGACAAGAGCCTGGCAAGGTCAAGGTAGCACTCTGAAGACCAGCACCAAAATCTTCTCAGCCCATCGTCCCTCCCCAGGGTCCTCTCTCAACACAGCACAGTGGCCAGGGCTCCAGCCTTCTGGGCCCCACTGTGGAGGTTCACGTCCCATTGCCGACTTCCTAACTGCGTAGCCTTAGGCGTGGTATCTGATGCCTCTGGGCTTGAGTGTCCTCATCCATCAAGGGGCCATGATAACAACACCTTCTTAATAGAGCTGTTAGGAGGATTAAATATGTCCATATTTATAAAAGCACTTAGAAGAGGGGTAGCAAGCTTTTTCTCTAACGAGCCAAACAGTAAATAATTTAGGCTTTGCAGGCCAAATGGCTCAGACTGCCGTTTGTGGAGTGATTCATTCAGTTGTGTGACTGAATGGTTCTAGGAAGATAAGGAGATGATCCAGGGTCTTCATTTCACAGGTAGGGAAGCAAGGCCCAGAGAGCCCAAGTGACTTTCTCCAGATCACACAGCAACGATCAGGATGAGACAATCATATACCAACACATGGAAACATGGATACACACTGACACTGACATCAAACACACACGCAAATGAACACTCATGTTCATGAACACAGGCAGACAGACACAAGCACACACTGATACCTAAACACACACACACTCCCTGATGCTTTCAGCTCTTACTTTTACAGACGGACACAGCATTCCTGCCCAGGAAGAGGCCTATGGTCCCTGAGAAAGGGACTGTGTCCTGTTCACTGCCCTCCCACTTGGTGCCCTTGGGCAGCCTGCCCCTGGCCTTGAACCCAGCTGGCCCTCACGCTTAATCAGTGAAAGAAGGCATGAAGTTCCACATCCCCAGGCCAGAAGTGGAGCTTGGTTAAGAAGTGCCGGCCACTGACCACGTCGCCCTGGGTTTGGAAGCCACCCTCCCCACCCCTGGAGAGGCCCTGTCCAGCCCGGCCCAGCCTGGGACCCAGCCTGCCTCTCCCTGGCCTCGTGGCAGTGTTGCTTATGAACGCCTCGGCCACAGGTGGGAGAAGTTGGGCCAAAACCCAAACCCAGTCACTTGGTAAGACTGGTTTGGGACCAGAGTTAGAGGTCTCCCCAGGGTGGGGAGGGCATGGCAGGAACCACTGGCCTAAACCTGGCGGCCTATCTCTAGCACAAGGATTTTCCAGCTGAACTGGAAAGAAAAACCATCCTACCAGAGAGTGGCATGGGTCACGGCCCCCTACTTAGAGTCCCTTCAGACTAGCATCTTGCAAAACAGTGGCTCAGTGACAGTCCCCCGACCCTGCCTGGCCTGGGAGAAGGTCCCTTTTCCATGCCTTGTCCCCAGTGGGAAGGTGAAGGGCTTATGGGCCCTGCTTCTCAGGCCCATCACACTGCCCTTCCGGACCTGACCTGTCACGTGCCCTGGGCCTGTGTTTCCGCCACATCTACCAAAGGGGGTGGATCACCTCTCCACTGGGAGCACGGAGGACCAAGCCCCGAGGGAGACAGCCTGACTTGGGGAGCGATGGGAGTAAGGAGGGCGCGGTTCAAGAAGGCCTGAGGAAGCTCTCTGTCGCACGGCCCCGGTGAGCAGGGGACCCCGCTCTGCCAGCACAGTGACGGATAGAACACACTCTAAAATACAAACCAGGTTAGCACTCACAGGGGCCTACAGCTCTGGAGGGAGCTGGTCCAGTCATTCAAATCTCCGCGGAACAGGGACAGGGAGCCTACAGCAGGTAGGCTTGTGTGCCGGGGCCTCTCGGACACCAGCTAAGATGGGATGTTCACCTCAAACACAGAGCAAGAGGAGTTCAGAGGAAATGCGCCAGGGAAGCACTGGGACAGCAGCCCAGGCCTTCACAGCATGAGAGGAAGAAAACTCAAGAAAAAGCTAGGGGCACACCACTCAGTGAGGAAGCAGGAGAGGACAGAGGGCTCGCTCCCACCTGACCAGGCTGCGAAGACCCCGGCCTCCTCACTTCACTCCAAGCAAGAGCCTCAGAACAGCAGCAACAGCATCACCCGGGGCCTTGTCAGAACTTCCTGAATCTCGGGCCCCACCCCAGACCTTCTGATCTGCATTTTCACAAGATTCCCAGGAGATTCCTGGGCATACCAAAATTCAAGGCATACTGGATTGGAGTCAACACCTCTGAGTTCTATTGCCTTCAAATTGCTGTGTGACTTTCTGAGAACTACCTGACCTCTCTGAGTGCCGGAGTTTCATTGTCTGGGCTACTGGGCCAAGGAGCCTTGTTTCTCTCTCATAGGTTCTAGGAGTTTCAGGTCAGCCCCTCCATCTGTAAGCCTTTGGAGGAGAGGGGGGGAAGATCTCTATAAATAAATGATTCCATGCCTACCAGGCTATGCTCCCCGCCCTCTTCTTGATGTTTCTAGTGCAGAGAGAGGAAGGTGGAGAGATGATCCTTGAAGGACACACTGAGGAAGATGGTCTCTTAATTCCATTTTAAACCTCAGTGGCTCTTAATTCCAAAAAAACAACAAACACAAAAACATTAAAAAAAAAAAAAAGGCATTAGGGCCTCTTGCTAATGGGGAAGCAACAAATCTGAGACATGCTAAGTAAGCCGAAGCTTTGCATCTAAAAATCCCACGTCTGGCACAGTCCCTTGCCTTAAGTCAACTCAGGTATCCCTACTGAACTTCCATTTGAGACAGGAGACCTCCGAGGTCAGAGAGGTTATGTGAGTGGGACAGAGCCACCCAACCCAAGACAGGCAGGGCCAAATCCAGAGCCTGGCTCCCTGCCTTCTAAGGCAAAGTCTCTTCAGGGTACCTGGGTCCCTGACAGCCAGCTCAGCCCGATGTGCCCACAGACAGGAGGTGAAGCCATTCTAATATTGGTCTGAGTTGCACAGAATTGAGCAGATAAATCTGCCACGAGAGGAAATTGCATCACGGAGCTGAGACGGAACGTTTCTAAATTATTGCTTATCTCCTTCCATCAAAGTCATTGCTTCCCTCCATGAGCTCCAGGGGCTGCGGCAGCCAACCACGGGTCGTCTACACAGGACTGGGGTTGTGTGTAGATCTACAGGGTGGGGAGCAAAGGGAGCAAACCACACGATGCAGAGGTCACGGCTCCGCTGTCACTAGGACAGGGTGGGCTCCACATCAGATCAAGCAACCACACTTTCATCACCTCCTTGGCTCGGGTTCTAAACCAAAAACAGAGGAGAGTCTTAAATACACCCAAGCACACACCGGTAATTCAGAGGGTCCTCTCTTGGAACAGGCCTGGGTCCTCCAGGGCTCCCACCTGTGGCCCAGTCCTAGTCTCTGAGGAGGCTGGAAGTAGCAGGGAGACCTCGGCAGAAGCAGGGCTCCTTGCCTACTGCTGGCTTCTGAGAGCACTGAGAACAAAGTGCTTACTCGGCCTTCCAGGTTCCAGGAAGAGCCCTTGGGCTAGAGATTCAGCTAAGGGCAAAGCTGGTGGCCCCTGATGCAGGGACACCAGGCAGTCTGCAGGAAAGAAAGGCATCCTGGCTGGGCCTTCCATTCTATGGAAGCCCTCCTGTCTCTGGAGCCGCCTGGCTCTTCTCGGGCCTTAGAATTCATCTTGCATAGAAATGCTTGGGGTTTGGAGTTGGGGGAGCCTGAATTTGAATCTGGACTCTGTTACTCACTGGCTGTGCCCACCTCAGGAGAGCCACTTAAACACACTGAACTTCAGCTTTCTCATCTGTAAGACGGGCATAGTAACAGCACTAACTTCAGAAGGCGGTAGGGAAGATTATATAAGACGCCACATACAAAGCATCTGGTGAGCACCGGGCAAACAGCAGGCGTCTAATGAGTGTTGGCACCTTCCTCCAATGAAAAACAAACGAAGACTGTTCAGGGATGGGCCCTTCCCGAGAACAATCTCTCCCCTCATATCGTACATTGAGAGTGAGCCAGACTACCCAGATTCCCAATTCCATCCCTCAGCCACCCCCGAACGACAGGGAACGCTGCCCACATTGTGGCATTGGGGCTGGCAAGTCCACACTCTGGCCCAGCCTAGGGAGATGCCCCTGGGATATGGCCCTAAATGTAGCCTGGCAGGGAATGGAACCACCCCCAGAAGTGCTCCCGGCAGGGGCTCAGCTGGCAGGAGATGGGAAGTCCAGCAAAGACACACCCTTGGCAGGAACATTAGGAGCGCACCACAGCTGCTGAAGGTGGGGGCAAAGAGCAGCTGTGTGGCTCAAGGTGACCCACCCGTCCCCAGCTCAGAGCTCCCCGCCCCTCGGAAGCCTGGCTGCCTGTGCCTCACCCGACATACTGCCCAGTACAGCTCCTTGCCTGGCCCTACCCCACCTTCCCCTGGCCTCTCCAACTAGAAAGAAGGGTCCCCACGGGCAGGACAGTGATGGGTATGGCTGTGGTCCCCTGGAACAGAGAGCAATGACAGACCCCAGGTCTGTGCCAGCTGATGGCTGGCAGAGATACCTGGGAAAAACACCTAGCTACCTGAACTTGTTTCTTCAGCTCCTAAGCAAGACTCATCCAACCACTAACCTCCCTCACTCATTCAACAAACAAGCATCGAGACCTTCTGTAAGGCACACGTTCTGCAAAGCCCTAGACTGGATCCCAGTCCTCAAAGAGCTTATTCTCCAGTGAGACACACAGGCAAATGAAACACACACACACACACACACACATGTTATATACATCACATACATGCTAAGTTGTGATAACTTCCAAGAAAGGACTCACTACATTTTCCAATCAATCACTGAGGGCTTCAATAGTCATAGAAAATGTAATGCATGAGACAGGTTGAATCTGGCCGTGGCAAGAGAGTAAGGGGACAGAGAGGGACAAGAAAGGAACAACCATGAGCAAATATCCCTTCTGCACCTGTTCACAGAGCCAAGGGTACAGCCATTACATCACACAGAATGGAGATGCCCACAGGAGGCAAATTATCCCCTTCGATTTGAAAGCTCTCATTGACAGTACTTAAAAAGGGAGGAAAGAGGGATGGAAGAGAGACCAAAAAAAGGGAAGGGAAGGAAAAGGAAGAGAAGAGAAAAGAAATTAAACAGACATCTATGCCAAGAACACAGAGCCTGTCCCAAGATTTCAGAGTGACCTCTCGGCGGGACCGTGAAGGACACCGTGTTATAAAGCTACTGCCACCTCCCTCGGACACGCAGCATCACCTCCCATAGCTCTTGGCCTTATAGCTCCATCTGTTAAAACAAACCACACGATGCAGAGGCCACGGCTCCGCTGTCACTAGGACAGGGTGGGCTCCACATCAGATCAAGCAACCACACTTTCATCACCTCCTCTTTCCTGATCATGTTCTCTCACGACAGAACAGGGCTCTGCCATGCAGTAGTCCTCAACCACATGCGGGCAGTGGCACTCAGCAGATGTAATGCCAGGCACTCAGAAGACCCGAGGACTTCTGGGTGTCATCGAGGACAATCCGAGAGGGTTCCAGATACTACATTACTACACTTCATTTAGCTTAATCGTCAGCCACAGGATCAGGTGACACAGCTCTCAGTCACAGCCCCAAAGTCGCGGGCCATTTGGATCTGCCATGACCCATAAAGGTCCCGTTTATAATAACACCTCCATTGAAATGGGGAATGTAAGCCTGAGGCACAGGACCTTCCCAAGGTCACAGCTGCTTCCTGGAGAATCCAGAACCCAAGCTGCCAAGTCTTGGGGGAGGAAACAGAGCATGGCAGTACAAGATCACGGACTG
Organism: Mustela putorius furo; assembly: GCF_011764305.1. Taxonomy (NCBI): domain Eukaryota; kingdom Metazoa; phylum Chordata; class Mammalia; order Carnivora; family Mustelidae; genus Mustela; species Mustela putorius. The sequence continues at coordinate 8,153,451 of NW_025421449.1, forward strand.
AGGAGTCCCAAAGTTTCAGAACGTCTACCCCAAGAAGGCAGGCAGGAGCTGTGCTGGGGGACCCCGAATGTGACCTCAAAGCGATCCCTGATGAGGTTACATGCACATCACAGGATGGGGAAAAGATACCGTTGTCCATCAACTTTACACTTTTGTCCAGTAACCAGATCTCATCCCTGGCAGCACACTAGAATTAGTTTATGCTTAATATGCTTGCATATTAAGTAATTGTCCTCTGCATAGCATGATCATGTTGTATTTGTCTTTTTTTTTTTCTTTTTAAAGGAGTTCCTTTGTTTAATTCATGTAAACATTTAAAATAGACCACCATTGCATTGCCTTGCTTTGGCATGGCTTCGTTACTTTTTTCAGAACCAGGGGAATCTGGAATCAGACTCCCCGACTTCTAATCCTGTGGCCGTGCAACCTCAGACACATTACCTAGCCTCTCTGCACCTGTCAAGGGCTGAACTGTATTTCCTCCCGCCCTCAGAAAACTTCCTGTTGCATTCCTAACCTCTAAAACCTCAGAATGTGACTCTATTTGGAGGTAAGGTCTTTAAAGAGGTGATTAAGTTAAAATGAGGCCTTAGGTTGGGCTTCAATCCAACATGACTGGTGTCCTTACAAGAAGAGGTCACAGACAGGTACAGACGGAAGATGAGGTAAAGATACAGGGAGAAGAAGATGGTCATCTACACGCTAACGCCCTCACATCCCCCCAGAAGGAACCAACTCTGCCTGATATTGGACTTCTGGTCTCCAGAATGGCTGGAAAATAAATGTCTGTTGTTTAAGCTCCCTACCCCCAACCCCTGCCAACCTCCACCCCATTGTGTGTGGTACTTGTTACGATACTTCAGCAATTTTGACTTTCCTCGTCAGCAAAATGCAGAGTAATAGTCCCTTCCTCTCACCGTTGTGCTGAGCACCCCATTCCTCCCACTTAGTAAGTGCCCAATAAATGGTTCTCACACTTGTTATTACAAACACCTAGCCTTAACCCACCCCGGTCTTGGCAAAATGATGATCTTAGTCTTCTATGTAAGCAAAGAGGCTTACAGTGAGAGCACCAAGCCCTCAGCAGTGCAGGTAAGCCTCCTCCCTCACCCCAACCACCCCACGCCAAACCAGTCTGAATTCCTGGACCTGCCCTCTGGCACCTTCTGTTCCTCCCACTCATCAGGCTGCCTCTCCTGCTTATCTTTGCTTTAGGGCCTTGCCTGTTGCTCCCCACGTTCTCCCCACCAAGTACCTCCAAAGGCCCAAGGAGGCAGCCTGGTTCTCCTCCAGTTTATCAACATCAGATCCCATGGAATGTGGCTCCAGAAAACGGCATTGAGAGAAAAACACGTACAGGCCATCCGAATTCCCACACTATGGGAGTCCTTTTGGTTTACTGGAGACAGAGGATTCCTGGTCAAGATGGTCTACTTGGAGATGAGCTGGAGAGCGGACATGGCGCTGGACAGTGCTCCCTGCCATCCAAGGTAACAGCGAGCCACCACCAGTCTGAGAAGAGCCTGGTTCTCGGTTTGTCTTCCAGTGGGCCCCTGCACATAACGGCCACTAGAGGGGGCGCCTGAGGGCCCAGGACTAGTTAACTGAAAGGTGGTAGAAAACTTCCCATGGGTGTGTGAACCCACCTAAAGCTGAATGAGAGCCACTTGGGTCAGGCCAACGAAAGAAAGGGCCGGAAGACCTTTAGGAATCAGGAAGGCTTCCCAGAGGGATCCCCCAAGAACCCAGAAGCTTGGCCAGACTGTGAAAACCCCAGCAACCTGCTGCCTCAGCAAGTAGCTAGAGACTCTGAGGCTTCCAACACTGCATGGCTTTGGTGATTAAAATTAAGGTCATTTAGAAACCCAGAAACCAAACCTGTTCTGACTCTGAAGGGAATTTTAATTTGTTGATGGATTTTCCCGCTGACGATTGGGGGGAAAGATAGCAATTCACAATGGGTTTGAGGCCAAAAATAGGGCCACATAAGCCAGAGAGTCATTGATAGCTCCTCGGTCTTTCTTCAACTGCATTAAGAACAGCCTGTCCCAGAATGCAAATTTTTCTTTTTTCTTTTTCATTTTAATCAGCTAATAGCAGATGAAGGCCTAAGACTGCTGCCAAAATTCTTTATTCTCATCAGTCACAGAGAGCAAGGAAGCAAAGGTTGGAGGCCTACTGGTGTCTCAAGCTCTGTGCTCTGAGTCCCTTCTGGAGAGGTACAGGATTTGGGGGCTGGGGCAGAAACCCCAGGAGCCGTCTTCTCCACCGGACTGTTTCTCGGGGAACTAGGAAAGAGAAGCAAATGGAGTTCTCCATCCCCCGTGACCGTTCTGGGAAGGACCTTAGGAATGGAAACGTGTTCATTTATTCCACAGAGAATCATGAACAGCTCACACAATGCCATGGCTACACTGAAGACGAAAATGGACACAGTCCCTGCCCTCATTGAGGGTCCAGCAGCAAGGACTCTGACTGAGCGCACCAAGGAGGTGACTTATGCCACAGACTTATGTCATTAAAGTTCTTCTCTGGAATGCAAGCTCGTGCAGCCACTCTGGAAAACAGCATGGAGGTTCCTCAAGAAGTTAAAAATTGAGCTACCTGGGGCGCCTGGGTAGCTCAGTGGGTTAAAGCCACTGCCTTCAGCTCAGGTCATGATCTCAGGGTCCTGGGATTGAGTCCCACATCGGGCTCTCTGCTCAGCAGGGAGCCTGCTTCCCCCCCTCTCTCTGCCTGCCTCTCTGCCTGCTTGTGATCTCTCTCTGTGAAATAAAGAAATAAAATCTCAAAAAAAAAAAATTGAGCTACCCTACAACTCAGCAATCGCACTGCTGGGTATTTACCCCCAAAGACATAGATGTAGTGAAAAGAAGGGGCACATGCACCCCAATATTCATAGCAGCAATGGCCACAATAGCCAAACCACGGAAGGGGCTGAGATGTCCTTCAACAGATGAATGGATAAAGAAGATGTGGTTCATATCTACAATGGAGTATTACTCAGCCATCAGAAAGGATGAAGAGCTACCATTTACAGCGACATGCATGGAACTAGAGGGGATTATGCTAAGTGAAATAAGTCAATCAGAGAAATACAATTATCGTATGGTTCCACTCATATGTGGAATATACGGAATAGGGCAGGGGATAATAGGAGAAGGGAGGGAAAAGTAAGAAGGAAGAAATCAGAGAGGCAGACAAACCATGAGAGACTCTTGACTCTGGGAAACAAACTGAGGGTTGCGGAAGGGTGGGGGTGGGCGGATGGGCTAAGTGGGGATGGGCATTAAGGAGGGCACGTGATATGATGAGCACGGGGCGTTATATGCAGCTAAGTAATCACTGAACATTACATCAAAAACTAATGATACAAAGAGCCCCTTTGTCGGCTACTTGAACTTAAATTAAAAAATAATTCCTCCCCGGACACTACAAAGGGAAGACATGGGGTAGGAGACACCATGTGGAGTGTCCACATGGAGAAAGGGTGAGTCAGGAGACGAGCGTCCCCTAGAAACATAAACCAAAGGCCACACCCCTTCTTCTGGGCACCCAGAGCTGCGGCAGGAGCTTGGTCACCACGTGAGGCCTCTGGGTAGGAACTCTCCTCAGCAACAGCGCAGCGCCCGTGCTCACTGAGGCTGCTCTGTGTTGAGGACAGAAAAGAAAAATCTAATTCCCGAATCTTATTTTTAGCAGCAAGCCAGGCAGAAGAGCAGAAATAAGCCACTCCACTATAATCCCGATCATCATGAACAAGTAATTTCACCATTTTAAAAGCCTGCCCACAGAATCTACCATCTTGCAGGGTCTAACCTGGGGAACTCTCATCTTGTTTCGAGGGATAAGTGTTTCTCTCGGAGAGCCACTGAAAGTGACCTCCCTGAGAAGTGCAATTTCTAGGCATTTGTTTGTCCCAAAACTTGGATTCTTCTATTGGGTTTCTTTAGGTAATGTAAGCGCAGCTAGGCGAGCTGAAGGGGCCAGCAGGAGCAAAGTGGGGTGGGGAGTGGGCATGTGGGCATCCGTGTTCTCAAAGGATTGCCCCTCATTTGTCCAAAGAATAAGTACACACACTCACACACACACACACACACACACACACACACACTGTATTCTTGCCTTTAATAGAAAATACACAATTTTTAAAGGAAACAGAAAAATTGGTATTTGGACCATTAGGCCAATCCTACTCTAACAGCTCCACTGAAACACCTTCTAAAGCTTGGTTTTTCCACCTCTGAAAACTAACTTACTTCTTTTTGTTCTGATGTCGGTGTTGGGCTCTACGATATACATATCTGTCCAAGCAGAAGCAGCTGCCTAACCTTTCACCTGTGACACTGTGGACAGCTTTGGGGTTTGTGTTTTCTTTTTTTCAAGTGTCACACCATTTCCTCCTCCAAACAGGAAAGGAGGCAGATAGAATCTAAAGATGAAGGAAGCGGGGACGTTTGCTCAAAGTGTCACAGAGGGTAGGTCAGCCGCAGAGCTGAGTCTTAGATGCACACATTCTCATCAGCGTGACACTGAAGGTGTGCCCGCTGTGAGCCAGGGGACACAGCCCTACATAAGATGCTCTCAAGCTCTCCCCGACAGGAGAACCCCCAAATGCGGCAGGAAGGGCCTCACCATTCTCAGGCCTGGCAGGGTGAGGCTGGCAAACCAAAACTGCCCGAATGCTCATTTCCCAGAAGAACCACCCACCAGGGCACTTCAGCTTTATCCTCCCATCCCGTGGCCTGACCCAGGTTCCCGGAGGGGGGGTGGGGGCTAGTGCTGCCCCTCTCACAGGCAGATCCCCTCTATCAATACTCAGCCTCCATCTTTCTCCTGGCCAAACCAAAGCACAGGTGTCATTTGAGTGATTTCTTTTTAGAAGTGATCTCTTTTCTCTAAAATTTCTCAACAAGACCAGCTGACTACAATTGGCCAAGTTCCATCTAGACCTGGGATTACAGCTGATGCCATGAGGGAAAGTACAGGACCCCAGAACTGAACATCACATTCCTCAAAAACCAGGGCAGAACCAAATCCCGAGAGGGGCTGCTGGAGCATAAACTGCGGCCCTTATCCTGGAGCAGGAAAGGTCAACAAGACCATCAGCCCCATCTTCCAGACCTCTGAAGAGCTGCCAAATGGTTAGACACATTCTGTCCATTCCCAAGGATAGACCAGGCAGGAGACGGATGGTTTAGAAAGGAGAAAATTCCTTCTAACTTTCCAAGGAGAGGAGGGGCCCCCTGGATAGAAAGGGGCTCCCTGGTGCTGGAGGCATTCAAAAGAGGCAGGATGGTCCCTCAGTGGGACCCTGGGGCAGTGATACAAGTGACAGGTGGAAAGATGGGCTAATGGAACCTTTCAAATTTCTTCAACTCTGAGAGCCTCCAATTGGACAGAATGGACTCAAAGCCCCCAGACACCGGGTCACCTGCCTATAGGGATCGCCTCTGGGCCTAAAAATAAGATTCCCAGAGTCTAATTCAAATTAGATCCTAAAAAAATATGTCACTGTGGCTATAAATAAGTCTCTTTGAGGGCCAGTTGATATGATTGTTTTAATCAGGTACATTCCCTAGAACTGCCTGCTCCCTCTTGGGCCCCGAATGTATTCTGAGCAGGCCTGGTCCTCCCGCCCTCAGTCCAAGGCAAACCCATGGAGCAGCCACCATTGGAGGACTGTGGTGGGATCATTCACCAACGCTCCCGATGGAAGACAGGGTCGGGAACGCAAATGCCCAAAGAGACCGGACAGACGGCAAAGGGTGTAAATTAGACACAGCATGACATGAAGGGGAGTGTTCGTGGTTGAAGAGGTCCCCCCAAAATCCGAATGTTGAAGTTCTAACTGCCAGTACTTGAGGGTCTGGAGACAGGGTCTTCGAAGAGATGGTTAATTAAAATGGGGTCTTTACGGTGGGCCCTAAGCCTATCCGACGGGTGTCCTTGTAAGAGGAGAGGAAAATACAGACACACCCATGAGGAAGACGACATGAAGACGCAGGGAGAAGAAGGCCAAGGGGAGAGAAACCAACCCTGAGGACATCTGGATCTCAGATGTCCAGCCTCCAGAACCATGGCACAATAAATGTCTGTCATCTAGCCCCCCAGGAGATTTGTGGCTGCAGCCCAAGCTGACAATACAGGGGGAGTGGGCCACAGACCCGAGGGCTTAAATTCTTTTTTTTTTTTTTTTCCTCTCTCAAAGATCAGGCAAATAAAATGGGACCCTGGACTTCACTTTCACCAGTGCACAGCACTCTGATGAATTTCAGGGCAAGAAAGGCAACAATGAGGTGTGGGAGAAAGGGCACTGCGTTCCTAATCGGGAGGGCTGGTCATCCAAGCTATGTGGCTTTGGGAATTTCTCAACCATCTTAGCCCCCATTCCAGCATCAACTAACTAAAACAGACCTAAACACAGCTAAGGGTCCCTCTAGCACTAACGTCCTCTCAAGTCCTCAGGCTTAAAGACCCCTGCTAGCAAGGGGCAGCTTTGGGGCCCAAGTTGGGACGGAGAGGCCCCAGATGGCAGAGTGAGGCAACCGCAGGAGAAGAACACAGAGATCGGGGTGCCGTGGCGGAGCCACGGGGCTGAGGCTTCAGTTCCTGTCCCGCCCCTGTCTGGTTCCTCCACTTTTCAGGTGCATGGCCTTGAGCACCCCCCCTCCACCCACCTCCCATCTGTGAGTAAGAAAACTTGAGTGTACATGCTGTGGACCAGTAACACATCCTACCACACCCAGTGCGCTCGCTGTCACTAGTGGACGAGACGGAAGGGCAGACACCGAGGGGTTTCTCAGGACCGATGTCTTCTTCTAGCCATCCCACGAGGCAATGGCCCAGCAAGGCCGGGTGAGTCTTCGGTCAGAGTTGGAGCTGGAGTGCCCATCTTCTCTGCACCCAGTCCTGGGCGCCAATGACCGCAGGACCCTAGAGATGCTCTCAGATGGCAGCCCTGTGTGGGGTGAGGTGCTGAAGAAACCACAGCGCGCGCCCCTTCCACAGGATCCGTGCAAGGCTAGAGTAACAGTATGGAGACCCTGACGCTTTGCACTTTACACAAAGCTTCACCAAGACCATATCCCAAGTAGAAGCATTCCCATTTTGCAGATGAAGAAACCAAGGACCAAGAAGGTTAAACAAGACAGTGCAGAAGAGTGCAAAGAAAGCCAGGGCATGGCCACTTACTTTGCTTGACCTTAAAGTTATTTACTACCTTATTATCAAATTATCTGTCAATGCAGTCAATGTAGCTAGCAGCAGGCAGCTGCTAGGATCACTATGTGATCTCAGGGCTTCAACTCTGAACACCCTATGACCACACAGCACAGACTCAGATCATCTCAGACCTGGAAGTGCCTGGGCAATCCCGGATCTGACCCCTTTGGTATACAGGAAAGGAAACTGACATTCCTGAAGTGTCTGGCCCAGGGTCCTACCATGATTCCTCAGACCACCCTGCCCTATCCCACATCTCTGGAAAATATTCCTCTCTAAAAATGAACCAACCACAGAGAGAAGTTCTTCCGGGACTTTGGGTTGGGGAGAAGTTTCCATCCCCACTCTCAGCAAATCTGGATCCTTCCTCCAGGCTGCATGCTGCTGGCCTCCTGCAGTGACTTTGAGCAGGAGAGCAAATGTGTCAAGTATTCCTCTCACAGGATAAGGCTGCTGGGAGCAGCTCAAAGGACTGGAATTAGAAATTCTAATTATTAGAACTCTCCGAATGCACCAAAGGACGACTTATAATTAGCACATGTCAAAAGGCCAACCCCAAAGGGGACACATTATAAATCAGAAAACAAAGATGGTCCAGAGAGGGACTGGGGAGCTAGGCTGCTTGGCTTCCCGCCTCTCCCTACAGCCCTAAATCCAATCTACTTCCCACCCTCCAAGCCCCACTTCCTCCTAGTTCTGGCCTCTCTTCTTCTGCCTTGCCCTGGGCCCTGGCCTGGGGACACCAATGAAGGCACTGCCACCCTCCTGGAAGGCCTTCAGCACTGGGACCACCTTATTCAGGACCCCTATTCTTGAGCTGGTTAGAGGATTGTGGCTCCTGCTGTCAGGAATGCAAATAAGGGCTTAATGACAAGACTCCTTATGGGAAAGAAAGCCCCAGTGCCATGATAATGCCATTACCTGCTGCACAGGTGTGGTTGTCCCTGGGCGGCCTTGCAGCCAGAGTTGCCCTTGTGATTACAGCCCAGGGCACACTCCCCAACTCCAGAGTGGGAGAGGCCAGCATGGAAGGGAAGAGACATGTTTCCTACAGGAAGGAAAGAAGGGAGGGAGGGTGGGTGAGCAGACAGTGAGGGGGGAGTAAGGAGGGGGAGGGAGGGAGTGGAGAAATGTTTCTTCCACCGACCTATATGCCATCAAATTTTCCCAATCACTTCCTGCGTTAGTCACAATACTCGAAATGGGGGGAGGACACGTAGTCAAAGATACAGCAATAAGACATGACCCTCCCCTAGAGGAATTCACATTAGTGCAAACTCAAAAGGTTAAAGAAAATTAAGTTTGTAAAAAAGAGACACCAAAGGAACTCCTGCCCGGAGGCAGGGACATCTGGTTTCCAGAAGAAGCCCTAGCTGTGCAACTTGCCTCGCGCAGGTCATTTATCTTCCTTCAGCCTCTATCATCTGTTCCACGGAGATAATACCAACCTCGCTCATCCCACAGGTGCTGCTACGGAGAACACATGATAAACCACAGAGACAAGTCCATGGGGAAGTGCCTACAACATAACTCGTTATCACAACATGAACCAATCTCCATTCTGGTGGCCAGCAATAAAAAGGGTATCTGTGTTTTCCCACCTTCCCTGGATTTTTACTCAAGATGGTACCCAGGTCCTTGGACCAACATCGCTAGAGTCCAGAAAGGCAATTTATCAGGCCACCAAGGAAACTTCTAGATGTTGATTTATTTTCCCATACAGTGCATCTATGCCTGGGAAATGACAAGAATGTTTTACTCCAAGAGCAATGAACCCCATTTGCTTACTAGCGGCTGCTTGGAGCACTGCATTAAGAAGGATTCTGAACTTGCATTTTGGCTTCGCTGGAAAGCATATCCTGAAAGATAAAGGATGTCCGTCATGAGGAAGGGATAAGAGGTGGCACTTGGTCATTTATGACTTAGATGATACTCCCTGTCCACCACACCCCTTGTCACATGCCTCTATAGTTACATGCCCCAGTCATTCAAGAGTGCTGACTGGTGGCCCATTCTCTGAACCTGATGCCTTCTGTGTGAATCGTTAAAATTAAGTTCTTTGAGCCAACAAAGCTAAAAGCTTGACCCCAGCAAGAAACAGCTATCCTTAATAAATTAGTAGGTCCTCGGTCCCTGTGCAAATGTGCTGGCTTGTCTCAATCAAGTTATGTATAAGCTGAGAACAAGACCTCATAAATGTGGATGCCATTATCTGGGTCTGTGGACCTTGGGCCCCGCCACACACACTCGCCCGCTCCGAATGCCCTGCAGGTACCAGATGTACCGTGGCCCTTCTTTCTGTGGCATCTTTTTAGTCTTTGCAATGTTCTGCTCTCAACACTTTTCAGGACAATACTTTCTTGGAGTTTATCACAGGCTTAACGGGGGCAGGACCCCTGCCATTTGCCCTGCTCATGTTTCAAAGGGGCCCTCTGGCCATGTCAGCATTTGGTGAAGTCTTCCTTCCTCAGTTGCTCTGCTCAGTTTTATAAAACTTGGTTATGTCTCGGCCAATTCTCAGCAGAGTTGGTTTGCAGTCAAGCCGTGCACAACAGTGCGGAAGGAGAGCTGGGCAAGCGGACCCTGTGATATGACCAAGAGGGAAGGGAAGAGGTTGTGTCCAGGCCCCCCAGGACCAAGGAGGCCCCAAACACAAAAAGCCTTAGTGAATCCTCAGGAAAGAGGGACACTGGCATCATCCTACATTCACAGTTAGAACCACAGACTGTTGGGGTCAAGAAGCAACTGGGAACCCATCTAGTGACTACAGATATGGAAACTGAGGCCCAGAACAATTAAACTGCCCAACGTGCTAGGATAACCCAGGAGTCGTGTCTATAGAAACAATATCACAAAACCGTGTATGTTCTTATGGAATTCATAAATGTGTGTTTTGCGATTTCAGATGGTTTCCTTCTAAGTCATCCCATAATATTCTCAATATCCAACACTATGCCTAAAAGCCCTTTCATTTGCAGGGCTAAAAGCACATTGTCTTGCACACCGGAGGTATCCAAGTCTTTTTAAATAAACAAAAAAAAAAAAAATGGGTAATGTATGTAATTCTGAAGAAATCTATTCAGTGCAATTCTATTTATAATAGAAAAAGGGGGAAACTAAAGGAAAATCTAAGCAAAAGGGTTGAGTATCCATATCACGGGTTATGATCACTTAAAAATATGTTTATGGGGGGCACCTGGGTGGCTCAGTGGGTTAAGCCTCTTCTTTCAGCTCAGGTCATGATCTCAGGGTCCTGGGATCGCGTCCTGCATCGGGCTCTCTGCTCAGCAGGGAGCCTGCTTCCTCCTCTCTCTCTGTCTGCCTCTCTGCCTGCTTGTGATCTCTGTCTGTCAAATAAATAAATAAAATCTTTAAAAATATATATATGCTTATGGGGTCCCAATGCATGTGAAAATACTGATTATATGACAATGCTAAAGAAAATTGCAGAACACTAAATTGCACAAAAGCTGTGATGTCAGCACTATAAAGAAAAAAAAATGTATGGTAATATTATTGGAAGAAAATAAAGCAAAACATGAATGGCAATAATGTTTCTGATGGGATTATAGGTGATTTTTCTCTTCTCTTCAAGCTTCTGTTCTTTGCAAATATTTTACAATGTGTCCGAAGCACTTTGGTAAGCAGGGGAGGGGGACTAAGAAATAGAAAAGAATGTCCAGAGGTATACCCATCCTTGTTGGAGTTTGAATTGAAGAAACAGAATTTATCTCTTCTCATGCAGGTAAGTTGATGAAGCAGAAAAACACAGAAGCTGGCCGAGGAGGCAGGCTCCCTACCCCTGCCCCTGCCCAGAGGTCACTCCCCACTCCGAATATTTGTGTCACTGAGCAGATGCTATCTTGGGATGTCACCTAAACTGCCACCCACAGTCTTATCCCTGAAGCTAGCAAAAGTTGTCAACCTTTCATGTGTGTCTCTCTCTCTTTCATGTGTGTCTTCCCTCCACTGGACTGGGAGCTCCTTGGGCAGAGGAGGCAGTCCCTGCTGTAATTCCCTGTGCCCCTACAGAGCCAAGCTTAGAGATTTCTTTTCAATACCTGACACCTCGAATCTCAGGAAATACTTGCTCATTGACTAACTAATTGGATAAGTTAAAGAGAATAGTCCCGTAGGGCACCTTGGCCTTCAACCAAGACAGAAGCTGGTGCACCTCCTTTAGGACACACTTCATCAATCGGGATGTCAATGCATGTCATCTGTGATGTTGGCATCTGCCCCAGACAGGACTGAGCCACCAACCAATACATCACAGGGCATTCAGACCTCAGGATGTGTCCCTCACTACCCCCAGACCTGGGCAGGCTACAGGCCTGACACAGGAGGATTGATCCTGCTCCTACCCCACAAATCATAGCAGACTAGATCTTCTGCCAGTTGAGCCAAAGGTAGTCAGATAGAGCCATGTGTACTTCTCTGTATATTACAGCATCTAGGCAAATAAGGAAACAGACCTCTCCATTGGAACAGTTCTATCCTTTAAGCCTAAACTTGCCCCAGAGATCCTGCATATCTGGAACCTTCTCTGAGGTTCTGAAACCCCATGGCCTACTATATAGGCTTCTTCGAGCTTTCCCAAGCACAGGCTTTACTACTCATTGAAAGCTCTCCCTAAGAACCCTACCCATTGTAATCTCAACTCTTATTAACCTTTTTTCTCTTAATATGATGAACATATTAAGACACAGACACACACACACACTTACCTAGTTTATACATGTGATTTCCCTTAGTGAATCTTACAATCATACATGTAAATATGAAAGCATATTTTCTGGGTGGGTGGGGCCTGATCACTTAGACTTCCTGTACCTAGCATGAGCCAACAGCCTTAAGTTAGTAGATAGATGAACAAGTAGGTTTGTTCACAAAATGGTCATGTGATAACTCCAAGAAACTGCTGGCAGCAGCCTACATAGGGACGTCCTCCAAAATCCAAAGCCTTCCCAAATCCAAGGAGAGATACAACTCAATCACAATATGGTAGAAATAAGGTAATAATGATAGTGATGATTTCTTAGAACCTACTAGGCGCTAGGTACAAGGAATCTGATATATCTCACACAAAATCTTGTTAAGTAAGGTATCATTATAATTATTATTCATGATCATTGTTCTTCCTGTTTTGTGGAGATCAGAGGGTTATCCAAGGTTGAGAATATTTCATTTGGGATCTGTTGGGATAATGCCATAAACTGTAAAGGGCTGCTGGTCTTAGGACTGCCCTTCTTGACTACAACTGGGGTTAAGTCCAAAATTCTGGAACACAGAGAGTCAGGGATGACCCATGATACAGGTGGCTTATATCAGACTCCAGCTGCTCCCAGGAACCAGATCCTAGGCAGAAAGTAATGGTTATGATTTGCCTTTTGCTAAAGTGCTCAAAAGACAACTCCTATCCTTCAATTTTATTTAATCAAAGCAAAGAATTCATAAGAATCTGCAGGCGTTCATTCATCAGACCGATTAAATATTTGATAGCCCTGCAGTTTAATTTTTTATGGCTCAGTGTGTGGTGGGAACTGTTCCCAGGGAGGCCAGCACTGTCCCCACGACAGAGCAGAGCTGCTCCAGGCAGCCAGAATCAAAAGCATGATGGGGCTCTGCTCCTTTCCTGCTCATCTGCCCTAACCACAGTAAGGTACCTGTTCTGGAATCCTGGGCCAAGGGGCCACAGCTACCATTTTCTAAGTTCTTAAAGAGAATGTGCATAAAGAAAAGAGAAGTTGCAGAGAGGCAGGGCTGAGGACCTCACAAGGTCAGGGAGAAATTCAGAGGACCCCAAATATCCAGGTCCCAACAAGGGGAGGCAGCCTCCTCCTTCTGTCTTTGAGATCACCCAAGCACATAGTGGAAAAAGCTTCTGGACAAATGTGTGTCAGCACAGAGGTAAAGTAATCCCATCCATACCCTGGCCAACTACTAGCACGACAGGGCCACCCCACACCTTCCACTGGCCCTTCCAACAACACCCAGCCACATGGGTCTCCCTTACAGCTCACATGGGACTGGAGACTCAGAGCAAAATCACATTTGGAAGCAAGAATGCTTCGTAGCCTCCAACCAGGGAAGGTCTCTCTCCTAGCCCTCTGATTATCACCAAAAGGAAATTTCAGCACATTTTGTTTCCTATACCCCAGAATGCTCAAATCACATGCAGCATGTTTTCAATCTCTGAATTGCCCCCAACCCACCCCACATCCCGAGTCCTTCCCTTCATTTCTCCCCCAGACTCTTGCTCGTGCGCGCACACACACACACACACACACACACACACATTCCTTTCTGCCTGCCACAGAAAGAACTGGTACCTTAGCCTTTAGCTGATATCCAGTCAACATCCATCCAATTAATTTGTTCAAGGGTTTAAAGGGGCCAAGAGAGAAGACTTTTGCATTCCAGCAGCCATCAGAGAGTTTTGCTTTAATTTCTTTTTAATTGGCTGCACCACTAACAGCGTATCAGAAATCTCTCTGCTCTGACCCTTCCTTTCTCCTCAACTCCCTTCACTCCTACAGGGGAAGGACATCCTGGCAGCTTGCTAGAAAAGTAAAGAGATGCCACTGCACAGCCCAAGTCATTTTGCCTGCTGTCCCTGCTCATCAGCAGCCTAATGAGGACGTGTGGTTGTGACACAAGTTTCCACTTCATCCCTGTGTGGCTCACTGAGGCAGGGAGGAGGAGGAAAGGGGTGAGGAGAGCTGTTGCGTCCAGTGATAAATAGCAGGGTGGAAGGCTCACCTCCCCCGGGCTCTCGGGCTCTAGCTCTGCGCTGCAGACCCACTCCCAGGGCCTTCAGTACTCTCTGGGAAGACAGGAGCCGTCCAGCAGCCTGCGATGGCCAGCCCCGAGCCCCTCTGGTGGTGGGTGTGTTGTCACTGGACATCGCCATGGAAAAAGTAGGAGAGCATGGTGAAAGGAAAGCTGCTTGTCCGTTTTCCTTGTTTAAGAATCTGGTGAAATGACAAGGAAAGCTTATCTCTGCACTGGGACTCTTCACGCAGCAAAAACAGCACTGAGACACTGAAGGGGAGGAGGCCATTTCTTTGATGTCTCGGCACAGCCGCCCAAGCAATCATCATAATGGCAAAAGGACAGGCTGGATGGCCTCCCCCCTCTAGGAAACCAGACAGTTTTCATGACTTGTGGTTGACATTTTAATAAAGGATCAACATCAGGCCACAAGGGGAAGCAAGTTGAGAACAGAATCTGACCTAAGAGGGTCAGGGTGGAAGGGAAAGAAATGACCTAGAGAAAAACAGATCCTTGGGCCAAAACGTCCCTGTGCGACGCAGCCCAGAGGCCCAGCACAGTGGGATTCCTGGCTTTATCAATTGGGAGAAGAGAAAGGATGTTCCAAGAGGACAAAGTACAAGACCCCCCCCCCCCAGTCAATAACTATGCAAAAACATCTCATATTTGATCGGTAGCTTACAAATTACAAAGGACTTGAGGCAACTTACCTCATGGGCTCCTGTGAGCTGGGCCACAATTTATAGACGAGGAGACTGGTTTACCCAAAGTCACAGAGCCAGTGAGTAAAGGAACTGGGAGTCAGACTTTACAGTCCCCCTCCCCCCCACCCCACTTACAGAACTTACTGCTGCCCCATCATAATCCAATTAATGAGAGAAACAGTAACTCACACTAAATGTTCCGCCTGGTGGTAAGCACTTTACATCAATTATCTCCTATTTTAATCCTCGTATTGAGGTTGGGAGAGAAAGGATATAGCCCTCATTAATCAGATGGGGAAACAAGGCTCAGGGACATTAGGAACTTGCAGAAGGCCCTAGAAGCAGCCAGGGCAAAACCAAGATTCAAACTCTGAGCTCCTGCCACTGAAGCTCAGTGGTTCTCCATTTGCCCTGGGCATCAGAATCCCCTGGAGGGCTGGTTAAACCAAGGCAGGCTGGGCCCCAACCCCAGACTCTCTGATTCTGAGGGTCTGGGTTGAAGCCAAAGAATGTGCATTTCCACCAAGTCCCCAGGTGGTGCTCCTGGCTGCTGGGCCAGGGACCCCTCTTTGAGAACCGCTGGTCTATCTGCCACAGCCTCCTGGGGCTCATCAGGGAACATACTCATCCTGCTAGAGACGTGGTAAAATGGGTGTGCAGAACGTGACTGCACCAGCTACCTCCGCAGAGCGAGGGCCACTCTCCTGACACTAGCTAGCATCTGTACAGTCCACAGCATCCACGAGACACAGAAGCACCGACCCTCGGCACCAGCTGAACATCCACCAAGGGTTGCTCTACACGTTTACACTAAAACTCGCTCTGCGCTCCACCCGGACCTCCCCCTGCTGAAAGTGATTCTAGCATCTATCCTCCAACCAAGAGATCTCATTGGCATTAAAACACCTCTTCTTCAGAAGCAGGGAGAGCCCTTCTGGAGGCACGGCTCCCATCACCGTGCACCTCCCCACGTGTCCACACGTGTCCTTCAGTTCCCAGACTGTGTTTAGAACACAGACATCATGAAATGTACACAGAAATTGCCACTTAAAAGGATGGCAAAAGTAAAATCGGTGTTGTAGTATTTTCTTCCTGTATTCCCAAACACAGCTTTGTGCATTCTGCTTTGGAGACCACGCTGGCTTAGAGTTCAGTGTTCTCACTGAGTATGGAATGGGATCCCAGTCCCAGTCCCAAGATCTGACGCTGAGAACCTGCCGATGGCCCCCTGTCCCTGATCGAGAATGGCTGTGTTCTTGTTTGGGAAAAGTGTATTCCGTAAGCACCTCCATGAGTTACCCTGATAAACCCCCAGCCCAGCACGAGGGCTCCATAAGGAACTTTCAGCCAAAGCTTCTCAATAATGAGGGCCACTTTTCCAACAGACGATGAGAAGCATTGAGGAGCGTAGAGAGAAAACAGAAGCTGCCTATACACACTACATCTCACTGGGAGAGAACAGGAGCCCGAGCCCCCCTTCTACAGGCTGTGAGAGGATGGGGTACTGGATCGTGAGTCAGAGAACAGGCCCAGGATCCTTCCTTACCATAACCATGGCTGAGGCTTATGTGTGCTATGTCCCCCTGGCACCAGTGTCCCTGCCAATCAAATTAGGCATCCAGTGACCAACCATCCCAGTCTGCCCAGTGTAACTACGGGGCTTCCCTGGATGCCAGGTCTTCACTGCTCAAACCAGGGCAGTCCAAAGCAAACCAGGATGGTTGGTCACCCGAGGTGTGGACCAGGCAGCGGTTCTGGGTGAGGCTGAGGGTTTTATCAGCCCCACCCTGTAAGGCATCTTAGCAGAGCAGGAAGGAGTCTGCGGCCCGTCCCTGCTCTCAAGGGCTAGGCAATCCACTAAGACAGAGTTCACAGTAGTTGCGGGAAGAGGCCCTTCCCTCAACCTCACCTTCCTCCCACCCCTTGCCACCACCCATTCGAGCAGGACAGCACTGTAATTAACAGAGGTTCGAGGGGGGGGGGTTGTCACTCAGTATTCTTTCATTTAAAAGGGAGCCAGTTATACTCTCATTTATGAGGGTTGTTTTAAAGACCAAAGGAAGTCACACACAGAGTGCTTCAAAACACAGTCTGAGAGCATGCGCTCCATCAGCATAGGCAATCCTGAACCTCTCGGCTCTTCAAATCTGTTATGAGTCGAAGGAAGGTGTTTGCACAGAGCAGGGATCTGCACACAGGAGACACTCCACTAGTAGGAATGGTTAGAAATACTTTTGTTATTAAAGATGCTGACAGCGGGTGTAGTTCTGCACCTACCGGGCACTCCTGAAGCCAAAGACTACAAGAGTGAGGGTGTGTGGAGAAAAAAGCACAAGGAAGTCAGCCCTGAGCCCAGGCAAAGCCCCACGGCTTCTCCTAGCCCCACTCAGAACAAGCAGCTCAGAACAAGCAGCTACTGTTTCCACTCTCAGTTTCTAGTTAGCACCCACAGCCCTGAGCAGTCACCACGGAGGGGCTTCCCTCCCTCCTGAAACACCTAAGTTCTCAAGAAATGTACCCGGGCCTCTTCCCCTTGCTGCAAGGGCGTGTCCCCTCAGGCCATTAAGTCCCTGGCTAAGCATCAGCTCAGGACCACTTAAGGCTCTTGGAAATCAGCTTTCTAAGAGCGTGGCAGGTTCCAAGAATCTCTATAGGTAAGAGTCAGCAGCTGGGACGCCTGGGTGGCTCAGTTGGTTAAGCAGCTGCCTTCGGCTCAGGTCATGATCCCAGCGTCCTGGGATCGAGTCCCACATCGGGCTCCTTGCTCCGCAGGGAGCCTGCTTCTCCGTCTGACTCTGCCTTCCACTCTGTCTGCCTGTGCTCGCTCTCGCTCGCTCTCTCTGACAAATAAATAAAATCTTTAAAAAAAAAAGAGTCA
Source organism: Mustela putorius furo (assembly GCF_011764305.1). Lineage (NCBI taxonomy): Eukaryota > Metazoa > Chordata > Mammalia > Carnivora > Mustelidae > Mustela > Mustela putorius. The sequence goes on from NW_025421449.1 coordinate 8,171,031, forward strand.
GCAGCATTCCCCATAAATTCAAGGGGCAAGTTGACACTGGGGACCAGGGAGTATCCTCCCCTGCTTAAGATGGTCTCTATCCAGGAAAGCTCTAGAAGCAGGCATGTATACTAGAATCCAAATCAGGAAGTTCCCCACAAAAATCTGGGTCTAAAATTCCACCATTAGGCATTCACTTCTTTGATACCGACATCTTTCTTCAGGCAATACATTGCTGTTGTTGCTGTTGTTGCTGTTGTTGCTGTTGTTGCTGTTGTTGCTGTTGTTGCTGTTGTTGCTGTTGTTGCTGTTGTTGCTGGGGGTGGTGGGGGTGGTGGGGGTGGTGGGGGTGGTGGGGGTGGTGGGGGTGGTGGGGGTGGCGGGGGTGGTGGGGGTGGTGGTTGCCTACTACGTCCCCAGAACTTGGACACACTTAAAAAGGGAAAACCAAAAGTCACCCCCATCTCTGTCCTTCAAGATCTCACTGGCCAACTAGAGACACAAGCCACAAAGAAGTGCAGTACACAGAGAAAAGGAGACACAGTCATGCTCATCTTCAAAGGGCTCCTACCCAAATGTCCCTTCTCCTGCACTCCCCTTGCACTTTGAACAGAGTATCCAGGAAAAACAACCGGATTAGCTGGCAACTGCTCTCAGTGTACAGTTCTCTCACTGTACTGTGAGTGCCCCCAGGCTGTTTTTATCCTTTCATGTCCCCGACTCGGTGCACTGGGACACAGTAGGCATTCAACAAAGATGTGTGTAGCTCTTTAATTAATGACTATTTAGATAACAGTAAAACTGAAATGCAAGGCATTTGAGAAGGGCAATAATTTAGGACCCTGGTTCTCAAAGTGTGACCCCAGGCCAGAAGCCTCCCCTGGAGAATTGTTAGAAATGCAAAGTCTTGATCCCTACCTACACCTCCAGAGCCACGGATCCTCCAGTCGTGGCTGGTCTCTGTTTGAGCAAGGCCACCAGGTGATGCTGATGCATGCTCAAGCTTGAAAAGCAGCAGCTTCAGACTTCTTCAGATTCCTTCTGTGAAACAGAATTACTACACACTTCTTCATCTGTTCACTCAACACGCATTTATTGAGCACCTACACAACAAAGGCCAAGAGGAGTATCCCCTGGCTCTCTGGTGGCCCATGGATGTCCACAAGGTGGCAGCAGATGTGGTAAATCCCCTAAGCCGTTGCCCCCAAAGACCCTCAAAGGCTTTCCCAGTCAACATGAAGAAAGACCACCATCCTGGCCAGCTGACTGCCCTTCAGGATGTCCTGCGGGGAGGAGCTCCTCGAGCAAAAGGCTGCTCCGGAGAGAGGGGACAGATGGCATCCTGACACCTAGGAACAACAAGCCTAGACCTCGGTGGAAGGGATGGGGCTGGGCAGCAGCCCCAACCCCACCATGGGCTGTCAGCACCTGACCTTCAACTGCTCTGGAGCCCAGGGCCCAGGCTAGCCAAGGCGCAGGGCTGCAAAAGGGAGCAGGACAGCCCGAGGCTAAGAGGGCAGAACAGCCAGGCCAGCGACCCTTCTCACCCCTGCCCTTGTCCTCACCCCCCTCCAGACTCAGAGGCAGGCCCAGACTAGGGACCAGGTGGTGACAGGACTTCCATTCTGGAAGGTGCTGGGGTTTCATAGGCGGCCCAGGCGTTCCTCAGGCCCAGGTGACAGTGGTCTGGGGAAGCCAGTGAGATGGAAAGGAGAGTGTGCTCCTGTGCAAAGTTGCCAGGCCTCCCCCCAGACCTGGTGTCCCAGGGATCGAGCTCACTTGCTGACACTTCAGCTGAACTATTCTTGTTATTAAAAAAAAAAAAAAAAAAAAAAAAAAAAGAGGGGCGCCTGGGTGGCTCAGTGGATTGGGCTGCTGCCTTCGGCTCAGGTCATGATCTCAGTGTCCTGGGATCGAGCCCCGCATCGGGCTCTTTGCTCAGCGGGAGCCTGCTTCTCTCTCTCTCTCTCTGCCTGACTCTCCGCCAACGTGTGATCTCTCTGTCAAATAAATAAATAAAATCTTTAAAAAAAAAAAAAAAAAAAGGAAAGAAAGAAAGGAAACCTTGACTGCCCTCTTGGCTTACAGAGCCTCTAGCCCAGAGTAGATGGCCAGTCCCTCCCAAACACCTGTGTGCCAGGGGCTAGGGATGCCTGCTCAACTCTCCGGGCCCCCTGCCACGTGCCACCTCCACCCTTCAGGCAGTACTGTAAGTACTGCCGAAAGCCTCATGCAGGAGTGGGGAAGTCCCATGCCCTGTGTGTGATCTCTGGGTAATGGGTAGAGACTGTAAGGTTGCCAGGTCAAAAAGAGGATGCCCCTGTCACACCTTAATTTCAGATAAACAAGAAATAATTTGTTAAATTTGTATATCCCAAATATTGCAGAGGACATGCTTAAATTTTTTAAAAGTTGTCTTAATTTAGGGCACCTGAGTGGCTCAGTCAGTTAAGAAGCTGCCTTTGGGGTTGGGGGGTGCCTGGGTGGCTCAGTGGGTTAAAGCCTCTGCCTTTGGCTCAGGTCATGATCCCAGGGTCCTGGGATGGAGCCCTGCATCAGGCTCTCTGCTCAGCAGGGAGCCTGCTTCCCCATCTCTCTCTGCTGGCCTCTGCCTCCTTGTGATCTCTGTCTGTCAAATGAATAAATAAAATCTTTTTAAAAAAATAGCTGCCTTTGGCTCGGATCATGATCCCAGGGTGCTGGGATCGAGTCTCTGGCTCCCTGCTCAGTGGGGAATCTGTTTCTCCCTCTGCCCCCTCCCCCACCACTGCTTGTGATCTCTCTATTGTGATAACTCTATTTTACGCTCTCTCTCAAACAAAATCTTTTTTTAAAAAATATGTCTTACTTATCTGAAATTCAAATGTAACTGGGCATCCTCTATTTTTATTTGCTATATCTAGCAACCCTTCTGTATTAGCGAGCCAGGAAAACCTGGCGCACCCCCAGCAGAACTCGGGACATGACAAGAGAAAATGCCCTGAAAGTGACCAAGTGTGGAGCAGGAGCTCAGTAACGTGATGACAGTTAATGATTTGCTTCACACGGCGGGATGAAGTCACCGAGGTATAGCAGAAAAAGACCGGGCCTCTGGTCAACCTACTCAGTGTTGGGTCCCAGCTCTGGCTCAGATGTGCTGGCTGCCCTTGGCCAGTCACCACCCCCCAGCGGGGCTCAGTTCCCTCATCTGTAGATGAGGGCAGGGCTTCTCAGCCCTGACTGTTTGGGTCCGGACAGTTCTTTGTTTGGGGACGGGGGTGCATCATGTGTACTACAGAATATTTCCCATCCCGGTTGTGCCAGACGTCCCACGGGAGGGCTAAGCTGTGCCCGGTCAAGAATCACTGGGTTAGAAGATAGTACGTCCTCATGTCTAGGGTCCTGTCAACTGATATGTGGGTTTGCAGAAATGATTCTTCTTAAACACCCAGCGCATATAATGGATATAACTTACTAAGTTCTGATTACAGGTAAACCCTTCAAAACGCATCCCACCTCAACCCTGACTCTAGCGTTAGAAACTGGCCTAACTGGTTTCCCATGATTCCAGCTTTTTGACATTTGCAGACAGTAATGCCTTAATAATACCCCAAAATGAAACTGCCACCACCTTGACTGAAAGCAGTGACTACTGGCACCTCTCAGGCAGACCCCCAGTTTATTTTGATATTGATGTAACTACTACTACTGATCTCTATAATGTGTGGGGGCTCCTACTACATTCCCGGACCCCACTAGGCCCTTTGGATCGATGGGGTCTTTTAAGCCCCGCATCAGCTCGTGGACGCCGGTGCTATGCTGATTCACCTGAAACAGCTGAAGAACCAGCTGCAGAGAGAGGGTAAGCAATCTGCCTACGGTCAAAGAGTCCACCTGATGGCAGAGCCTGTGAGCTCTCCACTAGAGAAACTTTCCACCCCATGCAGCTTCCATGGGGAATAGGAAATTCCCTTCTTCCTGGGCCTCCACACAGGTGAAAAAAATTTGCAGGCTTTCCTCTCCAGAACCGCAATCTCTAGGGGCAGTACAAGGCCAGTGGGCATGAGGGTACAGCCAATGTAGAGATGATGCAGTTCTCCTCTTGGGCTACACAGAATGCCAGGCCCTAAGGGGTTGCCACTGGCTTGTATGTCTTGACCTTGCCTTTACCTTGCCCCCCTCACTGTAATTCCAGGGCCTACCACAGAGCCAGCCCCATAGCAGGCGCTCAAGAAATGCTTGCTCATGAATCCCTGAATGTCCCTTCATGTCAATTATGGGGACACTGGGGCCCACCTCTTCCCAGGCGGGTCATTACCTAACAGAAAACCAACCTCTGGTTCTCAGGTTCTTTCTGTCCTGCATCCAAAATCCCTCTCCCCTCCAGGGCTGAGTCACTTTGTTTTTGTAACTTGCTCTAAGAATCCCCACATCCCCTTCTATGTTATGAGTGAACAGAGAATTGATTGGGCTCGAGTGACCCAGTTGCCTGTTGGCCCAAAGGACTGGCACGGAAGACCACTGAAGAATTCTGGAGCTGTGGCCTGGAACGAGGGCTTGGTCAATCATGTGTCCATGCCCTCAGTTACTGGGGCACCTTGAGTGGGGCTGCCTCACTGTTCCGTGGCCCAGTTTCCCCCTTGGACAGCAGGCCGAGCGAGGTTCCCCCCCACGATGTGCTATTATTACCTGGCACACCACAGAATGAGGCCACTGCTACAATGAGGCCACCCCACCCCCAAGATTCTTCAAAATCCTCCTCTTTGGGGCAGCACAACTGGGCAATGTAGGGCAGCAGCCGCCCCAGTTTGCCAAGGACTGGGGGATGGACATGAGCCTCGCGGGGACGGGCCGGTAACCATGGCTCTGGGACACCCAGTGACGACAGAAGGAGGCACAGAGCAAAAGGGCGCAAACCACGGGCCTCACCCTGGGGGAGAGGAGTCTAAAATCACACACACACACACACACACACACACACTCCGGGGAATCTAATTTTAGTAGTCATTCGCTCCAGCAACGCACTTTGCAAGCAGTTATTTTGAGAAATGCTATTAGCCACTGGGTTATTTTTAATACCCCTTGTGGGACAGGCATCTGTGACACAAACAGCAGCTGAAAGGCAGTAAACTCGGGGCCTTGGATGTGTCCAGGGTCTAGGGCTAGCCCCTTGGGACAGCAGATGGAAGGACCGGGCAAGCATCCTGTGTGCCTGGCTGGGTCCCCTCCTTTGTGACTACCACTCTGTTCACCAGGGACGGGCGGCTAGAGCCGAATGAATGAGAAGTCCCTCCTGTCTGTAACAGCCAAGCCGCTAAGAGGCCAGAAGGCTCTGCAGTGGTCCCCATGAGCCTGCCATCCCTCAAGTCCCACCACAGCCCACAGGTCAAACCCATCACCTAAACTGCTCAACCTCCCACGCCCTCCTGGCACCTGGCCTCCTCACTCCCTGCTTTCCCAGATCTTCCCATGGCCCAGACTGCCCTCCTCCCTTGGAGCACCCCACTCCCCACCTCTCCTAATCAGCCCATGCTGAGCGCCACACGCCCAAACACCTATCCTAAAAGAGCTGTACAGCCTTGTTGGCATTCTGCCTCAAAGAGCTTACAGTTCTGATCACCTGTGCACATGTGTTCCCCATCAAGGAACTGCTGTCACCGACCAAGTGTTAATGATGGGCCAGGCATCCCGCTAAGCCCTTTACAAAGCTCAAGGGATTCTAAGGGTCCAAGCCGGTACCCTCATCATTCCAACTTTAAAGAGGAAGAAACTGAGGTACAGGGAAGTTGTCCAAGACCTCATAGGTGGGTGAAAGCAAGGCCACATAGCATGGCAATTCAAGGCCCAGATTCAAGACTGCTGATGCCAAACCCCAGCTCTACGCCTTGAACTTTTAGCCAGTTCCTGGCACCCAGTCTGGGGGTGATCTTTCCCAGGCTCCTCGGAAGATGGCATGTGCCAGCCCCTGTCGAGCCCCTCCCGAGATGCCCGGCACATAGCGGGCACGGTCTGTGGGTCAGCTCCTGTCACTGCGGGGGAGGCAGAGGGGCCGGGCTGTGAAGCAAATGTTTACCACGTACCTCCAATGTGCCGTGCGCTATGCCGGTGCTCGTGAAAGTATACGAAGAAATTACATTGAGAAAAATGAAATCATTTGCCTAAGGTCAAAGCTGGTAACTGGGGATTTGAACCAGTAGCTGAAAACAAATCTTAGGTTTTAACGAGAATCCTCTGCTCCCTGTCTCGTCTCTGGAAAGAGTGATGTGTCTTCACACTCCCCCCAAAGTTCCCGGCCCTGGGTCAGGTCCTTTAAATGGACTCAATAAGTACTCCAGGTTTCTGTCAAGTCTTTCTAAACGGGCCCCTGCATGCAGATCAGGAGCCCCCCACCCATCCCAGGGAGCCCTGGCGTCTCACCCCCTTTTCCATCCGCCCCTCGCAGGCATGGTGCTTCAACAGCAGAGGAAAAGCCACAGAACACTTGAGGAAGCCTCACTGAGGGCCAGGGCCTGGTGTTTGGCTAACAGTGAGCTGCCTGTGGGGACCCAAGGCCCAAAGGTCAGGAATCTGTGACAACCAGACATGCCACTGCGCACTGGAGAAGTCCAGAATCATAAGGCATCAGGCGTGAGCTGGAGACAGGATGGCAGAGAGAATGCAAGCCCGGCTGAGCAAGTGCGTGTGAGTGAATTATGTGTGTGGTTCAATTTTAGGCACTAGGCAGATTTATAAAGCTCATCGCCCTCCTAGAGTTGCCTGCAAAAGGCCACACGTTTAACACCATGCTCGTCAATCAGCACAGGAGGGGAATGCGTGCCTGAGCTGGGGCTGGGAGCCCGGGGGCTGCAGCAAAGAGGTTATCCCTGTCTTAACAGAGGTCGCCAGACTGACCCCTATGGAACACTGGGGGAACCAGCAAACACAGAACTCCGATATGGTGCCTATCAAGCTACCTCACTTCCTATGGACCTACTGTGTGCAGGGGACCCTGGTCTAGATCTGATTGTATAACACTGAGCAAATCACTCCAGCCTGGAGTCCTGTTCCCCTCCCTGCCCAGTGAGGATGAACCGGTAAAACACCCCATGCAGGCCTGCCGATTGGGGCTACAAAAGACAGGCCCAAGGCAAATGGTGGCTTCCAGTGTGCAAGGAGAACAAGACAGGGGGCGCTCTTCGCCCTCCGGGACATGTTAGTAACATAAAGGAAGTGGACTCAAACGTGCCAAAGACAGCCAGCACTGGCTGGGGGATAAATATAAACTGACTGTGCCACCAGGGGAATGGGATGACCGTGGCAGAGGACTCCGAATGCCACGGACACTCACAACGCTGCACTCGACTTAAAAAGCTGGCTTCTGGGGCGCCTGGGTGGCTCAGTGGGTAAAGCCGCTGCCTTCAGCTCAGGTCATGATCTCAGGGTCCTGGGATCGAGTCCCGCATCGGGCTCTCTGCTCGGCAGGGAGCCTGCTTCCTCCTCTCTCTCTCTCTCTCTCTGCCTGCCTCTCTGCCTACTTGTGATCTCTCTCTCTGTCAAATAAATAAATAAATAATCTTTAAAAGCTGGCTTCTGCTCAGCCTGTGCCTCGTACCAAGCAGACCGAGAGCAACCCAGGGACCTAACCCTCCAGCTTAGGGCGGAGGGCAAGCTAGGCACTGGGGGAATCCCTCAGTGGGGCCGTGCAGGAGCGCAGCCCAGCTGCCTGGTTGGACTCAGCACACACAGCTTGCGCCAGAGGCAACTTCACCTGCTACCTGACCCCACAGCAGTTTCAGCAAGGTCTGGTCAAGCAGGTCCATGGGCGAGGAAATGGGGAAGAAATACCCCAGAGGCAAGCTGTGAACTGGCCACCTCTTCCCATAGGAGCTTCCCACATTCTCTGCAGGTCAGAGAGCAGCTCTTGCTCCCCACGGGGGAACTCGCCAGGGTCATATGGTCACACTACCCTTTGACATCAGTGGGGGTGGTTTTCCAGGAAGTGGGGAAACGTAGCATACACATTTGCCAAGGGTTGCCATAACAACGTACCACAAACTGGGGGGCTTAAACCACAGAAACATATTATCTCACACTTCTGGGGCCGGAAGTCTGAGATCAGGTTGTCTACAGGGTCAGAGGCTTCTTTATTCGGCGGAGGGTGGGGATTGGGAGGGTCAGGTGCTTGTAAAGGCTGTGAGAGAGATGTTAGCTTCGGATGCTTTGCCGGCAGTCATCGGTTCCTCAGTGTAGAGATGCATCGCCCCAACTTTCTGCTTTCCTCTTCACACGGCATCCTCCGTGTGCATGTCTGCATTCACATTTCCACTTCGGATAAGGACACCAGTCATATTAGAGCAGAGCCCAGCCCCATGACCTCCACTTAACTTGATCATCTGCAGGGCCCTATTTTCCAAATAAGTCACATTTATAAGGACATGGGCTGGTAGTTCAAGTACCATTTCAGGAGGCATAATTCAACCTATAAAACTTGGGTTCCCCAAAGGAAAAACAGTTTTTGTTTTTTCGTTTTTCAAAAGCTAAGTTGGAATTCCTAGCATCACTAATGTACTGGGGCAGAGACCTGAGAAGCAGGCTAGATGTCTAAAAGGACTTCCTGGCTCCAACCCAGCCCTGGGCTTTCTGGCCTCATGCCTCCATCTGCTGAGATGGACGCCTTGCCAGTTGGCTCCCCTTTGGTCCGTCTTCTTTGCCCTCCAGCATGCTGTTGCCTGACTTTGAACCCTACCATCAAGTGCCACCTCTATCACACCTCACCCCCATCCTGCTCTACAGCCCCAGGAGCTGCCCTGCCTAGAAGACAGAATGTGCCCCCCAACTACCTTCTGCACCCCAATAACATGCACCAGTGAGCACATCAGCTGAGTTTCCGTGACTTCTCAGGCCATATTCTCATTCACAGAAGGAGCAAGAGCACACTCCCCCAGGCATCACTCCTGGAATGTTCTTCTGAGACACTGGAAAGTCGAGGCTGCCCGCTCTCAGAGGCTGACACATAAGGACAGAGAGTGGTGCTGTGGCCCTCAGACCGAGACTGAGGGGTGGACACAGGAGCGAAGGGGCCTGACACTGCACAGAGGCAAAGAAAAGGCCCCAAAGACTGGAGACGGACATCATCGTTCCCTGAGTGCCCTCTGCCCCACTCCTTGTGGTTTCTCACAGAAGGCTGCCAGTTTCTGGAAGTCATCCTGCTGGGGACAATTCCTGGCAGCAAGATGGCCAGACGGTCTCAGTGAGAATCGGTCTGATAAAGCAGCAGAGCCCTCCTTGGAGGCTGGGAGGCCCCAGCCTCAGGAGGCAGAAGGCTTTCATGGGGGTAGACAAGGCTTCATCTCCAGCGAAGACTGGAGATGGCCTGAGGACTCCTTGTCTATCTCTTCTTCTTCCTGAACCCCAGGGCCCCTGAATCATCTTCAGTGTTGCTACACCCTCGACCGCACAGCCCGGTCAGTCCTCAGCACCATCTCACTGACAACAAAATCCTCTTACCTTTCTAATCAGGATCCTCTTCACCAGGGGACAGAGCTTCCAGATGGGAGAACACTTCATACATGTTACAGAGAATGTTCCAGAAAAAGCACTCTCCAAGGAGGAGGTTTTGAGTACCCTGCCAGACCAGCAACACCACATTTATTGACTTACTTGACTTCACAAAAGCACTGTGAGCATGTTATGAATATTCCAATTTTATGGGTAAGGTAGCTAAAGCTCGGAAAGGTTAAGTGAGTTTCCTAAGACACGTAGAGGCCCAAGGCCACCGTCTATACCACCGTGGACATATTCTCTCCAGACCTACAGTCCACTGGCTGCCTTTACCTGGCAACCCCTGAGTACCTTCAACCAAGCCTCTCTGAAGTTCAACACTCATTGCCCCCCCCCTTCCTGCTCCCCTTCCTCACCCACCTCCCACCGTGACCTGCTCTTCCTATAGTCTTTCTCACTAGGCCATCACCAGCTACTCCACTGGCAAAGCAAATGAAAGTATTGGTGTTTGCAGAGGTCAATGCATGGCAACAAGCAACATCTCAGAGAGCAAACCTCAAACTTGCCTGGGGAATCAGCCACTGAGCTGTCCTCACTCTCACTGGAAAAACCCTGCACCATCCCTTAATGAATTTTCTGAAGCAGAGCATGCTTTATTATTTTTTTTTTAAGATTTTATTTGTTTATTTGACAGAGAGAAAGAGATCACAAGTAGGCAGAGAGGCCGGCCAAGAAAGAGAGAGAGGGGGAAGCAGACACCCTGCTGAGCAGAGAGTCCGATGCGGGGCTCGATCCCAGGACCCTGGGATCATGACCTGAAGCAGAGGCTTAACCCACTGATCCACCCAGGCGTCCCCAGAGCGTGCTTTATTATTGTGTCATTTAGGAATACGCAAAGTCCAAAAGGGAGAGATTGCCATCATTAGCCTGGGAGTGAAGACTGTTCGCAGATCACATTTGATGCATCTCGACGGTAAGTAGCTTTATGACTCTCCATCAAGTAAGCCTCAAGGCTAGGACTGTGCCTAGCACCAGACACAGACGGACTGGGAAGTGATACACCAAGTCCACGCTGGTTCAGGGTAAGTGAGCTCACACCCTCAGTCTATTCCTGACAACACTTCTCTTACCTTCTGACAATGAATCAATGCCACATGTTATGTCCAGACCCCCAGACAGTCCTCTAAATCCCGAGTGCCCAGCCTGAGACCATGAGATGTGTAAGAAGGAGGGCAGAGCATCCACTCTTTTTTTTTTTCTTAAAGATTATATTTATTTTGCCAGAGACAGAGAGTACACACAAGCAGGCAGAGAGGCAGGCAGAGGCAGGGAGAGAAGCAAGCTCCCTGCCGAGCAAGGAACCCGATGTGGGACTCGATCCTCCATTCTTTATTATGAGGTCTCTTGATCTCCTAAGAGAGAGCTTAGTTCAGCATGACCTTGACCACCAGGACCAATGCCACAGAGTCACAGAGTCACAGAGTCAGAGGCTGTGATGGTTCATCCAACTCAGCATGAAATCCAGAGCCCCACCCCCAGTCTTCCACTAAGACTTACGTTCTGAGGTTGGGAGGAAGTGGAGAAAGTGGGAGGTGCAATCAGCAGGTATAAAATCAGAAAGAAATCCTGATGACCCCCCTCCCCACTGCCAGGAGCATGGGCAGTACGGAGAGACAAGCCCTTGCAGCTGGCTTCAGAAGGAAGCGTCCATGTTCAGGTGACCACGGTGACATAAGCACAGACTTGCAACACCTTCCTGTCCAGTGTCCTGTGCACACAATCAACCGAGGACAGCAAGCCTGGAAAACCTACAACAGCTGAAGAAACGAAGAAAAGGTGCCACCCCAGTGCCAGGAACCGAAAAGAACGTCGGAGAAAAATACGATGAAGAAAGGAGAAAGGGCAGTGCGGTCCTGGGGACAGCCTTGCTTTGGGAGAAATGGCAGCAAGATCTTGCTACAAGGAGTGGAGGTCGCTGGGGAGCTGCAGAGCAGAGCTGCCAAGATCAGGACGACAGAACGGGGCAGAGATGGTGAGCACACCTGGCTCCCTCTTGTCACCAAGGAAAGACAGCAGTGTGTGTCAGCAGCAGCCCCGGGAAGCCCCAGGAATCACATGGCAGGTACACTAAGAAGAAAACTGGCTGGGGGCAAGGCCTTGTCCCTGCTGTGGCAGGTGGCAGCTCCAGGAAGAAGGACAAGTTCAGGCACAGTCTGTACCTGGCACGGTGGCCAGGTCAAACAGCCAGCCAGATGCAAACAGTTGGCTCCTGGTGTGATGGGTTCACCAAACTCAGGGAAGAAATATCACGGGGATTAAGTTTCCCTTCTGGAAGTCCTCATGGTGGGAGCTCACTTGCCCTGCCTTACAGTTCGCTGGGTCATGCAAGACTTCCTTTCATCAACCACGGCCCTGCTGTAAGAGCCAGGAAAAACATTCTATCAGCAGTATAGTGGACAGCACTGGGACCCAGGAAACGGACCCTCCTTATAGACAGGCAAACACCATCCACGTTCATGGATGGAAAACATAAAAATCCTCCCACCAGACCTGCAGAAGTACTCTTAAAACACAGAAAGCAGAGAATGTAGTCCTCAAAGTGAAGAAGAGATTTGAAAAGAATCACTGGTTGGAAAGGTGGTGTACCATCAAGGCCAAGGGTACAGGCCCTGTTGTGAACCCTGGCCCCCAGCACTCACCACCCGGGGGAGGCTGAGCAGGGATCCATCTCTGAGCATCTGGATCCGGATCTGCAGAGTGAAGATATTCAAAGCACAGGTCTCTCAGCCTTGTTCTAAAACTCATCTGAGGTCATGCGTACCAAATGCTTGGCACGGTGGCTACAGCATAGTAGGTGCTCAGGAAAAGATAACTCTGAGGATAACTGAAGCACCAAGGAGCCATCCATTCCATGTCTGCAGTAAGAGTTGAGAGGGCTCATCTCTGAAACAAGATGTGTGGTGAAGGACAATTTTAAAAAGGATTCCCGAGGGGCATCTGGGTGGCTCAGTCTGTCAGTTAAGCATCCGCCTTCAGTTCAGGGCATGATCCTGGAGTCCCAGGGTTGAGTCCCGCATCTTGGGCTCTCTGCTCAGTGGGGAGTCTGCCTCCCCCTCTGCCCCTCACCCCGCTTTTACGTGCGCTCACTTGCTCTCTCGCTTGCAAATAAATAAATAAAATCTTAAAAAATAAACAATCAGCCCTCCCAAAATAAAGAGGAAGAAGGACATAAGCAGAAATACTATGACATCTAAGACCACAGGTTATATAAAAGATGACAGCTAGGGCGCCTGGGTGGCTCAGAGAGTTAAAGCCTCTGTCTTTGGCTCAGGTCATGATCCCAGAATCCTGGGATCAAGACCCACATCAAGCTTTTCTGCTCAGCAGGGAGCCTGCTTCCTCCTCTCTCCCTCTCTCTCTCTACCTGCCTCTCTGCCTACTTGTGATCTGCATCTGTCAAATAAATAAAATCTTAAAAAAAAAAAAAAGATGACAGCTAAAAAGGACAGGCAATCAATTCAAAATAAACTGAACAGCAAATTTATGAAAATGCAAGAAAACTTCCCAACACTGAAGACAGACCTGGGTCTGAAGATCAAAAGGCTGACAGATGACCCAGGGTCTACTATGTATTTATTCATTTCATGGTGAAGAGGTGTAAGTTTCCCAACAAAAGATGGTGGACAACCTAGGAAAGGAAGAAAACTTAGACTGGTAGTGGGTTGCTCCCCAGCAAAACTCAGCAACGGGGCTAAGCTGTCCTCAACACTGGAAGAAACAAGGTGCAATGAATCAGAATAAATGTTTGAGAAAGCTTATATAGGCATTATGCTTCTCACTCGTCTGAGAAAGACATTAATCAGAGTAAAGGCTCCAATAATGGGAATGCCTCTGGTAATAAAGATCTGGCAATGAACAGGAAGATCCATTAGTTCTCAATTATTATAATTGTGATGTATCACAAAACAAAATAAATTAAAAACTAAGCTTCCTTAAAGAGAAGGTAAAATGTAAAAACAAATAAAATGCAATAATACAGTAGAGGCTTAAAGTGTCAGAATATACAATAAAAATATGAATGTAGTATGACAGGAGTAGAGGAATAGAAAGAGGGAAAACTTACGACCATACATGGTAGAGAGTCAAGAGCTGCTGTTTCCTTCTGTACATTAACCATTAGCAAAAGATGACTGAAGAATATTCTAAAGATTTATTTATTTATTTATTTATTTATTTATTTTAGAGAGGCAGAGAGCATAAGTTGGGGGAGGAACAGAGAGTGAGGGAGAGAGAATCTCAAACAGACTTCACACTGAGTGCAGAGCCTGACACCGAGCTCAATCTCACAACCCTGAGCTCATGACCTGAGCCGAAACCAAGAGTCGAATGCTGAACCAACTGAACCACCCAGGTGCAACAAAGATAGAACTAACCTTATACCAAAGCAAAGTATAAAATCAGGGATGTCTGGGTGGCTCAGTCAGTTAAGCGTCTGCCTTTGGCTCAGGTCATGATCCCGGGGTCCTGGGATCAAGCCCCACGTAGGGCTCCCTGCTCAGTTGGGTGCCTGCTTCCTCTCCCACACCCCCTTGCTTGTGCTTTCTCTCTCTGTGTCAAATAAATAAATAAAACCTTTCAAAAAAAATATAGGGGCACCTGGGTGGCTCAGTGGGTTAAAGCCTCTGCCTTCGGCTCGGGTCATGATTTCAGGGTTCTGGGATCGAGCCCCGCATAGGACTCTCTGCTCAGCAGGGAGTCTGCTTCTCCCTCTCTCTCTGCCTACTTGTGATCTTTATCAAATAAATAAATAAAATCTTTTAAAAAAGTATAAAATTAAATTTAAAAATTGTTCATCATAGCAAGACAAAGGAGACTGCAAAGAAACAGAAGGAAAAAAAAAGAAAGAAAACCAGAAGGCAGAAGGGTCAAAGCATATTAGCTTTTAGAATTAAAAAACACATATATACATCACACACACACACAGACACACACGGCATAATGCCAGGTTGGAGGCATTGGTATCCAGATCAGGAGAAATTCAAGATGAAAGACATCAAACTACTTAAGAGGTTCTGTGTGGATAAGGAATATAATCCAAAATGGGTGTCTAAAAGTCAAGGACAATGCACTAAGAAAGAAAGCACCAAAACATACAGTAGCAAATTTTTTTCTCAAGTAAGCTCTACACCCACCGTAGGGCTTGGACTTATGACTCTGAGATCAAGAGTCTCCTGCTCCACCAGCTGAGCCAGCCAGGAACCCCAGCAGCAACTTTTCCAAAATAAGAGACAAGGGACAGAAACACAGTAGCAACAGGAGAGTTTATTAAACTGCTATCACTCTTTCATAAATTAAATTGGCCCAAACTAAACATAATTATGAGTAATTGAAAGAAGAGCATTCATGGTGGGAGACTCCATCCCTCCTGTTTCACAGGGTGGGGAGCCTGGAATGGGAAAGATGAGAGGATAGAACAGTGGTCCTCAAAGTGTGGTCCCTTCCCCCTCTCCTCCCACCCCATCAGCATCACCTGGGAACACGACAGAAAGGCACATTCTCAGACTCAACCCAGACCCAACCAGAATCAGAAACTGTGGGGCAGCCTGGCAGGTGGTTCTGATGCAGTTCCATGCTGAAAATCACTGATGCAGTGATGAAGCCCATAGGCTCCCCAGGCCCTGCTTAGTCATTGCTGGGTGACTTCAGATAAGATGCTTAACCTCTCTGTGCCTCAGATTAATCACCCACAAACTGAGAAGAAGAAAAAGAATGCCTGCCCCTCTCTCTCTCTCCCTCGGTATGGCTGTGAGACACGATGAGATCACTTCTGCAAGGCGCTCACAGTGCCTTTGGGGAAGCACTCACTGACGGCTCTCTCTCTGATTCAGGGATGCACAGCAGGGCCACCCTCAAACCCCACTGCTCTTCTGCCCCCTACCCGGAGTTTCGTGAACCTTCCATACCCACTCCTCCATGCCTGTGCCTGGGGAGGACTACCACCCCCTGACCTTCTTGTGGTTGGTTCTACCCTGCTGTGTGAGACAAAGCCATAAACCCCTCCCTGACTCTCTCCAGCTAAAGCAGATGCTGGGTGACTCACTGAGCTTGTCATTCCTGGGCCTCTTTCCCCCGCCCACACTGCCCTCCCTTCCTGCTCCCAGCCCCATTCCCCCTCCCCTTGGAGAGTCCGCAGAGCTGGGCAGAGGCAGACCCAGATCCTGCACACCCCTCCCCTCCCTCAGTCTCAGTGCACAAAGGAGCCCCAGGACACTGCCCTTAACTGCCAAACCCAGAGCTGGAGGGAGCAGGACCGGCAAGCAGGACAGGCCTTGGGCCACACAGCAAATTCTCTCTCTCCCTAGGCTGACCAGAGTCAGGTGCGTCCTAGTGAAATGAACACGTCCCAGGAGGCAGGAGACGACTGCTCATAAAGATGCAATTCCGATTTGAGATGTGGCAGTAATTTCACTGGTGCTGACTATGTGTCATCACAATTAGATCATATGCTCGAGCATTTTCAAGCTACAAGTGCCCAAGGCAATCAACCAGTGTAATGTCTCCTCTGCCTGGTGAAGACTCGGGAGGCCCAGAGAGGCCTGAGGCAGCCCCAAAGTCACACAGCAGAAGAACCTAACAGAGAGGACTCAAACACACTGAGGACAGCTGAAAGCACCAAAAGAAGCTTCTTTCTACTTCATAGGGTTGTCCTGAAACACAACAGCCCCAGTCACTGGGAAGAGACAAAAGTCACAAAAAGAGAAGTTTCTCCTGGATACTCCACTGATAGTTGTGCTCCTGTCACAAGAGGTGTCTCTCTTCAATAGCCCTTCTCTTACATGGAGAAGATGTGTTGTGTGTCACTTTGTCCATAGTTAAACATGCCCAGGAAGTTGGGGAAACCGAGGCCAGAACACATTGAGCCAATTGCCTCTGAATCCTTTCTCAGGTTACTTCTTTCACCCCAAATGCCTGCCCCTCCTCCCACCTGCCCCAAAACTTCCACACATCAGGCCCTTACAAAGCCCTCTCCTCCAGGAAGTCCTCTCTCTGAACTTTGTCTTACCCATAGAGGAATCAGGTCTCAGGTTTAACATACGCGGCCCAGCTAGTCCTCGGTTGTGTCTGATCTGGAAGGAGCGAGCACCACCTATATGTTTCTCATACCCCACGGACATCAAGAGAAGGACCAGCTCTGTCTGATGGCAAAGTCCGAAGTCTCACCTCACCAAGGTCAAATGTCACCTCTACCCCTCCCCCACCCTGTGGGCAAGCCACTTGAACCCTCTGAGCTTCAGAGGTCCCACCTGGAAATGGCATTAACACCTTCCTCCTAGGTTATTGTGAGAAGTAAATGAGATTACATGGGTAAAGTTCCAAGCACCAAACAGAAGTCCGCTATAATGAAAAGATAAGGATAAGGATGATAATTAGCCTCAGCGTATAATACATACTTTTCAAATCAGTTTGATTTGTCCAAGACCACTTGGCAACACTATCAACGAAATGCAGACAAATCAGACCCTTTGGGGCTATGACACTGCAGTTACATCGACTCTAATCCCTCTAGGTCAGAGATGGAGAGTGGGGTGGTAACAATAAAAGCCATCTTCCAAACGAAAACCAACCTGGCCAGCTCAAGAACACATCTTATCTACCGGTCTGAAGTCTGTTGGAGATGTGTATCCAACTCACAGGAGGAAAACACATCAAAGGCAACGTACAAGGGATATACAGTTGATGACCTCATGACTAAGACTAATTACTGGCCCAGGTAAAGCAAGCTACCTGGAGAAGAATCATGGCAGCCTTCCCATAGTCTGATTTCTTGATCCCCTCTAACACTGTTTTCATACATGTTGAGGTTTTTCCTCCCTCTCTTCCAAGAGGAGAGTCAGTCCAACCCCCTTAAAGAGAGAGTAGACCGACCTGTCCCCTAGCGCCAGTGACTTGGAGAGAACAGTCATTTCACTTCTATCCCGGACACATCCATATCCCACCCAGCCGGGGAACTCCACGTGACCCAGGGTTTCGTGCTAGGCTCCTAAAGAAAGATCCAGAGAAGCCTGGTAACTTTATTTCCAATTGAAGAGATCATTAAATTCACAGTATTTTAACAACTAACTTTCTCAGAGACTCTGAGCACATCCTCTGGAGCCTGTCTGCCCCCAGATGTTAAATGGATCTACCTCCCATATCTGGCCATTCAATACTGGTCCTACTAAACCCCAGGCACCATTCCAGCGGGGAGGGAGATGGGAACAAATCAGGCAAGTCCCTGCCTGCATGCGGTTGGCATTCTTTAAAACCGCTTCTCCGGAAACCCAAGAGAGCAAACAACTGGCCACTGCCAGGTTCGAACTGCAAAGATGCAGACGGATTCTCTACAGCAGAGCAGGGTTCATGCCATATTAGTCACAAGGTATCAAACCCAAAACCTTCACTAGGCATCTTACAAGAGTTGTCATCACAACAGCCTTCTGGATCAGGTGTCTACTCAATAAGTCAGGCACCGAGGGAGCGGACGTGTGTCTGGACCAAGGTCACATAGCTAGACCAAGTTCATCATGATGAAGGGCTGGGGTGGGGGTTGCAGGGAGGGGCAGGAACACAGGCTGGTGGGGTGTGGTATGGGAGGGGCACTCCACAAGGGGATATAACTGAGGAGCATCGACAGCTGGAGTGCTTCCGATTATCCCTTGTTTGGGTTATACTCCTGCCTGAAAGAGAGGGTTTCTCACACTGATGCCCACGGGTTTCTACGTCATCAGCTACGTAATTCATTCCTCGTGTCCTTTTCAGTCTCATCATGTTTCCAGCACTACTGTGTTCCCCTCTGGAAAGACAGAGTGGGAGTGTCCCTTCTCCCATCGCCCTCTGGATGGAGTTTCTATCCATAGAGCTGCAGGGATGTGAATTGAACCCTGTGCTGTGCAATCTTTAAATAACAGTCTACACCCTGCTAAAGATCAGCCATGGCGTGGGCAGACAGTGGGGGAAAACTAGCAACCAGGTGGGGTAGGGGGTAAAGAACTAGCCCAGATCCTTACAGACTTTTCCATCGCAGCCCGTGAAAGTGAGAAGAGTGAACACCAACCTCCCACCTAGCAAGAGAAGCTTGGGTGAGAACCCGAGGCAAGCCTTCAGCAGGCAAGAAGCTTCTTGAAAGTGTCACATTGTATCTTTTAAAATGTATGCATATTTGCGTTTCTCCCGTGATGACTGTGATTGAATATTAAAGAATATTTATTCCAAACCTTCAAAAAGAACTGGTTCTCCAGGAAAGCATGCCATGTTTAGATTGAGGCTTCCAGCACTCCCCATGAGGCTCTGGGCTGTGTACTTGGAAAGCTGGGAAGCATGGATCCGGGAGACGCAGGTCCCCTGAGATTGTGTGACCATCTGTTCATTCATGCCATCCACTCACTGATTCATTGCCCAGAGGAGCCCCAGGTTAGTGGCTGGTGGCTGAGTCAGCAGCTCTCAAGGCGATCATCTTCTCCACCTACTCATGAATCACTAACCTGCCGCCCCTTGCTACGTGCCTGGAAACAAACAAGCGTGCTTAAGTGCTGCAGTACCTGGGCTGCGAGTGGCTCACCAGCTGGAACCGGTATAAGTGAGGGGAGGGCAAATGGGGCAGGTGTGAACACCACTGAATGCCCTGGGTCATTTGTTCATTTCCTTCCTCAAATACTGCTGCATGTTTGCCATGTATAATGTGCAAGGCACTGTACCCAGACAACACGGGCACTCAGTGGTGAACCCAAGTTTTACCAATACCAAGGAGACAAGACTAGGTACAAACATGCCGTGCTTTAAGACAGGGGATGGGGCAGGAGGGTGCTGGGGAGAGGAAAGAGAGAGATTATTTCTAGTTTGGAGCATCCTGGAAGAGGAGGATTTGGCCCCAGGCTGTGAAAAATTAATGGAACCTAAGAGTACAAGACAAGGAAGCAGAAAGGATAAAACCAGCTACCACATGAGACAGGGATAGGGCTAGTTCGGTGGGCTGGTACCCAGAGACATAAAGGGGTGGGAAGACAGGGAGGAAATAGGGAGATCTCTGAATGCCAAGAAAAAATATTTGAACTTTTTGTTTTCCTCTGGCTAATTAGAAGCCATGAAGGAGTATTTGATGAGGAAAGTCAAATAACCAACTGAAATTTAGAACATTTGATTGGGCAGTCAGATATATATAACTAATCAGAAATGAGAGTCATGGGGCACCTGCGTGGCTCAGTGGGTTAAAGCCTCTGCCTTCGGCTCAGGTCATGATCTCAGGGTCCCGGGATCGAGCCCCGCACTGGGCTATCTGCTCAGCGGGGAGCCTGCTTCCTCCTCTCTCTCTGCCTACTTGTGATTTCTGTCTGTCAAATAAATAAAAAATCTTAAAAAGAAAAAAGAAAAGAAAAGAAATGAGAGTCAGGCACCCAGCTGGAAGAATATTGCACGGGTCCAAGCAAGCAGCAATGGAAGCCCGAACTGGGCAAGAGGCAGCAGCAATGGAGAAGGGGCATGCATGCAGGCAATGACAGGGAGAGTCATTAGCATTTGGCAACAGACTAGAAAAGGGCAGGGAAAGCCAGTCCTGGAAACCACAGGCTCTGTCGAAAGACACATTCTTTCTCCTCTTGGAGAATGGTGACATGGCTCCTTCATCCATCCCTCTTCGGTGAATCTGACCCCACCAGCTTTCTTCTGAAAGTTCTGAATGTATCAAGAGGGAGCCTCCTCGGTCAGGCCCATGCCTCATCCTGTTTTCCTCTCATCCTCTCCACACCCAAGAGGTACAGCTCAGGGGAGCCCCTCTCCTCTGGGCATGGTGAAAGCCAGGAAACATGCCCTTTCAAGAACAGCCCAAAGTCAGAAAAAATCTTCAGGGCACCCTGTCAGGGCTTCCTACACAGAAAGACACCAAAAAGACAGAGTTGATATTCCCAAGTACTATGCACATGTGTGTGTGGAGAGAGAGACAAAGACAGACAGACATGGGGGGAAAGCTTTTTAATGTGGAGAGAAAGAGAAAAAAGGAGAGGGAGCCAGAAAGAGAGAAGGAGACAGTTTTTTCTCTGTCCCAGGCTCAGAGCTCACAGCCCCTCCCACCACCAACAGAGCTTGATTCCAGAGGAATAAGCCGTTCATTCCAGACCTGTGTTTACTCTGCCCACTCAGAATAAAGAGCAGCACACTATTCCCCAAATGGGCTAAAGCAAGCAAACATCTGTTTCTCCAATCCACAAAAAAATTAATAATTTTTAAAAACAGAAAATGCAGTGCAGCCTCAAAATTAAAAGGTAAATGGCTCTATAAAAGACCATGGGGAAGGACAAATTCTTGCAGCTTAGTTTCACTCCCTGTTGAATAGAAGAACGCCTGCTAGAAAGTAGGCACGGTTTTCTCACACCTTGAAATGTTCTGTCAGCGTATTTCGGAAACAAGCAACACAGGGACTCTCAAATGTTTCCCCCTGAAATGAGGTCTGGGGGCCGAATCACGAAGCTCGGTGAACCCCGCCTGAGCAGCTCAGCAGACAGCGGGCGCTGCCTCAGCCCAGAGCTGGGCTGGCAATCATCCTGATAAAAATCTCCAGACTGGAACCAGAGCGCCAATAGCAAGGGATTATCCCTGAACCCGCTGTTCTTTCCCGCAGGCGGGCTCCGAACCCCTGGCTGGCCAGAGCACTAATCAGCCCTGTCCTGGCTTGCTAACCAGGCGCCCACTAACCGTCTGGGGGGAAAAAAAAAGAAATGCACAGGCTAAGACCCAGCTCTGGGATCTGAAGGGCCCAGGCTTTCTCTTTCTCACTCTGCTTCCTCTAGGCTCCCTTTAGGGAAGGTAATGAAAAAAGACACTCTTTCTCACACACTTCTGGTGAGATTGCATGAAAGCCGCATGACCTTTCTGGAAAGCAACTTGGCAATGTGTACAGAGAATCTTAAAAACATGCACATTCTGGCCCAGCAAATTCCACATCTAGGAGTCTGTCCTAAGGAAACAATCTGTGGTGTGAATAAAAATGGACATATGCAGACCTTAACTACAGCACAGCCTAAAACAGGGAAAAACTGGAAAAAACTTACACAACCAACAACAAGATGATGGTTAAGCAGACTGCAGTGCAGCTACTTGAGAAACTAATGTGCATCATTAAAATGCACATCTCTGGGCGTCCAGATAGCTTAGTTAAGAATCTGACCCTTGGTGTCAGCTTAGGTGGTGATCTCAGGGTGGTGAGGTCAGGCCCCCCAGTTGGCTCCATGCTCAGTGGGGAGCCTGCCTGAGATCCTTTCTCTTTCTCTCTGCCCTTCCCCTGGCTTGCGTGCTCGCGCTCACTTTCTCTCTAAAATAAATAAATAAATCTCTTTTAAAAAAGCATTTTCAACAAATTATTAATGAAATGGGAGAATATATATATACATAAATGCACAGAGAAGAGACTGATATGCAATATATCCAACTATAGACTGCGATCGCTCTTAGCAGGAACCATTGCTTTCATTTTTATCCTTTCTAAAAATTGCAGTAAGATACACGTAACATGAAATTTACCACCGTAACAATGTTAAGCGTGCAGCTCAGTGGCATAACTCAGTCTATTCAAATTGTTGCACAACCATCATCATTATCCGTCTCAAGCCCTTTTCCATCGCGCCCAAATGACACACTGCACCCATTAGACAGTCTCCCCACACCACCCCAGGCAGCCACGCTTCTCCTTTCTGTCTCTCTGAATGTGAACGCTTCAAGTGTCTCACAAAAGCAGACAACACAGTATTTTGTAACTGCCTTCTTTCACAGAGCTTAATATAGTCCAGGTTTGTGTCAGAATTTCCCTCCTTTTTAAAAGCTGAATGATAGGGGCGGCTGGGTGGCTCAGTAAGTTAAGCCTCTGCCTTTGGCTCAGGTCATGATCTCAGGGTCCTGGGATCGAGCCCCACATCGGGCTCTCTGCTCAGCAGGGAGCCTGCTTCCCCCTCTCTCTCTGCCTGCCTCTCTGCCTACTTGTGATCTCTCTGTCAAATAAATAAATAAAATCTTTTATAAATAAATAGATAGGTAGACAAATACCGAATAGCAGGGGCTCCTGGGTGGCTTAGTCAGTTAAGTGACTCTTAGTTTCAGCTCAGGTCAATGATCTCAGGATCAAGAGATCGAGCCCCGCGTCGGGCTCCACACTCAGCATGGATTCTTTTTTTTTTTTTTTTTAAAGATTTTATTTATTTATTTGACAGAGGAGATCAAGAGATGGAGAGGCAGGCAGAGAGAGAGCCCCGCGCCCGATGCGGGCGATCCCACCCCACCTCAGTGGCCCAACCCACTGAGCCACCCAGGCGCCCCTCAGCATGGATTCTTTTTGAAATTCTCTCCCTCACCCTCTGCCCCTTCCCCAGCTCATACAGGCTCTCTCTCTCTCTCTGAAATAAAATCTTTTAAAAAAAAAAAAAAAAAAGCTGAATAATATTCAAGTGTATGTTTACCCATTCTTCCATCAGTGGCCACTTGGGATAATTCCACCTTTTGGCTACAGTGAATAATGCTGCTATGAATGTGGTTGTACAAATATCTGTTTGAGTCCTTGCTTTCATTTGCTTTTGGTATATATCCAATAGTGAAAGGGCAAGATCGTATGGTAATTTTATGTGTAATTTTTCGAGCAACTGCCATACTGTTTCACAGCAGCTGCACCGTTTTACATTCCCACCAGCAAAAGTTCCAATTTCTCTACATCTCCCCATGCTTGTTATTTTCTGGGTTTGGGCTAATAGCCATTTTAATGGGTGTACATTAAATGTGTTTTCAGGATTTCCTACCAGGGGCAGGTGTTATGTTTACAATCAGAAAAACAATGTTGTCTTTTTAAACTCAGCTGGGGAGCAGCTCATGCCCTACTCCTGCCCTTAGCACATCACAGTACCACCTCACGGTATAACACACGGGTCTGGTCCTCTGTTCCATGAGTGTCCCTGTCTCCTTCCTCGGGCTCCATGAGGTGAGACAGAAATAGAAAGAGAAGAGATTTGGGGCTCACGGAGTCCTGAGGTATGATCCCATTTCTACCACCTAGCCCCTGTAAGCCCAGTAATTTTGCCTTTCCATGCATCCATTTTTCATCTGCTAACTGGGGCTAATGATATCACCTCCTTATGGCTGTAAGGCCTTGCAATGTGCCCGCCATAAAGTTGGTGTTTGATCAGTAATGATCCCTGTTCATTTCTAGAACTGCTCACAGCCTCTGCCACGGGAACAAACACAGCATACCGATGAGTAAACACAACCTGATTGATTAAAATTCATCATCATTGTGAAGATCCCAATTTGATCATTTGTATCTCCCCCAGAAGCCCGTATGGAGTGCATTGTTTCACGAACATTAGTCCTGTACTTGCTCCCCACAAAAGGGATTTAACAGTCAAATAAGTTAGGGAAATACAAACACAGTTATCTCCAAAAAGAGTAGAAGAATAATCACCATCTTAAAGGTCTGCAGTAAAGAAACCTACAGATCACGGATACCTTTTGGCATAACACCTGGTAGCGTCCCATGAAACGGACTCTGAGAGATGTTGCCTTGTCCCTTATCCCACGTACG
Organism: Mustela putorius furo; assembly: GCF_011764305.1. Classification (NCBI taxonomy): domain Eukaryota; kingdom Metazoa; phylum Chordata; class Mammalia; order Carnivora; family Mustelidae; genus Mustela; species Mustela putorius. The sequence goes on from NW_025421449.1 coordinate 8,195,059, forward strand.
GCCTTCAAATCCTGAAGGACACCCAGCCTTGGATTTCTCAATACAAACCGCTGCGAGTATGTCAGGATTGATGAGAGCCAACGGTCTCAAAATTTAGCAAGCCTGAGGACCTGGAGCACTTGTTCACCCAGAAAGGGCCAAGTCAGTATCAGTCTCAGTTTCTGACTGAGGAGATCCAAAGGAGAACCTGCATCTCTCACAAATCTTCAGGTGCTACTTATCCAAGGAACCCCGACTTTACAAACTCTGGGCAAGACAGTAAAAGAACTCTTCACCTGCAAGTTTAACACAGGACCAAAGTGAAATCTGTATACAGCTGACCCTTGAACAACGGGGGTGTGAACTGCATGGATCCACTTACACGCAGATTTTTCTGGAGCAGAGTACTGGAAATGTGTTTTTTCTTCCTTATGATTTTCATAATAATGCTTTCTTTTCCCTAGTTTACTTAATGGTAGGAATACAGCATAAAATACATACAACATAGGAAATCAGCTGTTCATTACCTGTTCATAGGATTGGCAAGCCTTCCAGTCAACAGAAGGCTACTGGTATTAAGTTTTAGGGAAGTCAAAAGTTACACGTGGGGTTGGCATCCCAATCTCTGGGCTGATCGAGGGTCAAGTGCACTTCCAGCAACAGCAAAGAAATTGAGTCTAACTCGGAGCATGAAACTTGTCCCCTTTGGGGACAAGTTCTTGGAGGAAGCATGTCATAGTAGTTAGATAATCAGACTTCAGAACCAAAAAGAGCACATCTGCAAATCCGGCTCCACAACTGCCTGAAATGAGCACAGATAAGTTACTGAAACCCTCTAAGATGTAGCTTCACCTTCTAGTTCACAGAATTTCTGTGATGCTGCAAGTTGGCATCCCAACATACAGGATGTGAGGGAGAGTGCCTGGCACTTAGTAAGTGCTCAGTAAATACTGGTCGTTCTTTTCAGTTTCTTTGTTATTTAACCCCCAATCCAGAAAGCCGCTCAGCATCTGTGTGCTGTTGGTGACACCTGAATGTCAGTGACTTGGGCAGATGCTGTCGTCCCCCCTTCTCCCACCCACCGCCTTATACAAAGTACACCTGCTCTCTTTGTGGACCCTGTTGGGCCCTCCCACACTTGGGGCATCGGGGCTGGACTCCTGCACACGGCCACCTGCAGATATCTGTTATCGCTGGTCATTGTCCTGGAGACAAACCAAGTGTGGGTCCCAAATGTTCAAGGACAGCAGCACCACGCACAAATCCCAAGCTAAGGAATCAGGCTGGGAGGGGCTGAACTTCATCCCCTTCCCCAAATTCACATATTGAAGTCTTAACCCCCAGTTCCTCAGAAGGTACCCCAGTGGGACTGGTGCCCTCAGAAGAAGAGATTAGGATACAGCCAGGTTCAGAGGGAACACCACGCGAAGACGCCGGGAGAAGGTGGCCAGCTACAAGCCAGGGAGAGAGGCTTTAGAAGGAATCAACCCCTGCCGACGCCCTGCATCTCAGATGTCCGTGGGACAATAAATGTCTGCTGTCTCACCGACCAGGCAGGTATGGGGTATTTGTTATGGCCACCAGAGCAAAGGGCTACAAGGGCCCACGGAGACTCTGCTCAGCTCGCCCCATCCCAGCATCACGCCATGTGAGAGGGAGGCAGGCGGCCTCCTCAGACACCACAGCTGAGGTGAAGAGAGTGTGCAAGTCCTTAAACTTGGGGCTCTGATTGCCACTGCTAGCCCTGTAGCTTGCTGGCCATGGGACAAGTCATCGGTACCCTCTGAACCTCTGTTTTTTCCTTTGTCTCTTATGGGGCTCCTCTAAGACTTGAGGCAGTATATCCCATCTAAGACTCAGAGTCCAAGCCACCGCTGCACCCTTAACTCTCCCCAGCAAAAAAAAATGCAGTAGTCATGATCCCAGGGTCCTGGGATCGAGTCCCAACGGGCCCCTTCTGCTTCTGACTCGTGCCCCTGTTGCCTGTGCTCCTGGCCTCACCGTCTCTGCAAAAGCAAGCTTTTAAATGCAGTAGCCCTCCCAACATGCCCATCCACCTCACCAGCAAAAGCAAGTAATTCAAAGAAAACAGGGTAAAGGGTGGGAGGGAGGATGGGCAACTCGGGGTGAACGTGGAGGGGCTCCACGTGGTGACTGAAGGAAGAAACCAAGCAAGCCATTTTCTGAGCTCTGCGAGGTTTGCAGGCCAGAGGAGCACACACCGCATTGAGGATTCGTCTACTCCGTGCGTGCTTTATCTGCTCCAACCAGCCACAGGAACCACATCAGTTACAGGCGGCCGCCGTCCTCCCGCCGCCAGGCAGCAAGGGCCGCTCCCCGAGGGTGGCCTGGGCTGAATCAGCCACCTTGCAGCAGCCCTCCTCCGCTCCTGCACCTGGGTCCTCCTCACTGCCGTGCTGCCTGCCCCGGGCCTGCACTCCCGCGGCGGGCGGGCCTCTGGTTCACAGATGGCCCATCACTCCCGGTGCCAGCAGAGCACCACCCACGCCTATCTTTAGAAGTTCCGCAGGCTGAAAAATCCATTTACCCACCCGGCACCTGGACTCGGAGCCTCCCCACTACCATCAGTGGCCGGCAGCCTGTGGCTTCCCCCGGCCTGCACTGGGGCATCAGGGCTTGCTCAAGGTCTGGAGGGCCTAGCAGGTCCCCCTTGCAGACTTCTGAGCCCGAGTATGTGTTGATCTGCCCTCAGAGGGAGGCCGGGCCTCACCAGAAGCTGCAGGTAAACCCCAGACCTTGGAAAGTACTGGCAAAGGGAAGCAACTCACTCTGTGTCCTGGCTGCCCAGCTGGCACATTCCCCAGGTGGTCATCTGATCCTAATCCACGTGTGGTCCCATGAAAGCAGCCTGCCCAGGTAGTGTGAGCTCAGTCTCCTCAGAGCAGGGTCCAGAGGTGACAGAATAGAACACGACTCCCCACTTCGGTAAAGACTCAAGAGGCAAATTCCCAATGCCTCCTCCCAGTCCACCCCAAGGCTTGCCACTTTCTGGAAATGACCACATGTGAATCCCAGAGGCTAAAGGGGACCCAGTGTTATGGGGTGTGAGGAAGGGATCACCACCTAATTAGACCCTGACTGTAGCAATCATGCCTGCTTGCTTGCTTGCTTGCTTGCTTGCTTTCTCTCTTTCTCTCTTTCTCTCTTTCTTTCTTTCTATAAAGCTTCACTGAGGACCTGGCTTGCTGAGCAGCCTAGGTGATAGGGAAGCTGGGGAGTGAGGGCAGAGAAAAGGAAGCCTGGCCACGTCCCTGCCTCCGGCACCCGTGAGCTCTCCGTGCTCTGCCTCCAAGGTTTCCAGAGGGCTCCAGACCCTCTACCTCTTCACCCACATCTGGACACACCATTCTTACAGAAGCCAGGTAATGTCTTCCAACAATGCATTCTAGGACCTGCCCACCCCCACATCTCCCTTTTTTTTTTTTTTTAAGATTTGTCTATTTATTTTAGAAAGAGAGCATGCCTGGGCTAGTTGCGTGCGGAGGGGAGGGCAGAGGGAGAGAATCTCCAGCAGACTCCCTGCTGAGCACAGAGCCTGACACAGGGCTCCATCCCACGACTCATGAGATCATGACCTGAGCCAAAAGCAAGAGTCAGACACCCAGCTGACTGAGCCACTCCGGCACCCCCCCCCCATTATTTCTGATATACAGTGAGACCCAGCTGTTCTGAAGCAAGTAAAAACAGAGAGGGGGCTCCCATCCACTGGCTTCTTGTTGACAAATGAGAATGATCTGGAAGTGTTTAAGGACTCAAAAGCCATCCCTGAGAACTTGCAGAAACACAAAACTGTGTTTGTTTCCTAAATGCAAAAAAGGGGTCCAAGCTTTTGTGTTCACAGGAACCAGACTGTGGTAAGTAAGGGACTGTCCATGGCAAGAGCCACAACTCTGCTCAGCCAACTGTCACCATGAGGGAATCCATGGCCCACAAATGTCTATAATCTTTTTTCTTTTTTCTTCTTTTTTTTTTTCAAGAAAAGCTAGAAACCCGGTTTTGATCTTTTAAATCCTAAACCTCCCATTTTGTAAATGTAGGCAATTAATGCAAAAAAAAAAAAAAAAAAAAAAAAAAAAGAAGAAGAAGAAGAAGAAGAAAAAAGCACAAACGAAACTTTGAAACCATGCAGGCCAATGCAAGCATATTTGCAGACCACCAGTCTGTCCCCTCTGAAAGGGAGGACACAGGGACTGGATTCTGGGGAGCACATTCGAAGGATTCCATCCTTCTCTACTTTTACCCAGGGAGGTCTTCCTGGCCTGCCTCTCCAAAAGCAGCACCAGACAGAGAGGGAGGGTTCACCCATAAGCCCTGGAAATTTTGCTCCCACCACTTTAAGGAAGGAACAGGTGAGTCACTGTCACGGTGAGTCTGTCACGGGAATCGGAGTGGGGGTCATGCAGCCACGGGGCTTGCCCCCACAACAGCATAAACTCAAGGATGCAGCCTCTGGGGCCTGTCTTGCTTCCTTCTTGGCCCGGCACTTAGAGAACACAAAGGCAAGAGCACATGGCACCCCTGGAGCCCCCAGCTGCTAGGAACTAGTTCCAAACACCATGAGGGTATCATTTCCCTAATCCCTGTCACTCACCCCTCTGCCTACAGTGTCTCTTTCTCCTCTTCCCTCTCACTTGAGGACCATTCCTCTTCTTCCTGAAGATTCTGCTCAGGATTCAGCTTCTCCAGAGAGCTGTCCCTTAGGCAGGGTTACTCGCCAGCCCCCAGGTTCGCCAGCCTCGGCCCATCCCTCTCGGGGCACTCAGTATTCCCGTATCTGGCTGGCCACCTCACGGGCTAGGAGCTCCTCAAGGGGAGGGCTGGCTCATTCCATCCCATGACCCCCGGCAGCCAGCACAGATACCGCGGAACGCAGAAGAGGTTCTGTCAAGAACGGAAGCAAGCAATGCTGTCAGGGGGCAAGTATTTTCTGAGCACGGCCTGGAGCCGGCACCACACAGGGAGCACCCAAGACCCCCGAGATGAAGCCCATGCGTCCAGTGGCTTCAGGGGACCACAATCATTTGGGCGTCAGATGTTTAAGAAGTTCCATCCAAGGGACACCCCCGACTCCCCGTGATTCCCACCCCATGGCCCCACTCCCGGCCTTTCTCTACTCCTGCCTCCAGCCCCTCCACACACTGCACTTGCCGTTCCTTCCTCCCACAGTGGCCTCAACAGACCCATGCTCCGAGCTCACCTTCCAGAAGAGATGGTCTCACTGCCCCGTAGGAAAGCACCTCTCCTCACCACTTCCTTCCCTTCACCCGCCTTTCTTTGTCCTACTGCCCCATCACTACTGACTTACTCTGTTCACTTAATGATCCTGCGTAAGGATCATTATCATACCCCTAGACCGTAACCTGAGAGAGCAGAACCTGTGTCTGCTGCCTAGGACAGTGCCTGATGCACCTGGGGCTAACGTGTGTGGGTGTGTACAGGTGTGCCCCGGGGGGCATCTGCACGTATGTGAATGCAGGAGTGTGTTGGTAGGAAAAGGTGCTGCTGCTTCCTCTCCCTGGGGCAAACTCCAGCTGAAGAGGCTGAGATGGGACCCAGGGGGGCCACTGCCCTCGGATCTTCAGCAGGAACTCCTCCCTCTGCTGCCTCTGCCTGGCCTCGAGCAGGCTGTGTGAGGAGAAGAGCACGTAACTAGAACCAGGCCTTCTCTATTAAAGGACCAGAAGGCAACTACAGGGCAACCAGACAGTCCAAGCAGCCCCTGGAGAATGGGCCAACAGCGAGCATGGGTAGCTCAGGCCCCTAGGAATGGGGCCACCAGCGTCCCTCAGAAGGAGTCCAGGCTCCTGGTGATTTTGCACCAGGGCTGAACATACAGCTCTAGATTCCCCGGAGCCTGCGGAAAGTGAGGGAAGCATTAGTGCAGTATGGGTGCTTTTTCGTTAACTGCACATCCTACAAGAATGCCTCAGCTTCTGGAAACAGCAAGTATGGAAACAGAAGTACGATGACAGGATGGTCTTCCACTGAGCTAGGGTTCCTGGAGCAAGAAGCCTGCTCCCTGGCCGCCCCATCTGGTGGGCTGTGAGACTACCACACAAACACCTAAGGAGTGCTCTCCGCCTCTCCCCTGCCACCTACCCGCTCTGACTCCTGCCGGCCCTGCCAGTCCCCTCCCCCACTGTCCGCCTTGCTCACAGCCTCCAAACACAGACCTCCATCCACCTCCTCATCAGACAAGAAGGTACTGACGCTCAGTACCTCCCAGTTGTTCCTGTGGGTACCAGCAACCCTGCAGTCAGGGAAGCAGACCCTGAGCCCCGGCAACAAAGCAAGGTATAAACCCAAGCTACGCTGGGTGGTGACCAGTTCCCTGGAAGAGATACAGCTGGGATCACGGCGGGTGAGTGGGCAGTTAAACAGAGTAGCCAGGGGAAGGCTCCAGCAGCCCAGCTCCCTCCCGCCCCAGAGGCTTCATAGATGCTGTTTCCACAGGCCCGAAGCACTGTTCCCCCAAATGTTCCCCATAGTTCCCTTTTCCAAGGAGGTCAAGCTCATTCCCTGTGATGATCACGTCCTGTCCACCTATGTAAAGCAGAGGCCCCTTCACATCCCCACCTCTCACTATCCCTTAGCCTGCTTCATGTTCTTAAACTGCTTATCTGAAGTTAAATCATCATTCAGCTACTATGTTCCTGCCCTCCCCACTGGAATATAAGGTCCAAAAGGAGAGAGGATTTGGGTCTGTGTCACCACTGTATCCCCAGCACCTAGAACAGGCCAACACCCTACAGGCCACATGGGGCCCAAGATGCTGCCATCCAGCTTTCCTCTGGGTTAAGCAACGCCCTCTCCAGCCACTTTTCTGGAGCACCGGGTGGTCACAGAGGAAGTCATGGACATTAATGTGAACCCACCGTTTCTCTCTCTGGGGACCACTTACAAATCTAAGACAAAGTGTTGGTTTTGAGTGAGGGAGCTGAGAAGGGAGAAAACACAGGACAGAAGGTGAGGAGACCAGGTGCTGCCCCAGCTCTCCCCCAGCTTTTGGGTAAGCTTGCTACGCATCCCTTCCTGTCTTGCAGCCGGGAGGGAGCACCATGGTCACCTAAGGCCTGGGATTCCAGGGGCCGGGACAGATCAGTGGGGAAAGGACACCAATTGGGCCACCTCCCTACTCTGCCACCAAGGACAACAGGCATGTGGTCAGGTCTCCCGGGTGGCTCTCCGCAGGACAGTGAGAGAAACAAAGTGGGGGAAAGCCAACAATGGTGAGAAGCCACGTGCCCTTGTATTAATGCGCACTCAGGGAAGGTCATCTCCCCGTTGCTAAGCACTAGCTGTACACAACAGTTACTATTAGAAAGTTAATCATGGAAAATGCTGAGGTTTCTTTCCCCGGCCCGGCATCTCTCGGCTCCACGCTACAATTTCATCTTCCATATAGTGTTACCGGGCAGTGCCACTGGCTCCGTCCGCTCCCTTGTCCCAGGCCTCTGTGACCTTTCCGTTCCCTTCAAACTCCATCTGCCACGTCAGTCCCACAGACCTCGAAGACACGCCGGCCTTGGCCCACGCCCGGCCCGGGACAACACACTGGCCTTTTCCAGGCGGCCACACCAGCCAGCGAAACGCTCCAGGGGGGGAGTGAGACAACTCATTCCATCCCCCAAGTTGCTTTAGGAAAAGGGAAAACATCACCAGCCCCTCCCTGGCTGCTGACACCCCCCATACACCATCTCTACCCAGAGATCAAAGTCTGGAGCAGAAGAAGCTTCTCCGTCCCGGCCTCGCAAAACATGGACTGTTGCCCATTTCGCACTTTCTGAAAGCTCAGCAGAGAGGGGAGTCATGTTTGAAGGCCAGCCTCATAAAAGGCTTAGTACCTACTTGTCAGTCAACACCCCAGTGAGCACATAATTGATTTTCTTGTTTTATGACTATTTGCGGGCACTGCTTCCCATTCCATTAGCGTGGATAATCGAGAGGAGACTGCAAAAGAGTATTAACATCCCAGCCAAGGTCATTTGGCTCCCTCTCGCTGCCTCTCTCACGCAAAGACTGAGTTATTGGGGCCTTTATTAATAATAGCAAGAACAATAAATAACACGAGTGTTTATAAAATACATGAATCCTGCTAGTACCTCAACAGGAGAGGCCTCCCTTGGTGAAACACAGAATGGAAAATACTTTCTCGGACTCAAGCTAGGAATCTTCTGACATTGTGAGAGCTTTCTGCTTGGGGACACCAAGAAGAAGCCAGGAGACATGTCTCAGGGTGTACAGTGTGAGGTCTGGGACTGGCCTGGGTTGGGTTCCAAGCTCCACCAGCTGTGTGACCTTGGGCAAGTCACGTGACCAGCAAATTTCCACACCACACAGGGACTAGTAAAGATTGAATGACAGGGTGCCCTTAAAAGGCTTGGCGAGGTGTCCACACATAGCAGCACTCCCTAACCATTAGCTCCTATTTTAATCTTTACTACTAATGATAATGGTGCGTGCTCTTTAGTTCCCCCACCGACCCAAGAAGGGAAAGCAGAATGGCGTGTCCTCCACTGTCCCTCAGCCTCAGTGCAGCACCCAGGGAGGCCACTGGTCACCCCGTACCACACAGTCCTCTGCTTCTAGCACCCAGCTCAGCCCTCACCCTCCCTCCTGTCCTCAACTGAGAGGAAAGGGCAGCGCCATTTTAAAGAGACAGGATGCGAGGCATCCAAGAGACTTTCTCAAGGACAGCCCTGAGGGAAAGGCACAGACGACAGCTCAGCTGGGGTGCCCAGGTTCCTGTGGGCATCATTTCTCCCAACAACCCCGGTCTTTGGAAGATACCACTAAGGGCTCGGCTGCAGAAAATACTTTCAAACTTCTCAGTCTAGTTATTTCCCCAAAGTCCAAGAGCTTGACTTCCCATTCATTTTTCTCAACAAACACTTACTGAGCATGGGCTCACTTACTGTGCTGGGCTCCGGACTGGGCACTTGGGAGACAGTGGTGACTAAGATACCCAAGGTCCCTATGCCCAAAGGACTTAACCATGGGAGTCAGGCAAACAGGTGATCAAGTAAACAAAGAAAATAATTACAAATTGTGATAAGGGCTATCAAAGGAGCAAACAGGTGCTAAAACAGAACAGCAAAACCATACACCACAAAATTTTACTTACATGTTATGTTTTCTGCATATTTTCTCTCTCCGAAATAGAATTAAGCGCCTCACAGGCAGCAGTTTATGTCTGTTCGCTAGCATATGCCATGTACCTAGAATGATGTGTATGGATACACAATAAACATCTGGTGAATGAGTGTTATTGGATGGCCAGGAAGGTTTTCTGTCCCAGTGGCTTTAAGCTAAAACATGACAGATGAAATGGAGCCAGCACACACAAAGCAGGCAGAACAATAACCTAGCCACAGAGGACAGCACATGTAAAGGCCCTGAGGTCAGGAGAAACTGCCATATTTGTGTCACCCTCATCCAAAAGCAACCTTTAGAAAGCCGTAGGAGGTCCTATCTTCCACCCAGCACATCGGCTCTGTCTCCACTTACACATTCTTGCTCTCATCTGGTTTCCTCCATTTTCTGGTTCCTGATGCCTAGTGGTAGCAAAATGTAAGGTTAGGGGTGTGCACACTCGTGCCAGGAAACCAGGATTTCAACCCCAGCCCTAACACTTAGTGCTTCAGTGATCTGGGCAGGTTACTTGACCTCTCTGTGTCTCAGTTCCATTATCTCTAAACCATGGATAACAGAGAACCAATTCTGAGAGCAGCTGTAAACATTACACAAGTTAAAAGATGTGAAGCTCTCAGCTCACTCCCTGACACCCAGGAGGCACCCAATAAATGTGAGCATTATTGTTGTCTATTTTTAGCATTGTCATCGTTATTATTAGATGCACCCTCTCTACCTGGCCCCTTGGGAGAGGTAACGGGATAGGTGAATGACATCCACCCCATACCTCATCCAGATTCCCAAAGGCCCAACCCCTCTCGCCTTGGGGGCAGGTATCTGTCAGACGGCCCACCCCACATTCTCATGAAATACCATGATTTCTGGGGACCCTAAGAGAACGTAGGGACCATGAGCCATTCTAACTGGCCCCATGGGGCCACCTCTGCCTCCTTAGGGCAAAATAGGGGGATCCTGTACTCCACAGAGGGGGTCTGCAACCACGCCTGAGATTTCCATTCCCCCAGCTGATAGCCTTCCCTCTATTGAACTTTGTAAAAACAAACAAAACAAAAAAACACCTGCAAATGTTTTGCCTTTTCAAATCACCTCTCCTCCCGCTCAACACCACCCCCCACCCCCAAATCCCAGTAATTTCAAAATTGAGTAACTGTTGGGAACAGCAGTTAAAGATGCTAATTTAAACACACACACGTCAGACAAGGCAAGCTGGGATCGTTTTCTTAGCAACAACCCCTCACCCACCCCTCCCAGCTGTCGCTGCCCAGGAGCAAGGCTCCAGCAAGCTGGCAGGGGAGCAGGACAGAAAGGGGCAGAGTGGGGAGGGGAGGGGGGAGATGGTGGGGCTGGCTTCCGGCCTGCTTCCGGCCTTTACCCTCAGAGGGTGACCTTCAAAGATTCAAACTCTGCCCAGCTGCCAAGGGAATGAGAAACAGGTCTCAGGGCTACCAACTATTTAAGCAAACCCGTTGGATCGCATTCTGAACTTACAGAGCCGCTAGCGTAAAGCACGGTAAGACTCCTCTCCTTGTCGTTCACATCATAAACGTGAGCATGGGTCTCCTCAACGGGCAGTCACACCTCCAGGTGACAATGTAAAATGTCCCCTCCTTCCCATGGTCCTCCAGAATCCTCCTCCCTACCTTCAGATGGGGGTGATTCCCCCAACTCTCTCAGCCTCTTCGATATCTCACTGATGTAGTAAGTTCACGGTCAGGCGTGTATCTGTGCCCTCCTCTCCTCACCCCAGGAGAGGCACAGCTTTGGGGAGAGCAGCCATGTCTTACTGGACCTTATATCTTGCCTCCCGCACTCACACACTGTCTGCCAGAGTGCCTGGCGCGTAGTAGGCCCTCGACGAAGCATCACAGATTGTTAAGACGAATTACTTTATAGATGCAAAGGTAGCACTGACCCAATTGAAGGGACAATCAAGGAGGAACAGTAGAAGACAAAGCAGTAGATAGATAAGAGAAGAGAGAAAAAAAGAAAAGAGTTAAATCATGAAAGTGTTAACTAAGACTGTCCCTAATGGGTCTCACTGGTAAATATGAGCTTTCTCACATGTTGGGTTTACTTAACACGGAGGTGCAGGAATCCTCATATAAAAAACAAAGTACAGGGGTGCCTGGGTGGCACAGTTGGTTAAGTGACTGCCTTTGGCTCAGATCATGATCCTGAAGTCCCGCGATCAAGTCCCACATCGGGCTCCCTGCTCGGCAGGCAGTCTGCTTCTCCCACTGACCTTTCGCCACTCATGTTCTCTCTCTCTCTCTTATTCTCAGTCAAATAAATAAATAAAATCATTAAAAAAAGAAAAAACCCAAGTCCAAAGCTAACACATAAGTAATACAAGCCAGGTAGCCCCTCCCTGGGAGAGAAACTCCCTGAGTTTGGTAATGTGTAGGCCTGATGGTGTCAGACGGGGTATACTGTGTGCAGAAATGCTATGAAAAGAACATATATGGGGGCCTTCTATCTCTAGGTTAAGGGTGTATTTCAAGAGATCATGGAGATGGTTTGTTTCCTGATTTTGGCTGTTGGCCACACGGGTGGGTACGGAGATGCATAGACTTTATGGGATGTTCATTTTTCCATATCATAGTACAGTTCAATTAAAAAAGTAAAAAAGAAAACTATTAAGCAATATTTCCCCCATGGAAACTTCTCTTCACTCCCCAAGTGAAGTCAATGCAAGAAAGGAGTTTGCTTTGCAAAAATTCACTCTGCAGAGAACTCGGCTCTTGCACATAGCAAGATAAATCTCCAGGGCACAAAGGCAGGCCACAGGGGGATGGGAGATGTTGAAGGGGGATGCGGAATGCTTGAGTAATTAAACAGATGTGGAGAACTTTCCATCGACATGACAAGAGGAGAAGCTTTGATGGGGTGTGCTCTTCATCCCTACGCTAACCAGGCTCCAGAATCCAAATGTTGAGGAAGCCAAGAATGTGCAAACTATACTCTCTCAGAATAATAAGAAGGCTATTCCTTTCTCCTCTGGGAACCTTCAAATGTATTGGAGTTTCTGACACTCTCAAGATGGCAGAGGAAACAGAGCCTGATTTTAGAAACTTCAACATGATGGTGTCACCGGTGTTCTGGGTTCTGAATGATTTATAGTCCTGGTGACCTGATTCTAGAGGAAAAAACAAAAAATGCCGGGCACACTGACACAACTGTGGGCTACTTATTTCGCTTTATTTAGGATGGCATCTAGGGACCAAGGGATCTGGGTCTAGTTGTCACAAGCTACTCCCCGCTCACTTTTTTTTTTTTTTTTTTGCAATTGACACCACACCACAATGGACAACCAGAGCCACCCTTATGGTAAGTGAAGGCTCTGAGAAGTGCCCTGAGAGTTAAGCAGGGGGCAGGAGAGGACATTTCCTCCAGACCCCGTGGCCAAAGGCAGTCATGGATGACCTGCGTGGACATGAGCTCCAGCCTCCCTCAACACCAGCGGTCTATGCCATCATCACTGGCTGATTCCCTAGCCCAGTCAATACCCACCATCAAGACCACAGTCCTCAAATAAGGCTAGACACATTCGCTCTCAGGAGGGCCTATTTTTCTTTGGACAATCCTGTCTAGAGGATCCTTAGCATGACTTCATTTTATACCTACATTGTACAGGTTAAAATAAGATTCAATTAACATTTTCATGGCCTCGTGCAGTTTTAATCAATGCGATTTGACATTCATTTGCAGAGTACTAGTTGTGTTCCAGACGCGGTTGTAAGTCCTCAGAATCAGATAATGAGATGAAAAATGAGAACTCTCCCCAGAAGAGAACACATCCCCAGCTCTGGCTATGCCCTCACGGCTTGGAATGTGTTCTCTTGTGGATGCCTTAAGGCTTCTTTACTGTACTTATGCTCGTAACATCCAGACAGGGGAGACTTAGGGACTCCGTGGTTGATCAATACATTTATTAAAAGAAAATGACAGACCCTACAGTGTAAGATCAGCTGGAACACCCCCAACCACCATGCATGTCCACACGGTTGGAGCCTGAGTTCCAGGGTGGATCAGGAGACTTTGGGCAAGTCAACCCCACTCCTGGGGCCCCATTCTGTTCATCTGTAAAACAAAGGGACTGGAGCAGATAGTCTTGATTTCTCTCCCAGGTTCGAGCAATCCATAATGCCTTATGCATCCAGGTACATGGGAGCTGCCTTTTGCTATCTGTGAGTGCAAGAAAGAGCTCGACATCACCCCCTTTTTTTTTTTTTTAAAGATTTTATTTATTTATTTGAGAGACAGACAGTGAGAGAGAGCATGAGCAAGGAGAAGGTCAGAGGGAGAAGCAGACTCCCCATGGAGCTGGGAGCCTGATGTGGGACTCGATCCCAGGACTCCGGGATCATGACCTGAGCTGAAGGCAGTCGTCCAACCAACTGCGCCACCCAGGCGTCCCGACATCACCCCTTTCCTCTTTCGTAGCATGGGCCCATTTTGTTCAGGTTCCTACGTCTTCTCTACACTGCCCTGGGCCTCAGGTAAGCTGGGCCAATTCCCTTGTCAGCTCCTGAGTCCTGTCTGGTCTACATCTAAAAGCATTCCTATTCTACTTGGTACTGACTGACTGAGTGGCAGGGAACTGGCCTACAGAACAGATGGAGAATTGGCGGGGAGACTTCCAGAAAAGGTCCCTCTCTCTATCAAGCCCTCACTAGAAGAGACTGTCCCACCACATCTCTGGACATTGCGGTGTCGGGATGTGATGCCTGGACCTGCTGCAGCCATTTTATAGCCATGAGACAAATGAGATTTAGGATGAAGCTGTTACTGAGGAGGAGCCATGACCTCAGACCTCACTCAGCCAGACCCATCCACACCAGTCAGCTCTCACCCCCACCCATCTCTGTTCTACTTGCAGGAAATGTACTTCCTTACCATGTAAGCCAACTTGAGTCCATGGTCCCCACTACTCACACCCAAACACGTGCTAGCTACTGTAGTGGACCACCAAATTGAAAAGGATGAAAATATCCTGAAACACACTTAGCACTAAAACTATACTCCACACAGCTGAATCCTCCTTTCACGTCTAGGACGCCATCTGAATGGAGGTCACCCTTTCAGAGAAATCCCTGACATCTCGTCCATTTCTTCCTCATCCAGATACTCATACTTTGTAGCTGCTTGGTCTCCAGACAAATGCAAGTGGCCTGCACATTCCACCAAGAAGCAGCACCGGCTTGCCCTTCTCCATGGAAACAGTGAGCCCAGCCACAAACGCAAGCACAAAGGGCAGAGGAATCAAACCTGGCAGAACGGTGTGTCGTGTTGGTGATTCTGAGCCTGCAAAGCATTACTATTATTTGTTCTGTTTTACCTGTGAATGAGTCCCAGAATTCTCAATCTGCTGACTAGCTGAGATAGATTTTAGCTCAGTATCAGGGAGAGACACAGGTTCCCTCCTCTCTTCCTGTCTCCCTCTTCAAGCCCCCACCTCTCACCCAGGTAACAAAAGAAATGATAACTAAAGTCAATGAGCTTGGGGCACCTGGGTGGTTCAGTCATTAAGCAGCTGCCTCCAGCTCAGGTCATGATCCCAGGGTCCTGGGATCGAGCCCCACATCAGGCACCCTGCTCGGCGAGAAGCTTGCTTCTCCCTCTCCCACTCCCCTACTTGTATTCCCTCTCTCGCTGTCTCTGTCAAATAAATTAAAAAAAAACTTTTAAAAAATAAAAATAAAAAAGTCAACGAGCTTTACATGATGCCACCATGAGCAATCAAAACACCTCCCATCTTTCATTGTCATTTCCTTTTTAAACCCTGTGGGGGCATTGTGTGCAAATATAGTAAACAGCATGGAGGGAAATAATGCTGCACATGCTTTCAGGAGCACATCATGTCCCTTTAAGACAAGGCCCACTGTTCAGTTCCATTCTAGGCCAGAGCTCCGGTTTCAAGCCTGCGGTCCCCTTACGGCCTCATGCAGTATTAATATGGCCCTGGCATGCTCCCAAATTTGTATTGTCAACCATAATCTGGGCCAGCTCCCACAAGACAAACTGGTTTGGGGCTCCCTCTTCATCTCCCGGGAGGGCCCTCCCCTTCTCAAAGCCCAACCACCCCTTCCCCAGGGTCCCCCACCTTCTGCTTCAGCCAAGGGAACAAACAGAGGCCTGTCCACAGGCCATTAGCAGCCCCAGCGTGATGTGTCCTCTGTGAGTGCTGCTCACACAACAGCAGATGAAGACTGGCCCGTGTGACGGAGGATGGGGAGCAGCACTCAGACACCAGAGCCCAGCCCAACTCAGGGTCACCTCTGCAGCCGGCAGGCACCATGAAAACCCCCAGACTGGATGGACCCTGTGGATTCTCCTCTGATCGACTGAAGAAGCACTCTCTCCCTGACCCTCCCCACCACTATCTTTCCATGGTATTTCTAGAAGAGCCCATAAACCATCTTCATATACTGAAAAGGACAGAGGGGAGGCAGGTGACTGCAGTGGGTGCAGTGGGGAGAAGCAAGTATAGAAAGAACAGAAGGGAGGGGGTACAGCTGAGTGGACCCCGAGGCAGCCTTCAAACCCGGGGGCTCACGTGGGCTCCACACTGCACACACAGCCTCACCATGCAAGACAGACACAGCCGGCAGCCTCGTCTGTGAATGCTCCCATGTCTGAGGCATCATATGGCATGTTGAAGAAAGACCAGGCTCAGGAGACAGTCTGTCTGGGTTCAAATCCCCACTCCACTACTTAGGAGCGGTGTGACCTTGGGTGTGATGTTTAACCATTCTATGCCTCAGGCTCCTCCCATGAAATCCGGGAACAAGAAGAGTGCCCACCTCCTAGGGTTGATAGTGTGGGTATAAAAACACCCCTGGCCCCCGGTAACTGCTCAGTGTGTTCCCCAGAGCTTGGACCCAACAGCACCCATGAGAAGGGCATGGCTCTGAGCGGAGAGTGAAGCTACAATGTGCCCTCAAGAATCCAGCAATTTCCTCAATATGTGAAATGCAAAACTACCATTATAACCCAGCAATTGCCCTCCTAAGGTATACGTCCCAAAGAATTAAAAACAGGTGCTCAAACACTTGCACACAATTGTTCACGGAGGCATTATTCGCAAGAGACAAAGACCGAGATGACCCAAATGCCCACCAGCAGATGAAGAGATCAACACTAGGTGGTATATCCACACAATGGAGTGTTCTGGAGCCAGAAAAAGGAATGACGTGCAGATACACAGATGAACCTTAAAGTGTGCTCAGTGAAGGAAGCCAAACACAAAAAGTCACAAAAAGTGATTCGACTTCTATGAAATACCAAAATAGGCCAATCCATAGAAGCAGAAAGTAGATCCATGGTTCCAGGGGCTAGAGGAAGGGGGATATGGGAAATGACTACTAATGGGTGTGGAGTTTCTGTTTGGGGTGATGGGAAAATTCTGGAACTAAATGGCAGTAATGGTTGTACAACCCTGTTACTACATATTTTTAAAAGGTTAAAATGGTCAATTTTCTGGTGTATATATATATATATATATGAACCCAGAAAAGGCACAGCACACAGACCCTCCTCCCCCAAGACCTATTACCTGATGAGGGTTTGAGGGGACCAAGGGACCAGGATCACGGGCTGGGGGCTGCTGCCGCTCCTGCTCTCCTGCCTGGCCCCCCCTTTCCCCACACCACACCACCCTTGGTTTCTCACATAAGCTGTGCTGCCCGTCCACTCTGGGCCTTCCTTGTACTCTTTTCTCACCAGGAATGCATGCCTGCCAACTCCAGAACACTTCCTAACTCCTGTCATGCCCCAGGACCCAGCTCAGGTGCTGCCTACTATGTAACCCTCTCCCCCCAGCCACCTCTTCCCCGACTGGGTGAAGTGGGGATCCTCCTCACCCCCCCCCCCCCACCCACGGCACCATGCACTGCCCCTCATCAAAGCACCCATGTTCTAAAACGTCCCACTGTTGCTCCCCAACTTGACTCTAAGTTTGTTCCAAGCAAGGGCTGTATCTAATTCACTCTTGGATCCCTAGAACCTAGCACAGAATAACTACACAAATGAATAAGTTAAAATTACAGACTACCATCTAGAAGTCATGAGAAAGGAAATAAGTAGTGATGAGGGAGCAGGAGGCTGGCTGAGGACAAAGCAAAAGCTGGCACCTTGCACCCCCCCCTTCATCCGCTCCCCTCCATATGTGTAGCATTCCTCAGGCACCCCTGACTGCCATAAAATGATAAATAGTTAACTTGCTGAGATCACAATCCTGCAAGACAGGAGTCTCCCTTGGTTTGCAAATGTCCTTGAGATTACAACAAGGAAGTTACCTTATCAATAGCCCAATTTCCAAAGACACAGAACTCAGTTCCTCAAGCCCTAATGTCACCCTCCCCTCCATAAAAAACCGAAGGAGGCAGAGGTAGAAGGAAAAGTAAATAAAGTTAAATTTCTTCTAAACCTAAATCTCATTAACAAGGATGCTTGATAGCAGGAATGTAACATTCCACCAGGAGACTCTCAATTGTCTTTACTTGATAGCAACTAAGCCTTCAATATCCTGATAGTATTCTTTGCCCCAATAGCCCTTCTGGACACCCCTTTGTCCTCACCTACCCAACTCCTGTGTATATAACCAACCACTTCTCACAACCCGCAGCAGCAGCTCTTCCTGCCCACGGGTCCTGTCCCCGTGCTTTAATAAACCACCATTTTGCACCAAAGATGTCTTAAGAATTCTTTCTTTAGTCGTCAGCTCCGAACCTCACCCCACCGAACCTGACTTAGGTTCTGGGACTTCATCAAGTAGTATAAACAAGGGAGATTTAATTCCTAGATAATCTAACCCCACCCCCACCCCAAAACCTCCCTGGGAGAAGGACCATGAGACCCCAAGCAGGCAGTAACCGGGCCAGTGCAAGGCACCAGAGAATGAGCCTTTCTCAGGAAAGTGGTGCGCTGGGGGACCACAAGACCCTGAGCTCAGTTTAGAGTGAACAGCCTGCCCTTGGCCTCAACTACACTGACCCAGAGAGCCAAGCACTAGGCCTCCCCCACCTCTTATCTCATTTAAACATGCAGAGGTCAAAGCATTCGATATGATAGAGGAGGAAATTTAGACCCTGGGAAGTGAGCCACAGGTATGCAAACCTACAACCACAAGAAGCCAACACGTGGTTTTAAAATTCACTTCCTCTTCTTCGCATGGAGTCAAAACAGCAGCTCCCTAGCAGGAGAAACAAGAGGAAACCCTCCCAGTCCCTGGGCTTACATGCCTGAGGTCAGGCGGGTTCTGTTCTAAGAACACACTCCGAACAATGAAGCTATTGCCCACAGTGAGAAGAAGCAGGACAGAGGAAAGAAAGATCTTTAGGGAAAGACATGTAAAGATTTGTCCCCGCCACTGCACTAAGTGCTTGTGGGTCCCTGAGGAAGTACCTCTTAGCACCCTTTTGTTTGTAAAAATCATTTTTTAAAGACATCACATGAGTCTCCTAGAAAATGAAACAGATGGTCTCCAAGATCCCTTCTAGCTCTAGGGCTGTCCCTCTGAAATGACTAACACTTGCCCTGGAAAAATCTGGAAAGGTGGTCATCTCGTCCAGAATCACTTATCAAGATCCACAGCTGGGAGCAGACAGCATCCCTACAGGATGCGGAGTGTGAAGTCGGGCTACCAGCAAATTCCCTCTTTGAGCTTCTCACACCAGTGCCCCACCCACGTCACCCCTGTGCCAACACCAGACAAGAAGGCCAAGGAGCGGACACTGCTCCTACCCCGTATTCTGAGATTTTTAGTACAACGGAGCTCCATTGTACCTAGAATTCTGTCCTCTCCACCCACCTTCCTGATTTCTGCCGTGTCTGCCTGTCCTGCACTGAAATTCACTGCACTTTGATCTTTAAATCAACTTTCAATGGTCTCCCCTTTTTAAAATTAGCATTGTCCTGAGCAGTAGTAGCTGCAAAAGCACGAGCTCTCTTGTGCTCGCTCTATTTTTTTCACAAGCACATTCAAATACATAACTATAATAAGAAATTCATCTGTGTCCCACCTCAAAGGATCCCACCAGTGTGGGGATGCTGCAAAACACAGTCTTCACTCATTTGGTCTTTCCCCACAGACCTCTTAGGTCAATGCTCTTTTCTCTCGATTTAGAGAAGGTAAGCCGGGCCTTGGGGAGGCTAGTTTCTAAGGCGACGCGGCCAATAGCACCACTGCCGGCCTCAGACTCGGGCTGTGCCTACTTCCAAATCCCAAGTCTCTGCCACTCCTGTAAGAACCCAGCTTGTCTGTAGGCTACGGAGGTGCATAAAAGTCAAGAGATTGTAAATAATGCTGATGACCTTTATCACCTATTCTTCTTAATCCTGTCCTAAGAACTTGACAGTAAGATTTTCCATGATAATCTGAAACAAGAGTAATTCATCTATGCATGAGCAAAGCTGACAGCCAGAGCACGGGGATAGACAGAGTAATGCATGAGCCCAGACCGGTTGGCTCTGTGGGCAGGTGCCCCTCCCCTACACCAGCAAGGTCACAGTTATTCCCCATCTGGGCATACTGGGCTCAAGCTGTCCCAGTCCAAAGGCTGCACCAGTGGCCCTGCCAGCCCTCCTGAAAATGCACAGCTTAGTCACAAGGGACTCTGGCTGTGCGTGTGTATGACTCAGCACACATTCATCAGGCCTCCTGGGAAAACAATGGCAAGAGCACATAGGGTCAGTGGTGTTATCCATGAATGCAGGAATGCCCGGGTCTTTGCACAGCAAGCCACCAAAGAAAAGGGCTTCCATCCCAGTCTGGAGAATGTGAGAACTGGGAAGGCCAGCACTCATTGGCATCTGGTCTGACCCCTGGTAGGATGGCAAGAAAAAAGCCAGAGCCAGAAAAGAGACAGCAAGGGACTTTCCCAAGGGCACTGAGCTGTGTGGGGCCAGGGCTGGACAGAGCATCCCTGTCTCAGGCAAGAACCTGGGTCCTGGAATCACACAGCTTCGGGCAGAGGCAGCGTCCACAGATACAGTCTTCCTCTCTGCTCATGCTGGATGGAGGGAATTGTCAATTACAGGGCCATCCCCTAAATTCAGGAATCAATAAAGTGTAAGTGGAGAGCCCTATGAATTCAACAACAATAACAAAGAAAAATGAAGAGGAAAAGCACGCAGCTCATTATCCCTCTGAAGCATTTTCCACTAACCAGTCAATATGCATCAGAAATAATCTCCTACAGAAAGCAGCAACTGGGGGGAAATGCACTAGATTGGTGCTCAGAGAGAGAGAAGAGGCTTGCCACGCATTTCAGCCTGATGCAAAGCCCCCTGAGTGCTGTGCAATATGTCAACAGCACAAGGATTCCCCAAGCAGGCATGTGATAACACGTCATTTGATGCCTTTGAGCCTCCCCACAATGTGTACAAAAGGAACAGATTCTCCCCTGCAAGGCACTGGGCTCCCTGGACCATCTGATCAAGTGAAGAGGGCTAGAGGCTGCCAGCACATGAGGGACTGAAATAAAGCAAATGAAAAAAGAGATACATCCTGTACAAAGCATGCTCCTGATGGGTAAGAAGGAGCAAGGGTCAATATATTTCTTCCCAGGTCTTTTTTTTTTTTAAACTCACTGAAACCTGGAAAACACTTCCTTCCAAGCCTCACTCATCAGGAACTAGCCAATGGCCAAACCCTATGCAAAAGAGAAAACACAAACTCTAAAATACTGCATGCACTGACAGTTTTTAAGATATAGTTAGGATCCTCTTGGTGTGTTTTCACCATGGTGGTGGTGGTAGAGGTAACGAGGTAGTTTGACTATTTACAGCAGAATTTTACAATCTCTTCATTCATATAAGCTCTTGCTTATAGATAAAGCAAACAAGACGTAAAGAAGCAAATGACTTTTTGAAAGTAACCCAGCAGGCCACCAGCAGAACAAAACCCAAGTCCAAGTGGAAAAAAATCTAGTTATTTTAACAAAACCCTCTCCTGGCACTGGGGGGCCCTGACTTCTGAGTCCAGGGATTCTGGGTGATGCTGATAGATGCGTCCCAAACCCGACCATGTCCCTTTGCATATGTTCTCTCGGCAACCTGAAACCACTCTCTTCCTTGGCTCTTCTACCATCCGTAATTAATTAATTCTATGACTCTTGTTGAGAACTTTCTCCTTGGCAGGGATAGGAGGTCTATTTGTAGAAAGAACACATGTGCATTTCTGACGGACAGATGAACACTCGTGCATTCAACAAACACAGGGTGACAACCCACATCATGACAGGCCCTTGCCTTCTTCACCCTGGGAAATCACTCAGGCTAACATGTCCATTGAGTCCTAACAAGGTCATGTCACACATGTGGGGATTCAATAAGAGAAGACACAACCCTGACTCCTCCTTCCCAAGGAGCAGACAGCCTACGGGAACAGAAGCCAATGCATGTAATGACACTGGGGGGCGGGGGGGTTGCTGCATGACATGGTGGACAGGGCACTAGGAATGCTGGATCTCTCTGGTCTAGTTTTGCATCCCCACTCAACGGTGACACAGCCTTAGACAAATATTTTAACTTCTCTTGGATCTGACTGCTTAATTTGCAAAAATAAGACAAACAAAAAGAGGGAAGGCATCCCAGAGTTGGGAACATCCAGGGCTAGAAGAAGGGTTCCGGAGGATCATAACCTCCTTGAGTGACGGGGCCAGTCTTTCTTCCATATCCTACTCACTCCCCACCGCTCTTCATGCCAAGCCCTCCCTTCCTTCTCCACCATCCCTCCCCCCTTAAGATTCACCCAACCCTATGAAGGGGTCACTCCTCTAGTCACTGACCTTCCAAGATCCCTCTCAGGAGCACCAAGTAGCATTTCCCAAGCCCTGACAAAGCAGGGTCAATTGTCTCCTGCTTAGGCTTTGAGTGTGGGAGAAGCAACTGCCTATGGCTTATTGACAGCTCAGGGCAGAAATACCAGAGGGGTATGGCTGTTCCTTCCCACCCCGTGCCCACCTCTACTGGATCTATAAACCCAAATCTCTGTGGACACTTGGGTGGCTCAGTCAGTTAATTGCCTGCCTTTGCCTCAGGTCATGACCCCAGGGTCCTGGGATGGAGTCCCCAGGTCAGTCTCCATGCTCCACGGCGAGTCTGCTTCTCCCTCTCCCACTGCCCCTCTCTCCACTCATGCTCTATCTCTCTTGCTCTCAAATAAATAAAATCTTTTAAAAAAAAAAATACATACACACATACATACATACATAAATCCAAATCTCTGAAAGGCATCCATTTTCCTAAGCTCTGTGCCTGCCATGTCCTTACTCCTACCTAAAGAAAAAAGGAGAACCCTTTCCTCTATCTCTCCGTCTACCCCAGGGCTGGCCTACTACACTACCCAGTGCTGGCTTCTGGACCTGCGGTCCTTGCCAAGGGCACTCTTGAATGTGGCAGCTGTGTAAACCCAGGCCAGGCTTCCCATCAGGGAGTTACCAGGCCTTCCCCAGCCTCTCCGGGGCATGGAAAACACCCAGCCCCACATTGCCCCTGGAAACCTAAAGATACCAGCTTCAGGAAAACTGAGCTCAAAGATGACTGTTGTTATCTTAGTTATGAAGCCAAACACTTTTGCAAACAGCCTAAACATCCCACACTGGAGGAAGGCTAACAAAGAAATGGTGGCACAGCCATCCTCAACAGCATGTAGTCATAAAAAAAAAAAAAGGTTTACAGACTTACAACAGGACAGAATATGTTTATTAGAGTAATGGGGGGCAGATACAAAATTGGATAAAGTTCGATCACAGCCAAGGAAGTAACACTCTGAAAATCTGTACAAAGAGGGAAATGCATCAAACCAATAGGGGTCTCTAGGTAAGAGACAAGGTCCCTCCTCTGTGTTTATGTGTATTTATAACAACAAATATAAACAATACCTTTGAAGCACATCTCACCATTTCTCATGGAGGAACATAAACTCAGAAAGATCAGGGACCTTGGCATCAAAAGATGTGGTTTCTAGGTTCAGGGCTATCTGTTTCCATGGCATGTGACCTTGAGAAGTGAAAAGCCCTTTGTTTCTATTTCTTACTTACAACCACAACTTATACCTACAACCTACACCTATAACCGACAACTTACATCTACAACCTAAACTTAGAACCAACATCTACAAATTACAGTTACAACTATACCCGCGTCACGCCTGTACCTATGACCTAAATCTACAAGCCACAGGGACACTGTAAGGGTTGTAGAGCTCACCCAAATGCCAGGACTTCTAGGAAGATATTATAGGGAAGTAAGGCATAAAATTATTATGATTTCTTGAGATCGGCCCACATATACACACTTCCAATATCAACAACATATCAGTTCACGAAGTGGGTCTTGATTCCAGGGGAAAACACCAATGAGCCAGAAAAGTCTTATCAGGAGTCAAAGTCGAAATGAACACCATGTGACTCCTACCCAACACTGCTCAAAGCCTAACAAATTTGATTCAAAAAGTTTATTACCCAGGGGTGCCTGGGTGGCTCAGTGGGTTAAAGCCTCTGCCTTCGGCTCAGGTCATGATCCCGGGGTCCTGGGATCAAGCCCCGCATCGGGCTCTCTGCTCAGCGGGGAGCCTGCTTCCTCCTCTCTCTCTGCCTGCCTCTCTGCCTACTTGTGATCTCTGCCTGTCAAATAAATAAATAAAATCTTTAAAAAAAAAAAAAAAGTTTATTACCCAGAGCACCCGGGTGGCTCAGTCAGTTAAGCATCTGCCTTCCACTCAGGTCATGATCTCAGGGTCCTGGGATCGAGCCTCACTTTGGGCTCCCTGCTCAGCAAGGAGTCTGCTTCTCCTTCTCCCTCTGCCCCGCGCCCTCACTTGTGTTCTTTCTCTCTCTCAAATAAATAAAAGCTTAAAAGAAAGTTTATCACCCTTCTGTTGAAAAACAGAAGAAGCTTTAATTCAGTTTTGTTTTTGTGTTTTGTTTTGTTTTTTAAGACAAGGAAAAGGAAACATACTGGCAGTTACATTTTGTGTAATTATTTGGTTTGGCCATGACCTCTTGGCCTAGAAACAATGGTTTAGAATTTTCTCCCAAGTGAGGGCATGGTAGTTGGCATCTAGGAGCAAAAGAAAGCCAGCACCCTTTCTTGTTAAAAATCTGAGAACATGGGCTTTCCCAGATGGCTATCCTACTGTGCTCTTTCTTCTTGATGTTGTTCAGAACTCACTGAAAATACCTCCACAAGATCAAGGGTCCCCCTAAGACAAAGGGCCTTTTCTCTCTCTAGCAGATGTCACTTCAAAAGTGAAGAACTCTACTCTTCTTTCTTATCTAGTTCGTAAGGTCACAAGAGGTGGAGGTCAAGGCTGGGGCATGACCTTCACCCTCTACCTCCCGCTGAGACTGGATTTAACTTCCAGCCCCACTAGGTACTAGTAAGTAACCACTGGCAAGTCACCTCACCACACACCAAGCTTCCATCTCCTCACTGGTAATAGGAATACCAACGTTTCCCAAGCACCTAGAATGTACTAGATACTAAAGCTTACATCTAAAAACTTATCCTTCCTTGCAATGGTGCTATTATGAGAAGAGCAGTAGGTACTATTACTATCATGCCCACCTTAGAGATAAGGAAATGGGAGACACAGAGGGGAAGGTACCTTGCTCAGGGTCCTACAGCTAGTTGGCAGCAGAATGGGACTGAAACCAGGTGATCTGTCCCCCACACTCTTACCATTTACCCTGTAACATCTGTTAACTGGAGAAAAAAAAAAAAATGCCACTTGACAAGGTCATCATCTGGACTTTAAAAGCCAACTATTTAGAATACCACAGTAGATCCTCAACAAATAGTAGCACTGCTATTTCCTCCCAACACAGCCAAATCTGCACCCTTCTCTCAACAGCCAACTTGAGAGTGCTTCCTGTTGGATACAGAAAGGATGCATAACTCAACACACCCAATGACTGGGAAATAGAAAACAAAACTCAAAGTCACTGCATAAAGTGTGAGGTCCCAGGGGCACAAGCTGGGTCTTCTTCATTGAGCCATCTGCACAACCTAGTAGAAAGCCTGGCACAGAGCAGGAATTCCGAAAAAGCTTACTGGTCATCTTGCATTTCCTTTAAAGGCACCCCCTCTTCCTTTATGTTCCTGTTTGTTTCCAGGAGACAGCCCTAAATGGTAGGTATCTCTAATTCTAAAATCTCCAAGGGAATACACAGAACCCCACAGATGGGAGGAACCATGTCCCCTAACACCAGCCCCCACCAGATCTCTGAATTCTCTCTAGAACCTAGTTTCCCTCTGTCACTCTCCCCTTTCACTTCTCACTTCACTGGCAGGACATACCTTGCTTTTGGTCCATGCCGAGCCATGCTCCACCAGATGCCAGCCTAAGGGACAGTCCTTTCTGCCCCAAGGGCCACTCACTCAGTAGAACTGAGGTGAGTCTGCAGGGCCCATGCCACGCTATGGGAGAAATCTCATCCTCACCACCTCCCCCCAGGCCCACCTTCCCCAAATAGTCTATAAATGCCAGCGCAGGGCCTCACAAGGGTTCTTCCATGCTCTGAGACATGTGAGCTGGCTTGGAGAGGGTCTTCCATGTTAAGATCCTCCCATGAGTACGAAAAAGTAAAACTACTCAGAATTCTTTCTTCTGGCTTAGAGTGTCAGAATTTACTTGATGATCCCTGAAATCTTTCAGTCTCTCTTGCCGTCTGTATCCACCCCTCCTCCTCTCTATAGTCTGCCTGTAAAAGAAGAAATAATCTTCAAAAGAAAAAAAAAAAAAACCCTCTCTAACATAAAAAACTGGGAACAATCTCTTATTAAGAATGTACGAGCTCCTAAGGAGGCTTTTAGAGTCCTAGTGGCATCGCTGGCCCCACTGTCACCCAAATCATCACAATGGGCCACTGAGACCACAGAGCGCCACCTGCTCCTCTGCTGGCTCGAATGTTCTTTATGGCTCTCCCTCCCCCCTTAATTTTTTTGGCGGGCTCAGCAGGAACACAACAGACTTCTGTTATGATGATGGACACGCTGGTTGCTGGCAGAGTAGGGCCTTCGAGGAAGCATTTTACACACACACAGACATCCTGAGATCCTCTACACACACACACACTCATATACTCTACACACTCATATACTCTATACACACTCATATACTCTACATATACTCTATACACACATACTCACACAACTCCACACACACTCACACACACTGTATACATGCTACATTCCACTGCCTCCTCACAGGTACTGTGTGTGCTACACCCTACACATACACACACACTCACAAACTAACCATTGGCCACCAGCACCGAGGAACCCCCATGGTGGCCTTGTGGGCCAGGACACCCTGCCAAGCAATTTGGCCATTGAGGCAGCCCCGTACGCCAATTTCTCTCACCACTTCCAACTCCAGAGCCTTCACTGGTATCATTATCCTCATCTGGATGCCTTAAGCCAGACCTGAGTTCAAATCCCAGTGGACTAGCTGTGTGGCCTTGGCAAAGTCACTGAACTGCTCTGGACCTCAACTTCTTCTATGTGTCCTGGAGAATGGCGGTAGCAAACTCCAGAGCTAATATGAAGCTGGTCCTCAACAGCTCAGCCCGATCATGGGCCCTAAGTCTATCAGCCTCCTGGCAACCCCCCTACCCTAACCCCTCCCTCCTTAGATTGCTGGATCTTCCACAACCTGATGATGAATAGGTTAAAGCCCGAACCCAGGGGGATCCTGTTACAGCCAGAAAAAAACCACCTCACGGGATTGGTCCACACCTGTGCGGGGCGGGCTGGCCAGACACTGAGTAAGCAGGATGCTGAGGGGAAGTGGTTAGCACAGGGCCTGGCACGGACTCCCTGATGAATACAAGTTACCCCCCTGCCAAGCCCAGGCTGCTCCAACAGCATGTCCCTCCTCCTGCTGAGCAGTAACCTGTCTCCTTTGCACTCCTAGTCACAGTCCTGCACCTGCCCGTGGGGCTGTACAGATTCCAATACAGGCCAGTTGGTCTGGGAGGCCCCCTGGGAGAGGCTGGGGACTCCCAAGACTTACACGGTCTGTGCAACAGCTCTCCCACCCTAGAAAGGAAGCAGATATTCCCCCCAAGGAAGTCCCTTCTCTTAACTCTCTCCCCTCTCCAGAGCCTGCTAGACCATTCTCTCATTGGCACTTCCCAGCTCCCAGGGGAAGCAAGGGCATTTTAGAGATGGTCAATCACCCAAGTCGGACGTCCAAGATCACATGGTGATGGGGATGGAATTAAAACCTAGTTCATCTCCTGACCCCTTCCACTAAAACACCTGCAATTCTAATTTTACAGGTTAGGAAACAGATACCCAAAAAGGAAGTGAGTGGCCTAGGATTTCCCAGATAACGGATCACATCAGGGCAGCATAACCGAGGCTGAAGGCAGAACTATATCCTTCCAAAGGCAGATCTGGGCAATACCTTCAAGGATGGGACCTAGCTCTGACAGCATCCCTCACCCCAAATGTCCAGGCTTACCCTACTCCTGTCCCCTACTATTTCCGGGGCCATCAGAGGAAGACAACCCAGGCCCTGGGGAGCCATGGCTTGGACTCTCAGCCATACTTCTCTGTTCTGAGCTCAGTCTGTGGGCACATCACCCCGTGAACGTCACCCCCTCCCAGAGTATCTGCACCACCTACCTCCAGGAACGCCACAGCCGCCGACAGAAAACAGAGAGTAGCTCACTGCCAGCCCAGCCCTGCTTAGTAATCTGCCCTTTGCATTGCCGGGAGAACAGTGGGAATGCAGCTTCAGTACCTGATGGTACATCCAAAAAAAGCCAGCTGAGGGGGCCCACAGACTCCCACCTGTCCTCTCCCACCCGCCATTCTGGGAGGGTGTCAAGGAGCTGCTGTTTCTTTTTTCTCCCATCCCAAGGAGATCAATATGTTGTGCAAAAACATCTCCACCCAGCCAAGTTCTCCTTTACACCTACCTCCATCTGGACCATCCCTCACAGCATTCCACTAATTCACCAATAATGCCTCCTAGAATCATCATGATTGATCTCACAGTGCCAGGCTGCCTCCTGCCTGGCGGTGCCCCAGCCAGGGGGAGTTGAGCAGGCACATTCATGCTCAATCCACCGGAGCTGTGGGTCAGGAGGTTGAAGCCAAAGGGGCACATGCACCAAGAACTGGCTCTCAGGGAACTAAGGCAGGGTAATGCATCAAGGCTAGCACGTTTGAGAAGGTAAGTTCAGCTTTGTATCCATATAAATGCCCCTAATTATTGAACACCCACTCTGTGCTAACCGCTTTGCAAAAACTTTTCTCATTGAATACTTAGCACAACATTTTACAAATAAGAAAAAAATCACGTATAAAGATGCTGTCATGAGCTCAGGGACAAAATACACCAGGATGCAATGCTATCTTGCTTAACAGGCAGACCCTCCTTTGGGAAAAACTGTCACTGTTCAGACTAAAAATTTTTCTGCATAATCTTCATGATGTTCAGGTTCTTGATAACAACCTCACAGGTAAAAATAATCCTTAGCAGCTCTTTGGGTAAAATGATAATATTAATATTAATTGTAGTGTTGGCAGTTGTAAGAGCAGCACTAGTAACTGGAAATTATCATGCATTTTAATAACTATCAGGCACTATGCACGATCTGTACATATAGAATTTTATTAATAATCCTGTATCGGGGTGCCTGGGTGGCTCAGTCAGTTAAGCATCCAACTCCTAATTTCAGCTCATGTCGTGATCTCAGGGTCCTGGGATGGAGGGATGGAGCCCCACATCAGGCTCCAGCTCAGCAGGGAGTCTGCTTCTCTCTCTCTTCATCTCCCTTTGCCTCCCCCCACTCATGTTCTCTCTCTCTCTAAAATTTAAAAAAAAAAAAAAAATCTTAAAAAAAAAATAAGAATCCTGTATCACTTTCAATGTTCTTAGAAACATTTTTGGCCAAGTAAAGTACAGGCATACCTTAGTGATACTAAGGGTTTGGGTCCAGACCACCACAATAAAGTAAATATCACAATAAAGAAAGTCAGTGAGGTTTTTTGTTTCTCAGTGCATATAATCATTACACTCACAGTAGAGTCTACTAAGTGTGTAACAGCATTATGTCTAAAAAACAATGTATATATCTTAATTTAAAAATATTCGATTATTAGGGTGCCTAGGTCAGTTAAGCATCTGCTTTTAGCTCAGGTCAGTTAAGAATCTGGCTAACTAATGGCTAGGTCAGTTAAGCATCTGCTTTTAGCTCAGGTCCTAAATCCCAGGGTCCAGGGATCGAGCCCTGGCTAGGTCAGTCGCTAGGTCAGTTAAGCATCTGCTTTTAGCTCAGGTCCTAAATCCCAGGGTCCAGGGATCGAGCCCCACCCACATCAGGCTACCTGTTTAGCAGGGAGCCCGCTTCTCTCTCTCCCTTTGCCTGCCACTCCCCCTGCTTGTGCTCTCTCTCTGTCAAATAAATAAATAAAATCTAAAAAATAATAAAAAAACAAAAATACTTGATTGCTAAAAAATGCTAACCATCATCTGAGCTTTTGGTAAATTGTAACCATTGATCGCAGATCAACATAACAAATATAATAATAATGAGAAAGACTGAAATATTGTGAGGATTACCAAAACGTGACATGGAAACCCAAAGCAACCAAATGGTGTTGAGAAAATGAAGCCAACCAAACCTTCAATTTGTAAAAAAAAAAAAAAAAACAGTATCTGCAAAGCATAATAAAAGTTCAATAAGACAAGGTATGTCTATATGTTTAAAATATTAAAAGGAATCACTAAGAACAGAATATGAACTATATACTGTGAACCAGCAAAGGAATAAAGAATGGGATGTGGAAATATCCATCAATATAGAAAAAGAAAAAGAGGAAAAAAGAAAAGGATTGGTAAAAAGAGACCTAAAATAAAACAGTAGGGAAAAGAACTCAGAAATTATATCAGTGATTATAATAAACATAAACGGATTAAACCTACCCATTAAAAGACAGAGACTGTCAGACTGGTTTAAACAATTTGATTACAAGAGACATAGCTGAAATAAAACCTCATTAAAAGACTGAATAAAAGGACAGAAAAGAATAAATCAGGCAAACACTAACCAAAAGAAAACTGATATAACATGTAATTAATGTCCTTCAAAACTACTACAGGTCCTCAAAAAAACCTTCAAAATACTGTAGATTTGAAATCCATGTTTTGCATAAGAAAACTGAGGAACAGAGAAATTAGGTTACTTGCCCAAGGTCACACAGGCAGCAGGGGCAGAAAGAGAATCCACCTTCAGGTTTCTATCACTCCAAATCTCATGTTCTCAACCACCACACACTACTGTTCTAACATTACCTTGGGAAATATTTAACGTGTAGGAAATACCTATGACATAAGCAAGCATATAAGTAAGGAAAATGGAGAAAGTATTCTGAGTCCTTTAAGAAAGAAGAACAATGTACTGGTTCTCAGTGCTGGAAGTAGATTACTTAGAACATCTAAGGAGTTCTAAGAAAGGCTGGTGATTTGGGCTCCATCCCAGTCCAATCAATACAGCATCTGTAGAGCCCCATGGCCCAGGTGTTCAGTAGTTTAAAAGCTCCCAAAGTGACAGTAACATGCAGGCAGGATTGGGAATAATTTAACTGTACACATACTCAAGGACAGCCTGTTAGAAGACAGAGGGCAGTTTTAGGTTACTGTGGAAAGCAGAAATTAGATGACCCTACAACCTCCTTATCTCTCCAACCAATAGATTAAAACCAATAGATTTAAAAAAAAAAAAAAAAGCAAAAACCTTCAGAACAAGGAGAGATAATGTGACCCCTTCTTCCATATGATGAGGGAAATCACATCTGGGACTATGTGGGAAAAGAGCTAACAGAATCCTTATACTAACACCCCCTCCCTGCTTCTTAAAGAGAACAGAATGAATCACAGAATCTCAAGGGTGGAAGAATCTTATAGGAAACTTCAAACGGAGCCTAGAGACTTGGCTGACTGTAAGAACTGCCTTGTGAACCTCATAAAAATATATAGTTGGCATTTAAATAACATGGGTTTGAATGTGAGGATTCACTTACATGCAGATATTTTATAGTAACATACTGTAAATGTATTTTCTCATCCTTGTGATTTTCTTAACATTTTCCCAACTTTACTTTATTATAAGAATTCAGTATACTATATATAACCCAGAGAAAAATATGTGTTCATCAACTTTGTGTTATTGGTAAGGCTTCCAGTCAACAGTAGGCTATTTGTAGTTGAAGGTCTGGGGGAGTCAACGGTTATACCCAGATGTCTGACTGTACAGAAGGTTGGCGCCCCTTTCCTCTGCCCTGTTCAAGGATTCATTATAGATCTCTGTGTTCTACTGATAGGGGAGTGTGAGTCCATGTAACTGGCCCAAGATTGAGAAACAATAGTTTTTAAAAGATATTCAGAGACTTTTGGAGAAAGATGGTAGAGTGAAGCCACATCACAATAACTCCGTGTACTAACACATAATTAAGAAAAACAAAACACATACCTTCCTCAAAGAAAAGGGGAGAGGGGTAGGAACCAGCATTTATCAAACAAGGAATGCTATCAACATCTAAGGGGAAGACCTGGGGGGAGGGTAGGGGAACAGGCTTTGGTGTGCCTTATGAAGCGGCTATCCCCACACTACCCCCAAGAAGCATTCTTGGTGAGGCCATAATCCTGAGACCTTTTATGAATTGCTATCATTGTTACACAACTATTCCTACTCTTTAGAAAGAAGCAGACCATGGTTGCAATGTTATTTTTTTCCCCTTTGTCTGACTTGACAGGAAAGAGTTGAAAGGATAAACTGGAAACTGCTAGAAGACACTTGAAAGCTGTGGTTTCAATTATTCAGGGTCCCTCCCTCCCTTTCAGATGAGCATATGCTCAAAGGCTCAATGCGTAATTCAAGGGATCATCTAAATGTCAAGGACATACCCTCACAGAAGACATTACACCCACCATAAGCAGAATGAACTTGGGAACAGGACACTGAACAAAATCTCGGGAGAGCAGCACACTGTCCTAACCGAAGGAACACGCAGCTCTGAGCTCCCACCCTCCCTCATCCCCATGTTCCTACAACACTCTTGAGCATCAGAAATCATCTCAAACTGCAGTTCAGATACCAAGGTAGAGGTTCCGAATAAGTTACAAAAGGAGTCATTTAAAAAAATTGAAAGTCATTTTAAATAAGCATTTGTCCAATATCAGAGCAAATAGAAGGTTTAGACAAAGCTGCCTAAATTCAGCCTAAGCAAGATAGCTTCATGGTACTTGTATATATATACTAGCCAGGGTAAAAAATAAGGAATCCAGCATACAGAAGGCAAAGAGCCCATCTTGAAGAAAAGAGAACCAAAGAAACAGAGGAAATTCCCTACATATGTTTAACGTATAGGAGAAATTAATCGGAATATATATTCACTAAAACAAGAAAAGTCAGATTACCAGGAAATTAGAGCAAAGAAAACAAACTGAAGACCAAAATGACCTTCTTTTAGATTGTGGCATAAACTGAACACAGAAAGACGACCAGTAAAAATTGAATTCCTCCGTAGGTGAAAGGCTCAAGACCAGAAGGCTCTGGGACTTACTAGATATTATCAACCTTGACGATATAAAAACAATGGTAGTACTAAAATAGAGTAGAGGCAGGTGACAGGAGAAAGTATGGGAGTGTACCTTGCTGCATCTTTTATAGCATGCACTGAAAAGTCTAAAGTTAAAATCAGACCTTGACCAAAAGGAAGGAATTCAACCTTTCAATATTTTTCGCCATCTCAGTGAGATCTTTTAGAAAATAAGTTTGAGCGAAGAAATATTAATCCAGAGGGCAGCACTTTCTTTAGAGGCTTCCTCTTAGAAAATCAAGCAAAGTAAGTGAATAATCCTTTTTAAAATTAGAATGGAGAGTGTGATCCTATTATTCTAAAATTATTCCCATCAGTCTATGGTCTATGTATCTTTCCAGCCATATATATCCATAGAAAGATTCTTCAGTGATTTCCTCCTACTGCTTAAGATTATCATACCAAGGTGGCAGGTTTTTTAAATTATTTTTACAATCTGTGAATTTTTTTTGTAGTGATTATTTTGAAAAATAATTGTTATTTGTAAAGGAAGGAACCCTCAGGTGGTTGAGATGGTCATGGCCAAGTCTGAGGACCACTGAATGCAGCCCAGGAATCTAACCGCTCAATCTGGCCCAGAAATCTCCGTGCAGCCCTCCTGGAAGGCAGCCAGCCACTTGGCCCACCAAAATCTCCAGGGAGGATGAGGCCCTCACTCATCTCCAGTCTCCTCCCCCACCGCAGGGCGACTCTCACTGCACAGTACAGCGAATCTTCCCACTGCTGCTACCCTTGCAATCAGGTCTTCTAGAAATAATACCTACTTTTTCTTGAATTGCCCTCACGATATTCTACATTCTTCTTTAATCCTCACAGTGAACCGATGAAGTTACAAGGTTTCATGAGTTTTTCTTATTTCCTACCAAACAGACTGGGCCCTGGAGAAGTGAATTCTCCCAAGGCCCCAAGGCCAGAAGGTCATAGGTCTGGGCTCCAAAACTCTCAAGGCCATGTTTTTAACCAAAATGTTTTGTTAGAAATTGCTCTCTGGAGGGGCCTGGGCGGCTCAGCCAGTTGAGCGTCCGACTCGTGATTTCGGCTCAGGTCATGATCTCATGTGTTGTGGGATCGAGCCCTGTGTCAGGCTCCCCAGTCAGTGGGCAGTCTGTTTGAGATTCTCCCCCTCTGACCCTCCCTCCAGTCACCCAGGCATGTGCGCTCTCTCCCTCTAATAAATCTTTAAAAGAAGAAAAGAAAGTGGTCCCTTGTATTGGTCCAAGGTCCATCTTTTTCTATAACATCTAACCAATGGCACTTACTCTGCTCCCTGGGGATACACCAAAAAAGGCTAACCCCTTTCCATATGGCACTGCCCTCCAGTATAGGAAGACGAAAATCCCATAACCCTCCTCTGCCCAGCTTCTTTCTCCCCAGGTGATCCCACACCAGGTGCAGAAGATACAGGAAAAAAGAAACCTGCAGTTTTCTTCTGACCTGTTATGAAGTCACTGAATGATGAATTTACATGGAATCATGAAGTTTCCAAGATGCTCTTATCTATATGCTATCATTTAAGTCCCACTTTTAAGGAGTTCCTAAGAGTTGAGTTCCCTGGGAAAATCTCTCAAGAGAGTTTCATGCCACAGACAACTCCCAACTCTGCAGGTTAATGGATGGGTGTAGTGGTGTGGATAAAGTAATTTATATCTGGCACAGAAGTGTATTATATGCATTTTCCAATTTATCTTCCTAATTATATTTTTTCATAGATTCATATTTAAATGAGTTTCTACTCCCTTAACGCCTGCTGACTGACAGTGAGGGGAGGGAAAGCAGGATGAAAACGCTAAGGAAATTTTTCCCACCAAGTGTAAATCTTCCCTACACCATCGCTGAGAACTCTCTGGGCTGGGTGGGGGCCATAGGGTTGGGATGGAGGGAGGGCGGTCTTCGGTTTCTAAGCACCCAAGTCTGATTTCCACACACAGCCAGATACACCAGCCTGTCCAGCCAGTAGCATACACTACCTGACGTCTCCCATGCCAGGAGGCACAGGACACCCAGGCACAGGGGGTCCCCCAGGCCCTGCCTAGAACACATTATCCTAGGAGTGTGCAATTCCCAGCAAGGTCTTGCTCCAAGGAAAGACTCCACTACTTTGGTCTTACACAGAGGTTGGCAGGCCTCCACCAAAACACACACCTGTGTTGGCAGTGGGGCCATGGCACAGGGCCTGGAAAACATGGCTTCATGCCTTGGTGTAAGAATAGAGACCCAATATAGCTCAGCCCAGACGGAGTCAAGCCGCTGATTCCACTACCCTGTCCCTAAGTCCTCTCCTATGGTGTCCTTGATCCTCTCCTGCATTGTCCTTGAGTTCATCTCCCAGTCCCCAGATCCAAGGCCCCATAGGCCCCTTGGGTATAGGCAAGATTCTCTACTTCCTCCCATGGCTTTTCCCTAGGCAAAATCTGAACTCACTTGTTCATCCGTCCCTTGCAGGGGAGGGGAGACACCCAACACCGCAGCCCAGAAGGAACCTCCACAGGGAATCAGGCAAAAGCCAGACGCTAAAATTACATTTTCGCACTCCCTTC
The DNA here is from genome assembly GCF_011764305.1 of Mustela putorius furo. Taxonomy (NCBI): domain Eukaryota; kingdom Metazoa; phylum Chordata; class Mammalia; order Carnivora; family Mustelidae; genus Mustela; species Mustela putorius. The sequence continues at coordinate 8,230,371 of NW_025421449.1, forward strand.
TCATTCGGAGGGAAGTCTGTATAGGGCTGGCTGGGATCACACAGTCTCTGCCGTAAATTAGAGAGCTATCTCAACAGTCGCCCTCTCCTCTTCCTCTTTCTTCGCCCTGTCCCGTCCCCTCTCTGTGCCTTCGAGGCCTCCCTCCGCTGAATCCCCAGTTTATGGCCTCCCTCTCATTCACAGTGTGTTAGGGACACTCGGCCCCATGGGGAACAGGCAGAAAGCTCTGGTCCCCCCATTAAGAAAGGGTGAACATTGCCACTGCCCAGCACAGACATACCGGACACAGGAGACAGCAGAGGTACACTGTGCGGGGTAGGGCGGGGCGGGTGGGGGGGGCGCTCACATAAGAGAACAATGCAAGAACATCTCAGCCTCAAAGAATCTACAAAAACACCAGCACAAGGGGAGGGCAAGACAAGCTCTTCAAAGCATGTAGCCCAAAACATCCGAGTCCCGGGCCACTCCTGTCCCGTTCTTCTGGAAAAGTTCCCACAAGAAGGTTACCTTCCAAGATTCACAGACATGCGGCCCTCCTCCTTGGTGCTGCCAGGCCCCAAGGTGGCTGAGTATTTCCAATGGGTAGAGGAAGGGATGGTCCAACTCTCAAACATGTCTATTCACCAGGCAATCATCTGTCTTTTCAGGACCTCCTTCACATTTTAAAACATTACTGCTGGGTGGTTACTCAGGGAGGCCCACGGCCAACCTCAAAGATGTTGAACCAAACCTGGAGAGTTGAACTGAATTTTTGTTTGTCTTTCTAGACTGTCTGCTATGAGTCAGGCGCCATGCTAGGTGCGTTTGCACAGCGACCCTCGGTCTCCCAGCAGCAGTGGGTATAGTATCAGCACCCTCTCCTGCAGGCGAGCGCTGAAGTTCAAATAGGTTAAGGAACTTGCCCCAGACCATTCCAAGTCATGGCACACAGCCAAGACATAAATCTAGTCCCAGAAACCATGATCTTCCTACCACACCAAATGTTTCCCCTAAAGAGTGCCCATAACTCCACACAGGAACCCAGCCCAGCCTGAATAATCCATCAGGGCAGAAGAAGAAAACTCCTCTGTCAAAATGAAAGATGCTAATAGCAAGAGTATTTAGCTGGGAGGGTTCAGATTTCCATAAAAATCTCCTTGTGCGAAGATGAGCTGAAAAAAAAAAAAAAAATCCTGCTGAATCTGCCTCTTAGAAGCCAGTACATTCTGGAATCCAGACATCAGTCCTCACCAGCTGAAGAGCCCCACTGCTTCCCCACCAACCTGCAATCCTCACCATGAATTATTGAGGAACCACACAAGGCTTAGCGAAAGGAAAAGAACGGGTCAATTATATTTCACTCTACACACTAAGCCTTAAATATGATGCCCAACTTCAAACAGCCCTTGCTTTTCATTTTTCTTGGCTTCGGGAAGGCACTGAGGGTGATGTGGAGCCAAGAACACAAGTGTCTGAGCATTTACAATGACCCAGCCTCACCCCAGACCGGCGCCCCCATCCAGGTCCACCCCCGTGTGGCTTTTCCAGATCAACTGGAGCCTGGGCGGACAGCCAGTCTTTCCATGCACGGTCAGCCTCCTGCACGGAAGGCACATGTTCCCAGCACCTCTCCTCCACAGGTATTCTGAGAAGACGTCTGAAGCAGAGACCGAGAAGGGAGGTCAACATGGCATGGCCTTCCCTTTGGATTACCTGACTCAGGCAGGACCCAGAACCGGCAAGATCCAAGGAAATGGGCTGACCTGAAAGGGGATCAATCAGAAAAAGGCTGGGAAAACCAACAGCCCTCGGGCCAAATCTGGCCCGGCCTTCGTTTTTGTAAATAAAGCTTTATTGGAACTAAGCCATGCTCGCCTGCTAAGTATTGTCTGTCGCCGATTCCAAGCGACAAAGGCACAGTTGAGTAGTTGCAACAGCATGGCCCACAAAGCCTAAAATATTTACTATTTGGCCCTTTACAGGCAAAAAAAAAAATTGCAACCCTCAATTTAGAAAAAACTTCAGAAGTGGTTGGGCCTATTTCCTGAGTCTTTTTAAAAGCAAATAATATCTCTGGAATATATTTGGTACAGTCTTGCATGGAGGTAAAAGAATGGAAAAAAATAGCCCTGCAGGGCCCTTGCAGCCCCACAGGGAGCCAAAAAGAGACAAGATGCCTGGTACCCCGTGCCTCACATGACAGACGTCCTATTTAGAAGGGCAATCCGTGCACCCCGTTTGGGAGGCCAGATCAACACATTGTACAACCACACAGCCTCACCCTCCACCCACATCCAGAACCCGAAAGCATCAGGAAAGCAAGCAGTCATCTGCGCCACCCCACTCAGAGAGAGGCCAAGAAGTCCGCCTGATGTCGTTCCCCAGCAGGATCCGTGCAGCAGACACCACCCGCTCCAGAGCCGCCCACGTACAGGGTACACACACGTCAGGGCACATAGGGAGGTCCAGGGCAGCGGGCTGGCTCAATATCTGGGAAGCTGACCTACAAGCAAACCTACCTTTTATTTAGCCCCTGCTCGGGCCAACACATGGGCATGACTCTTAATCAAGGCCCTGGCACATGGGGACAGGAGCACTGGGACGGTACTCAGGAGACGAGGGGGGCTGCCCACAGACTCTGCTGCTAACAACTCATACAACGTTGGAAGAGTCAGGTAGTATGTCAGGGCCTCAGCCCTTCCCTCTGTCAAATGGGCTAATACCACCCACTATGCCTAACTCACAGAGCTCAGACATAAGGCAAGTTATTACTGAACATCTATGACTGGCCAGACATGGTTTCTGAAGCATTTGAGGTATCGTGGCAAACACAACAGGTAAAAGCCCTTCCCCATGCAGTGCGCTCTCTAGGGCTGGGATAGAAGCCTCTAAGAAATGCATGTAGAATACTCTGAAAAACCATGATGTGCTACACCTGCACATGGTTGGGGGACATTATCTTCCCACTCTGGGCCAATTATGGACTGGACTCACGCACACAGCAGACCTGCTGGGAACCCATCACCGACCATAGTCACTGACTAGGAACTGTTCTACATGTCTTGTCATGTAGTAACCGTACAGTCACAAGCAGCTCCCAACACCACACAAGGCACTATAAACACACACCCCACAAACAAGCAAGCTGGGGCCCAGAGCAGGGAAACCCCATCTTCCCAAGAGAACACAATCGGGAAAAGGCAGCGAGAAGATTTATAATGCAGGCATTCTTCTACGAGGACACTCATACTAACCACTGCATTGTCCTGCCTATACCAAGAAAGAAATGAATTGTCCTGCCCCTCTTGATAGCTCCCATGCTGGCTAGAGGAGCTGAACTTACTGTGCAGAGTTCTGCTATCATGAACTGGAAGAGTAAGGCCATGCCACCCCAGGCTAGCAGGAGTGCCCCCAGAAGGAAGAAAGGAAGCTCCATTCTAGGATGGAGGTCTTCTAAGAAAGGACAGCTTCTAACAGGACAGCTGCACCCAGGAGAGAGGCCTTAAACTGACCAGGAGGTGGTCCTTGTGTCTCCCTCCCAGGGCCCCTCTCCTGGCTGGGCATCTCCAAACAGGCAGACCTCTCGTTGTAGGCCGCCATGAAAGCTGTGACCCCTGCCCACGGAGGCAGGCCAAGACTAGGACGCAGGCAGGGATACGTTATGCCCCGTAAGGTAGTGATCTGGTTCTGTTCTTTCCCTAGTGCCAGCCCCTGTTTTCAGTAAAGCCCTGTATCAATGTCCCAGGCCAGATGTCCAGCAACACCAGGAATTAAGGAAAGGCTGAAAAGCCAGGCCACCCAGCTTGGGCCACAAGGATTAGAGGAAAATGGTGCCCCCTTCGCTAGTACCTCGCTGGAAGTACTAACAGGTGAGACATTCCTCAAGGGAAAGGCACAACTGGAGGAGCTAGGGATATGCAGCCACCCTTGGCCCGCATGCAGTATTTTTCTCCACTGCCCATGCTGAAGGATCAAAGTCCTGGCTTCCTGAGGGAAAGAACAGCTTCCTTTTCAGAAGAGGAGGATGCTAAGAGGGGCAGAGAATGGAACATGGGGGAAGGGCTGAGATTCGGGGACTGTGCGGGGATCCCCCTCCCAGACATCCAAGGGACTCTTCTGAGCCGGGCAATGGTGTTCACGCCTCATGTGCCCGTCACCAGCACCAGGGAAGCAAAGCAGAAAGGAAAAGAAGGCAGAGACAAAACCCTCTCTTTGGGCAGTCCTGGTGCTACCCGTTGGGAGGATGGCGCATCAGAGAGGACAGAAGACTGGCCGGGCTCCCAGGCCCGGACGGGATCCCCTCTGACACTGGTTCTAGCTGGAACTGCCTCGCCCCGGTGCTGAGTGCGCTGGGCCCCAAGCAGTCTGCATTCTGCCGCTGGAAACAGTGGGAAAGCCCCGGGGCCTCGGGCTGCCTCGGGGATTTCACACTCTTTCCTCCTGCCTCACTTTCTCTTTTATCTCCTGGATTCACATACTGCTGAGCAGTGGACAGGGCTGTCAGCCTGCCCATCTTAGCTCAGTGACCTCATGCAGGCGTACAGAACACAGGAGCTGGACGGGGCCTTGGAAAACATTCCCGAGCAAGCATCTCAGACTCGGGCACGCCTCTCCGCCGGAAACCGGGTTGTGTCTTGTGTCTAGGCAGAAGCGAGGCTGGGGAGTGGGGAGGGCTGGGGGTGCTGGTCCTGAGCATGCTTTCAAAAGGGGAGCATTTCTAAGGGAAGATGCTGACATCATCGCTAAGTCCGTGAAGAAAAGAGGCTAGAAGCAGTGGGAGAATAAGACCCTGAGACAAGCAGAAAAGGTACCGTGCACGTGGGGTACTATTTTTATATGTCGACCCCCAACCTGAGCGTGGCACAAGCCCCGGCCTTTGCCTCCCAGACGGAAGGCCCCAACCAAGGTTTCGGTGTCAGGGTATATAAGACCACTCGGAATATATTCATGGAGCGTGAAATTGATTCAAGGATGTAAAGACGGTATTATTAATGTATTAAATAAAACACATCATGGAGGGACAGGAAAAATTTGTACAACTTCATAAAGTAAACGTGTGCATGGAGCAGACAACTTTGGATAATGATCCTATATTTTGAGGGGACAAATGGAGAAAGAGCCCATTTGCCTTTTATTCTTTTCTCGCCTTAAAGGATTTCAGTAGGAGATTCTCAAAAGCACCAAGCATTTTTTTTTTTCCAGTTTTACTGAGATGTGACACGTAACATGGTGGGAGTTTAAGGTTATTACTTTGTAATCGTTTCTAATGTCCCCAATTCACAGATGAGAAAACTGAGACCCAGAGGAAAAAAAAAAAAGAACAGAAGCAGACTAAAATCCAAAGCCCCTGAATCCTGTGATCAATGCTCTTCTCAGCAAAGTATCACTCCACCTTACGGGGTCCCACTAAGAAACCAGGAACCGTTTGCAACTGAACTTACCCTGCCCTGTGACTGGGACAGCATGGCATAGAGATGCACCCTTAACTAAATAATTCTGCTCAGCGCAGCCAAACTCTGAGATCCCAGCCAGTATTCAGCAGATAGTATAGACTTGATCCTTTAGGAAAGAACCTCTGAGCACGGTGTGTGGGGGGCAGAAACCCTACCCTCCAGCCTGGCCAACATGCCTATTCCAGCTACTGCTAAGATGCCAGGTGGTACCTGGACGTCACCCTCTCCCTCCAGCAACACTGGGAAGTTGATTCTGCAAAGGGACCCTCCATGGTTCAAACAGGACAGATACTTGCAGAGTCCACCAAAAGGCCAGGGTGGCAAGGAGGAGAACAACTGTCAGCAACAGAGGCACCAACCTCCCGGAGCCTCAGTAAGAAATTAGTCCCTGGACAGATCTGCAATTTCCAGGCACTTCTGAAAGCTGGAAGAACAAGGAAAGGGCTCAGATAACAGAAGGCTGGAGAGATTGTATCCAGAGAGACAGGAAAGACCTAGGAGCAGAGGGCCCTGCCGGGACACAGGGTGGCAGGAAAGCAGACGGCACTGCGTAGGATGGGACCTGAGCTCACCTCCGCTATGGAAAGGCAGCACGTGCACTGGTTAAACCAGGGGCTTCTGCTGGTTCAAGCCCCTGATGAGGCTTGACTCCTAACTCTTCCATTCACCAGCTGTGCGACCCTACTATGGTTCTTTAATTCGCTGGGTCTGTTTCCTCATCTGAAACCAGGGACAATAACTGTGTACAGACATTATGTGTGTGGGGAGGACGAGGACGGGGAATGCAGGCTGAGCCCTTGGCTTCCTCCAAGTGGTGGCTATGACACATACCCACAAAGGTTGCTGTCTACCTGACAGCAGGTAGGACATAGCAGGCAGGCATGTCCTGGCAGGCAGGACATGCACACATGCACTACAGCTCTCTGCTCCTCTTCTGTGTTTCAAACATCAGGTAGTGGGGCACCTGGTGACTCAGTCGGTTAAGAATCTGCTTTTGGCTTAGGTCATGGTCCCAGGGTCCTGGGATCAAGTCCTGCATCCCTGTTCACTGGGGAGCCTGCTTCTCCCTCTCCCTCTGCCCTTCCCACTGCATGTGCTTTCCCTCTCAAATGAATTTAAAAAAAAATGCAAAAGGTAGGAAGCAGCCTTTGCATTACTACCCCCTCCAACAGCACAGATATTCACATTTTAGTGACAAGAAGGCAAGGCCCATTTTCCCAATAGCGAATTACTGATGAGTGAAATATGAAGTCTAAATTTTTTTTTTTTTTTGGTCACTTGGGTCTCCATAAAATTACTTGTTTTGAATTTTTTTTTTTTAAAGATTTTATTTATTTATTTGACAGAGAGAAATCACAAGTACACTGAGAGGCAGGCAGGACATGGGATCATGAGATCATGACCTGGGCCGAAGGCAGAGGCTTAACCCACTGAGCCACCCAGGCGCCCCACTTGTTTTGAATTTTTGAAAATGTGGCCGATCCCTCTTTTAAATGTTCCTGAACTGGCCCTCATGAGTAAATGGTTCTTGCCATTGGCCCAGCTCTTCCCCTCACCCCTGCACGGGAGAAAGGAGTCCTGGGGCAATGAGGCAGCAGCGGACAGGGACAGGGTGATCCTCCCCACGAAGACAAAAGCTCCTCTCCCACTGGGTGCAGGGTGAGCCCTCGTCCAGAAGTGTGCCCACCTCCTGCTGGGCACTTAGCCAGGTGCCCTGCGCCATGGACCAAGTTGTTCATCCATTGCACAAGCCTAGCCAGAGCCTAAGTGCCTCTGTGGCCCACAGGAGCCACTAAATTGTTCAACAATGAGCCCACCTCAAGGTCTCAGGTGCCTCCCACTCCCAAAAAGCAGCTTCCGTCTCAGGCCTGTCCCCAGGGGCACGCCCATACCAGGCCCAGAGCATCCTGCTAACCCACCCTCAGGGCTCAGTGTCGGCAGCAAACAGAAAGGTGTGGTGGCCAGAGGTGAGGTCAAGGTAACTTCAAAGACATAAGATCCTATCTGAAGGTCATGGGGCCCCTCCTCCTGCCTTGTCCCCCTGCCTAGTTGATGAGTAGAGAGTCCCATGGTTCTGACACACGGAAGCACATCAGAACCACCCACAGAGCTGGTCTAAATAACACAGATTTCATACTCCACTCCTGGATGTTGCAACTTAGGAGCACTTGAGTGGGGTTTTATTTTTTTAGGTTCTAACAGGTGACTCTTTTTTTTTTTTTAAAGATTTTATTTATTTATTTGACAGAGAGAGATTACAAGTAGACAGAGAGGCAGGCAGAGAGAGAGAGAGAGAGAGAGGCAAGCAGGCTCCGTGCTGAGCAGAGAACCCGATGCGGGACTCGATCACAGGACGCTGAGATCATGACCTGAGCCGAAGGCAGCGGCTTAACCCACTGAGCCACCCAGGCGCCCCTAACAGGTGACTCTTACGGCCATGACTAGAAACCACTGGCCTAGGCCCCTCTCTACAAGCAATGGGAAGAGAAGCCCACAGGGAGCCCTCTGTGTGGCAATACAAGCCTTTGAAATAAGCTGAACATCTTCAGAGCCAGATTTTCCGCCTCTGGGGGTGAGCCTACTGTTTCTTTAATCCTCTGAAAGCCCAACAGAGCAACTGTCACGGGGAGCCCTGAGAAAAAAGTCCTCTCTGATGAGGTGAGGAAGACTCCACAGAAACTACTTTTGCAATTTAGAAATGGAGAAGACCAAGAGAGAGTCCAAAAGAACTTTGGCCTCCATCTTACGAGCACACATACTTCACAAGGCCTTCCTATTCCGGAAACATTGTCATCGGCAAAGACTCCCAGCACTTGAAAGGCCCTGACTTCACCATCACGGCACAAAGCCCACGGAGTCAACCGCCAAGGTGAATCCTTGTGGACTAGGCAGCTCCTGAGGGACTTGGGGAAGGTGGGAAACAAGGAGGAGGCAGGAGGAGTCGATCACAAAGGGGTCGGGTGGGGTTGGCAATGACATCTTACTAGCTCCCCCATCAAGGGAATGTGACTTTTCTGAGAAAAAACATACGCTAACAAAAACTTTATCAACAACACCTTTTCCCCTATCTTCACTCTGGCACACATATTTGCACACATACACAAATACGCGCGTGCACACACACACAGGTGTGCACCACAGAAATATGGAGCAAAGAGCTCTCCTGATCGGGAAGAGGAGGGCATTCCTTCCCAGGGAGGCTAATGGGGAAACAGGGAGATGGAGAGAGGTGTCTGATGGACATCAGGGAAGGAAAGGATCAGCAGGGCCCTTCTTCATGGGCCACAGTCATTATATGACAAAGTCACAAGACCTTTGGTGCTTCTGGAGACTTGATTTGAACCCAGATAAAACTGAGGGTCGCTTCTGATTATTATAAGATGTGAGTCTCCAGGCTGACAAGCCCACAGGTCGGGGGCGGGGGAGGGAGTGGAAACAGAATTATGTATCTTGAAGAAATAACCTGAAAACTAAAATCAGGGAACAGCCAACCTCCCTTCTAAGAGAAAATAAAAATCGTTTATTCAAATGACACTTCAGTGTCACCTGTTTTTTCAACCTTGGTGTTTTGAACCGAACATAAAAAACAGTTGTCAAACTTTACTTCAGCCAACCTCACGACAAGAAAATCTAAGGGTTTCTTGTAGCTTTAAGCAGAGTCCTGTACCGCGCGTCTTTAAGTGTTCCAAGATCCCAGTCCCCACGCTGGAGTAAGAATGATGTATGAAGCCATATAAAAACATCATTTTCCATTTGGCACAGAGAGTGTGGAATAAGACTTTGGAGGTTAAACTAAACCGATGAGAAGGGAACAGTACAGGGACCCAAACTTAGCTCCCCCATGCCCCTTGCACACACACAGGCCTCACAGGGGTGACATCTAGAAATGAAGTTAGTGCTAGAGAAGCCAGGAAGCTTGGTTGTGCCTCTGGTTCTGTGCTAGGGTCAACTAGGTAAGTCCCAAAGAATAAGATTCTTGATCATCGCAACCTAAGAACTTAGGCAAACACGGACATCCTATAAATGAGCAATAGCAAAATGCAGGTTTTCCAAAGCATTCTGAGCTCCTCTCAAAAAGGGCTGGGCAAGAATCCAGAGGAGCTCCGTGGTGTGGCCAGAAAGAGCTTGGGCTTCAGATCGAGGTTCTAAGCCACTTGTTACTACCTGTCGTCTGGGGGACTTTGGACAAGTGAGTGAGTCTCGCTGAGTCTGTTTCTTCATCTTTAAAAAATGGAAATACAGCCACCTGGGTGGCTCAGTCAGTTGAGCATCGACTAGTGATTTCAGCTCAGGTCATGGTCTCAGGGTCCCAAGATCGAGCCTGGTATCAGTCTCCATGCTCCACAGAGCAGTGTCTGCTTGTCCCTCTTCCTCTGCTCCTCCCCACACTTGCCTTCTCTCTCACACACACACACAAATAAATAAAATCTTTAAAAATGGAAATACCAGGGGTGCCTGGGTGGTTCAGTGGGTTAAGCCTCTGCCTTCGGCACAGGTCATGATCTCAGGGTCCTGGGATCAAGTCCCACATCAGGCTCTCTGCTTGGCAGGAAGCCTGCTTCCCCCTCTCTTTCTCTGCCTGCCTCTCTACCTACTTGTGATCTCTCTATCAAATAAGTAAAGTCTTTATAAAATAAAAATTAAAAAATGGAAATACCAAAAAATGGAAATACAGTTTTTCAAAAATGAACAAGAGAAATTGAATTGAAAGTCGTAATTCAGGTGACAGAGGTCTGTCTCCTAAAGAATCATCAGTGTTGTCGATGACAACAAAGACCGTGATAGAACAAGGACACTCCTCACTCATCTCAAAGCCATGATCATGCTGTATCGTGCTGAACACAGGACCCTGGGGATATGAACCAGATCCATCCAAAACCCAGGATCATGACAACCATGGGTCGCAGGGTCATGGACACACCCAACCAAGTGTCTCCTGCCCAACAACAGGGGACAGTCCTTCATCAATACCCCATGGTTATGTGGTGACGATGCACCTGTGTGCCAAAACACACCAAAAAAATGCAATCACTGGGGCATTTCCCCAGCTCCAGCCTCTCGCCCATCGATCACAGACACGATCAAACTCCAATGCCTCAAACCCATCTCCCATGGGCCTTCCCAGGGCCAAGACCGAAAATCACCGAGGCAAACAATCATGTGCTCTATTTGTTGGTCCTCTAGCTGTAATTGCTGGTTGGTTGGAGACTAATATAAATAACTCACTCAGATAATTCTGGCAATTAAGTCTAGCAAAAGAGCAGGAGATGGATGTGACATGCACGGAGCACAGAGGAGCAGAAGAGGCAGGTTTCTCAAAGGTAGGGAGAGCTCTGCAAGGAAATTAACTCCAGAGTGGTTTGCAGGGAATCAGGGCTCTGGGCTCATTAGTTCAATCTTGGCAGCTGACAATCACTGCCAAAAGGCAGTTTACTCTGGCCCCAAAGCTTTCAAGAACACTATGAATGAAGGCCCACGGTTAGCCCTTCAATGTTGAATTCAGGAGTTCCGAGCATCCTCCAGCTGGGAGGGCACAGGCTCGCCCCACACAGCATGTGCCCAGGGCATAAAGGATGTGGGGATAAATAACAAATACCCAGACAGCCAGAGGGGACAGAAACAGGCCTCTAATACTAGCCCATCTGGGTTTACGAGAAACAAGTGTGCTGTTCAATCCTGTTTATATGGTTCATGGGAGACTCTGGAGCAGTGACAGAATATCATTCTCGTGCTCTTTAGGGCTTCCAGAGATGAAGAGGAGACCCAGAAAAGACAGTAACAATGTGCTATTAGCAGAGGGGCTGGATGATCCTGAATCCCCGTCACCAGTGTTTTCAAAAAAACTTTAAACTGTCTGGCCAAGTTAAAAAATTCAGACTGCCAGGGCAAAGTGATTTTTTTTTTTCTCTTTACACCATTCTATAAGCAAGTAAGTTAACATCCCAATCTGGAATTATAGGAAGACTGTCCCAAACAAGGCATATGTGTGTGCTATAAGAAATTCTAAAGAATAGCAATATTAATAAGAATTCTTTTCTTCCACCTTCAGCAGAATAATTTGCAAAGTTCTACCTCATATGACCTTCACAACAAACCTGTAAAGTGGGTATTATTATCCCCTGGTATACATTAAAAAAAAAAAAAAAAAAGGCTCAGAAAGTGGGTTCTTGCCTCTCCAGATTTCAGATGAGTCCCGGAATGTTTGTAATTCTTGTCTTACAAAAATAAGAACACCGATGGCAGAACAGGCCTCTTGAGTCAGATGGCCCTCAAGTGGCCCCTCCATCAGTGTGGGGACCGGAGGGGCAGAGCCTGAGTGGAGAGCTAGCTCAGGAGATCTGACCAGATGGATGTGACCAGGGCTATACCAGGGGAAGCGAGAACAGACAGGAACAATGGAGCCCCAGACGGGAACGGAGAACGCCGGCGCGTCGTTCAGCAGCTCACCTGAGATGCCAGAGACCTTAAGGAAGAAGACACCAGTCTCCAGGCCAGTCCCAAGGAGAGAGGCTCCTCTGACAAAGTTACTATCAACTGTGCACCTTTTGTCCACAGACCTGCCCCTCACCAGGCAGAAACGCTGCTGCATCTCAAAGGTGGCCCGCACAGCAGCCCTGGAGTTCCAACAAGGTCGCTGCTTGCCCACATGGGAGAGGCGAAAGCGCAAAATAAACCCCAGACGCAGAGGCTTGGAAGTAAGCATCAAGCCAGCCGTCTGGACACAGAGCCGCCAGCACAGTCTCCGTGGGCTCTCCAAGCCACGCCACTTTCTGATGAGTGATGCTGAAATGGTGCGGCCTATAAGCCCCCGGCAGAGCGCAGGTGATACAGCTCCATCTCCACGCAGCTGTGTGTGCTTAGGCTCCCGCGCTCCACAAGAACTGGAGAGGCGGATTCCGGCCACGTGCTGGGAAAGGCCTGATGGGTTCTGTTGTTGCCTGGGGCTTCAGCCCTAGAGGAGCACCCCTCTCCAGGCCTTTGGGCAGCCCAGCCCCTGTGGCCCCGCAACATTCTGAGGGCGTTCAGACCGGTTTCAGTCAGTCCATATTAGGCGGGGACCTGCGGGGCTGGGGCTGGGGGTGGAAATCTCTAGAGAAACCCCAACAGGGCTAAAGGTTGGAACGTTCGCACGGGTGCAGATCCACCAGCTTAAAATACTGAAACACTCCGTCCACGTTAGTCAGTAGGTGCTTCTCTGAACCCCCGCGTGCGCAAAACCATCACGCTGCCCACCCCCGCAACCCCCCCACCGCGCGACCCCAGACCTCGCAGCGATCCTGCAGCTGAAGCGCTGGCGCCAGGTGTGCAGCGGGTGGGCGCCTCCTCAGGACCGCACGGGTGCACAGGCTGGGCGATTACAAGGCAGCGTGAACCCTCCAAGCGTGTGCGGCCAGCAGGGCCACGCCTGACCCGCAGCACTGCCCTGGCGGAAGGGCTACTGGACCCAGCTGTGCCCAGGGCCATTTCTATCCTTCTCCACGTGGGGAGAGGCCTCCCTGCATTTCTTCTGGGACTGGGGACTAGGGAAGCAACTATAGCCCCACATGTTCTGTTCATACCTTTGAGTTTATGGAAATATCCACTTGATTTCGAGGAAAGGGGGAGGAAAAAAAGGAGCCGCAGCACCTGGCTCGACCTCTGGGCTTGAACAACTGGCTACTGTGTCACACTGTTTCTGGCCCAACAGAGAGAAGCAACTGTCTCCCACCACCACCACCAATGTCCTAATGGCACACCAGCCCTCAGGGGGTTACGTGTTTACACTGCACGTGAGGACCCAACAGTGGCTCACAGGACCAACTTCACAGCTGGCAACCAACATTTTTCAACTGAAACAGATAACAGCCTGACAGGGGCACCTGGGTGGCTCAGTCAGTTAAAGCGTCTGCCTTCAGCTCAGGTCATGATCCCAGGGTCCTGGGATCCAGTCCCACATTGGGCTCCTTGCCAAGCCAGGAGCCGGCTTCTCCCTCTACCTGCCACTTTCTCTGGTTTTGCGCGCGCTCGGTCTCTCTCTCTCTCTCTCAATCTGACAAATAAATAAATAAATAAATTTTAAAAAAATGGAACAGCATAGAAAACAGAATGTCTACCTCATGGAAAGGCGTCCTGGAACTCTGGCTTCATCATATTCACCGATATAGGTAGTGAGTTGAGAAAGAAAAAGTGTCTCTTGTTGTGGGTCTCAAGGGGGAAAACAGAATCTGAAAACCCCAATCCAGCTAATCCCACCCTGCCACTGATGAGGAAACTGACCCATGCAAGGCCACCGGAGGACGTGGCAGGGGGACGTGGCTGACAGCCCATGGGGTGCAGCCTTTACTCCTCTTGGAAGCAGCTCTGGCTCTGGACATGGATATCAGGTTTCCCGGATGCTAAGGATCCAGCTCTTCAACCCCCAAGAGCGGCACTCAAGTGGTCTCTAGTACGGCTCTGACTTTCATCAGCAGGCTAAACCTTAGCACCCGAACTTCTGGTCCCAGCCAGGAGGCCTTGACCAAGACGCAGCTGTCGGGGCCTCCCATTCCCCTAGCCAGGCTGAGGGCCGTGTGCTTCATGTCCGGCCTCCACCTCCAGAACCCTCCTCCGCCACCTCCAAAGTTGCCTTCAGACCCATGTCCATCAATGAGAAATAGCATAAATCCTGGAGGAGAGACTCCTGAAACCACATAAAAAACATAACTTCATTTTCCAAAAGGACCTGGTTCAATAAGAGCTAACATTCATTGAAAATTAACCATTTGGCAAGCATCGTGCCAGGGGCTTACACATACTATCTCCCCCAGTGTATAATTACGTTATCTCACTTGACATAAGCCCTAAATGTTAATATCACAAACACACACACAGAGCCATCATCTCTATCATGTGTGTTCTATTCTAAGCATCCCATATGCATTGTCCAATCTTGCCCTCAGCTCTAGACATCAGGTGGTATCATGCTGCCATTTTGCAGGCAACGAGTTGAGGTAGGAGAGGCGACATGACTTACCTGAGATTGCACAACTAATGGATGACAGAGCCAAGACTGGAACCCAGTCAAGTTTCAGAGCCCAACCTTGTATCTACCTCTACTGTTCATGATTAGCTCCATCTCCAGGTGCAGAAACAGAGACCCAGATGAGTCCAGTCATCATGCTGACTCTACCCAGAGACTACCTGTAAGCCAGGGAGACAGCTACCATCTTTATCTGTGGGTAAGGCAGGGCCATGAGCATCAGAACCAACATGGATGGGCTTGGGCTGAAGAAGCTGTCAGGGCCAAACCTCAAGTCTTCAATAACTGCCCCCTGGGGGAGGTCCAGAGGCTTTCAGTGAAACAGCCAGAGTGATAGAGATACTCACACAACTTGGGACAACAGCTATTTTATTTTGTTTCTTAATTTTTTTTTTTTAATTTGAGTGTAGTTGACACAAATGTTAATGATAGTTCCAGGAGGATAACACAGTGATCCAACATCTCTGTATGTTAGGCTATGCTCACCACACAAGGGTAGCTACCATCTGTCGCCATACGATACTACTACAATCCAGTTGACTATATTTGACAACGGCTCTTTCAACCAGAAGGGAAGTTTTTTAATTACATTATCACTGTTGACTACTACAAATGGCCCAGATAAGAGAGAGCTAACGCTCTTACTTGACTCTTTGAATTTTGGTTTGTTAATTATAGGGCCGGGGGTCTGGAAAGGACCCTAAAACATATATCATTCAATACCACCACATTACTCATGAGGAAACCAGGGCGTCTGGGTGAAGTGTCACGCCCAGGGCCACACAGCTAACAAGTGACAGAGTCAAGAGGAAATCCTAGGGCTCAGGGACTGGTCACTTCCTGGGTCTGTCCATGGTGGTTTGTCTCTTCTCCATCCATGCTGACTCTGCTCAGTAACTAGCTAATGTGCATGTCTAGAACCCAGCCCACAGCTGATCTGGCACACCCGGACAATCCCGGGATCCTGAGACACAGGCTCAGCTGTCCAGATTTCCACCGGCGACTATGCCAGTCTCATGCATATTTAGATGTTTTGAGTAAGCACCTGAATTCTGTGTGACCGATTTCAGCATCCAGTGGAGGCAGCTTCTAAATTTAGAATTAACATCCCAGGCAGTCTGTTGCACAAATGTACACTTTGACTGTTGTCAGAAACAGTACAACTGACATCCATAAAACAGTTCCTTTTTTCCTTAATAATATTGAGCTGTGAAAATGAGGCATCTCAAACAAACAAAGCTTTCGCCACGATGTCCTTTGAAAATAGCCACAGTAGTCAAGGACAGTCCAGATTTGTATTTAATGAAAATTCCGAAGGGTGCCCATCCTTATTCTCACTTCTAGTGCAGCTCCCTGGGCCTGGCACTTATCTCTAGACGCTTGTCACTACCCAATCTAGAGCATTAGTAATTGAACATTTGGGGTGCCAACCTATACGCTATGTGAGAAAACCACCTTTGCAGAAGCTGAGTGTCTGTTCATTTTCATCAGCGCCTTCTTTGTCTATCCCAGCTAATTGCTTAGACTCCCTTATACTGTCTCCCCTGTCCTCTGCATATTCATTCAGTTGTGCCAGGAAAGGGAGAGGCCTTTCACTGAGGACCTCTCCACCCAGTAGACACAGCAAAAGCAACAATCCAGGGGGACTCACAGTCCACGTTGACTTGCAACCTTCCATCAAAACACCTTATCATCCCTTAACAGAGCAGATGGAAAAAAAATTACTCTTATGCTCTGAAATTTTCCATTCTTGATCTCAGCCCAAAGGTGACTTTTTTATTTTTAAACATGAGCCAAAAAAAAAAAAAAGTTCAACTATTTTTGATTCATACCCGGGCTAAAGAAACACACTTTGTTCTTGTTAAAGCAGGGTAAGATTTTTTTTTTTTTAACACATAGGTAACTCACACAACTGAGCTTCAAAAGCCCAAACATTGCAACTAGCTAGTGTTCACACTGGCAGCCCCTTTGCTGTAATTGGAAAGTCAAAAATCGATAGCCAGGTTGAGAGGGAGCTGGGATTCCACTTTCTGGATACCATTTTCTGTCCCCAGTTCCACTAAACAGTTTGAGAACCACATAGAATTCTGAAATCTTGAAACTGAAACTAAGCCTGAAGCTTTTCCTGGATGATGAGGGACAGGGATAGGACTGCCTCTGTCCCAGGCCCTGCCTTCTTCCCATCCATCCTACCCACGCCAGCCCCTTCCCACACTGTTCCTTCTACTCCCAATCCATCCAGCTACTCCCATGTCCACGGAAGAAGGGCGGGTGGGGGCAGGGCACCTGGAGGAGAAGCATCAGGAGTGCAAATCACCCTTTACCTAACCAACCCCATAACCCCGTGTGCCTCCCTCCTCCTTAATGAACCTCCTGGATTTCAGCTGCAAGATTCTTCTCTCCACTCTCTATCCTGCTTCACATACACACACCGCTGGCCCGGAGGGGAGCCCACAGTCATGGGGCTGCCTCCATCCACCCTTGGGGTGGGGGAGGGGCCTGTGTGCCACACACTTGACAAAACCCAGGCCCAAGTCCTGCCTCTACCACTCACAAACTATGTGCCTGTGAGCAAGTCGCAGCCACTCCGCACACGGGGCCTGATCACATCTGTCCTGGCTGCCCCACAGTGCTGTTCTGGGGGAATCACGGAAGCGAGCCCACTTGGGACTCAGCCCTCAACATAAACGTGTATTCCTATTAATAGGCTATAGTGCAGTACAGTGCGGTATGTTCCTTTAGGATAAAGTCCAAGAGATACTGGCATTAAGTGAATAACGTCAGGCAGAAAACAAGGCACTAAAAGAGAAGAATACATACTATAGGGCTCAGTGGCAGAGCAATCAGCGAAGGCTCCCTGGAAGAGGAGTCTTTGTACCTCACCTAGAGTGGCTCTCACCATGCTGATCCAAGACCAATGCCTTGGTTTTCCCAGCCTCTTCCTGGCACCCAGTCGCCTCATCACGAGGAGCATTGAGTGAACAGAAGGATGGGCAGATCCCCGAACGAACAAGGGACTCGGGCACCTAGGGAGCAGGACAGAGTCCCAGGGAAGAACACACAGGTCAGGAGGGCTTGTTCAGGGCATGATGCAGACCCACCGGGTAGAGGGAGGCTCGTGGAGGGCAGAGGAGGAAGGGGCACTCGGAAAGGCCAGCTGAGGTCTGAGGGCGGAGGCGCGGATGCTGGGGTAGAGGAGACCTTCAGGCTTCTGAGCACAAAGAGGAGCAAAGGGAGTTCAGAGTGATGTCACCAAATCAGTATTTGTGGAGATGGCTGTGGCAGCTGTGTGCAGGGCAGCCTGGAGCGGGAAGCACAGTAACCTGGCAGAGCAGTCAGGAGGCAACTGCAATAATTCAAGCAGGTGGTGAGAAGGGCCGGCGTGCCGCATCCCACTGCTGGCAGCGCCCGTCTCAGAGGCAGCAGGAGCTCCACCACGGCCACACTCGGCCACCGTCTTCATTAGAGGGGACCTCAAACGTCCA
The DNA here is from genome assembly GCF_011764305.1 of Mustela putorius furo. Lineage (NCBI taxonomy): Eukaryota > Metazoa > Chordata > Mammalia > Carnivora > Mustelidae > Mustela > Mustela putorius. The sequence goes on from NW_025421449.1 coordinate 8,248,286, forward strand.
CCCGTCCTCCCGCCTGACTCCCAGCCCTGGCTTCCCGAGAGTGGTCACCTTCCCCCGCCTGAGTCCCGCGCGGGCTGAGCCAGTCCATTTTTAGATAACAGCTCCCATCGTATGCGCTCCCTTAAAGGAGATAAACAGGGGGTGAGGTGGGGGGTGGGGGGGAGCAGGCAGAGAGCCTCCACAGCTGAGCTCCTTTTCCCAAAGTGGTATCTTCCCGATGATTTCAGAAGCTAACATGTGGATAGGACAGTTAAGGCTGCGATTAGAAAAGAAGGTAGAGAAAACAGTGGGAAAGAAAGGGCCGGAAGGTTAACCCACGTTCTGTTTAAACAACAGTGAGACCACAGGGATCTCTGATGACAGGCCGCCTTCATTCCAATCCAGCACCTGCCACTTCCTAGCCTGTGACCTTGGGCACCTAGCCTCTTTGTGAGTCAGTTTCCCACGTGTAAAATGACGTTAATGATCGTTCCCAGCCCACAGGGCAGTCGTGAGAATTAGATGGCTGACCAGTGCAGAACTGGGCGCTCGGGCTGTGACTGCTAAGTGGGCGGGTGACCTGCTGGAGGTACTCTGCTAGAGGCTGTCCCCCCAAGCCCAAACTGGCTCTGACTCCCAAGGCTCACCAGCAAGCCCCCTGCACTGTGGTGTCCCCCAGCAGGAGCACCGCCAGGAGCCCCCGGCTCCCCACTGGGATTCCAACCCTGGTTCTCTCGCCAGGGGACCCCCAGAACAGGCTGATGCCTCTTCCCCATCCCAGACCTTCAGACATGGGAAGGCCACTGCCGTGTCTCCACAAAATAGTCTCTTCTCTACAATGCTTCTTTGTGTTTCTCCCTCCCTTCATTTCTTTTACACTCACCTGCTGCACAGAGAAGATGAGGCATCAGAGATAGCTAAATAAGAAGGAAGTGTTCTTTAAACCAAATAGCAAAAAAAAAAAAAAAAAGAGAGAGAGAGAGAGCTTTGAAAATTATTGACTAGGGGGCGCCTGGGTGGCTCAGTCAGTTAAGCCTCTGCCTTCAGCTCAGGTTGTGATCCCAGGGTCCCAGGATAGAGCCCCAAGTCAGGCTCCCTGCTCAGCGGGGAGCATGTTTCTCCCTCTGCTCCCCCCCATCACCACTCATGTGCCCTCTCTATCAAATAAATAAATAAAATCTTAAAAAATAAAAGAAAATTATTGCCTAGGAATGCATCCCGTGGGCTCTGGAGGCCTATGTAAATGGAATCCCTTCGGCACGAAGCTGCTGCCCTCCGGGGAATGTCCCTGCGTCCCACCCCCAGGAGCTCTGCTCCAGAGAAGCTGGAGGTTGGCTTCAGCTCCCCCTGAGCTCCCAGGGACCTGCTCAGGGCAGCCACCTGAAAAGCCCAGCAGCCGGAGCACTTCTCACCACATACACGAATGCTGTGGGAAGCATCTGAAAGTAAAGTTTCCAATTACTGCTGGCATTTCTGGAGTGTCCTGCTGCTGGCTGCAGCTGTCCCACGGAGGGCCAGTGACGTCATCTGCAGGCCTGACTGTGCTGAGTTCCAAGGCTGGGCTGGGCCCATGTCACTGGGGAGGGGGAACCTGCCATTTCCTCCTGAAGCCAGCCGTGTTCAGTATCACTGCTTCCCTTCCTGGGTAGAATCCCATTGTCCTGACTTGGATTCACACCAACAAAGGTCCAGAAATTCTTCCAAGGCCCAGGACAACCCTCTTAGATAATTTCTAAAATCTTAGTATATTCCAAGCCTTGCTGTGGGTCCAGGCAAGTCTAGATGAGACCTACACCCTCAAATCTCACTGTATGCATTTCACAGGATGAATAAGAAATGGTCTGCATTCCTCTGCTAGAGAGAAGGAGAAAAATACAAAGATAAGAAGGGAAAGAGAAAAAGGGAGCAAAAGCCAAAGCAGAAGAATGGGCGGGGAGAAGACGAAGGGGAAAGGAAGAAAGGTGGGAGAGAGCGAGAAAGAAGATCCGCATGCGAGGCTCTTTTAGCCTCTGAGTTGCCCTACAGATACCTCCCTTCCAGGAGCTTTCCTTCCCTTCCTCCTCCCATTGTTCCAGGAGCTCAGGTCATATCCTCTGGTAGAGCAGACCAAGAGGACAGGGCACACCATGCCTGCAGGACAACATAACAGATCTGGCCCGAGCCCAAAAATAGAGTCCAAGCTCAATGCAAAACTCAGATTTCACATGGGTTGGGATGAGATGCATTGGGAATAGGATTTGCAGGCTGTGCCTTACCAAAGATCCATATCTGTCACCATATTAACCAAATCCAGATCCCGCTTAAAGTCAGATCCCCACCATCTATTCCCCACCTCCGGACAGAAGGTCTGACCAGGGCCTCGCTCTCGGAGACTGACCCCTCTGCCTTTCAGCCAGTCTGGCTGAAATTAGATTTATTAAATTATAATTTAATAAATTCTAGGACACTTCCCGAATGACAAGGAAACAGGAGAGACTACTTATTCGTCGGAATCCAGAGAAATGAAGGGAAAAGGGGAATCAAGACCCTTTCAAAAACTATCAGATAGAGCCTTCAGAGAAAATCTTGTGGAGTCAGACTACAGAAGAGGAAACTGCATCTGAGAGGTTGAGAAGTAACCCAAGGTTCCATGGCCGTTAAAGGAAAGCCCACCTGGGTCCCACACGCTTTTTTCAGTACATTATAAACACATTCAATTCTGCAAAACTGCAGATTTTTTTAATGTTGTCTCTGATGTACCCTTTTCCAGAATTGCTCCCTTTATGTTCCTAATAACCTGTAAAAGTGCATGCTTAATGCCGAATATCGTGTTTTCAATTTAAGTTATTATAGTGTTCATTTCTGGATGTTTTATTCCTTTCTTCTTCAAATATCCATACATTTTTCAAAATAGTATAATGTTTCTTCCGCATTTTTGTCAACAACTTAGTTTTTTAACGTCTAAAATATGTTATATATCCAAGTGGTCTTATCCATGAAGCCCCTGGAGATCTGATGCTTCTATTTGCTATTTCTGCTGACCTTCACTCATAGTGACTTGTTTCCTTGTCTGTTTTCTAATTTGCGGGGAAAGGCCCATGGTTGAATGGCTGATTTTTACCTACAGGAATCTTTCAATGCTTGAGCTATGAGTAAGCCCCTCTAGAGAAAATTTTTCACTTGATTCTGAGAGACCCTATGGAATGCTATCAACCCAAAACTACATCAGGTTTGTTTCACAGCTTGGGGTGTCCCGGGTCACACAGGTAGTATTAATTCAAACCTGAACCTCATGAAGGCAGATCTATGATGACAAATTCTCACAGAAGACATGGTTTCACCTTCCCTCAACCATGTCAAAAGAGAAAAAGGTAAGGTCTCTTATCTTCTCCTTTTACACTACCCCTACCACTCTCCATCGTCTCCCAAATGTTTGCTGGACCACCTGTTCCCTGAGGATATAGCCCCTCCCACCACCTCCCAAGGGCTGGCTTTATGAAGGAATCTCATTTCTAACTTCCCACCTGGCAAGGGCCCAAGGTCTGGTCTCCTGGGCCTTCATTAAGACCACGTTTTCAATGCTGGCATAAAGTCTGACACTCCCTCATCCTGATTTCTTCCTAAACATATGAGAGAATCTCTGATGGTCTGGATCTGTGCCTTCTACTGTACTTCACTGAAAGCTGGATACACTTCCTCTTATCTCAGGAGCCTGGAGTTCCCATGGCCCTCTAAAGCATATCTTTGAGCTTAGGTGTCTGCCTTAAAAAGCTTTGAAAACTTTAAGATTTTGAAACCTTTTGGGGTGGGGAAGAAGCAGCCCCAGCAAGGTTTTAATGACCTACCAGGCTAACAGTAATGAAGAAAAGTGCATTCCACTGTGCAGTCAGCAGTTTCTATTAAAAAGCATCTGAACTGGGGTGCCTGGGTGGCTCAATGGGTTAAGCCTCTGCCTTCAGCTCAGGTCATGATCTCAGGGTCCTGGGATCGAGTCCCACATCAGCTCAGCAGGGAGCCTGCTTCCCCCCACCCACCCACCTGCCTCTCTGCCTACTTGTGATCTCTGTCTGTCAAATAAATAAATAAATAAAACCTTTTTTTAAAAAAAGCATCTGAACAATTATAAAGAAGAGAGAACAAAGAGGAAGAAATATTAGAACAGAGCCAAGTAGACGTGAAAGGAATCTACAAAGAATGCAGAGACATTCCTGTCTTTTTATTTTGCCTGGTTATTCCTCATCTGTGGCACAGCAAAATAAAGATGTCAACTTCTCAGCGTGTGTACGTATACATGCACACATGCATGCAAGCACACACACGACGTGGGCCTTTGATAAAGCCGGAAATAAGTGCATCATCTAGAGAACAATTCAGTTTTCTAAAGAAATCAGACCACACCAAACACCTGATATCAGTACAGGCCACTAGAGTTTTCATTGATTATTTCATAACCTTCAGTCACATCGTACACACACACACACACACACACACACCCTCTGTTCTTCACAGCTTGTTGACAATCAATGTTCTGATAATGGGTCCTCCCCACTTTCCTCTACCTACCACTCTTTCTTCTCAAAAGCATTCACTGATTACTCAGTAACACGCTCACAGACACTTCAACTGTGTCTGCAGGCTCCAAACTTCCTTCCTCAAAACCATGGAGCCGGATATGTTTCAGAATTCCAACTGTTTCAGATTTTAGAAAATTAATCAGGTGAATCTTCGGGGCTGGGACCACCAATCATGGCCACACACACTACAGTTTCTACAGGGACACACAATCCTCTGAACGAAGCTGGATGAATAAACACCATCAAGAACCTCACATCAGTTTGGGGCAGGTTTGCCCCCCCACACACACACACATACCAAGATTATGTGAAAACCTTTACTTTTCAGAGCTTTGGAGATTTGGAAGTTGTAAACAAGGTGTTGTGGAGCCAGATCAATGGATTCTCTCTCCAAACCCTTCACACTTAAATCCCCAGCCCAAAACTGCTGGCGACTCAGTTGCAAAATTCATGCTCTGGTTCCCAGAAGAAGAAGACAAGAACAGTGACCAGGAAAAGGAGAAAAGCATTGAGATGGGGGATGGCCAAAGAGAGCCTGAGCCTGGCCAACCCCAGAAACCACAGGTTTGCAGGCATAACACCACAGAGCATGTCAGGAAATGGCCCCAACTTGTCCCTAGCAGAGTCTCGGGTGCCATGGTCAGGCTTGGGCAGGGTGAAAGACGGCCATCAGGACAGCTGTATTCTAGTCTCAGAGCTGGGACAGTGCTGCACAATGCGAAACAAAGCCACAGCTTCCTCCCAGTGGGTGTGAGGAGCCAGATCCACCCGTAATTTACAAATGGCAGGAATTAGCCCATCCATTGATCAAGAAATTTACTTAATGGAGTATGAGCGATATTTTTGAAATAAGATGGAGTAGAATAAATCCAATACATCAAGTTGGCCCATGTGGTAAGAACAGTTTCATAAATTCTTGTTCTGTGATATATGGGTATATAGATAGACAGATGTAGAGATATATACATATATACTCCTATATGTAATCTAGTATGCTATATACACATATATGTATACATGTGGGCATGCATATATATATACACACATACATACACAATGTCCAATGTGTTTCTTTTTGTGGGACGTGGTCTAAAACCACCAAATTTACTTGCTAAGAATTTCTTGTGAGGGCACCTGGGTGGCTCAGTGGGTTAAGCCACTGCCTTCAGCTCGGGTCATGATCTCGGGGTCCTGGGATCGAGTCCTGCGTCGGGCTCTCTGCTCAGTGGGGAGCCTGCTTCCTCCTCTCTCTCTCTCTGCCTGCCTCTCTGCCTGCTTGTGATTTCTCTCTGTCAAATAAATAAATAAAATCTTTAAAAAATAAAAAAAAAAGAATTTCTTGTGAAAGGCAAAAATGAACTATAGGGACTTTAAGATAAACAGCTTTTGTACAGCAAAAGAAACAGTTGACAAAACCAAAACACAACCAGCAGAATGAGAGATGTTTTCACATGACATACCAGATAAAGGGCTAGTATCCAAAATCTATAAAGAACTTATCAACTCAACACCCAAAGAACAAATAATTCAGTCAAGAAATGGAAGCCCTGTACAGACATTTCTCCAAAAAAGACATCCAAATGGCCAACAGACACATGAAAAAATGTTCAACTTCCCTCAGCATCAGGGAAATACAAATCAAAACCCCAATAAAATACCACCTCACACCAGTCACAATGGCTAAAATCAACATCAGGAAAGGACAGGTATTGGCAAGGATGCAGAGAAAGGGGAACCCTCCTACATTGTTGGTGGGAATGCAAACTGGTGCAGCCACTCTGGAAAACAGCATGAAGTTTCCTCAAAAAGTTGAAAACAGAGCTACCCTATGACCCAGCAATTGCACTACTGGGTATTTACCCCAAAGATACAAATGTAGTGATCCGAAGGGTCACATGCACCCGAATGTTTATAGCAACAATGTCCACAACAGCCAAACTATGGAAAGAAACTAGATGTTCATCAACAATGGATAAAGAAGATGTGGTGTGTATATATACAATTGAATACTATGCAGCCATCAAAAGAAATGAAATTGTGCCACTTGCAACAACATGGATGGAACTAGAGGGTATTATGCTAAGTGAAATAAGTCAATCAGAGAAAGAATTATCATATGTTCTCACTGATATGTGGAATTTAAGAAACAAAACAGAGGCTCATAGGGGAAAAGAGGAAAAAATAAAACAAGATGAAACCAGAGAGGGAGACAATCCATAGGAGAACTTTTCTTTTTTTAAAAGATTTTATTTATTTATTTGGCAGAGAGAGAGATCACAAGTAGGCAGAGAGGCAGGTGGGGGGTGGGGAGCAGGCTCCCCGCTGAGCAGAGAGCCCGATGCGGGGCTCGATCCCAGGACCCTGAGATCATGACCTGAGCCGAAGGCAGAGGCTTACCACTGAGTCACTCAGGTGCCCCTCATAAGAGGCTCTTAAGCACAGGAAACAAAGTGAGGGCTGCTGGAGGGGAGGGAGGTGGGGGGATGGGATAACCAGGGGATGGACATTAAGGAGGGCACGTGATGTAATGAGCACTGGGTATTATATAAAACTGATGAATCACTAAACTCTACCTCTGAAAGCAATAATACATTATATGTTAATTAACTGAACTTAAATTTCTTTAAAAAAAGAATTTCTTGTGAATCTTTCCGAACATATACCCTGTGAATGATTTCTTCTAGAGTTACATAAACCAGGCCTGTCTGTACTAAGGTCATCCCAGACTGAAAAGCAAGAAGAGGTTTTGCTAAACCCTTTGTTTTTCAAGATGTGCCTTAATGACAAGGACCTGACTTCTCACTTTGTCTCTGCTGCTTACTCACTATGACCCCTTGGGCACATACCTAATCTCCGGGCCTCAGTTTCCCCATTTCTGAAATGCGGAGGTTGACCATCGCAGACGCCCTCTACCAAGAGCAAATGTTCATATAAAATGGAAGAAATAATGATCATGAGAATCCCATGAATTAATATTTAACAGTCTCGGGCACTTGGTAAGCGCCATGTAATTTTGTCTGTAAAATTAAATTAGGATTACTTTCCACATCTGGTGTTTCATGATGCTTTTGAGTCCAGTATTTATAACGCACACACAGCTTCACCCGCTTGTTGGAGCCAATGGCTACTTTCAGAAGCCCTGGACCCCGAAGCTGCAGAGCTTGGGTCTGGAGACCGTAACCATCCCCCTTTCTCGTGCCTCATCTTAGCCCTTGAAAAGCTCAGCTCATCCCCTCCATAAATTATGACCAGAACTCTGTGTTTGTTACCCAGCCTCCTGGGAGACGGGCAGTGGCATAGCAGAGGGATTATTCCGGGTAAATATTTCTCTAAACTTCATTCTTGCCACCACCAGTGTTCAGAATGAGGGGGCCAGTCTCCCAACAACCCCCCATTCCAACCCAAGGGAGCCTGGGATGAGGCCGACTTCAGTATGTCCCAAGACAAGAGAGAAGGATCCCACCACAGGGAGGCTCCTGCTGTAGGTGGAAGCAGGAGGTGGCAGGTGGTGGCTGGGGGCGAGGAGAATTCCTGAACTGGGCTCTCAGGGAGCTAGTGAGCGCCTTGTCCAGAACATCGCTATTACAGCAAGCAGGGTATCGACTTTACAGCACTTAGTACTTGGATCCAAAACTGCCACATTCTAATTCCACCCCTCAGCCCGCTGCGGGCATCCAATCCCACTTCTGCCCCAGCAGGAATCTCAGTGGCACCTTTCCTGGCAGATGGAGGCCCGCCTCCCTAGGCGCTTCTCCAGGCCCCAGGGAGCTCAGAGAAAGGCTCTCTGTGGCACACAAACTGGGGTTATTCTGCCCAATTCTCCCCAGTCGACAGCTGAGAAAACTGAGGCTTATTACTGCATGGGCCTAAAGCACTGGTCCTCAATGCTGTCTTCATGTTCAAATCACCCGGGGAGCCTGTGGCTTTCCCAGGGTCCCTGCCACACGCACATGCTCTTCAGTGGCCCCAATATTTCCTTTATCTTCCCAAGGGATTCCACCGGGCAGCCAGGGCTGCAGGCCAATGCTCCCCCAGTTCTCAATCTCCCCAGTGCCCCAGAGTCTCCTGGACCACCCCACCCCCAGGGCTTCTGATTTGTAACAAGCCTCCAGGATGATGCTGCTCCCAGGAAAGAATCGGTGCTTCCCTGGTGGTCCAGTGAGAGCAACAGCACTTTGAGATCCAGGACTCAGAGCCTACATAAAAGCCTTCGTTTTCTCAGCTCTGGGTGGGGAAGAAGAACTCCTCACTTAGGAAGCACTGCTCTAGAGCCGAGCTCCCCAGCTTCCACACGCACACCTGGGAACCTGGCTGAACTCCAGATCCGGGCTCAGCAGGTCTGGGGTGGGACCCATGTTGCTGGTCCTTTAACCATGCTTGGTGTGGCAAGCCCAGACCACCATGCCTAACACTCAGGGTCACGTTCTTCCCATACTTCTCACAGCAGGCGGGGGTAAGGCCAGGGAACTCGCCCCTTCTCTAACAGAGTTTGCCTTCCCGACACTCCCACTCTGACGTCCTTGCTCTGTGGCACAGGAGAAGGCGAACGTGCCTCTGTCCCAGGAGATGTCCTAGGTATCTCGTCCTTCCTTGCACCCTTGGCTTCTCTCCATACAAATCCCATAGTTCCCGTCCCTTTATCTCTTCTCCCCCTGTCACAGCAAACACAGCTCTCAACAAGCGGTGTGCTTCCTGGATGCCTATACCATGTGCTGTGTCTGCGGACCCAAGGGCCGAGGCAAGGGAAGAAATAGCATTCCTGTAGGAGGGGGTGTCATGAGAGCTCCAGAGAAGGGACACTAAGAGTTGGAACAAGCGGACTGCGAGGGAAGAAGCCCCAGCTGCCCATCTTCAAGCCAGGGCATCTGGGGTACAGGCCCAGGTAGGAGAGCAACATCGGCCTAGAGGTGCTGCCAAAGGCAGACGAGAAGAGGGTTAACAATACGTACGTTGTCTCACATTACTGTGTGCTAGACATGGAGCTCTCAAGTGCTCTACAGGTGTGTCACCTTTTTAATCCTACCAAAATCCCAAAGAATGCTCATTACTGTGGTGGCCCATTTTACAGATGAAGAACGGAGACAAGACAGGAAGTAACATGCCTAATAGGGAGTAGGAGAGCTAAAGTTGAACTCCAGGTTGATAAGGCTACACTTTCAACTGCCACGCAGTCCTGTCCCATTGGAGGCTGGGAGGCACCTAGATCCAACGTTCTTCCAAGATCAAGGTTTCTGTGTAAGATGGTCACTCAGAAGCAGATTGCTTCTGGAGCTGTCCTCGTGTAGTAATAAATAACACACAATTTCAGTTGACTCAAGGTACTGGGCTATTCTAAATAATACATACATATATATGTAAATTATTTATATATAATTATATAACAGAATATGTAATTATATAATTATAATACATAAATACATCTGTCAAAGGAGTGTACGTAGGTGCACGTATCTCTTTAATCTTACAACATCCTTATTAGGCAGATAGTAATTCCTCCATTTCATAGATGAGAAACTGAAGGACGAGAGTTCCAGCAACTCTCCCAGGGGCGCACAGCTGTGAAAAGCCGGGATTGGAGCTCTGACGGCCTTGTTCCCAAGCCATGCTCTTGATGCCCCACTCCACTGCTCACAGTAGCTTCCTCTGACTAAACTACCAGTTCAGAGCCCAGTTCAAGGCTTCTAGATGTCGTCTGTGCCCACGCCAGGCCCAGCGCCATCACTGAATCCTTTGTAGGTGCCTTGATAAATGCCTACTAATGACCAAACAGGTGCCTCCCACCCTATTTATAGCTCCCAGCATGGCCAACTGGCTATAATTAGCGCAGCCTCCCCCAGGACCGCAGCTAAATTAAGCCAATGGGATTAGAGGCGAGAGCCTCGCACAGTGCCTCCCAACCTCCAGCAAAGAGCAGTCCTGGTTCACAGGAGTCCCAGCCAGTCGGCCTTTCTCTTGGATGGTACCTTGATCCAAGGGTTTCCCAATGGCCTCTAGTGGCCTTAGCTCAATTCTCAATATCCTGATATCCCCTAATCAAGTCAAAAGAAGATGAGTGATCCCCTTCTTTGAGGGCCAAGGAACCGGGAGTCTGGTCCTGGCTCTGCCTCTGATCAGCTCAGTGGCCAAGGGACCCTACTTCTTTGGCTTTTGGTTTTGCCCCATGAAATAAAGTGGTCAGATGGGTCCATTGTTGAAGTCCCTCCCAGCCATTTTGCAGAACTCAACAGGGTGCTGCTGGGGATGTCCTGGGGTTGACATAGATGCCAGGAAGCTCTGGACAAGGGCCTGGGGAAGGTGCCACCCACCCACCAGGGAGGAATCTGACCTGAGAGCCCGCTGTGACTTCTCAGGCCGCTGTACTGTGGCCCTTCAGCCATTTCCTCGAGGCTGAAGAGGGAAAGGAAGAGATAGTTTTGGAAGAGAGCTCATCCTTCCCTGTCACTCCAGGGCTTCTGGCTGCCAGTGCTCTGCTCATTCAGGACTTGGAGGCCATCTCCTTGGTGGCCTTCCTGGCCTCCTGATCTAGACAACTCACCTCTCCATCATTCCTACCCCCCTTCCATAGCACCAGCGAGGACTGGAAACTCTTTCTCACTTATGTGTTAATGGGTACATTGTCTCCCCCATTGGAATGTTAGCCCCAAAGGGACAGAGCCCAACTCTGTCTTCTCTATCTCTGGAGTACATGGTGTGGACCAGTCACACGGTCATGTCTCCAGGCCCTGCTTCTGCTGTGCTGAGCATCTGGCTCCCAAATTCGCAGAACCTCTGGGATTCTCCCTACTTTTTCTATCCAAACAGTGAATCCCCAAGCAGGGAACCACTAAACCAGAGAGGTGGCCCAAGAAGGCTTCCTGGAGGAGATGACTTCTGCAGAAATGAGTCAGTGACATCTAGCCCAGGAAGGGGAAAGGATAGAGAGAAGAGAAGGAACAGAAGTGAAAATGGTCCATGCAGGAGACAGAAGCAACCACAAGTTCCTAAGAGCATAAAGGGTAAGTAAAGTGAGGTGGGGTGGGGAGGCAGGCAGGAGGCAGGGACTGAAGCCTTAGATGCCATGCCAAAAAGGCATGAATTTTATCTTACAGCTTGGGTGTCAGCAAACTTCTCTGTAACTGATCTGGGCAACTACTCAACCGCCATTGTTACATGAAAGCAGCCACAGAAAATATGAAAATGAATGCACATGGCTATGTTCCAATAAAACTTTATTTATAGGCACTGAAATCTGAATCTGTCATGATTTTCATGTGTCAAAAAATAATACTCTTCTTTTTGTTTTTTTCCAACCACTGAAAGATGTATAAACCAATCCTCAGCTCATGGGCCACAGAGACTGAGGTCGCCAGCTGATCTCCGCAGAAGGCACTGGGAAGGTTTTGAAAGGTTTCATAAAATGAATGACGAGTCTAGGGGACATTCTCACGGTCCAGGTGACATCATCAACCTCTTTCATAGTTTGTGGAGGATGGGCCGAATGGGTGTTTTTCCAAAGGCCAGGAAACCCTTTAGAAGGTCCCTGGTATGGGTTACGTGAAAGAGAGATAAGGACCCAGGAGAGAAAATCAGACACAGAGTCTCCTTCTGGGAAGTGGTTTTCATTCTCACCCACTGGGGCAATGAGGCAAGTGCCCCCAGCTCTTTGTTACCAAAATTATGAGCCACTACCTCCTATGAATGGCAATGAAATATAAACAAGCATGCAAAGTTTGAATCTGGATAACAGCCCTTCATCCCAGCAAAGCAAATCTATACTAATCACTTTACCTCCCCCGAAATACTTAGCTAAACTTTTCATTAAATGCTGTTTGAAAAAAAGAAAACAATAAAACAAAAAAACAAAAAAAACAAAACCTGGGGTGCCCGGGTGGCTCAGTGGATTAAGCCTCCGCCTTGAGCTCAGGTCATGATCTCAGGGCCCTGGGAGCAAGCCCCACATCGGGTTCGCTGCTCGGCAGGGAGCCTGCTTCCTCCTCTCTCTCTGCCTGTCTCTGCCTACTTGTGATCTCTGTCTGTCAAATAAATTTAAAACATTTTTTTAAATCTTAAAAAAAAATAAATTAAATTAATATTTTTATAAAAAAACCTCAAGGTCTATAATAATGTGACTGTGCATATATAAGAAATTGTCCTTGAGGCGTCTGGGTGGCTCAGTCAGTTGGGTGTCCAGACTCTTGGTTTCGGCTTAGGTTGTGATCAGGGTCATAGGACTGAGCCCCACGTCAGGCTCTACCTCAGTGGGGAGTCTGCTTGGGATTCTGTCTCTCCCTTCTCCTCTCTCTCCCCCCACTTACACTCTCTCTTTTCCTCCTTCTCTCTCTTTCTCAAATAAATAAATAAATCTTTTAAAAACACAAAGAAAATCCTCCTATTTTTTCAGAGAGGCATAGTAAAATCTTTAGAAATTCCGTGATGTCAGGAATTGGCTTTTTTCAGCAAATTAAAAATGAATACAGCAAAAAGACAGCATCCATTTCTCCTGGCCGCCCTCCAGCCCACGGCTCGCGGAACACAGGGCACGGCCTGCGCACATGTGAGAAGCTTCTCGCTCCCTCAATGGAGGCTTCTGTTCTTGGCAAAGATGAAAGTTCGAACCACAAGCAGGTGAGAGCAGAGGACAAAGCCCAAAGTGTTTCTTCAGCTGAGCCATTACTTGAGGGTCCCGCTGCCCTCCACAGTCCTCTGCACATGACCCAAAACAAGGCTGTCCATTTCTGACACGGCACTTACAGACACTAACTTTATCAAGCCCTCACCATGTGACCTAATGCTGAAACCTTGCAACAAGCCCCTGAAGGCTATATGATTTATTATCTCCACATTGCAGATGAGGCACCTGAGGCTTGACAAACAAACTAAGCAGGCCCATAGGTCCCCAGACTTGGCCTAATGCTCTTCCATCACCATCTTAAAATCCTCAGTAATTTTTCTTCTTATTTAAATTCAATTAATTAACATATAGGGTATTATTCGTTTCAGAGGTAGGGGTCAGTGATTCATCATTGCATCTGACACGTAGTGCTCATTCCATCCTGTGCCCCCTTTACTGCCTGTCTCCCAGTTCCCCATGCCCCCCACCTCTCTGCCAGCCACCCTCAGTTTGTTTCCTAGGGTTAAGAGTCTCTTACGGTTTGTCTCCCTCTCTGTTTTTGTCTTATTTTTCCTTCTCTTTCCCTGTGTTCATCTGTTTTGTTTCTTAAATTCCACATACGACTACGATCATACGGTATTTATCTTTCTCTGCCTTATTTCGCTTAGTGTCATACCTCTAGTTCCACCCACATAGTTGCAAATGGCGAGATTTCATTCTTTTGGATGGCTGAGTAATATTCCATTGTCCCTATACGCCACATCTGTTTAGCAATTTTTCAACAAGGGACCTCGAATTTTCAGCACTGGCTCCCACAGGTTAGGTAGCCCATCCTGCTGAAAGTGGCCCCAGTCACATGGCTCACTAATGGGCCCAGGCCATTAGACTTTAGCACCGGCCCACCCAACCACAACATAGTCAGAAATTACATCTGTGAAGGGCCTCCTTGACTCCAGGCTCCTAAAAGCAAAGCTAGCCAAGACACCAGGATTTGTCTGACATCCAAGTTTGGACTACTGTCCAGGCAGGACAAAGACTGGGTGGCCTGGGCCAATCAGCCGCTAATCACAGTTTGCCTTCTCCTACCGCCATCTCCCTCGTTGGGGAACACATGGCCATCTCCACTCACTTCCCAGCAGTCTTGAGCCGGTGACGGGGCTGCACGGGGCTGGCTTTGGAAAAGCCACCCTGTGTTGCCTGGTCCAGCCCTGCCATCTGGCTCTGACTATAGGTGCACGGCCCCCATGAGATTCAAAGGAAGACTTCAGGGAGCAGCGGAGTTTTTGGAGGGGTGGAAGACAGCCAAGACAGAGGCAGGCAATTATCGGTTTCCTATAACTGGGCAAGAAAGCCTGCTATAAAAAAAGAAAGTTAAACGTCTCCTAAAAAATTCAGCAAACGGGGAGACATGCTCTTGTGATACAGCTTTGCAGTTCCACTTCTCAGACTTTCCAAAGGTTGAGAAGATTGGCAATTTCTGCAGCGAGATCAAATGTATGTCAGCCCAGCCCCACCCAGGCAAGAGCTGAGTCCATCCCCAAGGTCGCCGATGGCATCATTGACACTGAACTCAGCATGGAGCTAGTGAACCTGGGGTTGAATCCCTGGCCCTGCACTCACTGGCTAATTAGCCTTGGCAGGTCATTTAATCACCTCAACGTCCTCTTCCATAAAAGAGAAATAACAATGGGTTATTGCTACCCAGTCAGCAGCACTGTGGTTGGGGGTGGGGGTAGTCTCCAACCTTCTTCTGGCTACAAATATTGCTCACAGGTCCAGGACTAAGAGGCACCTCTGTGCCAAAATCACAAGCAGAGCTGCTCTTGCTGACCTCTGACCACTCGGAGCCTGGCCTCAGTGGTCTTTGTCCACTCCTCCTTGGTCCTGACCCTTTGCTACTGCTCCCTGGACTCCCAGGTTGGGCTTCTTCCTGCTCAGCCCCATCCTGGCCTGACCATAGCTGATTCCACTGTGAGCAGTTGAAGACTGTCAGAAATCAGGTCAATGTACCACTGGCCCAGTTTCACAGAAAGATGGATGAGGACACACGTGGCCCCTGGAATCCAGGTCCTGGCAAACACAGACCCAAGAGAGCCTGGGTGGGTATCATTTCTCACACAGGGACACTGGTTCAGAAGGCAGTATCTCTGGGGACTGGTCCTGGAGAGTCTGACCCAAGAAGAAATGGTTATAAAACGTTCAGCCTTTGGAGTCCACGTTGCTCTAATTTTCTGAGATCTGAAGTCAGAGTAATATGATAGCCAGCTTCCTAACAAAAAAGTCCATCGATGATGGAAACCGGCCCATCTTTCTCTGATCAATGACCCAACCGTCCACAGGGAGAGCAGGGTCCAAGTTTGTCCCGGGTTTGGTGTAACATCCTTGGTTTTGGAGCTGAAGGAAGGAGAAGTTGGGGTGTTGACTGCTTATGGCTCTGGGGTTCTCTCCCCAAAAGGCCATTCATGTCACTCATCTTCCACAGTCAGTGCTGGCTCAGTGCTGGCTCAGAAGGAAAGACCAACCTCACCTCCTAAAGGCCTGGCCTCCAACCCCCAGCCCTGACCACACCCAGGCAGGAGAAACTAAGGAGGGTATACCCCAATATTCATTGAAAAGGAATTTTCCATTTCTGAAAAGTAAAATCTCATTCATAAATGATACAATTTCAGGGGGCTAAGGTAGAGGTGGGATGATTGACTTGTTTCCTCCTTCATATGTCATGCTTCATCATACCTTATCAAGGACCTGATCTGGTGATGTTTTTGTTGATTTCTTCAGTTGCTTATCTCAGTTTCCAAAACCTAGCGAGCAGGACTTGTGTACCCTGCAGGCAGCAATTTGGGGCCAGAGAAACTCTGTCAGACCACCGTGCTGGCTCTTTGCTAAGCCCCAACTCCCTCCGGCCAGGTCTTTGTCTCCACCACCCACCCAGGGTTCCATGGCAGCAAGCACCAACAGCCCAACATACAGATAAGAGCGTTAGCCAGTGAGTAATGTTTAGATGTCTCTCTAGCCACAGAATGTGGTACCTTTAAGTTGCTCAATACATGTTTTTAACCAAGGAAATTCTCCCTGGAATCCAGGCCATGAGGCATTCAGTCCCACACTCTGTCTCGACACAGACACAAAGGGTGAGCTGGGGGGAACGCAGTCATCTGATACGCTCTTGGAGGCCAGAGATCCAACCCAATCCTTCAGGTCCTGAGAAGTCCTGCAGAGGTGCCAGCACTCACCAGAACTCAAGGCCTGCATCCCCCTTCCCGGGTCACCTCCAGCTCCCTAGCTGTACCCAGACAAACCCAAAGAACCCCAGAGCCTTCTTCCCGGGCACAGTCCTCCTACTTACCCACTCCAGCAATTTGTTCATGTTCTTCTCTCACCCTGAAATGCCCTCCCCTCCCTTACCTTCTCTAATCCGTCCCTCAAAACCCAGATGTGATCTCTCCCTGCTTCGAGTCCACAGAGTGAATCTTTGGTTCTCAGTATACCCTTCCTGAGCTCAGGTCACATACCAACAGTTCATTCCATAACCAGGATGAAGGGGTAAAATGCGTCCCCGCTGTCAAGCTGTCAAGTGGCTCCCGCTCTGGTGGGCAGAGAAGTGAGTCACTGCCGCTCGTGGTCAGAAGTGGCAGCGTCAGGTGCCCCAGCCAAGGGCACAAGCCCCACGGTACGACGAGCAGGTGGGAATCTCCGCGACGTGACGTACCAGCTGCGGGAACTTAAGCAAGTCACGTAACTACAAGCATCTCGGTTTCCTCTTCTCTAATTTGAGAACTGTTGTGGCTCTGGTTCATCGAGTTGCTGTCATGATTAAATGAATTACTACAATTAAAGACACTTACTATTCTCAACAATTCCCGTAAGGAGTGAAGATAAGCCCAAGGGATACTGCTTGGTTTTGTACCAAGCTCTTCCCTGATGCCCCTCACCGGATGGGAACTCCATGCATGGAGAAGGCTCTCCAGAAAGATTCCTTAACCTGCCGTGAACATGCTCTCTACCCTGTCACCTTTCTCTGTTCCTGTTACCCTTTCTGTCCTTGTCTGTTTATAAAAACCTATATTCTTCAGGGACGAGCCGAGGCACCCCATCCCTAACAAGGCTGACATGCTTCCTGAGTCTCCAGGAGAATGGCTTTCCTGCCCTGTGTTTGGGTTTCGTTGGCCCTCAAGACGGCAGGTCCTCACCACCTCCATTGACACCCTTTTGTGCAGGGGCACGAGATATGCCCCACATCAGTCCGCAAGCTCCTAACGGATAAGATTGCGTTCACTCATGCTTTCTTTGGTTCTTCAGGGCCAAGCCTGTAGTGACAGAATGGCTCCAGCAGTGCTCTTTCTTTGCGCGAGAACACCAACACTCCTCCCTGAAACCTCTTTCTCATACGCACAGAAGCCCGAATGGCCTTCCTGAGCCTCATTTTTATCAAAAATAGAAGTCAATTTGGCTGCACTCTATATCACAATGAAATTGGCTGGCCAAATCAAACAATGTGTTTATCAGCCCACACTTTCCATCCGCTGTATAGAATACAGGGCCCCAATTTTCATCTGAACATCGTATGTAACACTCTCTGCTTCTGAATCTGAAATCAGCTGGTTTCTCTCATCACTGGAGACACTATGCCAGACCTGTCTCCATTTGTAATAAGGGATCACACGGTCAGTCTCTCTACTGAGCTATTCCCGTCCACGCTCTTTGCTCCAGGGACCACGGAGGGAATGGCATCTAGCATTTAGACACAGACCCACTGTCTTGTGTTTGACAGCCTCTGCTCGTGCTCCGTATGCAACGTGCTCTGGAGCCCGTGCGGGCCATTCTCCGCGGTCCACATTCATGGCCAACAAGTCCCGTCTGGGGTAGGTAACAGTTTTTGTTCCATTTCATGAACAAACAGGCGGGGAGTCATAAATTAAATGATTAGCGCCCTCAGTAGATAGTAAATGTTACTGCTTATTAAAAAGCTAATAATCTATTCCATTTTTAAATTAAGCAATAAGCCTCTCCTATAAGAAATTGGAATAATTAAGCCTAATATTAATGGACTGAAATCATGAAGAAGGAGGGGAGAAAGTTCTAGAGCCAACAGTTTTTCCCCCACATACAGCATGTTGGTAATGACATAACAGGAGAAAGCTTTTATGCACAGGCCACTGGAGTGTGTATTTGCCAAAGACAAGGTTCCCATATAGGCTCACGTGACTGCAAATTTCTAAGAAGTACCGTCTTCCTGAAACAGCCCTCACTAGTGACTCCAACTTCCATCTTTATGTTACCTCTTTTTAGTGTTTGTTTTATCTCTCTCCATTACAGACTAAGAATTTTCGACTCCAGTTAGAGCGCTCTGACCAGAACCCGGGCTTACAACCCCCGTGGGTGGTCTATGGACCACTCTCTTTCCTATGCTCCCTAAAATGACACATCCTCGTGTTCCAAATAACCTGGCACGATGTTTCGGAACAATGCATCCTTTGAAACTATTTCTTCAGAAGGAGAACGTTCCTGCCATGTTAATGGGATAACTGGGCACCGTGTCTGCTTGAACACAACACCAAGGCGGCCGCATCACACCCTGAAGAAGGCAAGGAGCACGTTCTGAGGCCGCAGAGAACAGGCCTGTGTAAATAGGCAGTAGAACTTACCAGGCAGAGATGAAAGAGTTGCACTTCTCTCCGAGCATGCTAAATGGGAAAACAAAACTCATTATACAAGCTAAACCTCTTCTACATTCTTAAGTGTCCACCCCCCCCCCCAGCAGCATGCGCTTCTACGGCCTAGCATGACTGGGATCCCCCAAAGGGGAAGAAAAAAAGGAACCTTTTTGCATAAGCCTAGGGACAGGAGAGTAAAGAAAAGAGCTCTGGAGAAGCGCAGGAAATCTGTGTGGTGAGCATTTCTAAGGAGGTGACTTTCTGTGTCCACAGCCCTGAGGATATCTGTAGCAGAATCAGTCAAAGGCACACACTGGACTTGCTCTCGATAAAAACCCCCTGCTTCACAGACCCTGGTTTGCCTTCCTGAGCACTTGCAAATCTTACAGCGATCCATGAGCAAACGTTTCCTGGGCACATCCCAGATGCAGGCCTGATGCCGGAGATAATCTCACCCACAAAGCCTCTCACAGACTTAATCTTATATATGTGTCTGCCACTCGGAAAAAATGGAGACCTATATCTGCCTTCGAGGTGTTTCCAGTTTGTTTGAAGAGATAAGAGTCTTGTGAAAAAATAAATACTGGGGCACCTGAGTGGCTAACTCGTTAAGCATCTGCCTTCGGCTCGGGTCATAATCCCAGGGTCCTGGGATCGAGCCCCATATCGGGCTCTCTGCTCAGCTGGGAGCCTGCTTCTCCCTCTCCATCTGTCCCATGGCCTGTGTTCCCTCTCTCACTATGTCTCTCTGTCATAAATAAATAAAAAGTCTTTAAAAAAAAGATAAATACAAAAAAAAAGATAAATACTATCGCAAACCACAGTTTCTACTTAATGTCCCTCAAACTGTGGTCAAAATCATAACCACATGAGGAGTTTGTTAAAACAATAAAGAGAGAGAGAAACCTGGCCCCATCTTTCGACTTTCTACTACCACACGTCTGGGGACTAGGCTGCTGGGTTTTTTAACAAGTGTCCATGAGGATTAAAAAATAACAACAATACAACTGTCCTGAGTGGCCAATCAGACAGTCACTCAAGTTGGCCAAGGTCCAAAGACTCTAGCAAGGTCAGACCCAAGGCGGATCTACAAGGGCAGACAGCAGAGAAGCAGAGAAGAGTAAAGGTCGGGGTGGGGCACAGCGTCCCAGCAATGGGGCAATAAATATGTAGGGGACATCACGCAGAAGAGTATGGATGCAACAAATAGGTAGTGGCCAAAATAAAGAAGGTCATGAGTGACAGGCCAAGTGTGTACCATAGCCTGCAGGCAGAAGGGAGCCACAGAGAAAGGTGAGTGCCGGGTGAACCGCAGAGATTCAGAAAGAGAAGTCAAGTCCTAAGCTGGTTTAGAATGGTCAGGAACACGAGAATCAAGGCTGTGGTTCTACTAAGATAATTCCAAATCCTATTCCACCCTCACCACAGATCAATGGACTCAGCAGGGCAGGCAATAGTATCATCTTTCTATAGAAAAAACTGGGGCAGGAAGCCTGGGTGGCTCAGTCATTAAGCATCTGCCTTCAGCTCAGGTCATGATCCCAGGGTGCTGGGATCGAGCCCTGCATCCCTCTCCCAGCTCAGTGGGAAGCCTGCTTCTCCCTCTCCCTCAGCCTGATGCTCCCCCTGCTTGTGCTCTCGCTCTCTCAAATAAACAAATGAAATCTTAAAAGAAAGAAGAAAAAACTGGGGCACGGGGTGGTCCAACAGAGGAATGAAAGCTGGGGAAACCAAGACAACCAGGGGATGGCTCCAGCCCAGCACACTTAATCTTGGACAAATCGGCCCACTGCACTTTTGAGCCTAATCAACATACATCTATTGAGCACCTACTATGAAGCAAGAAATGGAAGATGCAAAGATAAACGACACTCCATTCCTGCCCTCAGAGGTTCACCTTCCTCTTCAGGGCCTGGTAAACTTTTTCTGTAAAGGGCCAGATAGTCAATACTTTAGACCATTCAGGCCATTCAGTCCTTGTAGCAGCTGATCACCTCTGCCACTGTGGTGCAAAACCAGCCACAGCCAATAGATAAACAAAGGGCCTAGTTGTGTTCCAATAAAACTTTAATGACAAAAACAGGTGGTGGGCCGGATTGCACCTACAGCCTGTAATTTGCCCATCCTTGATCTAGTGGGTAAAACAAATCTATACATGGCCACTTAAAACAAGAGAGGAGTTACAAATGAAATGCCTTTGGAACACAAGGGAAAGAGAGAGCAATTTGGTGTGGCCTGAAATAGTCAAGGAGGTGACATTTGATCAGAGTAAGTTAAGTCACTTAGCCTTCGAAGGTCTCAGTTAAAACGTGAAAGGGTTGAAAAAACAAAAAAGAAAAACATGAAAGGGTTTAACCAGAAGCTCGCTGATGTCCCTCCTGTTCCAACCTTGTGTGATGTGGATGACATACTGCCTTCCTGCCCGGAGTCTTCCAACCACACAAGCGATACATGGCCTCTCCCAAGCTTCCTGATGCCTCCGCCTCCCCTCTGACACCCATTTTTGAATGCCCACTTAAAGGAATAAAAACTTCTAAGTGAATCTGGAAGTTTGAGCACACACGTATGCGTGTAAACATTCCTAGCACCATTTCGTGTCCAGTCCAAATATAATTCAGTTACTTGTCTCTCAGCATTCTCCTACCATCCCAGAACGTCTCTCTCCTGAAAAGAACCCTTCTGCTCCAGGGCAGACACTCCAGTGAGACTCAAAGGCTCTACTTGACCAAGCGCCGGCCTCAAGAAGAGCATGGTGCCAGGAGGAAAGCAAGAGTGGCTACAGCCCTCACCAGCCCCCGCTGAGCTGGTGCCAGACGGGAAAACAGAAATAGAGCCACGGAGCCCAACAGCAACACCTCAGCGGGTGCCAGCAGGCAGGGAGTGAGGCCCAGGTAAATAAACACATTCGGACAGCCTGTGCAGTACGGACGCATCCAGGCCTCAGAGTGATCGCATCCAAGCCAGCCAAGGTCAACTCCCATCAAAGGCTTAGTCAGCCTCCTCTTCTGGGGGCTCTGAGTCCCCTGGTCAGGACTGCTCACTGTACCAAGAGGACTAGACAAGGCCACGGTGAGGCGAGAGGCCAACGTGGCAAAGGCAGGCAAAAGGCACCCACAGACTGTGGTGGCAGCCGCGAGACAGCTGGACACCCACCCCCACCTGGGTAAATCCTATCCCACTCGAGCCTGAACTTTTCCTCCAGGAAGTCTTCCTGGCTTTTGCTAATTGGAAGTGGCCTATTTCTCCTCTGAACATCTAGAGAAGTGGTTTTCAAAGTGGGATCACTGTACCAGCAGCTTCAGCATCAACTGGGAACTTGTGACATGAGTGATTTCGTAGGTCCTACCCCAGACCGAGTGAGGCAGAAACTGTGTGGTGAGACCCTGCAATTCATGCTTTGACCAAGTGGGTGACTGTGAAGTCAGCTGGAGCTTGGACACCACTGATTGGACACCACTGATCGAAGTCCAGAAGCTAGACCACTGACTGACTATGGTGTGGCCACTGGCTCTTCCCAGGCACTTCCCTGGGCTCTCGGTCCACAAAGAAAGTAACCCCATTTTAGGGGCTGCATCCCGGGCGGCCAGCACAAGACATGCAAAAGTAAAAGGCCAGCAAAAGCACACGTTCAGCTAACATGTGTGCGATCTCACAAGTTTGGTCTCATATACTACCACCAGGGATGTTCTCAAGTCACAGATTCTGAATGCAAGAGGCTTCGGGGCCCACCCGGCCCAGCCAGCCACCAAGGCTCAGCCACCACCCAGCTCTCTGGGTCTCCCCCTCTTCAGGTCAGACGCTCTGCTAACACTGGGCAGCATTGCACCTCATCCGTTCCCTCGGCAAATGCCAAGCAGAAGTGTCAGGCACGCTAGTGGCCCCTGGGGCACGTCAGTGAACCCAATGGGCAAGAACACTTGTTCTGAAAGATCCAACCGTCTAGCCCTGGGACAGACCCAATCAACAGTAAATGAAATCAATGCACGTTCACCCCAAGGATCTATCAGACAAACCCCAACTGGGGAACAGTCTACAGAAACAACTCAAGGGTGCACTCCACAAATGTCAAAGTCAAAACAGATCAAGTTGTGTTGCCGCCTGGAGGGGACTAGGGAGATGGGACAGGTCAATGTGATGTGGGATCCAGGATGGGGTCTTGCAAAAGAGAGAGAGGCCATCAGTGGGAGCCCTGGTGATATGTGCAGCTCTGTGTCTGGGGAGTCGCAGGAGACCGGATTCAGTTTCCCAGGCACTAGCTCTCCCATGCCATGGCCCCCTGGGGTGTGGACAGGACTCTGAAGCTGGGTGGAGGGCAGATGGGGACTCCCTACACTAAGATGACACTTTTCTGTATGTTTTAGGTGGTGAATCCAATCCAGAAGCAGGGATCAACATGGGGGGGGGGCGCGGTTTGCAAGTCTCAAGTCCAAATAGAGGGGTTCCCATAGGTCTATCTAAAGGTGACATGTGAGAAAGACCCAGAAGCAGGAAAAGGGTTGACTGGGGGTGTGAATGGAAAGGAAGACAAACCTGTCTTTCCAAGGCCTCCAATCACAGGTCCCTCTGCTGTGTGGACCAAAACCCGACTACTGTCTGAATACTTGAAGCATCGCTGGGTGCCTCCTGGCCTTCTCTCCAGCGGGCCCTCAAGGCCCTGCAGCGGTGTGAGCCCTGGTGGCCAGCGCCCCCTGGAGAGGGCAGTCAGAGAGTGCACGGGGTGGGGGGGCTGATGAAGACCACAGTCAGGAGCTGGGACCCTTTCCACATTTCTTATTCGGGACCGGCCCTGGTCTCCTTTACTTGATGGCAAACTACTTCAGTTCCTACCCTCTGTTTCCCTGGATGCTGTGCCCAAGCATCTGGGCTTCCCTGAGCTCTGTCCAAATTTGCCCAGAACCTTGTGCAGTGGAGCTCTGAGTGGGGTCAGTGTGAGTGAGCAGACATGAGTCAGAGCTGCAACTCCACCTAATGACTAAGGATAAACGTCCCACCCAAAGTTCCTGGTTTCTAGCGTTTTCAGAAGCATGGACCATCAGAGCGCAAAAAGCAAAACAACCCACTCTGTAAAACTCAAGAATGGGCAGGCCCAGATTCTAGGGGCCTCCGGCAATCTCTTCCCTCCAGGTGTTATTTTCACCATCCAAAAAGCAGTATGGCTAGATGAGTTAATCCTCAAGATTATTTCCAGAACCTTCCATGATCATTAAGTATCAAATTAAATTGCACATGGTAATTGCAGCTCTGAAGTACCATGTGGGGTAGTCAAGGTAGCAGTGATGAGATCTCTGATTTCCTACCCCAAATGAATCACCAGGGTTGCAAATGACAGTTGTTACTATTAATAATATCTTATATTGCCAAGCGCTTTCGCATTTACAAAGCACTTTCATACAAATTATCTTGCGTGATCCTCCTAAGAGCCCAGTGACAGTGGTAAGGAAGATGCTAATTCTGTCGCACAGATGAGAAAACTGAGCTCAGCAGCCATTCGATGAGAAGTGACAGCACTAAGCCCCAACCATTGGCCCTTGGACGCCTCTTCTTTCTGTTGCTTGGTGCTGACTTTGTTACCACAACACACACAACCACCTAGGAGTCTGTCTCTGTAGGTTCTGACTAGGTTAGTGAAGGCATTCTCACTGCAAGGAAACCCACGTGTCTGCCCTGGTGGGGAAAGCTTCCAAAGTGTGCCAAGAACTGTGTTGGCTTTGTCCCTCTAATGGGCTCTTGGAGGCACAGTCCTTACCCACAGGGCAGGTGAGAGCATCCCACATTTGTTTCCTTGTTTCCCTGTTCTATTTCCCTGAAATAGAACAGATGAGATCTCACAGCTCACATGTTGAGCTCACCGCAACATCAGATGTTTTAAAATAATTAAATAAAAGGAAATGGGAGCATGAAGAAGAAAGCCCCAATTTCAATCTAGCGCCACACACAAATGGTAAGAAAGGGATGATGGCCAAAGTCAAGGCAAAGAACAGCTCCCCTGGAGGTTCCAAGTTTATGGCGTCTATCCTACCGAAGACACCTTGGCCAGCCTTCCTACCAGCCGTCCTTCCTTCCTGAGTATAACCACCCCTTGTCATTTGGGTGCTACTTACAAAGGGCAAGAGATACCCTCCCCACTGCCACAGCAGGGTAGAGGATGCTCTCTGAGCAGCCTCTACGGTCCCTAACCAAAGAGCCCATTTGGGTGGTACAAAACTTTGGCTCAGGCATACCCAGAATGGGTGACTGCCTCTGCATCATGTTAGAAAGGGCAGGCCAGGGGAGGGCGTTGTTCTCAAGCTTACCCTATATACAGCTTATGTCCATACCTCAGTGCCACACCTCGTGTGGGATACTTACCTTCCGGGGCCTCAGCCTCCTTGGCTCCAAATGAGGGTTAAAAGCATTCACCTTACCTCTCTTTCTCAGAGCTGGCAAAGGACAGAGTGAGATCACACTTAAGAAGATACTTTGAAAGCTTACAAGTTCCATGCAGCGCTAAGAGACCACAACACAACAAGCCCCTGGGGTCAAGACCAGCCTCCACTGCCCAGTCTCCCTCCAGTAAGATGGGACACAAGACCAAGTTCCAGCCAGAGGTGCATGGGCACAGCGTCCGGCCCGTGAAACCTCCCACATAATCCTCTTCTCTCCTGTCCCCTCTGCCAGCTGAGGACCCAGAGGAAGCCTCTGGGTATCAAGAAAAGGCAGAGCCAGAAAGAGAATGAGTCTGGATCCTTCACTGGACACCAGGGCACCTGCCCCATTAGGAATACCTGTGTTGGTTATAACCCTCGTTTGTGTTAAGTTACTGTTGGAGTTTGTCTGAAATAGCAGTTAGGCCACCTGCACAAGCACAAGGACCCAGTGGAGTCTTTGCTTTGAAAAGTCCCACAAGGAGGTTGTAATTCAAACAAATGGAGAAAGGAGTTACAGCAGCAGAGAGTTCAGTCTCTTCCTTATTTCCTCAAACCAACGATGGGATAAAAACGAGACCATAAGAAAGGTGTCCCCAGGCTGAAGGACTACACAGTCCTATAGTTCTTTTCTTTTCTTTTTTCTTTTTTTAAGATTTATTTATCTATTTTAGAAAGAGAGAAAAAGAGAGCATGAGTGGGAGGGGTAGAGGGAGAGAGAGAGAACCTCGCACAGACTCCATGCTGAGTGCAGAGCCAACACAGGGTTCTATCCCACGACCCTGAGATCATGACCTGAGCCGAAACCGAGAGTCGGATGCTTGACCGACTGAGCCACCCAGTAGCACCCCCACAGTTCTCTCTCTCTTTTTTTTTTTAATATTTTTTATTTATTTAACAGACAGAGATCACAAGTAGGCAGAGAGGCAGGCAGAGAGGGGGGGGGGGAAGCAGGCTCCCTGCTGAGCAGAGAGTCCGATGTGGGGCTCGATCCCAGGACCCTGAGATCACAACCCGAGCCGAAGGCAGAGGCTTAACCCACTGAGCCACCCAGGCGTCCCCCCACAGTTCTCTTGTTATGTCTGAGTTTCAGCTGTGTGAGGAAAAGTCAGTATTACACACTTTTCAAAACAAATGATCTACTGTTTGTTGTGGAGACATACTTCTTTTCCTCCAACACCTAGATTTCCACTCCTGATAATAAAGACAGTGGGGATTGACCTCTAACTAGTCAGAGAGGTTAGATTATCTGACCACAGTGTCAAATGTCTTCATAATGTGGACAGACCATACTGGAGGAGGCCAGATAAGGAACTAATAATCCAACAGGAAAATTAAAAAGTGCAAAGGATCTGAAAGTTCAAAAACATAAGACAGAGGCCAACCTTAAACATCTGGAGAGGGGTTTGTCCTTATTCATGAGAAATAAATACCAGATGAAATAAATACATGGTGAAAATGAGGTACCTCTCACCCATCAGACTGGCAAAAAAAACAACATTTGTGACAAGATCCTGTGTTGCAGAGGGTCTGGGGCGAAGGCACTCTCTTGCACTACCTGTGGATGGGGACATCAGTCCTTCTCCCGAGGAAGGTCAGTTTGGAACTATCTATCACCATGCGAGCAGCAAATCCCTTCCAATTCAGCCGTTCCACTTCTAGAAATCTACCCAACAGATATCCTCATACGTGTGCAAAAAGACTCACGCACAAGATTATTCATTGTTTGAATTGCAACAGATGGAAAACAGCCTAAATGTCCAACGGTACAAATCACACGAGTACATACAGGCTATTAAACAGATGAGAATCGGCTTCAAAGTTTACAACATCCCACTCTGGAACGTCATGGGTGGGGAGGAAGGCCAAGCGAGCACACGCCCACCACCACCCTACCAGCATTCTCAGAGCTCACAAGACTCCGATGCTAGGAGGAAGCCTCATCGTTCAGATGCTACAGGAACACCACTCAGTATCTGACAAGGTGTGAATCTCTGTCCGTGTGGCTTCTCGCTGGTGTGCTTATTTTAAGCATACGGAAAATCAGACATAATGCAAACAACACAGCAACAGCTGTGTTTTCATCTTCTTGGCTGTCTTGACGTCACCAACATCAAATACAAGCTCCAAAAAAGAGCTAATGATATTGTTCCCAGCAGCACACCCCAAAAAGCCACACACCTTCCCACCAGCTGAAGGATTCCAAAGCTGTCCTTTTTTTGTAGGTGTGATTTCCCCTCTCCACGGGGTAGCTCTTTAGCAACTCAGGGACAAAGCCAGCCATCTGAGACTTAGGAATGGTTCTATCATAAAAAGCAAAAACCTTTCTGGAAAGAAATCTAACAATATCTATTCAAATTAAATAGATATACACCCCTTGACCTAGAAATCCCATACTCCAACATACAAAATAAAAGCACCAGTATGGGGACGCCTGGGTAGCTCAGTCAGTTAAGCCACTGCCTTCAGCTCAGGTCCTGGGATAGAGTCCCGCATCAGGCTCCTTGCTCGGCAGGGAGCCTGCTTCTCTCTCCGCCTCTACCTGCTTGTGTGCTCTCTCTCTGACAAATTAAAAAAAAAAAAAAAAGGCACCAGTATGGAAGGCAACATAATACAAGGATATTTATTATAGCACTGCTATACTGGGGGCGCGGTGGGGGGGGAGAACCTGGAAGTCCATCAAAAGAGAATGGCTCAATCTATTATGGTACATGAGTATTTCACAAATATTTTTGAAAATGAGATGTCCATCTTTGGACCTGGAGGAGTGTCTACAATATATTATTAAGAAAAGCAAGTTCCAAGGATAAAGAATATAACGAGATCCCCTTTTTATTACACAACCATAAAGCCCTCTCTAATGCCCACAAGGCCCTACGCGATCTCCCCTCCTCCAATTCCTTCCTCTTCCTTCCATGACTTCATTTCCTACCTCTCTTCCCATTCCACGCCCTGCTCCTGTTGACAGAGCATACTACCAGGCACAACCCTGCCACAGGACCTTTTTACTTACCCTCAGCCTCAAAGCTAATCCCAGAGATCTCCCACATGTGCATTCTCACCCAAATAAAAATATTTTACAGACTACCCTTCCCACCAAGCTCTGCTGCTTGGGTATTAAAGGACAAGGCAAACTTCTAGAGACAGTAAGGTCTGAAAAAGCCAAGTGGAGAGGAGCAAACAGGAAGGAGACTTTCCTCTGCCTCCTACTCACTTAGTGACCTTGGGCAAGGCCACTCAAATCTTTCTGAGGCACAGGTTCTTCATGTGTAAAATCCAAAATAAAGTTCCTGTTTGGCCCCAGTGGGCTGGACGTATGTGACAGTGCTTTATCACACTGCATAAATATTCCACTCCTGTGGCTGCCACATGGGACAATGTCAAAAGCCTGAGGAGAAGAGCGTAGGCTTCTTCAACTTTGTTTCCAGTGAGTTACCATTGCTCTATGAGAAAGCTATGTATTCTATACTTGACTTTGGCCCCCTGGCCAAATTCTGTTACTTCTAATAATTTATAGATTCAGAGTCTAAGATTTCCTCTAGCCAGCTGATTAGATCCCCAGCAAATAATGACATTACTGTCTCTTCCTGTCTGATGCTATGTTTCTCTTGCCTTTCTCTTGTCTTACTGCCCTGGCTTGGACCTATGGTTCAACAGCGAACGAGCAGAGCTGATGGTAGACATTCCCATCATATTCTTCGCTTAAAGGGAATGCAGCTCATGTTTATCTATTAAAATAACATTCACTATAATTCTAGTTGCTATCCAACAGCAAATAAGAAAGTCCTCTTCTGTGCCCACTTTCGGATGTTTTCTCATGAAATGTCAAGCAGATTATATTGAATGCTTTTTCCATAATCACAAAGATCATCACATCTGTGCCCACTTCGCCTGTCTTAATAGAAGACTGCTCAGCACTAGATACCCCACCCCAATGCTGACTTTCAAGGTCAAGTGCAACAAGGCCTGTGACCTTGGACATAATGATGTCATTCTACCTCAGCAGGCAGAGCTGTCCGGATAGTCACCTCCACTCTTCAACACTAGAACTCTCTGGGCTAAGCTCCACCTCACCGGTCCCCCTGACACCCAGGCCTTCACCTGTATGGAGGGGACATCAACAGAAAGTTCACTGCCAACCCATCCCCATATCAAGGAAAATCATCCCAAGTCTGTACTGTGGGAAGTGGTCTGATTCTATCATTTTCTCAAGATGAACAGCTCATAATTTTGATGTAAATAGTTCACCATCCACCTCGGCATGTTCTATGATTCATGCGAAACTATTTCAAAATGGAACAAAATGTATGTATGCCTTAGAGGTAGTGAGCTCCCCACTCCCAGGGTATGTAAGCCGAGGTGGGAATGCCCCCATGTTATTGTTACAGAGGGAATTTTCACACATGATAGAAAGTGGCCTGGGTCTCCTCATCTGTAAAATGGGGGTGACAGACCCATCAAAAGGAAAAGGAGGAGGAGAAGGCAGTGGTGGTCCTATGGGTGGAGCAGCAAGTAGGACACACTGAGCACTTCCAAGCAGATGACACACATTTCCTCACTTAGTCCTCGGTAGACCTTTTATGTCATGTGATACGTAGAGAAGTTACTACGAAATACATGCACACACACACCTTGTTCAAGGTAACAGAGTCTACCGATGACAGAGCCCAGGGCTGCACCAAGAGCCTCTGCTCCAGGCCTCAGGCTCCCTCTGCTGTATCGCTCCACCTCCCTACAGGGCATGAATCTGATTGTTAAACTGCGTAACACAGTGAGAGCCAATAATGCACACTCCGTCATCCGCCTCCCCCTTCACCCGGTGGGAGATGACCAAAGGTCCCTGCCACAGAGCCAAGGCCATTTTCTCATTTGCAAAACAAAGGAGAGATTCATCCTAGCCCTTCAATGTAAGGGAAGTTCTGACTGTGTGGCTCTTATGGCCAGTCCTTTCCACCTTTTCAAAATATATTCAGAAACATGATCTCATCTAAGCTTCACACCCCTGAGAGGCAGAGAGTTGACAGAGAAGGTCACTGAGGCTCACATCTGAAGGTCTCGTGGCTGGGCTAGCATGATCATGTCCAAGGACACCAGGGGCCATCACTGTCTCCATCCCAACCAAAGCCTCTCAGATTAAAAAGAAAGGAAAATCTCACAAGTTACATTAAAAAGCAGAGCTACAATTAAGGCTATGTTCAAATCCAAATTTGTGATGTTGATTAATGTGTGATATGTACGCCATAGCTCTTTGGTGACATGAATGAGGAACAGCAAGCCCGTGATCTGGCCAATCGAGCACAAACAATGCCACTGTATTTGGGCTCAAACCATATGACCTTTCTAGCCTTGGTATATATACTCATTCTCCTTTCATAATCTGGGAACCAAAATATCTCTAGTGGCTCACTCCCACCAGGCTCAAGATGAAGGAGCTCCTGCATTTGGGCCCAACACAGATGGCAGCAAGCCTTTGGAGGCTACAGCCTAGCTCTGATGGTCTGTTTATCATCAGAGGTCATCACCATGGTGCCTCCCCATCCCCTGGGTCCTGGTAAGCATCAAGGCCAATTTATTTGCTAATGATTCAACCAGAAACCATGTGGGCCTCAAAAAAACCTTCTGGCCCTCAAGGACTTGGCCAAGGTCAACCTGGTCAAGGGATGAAGCAAATTAATTGGACCCAGATCCAAAGCAGGTGGCACAGACCATGCTAACATTCAGTTCCAAGAAGTGCTGCGTTCTGAGCAGTGGGTGGAATAGACGTCCAGTCCTCGCTTTTTTGCTTACAAGGAGATCCATGCCACCTAAGAAACTGACCTTGCTTCTCACCAAAGCCATACTCTACTAAAGGGCACTGAGAATGAGGCCATCCCCTATACATATCACCATCCCAGTTAATGGGAGGGACCTTCTGAATTTATTCCAACTTGCAAGGCACAAGAAACTCACCAACGGTTGGCCACAAAATCTGATGGAGGCATCCCAGTTCTCCTATCGCCAGCTGCCACTGAGGCTGAGAAAGATGTCCTGGTGGCAGTAAATTTTCAGGTTCTTATGACACCGATGTCCACTGTAGACAAAAATACTCAGAAAAAAGGACAGAGACTCACTCTTATAGCATGACATGGAGATCAAAGAAATCACATGGTGTATGATCCTGTTCATACGAAATGACTGGAACAGGCAAATCAAAGAGACCAAAAACAGGTCAGGGGCTACCAGAACTGGGGGGGAGGAGGGAATGAGGAGTGGTTGTTCCACAGTAGGGAGTTTCTTTGGGGGTGACAAACACGTTCTGGAGCCAGATGCTAGGAATGAATTCACAGTCAACTCTATGAATATACTAAAGACTATTTTAAAAGGGTAGGCTTTATGGTATGAGAGTGACATCTCAATAAAGCTATTATGATTTTTTTTAAAGATTTTATTTATTCATTTGACAGACAGAGATCACAAGTAGACAAAGAGGCAGGCTGAGAGAGAGAGAGGATGAAGCAGGCTCCACGCTGAGCAGAGAGCCCGATGCGGGGCTCAATTCCAGGACCCTGAGATCATGACCTGAGCCAAAGGCAGACCCACTGAGCCACCCCGGTACCCCTATTATGATGTTTTTAAATTGTGTTGGTAGACAGAGAGAATCTGAGCGTACCAAATTGGGAGGGGCTTCCCCGCCCCACATCTTCCCACTCAGAACCCCTACACTGATACGGGTCCTCATATCCTAAGCACTCCTGGCAGCCCTACAGTGGGTGGGACCAACACCCACACACCGTCCTTCAACTGTCCAGCCCTCAGCAGTACCCCCCACCCCCACCCAGTGACCGCCCTCATCTCCACCATAGGCTCAAGGGTTCTAAGCCACCAAGACAGGCACGGGAACATTCTCAGAACAGTCCCAGGAAACACCTCTGGAAATACTCATTCATCTGGTAGGGATGCTGGCTGCTTTGAGAAAACCCAGCCCAGGACAAGGAAGGAGATAAAGCCAAAGAGACGGCCACCATCCTTCTTGAGAAGCTGGAGTTGGTAGGAAGCAAGTGGCATGCCCGACCGCTGACACCATGGCTGTGGGATTCCAGACCGTGTCGAAGGAGAGGTACACTTTGGGGCTGCAAGCCTGACAGACTTCAGAGGAAAACAAATCAGGCATAAAAACTGCCAGAGGTTCCATTAGCAAAACAGAGCAAAAAACAGGATTCCCACATCCCCCCTGTTGCTCTCAGGGCCCCTTATGCTGCTAAAAAAAAAAAGCAACAGGCCCTGATATTTGGGATGCCAGGGCTCTCAGGAGTCCCCGTAGGGCCAGCCTCCCTCTGGGCTTCCTTCAATGTTCCTTGTCTCCCTCTCCCCTCCACCTAGGCAGGGATTTCTATAGCATGCCAGGGGCAGGTGGGGAGGGGGGGCGTGTAGAGGAGACAGCAGGGAGTTCAGGACCGTGAGAAAGGAGGCTGGGGCAGATTTCCTTCCGATGGCTGACTTCAAAGATGTGGGGTAGCACATAAGAACCAAACACTGGGACAAGGGCTGTGTCCCTTTGGGAGGACAGGGTCTGAGCACCTATGTTAGCAGGGGAAGGGTACAGATCCATCCAATGATGGGACACCCCACACCCACCCCTTGGGTCCTGATGGGCATTTAGGGGAAAGGGTCAACCGTGCTGCAGCCAGCGAGACAGCTGGGACAGTCTGTCAGCCTGAGCTCACACCCAGCCCTTCCCATTCCACGGCAGCCTCCTTGCACAGACCCATCTGTCCCAGGAGTGCCCCACACTCATGCCCAGCCATAGTTTCTGAGAGAGAGAACAGCCTCAGGAGCAAGACAGCTTAGGGGATCCTGAGCCGACAGCAGGTGTCAGTTGCCTGCGTCCCCATCCCGGCTCTACCACTCAGTGGTGTGATCTTAATTAAGAAAGTTACTGACTTTGCTCTCTAATTCTAGAAGGAGGATAATAATGCTTCCCACCTCAGAGGGGGGGTCTGAAGCTCTTACAGTAGTGCCTGACACAAAAAGATGTGCAGTGAGTGCAAGACATTAATGGGGACCCACTGACGACCTCTCTGGGGAAGTCACGGGCATGGGGTAGGGGGGGTGGGGCAACTCCTAATTTTCTGGGGGGTGGCCCCACACTCAACTCAAGTTGACTCTTCAGCCCCAGGGAAGCGGATGCTGGTGGTGCCTCTCCAGTCAGGTCACAGTCAAAACGGTCAAAATTCACACCGAGATTTGCATGACACTAAGCCTGGACCTTTAGCTACCTACACCAAAGTGCATCCTGTGAAACCCACTCTATGCCCCCCCCAAAAAAGCCTTTCTCCTCAAGGACAGTGGGGAGCAAGGAAATAAGAACTGAAAAAATAGAACAGAACAGAAAAGAATAGAACAGAGCAATCAGCAGACATTGCATTCATTAGTTTTTAAGCTACTAAAGTCTCCTCTTCAGGTCCTTCAAGGTTAACTTACACCAGAGCTTAAAAGCCAGGCGGCCTTTCCCTTCCTATAGATTAGCAGACGGCTCTCATCCAAAGTGGACAACCAGAAAACTGACACTTTTTTCTGAGGGCTTTGGCGTCACTGGAAACCCCGGGCTCTGGCCTCCCAGCCCACCCCGCCCCAACCCCACCTTTCACAGGCAACACAGGGTGCCCACTGCACACCACTGTGGCCCACAGAGGCTCTGGGACATCTCAAGGCCTGGCCCTGAGGTGTGGCTCCAAGAATACAGGGCCCATAAAACAGTCTGCAGGCTGGGCACCCGACACGGCCATAAAAAGCCATAGTTGTGACAGCAGACACCCCTGCGGCTGGAGCAAAGAAGCCAGCTGCTGGGCTCCTGTGACCCGCAGAGGGCTGTTCCCTCCCCAGCACTCCACCCAGCTGCAGCCCAGGGACACAGGATCGCGAGGTCCTCAGGGGCCACCTGGCTGAAGAGGCACTTCCCGGAGGGCTCCCTAGCTGCCAGGGCCCACGCCAGACGCCCTCCCGGAAGGAGGTCAAGTAGATACAACAGGAAAGAGCTGGCCCCCTGCCTGCAACTGCGAAGAACTCTGAATAGTCCCCTTCATCTCTCCTAAGCCCAAAGGTGCCCAGCAGGTCAGGCGTGATTCCCACCTTCAGATGGGGAAACTGAGAAGTTGCACAACTAGGACGTGACTGCACTGGGCTTCGAGCCAGGTCCGTCTCCAGACACGGGCTTTGCTCACCTCCCTGTCAGTAGCTCCTGAAGGGACTGGGTGCCAGGATGCCCGGGATGCTAGTGGAGGCCTGGCGGTTCTCTGAGAAGCAGCCTCGTGACGCAGAGCATGTCAGCATCCGGGGCACTGTCCCCGATGTGCTGGGACAGCCTACAGCGGTGTCTTGGGGCAAGCCCAAGCCGCCATGGCTGGAGGGAGGCAAGGGTGGCTGCCAATGCCTAGCCCCCTTCCTAGGAAGCTTTTCCACGCCGCAGGTAATGGTGACAGGAGCAGTTCACTCTTAGCCCATGCTTTTCCTAAATGTCATGTACTCTACCCGCATCTGCTCACCACATGGACGCGCACGCTCTGTGAGGGACGTGCTCGGTTTTCGCAGAAAATTCAGGATTATGGAGGATTCACAACTTGTCCAAGGTATACAACTACAGATGGCAGAGCTGGGACTGAGTTCTCGCTCCTCCCCACACCACCCACCTCTCAGGGGTCACACCCTTAGATGCGCCCACTTGGCCACCATCTTCCCAGATGCACCATAACGGCTGGAGCCAGGGTGCCCTGTCAGGCTCCACTTCCACCCTTTGCTCAAATCCCCTAGCCTCCCTTGGCCACCTATGCCTTCCTTGGCCACCTATGCCTTAGGCCTTTGCAGGTAAGATTGATGAGAGGCCAGGTAGGTTCTAAGCTGAGGGTCACCCAGCCCTGCCCTGTACCCACTCCTGTTGAGAAGCAGGGGATGCAAGAGTCAAGGACAAGTACATCCTCCAGAGAAACACCCAAACCCTGAGGAGCCTTAAAAACTACACCCAGCCAGGAGCACCTGGGTGGCTCAGTGGGTTAAAGCCTCTGCCTTGGGCTCAGGTCATGATCTCAGGGTCCTGGGCCTCGGGCTCTCTGCTCAGTAGGGAGCCTGCTTCCTCCTGTCTCTCTGCCTACCTCTCTGCCTACCTGTGATCTCTGTCAATAAATAAAATCTTTAAAAAAAAAAAAAAAACTATACCCAACCTGGAGTCAAGAAAGATGTGTTTGCACCTGGCACACCCTTCTTCCTAAGCCCCTTCTGGGGGCCCCAAGCAGAGGGGTGTTGAGCAGGCAGTATTGCCCCATCACTCGCTCTCCCTTGGTGACGTAGAGCTCCCTTCCCAGAGCAGTCAGAGCCACTAGGGATTTACTGTGTTCAGCCAGCAAAGCCTTGCAAAGAGACATCTTGGTTGTCCAGGGTCCCCTTGGGCACCTTGACCATGGGGAAGACTCTACAAGACCTATAGGGAAGCCGACCTTCCAGAGACTCTCGCCCCACCTTGGCAGTGGTCATGCTCCATCTCCCTCCCCATGACTGCGTGTCTGCAGTAAACCATCCTGCCCTGGCCCGGCAATCTGACTCCGCTCACTGGTTGGGGCAGGAGGAACGTGTGCAATGCTGGATCTGGGATGAAGAAAAGAGCTGCAGGGCAGGGAAGGAACAGATGTCAGGAAAGGGTGTGAGAGAGATGTCTGAGGCTGAGGAAACCACCTTGTGTCACTCAGCAGTGAGAAGGGGGAAATTAGGAGTGTCCACGGAGGACAGCGGGCAATACTGCAGAGTCAGGCCAGCCAAGTAAAGGACCAAGTGAAGGATTGGTCTTCCTTGTTGGTTTTCAAGGTGCAGCTCCACTGCTGGGGACTCCCCAACCTTCAATCCCTTTACAAACACCATCTGTTGACAGTCTGTGGTCGGCAGCAGCACGGCCCCAAGAGCTCCACGTCCTAATCCCCAGAACTCATGCGAGGGTCTTATCTAGCCAAGGGGGCCCTACAGGTGTAACTAAGTGAAGGATCTTGAGATGGGGTGAGTGTCCTGGATTATCCCTCAACATGAGCATGAGGGTCCAGAGAAGAGGGAAGCAGAGCACAATCAGACAGCAGACGAGAAAGCAGGAGATATGGTGGTGGGACCAGAGATCACAGCAAGGGGTTTTAAAGATGGGGACAGCCCACAGGACCATGACCACAGGCGGCAGTTGGATGCTGCGGAAGGCAAGAGAAGGAGCCCCCATCAGAGCCTCCAGAAGGAACCAGACCAGCAGACACCTTCTGTTAGCCCCATGAAACCAATTACATACAGACTTCTGGCCTCTGGAGCTATGGGAGCATAATTGCCAGTCCTGAGCCACTAAGTTTGCAGGAATTTATCACAGTGGTGACCAGAAATGGAAACACACACTCGCTCCACCTGAGAAGTCAGGACTCGCTCTCCATGCTCAGCACCGTGCTGGCCACTAGAGGCGAAGTGATGAACAAAAGAGACCCATCCCAATAAACCTAACCAAAGAGGTAAAGGAACTGTACTCGAGGAACTACAGAACACTGATGAAAGAAATTGAAGAGGACACAAAAAGATGGAAGACCATTCCATGCTCTTGGATCGGAAGAATAAACATTGTTAAAATGTCTATACTGCCTAGAGAAATCTATACTTTTAATGCCATTCCAATCAAAATTCCACCAGTATTTTTCAAAGAGCTGGAGCAAATAATCCAAAAATTTGTATGGAATCAGAAGAGACCCTGAATCGCTAAGGAAATGTTGAAACACAAAAATAAAACTGGGGGCATCACGTTACCTGATTTCAAGTTTTACTACAAAACTGTGATCACCAAGACAGCGTGGTACTGGCATAAAAACAGACACACAGACCAGTGGAACAGAGTAGAGAGCCCACATATGGACCCTCAACTCTATGGTCAAATAATCTTCGACAAAACAGGAAAAAATATACAGTGGAAAAAAGACAGTCTCTTCAATAAATGATGCTGGGAAAACTGGACAGCTATATGTAGAAGAATGAAACTCGACCATTCTCTTATACCGTACACAAAGATAAACTCAAAATGTATAAAAGACCTCAACATGAGATAGGAATCCATCAGAATCCTAGAGGAGAACATAGGTAGTAACCACTTCGATATCAGCCACAGCAACTTCTTTCAAGATATGTCTCTAAAGGTAAAGGAAACAAAAGCAAAGATGAACTTTTGGGACTTCATCAAGATCAAAATCTTCGGGACGCCTGGGTGGCTCAGTTGGTTAAGCAGCTAGCTGCCTTCGGCTCAGGTCATGATCCCAGCGTCCTGGGATCGAGTCCCACATCGGGCTCCTTGCTCCGCAGGGAGCCTGCTTCTCCCTCTGACTCTGCCTTCCACTCTGTCTGCCTGTGCTCGTGCTCGCTCACTCTCTGACAAATAAATAAATAAAATCTTTAAAAAAATAAAAAATAAAGATCAAAATCTTCTGCACAACAAAGGAAACAGTCAACAAAACAAAGAGGCAACCCACAGAATAGGAGAAGATATTTGCAAATGACAGTTGATATCCAGAATCTATAAAGAACTCCTCAAACTCAACACACACAAAACAGATAATCATATTAAAAAATGGGCAGAAGATATGAACAGACACTTCTCTAATGAAGACATACAAATGGCTATCAGACACATGAAAAAATGTTCATCATCACTAGCCATCAGGGAGATTCAAATTAAAACCACATTGAGATACCACCTTACACCAGTTAGAATGGCCAAAATTAGCAAGACAGAAAACAACTTGAGTTGGAGAGGATATGGAGAAAGGGGAACCCTCCTACACTGTTGGTGGGAATGCAAGTTGGTGCAGCCACTTTGGAAAACAGTGTAGAGATTCCTCAAGAAATTAAAAATAGGGGTGCCTGGGTGGCTCAGTGGGTTAAGCCACTGCCTTTGGCTCAGGTCATGATCTCAGGGTGCTGGGATCGAGTCCCACATCGGGCTCTCTGCTCAGCGGGGAGCCTGCTTCCCTCTGTCTCTCTCTGCCTGCCTCTCCATCTACTTGTGATTTCTGTCAAATTAATTAACTAATTAATTAATTAATTAAAAATAGAGCTTCCCTATGACCCTGCAATTGCACTACTGGGTACTTACCCCAAAGATACAGATGTAGTGAAAAGAAGGGCCATCTCTACCCCAATGTTTATAGCAGCAATGGCCACGGTCGCCAACTGTGGAAAGAACCAAGATGCCCTTCAACGGACAAAGGAGGAAGATGTGGTCCATATACACTATGGAGTATTATGCCTCCATCAGAAAGGATGAATACCCAACTTTTGTAGCAACATGGATGGTACTAGAAGAGATTATGCTGAGTGAAAGAAGTCAAGCAGAGAAAGTCAATGATCATATGGTTTCACTTATTTGTGGAGCATAACAAATAGCATGGAGGACAAGGGGAGATGGAGAGGAGAAGGGAGTTGAGGGAAATTGGAAGGGGAGGTGAACCATGAAAGACTATGGACTCTGAAAAACAATCTGAGGGTTTTGAAGGGGCGGGGGTGGAGAGGTTGGGGGAACTAGGTGGTGGGTATTGGAGAGGGTACAGATTGCATGGAGCACTGGGTGTGGTGGAAAAACAATGAATACTGTTACACTGAAAAGAAATTAAAAAGGAAAAAAGAGAGAGAGAAAGAGAGAGAGACCCATCCCTGGCCTCCTAGAGCTTACAGGTACTCTCTCCTCCTCCTCCTCCATCTTCTCTCCTAGAGCCTCGGGGCCTGGAGCAAGCTGCCGTCTGCCCCTCTGAGTCTCTGCCTCCTTCCCACTTCCAGCCCATTGCTTCCAAGCAGCTTTGCTGGGGCCCTGGGCACACTCCTCACCCGCCCAGGCCTGGCTGGCAACAGCCCCTCCTTCAGACTCCGCTTCTGCAGAGTTGCCTTCCCTGAGCCCCACCCTTGCCCACGGCCCATGCCCACAGTGTGGACTTCCACATGCGTCCACTTGTGTGTGCACATGTGTACAAGGGGGCAAAGATCTGTCTTCCTATCCCTCGGCACTCTCTCGCCAGGGCAGACTAAATAAACAGTTCCCATTAGTGAGTGACATCAGGTGTCCATTTGCACTAGGCCGACAGTCCCTGCAACTCAGCAGACACGACGTTTAAAAGAGAAAGAACATGGAGGTCCTTAAATAATCAAATTTTTCTTTGGAAAAAAAAAAAAAAAGTGATCAGCTGATCGGCACTCTCAGGCCTGAGTCAGAAACAGGAGGGAGTCCAGATTCAAGTTTCTGAAAAAGAGAAGGGGATTAAAACCCCAAACAGATTTTAAAGGCTTCATAACCGAATGTCACCATGCCCTTTGGGCACTGGTCAAACCCTCCTAGGGCAGAGGCTGCAGATTAAAGATTTGGAAGAGGGAGGGACCATTCAGAGAAAGCAGAAATGAGGTGGTCAAAACCATCACGTCCAGTTAGCCCGACTCTCACCCAGTTCCCAGTCCTGGTTCTGGCCTCCTGGGCCTGGGGCACGGTGCCTCCAGTCCTGCATGGCTACCTCTCCCCGGGCAGAGCTCAGCTCAGCAAGCGCCCCCACAGAGAGGCCTTCCCTGGCCACGCACTGTGGCAGCCCTTCAAACACCCTCGACCCCATCACCCTCTTCCGTTTTGTGCACTGTCTCCTAGAAATGATCTCATTCATTCACTGATTATTACCTGCCCAGCCCCCACCCGTCCTCCCCACCCATCCACAGCCCTTTCCCTTGCTGCTCTCACTGGGCTTTGAACAACACCTGGCTCATGGGGGTCCTCGAGAATGCACAGTGAACCCTCGCTGGGATACAAAACTCCATGCCTGTCCTCACAAAGCCCAGCCCGGTGGCTCTCTGAAAACAGCCCACCGGCTCATGTGTCTTTCACTAGCATAGAGCCTCTTTCTTCCCCGGCCAGCAGCATCATCCTTTACCATCCGTTTCAAGTTGGGAAAGATGGGAATGGAGAATTCCTAAGGTCAAGCACAGCATATCCCACTCAAAAACAACTCCCTGGCTCCATGACAGAAGCCAGACACAAAAGGCCACATATTATGGGATTCCAGGTATGTCATTCCAGACTGGGTATATCCACAGACCTAGAAAGTAGATTATCCAGAGGCAGGAGGAGGGAAAGGGGGAGTGACTGCTGAATGGGTGCAGGGCTTCCTTGCACAGTGCTGAAAATATTCTGGAATTAATCAGTGGCGATGGTTGTACACTTGGTGAACATACTAAAAATTACTGAGTTGTGCATTCCAAAAGGATAAATCTCACCTCAATTAAAGGAAAGACTCACTGAATAATGCAATGGAGTGGTCAGAACAGCAGATTCTAGAATCAAACCGTCCAGTCTCAGTTGTGAACTTGTGTGAATTGCAGCAAATGACAGGGACTCTCTGTACCCTGGTTCCCCTACCTGTGAACAGGAGTAATAACCACACCAATGTCAAAATGGTGTAGTGAGGATTAAATTTGACCATCCTTTGCAGGGAAATTTGGTTGACTGCTTCCTAGATGTTCATCTTCTCCCTTCTTCGCAGACTCCTGTTTTCCACTTAGAGGTCTTTGAGGTTCTGAGGACACTGACCATACAGCCTGGCCTCAGGCTGTCAGGTTAGAGTGACCTTCAGGACCTGTGCAAGGAACGCTGGAACAGAGGGTCTTTAACTCCTGCATGCATGAAGATAACAGCACTTGCCCTCCAGAGCTGTGGCAGCTACCTGGGAAGCCAGAGGCAAAGAAGCCTCTGGATGAGACCACCAGTAAGGAAAGTAGATTAGAGAGACAGAAAGAAGCTGGGTCTTTGGAGACACTGAGCCACTGGATCAAGCCTCACCTGAAGTCACTCAGCCTTTCAATTATGTGAGCTAATGAAGTCCCTTTAATGTTTAGAACAATTTAAGTCAGTATTCCTACTACTTACTATCAAAAGCATCACAACTGACTCAGCTACCTAAAAATCCTTCTCTCTGGGCCTGGCACAGAGTTCCCTAGAAGTGTAAGCTATTGTGAGTTTTTTCCAAATTTCTCCTATGCTATTCTCCAAGGTCAATGTTCACCCTGATGTCTAGAGATGAACACTACTGGCTTACAACCAGATACTGGCTTAAAACCTTACAATTCGATTCCACGTCCCTCTGACGGCAAGCCCCGGACTACTTTACCAAAGACCCTAAAATCAATGCAAACAAGTATTCACGAGGTCCTTTACTGTGTGCTCGCACACGACCAGGTAGACCAGAGAAAAGTGTAAGAGGAGAATGAATAAGGCTTATAAAACAGAGGAGTTTACAATCCGGTCTGGAAGGCAAGCTCCGGGACCACAAGACAGTAAACATATATCTGCCTCCTCTGGTGATTTAAGCAATTCAACGTGAACACTAAAGGAGTTTGAGGAAGAAAGAGATGAAAGTCCTAGGACGCTCTGGTGTCTCCTTGCTCCCTCTGCGCCCACACAGGGGCCTATGCGGAGCCAAACACACTCCTTCTGAGAACCTATAGAGGAAACAGCACACCAGAACCCAGCACCAGGCCTGGCCTCACCCCCACACACCCCAAAGATCATGTACACCTGCCATGTACGTGGCCAGAAACGTAGACACGTGCCCGGTCATGCACACCAAGCTGCCTGAACTATTCAAGGATTCAGCCAATTTCTTGTCCCCCAGGTTCTCTTCTTCCCTTCCAACTAGGAAGGGGAGGCTTGAAACACTTATTCTGCAGAACCCAGGAGCAGGTGGGGAGCCTCAAAGCCAGAGACGGTGAAATGTAATGATGCAAAAAGAGATCAAGATACATGAATATTCATCCTCCTTTCCCTGATGATAGAAACCTGATTTGTGAGAGTTCACTGAGCTCCATTTCCTCTGAATCCCTCAGAGCATTCAGAGTCTGCATCTCATAACTCTGCCTGAACATAGCACACAACGTGGGGTGCTGGCCTCCAACAGCGGCTGGTTCCACAGGTGCATCCAGAGGTAAAAATCCACCAGCCTGTGCTCTGAAGATCTGTGCGTGCCTTCTAGATATGTAGGCCTCACTTTAGAAATTGAAAGTCAAAAGACTGGCAGATTCCTTCTCATCCTTCCAAGCATGTTTCAAAGGTGATATTCTCAGGGGAGCCTTCCTTTCTTCACTGCCGAGAATAAGTCCGCAGCTTGTCACCTCCCCCTACACACATCCCTGACACAGCTCCTGGTCCCAAAACAAGACAATGAAGCTCAAGAGTCCCCTTGAGACCTTCCCAGGACAACAAAGCTGAGGCTGACTTATTTCTAGATCCCCTGCCCTGTGCAGATGTACACAGTAGGTGTCTAATAAATGTTTGTTGCAGGAATAAACGACAATCTGGAGCTTTTGCCCAGACAATAGGACCGTTAAGTTCTCAAGGTCTGTGCCTTCCACCTCCCAGGAGGCCTATGTGACCCTGGGCTAATTAACTTTACCTCTCTGAGCCTCTCCTCCTGAAGATCAGCCTTTCAGAGTTGCCGTGAGAATTTTACCAACCAAAATGCAAAATGGCCAGCTCAGAATGGAACATGTTGTAAGCTCTCAGTAAATGGCAGCTCCTCTGTCCCCAACCTCCCTCTATCACTGCACAGGGTTTAAAACTTCCAGAAACCTGATAAACTCTGGTTGTCTGGAATTGACCAGTCCCACCCGTGGGTGCTCTGTGCCTCTTTCCAATACACTCTGTGTCTGGGTAAAGAACTCAAAGCTACCTGGTTCCAAAACAATGCTTTTGTCTGAAGTCAGACCCAATGGGGGTAAGAAGTAAAACAAGAAACCACGAAGACATCTGGGTCAACTGCATTTGGACGCCGAGTGGCCATCCTTAGAGGAGGCCGTGCAGGCTACAAGCTGGCTCACGCAACAACGCCAGGATGCACCTAGGGGTTAATGAGCAGAAAATAGATGCCAAGATTCACCTCTGTGCTGTTCCTCCCCATGTGCGGCAAAAACTATCATCATTCTGTTCCCTGACAGGATGTTTGCATTTGAGCTAAAATTGCCTCCTCCGCCCAATTTGCTGCAATTCGGTTCTACACGGTAAGATGAGGGACTTGGCTCCTCTCACGATGGCTGGTGGCCGGCCCGACAGAGGTCCCTTCACAGGGGAAATGAAAGAAAGCGATGGGCAGGGGGAGAAGAAAAGCACAAATCTGTCATTTTATCAAACACAGGCAAAGACCGTCTGCAGGTGGGAAGCTGCTGTCCAACCCTTCTACAAACAGAGCACACAAAATACCCTTTCTTCTGGGGACGCCGGCCAAGCCACTGGCAAACAGAGTGGGGAGAAGCTACCTTTGCAGGCATCCACACCCTGGCCGTGCCCGGGCGGGACGGGCGTCCCGTCTCCTCAGAGCCCGGTGTGGGAGGCTGAAAGGCTTCCAGACGTAAATACCCACAGTGCTCAAGAAGCCACAGACAAGAAAGAGACTCAGTGCCCAAAATACAATTTTTAAAAAGATTTTATTCATTTATTTGACGGAGAGAGAGAGATCACAAGTAGGCAGAGCATCAGGCAGAGAGAGAGGGGGAAGCAGGCTTCCCACTAAGCAGAGAGCCCGATGCAGGGCTAGATCCCAGGACCCCGAGATCATGACCTGAGCCGAAGGCAGAGGCTTTACCCACTGAGCCACCCAGGCGCCCCCCAGAATGTAATTTTAACCCATGTGGAATACTAGTCCATTCATCAGCAAGAGTTTGTTCATGCCCATTTGTTCATTCATTCACGAGTGTCTACCAAGTAGCCACCTTGCATCACATGTCATGCTTGGATCTGGGGACACAGAGGAAATACCCTGGAGCCCACAGGGTACCCACTCCTGAAGGACCCATTGTTAGGAGTTTATATCTTGCCAGAGAGGTCGGCAAGAGAAGCCAAGCGGAACACTCCAGGGCAACTCCTCCCACCACCTAACCTAAGGCAAGGGCTCAACGGCAGGCCTGAATGGATCTACTCCTGCCAAATAGCATCGTTCCCATTAAATAGCATCGCTCCATTAAAACAGTGGCCACTGGAGGCACCTGGGTAGGCACAGTGGGTTAAAGCCTCTGCCTTCGGCTCAGGTCATGATCCCAGGGTCCTGGGATCGAGCCCCACATCAGGCTCTCTGCTCCACGGGGAGCCTGCTTCCCCCTCTCTCTCTGCCTGCCTCTCTGCCTACTTGTAATCTCTGTCAAATAAATAAATAAAATCTTAAAAACAAAAAAACGGTGGCCACTGTGTACTGAGCATCTCTCAAGTGCTAAGTAGAACTTTCTCTGTGGTCTGCATCTTACAGGCAAAGGAAGCAGAGGCTTGGGCAGGGCAGACCACTTCCCCAAAACCACACTGCCCACCAGTGGGAAAGGTGAGAGCTAAGCCCAGATCCTTGTGCCCCAAATCCTATACCTCTCCATGTCACCCAGCAAGCAG
Organism: Mustela putorius furo; assembly: GCF_011764305.1. Classification (NCBI taxonomy): domain Eukaryota; kingdom Metazoa; phylum Chordata; class Mammalia; order Carnivora; family Mustelidae; genus Mustela; species Mustela putorius. Next base: position 8,292,892 of record NW_025421449.1, read on the forward strand.
GAAAGAGCACCCATGTCTGTCCCTCGCTCGGTCCCATCTCAACTGGGGGCTCCCCAAGGAAGCACCACCATGACTAATGTCCCTGGGATCCTCTTCCTAGCCTGGCCTGGTATGGAACAACTTAGTGATGGTGACAATATTTGCTTAACTGAGTGATTGTGGCAGAATAAACTTGAGCTGGGAGGAGGGGGGATGTGGGAAAGTTGGGAAAGAAAGATGATCCGGGAGTCTTCCTGGAGGAGTTCAGTGTATGAAAAGATGTTTTTGGTGCCTCTGAACACATAATCCCCAGGAGAGGAAAAAGTTTTGAGGACAAATACCAGACGTTATGTAAACCTTAAAACAGACACCTGGCCTGCTTTGGGGTATCAGAGTAGCACATACTCCTAAATGGGGGCATCTGTCAAATAAGAAATAGACCTACCCAGGCAAGGCGGCGGAGGCTCAAGAAGGCCCTCTTCTTGGCCCTTCCAGCCCGAGAGATCCCCTGGTCCGTTTGCAGCTCCCTCGGCTCCTGTAGCCATTCACAGGACAGGAAGGCCACCCAGGACCGAAGACAGATGGGTCCAACCGACTCACGGTCCTCTTCACAGACCTCGGCCGTCTGGAGAAGCTCTTTCCAGACTCTCCCTCACTTTCCATCCCTTTCGGCCCCTCGGCTCTAGTCTCCATCCCTCTGAGGATGTGGAAGGTGCGTGGTACAGAGCAGAACATTGAGGAGCAAAATCAGAATCCTTACAAAAACACAGGGGAGGGGTGCCTGGGTGGCTCAGTGGGTTAAGCCACTGCCTACAGCTCAGGTCATGATCCCAGAGTTCTGGGATCGAGTCCCGCATCGGGCTCTCTGCTCAGCAGGGAGCCTGCTTCCTCCTCTCTCTCTCTGCCTGCCTCTCTGCCTACATGTAATCTCTCTCTGTCAAATAAATAAATAAAATCTTAAAAAAAAAAAAAAAAAACCACAACACAGGGGATCCGTTGGACAAGGGACCCTGAGAATCACCTCCTCCAACCTTCATTTTCCAGGTGAGCAAACAGAGTTGTCCCCAAAAGTGACCCTTTTAAAGTGAGGTCTCTCGTCCTTCAAAATTATTCTTTTTCCTTCCCTCCCTCTCCTCCCCTTCCCCTCCTTCCTACAGTGGGTGGGGTGGGGGTGATGTGGCAGTAGAGGGAAAGGAGCATTTCTGAGTCGCCTTTTCTTTTACCCTAAGCCCTATCATCCTCTGTAGTATCCAATGGAAAAGTTACCAGCTCCCCATGGGCCCACCTTGGTTCTCACTGCTGGCCCCTGGCGACCGTGCTCCCACAAATTGTCCCCCTCCTCCTACCTCAGCAGCATCCTCACTGAGGCTCTGGATGGAGGAGAGAGGGCTGAAGTAACTTCCTCACACAGAAGCTCTCTAGGGAGCACCTCAGAGGTGCCGAGTGCTCCCAATGATCACCTCATTTTACCCGCACAAAAACTATGTGGCAGATATTTTTAGTATTCATATTTTACCGATGAAGAAAGTGAGCTTGGCACAGTTAAGCAAATTGTCCAAAGCCACGGAACGAGTGCAAAGTGGAGCTGGGATTCAAGCCTGCCTTTGTCCCCACTCCAAGGCTAGGCTATGAAGTTCACAAGCCTGAATTTAAGAGACTGAAGTTAACATTCAAAATGAGTACTCTGCCCCTCTGTGGTGGGGAGCGGGGAAAGGGGGGTGGATCACACATCCGCTCTCGTGTTGCCAGAACTCAAAAGCACTTGGGGAACTTTTCTTTGGAAATCACCTACAGAGGTCATTTACATGTCACCCAGAATTTTCAGATTCAATACATCGTAATTACACATGTGGGGGGACCAGAAGGAGTTTTCCCACACTGGCTTCCACGCTTACTCGTTATGCTTGCCCACAAACTACCTCAGTGTCCTAACATCACAATGACTTTCAAATGCTGAGAGATGTCACCCCATCGACATTCAAAAGAATGCACAAGTGCTATCAACAAGTCTGTTCCCAAAGACGGACCCTCATTCTCCAAGTAAGAATGAAACCATTTGTTCTTTCGTGCTTGCATTTATTCAAAGAGCATCTTGTGATGCTGGACGCTGTGCTAGGTTGCTAAGGAAACAGAGATAAACATAAAAAGTTTTCAGTCTTGGAGTTCTCAACATGGGGACAAGATTTCAGGCAACTTCTGCAGAGGACCTCGAGTGCGCCAAACACTACAGCCGCAAACACGGACGAACAGTCCCAGACTTCAGGAATGATACATTCCAGCAGGGAGACAGGCATGCCAGCCATCCCTCTGGAAACTGGTAAACTAGAGAGTTGTGGAAGACAGAGTGACCGCCTTAGCTACTGTCAAGGTCCACTTTAGGAAAAGGGTCAGTCCCCAAAGGGCACCAAAGCAAAATAACAAGCATGATCTACGGTTAGACAACATTTGTTACATATCAGCTGCTACTCTAGGCAATTAACACATATTACACTCTCCCAACAAACTCATGAAGTGATTGCTCTTATTAGTCCTACTTTCCAGGTGAGTAAACTGAGGCCCAAAGAGGTGAAGCAACTTGCCGAAGGTCTAAACGTCACCAAGTGGCAGAACTATGATTTAAGGCTAAGCCGTCTGGCTCCAGACGCCCTGCTCCCGATGACAGCACTGAACTTAGAGGGACAAGAGATGCTCACTGGGGCACGTAGGTTCTGGTCTGCTGGGTTTTAGAAAAGCAACCACGTTCTACTCACGTTATTGCTCATGTTTGGTCCCCCGTTGTCTCAGTGATGAACTCTTGAACTCACTCCACTTAAACATGAAATCTGAAGGGCGTGGGATGGGGTAAAGTGAGGTGACATTCCCAAGGGAGAAGCATTTCACTACGGGGAGGAAGATGAGGGACCCGGAAACCAGCCTCTGCCTCCACCCCCGCCATGCTCTTGAGGGTCCAGGCGAAGAGCCAGCCAAAATAATATTCAACGGGGAAGAGAGCTGAGCGGCAGTCACAAGGCAGGGCACAGGCAACCGCTGTCAATGCCTCCCCCTGACCGTGGTGGAGAACGAGGGGCAACCCCATCTGGTAACAGCCAAGATGCCTTTGATCTCTCTGTTCTCTTTGGAATGCGGAGAGGTGGGCAATTTACCCCCATGCTCCCCTTGCTCTAGTGTCTAACAAGGAGAGATGCTGGCATGTTGAAAGTAGTAACAAGCAAGCTTTCTGGAGCCAGAAAACTCTGAGCTGGAATGGAGACCTGCCACTTATGAATGGAGACCCCTTGGCCAAGTGCCATAACCACGCCAAGGCTCAGTGTTTGCTCATCTATAAAATGGGGATAAGGGTCATAATATCTCAACATAAGCTTACTGAGAGGATTAAGTGACATAAAGCACATGGAGCGCTTGACACCATTTGTGACATCCAGCAGAGCCCAGGAAACATCCAGTACTATTAGCAGGACGTAGTAACAGTGGCAGAGGCAGCTTTGGATGGCAGAAGCCCTCACCCCAGTTTTCCCCCAGCGTGGCCACTCTGGAGTCCCTTCTACAGTCTGGATTCTTCAAATCCATTTCCTACTCCTTCTGGGTGCCCTGCTCCATGTCCCAGGACCCCTTGCTGTTAAGATACCAGTCACTAAGTTCTAGTCAATGGACCGGCTGGGCAGAAGTGATGTGAATGGTTTCCAGGACTGCTCCCACAAAGCCACCCCTCGCGGTCCTTATTTCTCACTCCCCTTCTGTCAGGGGATCCTTGGATGCCAAGGATTCAGCAGAGACCATCGTGGCCCCCTAGAGGATGGCAGGTCCATCCACAGGTAGGAGGCAAGGTTCCCAAATCACCGTGTGAAAAAAGTCCCATCCCGGCCTCATCCCACCCCACATACGCCACTAATGTCACTTTATATAAGCAACACATGAACTTCTACTGTGTTAAGTCATTGACGTGTTAGGGTGCCTTGCTACAGTAGCTAGCCTTGCCTGACTCATACATGTAATTAATCATGCCTTCAGATGGACTCACAGGTCCCTGTTGACTCACTGCTTCTGTGACCACTGCATGCACCAGAGAGTCTACATACCATAATACGGCTGCAGAGAAAAGTCAGCAGCTATGACTGGTTAGGCATGGTAAGCACGCGAGGAAGAACAAGCAGCAGCAACTCAAGAAAAGCAGTGGAGGGACCATTGGTCTAGAAGAAAGAAGACAGCCCAGAAGGAATATCAGCTGTGCTGATGGTCAACTACAAGTTCTTCATAACAATAGTGTAGTGTCCTGGAAAGAGCATGGTCTTTGAGGCCATGTAGACTAGAACCCAAGTCTATCCATGACTTCCTTAGGAAAGTAAAACTCTCTGAGCTTCAGTTTCCACATCTGCAAAGTGTGGGAGGCAGCCCCTGCCTCTGTGTTCCAAGACACCATGTTGGTATCTTGAAACTAGCCATGGTGGGGATATTCATACCATAGGAATTGGCAAATACTACAAATAGGCATTTTCTCCCTAGAGATTAAACACTCACCAGCCCATTAATGGATAAACAGGAGTCAGCTAAGTAGAACAGGAGAGGAAAGACAAGGAAAGAGAATTCCAGGCAGATCAAAGACCATCTGTGACAAGAAGAAAGTCCCATGTGGCTGGCTCTAGAACACTGGGGAAGAGAGGCTAAGAGGAAACCATGGAAGGGGCCAGGAGCCAGATCTGGTAGAAGGACCATCCTCCATGATAGCTACTTGTTCTAGTCATCTATTGCTGCATAACAAATCATCTCAAAATGTAGTGGTTTAAAACAATCATTTTATTTTGTTTACCAATTTTAAGTCAGGAAATCGGAAAGGGATGAGCTAGCTAGAACATCTTTGATTGTGTCAGTTGGGGGTGGAGGATCCATTTCCAAGATGGATTCTTCCCACCATCTCTGGTGCCTTGATACTCCTTGGAGAGTATCTCTCCCTACCCCTCATCGTCATACAGCACCTCAGACTCCAAGCCTGTCCCTGTAGCTTGGACTTCACAGGATGGTGATCTCAGGACAGACATCTTTTTTTTTTTTTTAAGATTATTTATTTATTTATTTATTTGACAGAGAGAGAGATCACAAGTAGATGGAGAGGCAGGCAGAGAGAGAGAGAGAAAGAGGGAAGCAGGCTCCCTGCTGAACAGAGAGCCCGATGCGGGACTCGATCCCAGGACCCTGAGATCATGACCTGAGCCAAAGGCAGCGGCTCAATGCACTGAGCCACCCAGGTGCCCAGGACAATCACACATCTTATACATGATGGCTGGCTTCTCAAAAACCAGTGTTCCTGGAGACCCAGAGGGAACCTGGAAGGGTTCTTCTGACCTAGTCTCAGAAGTCCTAGAGTCATCCCCACCTCATTCCACTAGTGACAAGCAAGTCACAGGCTAGATTCAAAGCAGGGAGATACCCAAGAGCATGAATACCAGGAGGCTTGGTTTGTCAAGGGCCTTCTCTGAGGACTAGCCACCCACCATCACTGACTGGCAGACCCGCACCACCTGCTCTCCAAGAGCCCCCGGAAGTTACACAGGTCAGAAAAGGAGAACTACCAGCCCTGTCCACAAGGGGCAGCAGAGGCATTATGCTCCATGAGGATGGGCAGAACACACAGTGGGGAGGGTCAGAGGACAGAGGAAGGCCTGGCTCAGACAAAGAAGTGCAGAAGGCTTCCCAGGAAGGTGACACTCCCAGCAAGTGAGCCAAGCCTCAAAGAATGGGGGAGGTAAAAAGTTAAAAGGGAAGGTGTGAGCCATCCCTGAGGTCACACCCGGCCTTCTACCACACCTGGACCACCCATGGGCCAGGCCAGGCCATCTGCACACTTCCCAGTACATGCATGTCACTCAGCCCTGGGCACTCTCAGGCAGCAACACAGCCAAAGCAGCTCCTGCCTCTGCCAGCTCATCACTAGGCCCATGAGCCCCATCCAGTGCACCAGAGCTCAGGGAGGGGCCGTGGGGTGTAGACCTGTTTACTCTGGCCCGACCTCCTCACCCAGAACCAGCAGGCACCACGACCAGCGGAAAGGCCAGTTATGCAAGCGCCCTGCAGCAGCCTGCCAGCCCCAGAGATCCGGCCTGGCCGACGGGCCCGGTAGTGATACCGCTGTGGCCTACCGGGCAGGCCTGGGCTCCCACTGCCATTTTCCATATAGGTGCAGGGTGCTCTGCTGACAAACACCTGGGGACAGCAGAGGCCGTGGGAGGGAGCTAAAAATAGCACAGTTGGCAAAGGAAAGGCCTTTTCCAAATCCTCTGGATCCTGTTATTCCTCTTGCACATGCTCTAGGGACACACACAGGCCAGCCCCCAGCATTCGCTCTTCTCCAGGGTAAGAACAAGTGTGGGCGCCAAGGAGCCCTTTTCCATCATGTCAGGACAGCACCATTGTCAGAAGTCATAGAAACAGCCTGTCCCAGAGCTGGGCCAAGGCTGGATCCACTTTCACACCCCTACATCCCCAGTGGTCTCTGTCTGGCCACCCCCTCTCTGACCAATTCTCAGAGTTCTCCACCTCTTCCAGACCTCAAGTTCTTGATGTTTCTCTTACTTGTTTGGCCATTGAGAATTAAGGGCCTTGCACTTTTTGAAATTTCTTACGTAAGTATATACAACCCAGCTAGACACTGTAGAAAAGCCACCTGTGTGGACGTGTGAGATCTACACTGCACAATTGCAGGGGCATCGGTCATGACTATGACTGGTAAATGGTGCCCCCAGGAAGCAGGTAGTGTGGGTACTGGCATTGCCCAGGAGGAAACAATGCCTTATACAAGTCTATTTCCCTGGGAGAAGGACAGCCATGCTAATAAAGACTCAAAGACTGACCACTTCGTCTCCTGCTTCCAGATATTCCATGCATGGGCTCTGGCAGACGCAAGGCCACAATACCCAACGGTCTAGAAAGAAATCCATATTGTGATACAATAATGTATTTCCAGGCTGTGGAGGTGGAGAGTGGCAATGAATCGATCTTTCAAAGGCAAGGGAAGATTCATAACCACTGCATGAGTTAGCACTACCTTCTTTTGAGTGCACAGATTAAATTCTCTGCCCTACCGACATCTGAAATGTGCTTTATTTATAACAGACTGGGGAATTCAGATATAGTTATATGCTTTTCATAGAATTCCCATTCTTTTAATAACACAGTTTCAGAGTTTCAAATATGAGCAAATAGCATGTGGGAATAATAATGCATCATGCCACATCAGGACGCTTACATTTACAGTTTAACGACAAGGCTTTGCCTGTGGGTGTCAAACTTTTCCACTCTTCATGCTCTCCTGCAGGGGCATGCACAAATACACACATACCATACACCCCTCAAGATTTTAAAAATACACTTGAATTCAGCACCCTACTCCTAATATCTCCTGTGCATGTGTTAATATCAAAAACAGTGGTTGTGGGGTGTCTGGGTGGCTCAGTAGGTTAAGTGGCTGCCTTCAGCTCCTGTCATGATCCCAGGGTTCTGGGATTGGGCCCCACGTCAGGCTCCTTGCTCAGCGGGGAGCCTGCTTCTCCCCTGCTCGCCATTCCCCTTGCTTGTGCTTGCTCTCTGCCTCTCTCTCTCACTCACTCTGTCAAATAAATAAATAAAACCTTAAAAAAGAAAATAGTGGTTGTATTCAAAACTTCAAGGAAGACTGATACTTGGAAACATGCCCCATATTTATTCTGCACCTCCAAATACCCCCCAAAAGAGAGACATGGCACATGTGCCATAGTTCCTAAAGTCTATGTATTATCTGATATGAATCTCAGTGAAGCCCTAGAGTTGTGCAGCAAGCAACCTATACAACTGCACACAGCATACCTGCCAATCAGGTAGAGAAAAGGTGATGATCCCATGTTCCAGCAAGAAAGAACAAGACTTAGAGAGATTAAAAGGACTAGATAACCTCTAAGGTTCATTTCTATCCTCACAGTATATAATTCTCTGAATTTGTCTAAGGGATCTCAGACCTCATTTAGGGACGATGCAGGAATCTCCCCACACCAGCTCTTCTTTTCAGTACTATCTATGCCCTCATGTTTTCCCTACTCTGGCATGGATGAGCTTGCAGGTATATAGGGCAAGGGGGAGACATACAGGCTCCAGTGCCTGCCTGCCTGAACTCAAACCTGACTCCACCCCTCACGCCTGTGACCCTGGGCAAGTTACTCAATCTCTCCATGCTTCAGTTTCCTAATCTGTAAAGTGATGGTAGTGCCACCACCTATTTTGTTGGATTTTATGAGGATTAAGTAAGATAATGCAAAGAGCCTAGATATCACCAGACACATAGTAAGCACCCAAAGTCTGTTATCCAAAAATTCATCTAGATATATAGATATATTCTATGTGCCTCAGTGTTCTGATCTATAAAATGGGAATTATAAACATGGTTACTCCATAGGACTATTTTGAAGCTTAGCTAAAATAAACATAAGGAGCTTAAAACAGTGATGCATAGTAAGTACTCGAAAAAAGAGTTTATTAATTTTCTTCCCTAAAAAGTCCGTTACTCCAGTTCACATGGACTTAACCAAAACAAAAGCACCAATAAGGGTAGGGAACCATGCCATGTCTGCGGAGGAGGAGCACATGGCCAAGAAAGGCTGTCTGAGAGCGGACTGCTGTTTGCTACAACAGGTGACAGACAGGATGTATTAGAGATTAGAGGTCTTTGCTTTAAATTGGTTCTTCCGGAAGTCAGGAAGTACAGTACGGAGGAGTGTAGGTGAAGAGGTGCCCGAGAGGTGGGGAGACAAGCAGGGAACCGCTCGCTTGCAGGTTTCTCTTTTCACCATTAGAATCCTTTGAAAGCCCTGCCTTGCATTTAAATAGCACCATCCCCTAGAGATGGCTGTTTCAGCTTCATTACAGTCTGTGTTCATAGAGTACAAATAGAAACCTTTGTGATTTTATTAGTTTCCATGCAACTCAGAAGAGATTTGCATGATAACATTTCAGCTCCTGACTTAAAGAAGGGAGCAATTAAAAATATAGCGCTGGCACTGCCTGTCATCAGAAAATGAAAAGGTACCCAGAGCTGCAGAAATCTGTCATATCTGGTTCGTGGCTATAAATCAACCATTCAGTACAGCAGATACAATAACTACCCTCTCAATTTTCAGTTTCGTTTTGTAAGAAATACTCACAGGATGTCCGTACCCTCTGATATGAGCGTAACGACACGACAGAAAAATCTAAAGAAGTTCTTTTGTCCGGGCATCGTCAAGCCCTACACACATTGCCAGTTCACTCGGTAATACTCAAAAGCTATCTGGAACCTTGCAGATCTGTGAAGCGCTGGTGTCCTGTGTCTGTGACAAGTTAAAATACAATCCGTGGCCCCCGGTAGCATGATCTTACTGATGTTATGTAACCCAAGACTACTTGGTCCGTTGTCTTGTACTAGCCGCTCACAGTTTGGGGGCGGGGAGATTTCATTTCAGAAGTTATTGAGAGTGTGGGGCTCCTCCCTTCAGATACTTGCTCCTTTACCACGGAAGCTCTGATCATCCCATCCTGACTTCTGGAGGCTGGAATGCTCCATGGAACAGAGCCAAGAGGAGCATTCTCACTCCAGGGTTGCCTTCTGGGGCCAGTCAAGGAAAAGCATCAAAGAAGGTTGATTTGCCCAAACTTCTCTTTAATGAGAGGTTTCTTTTTATGCCCAACCTCCACAAAGCCAGCCTATCACAGCGCACCAATTACAGTCTGTAATCTAAGTCGTCTTCAGCCTTGCCTCCACACCAAAAAGTATAACTAAAACCCCAACAGTGATGTGGCTCTTTCCTTAGAAGTAATAGCAGTGTCCTAAAATCCTACTTCTGAGATTTTTTTTTTTAATGACAAGTTTGAGGGTATTCCCAAAAAGGTCTATATCCTTAGATCATAATTCTTAAATATGCCACCTCATCAAAGCCAGTACTGATGTCTTGGGGACACATCAGTCCAATTTCACTCTCATGATTTATAATAGAACCAGAGCTGTCCGTCTGCCTTGAATGATTTGCTCTTGGGTTCTTCATCAGGTACAAATGATAATTTTATTTTTTATTTTTTTTAAATATTTTATTTATTTATTTGACAGAGAGAGAGATCACAAGTAGTTAGAGAGGAAGGCAGGGGAAGGGATAAGCAGGATCCCTGCTGAGCATAGAACCAGATGTGGGGCTCGATCCCAGGACCCTGAGATCATGACCTGAGTCAAAGGCAGAGGCTTAACCCAATGAGACACCCAGGCGCCCCACAAATGATAATTTTAGAATCTGATGGAAGAAGTGGTTATATATTGAGATCACTGAATCAGAGAACATATAAGAAAACTGAGGCCCAGCGACAATGACTTGCCTAAGACACCAGAGCCACTCACAGGTCAAAAATCAAAACTCCAGCAGCCTTTAACTTCACTCTAAGAATAGACACTGTTGGAGCACCTGGGTGGCTCAGTGGGTTAAATCTCTGCCCTCGGCTCAGGTCATGATCTCAGGGTCCTGGGATCGAGCCCCACATCTGGTTCTCTGCTCAGCAGGGAGCCTGCTTCCCCTTCTCTCTCTGCCCGCTTCTCTGCCTACTTGTGATCTCTCTCCCCTCTGTCAAATAATAAATAAATTCTTAAAAAAAAAAAAAAAAGAATAGATACCATTAAACCAGGCTCCAGGGGCAGAAGGAGGGTTGTTCTGTCTGTTCTCGGTGTGGACACCATCTAAATCAAAAGAGGTCAGGCTGGGTGCTTCTCATGGGGCTGCCATTTACCAACCCCTAGAGGAAAATTACTAGCTGCCCCAAGGACAAACATGAGCACCACAGTGAAGAATGTGTCTGGGAAGAAAATGTGCCCAAAGATAATGGGAGGTCATCTCCAGGAGGTAGGGTTTGAAGGAATTTTTTTTCCTTTTTTTTTTTTTTTTTTTTAAATTCTGGTAAAACAGGCATAGCATAGAACTTAACCATCCTAACTGTACATCTAAGTGTACAGTTCAGGAGTATTAAGCACATTCACATTTTTGGGCAGAATGTTTCCATTTTGCCAAACTGAAACTTTGCACCCATTACACAACTCCCCGTTCCCCCCTGCCATAGTCCCTTGTAACCACTATTCTACTTCTATCTTTACGAATTTGACTATTCTAGGTAATTCATATAAATAGAACCATACAGTATTTGTCCTTTAGTGCCTGGCCCATTTTACTTAGCATAACATCGTCAAGGTTCATCCATGTTGTAGCATGTTTTAGAAATTCCTTTCTTTATACAGCTGAATAATATGCCGCTGTATGTATATAGTACATTTTGTTTTTTCATTCATCTGTCAGTGAACATTTGGGTGGCTTCCACCTTTTGGCTTTTATGAATAATGCTACTATGAACATGGGTGTGCAAATATCTTCTTTTGGATTCGTACCCAGAAGTGGAATTGTTGAATCATATGGTAATCCAATTTTTAATTTTTTTTTTTTTGAGGAACCACCAAACTTTTTTCCACAGTGACTGTATCATTTTATATTCCCATCAACAGTGCATAAGGATTCCAAATCCTCACAGCTTAGCCAACACTTGTTATTTTCTGAGTTGGTTTTTTTTAATAGTAGCCATCCCAGTGTCTTTTTTTTCCTTCCTGATGCCTTGCTGTACATTGCTACAATGAATATACAGTCCACTTACAATTAAGGATAAAAGTATAAAACACTGCAGTTAAAGAAATCTTAAAGATGGATTAAAGACCTGAATTTAAGACTCGAAACCACAAAACTACTAGAAGAAAACACAGGCAATAAGCTTCGTGACATCAGTCTTGGCCATGATGTACTCGATTTGACACTAAAAACAAAGGCAACAAAAGCGAAAATGGACAAGTGGAATTACATCAAACTAAACAAACCTTTGTGCAACAAAGGAAACCACAACAAAATGAAAACGCAACCTGCTGACTGGGAGAAAATCCTTGCAAATCATATATCTGATAAGGGGTTAATATCCAAAATATGTAACAAACATATATAATTCAATAACAAAGGAGAAACAAAAGCAAACAAACTGATATTTAAAAATGGGCAGAAGATTTGAATGGATACTTCTCCAAAGAGGGCATCCAGAAGGCCAACAGATGCTCAACATCACTCATCATCAGGGAGATGCAAACCAAAACTACAATGAGAGGCGCCTGGGGGTGCTCAGTGGGTTTAAGCCTCTGCATTCTGCTCAGGTCATGATCTCAGCATCCTGGGATCAAGCCCCACGTAGTGCTCCCCACTCAGCGGAGAGTCTGCTTCTCCCTCTCCTTCTGCCTGCCACTCCCCCTGCTTGTGCTCTCTCTCTGCCTCTCTGTCAAATAAATAAATAAAATCTTTTTTTTAAAAAACTACAATGAGCTCTCACCTCACACCAGTTAGAATGGCTATTATCAGAAAGAGAAAGAGAAAAGGGAACCCATGTACACTGTTGGTGAGAATGTAAACTGGTGCAGCCACTCTGGAAAACACTATGGAGATTCCTCAAAAATATTTAAAAATAGAATTACCATATGATACAGCAATTCCATTTAGGGGCATTTATCCAAAGAAACCAAAAACACTAATCAAAAAGATATTTGCACCCCCATGTTCATTACAGCATTATTTACAATAAGCAAGATACAGAAACAACCTAAGTGTCCATTGACAGAGGAATGGATAAAGAAAATGTGATAGATGACAGAAAGATAGACAGACGGACAATGGAGTATTATTCAGCTATAAAAAAGAAATCTTGCCATTTACCATGGATGGTACTGAGGGCATTATGCTAAGTAGTAAAAAATAAGTCAGACAGAAAAAGAGAAATACCATTCGATCTCACTTATATGTGAAATCTCCAAAAGAAAAAAAAAAGGGTCAAAGATAACAGAACAGACTGGTAGTTGCCAAAGCTGGGAATGCAGGGTGTAAGAAATAGGTAAAGAAAGATACAAACTTGCCGTTATAAAATCAGTAAGTCATGGGGATCTACTGCATAACAAAGCAACTATTATTAAAATACTATGTTGCATATTCAAAAATTGTTACAAGAATAGATCTTAAAAGACCTCATAGCAAGAAAAAAATTCTGTAACCATATATGGTGACAGATACTAGACTTACTGTCGTGATCATTTCACAAGATATAAATATCAAATTATTACATTTGCACCTGAAAGTACTATAGTACTGTATTCCAACTATACCTCAATTAAAAAAAAAAAAGAAATCTTATGAGGAAAATAGGGTTGAACATGAGCTTAAGGAAAGGATGCCATTTTTAAGACTGAAACAAACCACTGACTTCTCTTGTGGGCTAAAGACCCCATTCCTACACCCTTTGAGAATCTTACACTGATCAGCTGTGGCTGAAACAATCCAGAGGAGAAATGGCCATAATTCATGGGTAGACAAAACAGTTCCTGGGAGCCCTTTCCTAAAACACTTTATGAAAACACAAAGAAGGAAAAAAAAACAATGTATATAAAGCTGTTGTCAGAAAATGTTGGTCATGAAAATCCCCAGCACTTGGATAAACCAAACCTTCCAAACCTTCCCACAAGCCTGAGAGCCCTTTCTCTGAGTTCTCCACTTGAAGATCACTGGATACCCACTTTTTCTCCTTCCAGAGCCATAAAGGGTATATACTCCAAAGTCACAGAAAGGGAAAACAAGTCAGGGCAGCGGGTTCTCCCCAAGAAGGGCAGGGTTCTGCTCCTGAATAACAGGTACAAAAAAAGATCCCCATGGGGCCTGGGACCCCAGTCTCTGAGCCACGGGCCACCCAGGCTTCATACTATCACTTAGCTAGACAATACTTCTCACTGGAAGAGCTAAAATCTTCCAAAAGTGAAATCAGTCCTTCTACTGGTCTTTACATAATGCCTCACTCCTTGGAGGTAAGGTCACTTACTCACTCATTGTCCTGACTTACTCATTAAGACAAAGGTGGAGGAACTGAAAACAAAATCCATCTGATTACATATTTAACCGACCTCTAACTCTCTAACTCTCGAAGAGAAGCTCTGTGTTTCGTTGTGTGAGCATTTCCCTCTACCCCTACTCTCCCTCGTCTTCTCCTCGTCAAGGTTCTCTTTTCTTTTCTGGTTTCTTTCTGTTACACAGAATAGGAGAAATGGCGACAGTGGTATATGGAAGCCAAGAGAAGAGGTAAGAAGAGTGTGTGGGAGAAACAACACTTAATCTTAAGGAGAAGCTCTACTTAAATGGTGCAAAAAGAGCAGAAAGTCTCCTTCGGGAACAGCCAACACCTAAAAGGCAGAGGTCAACGGAGGCATCTTCACAAAGGATCCACACTCTACATCTGGATTCCAGGAATGGCCCCAGAATCATATCTGCTCCCAGCCAAGCCCAACACTGAACTGTGAAGGGAACTAAACGTTGGAGCATAGAGCATGTGTCACCAACAAAAAGGTGACCTGAAGGCTGGGGCACAGCCAAAACCTCCACCCATAGCTTCCAACAAGACCAGACACATTCTGGAGGGCAAATGATCAGAACCAACAGTGAAATGGGCCACTTTCCAAACTGTAGGGAATAGGACAAGGAGAAACATCACAACCCCTGGTGAAGGACACCAGGAAATCATTAAGAGAAAAAAAAAAAAGTAGCCTGAGAAGGGGAGACGCCCCAGCAATATTGCCGATTTTAACCACCACCCAGCCCTGGGCCTTCTTGGGCTGGATTTAGAACCTGAAATCTATCATCCACCAAGATTTGTTCTGTGTGTCATGGAAACAGACCAGGAAAAAAGAGGGGTTAGTGCCAAGAGAAAGATCTTTCCATTCATTCCAGAGTGGGTTGTCCTCCATGAAAGAGTGGCCTCAGCAGATCATGAACAACTCCAACCCCTCTGATGATGGCACACAGGGCTCCCAGCACTGGCACTGGGGAGGAAGTGGAACCCAGGCCCTAAATCTCCCTTCCACCTCTATGCCTTCGTAATGCCATGTGCTTCTAAGCTAGCGAGATCAAGTCCCTGTCTGCTGTCCACTGATCTGCCAACTTCAGTCTCTGCTCCCAGGCTTGGCAGGAGTCACTATGGAAGAAGAGAAGGAAGGAGGTAGGGCCGCAGGAAGGAGAGAAGAGAGGAATACAGGCATTTCAGCTAATTACCTTTGAAAGGTCCAGAGTAAACCAGATCTGGGGCCCTCGGAAAACCAGGTATGGAGGCCCATGAAACAGCAAGGAGAATACAAAGTGAATGAGATGTCTTAAATAATTTCGCATTTGGCCATGTAAAGAAGCATTAGTCATACAGGTAATGCGATCTTACAGGGAGATGAGGATGTTAAGTATATCCATTCTGGACCTAGAGTGTCAACTACATTTCCAAATTGGCAATTAGACAAAGACAATCACCAAAGAACGCCGAAAACAAAGCACATTCCATCTTTCATTATTCTGAAGCTGCCTTTCCCTCCCCTGCCTGACCCATCCAGCGCACAAACACCTGTCCATCAGGAACTAAAGCCTTGCTGCCCACTGGCTGAGAGAGAGACCTGGGTGGTACAAGTAACTGAAACCCAGGAAAGATTCAAGCATCATCATGTCACCAAATCAAGCCCCTCCCTTTCACCCAGACTTTTTCAGTAGCTTCTAATGAATTACCCAGAAAAAGCAGCAAAATGTATTTGCACCCCCTGCACTCCCATCCAGCCCCCAGCTCAGCACTGTGGAAAGGGCCTTCCCAACACAGGGGTGTGCTTGTGTTTATAGGACTCAGTTCCTGCCCTCAACGAGTTTGCAGGCAACTCAGAGACCAAACATCTGCATGCCCCAGGAGAACACAACTGGCTCCTTCCTCTCACCCTGTCACAGAAAATCACAACGGGGGTCTTCTTTTTCCCTGGCACCAGCTCGGTTTTGGGCTCGTAAAAGCAAGATCAACAACCACAATCATAACTGTAACATTAATCTGAGGACCTATTCTGGACATTGTGCTAAGCCCGTCTTCATTCTGACTCTGATGATGCTTTTGTCTGAGAGTTTACTCCAGCTTCTCTTTGACAATGGAACGACATGAACAGAACACAAGGAAAAAGTCCCTGACAGTGGGAGCTGCAAAGGACCATGCTAAGGTGACAAAAGGAGCTCCTTTCCATGTCACCTGCTAGAATCCTTCAGAAGAACAGCTGGAGCGGGGAAGGCTCTGGGCTTCCCCTCACCTGCCCTGGTCTCCCCACACTTGGGATCTGTCTTGAGTCCAACCCTTTTAAGCTGAACCCTCCATTTGGGAAGGCCCACCCAGGTCCCTGCGGAAAATCAGGCTTGCAGTTCTGCTGCCCGCTGACTTTAAGCACCCAGAGGGAACGGCCGGCAGCCGGCTTCCTGGAGCTTCACCACAGTGCGGCCCTGGCAACACCACGAGCCTTTAATTTAGCAAGAAGGTGGTTTGGCTGAGTTGGCCTCCCGGACTTCGGGAAGCCTCACCCCTTGCCGTGTAACCAACTGGCGCGAGGGAGAGCCCACACATTGCTGGGCGGGCCACACACAGACCACATTCTGTACGTCCTCAGAACATGGCCCTGGCAGCCACCCCCCACCCCCAGACCAGCAGCGCTTGTGGGTTCCTCGGGAGCAGGCACCCGAACAGTAGCTCTCACAGGAAGGGCCCAGACACAGCACATAATGGCCCAGAGGGGCCTGAGCTCAACCCGGTCTGCATAGCAGGGACCCACTAGCCACCCTCTCCCACCCCTGTCTACAATACCTCAGAATCACAAGCTACATTTTAATGGCTCCGCAGGGGATTCCTATGCATAGTAAGGTGGGAGAAGCCCCAGGACTAGACCAACAAATATTCTCTCTGGCCCCTGGAAGCAGAGATCTGATATCCAACTGAACGAACATTCCTTGAGAATTCTACCCAGAATGCTAGGACATCCCTGCTCTGAGGCTAAGATTCCTTCCCTGTGCGCCCAGGGCCAGGAGTCCCCCCACTCAAGAAGCATTTCAAAAAAAGAGGCACTTTCGGTCTGCTCTCTGCAGGGTCCAGAAAGGCTGTGGAATTTCAAAGGTCCTGCATGAGGCCTGACCTTGTCTGACCCCTGGATTCATGTCCACGAAGGCCAGGATTCCCCGCAGGGCCCGGGACCTGCAACGTCACTGCATAAGGGCAGTCCTTTCCACCGGAGCCACAGAAGCAGCCCTCGGGGGCTCCATGGCTCTGAAGGCCCAAGAAGGTGGGGTGGGCTGCTGTGATACACAAGTTGCCATGGCACCGCCACCATGAGCTAGGACACCCCGGCTGCCCACTTCAAGCAAGGGGTCCTGGCACCGCAGTCCAGGGCCAGCCTATTTCAATGGCACACTTCTCTTGCCCTAGTGAGACAGAGAGAGAGACCCAAAGCAAGCACTTACTCCCCACTACCAGGTACCCAATGAATGTCCCATCCAGGAAGAACAGTAGCAAGGCAAACAGAGGTCCACTTGGTCTTGGCTTTGGAATTCTTTCTGCCCCACGCCAAATGATAGGGCAGCTCTTCCTTTCCTCTGATGCACGCTGGGTTACGTCCCCAGCACACTTGGAAACAGAGTCAGTCCAAGGCTTCAGGGCACCAGTGTCCTCCTAGGAAAGTCTATAGAATAGGGCTGGATAGAGTACCTACCCCACAGGGCTGTGCTCTGTGACAACCCCCAATTTGCAGCTGCGGAAACGGAGGCACAAAGCAGCAAAGTCTTTGCCCAAGGTCATAGGCTGACTCTTGGGTGTGCCACAGCGAGCTTGATGGCTGGGCAAGTCAGCTCAGAGGGAGCACAGTTAAGCTCAGCTTAACCAATTTCTCTACCACAGGACTTCTCCGAGCCTGTGATGTGACTCTCCCAGGGGCTGCTCAGGTGTGCCATGACTCGCATCGTTTTTCACAAGGTAAAGGCAAGTACTGCCCTGAACACACTTTGGGAAACCCTGTTCTGAGGAAAGCTGGTGCGGATACGGAGAACCCTGGCCAGGGAATGGTGACATCATCGGACATTATCAGGGAATGGTGATATCATCAGACATCATCAGGGAATGGTGACATCATCAGGGGAACAGGTCTGTGAGCTCCGGACTGGGGTAACAGGGATGGATGTGGTCCCTTAATGGTGTGACATTGGCCAGCCCTGCCCATCTACCAAACAGCTCACATGATCTAGGTCTACCACTCCTAGACCCAGGGGGTAAATATAGTCGACACCAGGCCACTGAGGTCCCCACCATCCAAACAGCCGCCGTCAAAACACAGGAGCCCTCACTGGCTGCCCCGCCCCACCCCGCAGCCTGCAACGGCCGAGAGCCATGAGCCCAAATCTCGGTCTGACCTGAAGTGGTTGTTGGACCCACAGACAGCGGACTTCAGAGTCTAGAGGTTCCTTCTGGGCCAGGAAAAAAGTTCTATGTGCTGCAGTCTGTGCGCCCCGGGGCCAAAATCGTTGAAGGAATCGAGGAGAAAACAAACTGACCGCTCCATGGAGCTAGTTACAGGGAGCCTGCTCAGTGCCAGGCACCAGCTGGGCACTCTATATCCACGGTTGTTACTCGTCATAAGCATCCTACCAAGGACGCACCATTATGCTCCTTCTACACATGAAGAAATCAAGGCTCCAGATGGCTGCCAGCTAAAGACGCCCTGGTCATAAGTGTGAGATCCCGGATCCGCACTTGGGTCCGACTGCCCAGTCCCTCACAGAGTATGCATTTCCACAGAGAGAGCCAGGAATGGGAAGCAAACACCCTCTGCTCAAGGAAAGGTCAGTGGGAACTCCCCTGTGACTGGGACCGGAGAGCTTCTCCAAGGCCACACTAAGTGATCTGACCAGAGAGAATTAGCTGAAGGTCGTCCAGTTGCCGGCAATCTCCAAGTCGAGGTGAGGCAGCAGGGCCAATCTGGACTCAAGAATTCTGAGGCACTGGAGCTCCAGCCCTGATTGGATACGTTGGACCAGACCCTAGGGAGTTACCAAGCCATAATGGGATCTGATATTTATATTAGTCATGAACCTGACAGAGAAAACGTGTTGTTTTCTCAGACACGGCCATGGAGACGACACTTCAATAATTCATTACATGCACACCGGGCTTGATTAAGCCCAAACTTCTACAGGGAGGACAGCTCAGACTGAGAGCGGGTGTAATCCTAGTTCTGGCCACGTTCAAGTTCCCCAGAGGAAGCCACAGCTCCCTCAGAAAGCTGGCCTCGGTTTCCCCAGACTAATCTGAAGAGAAGCAGACCATGTGCTGGAAGAGGAGAAGGCGGGAATCAAGACGCAGAGGCACTCCAAGGCTGAATTCCTAAAGAATGTGCCAGAAAAGCTGAAAAACACATTCTGGGCTAGAAACTTTTCCCATAGTTTCTCAACTCCTTCCAAGCACTGACACTGAATCACAGAGCAGGAAGGGGCATCAGAAGCTGCAGAATTTAATCTCCACATCTGAAACACAAGGAAAAAGAGCCCAGCGATGTTAAATGACTTCTTCAAGGTCACGGCCCTCTCCAGGCTGCCTAGGCTGCTCACTGTTCACTACAGTCTCAAAACGTCACAGCCTCGTGAGCACAGACCTCTGATGAAACCCAACAGAGAAAAACAATAATGTGAAAAAGGACGGCAAAGAACACAGTTCTGGATGATTGTGCCCAAGTTCCCAACAGGGGAATATGTGATTAGTGCTCTCATTCCCCCTCCAAAAAAAGTCCACATACCATTCTTTTCAAAACAGTAAAGTCACTCCCCACTGGAGATTCAGAGACCAAAGGTGTGAATCAGATGAGAAGCCCCATGAGACACGCCCATCGTCCTGGCTTCCTTTGATCAAAAAAGATGGTGCTCTCCCAGAGGCCAAACACTTGTGATGTCAGGACACCCTGTGGAGACTGACCTCCCATGGAATTTCAGATGCTAGACACCTGCCCTCCGAGGGACCCCAGCTCCTGGTCAAACCATCTCAGGACTGAATGAGGGTGAGGACGAGCACAGCTGAGGGCCGACAGACTTCTGTGCATAAGCAGTCTCGATTTGCTTGGGAAGCTTAGCTAGCACTAAAATCATTATTCCAAGCTTAGGCCAGATGTATTCTTCTGTACCGCACTTCGACAACTATCAAATACTTGAAAAGTGAAAAGAATGAAGAACAAAAAACCATGATGGCAGTAAAAATACAGCCCTCGGGGGTAGAAAGAAAAGCTCTGAAAAGGCCTAAGTTACTATTAAGGAGCTGGCTACGCATGGTTCAAGCGACCAAATCAACGTGCAGTTGTTAAGAGATTCTGGGCGTGTTTTAAAGTGCACGCTAATGGTATTAAAAGTGACCTGACCTCGGTCCTCCACTCGCCTCATAAGCTCCCAACCAACTGCAAGCATCTCTCATCCCAAGCTGATTTTTTGTAGAAACTTCCAGTTATGTCAAGTCAGCCAGTCTCAGAGCTACAAAGTATAGCCTAGTAGACAGGGATCGCTTTTTCTTTTTTTTTTTTTTTTTTTTTAAAGATTTTATTTATTTATTTGACAGAGAGAAATCACAAGTAGATGGAGAGGCAGGCTGAAAGAGAGAGAGGAAGAAGCAGGCTCCCTGCCCAGCAGAGAGCCTGATGTGGGACTCGATCCCGGGACCCTGGGATCATGACCTGAGCCGAAGGCAGCGGCTTAACCCACTGAGCCACCCAGGCGCCCCCGGGATCGCTTTTTCTAATGATCATTGCCAAAAATCTCTTTTCTTGAGACGATTGACACAAGTTATGCTTGGTCATCATTTATGAAAGAGACTCTGTGTGTGAACAGTCCCATCAACATTTCCTCCCCGGGATTGCCGTGACATCCATGGACCCCTAGGGTAAGAGGGCATGGAAGCCGTGTTTAAAACCCCACAATCACAAAAACACCGCAACTTATTTTGACTCATTGAAAAAGTCTTCGTTCTGATCGAGAATGCCCAATTCCTTAAGGAGGAGGAGGTTGTTAAAAACTGCTCCCAAACCACTCCGTGGTTTTGAACGTTTTAGATGCCCACGACCAGGAGCTATCCCTCCCCTAAGGCCAGACACAGACTCTCAGTAAAGGAAAAAAGCAAACAACTCCAGGACTGAAGAACGTGAGAGGAGGACATGAGAGAACATGTCTACCAGCGATGAGTTAAGAGGAAGGCTAAGGCAAGAAGCATGGTCTCGGGGTCTCATGGTTCGGAGTCTGCTTAGCCTGTTTGCGTCTCTGGAACGTGGGCGGTTTCCCACCTGGACAAGTAAGGAGAGACCTCTGTGTGGAGGAGGGAACTCCAAAGCTGCCTGGCCAACATCTGGAAGCCTCCGGAGAAGTGGGAGGAGGAGGAAGAGAGAGATGGCTTTTATTTTTCTCCCTTATTTCCAACACACCAGTATTTTCCAAAACACAAATGTGCTGCCACAAAACACAGCTGAGCTCCAGCACCCAGCGCGGTGTATAATTAATGATCAGGAGAGAGAGAGCCTGGGTTCCTCCTTGTCCTTCACCCACAGCCCCTGGCTTCCCTACTTCCCATAGCAACTAAGGAGGCTGCTACAAGTTGCGGAGCCCTGTGGAAGTTTGAGGGGTCCTGGCATTAACTTTACTAGAAGGTGTGCGACCCAGACCTGCCTCTACCTTGAACGGGTCCCCTATTCCCTTTGATCTCCCCTCCCTCCGAAAATGTTGGCGCCGTGAAGTCCCCTTACTCAAACACAATGCAGCTCGGTCCCTCTTTTTTCCAGTTCTTTCTTTTCCATTCTGCAGTTTTCTGTGAAAAACTGCCCCGGCCCCTCACCTTCAGCCAGTGCGCGGAGGGGGGGTGGGAGGGGAAGACATCTCTAGGGACACGGCGACAGACCAGGCAGTCAGCCTAGCAACCATACTTAAGGTGTAGTGAGCCTCGGTGGTGGTGGGCGTCTCTGCGCCAGGAATAGCTTAAGCCGACATCCAGCCACCTCAAAAGCGCCGGGGAGGAGGCTCCGCGCGAAACCGCGGCCTCGGAGGCTCTCGCGCGGACCTCCTTGCTCCAGCTCCCCGCCGCCCGCGGCATTTCCGGGGACCTAGGGAAGGTGGCGTGGGGGCGAGAATACAGAGGCTGAAGAACTTGGGGCGGGGTATGTTCCACGAGAATATCTAAGGGATGGGGAGGAAGGTGACATCAGATGTGCGACCTCGCCACATTCCTAAAGTGGCAACCTCCGTGGGTTGCCTCCAAAACTGGGATGCAGCTCCCCAACTTTTCCTCGCTGTCCCCGAGGTCCCCACACTTCCTCTGGCCAGGTTCCTCCCCCGGGATTTCCCAGTCCAAAAAATTTTCTCCCCTGCCCTAAGGGTTTCTCCTGCCGACCGACTCCACGAACTCGTCTCCCCAACAGGTTTCTGGAGTGCGGGCCGACGTGCTCCCCCCTCTCCCACCACCAGGAGCCCGGCCGCGGCGGGCGAGGCGGGCGGCACACGCACCGGGTGGCGCCCCCGCGGCCTCGGGCCCCGAGTGCTCCGCTCTCCTTACCCCGCATCCCGGCCCCCGAGCGGCGCGCGTTCTCCCCCACCCCCGCCCGGCCCCAACCGCAGCCGCCCGCGACCCCGCCGTAAACAAGGGGACGGGACTGGGCGTCCGCGTCCCGGAGCGCACCGGTCGGGGGCCACTCCTCAGCCCCGGCGCGCCGCCCGCCGCGCCAAGCGGGGCGCGGGGAGAGCGGAGGGAAGGGCAGGCGGCGCGGGGAAGACAGGCAGGGATGGAGGGCGGCACAGCGCGGTGAGGAGCGAGGAGGTGGGCTGGCGCAGGGGGCGGGCGCCCGGGGCGCGCGTTACCTTCGTCTTGCCCCCGCAGTGGCAGCAAACGGTCCACAGGTACTTGAGCGTCCGCCAGAGCAAGATGATGAAGAGGCCCCCGAAGAAAGTCACCATGGAGGAGGCCAGGAAAGCCCACCACATGCGCTGGCCCCGGCTGTCGCACGGCACCTCCATGGTCACCGGGATGATGAGCGCATCCATCTTGGGCTCGTGGACCGAGGACGAGGAGGGAGAGGAGGAGGAGGAAGAAGAGGAGGAGGAAGAGGAGGAGGAGGAGGAGGACGCGTCTAGGCTGAGATGGTTCGCGTGGATATTGCTACTCATTCTAAGACTGCTGCCTCCGCCGCCGCCGCCGCCGCCGCTGCTGCTGCTGCCGCCGCCGCCGCCGCCACCATTTGCCATAGCTAGCAACGGGCAGCCGGCGCAGGGGCTCGGGGGAGCTCCTCCCGCCGCCAGCGCCACCCCGAACACCCATCAACAGCCATATTGCTGCTACTGCTGCCGCCGCCGCCGCCGCCGCCGCGGAGCGCGGAGAGGGGGCGGGGAGGCGCCTGGGCTCGTGGCGCTGTGCGCGACCTGGCGGGGTGCGCCGAGATATATACGGCGGGCCGCCGCCGCCCGCCCTCCCCCCGGCCGCCCGCCGGGGGGGAGGGGATGGAGCGCGCGGGCAGCTCCCCGCCCCGGCCCGCGCCCCGCTCGCCCGGGGCTACGCCGGCCCCGAGCGCAGAGAGCCAGGGGGCGCCGCGGGCCGCCCGCGCCCGGGGTCTGCGCCGCCCCCGGGCCCGCCCCGGCTCCACGCGCCGGCCCGCCGTGCGCCACGCGAGTGCACTGCGCTCCGGACCGGGACCCTCCCCGCGCGCAGCCGGCGCCGCTCACCCGCCGCTCCTGGCTTATTAGGCGGCAACTAGTTAATAATGGGTAATCAGCCCCCTCCTCCGGGACGCCCCCGCGTCAGCCAGCCGTACCCGGCTGCGCTCGGCTCCGGCTCGCCGCCCCTGCACGCGTCGGGCCACGGAAGGTCCGCGGCGTCCGGCTGCCGGGCCGCCCCGGCCGCTAGCCCATGCCCCCCGGGATCCCTGAGCCGCGTCGCCACGCCGCTGAGCCTCCTCGGCCTCCGCTCGTTCTTCCTCCTCGCCTCCTCCGGCTCCTCCTCGTCCCCGTCCTCGCCGCCCGAGCCTCTTCGGCGCGCTCCCCGCGCTCCCCGCAGCCGCCAGCAGCGGCAGCTGCAGCAACTGGAGCGGGCGCGGGCTCAGGCCGCCTGAGGCGAGAGGGGAGGAGGCTTGCACCGCCGGCACGCCTCGGCTCGGAGCTGGACCGGGGGCAGACTGACCCCTCCGCGGCCCCCTGGCACGAGCCCCTGAGCCCCAGAACGCAAGGTAGAGCGCCCCGAATCAAGACTCGGGATCGGGCGCCTCTCTCCAAGGTGCTGCGCCCCCAGCCGAGCAACCCGGGGGGACCCGAAGAGGACGGTTGGGCACCTATGGCCGGCCGTTTTTGCCAAAGGATCCCCCGGTGGGGAGGGAAGGAGCTATCGACACCACAAGCCGGACACTCCCCAAATTCTCGGGCTTTGGGAGTGAGGAGGACCCTTCTGGATATACACCCTAGTTCGACCCCCTCTGGCCTCTAGTTCTCTCTTCCCTATCCCCTTCCTAAGTGCCCCAGTGCCCCACGCATAGCTGGAGGCTGGCGGGTGGTCTTTGGCCCTTGACAGCAGCAGGTGGTTTTTCTGCATTTTCTTTATTAAGGGACAGAGGCTGCCTATCTCTTCGGTAAAAAGAAATGAGCAAGGGGGACCTGGCCTCAGGGATGGTGCAGGCTACAATAGACAATTGAGTTCCCCAAAGTCACTCCCCCTTTATCTAGCCCCAGACCCCACTGTGTGAAGAGGGCAGCTGGGAGAAGGGGCCATTCAAGCCTCCCATTCCCCATTTAGGGTCTTCCCTCCTACCCCCACCTTTAAAGAGGAGGGGAAGCCTGGTTTTGTTCAGCAGACTCTATCCCTACACCACAGGGGAAAACCTCTTGTGATGCTCTCAAAAATTTTGCTCCCTCTGTACACTGCTCTTCCTCTTGGCTACCAGCTGGACTACAAGTTTTTCCAGTGCTAATTAGGAAGAAGATGGTCACACTCTCCCCTCATTACCCACAGTGGTTTCCCCAAAGTTTCCAGCTCATTAGTTTAAGACTAATTGGAATTATCAAGTTCCTTTCAGCCCTTCCTGTGGTGAGGGCCAAGTTAGCATCCTTTACTGTGTGGGCCCAGCCCTGCTTCTGCCTGAGCCAGAGCTCAGCCCCGCCCCTGCCCCTGGAGGCCCTAAGATGCTGGGATGCTAGGGAGGACCCCAGAAGGGAGGCTTGGCAGGGCAGAAAAGCAGAAGGGAAAGTTTGCAGCTTCTCCAAACCTCATTCAGAATGTGTTCATTGGGCTCAGGACACATACCCATGAGAAAACAGTCAGGGCCAAAGTCAAAGGAGGAAATAGAAGGAGGTAAGAGTTCTTGAGAATTTGGTACTCAAAAATCAACACGTAAAAGGGAGCAGCACTGGCTGTAATACACATCTGAGAAACCGTTGAACACTGCACCAAAAACTAATGATGTACTACTATATGTCGGCTAACTGAACATAATAAAAAATAAACTTAATCTTACTATTCAAAACAAACAAAGCAATGCATAAAAGGGAGTTACAGATGGTGTTTTCCAGAAAGTGAAACTGTCACCCAGATAGCACATGTAGCCTCATCCCTCGTGTTCAGCAGCCTCTCTCAACACATCTGTGCTGCATTAGTCCTTGCAAAGACCCTGGGTTCTTCCCAGCACTGAGTTAAGGGTCGGCCCCAAAAGTGCTATGGAGATGTTGCAAGAAGGTAACTGTGACCTTGAGACTCCTTTGATTCATTAGCCCTCTAAATGGCTGTACCTTGCTCCCTTTGGGCCTCAGCATATGCCAGGAACGTTAAGGACTTTCCTTAAATCAAGTACAAGATTTGAAATTTAAAAATAAAATACCCACAGCATAATAAGAACCGGAATGACAGGATTGTCTGCTCGCAGGGATATGAAACCCCCAGAACGGATTCCCTTCCCCTTAAAACTGAGCTTCCACACACGATGACTCTTCTCCAGGCATTCCTGGACAGCCCCCATGACCGGAGTTCTCCTGCAGTACCAGTCTGGGGCTACTAGCGAGAAACCACTGGTTGCTGTGACGTCAGCACCCCAACTGCAGAATCCCCACCTGTGTTTCTCCCCCACTGTCACCTTCACCATCCCATCGTCCTGTCTCCTGCTCTCTTCATCACCTCCGCCAGGGCTGGCTGAAGGTTTTAGCAACTTCTGTTAGACGAAACCTAGGCTGAGTCACAATTCATCAGAGTTCCTTGCTATCAAAGTCAATATCCTACCTTGCCTACAACTCCTGTCCCACACCACCTCCCGAGATGGCCTGACTGGTAGGCAGTGAATGAGAATGCCACCATCCACCAGAAAGAGCCCTCATCAGGCTTTTGCCTGCCTCTCCCACCACCAGCTTCGGGAAACCCACACCTGGTCTAACCAATTGGGGAAAAGGTTCTACAAGATGGAACAGAACCTCAAAGTTAAAAGAAACTTCAGTGCCTTGGGTTTATCGTGTTCCCTCACTTGTAAAATTGGAATAAAAACAGGAACTGCTCTTCCTACCTACCTACAAATAACAAAGGGTTATTTGTAAGGAAGAAAAAGAAAACATTATCCAAGTCTGGGTTGTAACTACTGTGACCCAAAACACAGCCAAACGCCAACCACGGCTTCTGACCCCCAAACCAGAGCTCGTGTGTGTACAGGCACCAGATGATGGGGGAGACAAGTCCAGGCAAGACTATTGCTCCCTGCCCCCAATTTGCTGTTCTCCACCCAACGAGCCCCTCGGTTGGGATAAGGACTGGGGCCAAGTGTCCCTGCTCTCTGCTGCAGTCATTACGCTGTGGCCTGGAGGGCCCCACCAGTAGATAGACTCCAAGGACAGAGGAGAGAGAGGATCCTCCAAATGTCCCCAGGGCACTTCCCCTCCATGAGGCGTGTCTGCAGGCTGGGGACCAGGGACCATCAGGCAAGCACTGACAGCCTAAGCACAAAGACCAACTTCAGCCTTGTCCTTTCTGAAAATAATATAGGCCACATATTTATTTCTCAGTACATTTATAAACTTCTCAGAGGAGAGGGCGACCTCTTTGTCATGTGAACATGTGTCTATGGCTGCTCTCAAAACCAACCAGAGTTTCAGGTTTCTGAAGTATTCTCATCTGAACGGTCTAAACTGACGTAAAAGAAATAAATAAAAGTACATTAGCATGCAAACTGAAAAAGCAGAACGGCTAACGTAATAGCCAAGGAGAAAAAAAGAAGCCTATTTACTTAAGTGTTGGCCCAACATCATAACTAATATACACTGGATTTCTTTTTTTTTTTTTCCGGCCTGGACCCAGTTCCAATACTCTTTTTTTTTTCTTTCCTATTTTTTTTTAATTTTTTATTTTTTATAAACATATATTTTTATCCCAGGGGTACAGGTCTGTGAATCGCCAGATTTACACACTTCACAGCACTCACCAAAGCACATAACCCTCCCCAATGTCCATAACCCCACCCCCCTTCTCCCAACCCCCCTCTCCCCAGCAACCCTCAGTTTGTTTTGTGAGATTAGGAGTCACTTATGGTTTGTCTCCCTCCCAATCCCTTTGACATAACTGATCATGGTGGTTTTGCTGGGGAGCCGGGCAGACACCGTAAGTGATCTAGCGCCCTCTGGTGACCATTTCTGGATACTTGCCATTATTTGGTGACTGAAAGGGGGGCCCATTAAAACACTCAGAAATTTGATGTGAAAATTTCAAAGATCATGCAACCATAAAAGTATTAACGACCCAGGAGGCACCTGGGTGGCTCAGTGGGTTAAGCATCTGCCTTCGGCTCACGTCTCAGGGTCCTGGGATGGAGTCCCACATGGTGTTCTCTGCTCCGCAGGGAGCCTGCTACCCTTTCTCTGCCTCCCTCTCTGCCTACTTGTGATCTCTCTCTCTCTGTGTCAAATAAATAAATACAATCTTTAATTTAAAAAAATATTAACTACCCAGTTTTCCGTCCTACCACGACAGGAAGCATTGTGATACAGACGGCTAACAGGGTGGATAGTACTACCGTGTTTTAATGACAGAGCTTCTAAGCTGTAACTAGCCTTGGTAACTTAACACTCCATCCATTACCATTGTGTTCTATTCTAAATTGTTTAAATATTCTCCCCTTCCTTACCCTCTTCAGTCTCCATAATCTCTTTGTGGTGTAATAAAGGACAGTAGCCATTCTCCCATTTTATAGCTAAGAAACGGAGTCTTCGATCTGTCAAGTTATTCAGCACGACAAGGGTGCCCATACCTTTGGAGCAATTTCTCTCTTTGTGACTTATACTGGACCAGGAAGAACACAGTGGCCCACTGCTGAAACCATGCCCAAGAGCCTCCAAGTTCCAGAAGGGAGCACTGGTCCCCAGGATGAGGAGAGAGACTCAGAGAGTAAGCCTTGAAGTGTTTATTTATAATAAGTATTTGTTTACTTCTACTTATAAGAATAACTCAGACTCAAAGAATTTGGAAAAAAACATTTCATAAAGGAATATAAAAATTACCTAGAACCCCACAGCCCACCAATAATCATAATTGATACTTTCATATATTTCACATTATCTTCTTAGTGGGGTATATTTTTGAAAGATTAGGGTTAGATTGAACATCTAACTTTTATCCTATTTTCCCTTAAAATTAAATTGTAAGTATTTTTCTCCATATCATGATATATCACCAAAAGAACACTTTTTAACTGAATAATATTTCATTAGATGGCATACTGCTTACATTTATGTTATTCCCCCAAAAAAATTTTTTTAAGATTTTATTTATTTATTTGACAGAGAGAGACAATGAGAGAGAGGGAACACAAGCAGGGGACATGGCAGAGGAAGAAGCAGGCTTCCCGTGGAGCAAGGAGCCCAATGTGGGACTCGATCCCAGGGCCCTCAGATCATGACCTGAGCCCAAGGCAGATGCCTAACAAGTGAGCCACCCAGGCGCCCGGTTATTCCTAAATTTAACACTTTTTTACATAAGTCCTAAAACTCTGTGTAAATGATCCACAGCTGTCGAAAAGATAGGCTGAAGATCTCTGCCAATATTCTTACATCCTGGACACACTACCTGTCTTCCAGCGACGGTTCGTGTGTGAGCCATTCTGTCTGTGGGATACCTCCCAGCCTTGCCCCAAATCACTAGCCTCGGATCAGCCAATGCTGAGCGAAGAATGTGAAGAACTGTGCCCTAGCATCCTCTGCCATCATCCCCAGGGCCAGCCAGGATACAAACTTGCAAAAATATAGTCTCCCTCCACTACCTCGTTGGCTAGGTCAAGGTAGACCTAGCTCACAGACCGTGACCTGCTGTGAATTCAACACCCACTTGCGTTCCACAGGACTTCCAAAATAACAGTTCTGTAAATCCCCATCTCCTTTTCATTCTCGGATTTATGCTCCTGCACCCCGAATGCCCATTCTACAGACCTTGCTTCTGGGAGGTAGACAGGGCAAAGGAAGAAGCAGGGCAAATTCTAGTCTACTCCTTTTTTGTTGGTGGGAAAAGAAGGGTCCAAAGGTGAAGAGAGTCTCCTTGATACCACCTAACCTGTTCCTATTTCCAGACCAAGAGAATTTTATTTTTTTTTCAGGTAGGTTCCATGCCCAATGAGAAACCTGAACTCAGGACCCTGAGGTCAGGAGTCGCATGCTCTGCAGGCTGAGCCATAGAGCCCCCAAAACCAGACCAAGAGACTTTCTAATCCTTCTCAGAGAATCCCTAATTCGGTCCTTGCAAGAGCAGTGGTTCAAGATCTGGGCAGTCTAGTACACAACTGATCCCTCAGGCCACAAGGTGCTCTAATGACTATACTATATAAGAGACTGCAGATGAGCCCAGGGCTTCCATCCTGCCTCTGCCCAGAAGCTTGGGTCCCACTTGCATGTAAGGACAATGCTGAGACTATTCTTCCCACTTGTAAGCCTTGGAGCATAAGGAAAGATGAGTCAAAAACCAGGCATTCCGTGGGTTTCATGGACTTCTAATCCTGACTTGCTGTGTTGGTGTCTGCTTTGGGCACAACGGTATCTAGAGCAGGGTCCATCCCTTCCTTCCACATTGACGACTGGCCTCCCTGCAGGTCCCATCCTTCCTTCGGCTTTAGTACCTATCTCACAGTTGTCAGCCTTCCTAATTCCCAAAGATGAGATCGTGATTTCACGGCTTCAAAAATTATAAGCTATGGTATTTTTAAGAGAGGTAAGGCCATCTATGTGAGACCCAAGAAACCCTGCTTCTGCTGTGTTTTTGCAAAACTCAACAAGACAAAAACCCAAGCTATCAATATCCTGGGAGTTGCAGAAGAATCAAACGTAAAGGAAATGGACCAATAAACCGGCTGCTGAGTTTAAAAAGGGAAGTTTATGAAAAGGTTTCATGGAAGGGGTTTGTTATGTTTGGGCAGAAGAAGACAGGTTTCAGGAAGGTAGGAAACACAATTCTAAGAATGCTGCCTGAAGACAAGAAGAAGTAGATCCTCACCGTTGGCCAGGATCTGAGTCCTGAAGTCTGCCACCAAGGGAATTCTTCTTTTGCGTGGCTCTCCTAATTCAGAATTGCCTGGCCATTCTAGCAAATTAAAAGTCACAGAGGTTTTTCCAGGTGCTAAGGCCACTTCTGTCGGGAGGCAACTACTGAGTGCTTTTTCAGCTCTTCCCTCCTGGGGACCTCTGGCATAGGCCAAAGTACAAGCTTTCTATACTTGAGATCCTTCTGGAAAGACAACTTGCACCGTGCAGCTGGAACAGAGCAGACTGTTAGAGGCAGACGCTGCCAGGTCTGTGGCTGAGTCTTTGCTTTCAGAAAGCCTCCGCGTCAGGACGCTGTGCTAAACAAACTTTCTGCAAGGTGCTACACTGAATGGGAGGTTTACAAAACCATCCTTTTGGTTATCGATAAATCTCATTTTGTTCTTCCCCCTTACAACAAAATCAAAAGCTGTAAGATGAACAAAGTAACCCACAAGCTGCCCCAACAGTCCTGGGAACTCCCTGGGTGATGGATAGTCATGGACTTGAAGCTTTTTATTTGACTTGCTCTTGGCTCTTCTATCAAGATCTGTCTTGGTGACACTCTACTGAGACAGATTGGCTGGTATGCATAAGTAGCTTTTATTTCAGAAGGTAATACATATTCTGCTTAAAGCACAATGGCTCGGGTGGGAATTCCAGCCCCTTTATCATTATTGTAACGGTTCCATGGTTCATAATCTGGTGGCCATTGAAATGGCTTCCCATTAAATTCAATGGGGGAGACAATTTAAGTCAGAGCCAGCCTGAAGCCTGAACAGGATTGATGCTCACATTGCACAGCCCAGACCATTTGTTCTGCTCCTTCACCCACAGCCCTTCCGGGGAGACTGGCGTCCCCAGCACCTGGGAGCGAGATCGCAGTCAGAGGAAGGGCAGGTAGGAGTTCCTGTCCTTCCTTGCGGGGCAGTTCCAGCCGTGATTACCCACAAGAATACCGCTCGATGTGGCCCCAGATTTAATGCCAGCACTTCCCCAACTCTCAGATCATCTTCACAACTTGACCATCATGTGCCTTTACTAGGATTTACTAGCCATCTCCAAGTGACTCCTCGTAGTTACCCAAATTTATTTCAAAAGGAAATTTTATAGCACTAGCTTTGGGAAAGCCAGCATTGCCATAAATC
The DNA here is from genome assembly GCF_011764305.1 of Mustela putorius furo. NCBI lineage: Eukaryota > Metazoa > Chordata > Mammalia > Carnivora > Mustelidae > Mustela > Mustela putorius. Next base: position 8,324,465 of record NW_025421449.1, read on the forward strand.
CACGGTAAATCAAGGGTAATAAAAACACAAGATAGAAATAGAAATATATAAATAATAAACAGAAGGAAAGCATAAAAACAGACATGACGAATAAAAATGATGTTATCAGATGAGAGCTTAGAGCTGTCAGTGGAAGGCCCTCACCCTGAGGCCTGGGCTTCCTCTGCTAAATGGAGAAAATGGTGAGTGTCCCAGAGGTGGTGGGGGCAGTCTGGTTGTCTCCGTGGCAACTACGTTTCAGAAAAAACTGAGCAGGGTAGGGCTCTCTCTCTCCCTGAATACCAGGATGGAAGCTGAGATAAACTTGCCCTTAGCACCGCCTGGGGTCACTCAGCTCATCCTTTGTTGTTTCCCGTTTGAGGTAGTTCCTACAGGATCCTGTCAAAGCAAGCATTACCTTCACCATACAGGTGTGGAAACTGAGGCTCAGAGAGGTCAGGTGCCTTCTGCAAAGTCCCACAAAGGGCTTGCATTTTTTCTGAGGCCTTTCTACAGATCAGTGGACAACAGCACCCTTGGGGGTCATGCTGGTACCCCTTCTCTGGACCATCAGAACTCTAGAGGTGGGAGGATCACTGAGGTCTTTTGGTCTGACTTTTCTTTTCTTTAAAGATTTTATTTATTTATCTGGCAAACAGAGATCACAAGTAGGCAGAGAGGCAGGCAGGCAGAGAGGGGGGGAGGGAAGCCAGCTCCCTGCTGAGCAGAGAGCCCGATGCGGGACTCGATCCCAGGACCCTGAGATCATGACCTGGGCCGAAGGCAGAGGCTTAACCCACCGAGCCACCCAGGTGCCCCTGTCTGACTTTTTCCTTCAAGAAGGGAGGGCAGTAAGGCTTGGACATATGAAGTAACCTGCCCAAACTCTTTGCTCACTTCAGCTGACCTGAAGTTCGAATCCAACTTTCCCATCCCTTATCTAGTGCCTCCTCCGCCCTCTCAAGGGCCACCAGGTCAGCAGATGGGCCTGTTGAGGACTGGGGTAGGCGGGCGGTGAACTTTCCTCACCAACCTCCCTTCTGTTCCCAGCAGGTCTCAGAAATTCCTTCTTGCTGACCTTTCTTTAAAATGCTAATTTAGGTCTCAGACCTCCATGGGGCCCTTTACCCCATGGGGATCCCTCTGCCCCAGTGGATCCCCCACTGTGGGTCAGCACAGAGGACTTCAGAAGTCTCCTAGGCTGGTTGGAGGCACCAGGAAGCTGGCTCCCACAGCATCTGGATCTCTGTGCACCCTGCAGGGGCAAGGGTTTCCTAGTTAGCACACCAGAAGTGCCCCAGTGGGGGGTGTTCAAAACAGCAGGTGCCTCTGGCAGCCCGGCTCCTGGGCCTCTCACTGGAAGCCGGTTACAGCTTGAGGCCAAGATGGGAGCTTTGAAGAACCTCTGTGGAATGAGCCCCGGGGTTGCAGGCAAGCCAGGGCCTTTCGAGGCCACAGGGAGGCTGGTGGGGGCGAGGGCATGTAACAGGAAAGGGTGTCCCTGTGGAGAGAAAGAAGGCCTGGGGTGGAACTGTGCAGAAGTTCACAGTGACAAAAGTGGGAGACCTGGGAAGCCTGGGAGAGGCATTTGGAGAGGAGAAGGAGACAGAAGAAATAAAGTGAAACGTTAAAGGAAGTAGAGACAGAGAGACAGAAACCAAGTCAGAGAGAACTAGAAAGAGACATGAGACCGAGGACGAGGACAAGAAGACATAGAGACACACGGCTGCCCCGAGCGGGTCGCCTCTCCCGAGTGCTCCCCTTCCCCGGGAAAGCAAACCACAACTGCGGCTTTCATACAAGCAGGTTCCAAAGCCCCAAAGCTTCAGCAGTAAGAAAATTCATTTCCCCTGTAATGGAATGACGCCAATCCCAGCAGGTTAGCCTTCCCATCCCCTCCGGCACCCTCCCCCTCCCCCAATCTGGGCGTCTCGTTGTCCAGGAGGACAGATGCTTGAGATTCTGGGTCTGCCTACAGGACACACAGGTCCAGGGAGACCGTGCAGCTCTGTAAAGTCAGCCTGGGCTGTGTTAGTAGGAGGTGAGACGAAGAAGGAATCCCTTCATTACATGTGCTCTGCCCCTGACAATCAGACTCAGCAGGATGGATAGCTAGAAATTGCCATGCGGCCAAGAGAACCTCCCATCAGCCAGGCGGTGACGCCTCAGTCACCATTATCAGCCTTCAGCATGACTGGCTTTGAGAGAATCCCACCCAGCCCAGCCCGCCTGTCAGGGAAAGTGATCAGGACATTGATCTCTCGGCTGACTCTGTAGTATTTTAAGGCCAAGGGCGGAGCCAGAGAGGAAGAGAGGGAAGAGTCGCGACCTAACATGTCCTCATCCCCTTCTCCAGGGCTCAGCTCCCCAACTCTGCAAAGGAAAAAACATTATTTATTTATTGGGTAAATATTTATTAAGCACCCGCCATATGCCATGCACTGTGTGCTGTGACAGCTCCAATAAACAGTCTTCCCACCCAGAGCCGCTCTCCCAGCACCACACGAGGGGTCCCTGGAGGACGAGCACGAGTAGTAAAGTATTTCTACATCATAACCCAGTGTTAGTACAAGCTCAGCCCTGGAACAGCTATACACGCCCGCCCCGGAGTTGACAGAACTGGGTTCAAATTTCAGCTCTGCTCCTCTCCTGGGCTGTGGGGTCCGGGTTATGTTTCTCAGGTCCTCGAATTTCAATTTCCCCATCTGTAGGGTAGGGGAGAGAGTGTCTCCCTGATGAGTTCTTTGAGGCTCCCATGAAAGAATGCAGATCAACCCCTTAGCTCAGAACCTGGCACGTGGTATCTCTGGACCCTTTACTGTCGTTTGCTACTATAAATAAAAGGAAGAAAGTGGTTATTTAAACCTCTTCCGGCTTTCTCAGAGGCTCCATCCTCTGAAGCATACAGTGAGATGCCTCCCTCTGCACTCTGGTCTTCGGCCATGTTACCTTGTCTTCACACCCTTGTCTCAACCCAGGAACAAGGGTGTTCCTGCTTAGCCAGCTGGCTCTGTTTGCCATGAAATGTTTGCCTCCTCTCCTGCGACTAAAGAACTCTTCCATTCCCTTTTCCCTCCTTCCAGAACCTTTGTTCATGTCTCTTCCCCAAGGCTAGCGACATTCTCTGGGACATTCTCTGGTCCCAAGAACACATTCTCAACAACAATAAACATCTCACATTCTCAAAGCAGAAAAGCTTGGAGGGAACACTGGTAGAGAAGGTGGGGGTAAAAGAGATGTAGATCTCTTTTTGTAGCTTATCCATATCATTAGCAAAGATGATTGGTTGCTGGGTACCTCCTATGCACATGAAAATATATTAATTGCTGGGAAAAAAAGATACACATTTCACCTGGGGAGGCTGGGAAGGATTCCCAAGGATAAATTCATTGAATATGAACTCACAATCCACAATTTCAAAATCCATGAAAAAGCAATCACATCATGAACAAAAGTCAATACATGGAAGGAAGCCAAACTCATATAACACTGCCAAGAACTTCAGGTAAGAAAATAATGAGATGGAGACCATAAAATTAATGACTTTAAATTATTAAAAATCTAAAAGAAGGAAATAGAATATTAAAAAGAAAGAAAGAAAGAAAGAAAAACTAAAACTGGAACAACCACAATACAAGAAAAAACAGTATTTGGAAAAGAACCAAAAAGAACTTAAAGGAAATTTCTCTTAACGACTACTGAACTATTAAAATTCAGGGAGTCCAATAATAGATTGGACTTGGTTGAACTTAAGAATTAGGCAAATAAAAACTGGTCTGAGAGATATACCAGAATGTATAGGAAAAGAAAAAAAGAAGAAAAAAAGAGCATTGACCTGGTAAACACAGCAGATAAAATAAGAATGCCTGTCATGTGGTATGTCTAATGAGAGTTCCAGGGGCACCTATGTGGCTCAGTCAGTTAAGTGTCTGCCTTCTGCTCAGGTCATGATCCTAGGGTCCTGGGATGGAGTCCTGAGTCGGGCTCCCTGCTCAGCTTCCTGCTCAGTCTACCCTTCCCCCCTCCTTGTGATCGCTCTCTCTCACTCTCTCTCAAATAAATAGATAAAATCTTTTTTAAAAAAATGAGAGTTCCGGGAAAAGACCACAGAGGAGGGGGAGAGATAATATTCAAAGAGATAACGGCTGAGAACTGATGAAAAAACAAGAAGTCACACATTCAGGAAACACAAGTTCTAAGCAGGATAAATAAAAACCCACCTACAGATGCCTTGAAGAGAAACTATAATTCACCAAAGTCAAAGAGGAAAATATTCAAAGCAACAAGAGAGAAAAGTGAAATTACACACCAAGGAATGACAATTAGCAGACTTCTCAACAGCAAAACTGAAACCAGGGACAGCAGAACAAAACCTTCAAAGGACTGAATGAAAATCACTGTCAACCCTGTGTTCTACAATGAATGACATTGGGACTCAACCATGAGGTTGAAATATAAGGTTTTTAGACAAGTGAAAACTGAGAGAATCTGTCACCAACAGACTCGCCCTGTAAAAATTTCTAAAGGATAAACTTTAGAGAGTGAACAAGCAAACCCAGAAGAAAGTCACAAAGAAGCACTGATAAGCAAAGACACGGATTACCATATAGGGAATACTAAACAGGCTTAATTTATAAAACAACAACAACAATATTATTAAGGGTAAAATTTGGAACCCAAATACTAAACACAGTAACATGTGAGTACATCAGCCTTAAGCATATCAGTATTCATCAATTGTTTGTAAGGGGGCGGAGGTAGACATTAACTTGAGATTGTGAGGTCAAGTGAACATGTTAACGTTTTAGGGGTAACCACTGAGAAAAATGAAAACCAAACGGACAGCTCCCAAGTCAAAGAAGATGAAGAGGGAAACGAAGGTAGAAAAAAAGGAGGAGGAGGAAGCAGTATGAAGTAGGGAAAACAGAAACAATAAGAGAAAATGATGGCTAAAATCCAAAAGACAAAAATAACAAGTGCTGGTGAGGATGTGGAGAAAAGGGAACCCTTGTGGGCTGTTGGTAGGAATGCAAATTAGTACAGCCACTGTGGAAAACAGTATGGAGGTTCCTCAAAAAATCAAAAGTAGAGGGCGCTTGGGTGGCTTAGTGGCTTAAGCCTCTGCTTTCGACTTGCGTCATGGGTCTCAGGGCCCTGGGATGGAGCCCCACATCGGGCTCTCTGCTCAGCAGGGAGCCTGCTTCCCTCTCTCTCTCTGCCTGCTTCTCTGTCTACTTGTGATTTCTGTCAAATAAATAAATAAAATCTTTTTTAAAAAATTAAAAGTAGAAATACCATAAAATTCAGCAACTCCACTTCTGGGTATTTATCCAAAGAAAACAAAAATACTAACTCAAAAAGATAGCTGCACTTCCATGCAACATTATTTTTTTTAAAGATTTTATTTATTTGTGGGAGAAAGAAAGCACAAGTGGGGAGTGAGGAGGTGTGGAAGAAGAGGGAGAAGCAGACTCTCCACTGAGCAGAGAGCCCATTGTGGGACTTGATCTCAGGACCCTGGGATCACCTGAGCCAAAGGCAGATGCTTAGCCAGTGGAGCCACCCAGGCACCAACATTGCAACATTAATTACAATAGCCAAAATACAGAAACAACGGAAGTGTCCAATGATGGATGAATGGATAAAGAAGACATGGAGATACACACACACACACACACACACACACACACACACAATGTGATACTGTCAACCATAAAAAAAAAAAAAAAAAAAAACAACACAATGAAATCTTGCCATTTGCCACAACCTGGATGGACCTTGAAGGCATTACGCTAAGTGAGAGAAGTCAGACAAAGAAAGACAAATACCATATGATCTCATTTATATGTGGAATCCAAAAAAACAAAAACTAGAGAACAGATTGGTGATTCTCAAAGGCTGGGGGGGGTGGTATATGAGAAATGTAGTTAATAATATTATATTGTATATTTTATATATGAAAGGTGTTAAGAGAGGAGGTCTTAAAAGTCCTCATCACAAGAAAAAAAAACACCTCTGTAATTATGTGTGGTGATGGATGTTAACTAGACTCATCTTGGTGATCATCTCATAATACATACAAATATCAAATCAGTATGTTCTACACTGGAGACTAATATCATGTTATAGGTCAATGATATCTCAATTTTAAAAAAGAGAAAGTGGTAGAATGTATTCAAACATATCTAAAATTGCAGAAATGTAAAGAGATTCAACTAAAAGAATTAAAAGAATTCCCTGAGGAGCGCCTGGGTGGCTCAGTGGGTGAAAGCCTCTGCCTTCGGCTCAGGTCATGATCCCAGGGTCCTGGGATTGAGTCCCGCATCGGGCTCCCTGCTCCTCAGGGAGCCCTGCTTCCCTCTCTCTCTTTCTGCCTGCCTCTCTGCCTACTTGTGATCTCTGTCTGTCAATTAATTAATTAATTAATTAATTAAAAAAAAGAATTCCCTGATTGGATTTAAATTGTTTCAGAGAATGTGTGTCCCAGAAACACGCCTGTAATTTAAGGACCCAGAAAAATTGAAAGTAAAGGACTGAAGAGAGAGGCACCAGAGAAATTCTCATGGAAAGAAAACCACATTGTTATTTTATTCTCAGACAACATAGGATTTAAGATAAGAACGAGCAGAGTGGACACACCGGGAATGGTGAGGGAAGAGGAGCTAGTGACAGCAGACAGAACTGTGGAGTGAAGACACGAAGGGAGGGTGTGTCTAGCACATTTCAATGGCCCACATTCAAATAGGGGTAAACAGAAATTCTTTTTTTTTTAAGATTTTATTTATTTGTCAAAGAGAGAGAGAGAGAGTGAGAATGAGCACAAACAGGGGGAGGGGCAGAGGGCGAAGCAGGCTCCCCACTGAACAAGGAACTGGATGTGGGACTCGATCCCAGGACTCAGATCATAACCTGAGCTGAGGCAGATGCTTAATCAACTGAGCCACCCACGCATACCCAGAAATTCTTTTTTTTTTTTTTAAGGATTCTATTTATTTATTTGACAGACAGAGATCAAAAGTAGGCAGAGAGGCAGGCAGAGAGAGAGGAGGAAGCAGGCTCCTCGCTGAGCAGGGAGCCCGATGCGGGGTTGATCCCAGTGATGAGGGAGCACGAGGCTGGCTGAGGACAAAGCAAAAGCTGGTGCCTTGTACACCCCCCCTCCATCCACTTCCCCTCAGTCCTATGTGTAGCATCCCTCAGGCAGCCCTGACTGCCATGAACAATAAGCAAATAGTTAACTTGCAGAGCTCACAATCCTGCTAGACAGGAGTCTCCCTTGGCTTGCAAATGTCCTAAATCTCACAAAGACGATTGATAGCAGGATTGTGACATCCCACCAAAAAGTCTCCCAAGTATCTTAATGTTAAAGGCTGGTCTGAAGACAACATTGATCAAGCCGCAAGGGCAAGGCCTGCAGGGGCAAGGCCTCCGGTAGGCCTCCGATATCCTGGCACCTTGTAGGCCCTCTTTAGCATATGAAAACTCCCGTTGAAACCTCCCTTCTCCTCACCTTCCCCCAACCGCAAGGTATATAACATGCCTACCCTCACAACCAAGGGGCAGCAGCTCTTCCTGCCCATAGGTCCTGTCCCCGTGCTTTAATAAACCACCATTTTGCACCAAAGATGTCTCAAGAATTCTTTCTTGGTCATCAGCTCCGGACCTCAGCCCACTGAACCTCACCTAGGTTCTAGAACTTCATCACCAGGACCCTGGGATCATGACCTTAGCTGAAGGCAGAGACTTTAACCCACTGAGCCACCCACGCACCCCCATCCCCAGAAATTCTTAATCATATCATGATGTTCTATTATTTTTTTAAAAGGCACATTTTGTGCATCTCGGTGACAGGGCCCCATGCTAACTAGTCTGTACATTATTTCCACTCCCCCCAATAAACCTCACCACGCAGCATCTTGTGGGTTGCTACAGGAAAGAGAACCACCCACAGCACAGACCAATGGGAACAACCACTACCAAAGGTCTCCCTAACCGGCCCTGCTGACCACCCACAGCCAGGGCTTCATCCCAGGCCTTTGTGAAACCCTGGGCATCCCCTACTCCTGATGGAAACCCCTGCTGGGATGAACAGACGGTCTGGCTTCCACGACTCGTGTGTCAGAGTTCTTTCTCCTCGCCACAGCACGGGCCACCTTGGACATCTCTGGAGAAAGCATCACTGTTTTCATCACATCTGTCACTGACGGAAAAAGCCAGCTTCCTATCAATACATCTTCTTAGAAACCCTGAGAGGCTTGAGTTAGCCAGGGAGACTTGACTGGATGACCTACTGCTCAGATCCCCAGGACATAGCCTGAAGGGAGGTGACTTTTTGGGTTACCTTGGCTGCTGCTGCTGGCAATAAAACAACAAGGAAACAAGACAAAACACTATTTTTTCTTTTTCCTCCTGCATGCTACACTCAAGCCAGGGAGGCTGGCTGTGGGAAATCAGCTGATAAGAGAAACCGAATACAATAAGGCCATTTATCCTGAAACAAACTGGCCCTTCAGTTTCCACGGGACATCTCATAACTCACCCCTTTAGGGAAGCACCTGCAAGTCAGTTGCCTTGCTCTCTGGGCACGAGCACCATTAACTTAAAAAATGGACAAAGTGTTGCAGGAGAGACAACTCATCAAGTGTGGTGCTGGGAAAAGGGTGGTGTAGGTTTCATTTATGGAAACACACTGGCTACTTGCAGGCTGCGAACCTCCTCAGTGGAATCTTCTGGAAAAAGCTTCTCCTTCCATCTGTCAATCCCACCAGTGGCAGAAATGAAGCCTCCAACTTCCATCTGCAAAATACCAGTGCTTTTGCTTCTCTGCTTCCTCTCAACTTGGGATCCCTTTCTCCGAAGTCAAATGAGGAAGGAGCCCACAGCCCTACCTCTGGACCCTATCTTTAAATATCCTGTGATCTAATTGTTTTTACAACCAAATTTTCATTGGGTGGTTGGGCCTCCTCTGGGACCATGTAATTACCTGGCCCTATTTGCAGGTTTAAGCGCATGGCCCTGAGGTTACTGGAACACTGGAAAGGGTTTTGTTCTGCATACGTTGCCTCTGTTGCCAAGTCATTCGTAAATCATTAACCGGTTTTAAAAACATGTTCCATAAAAACCTTCTTCTGGGTTTCATCCAAGGTGGTGAAGCCAACATGGTCTTGGATGGATATTTCAGGAAAGCCAGGAGCAACCGCAAGGAAGTGTGGTGCCTAATCATGGCACTTGTCTGGATATTGTAGGAAAATTTTGACCAAGAATACCTTGAGAAGACAGACTGACCACACGACCTGGGGCAGACTGGCGGTGTCAAGGTGTTTAGTTTTTTTCCAAGAATGGCACGTAGACTACGGAAGGGTTGAGTTTTCCTTGGAGAAGGCCTATGTCCATACCAGGGGACATTCTGGCAGTACGGAAAATAAAGACCACCACCACTCCCAAGAAAAGCGACCGCAAGGCAACGGCACAGAGGGAAGGATGGCAGAATCATGAGCCATGTGTGATGGCGGAAGGATCTGGGTTCTGATCCCAGCTCTGTGTCTTTCTAACAGTGTGGCCTTGGACAATCGAACTAACCCCTCTGATTGACAATGTTCCCATCTATAAAAATATAAACCATTGTGTCAGGATTAGAGCAGATCATAGATACAGAGTCTCTAGTGCCCTGTCTGGTAAACACTTCAGCGAGTGCAAGGAGTTGTTAGAGTATTATTATTATAATTGTTTTCTCATTAGTAAGTCCTTATAGCTGTAGAATGTTTTAGAGTTTGTAAAGGAACTTCCTAGCCTGCATTTCTTCCCTTCCTCCCTCCCTTCCTAGAAAACCTGACTAGGTAATTTACTCATACAATTAAAAAAATCAAAACAGTATAGAAAACACAGCCTTGTGTCTGTCCATTCGCTCCCTTCCTCACTGAGGACCCTTCAGGCAACCACTCTGTTGGGTTTATGTACCCTTCAGTATTTCTCTACACACATACAATACATATATACTCAGATATTCCTCTTTTCTTACACAAAGGTAGCATTCTATATGCAATATTCTGTTCTTTGATGTTTTTAACTTTACAATAAATCTTTACTATGGACAAGTCCCCCTGCAGACCTTTCCACACTAGCATAGGAAGCTCCAACCTTCTCCCTCCCTCCCTTCCCCCCTCCCTCTCCCTACCCCCACCCCTCTCACAGCTGCACTGTATTCCATGGTGTTTGCCTAACCCTCTAGATGTTTCCAATGCCCGTCTTCTGTTATTCCTGACACCACCACGGTACAGAGACCCAGCTCCCATCATTCTGTCCAAGGGCAGGCAGACTCTCTGAGCAGTGGTGAGATCATGGACTCAAGGGGCATGGGCAACTGTGATTCTGGTCAGCACCGCCAACTGCTCCCCATCAGTTCTGTGACATTCTCCGCCCCCCCCACCCCAGTGAGGGGAAGCTTTCCCTTTCCATTCTTTGGCTAGCTAATCCCTCTCCTCACCTCCCCCGCATGTCTCCAAACATGCCTAGCCACTGTTTCTTTCTTTTCCCCTCGTACCCACGTTTAAATGTACAATTCAATGGCATTAAGTACATCACAGCGTCATGCAACCATCACTGTCCAGCTCCACGATGTTATCATCAGCCCAGACTGAAGCTCTGTCCCCATTAAACAAGAGACCCAATCCCCCCTACTCTCCGGGGAACCAAGCCTCCTGAGATACTCCTACTTGCTTGTAGAATCATAGCATTCCTTTAATGATAAGGGGGAAAGCTTTCCATTGTATGGGGAGAGATCAGCCTGACAGCAATAATTGCCCTGGAAGAGGAAACCAAAATCTTTTTAAATTTCACATAAACTTGTGAATAATTCATTTCTATATGAAGCTTTCCACGCAGGGTGGGGCGGAGGGTGCCGGAAGAGGGTATGGGGATAGCAGAGCTCCTGGAGTGGGGAACGGGGCTGGGCTCACAGGGGGAAAGCTGGGTCTCTGCTTACCCCCACCAACAATAAGACCACCTTGTCAGATACTCAAGGGCAAAGTCATTTCTGCATCAAGAAAGTGCTTGAGGGGCGCCTGGGTGGCTCAGTGGGTTAAGCCGCTGCCTTCAGCTCAGGGTCCTGGGATCGAGTCCCACATCGGGCTCTCTGCTCAGCAGGGGGCCTGCTTCCCTTCCTCTCTCTCTGTGATCTCTTCCCTTCCTCTCTCCTACTGTGATCTCTCTCTGTCAAATAAATAAATAAAATCTTAAAAAAAAAAAAAAAAAAAGAAAGTGCTTGATTTTCTAAGCCTTGGACCATGCTTTCCCAGGCTCTCCAGGCTTGTCAGGATTCCTCATTCCAAGCTCTAAACCTCCAAGAACCACAAGCCAGAGGGCTTGGGCGCAAAGAGAATGAGCTTCTGCGAGAAAAGGAGGTGGCAGGAAATGGAGGAGACACTAACAGAGACTGTGCAGGCACAGCACTCAGTCAGGGGTGATGAGGACCCCGACGCTGGAGAGAGGGATAATGTCGATCGTGGATAAACCTCCCCAGGATCAGCTGCTTGTTCAGCTCCTAACTACTGCAGCTACTCACTTCCTTATTCTGACCTGGAATCTGTCCCCCTCCGGCTCCCCTTCGGGACATGAATTCCACCTCCGGAATCACCCCAAATCAGACTGTTTTTCCAGATACCCACACAGGTGCCAGTGAGTTACAGAGAGCGACCGTGGTTCTTTCCGGCATCTCCTCTCCTGCCTCCTGAGCGTCCCCATCGTTCCCAGCCATCCTTCACAGAACCTGGTGTGCAGAGCCTGGGCCAGCATTCTGACAGCCGGAAACATGGAAGGCAGGGAGGGAGCTCTTCTGCCCCGTGCAATGGAGATGGGGCCCAGCTGAGGAGTGGGTAATATCAGCAGGACCCGGAGACTGAGAACACGATGAAAAATGAGGCTCTCCCTGGTCAGAGGCCCAAACAAGGGGTTCCTCAGGTCTCGCTGTAGATCGCAGATCCGTGAGGCACCCACACTGGTCTGTCAGCTGTGTTGGCCCTGGGGCCAGGCGATGCCAGGACTCGACACGGCTCCATTTAATTAGTATTTCTGAGGTTCGCCTCAAGGAAGCCCATCCAAAGACGGTCTTACGGGAGGCTCCCAGCATCCTCTCAGAGCCATCCTCTCTAACCCTGGGTGGAGAATTAGCTGTGGTATGACAACTTTGAACTCCACGTCCCCAGAGTCAAATGCCACCTTGGACCGGAAGCTCTCTCTCTCTCTCACTTGCCAGTGATCACCTGGTTGCAGCATGGGACATGGCAGAGCAGCTCTGTGTGGAGTGGGAAGGACAACAGTGCAGTGTTACTCTCGTCCCCTGGAAACCCCTGCGGACTCCAGAGCCCAAGGACAGTGATGGCGTCAGCATCAAGCCCTACTAATGGGCCACAGCTCGTAGGTTGGCAGAACTTGGTAGTTGAATCCCAGTTACTCTGTGTGTATTTGCACATCTTTTTCAGTCTCATGCGATTTTTCAGCTCAGATTATCCAAATACCTGCTCACTACTGCAACTTAATAGCTTACCCCCCTAAACATTCGTTCCTTCCATTGAGCAAATATACTTTATCCATTTTCTCTCCTGCTCACGCCCCTCTTTATCACCAAAAACCTCCCCCAGAGCAAATACCACATCAATACGTGCTTCTCTATTAAGCCCAGCAACACTTCCACAAAGGAAAGAAAGTGGCCTTTGATACACAGAGGACAACTCCAAGGAGGAAAGTTCATGGCCTTTGGTGTCCCCTCTGAGGGTGTCACCACACAACCATGAACAGAATAGTGATCTCGGGCTCCCTGCTTCTCCCGGTTCACTGACCACAGGGCCATGCAGCTAGTGGCAGGAGGCCTGGTCAGTGTGACGATTCCCCATTACAGAGAGTTCCCAGTCTTGTTATTCCTGCACTGCCCCCTCCAGGTGCCCTTGCCAGAACACACAGTGCCTGAAAGGGTTCACCTGCACTGTGTATGGATCTGGAGGTCAAGGGCAGGCTTTGTTTCTTGCCCCAGGTGGAGGCTATGTGTGGCTGCACGTAGCCAGCCTTGTCCCCTCCCGGGCTGTGGCTGCAAGTTGTCCCCAGCGAAGCAGATGCCCTCATCCATGCTGCCCGATCTCCCTCCCAGCCTCCTTCTCTTTTCTTTTTTAGATGGTGGCAACTGCCCGAGTTAGCTCTTCTATGTCAATTCCACCTACTTTTGGTTAAACTCCACTCCTGGCTTGGTCATCGTCCAAGACAAATTCAGAAGCCACAGGGTGCTGGAGAGTTGCCCTCACGGACAGTTGCCCAACAACAGAACTTCAATTAATTTCTCAGGTTGCCGGCAGGACCTCCAACATGGGAGGAGACTTCAGCATCCAAGCCTGGCGGGGCTCTTGGCGGGCGTCCTGGGTGGACATTTAGGATGCTGGGGCCTCTTCACGTCTGCCTTTTACTACGTGGGCCCGTTCCTGATTCCGATAGACACACACTCTCATTCACGCACAGACAAAGCTTGCGAATTCTACATTATTTCCCAAAGTCAAGAGTCAGAATGAACAAAAGGTGAGAGGGGTGGTGAGGTGGGCCGAGACAGAAGCAGAGAGAATGACATTAAGAGTCTGGCTCTGGCCCAACCGTCACACTCAGGCCCCTGTTCAAGCTTACCCCGCATCTCTGAACCCTTGCCCTACCTATTCCCCAGCACCTACAGTGCCTCCAGAATTTTCATATAGAAGACCTTCAGGATCTGCTGGGAAGGAGGCTAAGAGCTTGTTTTGAGGCTACTGTTAGGTGTTAATCATGCTGTTTTGATTTTGAATAAGTACTATTTGAGGTCACTGATGGGCGTGAACAGGGCCTTCCTACTGCCTAGCCCTATCTCCACTCCAGTTGGTGGGTCATTCTCTTAACTCCTCAACTCGTGATGTCCATGCCCACGTACCTAGCTTTGCTCCAATCCCTCCTTCTCCTAACCCAAACATCACAGACGTGCCCAGGCTCGGCTTTTCAATGAGACCCAATTAAATACCATTCAGTGACCATCACTTACTTGCTTGACAGCTGGGGATGAGATCTGGATGATGCCAGACACTGCCTAATAAAGCCCCAAATCTATTCAGAACTTTATAGTTTGCAAAGCTTTTATCTCCAATATCTTACTCAACATTCATGGCAACTACTTACAGCAGCCAGGAGCGGGTCATCATCCTGTCCGAAAGGGTCATCGTTCTGTCCGAAAGGCAAGGAAACAGCATGGACACACAGATTTTAGACACACAGACCCAAACTGAAATTCCACCTTTGACAGCTACTGCTTTGTGAGAGCTGAAACAGGTATGGGCCTCAGTTTCCCCATCTCTAAAATGGGACTATAGTTCCCCACTTTGCAAGATTTTTGTCAGATCTAGAGATAATCTATTTACGGTGCCTACCAAAGTGTGCGGAACAGAGATAAATGCCTAAATGGTGGCAACTTTGAGGGTGCTGAGGACAATGGCAATGATGGTGGTGGTGGTGAGGGTGGTTTTTTGGTTTATATTTTCTGGTTTTTTTCTACAGATCATCATGACTAGTATCATCTAAGGGGGGGAAGTGCTCCACGTCCTTTCAGGTACTGCTGGCGAGCACTTTACTCTCCTACTCTAGGACAACATGTTAGCTCTGTGGCAAGCCCCTCATGAAGCCAGCAGCCACAGGCAGGTGCTGTCTGAGCACCTGGCCAGGGTTTCATTCCCCTCACTTGGTCTCTCTCTCCATGCATTCGAGTCCAGGTAATTGTGCCCAGCAGCCACTAGTTCCCATGTAATTGTCCTCAAATTGCTCCGGTGGCCTTTCCAGGCAGGAGCTCTTCACAATTAGTCCACACATCGAGATGTTGAAAGACAAGTGATTATTTTGGGGAATTACTTGTAGCAAGAAGATACAGCTCCGATAGGACATAATAGAGGCCGTGTGTTAATTACAATCAGCAAGATGCTATCACATCATTTCTTAATCCACAGCTCATTAGGCATTCCAGCCCTAGCTCCTGTCATTACCAAGGGCTTGTTACA
The DNA here is from genome assembly GCF_011764305.1 of Mustela putorius furo. NCBI lineage: Eukaryota > Metazoa > Chordata > Mammalia > Carnivora > Mustelidae > Mustela > Mustela putorius. The sequence goes on from NW_025421449.1 coordinate 8,339,491, forward strand.
ATGTGCAAAGACAAAGGCATCGCAAATGAGCACAATTTAAGGACTGTGGGCATGTACTCACATGCAGGTGGTCAGCAAGCATCTTCTTAATGAGCCTAATTTCGCCTTGGATCCAAACTACTACATATACACCTATGAGGGCAAGCACACCCATGTACCACACACGTATGCATGTACACACACACAAACACACGCACACACAGAAGCAGGCACTCTCAGAACATCCTGTGAAAAATGTCCTAATGCCTCCTGATTACAATTCTTCTGCTTCACTTTCTTTTATTATTTTTTTTAAAGATTTTGTTTATTCATTTGACAGAGAGAGACAGTGAGAGAGGGAACACAAGCAGGATGAAGTGGGAGAGGGAGAAGCAGGCCTCCCGCTGAGCAAGGAGCCCAATTCAGGGCTCGATCCCAAGACCCTGGGATCATGGCCTGAACTGAAGGCAGACGCTTAACAGCTGAGCCACCAGGCCCACCTCTTTGATTTTTTTTAAAGAAAATAAGAATTATTCCCTGATTCTTGGTGGGAATGCAGGCTGGTGCAGCCACTCTGGAAAACAGCATGGAGGTTCCTCAGAAAGTTGAAAACAGAGTTACCCTACAACCCAGCAATTGCACTACTGGGTATTTACCCCAAAGATACAAATGTAGTGATCCGAAGGGGCACGTGCACCCAAGTGTTTATAGCAACAATGTCCACAATAGCCAAACTATGGAAAAAACCTAGATGTTCATCAAGAGATGAATGGATAAATAAGATGTGGTGTATATATACGATGGAATACTATGCAGCCATCAAAAGAAACGAAATCTTGCCATTTGCAATGATGTGGATGGAACTAGAAGGTATTGCGATGAGCAAGATAAGTCAATCAGAGAAAGGCAATTATCATATGATCTCCCTGATATGAGGAATGTGAGAGGCCAAGTGGGGGGGTTGGGGAGTAGGGAAGGAAAAAATGAAACAAGATGGGATCAGGAGGGAGACAAACCATAAGAGACTCTTAATCTCACAAAACAAACTGAGGGTTGCCTGGAGGAGAGGGGTAGGGGGAGGGTGGCTGGGTTATGGACATTGGGGAGGGAATGCGCTATGGTGAGTGCTGTGTATTGTGCAAGCCTGACGATTCACAGACCTGTATTCCTGGGGCTAATAATACATTATATGTTAATTTTAAAAAAATAATTATTCCCTGAGATAGGAAGCCAAAACTCTCAATTATTTAATATTTAATATTTCCTGAGGGCCTACTGCGTGCCACACCTGCTACAGGCATGAGCGGGGAGTGGGTCAGAGACAAGAAGAACTTGTCCTCCTGCGGGTTTTTTTTTTAATCTAGTTAGGGAGAAAGCCTCGGTGCCTGCAAAACAAGGAGCTAAAAAAGTGAGAGCAGGTGGAAAATGAGGGTATTACATTCTAAATGCTCCTGGCATTCTGAGAACCCAAAGTCAAACCTGGGCTTAGCCTAGAGGGATGAGACAGACATGGGACAGAAGCAGGGAGGAAGGTGTTTGTGAGGAGAGGGAAAGAGAGAAAGTGTGTGTGTGTGTGTGGGCAAGCATTTAGCAGGGGGTGGGGGTGAATTACAAAGCAGTAAAGACCCAGAAAATGATCTCGAATATGAGATTAGATGTGGGGTAAGAGATGGGGACACTGTTTTAGCCTCTTAAGCCAAAGAGTATAAAGTGATGACAGGAGTTAAAATATGTTTGAAGGTCAATCCAAGGGCTGTTTACAGATTCCTTAAAACCCTGTTCTTTGCAAGAAACTTCACTTAGTTTAGCCTCACAGGGTCTTAATTTCCTTTAAGAAATAAAAGGGAGTAAAGTGGGAAAGTGAGAGATAAGAGTGTGCACGCATGTATGAATCTTGACCAGAAACCTGATAGGTCTTCCTAGTGCTAATCTGATGTTCTCTGGGCTAAAGTGTTGGGGGTAAACAGACAGGGAAGGATGCCCTTGGCCTCTAGAAAGTTTACAGGAAACCAGTTCCCACAATCTTGTTTTAGAACCTCTAACCCTGGCAGGATGACTCCAGGTCAATGTGATTTTTGACGAAGGGTTTTTCATGCTTGCGGAGAGGGTATTTGTGGATCACTTGTCCCCTACAGCTTAAGAGGGCCCAAATTCCTAAGGGCAGAGGCCTCAGAATTAGTCTCTCGCTGTCCATCCTGTGAGTACAAGCTGACGCTTTCCTTCTGCCCCGCCTCCCAAGCCAAGTCATTTTAGGAACTGGCCGCAGGGGGCCAGTGCTGGGTCAGCTTGGAGGGGCCGGCAGGAGGCTCGCAGGGATTAAGGCAAGGCGAGGGAGACCAGGTTTGGTTTCAAAGGAATATTCACCAGGATATTGGATTCCGTTTGAAAGAGTCACTCATGGAGGTGGCCAGCCCTTTGAAAAATAATAACCCCTGAAGATTTTCCATCGTGATAGTGAAATCGAGTCGCGCAATGGCCAGCCACCCCCCGGGATTGCTGTTCCACTTCGCTCAGGCAGAGGGGAGACAATGACACCTGAAGGCCAGGGAAGAGAAAGCCAGCCGCAGCGCTCTCTCCAAGTCAGCGTCCAGGTGGGACAAGAGAGTGTTCGCTGAGCTCCCCAATTTCCTGAACCCACTGAGATCCGTGTGGAGCAGGCAGTGAGGGGTGCCAGGAGACCATCCTGCCAGCCCATACACTGCTGAATAGCCAGTGGTGACCATTACTTCTCTACAGAGAAGGCTTTCGGGGTTCTGGGAACACCTGTGTGGTGTAAACATGGACAGAGGCCCAGAAGCTGGATGTGGGGTAGTGGCAGGAGGAGTGGGGTAGGGCAGGAGGGGTGCGGTAGGTGGCCAAGGGTTGATCTGTAGCTGATTGAAAGGCCCCCCGTGGGTCCCAAGCAGTCTGGGCCTGGGGAGGAGGTGGAAAAGTAGCTAAACTTATTGACCTCTCCATTTCACCAAGGTCGTGCCTTCAGGCAAACGTGTCCCTCCGTCTGGCTGACTCAGAAATCACCCTTTAGTGCAGAGCCCGAGCCTAATCCCTCTCGTCTCTCCTTACTGTCAGGCCAAACTCTCTGCCTCTCTGCCCGTCCCTCTCAGAGAATGCCGCTACCTCCTTTCCAACTTCCCCTGAGGCCACTCTCACGCCTCCTGTGACTCACCCTCTAGGCAGCCTCCTGATTTCACCCTGTCCAGGCGGCCCAGGACTTCTCCATACAGTGCAAACCTGGGGGAGGGTGGTGAGGCAACACAGAAGGAGCATGGGAGTTGGAGTCCCCCCGGGGCTGGAATTCCGGCTCTGACGCTGCTGAGCTGGGGTGCGCTCTGAGACTCCATTTCTTGACGTCATTCTGTCTCACTCTTGAGTTGTGTGGAGGACTCAGTGAAGTATGGGAAGTATGACACAGGTGAGGTGGCCAGCATCCAGCCAGGCACACACTAGATGCTGTATTATTTCTCTCCCTTCAGAACATGGGCCTCTGAGGGTAAGGACTGTGTACTCTTGTTCTCTCCTGGGGACCATCCCAAAGTGGCTAAAATAGGACCGTGTGTAGGAAGGTCCGCCAAGTCCCCACAGTAGCCAGAACCCAGAGATCTGCATTACCCTCCACAGGGCCACCAAGCAAGAAGATAGGACTCAGCTCCCAGGGGCCAGCGCTGCATGACCTTTCCCGGGGGCTCCGAGACCCTGAAGCTGAGGCTGCGGACAATGAGCTGAAGAGCGTGCAGGCCGCCACCCCCTCCCGCGACCACCCCCATCTCCCCCAGGCCTACCCGCCTGGCCAGACTCCCACCCAAACCTACCCTTCGCCAACAGGGGCAAAATTAGGAGCAACTTCTATGGGGCACAACTTGCCTCACTCTCTCCCTTCTTCTTCCTCAGCCGACAGTTTTCAAAAAGTCCCATTTCATTATCAAGATGGAAAATCTTCAGAGCTGCTTTCTGAGGGACAGACAAAGGAACAGGAGCACAGCCGGACGGAAAGAACCAGGAGGTGAGGACGGAATCCTGCTCTGCCATTCGTTAGCTGAGCCATCCTTGAGCCAATCACTTAACTTCTCTGAACCCCCTTTTCCATATCTGTGAACGGAGAATCAAGAAGGAAAATGTACAGGGTTTTCCATGAGAGGGTAAAGCAAGATAATGTATACAAAAGGGCTTTGTTAACACAAAGGGCTATAAAAATGTGAGGGGCGGTTATCGGGAAGGGCATATTTTATAGGAGACAGTGAAAGGCTAACTGATTGTGTCATTTCATTGGCCACATAGTGATTGTAGGTTTCCTACATGACAGGCAGGGCCCTAGGCTGGAGGGACACAGCAGTGATTCAGAGGACCTGTTTCTGCCCCAGAGGAACTTCCATGCTAGCTGGGGAGACAAAGAGTGTGTGTCCCATGCCACGTAGCCAGTGCTAGGAGAGGCTGAGTAAGTGGGTTTGGGGAGCTAAGGCAACTGGGGTTACTACTAGACAGGTCAGGGAGCACCTTTCTAGCACCTTTCTAGCACCTTTCTAGCAAAGGCTACTGCTTGTCCTCTGAGGCTTCCTATAGCAAACTCGCCCTGCTTCTTCTGAGACCATTGGATTTTAGCCAATGGATGGCGATGGACCCCCTCTAAGGGTCTTCGGGGAATAGGAATCTACCACTCGTGGCATTGCTAAACATTGCTCTAGAAGTCCAAGCCAGGGCAATTAGGTAAGGAGAAAGATAAGATGCAAATACGATGTATTTGAAAGGAGGGAGCGTATTTCATGATTTGAAGATATGATTATATATCCAAATCAACTGAAAAGCTTTAGAAACATACAGAATTGATTTGGGCGGTTTCTTCTTATACAAACAACAGTCAGTTATAGAATCTACTGAAAGAAGGATCCCATTTGTAATAAGAATAAAGATAAAAGACCTAAGAGTGAATTGCACAAGAACCATGCAGCATCTGTATGAGAAAAGCTCTAACCCTCCCATGAGAAATTTTAACAATATTTGAATAAATTAAAAGCCATATATTCTTGAAAACAAAATTTTAGTGCTGTAAAAATACTCAGTTTTCCTCATTCAAAGCAGTTCCAGTTAAAGTATCAACATAATTTCTCTTGACTACACCAACTTATTTTCAAGTTCCTCTGGAAAAGAAAATATGAGAATAGCCAAGAAAGTGACAGGGAAAAATGAAGATGGACTTCCTCACCAGGTATTTTAAAGTATGTATCATAGGGATGCCTGGGTGTCTCAGGCATCTGACTCTTAGTTTTGGCTCGGGTCCTGATCTCATGGGTCATAGGATAGAGCTCCTCACTCAGTGGGAGTCTGCCTGGAGAGTCTCTCCCTCTACTCCTTCCCCTGCTTGCTCCTGCACAACCTCTCTCACAAATAAATAAATAAATCATTTTTTTAAAGTATTTATCATAAATCTGGAACAATGAAAAACACTTTGGCACAGTACATGAATAGACAAATCCACCAAACAGAAGAGAGTCCATATATAAACCCAAACGCATACGGGAATTTGCTAAGTGACAAAAGTGTGATTCAAATCAGTGATAAAAATTAGATTATTCAACATATGGAATGGGAACAAGTTCCAAACAATTTAAAGGGGGGGGAAAACCCTAAGCTGGAAACCCACATTATACCTACACTAAAATGACTTACGAATGAAGCAAAAAAGTTGTAAAGAACAATATAAATCTTAAATGTTCTAAAAAGATATATAAATGACTTAAAAAATAATCTATGGGTAGCAAGCTTCTCTCCAGGCATAACACAAAAGGCAAACATCATTCAAAACAAAAACAAAACCCAAGGGGCACCGGGGTGACTCAGTGGGTTAAGCCTCTGCCTTTGGCTCAGGTTATGATCTCAGGGTTCTGGGATCCAGTCCCGCATCTGGCTCTCTGTTCAGCAGGGAGCCTGCTTCCCCACCCCCCTGCCACTACCCCCTATCCACCTCCCTGCCTCTCTGCCTACTTGTGATCTCTCTGTCTGTCAAATAAATAAATAAAATCTTTTTTTAAAAAAGACCAAGGTTAAAAAAAGTATACATCTGTATGAATAAAAAATAAATAACATCTAAAAACAATTCATGTATTTGACATATATGTTAGAATAGGCTACTTATTAGGTATTTCTTATATTAGTTAGAGGGGGCTGGCTACTATTTGAAAAAAGATAAACCGTAAAATTCATAATGGTTCAATTAACTAGTGGTTTCCATTAACAGCACAGAATAGAATGGATCCCCGCCTCTACATTATCCAGAGACTAGGCTGGCAGCGTGTTTGCCCCCTTTGACCCTTGGGATTATGGAGGAGGGCTGGTGAGAAATTCTGCCCAGCAGCCATTTTGTGTGTGTGTGTGTGTGTGTGTGTGTGTGTGTGTGTGTGTGAGAGAGAGAGAGAGAGAGAGAAAGAAAGAGAGAGAGATCGATTGATCCAGGCTGGCAGCTCATTGGCGGGAGCTCAGTCACGTGGCTCCACCTCCCCCACCCCCCCTCACCGAGAACCGCCTGCAAAGTGCAGTCCCTAGCTGGTGACCTCTTCCCAGGGGACAACGCCACACGGCAGAGGGGAGACACACATTTCTAGTGAACAGTCACCCAAACCTCACTGTGAATTTATGTCACACAAAGACAAGCGAAGGGCGAGAACTGGTAAATGACAGTTTCAGAAATCTGCTTAAAAAGACAAGCAGAGCAAAGGATATGAACTCACAGTTCATAGGAAAGTAAGTGCAAATATCGATTAAACACAGAAAAAAAAAGGCTGAAGCTCACTCTAAACAAACAAACAAACAAATAAATAATAAATAAAACAAAAACAAAAGCAAGATACCACTTTCTCTCCATCAGACTAGGATGGATGAAAAAGGTTGGTAACAGTGAGCAGGTATGTGCACAACATACTTTTACGTCGTGTTGGTAGCAGTATAAATTGGTGAGATGATTTTGGAGAACATATGCAGTATCAATAAAAGATTTAAATATATATATATGTATATGTATATATACATAATCTTTGGTCTAACTCAACAATTCCACAGTGAGAAATGTATCCTAGAGATACACCAGATAAAGTGCAGCGAGGTTCTCGTGCAAGGAGGCTTACTTAAGCGTTTTACTTACTAGCAAAGAAGCAAAATGAACAGACAAAAACTAGAAACAACTCCCATGTCTACCACCAAGAAACATGTAAGTTAAGGCATATGGTAACAATTAACTATGCCATGGTTACTATGCAGGTTATAAAAAGAATGATGTAGAGGCATTTGCACTAAAATAAAAAGATTTCTAAAAAAGCCAGAAGAGGCTACTTCATCGGTCTCCACCTGCCAGACTTACCAAACCATGTGATGTTCTCCTTCCCTCTGTGAGCCCGCTATGGCATGACCAGGGCCCTCTCCAGCTTTCCAAGGCCCTTCCCCCACAAGCTGAGTAGGATGCTTGGCTGGAATCAGCTGTGTTTGTTCTCAAACCTACTTACCCCTGTTGTACCTGTTGTTGTTAATTCAAACTAAATACTACAAAACACCAAGTAAGTCTGAATATAAAAATGAGAGTCCCTTCTATGAAAACTAAGGTGAATACTTTGGAAATGCCCAGTTTGTAGGTGTGGAAATGTTATTGCTCGAGCTGCTTGCTTTCAAGAATCTCTGTCTTTTAGAGATTCTCTGTTATCATGAGCTGCCAAAACAAAATATCAGCGACCTGGTGGCTTGTACAACAGAGTTTCTTTCTCACCGTTCAGGAGACTGGAAGTCTAAGCTCAAGGTGCCAGCAAGGTCAGTGCCTGGTGTGTGCTCTCTCCCTGGGTTACAGATGGCCACCTTCTTCACGATGTCCTCACGTGGCCTTTCCTCGGCAGATGTGGGAGGAGAGAGAGAGAGTGAGCAACCCTTCTGGTGTCTCTTCCCACAAGGACACTGATCCCATCGTGAGGACCCCACCCTCATGACCTCATTTGACCCACATTACCTCCCGAAGGCCCCGTCTCCAAAAAGCATCACATCAGGGGTGGGGTCTTCAATATAAGAAGCTGGAAGGGACACAGTTCAGTTCATAGCAGATGCACACTGAAATACCAGGGATTCAGCAAAATGACATCTGGGATCTGCTTCAAAGTAATAGTATGTTGGAAGGACAGATAGAGATAAAATGACCTTGGCCTTGATTCAATAATATTTGAAGCTGGATTATGGGCACAAGAGGGTTCATTATACTCTTCTGCTTATTTTGTATATATTTAGAATTTTCCATTATAAGTTTTTTTAAGAGCCAGATTATTATATGTTCGTGTTTGTATATTAGAATAAAATATTTAAAGCAAGTGTATAAAATTTTTATAATGATTGTCTTAACCTGCTCTTTAACTAGGAGTGATAGCACCAGATAAGAGAGAGGGCTTCGGCTATATCGTTAGAGAAAAAATAAAAGGGTACAGAGCCAGTATTATTATATTACACTTAAATATGCTAGTACTATGCATCTGCGGCATGTTTCAATTTTGCCCCAAAACTCAGATAGAAGAAAGATGACTTTTTTTTAGTGCTTTTTTTTTTTTTAAAGATTTTTTATTTATTTGTCAGAGAGAGTGAGCGAGAGCAAGCACAGGCAGACAGAGTGGAAGGCAGAGTCAGACGGAGAAGCAGGCTCCCTGCGGAGCAAGGAGCCGGATATGGGACTCGATCCCAGGACGCTGGGATCATGACCTGAGCCGAAGGCAGCTGCTTAACCAACTGAGCCACCCAGGCGTCCCATTGCTTTTCTGAAACCAAATTTAATCTGTTCTAGTCCTTATTTGGCAAAGGTAATAAAAATGTTAATCTCAGACTTTCTGGGACTTCTCATCCCATCTAGGGAAGTCAAGGATCTAGTTATGATCCTCCTGGCATCTTCAAGGTGGTAATGAGACACCCACAACCCAAAACTCTTAAAGCCGCAGACCCCACACCTTTACCCGGGTGCCTGAGGTCCCAGTGTCCTTCCTCAGTTCCGGCTCCCAGATAGCAAGACCCGACTGCCCGTGCATCCCATCCCCTGCCTTCACGCAGGGCACGTGCAGCAGATGAACCAAGGCCTGAGGTGTTCCTGCCCAGCCACCGCACAGGTATTCCCAGAGTTCATGCTCCTTGCACAGAGAAAGGCAGCTCAGGAAGGGGGTGGTCAAGCCCTTCAGGCACTACCTGGAGGAAACATCCCTTACTGTCTCTCTGTTACTTTTGCTTCTTAACCAAACTGTGTTTTATCATCGACAGTTCAGAAAAGTTCTTTTCAGCTTCACGAACCATTATTGGTAATTCTTCAGAACTGTTACCGAATGTGGGGAAACGTTTATCAAGCTTCTTTCATATATATTCGCCGGAAAATGTCACGACATTTCAAGTCTTCTGAAGTGTACAAGTCAGTGCTTTTTATGATGCTCCCAATTACCTTTTGAAATGCACCTGCTGGAGCTTCCGGACCCTGCCGTTTCTGAGTCATCAGTTAAAATGCTGATTTCTTAGAAGAGGTTGCAAGGCCGTCATCTTTCTTGGAAGTAGACGTTGGTTTGCAGCTGGGAAGAGAAAATAAAACTAACAATTCCCGAATGCCTACTGGGTGCGATACTATGGACTCGACATAGATTTTATCCTCTCTATGCTGCTGGGAGGTAGGTATTCTTGTCCACTTACCTTTATGGTGGGAAAGGGCACCCCTAAGTTGCATGTGGTGGGGCTGGGATCAGAACCTGATACCTTGTGGCTGCAGACCCAGGACCACAGACAGCCCATAGCTCATGAAGTGGGAGCTTTTGCCCTCAGCCGGGCTGAGCACAAGACCCCTGAGCACCCATCTGGGGTCCCTGGACCTGTGCATATTTTTTTCCCTTCTGTTTAGAAAGTTCTGGTCATTCACTCTGCTTTAAGCAGCTATCAGGACCATCTGACTGAGGGCAGTCATTTACTTTAGGAATGTTGAAGAATTAAAAATAATACACACGAAAAGACCTGTTCACAGTGCCTGGCCCATAGTAGGTCTTCTCTACGTTATAGCCAATACTGTGGTTGTCATTATTCCTTCTTCCCACTCCCCTTCCTTTCCCTCCTGCCACCCACGAAAGCAAAGCAAACAGCAAAGGTTAACTGGCTCCTCCCTGCCTCCTGGCCTTCCAATTTGGGCTGCTAATGAGCAGATGTTCCTGGAGATCAGGAGTGTGGGGGAGAGGAGAGGCGGAGACTCCTTCCTGGGCTCCCTCTCCTCTAGGAGAGGCGTCTGCAGACCGAGGCCACCTGGAGCCTCGGAAGGAACACCTCAGCTGACGTGCACAGCTGGAGGCCTGGCCTGGCTCTCTGGTTCTCCCATTTCATGGCTATAAATATTGGCTTCGCTGAGTCACCTTCCCTTGCTGAGCCTCAGTTTCCTGCCTATAAAAGGAGAGGGTTGAATCACGATGGATTCACTCTCCTCACCAGCACTTTCATGCAGCATTCCCTGAGTGCCTACTTTGCGCCCAGCGCTGGCCCAAGCAGCAGCGTGCAGCCTGCGATCAAGATTCAATTGGCCCTACCTGCCCGCCGCTTAACAGAAAGCTCTCGCAGCCCAAGCTCTTGGAGTCTCAGGGTCCTTGGTGTGTTTCTCCATCCCCAGACTCCTGCTCAGAGACACTTCTCACACCAGTTATTAAGTGACAGAACCAAAGGTGTTGAGAGCAGACTTTGATGGACCACCCACCCTTTGCAGGGAGAAACCCAGAAGACACTGACCCCATCAGGGAGAAAAAGTGAGCAAACCCCAGTTAGTGAGCAAACCGCAGTTAGTGAGTCCCCCAGCTCCTTGCCTGCTGCTCTCTGCAGTTTTCAGGAGGCTCTCTGCCCTGCCTGGGGGACTGAGCAGGCAAGGCACAGGAAATCCCATTCCTGATGCTTAGCCGCTTTCCCCAGCCACAAGGTCACACAGCGGCTGCAAGGAATGAGTACGGGTTCCCACAAAGACACCTAGGAGAAGCACAGCAAGAGAGTTGGAAGGAGTGTTCCTCTGGGAGGGGAGGGTCAGCTTTTAGGACATGAGGTCATGGGCCACACAGGCTGAGGTGTTGCAGTGTATCCTGAAGGACTTCCTTGCCTCCACTCTGGTGGCCTGGCCTGTATGCCACCAACCCAAACATTCCAGAGCCACACCAATGAAAAGAAACAGTGGCAGCCAGTCCTCAAAGCCCAGGAAGCCAGCTCGTGCCAAATTTCTATCTGCTTCCTGCCCACTGCAAGGGGCCACAGTACAGTGGACAAGCACACAGGTGCTGTGGCCACGTGTCTGGGTTCAAGTTCTGGCTTTCTCACCTACTCACGGTATGATCCTGGGCAAGTTACTTAACCTCTCTGTGTCTCAGTTTTCTTGCCTGTAAAGTGAAATGATAATAATAACTTCTATCCTGTAAGCTTGTTTTAAGGATTAATGGATTCTTAGATTGTGTGTGTGTCTAACATTCCATTGAATCCTCATATACACAATCTTCATATACGTTATGGACATAACCCTTGTATATCTTATACATGATCTTCATGTACATTATATACATAACCTTCAAACACATTATGTAACCCTCATATATATTACATATGCAATCCTCATATATATAATACATAATATTCTTATACATATATACATAACTGTCGCTCTCGACCCACAAGAACGACTCGGAGACTCACGTAGCGGCAAACCTTCTTTTTTAATCGCTTTTTTCTTCTTCTCCTTCCCCCTTTACCCTCGGCGCATGCGTTTTATACAGGCAGTGTTAACCAATCAAAATGCAGTGCTCATGCACCTCCCGCGAGAGTGGACCTAAATGAACAGCCAATCATATTCAGTCCCTTATGGCTCTTAGAGTAGGCCTCCTGTACTGGCTCCCGACATCTCCCCCTTTTTTATTTATTTATAATGGCTGAGATCGTGCCTGTCTTAGGTTGCCAATCCTCAGCACACATGCTTACCCGTCATCGGGTACTCTCCCTGGTCGAAGAGCCCCTGTCTTAGGTTGCTATGGTGTGGGATCAGTCTTACCCGTCTTTGACTACTGATCTAGCATACTTAGCCATATCTGGGGGGAGGTACCAGCTTCAAGAGCCATCATGGCTTGAACCATGAGGTGTTATTGTCGTTGATTGCGACGGACACGGCCACACACCCAACATAACATTAGTATGTTAGCTGTGATTAAGAGAACAGCCATGGCACCAAGTCCGGCCCACTATTTGAGGAATGAAACAGATTGCTGTAACATTTTTTTTCCACTCACTAACAGGTGCAATAGTTACTTTGGTAGAATTTATGGATATAATTTGAGCTCGTAATTGCCTAGTTAAATTTGACGGTTCCAGGTACCATTAAGCATATTTCCTAACTGTCTAGAGAGGTTAGCTGCTAAGGGTAAGTTGTTATGAGCTATAGGGGTGATACAAAGTCCGGCCATATTATGTATGCATCCTATCGACACAATTGACTCTAGGATATCAAGTTGTTCCTGTACAAAATCAACCCTTTGATTTACAATAAGGATTCCAGCATGCAAATGTCCGTTAATTTGTTCTTGCATAGCCAATGCTTCAGCGACCATTCCTGTGACGTTGTTGAGCGTGGCGGCTGTCTGTACTGAGGTTGTCAACGCTACCACGGCAGCAGTAGCAGCAGCGGCGGATGCTGCGATAGCTGCAATAATGGCTGCTGTTATTCCAAAGTCTCGTTTATGTCGAAGCAGCACCGGCAGGTTGTCGGGGTTCACAAGAGAGACTAGATGACGTCATCCACAGGATCCATGGGCTCCATGGCCACCAATCTTGTGAGCCTCTCTGGCACCCAGATGGGTGATGGCGCATCCTGATCGTCGCCGACTCCGTGCGTCATTCACGATGAGAATCCCGGGTTTCGGCACCACTTGTCGCTCTCGACCCGCAAGAATGACTCAGAGACTCACGTAGCGGCGAACCTTCTTTTTTAATCGCTTTTTTCTTCTTCTCCTTCCCCCTTTACCCTCGGCGCATGCGTTTTATACAGGCAGTGTTAACCAATCAAAATGCAGTGCTCATGCACCTCCCGTGAGAGTGGACCTAAATGAACAGCCAATCATATTCAGTCCCTTACGGCTCTTAGAGTAGGCCTCCTGTACTGGCTCCCGACACATAACCTTATATGTATTATGTATATAATCCTCATCTATATTATACACAGTCTTCATAATATACTTTAGCACGGTGACTGGCATATAGTCAATGCATCCCATAATATTCTTTAGGACGGTGACTGGCATATAGTCAATGCATCCTATTGACTATGGATCCCATAGTCATGCATCCCATAATCCCATAATAACTGTGTTGTCAGTATTGTTATTATTCCTTCATGAATATAACCCTTCCTTGTGTATAGAAGGTAGAGCTTACAAATTCCCTTCATATTCATTGTCTCAAACACAAATCTGCACACTTTATTCTTTCAGCCACTAGAATGTAAGCCTCATGAGAGCAGAGAATTCGTCATTGCTTCATTCATCGCCATATCCTCGAAGCCTAGAATAGTACCTGGGACAGAATGGATGTGGAATAAATATTTGTTAAATGGGTGGATGAATGGCTTCAACAAACATTTCTGGAAAACCTATGTATATGCCAGGCACTGAGGATTCAAAGGTTAGAAACTATGGTAAAACACTGAAAAACACTGAAATCGGGGTGGGGATGGGGTGTCTGAGTGGCTCAGTGGGTTGAGCCTCTGCCCCCCGCTCTGATCTCAAGGTCCTGGGATCGAGCCCCACATCAGGCTCTCTGCTTGGCGGGGAGTCTGCTTCCCCCTCGCTCCCTGTCTGCCTCACTGCCTACTTGTGATCACCCCCCTCTCTCTCAAGTAAATAAATAAATAAATAAATAAATCTTTAAAAGAAGACTGAAATCAATTGGTAATTCACTTGTGAAGTGCTAAAATGCATGACCCTGTGACCGACCAGCCCCAAGAATGGAGGGCCTCAGCAGCATTTTGCCCCAGCATCCCCAGGGGACCACTCTAGAGATGGTGGCTCTAGGGCTCAGGAAACCTCTGGGGGAGGGCTGGAGAGAGGGAGGGAGTGAAGGACACATGCCCTGGAGGGTCACTGTGCTCCTTTACCCTATCAGCAGTAACAGTGTCTGATGTCCACTGGGTACCCTTAAGGCTTTGGTTAGTTTTTGCTGTTGCATCTTAAATAAACTGCTTCCATGTTTCCATGGAGTCCTCTCTGCCCTCCCTTCTTAAGGCTATTTTGGTCTGGGCTTTTTGTATCATCTAAGACAGACTGTCCCACCCTTTTTTTATGCTCACTACAGTCTCCATACAGGGGCTTGAACAAAGCCATCTCCGTTAGACACAGCTGGAGGGAATGGTGGAAGAAGATACGTTCCTTCCGCCTCCCCTCGTCGTTGCTCTTCCTCTTCTTCCTTGGATGTGGTGGACGGATCAGCGACTTGGGACTTGAGCGACACGGGTCCAAGTCCCAGGTGTGCAGTAGGGAAATACAAATCAAAGTCCACTTCATGCCTGCTTGGCAGGCTCAATCCGAAGAAAGGGATGTGTGGGTGAAGATGCCGCAGGAGCCCTCGCCCCCTGCTGGTGGGAATGTTAACAGGGCGCAGCTACTGTGGGGGAAACTGTGGCAGTCCCTCAAAGGGTAAAACGTAGACCTACCACATGATTTGGCAGATGCACCCTTAGGTGTTGACCCAAGAGAAATTAAAACATCTGTGCCCAGCCGTTCCCAGCAGCATTATCCACAGTGGCAAAAAAGTGGAAACCATCGAAGTGCCCATCAGCTGATGGACAGATGAATAAAACCCCGCGTATCCACACAATGGACTGTTCCTTTTCGGCCATAAAAAGGAATAGATGTTCTCATACATGCTACAGCATGGATGGACCCTAGAAATATGCTAAGTGAAAGAAGCCAGACACCCAAGGCCACATACTGCGTGATCTCTGTGAAATGCCCAGAATAGGCAAACCCGTGGAGACAGAAAGCAGATTAGTGGTTTCCAGAAGGAAGTCCATCCCCTAAATACATCTGGTTGAAACATGGTCATCTTATTAAGTCCTTATCGTACCCTCAGAAGAAACAGAATTGTATTTAAAAGTCACCAGGGATTGCCTGTTTAAAGGACTCCTTCTGGAAACCCATCCTGAGTAAAGTACCTAATCACCCAGTAATGCACATTTCCTTCCTCCCGCCTAATCTTCGCATGCTGAACTTGCTCCAAGTCAGCTTTGCTGTATTCTGGAATTGGTGCTGTGCTCACCAGAACATCACCCTGCCGGCTGCCTGCTGGTGAAAGTATTTCAAAGCACTTTTCCAAGTATAAACAAAGCTCCAAACGAAACCTTCTTCTCTCGATGTCTGACTCTCTGTGATAAATTGCGCCCCCACCCCGCCACTCTGTCTTTTGAAAGTGCCCCTGAACCAAATCAAATGAGGACAGGCTCCGTCTCACAGGCCTGAGTAAGGAAGCAGACAATAATCTTTTAATGGAATCCTATTTTTCAAACCGACATTTAGCCTACACGAAGCGGACGTGGAAGCAGAGAGGATGGGAGGTGGGGGCACAGACAGGCTCTGAGTGCCTGGAGCAGGAGGCTTACAGCAAAGCAAGCTTGGTCTGCTGGGCTGGCAGGTGCTTATGGTGGAACAAGCCAGCAGCTGAGACGGCCGTGACCCCACCTCCCTCCCTGGACAATGGCTGATGAAAGCCCCCTCAAAAAAAATATATATATATATATCATTTGGGGGTAGGAAATTCTTAAACATGAAGTTGGAAAGAATATTAGAGCTGCAAAGAGCCTAGCAATCGTTCTCTAATCCAACACCTCATGTCACACACAGTGGAATGGGGGTGAGCCCACAGGGGGAAGGAAATGGCCAAGGGGTACTTGGTGCAGGTGATTGGGAGTGAGGTCAAGGGAGCAGGCGCTAGACAGAATCACCCAGGGAGGAGGCTGCTCACTTCTCAGTCCGTTCCCAACCATTCTGACCATCTCAAGGAGCAAGCCTTCATGGGACCAGGTCCATCTTCCCATCTCCATCTGGATGGATCTAGATGACGGGGTGGGCTACAGTGTGCAGCTAGGGTTTGCTAATACCGCTTTAGTTTGTTGTGTTGGCAATGGTGAGTTTGTAAGCATTATTTTCTCTTTATAACATGGAATTCTGGCTTCCCTTTATAATACTGGCTTCAAGTTTTCTTTAAACATACATTCATATCCGGGGCACCTGGGTGGCTCAGTGGGTTAAAGCTTCTGCCTTTGGCTCAGGTCATGATCTCAGGGTCCTGGGATCGAGGCCCACGTCTGGCTCTCTGCTCAGCGGGAAGCCTGCTTCCTCCTCTCTCTCTGCCTGCCTCTCGGCCTACTTGTGATCACTGTCTGTCAAATAAATAAATTAATTAAAAAACAAACAAACAAACAAACATACATTTGCATCCAAAAGCATGAATTATTTAAAGGAAAAAGTAGTGTATAAATGAACAGGACAGATATGTCCAAAATCTGGAAGACAGCACATGAATGGGAAGCATTCCTCTAGCGCAAACTTAAATAATTGTGTTCACTGCCATTCCACCTTGAAACACGCACACACACAAGATCCCTGGCAAATGTTCATCCAATCTCAGCTTGAATATCACCAGTGACAGAGAGCTTACTACTCTTCTGCTGAGTTTCTACCAATCTATGGTTGAACATAGCTCCATATGCAAAATAAGAAAGCATTTATTTAATATCTCCCAACATAGGGGCGCCTGGGTGGCTCAGTGGGTTAAAGCCTCTGCTTTCGGCTCAGGTCATGATCCCAGGGTCCTGGGATTGAGCCCCACATCTCATCAGGCTCTCTGTTCAGCAGGGAGCCTGCTTCCTCCTCTCTCTCTGCCTGCCTCTCTGCCTGCTTGTGATCTCTGTCTGTCAAATAAATAAGTAAAATCTTAAAAATATTTATATATCTCCCAACATAACAATGTCCCGCCTGCAGCCCTACTGCTGCCCCTTGTTGAATCTCTAGGATTTGACACCCCCCACCCCAGCCTGGCAGATCCGGGACTGAGCTCTGTCAGTCACTGGCGCCAAAATACGGATTTCAAACTCGAGTTTGGTGACGTTACTTGATAATGCTGAGGTCTCAGCTGAAGCGTGGGAAAGACTTTTCTCTCTGACTCTGTGCTTGGGTGGAAGGAAGGGAAAGGACCAGGGAGGCCAGGTGACCCCCTGGACGGACAGGCCTTCCAGGCTGTGTTGTGAATCCTGGGGCTCCAGAGAGGGAAGGAAGGAGAGGCTGGGACCCCCCTGAACACAGGCCTCTAGGACCTCCTAATTTTCTGTGGCAGCCTGTGTTGCAGAGGGACCTTGAAGCCCACGGGTCAGCCTCTGAGGTTCTCACTGCTGTACACGCATACACACACACACGCACACACTTGCACACAGATACACAGTCACTTAGGGGGTCCTACCCAAGAAGCAAAAAAAGTCTCCCTTTCCACAGAGGACTCCTGGTGCATCACTTTGTGGCCTGGCCACCGTGTGTTTTCAGGGGTCCCTGTGGCCCTGCTGCCGGGAGAGTCCCCAGACACCTCGCTGTTCCAGGCCTGCTTCCTCCCCATCAGCTCCAGGGATGTCCTGCCTCCAGCAACCCTTCAGGCAGCTCCCAGACACAATCTTCCTGACTTCCTTCCCAGCTCCTTCTCCTCAGCTGCCCTCCCTTTCCCTCCTGTGATCCAGGTCACAAAGCCCCTTTCCTTGGTCCTGGCACAGCTGCCAATCAGCACACAGAAGGGAGAAGTGAGAAGTGAGCAGACCAACAGACAGCAGGAGGTGATGTTTCCGGGCTTTGCAGAGGGGTCCCTCCTGCTGGGTGCTAGAACCAGTCCCCATCCCCTTTGATGGCTCAGGAAGTCTCCAGCACTGTGCTGTGACATTTATCTCTGCACCCTGCCCCCCCCAACTCCGCCCCAGTGGGGGCCCTTCCCTCACCCAGGAAAAGTCAATTAAGGTCATTCTGTGCCAGCTCAGAAGTCTCTGGAAACACAGTCCCTGTCCTTGCAGCTGGATCTCAGCTCACACATGCCTTCCTTGGCCACCCGTCTGGGATGGCGGTGACTGGGAGAGGCTGGCCCAGGGGCTGGCCCTGAACACCTGGGAATTTTCCAAGCCTTGGTGAGAACATCTATGCAAAGAGTTGGATTTGGTTTTTCCTACGTTTTCGACTGATCTGAAGCAAAGAGGTAACATGTGTTTCCTTGACCCAGAATTTTAAGCAAAAAGTAATTTCCCATTTTCCAGCTCAGACTTGATTCAAATCTCTTGTCATCCCCCACTCCAGGATCAGGACCGGAAGTGGCCAACCAGCCCAGGACGAGGGGTGGGGGTACCCTGGAGCAATGTCTTCTGGGCCAACCCCCTCTCTGGCAGTCCTTAGAAGATGACGGCCTCTGTTCCCCTTGCCCACTCCCATCTGCCTGGCAGTCCTGCACAGGGTGGCGGAAAGCTCACACCAGAAATGAGTCAGTTACCTCTAGAATGGGACACAGCCCAGTCCCCACAGGTTAAAAATAAACAGAGGCAGGTGGAATGGCGTAGGTCCCCTGAAGCGAAGGCAGACCGTCCTCACATTCCCAAAGACCAGCTCTATTCCATGTTGCTTGCTGGATGTGGGAGAAGCCAGGGAAACAAGGAAGAGAGAAGAGGGGAATCATTAGTCTCAAGACTCTCTTGTTCTCCTGAGAGGAGTGAAGAACGGCATAAGCTTTCAGGGGACCCTTGCCATGCCAACCAAAATGTTTCATAAACACACAAGAATAATTCATGGTTTAAAAAAGTAATCACAACAGCAGTTATCTCTGGGGTTGGGGGACAAAGACTGACAGAGATGGGGCATGAAGGAAACTTCTGGAGTGATAGGATTTCACCTCAGAAGAAAAAAAACTGTAAACAAATGTTAAACTCTCGAACAACGAACGCTGTCTAATAGAACACTTCAGCAGTGATGGAAATGTTCTGTGTCTGTGTCATCCAGGACAGACCCTGCCCATCCCTGTGGCTGTGTGGAGTTTGAAATCAGGCTTCGGAACCATGTACTGTGGCACACGGGCTCTCACAGACCCTCACAGCCCTGCAGCCGGCCAGGGCGCGGCCATCTTCTTCTTAGAGACAAAGGTGGACTCACCCAAGGTCATACATAGCAAGGAGCTTGTCAAGGGCAGAAAGCTCAAGTCTCCCGATTCTGAGCTGCACTCTTGTTCCTCGAGCACCACAGATGGAGAAAGCAGCTTCAGAGACGGCGCCCTGAGGTGGAGGGGAGAGTCCCAGGAGTCCCAGCCAGAAGCCAGAGGTACTGCAGTCCCAGCCCCGGGAGCACAAGCTTCTTTCTTCGGGGGACAACCTCTGGTCTAACAGTGACAAATGTGAGTCCATGTTGACCCTTGATGTTTCCTGACCCACTTTCACACACAGTTTCCCATGTCGTCCTCAGAACCTGGAAGACATCCATTCTTCCTTCCCGCCCTTCCATCCGAGTGGTGGACAGCAAATAAGGTAGGGGGGATAAGTTTAGACTCAGAGTCAGACTGCCAGGGTTGCAATCCTGACTTACCAGGCTCATGAATCTGTAACACGGCACATCTTAACCTCTCTGTGCCTCAGTTTCTGAAGCTGTAAAATTGGAATGATGATCGCACCTGCCTTGCTGGGATGTCATGAGAATTAAGTGAAGCAGTGCGATCACACAAAGCCCTCGTTATTAGTATTGTTATTATTGCTGCTCCTGCTATTATTTGTCGAGCATCAACAGTGACAGCGTGAGGACAGGAGGTGGTGCCGGGGGCCGGTTCAGAAGCCCCGAGGAGGGCAGAGCCCTGGGCGTCAGGGTCGGCACCAAGCCATCCAGGCTCTGCAGGAGGGGGGTTGGAGTTACCAGCACCCTCTCTCCCCTCCCAGAGCAAACAGCTGAGCTGCACTTGGCTCTGAAGGTCTGCTCTTACAGAGAGATTACCTTTTGCTCATGAATCTCCCACCTGGAAAATGTCCCTTCCTGAGCTGACTGGTGTGATGAATCACTAGGTCTGTCACTGCCATAGGTCACGGTCCATCTCTTGTTGCCTAGCAAGCAGCACACTGGCCCTCCTCTCTGGAGGCTGCAGTCAAGAGGCGAGGCTTACAGGATTGAATTACTGTAGGAAAAAGGGACTTCTGGGGCCTCCCACCTTACCACCAGCCCACCCAGGTGGGAAGATGGGCAAAGCCATTGCCAGTAACCCATGTGTGTGAGCATGTACGTGTGGGAGAGAGTCTTTCTATTCACACAGCATCTTGCTCAGGAGCTAATTTGGTAGTTATAAAGGACTAGAAGCGCAGGCATTTTTATTTCTGGTTTTGAGATGAGACCTGAGTCAGTGAGGGGCTATAAGACCTACTACCCAGGATCAGCTGTGTTAAATCTTGCTGAGTGTTACCAACATGCCATCAATGAGTACATGTCTGGAAAGTTCCCTGAAAGCACTGCCTAGAAGCAGAATGTGCACTGCTGAAGTTAGAGCCAGAAGTCCATCCAACAGGGTTCCCTGTCTTCATTTTCCTTGGCCCCACACCCCAGGCATGGCCATTGGGCCATTCCCCCGGAGTAACTACCCCCAGCAGATGGGTGCATACTTCGTTCTAGCAGGCAGACCAGTATAGACAACCTCTCTGTGCTAAGCACTGTGTCTGGGGCAGGCTGGGGGTGGGGTGGACGGTCACAGGGACACAAGTCGCAGAGGCTGGCTTTGCAACAGTAATAGGCATCCAATTGCTTAGACACCAGGGCTCCAGACCAAGCTCTCACGTATACCTACAAGTGGGGAGAAAAATCTGTTGGTATTTGGCTACAAAGATAATGCTTTGTAAGTTTAAGTGACATTGTATGTCTTAATAATGGTAATAGGGACCATGATGGAGTACTTCCTGTTTGCCCAGCCCTCTGCTAAGTGCCGTAGACAGCATAGCCTCAATCAGACCTCACCTTCACTGATAGACCTCTTGTGAAATAGACATTCCTATCGTCAAAGTCTTACACACAAGGAAGCTGAGGTTTGCCAGAAGCCGCCCGCTCAGTCCCTCGGTGGTGGTGCCAGGATGTGAACCCAGGCTGTGTGATTCTAGAGCCTCCTGCTGAACTGTCATTGTAGGTCTCTCACTAAAAAACACAGCACACACCAAGTGAAATGTCCCATTGAAAACCCATCTGATGAAGTTCCTCTTTATTCAATTTACTAATCTTCTGTCCACCCCAACCAAACATAAATCAAATAAACCAATCTTGACCTACATGAGCATACAGGGTTCCTAGGCTGCAATCTGGGTCTTGAACATCATTGTTCCATTTTGTGGCCAATTCAGAGGGCCCCTGGGCTGGATGTCATGCTATGTCCAGGACATGTCACCTAGGGTAGATGGCGCTGGGACTTGAAATAGGACACTGCTTGAAATAGGGCTCTGTCCTCTATGTCCTGGGGTAGTTTCATCACTTCCCTGCAGCCTAGCCTTATCTGTCCAGTTGGCTCTAGAACCCTGCCCTCCCCAGCACAGCAGAGATGACATCATAACACATAACTCTATCACTGATTGACCGCTGGCTACGTGCCAGCCACCATTCCTACCTTATCTAACTTGACCCATGCAATGACCCTGTAAGATAGGCACTATTACGGCCCGCATTTACTGATGAGGAAGCTGAACCTCAGTGCAGGGCTGGACAAGGAATAAGTGGCATGCCTAGGTCCATTCTATACAAGGCCTTGCTCTTGCACTGATGCCCTATATCCTGTAGAGCTCCAGGAGGTCAGGCCCAGCGGAAGAGTGGAAATGTGTCCCAGCTCCTAACACCTGGTCTCACTGGGCGGTCTGGTTTCTTGGCTTATCCCATTCTCTTGGTCTTAGGCTCACTGATTCAGAGGTATAGAAGAATCCACCTTGAACTAGAGGGTATTAGGCTAAACAAAATAAGTCAATCAGAGAAAGACAATTATCATATGATGTCAATGATATGAGGAATTTGAGAAACAAGACAGAGGATCATAGGGGAAGGGAGGGAAAAATGAAACAAGACAAAACCAGAGAGGGAGACAAACCATAAAGAGACTCAATCTCAGGAAACAAACGGAGGGCTGCTGGAGGGGCGGGGGCAGGGAGGGGGTGGCTGGGGGATGGACAGCGGGGAGGGCATGTGCTATGGGGAGTGCTGTGAATGGTGTAAGACTGATGAATCATAGAGCTGTACCCCTGAAACAAATAATACATTATATAGCAATAAATTTAAAATAAAAAGAAGAAGAAGAAGAAGAATCCATCTCCTCCACCCTTAAAAGCCCACCTCTACCTGATGGTGCCCTTTTCTGGAACATACTGATTTATCAGCCAGCTCTGTGCAGCTCTCAACATAGGGCAGGGTTTTGATGAATGTCCATACGGAAACCCATGAATGTTCCCACCCCCGTAGCAGTGGAATGCGGGCCTGGTGAAGCCTGGCGGGCCCAGATCAGACACTGCTTCCCCGACACCGAGGTGGCACATTCGGCATTCCCTAGCTGGCTGGGGCAGGTCTGTGCGACTGCCTGAAATGAAGCAGGTCCTGAGACTCATCAGGCAGACTGATGCGGAGCTGCCTGGGGTAGGAGCTCATTAAGGGTGTTCTTCTTCCAGGACGGCTCGAGAGCCACCTCTCCCTAGCGCTCAGCACGGTCCCATCCGTCTTCAACTATCCCCACCCCTGATGCCCCCGTCAGCACACTGCTGTAGTGGGAGGTCCTGTTCTAAATGCTGACGTGCACTAACGTGTTCATCCTCATGAGAGCTCTTAACCACACACCTGTTTGCTGGGAGGAACCCCGGGTTATATTGTTCTATCGTTTCGCCTCATATCACATCACACTGTCTGAACTGGTAATACAATTTCATGGTGAAAAATACAAAGGGGATACAAGGATAGAAGTGAGCCTGGACCCAGGATGAGCTCTCCTGCAACAGCTTCTAGACAGGAACCAGGTGGGGGTCCCGCTTCCTCCTCCAGCGGCCAGAGCTCTCCACGGACCCTGGCTGTGGCCTGGAGCAGAGCTGAAGCATCACCAGCCTTGGGGCAGAGCTGTGGAGCCCAGGCTAAGCTGATGCTTCCCATACTTGGATGTTCCACGGACCTGGTCTCAATTTTTGCCCCACTCACATAGTACTTCTACTTTTTAATTCTTTACAGAAGAATTATCTTTAAATGAGCTCACTTTAATTTAAACAAATTTTCAAGGAAACATAGTCTCACTATCCTAAGAGAGACCATGTGGAACAGCTCCTAAGAAGGTGGGCTCAGGATGGAAGCCAAGCTTCTGGTATAGCCCTCGCCATAAGGAGGAGAACGCTACCAAAACAAGCACAAAGGAAACCAAACAATTCACGAAACATTAACCAGAGATGATCTGCCTGAAACCCAGTTTTCTCTTGGTTAAAATTGACATGAACGAAGGTTATAAGTGCTGAAAACCTATAAACCCCAAACAAGATGTAGTCACGAGTATTGAGAACTGAAGGGAGAATCACTGTCCTCGCCTGTGATGCAATGTTGTCATTGCCTCCCCTGTGTCCTACCTAGAATCAGATTGCGTATTACCTGTATCACGTGGGCCACGCTCTAGGACATGTTAGACGTGAGGTCTAGCAGGAATCTCCTGGGGATTGAATCTCTCTGCTGTGACTGTCTTCCCCAGTAAGGATCACCACATCCAGTGAGAGCCGCTCTGCTCTTCGTGGAAGAGTGTTGCTTGTGTGAACAGCCTAGAGGCAGGAAAGGGGTTGAGACCAGTGGGTGAAAAGGCACCGGCTGGAGCCTTAGGGGTCCCTTGTACACACTGCAGCGTCTGAGGGAAATTTCATATTTGCTTTATTAAATGTTTGACCCACCCAGTGAAAAATGCAGACAAACAATGATAAAGCCAAAGAAATCCACAATTAGCTTAAAATGCACAAGGTAATAGATGACATTAAGGAATTAGTATTAATATTGCTGGGCAGGCTGATTTTGTGGTTATGATTTTTTTTATTTTTATTTTTATTTTTTTTTAAAGATTTTATTTATTTATTTGACAGAGAGAGATAACAAGTAGGCAGAGAGACAGGCAGAGAGAGAGAGAGAGGGAAGCAGGCTCCCTGCTGAGCAGAGAGCCCGATGTGAGGCTCGAACCCAGGACCCTGGGATCACGACCCGAGCCAAAGGCAGAGACTTTAACCACTGAGCCACCCAGGCGCCCCTGGTTATGATTTTTTTTAAAAGTCTGTGTCTGGGTGCCTGGGTGGCTCAGTGGGTTAAGCCGCTGCCTTCGGCTCAGGTCATGATCTCAGGGTCCTGGGATCGAGGCCCGCATCGGGCTCTCTGCTCAGCGGGGAGCCTGCTTCCCTCTCTCTCTCTCTGCCTGCCTCTCCATCTACTAGTGATTTCTCTCTGTCAAATAAATAAATAAAATCTTTAAAAAAAAAAAAGTCTGTGTCTGTTACAGAAATCTACCAATGTCTTGGATTTGCTTTAAATTATTCCAGTGAAGAAGGAGGGGGAGGAGTAGGAGGAAGAAGAGGGGAGAAGAGGAGGAAGCAGGGCGGGGAGGAGAGGAGAAGGAGGGGAGGAGGAGGGGAGGAGGGAGAGGGGAGAAAGGAAGAGGGGGAGGGGGAGAGGGGGAGGGGAGGGGGGAGAGGGGGAGGGGAAGGAGGAAGGGGAAGAAAAGGAAAGGTGGGGAGGAAGAAGATAGAGGTCTGGAGGATGAGGGAGGGGGGCAGAAGGGAGGGGAGGAAGGGGAGAGGAAGGAGGAGGGGAAGGTCAGGAACAACAGCAGAAGGAGAAGAATATATTTTTGAAAGGATGAAAGAGTATTAATATTTTAATATTAAGGAAACAGAGCAATGAACACATAGGAATTTATTATGTTTGATATGTATGTGATGCATGTGTTATGATTTGTACATCTGTTCTGACACATAGATACATACATACACACATTTCCACAATAAAATTTTTCTTAAAAAGTTATGCTTACTATATTCAAAGAGATAAAAGAAAAAAAAATAACAACGTTAGCAAAGAAAGAACTAGAAACTCCAAAAAAGACATACTGGATTTGAAAAAGAAACAAATAGGAATTCTAGAACTGAAAGAATACAGCAACTAAAAGTAATGACTCAATGGAGAGGTCAATATTCCTAGCAGAGAACTAATGAATTGGAAAATTAGTTGGGAAAAAGGTTCTTCAGAAATAAACAGAGAAGGGAAGATATGTATGAAAAATACAGAAGTATTTTTATAAGTAGGATTTTTATAGTCAAAGACCAAGGTTCTGGGGTGTCTGGGGGGCTCATTCATTAAGCCTCTGCCTTCTGCTCAGGTCATGATCCCGGGGCCCTTGGATGGAGCCCCGCATGGGGCTCCCTGCTCTGTGGGAAGCCTGCTTCTCCCTCTCCCACTCCCGCTGCTTGTGTTCTCTCTCTCACTTTCTGTCAAATAAATAAATAAAGTCTTTTTTAAAAAATTAAAGAACTTAAAAAACAAACAAACAAAGATGAAGGTTCTAATTTCTAGGGTGAACACCAAAAGAGTATTACAATTTGTATAACTTCCAAGGTAACAGAGAGAGTGAAAGGAATGATAAGATACTCAAGAAATTCAAAAGAGCAAGAAAAGAGGAAAGGGGGAATTAGACCATGCAGGAAAAATAGAAAGCTTGCTAAAATGGTAAATTTAGACTTAAATATATTAGGAACTATATTAAGTACTTAATTAACATGCCAGTCATTTGTTACTGATATAAACTGTTAGTATTTAAATTTATACTATTATACCTATATACAAATAACATTAAAATATATGCATTTAAGGCTATACATTTCCCCATAAGCATACCTTTAGCTCTAACCTACATATTTTGATATATAGTATTTTCATTATCATTCAATTTCAAATAATTCACAATTTTCATTGTGATTATTCCTTTGGTTTATGTTTATTTAAAATCAAGGTCTAGGGGCGCCTGGGTGGCTCAGTGGGTTAAAGCCTCTGCCTTTGTCTCAGGTCGTGATCCCAGGGTCCTGGGATTGAGCCCCGCATAGGGCTCTCTGATCAGCAGGGAGCCTGCTTCCTCCTCTCTCTCTCTCTGCCTGCCTCTCTGCCTACTTGTGATCTCTGTCAAATAAATAAGTGAAAAATCTTAAAAAAAAAAAAAAAAAGAAAGAATAAAAGCAAGGTCTAGATTTCCAAATTTATGGTAAAGTTTAAAATTTTTTTTTAAGTTCATTTCTGACTTAATGACATTGTGAGGGGTTAAAAAAAAGAAAAGAAAAAACTCTGTGTAATTTTAATCCTTTGACATTTTTTGGATATTTGGTTATGGCCCAGGATATGGTCAAGTTTTCATAAATATTCTATGTACGTTTGAAAACAAAGTATGTCCTAAGGTTGTGGGTGCTATCTATGTTCCATACATCCATTGGCTCTGGTTTGTTTAAATCCTTTTTACTTTTGTCTAATGACCTTATCAGTTATAGAGAGAAGTATGTTAAAATCTAATTATGATTGCCAATTTTTTCTTTTAGCTTGTCAATTTTTACTATGTATTTGAGACTAAATTATTGAGCATATAAATTGAATTGCCTCAATTTTCTGGTTCATTTGCCTTCTACATGGAATTTAAACATTTACAAAGAAATAATGCCAAATTTTACCAGATAGTAAAAGAAGAAGCTCAGTCCAACTCAGATTATGAAGCCTACAAAATTTTGATACCCAAACTGACAGAAACGCTAAGGGAAAAGAAAACTATGGGCTGGGGTGCCTGTTTGGCTCAGTGGGTTAAAGCCTCTGCCTTCAGCTCAGTCATGATCTCAGGTCCTGGGATCAAGCCCCACATTGGGCTCTCTGCTCAGTGGGGAGCCTGCTTCCTCCTCTCTCTCTGCCTGCCTCTCTACCTGCTTGTGATCTCTATCCAATAAATAAATAAAATATTTTTTTAAAAAAGGAAGAGAAAACTATGGGCCAAATCTTGTCCTTGAGATTTAATGTTTTATTAATGTAAAATTCATTAATAAAATATTTGCAAGTTAATTTCAACTGTCTCTGAAAAGGATAATACACCCTGACCCCACTGAGTTTTATTCCAAGAACACAAAGATGGCTTAACACTGTGTCATATACCACAGTGACTAAATAAAGGATAGAAATCATGTTACCATCTCAATAGATTTGTTAAAACCATTTGATAAAACTCAACACGGATTCACACTTTTTAAGAAAATTCAGAGAAATAGAAATAGCAGGGAACTTTGTTATCTGATAAGATGTACAGTAGATTTCATCATCCTAGAGACTCAGCAGAAGGCAGACGGCACCCTCAAATGGGGTGACCTGAAGAGTTTAATACAGTAACTGCTTACAAAGGTGGGGGGGTGTTTAAAGAAACTAACAAGGAACAAGGTAGTATCCTAGAGCTAGTAATGGGCAGGAGGAACTGAAGAGGCGAGAGAAAGAAGCGCTACTATAAAATGGGAAGAGTGACTCTATGGAGGGGGCTACATGACAGAAGCTGTGGTCTTTGGCAGGACACACCTCATCTATGTGACGTGGTGGTGAGGTAGTCCAGGGAATAAACACCTCAGCGCAATTCTCTCCTTACCCTATCTCACACCAGTGCCTATAACTGACTATAACCAATTTAAACCAAAAGGGCAATGGAGCCCATTGACTCAGTCCCTACAAGTTGCCTCTTGGGGTACAGTGCAGCTGGAAAAGTAGGGAGAATGGATCTGGGAAAGTAAACAAAAAGCATACAGCACAATCTAATTTACTCACAAAATGTGGAAAATTTGCCTTTTTGAGATTTGGAACCAGACATTTGATTCAACCTGGTATAGAAAGTAGCCTGTGTAATAAGGTAAGAAGAAGATATAAAAGACACAGAATGAAAAAGGGAGAAATAAAAACAATCAGGAACAGATAATTTGATTGTGTACAGAGAAAATCCAAAATAACATGCAAATAAAAATGTCAGAATTAATAAGTTTATTCAATAAAAGCTCAATAGACAAGAAGCAACTGCATTTGCAGATACTAGCAACAAATAGGGAAAAAAAATCTGATATATAGGAATTCATCTAAGTGTAAGACCTTGCAGAAAACAATGAAACACTAAGAAGACCAACACTAAGAAGATCAATACTTTACAAAGAAGTAAAATAAACAAAGCTGTGTACGAGTTTCGTGGATTGGAAGACCTATCCTGTATATTTAATATAATCTTGATCAAATCCTAATAAGGAACTTTGCCAAACCTGTGTGGAGAAGTAAATCCGCCCACCACAAGGGTAGACTGTGGCTGCCCCAAGTGTGTCTTGCATATCTCCACCTATACAGAAAATAACCAGCCAAGGACCCCAGTGACTGCATGCATTAGGGAAACTACAGCAGATCTGTTCTAGGGAGACAGGGACCCTTCTGATTGCCAGGTTTGGCCCTCAGAATCTCCAATATCGTCAAACTTTTCTCTGACTATCCAGTTGCTTACAACAATTCCACTCAATTTTCTCTTCTCCTCTCTATTTGGAACCAGATTTGCACTGCAGTCTGACAGCTCTCTCAGCCTTAGTCAGTTCCCTCCCTATTTTCTCTCACATAAGCATTTTCTTTCATGACACTTATTTATTAATTTTTAGTGCCATCTTGGTGTCTCTGCTTCTTGGAGGACCCAAACAAACACAATAGCCAAGATGTTCAAGAACAAGTTGGGGAAACATGCTTGACTTCATATCAAGATTTGTTATAAAAGCACAGTACTTAAAACAGTGTTGTTTGGGATGCCTGGGTGGCTCAGTCAGTCGAGCAGGATCAGGTCATGATCTGAGTCCTGGAATCAGGCCCCTGCTGAGCAGGGAGCCTACTTCTCCCTTCCCTTCCAACTTGTGCTCTCTGTCGCTATCTGTCTCTCTCTTCTCTCAAATAAATATTCAAATTTTTAAAAAAGAAAAAAAAAACAGTGTTGTTTCGACACAGGGTTGGACAAATCAAACCAAAGAATAGACTAGAAGGCCCAGAAATCTTGCAATGTCTGAGCACGCCCACGCACACACACACACACACACACACACACACTTTTTAACAAATGTGGCTCTCAAACAGTGGAAAAGGGGCTGTATTTTAATAAATAATACTGGATATTGGGTTTCCATATGGCGAAGATAAATGAAACCTCTATTTCCCATTTCACACAAAAATTAATTCTAGGTATATTGTAAACCTGAATGTAAAAGAAAGCAATAAAACTTCTAGAAGGTAATATGGGAAACTGTCTTCACAGCCCTGATTTAGAAAAAAAAGCTTCCTAATCAACACACAAAAAGACAAACCAATAAGGCAAAGGTTGTTATTTGGACCCCATTAAATTAAGAACTTCACGTTCATCCAAAGCAGCCATTTAAAGATTGAAAGACAAACCACAGAGTGGGAGAAGATCCTTGCAACACGTATAATTGATGATGGGATCACATCCAAAATATAAAAAGAACTCCTACAAAACAGCAAGAAACAAACAGTTCAAGAGGAAAAAATGGCAAGAGTCTTGAACAAACAATTCACAAGAGGAACTGAGCCCCATTCATTATGGGGAAAATGTACATTAAAATCACAGTGAGATATCACCACATACCCACCAGAACGGGCAGGAAGTACAAAGGTACAGAGGCTGACAAATATAGAGGCGTTACCAAAGTGTACCAATGTACACTGTTTGAACTGATGAAGCCAAGTGTGGCTGAGGCTGGGAAGCAATGGGGACCCTCATATTGAGAGTAGAAGTGTAATTTTGGTATGATCACTTTGGAAAACAGGTTAGCACTAGGCACTGTGACGGAAGACAGGTACACACTAGAGTTCAGCAATTCGACGTTTGCTGGAAAATGCACACCCATAGCAACGGGATTCTTAGTCCCAAACAGGAAATCACTCAAATGTCCATGAATAACAGAATGAGCAAATATATTGTGGTTAACTTCCTACAATGGTCAGCTATACCAAAACGAAACGCTCCTGCTACATAACAAAAACACTCCTGCTACATAGACACATACACATGAATTTCTCAAACAATGTTAAAATGCACATTTCAAAACATACACACAGAGTAAGGTTCTACTTATAAAAATTCAAATTGAGGGAAAATGGTATTGCTTAAGAATGAGGACACATATGGCAAAGTGATAAAGAAGAGCATACTTACCATAAAAGTCAAGACAGTGGGGTCTTCTATGAGAAAGCCATATATAGTCTTTTGGTTTGTTTTGTTTTTAGGTAATCTCTATGCCCCAATAGGGGCATTATATGACCTGAGATCAAGAGTCACATGCTTTACCGACTGAGCCAGCCAGGTGCCCCAGAATCCTCTAGAAGAACCCGAGGGAGAGGTCGCAGGAAGGGGCATGAGGTGAGGCTTCCGAGATGCTGGCAGAGTGATAAGTACACGCATTTGCTTTTTTATTATTTATTGGCCCATAAAGTTTTGCTTTATGATAGACTTTTCTGAATGTTTGTCATATTTCAAAATAAATTTGACTTGACTTGACTAATTGATTTGGCAATGCGAACTAGCTTTGCCAGCTCGGATATTTGGTGGGCATTTTCCAACGTTTGGATGAATATATGTTGAACGTTTGCCCTGAGACAAAAGAATTTCATCAAAAATATTATGTTGATAAGGGCAAATTGAAATTTAAGTTTGGATTCTTCCCAACTCTTTTTGTGAATGTCAGTTTAAACAAATGTCGCCCTGAGAAGGAATGAGAGGGTAATTAATAATCATTTGATAGGTCTTGGTACATAGCCTTTGTGATGTATTTCCCAGAAATTGAGAATGTGAATTCCTCTAATGACTGAATTGCAAATCCTTTGCAAATCAATGATTCCTAATTCTTTGCTTTCAACAAAACTAAAGAAGGACTTAGTCAAAGGATTAGCGGATAGAGCATTAAAAATGTTCATTTTTTTTAAGATTTTATTTATTTGACAGAGTGAGAGAGAGAGATCACAAGTAGGCAGAGAGACAGGCAGAAAGAGGGAAAAGCAGGCTCCCTGCTGAGCAGAGAGCCCAATGTGGGGCTCAATCCCAGGACCCTGAGATCATGACCTGAGTCAAAGGCAGAGGCTCAACCCACTGAGCCACCCAGGCGCCCAAAAATGTTTTTCTTTTTTTTTTTATGATATTTCATTGTGATTTTTAGCATGTATCTCATAAAAAGTTCAAAGAATTATATGACAATGCTATAATAAAACATACTCTATTTCTATTTACCTGTTTCTGTTAATGAGGGTTTCCTAGTGCTTACTTCTACAAAAACCATCAATAGGAAGAGAAATTAGCTGAACCCTGTCCTGTTCTAACAGTAATACTCAACCATAGATAAATGATACTCACCCTTAGATAAATGAACCAATTAATTTTTAAGTGCCCAATTCATGTTATTAAGAAATTAATTTCCAAATTTTTAAAAGATTTTATTTATTTATTTGACAGAGAGACGCAGCGAGAGAGGGAATACAAGCAAGGGGAGTGGGAGAGAGAGAAGCAGGCCTCCCACCAAGCAGGGAACCCCAAGCGGGGCTCCATCCCAGCACCCTGGGATCATGACCTGAGCCAAACGACCTAAAATATGACTGCTCAATATTTTGCTCATGATATTTTTTTATTTGAGTACAGTTGATGTACAACATTACACTAGTAATTTAACAAGTTTATATATTAAAGGGGCGCCTGGGTGGCTCAGTGGGTTGGGCCTCTGCCTTCAGCTCAGGTCATGATCTCAGGATCCTGGGCTCAAGCCCTGCATCGTGCTTTCTGCTCAGCAGGGAGCCTGCTCCCCACCCCTCCCAGGGCCTGCCTCTCTGCCCACTTATGATCTCTCTCTCTCTCTCTCTGTGTCAAATAAATAAATAAATAAAATCTTTTTTTAAAAAGCTTTATATATTATGTTCACCACAAGTGTAACTACAACCTGTCTGGTTACACTGCTCTTACAATGTCATGGACTACATTCCTTATGCAGTCAGTGCCTTTTATGCCCATGATTTATTCATGCCATAGCAGGAAGCCTGTATCTCCTATTCCCTTCACCCATTTTGTTCCAACCTTCACCCTTCTCCCCTCTCTCAACCATCAATTTGTTCTCTGAATTTGTAGGTCTGATTCCGCTCTTTGTTCATTTGTTTGTTCTAGATTCCACTTAGGAATGGAAGCATATGGCATCTGTCTTTCTCAGCCTGACTGACTTCCTTAGCATAATACCCTCTAGGTCCGTCCATGTTGTCTCAAATGGCACAATCTCATCAATATTACACATTTTTATGACTGTGTAATATTCATTGTATGTCTATGCCACATTTGCTCATGTATTTTTTCATGTATTTTTTTAAATGATGGTATTAGACTAGTATGAAGTTTTTATTTCTTTAAATACATTTTAAAGTGATGTGACAGCTTTAGAATGTTAACAGTTTCAGTAAGTCAATT
This sequence comes from Mustela putorius furo, assembly GCF_011764305.1. Lineage (NCBI taxonomy): Eukaryota > Metazoa > Chordata > Mammalia > Carnivora > Mustelidae > Mustela > Mustela putorius. Next base: position 8,372,053 of record NW_025421449.1, read on the forward strand.
ACATTCTTTGCAACAATTTAAACTTAAAAAAATTATAGATGTCAACTTGAAACTTCCACAGGGGTGCATCTTTCTTTAAGCCCAATGACTTAAACAGACTCATGGTACATTCTCGTAACATAAAAGAAGCTAGAAACAGACAATCTGGGCTGGTCTGGCAGTTTCTTGAAATCACCAGAGGCTCTGGATCCTTCAGTGCTTCTGTTCGGCCATCCATGGAAGACGGCTTCTACCCTCAAGGCCACAAGAGGACTCCTGGAGCTTCATCCCTATGATCTGGGAATCCCAGGGAGGGGCCACAGCAGCTTTGCCAGAAGCCCTACTGTGCCACATCACCTATCCACTCCTGTCAGTCGGGGAGCCTAGGAAAGCGCATTTTACAACTGGGCAAAATGCCCGAAGCCCCTGTTACCAAGGGAGAAGATGAGAATATATGTTTGGCAGAAAATTAACAGTCTCAGTCACATGGAGTATGGGCCATGACGGTTACATTGTATAAAGATGCATGTGCATTTGTACATTGTTACCCTTCATGAATGATTTATCACTGGGTGGGGGGAATTTCAGGTTATTTTTACTTACTTCTTTTCTTTATTTTTACTTACTTCTTTTTTTACAATCAACATGGTAATTCTTACAAAAACTTTACTGATATTGTCATAAGTTAAAAGGGGGAAAATGGGAAAAAGAAGGAAATAATCAGACTTCAGAATCAAAAGACCAGAGTTTAACTCCGCTCTGCAGAATGACTTAGGCACAGATCTTCCTCAGTGTGAGCCACAATTCCTTGCCTACCGAAGGAAGGTTGGTTAGATTTTTCCATTATCTCTGGTTTACGCTGTTTCTGATGAGAAGTCACAGTCATCCTGATTTTCATTCCACTATATGCTAATTCTTTTCCTCTGGCTGCTTTTTAAGATTTTTTCTCTCTGTCGTTAGTTTTCAAGTCATTCTTTGAAGTGTCTGGTGTGGTTTACTTTGCATTTATTCTGTTTGCCATTGTTGAAATTCTCATACCGGTATACATTTTTATCCTATTTGCAAAACTTTCCGTCCTTATTTCTTCAAATGAAAGCTCTTTGCAAGTCTATGCCCGCTTATTCTACCATTTCTGCAATTTTCAGGTCTATCGACTGCGTTTTTTTCTTTCCTTTTGATTTAAAGAATGTTTTATTAGATGCTGGACATTATGAATGATATTTTCTTGAGTACTGGAATTTGCTGTCTTTAAAAATATTATTTTGGGGGCACCTGGGTGGCTCAGTGGGTTAAAGCCTCTGCCTTCGGCTCAAGTCATGGTCCCAGGGTCCTGGGATCAAGCCCCGAATCAGGCTCTCTGCTCAGCGGGGAGCCTGCTTCCCTTCTTGTCTCTGCCTGCCTCTCTGCCTGCTTGTGATCTATCTGTCAAATAAATAAATAAAATCTTTTAAAAAATAAAATAAAATAAAATAAAAATATTATTTTGTTTTGATAGTCACTTGTGGATCTGCTTGGTACTTTCAAAAGAATTTTTGTAAAGTCTGTCAAAGTACATCTAGGATAGCCTTTGCTATCTAAGATATCTTTGTGACATCCCTTGTAAGAGCTCCCAGTGTTCACCGAGGTTTTTCTGTTCTGGTTGGTCTGAACTCAAGTCTTCTAACCTTGTACATGATCTAGTAGTTATTCAGCAACTTGTTTTGTTGTACCTCCATATTGTTCTTTGTTCTTCTAGAGTCTTACCCTACACACAACCAGCTTGGTATTCAAAGATTAAGGGGATCCTCTTTGCCACCCCTCAATTTTTTTTTAATTGAGGTATAATTCATGTATCATAAAATCCATCCTCTTAAAGCGTTTAATGTATTGGTTTTTAATATATTCACAAAATTGGACAACCATCACCACCATCTAACTCCAGGACATTTTCATGACCTCATGAGGATCCTTCTGGGAGATTTCCGGAGTTCTGTGTCTGCTCTCCTCTTCGATACTCTGCCCCACAAATTCCAGATGCCTCAGCCTCCTTGCACTCAAGACCTTCCTTGCCTAGCTCCGTGACACTGCTGAGCCCCCTTGGACCTTCCTCCCTGCTCTCGTTTCTGGTAAATGCCTCTAGGCAGAAAGCCAGGGTGATGGCAGGGCTCTGCTGGCTATTGTCCAATGCCTGAAAACAATTGTTTTTTTTTTTTCTAGTTTTGTAGTTATTTATGGGAGAAGGGCTACTCTGATATAATTCCTCCATCATGGCCAGAAGTGGAAATCTCATTTATTTGATTTTTGAGATTAAACCTGCTTGTCATTGTGCTTGGCTTTAATAAATACTAATCATGGTTATTTTTTTTCAAAGATTTTATTTATTTATTTGACAGACAGAGATCACAAGAGAGGCAGGCAGAGAGAGAGAGAGGAGGAAGCAGGCTCCCCGTGGAGCAGACAGCCCGATGCGGGGCTCGATCCCAGGACACTGGGATCATGACCTGAGCCGAAGGCAGAGGCTCCAACCCACTGAACCACCCAGGCGCCCCACTAATCATAGTTATTAAGTTACTATTTTATATATTACTAAAGTGAACATTATCTTTTCAGTATTTCTTGTACCAAACTCCCATGGTCTAGTACACACAGAGTGGGGGAAGGGAGAAGTTCCCTCAGCTACAGCTCCGTGCCGGCCCCACAGTGTTCCAATCTAACTGGTGTGATTCCACGCCTCCCCCTGCACCTGTGTCATCCTGATTAATTCAGTTAAACCAGGCCTAAGCTAATTAGTGCACAATATTCTTCTGGCCACATGGATGGTTCTGGAATAGATTTGAGGGGAGAGGGGAAGAGGAATGTATCTTCCCCTTTCCTAATATTTCCTTCCCTTAGAAAACCCATTAATGTGGTTTTCGACCTCTTTCTACCCCCTTACTTAATTGTGTCCTAGGAGAAATAAAGTAAACTCTCTAAATGAAACCTAGTGAAGAATAAATTCAGCCCGCTCAGCCCAGCTCAGCTCTTCTTCCTGTCAGAGCTGCCCATGGAGAGCACCCAGTCACCTCCACTCCTCCAAACCGGGAGACTTACTCACCTGATAGGTTGCCCACATGGGGAGACCCCAACTGGGTGAGCAGGCTATCCTCACTGGGGGGTTCTAGAAGAAGATCCACCGTGTTCTCATCCTAGGTAATGGCCTCCAACACTATCCAGATTAAACGTAGTATTTTACATATCACAATTCTTGTAACTCAAGATAGAGACAAGGAGGTCCCCTCAGAGACCATAACGGATATATGGCCCAGTTCAGACCTGTGAGATACAGCAGCGCGTCTGGTGGGTAATGTGGGGACATTCTGCCCTTCATCTCAAGGATCTCTCTTTTACTGTGGGTATGGCGAGAACCTGTGTACCCCGCAGCCGCAACAGCCAGCCTCGGAACGGCTGCAGGAGAAGGAGGACAGAGCAGAGAGAAGCCCAGGGAAATCCCAGTGCTAGTGTCTTCCCAGGCTTTGGATTTTCCGGTTACAGGAATCATCAATACATCTCCTTCATTTTCTAAGTCAGTGGGTTTTGCTTTCTTTTACTTGTCCACTGGAAGCACCCAGCAGACACATCCCTCCCTATTCAGTGTAAAGTACTTTTACTCATACTTCATTTGATCCTCTCACTGTGGTCAAGAGTTACAGTAGAGGAGGAAACAGAAAGCCAGCAATGCAAACAACTTGCTCAAGATCCCATGGTAGAAAGATGGAAGTCAGGGATGGAACACACAACCAGGTGTCCCTACTCTAAGCTCAGTGCACTCTCTACTGGGCCACACCACCTGTGCCAGCGGTCAAGCAGAAGGTGTCCTAAGGGATCAGAGGGCTTGCCACACTGTAGGTGTCATGTTAGGGATGAAACCAGGCTTTGGGGCTGACCTCAAAGAGGACAGTGGCCATGGTCTCCCCAAGTCACCTCTGTGCCCTCCTCTTTGCCCATGAGGCCTGGGATCTCAGAGAGGATGACCCTTAGAACTGATGCCCCAAGCATGGGGTCTTGGGTTGGGCTCTTGCTTGTTAATGGAGAGACTCCTGGAGAGCCAAGGTGGTATTTCCAGAGTAGACGGATCCCAGAGGACAGTGATCGAGGAAACTGGGAGTGAGTCTGATGGGGTTCCACTGAGTATGGGCCTGAAGATAGGCATTTGTCAATTAAACTTAAGAGCTAAAAAACAAAACAAAACAAAGCAACAGCAACAAAACATTTTGAGAACAGCAGCGGTAATAGCATCCAGTGCTGGGTACCCCTCTGCCCGGCAACACATTGAAATGTGAAATTTTTACCAGTAAAAGACATTCCCTTAACTTGGCAGTCCAAATGCAACTCCCACCTCGCCCCTCTGCACCTCTGGGGAGCTGTGAGCTATTAAGCATTCTTGTTCTTTATTGTGATTGGGTTACCACGCAGTTCCTGGAAGACTGGGAGAGGAAGAGCCTTGGGCAAGATAGGAGGGAGTCCCAAAAAGAGGGGTTTGGTCTCCATGACATGGGGAATACCTGCTCTCTGAGCATCCTTGGACCTTCTTCCTGTCTGACCAGGAACAGGGCAATCACTGTGGGTCTGGAGAAGGAAACAAGCCTACTCAACCGTCAGGTGCTATAAGGAATTACTCCTTCCCCTCCAACACTCCTCCCTCGCCACCTGGGGTGGGGGAAAGCCAACAGGAAGAAACATTTCCATTTCCACCTGCTGTTCTCAGAGTCTTTCTCTCATCCCATGGTCTGCTTCCATGTCAGGAGCTGGGGCTGGGTGGGCTGAGTCCTGCTGTGGGTGGGCCAGCCCTGAGCTGAAGGCGGAGGACACAAACATGTCACTTGCCTGGGGCTCTCTCCATGAGGATATCTGGGTTTCCCAAGATTCATGGGGCAGAAGGGCAGGAGTGGAAGAAATAGAATGGGAGCTGCCAGTCTCCCAGGGAGGACATCACCATTAACCTGAAGTCAGTGAACCACACTGGTTGTGTCAGATCAATAAAGGGACAATTTAAAAAAAAAAAAAAAACAACTAAACCCAAAATCTCTTCTTACTTGGTATAACAAATTTCCGTGGAATCCAACAGCCCTGGTTTTGCATCTGGGCTCTGCCACTCCCTGAGCGTGACCTCACACAAGCTACTCACGCTTCTGTGCCCCAGCTTCCCCCGTGTAGAGAGAAGGGATACCACCCATGCCACCTCACAGGGCTCTCCAAGGGGACCACTCTCCAAGGGGACCATGCACAGAAAGCACTTCATATGCACCCAGCATGGTGGGGTGGGGTGGGGGATGTTTGTTAAATAGGCCTCTAGATGGACAGGAGATGGGAAATACCTCAGACAAGTAAAATGTAGATTGTGGGTGGGGACGATTGCATGGGCATTTTGTGAGAACCAACAGTAACATGGCAAACCCTGAGGAAACCGTCACTAGACCTAGGTTTGGGCAGGCGAGCCGCTTACTAAGTCTTTCTGGTTGGATCTAAGGGTTCTTCGGGAGCTTTCACACAATTTCATGGCTGCTGACACCTGTGGCTGAACTCCAGAAGCTGTGCGTGCCCACCATCGAGTGGAGGAGAGTGTCTTCATTTGCAAAAGCTCCTGGGCACCACACAAAGGCCACACTCTCCTTGGGGCTAAGAGCCATTGACAAGGAGGGTCCGAGGGATTTGGATCTCTTAGGAAGTCAGATCTTGGTCCACCAGGTCCCATCTTTCCCCGTCTCTAACCAGCTCCTTGTTCTCCTTTATCCTCTGCCCTCGCCATCCCAGCAGCCTGCTTCACTGGAGGGACCCTCAGGGTCACCTGGCCCCACCACCTCACTGACAAAGCACAGAGGACCAGAATTGGATCAAGGCTTGTCCAGGTCTGCACAGGAATGTCGGGATGGCTGTGGCTGTGGGGAGCCCAGGACAGAGTCCGTCCCCCACTCCCAGTAACCACATGCTCTGCTGTATGTAGACAGCTCACAGAGCACACACTTGTGTCCCATGCCTGGTTCACGGACATGCCACCCTGACCACCGAGCCGGCCTCACAGACAGGGGTAAGGAGCCGCTATTGTTACTGCTCTCATTTCTCATCACCTGTCCCCGTATCATCCCCAAGTCATGGAGGTATTAGCATCTTGTCTTACAAGAGCAAACTGGGTTCAGAGGGTCGTTTGAAGGACTCTTCCCATTCCCCACAGACAGTAACAGTGCTGCAAGGCCAGCCGCCCGGACTCCAAGGTGCGCCCCACTGCCTTCCTGCAGTCTGGGACATGGACGGATCCTGAAACGATGAGATGCTGGCCTGGCAGCAATGACTGGGACTCTCTGCTATTCAGACCCACTGTTCTCCTAGGACTCTGCCAAGACCAGCTGCCAGGCCCTTGAAACAACCCAGCAAAGAGAGAAAGGCCAGTCCCTCGGTGGCCCCGAGATGGGAGGCCTGGGAGCCCATCCTGCTGCTTCCCCCTGCCAGAGAGATCATCGGAGTCCCCCCCAGTGAGGAAGGCAGGGATGCTGCCCTAACCAGGCACAGCTCGTGCTGCCATCCTGGGCAAGGAAACCAGTCGTGCCATGCCCCATGCGGGTCCAGTGCATTCTGCAAGTGGTGTTTCACTGCGGGTGCTCATTGTAGCTTGTCGGTCTCCACCAAAAACATCGTGGAGAGGAGTGGGCCCACCCAGCAGAGTCACACAACGGGGGAGCAAAGGGAGAAGTCAAAGCAGAGCCCACCCTGCCAGGCTCTTCCACCCCCCTCCCCACCCTGTTCAGAGTTAGCAGAAAGAATGACAGGGCTCAGGAAGGGAGGCACTTCCAAAAGCCGCGGGGCAACCCCCTTCTGTCTAATCCGCAGGCTCTAACCCCAGGCTCCTCTCCACACCCATGGAATCCCTGCAGTTGTGGGCCTAATGGGGGCGAACCCCTATGCATCCGTTTTTCCTGTGGAGGCTGATAGCTTTCAACAGATTTTTAATCCTCTGAGCAGAACACTGTAGCGTGGACAGATGGAAATAGACTTGCTGCCTCCCCAGGTCATGGGTCCCTGCAGTGGGAGTGGTCAAGGAGGGAGGGGACAGAGCCAGGCCCTCCTCCTGAAACACAGAGTTTTTGAGGCCCAGTGTCCAATTCCAGCCCTCACCTCTAGGCCTCTGCTGAGGGGCCCCTTCCTCCAGGGAGCTCTCCTTGATCTTCATGGCCACTTCCCCACTAGGCAACTGCCTTCTCAAGCGTTTCCCTGCACTAAACCTCAGATCCCACCGAGGCCGTGGGCTGTGCCTGTTGGGTTTCTCAGCCCTGCCTGTGACAGCCTGTAGGGGGCCTGGCACACGGCAGCAGCTGGGCAATATCGAAAGAATGAATGAATGAATGGTAGCCTAAATCAGGTAGGCCCACATCTCTGAGGCTGACAGCCTAAATCAGGTGGCTGTAAGGTGGCCCACATCTCTGAGGAGGGTTCTATGTTTTATTTTTTAAACAACTGAGCTAGAGGAGAACTTGGAGTCACTTCGTTTATTCCTGTCCATTTACAGGTGAGGGAGAAGCTACGGTCCCAGGCCAGTTGGGCCTGGGCTGGCGGAATGGGGCTCTGAGACCCAGGGCTGGGGGAGCAGGGTGCAGGCGGGCCTCTCCCATTATCGGAGGGCCCTGGGCATGTACACACATGAAGAAATGCAGTAACTGACTTGTGAAACGAAGGGCCATCCTAAACGTCCACATTTAACAGCTGCAACTGTTCTGGCCTCATGCTGCGGGCCCTGTCAGGGGACCTCCCCCATCATACACAGACCCTAATGTGGAGGTTGTGTTCCTCATCTCAGCTGGAGGCCCTTTGTGACTGGGGGCCTGAGCCCAAGGGCCCTTGCCCATCCTCACGCATCCCCAGCCCCAGGCTGTGATCGGCCCCCGCTATTATTTCTAACGGTCTACGTTCAGGGTACCGGCGGCACTCAGGCCATCTCAGGCTCAGAGAAGCCCGGATGCCCAGCCCAGAATGGCCCAGTTCTGGGAGTAGTGCAGAGCTGAGCCCACACGGCCATCCTGGCTGTCCCTGGGAAAGCAGGAGCCCTTGGGGGCACATCCAGGCAGGGTTCAGGAATGGCCACACCCCTGGGCCTCTCTCCTTCCCACTCACCCTACAGATAACACCACTAACTGTTGCTTCTCCAGGTGGGGGCCTTGAGGAGGCCTGAGGCTACGTGGCCGGCTCCAGGATCCCGGCCCATAGACTGGCCCGGCGGGGAGAGGGACTGGCGCGCTCCCTTCCATCCCTCTCCACCCAGAGCAGATGTGCTGGCTGTGCTCCCTGCCCTCCGGGAGGGATATTAAAGCGCAATGTCCACCACACAGAATTTATCATCTAGTTGGGGAGACATGTCAGGCCAGAGGAGCACAAAGTAAATACGCTGAAACACCAGCCAGCAGAGGAGAAGCTTACTGGCTGTCAGGCCCGTCTGACTCAGGAGGAGGAAGAGGAGAGAGAAGGAAATGGAAAGGCCTGACCCAGGCCTCCAGCGCTTCCGAGGTGCGCAAGCCCAGCCTCCTGCAGATGATGCCTCGGAGACAGGGTCCTGTGTGTGAGCTTTGGGGCTGGGCAAGATGGTTTAAATACCCACACCTCCGGGGGCCAGGTGCATGACCTCTAGCGAACCACCATTCTTCTCAGGGGCACGTTTCCTTAATCTGCAGAAGAGGGCTGCGAACTCTTGCCTTGCTGTGTTATTGGAACAATTACATTAAATACGGGATGTGGGGCACTTGACACAATGCTCAGAATAGAATCTATTCTTAAAAGCAATCCACTAATAATAGGGAAGCAAGGCTTGAGAATGATTATTTTTAAAAAAACATAAATTAAAGGAGATTCAGGCTCATTCCTCCGAGAACATCCCTCTTGGTTCTTACTCGCATTCTGAAGTAGAAGAAAAAGGAGCAGCGTGGCCACCAGCTGAGGAGGGAATGGCCCACCGCTCCCCACCTATTTTAGCCGCACCACGGCCATGCAGGGATCCTGCAGAAATGACATCAAGAGCCATGGCGATAACAGGGAAGAAATGCTCGCACTGATTGCTTGGGGGACACAGTCACGGCTCTGCATTCCTCTCCTTGGGGGCACAAACTCATTTACCCCTCACAACACCCCTGCGAGCAGGTGCTAGATTACTCCCCTGTCTTAGAGATGTGGGAGGCAGGACACCCAAGGTCACCCTGCTTTTCTGTAGCAAAACTGAGACTGTAGAGGGGCAGCCTGGCCCCAGAAGCACTCCTCCCAGCCACCAGACAAAAGCTGCCTCTCTAAGGCGTGCACTGCGTTCACCCCCATTTCTCAGGCAATTCATTTCTGCAGGGTTGCCTGGGGAGTCAGGGGCAGAGCTAGGATAGTCAAGGTCATGAGCTGTGACTTTTAGTCACTTGAGGGCTCTCTTCAACCCGGAACCCAGAAAGTAAAGGCCAGCCCCCCTCCGGTAGTAGGAACGGCGCACAGTGAACCAAGGGCCCTGTTGGCTGCCAGATTTCCCTCGTGTAGCAGAAGCTGCTCCGTGGTGAGAGGCAGCGAGCCCATCACACAAGGAGAAGCAAAGTGGGGGCTCTGCCAGCAGATTGCAGCCCTCGTTCTGGTCATTTCTGAACCCCAACAGCACCCTTCCCTTTCAAAGATCCGGTTGTTCAAATTCAGGGTTTTATTCCACAAGCCAATAAAGCTCCCCTGGGGCCCCCAAGTTGTGGTAAGTTGGTACCATCCACTTACAATCCAAATGGGTTCTTGCCTGGAAGGTAATGTGCAGAAACAAGCAGCTGAAACCAGAAGACACGAGGACTGGGAAGACTCACAGAGAGGCAAAGAGAAGCCAAGAGAGCTACAAGGAGCACAAAGCTAGAGAGGGCTATTTGCACAGCCTCCCAAAGCCCCAGCACCGTGTGGATCCTGATACGGTTCCTGAGCTCGGTCTCTAGCCCTCAGGCTGGAAACCACGTGCACTGGCACTTTTGAACATTTCCTGTTCCAAATGCATGTGAGTTTCACAGCCCTCTGAATTCTATGTGTAGACACTCACCTATACCAGTTTCTCCTTAGAGAGGGTTCACTTCCAATAAATCTGCAGACCCCCTAGGGAGAAGTCCCCATCCTTCCGAACCCTAGCATACTCTCCCAAAATGCCTGTTCACCCCACCCCCCAACTCCACTGCCCCTGCCCCATCCTAGCTGGGCGCTTCTGGGAAGGCAGATGGTATTAGCACAGAGCTGACCCCCAGCCCAGCCCTCAGGAAGGCAGGGCTGGTGGTGAGTCAGCAGGGTCTATGCAGAAAGCAGCTGGTCCAAGGAAGCAAGATGAAACCTTCTTCATCTAATTGCACACAACCCCACAGGCAGCACCACATGCGGGCTACCCCAAGGCTGCTGTCAGTCACGCGTGCATTTTAATTTAGCTGCAGAAGGGAGAATGAGCTAAGTGCACAGGATAATGCTTCCATTAAAGAGAGAAAAGTGGTGCCTGGGGGAGGTTCCATGACTTCCTGAGGAATAAAGCCCTGAATTTGAACAACCGGATCTTTGAAAGGGAAGGGTGCTGCTGGACTTCCTTAACCCAGCCGGTTAACCAAGAAGCTCTCTCTGGGGACCAGTTTCCTTGTGCTCATTCTACTCCTGCTCCCACCAGAACTCCAGTCCTCTTAGAATCAGGATCTGATCACATTCCTCACCTCCCTTTTTCTCCCCTGCTCTAATTTTACTGCCTCTCAGAGCTCAAAGTCAAGGAGATCTGATCTCATTCCTGCAGTCAGTCTTGGACTGACCCCCGTTCAGAGTGTGCAGCTGGAACAGACCTTACAGCTCATCTGACAAAATCCTTCCCCTCCAGTGTCAGTCGGGCGCTTTGATTCTAAGATACAGACATTGACTCTAGCCAACTGACGAAAGCAAAAAATTATTATTTTTCATGAATGTAAGGCAGATAGGAAGATCATAAAATTGAACAAAAGCTGAAGATTGGGTACCTGATAGGACAGGCTCAAGGGATCTTCAGAGCACAGGACCCTCAACAGTCTCTTGAGGGGCACCCCTGCAGCCTTCTTAACTGCGCCCCACTGCTTTAAGGAGGTGCCAGCTGCTTTCAGTGTTTAGGTGGAATCAAACCCTCAGATACTGCTGGGACCCACTTTGGCATCAGAATCACCTGGAGGGTTTCCTAAAACACAGATTGTTGGGTCCCACGCCCAGAGTTTCTAACTCCAAGGTAGGAGCCTGGAATTTTGCATTTGTAACAAGTTCCCAGGTGATGCTGGTGTTGCTGGTGTGGGACAACACTCGGAGAGCAAACCTCTGTAGGCAAACCTCGCTTGGGTTGTGTGCCACTCTTAGCTAAGAGTCCTGGGTCATCTTGAGAAATGGTCCCACCAAGGCTGTATTCAATGGAATCAGCAAGTCCCACAGGGCTGTGCTCAGTGGGATTTTTAAAACAAAATCAGAATGCTAGGACTAAATGTGGAACGGGTGTTAGCTGGGCAGGAGAAAACACAGATGTGTACTATTAAATATAGAGAACTCTCAGGCTTCCCTGGGTTGGGTTAAATAACACCCACTTACTTCTGCTGCTCTCTACAAGGTATGCTGATAACCCTCCTTGTGATCTGGAAAAACAAGCTCTCTTTGTCAGGTAGGCAACATGTTTATTGCAAGCCTGATATCTGACCAGCCCAGTAATTTTACTGGCAATATAGTAGCAAAAAAATGCAAACACAGTCCCAACTCTCCTGTAGATTTCCTGAGTAACCAAAATGAAACAGTTCTAAAGATAAGGTCTCTACAGCATGCAATAGTGAGGGTCTCAATATCACCTCCCTTATTCTAGTTAACATGCTTCTATTAATGCAGCCTGAGAGGACTTTAGGTTTCTCAGCGGCCACATCCAACTACTGACTTATTATCATTATCCAAAATTATTTAGTGAGCATGTATAGTGCACCCAGCCCTATGCTGGATGTCACAGGGGTGCAAGAGAAGCAAGAGGCCAGTCTCAGCCCCCTTGGAAGCTGCCAGCAGTCTCACTGAAAGGTTCACTGGCAATTGGACAAGATCTCCAGATCTCATATTGGACACCCAAAAAGTCACCATTACCTACCCCATTAGGAACACCTAGATCCTCTGCATCAGTGTAGCCCATACTGGGAGGTAGGAACACAGGCCAAACAATCCGGCATCATATTTCTGTGGTGTGATATATAGCCTGGCACCCTTTTTGAGCCTACACCCACTGAAGCATACACCCCTTAAAGGGGTTTATGAATGGTCAGCTCTAAATCAGGAGTGCGGAAAGAGCTGAAGCATCAGATGATCCTGAGCTGGAAGGGTCTTACTGATCAGCTTAGTCCAACCATCTCATTTAACAGAAGACCCCGGACCCCAAGAGGTAAAAGGTGTGAGTTCACACAATTGGTGGAGGATGATCAGGATCCAGAACCCAGCCCCCCTCCTACCATAGAACCCAGTGCTCCGTCCACTACACCACCAGAAACAGAGGCGGGTGAGGCAAGGGGTAGAGAGAAGAAAGAGGAGACATTTTGCTCTGGAACTAGTGCACCCAGGAGACGCTAAGAGAAAGAGTGCCAGAAAATGCACTCCAGACATATATCATTAAGCAAATGATGCAATGTGAGCAGCGTATCAGGGCAAACCTGCAGTGCCAGGAGGGAAGAGCCTGATACCACCCACTCTTCAGAACGGCAAGGCGGATATAACTCAAGAGCTCAGAAAGCTTTCCTTTTTAAACGTGCAATGCCAAGGAAAGGAGACAAGCGAGCTAATCATCAGGAGACAGGGCACCGGGGCCAGATGCATTAAGGTGATCTATTGGTCAGATGGTCGATTCAATTACTTTGCGAGGAAAGGTGGCTTTGAACCAACTTTGCGGAGGAAAGGTGATGGGGACAGTCTCTTTCCAAAGCCAGGGGTACAGGGATATGTGCCAAAGAATGATGGAAATGGTGGGGGGTGGGTGTGGGGTGGAGCATCTGGGTGGGTCATAGGAAGACACCCGTCCCCTGGAGTGCATGATTGTATGGCCCTGTTTTCAGAAGATTAGGATGGAGCTTCCTGGGTCAGTGACAATAAGAACTAAGACATTGCTCTAAGCACTTTGTAGGTATTAGCTTCCCACAACAATACCGTAAGGGAGGCATGCTTGCTTATCCCCATTTTAGTCACACAGAGGCTCAGGATGTTGTTCTGGGTCACACAGCTTGTGCAGCTCAGCTAGGATTAATTCCAGTATTCTGGTTAGCAATGCCTAAGCTCTCCTCTGTGCCACCTTCGATCAGGAGAATGTATGTGTGGCTGCAGATGCCCCCAACCTGCGCATATAAATAAATCTTTCAGAGTACCGCAGGGCTCTGGCTTCTGACCTGCCATTTTGGGGCCGGCCTCAACTTTCCAACTTGAACTATTTCTTGCCAATATCAATACAAAGTCCTTAATCTGGGCAATAATATTTTTTTTTCCTTTTGCTTGTTGATGAGAGAGCTCCTATGTATAGCCAAACTGTGGAATTTAGGTTTCTTACAAGGCAGAGAATTGGCACAACAAGATGATGTATAATGGCCAAATGTTCCCTTCCCCTGTGTTTCTTACTACCCATGGTGCACTGTTTTTGACCCTCAATTCAGGGAGTGGCCACCTCTTTATCTTTTTTTTTTTTTTAAAGATTGTATTTATTTATTTGTCAGAGAGAGAAAGAGAGAGAGAGAACACAGGCAGACAGAGTGGCAGGCAGAGGCAGAGGGAGAAGCAGACTCCCTGCCCAGCAAGGAACCCGATGTGGGACTCAATCCCAGGATGCCAGGATCATGACCTGAGCCAAAGGCAGATGCTTAACCAACTGAGCCCCCCAGGCGTTCCGGCCACCTCCTTATCTTAAATAAGATGATCCATCCCATGTCTCAACACTTCCTAGCCTGGTGCCATGTGAGTCACCAAGGGGACACCAATGGGTCAAATACTATCTCTGCCTTCAATGAATTCAGTCTTCTGGATAGACGGAGTGCCAAGGACAGTTAAACACAGTGAGTGGCACAGCAGAAATGTCCAATTGCTTTGGGAACAGGAAGAGAGCCTAGCTCTTGGGAGAAGAGAAGAAAAAGACGTTCAGCCAGGGACAGAGATCTGATTGTACACAGCAAGGCAGGCTGGACAGCCTTGCAGAAGGTGGGGGACCCCGGCAGGCTTAACGTGATCTACGTTTTAGAAAGACCACCCTTCCAGCTGCATGGGATAGGGGCTGGAAGGGAGAAGGAGCAGAAGGAGGCCAAGCAGTTAGGAAAGGACTATGGAGTTCAGGCAGGAGATGAGCGTTCAACCAAGGAAGAAACACTGAAATTGGAAAAGAGACGGTGGATTCAAGGAGAAACTCAGAGGGGATATGAATAGGGCTTTTTTTTTTTTTTTTCCCAATCCTGTGGGGTTCACTGAGATTGCAGATTCATATGCCACGCAGAGAGCTTTGGAGCGGACTCTGATCATGCCTGAGGAATCACGGAGACCAGGTTTGCAATTAGGTCATGTGGGGCTTCCAGGAAATGCAAGTCTAATCAGCAGACCAGAGTTCTGATCACGCCTGTGTGCTCTCGTGCAAGTGGCCTGCATTCCCTGAAAGTCGCCCGCATCATCTGCAAAGTGAGAATCATCACATCGACCTCTGAGCTTGTTACAGCAGCAGCTCACCTGGGGGCAATCTTACCTCACCCCCTTTTAGCTCTCCTTACAATGACATCAGCCTCCACCATTCACGGGGCACCATTCACGGGGCACTGCCAGGTGCAAGTCTAACGTGCAGTAACACACTGTGAGTCCTCACAACCACTTTAGGAGATAGGTACTATTATTAATGTCATTGTGCAGATAGAGAAGCTGAGGCAGGAGATGTAGTAACTTGCCAACTTCACCCAGACCTTGGCAGAGCAAAGATGTGAAGTCAGGAGGATCCCCCCTTGTAAGTGCCTGAGTACACACCTACCCTTGTGTAGAGGAAGCCTAGGCTCTCCCTCCTGAGCGCCACCCCCACCTCCCTTTACTCAAGAATCCCACTTCCTCACACCAGCCAAAGAAAAACTCAACCCCCTGCTGCCATTGCAAGAAGCTACCACAAGGTATCGTTCTTGAGAGGCAATCCAGGAAGGTTGGTTCGGGTGGTCTGTGGGAGGGGATGGGGAGCCCTTCCTGGTTCAGGTTCCCCACTAAACTACAGTGGGGTCCTACACTGAGCTCCGAGGTTTCACTTCTGTAGTTCTCACCACGTGCTGAGATATTGTTCCTCAAATCATGCTGGGGGTGGGGGACTCTGAATCCAACAGGGCATCTAGTCCCTTAGAGGTTCAGCACCACCAACACAGACCCCCCCTTTCCTATCTTGTGGGTCCCTTTTGGATCCTCTGGGATTCTTTCCTACCAGAATGCCATGGGCAGGGCCATGCCAACTGAGCTCATCAGGTCCCCTTAACTTCAAGTTTCAGGAGAGATTGAACTTGCAATCCAAGTGCCTTTACACACTGGGCCACTTGTACAAACTGGTTCACCCGCTCTGAGACTGACTACTGAGAGAAGCAGCATTTTCTACACACACACACACACACACACCAGGATGTCTGTTGTACCTTTTTTGCCCCTTACCTATGCATATAGCTAACAGGGGCTCAAGTGACTGCATTCTGAACAAAAGCCTACTCCAGAATATACAGTTCTGTTCACTGATGTGGAAATGCTAGAAGCTTCTTTCCCTAACTATGTCTAAAGAGGCAAATTACATACTTAAAGGCCATTAGGATCCCTCTTGGATACCAAGTGAAAGCTTCTCACAACAGACGTTAGAACAGGCCAGGACACCAAGACCTTATGGAGTGCCATGAAAATTTCTTTGTGGAATTATCGCAGAGGGTCGATGAATGCAGTTTTCTGTCTCAGGCAGACAGAGTCAAAAGAGACACAAACCTCTTCATAAAACAGAGGGTCTAATACCAACCCTCAGCAAAAGGAGGAGAATGCTGAGGGAAATCACATGTATCCTGAAGTTTAACTGTGATTAGTGCAGCCAGATTCAGCAAATAAAAGCACAGGATATCCAGTTAAGTTAAATTTGAATTCCAGATAGTAAAAGAGGTAATTTTTAGAATATGCATGTCCCTTGCAGTATCTGGGACATACATGATTTTTAAAAATTATCGGTTCTTTATCTGAAATACCAATTTAACTAAACATTTTGTATTTTATCCATCATGCCTAGGTCTAAAGTATAACCATGATCAGAAGCAAGCCCATATCCTAAGCAAGAAAGGGTCAAACGTATTTTAAGAGGTCAACAATTAAAATTCATTTGTCTACTAGACACTGACTAGACCGTCTTTTACTTCTAGGCAGTGGTTCCTAAGCCTGACTATACATTGGAACCAGATAAGGAATTACAAACATAGATATATGGATGCTTGTCCTTGGAGATTCATTTTAAACTGTGTGGAGGGTGTTCTAATATGCAACTGGGGTTAACAACCCCCGTCTTAAAGAGTTGTCTGTACCTGCCTATTCAGCAGAACACTTTTCTCAAGTGGTCAAGGAAATAAGACTGGTGCACATTCTCTGCAGTGATGTTTCCTTAAGCTCATAACTCACCGTGAGTGTACATGGACAGCAGCTCTGGATGTGCTGAGAAGAACTGGCAGAGATGGATTGGCTACAGGTAATTCTTGTTGTTAGCAAAAATAACATTTCTACAGACACCTGGGTGGGTCAGTCTGTCTTTAGCTCAGGTCATGGTCCCGGGGTCCTGGGACTGAGTCCTGCATTGGGCTCCCTACTCAGCCAGGAGCCTGCTTCTCTCTCTGCCTGCTGCTCCCCCTGCTTGTGCTCCCTCTCTCACTCTCCCTATCAAGTAAGTAAATAAAAGTCTTTTAAAATAAATAAATAACATTTCTAGTCCTACTCTTTGTCCTAGTAATTCCCTACTAGGGAGATATTCAGAAATCAAAGAAAATATTTCTTTTTTTTTTCAAAAAAGATTTTATTAATTTATTTGACAGAGATCACAAGCAGGCAGAGAGGCAGAGAGAGAGAGAGGAAGAAGCAGACTCCCCACTGAGCAGAGAGCCCGATGCAGGGCTCAATCCCAGGACCCTGAGATCCCAGGACCCTGAGCCAAAGGCAGAGGTTAACCCACTGAGCCACCCAGGTGCCCCGAGGAAAATATTTCTATGAAAAGATGCTAATCACACTATAAAAATGAGAAAAAGTATAATTTCTGTAGAACTCCAACAGTAGGAAAATGGCTAACCAAATTTTGATATATTAATGTTGGGATACGACAAAGCTAGTAAAACCATTTTTTTTCACAGAATATTCTTAGTGATAATGCTAGCAACATGATTTTAAGAAACAGAAGCAGGATGTTAAAATGTATATCCACTAGAAATCATATACTAATTCTAATTAAAAGGGGGGGCAAAAGAGTGAAATTAGACACACCACAACATTAACTGATATTTATATCTGGTGGTATTCTAAGAGCATATATTTTCTCATTTTTATTTTTCTGAATTTTTCAAAATTCAGTACAATGAGCAGCTTTAACTTATAGCAAGGGAAGTCAGTGTTTAATTAAATAAAAATATCTATTTATTTTAAGGATTTTATTTATTTAACACAGAGACAGACAGAGAGAGAGATCAAGCACAAGCAGGGGGAATGGCAGGCAGGGGGGAAGCAGGCTGCCCAATAAGGAAGGAATCTGACATGGGGCTTGATCCCAGGACCTTGGGATCATGACCTGAGCTGAAGGCAAACACTTAGCCCCAGGCACCCCTAAAAATATTATTTTAAATGTCAGTGTTAAGACTTAATTCTCCTAATAGCAGACTTGGTGATTCAAACTAAACTCTTAAAGAATATAGAATATATAGAATATAGAATATACTTTTAAAACAAAGTATTTTTAAAATATTAAAAGCATCACAGAGTTCAAAAGATAGTTTGAAAAAAAAAAAAAGTGACCTGGACAAAATCCCAGAAAAGCCTGGCAACTGGAGAGGCTAGTGAGATACTTTGGATTCTACTACCTGAAGCAAAGCTGCAATTTGGGGCTTTTGGTGGCCTTAAGAGATTATGGGGGAGAAATGTCAGAGAGCAGAGCTCTGAAAGTATGGGACCCAATATACGACTTCTGGCTTTACACTTCCCCCAAAAGTGTACACCACAAGTAAGAATAAGCAAAAATAAACTAGCCCTGACACAGATGAAAATCTGCCTTCAGATTATTTGGGTTTCTGAGAAAGTAAGAAAGCCTGAACTTGGGATGGAGGTGGCCTCGGGTTGGTAATGCTCCCAGTCGCACGGCTAAAGCAATAGCAAATCCACCCTCAGAAGAGAACACATCCTACACAGTAGTTGTCCCAGCACAATGACCAACACACAGTCAGAGATAACTGGGCATATGTGAGGATAACACAGTGAGGCCCACAGGGAATTCAAATAATGCAATTGTCAGCTGAGTCTATAAAATATATAGGCTTACTATTTAAAATAAGTCAATAAATAAAGTTTTACTAGTATTTTATCTCAAGGAGATAAAAGCCAACCTAAACCATTTGGGCAGATAGCTAGAAACTAGGGGCTCCTGGATGGCTCAGTGGGTTAAGCGTCTGCCTTCAGCTCAGGGCATGATTCCAGGGTCCTGGGATCGAGCCCCGCATCAGGCTCTCTGCTCATCAGGGAACCTGCTTTCCCCTCTCTCTCTGCCTGCCTCTCTGCCTACTTATGATCTCTGTTGGGCAAATGAATAAATAAAATCTTTAAAAAAAAAAAAACTAAAAACTATAAAAAGTGACATAACAGTTATGTAAGGGGAAAACTAGGATCTTTTAAAACTGCAAAATACAATAACATGAAAATTAAGAATTTTCTGTCCTTTTTATCTTTTTTAGAAATTTTACTTATTAATTTGTTTGTTTATTTTAGAGACAGAGCACAAATGTGGGAAGAACAGAGGGAGAGGGACAAGCAGACTAGACTGCTGAGCATGGAGTCCGATGTGGGGCTGCATCCCACAACCTGTGAGATCATGAAATCAGAGTTGAATTCAGAGTCAGATGCTCAAGCAACTTCCTTTTTATCTTTTAACAACTTTACTGAAGTGTAATTTACATTCAATGAAAGCTAATTATTCACAGTGCACACTCTGGTGACTTATACTTGTGCAACCACTACTGTAACAGAAAAACAAAATATTTCCATCGCCTGAGACAATTCAATGAATGGCTCAATGGTAGATTTCAAAAGCTGAAGAGAATTCGTGAAAGAAAATGTAGGTCAGAAGAATCCATGCAGAGAATAGCCAAGAGGATGGAAAATCAAGCAGAAAATCTAAACAGTAAGTTTTAAATACCTCTAGTTATGTCTGTGATCCTGACTAAAATTATAAAATTCTGGGGTAAGGCAGATTATAAATTACATCAGTAATTGCGTTGGTTCCCTACTCCTGCTTTCTTCTGCCTTCCGAGTCACAGAGTGAGAGCCAGAGGTGAGACCTGCATGAGCATAGAGTTTTTTGCACTGCAGGAGAGACCCTGAAATTAGGAATCTGGCAGTTTATGTAGGCTACACCAGCTAGCACTCCCTCTTTCTAAGAGAGAGTGGGGCAGGGGAGAAACATTTACTCTGTGGTCATTTCCTGTCTTCTGGAATTAAACAAAGGGCCCTAGGATTCCAGGTTTTATCCCCCTTTGAAATGTAAAGAAATTATCTAAGAAGTAAAAGGGAGAAGCCGCATCCCACAAGGTTCAGAGAAGGTAAGTTTTGTTAGCTTTTGAATGGGAGCAGATGGCTTCAGTTCTAACACCCTTCACCTCAAATATTGATAACATTTCCTTGGAAAGGTCCTCGCTACACAGAAACATGGAGAGGTTCATTTGCTACAGATGTAGACATAGAGGATATAGTGAGAAGGTCTGACACCTGTGTTTTATTGGCGTCCCCAAAGAAAAGAGAGAAGGGGAACAGAGCAACATGTACAGAAATGGGGACTGAAGAGTGTCCAGAACCAGTCAAAGAAGTGCTAGGGTGTGAATGTGCCCCTCCCCCGCCAAATTCATATGCCGCAATCCTAACCCTCAAAAATGATATCAGATGTGAGGCCTTTGGGAGGTGCTTGGTCCAGGGAGACAGAACCCTCCTGAATGGGAGTAGCACCTTTTAAAGAGGCTCCAGAGAGAAAAACACAGCCAGAAGGTGCCAGCTATCAACCAGGGAGAGGCCCTTACCCCATCATGTTGGGCCATGATCCTTGGAACATGAGAAATCCACTCAGTATGTGGTATTTGGCTATAGCAGCCTAAGTAGCCTAAGACAGATGCCAAAACACATGTTCAAGAAGCCAGATAAATCCCATGGAGAAAGTTTTTAATTAAAAAAGAAATCCATGTCTACACACTTCTGGTGAGACTGCAGAAAACCAAAGATAAGGAAAAACCCTTAGAGAAATCTTTAGAGCGTGCCATTTAGGCTGACAGCTGAACTCTCAGAACCTCCAGACAAACCAACAAAATGGGATTGTAGGAGACAGCGGAATGACCGTCTCCATGGGCTGAAAGAAGATTTAACTCCCAACATAAAACTCCTTACCCAGAAAAAAACCATCCACAGGAAAAGCAACCATTGGCATGAACTGAAGGTATATTCAATGAACAACACCTGAGAGTTCACCACCACACACCGGTGTGCGTTCCCTTCCACGAGGCAGAACTCACTCCCATGTGGCTGAATTTAAACATCCATTGGGTAAATAAAACAATAATGATTACACCAACCCCCCACACACACCCACACACACCTTCATACACATGCACACACATACCTTGGTATACACACACACCTTCGTACACACACACCTTCCCCCCACATATATACACACATATACACAAACACACACCTTCACACATACACCCTTTCCCCCCACACACATAGACACAGGTATATACATACACACATGTACACACATACACACACCTTCACATATACACCCCTTCCCCCTACAGGTATACACATATACACACATACACACATATATACACATACACGCACACATAGGCACACACAGATACCTTCCCAAACACACACACACACACACACACACACCTTCCCTTTATTTTCCCTTTTTAGTGTTCTTTCCTACTGATCCAGGCTTCCTCTGATATTTCCCTTTAGCCTGAAGAACTTATGATCTCTTACAATGAAAGTCTACTACGGTGAAGTTCTTTGAGCTTTTTCCTGTGAGAAAATGTTTTTTTCTTTCATTCTTGAAGTAGGTATTTTTGAATGATTTTTCTTTAATTTCAGCGTTTTAAAGAAGCCGTTCCACAGTGTTCTGGATTCTACTGCTTTTGATCAGAAGTTAGCCATCTTTCGGGGCGCCTGGGTGGCTCAGTGCGTTGAAGCCTCTGCCTTCGGCTCGGGTCGTGATCCCAGGGTCCTGGGATTGAGCCCCGAACCAGGCTCTCTCTTCGGTGGGTAGCCGGCTTCCTCCTCTCTGCCTGTCTCCCTGCCTACTTGTGATCTCTGTCTGCCAAATAAATAAATGAAATCTTTAAAAAAAAAAAAGAAGAAGTTAGCCATCATTCTTATTGTATTGTTAAACTTGTGTACCATTTTTCTCTAACTGTGCTTAAAATATTCTCTTTAATTTTGATTTTCAGTATTTTGACTGTGATGTACCTGGGTATGGTTTTCTTTGTATGTATTCTACTTGGATTTTCCTGAGTTTCTAAGATCTGTCATATTTTTTGATAATTTTTGAAAATTCTCAAGCATAATCCTTTCAAATATTCCCTATGCCCCATTTTCTCCCTTCTCTTTTGTAGGTACTCTAATATACTTATGTTATAGTGTTTGATATTGTCCTCAAGCTCTCTGAAAGTCTGTTGTAACTTAATTTTTTCTGTCCTTATGCATAAGTTTGGACAAATTTTTTTAACCTAACTTCACATTCTGCTGTTAAATCCTTCAAATGAAAATTTCATATCAGTTCTAGAATTTTCATTTTATTCTTTTATGGAATTTCAGATTCTCTTGCAGTTTTCCATATTTTTACTTATTTTGCCATCTTTCCCACTAAACTCCTTAACAGAATTATACTTATCTTAAAATTTTTGTCTGCTGGATCCAACATCTGAGTCATTTCCGGTTCTGCTTCTATTGGCCATTTTTTCTTCTTGATTAAGGGTTACTTACATGTTCCTGCCTTTTTACATGTCTCCTAGCTTTGACTAGAGTAGACATAACTTGGAAAGGATTTATGGGCAGGTGTGCCTTGAAGGGGTCTCTATCCTTCTTTCCTGTCCCTGCTGCTGCTACATACTCAAGGAAGACTCAGAAAAAAAGTGACAGGTGAGTGCTCCTAGGGAAATCTCTCTCCATTACTCCCTGCCCTTTACCTTCCCCAGGTCAGAGCCATGCAGTTGGAGAAGTCTTATAAATGAGGATCTGCAGGTGGGTGCCATTTTGCAGTTAGGTCTTTTGGAATTTCAAATTCATCATGACAGCTCGTGCAAATTTCAGCTAGTTCAGCTAGTTTCTCATTGCAACTCCCCAAATACCCGATCTATGATAGGTTTGCTCTTCCAAGATTCCTATAAGAAAGGAGCCTCGGGCGCCTGAGTGGCTCAGTGGGTTGAGCCGCTGCCTTTGGCTCGGGTCGTGATCTCAGGGTCCTGGGATCGAGTCCCGCATCGGGCTCTCTGCTCAGCGGGGAGCCTGCTTCCTCCTCTCTCTCTGCCTGCCTCTCTGCCTGCTTGTGATCTCTCTCTGTCGAATAAATAAAAATAAAATCTTTAAAAAAAAAAAAAAAAGAAAAAAAAGAAAGGAGCCTCATGTATCACACTCCTAGGAAGGGCTCTTTACACTCCGGAACTAGGGCATTTTAAATTCTTTGCATCCTCTGCTCTCTGATGAGTTTTTAACAACTATGATTTTGTAGCTTATTCAGCTTACATTGTTACAGTGAGAATAATGGTCCCTTGCAAATTTCTATAGCCCAACTGGAAGTGGAAGTCCAGATGTTTTTCTGAAAGGCTTATTAATTGAAAATGTGGAAAGACAGGATAAGAAGACGCCTCTGACATCTGTAGATTATGAGATTATCCATCTCCTCTCCATATCTGGAACCAAAGACACTAACTGGACTCAGGGAAAACACTCCCAGGTCACATGCTAGGTCCGTATCCCTGCTGAGAAAATCCAGGAACGCTAATGTAGCCAATGCCCACTGCAACAGAGCATCAGCCTTTAAAAGGCCACCTGTTTTAAAATGGAATTTGAGGGAAATGAAGTGAAAAAGATTTTACTCCGATTTCACCAAATGGGATTTCTGATATCATTTAAAATGCCCTTTATCCTCATTTCAATTTATTTCCACCTCTTAATCCATGCTGGACTGGCACCAAATTCAAAGCGAGTTTCTCTAACAAACCTGCTGAGTCTGAAAAGATAGTTTATGCATGCAATTTCACATGAAGAAAAATAGAAAAGGGGGCTGGCTTGAGAAGCCCCTTGCGGCAACAATTCCTCTGAAGCAGGAGCGAGGACACAAAATCTGAAACACAAACATCTTCCCCCGAACACTCAGTCAGCTGCTCTAGGTCTTATTATGTAGAAGGATACATTTAGATTAATAAGAAATTACTTAAAGATCCATGCTTAAACAGTTGTTAGTAGTTCAGAACATTATGGTCACAAAATGCTTTTTAAAAATCTGTTGAGGGGGCACAATGAAGGTGGCTACATGGGCTTTGAAATTCCTCAGAGCCTCCCAGGAACAGACATAACAATTGGGACTGGGGAAAAAAAGACATTTAGAAGCAATGCTAAAAAGGAAGAATGAAGGTTTAAATACAATGATCTAAACTTCTATACTAAGAAAGTAGAAAGAAAAGAGCAGCTTAAATCCAATATATATATATTCTTGAAGGCAAGAATAGGAATAATGAAATAGAAAATAGACAAAGACAGAAACCAATTAAACCCAAAGCTCTATTTTTAAAAAATGTAATACATTTGATAAACCTCTAGATTCGTCAAGAAAAAAATACAAATTACTAATATTGGGAATTAAAGAGGAGACATAACTACAGGTCCTATAAACACTAAAATGATAGAGTAATAATATATGCAAATGTACTCCTACATATACATCAACATAATGAAATTACCTATCCTTAAAAGAGGCAAATTACAAACACTGAACATAAAAAGGGAAATCATTTAAATGATCCTATGTCTCTGAAAGAAATTGAATTCATAATAATTTTTTAAAAACCCTTTTCACAACAAAACACCAGACTAGATAGCTTCATTGGTGAAGTCTATCTATCAAACATTTAAGGAGAAAACAGAGCCAATCTTACACTGAAACTTTCAGAAGAGGTGAAGGGATATCATTTTATTTTATTTTAAAGATTTTATTTATTTATTTGACAGAGAGAAATCACAAGCAGATGGAGAAGCAGGCAGAGAGAGAGAGAGGGAAGCAGGCTCCCCGCTGAGCAGAGAGCCCAACGCGGAACTCGATCCCAGGACCCTGAGATCATGACCCGAGCCGAAGGCAGCGGCTTAACCCACTGAGCCACCCAGGTGCCCGGGATATCATTTTATAATGCCAACATTATCCTGATGAGAAAAAGTCATTATTATACAATTATAGGTGACTATTTCTCATGAACACAAATCCTTAACAATAAAAACAAACAAAAAATATCAGTTGAATCCAGGGATATCAAAAAGGATAATACATGTGACTTGGTGGGGTGTATCCTGGGAAAGCATAGGTGACTTAACATTTGAAAACTCAGTGTAATCCAAAACATTAACAGAATAAAAAAGACAAATTATAATCATCACAAGAAACACAGAAAAAAAAAAAAAACCTGTTCATTAAAAATAACAAAAAACAAAAAAACGTTCTCAGCTAAACACTGAAACAGAAGAGAACTTTCTAAACCTAGTAAGAGGTATCTACAAAAAACCTAGAGCTTCAGCATCTGAACAGAAAAATAAGCGGAGGGAGGAGAGACTTGCCTAAAAAGGAACAGGACATTTCCCAAAAAGTTCACATACCAGAAGAGGTTAAAAAAAAAAAAAAGTCTCATGATCATAAAACCACTTACAATACTAAGTGCTCCAGAGAAGAGACAGTCTGCAGACAAAAGTCCTTATAGAAATCATGAGAAGCACATATTAGAAGCAAGGAACAATAAAGTATCAAGTGGCAATAAATTTATATTCTTAACCCACCAGACACACATAGATTGAAAAAAGAGCAAGTGAACGGGCAAAACGACAGGAATCTATCCAGCCTAAACCCCCTCTACCTACTCCTCTTGACCTCCTTTGACTTAACCAGAGAAAGCGAGGAAGCTGCTTTTGAACCAGACTAGAATGAAGGTGACAGCGAAAGTAACACATCTGTAAAAGGAGAGAAAAATTCAGCAAAAGGTCTAAAGACCCGAACGATAAAGCAGAAGAGCCCGACACAGCCGCAGCTGGCCAGAAGGGCTTAGCAGGAGCCAGAGCACAGTACTCCCAGTGGAGTCCTAGTAACAGTCACCGACCTTCTAGAGGCCAAGCCCAAAGCCACAGTGGCAGGGCCAGCCCAGCAGGAAGTCTGGACAGCGACAAGAAGAAACAGGGGAGACGTTGTTTAAAAATAAATAAACGTGAAGCATACAGGCACTGACATAGGATTGGGGGAAAAAAGCCAGAGACACAAAAATAAGAAAAAGAAGTCCAAGAACAAAAATAAAGAAAAGGAGAAGAAAGATGACCAAAAAAAGAAATCTGTCAGTATAAGAGGATGGATTTTTTTAATGACTTTTAAATTGACTTAAGTCATTGGATTGAATTTAATGTTATAAAGAGATTCAAGCCTCGTAAATAATGGAAAACCTGTCCACACTTAGATACTACTGCTTAATTATTGGATGTTTGCTTCAGAGTTTTGTAACACAAACTGTGGTATAGAATTGGGAGCTATAGAATTGGTATAGAATGAGGGGCTTTGCTAGGGGTGGAGTTGACTGTGAAAATTTCACATTTGAATCTTTCAGTTGTCTGGCAAAAGCTGGTATCCATTCCAAAAATGTCAGAATAATTTGCTGAATTCATCACAAACCTGTTAGGTCATTTAAAAAATTACAATAATAGTTTTCAGTAAACTTAAACACACACACACACAAACACACACACAGAACACAGAGC
This sequence comes from Mustela putorius furo, assembly GCF_011764305.1. NCBI lineage: Eukaryota > Metazoa > Chordata > Mammalia > Carnivora > Mustelidae > Mustela > Mustela putorius. Next base: position 8,398,291 of record NW_025421449.1, read on the forward strand.
TGTCATTATGCTTGTGATAAAAGGTTGAAGCCTTTCTAGCTCAGATCAAGAAAATGTGTATCTCACCATTCTATTCAATATTGTACTAGAGTGCCATATGACAAAACAAAATAGAAAGAAATAAGTTACAGATTAGAAAAAGTAAAACTCTTTACAGATGACATAATGATGTATATATGTAGAAAATCCTAAGAAATATACAATGAAATGACTAAAATAAGAAAAGTTACAAAAATTATAAAATATAAAGCCAGTAAATCAATCGTATTCCTAAATATTGACCATAAATGATCAGAAAATTAAATATTAAAACATGCTAGTCATATAATAGCATCACAGGCCATATAATAATTTGGAAAGAATTTAACAAAATAGGTACACAAGACCAAATACAAACAAAAAAGATTGTTAAAGAAAGTAAAGAAAACTTAAATAAATGGATGTGTCACGTTCATAGGTTGAAAGACCCAGTATGGTTCAGATGTCAGTTCTCTCCAAATTCATCTACAGATGCAACACAATCCCATTCAAATCCCATCAGGATTTCAGTAGAAATTGACAAGCTTATTCTACAAGTTTACATGAAAATGCCAAGAATCTAGAAGAGCCAGAACAATCATAAAAAGAGGAACAAAGTAGGACTTGCACTGCCCAATTTCAAGACTTAAAGCTACAGTAAACAAGACAAAATGGTAGATCACCATGAGTTCATCGCTGTTCTTCATCTGCTGTAAAATGAGTTCCTTGGTCAGAAGCAATGCAAGATGGAAAACCACCATGGTGAATAAATACTCTATAGTACATGGGTCATAGTTTTGAAAGAAGTACTGCAGACAAGAAAAGCAAATCCATATCCAGAGTGTCTCTGCCATGAGATCAAAATCCTATCCCTTACATGTTGAAGGTAGCTCACTGCTTTTCCTATAGGATAATGCTACACTGGGGGCTCAGCATTGGTCTCTGTGGGCAGCAGATTAGGCTTTGGTGAGCGGACAGTCCATGTTGTTGAGCCTATGCCCAATCTCGGTCACTGCTACCTGGGCCACTCTGATCTCTGAGGCCTTTGGGCAAGGACAGAGGTTCTGGGAAAAGGAGCTAACCGATGTCCGGAAAACAGATCATAAAACTCCCTGATTATAGAAACCCTTCTCTGCTGTAACTACTCTTAAGAGACCACCGGGAAGCAACTCTTTGCATTCTGGGGCCATTTTAAAAAGGTCCGGCCACACACCTGTTCCCCAGGATGCCTTGTGATCAATTTTTAATTGTGCCCTTTCCAAGTCCCTGACCAGCCAGCCAACCATTGGGAAGAGCACGTGGGGGTTCATTAAGCCCTCTCTGCTACTGTATGTGCTTAAAACTTTGCATAATAAAAAGTCTTAAAAAATTCTAATGAAAGCTACAGACAACTTCCTCTTATAAATGCACTCAAGAATATAATGTAAATGTCACCTGGCCACACCAGCCTTCAAAGTTCTGTGTAAACCCAACTTACAATGACTGTGAGCCCCACCCACCCATTCCCACAGCCTAGGAGCACTTTCTAGAATAATGCCACCATTATTCCACCAAGTCTTCTAAAGGGTTCCACGCATTAAACCACAAACAGGGCTGAAGCTGACAGCCATTCCCTAGGGCCTCCAACCCTTGGCTCTCCTGCTCTAGCCCCCACCTGTCTATATCTACTGCCTGAGAAGCCACTTAAAGAGGCTTCATCATTGCTGCTGTTGACAAAAAGACAAGGTTTAAGACCCATTCCAAGGTAAAGGAGGCTAAAATATATGACAGTTAGTGTGACATAGGATCCTGAATCTGGACCTTGGGGACGGGCGCAGAAATGGCCAAGAGTCACTATTGAGACAGCTGAAATTATAGTACGGGATGTGGATTAGATGATAGTATATTCACGTTAAATTGCCAGATTATGATCACTGCACGGTGGTAATGGAAGAGAGTACCCTCATACTTGGGAAACACACACTGAAGTATCTGGGGGAGAAAAAATAAAACCTGTACATTAAAAGTTTTCCCCCTTAACCCAGGCTCTCAGCCACAGGATTTCCCTCCCAGCTGTTATCTCATTTCTGGATATATCTGCCCAGAGGTAGTTCATGCTTTTGCAAGCCAACAGGTTTTAACATCTCCCTTGTGCCAAAAACCAAAATGAGAGCATTTTCTACATTCCGTCCTGCATCTGGCGGTCTTAACACTATGTCCTGGAGATCATTGCATAACAGGACACGAAGTGCCTCCTCATTATTTTTTTTTACAACTGAGTAGTGTCCCATGGAGAGATGGGCCGTAATCTGTTTAAGCAGTTTCCATTTTACAGACCTCTGACTTGTTTCCAATCTTTTGCTGTCCTTTATTAAGACCAAGCAAAATAGCCACCCTGAAGGGACTCAGGACAATTTGGGAACATAAGCATATAATAAAAGTATAATGTTAATTCATCAATAATTTTGCCAGGGATTATATGTTAAATGGCTACTAATGAATGCACATTTTTAGGTCATTAATCAGGAAAATAGATTGGCACATGAATGATTTATGGTTATGATAAAACAAGGATGTGTACGGAAAGGTCAAGGTCAGCAGCTCTCTGTCTTAACCATTAAATGGGTCTGAAAAAGCACTTTAATGCAATGGGACCATTTTTTCAGAACTGCGCCAGACAACGAACTCAGTAATTAATAATCCGGAGTAGAAGTAAAGCAACTGATGGTGGTGGTCTACTGAGTTATTAACGACAGTGTTGACTGGAAGAGTAGGTTTTGGGGTTCATTAATGAAAGACACAGAAAAATACAATGTCTTAGAGTTAAAACAACAAGTAAACTTGCCTTCCACGGCACTCTGCCAAGTAAGGCTATATCGGAAGGAGAGGAATTTAACTGTGAGCCAAGAGTCAAATGCGGAGTAAATGTATCTCTCCATATGTGTATACGCACTGATATATATATGTTTTGCGGTGGTGGGATTTTTTTTTTTGTCATTGTTAATAAATATAAATTCTGAGTCCACCTTTATCTTCAACATTTTTTCCTTTGGTTCTTGAATTGCAAAAGATAGTAATTTAATTTAATCTAGCCTTAGACAATATCCCCCAGAGCTCCAGCACACTCAGCAACTACTCCTGACCTAACAGCCTCTCTTCTTCCAGAAATCAGAGCTTAGGATCCATCCTTTCTTGACATACTTTTCTCTGTCATGACAATAGCCTTTCATGGGTTTTCACTCCTCCAGCTGGAATTAGGCCTTTGAGGGTAAGATCCATACCTTAATCTTTTGGGCTGTGCAGAGCCTGCCCAGCTGAGGCAGTGCTAGCCCCCCACCTTCCAGAGGCAGCCCAGCAGAGACACGATGCACAGTGCGGGCTGCCTGGTGCTGAGGGATGGTCATGCAAACCACGTCCCCTGCGCCCCCAGATGCCACAAGGAGGTCCCCACGGGAGCAGCTCGGGCACAGGGTTCAAGGGCATCGCACCTGCGTTTGGAGCCACCAAGCCTAGTGGTCCGGCTTTATTGGTCAGAATAGACCAGGCCATTCCACCAAACACATGTGAAATCATGGCAGCCAGCGGCAGCAAGGTTTCCCTCCCAGTGACAGGCAGGTGCAGGCAGTGTGTACCGCTCGCCTGGGCAGCACTCCTCCAGGGGGTGGCTGGGGCCGGGCTGCTTCTCTAAGTGTGTCTCCACCATCTCAGATTCCTCCTCTTTCATGGAGGGTAAAAGCCGAGGATCCGGCCAGAAACTATGCTAGACGTCATTTCTTGCCAACTTCCATGGCCTGACTGGAATGGGAAACACCGGTTGGCGTAGGCCAAGGAATGGGACGGCCAGCGTCGGGCCGAAATCCACCCTCCCTGAGATTTCTGGAGGGCCCTCTGCCGCCTTCAGAAATCCATTTTGGGATTCCCCCAGCCGGGGTCGGCTCTCTGTCTGCACTTAACTCTCCCTGACTGATCCGCAAATTGGAGGCTCAAGGGAATGTCGAGGTCAAAGGGCACACACCTGAGCCCAAACTACAGCCGCCCCACCGAACGGTGTGCCTTGACAAGTGACGAGGTCTCCCCTTCTGAAAACTCCAGGTACTAGAGTATCTCCCTCACAAAGCTGCTGTGAGGATTCAGTAAGTTAACAAGGGGGCGGTGCCTTGATCATGCTGTCTAGGATTCCTCTTCCCCTAAGTATCCAGCCCTGGGAGGCTGCCCACCAGGAGGTGCTCACAAAGACCTGAATGAGGGGAAATGACTGATTCTAGAGCGCTGGGGCAAGGAAGTAGCCTTAAAGGAATAAGAGCTTCTCCAGACAGGATGGCCGTGTTCTCCTTGAATGAATGAGAGCCGAGTCCCACAGAAAGAGCCCTCTGGGGACCTGGATGTTCCTGTCACAGGCTCCCTGGAACCTCCTTGTCTGAGTCCAGCCACGCCTCTCCTTTTAAAGTCAGACCTTTAGGTGTTTGTCTGAGCCCAGGCTGCCCCTTCTGGGGTGCGGGTAGAGTGGGCAAGCCTGTGGGAGCCATACCTGTGCGCAGAGAGGATGCGCACAGGCAGGGTCTAGGCTTGGGCTTAGGGTGTCCAGAGGGAGAACGGCCACTCTGACAACCCCCAGGTCCTGCCGAAGATCTTCCACTCACGTGTAAAGGAACCAGACTCACGGAGAGGACGGGTAGAGGACATTTGTTGCCCAGCAGCGACAGATGGGCCTGCACTGAGTCCCGTGTTTGCCACATTGCTTGCTGACACTGTGAAAATCCGATCCCTAGTCTCTGCACCAACACCTCCTCTACTAATGCAGAGACCGCACTGCAAAAGAAGCAGTCTCCTGTGCCAGACCCCCAGGCCTGCCTCCCTACCACCACCCCCGTTTTAGTGTGCTCCCACAGAGGAGGACACAGCAATGGCACAATGGTGGGGAGGAGTCTCTCCTCAGGACAGCTGTGAAATTCCTGGGGGACAAGTCCTCACCCTGAAAAGTGCCCTTTCCAGACAAGACCAGCTCCAAGAAATGAGCATGTTTTCAAGTAGAGTCCTCTTTCTCTGGAGAAAGATTTTCCAAATATGAAAGAATGAAGGTTCTTGTTTTGCAGGCAGCAGAAAAACAGTGCAGGTGGTCAGGGGAAGACGTGGGGTTATGGACACAGGGACTGGACCCTCTGGACCCGGCATCAAGCATTCGTTCAATGAGCAGGGCCAAGGGCTCCAGGAGAGCCCACCCACTACCCATGTCAGGGTGCGGAAAAGGGACCAGGCCAGTGTCACGAGTCTGGATCTGATTTTCTCATTTACTGGTCACAGAACCTTCGTCCATGTTAGTGTCTGAGCCTCAGTTTGTCAACTAGAGAGAAAATCCCTTCCCTAGACTGCTTCCCAGGGTTCTCCTGATGAACGGGGCGGGGGGGGGGGGGGGCTATGAAAACACTTTGTGACCCAGAAAAAATTGTTTAAAAAGAAAGCTTTATGGGATGCCTGGGTGACTCAATGGGTTGAAGCCTCTGCCTTCGGCTCAGGTCATGATCTCAGGGTCCTGGATCGAGCCCCGCATTGGGCTCTCTGCTCAGCAAGGAGCCTGCTTCCTCCTCTCTCTCTGCCTGCCTCTCTGCCTACTTGTGATCTCTGTCAAATAAATAAAAATGTAATCTTAAAAAAAAAAGAAAAGAAGAAAGCTTTGTTATCTTTGTAGTTATTAAGCTAAATGCCAGCTTTCCAGGAACCTACAATCCAGTTGGGAAATAAATTAAAATACACGAAGCAGTTAAAGTAGCAAACCGTGACAGTCTGCACTTGGCACAAAACAGTGTTATCAAAATTACACACCGTCAATGTCTTGAAGAAGAGACAGGTGTAGAATGAATCAGATGGAACAAATTTCATGGAAATGGTCAGGGTAAGAACTGCAGTGAATCCTGGAAAAAGAGAAGGTTGTGGAGAAATTGGCAGAAAAGGAAAGACTTTAATAGTGTGGGTGTGTGTTTAAGTACAAAAGTCTCATGCAAGGCTAGAGAAACACACTTGAGACTACGGAGGGTGGGAAATAGATCTCCGCCAGGGGCTGGCAAGCTGGGAGGGTTCAGTAAGTCATTGTGTGTGTGTGTGTGTGTGCAAAAACTTTTTTTTTTTTAAAAAGATTTTATTTCACAGAGAGAGATCACCAGTAGGCAGAGAGGCAGGCAGAGAGAGAGGGGGAAGCAGGCTCCCTGCTGAGCAGAGAACCGATGCGGGGCTCGATCCCAGGACCCGGAGATCATGACCTGAGCCGAAGGCAGAGGCTTTAACCCACTGAGCCACCCAGGCACCCCGCAAAAACTGTTTTTTAGCATGCAATATGAGAAAGATTTTACATTTTTTAAAGATGTTATACACCTATTAGAATGGCTAAAATCAAGAATAATGACAACACCATGTACTGGTGAGGTTGTGGAAGAATGGGAACTCTCACTCGTGGCTGGTAGGAATGCCGAGCAGTACCCCCACTTTGGAAGATAGTTTGGTGGTTTCCAACAAAATTAAACATACTCCTACTATATGATTCAGCAGTGACACTCCTACCAAAGGAGCTAAAAACTTATGTTCATGCAGAACCCTGCACACAGATATTTACAGTAGCTTTATTCATAATTACCAAAGCTTGGAGGCACCCACGATGTCCTTGACCAGCTGGTACGCACAGCAATGAAATATTGGAATACTATTTAGAGCCAAAGACAAATGAGCTATTAAACCACACAGAGACATGGAGGAAACTTCAATGAATATTACTAAATGAAAGAAGCCAACCTGAAAAGATTGCATATTTTATGAATCCAACTATGTGACCTTCTGGGAGAGGGAAAGGCAAAACTATGGAGACTGTGGAGAGAGGGGTGGTTGGCCAGGACTAGAGGGGAGGGAAGAATGACTCGGTGGAGCACGGAGGATTTTTAGGGCAGTGCAAGGACTCAGTCCGGTACCATAATGGGACATATAGGTCACTATACACATTTGTCCAAACCTATAGAATGTGTGACACCAACAGTGAGCCCTAATGTGAACTACAGACTTTGCGTAATTATCTGTCAATGTAGGTTCATCAATTGTAAACAAAGGTACCACTCTGGTGGGGGGTGGCAATAATGGGGGAGGCTATGCACGTGGGGATACATAGACGATATATGAAAAATCTCTGTCCTTTCTGCTCCATTTTGCTGTGAACCTAAAACACTCTAAAAATTAAAGTCTCTTTTGAGGGTTTTGGAGGGGCAAAGGAGGGGAGGTTGGGTGAGCCTGGTGGTGTGTATTGAGGAGGGCACGAATTACAATGAGCACTGGGTGTGGTGCATAAACAATGAATGCTGGAACACTGGAAAGAAATTCTAAAAATAAATAAAAATGTTTAAAAATTAAATGTTATAAGGGAAAAAAATGTTAGAAGAAGAAAAAAAGAGGAGGAGGGGGGCGCCTGGGTGGCTCAGTGGGTTAAGCCTCTGCCTTCGGCTCGGGTCATGATCCCAGGGTCCTGGGATCGAGCCCCATATCAGGCTCTCTGCTCAGCAAGGAGCCTGCTTCATCCTCTCTCTCTGCCTGCCTCTCTGCCTACTTGTGATCTCTGTCAAATAAATAAATAAAAATCTGTCAAATAAAATCTTTAAAAAAAAAAAAAGAGGAGGAGGAATGACATAGACCATATATATCTCACAAACCTCAAGTATGCAAAGAAAGTTTATCGATCCCTGGTCCAAAGGACAAACATCTAGACTGAATGACAATGAAAATACAATGTAACTAGGGCAGCTGGGTGGCTCAGTTGGTTAAGCATCCAACTCTTGGTTTTGGCTCAGGTCATGAACGCAGGGTCGTGAGATCGAGCCCCACGTGAGGCTCAGTGCTCAGTGCACAGTTTGCTTGAGATCCCCTTGTCTTCTGCTTCCTCTGCCCCCTCCCTGCTCATGCTCTCTTTCTTTAAATAAAATCTTTAAAAAAAAATACAACATCACAGGGGTTTGAAGTGGCAGGGGGGTGGGAGGTTGGGGTACCAGGAGGTGGGTATTAGAGAGGGCACGGATTTCATGGAGCACTGGGTGTGGTGAAAAAATAATGAATACTGTTATGCTGAAAATAAATTAATTAATTAAAAAAAAATACAACATCACTAAATTTCTGTTATGCAGCTAACACAGTGCTGACAGGGAAAAAGAGGAAAAGCCTCAGATCAGTAAGTCTGATGTCCCATGATAGGAAACCAGGAGAAGAAGAGCACACTAAATCAGAAGTCACCCTATACAGTGTAGATAACTTGAATAGCCCTATATCCACTACAGGAATTGAAGTTATAATTTTAATATTCCCCCCAAAGAAATCTCCAGGCACAGATGTCTTCACTGCTAAATTCTACCAGACAAGTAAGGAAGAGTTAACACCAGTTCTACATTGTCTCTTAGGAAAATAGGTAAGAGAAACCTTGCTAATTCACTTCTTTTTAGCTTTAATGAGATACAATTGACAAAAAAAAATCATATATACTTGTGGCGTACGATGTGATGATTTGGGAAATGTAAACACTGGGGAATGACTGCCACAATTAATTTAATTAACGTATTACCTCACAGTTACCAGTTCTCTGTGTGTGATGAGAACACTAAAGATTTGCTTTTCTAGGGATGTCTGGGTGACTCAGTTGATTAAGTGTCTGCCTTCAGCTCAGGTCATGATCCCAGGGTTCTGGGATCGAGTCCCACTTTGGGCTCCCTGCTCAGTGGGGAGGCTGCTTCTCCCTCTGCCTGCTGCTCCCTCTGCTGTGCTCTCTTTCTGACAAATAAATAAAACTTTAAAAATATATATTAAAAAAAAAGATTTACTCTTCTAGCAAAGTTCAAGTACAGTATTACTATGGTGACCATGCTATACATTAGATCCCCAGAACTTTCTCATCTTTCTTTTTTTTAAAGACCTAACTGGCTTTATTAAGTGATTTATGAATCGGGCAGCATTCTCCCTAGCAAGTAGAGAGGACCTCTGAGGAGTTGTACAAAATGGAAGGTTTGTATAAGGAGGAGGGTGGGGCAAAAAAATTATAAGCAAAAGATTAAAAAAAAAGGGTTGTTTCAGGCAAGGTGACTTTCCCTTGGTGGGGGAAGAGCAAGGGGTTTTATCATGCAGATTACTCCTTCTTTTGGGCAAAAGAGAGGGTCTAGGTGATAGATCACCTCATTGGTGCTTATCAGAAAATTCCTGACTGACCAGTTAGGACCACTTTTCTGGGGGACATTGAAACTGCGGCCAGGTTAGCTGTCAATCCCCAGCTTGGCAATTTGGCTGAAGTGACATCATTTTGGGCGTGTGGCTTTCTTTCTTTTTTTTTTTTTTAAGATTTTTATTTATTTAGGGCGCCTGGGTGGCTCAGTGGGTTAAGCCGCTGCCTTCGGCTCAGGTCATGATCTCAGGGTCCTGGGATCGAGTCCCGCATCGGGCTCTCTGCTCAGCGGGGAGCCTGCTTCCCCCTCTCTCTCTCACTGCCTGCCTCTCTGTCTACTTGTGATCTCTGTCTGTCAAATAAATAAATAAAATCTTTAAAAAAAAAGATTTTTATTTATTTATTCGACAGAGAGAGAGATCACAAGTAGGCAGAGAGGCAGGCAGAAAGAGAGAAAGGGAAGCAGGCTCCCTGCTGAGCAGAGAGCCTGATACGGGGCTCATTCCCAGGACCCTAAGATCCCCTAAGATCATGACCTGAGCCGAAGGCAGAGGCTTTAACCCACTGAGCCACCCAAGCGCCCCTGTGGCTTTCTTTTTAATAATTCCTCGGTTTTGATCAGGCTCGACTTAATGGAGAGAAGTGATCCAAATGGAAGGCACTGGTGCCACTCTCAGCTCCTACTCTGAGGTTCTCGGAAGTTTTTGCTGTTTGTGTGGAAGCCGTAAGTCATAAGGTTTTATCTGACCTCTGTGATATTCACAGGCCACAGCTTCAGGTTCACATTCTTTAAGCCAGTTGTTTTCTTTGCCAGAACCCATTCATTTAATAACTTCAAAGTTTGTATCTTTTATTTATTTATTTGTCAGAGAGAGAGAAAGTGCCCACAAGCAGGCAGAGTGGCAGGCAGAGGCGGAGAAAGATGCAGGCTCCCTGCCGAGCAAGAAGCCCGATGTGGGACTCGATCCCAGGACCCTGAGATCATGACCTGAGCCGAAGGCAGTGGCTTAACCCACTGAGCCACCCAGGCGTCCTTAAAGTTTGTATCCTTTGACCAACATTGCCCCATTTCCCCCAAGCCCTGGCCCCTGGCAATCACCATTCTACTCACATGTCACGGATAGATCATGCAGTGTTTGTCTTTCTATATCTGGATTATCTCACTTTTCATGTCCTTCAGATTCATCCATGTTGTCGCAAATGGCAGAATTTCCCTTTCTTATGGCTGAATACTATTCCAGTGTGTGTGTGTGTGTTGACGTCTTCTTTACACATTTAGCTATTGCTGGACAAAGGTTTCCATATCTCAGTTGTTGTCTGTTGTAAATAATGCTGCAGTGAGCAGGGAGGTACAGATATCTCTTTGAGATTTAATTCATTTTTTTTTAAAGATTTTATTTATTTATTTGACAGAGAGAGATCACAAGTAGGCAGAGAGGCAGGCAGAGAGAGAGAGGAGGAAGCAGGCTCCCCGCTGAGCAGAGAGCCCGATGCGGGACTCGATCCCAGGACACTGAGATCATGACCTGAGCCGAAGGCAGCGGCTTAACCCACTGAGCCACCCAGGCGCCCAGATTTAATTCATTTTATAAAGCCAATATTGCCCTGAAGCCAAAATTACAAAAAAAAAAAAAAAAGAGTCAAAACACTAAAGATCAATATCCCTCAAAAACCCATAACAAAATATTAGCAAAGACAATTCAATAATATATTAAAAGTATTATACAACATGATCAAATAGAGCTTTATTCCAGGGATACGAACTTGGTTCAAATTTTGAAAATCAGTCAGTATGTTCTATCGATACTGACAGGCTAAAGAAGAAAAATCACATGATCCTATCCATTGACACAGGCATTTGAGAAAATGCAATACTCATTCACAAATAATCTCAGAATACTAAACATAGACAAGAACCACTTCAACTTAATACAGGCATTTCCAGGGAATACTTCCAAACCCATATTATGAGGCAAGCATTACTCTTATACCAAAACTGGATGACAGTCTAAGAAAATTATAGGCTAGTATCCCCAGTGAGTACAGATGCAAAAACTCTCACAAAATACTAGCAAATAGAATTTACTAGCATGCTAAAAGTATGATACACCATGATCAAACTGGATTTATCCCTGAGATGCAATGAAAATTCAACATAAGCACACCAATAAATGTAATACACCATATTAACAGAAAGCAGGATAAAAATCATATGATCTTCTCAATAAATGCACTCAATTAAGTGTAGAAGGAATGTATCTTAACGTAATAAAGGTCATATATGAGAAGCCCATAGCTAACATCATACTCAACTGTGAAAAGCTGAAAAGTTTTCCTTTAAGATCAGAAACCAGACAAGGATGCTCATTCTCACCACTGTATTCAACATAGTACTGGAAATCATAGCCAGAGCAATTAGGCAAGAAATAAAAGGCCTCTAAATTAGAAAAGAAGAATAACATGGTATTGGTTTCCCAATAATATAATCATATCCCTAAAGATTACACACACACAAAAAAAAAACCCCAGTTAGAATAAATCCAGTAAAATTACAGGATACAAAATCAATATAGAAACATCAGTTGCATTTCTTCACACTAAGAATAATTGGAGAAAGAAACTATAAAAACATTCCCATTATAATAGCATCAAAAATAACAAAATAGGAATAAATTTAAGAGGATAAAAGACTTGGGGCACCTGGGTGGCTCAGTGGGTTAAAGCCTCTGCCTTCAGCTCAGGTCATGATCTCAGGGTCCTGGGATCGAGCCCCGCATCAGGCTCTCTGCTCAGCAGGGAGCCTGCTTCCTCCTCTCTCTCTGTCTGTCTCTCTGCCTACTTGTGATCTCTCTGTCTCTGTCAAGTAAATAAATTAAAAAAAAAAAAAGAGGGTAAAAGACTTATACTATTAGACCTATGAAAACTAAGACATTGATGGAAGAAATTGAGGAAGACACAAATAAGTGGAAAGATATACCACATTCATGTACTGGAAGGACATTGTTGAATTATGCCTACTACCGAAAGCAATTTACAGATTGAACACAATCCCTATCAAAATTTCACTGGAAGGAAATTTTACAGAAATAGAGAAAACGATCCTCAAATATGTATGGAACCACAAAAGATCCCATAGAGCCAAAGCAATTTTCAGAAAGAAAAACAAAGTCAGAGGCATCACACTTCCTGCCCTCAAACTCTATTACAAAACTACAGTAATCAAAACAGTATGGTACACACAGACCAATGAAACAGAATAAAGAACCCAGATACAAACCCAATTGTATAATCGGTTAACTAATCTTTGAAAAGGGTATCAAAAATGCACGATGCAGAAAGAAGAATTTCATCAACAAGTGGTGTTAGGAGAATTGGTTATCCACATCAAAAGAATTAAACTGGACCCTTATCTTACACCACACCTAGAAATTAATTTGAAATGGATTAAAGACTTAAATGTTAAAATCTCAAACTATAAAACTCCTGGAACAGAGAAAAGGCATTGCCTTGGTGATGTTTTTGGATATGAAATCAAAAGCAAAGATAACAAAAGCAAAAAATAAGCCAGTGGGACTACATCAAAATAAATCTTCTCCAAGCCAAGAAAACAATCAGCAAAATCAAAAGGCAACCCACAGATGAAACAATTTGCAGACAATATATCTGATTAATATCCAAAATATATAAATAATTCAATAATGACAACAAAAAAAAATCTCATTTTAAAATGGTAAAGGATCTGAATTTTCCCAAAGACATACAAATGGATAACAGATACACAAAAAGGTGCTCATCATCACCAGTCATCACAGAAACGCAAAGCAAAACCACCAGTGAGACGTCACTTCACCCTCATTAGGATGGCATTTATCAAAATGACAAGAGATAAGGGTTAGGGAGGATGGGGATAAAAGGGAAACTTGCATACTGCTGGTGGGAATTTAAATTCATACCATACAAAAAACAGTATGACAGTTCCTCAAAAAAATCAAAACCACCATATGGTCCAGCAAAACCCCTTCTGGGTATGTATCTGAAGGAAACAAAATTGGTATCTCGAAGATATGTGTGTGTGTGTGTATATATATATATATATATATATATCTGCACTCCCATGTTCATTGCAACATGACTCACAATAGCCAGGCTAGGGAAATTCTCTCAGTGTCCATCAATGGGTGAATGGACAAAAAGGATGTGAGATGATTATATGACTGGCTATTTGAAGCAACATCAATGCACACTTGCAACAACATAAATGAACCTAGAGAACATAGTGGGCGATACAGAGAACGACAAATACAGTATGATCTCACATGTATGTGGAATCTCTAAAAATAAATAAGTAGGCCGCCTGCGTGGCTCAGTGGGTTAAGCCGCTGCCTTCGGCTCGGGTCAAGGTCTCAGGGTCCTGGGATCGAGTCCCGCATCGGGCTCTCTGCTCGGCAGGGAGCCTGCTTCCCTCTCTCTCTCTCTCTGCCTGCCTATCCATCTACTTGTGATTTCTGTCAAATAAATAAATAAAATCTTAAAATAAATAAATAAGTAAAAGTCAAACTCATAGAAAGAGACTGTAAAATGGTGGTTACTAGAGCCTGGGAAGTGGGGGAGATGGGGAAATATTGGTCAAAAGGTACAAGACTTCAATTATAAACTCCTAGTATCTAATACACAGCATGGTGACTACCTCCTCTCCCTGCATATATTTGAAATTTGCTGTGTTAGGTACTTGAAATTTGCTGAAAGAGCAGCTCTTGGCACTCTTACTACTACACACACACACACTATGTGAGGTGATGGATATGCCAATTAACTTGATGCATCAATCATGGCACAAAATTTACATATGTCAAATCATCACACTGCATAATTGAAATATATGCAATTTTATTTGTTAATTATACTCAACAAGGCTAAAAAGTTAAAGAACATCTATAAAAAACCTATACTAACATCATACTTAATGAAATCTATACTAACATCATACTTAATGGTGAAAGAGGGATTATTTTTCCCTAAGTTCAAGTACAGGACAAAGATCTCTGCTCTCACCACTGCTAGTCAACATTATGCCAGAAGTTCTAGCCAATGCTAGAAAAGACATAAATTTGTCCCATTCGCAAATGACATAATAGACCTCATAGAAAACCCCCAAAGAATATACTAAAACAAGACAAAAAAGAAACCAAAAGACAACACCTAGCTCTTAGAACTGATAGTAAAGTTGTAAGATAAAAGTTCAATATATTGTACTGCTCTAGATCCATGGGAACTGAAATGAAAAATATAATTGCACTTATAGATGGGAAAAATCTTTTAAATCCTTAGGTATAAATATAACAAAATGGGTACAGGACTGAATGGAAAACATGACAAAATGTTGATGAGAAAAATTAAGGAAGTTCTAACTAAATGCAGAGAGATAGCATATTCATGGATTAGTACATTCAACAGAGTGTCCTCAGTACATATGTATGCTTACTGCAATTCCTATCAAAATCTCAGGAAGATTTTTTTTTCATATGTAGACATGATTATTTTAAAATGTTGTGTTAGGAAGATAAAAAGGCAAGACACATACTAGGAGACAATTTTTGCAAATCACTTATTGGATAAAGGACTCATGTCCAGAATATATAAAGAACACTCAAAATTTAACATTAAAAAAGGGGGGAAAGTCTCATTAGAAAATGGGCAAAAAGGGGCGCCTGGGTGGCACAGTGGGTTAAGCCACTGCCTTCGGCTCAGGTCATGATCTCAGGGTCCTGGGATCGAGTCCTGCATCGGGCTCTCTGCTCAGCAGGGAGCCTGCTTCCTCCTCTCTCTCTCTCTGCCTGACTCTCTGCCTACTTGTGATCTCTCTGTCAAATAAATAAATAAAATCTTTAAAAAAAAATAAAGAAAATGGGCAAAAGACATGGAATGCTGCAGCAAAGAAGAGATACAGATGACAAAAACAGCACATGAAAAGACATTCTACGAGCCATCAGAGAAATGCAAAATAGGGCCATGGTGAGCGATCACTGTATGGGGAGACCGAGGCAGAATTTGGAAGGCAGAGGACTGCAGGGAGCGGAAGGAGTAATGAGGAAACGAGCCTTGGAAATCTGCAGAGGGATCCCCTCAACTTTTTGGCTAAATATGAATCTGTACGCATACAGGGTAAAACCCAATCGAGCTGGGTAAGGACGACTAGAACATTTTCCAGGGAGCTTTTAAGCCAAAGCATTCGCAGAGATCACACAGGGCTAGATACCATTTTCATCCTACAAGCCAGAGTGGAGGGACTTCAGTGAGTTCATGGGGTACATGAGTACAAACCCCAGAAGAGTCACATCTAAATAGTATAACTATTACCTGAGAGTACAAGATAATCTAGACTTGCCCTTAAAAATCTTAAAAGGCATGCTTCGAAAGGATTGAGATGAACCATCTGTATCTTAACCGCCTTCCAAAACAAACCTAATGCTCTTAAAAGTAATGCGATAGAGTACAGCACAGTTAACACAAGACGGAAGGGCCCTGCTAAAACTACAAGGTATATGAAAACGAAAGAAAGTGTTACCCACAACTGGGTGGGAAGCTAATGAGGAAAAAAAATCCAAATCACCTACATGATGGGAATGTATCGGAGAGACAGGAGCCAACTTGAAGATGAACCCAGTGAGTAGGTCTGGGCCAATTTGAACAAGAAAAGATAATGATAGCAGTGGATTACAACATATAGAATAAAATAAATATCCATGAGTCCACATTAATATAACTGAATAAATAGGAGAAAAAGATTGGTTCTTTCTTTTCAGTAAAATTCAAATGTATAAATGTAGAAGAAATGATGGAAATTTTAAAAATCACCATTTGGGAAATACCACAGTCATAATTATTGCTAGCAAGAATTTTCAACAGATGTTAAAATTAGTGGGCCAAAATATGATGAAAAAGGAAATATTTCATTGGTCTAAAATATGTCTGCAGAAGCTACTTAACTGATAATAAAAGAAAAATGATGACTTTACAAAGGGCAAACCTGGCAGACCCCACACTGAGCAAAAGTTAAAAGGTTAACACCGTGAGTAATAAGACACACTGATATGCTCTACCTCTGGATAAAATACCCGAAGAGGGTGCAACAAGACTTTTGCGGTGTTTTTGCCAAACTTGCATAAACTCAACCTAATCGTGAGAAAATATCAGACAAAGCCAAGTTGAGGAAGATTATGCAAAATAGAACTACATAGGTGTCGAAGTCATGAACTGTCTTAAATTGGGGGAGACTAAGGACACATGATACTGAAATGCAAAGTGGGATCCTGCATTGGATGCAGAGCAAAAACATGACATCAGAGGAACAGCTGGTGAAATCTGAAGATGGTCTATAGGCTCATAAAGAGCCCTGAACTGATCAAATTCTTTCTCCTCTAAGATCAGGAGAATGTCCTTAACCATTTTAGTCGATATTTTACCAAATACCCTGCTCATTACAATAAGGTAAGAAAAATAAAAAAGATATCCAGATTAGAGAGGAAAAATTAAAATTGTCTTTATTGATCATGGTCACACTCGTATGAATAAAAAATCCCTAAGAAATATGTTACAAATCTACTGGAATTAATAAGAGAAAGGTTGCAGGATACAATCTCAACATACAAAAAATTATTGTATTTCCATTTATTATGCAGCAGCAACAAACAACTGGAAAATGAAACAAAAGCAACCAAAAAATGGAGTATTTAGGATTAAAATATAGGCAAGATCTAAACACTGAAAATCTATAAAACATTCCTAAAATTTAGAAAGACTTGAAGAGATATACCATATTTATGGGCTATGGGCTAAAAGACTAAGTATTGGGGTGCCTGGGTAGTTCAGTCGTTAAGCGTCTGCCTTCGGCTTAGGGCATGTCCCAGGGTCCTAGGATCAAGCCCTGCATCAGGCTCTCTGCTCAGTGGGAGGTCTGCTTCTCCCTCTCCCAATTCCCCCTGCTTGTGTTCCCTGTCTCCCTGTGTTTGTCAAACAAATAAATAACCTTAAAAATAAATAAAAAACAAGACTAAATATTAAGATATCAATTTTCCCCAAATTGATCTACAGATCCAGTGTAATGCCTGTCATTATCCCTAGCAGTCTTTTTATAGAAATTGATAAGCTGACTCTAAAATTTATATGGAAATGTAAGGAACCTATAATAGAATCTGGAGGACTTAGATGACTTGATTTTGTTTTCAGACAGCTGTAGTAATCAGCAGAATGGAGAGTTGGCTTAAAGTAGCCATGCAGGTCGATGGACTATGAAGTTCAGAAATGGGCTCCATTCATATGCAGTCAGTGGACTTTCAACAAAGATGCCAAGATAATTCAGTGAAGGGGGGGCGCTCAGTAGGTTAAAGCCTCTGCCTTCCCGCTCGGGTCCTGATCCCAGGCTTCTGGGATCGAGCCCTGCATCGGGCTCTCTGCTCAGCAGGGAGCCTACTTCCCACCCTCCCTCTGCCTGCCTCTTTGCCTTCTTGTGATCTCTATCTGTCAAATAAATAAATCTTAGAAAAAAAAATTCAATGAAGGAAAGGGCCGTCTTTTCAATAAACAATGCTAGAACAACTAGATACCCTTAACTAGTTGGGTAAAAAAAAAAATCTCAACCCTTACCTCACACTACATACAAAAGTTAACCTTGGCTAGATTACAGAATGTTTATAACAACTTTACTCATAATAGCCAAAATTTGGAAACAATGCAAACCAAAGCAAGTGAATAAATGAAGTCCCATGTATTCCAACATGGACTGTCACTCAGCAATGAAAAGGAACTAGTGACAAAGGGAACATGGGAATCTCGAAACCAGTACGCTGAGCAAAAGAAGTCGGACACAACAGAGAACATACAATATAATTCTATGTATACGAAGCTCTAGTAAAGGTAAATCTCGTTGATTGCACCAGACAGCAGGGCAGTAGGGCTAGGGCTGGGTGGTGGGCATTAACGGCAAAGGGCCATAAGGAAAACTCCCTTTATCGGGATTGTAATGATTACAAAACCATAAACATTCATCAAAGCTCTTCAGTCTACAGGTTTTATATGAGCCTATTTTACTGTATGTAAATTATACCTCTTTAAAATTGACCTTTAAAAATTAACCATAAATATTACAATTTTCTGCTCATCCTGGCAACCTCATCCCCTGTATCTGTGGTCCTCAAAACCTTAGTGTGCATCAGTCACCTGGGAGGCTTCGTTAAAAATTCATCTTCCCAGGCCCAAGCCCAGGAGTAGGTGGGCGGCCTGGTACTTGGCATCCGGGAAGAAACATCTTTACACGATTCTGATTCAGGTGATCTGAGACCACACTTCGGAAAACTGGCCCTGAGTGGACTTTGGCATTACATTTGTTTCCTGGATCAGACTCAGGCCTTGTTTGATCATCTGGTAAGATCAGGTAAGAGCCCTGAGCCGCCCTCAGGGCCAGCATTTCCAATGGAGGGCTGGCGTTGTCACTGGAGCTCAAAATGGCAGATAGTGTGATATCCTTTCTTCAGAGAGAGGCTGCCTGGGTTTTAATCCCAGTTTAAGTGATTGATCAAGCCATTGCTCTGGTCTCAGAAATGTTGTTAAGTATTTGCTGCCCTGTCACCTTTTCTAAGCTGGCAAGGAGGACCAACGGAAAGTTCTTGAATAACTGTCATCAGCTCTGGCAGTTGGTAGGCTTACCCCTCCCCACCCCCTGCTATGTTGCCGGGGCAACCAGGCCAACTCCCAGAAACCCTCAGGGGTGCTGCCCCCCTCCCTGAGGCAAGACAAGGTTTAGGTTGAGGAGAAAGTGAAGTGGGTAGTCACTTCAAGGGTTTAGGGACCCAGGCCCTAACAGGGTCTCAGATATGCAGGAGTCTCCTGAAGCTGTCTTTCAGAAGCTGAGTCACGAGGAAGCCTCAGAGCTGTTGCCAGCCTTGGGAGGAGCCACCAACTGAGGCAACCGCTGAGAAGAAAATCCTTCCACTCAGTCCTGAAGGGAAGAATACTTTGCCACCATGGGTCCCCAGGTGGGGTGAGCCCAGGTTTCTCACAGGGGGAGTAGACGGAGGGACATGGGGAATGGTGAGGGGCGGATTCACCAGAAGCTCCAATGAACCTAGATATATATGAAAATAGAAGAGGACCAAAGCTTTTAGCACGAAAGCAGGAAGAGGGTGGCAAGGGAGTAGAGGTATAATGATCCCAAGGAATCAGCCTCAGGAGGCCACAGGAACCACACACAAATGTGGCTCTGAGCTTGTTGGCATTGAAAGCAGAGAACGGAGCACAGAGGTGACAGCAGACTAGACTCCTGGATATAGTAAGTAGAAGGCTTTTTCAGGAAGGGAAATTGATTTTGTGACTCCTGAGCAAGGCAGCAAGCCAGAGCCTCTCCTGTTTCCTTACACTTGAGACAGGGAACTCTTAGTTCAGGGAGAGGATAGTCAGGGGTTACCAATCAAGGAAAATGAGAAATGGTTTAGCTCAAAAGGAAGTTGACCTGAGGCTATTGCCTTGAAGCTGATGAAGCCTATCCCTAACGTCAGGACCCCGCATTTGCAGGACCTGTCCCCCAGTTCACTCCCTCCTGGCTGCCCATCCAGAGAATGTTGTCCAAACTGGATTTTCTGCTTTTACTGATTTAATGAACTCAAATCAATTTGTGGACACAGACGGAAATTTAGATACAAAAGCAAAAACAGTGAGCGCCGCACGCTGGGAAGCGAGCCCGGGGAAGCATCTGGACCTCTTCTCAGACCATGCATTGCTGGGGATGCCAGGAAGGAGCTGGCTGGCAGGACAAGGAGCACCAGAAATGCCTCATCAGTAACCGCGGAGGGGTCCCGGGTTAGAGGGTTAGACAAAGTTTGCCCTCTCCCGCTTCCCGTCAGTCTGGAGGTCTAGCTGCGCTTCCCTCCCCTGCAGCCTACACCCCAGGATAACCTGCTGGGATGTGGGGATAGTGGGGTCAAGGGCAGGCACAGGAGAATGATGTAATTCTCTTACCTAACCTTTTTCATAGCCCTCTGAACTTGATCCTCCCAGCAATATGTACCTCGATCCAAGATCAAAAGCATATTTTACTTCCCTGCCTCTGCCCCATCCAGGAGCTCATAAGTTGTGCACAAAATACCTGGCAACCTGTTCCTGGGCATCTGATCCGAATGCAAGTAAAGAAAATAGGAGCCAAGAGGCAACGCTGAGTGTGTTTCCAGCCCTATTATAATAAGACACTAGCAAGCACACACAGTCCTATGGGTCAGTGAAGCAGCACAGGAGGGTTACCAATGGTCAGGAGCAGAGATGGGTGCAGCTTTTAGGTGGGCTGGAAGTTTCCAAAAACAGGAGATCGTCTTTAAGAGAAATGATGCAACATTACAAATACAAAATAAATAAGGCCCAGAGCTTGGGTTGGGGGTGGTGGGCGGCTAAAAGTTAAAGACCCAAGAACCTCAGGGTAAATAGCCAGTGGTCTTGAAAGTGGCTGGTGAAGGTGTTAGTGAGATGAGACTTGAGTTTGGTGCGCCCCAAAGGATGGGCAGGATTTGGAAAGACCTGTGTGGCAGGATGAACAAAGAGACTAAAGAATGCCAGAGAGCTGCCGGGGAGCCCCAGGGGCAGACCAGTCCAGCTGGACAGAAACTTGGCAAAGCACAGGTGGAGAGACGAAGGCAAGGAATGAGCTAGTCAGCCTGGGAGGCCTTGAGTACAGCCCATGGCATCTGAATGGGATTTCACTGGCAACAGGAGCCACGGACTTTTTTTTTTCCCCCCACATGTTGCTGAGTGACCTGAATAAAATGTTTTGGGAAGACTAACCCAGCTGTGTTGTTTTAAGGCAATAAAACAGAAGCCTTTATTTTATTTTATTTTATTTTATTTTTTACAAGAGTCTAGGGTTTGGGGACAAGGGCTGGCCCCTAGGTTGTGGCTGTGTGGAAGGGAATAAAAGGAAATAACCACCTCGATGGGCTTTGGTAGTTTATGGCCCAAGAGAGGAAGGGCTCCAAGATGACTATAGAGTTTCTGCTGAGTGTTAGAGAAGAGCTACATCAGGAAGGGGTGGGGGGAAGCCAAGGTCAAGGGCAAATTCGAAGGGAAAAATGGGATTCTAGACATTTGGACTTGAGGTGATGGAGGAACTGTGGATTTTTAGATGGTCATCTGACATCTGGGAGGTGAGGAATGTAGAAGTCCCATTCGGTAATCAAAGCATCCATCCATCCATTCATTCAACACGCATTTGTTGGTAACCTCCGCCACAGTCCACCCTGTGCTGGGTGTCAAATGGCGTAAGAGGCAATGTGTTCCCTCCCCTTGGATAATTAAATTTAGGCTCTCAAGAGAGAAGAGACAGAGGGGCAACTAGTTGAGTAAGGCAAGGTCTGTTGGGCATGGAATGAACATGAAGTGGGGTTGCTGGCTGTGACATGTCACCCTGTGTCTTCCGGAAAGTATTTGACTCCACTGACCTGTGGATCCATATGGATACCTCTTCCCTTCTCCCCCACCCTACTTGTGTTCGTCCCCAAAGGAAGGACTTGTGTGAAAAGAATGGTTCCCAGAGCCCACAACTGTACTCTGGTCAAGGGTCCTTGAATAAAATGGGTCATAAAGACAATGAGAGGGATTCACAGAATGGAGAAATCCCTAAGAATTTCCAGAGGAGGTGGGTCTGAATCTGAATCCTAAATGGGGAGGGGTTTGCATATGTGAAGTGAAAGGGGAAGGCAGACCTGGCCCTAAGGATAAGCAAAAGTCAGCTTCATCTAATAGAAAGTACCTGATCTGATAGTGGGCAAATCCTTGTTAACTGGTAAAACCTCGGCTATGAGGAGGAAACAGCAGCCATCCCCACGGCCGCTGTGTTGAAGCAGAGAACCTGTTCCCTGTGAAGGTGGTGTGATTCCATATGGCATACTTGGCCTGACCCTTCTTGGGCTGGTCCCTCCCATCTGGAATGGCTGCACCAAGAAGCAAGCATCAGAAACTAAAGAAGGGGAAACAAGTCAAGGTGTGCAGACGGACTGACGGGCCAGGGAGGAATAGGCGGCAACTCCAAGATATCGAATGTAAACTCCCGAATCCCAACTCAAAGATGTTTTCTTGGCAGCAAGCTTGTTTAGTGCTATTTTTGCAGGACCTTAAAATGAGTAGGTGATCTTGTGCGTCCTTTTTTTTTTTTTTTTAACTTCTATCACTGAAGCATATGTTTCCATTTCCTTGCTTCATTAATGCCCTTTCTTGAACATTCTCTGTGAATGTGTATAATACACATTTTAACGTAACACATGAATTTTAGGTATTTCAGATCAAAAGAGCCACGGTCGAGGGCTTGATTTCTTAAATTGCCCATCAAGTTGGATGTCTCGCACTTTTCTAAAGAAAAGACCGTTCACTGCATCCCTTCCAACACACACCTCCGAGATGGTCGTGTCCCCAGAGACGCCCCACGTGAACTACCATTACTCTGTCTCCTTGGCTGCCTTTTGCTCTTAAGTTTTCTTTGCCTCCCATGAATAAGGTGAAGGCAGGAAAGATCAGAAAAAAGGAAGAAGTAGCAAACCAGTTAATTTTGCCACATGCCCCTACGCAGTCGCCAGGGTACGTTATGACACTTGAGGCCACGAGTATGTGGCCCCTCCGTGAATGCTGGGTCCCACACCGACGGACCCGGGGCCCATGTGGCACGTCTTTGGTCCGTGGGTCAAGTGATGGATAAGCTCACATCCATAGCCTGAGCTAAGGAGAGGGGCTGAAACCCCAGTGGCTTTGCCTATAACTTTTATTGCCAGTAGGCAAGGAGCAAAGCTTCTGGTCCTGACCCCTGAAGAGTTCTCACACCGAAGAACCCTCTCTTCTGGGAGAAGCTTGATCACACTTAAAGCTGCTCCTAACTGGAATTGGGAACAGGACCTTCGATAGGAAGTAGGACCTCTTCATTCACTGATTATGAAATATTTCAGCAAACTGAAAAATATTGAAGACGAATGCCCATATTGCCCCCCACCTAACTTGAGCAAATCCTACTATTTTCCTTTCCCTGGTTTAGGTTTGTTTTCCAAAAGTAAAATGCTACTGATGTCTATGTGGCTTCTGTTCTGGTATCGGGGAAGACAGATAACCTAAAGAGCTTCCTGCAGCAAAACACCTAGAAAATACTAGGTACAACTTATGCAATTTAATTCTAATGCAGAGTGGAGCTTGCAAGGACAGGGAAATTGCCCTGGCTCAGAACACCAAGAGAACAGAACTCCATAAGCAACTGCTGTTGGCTACCTACCATGGGAGAACATGGTAGCATGGCGCCATATTTCAACAAGCTTGGTCTTCCAACGCCCACACACGGAGGGGAGACCGTGGACTTGCCAGGGGTTGTTAGAAGTAAGACACTCCTCACACAAAGTTGTGACTCTCTCAAAGCAATACTTACTCTCAGATAAAGTGAAAATTAGAGAAGTTCCCATGGGAAGACAAGGGAATCTGTCTTTTCTTAGTCTGGATTCTGCATAGAAAAGCCTCCCCCAGAGAATTCTTGACTAATGTCTGGGAATTGTAGGTGTTGGAGTTTAAATACATACTCCACTTGTACTTGGGGAACTAAAAAAATGGACATTGAGCTGGTGATATCCTTAGGTTACCTGGCGTAAGCAAATGAAATGTCTCTGTACAGGACCCCCTCACAAGTCAGGGCTCACAGGGGTCCCACAGATAAAACCCTTCTAAAAATGAGCTCATAATCCCAAGAGGTAATACACTTAAAAGAACAATTCACCCCTTGGATTTTATTATTTTTCTCCACTCTTTTCAGCTACAAGATACCCTTGCTGTATGATACCAACTGTTCCTCTTACGCAGCAGAATGAGGCCCTAAGAACTGTGTGCCCCTCTGCTATCTTGTTCCTTCCCTCCCTGAGAAGGACCACTAGCATCCCTGATAATTCCCATGCATCAGCTTAGACTTAAAGTATACTGAGTCATTCCATAAGTGATATATACATTTGTGTGCAATCTCAAGCTTACAGATGAGGAAAATGGTGCTCAGTTACAAAGGACTGACTCATGTCAGAATTGAGTCGAATACAGGCCCATTGATTCCTGGCCTCCTCCTCCTTTCCACTTCACTATTTTGCTTTTCTCTTTCTTAACAGCCAATATGTGCAATATTAAAAGTAGTCTCACTTCTCTGATAATACACCAACACTATCAGAGCGAAAGCACCTGAGAAGTCAGTTTAGAAAAAAAAAAAAGGATGACTAGTTCCCAAGGCACATGATCTCTGATTGCATGACTGTCACTTGACTGTCCCTTAGATCATAGCTGATGTAGAGAATGGAGGAGAGCTGTGTCGGGATTACAATGTGAAGTCCATTCAGAAGGGGAAAGCCACGTGTGATCAAAAATGACCACTGAAGGGGCGTGTGGGTGGTCCTTAAAGCCTCTGCCTTCGGCTCAGGTCGTGATCCCAGGGTCCGGGGATTGAGCCCCTCATCAGGCTCTCTGCTCAGCGGGGAGCCTGCTTCCTCCTCTCTCTCTGCCTGCTTCTCTGTCTACTTGTGATCTCCATCTCTCAAATAAATAAATAAAATCTTTAAAAAAAAACAAAAGACCACTGAAGGTCTCCTAAGTCATGTGGAAGCTGAAAAACCCACGGGTGGTGGGGCAGTGGAAGGACTGGGGGGGATGAGGATGGCGTACGTCAAGGCCTCTGCTTTGCTAGGAGCTGGTGGCTAAATGAAGTGCACATTCCACAGTCCCAACAAAGACTGAGTGTCCCCCATGACTTGGGGGAAGACCCCTGGGAGGGACCCTTCAGGCGTCAGCACCATGGGATGGTTGTCAGCGTTTCAAGGGCAGGGCCCATGTCTGATTCAATACCCTTGTATCCTGAGCACTCAGGAAAGAAGAGGGCACACTGTCAGCCTCCACGAAAAAGTCCCAGGGTGTGACGCATTATCTGGGCAACACAGCAGGGTCAGGCCAGAGGCCAGGGAGTGATGGCCACGCCCCTGCCCAGGATAACCAGCAAATCCCCAACTCTGTGAGAACCCTTTCAAGGCAGGCAGGTGGGAGAAGGCGGAGAGGGAGAGATGTGAGGTGGGGAGGCTCTGAGCTCTCCACCCACAGCGAATGGGGCTGGCAGTCCAGCTGGAGACCCCGGAACGGCCGTCCCTCTGATGGCAGTGGGAGCAATCCTCACACATGTCCCCACCCCTCGGCTCACACTTGCTCTGCGCACTTTGCAGCTCTGAGCTACCCTAGCTGGGCAACAGCATGTGCTCCGCCCCTGCAGCCTTCTCCTTGCCCGATCCACTGTGACCACTGGGAACATTCTGCCATCACTGAGATGCTGATGCTGTGTGCCTGGAGAGCAGAGCCCCAGGCCCAGAGCTGCCCAAGGGAGCAGGGGGCCTGAGGGCTAAGTGCAGGCACGCATGTGGGCTCGGGTTCAGGGCCTGTCCCTACAGCAGACCTTGCTGGCAGAGTGAGTGTCCTGGCTGGGGCCCTATGTCCCCTCACTACCTCCTGAATCACCACCTGCCCTTGGAGTGGGCCCTCCCAGCCACACACTCTGTCTGTCCTCTTTCAAACTAGTGTCTACTGATGGTGAGGCCAGAAAGATAAGGCAGGAAAGTGGGGAAGTAAGGGGTGAGCATTTCTGAGTTCTGGAATGGACAGACTGAAAAATCAACTCTCACCTGGCATGAGCTTCTCTACAACACAAACCTGTGTAAGCCCCCTCGTCGCCACACAATCCTTAGACCCGCTTCTAGGAAAAAAAACACATTTCACATGTCATGTTCAACCATGAACTACCATGCATTCTCCCTTCTACACCCTACAGTCCTGCTCTCCCTACGTACCCTGCTCCTTCCTGGTCTTTCGGTCGGCACCGACCTGTCTTCGCTAACCCTTCCCAGGGCCCCTGCCCACCCACGCAGGTCCTCACCCAGGATGTGGCAGCTCCCCTGTGAAGATGTCCCCAAATGGCTCAGACAGAGAGAACTTATTTTCTGCTCCCACATTCAGCATTTCCTTTTGTAGTCTTTGTCCTTGGGGGTCCCTGAAGTCACTTTAAAACCTAAAAAAAAGACACAAGCCACTAAGACTTGTGAGCCCTTAGGAAACTCCTCCCCCAGGACTTCAGGGCAGACAGACCTGTCTCAAAGGGTTGCATCTTACCAAGACTCAACCCAACTCACAAGGAATCCCTTTCCCCAACCAAGCCATCCGCCATCTCACCCCACTCTGCACTCTCCTCTGAACACCACAGTTCCCACCACCTCAAATGGTGCCCACAAGGAAGGGCTCTGTCTGCACAGATGGGCTCCAACACTTGCCCTCAGCCACACCGGCCCTTTGTTCCAGGAGTTCTCCACCCCCATCTCCTGCTTGGCACAGACCCTCTTCCCAGACGCACTGAGGGATCCTGACCATACAAGCTACCTTGGCCCTTGGGTCCTTGCCCCATGGCCAGCATAAACAGGACAGCAGGAAAATCCCAGAATTGGAACAACCACCCCCCGCCCCCCACCCCAACGCTCAGCAGAGGAAAGGGACAAAGCATTCGACACCCAGCAAGGGGCACCACATGGAAAATGCTCCTCCCAGGGAGAAGGCAAGAGGGCAGGGAGCCTGTCTCGACAGAGCTCTACCACAGTGCTCAGGCACGGCTGGCACGCCTGTCTCCCCCACAAGACTGTGAGCTCCTGGGACAGGGACCATGTCTTATTCACCTTTGTTCCCCTGTGCCCGGCACAAGCAGCCATTCGATGAATAAAGCAATGGATGGCACCTGAAAGAAAGGTCCACTTAGGAGCCAGAGAGGGTGGGACCTGACAAGGCAGACGTCTCTAATCACATCTCTACCATCCACTGGGATTGAGCTGGATCTCTTCATTTACGATGTGATGGGGATTTCAGGGGTAACCAACAACTGGGTCCACCCAGCCCATCATGAAGACAGGCTATCTCAGACACCGACCGGAGGGAACCCAGTTTCTGAGAGTCGCCAGGGACCGCCCCTCACTTCTGTGCTCTACCTGAGCCCTTCCCATAGGTCAAGGCCTATTTCAAACACACTTTTGCTGGGAAGCCTAGCCGAGCTGCCCCGTACCGCTGCCTCTGCCTGACAAAAGGAGGTCGCCCTTGTCTGACCTCCTTGGAGCCTGGTGCCCGGATGGCCCGCTGGGGTGTGGAGACAGGACAGATGTCAGGAAACAAAACAAACAAAATCAACAGTTAAGTAACCAAGGAATTGGGGCACATGCCTGCTTGTTGCTATACTCTTCTAGGAAGAGTTCCCTGGAAACGTAAGCAGTTCTTATGGTGCCATGGCTATCTCTGGGGAGGACAGGAGTGGCTGGGCACCGAGCATAAGCAAGGGAGGCCTGTCTTAACTGGATGTTCTTCACAATATTTGGGTCTTTAACATGCGCATGTAATGATTTTTTTTTAAAGTCAGTAACTATAATATCAAACCACAGAGAAAAACCCCAAATTCCGAAATGCAGAAATCGTTAGTGGCCATAGTCATAGACCAGGTTATGAAGTTCCCACAACATCAAAACAGAATGGAGGACAAGGATTACTTAACAGAAGGCTGAAATTCTCTTCTCCAGCAATAAATAAAATCAAGAGTACAATGAGCAACTATTTTGAAAGTAAAAAATACTACCGATTTAAATAAGACAAAAGGAGGATTTTTCAGAGGAGGCTTAATATTTTGTATTAACATTTATATTATTATTTCTTAATATTGTTCAGGAAGTATTAAGAGGAAATACAGGAAGAAAATAGGCCAGAAGGAGGATAGCCAGCAAACTAGGGAGGGAGGAGAAATCATCAGCCACCCTGAATCCTCAAGAAATTTCATTTCTGAACATGTTCAGCCCTGAAGTGTCATCATTAGGAATACTCAGTTTATTCGTGCCTTACCAGCAGCTTCTCAATTGGCTCCTTCCTCTGACCCAACGTCCCTCTCCTCCGATCCACTGGGACTTACCCCTCCCCCGCCCGATGCTGCCATGTTCATTTTAAAACTGTAAGAGCTCCCCCAGTGATCTCCTGTGGAATATTCTGGATCTCATCCTGTGTCTAGCTCCATCCTCCACCCCTCTCTCCTGGACCCTAGTCCCAGCTCCATGGACCCGAGTCTAAAACACACCCCACTCTGCCATGCTACCAAGACTCTCACCAGCTGTCCCAGGGGCCCATAGCCCACCTTCCCACATGGCCAAATTGGATTCTTCAAGCTTTAGCTCAAATGTCACTTCTTCTGTGAAGCTTTGCTAGACTTTCCCTACAAGTTTCTCTTCCACAGGGCTTTGTTCATGCCTTTCGTGTAGGCATTTCCATGTGTTTTGTGACATCTGCCTCTCCCCAGGAGTGAGGGCAGAGCCTATGCCTGGTTTGGCTCTGTATTCCTAGCCCCTCCCACCCCAGCATAGAGCCTGGTGCCTAGACTCCCCTCCAGTGAAAGTTGAGCAAAGGAGTGACTTTTTGTAAGAAGCAAAAGAAAGCTAAAAGACTTCCCAGCCCCAACAGACTGTTGCTGTTCATGACGGTACTGAGACAACCCCTTTGCTTGGCTGAAGCTTATTTTGCTCTCTCTTTAGGACCTAGGTGCACTGCCAGGGATGTCTAGACTCTGTTCACAAAAAGACCCAGCCCCCTTTCCCTTATGATTCTCCTTCTCTTTGATGGGTCTTGCCCAGGTGGGTTCCTACCCAGGTCCTTGCACACATGTCTGTGACTCCACCTTGTGCCCCAGGACCTGGGTCTGGGCGGAGGCCATACTTAGCCCCTAAGGCAGTGTCTCAGTCAAAAAGGAGAAAAACAGATGCATTCACTTATGCCTCTGGTTGTCTACATTCCTCCAGCTCTCCTGATTGGATAGTCCAAACCGAAGTTTTGTCTTTGGATACTCTTCTACAACCTCAAGAGAAAAACATTATGGGGTGGCTGTGCACCCACTACAAGTCTGTGTGAAGGTGACAGGCCCTCCCAGCATCACAAGCACCAGATAGCTGTCAAGATCTTAAGGGAAGGGCCCTGGCACCCTGAGCACTCAGAAAAGAGCCTGGCACATGGTCAGCCCTTCATTGAAGTCACCTGGGTGATGAATTACACAGGCCACACAGCAGGGTCAGGCCTGAGGTTATGAGCGACTCCCACTCCCCTGCCCCAGTCCAACCTGCAAATCCCAGCTGGCCACGCATGTTCCAGGCAGGCAGGGGGGAAGAGAAGAGGAGCCTGAGATGGGGAGGGTCTGAACACCCCACCCACAGCTCCTAGCACAGGTTCTATCCTTCAGAGGCCTGAGTCCAAAACTAGCTTTCTGGTACACGCTTGAATCTGAAAAAAATGAAACATTTTTCCATCTTCAAAAGAGTTTGTTTTAGACCACAAGCTTCTAGAAAGCCAATTTTCCTTTCTGTGTAACGGCAAGCACTGCACTTTTTATTCATAAATATTATTTGATAAGGAGAATACTTTATAAAATGAATAGATATTCCTGGTTGGTTATTTTAGGAAGTAACTTCTAGAATGAGAACTCTGTGTGTCGGGCGGAGAAATCTTTCTTACCTCAAACAGAGGGTGATGAATGTGCTTCCCGTGCATAATCCTGAAAAAGGAATCCTTTTTATTAGTCATAAAATTAGTACCCTCTCAAGACCATATATAGTATTTTAATTTTAAACCTAAGTTTGTCAGGGAAACTCAAAGGAAATCATTCCCCTGCTCTTCCCCTCCAGTATTTCAATGCCCACTTAAATCTCTATATGGATAACAAGCTCAGGACCTCTCAAAAAATCCTACCCTGTTTTCAAAAATGTATATTAGAGAAATGTTTCCTTACCGGCAATCCAGTACTTTGTCCTTAGAATACTGTTTGCTAACCAAAAAAAACCCGAGACTCATTACCAAGTGCTGGCATTTAAACTCTGCTTCTGCTTTGTAAGAGGCCTATACATGCGGCCCCAATCAAAACCCTACAGCTGATCTCTGCTGACAGGCTGACGGGTAGAGGCACAGTTTTAAGTGAGGAATTTCACCCCCGCCTTCCGTAAAGAATGTCTGTTGGGGTTAAGCATGGGCCCTGGGGCTCTTAGCCTCTTGAGTTCTTATCTTTAAAAGGAAAATGTTATGTTCCATATATTTTTTTAAGGTGATTCATGTTAAGTATGGCAGATTATATTTTGACCCAAACTTACCCAATCCACAAGGACTCCCTTTCCTCAACCAAGCCATCCGCCATCTCACCCCACTCTGCACTCTCCTCTGAACACCACAGTTCCCACCACCTCAAATGGTGCCCACAAGGAAGGGCTCTGTCTGCACAGATGGGCTCCAACACTTGCCCTCAGCCACACCGGCCCTTTGTTCCAGGAGTTCTCCATCCCCATCTCCTGCTTGGCACAGATCCTCTTCCCAGACGCACTGAGGGATCCTGACCATACAAGCTACCTTGGCCCTTGGGTCCTTGCCCCATGGCCAGCATAAACAGGACAGCAGGAAAATCCCAGAATTGGAGCAATCACCCCCCACCCCCACCCCCCCTCCTCCCCCGCCCCAACGCTCAGCAGAGGAAAGGGACAAAGCATTCGACACCCAGCAAGGGGCACCACATGGAAAATGCTCCTCCCAGGGAGAAGGCAAGAGGGCAGGGAGCTGTCTTGACAGAGCTCTACCACAGTGCTCAGGCACGGCTGGCACGTCTGTCTCCCCACAAGACTGTGAGCTCCTGGGACAGGGACCATGTCTTATTCACCTTTGTTCCCCTGTGCCCGGCACAAGCAGCCATTCAATGAATAAAGCAATGGATGGCACCTGAAAGAAAGGTCCACTTAGGAGCCAGAGAAGGTGGGACCTGACAAGGCAGACGTCTCTAATCACATCTCTACCATCCACTGGGATTGAGCTGGATCTCTTCATTTACGATGTGATGGGGATTTCAGGGGTAACCAACAACTGGGTCCACCCAGCCCATCATGAAGACAGGCTATCTCAGACACTGACCGGAGGGAACCCAGTTTCTGAGAGTCGCCAGGGACCGCCCCTCACTTCTGTGCTCTACCTGAGCCCTTCCCATAGGTCAAGGCCTATTTCAAACACACTTTTGCTGGGAAGCCTAGCCGAGCTGCCCCGTACCGCTGCCTCTGCCTGACAAAAGGAGGTCGCCCTTGTCTGACCTCCTTGGAGCCTGGTGCCCGGATGGCCCGCTGGGGTGTGGAGACAGGACAGACGTCGGGAAACAAACCAAACAAAAGGAGTATCAAATAAATAACCAAGGATTCCGTCCTCCTTGTTTTGAGTCCTTTGTTTCCACAGCTGAACTAAAAGCTCCTGAGATTAAAACCACGTTCTCCCCTTATCTCCCCACAGCTCCCCGCGATGGACTGGGCTACGAGGTCTGCGATTGTCACTACACTGCCTGAGCGCAGGGTCCCTCAGGCCTCTGCCTCGGCTAGGTCCTAAATGGGAGCCTACCAGACACAAGGGAGCCCACCACAAACCCCACAAGCCCCCACTCCCTGTTTCAGGAAGGAGGCATCTTTGCTGTTTCTTCTTCTTGCAAAGTACAGTGCTGGTACACATACCTGTCTATGTGTAAAGCAGATGAGCCCCCCCATAGCTTCAAATCCCAGCTTTAGCACTTCCTAGTCAGATCATCGAGGGCCAAGTTATTTCTATTTCCATCCTGGGCTTCCTCATTTATTGAATGAGAGTAAGACTTTTTCTAGGTCACTGTGAGGATACAAATAATACACATAGGGATCTGGTGCATCGTAAGCCCTAAATTATCATGAATTCATGGCTAGAACAAAGAGTGTCAGTCAAGCGTGCTCACTGACCAACAGGGCTCCAGAGTGCCACTGCCCCGTCCTGCTTTCCCCACCAGCACACCCTCACATGAGACATCAGAAAGGCAGCCTTGCTTGGAGAAGTGACAGGAGCCCCCACCAGTCATGCTAGACCAGGTCACCTGGACTGCTCTTTCTCCTTTAGTCATTTTTCTGTTCAATGTCCTCGTGTCAGGCTTAGTATATCTGCCCCAAATAATCCTCTCCAAACCAGAGCCTAATATCCTGGCAGTTGAAAAACACTAATAATAAAACGTATCTACACTAAGAACCAAAATATGCCCCAAGTGCCTGGAAGGGTTTGGTTTTTTTCATGCAGTGTCTTCAGCATCAGTGCATGGGTTCTGGAACATCTGTTTTCATTGCTGTAATACGTTTTTTTTTTCTTCCCCCCCTTTTTTTTCTTTTGCCATTTTGGATAACTCAAGGTTCAAGAATCTCTATACAAATGAGGTATTGTTCCTACATTTTTTAACTATGATATAGAGATCCTAACCTTTAAAAAAGTAACCATAACAATGCTATAGAAAAGTTCAAACAGAGTGGAACCTATCACAGAGATAATAAAGGGTGAGGTGGCCCCAGAAGAGCATACAGGGCAAGGCGCTCCAAGCAGGGAGAGCGTACCTCGGGCTCCAGGCTCCCGGAGGTGAGAGCTGGAGGCTGTGGACTGGACTGGAACATTCATTCCAAGGAGGTAGCAGAGAGAGGAGCTGAAAAAGGTATAGTTAAAAACACCAGACAGTGCTTTAGGACATGGAATGGGAATGTCACCAAAAAAATAATCCATGAAATAATAATTCTTTCTTTTTTCTATACCAGAGGCATGTATCGTTTTTTTTTTTTTTTAAATCAGAGGTCTTTTATTGTTTGAACCCTTCACAACAACAAAAGGGGTTTTTGTTGTCGTCTTATTTTACTAGTTTGAAAGATGAATACAGTTAAAAAAAAAAAAGTCAAGTCAGTTTTAATCACAACTTTAAACTGTGCACCATTCAGGGGCACCTGGGTGGCTCCGTCGGTTACATGTCTGACTCTTGATTTCCGCTCAGGTCATGATCTCGGGGTCCTGGGATCGAGCCTAGCATCTGCTTCCTGCTCAGCGGGGGTCTGCTTGAGGATTCGCTCTTCCTCTCCCTCTGCCCTTCCCCTCCCCCTGCACTCTTTCTCTCTCCAAAATAAATATCTTTTTTTTTTTTTTTAAAAAGAATCGCTTAAAGACTCTCTCCTCGCTGTTACCCATCCTAAGCTATAATATCATGAAACTTTTGCCAGTCTTGATTGGTTTTCCGTCTGCCTTAAAACGCTTGAGCCTAGATCCCAAACTTCACAATCTCCGATAACTTCCTACTTTCCTTTTCTGGGACACTGCTAAGATCGTCCAAGTGTTCTCTCTTACCGCAGTGAGTTCGCATAAACTTAGTTGTTGTTGTTTTTAAAGAGCGAGGGATACAATACATAAGAGTAAGACTTCACGTGTGCATAAGGAGACTCCATGCATGAGAGAGAGAGACTGGGGCAGGTGTCCGTCAAACCCTTAGAGCACACGGGGAGAGGAATGTGCTGAAAGCCTCTGGGAGCAAAGGGGGACTTTCCTTCCTCACGCGATATTCCTCTGTGCTGTCTGAATGCCCACCATAAGCCCCTATTTCTCTGTGACTTAAAAATCCAGTGTTGAAAAGAATGAAAAATTGAAGCTATAAGTTCAAAGGAACATGTTTGACTCAAAACACGTCCTGGGTCGGAACTAATTTTTTGCTGGTCAGTATAACCTAGGCAGGGAAGTGTTTTGTTTTTGGAAAACTTTGTCTAAATCATAAAGTATAGGATTCATAATCAGACTCTCATTCAGCCCACCCTTAGGAGAAAATGAGCCAGTGGGGCCGGAAGGTCTGGCCCCTACTGCAGAAAGGCCTGGGTGGGGGGAGGCAATGGGGTGCCAGCCCTGCTCTCCTGCTCAGGAGCCAAGTATAAGGGACACTAGAGGAAGGCTCTAGTGTCCCAGTCAGACCCTCCTCTGCTTGGTCAGACCACACTCTGAGACCCAGTCAACCTCTGAGCAACTTTCCCTATAACCCCAGTTCAACGCATCCTAGTCCAGGCCAAGAGGCATGGCCACTATCTCATCAAGTTCAGCTGCCTTATCCAAAGGGTGGACATCCTGAGTCAGCTTGGTAATAGACTCCTCTCCAAACTCCACATGGTCAAGGACTCCTCAGGAGGCTGACTGCTCTCCTAGGGGGCTCTTCCATGATCCCTTTCCCCCAGTCCTATCTTTACAGATGGGAAAACTGAGACTCAAAGAACTTGGGTGGCTCTGGCCAAGGTCACGGTGATTCGGCGGAGGCAGTACCCTCTTAATGCTGACTCCCTTGGCTTGAAAAAAAGAAAAATCTCGGCACTTTGAGGAGATTTCTGTACTCAGAAAATACCTTAATGCTTCGTACAAGGAAGAAAACTCCAGTGGCTTACTCAATACACATGCCCTAAGCCAGGTTATGAGCAGTCTAGTCAGGCTTTCGAAGGAAGCCAGGATAGCGGTGGCCATTCTGAGTCTCTCAAGAAGGCAGCCTTGGGTGGGATGGCCCTGACAGCCCCTTGTGCTACTGTTTGTTCTAGTTCTGATGAGTGTCACTAAGGCTTCATGAAGAAGTCGTGTTAGTTGTCATTTTGAACAAGTAGGTGTGAATCAGCAATCCTAGGCTGTGTTCTCAACCTCCTCCCAAGACGGATACATTGCTAAGAGTCAGTTTGGAGAGAATGTGAACTCGGCCTCCTCCTAGGTCTTCTCTGTTGGAAGCAGTCCTCTCCTGGGGGCTGAGCAGCTCAGACAGCTGGTGGGAGAGCTCCACGTGCAGGCTGAGGGGCTGCCCGCCCACAAAGAGTCATGCAGGGACATCTGGGGAGGGGTCCGCTGTCCTCTGGGATTTCCCCACACTAGTTGTGTGTGTAGGCAGGGACCTGCGACAAGCAATCCCAGCCAGAAATGGGACTGGGGTGAGGCAGGCAGGATCTGTGCCCAGACAGTCTACAAGACACTCCTCACCCTGCCTGGCATCTCAGAGCCTCATCACACAGGAGTTAGAGGCAATAGCCAGAAAGTTCTTCCCCAGACTGAGCCACAACCTCCCTCTAGGAACGTGTGTCATCCTTGGGCCTGGTTCTGATAGTCCTTCAGCTATGTGAAGCCAGGCATCACGTCCCCCTTAAATGTCTTTGGATTCAACCTCGGAGTCTGGCGTAGTCTGAAGTGTGCAACGTCTTCAAAGGGTGGCGCAGGGACTCAGGGAATCTGCCTGCTTGTGTCTTACCCCTGTGCCAGCACTTGGCCTGCTCTAGGGGTCAAGGTGACAGCACATTGTGTGGCATTTTCATGTAGACTTCCTCCTGACTTTCCGCCTTCTAGATGAATAGGGCAGCAGGCAGTCTAGGACCTGTCTTAGGGGCTCCTTATGCTGCCTGAGACTCCCTGGAGGCCGTCCCGTCTGTTTCCCTGGCCCCGTGAGGCAAGCATCAGGAACCCACTGTACTATTTTGCTGCCATTGTTTCTGCTGCTCCTATGCAGTGTTGGGGCTGGCCGCTGACCCCAGACAGTGAGACACACTCTTGCCCACGAATAGGATGGTGTTCTTGATGGTTCAGATCCCCCACTGATGTCGCCAGCTGGGGCTGTGATTCTGCAGACACTCAGTTGCTCTGTCCCATGGGGCCAACCCAGTTCTTCACCATGACAAAACCTCCCTGGCAGTCGTTTCTTTGCAGTGGCCCACAGCTGTGCACACTAGGGCTGGGCAGTATTCCAAGGGAAGCTGCCTCTCCAGAGGAATGCACACTCAGTCACCGGTCCCTGGGAGCTGGGGGATTTGTTTTCAGAACTTATCCCCACAAGGCCAGACTGTCCATTCAGTTCATGTATACACAGACAGCTAAGGGGTGCTTCTCAGGAGATCTTCCCCAAGCAAAGATCCTAACTCAGGCTCCTGTCTACACAGAGAAGGAGCAGGATGCTTGAAGATTGCAGATGGGTTCAGAAAACGTTCCAGGCAACACCTATAGGTCTTTATTTCTAGAAAGTCCCTTCTGTTAGGTCCCTTATTAAACGAAACGAGACAGAGACAAAGTGAAAGTTATTTAAAGCTTTATTTTATGCCAAGTGTTAGAAATCAGACTGATCGGTCAGGGGAACAAGACTGAAACAAGGTGAAAGTTATGCAAAGCTCTATTCTATACTAAGCATTAGAAGTCAGACCGACCCGTCAGGGCCATCTCTGAAGAGAGGGATCACCCCCAGCTTACAGGCTCAAGAATTGACTGACTGATCGGTCAGGGCCACCTCTGAAGAGGGCGACCCCTCCCCATCTTACAGGCTACCTTTTATAGAGCAAAAGTGTGGCCACATATAGGTGGCCAATGAGATTGTAGTCATGTTAGGTCACACGCAGGTGGCCAATTGAATTACAATTTACCCTATAGTAGCTGTTTGACCTAACCTATTACTCTGGTCAGAATTGGTGCTCAAGGTTGGCACCCAAACGGTGGGGTTAACATTCTTTGGTGGTTAGGGAAAAAGTATGTGTGTTTCTTACTGATTGGATGTCTCCACCTGGCCCGATTCGTCCTTATATTCTGGGCCCTATTATCAGGAACTGGCCAACCTGGCCTTGTATTCTGGGCCTTGTTAGTAGGAACTAGCTGACTATATTTTTTAAATTAATTAATTAATTAATATATATATATATATTTTCAGCGTAACAGTATTCATTGTTTTTGCACCACACCCAGTGCTCCATGCAATATGTGCCCTCCCTAATGCCCACCACCTGGTTCCCCCAACCTCCCACCCCCACCCCATCAAAACCTTCAGGTTGTTTTTCAGAGTCTATAGTCTCTCATGGTTCACCTCCCCTTCCAATTTCCCTCAGCTCCCTTCTCCTCTCCATCTCCCCTTGTCCTCCATGCTATTTGTTATGCTCCACAAATAAGTGAAACCATATGATAATTGACTCTCTCTGCTTGACTTCTTTCACTCAGCATCATCTCTTCCAGTCCCATCCATGTTGCTACAAAAGTTGGGTATTCGTCCTTTCTGATGGAGGCATAATACTCCATAGTGCATATGGACCACATCTTCCTTATCCATTCATCTGTTGAAGGCCATCTTGGTTCTTTCCACAGTTTGGTGACCGTGGCCATTGCTGCTATGAACATTGGGTAGCTGACCATATTTTACTGGTTTCCCAGACATAGGCTTCTAAGTAAGTTTCTCTGGGGGGAGGGGAGCAGAGTCAGTTTAAGTTTTACTGCACAAACAACAAAATGGCTTTTAACCAAGATGGAGTTGCTCTTGCTAAATAGGTTCTTACACCTTCTAGTTAAAGTCTAAAAAACATTTTCTTGAAAATGATGCTTTTTTTTTTTTTTTAAATGATGCCTTTAAAAGGAATCTCTTCCAGTCAACAGGGTCTACTCTGGAAATAGATGGCCTCCCATTCCTACCTCGACGGCATGGGGAATGGAGAGGTAGGAGGGAAGAAGGCACCACGTTTGGGGAGTTCCCAGAACTGAGGAACCTCCTGTGAGATGACATTTTAAATACTGGTGTCCTTGTCCTAACTAACCAGATGTCTCCCTCCATCCGCAGATGAAGCCACAATTACTAGGCCATAGAGTCATGGTGTCATCAACGGTCCCATACCTGTCGCTGGTCCTGCGTTTATATTCAAGTGGACATTGGCAAGCCTGGCTGTCTCAAGCTTCCAGCCACGGCCTAAACCAACCAGCACAGACACTGCCTCGAGCGCTCACATGCCCTCTGTGTAGGGCATAAGGAGGCTAGAAAGGCAGCTGTCCTTGCCCTAAGGATGTCCTACAGCTAAGTCTAACTTCAGAGCCCATGGTGCTCCTCAGGTCTGACTGAGTTGGAGGACAGGCTCCACATCCCGTGTGGGTTCCTCTTTCCTCTGGCTCCCCTTTCCCCTAGCAAAGCTCTGTGCCTTATTGGATCAGTGCACCCACCTTCTTCTGTGGACACGGGTCCCCCTCCCAGGCCTGGGCCAGTCACCCAAGTCTGGGATGGGGATGGACACCTTCTCAATTGCCTGGCAGGCATTCTAGGAAAGGCATTAAGGGCACAGACTCTGATTAGCTGTACGATCTGTGAGTTTCTCAACTTCTCTGTGCCTCAGTTTCCCCATCTGTAAATGGGAATAATAGTACCCACCAAATAATGCTGCAAGTTAATATACAGGAAGCACTTAGGGAAGGATGGCACATAGTAAGGCCCATGAAGCTGTTACCGCTACTGTTATCTATTCCAGCTTTCTCAGGACACCATAGCTCCTCCCTCCTCCCGCTGCCCACAGTTGAGCTGTACAACTAGTTGAGAATCTCTCATTCGACGCCTGGAAACCAGACTCACCCACCCTTACCAAGGATCCTCCCTCTCTCACACTTCTTTCTGTCCTGGGGTACAAGTGTTGACAAAGGATGAGAGGCGGCCCCTAGCCTCCAGAGGCTCCTAACCCTGCAGTGACACTAATATCGGGGAGCAGGGAGTCCACGCCTTTAAAACAGAAGGAGCACCTGAAGGGCTCTGAGAGCTTGGCCAAGTCTCCGTGTCCTTATTCCTCACTGATGAGGCTGGGGCTATCTTGTCTCCATTTTTCTTTAAGTACTGATGGTTTAGGATCTGGCTTTTTCTAAAGGGTCCCTGACTTACCTAGGGATCTTCATAATGCACAGAACCTAAATGTGGGGACTGTGGAAAACACCCAACAGGACGAAACCCTCAGCATGTATGAGGGTTTGAAATCTGAGCTAATTACAATCAGAGTCATAAAAATTAAGTTCTCCACATAAATGGGCTGGGTTTCCAGAGGACCAACCCTCACTTTTCTAAAGCACCCGAACTTGGAACTCAAAACCGTAGGATGGTAGGAAAGAAAATAGCCCCAGTGTTTTCGGCGACCTCCTCATCCTCTTTGAAGGCAAAATTTCAGGGAAACCCAGTTACAAACTGAATCTGAACAAGTGGCAAATAGAGGAGAAGAGCCCCTTGGGTGGTAAAGCTGTGTTGGGAAGCGGAGAAGCTGCTGCTCTTCAGGGGAGCCTAGAGGGTCCCTTCTCGGGGGCTTCCTCGGCTGGTGCAAGGGGGCCACGTGGGCTCTGGCCCCACGGCTGGCAGCGCTGGCCTCGCCACCCAAATCCCGGCTACAAGGGGACTCGCGGTCTACATATTTGTACTTGACATACGTTGTGCGCCTGCGTGGCACTTCCCAGTAATGAGGGATTCCAAGGAACAGCAAACAAGTCACTGGGGCAGTTTTCATGACCATCGTTTGCTTACATTCTTGTGTGCAAAGAGCCCAGCTCGGAAGCCACCTCTCATTTCATCAATGAAGACATTATCACCCAGTCTCCTTCAGGAGACTCCTCTGGGGGCAGAGCTCTCCCCAGACTGATTGCTTTCGGCAACTGCCCCCCCCCCCCCCCACCAAGGCTACTCTGCCCCTGGGCTGTGACCTGGCAGTGACTGAGCACAGCAGAGGTAGTCGTGCCGGCAGGGCCGCTCCTGCCAAATAAATGCAAGGCTCTTCTAGCACCTTCCAAATGCGGCATGTGCTCACGGCCTTTGGTCCGGTGGAGATTTTCTCAGAATTGCACTGCAGTTTGAGGTGCTTCCTCTGTCCTTCCTTCCCTCTCTCCCTGCACAGGTGTCAGCTCTCCCTGCGTCCAGCCGAAGGCTTCTCTGCACGCCAAACTCCCTCCCCGTTTATCCTTCACAGGCGTTTGCCCCAATAAACCTCTTGTATGTCTAATCCCATGTTGGCACCTGCTTCTCGGAGGACCCCAACAGGCACCCACTTCACAAGGCTTTTGCCTATCCTTTCAAAAATAATGACACCATCCTCGATGTATGGTATTGCTCATTTTTTCATAAAACATATTCTGAGCATTTTTCCTGGCTATCAAATGTCCTGCAAAATAGGCTTCTGAAATGGCTGCACGGTATTCTATGTTATGAAGGCACCACGTTTATCTTAAGGTATTCAGGTTCACGGAGTACCTTTGTTGCTTGAAGCTGCCCAGCACCTTTTGAATAGCCTCCCTCCATTTGGGAAATCCCTCACATTAGGGGGTCCTGCCTCCCTAGGCTAAAAACCCACATTTGCTTTCTTGGGCTCCCTTGCAGCTAGGGTACGTACAGACAGATGACTCTACCAGACACGCGCACTGTGTGGGAAACATTTTCAATGGATGGCAGTGACAGAGGTGTGTGGCTTTCCAGGCAGTGGTCCCTGCCAGCTCCTCATCCTTTGAAGACATTACCATATTGGTCGTGAGGAAGGAGCAACCCCACTTATAAAAAAGGATACTAAAAATCAAAGACAAGTGTTTAAAGTGGCCCATTCATTGCTAGATACAAATCAGCTGAGGAATTTTGACCCTTAAGCAAATGCCCCGAAATTATATACCATGTGACAGATCAGTCTCTGAGAGGCCAAGGACCAATGAGTCCCAAAAGGAGGATGCTAGAAGCAGCACTGGTTTTATGAGCTGTGTGCAGGGCTCTAGAAACATGAACTCGGCTTCAACGGCTGGTTCTCTCTTTTGGCTATGTGTCTTCGGGCAGGCAACAAGTCTGGTTTCCTTTCATGCCTCCTTAGCTCTTTAAC
Source organism: Mustela putorius furo (assembly GCF_011764305.1). Lineage (NCBI taxonomy): Eukaryota > Metazoa > Chordata > Mammalia > Carnivora > Mustelidae > Mustela > Mustela putorius. The sequence goes on from NW_025421449.1 coordinate 8,439,007, forward strand.
AGTAGAATTAGATACTGCTTTTAACAGCAGAAAAACTATTTTTGTAAAAAAGGTCTACATTAAATAAATAATGGTCCATTCATCCCATAAATCCTTCGCATGCAGTCATAAGAACAAGGCAGAGCCCCAGGGTTTGATGTCGAAGAGGCTCCACGGTATTGGTGGGGAGAATCAAGCCACGAGGTTGTGATTTTATTTAGGCAGAAATGTAAGGGGAGAATTCACGAGTCTGTCTTCTGCTGGTGTGGGCACGCACTGCGATGGTGGTTATTTAGAGGAAGAGGGGCTAAGGGTCGGTCAAAATAACTCTTTCCCAAGCATTAGGGTAAGAAGTCCGAACAGAGAAGTCTGCTTTTTGGTGACGAAAACCCACGATTCAATCTCTCGGTCTAACACTCGAACCTGTGGTCATGCTGCTTCACCTTGACCCTGCCGCACCCCTTTGAAGGAAAGGACACTGCACACTGCACACGCAGATCTGTGCCTCTGAAGAGTCAAGATTGCGTTGCTGCCCCCAGCACGCTCACATCTCGCCCCGTTCCCTCGCGGAATTTCATTCTGAATCCATATTCAGATCCCAAGTGTTTCTCAAATGTCTCTTACAACTTTTTTCCTTAGAGTTGGTTATAGGTCTCTTAAGACACCTTTATTTTTCCTTAGAGCTGGTTATATGTCTCTTAAGACACCTTTAATTTAAATCGGTCCCTTCTATCCATCTACTGCCCCCACCACACACACTTTAGAGCTGGCCATTGAAGAGACCAGGTGATTGCCTTGTAGAAGCCTCCTCCTCAGAGATTTGCCTGATTATCTCTCCATTCCCTAAACGTTCTATAACCTGAGCAGCTGAATTTAATGACTTGATGAGGTCCAGGTGAAACATTTTGGGTACGAACGCATCCCAGGTGCCGATGCTGCGTCCTCATGTCACACCATCTCATCGGAATAGCTGGTGATTTCATTACGAGATTGAATATACCCACGGACAACAGCCAGGCCATTTATAAAAGCAGGGCTTGGACACATAATCTGTAGCCACCAGCCCAGGAAGCCAAAAAACCCCTATAACAGTTGGCCCCAAATGACTAAGATTTGATCGATACCTGCCGGCCAGTGTCTATAATTTTTGCTCTAGCGTCTAGCTTAGTGAAACCAATTAGAGAAGGCCCAATATGCACCCCGAACCAATCATGCAGGATGCCCCACTGCTAGTTAGCCTGCCTCCAGCTTCCTGGGACCAACAGACTGATCAGCACACACCTGAAGCCCTTCCTCCTCCACCGCACAGCCTTCCCACGCTCCAGCCTGCGTCTGGGTCTCTGCCAAAGGCAAGCGATGGGGGCTGACTCCCTTGCTATGGCTAGCTGGAAGTAGCCCCTGCTTGTTCTCATCTGAGTGGCCAGTTTTTATTTCCACAATTGTTACTGATGCTAAGTGCAATCACAGTTAAGTTGATACCAGCCAGACCTCTCCCAATGTCAAAGACTGTGGAATCGAACTTTTCCATTCGTGCCCTGCTGAACACCATTTGCGGTGTTTTGCTGTGTGTCTACATTATTATTTGCAAGAAAAAGATGGCTTAATTTGTCAACTAGAGTTTAATATTCTAAACTAAGAAAAATTAAACTACACGCTTCCAAGTACACAATGTTAAGTTTTGCGTGTCTGGCTCAATAGAGCAAAGTATGTCCTGTTGTATTAAAATGACGGGATATCACCCTCTTCTCATTAAACATGTGGTAAATTAAGCCAACCTCCTAAAAATTAGTTTAATTTTAATTTGAATAAAAGGATGCTACAATCAAATCCTGACCGTTAAAAACGAATTTTAACCCTGAAAAAAAGGTCGAGTCCAGAGCCTAGGAAAGGCAGCTGACAGGATGCGTGGCACAGAGTAGGTGTTCCCGTGGAGGCACACACGGCACGTGACCCGCCTTTTCTTCTTTCAGGTCAGGTCACGATCCACAGCACACCCTAAAAGCAGCACCCCACCCTTGCTAGAGGGCCACCAACCTCCACGCTCGTGCCCAGTGGGAAGTGCCCCACCATTTTCCTCCCTGGACAGCATCACACGCTCTCTCCCTTCCTGGGACCCAAGAACAACAGTTGGTGTCCCTTTCTCCAAGTTCCTCCGTTGATGTTTCAAGGTCCGAGCCGACACCCGGGACGCAGGACATTCTGCAAGGATCGAGGGGGTGAGGCAAGACGGCCACTCTCACTTGTTGAATGCCAGCAGAAAACCTCCACCCGCTAGGACCCCGGGGTACCCAGGGCTCTTTCAAGCACAGAAACCGCTACCCATAAACCCCAAAGCAGGGGCTGAGCCTTCTCCTAGCACCCCCATTTGAAAGTGTGGGGCCAAAGTAGAGCCTCCAGTCTGGCTTGACACAAAACACTGTGAATGTTTGTCTTTCTTTTTAAACCATCCCTGCTCTCAACTGCCTAAGAGAAACAGGACACGGTGGTAGCTTAACCCACTGAGTCAGCCAGGCGCCCTGGGACACGGTGGTAGCTAATACAGTCTCAGGGCTCGCCCCTTTTACACACTTCTCCTTCACCCCAAACCTCTATCACCTCTGGCCTTTCCCCAGGGGGCTGTGTGGCATCTTAGCAGAGCCTTCTCTGTCAGGGAAACAGGCTCTGTGTGGCGGGATGTGAACCTTGTGTGCACTTCCCATCGGCTTCTCTTTGCCTGCCCTGAGGCTACCTGTCTGAGGGCACGCTGCATTTCCGGTCCCAAGTGGAACAGCCCCATTTGCTGCCACACCGGCGGGTGCCTTAGAGAGCAACAGGCCACACTGGTGCTTTGGGTTCTGTGGGGAAAAGCAGGAAACAGAACACTTGGTGCGTGCTCCTTCGGGATGGTGTGGAGGGAGATGTCACATTTGTTTAGCTGCTATCTGCCTCTCGAAGCCACAGACTGATGAAAATATGTCCCCTTCCTGGGGTGAGGAGTGGAATGACCCTCAAATGAGACTTCTCATGTATAAAAATAGACATTTTTAGATGTTTTCTACATTTAAAGCAAACAAACACCTCCAGGAAGCTCAGATCATCACATCCTCCCAGAGAGGTCTTCTCTTCTAAATCAAGGGGGTCCTTTCTGTCCCACCCGCTGAAACCCTGGAATCCTTTACGGCCCCTGCCCACCTCAGCACTGATGTGTTGTTTCCTGCCATGGACCGTCCTGTGTCCTAGGGGGTCAGGAGGCCTGCAGTGGGGAAACCCACAGCAAGGAGTCCAAGAAGCCCCTTCCGGCCGGCCCTCGGAGGGACCAGCTTACAAGGGGACACACCCCTCCCCAACTGCGGGCCTCCTGCTTTTCATCCCTGGGTTTCCCCCTCATAGCCCGGTTGTCCTATCTGACTACCTGAACGCGCTTGAGGCACTGAGTGTCCCTGGAGGATGTCTTCAGCGTCGGAGTCCACATGTTGGATGATCCTGGCAGCTAATGTAGTAACAAGCCTGAGCACTGTGACCGGTGCCTTTTCTAGGAAAGTTCCTGGCGTCCTTTCGAGAGCATTGAACCCAGCACGTGAAGGTGTGTGCTCTTATCACCAACTGGCTGCTATGGGGACATCAGAAAATCTTTCGGTTGAGAGTTTAACCCCTCTTGGGTACCTGACGGAACCACCTGTGGGCCTTCTTACCCTCTGCTACTGCAGCAGGGAAGGCTGGGTGTCCACTGCCCCTTGGGGGCTGCATTCCCAACACTGATCTTGATACCCACCAACAGTGCTGGCTGCTGTTGTCTGGGCACGTTCAGACATTTCTTAACTTGCTCAGCTAGCTCCTTTCCTGAGGCCTTGAACGACCTCGTGATGACAGCCAACACAAGGATCCAACCCAGGGCTGCATGCCGACCCAGTCAGGGTGTGGGGCAGAGCTGTAAATGACCAGATCGACGACTCGGTCAGTTCCTTCTTAAGGACAGACACCACGAAGGCTTGCGACCTCTCTGAACATGATCGGCGCTGGCAAGTATCCGCAAATCCAAGCACGCCACAGTGTACCAGGGGCACACATGCGTATGGACACCACTTGGATTGCAGTCGTCTGTCCTGAGCTCCCCTCCTGGGGCAGAGTGGTTGCTGCTTCCACTTCTGCTGGTAAAGTAGCTTGATGGTAAGCAGTAACCCCTGACCTCCTGTGAAGACCACCATTGTCAAGAGCATCACAGGAGCCCTCTATGCCGCAGCATGGGAACCCGAGCCCGCCATCACAGAATAAAGCACCACTATGGCAGGGAGGCCAACATGTTCCTGTCCACCCCGGCACCTGGGCCCTCCTCCTTGGACTATTGGGGAAACAAGTGAGCAGCCCACACAAGACCCAGAGAAGTTCTGTTGGGTCCCTCCATGTTCTTTTGCATCTGTAGGCATTTTGATTGGCTCCTTCCCTGCGTTCTTAAAGGCAAATTACCTGGGCTTTGACCTGAAATAAGGAACCTGCTTTCTTGGACACACACCTTTCAGATTCAACTCTGAGATTTTTGGTTTTAAATAACTATATTCCTTGCAAATGAAGATGACCTCAAGCAGCAGCCTCTTGGAGAATGACTGGCTTAGCCTAGCCTCTGTAACATATACAGATTGTTTAGAATGCCATTAAAAATGTAATTTTAAAAAATACACTGATTTCTTAGAAAGGGACTTATTTAGAAATTATAAAATGTTATCAAAAATAATGGGTTTCAAACACGGAAATATAAAAACAAGTTATTGTACTTCAACAGAAAGGTCAACTTGTCAAACGCCAAAGTGAAACGTACATTACCTTCATTCTAAGTATTAGCAGATAATCTTAAAATTTAAGCCGTTTGTCAAAAAAGAGACATTTCCAGCAATACTGTGCAATTTTAGAGTTATTCTTTTCTTTTTTTTTTTTAAAGAATTTATTTATTTATTTATTTGACAGAGAGAGAGATCACAAGTAGGCGGAGAGTCAGGCAGAGAGAGAGAGAGAGAAGCAGGCTCCCGCTGAGCAGAGAGCCCAATGCGGGGCTCGATCCCAGGATCCTGAGATCATGACCTGAGCCGAAGGCAGCGGCTTAATCCACTGAGCCACCCAGGTGCCCCTAGAGTTATTCTTATTTTCATAGAGAACGAACACTAGCATGCACCGTTGCTGAACTCGGAGGACCTTCTGATTCTCTTCTTTTTTATCAGTACATATTCTTGGATGGACACCAGACGCCAGCCCCGTGCTACAGAGCCCTCCCATCTGCAGGTGGGCTCTGGGGGTCCTGCCAGGCCCTTTACATCCTCACAGTCACTTAGTTCTCAGAACCTCTGTCCATTTTCCGTCGACTCAGGCACGCATTAAGTACCTTAGATGGTTCACATCCCCAGCAAGGGTGGCATCGATAGAGAGCAACTCCCAAATAACCAAAAGTCTGCTTTTATCCCAAAGGTAACACAGTGTAAGAAAAGGTCATAGGGAATTGCCTGCAACTGCCTAAAACCTGAGTGTATTTATCTGGGAAGTACAAACTCTACTTTGAAGATAAAGTTAAATTTAAGCTTATTTTTAAAAAGTCTATAAACAACAACAAACTTAATCCAAATGCCCATTTGTGGGGAACTGGTTAAGTAAATGACTGGCAAATGCCCCTGTGAGGGGTGCCTGGGTGGCTCAGTGGGTTAAAGCCTCTGCCTTCGGCTTCATGATCCCAGGGTCCTGAGATCGAGCCCCTCATCGGGCTCTCCGCTTAGGAGGGAGCCTGCTTCCCCTTCTCTCTCTGCCCGCCTCTGCCTACTTGTGATCTCTGTCAAATAAATATGTATTTTTTAAAAGTTAAGAAAAAAAAAAGAACATACCCTGTGTATGTGTTGAATACCCAGTGGTGCTTCTGGAATTCTTTTTAAAAAAAAAATGCCCCAGTGATTTTTTTTTTTTTTTTTTTAAATTTCACAACTTGCCCAGTTACTCAAACACAAGGCATTGCTGTGAAGGTATTTCCCGTGTCCATGAAAGCCCCTAATCAGCTGACATTAAGAGCAGGGGAGTATCCTTGATAATGTGGGTGAGCCTGATTCAATCAGCCGAAAGACCTTAGAAGCAGAAGCCTGGAAAGGCCTGGACAGATGAAACCTCACTGGAAAAAAAGGGAAGAAACTGCATGTGTGGACCCAGCTTCAGCTCTCTGTGGAGTTCCACCTGACCACTCTTCCCTCTGTTGGTCCATGCCAGGAAGCCCCACCTGCCCCGGGACTTTTGGGCGGAACTCCCAGCCCTGTGGACCTTATGCCCAGGAGCCAGTACTCCCACTCATAGAAGCCCATTGCTTGAAACGGATTTCTGAAGTTCAACACATATCATACTGGTTTCTACTGGCCTTGCCTCTCTGGTAGAGGTCTGATGAACACACCAACTGGCAGAGGGCATGGCCACTGAAGGAATGAGTATGCGTTTTAGGTCCTTCCAAGCCCCCAGTGAGAGTAAAAATAAAGCAAAGGACATGAAAAGGTGTGAGCCTTAATTCTGGGATAAAAAACAAAAACAAAAACAAAAACCACAACAGAATAATACATAAGCTTAATTTTGTTCCTTTATCAAACCCTCATTAAGGCAAAATAAATATTGGAAAAGGATTTTTTTTTAAAGATTTTATTTATTTGAGAGAGAGAGACAGTGATAGAGAGCATGAGCGAGGAGAAGGTCAGAGAGAGAAGCAGACTCCCCATGGAGCTGGGAGCCCGATGTGGGACTCGATCCTGGGACTCCGGGATCATGACCTGAGCCGAAGGCAGTCGTCCAACCAACTGAGCCACCCAGGCGTCCTGGAAAAGGATTTCTTTTAAAAAGAGAAAAATCTGGAAACCTGGGGAGAGCAGAGGAACAGCCACCACAAAATCACTTTAGAACGTGAACAGGAGACGGACCAGTGGCAAGTTATGTAGCTGAGCTGAGCATGCTGAATCCTAAAACAACTTGAGAAAGCAAGGAATCTTTGAATGGAAGGAACTGGGGCATCGTTCCTTCTAGAACTCGGGGTGGAAAGGAGGGCTTAAATGAATTCAGGAAGACCAAAAGAGACCCAAGTTTCGGGGCTCCTACATTTCCCTCAACTCGGCAGATGTCAGGGAAGTTTTCACCTTGGAGAGTGTAAGAGAACTTTCTGGACAGACCAGAGGATTGGTGCCACACTGAAAACAAACGAAGTGGCTGAGTGCTGCCGCCATATTGAATGCTGACTGTAGAGTGCCAGCCTTTCCCCCACGATGGCTGTGCACATGCTGCCAGGCCAACCCTTCTAGTCAGGGCCCGAAGGACTCCTCCGGGGAATCTGAGACACCAGAGGTCCAACCCTCTGAGACCAAGACAAAAGGTGGGGGCGGGGATTGAAGAAATTAGATTTACGAGAAAGGATAAAGGAAAAAAACTATCTTCAGATAAAACATCATACCCATGAGACAAATACAGAATGACACAAAGATGGTCATTCAGAAAATAAAGAGTTCTTGGAAATTAAAGATATGATAGAGTTCTCAAAGGTGAGAACTCCCTAGAAGGGACTGAAAGGAAATGTTGAGGGGATCTCCATGAAAGAATGGCAAAATGACAAAATGATGCTGACAGATCAGAAATGGAGGGACCCAGGCCAGCATGTCCGACACACGAACAACCGAAGCTCCGAGAAGAGGGAAGAAGCCCCCATGGCAGCTGTTGGCAGACGCAGGCCTTATTATCTGGGCTCTCGGCACCAACGCACTCCCTCCCCAGTCTCCCGACCTGAGGGTAGCAATCCGTAGACGCTGGTGCATACAGACTGTTACTTTTTTTTAATCCAGGACTTTTCTAGAAGACAGTGTCAGAAGAAGGTAAACCGAGTCACTCTCCCAGGGAGAAAGAATTCCCATCATGAATTGACCCTTCCCCCCTCACAAGTGGCAAAAGGGGCAGCGATCCATCAACAGAGAGGAGAGCCAAAGAAATGGTGAAAATCCCTAGGAAATGCTCAGGAGAGCAGAGGAGAGGCGTGAGCACGAGAGCTGCGACCAGACTTCATGGATAAGGAGGCTGCTTGGGGCAGGGCCTCAAGACAGAGATGTGAAGGGCTATTCACACAGTGCCTGTCTTCGCTGGCTGAGCTAAGGGAAGAACATCCAGAGGCCCTGGTGCACATTCTCATTTCCACTCAGCTTCTTTTGACGTGAGCTGCCAAGCATCCTGCCCTCCAGACCAGTCTTCCATCCCACAGACGGCGTCTCTGACTTTCCAGAAGAGTCCAGTGGACGGCGGTGGTCAGCCTGCCCACAGAAAACAGCAGCCCAAGCCCTCTGGCCACGTTTCCACCAGACAGTGAGGACGTGGTGTGTGGAGGCCCCAATACCCCCAGGACCCATTCCAGTCCTCGCTTGCAGACTTCCTCAGAAGGGGCTCCGGTAAATCCCCCAGGACACTAAGGTCCACCTGGACCCAGAGATCGCGCCGCTGTTTCTGGCCGACTACCCCTAATAGTGGCCATACTGTTCTCTCCCCACGCAGCTCAGTTTGTGCTTGATGCCAGGTGTTGTCAAAACTCAATGCTCTACTGTTTCACAGTATCTCCACTGGGGTTAAAAACTAGAAAGCGAGGCAATTACTGAACCACAAATCAGTGCAGTACTCACTCTGGTGGAAAGGTAGAGAATTTGACCACGTTGGGCATAAGAGGTCCTCCAAGGGACGGATACGCTGCCCACTTTATGACTGTTTAAAATGTACAGTCACATTGTACATGCTTTTCTGTATGTAGGACACATTTCACAGTTAAAATTACATATATAATTGACACAGTACATATTATATAATAACATAGATAAGATCATATATGATATATGATGAATATATATATTCATATACTAGCAAAGAGAACTTAGGGGAGAGCCATCAGAGGGCAGAAACCATACTCAGGAAGGTACAAGCCGAGGCAGATACAGCCTCACAGCCCTGCTCCCTGTGAGACCATGGAGGCCGCAGGCTCCCTGTGAGCATATGCCGGCTCGGGGGTAGCCCTGCAGTTGCTTGCATTTCTGTCCGGCCTGGGTATCTGACCCAGGTGGTGCTCTACTCCGTCCATCCAGGGCGGGCAGCAGTGCAGCTCTCTTCTTGCCCCAGCACCTTTGTTCTGGCCAAGAACAGGCCGGAGACTCTGGGCCAGTGCTTGGCTCCTAGTCCCGGCCCTTTGGTTTCCACTCCTGCGCATGAGGTGCCCAGGGGCTCCTCCAGATTCTGAAAAGGCTCCCCAGAGCAGGGGTTCTGCTAGAGTCCCATTCGCCACCCCATCCCAAATGTCAGTATGGGAAGGGGCCTTAGAGATTATCTAGTCTGCACGGCCTTCAAAGGCCGGGTGCTGAGGCCACCAGTGCGATCTGTCCGAGGCCTCGTGGCTGGAACCAAAAGTTCCCTCTGCTTTTCCAGAAGGATCTGAGCCTGCACAAGACAGACACCAACTTGGGGCCGAGACCTACCTGCCTGTGCACCCCTCCCTGCTTCCCCAGTCTTGGCAAGCCTTGGAGACGAGCGTAATTCCCTCAGTGGAGCATTTGTGATCTCAGCAACTTAGCTGGCCTCCATTTTTAAGAGACAGTGTTTTTTCCCCCTCGTAATTATAACCGAAAACCACATTCCCTATAGACAATTTGGAAACTACAGAAAAATCCCCAAGAAGAAATGGTCACTCAAAAAGCCACATGTGCAAGTCGTTAAGGTTTTGGCCTCACTGGGCTCTTGAAAAGAACCATTCCTTAAACAAGTAGATGACTATTCCCATTTGCCCGGTGGGCGACAAAGTCCCTGCAGCAGCTGCCCCCCTTGGGTCAGCACTGCCCCTGGGCTGTTGAGGAGGTGTGGGCAGCCCCATGGCCAGGCACACGTGGGCAAGAGGAATGTGCCCTGGGCCCCAGCCAGCTGCACCAGCCCACACACCACCACAGTCCCACAGAGCACTCTAACTCCCATGGCCACAGGTGAGGCCAAGGCCACAGGTGCACAATGCACCCTTACTCAGCCAGAAAGGACTAAGGAGGCACCAACCCCAAGTCTGCCTGCATTGGCCAGGTCACCGAAGCAGCACGGGGCTTTTCCAGAACACAATGCCCCCCCCCCCCACCACCTCTAGGCAAAAAGAGCAGAGGAAGAGGGCTCTTCCCAGTCCAGGCTTCCTTCCACCCTGGAATTGTAGAGAGTGACACTTGGTATCACAATGTAGCTGCCGTGCCAGGCAAGGCCTTCTTCACTCGGGGGGGGGCCCAACCTGGGACTCACCCCCTTGCAGACAAGTCTCTGGTTGAGAACATCAGGGGATCCCTGTGTCCTTCAAATCCCTTTTGCTCTTTGCAACCCTGAATATAAGCACCCGTGGGCAGGATTTGGACCTTACATAAATCAGCTGCCTGGCTGCCACCACCATCCACACTATGCTGGATGGATGGAGGGGACAGACAGACACAGGGGAGGTTAGGAGGGGAGGTTAGAGTCAGAGGTGCTAATGCAGCAGGGGAAAGGGGCTCCAGGGGATCATGAGGCTGGAAAGGACATCTCACGTCAGCCAGTTGCAGCTACCTGCTACAGAGGGGAGGAAAGCCATCTCACACATTTAGGAATACAAGAGAGCCGAAGGGGTGGGGAACTGATGGAAAACCAAAAGACCGCTATCTCCATGACAACCAGTTACAGAAATTGACCTTTATTTATTGTACTAAAGTCTGTTTAACTTTTGATACAAAGTAAGGTTTTAGTACAGAAAATCCCAGTCTGTCAGAACAGTACCTGTGCACACTGTACCGTCACAGTCCCACTCGGGCTGCCGCTTGCAGGAACAGCCTTTGGGCACTGAGGAGGGCCTCAGCCCACCATCTGTCCTACTTGTCTGAGCTAGAAGAAGGCGCGTACCTGTGAGACCAAGGGCAGCACGGAGGACTGACACGTGTCTCTTTGAACAACTGTGCAAGAAAATAGATCCCTTTTTTAAAAATGTCAGTTTGGCTAAGCTACAATCTAGTGTCTAGAATTACAAAGAATAAAATGAAATCAAAGATTTCTTGCTAGCAAAATGAAATGTTAAGAACAGTATTAAAATATAGGTCCTACCCCAGTGTCGCTTACACGGAGCCCAGTACAGTACCTATTATTAATAGGACGCACAGTTTAAGGAGGAACCACATCAAATCTTCAGCCAGAGACATCCAGCATCAGAAGTGCAAAAAAACAAAACAAAACAAGAACCCAAAAACAAAAACCCCAAAGACGCCCTCATGGGGTCCTATTTCTGCCGGGAGTGCTGTCACCGGGACTAAGAGGATCCCCAGCTTCTCTCTACATGTCTGAAAGCGAGGACACTCCTCGTTATGCTTCATCTAAGAGCTCTCGGTTCCAAGTCTGAGACATGAGTGTCTTCCTATCAGAGAGAGGTGATGTACCTGCCCCAGCCTATGGAGTTTAAGAATTACCCTGCAAAAATTGCACTGATAAAGCGGTCATTATTTACAGAACCTAAAGAGGACCCAGTGGCATGTGCCAGCCCTCGGTTTACACCCCGCGCAGAACCACAGTGTGGCGGCGAGCCCAGGGAGCCCAGATGGCCCAGGGAGAAGGCAGACATAACGATCGCAGACAGAGAAGAAATGAGAGGACACGGAAGGGGGGACAGAAAGCCTGAGCGACAAGCTTGCGAGACGCCAAAATGGCCTTCCTGGTGCAGGAAGGGAGAACACAGCCGCTGGTGCCTCAGCCCCACAAAGGCACTGGTCCTGTGGCCACCACGTCTGAGCCCCTGAAGTCACCATGACCTGCCAGGAGAGGTGCCGCTGAGAAGCAGGAAGTTTGTCGAAGCTCTGGTCCCACCGACGAGAACCTTCCAGAGCAACGTGGCCATTGCCGAGGTTCCAGAGTCATTTTGCTGAAAGCAGGAACAAAATGCAACACCAAAACAAAACGGGAGGGTGACGGGGTGGGGGGCAGGGCTGGGCACCGACAGCACGGGGCCGTTCAAGTAAACATAAACAACCAATACTTAGAAAAGGCTTGTAAACTTGTGATCTGAAAGGTTCTCTGCAGCATCTCTGATCGGCTGGCTAAGGTAAGGGTGGTGTTGAACCCCTCTATCAAAAGTCTTCTGTGTTTTTTACTTTGTCTTAAAGCACATGTGTGAGAGGAACACAGTCTTCGGTCTGGGGCCCAGATCCCGGTCCCCTGTGGCCCTCGGTCTACAGAGGAGGTGTTTCTGGAGTCCGTGTGCGTGGATCCTTCCCTTGCGTGCTTATATACAGATAGACGTGTACTTTGCAACCACTGAGCAGGAGCCGGGCCAGGCGTGCGCGTGGGCAGCCAAGCCACAGCCACCCCCAGCATGGCCTTCTTCTACAGTGGACAGGCTGGAATCCACAGGACTTTACTTTGTTCCTGATTGACCATTGCCAAGATCTGAGTGCAAATGCTCGACAGGGCTCCTCCCTGGACGACCCCTGCAAAAGAGCCCCCAAAGACACACATCATTGAGCTCAGAGCCAGACCCTGGGTTCAAGGCAAAATAATACATCTGTTACTCTTTCTGGTTTTCTGCCTGTTCAGAGCTACTTGGCCTGCCTTCCTCACGCTCTTCCATCAGCAAGAAATTGGGGAAGAAAAAGAAGAGTTGAGTACAAATAACTTTGGCTCTTTAATCTGTCCCTCTGCTCAGCTGTTCAGTAAGACACTGACAACGTGGGCTCAAATGAAGGCTGGTGTCAAATTTTGCCGGGCTTCACGGGTGCTCGTAATAGGGACGACCAGGATTTGACCGCTTGCATTAGCTGCACGCCCCCCGCCCCCAACCCCGCACGCCCTGGGATGGGTCTGCCCCCTCCTGCAAGGGGAGTCCGGCACCCTGGAAGGCAGTCTGGGCTTGTGTTGTGACGGTCCAAACAGCAGCTGGAGTCTCCAGGAAACAAGAACACGTGCCAGGGCATCCCAGAGCCCAGTGAAGATTCCCAGGCAAGATGATGACACGTCCCCAGTTATGGCCCGGCCCTGCTCTGCAGGCTTTTACCACCACAGGCCCTGAAGACACTAGCCTGGGCTCTCCGTGTGCCCCACGGAACGGTGCCAGTAGACAAAACATGCCCGGCCGCTTGCCACAAGGTAGGGACAGGAACAGACAGGGAGCCCTTAGAAACTGCTGTGGAAATGTGCCGAGAGGGGCACCCGGATGGCTCAGTCGGTTACGTGGCTGCCTTCAGCTCAGAGGGTCCGAGTCCCACAGCGTGCTCCCTGCTCCTCCCTCTGCCCCTCACCCCGCTCGTGTGCACTCTCACTCACTCTCTCTCTCAAATAAACTCTTAAAAAATAAATTTTTCGGGCGCCTGGGTGGCTCAGTGGGTTGAGCTGCTGCCTTCGGCTCAGGTCATGATCTCAGGGTCCTGGGATCGAGTCCCGCATCGGGCTCTCTGCTCAGTAGGGAGCCTGCTTCCTTCCCTTCCCCTCTCTCTGCCTGCCTCTCTGCCTACTGTGATCTCTCTCTGTCAAATAAATAAAATCTTTAAAAAAAAAAAACTGAACTTTAAAAAAAAAAAAAAATAATAATAATAATAAAAATAAATTTTTCAAGGGGCGCCTAGGTGGCTCAGTGGGTTAAGCCGCTGCCTTCAGCTCAGGTCATGATCCCAGGGTCCTGGGATCAAGCCCCGCATCGGGCTCTCTGCTCAGTGGGGAGTCTGCTTCTCCCTCTCTCTGCCTGCCTCTCTGCCTACTGGTGATCTCTGTCAAATAAATAAAACCTTTAAACAATAAATAAATTTTTTTAAAAAGTGCTAACAGTAACTTTATGTTTGTTGAAACAAATAAAAAGTCAAAAGTTTGTAAGTTTTAGAGTTTTGAATTTTTCATTTCTCTAGTAAGTGTTAATACATTTGAGTAAATACTGGTTTATGACAGATTAGAAATGAAAACTCACACACGCATATGTAGAAGCTCCAAGATGGGGTTCTGAGGCCAACTGTTTTTGCATGAGAAGCAGGAAACGAGATCCTAACAGTCTGCACAAGTGAATTAAAATCACTGCTCCTGCCTCCGTGACCCCAGTGTGATTAAGCGCCTACTGATGACTGAGTTTAGCAGAGGGAGGAAGCCACAAGGCATGATGGCAGCCAACAGGCCAGAGCCGTGCTGCCTTCGGTTTGCTGTGCCTCAAAAACCACAAAGCTGTCGAGAGTGCAGCTTTTCTTGGCCAAACCTCAGGGCTACACTAGACTGCACTTCACTACCCTTCACAGAAAGTGTGAAGACCAGCCAGCCACAGCCATCACCGCCGGGCCACCTGCGCAGGACCGCCGGAGCCCTCCCGCACAGCACTGCTGCTGGGAGACAGACCTGCCACTGCGTGGGGAAAAACCTGGGGGACGAGGCCGGGGGACCTCCCTTGTCAGCCTGTAACACTCCGCTCACTGCCCCGCACTGGCCAGCAGGACAGCTTCGATGCCGGGGACCGTGGCAGCACTATGGGGCATCTGTCCGCGCTGCCTGCTCTTCCTCTCCGGCCCGGAGGCGCACCTACCTGTGAAGTACCGACTGTACTCCTGTTCGATCTTCTGAGCCGTCTCAAACTGCTCTTTGGAATGCCTCTGAGTCACCTTGTCCTTCAGGTAGATGGGGTCTCTCTGCTCCCTGTCGGACATCCAGAGAAGCAGTCTGAGTGTCTCACCTCCCCAGGCCCTTCTCTTTGCTTTGTCCGGAGTAACAGGGCCTCCGTCAACAGGGTCCCCCCGTAAAGCACAGCGACAGCCTGTGGGCCCCAGGGGGAGCTCTGCATGGTAGGGGGAATGGTGAGTACTCCAGTGTGTGTGTGTGGAAAGCAGCTGGCCCCTAGGTGCAGGCACCAGAAGCTTGGAAGCACAGAAAGGCAAAACAGATGGAGGCCCTGTTCGGTGGTCAGCCCAACCAGCACAGAAGCTGGGGCTCAGGGAAAGCCAAGGCTCATCCACGTCCCAAGCTAGCTCCTGGCCGACTGGACCCAGCCAAGGCCACCTAGCTGCTTGTGTCCATGTGAGCCCTAAGCTGAGAGGCAGGAGAAGGAGAGAGAAGGCTGGGATGCCCAGGTAATGATGCAGGGAACCATGGCAGCAACCACATAGGGCCAAAGGCCAGTGGGGACGAGGACTGTGCCTGGTTAGCACTGCCTGAGTGAACATGAGACCTTCTGGCCATCTCCTTCTTCCACGCCCACCCCCACTGCCCTGGTGTCTGAGTCAGCAGCCTTACCCCCAGCAAGCACCCCGAGCCCACCAAGCCCCCGAGGACCCAGTCACCTACTTGATGTGTTTGGCGCTCTTGTAGTGGATGAAGATGACGATGGGGTAGATATGCATGTGGTGCAGCCGCTCGATGGCATGGGGGGCGATATCCAGGAGACAGTGCCGGTTCTAAAGGGGGTGTGTGGCCAGTCAGGGCCTGGGGATGGCCCTAAGGACACTGGAGCCCTGCCAAGGATGGGACCCCCTCCTGCAAACATTGCTCTACCTCCCTGCATCAATGAGCACATGAGGACCAGTCTAGCATGAAGACCACGTAGGGAACCCAGGAAGAGTGTCATCCCGGAAAAGCTCTCCCCACAAGCTGTCAACTCTGATGGTGGTGACAGCTAGAAGCCAGGGCACAGTAGGGTCTGGACGGCCTGCCTCGCGACTACCTTCCCTGCCTCTGACAAGACACAGGGAGCTTCTTAAAGCCCGACCCCAGCCCGGCCTCAGAAACCTCACCGCCGCCAGACTGAGCAAATGAAGATGGGGAGACCCAGTCGGACCTGCCTTGGGGAAGGGGCGTGTGTGTCTGCCTGGCTGTGACTAAAACATGTCTTGGGGACCCCTGAGCCTCCAGGTGGAGTGTGAGCCAAAGAAAGACCACGGGCACTCTGCACAGGGTTCTCCTTGATCCCCAAGAGCTCCACTGAGGGAGCCCAGGTGCCAGCCGGCTTTCTAACTCCCTGGGGCGCATCCACACTCCCTGCTGCCAGAAGCCACCTCCCTCATTCAGTGAGGAGCAAAGCCAAGCCTTATGAGGTGAAGTGAGCAGCCCGAGAAGGACAGGGCCTGAGGTGTCTGCACTTGACAGCCGCTTTTCCAATACCCCTTACAGGTTTCCCCACTTTTTCTCACACTCCCCGGCAAACGGACCCCAGTATGTTCAAGAGCCTAAGGACGCAAGGAAACGGTTCTTAACCCTTTCAGGAGCAGGGCCCTGATGGAAACTGGGCACCCTGTCCCCAGAAAAAAGCAAACATACAGTTCTGCACACACGCTGAGCAGGGCAAGACCCTGTCATAGAATCCGCCACATGGGGCTTTCCGAGAGCTCAGAGCTCTCACCAGATCCCGAATCCTCAGAGGGAGAGGGGTGACATGGGCACAGGACTAGTGCCCTGTTTATGACGGTGGAAACACAGAGAAGCAATGGGGCAAGCCCTGACAGAGGGTAACTTGGACTAAAATGACACGGGCGAGCGCACTGAAGGCCCAAGAGATGCACAGGGCAGAGGTCCAGAGCCGCAGGGGGTCCACACCCAAATGCTCTGACCCTACCCCTGGTCTAAGCAACAGGTACCTTTTCTGTGATCTCCTTTATGGAAGCCACTGTGGTCACATCGAAATGGCCACTCCTCCGCTTGTAGTCGACAAACAGGCAGTCTTTGACACCCCGCTCGATGGCCTGCTGAGAGGCCTTCATCACCTCTGCAAAGCACAGACACAGGAATGAGATGCCCCCGGCCCAGGGAGCCATCACAGCACATTCTGAGCAAGAACACTGTGCAGAAAACCTGTCCTCCTGTCCCTCCTTCTGGAGAAACACACTGATGTGAGCCACCCAGAAGGGCGCTGAAACACCATGGGACCCAGCTCCAGGAGACGGGTGGACAGAACCCGGCTGGCAGCGAGAGTGCCCCTTACCAAGGGGGCATCTGCAGAACTTGCCGGGCGCCTCGTTCACCAGCATTTCCTTCACCACATCCAGTAAAGGCCCCAGGATCAGGACAGGCCTCAGGGAGGTGCAGTCTACTTTCTGGACCCGCTGATAGGCGAGGCTCACGGAATCTGAGGGAGAGAGGGGCAGTGTCATGGGCGTGCACCCGGAGTAGAGGGAGGGAGGGAAAGAAGGAGGCAGGCAGGCCCGGGGCCGGCGGCTGCCCTGACCTTGCTCGCCCCAAGCAGCTCCGCCCCCTCGGTCCATAAATCCCGAGCCAGGCCAGGTGAGCAGCTCAGCAGGGCTCGCCTGGGACTTGGCTGGTGTAGCGGGAAGAGGCAGACCAGCGCACGCACGGTCACTCCTGCAGCCAGCACTAGTGTCCCTGCTCTGTGAACACCCAAGACAGCTGGTCTAGAGCAGTCATTCTGGCACTTCCTTCCCCTCAAATTCTTCCTCACGTGTCTCAGGCCTGCTCCCCTTGACCCCACTATCCATTGTCTGCTCTAGGCATGCAACTTGCCCTGCAGGCAGGTGTGCTCATGTGACCCCATGAGCAGAGGTGAAGCTCCCAACTCCTTGCCCTCCTCCCAGGGGCTAAAAAGGACAAGACCAGGGCTGCCCAGCCAGCCCTCACCCTGATGATGAGGACAACCTTTAGAAGCATGGCAGAGCTACAGGACCGATGGGACTGGGGTCCCTGGATGAACCCCACGATAGAGCTGCCTTCCTGGGGCCACCAATCAGCTGGGATTTGATGGGGCAGAGAAATCACACTTCGGCTACTATTATCTGGTCTGGGTTACAGGAGTCACATCAATCTTGCGTGTGTAGTACATAACCCCGCCGCCCCCTGCACCACCACAGTCCCTGAATGAATAAACAAATCGTTGCCAAAAAAGGCAGCCTAACACCAGCACCTCCCCATACCAGTCACTGTGCTGGCATCTCAGAAACACTTCGGAAAGAATACAAAACACAGTCTCACCAGTGTCACAAGTCAGCAACTTGGGAAAAGCCCCAACGACCACACAAGTGCTCTCGACGCTTGTCCAGGTGACAGAGCCAGAGGTCCCAGGGAGCAGCAGGGGTTAGAGGCATGCGTGCTGGCCCCAAACATGAAGAGACCAGCAGGAGGCCCAGGAGGGGCACGACAGGAGCTGTCGCCCTGGCCGAGCCTGGCAGGCCAGCGGACTGAGGGCAGGGAGGGCTGGGGTGGCCTCTGGGGAAGGGTCAAGGGGAGGCTCAGCCCAGATGGCCTGCAAAGCAGCTGAACACCAAGGCCTGACTGGGGACGGGGCTGTGGGTGCACACGCGGCGGGGGGCCAGGTGCCGCTGGAGCTCCACTCGGACCAAGCTCATGGGCAGAACTGAGGGGGAAGTGAACGCAATCTCTCCCCTCCCTCACCCACACCTACACATGTATTCTTTTTTTTTAAGGCCTGATGATTTTCCACGTACACCTCTGTGGCTTTCTACAGGGCACCTCGCAGCGGGCTGGCCAGGTGATCTGTTCCAGTTGGTGGGGCAGGCTCTGGGAGCTCCATCTACCATCCAGAATGTCTGTGCACTTCTGACCGAAGCCTCTGAGGAGTCTCAGGGCAAAGGACTTTCCAGAAGACAAACACATCCCCCTTTTGAAAACCGGAACATTACAAGTAAAGCCAAACAGCTCCTCTGACCCCTCTTCCCCCATCCGTCCTGGTCCCCAGCAGCTCCTCATCACCACTGTTAGAAGCTGGAAGGATGCCCTTCCAGACGCTGGTTATGCTCACATGTTGATTTTGACATTCTCAGGAAAGACTACAAAATCTGCTATATATGTATGTGTTCATTGAAAATGACATAACAACGTCAACATTCTGCACCTCCCTCTTCCGCTCCTGTTACGTTTCTAGAATGCACCCCTACTGATTCCTCCTGCTCTCCTGTATTCCTTCCGAACCTCCCACACACAAGTGCACTGTCTCTCTTCATCTCTTTCCCTCTGTATGGACACTAAGTCACGATGCCTCCAACTTATTTGAGCAAGAATCATATTCTCCCCTAACAACTATTAACACTCCACGCAGTGGGAGACCAATTTAGAAGATTCCTGTTCCTCCCTGAACAATCTGCTTCGTTGGAAGTCCTCATAATTACAGAATTAGAGAGCTACAGAGCATCTCACAAGTCATTAAATCCAACCAGCAAAAATATAAAACTCCCTGGGAAGGATAAATGTACATATAAATAGAGAATCTGGAAGTAACGTAATGTAGGTATGCAAATCACTTTAAATCTGGCGTAGGTATTTAAAAGGAACAGCATAAAAGTAATTATAAATCTATGCTAAAATATTACATTGATATAAAAGACGGTAATAGATGTCATCAACAACATCAAGGGGAGGAGGACACAGAGGTATAACACAGAATTTTTATAGGAGATTGAAATTAAGTTGTCATCAGTTTCAAATGGATTGTTACAGGAGTGCCTGGGTGGTTCAGTTAGTTAGGTGTCCGACTCTTAATCTCAGCTCAGGTCTTCACTTCGGGGTCATGAGTTCAAGCCCCATGCTGGGCTCAAGCATGGGACAATGCAGAGCATGGAGCTTACTTAATAAAAAATAATAAAATAAAATGGACTGTTGTAACTTTGAAATGCTTTATGCAATTGCACAGTAACCAAAAAGAAATATCTATGAAATATACACAAAGGGACATGAGAGAGGAATCAAAACCTGTCACTACAAAAAACAAACAAACAAACAAATGAACAAAAAACAAAGGGAGCCTGGGTGGCTCAGTGGGTTAAAGCCTCTGCCTTCAGCTCAGGTCATGATCCCAGGGTCCTGGGATCGAGACCCGCATCAGGCTCTCTGCTCAGCGGGAAGCCTGCTTTCCTTCCTCTCTCTCTGCCTGCCTCTCTGCCTACTTGTGATCTCTCTCTGTTAAATAAATAAACAAAATTTAAAAACAGCACAGCACAATAAGCAGCAAGGGAAGCAAGATGGACAAAAAAGCTATAAGACATACAGAAAACAATTCCAGTGGCAGCAGTAAGTCCTCCCATATCAGTAATTACTTTAAATGTGAATGGATCAGCTCAACGGATGAATAAACAAGATCCAGCTACATGCGTCCAGGAGAGACTCACTTTGGATGGAAGGACACACACAGGCTAGTAGAAGGGAAAGAACAAGGACAGTTCATGCGATGAGGAATCTGATGAGAGCAGGGTGACCACAGTGAAAGCAGGCCAACTAGACCTTAAGGCAGAAGCTGTTGCAAGAGACAAAGGGCATTACATAATGATAAAAGGGTCAATTCTCCAGACAGATCCAACAATCACAAACACACATGCACCTCACACTAGAGCTCCCAACTGCGGGAGGCAAACATCAAGAGAACTGAAGGGAGAAACAGAGAATTCACAATACTCAGAGGGATTTCGACGCCCCTACTTTTGTTACCGATAAAACAGCCAGAAAATAAGGAAATACTACGGACCCAATGGCCTCACAGATGTGCACCCAGCACCCCAGCCAGCAACAGTAGAGGACATATTCTTCTCAAGCGCACACGGAGCATTCTCCAGGACAGACCACCTCCAGGACAGACCACCTGGTAAGCCACATAACAAACTTAACATTGAAGCTATACAAAGCATCTTTTCTGACCACAGTGGAAGGAAACTAGAATACAACAACAAAAGGGAAACAAGAAAATAAACCTATGTGGAAATTAAACAACTTAGTCTCCAACAACCAAGGGCTCAAAGAAAAAAAGCAGAGGGCATTTCAGAAAAGTTCTGGAGACAAATGAAGCCAAAAGCACAGGATATGGACACTTACGGGATGCAGCAAAAGCTGCATCCAGCTGCATCCACATCCAGGAGGAAAGTGTGTAGTGGTAAATGTGGATATTGAGAAAGAAGAAATCAACAACCCAACTTTACACTTGGAGGAATTGGGGGGGGAATGAACAAACTAAACCCAAAATTAGCAGAAGGAAGGAAGTAATGAAGAGCAGAGATAAATAAATAGAGAATAGAAAAACAATTAGAAAAGATCAATGAGGGGCGCCTGGTGGCTCAGTGGGTTAAAGACTTTGCTTTCGGCTCAGGTCACAGTCTCAGGGTCCTGGGATCAAGCCCCACATCATCGGGCTCTCTGCTCAGCGGGGAGTCTGCTTCCTCCACTCTCTCTACCTGCCTCTCTGCCTGCTTGTAATCTCTGTCTATCAAATAAATAAATAAATAAAATCTTTAAAAAAAAAAAAGATTTAGAAAAGATCAATGAAAAAATCAACGAAACCAAGAGTTGGTTTTTCGAAAAGATCAAAATTAGCAAACTCTTAGCTAGACTAATGAAGAAAAATGGACAGACTTAAATCACTGAAATAAGAAGGGCCATGATAACCAATTCCACAGAAATGAAAACAAATTCCATAGAAAAAAAAATTTTTTTTTCTAGAAAAAATTCTAAATTTCTAAAAATTTCTAAAATTTTTTCTAGAAAAAGTTTTTGCTATGAAAAAGATTCCACAGAAAATTTATAGCAAATTACCTCGAACAATTACATGTAAACAAATCAGACAACCTGATTAATAATAATAAATAATAAATTCCTAGAAACACAGAATATATCATGACTACATCATGAAGAAATTAAAAAAAAAAATCTGAACAGAGCTACACCAAGTAAGGAGACAGAAAGTAACAGAAAAACTTCTTCACAAGAAAAAGCTCAGAACAAGATGGCTTCTTCACCAGAGAATTCTACCTAACACTTAAAAAAAAAAAAAAATTAGTACTGGTCCTCTTAAAGCTCTTCCAGAAATTGAAGAAGAGGGGACACTTCCAAACTCATCCCAAGACATAATAATAAAACAACAGACGAATATCCCTGATGAACAAAGATGCAAAAATCCTCAACAAAATACCAGCAAACTGAATTCAGCAACAAATGAAAAGGATCATATGCCACGGCCAAGTGGGATTTATACCTGGAATGCAAGGATGGTTCTTAACATACAGAAATCAATCTATGTCTTACACCACGTTAAAATGAAGGACAAAAACCACATGATCATCTCAACTGACACAGAAAAAGCATTGACAAAATTAAGTACACTTTCATGATAAAAACATTCAACCAAGTAAGAACAGAAGGAAACTACTTGAACATAACAAAAGCCATATATGAAAAGCCTGTAGCTAACATCCCACTCAAAGGCAGAAGACAGGAAGCTTTCCCTCTAAGATCGGAAACAAGGGCAAGGATGCCCCACACTTGCCACGACTATCCAACACAGTACTGGAAATCCCAGCCGGGGCAATTAGACAAGAGAAAGAAAGCAGGCATCCACATTGGAAAACAAGCAGTAAAATTATCCATTCTCAGATGACATCATCTCAATGTAGAAAACCCTAGAGAATACACACACACACACACACACACACACACACACGACGTGCACACACACAACCTGTTAGAACTAACGATTTCTATAAAGTTTCAGAATACAAAATCAACATGCAAAAATCAGTTGCACTCCTATACACCAACAATGTCCATTCTGTAAAAGAAATGAAGAAAACAAACCCACTTACTGTAACCTCACAAAGGATAAACTACTTAGGAATATGCCTAAACAAGGAGGTGAAAGACTTGCAAACCGAAAACTACAAAATACTACAAAAAGAACTCAAAGAAGATACAGATAGATGGAAAGACAGCTGTGCCTGTGGACTGGAAGACTCAGTCTTGTAAACATGCCCATTCTACCTAATCAATCTTCAGATTCAACGCAATCCCTCTGAAAATCCCAACAGCATTTTTTTTTTTGCAGAAAGAAGAAACAGCAAAATCAAGCAACTGTTATTGCCACTAGGTGTTCGCGCCTAATGATAGTCTTTGTTACTACATTTAAACATGTGAACATCCATTCCTAGTTCCGGGCCATATAAACAGACATGGCCCACCTGCTGAGGTCTGCCATCCCATCCTGAGAGAGCGGCAACGGGCCACGAACAAGGATAGGATTCACTCAACTCCCAGTATCCGGGCCTTCATTTAAAAAATAAAAATGGGAGCAGGCCAGGAAGAGAGAAGCTGTCCTCCATGGCCAGCTTTGTAGCATGCCTGCCCAGAAGGGCAACATTCAGGACACTGGACCCCCACACCAGGGTCCCATGAGTGGCAGTCACAAGAACCTGTAGCTTTCCAGGACAAAAGCACCCTTTACATAAGGACAATCTGCCAGGAGATGTCACACTCCCTAATCTGCAACTCTGGCCCTGGCGCAGTGCCTGGCCAGGGAAAATCTTGTAAGAATCGTTCATGGACACAGGAAGAAACCCAGGAAAGGCCAAAGAGCTGCAGAGGCTGGTGGCTCTTGATTACCACCAAACAGCCTACAGTAACCCCCCAAAAAACCCAGAAGCAACGCACTGACCGCAGACTGCTTCTGCCCCTCCCACACCCATCCTTCGGACAGAAGCTACATTACTGTAGCTGGAAGGGGTCCAGCTGAAACCCCGCCCTTCCAGGCTCTCTTTCTGAAACAAGCGGCCAGTGAGGTGTGAGTTGGGAGTCGCAGACTGGGTCTCCCAGGAAAGCAGTTTAAGGAGGCACACTCAACTGCGGCACACTTTGCTATCTGAATCTGGCAGTGATGGCTGGAGCTGCAACGTCACGTGCTGCCAGAGGAAGCCACGCCCTACAGCTGCCAGACCCTGAGGACAACAGTACCACCACCCCGACTACTGGGACTTCTAGGACTTCCATGCAAAAGCAGGGTAAACCTCTATCTTGTCTAAGTCATTGCTGTGCGGTTTCTGTGGTCAATGGCAAGCCTAATTCTGAGAGCCTGCTGGAAGAGTGAGCTTAGCCACTTACCTTCAAAGAGTGGAATGGTGTCGTTGGAAAAGGTGTCCAGGGCAAGGAGGTCTTTCCCATCTTTGGACCCGCTGCGTTTGTGCTTATGTTTCCTTCGAAAGAAGGATCTGCGCGCAGCCGCTGACAGCGTCTTTGCGGCGTTGTTGTCATCTTTGACCTCAGACATGCTGAGTCTCCTGGAGAATTCTTGATCCATCCTGTGGGCACAGGGAACGGTGGTGCTGGGAAGGGCCTAGCAAATGCCCCCACCCACCCCACCCCTGCCTGTGCAGAGGAAAACGCTATGCAAAGTGCAAGAAAGCAGACACAGAAGGCCACGTTCATGTGAAAGTCCAGAACAGCGCACTCTACAGGGACAGAGGTAGAGTCCCAGCTGCCTCAGATTGGAGAGGGGGCAGGAAAGACGGAAAGACAGGTGAGGTGGCTGAGGGCTGAGGGCATGCAGGGCCACTGCTGAGCTCAGAAAGCTCTGAGATGACAGTGGGACGGTGGCACACAGCTGTAAGTACTCTAAAAGCCACCAAATCAGACACTTCGAGTGAACTGCATGGCACAGGAACGTATCTCAATAAATCTGTTAAAAATAAGAAAGTTCTATTTCCTAAGTTGCCCCTGTATAGCATTGACTTACATACACCATCAGATTGCTCTAGAAGCACAAGTGGTTTGAGCAAAACATACAGACCAGAAGCCAGGGTGCAGGGCAGATGAGCCCTGATCCCTGGGACAGCTCCAGGGGTGGGCTCCTCCTCCTCCAAGCCCAGACATGAACACTTACACATATTTGCTGGGGATCTGGCCACGCTGCATCTTCTGGGCATTCTCGTCCAGCTGCCAGGCCATCCAGGACCCAAATGTGCCCTGTGGCAAGGTGTCATCCACATAGAGAATGTCATCTTTTTTAAAGCTCAGCTCGTGCTCCACCTCTGCCAGCCGGTCATACAGGGCCCTGGCCGGGCAACAGAGAGAACGGGATCAGGAGGAGGCTACCGGCTGCTGGAGGGCCCCCCAGCCACACACTTCAGCAGCCGGTCTCCTGGGACAGCTCTCCTGCCCTGAGCTTTTCCCAGACCACGATCAGGACCCACCTCCCCTGATGCTGGGGGCAATTCCCAGAGAAGGGAACCCCCGACTTTATGTAACAGAACAACATTGTCTTGCCCTCCCCTAAGACTGGGGGTTCCCTCACATCCATCAGATAAAGAACGTCTTGCCAAGGACCAAAAACCATATCCCATCTTCCAAGCGGGGCCTTCACTCCCTGCTGCCAAGTCAAGGTCACTGATTCCTATAAAAGTGAAACTCCCCAGGATGGACATATGTCATCTCCCACCAATGAGGGTGTCCTAGAGACAGAGACCATATCTCACAGTACACAGCTGATCTGAGGCCTCTCCATGGCCTCAGAGCTTAGGGAATGTGAAGGAATCTAGAGCCTCTTCTAGAAAAAACATGCTGCCTATGCCTGGCTGCACACCAGTCACACCATACTTCGGGCAGGTGCATACCTTGACACTCACACACGCTGCAGACAGATCTGCCGACGTGGGGCAGGGGAGACCAGGAGAGGAGTGCAGCATGTAGGAAAATGGGGCTCTATACCCTCAAAATTTCCCAGGCCCCAAACCCTACAGAGGGAGCCCTGGAAGGCCTCAAGCAAAGTTTCCCTAAGTCACAGGCGTCTAAGTCACAAGCCGTGAGCACGTGGTCTGGGGCCCACGCAGCATGGACCGCGGTACCATCCTCTGCATTGCAGAGACACTCACCAGCAACAGTCTCCTCAGGAGGGCCCTCCCCCGGCCCCCGGTACCTGATGTAGAAGCTGTCGCCAGGCAGGCTCTTGACCTTGGTGAACTCCTCAGGGCGGTACTGCACCTTGAGACGGACACCGTCCTTGGGCTTGAGCATCTCCACGTAGACCTCCTCCACCGTCTTGTTGCGCACGTCCAGACCGCCATACTGCCCGAGGACAGGAGACTGCGCTCAGAGGCCAGAAGCCAGGGGCAGCTTGGGCCCCCGTGAGCAGGTGGTGGGGGGATGAGGCAGATTTAAGGTCCCCGTCTCAGGGACTCTGCCTGCCTCGCCTCTGCAGGTAAGACTGAGTCCTCTGCCAGGGTCCGCTCTGACCTCAACAGCTTCTCCCAGGAGAAACACTGTGCTCGTCCCCCAGCAAGTGAGGGCTACACAAACACGGCACTTCACCTTGCTTCTGCTATCTGTGTCTTTGAATACTGATGAACCATCCCTCCCATCAAATGGGAGACCCAGCAAGAGGGAGAGGACATGCCATTAGACCCCAGTCCCACTGCTGACACAGCAGAGCACCCTCCCTCCTGATTCCCTCCCTGACACAACTGCCCAAGCCAGGGTGCCACCCGGGACAGTGTGATGCGCCCCGAGGGTCCCAGCAGCATTCAGCACCAACAGGGGGCGCCAGGCAAGAGGCCGTGCTCTGCTCCCCCATACTGCAGAATGGAGGAAGCCAGAGGGGCTGGCAGAGAGGAGCGTGGCCAGCTCAGAACTCACCTCAAGGATGAGGTCCCCTGGCACAAGGCCCTCAGGGCCCTTGGCAGGACTGTCGTCCTCCACCTCTGCCACGAACACCCCGTGTAGGTTCCCTCCACATAAATGGACCCCAAGCTCCAGCTGGGACTTTTTGATAAAGACAACTCGCGGCTCCGGGGTCTTCTTGTTGGCATCTCCCACCATCCTTTGGAGAAGGAAAAGAAAGTCCCTCGGTCACACACAGGGGGTGCAGGGTGTGCAAGACTACGCAGTGGCTAATATCCCAACAGCTGGCCGCTTACTCCGTGAGATCCCCCAGCGGCCCCATCCACGTTCTGGTTCTAGCGACTTAGTCTACAGGCTGGAAGCTGAGGTTTGTAGAGGTGAAAACATGGCCCCAGGTGAGACTGCCTGCTAGGGACTGAATGGAAATCCATGCTGCTTTCTGGGCCATCTGTCCATCCAGTGCCACAAGCTCCCTCTCTCCCCACCTGGACTACACCTGTTCTCCTAACCTAGTTCTGCCTACGAAAAGTCAGAGCCCAGGGCACAACAGACAACTCAGCAGCGTGTACGCAGCAGCTTCTCTGGCCCAGGGATTGTGCGACACCACTAAGAGGGCGCCCCTAGCCATCAAGAAACCCACAGCACGGTGAGGGAGACACTGGAGAGCACAGGGAAGGGAAGAAATGGGGCAGCAATGGGCACCTGGGGACAGGACAGCTGTGGCGACCGCAGCCAAGGCCCAGTGTGATGAATCCCAGCAGGAAACGCAGAACGGGCCACGTTCTGAGGGAGGCGGGGACTTGGTCGAGAAAACAGCTTTGTCCAGGACTACGGAACCATGGCTGCATGGCCTGGCCTGTGCAGCCCTCTCCCCATGTTCCCACCGGCTCCTCTGTCCACAGCCCCCATGTGCATGGCTAACCCCTGCTCACCCTGAGCATGTTGACTTAGCTGGCTCTGCTCCCTGCCACACTCTCACTCACTGCCCCAGTGTGGCTTGCACCAGCCCTCCCAGCACATGCTGCACAGGCCTGCACACCGGCCTGTCCCTCTCTAACCCCGGCGCTCCCCGGGGCCAACCGCGGGTGGTGGCCGTGGCTCAGGGCCTGGCTGGGTGGTGACTGTGGTGTCCTGTCTAAGGATAGAGTCAGACGACGAGTGACTGAGAAGAGGAGGAAAGGAGGGAGGCAGAGCTAAGAACAAGTCAATGAGGGGAAACAAAGAAACAACAAGTGTGAGAAAGGGCAGGAGGGCAAGAGGAAAGGGAAGGAATGGCATGCCTCCCACTCCCGATCCTGACGGCCTGTGATATGGTCTGAGGCACGGGGGTACGCTGGCAGGGTGTGCTCAGGCCACGACCACAACCACCCACCCCCCACCCCCAGGCTGGGTTGCAGCAACAGAAGGCTCACAGCACACGTTTGCTGACCTGGAACTGGGGGTGCTCTGCTTGGCCGGGGGGGTGCCAGGGCCCTCATCCTGCTCCATCAGCGGATCAATGACAGAGGGGTGCTCCGGGGGGGCGGCACTGCTCCCCTGGAGTGTGCAGTGGGTGCTGGCAGGGTCCAGGTGGGAGCTGGGGACAGAGGGCAGAAGCAGTAAGGAGCAGCACATGGTCCCCGGCCAGCCACAGCCACCCCCTCTCCGGCGTGGACCAGAGCTGGGCTGGGAGCAGAGAGACTGGGTCACAGGGCTCGGAGCCCTGAGAACAGCTGTCTTGGGAGGTGGGACTCAGGTCGTCCACCCTATAGGATCTGCCTGTCCTCAACGTGGGGCTCCTCTCTGCAGGTGTGGGCTGGGGGCCCCCCACATGCCCTGCAACTTTCCCTCCGTTTGTCCGTCCCATTGCCCCTTCACTGAGCTGGGCAGTATTGTGAGTTAGGGGCAGCCCCCCCTTCTCCCACATGCCCGGCAACCCACGGCTCAGAGGCAGGACACGGGGGCAGAACACTCTGTGTGAGAATCCCACCCCAGGGCCTCCGCTCCTGACTATCACACACCTGCAGGCAGGCTGCCTACTGCACAGGGGTGGGGGACCAGCCATGTGCTTCCACACCCTACACCTCAGGTATCCTGCTTCACCTCCTCCACCTCCTCTATGTTCTTTTTCCACAATCCGGGGCTGGCCGACTCTTCTCTTACGGAAGCTGAGTGGCCGGAACAGACGGTTGGCACCCGGGCTGCGCCCTCTCTCCTCCCCCCAGCCTGGACGGGCCTTGTGGGAGGCCCAGGCCCTCACCTGGACCGAGAGTGGCTGCTGAGCTGGTGCATGTGTGGGTTGTACTGGGCCAGGATGGTGATAGTGTCACACTGCTGCCCAATGATGAGCCGGGCCTGCTGCTCCGTGGCACTCCGCAGGTTTATGCCATTGAACTAGGAGACACCAGGAGCACGCTCAGTGACGTGGCAGGGGCTGGGCCGCAGGGGAGCACAGCTCTTCCCAGGGAGGGAGGAGAGGACGGAGAGAAGGATACAGTGCCCGCTTACCTCAAGTAACTGATCCCCATACTCCAGGCCAGCCTGGTGAGCGATGCTCCCCCCTGTCACCTTGGAGACGTAGACCCCGCCCTTCTCTCCACTCACGATGGAGATGCCCAGCGGCTCCGAGCCCTTCTGCAGCTTCACGTGGCGTGGCTCCTCTGCATAGGGCCTTGGAAGAGAGCCAACAGTTTTGGGGACTCGGACACAATGGAAAGGTCGGGGGCAAAACTGCAGTCAGGCATGCAATCAGCTACGCAGGAAAGGTCAGGGACCACCGGATGCTCCTACGATGACACAGCTGGATGGGAACGCAATGGCCCCACCTCTGTATGGCAGTGAAACACTTTCCCACAACCTCATGCAACACAAACACAGCACCCCCAGATGGCCACAGAAGCACGCAGTCCCAAAGACACAGAGAATGAGCCACGTGAACTATAAACACTGACACAGGCAGAGAAGAAGCACAGAGTTTCCTAACGTGAGCAAAGTTGCTGCAACAAAATGTGCAATGAACAAACCCGGTGGGCTCTCCAGATGCCCCAGGAGAAAAAGAAGGGGCTCCTGGGGTGACAGTCACTGAGGAGCAACCATATCAAGTATCAGTTTTTATATTTACCAGTGTACAGAGTGGTGTACGATGACCATGGAAATGAAGCTGCCACAAACCCAAGCCATTAGAAAGGGAGTGGGTAGGCTGGGAGCAAGGTGGGGACCATGCACTTGCTGGCCCGGGGTGGGGGTGGGGCGGGGAAGCCATCCGCCGTGCCAAGGGCACAAGGGGGCTCGGGCAGAGGCCTCATGGCAGGCCAACCTCAGACTCCTCAGGGAGGAGAACCTGGGCCTGGTGGCCACGGGCAGTCTCAGGAGGGATCTGTGGTGGTGGAGACATCTGGAAGGTGCAAAAAGTTAGAAGAGAGGGATGCTCAGAAAAGGGTAACAGATGCCTGGAACCTGATAGACAGAACCTGACAGACATGCAGCCAGGTGACACAGAGCCGTCCTGTGAGGACAGTGCTATGTGCTGCCCTGAGCTCTTCCTCTCAGAACAAAGTCACAGCCAAAGATGAAGGGAGGAGCTGGCCGGAGAGCCATGTCCTTGGGCTCCCCTCCAGAGCATGTGGCTGGGGACAGACTTATGTGCTAATGGAAAGCCAGGCCCCGGAGCCAGCCCTCCCCTGCCAACCAGAGACACAGCCGTCTCTCAAGCTCAGCGGGCCTCAGGCTGGGACACTCCCACCCAGGGCCCGGTCCCCTGGCAGTCTGAGAACAAAATCCTTCTTGACCTATCCCTTTACCTTGTCCCTTCCCAAATTCGCCCTCACCGCAATGCCCTCCCTTGACCCTGCGGCTCAGACACCTCAGTCCCTGGCCTACGACTTCCAGACGCATCACAGGTCACAGTGCCAGGCAGTCTGGAGTTGCAGGAGCCCTTACTCAGCAGCCCGCAGCCCCATCCTCATAGCCCCAGCCCGCGTTGGAGGACGGCACAGAGGGTGCGCGCAGCCCTTGTTCCAGTCTGGGGCTCCTCACCCCCCACTGAAGACCCTTTCCTGTCTACCACCTCCAAAACACACGTCTATCTCAATAGAGCAGGTACCTGACTCACCTAAGAGTCCGACAAAGCCATTGTGAATGACACAAATCAGGTTTTACCAACATGGAGAGATGCAGAGGACACACACTGCGGGAGCGGACAGGTGGGCATAATCCCATCTATATACATCTGTACAAATACGTGTGGCCACTCACACGTGGAGAGGCTTCCAGGAAGGACCCTACCGAAATGTGAACGACAGCACCTCCAGGTGAGGGGACTTGAGGTAATCCTTACTTCCCAGTCCCCTGAGGGATCTAAATTTCTTATAATATGCACAAACGTTTTCTCAGAATAAAGCTGCGTTATGAACGCGGTTTATAAAGCATACTTCGCATATTACAAACCCCTTGAAATGAGAAAGTATTCATGTACAGAAAATGAAAATAATGAAACATGCCTTTAAACTATACACATACACACACACGCACGCTTCACAAAAGGGGAAAGCAATTGAGACTATGTGCGACTTTTCTTCTTTCTACGTTCCTCTATCTTCCCGGTTTCCTCTAATTAAAAGCTACACAATAATGTACGTTAGAATCGGGGGGAAGGAGCTGTTTCGCCTCCAATCGGGTCACACAAGTTAAACTGTTTGCCTCTGACGAGATTCAGACCACGAACACCCCGCTCCCCACAGAGCAACTCCCGGTTCCCTGCACACTTTAGGAAGCTAACTACGGGACACCCAAGGGCAGGTGAATGGCCCTCTCTGCTTCTAAGGAGCCCACTTGAGTTGGCAGAGGTTCCTGGGGCTCAGTGACCGGAGCTGACCCACCCGACCCCGGATGTGGCACAGGTCTGGCTCCCGAGTGTGTCACGGGGGTGAGAGGTTTCCACATGAACTGCACCCGCTTCCCCTACAGGCCCCCGTGCACTTCTGGGCTCCCGTGAACAGTCAGTCGCTGGTTGTGAGGGTACTTGTTAGGTTGTCTTACAAATTCAGATTTTACAAGTCAGATGGTTTTCTTAAGGCAGAGGCCACCCTGCAGGGTTCCTTCTGTGGCTCATAGAGATGAGGGCCTTCAGCATTTTGGATTTGAGTGGACACGAGCGGTTCTGTTCCTTTTAAGTGATTAAATAAAAGCAAGTTTCAGTTTAACTGGATTGCCTGAAGACTTACCATCTAGATGGGACCTCTTAACCATAAATTCGATCTGATAAATTCTACTCTGAAAGAACAGAAGTGGGTGAGGGGCACAGAGCTTGTGAGGAGAGGGAGGGACCCCTTAGATGTGGGGTCCAACCATCTGGACTGACGTCAGCCTCAAGTTACCCTGAAATCTCAGCAGATTGGCCAGCATTTCAAAATGAACCAATAAATGGCTAAGCTATACTTTTACACTTTACATACATTTTTTTCCGGTATGTTTTATTTCACACACACAAAAAAAGCTTGGGAATGAGGGGAATAAGTGATGCAGCTGTATTCTGGAGCCAAAAAGCAAAGAGTAAGAATGAGCCCTGATTCTAAGGAAGGTAGGCCAGTCACCAACCACGTGACCAGACAGGTCACTCCCACTTTCTGGCCTCTGTTTCCTTATCTGTAAAAGAGAACCAGTGATGATGATGACAAGGACGAGGACGATGCATGAAGCTCACGGGGTCACTGTGAGGATTTCATGACTTATTACACGAAAAGTGCTTAATCAGGGGCCAGGGAAGCCGGGAACGGTGCCATGACATTGTCACGGCCAGGTGGCTCCTAGTGTCAGCCGCCGCAGCTCAGCCCCTCCCACGGACACTCTGTGGAAGGAGCCCACCCTCTCCTCACCTTGCCATCTATGCGCACCCCACCTCCTGGCACCATGCGCCCGCAGGACTTCCTTGTGAAGGGCTGAGGCAGCACGCCAGAGAACGCTAGGTGACCCGAAGCAGAGAGGTCTCGCCCTGGGATCGACTCAGCCGGCACCCTCCAATGCACCCGCTGCTTCCACCAAGTCCCCTCCCTCAACCAAGACCCGGCCCGCTGTGGGGATGCGCAACCCACTGCCGTGCCCATGGGACACATGCCCGGTCGTGCTCACCTGTCCTTCCTCCGTTCCCCGAGGGCCGCAGGGTTGACGGCAATTCTGGGCAACGTGGAAGCTGAGGTCTGGGACTGGCTACACGAGGAGGACAGGGTGTCGATGCTCAGGGGGGACTGCGGAGGCGTGCTGCATTCTGAATGTGACAGTGAACCTGCCAGGAGAGATGCAAAGGAACTCAGGCTCTGTGACCCTCATCTCTGCCCCCCAGGGCCCAGACCAAGACGGAGACACGCCCCAGGCACAAGGCTCCACACTGCAGCCACAGCACATGGCCTTGAATTCAGGGGCTGGGCTTTACACGGCCTTTCTATCTAGCCCCCCGACACCGGGCCTGAGGCCGGGCTCAGCCAGCCTGCACGGACCGGCTGAGGTGAGGAGGTTACACACTGTGCCCAGACGCTGCACTGTGAAGCCAGCGAGCCGGCAGGCGAGGACGGCAGTGCGTGTTCTCACCTCTGTCGGAACCCACGATGGACCGGGGGTATCTTGGCGTTGACGGGATTTTAATGCGTTCTGCCTTGAACTGCAAGTTGCTTGAAGACCCTGTGGTTCCACGAGGAGACAAAACTTTAGGCCTGTGATTAAACCCGCCCTCGCTCCCTTACCACCACGTTAGTAGTTCGGAAGGAGCAGCAGCCAAGACAAACGCAAAGCAGGCCCGGCCATGAACCCCAAGGGGGCCAGAGCGTGAACTGGTCCCGAAAGGCAGATACTCAGTACCCAGTGTGATCTGAGTGAACTGCGCGGGCCTGGACTGCTCCAGAACAGGCTCACAGCAATCTCTCGCCTAGCCCCAAGTGACAGACGGGATGGTCTGCCAATACGCCACGTGGCTAGAAGCAGCACCACCTGAGTCCCTCTAGGAGGAACTTGCTGGTCTCCCACATGCAAACAGCATGATAAACCCCAGAATGTCCAACAGGCTCAGGGACAGGGAGCGAGGCTCACGGCCCCAGCGGTTCCCTGGAACAGCCGCATGGCTACCAGGGAAAGACCCAGAGACTCAGAAGGCCGAAAGACAGGGCTCCCAGTGCAGCGTGGGGCCAACCTCGGCTCCGGGAGCAGAGAAGGGCTGGTGTGGCCAGGCCACCTGGAGGTCTGGCCACAAGGATGCAGGTAGAGAGGGAAATAAGGCTAGTGCCCCGCTATGGTGAGAAGGTTCCAGTGGTACCATTACCAAGGCGAGCGCTGGAGGGCAGAGAGTTGGACCCGTGGGAGGTTCTCATATCTGAGTAGTCGCTGCCAACCCTGTGGCTCAGGTCTAGGCTCAGGCGTCCCTGGTGCTGCGCGCTGCAAGAAAACCAGACAGCTAAGGTGCTCAGAAGGAAGGCCAGGACTGGACTGGACACAGCCACTGGGGAGAAACAAGCAGCAGGCCCCAGCCAAGGCCTCCCTGAGCCCGCAGAAGCCACCTGTTGCTAGGTGGGAATAGTGGCCTGCCATGCTCAGAGGCAGCATCCAACAATGGCCCTGCCCACAGAGAACAGTCCTGCTCTGCCCATAGAGGACTGGCATACAGACCTGCACAAGGACTGGGCTCACCAGGAGCAACGGCTTCCACTGGGAAAAACAGGCTTTGAACCTGTCTGGACCTAGAGAAGTGGAGCCTCTCCTCCGGGATGAGTGGGAGAGGCTGGATGGGCATCAAGGACCTTGGACGGGGACCTGCACACTTCATTCAGGACAGCTGCCTAGGACACTGGAAGGCAGAGAGTCAGGCCTTGCCCACCTCAGGAGGGCCTACAATCAAACCCAATGATGTCCTTTTCTAGCTGTATAATGAGAATGTCTCTTCCCTGCCTAAAGCCTAGAGTGGAAAAAAATCCAAACTCTGCATCATGGCCATAGGCCCTATAGGACCTGTGCCCTATAGCCTATGCTCTCCTCCTGACTCACTGTGCCAGTGCAAGGTTCCTCATTCTGTCCCAGGAGCCCAGCACACTGTTCCAGGGCACTGTTCCCTCCATCCTGGGGACTCTACCCAGGTCTTGAGCAAAACTGGCTTCTTCACCTCCCTATCTCCGTAGCAACCCCCTCCCCTCCCCCAAGGGGCCCTTCCCTCCACCCAGTCTACTCCCCACCCTCTGCCAAGTCAAAGCCTAGCTGGCTGCCCTGCTCTGCAGTCTTCAGGGTGACTCAGCACCACCTGGTACCACTCTGGAACGAGAACAGTCCATGCCATGTAGTAGGTGCTCAATTAAAACTTGCCAAACAACTGAATGAATGAATGAATGAATGACCTTGAGCCAGTCCGTTCACCTTTTAAGGCTCAGTCTCCTAATCCATAAAACAGAGACAACAACAGTCCTTAGCTCAGGAGGCTGTTGTGGCCCTTAAATGAAGTTTACAAAGGTCCCAGCACAGCGCTGACATGTGAGCTCTTAAGCACCAGCTACCATCACTCTCTCTCTCTTTAAATACCTCTTTGAGCTCCATGCTGGTGAATGAAGAGAGAATCCTTAGCGTTCAGTCTTCCTGGGGCCCCAGCGCTGCTCTAACCAGCCAGCCCCTCCCGGCTAGGCAAGGACACTTCTCAGCTCGTGGGCCACTCTCTACATCAATGGCTTTATGTGCCTGTGACCATGGCCAGCTGGGGAGCACGGAGGTGTGGGGTGATTTCACATACCTGGGATGCAAACCCTGGGGGCCGACCTCTCTGGGCACAGGTGGAGAACTGCAAGGACCGACCCTGTGGCTACGCACGGTGTAGACAGGGTTCCTCAGCATGGAGCTCACAGTGGCGCTTGGGGTCATGCTCCGGGGCACAGTGCCTAGAAATGGGCTGTGTGAGAATAATCACCCCAAAGCACCCAGCCAGCCCCAGACCTGTGCAAGCTCTTGGCTTTCTCCACCCGTAAGATGGGAGAACTCGCTTTATCACTTCCTGTATCTCAGGCTGCTATGGGAAAAAATTCTTAGCCATGAAAAGTTAAGGAATGTCCCTGATACAAGACTGAACATCCCAGACAGGGCAGCCATTGCTAGTTCTCTGGACCTCTGGGCTGAGGACACAGTGGCACCTTGAAATGACCGCCTCCCCTCTCCCTAGGAGCGGGCAGGCCTGAGAGCCCACCGTGGACCCTCTTCCCGACCCCAATGACTCACCCGCAGATGCCCTGCCAGGGTAGAATGGGGGGTTGCTGTGCCGGCTGGAGTGCCCTGGCGAGTACAGGGACCATTCCTGGAGCTCTGGGCAGAGCTCTCCACTGGCCGGGATGGACTTCTGCTCCTGCAGGACCCAAGACAAGAGACAGTGGCTGGAAATGGACATGCACAGGTGTCTGCAGGTCTGTCCCCTAAGCACTAGCTCTCCCACTCGGACACACAACATGACAGCCAGGACAGGTCACTGCTCATTCATGTTGCCTTAAGACACCTGGACAGGAAGCACTTCCTTGGATACTACTCTGGAAGAAAACCACAGAGAAAGAATCTGTTCTCTGGAGGAGACAAATTGGGTGCAGGAGGTGGAATGCATGAGAGTATCAGGCACGTGTGTACAGTTGCTCCTGGAAACTCGTACTACAGACTCAGGGTGCTCATCTGCAGAGAGTCACATGGGTTTGTCCCCCAGCTCCCAGCAATTTCTCCCATCTGGAAACGACTACAGTGCCCACAACACAAGCCAGCTGCCTCCTGCTACCGGCCAGCAGACTCACA
This sequence comes from Mustela putorius furo, assembly GCF_011764305.1. Taxonomy (NCBI): domain Eukaryota; kingdom Metazoa; phylum Chordata; class Mammalia; order Carnivora; family Mustelidae; genus Mustela; species Mustela putorius. The sequence continues at coordinate 8,475,082 of NW_025421449.1, forward strand.
GGTGCTCTCGTGGTTCTCCAGACCCTTCCAGGCAGGTCCGGGTCACAAGTGCAAAAGCTTCTCGATGAAAAAGCAGATCAGACACCACACCCCAGAAAATGCTCCTGTCATGGCATCACATGCCATTAACACACACACTCTCCATCACTTTCCAGCCTCCTATGGAGGGTTCCATCCCACTGGCACCCACCGGCCACTCCACTCCCCTTTTCCTCGGGTAGGTGCTTAGAACGAAGGCAAAGGAGCCAGGGCTAAGCAAGAGGCTGGGGACACCAGCTCAGGGCCCCTCCCCGCACCCTTGCCCATCCTCACCCCAAGGCTGGGCCCTACCTCCAGGAACTGAGCAGGAATCACTACGGGAGCCAGCTTCGGCCGGAAACTAGGAGCGGACTTAGGGCGACGGCGCTTCTGCCCCAGCTCGTCCATCTTCTGGGAGGTGAGGTCTCCATCACAGGACTTCTTGGCAGGCAGGTAGGAGGAGTCCCCATCCCCTTCGGGGTAGTAGCTGGAAGCAATGCGGACCCTGCCCTTGCGAGGGGGCGAAGTGTGCATGGGTTCCCTGGGGTCCATGTCAGGGGGCAGGGCGCTTGGGGGGCTGGTGGATGGGGAGCTGCCCACCAGAGTGGCCTCCGACTCGGAACTGGTTTCCAGTCTGTGCTGGAACTTGATGGAGTCACTCCTCCTGGGAGGTTTTGGGGGTGTCAGAGGCCCCACCCTCTTGGAGGGCTGGGGGGAATGAGCAGACCCAGGGCCAGGGAGTAGGTAGTCTATTTTGGAGGGAGTCTGGGGGCGCTTGAAAGTGTTAGGATCGAAGATAGACTTTCTTTGCTTTGGCTTCTTATAAACAGAGAGCTTCTCGGGCCCTGCTGTGGAGCTGAGCACGGCCTTGGGCCAGGTCCCACCACTGCTAGAACCCTCAGGGTCTGCCTTATCTAGGGGGGCCTCTGCCGCCCCGCAGGGGCCCGCCTCAGTCTCGAAGGGCAGCAGGGGTCGCCGGCTGCGCACGTCCACCAGCCCATAGCCACGCTCCCCAGAGGTATCTGAGCGGAAGGAGCTCAGGCTGCGCTCGGAGGCACTGGGACAGGCCTGGGGGGAGACTGGGAAGGGCCCCCCAGGGAACGGCTTGTGCAGGAAAGAGCTGCTGCCTCCCGGGGGACCCAGCTCCCTCCTGTCCTCCAGCCTGTCTGCGTAGAAGATGTCCGTCTGCGTGGAGTTGTTGTGCTGCAGCAAGCTCCGTTTATTCTGAGCCTGGACCTCAGCGCCGTGGGCTCGGATGCTCAGCATCTTATCAGAGTCCTTGATGTTCTCAAAAATGTTCTGGCCACTCCACGAGGAACTCTGAGGGAACACCTATGTGCGGATTGCAGAGTGAGAAAGAGCGGGTAAGACTGCAGAACCAGGCGCTGCCTGCGTCCCTGCGCAGGGAGTGAGGCTCAGCAACGGGCCACACACACCCCAAGGTGTGCCCGAAGAGTCTCTACGATCACCTTTTTACTCAGTTCAGATTCAGGTGTATACCACTGTCCTCAAAATGTCTTTTGTGTCTTGTTTTGGTTTTTAAACCAGGATCCCGTCAGGGTTCACACACCCCGCACTTTGTAAACCAGTACCTTTGTATCAAGGACTCCCTGTGACCCAGCATAGCCGCCAAGGCATACGGAGCTGAGGCTTTGCTGCCGCACAGCCCATGAGAGCAGGGCCGGCATTGGGTGTGGGTCCTTACCTTCAGGAGGGAGAGGGTCAGGGAGTCCTGGCAGCTACGGAGCAGAGATTCACACTCATTCAGAGACTTGTTGTCCAGGGCAATGCCATTGATCTAGGGCCAAAAAGAGAGCCCATCAGGCCCACCGCCAGGTCAGGGTCTCCGCCAGCCCCCGTCCGGGACGGTGGGCCTGGTTCTCCTAGAAGGGGCCCAAGTCTGGAGTTGGCAAAGGAGAGAAAGCCCCTCCCCAGTACGGCCTGAGAAATCCAGTGAGGCAGCTTGTGAGGCAGAGAAAACATACAGCTTTAAACCATGCGAGAGGCAGGTGCTCGTCCGACTGGGACCAGAACAGAAAGCACCCTACGGGGAACGACCGGACTCTGCTGCCGCCTGCCACGTGAGGCATGACCGCAGCGCAGAACTCCTCCACGCACAGAACGGAAGATACACACGGCTGCTCCCCAGGTTGGGAGATGAGAAATGACATCATGCTGTGGAGTGTCTTTGTAGACTGTGAAGTGTCGGGTGAGATGCCATGGTAGCATCTCCGTTCACAAAGATTTTCCTAATCCCGTAGGCCCGAACCTCTGTCCAGATCTCATTAGATAAGCGCCAATCTTCTGAACATATGCGCCACAGTGAATGGTCAGCCCGGGGGGCACCCAGACCACGGAGTGCTGCCCAGCAACACAAAGAACAAGCCCGTGGTAGCCCCACCACCTGACAGCTCACACGGCTTCACGCTGAAACAGCCAGTCTCAAAGGTCACCTACTGTACAATTCAACTTAGGTAGTATGTTCTCGCGGTGACAAAACTATATGGATGGAGAGCAAATTAGGTGCCAAGGGTTATGGAGGGGGAATGGAGAGCCGGGCTGTAGACGCTCCCACTGAGGGCTAACACGGGAGAGATCTTTGTGCTCGTGGAAGAGTTGTGAATCTTAATTTTTTGTTGTTGTTACTTAAAACATGATAATAAAATGACACAGAGTGACACACACGACTTCATTGTCAAACCCCTGGTTTGGATATCATTTAGTCACATAAATGTAACCAACCATCAGAGGAAACTGCATGAAGGGCACAGAGGACCTCCTGTACTACCATTGCCACATTATTTATTTTTCAATATGATTTATTCAATGTCATACCGAATTCTATCTCTATTTTAAAATCAAAAGTTTAAAAAAATAGGCAGAGTGATTATTTTGGGGCGATGGATTCATTTTTTTTTTTTTTCCTTTACAACTTTTCCACATCTTAAAATTTTTTCACAATGGCCACACTGCTTTCAAATTTTGGCATCCTCTGAAATCTTTAATACGGCGGAGATGAGAATCAATGAGCTCCTACGCCCTCTGCAAGCAGGACCAAAAAGGCCACCATCTCTTTAACCACACAGGGAAAGATCATGTTAACTGTTAATGCTGATACCCACGGATCCCGCAATTCACGCCCCCGGGGAATTCACCCTGCAGCACACTCCCGTGGGTCCCCGTGGATGGATGCAGCAGCGCACTTGCAGCCCTACTCGTAAAAGCAAAGATGTCCTGGCTGTCCATCCGGAGAACTGGTGAGTGGCTTGAGCTGCTGCCACTATGGAATAAGCAACTAGTAAGTTACTGACATGCCCCGGACAGATCTAACAATGTGAATGCAAATGAACCTGCATGGGAGGCTGTGGGAAACAAGAAAGGAGGTTAGCAGCTCAGGATATTATGATCCCATCTGGGTGTTAGGAAAGGAAAAGGGAAAAATGAAGGGGGAAGGAGAAGGGAAGGGAAGCCAAGGAAAAAGAAAAGAGAAGGAGATGCAAGTGTTTTGAATATTTCAGGGTGGGGGGAAACCAGAATAAACTGTTAACTGCCATTAGGGTAGGAACTGGTAGACGGGGACTACAGAACCAGAGCAGGAGTCATTGTCATGTGTGCCTTCCATACAACCAGGATTGTGTGTATGTGTGTGTGTGTTGGTGGAAGTGTGTGACTTCCATTTTAATGAGTCAGTTAGAAATACTAAATTAGGGAACCTGGGTGGTTCAGAGAGTTAAGCCGCTGCCTTTGGCTCAGGTCATGACCTCAGGGTCCTGGGATCGAGCCCCGCATCGGGCTCTCTGCTCAGCCATTTTCTCTTTCTCCTCTCTCCGCCTGCCTCTCTCTCTGCCTACTTGTGATCTCTGTCAAATAAATAAATAAAAACTTAAAAAAAAGGAGGAGTGCCTGGGTGGCTCAGTAGGTTAAAGCCTCTGCCTTTGGCTCGGGTCATGATCCCAGGGTCCTGGGATCGAGCCCCGCATCAGGCTCTCTGCTCAGCAGGGAGCCTGCTTCCTCCCTCTCTCTCTCTGCCTGCCTCTCTGCCTACTTGTGATCTCTGCCTGTCAAATAAATAAATATCTTTAAAAAAAGAAAAGAAAAGAAATACTAAATTAGGCTCCATAATCTCACAGCATTTGGGAGGTCTGATCACCAGGAACGCCATTCAGTGTCTGCCAAAGGGCGGTACACACAGGTGATGTCCAAGGCAGGGCTGTATGCAGTGGCAGAAACCGAAAATAATATGTAGGTCCACAAGGGGGCGCGCTTCCAACTACCGATAATCAAACCTCAGAACACCATGAAGTGGATAAAAACACCCAAGGTGAATTTGGAAAGCTATCCATGGTGTGGAAAAGCAGGATGATCACACTATTATATGCTAAAAAGCAAACAAAGCCAAGAAAGCTTTTTCTGTGTATGGAGATTTGTATGAACACTCTCGGCCTGGCTGGGAGCTCATCTTGCAACGGGGAGTAGAGATTTTTCTCCAGGGGCAGGATTAAAGGGAAAAGAGGGGACTAATGTCTTATACATTTGTGTACTGCTTGACTACTTTGGACACATACGTCTTACTCTGGTCATTAAAAAAGAAATTTTAAAAATAAATGGATATAATGTTTAATAAAAGGGTTTTTTTTTTAATCACATACAAAAAATAACAATCAATTAATCACATAGAGATACCTTCTTTTTTAAAGCTCATGTAAATAGGGGCACCTGGGTGGCTCAGTCGGTTTAGCATCCAACTCTTGGTTTCAGCTCAGGTCGTGAATTCAGGGTCATGAGATCAAGACCACGCTCAGTGGGGAGTCTGCTTGAGATTCTCTCCTTCTGCCTCTCCCCCCACGTGCGCGCTCTCTTGCGCTCTCTCTCAAATAAATAATTTTTTTTTTAAAAACTGATGTAAATATACATTCATGTGTAGAATAAAGTCCATAGAAAAATACATTTTGAATGCTCATTAAGGTTATCTGTAAGGTAGTACTGTAAGAGGGAATCGTACTTCCTTCCTAAACCACCTCTGTATTTCCTGATTTTCTATTTATTTCACATTATCAGTAAAAAAAAACGTTTGTTAACATTAGAGAACAAGGCAAACTGGTCATTACTTTGTGTTCAACCTCCCAGATGTCATCTAACAGTCCATGTGGGGCAGACAGCCCTGGCCCTGAGGCTTACCGCCACAATCCTGTCTCCCACGGCGAGGGACCCCTCCTTGGCGGCTGGGCTTCCAGGCACCACAGCAGCAGCGTACACGCCATTCTCCAGACTGATACCGCTGTCTGCAAAACCCACCAAGGGCAGACACATGCGGTCCCCAGTTAGCCCCGGCCCTGATCGCCTAGCCCTGGGTGTCCCCCTCGTCTTTGTGAGATAAATTATGAAGGGAACGTTTGTAGACTGCGACCTGTCCACCCCAGCACCCAGGCCAGATAGCACCCCCGCAGGGGCTCAATGACGTCTGCTCTGGTCAATCAAATACTCGGGAGACCAGCAAGACCCAGGACGCAGGTGGCCCCCTGCCGGGGATACACATGCTGCGTTCAAGCGGCATCCACGCCCCAAGAACAACTACACACCTGAAAATGCACACCTCCCCCCTGCACAAGGAAGGGGGGCCCTGCCATCTGGGGCGCCCCGCCCACCTCTGTGGGCCCACTACCTTTCTGTCCACTCAGGTTGATGTACAGTGGTGTGATCACCTTCCCGCCCAGGGACTTCCGCCGCCGCACGACCATGTTGATGGCACCCTCCCCATGGAGGAGGGCCTTGAGGGCCTGCTTTTTGTCCTTGTTGATGAGGTCCACGTCATTGATTCTCAGCAGCCAGTCGTTGACCCTGAGGAGGAGCACAGCCAGGTCAGTGCCCTCATGGGCCTTGGGACCAGTGGGCAGGCCGCACCGCTCCAGTCTGGGAAGACGAGGGCGGGAAGCGGGTGCCCCACCTACACGCTTAGACAGATTTCCTCTTCGGGATGTCAAATGGCTACACTCGCAGAGGCTGGAGCCAGACTGTCAGGGGGCGATCCTGGCTCTACTACTTACTAGCTGTGTGACCTCCCTCCTTCGGACCTCAGTGTCCTCATCTGTAAAATGGGGGCAAGAGCAGTAGAGAACCTACCTCATAGGATTTTAAAAATGAATGAGTTGGTTGATTATACAAAGTGCTGCATAAATCAGTATTTAGCAATTCATTATCATTCTTCTTTCATGGAATGGGCATGTGATACACACCCTACACTCTTGCACATGCCACACCAGAACTCTTTCCTAACTAGAGAAGTGAAGGGCAGCACCTAGGGCCTGAGGAATGCTCAGACTCACGGGTGCCAGTGAGTCACAGTCTCCATTAACAACAACATTAGCAGTGGAGACTGCCGGCCTGACCCTGTTAGGCCCTCCAATGCCAGGGTGTGCTCATTTACTTGCCACCTGGCTCTCTGGGTCCTTCGCAAGGGGTAGGAGGGGTCCCCTTCCCTCCAGAGCCTGGGCATCCTCAACTCTTACCTTAAGCGGCCATCAGCAATGCTTCCTTTGTCCACTTTAGTGACAAATATCCCACAGTCCCCAGGCAAACAAGGCTCATTCACACCTTCTGCCATATCGAACCCAAGTGCTTTCAAGTCAATATCCTCCTGTCAAAAGAGCAGCAACCACACACTTTACACAGCAGTGATCAGAGACAGGTCGCTCTTAAACCTCAAGCCACTTGCCCCACTGTGAGCACTTGCCCCTCCACGCCAGACAGGGCACTCAGTCCCCAGGATGAAGCCCAGGAGCAGCTGCCATTGGCCTCTTCAGCCACTGCAGATACATGTCCCTGCAGAAGGGCTCTGCTCTGCCCTCCTCCTGCCATGCCCCATGCCAGCATCTGCCACTGGAGAGGCCATGGGCACCAACCTGCCAGAAGCTGGCGTGGACAAGTACAGGGAAAAGATGCATGCACCCCAGGAAGAAAAGCTGCAGCCCCAAAACTGACAGCCATGAACCTGGGAACCTCACAAGTGGGCTGTCCTCTCCCGTCCCCCTCCAAAGTGTCCCAGTTGGGAGAGCAGGGGAGAAAAGACATTAAGGCCACTCACCGTCTCCCTTTCGAACTCCACAACTTCCGTTTCCCACTCCATGGAATCTGTGTCGATGGCCGAGTCGTGGGAGCTGTGGGCCATCAGCTGCCGGAACCGGGCCTCCTTCTCCAACTGGGACTCCATCTGCTCCCTAGGAACAGAGAGAGCCATGGCGATGGTCCCCTGGGAGGCGAAGGTCACCATGAAAGCTAAATGGGGCTCCTTTTGCTCTCGGATTAGAAGCCAGGTTAGATGCCAGTTTCCCAATAAATCTGGAGCAGCATGCCAGGCAGGGCTTCCTGGATATCACTGGGTTTTCAAAGGGGTTTTTCAAAAAAGACCCAAATTCATCCCGAATTTATCCAAAGGTTTAATGCAATTCCTCAGGAAATGGCGGCAAGACTTTTTGTGGATACAGACCAGACTATTATAAAATACAGAGGGAAAGAAAGGTAAGGATAAAGAAGAGCTAAAACAGTTTGGAAAATAAAAAACTAAGTGGGAGGAATCAATGTCCTCAATTTTAAGACTTTTTCTACAGATTCCTCCAGTAATCAAGACTATGTGGAATTGCCAGCAAGACAGACACAGAGACCAGCGGGACAGAAAAAAGGAGTTCAGAAATACCCCACAAAGCACAAGAGATACAAAAGTACTTCAGCCAAGGAAGGACAGCATTCCACCAGGGAGGCAGGAGCCCCTCCATGCCCACACCAGGAAAACTAAACCCCAACCCAGACACTGGGACTCCCATGAAAACCAACTCAAAATGTATCACAGACTGAAATGCAAAAGGTCAAGCTGCAACACGTTTAAAAGAAAACATAGGGACAAAATCGTTGAGGTGTATGGCTAAGGTTAAGGACGCCTAGACACCATACAATCCATTAAAAATTAAAAATCAGTAAGTTTGACCTGGCCAAAATAATAAACTTAAGCTCTCGGAAAGACCCAATTAAGAGATGAAAAAAGACCGAAAACTGTGCCATCCCCCAGCACCTGACACTCTTGGTCCTAAAACCTGTGCCCAGATGACCTTGCCAATTCATCAGCGCTACCCGCTGGGCTCTGGGCACGCTTGTGACCTCCTCCTGGTTTCTGCTCAAGTGCACACACTCGCACGTCCACACCTTTGTCTGGACTGTGCTCTCACTAGCCAGCTCCAGAATGCTACTGAGCCTCAGGGCAGAGCCCCAAAGTCGCCTTCACGAGACCCGGCTCCCACCAGCCCTGGGCAGCCCGGAGCTCTGGGTTTCCTGCTCGCTGCCCCTGCTCATCTCACACCCACTGGGGTGTGTCGGCTGCCTCTGCAGACCGGGGGCTTCCTCACCAGCACCGGTTAGAGAGCCCAACAAAGAGGAGGGGCAGATCCAGGGATGCGTGACAAACAAGTGGAATTCGACTTTCTTAGAAGTCCCAGGCAATTGCAGCTCCGCACAGCTGCCTCCCACGCTCAAGCCCCCAGGATCCAGGCTTTACCTTAATGTGCTTCCGTCACTTGTTAGACCCAAAGTGGGTCCCTGGAGAGAGTGTGTCACTTTGCCTCTTAGCCTGAGATTTTCTTTAGAGTCCCCAAGCCCAGGAGGTTCTGGGTTTTTATCTGGTAAATGAAGCTGGCTGGCTCATGTCAGAGTTACTGAATGAGGAGGGAGAGGAGGCTGTCACTCTGTCTGAACGGTGCTGCTCTGGCAAGGGAGCTTGCACGCTCGCACTCACACTCCTCACCGCCCTGCACCACCCTATCAGAATGGGGAGTCGTGGCTTCTGCCCTGCAGGGACAGCTACTAGGTTCTGCCAATCTCTCTCTGCAGCTGTGATCTTTGTATCTTCAGTCCACTGCCTAGGGTCACCGAGTCTCACATCACAATCCTGGGTGCAGTGCTGTAACTGAGGGGAGGCTGTCTGACACCCCAAACAGTCTCTTCTGAATGGGCATCCTCACACCACAGGCAGAACGGACCGCCAAGTGGTGATGGTTTTCCAAACACCGCACCACGATGTCAGCGCCTGGTTCACACAGCTGTCGCTGTCCGACCCGCCTGTGGTCTGGTCTCCTGTGTGCAGTGAGCCCCACAGGGCAGAGACCTGGTCCACTGTTCGGTGGCTTCCCCAGTGCCTCCCACAGGCCTGGCCCGTCCAGTGCAGGCATGTGGTAAATCCCTGTAGAGTCAGTGAATGAACGAGGTAGAAAGGGAATGAATGAATGAATAAATAGACAGTACACACTTGCCTGTCTCCAAATGGACTGCCTAGGCACAGAGACCTTCCTTTCTATGTGCCTCTGCACATGGTGCCTGCCCACCTCCGCGTGCTCACCAAAGGGCCGCCATCTTCTGTGATGGTCTAAGAATTTCTCATTAACTTTCAACATGCAGGTGGCATTCAGACCCATTCTACAGATTGACAGAGTAAGGCAGAGTGAAGGGACAGACATCTGGCCAGCACGCAGAACGGCCCTGCCCTGACAGGAGAGGGGCCACCACGAGCCCCACCGGCAGGCACCCACCCCCACGTACTTGAGCTCCTTGAGCTCCCGGCTGACGTCGTTCTTCTGCTTGCGTGTGTCGTCCAGGCTGCGCAGAGCTTCAGCCAGTTCGCTCACTGCCCGGTCCCGTTCCCGCCTGAGGTTGTCACAGAGAGTCCTGGCAGAGAAGGCAGAGGCCGAGGTCACTGTGAGGGGCAGGGGGCAGCCTACGGTGGACTGTCGCCCCAGCCCCCACAGCCCCCAGTGCCCACCTCGCCCTCAAACGCACTGAGGGACCGCTGGAGAGTCTACAGGTAAGTCCGCCCAGGCCGACTCCATCAAGGGGCAGAGAAGATACAAGGGCCAGGAAAGGGGACATCTACGCAGTTACTGGGCAACGGGTCCTGAATGTCCAGGGCTCACCCCACTGCTTCACCCTCAATGTGCCTACCTGAACAGCCACCTGAGCCCCAGCCCACCTGGCGGGCCCCTGGATGCCAGCACCTACCACAAGCCTCACATCTACCCACAGGCAGGCCTTTCTAAAGCTGGCCCTGACCCCACATCTAGACTGAGCCCCCGACTCGGACAGGACCCATGCCTCATGCACCTCTGCAGCCCTGAGCTCTGTCCAGGCGCAACGTGCAGGCACCTCCCCACCAAAGGACAGGTGGCTCCTGGCACCACAGGACCACCTCAGCCGTTCACAGAGCAGGTAGGGGCAGGTGGCCAGGCAGCGGGGGAGTGCTTGCTCTGTGCCATCTCCCGAACGGCACCCTGTCATCAGACGGCCCTACGGGCTAGTCCCCACCTCTCCATGGCCCCCAATTCCCTCCTCCTTGAACCCTCACCCGCCTTGCTAGACAGCGGTCTCTCCTCCCGACAACCACAAGGGATCTTTCCGAAACTCTCAATGACCAAGTCACCACAAATACCACCACAGCCCCTTGTGGCTCTCTGCCAGCCAATAATCAAGACTATACTCAGGGCTTCCCTTTCGTGGCCCCAGAGCCCACCCTCAGGAACCCTGTCAGCCACCTCTCTTGTGACTCCCAAATCCACAAGCAGGCCCCTGCCCTGAGCACACCATATGCCTTTGTTCATGGCCATGACCATCCCCCCCACTCCACCTGGAAAAGTTCCACTCAGGCCCAAGTTCTAACTTGAAGGTCATGCTTTCCAGGGAGAAATCCCCACCTGGCCCTCCATGTCCTGCATGGCCCCATCACAGCTCTGACCATGGCCCTGGAATTCACCATCCATATTTTCTCCCTCCCCTGTTGCCTGGTCCAACGAAGCTGCCCGTGGCCCCCAGAGCGCTAGCCTGGGGTGGGGGTGGGCATCATACCCGCCTGGGAGCCCTGGAGGCAGTTTCTCTCTCAGGGTCTCCTTGTACAAGGGACCTAAGATCCTGGCACACAGCAGGTGCCCATAGAATACCAACTGAAAGAATGCACTCTTGATACGTCCGTGTCATCAGAAGTCCCCTAAGAAAGAAAACTGTCTTTGTGCCCTTTCATGGCTGGGGGAGGGTCTCACCTAGACAAAGTGTACACGCAGATGTCTAGGTTGAAATGAGACGAGAAGCAGAGATGTAATGAGCACGTCTAATGTGATGACGCAAGGCTCAGGTGAGAAGGGAGAAGCCGAGGTCACGCCCACCTTACTCGGACATGCAGCTAGTGATTCTGACCCTCCCCACCAACGCAGTGCTTCCCGGGGAGACTGGGGCCCACGCCAGCCCAGGGCTTCCCCATACCGGATGCTGTCCCGCTCTGCCACAATCTTGTCCCGCTCCTGGAAGGCCCAGTCTCTCCGGCACTTGGCCACATCTGCCTCCTGGAGGGCTTCCTTCAGCTCCTGGCACAGAGCCTTGCATTGCTTTCGAAGGAGTTCAGCCTCCTTGTTGGCTCTCCCGGCATCTAGTGTCACCGTGTCTTTGATCTGGTGGGGTCAAGAGGTAAGCAGAGAGATGGTTACTGAGTCTTCTGGTGCAGAAGTGCCCTCTAGCTGGTGCGGGAGCTGGGTCTGAGCCCTCAGGAGCAGGAGGGAGGGAAACATGGGATGCCAGCCCAAGCCGATCCCAACACACCCCTGCTGCACCTGCATCCCCAGGGACCACCTGTCCCATAGTCACACTCGAGTCACCTAATGACACTACGCAGAGTCCCGTCCAAACTCTCCCAGCCCCGCAAAGAGCCTGTCCCAGCACCCCAGCCCCTCCTGAGCCACAGTCTCCGTGGCCCCGGTGAACGCCTCCCCTGGTGTGTGGCTCCCACACTCCTCCCGGCCACTCGCACGCTCCTATCTTGGATGGCCCACCCCGTCTCTCTAAAGAGGTCTCCTGTCAAAACACAATGACACAAGGCCTGAATGCAGTGAAGGCTGCAGATGTCGATCATGATGGTCCCCAACCCATTGGTCTGCAGTACTCATTTTTATGCTCTGGCATACAGAGTTATTTTGAAATCTAAAAATACACCAGTTTTTCTGCTGGTGAAGTCCTGTGTGTCTCAGTTTGTTTAAAAAGCTGAAATCGGAAGCATTTGCATCTGGACACCGCCCAAGGCATTACATGCTCGGCTACTGTTCCAAATCAAACTCTTGGAAGCACCTGTAGAAGCAGCTCCCTCTGTGCCCCGAGAACCCTTAGATGACGCTGGGAAAGTGACAAAGGGAACATCTTTGCTCCCACCGCAGCTCATAGGCTTCCAGAAGCAAAATACCAACAGGACACGAGAGGAACAGGGTCTGCAGTGTGTGCACCGGGAACCCCCCACCTCCAGTGGTAGGAAGCCGGAAGACAAACACAGCAAGAAGACCTCTGCTGCCACCGAGGCCCAGCTTCCACAGCGAGCCCGGCAGGCTGCCTCTGCTCACACGTGCTCAGAGAAATCCCAGAGGTGCATCCGAGACATGAGAACGAGGGGGACAGAGGGAAACAGAGTCAGTTTATAGCCATCCCGCATCTCTCAAGTAGAGTCAAGAGTCAATAGGAGCTGGAGAAAAGTCAGCTCAGAAAGTACACCTTAACTCCAGGAGGACACAGCGGCGGGTGCACTCTACATACACCTTACACTTCCCAAGATTAATTCAAATTATTTTCGTTCTTTTTCCCACTTTCTTTTTTTTTTTTTTTTCAAATATTTTATTTATTTATTTGACAGAGATCACAAGTAGGCAGAGAGGCAGGTAGAGAGAGTGAGTCAAGGAAGCAGGTTCCCCGCTGAACAGAGAGCACTATGTGGGGCTTGATCCCAGGACCCCGAGATCATGACCTGAGCCGAAGGCAGAGGCTTAACCCACTGAGCCAACCAGGTGCCCCTGACTTTTTCCCACTTTCGTACAGTGCTGGGGGTCTGTTCAGTTTGCTATTTTTTGGAAACTGGTCATTACTCTTACAGGTGTCAAGAATTTATTATAATAAGGAATAGGTTTAATGATCACATGTATTTAAATTTACATTTCACTCAATGTTCTATAATATATTAATACAGTTTCATATTTGCAACATGTTGCATGCGGCTCCACTGAAAGGTCTCTGCACTTGGCCCTGGAGAAGCATCTCCAGGTGAGGGCCGGAGGTGGGAACACGAGAGGCCAGCCCCAGGTGTTAGGCAGCTCCCATCCTCTCTCTCCATGGTTGGTCTCCAAAATGAATTCACTCCCAAAGCACCATTTCCAGATGAGAAACACAAGAAGTACAAGACTTTGTTTTACAGAGAAGGGAGAACAGTGAGGCATCGTAAAGGCACCGTAGCACTGGGAGCTGAGATCCTGGTAACACTGATGAGGGCCCAGGAAGTGACTGGCCCAGGTCCTTCCTGTTAGTGGGGAGCTGACCTCCATGCCTGGTCCCCCGATTCCCACTCCCAGGCTTCCTCCTCTATACTGTGCTGTCTCCACGTGGCAGCTCTTAGTCTGGAGCAGCGCCACAGAGATCTCCTGTCCGCTGCAGGTGATCCAGGGGGCCGCAGGCAGGGACTGGGCCTCATGAGACACTCACCTGGCCCAGGCACAAAACCAACAAGAACAACCCCACAGAGGCACACGCGGGTCCCAGGGAGAGGGCAGTGCTCGCTGAACAGACCTCTCTCCCTGAGCATGCCCGTCTCTTCCATCCGGGCAGTATCTCACAGCCGTCCCCAGACATGGGAATGTTCTTGAAATGCCCTCCTGCTCGTCCTCCACCTCCAGCAGTCCTCCCTCCCTCACACATGGCTCCCGCTCGCCCCCAGCCCCAAGCTCAGTGCCACCAACAGCTCTGGAAGTCAGAGACGCAGCCGCATTCAGGGGCAGCAGGAAGGTGAGGACATGGGAAGCCAGTGCGGTTTAAGGGACCTTGCTGGCCCTTCCATGGGACAGAAGCTCTGGCAGAGAGGCTGGTCCTGGGACATAACCTATTATCTGGAGGAACCTCTGTGTCAGGCAGCGGTGCCCCACAACTTTCGGGAGGTAGAGACCAGCTGCCCACGCAGGTCCTCCGCCCTCCCGAAGGCAGTGACCCTTCACTGCACCTGGTCGCCAGGGGCCAGAGGCTGGGACAAGGGCCGTAGATGGGGAAGCTCCCGCGGCCATGCTCATTCAGGGAAGGGGGAAGCAGGAAAGCGGGTAGCATCCAGAGCCAGACAAAGAGCCAGACAGGCCCCCCTGAAGCCCTCCTTTCGCCTCGTACTCCAGAGAAGAGGGTAGAGATGGGGGAGGGCAGTAAGAGAGGGAGAAGCAAAGAGAAGGGAGGAGTGTAGAGAATGCATGGTCTGTCAGAAAAGAACCACCTCCTCAGCTGAGCAGAATGAAGGCAGCTGTGCGATCAGGGAGGTAGGCTGGCTAGAGAGAGGGTAGGCTGGAGAGAGATGGGGTCAATCCCAAGGGCCCTAATCAGGCCCTGGGAAGAGAAGACCCTCCCGACCCCACCTCAGGGCTGGCACAGCCAAGGCCACAGACCTGGCCTCCTCTAGCCAAGTGGGGTGTGGTGTTGTCTGAAAAGCCAAACAAACTCTAGAAGGAGCCAAGGGTTTCAGCTCTGGAAGCTGCCGGGGTGGGAGCAGGGCTTCTCCGCTCCGACCTGCTGACTCGGAACAGTGCCTAGAAGAGATTCCTGCCTCAGCTGACAGGCACACTTGACGTGCAGCCAATGCCCCCTGCGAAGGCCCGGAAACCGGGCTCGGGCTGAAGGGCACTCAGCGAGCTGGGAGAAGCGGGGGTTGGGGGAGGATGACAGACCGCCCCCAGCTGCCTGCACCGCGGGAGGCCCGGAGCCCTTCCCACTGCGAGGAGCGCACAGTTAACCTCTGTAACTGCGGGGTGGGGGTCGGGGGAGGCTGATGGCCTAGCACCTTCTCGGCAGGTCACACATTCTCCGCAACCGTGTCATTTAGTGACTGACTCATAGTTTTCTTCTCACCGTTTTGTTTTCCTTATTTAATATCAACATTTCCCCCCAACGATTCAGCTCTCAGACACCAAAATGTAAAAAGTGAGAGGATGCTGTCTCTAGAACGATGACCAAGTACCAACACATTATCTCTGCCCATTAAAAATGCCCTCATCAGCACGTATTCCCTTTCACGAGGCTTTCACCTCTGGGGTCTGGAGAAGTCTCCCTCCCCTTGTATGAAGTCGCTCTTATTTGGCCCTTTTGCCAATAGAAACAATTTCGTGGGGTTCACTCCGGTGCTAACAGGGCAGTGAGACTTGGAGGATCACAACCATCATCTTAATGATAAAGGGAACCTCTACTGCCACAGCCACCCTATAAGGCGCTCACGTCCATTTTGTAGATGAGGAAACTGAGGCCCAAAGAGGCAAGAGGTCCCATAACCAAGGAGCGTCGCTCTCCAAGCACTGCCCTTGTCCCTTGCATTTCCGTGGCCCCAAGCACTGCCTGGGCATAAGGAGGCATCATAGTGTGCAGAGAGACTCACAGGCCCCAGTCACCCCTCAGGAGTCAGTCCTGCCTCATGCTCAGTCCAGAGGGCTCTGGCCGGGACAGTCTAATGAACACTGCCTCCCGCCCAACCTTTAACCCCTTGCTTTTTGTGTCTCACAGACCAGTCTTCAAGGCTGCATTGTAACTGACCCAGAATGAAGAGGCAGAAGTAGAGGGCTGTTCCAGTGGGGAAAAGTCTGCTGTGATCAGTTGCAGCAGCTCTAAGCACAGCCACCGCATCACCCAACAGGATAGGAGGGGACTCTCAAACAAAAATCCATGAGCCAATACAGGCCCCCGCAGCACACACCTGGACTTGGGGGGACATCGTGTCAGTAATGAGGCCACGTGGCTCAGGCAGGAAAGAGAATCCTTGCTGATCACTCAGGAGTCAAGCTCAGTGGCCCAACTCTGAGGCCACTTGACCCTAGCCCCTGACCCCGATGAATGTTCCCCAGGGAGCAAGGCTTTAGAAGGGTCTCGGGCTCAGTCTAGCACATCTTCCCAGTAGGAGCCCAGACCTTTAAAGAGCAGATTCCTCAGATCTAAGGGATTGGCTAGGAGGGGAGCAGCATCTCTGAGGGCGCTCTTCCCCGTTCACAAGGCCAAAGGTATCGATGGCTTTGGGCACTTGACCTTGGCCTCTTGCTTCCCAGTGAGCAAGTCTTTTAGATGTTCACTGACCGTCAACACAAGGCTGATCTACGACCCCTTAACCAAGGGCTGGGTATGGGAGCATCTATGCGCAGAGCCCACGCATGTCTGTGTGTGTCACCGGACTGTCTACATCACTATAAGCTCCAAGGCCTGGCCCACAGCTGGACTTCCCTTTGCACGCCCTGTGGCCCACATTAGAGCTGGGCCCCAGGTGTGAGCTCAGCAGCTACCCAGGCGACACTACCCAGCACGCAGGCCTAACAGGAGAAGCCCTCCGCTCTGCCAGGGCAGACAGCACGGCCATGACAGCCCTGCTCTCACACCACTCTCCCAGAGGCCGGGAGGCCAGCCACACACACACCCCGCCCCGCCCACCTGCCGCAGGGCCTCCATCTCCTCGCTGGCCGCCTTCTTCTCGGACGTGCTGCTCTTGAGCTTGGACTCGGCCAGCTCCACCTCAGTCTGCAGCTTGTCCAGCTCAGAGATGACCTGGTCGCGCTCACTCATGATAAGCTTGTACTCGCTGTACACAGCATCCCGCTCCTCCTTGTACTTCTCCGACTCCTTTGCCATCTTTGCCTGCATAGTCCTCAGCTCGGTCATCTCCGACTGCAGCAGCTCCATCTCCCACTGCAGGTCCTTGTTCTGGGCCGTGGCCTTGTTCAGCTCGTGGTGGATCGCCTCGAACCTGGGGTGAGAGGCAGCTGTGACACAGGGGCAGGGGCCCGCCCAGGCAGCGTTGCTCTCCTGGACACTGAAGCGTGAAGGAGGGAGTGAGGTCATCCGCACCTCTGAGAAGAGGAAGCCACGGGCACCAGTGCCCCGGACCTGGAATTTTTCTCAGCCTTCTACAAATACCAGAAGTTGATCTGAGGACTTCATGCCCTCTGCTCTACCAGAAATATCAATGTATTTCTTCCACAGTCAAGCTATATTATCTTTTAAGAATAAAACAAAACAATGCTAGAAACACAGCATATGAGAGATAAACATGGCCTTTATGAGCATTTAATCTGACCACCTCATTTCCCAGATACAGACAATAAGGCCTGGGTGTGGGGTGACTGGTGCAAAAGAACGGCTCACCCCTTCCAGCCCAGGAGGCACCTTTCACACAGGTAAGCCTGCAAGTCAGAACCCACAGCTCTCCAGCAGCATTTCTGAACACATGTTTTTTAGAATAGCAATTCTTCACGGAATTCCACTGAGAAAAAAGTGTGTTCTCTGATCACCTACGTTGGGAAACACTGTGTCCCCTCCTGGAGCAGCTGGCTAATGCAGAATCCCAGAAGGAAGGCTCTGAGAAGTCCTGCAGTGCAGACACCTGTCTGAGTGGAACTCAGCAATTCTTAACCCTTTTCATACCTAGAGTACACCTTGCACAGGACACCAGAGTGCGCTCCAGGGGACTGGTGTTAGGTAGGACTACACCTTATGAAACACTGGTAGAGGGCAGGGGTCATTTCTCTACAAACCATATATACCATTTAAAAAAAAAGAAATTTGGGGGGCACCTGGGTGGCTCGGCCAGTTGAATGGCTGCCTTCGGCTCAGGTCATGATCCTGGAGTTCTGGGATCAAGCCCCAAATCCAGCTCCCTGCTTGGCAGGGAGTCTGCTTCTCCCTCTGCCTGCTCCTCCCTGTGCCTGTGTGTGCTCTCTCTCTCTCTCTCATTCTATCTCAAATAAATAAATAAGTAAATAAAAATACTAAAAAAAAAAAAAAATTTTAGAAGAAACAGTGCCTAAGACAATTAACTTTCCTGTTTGCTGGGTGGGTATGTGACACAGAGGGAAGAGGCTTATGGGGAGACCTAAGAAACAGGGTGGTCAGAACACATCAGAACTGCTGGGATGTGGGGAAGGAGCACAATTCCCAAGCCACACAGAGAGCCAACACAATGTTTCCCAAATGTTCCAAAAATATTTTTCAAATCAAAAGGCACAGCTCCCTTGCCACCTGCCCCCCTCCAACCCCCTGGAAGTGGCTGGAAGCCTTGCAGATAACAATAAGCCCATGAAGGGAAGCGGTCCTAAGGCCAAGTCAGCCCACCTGGCACAGGTTGCGCGTAGCAGTAGGCCCTTACCTCCTCAGGGAGAGGGCACACTGGTGCTGCAGCTGGATGGCCGTGTCCCTCTGCTGCGTCAGCGTCTCCGCCTGCTTCAGCAGACGCTGGTTCTCCTCCTCCAGCTGCTCCAGGCGGCTCAGGTCCGAGTTATGGATGGCCACCTTCTCGCTGTACCTCTTCCGCAGGGCATCGTAGTCCTTCTTGACCACCTCCAACTTGTCCATGGCCGTGTCATAGAGCTTGTTGAGAATCTCTGACGACCCGTTGAGCTTCAACACCTGGGGGCCAGAGCGTCACACTTACCAAGGGCCTAAGGACAGAAGGAAGGACAGACTCACCTCTCGTCTGCCCGACTAGGGGTAGTATTGCTGACAAAGGAGGAAAGGCCCCACCTTCTGGCCCTGAGGAGTCTTGAGGTCTGATTCCACGGGCCCTGCCATCATACTGTCAATTTACCCATTCACAAATATTTCTTAAGTGTGCAGAAAGGAGTTCTGAATCAGGCCCGAGACTTCTATCCTAAAAAAGGCCTGCTTACAGGGCGCCTGGGTGGCTCAGTGGGTTAAAGACTCTGCCTTCAGCTCAGGTCATGATCCCGGGGGTCCTAGGATCAAGCCCGGCATCGGGCGGGCTCTCTGCTTGGCAGGGAGTCTGCTTCCCCCTCTGTCTCTGCTGCCTCTCTGCCTACTTGTGATCTCTCTCTCCCTCTGTCAAATTTAAAAAAAAAAAAAGCATGCTTCCAAGTCAATCCTTGGCTGGCATTTGGGAACCGGAATGGCTAACAGTTCCCTACACTCAGGTAAAATGCTCCTCAAGTGGAAAGCAGGGTTCCAGGGCCCTGGATGGGATGAACGGTGTGGCTTAGGCTAAGCACACACCTTCTTCTGGGAGTCCAGAATTTCAGTACCTGCTAGGCAGAGAGTGCCTGGGAGGTAGGAGCCCAGGAAAATCCCTGGGCCGGGAGTAGGTCCCAATTCAATGAGAGAAGAATTAAATGTGTCCCATGTGACTCCTCAGGGGAGAACTCCTGGAAACTTGCACCTGCCTTCCTCTGGACTTCGCCCCATGCACCTCTTCCCTTCGTTGATGTTGCTTTGGGTGCTTTCGCTTAAATAAATTTTGGCCCTGAGTATGATTATATGTTGAGCATTGTGACTCCTCCTAGCAAATCACCAAACGTGGGGGAGTGTGGAGGATCCTTAATACAAGTATCTATGCTGGACAGGACACATAAGGACTGTGGCTTGTGGACCTTTTATCCTCATGCGAGGATACAAACACACAGTCAGAGACACATAGGTAGAAAGAAAGAGAGATAAAAATAAAATAACTTCAGAGCATTAGAAGGGCTATTAAAAAAAGAAAGAAGGCCTAAGGCTTAAAGAGCCCTCTCTAAGAAGGTGACTTCTGAGTCTGGATACAAACAAACAGTAAGAGTTCGAGCACAGGGGGGTGAGCAAGTGCAAAGGCCCTGAGGCAGGAACCACCACACATGTCCTAGGCACAAAGAAGGACAGGGCCCCAGGCAGAGCCCAGTGAACAAGGAGTTGCACGAGTGGGCACACGCAACTTCAAGGCTCAGGGCAAACAAAAACTGTATCCTGAATGAGATGGGAACCATGAGAGGATTTTAAGCAAGACAGTATTCTACTCCAAATCAGACACTGAAGTTCACTCAAGGTGCTGCTCTAAAGAATAAGAAACAAAATGAATGCACTGGTTGCCAGGGTCCTGCTGACTTCTGCTAAGCACCCTAGTGGACCTGAACCCTTGGGTGAGTCACTCCACATATCTGGGTTTCAGTTTCCTTATTCCTCAAATGATAGGAGTCAACCAGAAAAGCCTGTTTAACCGTTCCAAATGCAACAGACCAGGAATCATCTGCTTATTCGGCACAAACCCTGAGTTACCAGATTTCTGCGGCCCCAAGAACCAGGACATGTGACAAATGAACAATCCACATGAAGGGAGGGTTCGCCCTCAGTAAAGAGGATGAACAAGAAAGAGCTAAAAGTCTAAAGCACAGAGACAAGGAAAGCGAGTCTATTCCTCTGAGACCTAAACACTGGCTCCTAGGACTACTGACTGCTGGAAAGGAAGGGTACCCCAGAAATCAGCTCAGTCAGGGTGGGCAGTATTTTTCCCTTTTTCTTCTCTCATTCTCTCTCTCTCTCTTTTTTTTTTTTTTTTTTAGCAAAGCTCTTCCTTCAAAGAAAATCTTACAAGGCAAGGATACTGAAATACAATCCCATTTTAAAAACAGTACATATACATGAAAAACTAATGATGTACTACATGTTGGCTAATCAAATAATAAAAAATTAATTAATTAGTTATTAAGAAAAAAAGCAGTACGTAAGTTCCTCGGGCAATTAAAACAGTCATTGTTTTGTAAAAAAGCTTCACTATGAGGATGCCTGGGCGGCTCAGTGGGTTAAAGCCTCTGCCTTCGGTTCAGGTCATGATCCCAGGGTCCTCGGATCGAGTTCCGCATCGGGCTCCTTGCTCCCGTCAAACTACAGCTCTCCACGCCCCCTCCCCTAGCCCTGGCAACCCCCACTCTGTACCTTCTGTCTCCCTGAATCTGATGACTCCAAGTACCTCAGACAAATGGAATCATACAGTGTTTCTCTTTCTGTGACTTACTTCCTTTAGCATAATGTCCTCAAGGTACCTCCATGTTGCAGTAGAAGGCAGAATTTAATTCCTTTTTTAAGATGAATATTCCAGTGTATGCATGTATGTATGTATGTGTGTGTGTGTGTGTGTATACTGAGTTTTGTTCATCCATTTATTTGTCAAAGGAAATGGGTTGTTTCTATCTCTTGGCTATCATAAAAATCAGATTTTTAAAAATAGTATTACCCATCTCATAGAAAAATCGGGGCTCTTTTAACTTGCACTCCCAATTACCAGAGGGACCAACTCCCCTTATGACTCCTGTTTACTGACTGTATACAGGTTCCCTTCTATGAGCTGCCTGGCTGTATCCTTTGACTTTCCTTCCTCTCTCCTTCCCCACCTGCTCCTTTCTCTCTTCTTTCTTCCTATAGGTCCTATTTTTAAATTCCAGGTACTAATCCTTTCCCAGTTCTATTTATTAAAAACTCTTCTCCCAATATGTGTCTTATGTTATACTAAAGTTTCTCATTTTGATAGAGTAAAATCTATCAATCATTTCTTTATGGTTTGGGTTTGGTTGTTTATTTAGGAAGCTCCTTCCTACCCTGAGATCAGGAAGATACTCTATTATTTTTTTTTTTAAAGTTTCAGCTTTACTTTTCACATTTAAACCTTTAAACTACTTGGAATATCTTTTCTGTACGTTGTGCGATGGGGATATAACATTATTCTTTTCCGTGAATCCCAGAATAAGAACTGAGCCCGAATCCAGGACAAAGTGAGGACAGCTGAATATCTCCAGGTGCAGACAGTGAGCACGGAAGGACACCGAGTACATCACCCATACAAGCTCACAACACACAGAGGCGTCCCACAAGGATTCACCCCCACGTGCACCCAGGACACAAACAGTGAATGGAGAGTTCTCCTGACCTCTCGGTCAATCAGTGTCCCTACCCGTGCTAGAAAAGGTCCAGGTCTGCGGCCTTGAAAAGTCCCATTCCTCCACTTTCTGGCAAGGCTAGGGGCCCTCCCTGAGGCTAAGACAGAGCCAGAAACACATCCTACACTGGATTGTCCCGACCTGTGGACAGTACCTCATACATTCCAATTATAAAATCACTTCAAGAGACCCCTGGAATGGCTCAGTTGGTTGGGCGCCTACCTTTAGCTCAGGTCATGATCTCAGGGTCCTGGGATCCAGCCCCATGGTGGTGCTCTGCTCTCAGCAGGGAGTCTGCTTCTCCCCTTTCCTCTGCTCCTCATACCCCCCACCCCCGCTGTTGCTTGCTCTCTCTCAAATAAATAAATAAAATATTTTTAAAAATAAATAAGTCACTTCAAATGTTTTACACTCTGAACATCCCCTAAGCCAAGTGAGAACCCCACTGGCTCCGAAGGCATGGACTGGTTTCTGCAGAGCAAAGGACCTGCTGCCATTCTGGGGCTTGCCCGCGAGGTGGCAGCCCTGGGTAGGCTGGCCGAATGCTCTCCTCCCGCAGTTGCCACACCTTCTGAACTTCATCAAGAAACAAACTAGTTCTAAACACAGCCTTGACCCGGCACAAAGATGTCATCTTGGGCCTTGCTACTTCATGGGGCCACAACAGAATCTGGAATCTACACTTTTCTTCCTTGGGAAACAGTCCCCCAAATGTCCTCTCTTCCTTGAGAAACAGTCCCACAAATGCACCAGTGGTGAGGAGCTGGGATAGGAGACTGCATGCAGGACAATCCAGGGCAGTGAACTGGCTCCAGGCAGGGTGACGAGTTCTGGGGAGATAGCGTCAATCAGGGGAAACTCCAGAGCAGACCCAGAAATCCCTTCTGATGCTCAACCCAGCTCTGACCTTATGGTGGGATCTGGGATCAGAAGGGACCCCAGGACCATCGGGCTAACAGCCTGTGTTGTTTTCGCCATGGCCCTGCCCAGGTGAACACTCCACAGGACCAGGGCTTGCCTGTTATGAGCTGAAGTCCTCCTTCCTCAACTTTTACCGTCTTGTTCTCATTCCAGCCCTAGTCATACAGAAAGATCCCTTTCCCACAGGACAGCATCCAGACATTCAACGAGGCTTATGGCCCCCGAATACTTCTCAACTTCTCTACAAGCGGGGCTCAGAATATGGACAAATGTGATCAGAGCCTCTGCAGAAGTTTGTTAAAATCATGGCCACAGGTAACTCCAGAGAACTGAAAAGCTATCCCATCTGTTAGTGTAAAATTCTTCCTTTTTATAACCAGATGATCATGGTCTTATTAGATAGTTCAACCTTCTCTCTCTTTCTCTCTCTCTCTCACACACACACACACACACACCACACACACACACACACAAACACACACACACTTTTAGCTTCCCAGCAAGGCTAATGGAATTCTAAGTGAGAGAAAATATCTAATTTGGCACAGAATTCTAAAATGAGACAGGCAGTAAACTTCTCATCTCAGGCAGGCATGTAAGTCTTTAGAGATGACTCCCCCCACCCCTGGCCCAAAGCAAGGGTCTGGTTCCATCCACACAGGAGGATGGAGCAGCTGGGCTGTGCCCCACAAGAAAGCCAACAAGAAAATGGCCCTCATCTTTACACTGGTCAGAGACACTTGCCCCTCTGGGCTTCTGTGAGGCATGCCCTTCAGAAGCTCAGAAACTCCTTTCCTGGGATACCTGAAAAGAGTCAATTTTCACGAATCACCAAAAGCTGAGGTGGGGGTGGGTGACTTCACTGTTGTCTGTAATTTTTTTCTTTTTTAACCAAAGAACAAGTATCGCAGTAGTAAAGAAAAAAGATCCTCCGTGTTGCTCCCCCAACCAAGGCCTGGCAATCTCCGACCAGCTCTCTTGGGCATTTCAGAAGCACCAAGAAGAATCCAGATGGCGCATTCTGACTGAGGGACCTGGAGATGGAGCCCCAGGCGGCCAGCCACCCCTTACACATGCAAACACACGCATGCACACAGGCAAAGTAGGAGAGGGCCCGGGCCCCAAGCCCCAGGCCCGTGCCCCCACCACCCCCGCCAGCCAGGGCCGCCTCATTTCCTCAGAGATAAATCATGCAGAGGGCTGGGAGCCCCACAAATCCTTCAAGCAAACACGCAAGTCAAACAGCACCATTTACCCTGCAAGGGCCTCTTCAAGTGTACAAGGCATGGGAGGAGCCAGGCAACAAAACCGGCCTTGTCCGATGGGGTCAACCTTTGCCCTCGGGCCCTGTGGGGAGGAAACCTGTGGCCACCCCTGTATTCCCTGCTTCCTCTGCTGCTGGCCTCTCCAGGAATGAGCTTTCCACAGCCTGGCATTCAGCCCAAACCTGGTGAAGGTGAAATGGCCTAGGCTGGTGAGAGCAGGTGGTCCTGGCACTCAAGAGATGTCCCCTCACCCCTACCCCCACCCCTGCAGCAGCCAGCCACCTGTCCTGGTGCCATCATAAGGTAGCACCTGCCAAGGGACAATGGTCCAGCTGGACAGAACTGGGGAAACTCACTGACCACTGTAACAAATTAGACCCAAAAGGGTCACAACTATAAGGAAGGATAGGAGAAGGAGACATGGGCTGGAGAGGCCAGGGGTCACCTTCCCATGTCATTCGTGGGGAGAACAGGAAAGGGGGGGAAGCTAGAAAGCACTTTCAGTCTGGATATTTGTTCAAGCTGTGAAAGTCCTCAGGATAGTCAGAGAACAGGAGACAATGAAACTTTACGCCTCATGAGGGCAGACTTTTTTTAATAACAAGGTGATAACTGGGTCCTTTTGCTGAGCTGTAATCCACACACTGTACGATTCACCACCTTGAGCGCCCCAGTCAGCGGAGCTGGTATATTTACAAGGTTGTGAATCCACGAAGTTGTGCAGTAACTATCGCTACATAACCCTAGAATACCGGCATCACCCCAAAAGGAAGCCTGTGCCCATTAGCACCCACCCTCCCTCCTCTCACACTGGCCCTCGGCTACCTGGTGTGTCTAGAGAATCAGATACTGTGTGGTCTTCCGTGACTGGCTTCTTTTGTTTCGCACAAAGTTTTCAAGGTCATCCGTGTCAGAGCGGGTGTCACTGCTTCATGTGATTTTATGCTGAATGTTACTATTCCGCCATACAGCACAGACCACACCTTTGGTACCCACTCAATCGCCAACGAACATCTGGACTGCTTCCCTTTTCTGGCCGCTGTGAGAAATGCCGCTACAAGCATCTACACTACGGGTTTTTGTGTCAACAGCTGTCTGCAGTTCTCTCGGGTACACAGATTGAAATGGAATTGCTGGGCCATATGGGAACCGCACGTATCATGACGGCAGGAGCCGCCACACCGACTGCAGGGGGACCACCCCATTTGACACCCCGCAGCAGGTGGGGACTCTGGGCACCAGCCCACCTCCTCCAGGAACAGAGTCGACCCCAGCCTTGATGCGACCCAAACAAGAGCAGCAATGACAGCAAACACTTCGGCAGGCACACAGCATCACTGCTCTGTGGCTGACATCGTCTAACCTCTGGGACGACTGTCTGAAGCCAGGTCTGCGGCCCTGAAAAGTCCCATTCCTCCACTTTCTTGCAAGGCTAGGGGCCCTCCCTGAGGCTAAGACAGAGCCAGAAACACATCTGAAATGAGAAATCACTCAAAGAAAAGTAAAATCCAAACTAAACCCAAGACAAAAGGCTGAGCCAAATCGAGAAAGGATGGAAAAAGGCCCAG
Source organism: Mustela putorius furo (assembly GCF_011764305.1). Classification (NCBI taxonomy): domain Eukaryota; kingdom Metazoa; phylum Chordata; class Mammalia; order Carnivora; family Mustelidae; genus Mustela; species Mustela putorius. The sequence continues at coordinate 8,500,600 of NW_025421449.1, forward strand.
AAATAATTGAGCACAGAAACGGTGGGGTGAAGGTAAAAACCGGAGGTAAAGCCAGCACTCCCGCCCCGGGCACGGAAGGCACACAAACTGTCCGCTGAGACTAACTCTGCCTCTCGCTGCGATCTCCCACTGCTGGAAAAGGGAGTTAACAGAAATAGAAAGGGAGGCAGCTAGAATGAAACCATGGTATTGTGGTGCTGGACTGGAACTGGGAATGTTAGTGCAAACTCACCGTTTTCAATACATACGCTACATACTGAATACCCAGATACGAGGGGGAAGGGGAGACAAGAGACCCGGAAACTCAGATACCCCATTCCAGCTACTGGCACAATGTGGGAGCCGCGACAGATACCCCAGCAGCTATGTGCATACCTGGCATTCGGATCTTGCTTCTAAGCAAGGAATGAAGACTTTCACTACAAGGAATGAGGACTCCTTGGAGAAATGGCTGATTCCCAAGGCAAGAGCAAGAAATGAAACAAGCCTGGGATGACAGCAAGAAAGTGTTCAAAGAGTGAGAAGGGCCTGTCAAAAAGTCAGAGAAACCTCTTGAAGAGGCTCCCGCCGGCCATAGTGAATCACAACCCACTGAATAAAGCAAGAAACCATGAGTCCACAGAGAGTCCGTCAGACAGATGGCCACAGGGAAAGCAAGTAACTCTGCAGTGGAGAAGCCTGGAGACATCACCGGCATCGAGTGACCAAGGGAACGTCACCAGTAACGAGTCCTCACCAACCAAGTCCCAACCTCTTAAGACGCAGCGAGAAGGTGGCAATCTCACTTCTGGGACAGCAAGACACACACACAGAAACAAACCAGGAAGATCAGACAAATCCAGGTGGAGGGACATGTGTGCAAACAGCCGGCCTGTCATCTTCTGAAGCCATCAGGTCAGGTAGGCCGAAGCCTGAGGAACTCTTCCAGATTGAAGGAGACCCAAAAGACCTGACAGCCACACGCCACACCATATTCTGGCCTGGATCCTCTTCCTGCTAAAGACACTGCACATACAACCGGCAAAACTCAAATTGGGGTCTGATGACTAGAGGGCGTCACGTACCAGCGTTACCTTCCTAATGTCGATGCTTGTGCTACTGCCAAATGAGAGAATAGCCTTGTTTATTAGAAGCATGCAGACTGGCAACTTGTTCTGGAAAGATGAGGGGTAAAAATTCTTGGGGCTGTACTTGCAACTCTTCTGTAAGCTTGTGATAGTTTCCCAATTTACAGAAGTTTAATTGTAAATGAAAACAGAACAAGAGAGATAACATCATGCTACGCGATCAGATGAGCACGGATGGTCCCCGAGGCGCTCTGTGACGAGCAAGCCCCGGCAGTCCTGCTTTAACTCGGGGGCCACGGATGATGCCAACGGGGATGGGGAAGCTCTGCTCCTTGCTGGGACTGCGTCCGACTCCAAACACGTGACCATCTCCACGCAGAACGTGGCCCCGGCCCCTGCCGTCAGCTCCAGGCAGCTCCGTCTGCGAGCTACAGGAGAACTGGCCAACAGCACTCTCAGCGAGCTGGTCTTCTCACTGGCTCTCTCCTCATGCTTCTGTCCATGTGAAACAACAGCTGAGCAAAGTGAAGAAACTAACCCGGAACGCAAGCCAGGAGCAAAGAGGCCAGGCCCCAAAAGCTAATGACGATAACTCCTCCATCTCGTATCTGCACAGGGCTTCAACACCTCCAAGTTTCTCTGTAAGCTCACACCATCCATACAAAGGGAGGAGGCGACAGATCCATGTCTCCTTACTCGGTCCAATTCCTATTCCCCACTGAACTGCAAGCACCTCCCCCCCGGCAGCCCTCACAACATTCGCGGTGATACACAGATCTGTGTGATCATCTGACTAGCATTAGTCTCCCCCTCTGGACTGCAGAGTCCAAGAGTGTCTGTTCACAGATATCCCAGGGCCTCACATTAGGCAGACACTCCAAAAATACCTGCTAAATGATCACAAGGCTATGTGAGCGAGTGGACGGATGGACGGTAGGTGGGCTGCTGAACGGGCGGAAGGATGGAGAAAGAGGATGGATGATGGGTGGGTGGATGACGGGCTGGGAGGGTGAGGGATGCAGAGAAGGATGGGGGATGGGTGAGAGGATGGAAGACGGGTGAAAGATGGCCGGGAGGTGGGAGTATGGCTGAGAGGACGGGTGATGGGTAGAAGGACGGATGATGGGTGGAGGACGGAGGATGGGTGGAGGACGGAGGATGGGTGGAGGACGGATGATGGGTGGAGGATGGAGGATGGGTGGAGGACGGATGATGGGTGGAGGATGGAGGATGGGTAGATGATGGGTGGAGGATGGACAGGAGGTACAGGACGGATGATGGGTGGGTGGAAGGATGGAAAGGAAGTGGGAAGACAGATGATGGAAGTAAGGGTAAATGATGGGTGGAAGGATGGCTCTGGGGTAGGAGGGATGATGGTGGAAGGAAGGATGGGAGGATGGATGGGAGGTGGGAAGACAGATGAGAGAGGGAGGATGGATGGAAGTGGGAAGATGGATGGGCGGTGGGAGGATGGATGACAGATGATGGGTGGGAGGGCGGGGGATGAGTAGATGGATGAAGGGGTAGGAGGATGCCCAACCTTGGTCTGCCCCCTGCCACCCTGCCCGGCTCTACCTGCTGCTGTTGGGCCCGGAGGTCACCGATCTCCTTCTGATCCTCCTCGTGGAGCCGCTTCATGTCCTCCCACGATTGCTGCAGCAGGTTACGTTCCCGCAGCAGCTGTCCGTTCTCCCGCCTCAGCATGTCCACATCATCCTTCAGCTGGGTCTGGTCGCTCAGGAGCCGGCTGTGCAGTGTGCTACAACCCCATACACACGGTGAAACGCAGCCAGCCTCCCACCCCTGCCAGCCCCACTTCTCTCGCCCCTCCACATCCCAGTACTCCCAGCACCCACGATGGGAGACCATAGCAACCAGGGCAGCAGCACTCAGAGGCAGGCCAAAGCCTGGTGTCAGCCAAATACCAGAAAGAACCACACTGCCTATAAAAACCTAATACCAAAAAGGGCACATGGATGAAGACCAAGGCAACGAGATGAGCCCTTACCTGGTACAGGCCTGGCCCCTCTAAGTACTGAGGCCGGGGCAAGGTCAGCAGGTGGGCAGGTAAGGCAGGTCAGTACCCTCAGAGCAACCCCAGGAGACCAAAAGGGAACAGGCCCATCTGCCTCTCCTATAGCAGGAGCTGCAGCAAAGCTCTGGACAGCGACCCACGAGCCCAGCCATCTGTCTGGCTTCCGGCCTCATTTTCAATCCCTTTCCTGCCAGTTGTGCTTCTGCGGCTGTCACTAGCTGGTATGAAGAGTTCGCATCTCAGCTTGTACCTTAGAAAAACCGAGACCCAAAGACCCCAACCCGCCTGCTGAAGGCCCACTAAGTGCCATGAGGCAGTCCCACTCACTGATAGAAGTCGGTCTCCTTGGCCACCTCCTCGCACCTCTTCAAGGCGTTGGTGTGCTGCTTCTGCAGGCTCTGCAGGTCCGACATGGCCCGGACGCACTGGATCTTCAGCCGCTCGTAGTCGGGATTCAGCCTGTGGTAGGGCCTGACCCAGACAGCAGCAGTGAACGCAGGCCCTGGGATCACTCCCAGAGACAAGGCATGTCTCTGCCCGGGGAGCCTCCAGCCCAGTGTCCCTGGATACCGGTCTCCTGCACACCCCCCCAACCACCTGGCACGTGGTCAACTCAAGACATCCTGGCCTCCCCAGACTCACAGGAGGAGAACAATGATACATGGCCTTGGTTGCCCGGGCTCCTTGCTCAAGCCTGGAGAAGGTACTGTCTTCTCTAGCAGCTCCCAGGGAGACCACACAACTGGCCTTCACCCACAGTGGGCACCCCAGAAACCTGTGAGGAAGCTTTTCCTCTTTTTAGGAAAGTGTCAATCTTGGGAACTTATCATCAAGGCCCAGACCAATTACATTGGCATCCTTGGGGTGTCACACCTTGGGGGTATGACCCAGACACCAGAACGGGGACTCCACTGTGCAGCTACTATTGAGGACACTGGCCGGGAGCACTGCTTCTCTGTGTTAGAATGTGTTAGAAGTCCAAATCCTCAGGTCAGTTCCAGAACTCCTGAACCAGATGCTTGAGGGGCAGGACAGAGGGAGACCTAACCTGGAACCTGAGCTTTAACAAGCCCTCTGGTAATGCCAGTGCACGCGTCAGGGTGAGAGCCAGCCCTACAGCCGGCGTCAGTAACCCTGCTCTGCGGAAGGCTGGAGAGCAAACACGGCAGGCTCTGCCAGCCATCCAGGCTCTGTCTGGGGAACCCCGTGCTCTGCCTCAATGACACAAAGGCAGGCACTGGACAATATGCACTCCAGCACGCCGTGTCTCTGCAGGCCTTGCCTCTGTGCTGAGGACCGTATCGTCGTCAAAGTAAGCTCAGCTGGCTGGCTTTGCCACCCCGATATCACCCCAGAGGAACTTCCTCAGGACAAGGCACACACATGCCTGATGTTCCTAAAGGCAATCCCCCTCCCCTCAGAATCCCTAGGAGAATCTCCTAGAAGGATGAATCAAACTGTTTCCCTCCTCCTCCATGAAGCCCTCCTGGGTGGGGGAGGTGGGGAAAGACACTCCCTTTGCCTCACCCTATGGACCTGGTACCCACATCTAAATCCCAAAAAAGGAAGTAAAGATTTTCTCCAAAACCACAAAGGAGTGGAATATACCCTCCTAAAACACACACGTGGCGGGAACAATGAACACTGGCACACACAATGATCCATGTAGCAGTAAGAAGAGGGGCGCGTGCAGTCACACAGATGCACAGGCAGATGCTCGAGGGCTCAGCACAGGGACAGCTGCCTCCATGAGGGCAGGACCACAGACAAGCAACAGAAAAGGATACTGAGAAAGTATACTGCTCTGGTGCTGGAAGGCAGAGGCCTTGAGAGGGACAGTGACAAGCCTGAGGCCACGCAACCAGCTCATGAGGAGGCACCAGAGTGGGACCAGGCCCCAGCAGCTGCTGCCAAAGCTACCCACCGAATCGTCACCTGCAGACGACAAGTACATGACAGACACCCACACTTCACAAGCTCTGCGTCATGTGACTCAGGCCTGGACAGGGCTGATCTGCCTTGGGACTGGGCTCCAATCTGGCTTGGAGGAAGCTTAACCTCCCCCGACCCAGGGCTGCAAGGACAGCGTTTCCAAGGGACAGGGGAGTGAGGCAAAGGGACACTCTGGCAGCGCAGCACGGACCCCGGGGAGCTAAGGACGAGTGCCTGGCAGGGAGGGGCTGGCGTGATGACCTCAGGGGAGTAGCCCTGGCCCATCGGGCCTGGGCAGGGGAGCAGGTGCGATCACTACCTCTTATCAAAGGTCGTCCCGTGGGTCGCGAAAGCCAGGCGCTTCCGAAGTTCATTCCTCTCTCGGGTCATCAGCCGCAGCTGAATGGAGAGGTTCTCCACTTTCTCGTTCACCTGACGGTCTGTGAGGAGGGGAGGCGGCGATGGCGCCTTCCCGGTGGTACCTGGAGAAGGGAAAATAAATAATACAGTGACCCGGCATTTAGACAGCACTCTCTAGGTCTGCCAGGCACTGTTCTGAGCCCTGCGTCAGCTGTGCCTAACCCTACCAGGTAGGTCCTTTCAGATGACACCAAGTCTGGAATAAGAGGGGGAACAGAGACCTAAGCCCAGGCTGTGTGCTCCAGCACCCCAGGATCACCCACCCATTCTGCTGGCCCTGACTGGGGACCCCCACTCTCTTCCCAGCATGACTTTGACACCTCCAAGATGGAACCCCTTGGGCCCTGATCTGCGTGTTTTTGCCTGGTCTGGAAACAGCAGCTATCCCCAACCCCTAGGCATGGAGAGGCCAGCCTAAGGCCTGAGCAGAATAGAATGCATGGCTTGAGGAAGAAGGGCCAGGTGGGACCCAGAGGAGCTTCTGGGGCCAAAGGAAGCTGGCCCTGAAGCTGGGGCCCAAGCTCTGTGTTCCCACCCCCACCCCAACCAGGGCTGAATATGCTACACAGCTCCCTTCTCCAACCTCTCCAAATGCCCAGAGGACCTGCCCCAGGCAGCCCAGGGCTGTGGGCTCAGAGAAGGCTCTCCAGCAAAGCCGCCCATGGCTAAGTCAGTGTGACGTGATGCAGGTAAGTCCGGGGGCCTCTGGCTGCCCAGTCCATCTCAGGCCCTCATCACCTGCACCCAGGACTATCAAAGGAAACCCCATGCCTTATGCTATTACTAAGGACCAGCAGCAACAGTGACCACCAGTAGTAGCACCTCTGAAAAGATCCAAATCCTTTTCTAAGAAGGAAGCATCTCACTCAAATGTCCATAAAAACAGACAAAATCCATGGTGCTTTTATCTTTAACTCTGTCCACACATTCACCCAGGATATCCATTAACCCTCAGGGATCTGAGGCAGGGTCACAGGAACTCACAGCAGCCATTGCATTTTATGGATGTGACCTGGGAGGCCAATCACCCCAGGGAACACAGTGTCTGTCTCCCCAGCAGCCCTAGAATGTGTGAAGGGCAAGATGCAGTTCTTCTGAACCTGGGCCATCTTGATCACCAGTCCCCCAGCTGATCCTTTTGGCCGAGTGCTCATGTAAACCAAGCGTCCCCCAGAATAAAAGATGGGCACTCAGTTGTGGCCTAATGTCCTCCAGGAATGCCAGGGAAGATGGGGACGACTTGGACACTTTGGCAGGGGGGGCAAACCAGATCACGGCGTGGGACAGGAGCTCCCACCTCTCAGCTCAGAATTATATTATTGGGAACCCCAACCACCTGATCTGGTACCCCCAAAAGTGCATTTATTACAGACCCACCACCACTGTAGTGGTTGGGAATGCTGGGCTCCAGGCCTGGCCCAGATGGGTCAGAATGCCATCTGAGGTGTGGCCCACGACCAGCACTGCCCACGAGCATCTCCCCTGAACCCTACACAGTTCTACTCCACAACCTATGAAGCCTCCCCTCACCTTTTCGCAAAAGACCCTGATCCTCCCCCCTGCCCCCAGAGGTCTGGAAAGCAGCTCATTACAGCTGTACAGGCTTCCTCCTCTGGCAAATGAAGTCACTTGTATTAGCCTTGACCCAGAGCCAGGTCTACAGTGTCAAATGACCTCAACAGCATAGCCGGCGCTTGGACAGATGAGGCTTCCTCTGGACATATGTCCAGTACCCCTTCTGCTGATGCCTGTGAGTCACGCTCTAACCAACTTCAGGGGGCAACGATCCATGTGTGACAAAAAAAACCCAAGAGAGTGGGATGAAAAGACAAAAGAACATGGGTATTTCCATGTTCACGGTCATATGCCAACTCACACAGTAGCAGCCTACAGAGATGTCCCAGGCATTAACATCCCAAACCCAGGTGGGCACTCACATTGTCATCCCTGTCTACAGCTGAGAAAACGTAGGCCCTGCAAGATCAGGGAACTGACTCAAACTTGCACAGAAAGAGCCAGCAATGCCCAGGGATGGGACCCCAGGCACCTAGGTCCAGAGCACACGCTCTCTGCCTCAGTGCCCCACTGCCCCCTGAACAACAGCCACGACTAGTACTTACTTCCTGCCTGGCATTTTCTAAATGCATCCCAAACCCTTAAGGAAGCTACTGTTGTTAGTCCCATTTACAAATCACAAAACAAAAACTTATCAAGATCAAATGAACTATCCAGGTCATAGAGCCAGTAAATGACAGCACTGAGTTTTGGACCTCCCCCTACCTACCTGACACCAGAGCCCAAGGTCTTCACCTAAAGGTTCACAAACTTTTTGATCTTAGGACTGCTTTACATACAATCTTAAAAATGACTGAGGACTCCTAAGGGCTTTTGTTTACATGAGTTATAACTCTCTAATGAGAGCTACCAGATTAAAAATTAAAAATAAGAATTTTAAAAATCTATTAATTTTAAAATAACCGAAAATCCATTCCATGTTGTCATAAAATTTTTTCCTATGAAAAATTAACTACCCTTTCCATTACAAAACAAAAAATGTAGCAAGAAGAGGGACATTGGAACACCTGAGGGGCTCAGTCAATTAAGCATCCGACTACTGATCTCAGCTCAGGTCTTGATGTTGGGGTCGTGAGTTCAAGCCTCATCCTGGGCTCCACACTGGGTGTAGAGCCTACTTAAAAAAAAAAAGAATGGCATCACTTTGCAACTTTCTAATGCTATTGGTGTCTGGCCTCATAGAGATAGCTGGAGTCTCTCGGCCGTGCAGTACCGCATGCAGGACGGATGCACCTGTAGAAAAGTCTGCTTGACAGCAAAGTCTGCTGAGGATGAGAGTCAAAAAGGCAAGTGGTATCTTGTATCATTAAGAAAACAGTTTTGACCTGACAGGCCTCATGAAAGGACCTCAGGGACACCACGCCATGCTTTGAGAACAGGTGCTCTGTGCCATAATCAAGTCCAAGAAGTATCACAGAAACATCAACTCGAGAGTTTCAGAGATGAAAAGCACATCAGGCTCAGCAACTTGCCTCCAGGGAGATAGGATTTTCACCCCACTGGGGGAAGAAGGCAAAAGAAAGATGCAGCCCTTCCTTGGCTTTTGAGGAAGCTGGAGAGAGAAGCAGCAGGACAGAGATCAGGGTCATCAGGTCTGTCACCACACACAGCCACTGTCTCCTGCACAGGTGAGGACCTGAGGGGAGCTGACCATTCAGACAATGCAGCGCACCGACACTGCCCCACAAAACCTAGGTGCTGGGTTCTATGCTGAGTGCACTTTGTCCTTAGCTGATTCAGCTCACGGCACCCTCCCAGGGACGTGCTATGACCATCCCCTGAGAACCTGACACCCACAAAGACTGCACAGCCAGGAAAGCGGTGCACACCCAGACAAACGTGACGCAGGCTCAAGAACCAGGACCACCCCCCTGACACTACACTGCCTCCTGACAGGTAGCGCTCCAAAGGGCTGAACACACCCGAGATACATACAGGTCTGAGAAGCCATCAAACTCAAGGGGGCCCTGACTCAGGAGACCATGCTGCCTGGATGCCTACCCTTCCACAGAAAGGGGGGTGGAGGGCCACAGGGCACCTCAGGAAGAATCCCAAGATGGGCTAAGTCTGGACATGCCAAATTAATGCCAAGTGGTCCAGAAAATCCTCTCCATTCACAGTCAATTAAAAATAAAGTTTTTCTCAAACCATAAGTGACTCTTAATCTCACAAAACAAACTGAGGGTTGCCGGGGGGAGGGGGTTTGGGAGAAGGGGGTGGGATTATGGACATTGGGGAGGGTATGTGATTTGGTGAGTGCTGTGAAGTGTGTAAACCTGGTGATTCACAGACCTGTACCCCTGGGGATAAAAATATATGTTTATCAAAAATAAAAAATTTAAAAAAAAATAAAGTTTTTCTGGGGACCTGAGTGGCTCAGTCCACTAAGCATCTGATGTCAACTCAGGTCACGTTCTCAGGGTCCTGCGATCAAGCCCCATGTCGGGCTCAAGCTCAGCAGGGAGCCTGCTTCTGCCTCTGTCCCTTCCTCTGCCAGTGCAATTTATACCTCAATGACGTGACTTCTTAAAAACCTACACTAACAACAAAACCTGCAATGTCCCAAACAGAAGCCACCCTCCCAGGAGTGGTGTGGTGATTGGAGTTGTGGACCGTCAGTCCTCCCCACCCCTCAGTACCTCACCACAGGTACAGCAGACAGCGTAAAGAACAAGCAAATACGAACTCACATCAGGTGAGTTGTCCACAGAAATTGCAAACGACTTTCCCTCAGCTCTCCTATCTCTGCATAGTTGTTCTTTTGGATTCAAATGCAAAAGTGTCCACTCTCCCCGACTTCACTTCTTTCTCTTTCCAATCTGGAAGCCACTCAAAACAGCAGATTTTTTTTTTCTTTTTCTTTTAGGATTTTATTTGTCAGAGAGAGAGAGCACAAGCAAGGGGAGCAGCAGGCATCGGCAGAATCAGGCTCCTCACTGAGCAAAGACCCCAACAGGGTCCTGGGATCATGACCTGAGCCAAAGGCAGACACTTAACCAATTGAGCCACCCAGGCACCAGAGAAGGTAGAGGTCTTTCTTCCTTTTTGTATCCAGGATGGGGTCCAAGGGGTAAGGGACTTAGGCCGCATTAAAATGGGGGTGCTTCAGAGATCCCAAGAGAGCAGGCACAGGCCCTGGATTTTGGAGACATCACACCAGGTCTTGGCATGAGAGGGAGAGCAGGAGCAGAATCCGGCAGGGGGACAGAGCAGACCCCTTTTACCACATGAGTCCTAGCTCTGCCTCCCAGTTGCCATGGCTGGTGCGGCCACCTCCACAGACCGCTGAGGCTCAGCAAGCTACTTGGCAGCTGGGTAGTCTCTGCCAGAAGCCCCTTTGTCCTTAGCTCCCTCACCACCACATGTCAGCTGAAGGCCTCCCCCTCTGTCTTATCACAACTCTGCTCCAGAGCCCTATGGGCCCATGGTGCCAGAGCCGAGGAGAACACTGGTCATGGCCAAAAGCAGTTCGGTGGAGTGGCCATGCCCAGCTAAGCTTCCTAGCTATGTCCAGGCCCCCGCTCTCAGGGGAGAAGCGAAGCAGTGGCAGAACGTGGTCATCAGGGGCAGCAGCAAGCAAAACCAAGCCACCGTCCTCTCCCGCCCAGGAGAGCCAGAACGGTCTCTCATCATGAACCAGGGCTTCTGAAAGCACCTAATGTCACCGACATGAGAGAAAGTATATCTCAGGCCTAGCCAGACCTCCTAACTCAGAAACCCAGGACGTGCAGTCAGCACTCCCATCCAGGTGATTCTGATGTCCGCTCAAGTTTGAGAACCTCTGGCCTGGACCAAAGTGGCATCTGCTGGACAGCGGCTTTCTTCCCCCTCGTTTTACTGGCTGTCCCGTAGCTACTGCCCATTGATGACATGCAGGGAGGGCCCCTTCCCCAGAGAGCTCAGGGAGATGCCCCCCCAAGTCAGTCAGGACAGGACAGAGGCCCAGCTTCTCCCAGGACTGGGCATCCAGCAGCTGCAGCCATGCCCACCTCTCATGGAAAACACTTGCTCTCCAAGCAGATGCTCAACTCGGGGTCTGCTCTGCAAAAACCTGAACCAAGAGAGGCAAGCACTGGCCTCTTGCCCTCTTGCTTCCTCACTGCTCCTACTTCTGAGGCACCATTCCTAGAAGGCCCAACACAAGGCCGACCTACTCCGTGAAATGGACTCTGACGCCCCTCATCAGACGTAGCTGCTCCTGTCCCTGGGCTGTTTGTTTCCTTCGATTTTTACTCAGAGCGCAGTGGCGGCTGGATTCCCTCTCTGGTCCTATGGCCTGAATGCCAGTGTCTCCCCACCAAAATCCCAACAACCCCCCAGGTGTGGGATTAGGAGGTGGGGCCTTCAGGAAGTGATTAGGTCATGAGAGAGGCTCCCACATGAGCAAAACTAGTGCCCTCCTAAAAGGACCTAGAGAGCTCTCTCCCCCTTCTCCCCGTGACGACACAGGAGGAAGACGCCATCCGTGGAGCTGAAGCAGGCCCTCACCAGACACGGCATTGGCCTCAACCTTGAACAGCCAGCCTCCAGAACCGTGACCAACAGATGTCTGTGGCTCCCCAGCTCCCCAGTCGATGGTGATCGGTTTTGGCAACCTGGATGGACTGAGACACCCAGAGGACTGTAGGTCAGGGGCCAGAGCTCTCTACGACCACTCCAAGCACTAAGCATGTGCTCCAAAAGAAGTGCTCCCCTTCTTTGGAGGAACTGAGAAAACAGGCCTCCGACCCAAAGGCCCAGGAAAGGAAGGGTCAGAAGGCCCAAGGAGTCGAGGTGAGAACCCGCCTGTGTGATGACTCACTGCACTTCCCATGCCAACCAGCAGCTGCACTTTCAAGGAATCTCCCCTAGGACATAGAGGAAGGCCTCCAGCTGCTTCTCTTGCCAACAAGCCAAGAGACCTCTTTGCTTAATAAGAAACCTTTCCTGATGCCTCAATCTGTATAAAATTTAAAGCTCATTTTACAAATGCTACCCAAGAATTAAGGAGAATGTCTATTCTCCTTACAACGTTCCCAGTTGTTCCAGGTCAGAAATAGAAGGCACCTGAGAAATCAGGTCAGGATGAACGGAGAAAAAAAATATCGACTGCCTTAAATGAATGTGTGCTCCCGGGGCAGATCCCTGAGGCCTACCCACAGGATGGGTTACCTACGGACGGGCTGCATGGGCTGGGGGAGGCCTCCAAGAAGCCACACGCGCTCAGCTGATGAAAACTGCTGAAAAAGGTGTCCACAGAATCTGGGTTAGCACAGGCTTAGTGAGCTGTTAGCCATGTCCAGCTGAGAGCCGAAAGGGGACAGGCCACCTGCAGACCTAATGCTAGCCAGGCAGCCGACCGGGCAGCAACTATCGCAGAGAAGACGCAACACCCAAGGCTTCCTCTACCAATTTTCCCTTATGTGGACTGTAACTTGTCATTCTTTTTCCACATGGGGTTTGTTAAGGAGACATAGCGGGAAAGGGGAGGAGATTTCGATTAATTGTTGGTGTTTCGGGTTTTTTTTAATTTTATTTATTTATTTGCAGAGAGAGAGTACACATAAGCAGGGGGAGCAGTAGGCAGAGGGAGAAACAGGCTCCCTGCTGAGCAAGAAGCCCCATGCAGGACTCGATCCCAGGACCCTGGGATCATGACCTGAGCCGAAGGCAGACCTTAACTGAATGAGCCACCCAGGCATCCCAGGGAGGTGATGCTTTTATCGTAAGACATTGCCCCTGCCTTGCCTTAGCTCTGTGGACAGACTGTGAACAAACAAGAACAGCCAGTCTCCATCTGCCTAGGGGAAGAGCATCGCCTGTCATCAGGTGAGGCTGAGCCAGGAGGAATCCTCCAGGAGGCAGAGGTGCGGTCCCCATGGCTAACCCCATAGCTCATACCACTCCAAGGGACAGGTCCAAGCCAGCCACAGACATTCCAGCACCCTGGCCAGGGAAGAAGTCAGGCCAGCCCACCTCAGACCAGGAAACCTGTTAAATGTAGATGCCGGGCGCCATGCTCAGAGCTTCTAATGCAGCAGGTATGGGGCAGAGCTCAGGAACTGGCATCTCAAACAAGGGCCTGAGTGCTGCTGGTCCAGGGACCACATCGCACGAGCCACTGCTTAGGGCACAGACTAGTGATCCAGCACAGTCAGTGTGAGGACAGCCTGCCGGGAAATTTCTGGGAAGGCTGCTTTGTTGATAAGGAGACACGAGAGGACCCTTTTCATCTTCTGGACCCTTGTGATGACAGATTTTCTTTCATCTGTTCTGTCCAGTATGGAAGCCACTAGTCACAGGTAGCCAGAGAGCACCTGAAATGTAGCAAGTGTTACTGTTGAAACTAGAAACGTTAATTTTAGTTCATTTTCATTCAATTTAAATAGCCACCTGTGGCCAGTGGCTCCTACAAGGGACCCTGCAGGCCCAGACACTGTCACATCTAGACGTGACAGCTGGAGCTGCAGCTACAGGTACCCCGCCATCAGCATGAGCCAGACACACACAGGGGCTCCCAGAACCCCGTCCCAGGGTGCTCAGCCCAACCTCAGTGGCTTCTTATTATGTGAGAACACACGCTTCTTTGTTGTTTAAGGCAGGGTGAGCAAGTATTCCTATTGCTACAGCCAAAGGTCTCCTGGCTGATACAGCCACAAGGACATTGAAGTCAGCCTGCAGAACTGTGGGGCTACTCTTCCCAATGATGATGTCAACTGCTGGCATAAGAACGAAAGAAGCAGGGCACCTGGGTGGCTCAGTCAGTTAAGCATCTGCCTTTGGCTCAGGTCATTATCCCAGGGTCCTGGGATAGAGCCCCACGTCGGGCTCCCTGCTCAGCAGGAAGCCTGCTTCCCCCTCTCCCACTCCCCCTGCTTATGTTCCCTCTCTTGCTGTGTCTCTCTCTGTCAAATAAATAAATATAATCTTTAAAAAAAAAAAAAAAAGGATTGGAATGGACTTTATGAGGAAAAAGAAAAAAGTAGTACAAAAGAAGCAAGACTTGGGTCTCGGAGAACTGAAGAGGGTCTGACCCAAAAGGATGCAACCAGACCATTCAGCATTCAAGATCTGGGCACCAAAACCCAAGGCTCAGCCTCCAACAGGAAGTCCACAGCACTGCCTTCTGCCTGCTTGCCAAACAACATCTGGGGACACTGCTGACCTCTCCTTCCCAAGGACTGAACCAGCTTCAGGTACGTGTGGAACCAACCAACAGGTGGTTGACATGACGCTTCCTCCAGAAGCTGCGAAGCTCTAGCTGCATAAAAAGTATCTTCACACTCTTGCTTGAAATTCCACAATTAATTGGTGTGGTTTAAGTAACACCTCTCTCTTTGGAAAGACTAATGCAAACGTTCCTAAGAAAGGTACCATGTTAAGCCCTAAAGTGTCGACGAGATGAGTTTGTCAGCTCTCTGTCAGATCACTGCCCCTTGTTCCCGAGTGAGCATGAGGGAGGCAAGAGAAGTGCATTCGGGGTTGAACAGCTTCGATTTTCCTAAAGCCCACATCGCCGTTCCACCCATCCGGACTGCCCCACTCCAGGGGCTTCCTGGGGTCTGGTCCCATGTTAGAAATTCTAACAACCCCACCATTTGGCCGGCGGACCCACAGCAGGCAGCACAAAGGCTAAATAAAGAAGCTCTGACCTATGGTCCCAGAAGAGTCCTCCCTGAACCCGCACAGGGATGAGGGACCTGTGCCTGGCCTCGCTGTTGAAATCCTGACCCCCTAGTAAACGTGAATGTGACCTTATTGGAGATACAGTCTCTGCCGATGATCAGGTGAAGATGAGGTCAGCCTGGAGTAGACTGGTGTCCCTCTGAAAAGAGGAGATCTGCAGACAGACACGCACAGGGGGAGAGCACCATGTGAAGACAAGGGCAGAGACTGGGATGACACACCGGCCGGCAGGAGGAAGGACAGAGGCCCGGGACAGACCCTGCCCCGATGCCATCTGAGCCATGAGAGAATGCACTTCTGCCTTGTCAGCACTTGGCTACAACATCCCAGAGAGCACTGTGCTCCCTCCTCCCGGCACCAGCCCCACCGGGCTGAGCTCGCTCACTGTCTTTACTCACAAAACCATCTCCCCCGCGGACCCTAAGATCCACAGGCACAGGGGCCACGTGTGCCCTAGTCCCCATGCATTCCAAGCCCACTTGTAGCTCAGCAGAGGTACTGGCTAAGTGCCCGTCAAATTAACACATTAAAGGTCTGCCCCTGATGGGGTCTGGAGTCCTCCACAAGAGCATCCACTTTCCCATCTGTCTATGCGCAGGGGATAATAATTGGACTGGATGACCTCCAGGGGCCCTTCCCACTACAGACACTCCAGGACTCTCCACCAAAGGTGTATCCATCCATCAGGGTCCGATCGGACATGAGAAGCCACACGTGTTAAACAGAGGGCACGTGATGCAGGAATGGGTCCCAGAGGTGCCGGAAGGCTGGGAGATTGGGACAACCTTCTTGCTGGGATGTTTTCAGTGAAGGGAAAGCAGGACCAGCTGTGGGCTTCTGGAGACACATGGATGGGCTACTCCTGTCCCCAAGGCAACACATGGCCGAGGGGACTGTTCCTGCTTACAAAAGACAGTCCCAAAAGGGGCCATTCTCATGGACAGTGGTAATAAGGCACTAGGTTGGGGGCAGAGGGACAAAAACACACTGAAAAATCCCAAACCCTGACAAAGTGAAGGAATGGCAGAACACAGCTCCCCCCCAGCACCTGCCAGCACCAGATCCCTGCCCTCCTCCATTAGAAGAATGTGCTGCTGACGGGAGAAGGTGTGAATGGAATCAACAGAAGATGGCCCCTTGAATGATCTGACACGTGAGGCCGACTTCCCACTCTGGAGACTCAGGGCTACCTCAGCTTGCACCCAGCCTCTCGCCCCGGATCCACCCGGTGCCCTCCAGGAAGGAGGGGTGCCCAGGGGTACTCACCCACACTGCTGAGGGAGCTGCTGCTTTCTGAGTCTGAGGGCATGATGGACAAGACGCTGTAGGTGGAGCCTGGGGACAGAAGGACAGACCATTTGTTACTAATTCCAAACTACTGTCAGACCAACTGAGTTTTCAGTCAGCACCAGACTGAGAAACACCACCAAGTCAGGAACTAGAAATCGGATCTAAGGGGCCAGGCAGGTGTGGTCAGCAGGGTCTAGTCCGTGGTACTTCTGCCTGGCCTCCCACCTCACCTTTCCACTACCCTCCTGCCCTGGAAACTATCCATGCACAGAGGGAACTCGAAGCCAGTCCGTTGCCTCTCCGTAAGACTTCTGGGGAAAAGCTTAGCAAGGAAGCAACATGCCCCAGGTTAAAAAAGGGTCTGGGGATTTCCTGCAGATCTTTATCAGTACCATGCTGGCTTCCGTGCAGTGAGGAACAGGGTATAAGTTAAACATCTACGAACTATTTGTTCTTTCTGCCCCAGTGTTCTGCTCTTGGGTTCTGACTATATTTAAGCTCAGTCTTTCATAATTTAGTCAGCGACTGCCCCCTTATTAAAAATTACTCATAAAATTATGAGCAATTACACCGTCACCAAAGCCAAGGAGCCTCTTTTTTGGCCAACACTTAATGTTGTTACCTTGGTGTTGGACACACAACCGCACCACAGTTCAGTTTGAATTCGAGGGTTTTCTAAGCTAGGATGTTACCCGCCTCGCATCAGTATAGTCTCTGGGTGAAGAAACCCCATTTCCGAACCAGCTCTCATCCACACATGAGTAACTGGGTCACACTGAGCAAGTTGCTTGTTTTCTGCAATTCTGCTCCCTGGCCTATACAAGGAAGGGGTTCAACCCTTATAAGATGGCTTATAAGACACCCCAGATGGTGTGCTTTGTCTGTGACTACAGGTGACACCAAGTTAAAAGGGAGAACCCACCCCAAGACTATCTTGGGAACTGAGATGGTGGGTCAAAGAAAACAAGAATAATGGCAGGAATGCAATATTTTGTCCTTGGAACCAAAAGAACTACGGAGGGAAGAGGTGTGTGCGCCATGCAGAGCAGAGTATAGAGAGGGTGAGCTAGAGATGGGATTTTTGCAGTAAAGCCTTTGAACAAGCCTCAGGGCTCTGAGGAGGAAAAGCAGCCAAGAACTAATGAGATCCAGGGCTCCAGAACCAGAAAGGTGGGGGCTAGATTTGAGGCTTCTCTCCCACCTCAACTCTTGACTAGCTACCTAATACTTGCATACCCTCTCAAAGGGATGAAGTGGGGGAGAGGAAGAAGGAGACTCATGGGGGCGGGGAGGGAGGAAACCACCAGGGTGACAAGAGACCCAGAGCAGAGTGGGAGGAGGAGATGTAGGGCAGACAGACAGGTAGCCCTGGTGTACCAGCATGCAGGGGAGCTGGCAGGTGTGCCCCACCCACCCACCCAGAAAAAGAGATGACAGCCCAGAGCAAAAAGAAAAAAACGAGGAAAAGGGACTCTGGTAATGGTGACAGTGGCCGGCATGACTGGTGGACTCGTTATCAAATTGTCTGAGACTCTCTTAAAAACCTGTGGGTGTTATGCTGTTCTATATTTGTCCAAACCCCTGGAATGTGCAACACCACAAGTGAAACCTAATGTAAACTACAGAGTCTGGGCAACAACAGTGTGTCAGTGCAGGTTCGTTGACAATAACAAACGTACCACTCCGGGGCATGGTGCTGACAGTGGGCCAGGCTGTACAAGTATAGAGGCAGGGGGTCGGTGGGGGAGGGAATTCTTTCTGCTTTCCCCTCAATTTTGCTGTGAATCTAAAAGGCTCTAAAAAACTTTAATTACAAAAAAGAAGAAGAAGAAGAACCTGTGGATGTTTTGCATGAACTGAAGAGGAAGACTTAGGGAGAAGACAGATGTTCTGTCTTCAGACAGGACTGTCAAAGGGCTCCATCTGTGCCGAACGGCATTGGGCAGCAGGACAGAACATGGCAGGGGGTGCTGGAGAAGGCCGCGGCAGGGGGTGCCCAACTGTCAGGCCTGGCTCGGTCCCAAGAGACCTGGGAAGGGCGGGACCTCCTCGACACACACCTCACTTCACCGAGGCCCCCTGCCCGGCCTGGCCCAGAGGCCACAGGAGGGTTCTGCCCATCACTCAAAGGGAGAAGGAACCAGAAAACCCCATTCAGCCCTGAAATTCCTTGATCCCACCAGAAAATGAATCGCAATGTTCAATGAAATAACTCTTGTATTTCAAGTTTCCACCTACATGATTCATGTTCCTGCCCATTCAACCTCTCTGTGTTTTTGTCTCAACAAAACAATGAGCACCACCAGTTTCCCCAACCATCTCTCTTCTCATACCATGAAGGGCAGTAAGTATTGCATAAGGATTGGTGAAATAAAGTCAGGTAGAATTCGGGCACTCTGTGGGTATCTTCAAAGGACAAAAACGTCAACACAATGCCGATTTTCTCAACTCAATCGACAGTCTCTTATTTTTTTTCTTTATGTAGACAAGGAAGGCTAGCCAGTTGGTATGTTGGTGGACTGTTTTCGAAAGATGCCTACTCAGAAAAGGAGGCACAAATAAACTCTCCCACTCAAACCTCCCAGATCTCTGAGCTGGGCGCGATCGTGCTTGCGCCACCACGCTCCCTGCAGAAAGCCTCGCTCTTCCTGACTACAGGCATCAGCAGAGCCCGATCTTCCAGTAAAGCACCCCTCCTCATCAAGACATCTCTTTCCTCCCCCATGGCCAGTTTCCACTGTTAATTACACTTGGCAGACATCCTTGTCTCTCTCCGCCCATCTCCCTTCCTGGCTGGGGGAGTCAACGGGCCAACCAACACATTCTGTTCTTCTTCCCTGTCCCTGAAGTCCTCCTGCCGAGGTTCTGGGGCATGACCTGGGGTGACGTGACATCTCTATCTGCATCTCTGGGCATCTCCGCCCCCGAGTCGGCTGGCAGGGCTCTTAGGAGCTGGGGGCTGGCAGGGAGTGATGCAAATTGGACAGGGCCCAGTTTTTACAATGTTCCCAGGGCCTTAGACGTCATTCAGAGGGAAAAAAAGGCCCAAAGACGACGTTGTCTTGGTCATGCTTTGTCTCTGCTGCTATTGTTGTCTTAAAAAGCCTATGTGGTCAGGATGTCGGGAAAAGGCAAGAGGAGAGACTCTCCTCCAAAGTCACGTGATGTCCTTTCAAAGCCAGTGGTTTTTGAAGGGCAAGTGTCAGGCGTTATCTACTGAGGTTTCACAATTGAATCTGGAGGCCACACAGGTGCACACTCCCAGCCCCCCCAAAATTTCGTCAGGAGTTCCACAAAGACACCCATTTCCCACATGCTCTGAAACCTAAGGCATATGCTCCACCTGGCAGAAAGGCCCAGATTAACGAGGGCTATGAAATCGGCCTGGCTCCCCCACTGGCACTGACCCCACTCCCTCCCCGTGCTCCCCCATGCCCCCACAGGACAGCCAGGCACTGCCACTAGGGATGCTCCCACAAACCCAGACAAGCCTGTGCACAGATCCTCAGAAGACTCATGAAGAAGTCAGATGACCTGGAAACATTTCCATGAAAGGAGAGCAGAGCATGAGCCTAGATTTTTCATGGACGGGTAAACAGAGAGAGACACAGGGAAAGCCTCTACTGCCATTGGGACTACTGGAGACCCAAGCAAAGGGCAGGTTCTGATGTGGGCAGATGAGGGGGGCCTGAGACTCTGCATTTCTAACAAGCCCCCAGGGCATGGGGTCCACAGACAGAATAAATGCAGGGCAGCAGGGCGCCAAGGTTCCCCAGAGTTATCAGGTGGGAAGCCAGTGCGAGCTATGGCAGAGGCCCTGAAACAGAGGCCCGGGGAACCCTGGGACCCACGCATTGTCTGCATCCTTCCCAAGAGCCCAGCCCCTGCTGTGTTTACTCTGTGACTCAGCCCCACTGGGTCACGGAGACCACTTCAAAAGAACTTCCAGTAAAATCACCCGAGCGATAACGGAATGGCCCAGTCCGCAGGCCATGGGGCCCAAAGAGAGACAAACTTAGCTTGTCACCTAATACACCCCTCCATTCACCTGGAGCTTATAAAGGCCCCGTGACTCATGCTTCCTCCCCATGAAAACCAGAAGCATCGAAGGGACTTGATTCAGCCTGGAGCCAGCACGCAGAGTCCTTCCTCCCTGTGCTCCAGGAGGGTGAGGAGAGGCTGGCCCACCAAACAGATCCGAGACAGCGCCAAATCGCTGGGAGCACCTACATCCCCCCCACAAGCATCTGTGAAGAGGAGGATGAAAGCAAGCTGCAAGTCCACTGGGAAGGCAGGCAGCCTGGCCCTGGCACCCTCTCCTCGTTCACACCTGAGGATCCCCAGCCAGGGCACAGATGACCGAGGGCTTCCGAGTTCCCTTGCTTGCATGTGCCAGTCAGATTCCTGCCATGAGCCTGAGCCCTGCAAGGCCCTCGGACCAGGCCTGGGAAAGAAGACAAGACAGGAGCTCAACAGGCTACCCAGCTGCTGTGAAACTCTGCATAAGTCTGTGTTCCTCTCTGAGCCTGGGTCACTCGGCTGTCAAGGAAGGCAATAATGACTAGAAGTCCCACATGGGTGCCAGCCTACCTGGGCTAAACTCCCAACTCTGTCACACGGCAGCTGTGTGCTTTTGGGTTATTCACTCGGCTCCCCCTTGACACCATGTGCCCATCTGTCAAAGGGGTTAGTAAGAGTACTTACTTAATAGAGGAATCTACAGAGTTCACATGAGAAGGGCTTGAAACAGCACCTGGCACGAGTGCTCTACGTGCTAGCTGCTGCCACTGTAGTCAAACCAGACCTTCCCACCCTGCCGTTCTCAATCCTCTGATTACTGAAATTGATAGCTGTACTAGAGTGACAAGGTCAAACAGGTTAGGATGACACACTGCCAGACTATACAGTACTCAACTTATAGTAATAATAATAATAATAATAATAATAGTAACAGCAGCTAATAGACACTGAGCACTATTAAGTATCAAGTTGTGCTAAGCACTTGGCATGCACTGTCCCAGTGAATTCCTAAAACAACCCTGAGGCTGTCATTAGGCCCATTTTACAGAAGGGAAAACTAAGGGTTAGGATAATTAAGAAACTTGCTTAAGGTCTTGATAGAGTATGGACAAGATAAGCCCAGTTAAGCCCAAAGTCTTCAATCTTGATCCCTATACCCAACACTACTACCAGGCTCTGAAGGTGGAAGGGCAGTCACCGGAAGCTTCATGGAGGAAGCAGCCTGGAGCTGGCCCTGGAGGATGGTAAACTTGGACTAGCACCCGAGAAGCCAACTCAGCTTGGAAGAAACACAAGCAGAACCTGTCCCCCTGTGCAAGCAGAAAGTCTCCGAACAGAGCCAGCCCCTCTGGATTCCCACCCCACCCCACCCCAGAGCCACTCCCTGCCCTCCTTCCCCCACCAAGAGGACACTCAATAGGCATTGCTGAGATGGCACTGTTGAGCCAGAGATGGGGACTAAAGCTGGGAAGAGGGTGAGAGGAGCCATGGCTCCATGGCCCTGACACGTACTATTGCTTCCTGCCCACCCCAACAGCCATGGCCATGCTGGAGGCAGAGGCCAGTCCCAGCGCATGGACATACTCAACCAACAAGCACCAACTCCGTGAGCTGCAGAGACGAGGAAGGAGGCAAGAGCATGAAGAGCGCTGTGTGCAGTGCAGAGAACACCTCCCTGCTTCTGAGGACCACGGGAGGTAGTGGGAGGGTGCCCCCCCATCTGCCAATGAGAAGCCCTCCTGCAGAATCACAGGCTCAGTGCAGCCACACATCTCCCCAAGGCCTCAGCTTCCTTCCCTTTAAAAATACGGCTCAAGGCTGTAGACACAGACCAAACTAGGAGGCTGACAAGCCCCAACATGTCAGAGAGGTATGGGGTGACCACGGCCCCGGAACTGAGCAGCCAGAACATGGCACAGCCGTTAAGGAAGTCCTGCTTCCTGCACCCTCTGTGCCTGCCTCAGGACGGGAAAATCACCTTCTCCCCAGCATGCACAGGAAGGCCGGCAACAAACAGGAGGCCTGCTGTTCTGGGTCAGGTGAACACACCTCCCCCCACAGTGTGCATAATCCACCCCCCAAAGTGTCAGGTATGTAGGTAAAAACCCCATTAGTCTTCCCAACTGAGAAACAGCTGCAGTATTCTCTGCAAAGTTTAGAACAAGAATAATGAGTTTGCTAAGATATCACAGTAAGGATGCTTATTTCTCCCTTTTTGAGGTCATGACAAGAACGTAGCCCATCTTTCAAAGGTGAAAGGGGGGTGTTGATTTCCTAGCTAAGTGGAGTGTTAACCTCCAAGTGTGCAAGTGAGACGTGTGCGGGGGTTGACGTGTGCGGGGGTAGTGTGAAGGACACCTGCGGGGCTCTAGGCTCACTCCTTCACCCCCTCTCACTGGACTCTGGAATCAACCAGGAGATAAGGCACTGATGACCTGACACCCTGACCGAGGAAACTCCCAGATGTCAGTGCTGTCGCCTGTGACCCAACCCCATCTCCCACCAAAACTGCCCCCCAAAGCGGAAGTCTGAAAAGGTAGGGAAAACAAGACATGCGTACCCAGAACTGATCACCCATGAGATTAAAATAAAGACCCTTCTCTCACTGTCAGGCCCTTTGGGTCCTCTCCTCCCCCAAGGCACAAGATGATGGAAGTTTGCTGAATTTCCAGAGATTAAAAACAGCAGTCAGAAAGCTTCCTTCCCCTCTTCAGCTGGGAAAAGCTGGAGGCTTTCTTTGTTGTCTCCCTGTCAGAGCAGCTAAACTCCAGGATGGGAGTAGCGGGTGAAACTGGGACCATCAACTTGGTGCCAAGTGGGAACACCTCCCAGTTCTGGATTTCGGTCACCCAAAACAAGCCCTGTTTTCTATCATTTCCCAGCTGGGCTGGGTTATAATTCTGCACCCAGGACGTGGCCCAAGCAGGGTCTGGTGGGCTCCCTGGGAGGGAGGCTAGGTCAGCATTTATAGCTGGAGGTGGGGGCTGGGGGGGTGCTTGAGACAGGTGTTAAGAGTCTCCTACTAAATGCAATCATCTAGGGGTGCCTGGTGGCTCAGATGGTTAAGGATCTGCCTTCAGCTCAGGTCATGATCCCAGGACCCTGTGATCAAATCCCATGTCAGTCTCCTCCCTTTCCCTCTGGCTGCCACTCCCCCTGCTTGTATTCATTCTCTCTCTCTCTCTTTCTCTCTGTCAAACAAATAAATAAAATCTTTAAAAATAAAATAAAATACAATTATTTAGAGGCATATTCCCCACCAATGAATGTGACCAAGCCTGACCAGCATCCCCCAAACCAGAGCTCATGACCACGACCCTTGTGAAATCTCATGCCCCTGGTGTAGCAACAAGGGTACAGCAAGAGGGAACAGGGAACCAGAGCAACACAAACACCCAGGGGGCCACCAAGCCGCCACGATGCCGCTGATGGACAAGTCGCTACAGCACATCTGCCCTAGAATAAACTTCTAACCGTCACCATGGGCAGGAAGCAGCTCCCTGCACGGCACCTGGCACTGCCAGCTCCCTCCGGCTCTCAATTGGGATTCACCTCTCTGCTACTCAGTAAGGGGAGAAGAGGCTACCTGCTCCCCACGGACTACCACCAGGAGTGTGCAGCCCTGTACCATCACAGGGCATCAACACAAGTGCCAGCTCTGGCCAGGCCCCCACGCTGTGTGGACTGGGGCAAGTGCTTTCCACTTTCTGGGCCTAATGTCCTTGTTTATAAAGCAGGAAGAATGATGAGTATGAGGGCCAAAGGAGTAAAGAGAGGTAAAAGCCCAAGGACAAAGCCAGACACAGGGCAAACACCCTAGGATCAAGTCCTGCATCAGGCTCCTTGCTCAGCAAAGTCTGCTCCTCCTTCCCCCTGCTTATTCTCTCTCTCTCTCTCTCTTTCTCTCTCTCTCAGACAAAAGAAAATGAATAAAATCTTAAGGAAAAAAAAAAAAAATGATCCCAGGGTTCCTGGGATCAAGCCCAGCAGTTGCGCTCCCTGCTCAGCGGGAGGACTGCTTCTCCCTCTGCCGCTCCCCCCTTATGCTCTCCCTCTCTGTAATAAATAAATAAAAATCTTAAAAAAAAAAAAAAATTGGAGGAGGGGCGCCTGGGTGGCTCAGTTGGTTAAGCAGCTGCCTTCGGCTCAGGTCATGATCCCAGCGTCCTGGGATCGAGTCCCACATCAGGCTCCTTGCTCAGCAGGGAGTCTGCTTCTCCCTCTGCCTCTGCCTGCCATTCTGTCTGCCTGTGTTCACTCTCCCCCCCGCCCCGACAAATAAATAAATAAATCTTAAAAAAAAAAAAAAAAAGCCTCTGCCTTCGGCTCAGGTCATGATTTCAGGGTCCTGGGTGGGACCCCCATATTGGGCTCTCTGCTCAGTGGGGAGCCTGCTTCCCTCTCTCTCTCTCTGCCTGCCTCTCTGCCTGCTTGTGATCTCTGTCAAATAAATAAATAAATAAATATCTTTTTTAAAAAATCAGAGGCCCCCTTTGTCTTCTTCTACCATTCTGCCTGGACTCAGCCAACTCCAATCCATCCCTGGCCTTCCCTGTAGGTGTCTCATTCTGAGTCACAAAGAACAAGCCGGAGCACTCGGTATGTGCCTGGTATCCCTCCAGCCCGCCCAGACCTTCTCAGAGTCCTCACTACCACCTACCTGCACATGAGCGGCACATTGTCAGCACACCTCAAGAGAGATGGAGAGAGGGCACTCTGTGCAAGGCACCAACCCTTGCTAGGCATGTCCGCCCCGGGGAACACAGAGCCCATTCATTCACCAAATGCTCAACAAGCATCTCCTGGTCTTGTGGGTGCAGCAGAGAATGAGAGACAGAGTCCCTGCTCTCGTGAAGCTCACAGGAATAGGGGGAGAAGAACAGAGCTAAACTAATAAATGTGAACTGCATCAGGTTATAAGCACACTACGGAGGGTGACTGGGGTGGGGTGGACAGGTGGCTGTTCTGGTACAATTGGGGGGGGGGTCTCTCTGAGGTCACATTTGAAGAGAGACCTGAAGGAAGTGCAAAGTGTCTCAGGTAGAGAAACAAGTGCAAACCGTACCTGCACTCCACCCCCTCCCTGAACTTCCCTGGGTATCAAAGAGACTGATAGAAATGAGTCAGACAGATAGGAAGAGCCATCAACTAGGCACCTTACATATCTGAGCTCAAGCTTTTCTTGAATGCACTAATTACCACATTCTGACTACTCATAGCAGCTGATATTTATTGAGCACTTGTCACAGGGAAGGTACTATTTATATGGATTATTTCATTTACTCATCCCAACAACACTATTAGAAATGGACTAATAACTCATTTTCTAAATGGTGAAATACAAGCTCAAAGAAACTAAGTAACTCACCCACATCCCCAAAGCTACTAAGTGATGAATCCAGATTCAAATTAAGACTCTAGCCCCATATTACTTCCTTTCCACCAGGGTCAGAAAAATGAAAGTCACCAGTACCTTGTCCCAGTAGAGGGTGGGAGCAGCCATCCCCCTGCTCAGGTGAGGAGAAGCATTTAGGAGTCACAACTAATGGATTAGAAACTCTGGCGGGGCTGTGCCAGAAAGCAGCTTATGGGCCAGCATTTGGCACTGTGGCCAACACTAGCTTTCCAAGAGTGGGAGGGAAGAAAAGAAGCAAGAGAAAGACAGGTTCCAGTCATCTCTGCCATACCTCAGCTACCAGCCTGTCCTCCTGTCCTGGCTTCAACCCCTCCAACCCTGTCACTCTTCCAATCACCAGCTCATCCTGGTCCACTCAAGGGAGACCAGCACAATCTCTGGATACAGAGTCAGATAGATATTTCCATCCTGGCTTGGAAGGCAGCAAACAGAATGAACCAGTGGGGTTTGGGGAACCTGCTCATGACTCCAATGCTCAGACTGAAGGCCAAAGAACTCCAAAATGTCTCCCTCCCCTGTCCCCTTAATGCCACGTCATCCCCCAAATGGCTATTTTCCATTCATCACAGCTCAGGGTAGACAGAGGAGTCACCCAGAGGGAACGATGGCTCTGGAAACAGCCCAAGTCTCAGGGCGTAAGGGGTGAAGTAGACAAGGACGTGATACCAGCCTGCACAGATCAGGGACACTCAGCCCACAAAGGCCAGAGAGGAAAGCACTTGCTCTCACCAGCAATGAGCTGCTGCCTCTGCCCCTTTTCCTTCAGCAGCAACAACAGCACCCTCCCCATTGCTTTGCATGGTGCCCCCAAAACTACTGACCACCGAGGTGCCTGGGTGGCTCAGCCAATTAAGCATCTGTCTTCAGCTCAGGTCCCAGGGTCCTAGGATTGAGCCCCACATTGGTCTCCGCGCTCAGCAGGGAGTCTGCTTCTCCCTCTCCCAGGTCATGAGCGCTCTCTCAAATAAATCAATAAAATCTGAAAGGAAGGAAGGAAGGAAGTAGGGGGAGGAAGGGAAGAAGGGAGGAAGAAAGAAAGAAGAAAACTACTGACCAGCACGCTGGGTCCCCATGAGTCTGAGACCATGGAGAACTGCTTATCTCCCCTCCACACACCATTCCTGCTGGATTTGAACCCACCAGGACCCCGGCCACAGCGGGGGGAGGTACACAGTGCACAGGACAAATGGCACAGGATCAGAAGCTGGATGGACCTGGGTTCTTCCTGGTTTGGTCACCTACTAAGAGGTGGCCAAGGCGAATTATTTTTCTGAGCCTCAGCTTCTTCATCTACACACCAGAGCTATAAAAAGTCCTTATCTGTATCTCACAGACTGCCGTGCTGGTGAATAAAGTCACAGACGCTGAAAGTGCTTTGCAGCTGGAAAGGAACTGCCTTTTCACTCTGTTGGTAGTGCCTTTCAGTGTATAAAATTCTAACGTATTCAAACACAAACCTGCCTGAGACCCATGTGCCCCTGCTCCCTGATGCCCCTGTGCACTATTCCCAGCTGCCTTCACCCCCCCTCACTGCTGGCCTCTTCTCTTCCAGAAACTCCTCCTTTTCCAGTACTCTTATTCAAAACACAATGCTGCAACAAAACACAAGGAAATGAGTAAAAAGCAAGGACTGTGTTAGATGCCAACATGACCCAGTGTGATCTATAGACTCAGTGCAATCCCTCTCAGAAATCCCATGACCTATTTTGCAGAAATAGCAAAACCCACTTGAAAATTAAAATGGAGTCTCAAGGAACCCCAAATAGCTAAAACAATTGTAAAAAAGAAGAATGAAGGCAGAGGACTCACACTTCCTAATTTCAAACCTTGCTATGAAGCTGCAATAATCAAAACAGTGTGATACCAACACAAAGACAGGCAAATGTACCAGCAGAACAGAAATAAACCTTCCCACAAATGCTCAAATCACCCTGACAGGTGCCAGCGCTAGTCAATGAGGAAAGAACAGTCTTTCCAAGAAATGATGCTGGGAAAACTGGATATCCACATGCAAAACA
This sequence comes from Mustela putorius furo, assembly GCF_011764305.1. Lineage (NCBI taxonomy): Eukaryota > Metazoa > Chordata > Mammalia > Carnivora > Mustelidae > Mustela > Mustela putorius. The sequence goes on from NW_025421449.1 coordinate 8,528,038, forward strand.
ATGAATTTGGACCCTTATCTAAAACCATATACAAAAATTAACTCAAAATTAATCCACATCCTGAAGATCAGAGCTAAACTTATAAAACATGATTAAATATAGGGCTTCAAGACATTGAATTTGGCAATGATTTCTTAAGATATGACACCAAAGTCATGGGCAACGAGAGAGAAAGACATAATTGGGCTTTATGAATACGTTAGAATTTTATACACTGGAAGGCACTACCAACAGAGTGAAAAGGCAGCCCACAGAATGGGAGAAAATATTTGCAAGGTACATATATGATATACGATCAAGGATTAATATCAGACTAAAAAGAGAACTCCTAAAGCAATTAAAAAAAAAAAAAAACCTGATTCAAAAACAGGCAAATGAGGGGTGCCTGGGTGGCTCAGTCAGTAAAACATGCAACTCCTGGTTTTGGCTCAGGCCATGATCTCATGGTCATGGGACTGAGACCCAAGTTGGGCTCCTTGCTGGGCACAGAGCCTGCTTGAAAGTCTCTCTCCCTCTGCTCTCCCCACCCCCCCAACACATGCGCACGTGTGCTCTCTCACTCTCTTTCTTTTCAAAGGTTTTATTTATTTCAGAGAGAGACAGTGTATGCACATGAACGTGGAAGGGGGTGAAGAGGGAGAGGGAGAAGCACTGAGCTTCCCTTCCACTGAGCAAGGAGCCCAAAGTGGGTGTCGATCCCAGAATCCTGAGATCATGACCTAAGCTGAAGATAGACACTTAATGAACTGAGCCACTCAGGCGCCCCTCCCTCTTAAGGAAGAAAAAAAAAGGCAAATGATGAATACTTGGACAGACACTTCTCCGAAGAAGATATACAGCCAACAAGCACATGCAAAGATGCTCAACATTACTCATCCTTAAGGAAATGCAAATCAAAAAAAAAAAAACAAAAAAATGCAAATCAAAGCCACAAGGAGCTACTCCTCAGCCAGCTTGGGGTGACTACCATCAACAAAGCAGAAAGTAACAAGTGTGGGTGACACGCGTGGAGAGACAAGAACCCTCCTGTGCTGCTGGTGGGAAGGTAAGACAGTAGAGCCACTGTGGAAACTAGTATGGCAGTTTCTCAAAAAATTAAAAATAGTATTATCACAGGATTCAACAAATCCACTTTTGGGCATATATCAAAAAAACTGAAAGCAGGGTCTCAAGGAGATATTCCTATACCCATGTTCACAGCATTACTCACAATATCTAAAGCATGTGAGCAACATGAGTGTCCATTGCCAGATGAATAGATAAGCAAAATGTGGGACATGCATATGCTGCCGTGTTAGCCAGCCCTAAAATGCTAGGAAAAAGTCAGGGGTACCTGGGTGGTACCGTCAGTTGAGCATCCAACTCCGTTTCGGCTCAGGTAATGACCTCAGGATCATGAGATCGAGCCCTGCGCTGGGTTCCACACTCAACACAGAGACTGCTTAAGATTCTCTCTCTAGGGACACTGGGTGGCTCAGTCGGTTAAGCGACTGCCTTTGGCTCAGGTCATGACCCAGAAGTCCTGGAAGCCTGCTTGCTTCTCTCTCTCCCTCTGCCCACCGCTCCCCTTGTTTGTGTTTTCCCTCTATCTGTCCAAAAAAAAAAAAAAAACAACTCTCTCCCTCTCCCTCAACTGCCTGTGTCTCCTAAAATAAATAAATAAAATGTTGGGGGGAAGAAAAGCTAGGAAATTGGGACATGTTATACAACACGGGTGAGTGTTGAGGACATTATGGTAAATGAAATAAGCCAGTCACAAGAAGACTAATCCTGTAATTCCACTTATATGAAGTACTTGAAGGAATCAAAATCATAAGAGACAAAGTAGAATGGTGATTATCGGGGGCTGGGGTGAAGGGAAAAATGGGGAATTACTGCTTAATGGATATAGTTTCATTTTTGTAATTTTTCTAAAGATTTTATTTATTTATTTGACAGAGAGAGAGATCAGAAGCAGGCAGAGAGGCAGGCAGAGAGAGGGGGACGCAGGCTCCCCACTGAGCAGAGAACCCAATCCCAGGACCCTGAGATCATGCCTGAGCCAAAGACAGAGGTTTAACCCACTGAGCCACCCAGGCACCCATAGTTTCATTTTTGCAAGATGAAGAGCTCTGGAGATAAATGGTGGGGATGGTACAACATTATGAATGTGCTTAATACCACTGAACTCTATATTTAAAAATGGTTAAGATGGTAAACATTGTTATATGTATTTAGCCATCCAAAAAAAAAAAGACAAGGGTTTTATTTCCCTCTCTCTTAGAGTTACCCCAAATCCTTGGGGACAGTTTGGGACTAACACAGTCTCCATGGGAGACATCCCACAGCGCCTGGAAGACGTCAGTGGTAAGCCCACAGCCGCTACCCTGGCAATGTGAAGCCCTCGGGTCAGAAAGAATCGAGGGAAAGGGGAGGGCCAGATCTAGGACTTACCCAGCAACCGCACGGTATTGTTTTGTTTTGTTTTGTTTTGTTTTGTACCCCCCCACCCCGCACGGTATTGTTCTAGGCACATACAAAATCCTGGGACACACACTCTGCAAGGATAGGGGAAGGAATAAAATTTTCTGGAAGAGACACGGAGACCACTCAGGGGGACAGGACGAGCCAGAAAATGAGATCTAGACAGCAATGGGGTAGAGAGTGGTCAGAGCACTGGTCTGCAGCACCAAATGCTGGGGTAGGACACAGAAGGCAAAGAAACGTCTGATGTGGCCTTCTGGAGGTCAACAGAGCTCTGCCAGTTAAATAAGGCAATTGATTGTCTCCGGTTTCTCCAGAACTGAACTTGGATCCGACCAGAAAAGGCAAGAGGTTCACTGTGAAAGAACAGCAACGTCTTGTGACAACTGCCCGAAGCATTGTATTAAAAGAGCTTGAGGCCACACCTGCACCTGTCCGGGAGGAAGCCCATAATGGATTAGTTAGGTCTGCTGAGGGCAAGATGGGAAGGCATGTGCCATCTCCACCTGGGGGGCTCCTAAGAGCCAGTCAACAAGAAACGCTATTTCAGGAGCGCCTGGCTGGCTCAGTTGGTGTAGCATTTGACTCTTAATCTCAGGATCCTAAGCTCAAGCCCCCTGTTGCGTCTAGAGACTACTTAAAAATAAAATTTTAGAAAAAAACAAAAAAGCTGGGGGGTGGGTCTGGGTGGCTCAGTCAGTTGAACACTGGACTCTTGATTTTGGTTGGTCCTGAGATCAAGCCCCACCTAGGGCTCTTTGCTCAGCCGGGGGGGGGGGGGGGGGGGGGGGGTGAGGTGTGTAGGGCATTGTCTGTTTGAGATTCTCTCTCTCCCTTTGTTCTTGTATGTTCTCTTACTCTTTCTAAAATAAATAAATCTTTAAAAACAAAAAAAGAAACACTATTTCATGGTGCCCAGTTCTTAGAAAGCTTACTGTAATTTTTTTCAAAAGATGTTATTTATTTGAGAGACAGAGAGAGTGCACATGAGCAGGGGGAGGGACAGAGGGAGGGGGACAAGCAGACTCCCCACTGAGCAAGGACCCCCAAAGTGGGTCTTGATTCCAGGATCCTGACAACATGACCTGAGCCAAAGTCAGATGCTGAACCAGGTGCCCCAGAATGTTAGCATGACTGACTACCAATTGGAATTAACTCTAAAATCCAATCTGTTTTCTCCATTCTTTAAATGACCAGGACCAAAAGGGCCCTCAGCGAAAAATAAAAGGACAGTGATCTCCCCAGTATTCTTTTCTTTTGAGGTCCTGAGAAACAGAATGTAAAGAAGGGCTTGGCCCTTCAGGCGCTTCTGGGAGACAAAGCAAAAGATTTTCTTATCCAAGAAGAGGGAGAGGCACCTGGGTAGCTCAGTCAGTTAAGCCCTTCGGGTCAGGTCATGATCTCAGGGTCCTGGGATCGAGTCCCACTTCCAGGGCTCCCTGCTCAGCAGGGAGCCTGCTTTTCCCTCTGTCCACCCTCCATGTGCACACGGGCGCTCTCTCGCTTTCTCTAATAAATAACATCTTTAAAAAAAGAAAAGAAAAGAGCCCTAGGACACTTAATGCACCCTCCCTCTTAAATGAGGGGACACCATACAGAAGGGTTCACCCTGTATTTACACAGCGCCTTGTGTGGATTTTAAAAAGGTGACCTCCAGAAGTGGGTGAAAAGAATCCATTCCTGAAACCACAGGGACGTTTTACACTGTATTACAAAAAGAACAGCTGCACGTACTCACCCGCAGTCACACAGGGGTGAGGAGGGGTGAGGAGTTTCTCAACACCTGTGGTTACAGACCCAGCGCACCAACACACTCAGGCAGTGAGCGCTGCTCTCTGCCTCCACCCCACCTCCCACAAAATAAGGGGAAACACCTCAAACAAGTTTCCCCCTAAAAATCCTTCTATAATGTCCCAATTTCACACCTACTATTTCAGTGAATCTGGTGCTTCCATTTACCTTCAACCTGAGCGCATAACCAATCTCACGTCCTAATGTCCAGGAAACACTACCATGGTCATTCTTCCCTCAAATGCAGAAAGCCACCCACCTGGGGCAAAATCTGGCCACAAAGGGTCTTCCAAGTGCCCCGAGTCAACCCCAGGAAATGGGGGAGGAAATCAGAGAAGTATTTCAAATGCACAAAGGGATGTGGGTTATCTTTCCTACACAGGCGGCCCTCAGGAGAGAAAGTAACAAGATCTTGAGTAACAAGAGAAAATTTCAACAGAGAAAAAGCCAAAATCCACATCCATGACCACAGAGCACAGCAAATGAAACCAAAGTGGACAAGCCCCCGAAGATCCCAATCTTCTCCTAGCTCCTGGTCCACTGGCCATCAGCTAGGACCCCTGAGAGCAGATACACCCAGCCTTTGCCCAGTGGGCAGGACACCGCCACGCCTGTGTCACTGTGCCTGCTCTCCCTAAACCCAGCACAAGGCAAACAGTGAAAGTTTGAAGAGTGAGTGTTGGATCCCCATTTTCCAATTACCTTCAGTTGTGTCAGAGCTCACAAGGACCCCTGTCCTGCCTGGCCCTGACATTATGCAGATGTCCAGAGGAAGCACGATGAGCCTGGTCACACAGACAGCTGGAGAGTGGAGACAATGCCAAGGCCAGCTTCAGAGCCCTCCATCACTATAGAACCATGCATAATGGAAATAATAGCTGTGAAGGGCTGAATTGTGTCCCCTCCAAAATTCACAGTTTAAGTTCTAAGCCCCAGTACCTCAGAATATGACTTCTAGTTAGAGATAGGGTAAAAAAGGTGATTAACTTAACATGAGGTCAGTAATCTGGGCCTAATCCTTATAAAAGGAGGAAGTCTGGACACAGACATGAGCACACACACAAGGACACGGAGAAGACAGTCATCTACAGCCATGGGGAGTGGCCCAAGAAATCCCCAGCCAACACCTTGATTGGGGTCTTCTAGCCTCCAAGACTATGAGACAATAAACAGCTGGGGTCTGAACCCCCCTGCATGGGCTACTTTGTTATAGCACCAACACAGTTGCGACTGTGCCAGGCTCTGGGCTCCTTTTCTAATACAGACACCCAGTATAGTGCCAGCCATGAAAAACCATCATATTACTGTTACCTCACCTAAATTACACGGTGCTCCAAGAAAGAGGTATTGCTATTAATCCCAATTTACAGACAGGGGCCCTGAAGCTCAGATAGATTAAGGAACAAGATCACTTTAGCTGCACTCACCTCCAAGCCCTGCCCCTTTAACTATGGCCAAACTGCCTCTAAAACAAACCCCTCGGCTGACCCTCACCCACTCAGCAGTCATAATATGATTCCCAGATGGGCCCCACCCCCCAGATGACCAATCTCTGAGGCCACTGAGCCTTCTTCCCCAGCCCTCGGCCCCCAGCAAATACTCAGGTTTAAGGGAACTCAGGCTTTCTACCTCGTAACAGTTCTTGGGTCTATTCCCCTTCCCCCGCCTTTTTTTTTTTTTTTTTTGATGAGCATTGCTTTGATAATCAGGAAAAAATTATTAAGGAAAAAAGGTTAACACAGTTAAGGAATTCTGTAGAATCTTCAGGCTGTGAGCAAATAAATAATCAAAAGGCATCAAAAGGCATATATTTGGAACTACTATTAAGAATAAAAAGGGGATTGGGGCACCTGGGTGGCTTAGTAGGTTAAGCGTCTGCCTTTGGCCCAGGTCATGACCCCAAGGTCCTGGGATAGAGCCCAGGATGGAGCATCGGGCTCTTTGCTCAACGGGAAGCCTGCTTCTCTCTCTCCCTCAGCCTGCTGCTCCCCTGCTTGTGTGTGCGCTCTCTGTGTCAAATGAATAAGTAAAAAAATAAATAAAAATTAAAAATAAATAAATAATAATAAATAAGTAAAAAGGGACTGAAATAAAACAAAACAAGCAGCCCTTGCCAGCATGCTATCCGCTGAGATAAGATAAGGGACTCAAGGGGTAGAAAGGAGAAGACCCCCAAGACCAACAGTCCCAGGCAGGTCATCTCCAAAAAAACATCCATTTTTAAAAGCACGTTCCATTTCAACACATTTCAGAAAAACCAAGAAGAGACCTTGAGGGGCAGACAAGCAGGCTCCAAAGCCACTCACAGCGTGCGTGTCTGCAGCTCAGGCCGCGGTCGCCCGTGGCCAGCCAGTGATCTTCATCGGAAAAATTCAGATCTCAAGTGACAGACGGGGCTCAGACAGGGGGCTACCATCAGCATGCAGCCCAGCCAAGTGCCAATTTTCATATTTCCTGCAGCCTGCTGGGCTCCCAGCTTCTTAGTCAAAATGGAAACTGTCAGACAGGATTTTGTGCAAATAGGCACTTTCCTTGGGGGCAAACATTCTGAGTCTACAACTTGTTCTTTCATTTTCCAAGCTTTCTGTCCACGGCAACTACATCAAAGATGAGAAAGGCGGGCGGGGAGGGTGGCTGGGAGCACTGGGAGAACAGAGCAAACTCAAGAGTGCAGAAAGAGCTCGTTGAGTTACCAGAAGGCGAAATGCAGCAGGAGCCTATAGGCTCAGCCCCCCACAGTCCCAGAGAAATGACCATGCCGGGCCCCTCCTCCTGCAGCTCCTATGTGCATGTCCCCACCTGTGTAAGCCCATCTTGCCTCCAGATGACCTGGGAGAGAGAAAATATGAAAGGGTGTATACACACACACACACACACACAAAGTTTCAAGGTGGGGAGCAACAAAACTATGAGGACAAAGGAAAAGAAGCAGAATTCCCATCTGAATGGGGTTAGAGGAGTGGGTTAAAACTATTACTAATGTTCATTGAGCAAAAGTGTTGAATGCGGGGCACCTGGGTGGCTCAGTGGGTTAAGCCGCTGCCTTCAGCTCAGGTCATGATCTCAGGGTCCTGGGATCAAGTCCCGCATCGGGCTCTCTGCTCAGCGGGGAGCCTGCTTTCCTCTCTCACTCTCTGCCTGCCTCTCTGCCTACTTGTGATCTCTCTCTGTCAAATAAATAAATAAAATCTTTAAAAAAAAAAAAAGTGTTGAATGCAGCTTTAGTTAATGATACCAATTCTTCTGGAACCATTTTTTTTTTCAAGATTTATTTATTTATTTGAGAGAGAGAGAGAACACAGGAATGGGAGTGGGGGGTGGTGGCAAGCAGAGGGAAAGGCAGATTCCCCACTGAGCAGGGAGAGCCTGATGCAGGGCTTGATCCCAGGACCCTGGGATCATGACCTGAGTAAAAACCAAGAGTCAGATGCTCAACCAACTGCGCCACCCGGAGTCCCTGGAACCATTTTAAAGGGCCAGCCACTTTTTTATAGTAAGATCATTCCCCGGAGCCTCATCCGATAGCCTCAGAAACAGCTAGGCATGTGCCCAAATTCACCTTTCTGTAATCAGCATGTGTGGGGCAAGTGGAATTCTGAGGCCAGAACTTCTGGGAGGACCAGCCCAGCGCCTACTACTAAATACATCTTCCTCTCAAGTTTCATACTTTAAACCCAATTAAACCGCATCACCTAATGTTTACCAAGCTCCCATGAGATGTGTGGTCTTTTGAAATGTGTGGTTGTGGTATGTTTGGGGTTTGCATTTGGGCGGGAGAGTGATGGAAGGATTCCTTCAAGATAACTGAAGAATTGCCAAAATTGAAACACTCCAATCTCCTTGAGTCTCATTTCCCCTCTGGTGATATCTCAAGGAGACACGGTAAAAACCCAGCCATGAAGAAGGGTGAGAGCTCCTAGGGGACCTCCCAGGCCTCTGCCAGGGAGGTAAAAGAATCCAAGAAATCTCTTGATACAGGCACTGGAAAACACTGTCTTCAACAGCAACCAAAAGAGGAGAGGAATGGTCCCTGCAACTCTGTGCCCCACACAGCCATCATCAAGGAAATGGGTCCACTGAGGGCCCCCCAGCTCAGAGCTAGCTGCCCTGGGCCCCACCCAGTGCAGCAGGCCTGCGGGTGTGCAGTCACCTCGCCCATGCTGACGGCCACTCTGTCCACCAGCTCACCACAAAGGCCACTTGTTTCCCATGAGTGCCCAGAACAGTGGCTCAACCAGTTGGCCCAGTCAGGGACTGTGGTCCTGGTAGATGGGTGGTGACAAGGGCTCACTGTGACCTCAGCAGACAATTAGTAAGGCAGTGTCAAGTTACCAAGCACCTGCCTGGCTAGGAGGCTGTAGGATTCAGCTTCTAGGGCCAGGAAATGTCAGGCAGGGTCAGCTCCAGGCTATTTCACCTCCACCTCTGTCCCTCAACACTAAGCATCAGGTCCTCCCAACACTGAGGGCTCACAAGGAGTCACAGGAATAACAGAGCAGCTCTTGGGGTGCAAGGTAAAAGAGTACAGTTCTCCAAGGGGGTACCTGGAAATGTGTAGGGACATGGTCCAGTAGATGCATGACGGGGAGGGGCACCACCAGCCCCCCACGGGTGGAGGCCAAAGATAATGAGCATCTGAAAAGTGCGGAAAGATCCAAAAGCCAATAGCCCTGCTGAGACAAGCAAAGTCAATCCCAGGTCTCCCAGCTGCTAACCACACCTGAACCACCGCACTCAGCACAAAACCACAGTAAACGAGACCAAAGAACCAAGAGTTGCAAAAAAGGAATAAGTAAAGCTCTGGAGGAACAGACTACCGTCTTTACATGCCCAAAGGGCAATGATGAGGAAAAGGAGAAACTCAGAGACAGACTGCAGCCGAAAACCAAGAGATAACAACTGGAAGGATCCACCAATGAGAAGGGCAAGCAGCTTCGCGAGGTGGGGTGCCCCCACCTTGCTGCCACTGAGCCACCGCAGGAGGCCACCCAGCAGGACTGCATGGCATCTTCAGCTGCTGGGAACTCCTGCCCACAAGGGCCACGCAGGTGCCCACGTCCACCATCCAGGCACCCCTCAGAGCTCAACCGTTGCATCAGCCTTCTGATTCACCTCATGTCTCTAGGATCCCAGCTCCACAACCAGCCACTGTGGACAAGGTCCCTAACACCTGTCTACTCCTCCACTTCCTCATCTGCAGAAGCCTGGGAGGATGAAGAGAATACCAAGTGTCCAGTGTCTCAGCAGCAGAGCCACTCCCAGATTTTGGAATATCAAGGAGCACCAATCCCCAAAGTGCTCCCAGAGCCCAGCTGGGCCATATCCCAGCTCCCCGCAATTGCTGGCTACAGAACAAAGCCTGCCTTGAGGCTGGCATTCGAGGGTCTTCAAGGACTGAGCCCAGCCTATCCACGCCCCAACTGCTCCCCACCACCACCCAGCCCACTGGCCAGGCTCCCACTTGCTTACCACTCCCTGCGTGTGCCCATGGGTTCTACCCCATCCCCACCACCGGCACAGTCCTAGCCATCCCTCCAGGTCCAGCTTTAGAGGAGACCTCTCCAAGGAGGCCTCCCAGATCCCTCCAGCTGGAAATCACCTGTTCTGCCATCACCCTGCTTGTACTTGCTCATGGTTCTAACGGATGTCCGCCAGCCTGGCCCACAAGGCTAAGGACCTGGGCCGGCATCAGGGTGCATGGTCGGTGCAGTCTTACAAACCCACACCCGGCTTCATGCTCTTCTGTCATCGTCTTGATCCTTAATGATTTATGAGCAGGGGCTCTCTATTTTCAATTTGCACCAGGCTGCAAATTAAGTACCAAGTCCTGCTGATGACTTCCCAAAAAGAGGCTTTTGTTAACCTCTATACTGCCCCCAGCACCCGGAAGTATGTGTTACACAGCAGGGATTCAGTGAGGGAGGAGAGGAGGTGAGAGTCCAGGTATCTGTGTTCTGCCAATAGGGAACGTACAACCCCAGCCCGGCCAGGCTGGGCAGTTCGCTCGTACACAGCAAGCTAGCCTTCCCCCTCCCTCCTCCTGCCCCACAGTGCTCACACAACAGAGCGATGCCCCTCCACTCATTCTCTAGGCTCCCATTCCCCTCCAGTCCCCACCACATACACATCACTCCACAGGACACCATGAAAAAGGCTCTTGGACCCAACTCAGTGCCTCTTCTTAATGAGACACTGGTTTGCTGAAAAGCTCACTGTCCGAGGAGTGTTGAGGACACAGGAGCACAGGCTCAGGAGGCATCTAGCTCTACCACTCACTGACTGTACGAGCCTTAGCGTAGGGCCAAGAAAGAGGTTACCCCGGGGGACAGACCCCTGGAATCTCCCCTTCCAACCTGACCCTCCTTCAAACCTGGTCGCAGTCCTGCCCCCTGCTGCGGCCTGGTTCAGGGATTCGGGGTCACAGTGACCTCATCCCGCTCCTACAGTCTGTGCATGTGGTGCCCACAAGCCCAGACTCTACAGACACACATATCGGCCTGATGTGGCCTTGGGAACCAGGGATGCTTCATTAGGACACCCTGGCCAATGGACTCACACCCAGTCCAGGCTCTGATCCAAAGGAGCACATCTGACATGTGCCCTCAATCCCTCCCTACCCAGTGACCTACAGCGGTCTGTTGGCACTGGCATAGAGCCATATGCCAAACCAGCTTGTGAGAAAAACACTCCCTGACCATACAAAACACATGTATTTGGCCCACTGGAGAATGAGTAATTGTTTGTGAAAAGAGATACAGAACCCAAGAGACCCTCCTGTCTCCATCTGACTTGAGAGCCCCTTAAACAAAATTTTGGCTGATGCTAGGTGTGTTTTAATCCCCAGGATAACACTCCTTTCACAAACAGGATGTAGAAGACAGAAGGGACCCCGAATAACATGTACTCCAATGCACCCATTTGACAGATGGAGAAACTGAGGTTCTGGCAGAGTCAGGACTGCGTACCTCCACGCTCCCAGAGCACACCCTGCTCTGCTGGGCACGGCACCTGCCCTCTGCATCAGCGCAGACTCTTCACAAGCTACCACCCACACCACACGGTGAGCTCCCCATGACCAGGGTGTTACCGCCTTCGTGTCTGTGGCTCCAGCATCTCCCACAGGACCAGGCAAGCATCTGTGCTCAGTAAATAATCACTGAACACACAAATGACCCACAGAGGTACTCCAGCCTCAGAGTTGGGCAAACAAAGCCGAATCTGGTGCCCTGGCTTCCTGCTCTCCTCTCAGACTGAACACAGTGCTGGGCAACTGGGTGAAGGAACAAGCACCAAGAGTAGTGTACTGCATGCAGTGGGTTAGGGATGCTGCAGGGATAGGGACGTTGTGGGGTTAGAGAACCAGCCTGGAGGCCGCACCTGCTTCCACCCCTGACTCTGACACGGGTGTGCAGGTCATGCGACCACAGGAACAGCCCGCTCTGAATGGAGGATCGACAAATCTCACCTTGCCTGCATGGAAAGTGCATGGGCACTGAGGACCAGGCACCAGTGAGACTGAGATCCCCGATGATGCCGCATCTCCCCACGTCCCAGCTCCTCACGCCTCCTGTAACCCTGGTACACAGCAGGATCAACAGACCGCATCAGCCTACTGTACAGCTAGGAAAATTAGGTAAAGAGAGGCTGTGCTAGCCACTGCAGGGCTCCCTCCACTTTAACAACTGTCCTGGGGCAGGGAAGGCTTCCAGGAATGCCTGCCCCCAGGCAAGCCACACCCGCCAATCCCATATCTCTCTGGGCAGCAACTCCTGACTGTGAACCTCTAAGTCCACAGCCAGTCCCTGGATGCCACAGGGAAGTACCAGCTGTGGACCATCCCAGGCCCTGAGGCAGAAGGACTGAAGTCCAAGGAAGCTCAGATGGTCAAATAAAAAATAACCAAAGAATAAGCACACCCTATGGACTAGAAATCACTGCAGATGCCATTACCTGCTTTACCAATTCTCGCTGGAGAAAACATTACTAATGGCAATGGGGGGAGGGGTGACAGCTTTAGACCCCATCTACCCCTGTGCATAAGCTGAGGAGCATCCCCAACGCCCCCTTCTCCTTTTCCTAACATGGCCATATCTTGGGTCCATCCCCCCGATAGACTGATTTCTCAATCCCTCGGGCAACTAGAGCAAGTAGGCAAACACTTGTTTTTTGTTTTTTTTTTTTTTAAGATTTCATTTATTTGAGAGAGAGAGAGCAAGGGCGGGGTGAGGGGAGGAGAGGGAGAGGGAGAAACAGACTCCCCACTGAGCAGGGAACCCAACATGAGACTCAATCCCAGGACCTTGAGATCATGACCTGAGCCAAAGGCAGAGAGAGGCTTCACCAACTGAGCCACCCAGGCGTCCCAAAACCTCTGTTTCTAAACTGCAGGCCACTGACCAAAGGCTTTTGTACAAAGAGCTGTGGGTGGAAGTCGAGGCAGAACGGCCGTGCCCACCCGTATGCACCAGTGCGTGGTGGCTACCGTCTCTATCGGAAACTGAGAATCTGAATCGTGCCTTGCATGTGTATGAGGACACGCGCACACATACAAAACGGATCAGATGTCGGTGGGGTGGTCAGTGTCCCAGAGTGGTCACCAGCACGAGCTCTGAAGCCTATCCGCCTGCTGGGAGTCCCAGCTCAAACACGTTCTGTGTGACTCAGGGCACCTTCCTTAACCTCTCTGTGCTGCACGTTCCTCTCCCATGAAACAGGGATAATAAAAGAGCCTACCTCCCAGGGTTTCTGTGAGGATGAAACGAGATAACATTTGGCACGATGTCTGGCATACAATCAAAGCTCCATTTTCCCCCAGCACAATGTTAATGGGGTTGCCGCTGGGATTTTGTGTGCCTTTCCTTTTTCTTCTTCATTAATTGAATTTTCTACATGAATGTGCATGCTTTATTGTCAGTAAAGAATAAAGCTTTTTTTTGAGATGGGGTAGGAAGAACAACTCATAATCCCAAGTAACCCTTTCCTCGAAACACAGTCCTAAAACAGCCTTCTCCTTGCCAGTCTGTTTTCGGGGATATTCTTGAGGGCAGGCCCCGACTTTTCGGCTCCCTGATTCTCACTGTATCTCTTTCTCTACCGGTGCGCACCCAGTAAGGCTCAAGCCGGACCTCGCGTCGCAGAAGCTCCTCCCCGGGGGCGCATACTGCAGCCTTCCTGCTCTGGAACGACACCTTTCCTTTCTCTTGCCCTCCCCTCTCTGGTGCTTGCCCCCCAACCCGGTCCTGAGCAGGCTTGTCATATACCAGTCTCCAACAGCTCCCAGGAGGATGAGCCTGCCAACCATGGACATTCTTAAGGGCAGGCCCACTTCCTTCCATGGCAGTTTCAAAGCCACTCACCCAACTTCTCTTGGATCGTCGTGACAACCCTAGGTATTGTAGATGAAGGATTCAGGGAAAGGGATGAGACAGCCCCACAGCTGGACTTAAAACCAGTCTGACCAATTCCAATCAAGGACCCATTCTTAGTTCTGAGGGAGACCTAGAGCAGGCCCTCCACCAACGGCCAACAGAGAGGCCTGGCTCTGTAAGGCCAGAACCACACTGGCCTGCCTCCCTCCTGTCACGCCTATCCCTCCTCCCCCATCTTCAGGACTTCCCTCCTCCCCTGGCTGGGCTTTGGTACTGGGGCAGTCCCCCCAACCCGCTGTAGGGAGCAGCCCTTCTGAGGGTGTCCAGAGTAAGGAGGCCAGTGACCCCACACTAAGCGGGGAGAGAGGAGAGGGAGATTCTGATTGTAGAAGACACCCCTAGTTTTTCTCTGTTTTATGTCAAATGACCTGTAACACTCCAGGCAATGGTATATTTGAGCCCCGGGTACTTAAAAGAATTTAGCAGGACAGTTTAAAATGTCCAGACTTGGAGGTGTCAGATTTCATAAACCAAAGAAATTCAGAACACATATGTGGACTTCAAACCGGGACACTGGAAAAGTCTCTCCCATGTGGAGACCACAGATTCTGTTTAAATTAAAAAAAAAAAAAAAAAAAAAGGAGAGGGGGTTCTCCCAGTCCCCTTCCATGATTCCAGAACTCTTAAGACTGCCTAAGGGATATCAATGAGTAACATATATACGTCTGCATCTGTGTTACAACACTATGTTCTAACAAAGATGGGTCAATCCCGGATAACCAAGTTTATAATCCATGTTTTTAAAATAACATAAACATAACAACCAAATACAGGTTTATTAGAGCCTTGATTTTTTAAAAATCTATAAAGGCATGTTTAGGACAAATGGGGGAGACTTGAAAAGGACTGCAGAGTAGAACGTACTGTATTGGCATGGAATTCCTCCCGTAGTGCAAGAGTGGTGGTGTGTCACGTGGGATGTGTCCGGGCTCCCACGTGACACACGCTTCAGTGCTCATGGGTGACGTGTCCTGGTGTCCACCATTTTTCCCCAAGCAAATCAGCAGAAACAATCATATATGAATATACAGGGATTGACCGAATGAAGAAGCAAATGTGGCAAGCTGTTTCCCACTGGTGAATCTAGGTGAAGACTTACTGTACTATTCTTTGGACTTTTCGTGCATCAGAAAACTTACAAAACAAAATGTCAGGGGAAAAAACAGTGAGGTTAGAAATTTGCTTAAGGGCGCCTGGGTGGCTCAGTGGGTTAAGCCGCTGCCTTCAGCTCAGGTCATGATCTCAGGGTCCTGGGATGGAGTCCCGCATTGGGCTCTCTGCTCAGCAGGGAGCCTGCTTCCCTCTCTCTCTCTGCCTGCTTTCTGCCTATTTGTGATCACTGTCTGTCAAATAAATAAATAAATAAATAAATCTTTAAAAAAAAAAAAAGAAATTTGCTTAAAACAAAAATATGAAAAAAGACTCATGATACCACTGTCTAGATAATTCTTTAAAATTGTTGCTATTTAATTGCTGATTTAAAAAAAAAATAGATGAGTAATGCTGCATGTTTTACCTACCCAAGAAGGAAAATACTCTAAAGAGCATTTTTTTCTCTTAATAAATGAATGTTTAGGCAAATAATACATAAAGAAAAAAGTCTATTGTCCCGTTTTCTAATGGTACAATGACTTAAAAAAAAGGGGAGGGAGAGAGGAGGGAGAAATAGATTCCCAAAATGAGGGAGGGTCTGTCCAAAGATAAGCGACATGGGAAGAAGCCTGGAAATATTTTACCAAAACATTCTGGTCCCCTTGCCTATAGGTTACCTGAAGGCATGGGAACTTCCAGGCAGGGCTCTCCTCTCCATCTCCACTGCCCATGGGCAGCACAGCCATCTGGGGTTGCTCAGAGAGCCTCAGGAGCCCTGTGACCACCAACTGAGGGTCCAAGGGCATGGGCCAAGACCACTCAGGGCCATGCCAACTCGGAAGGAGCACCTTCCTCCCCACATGAAGAGAGGAAAAGGAAAGCAAACTCTGCTGGATTGTTCATTAGGACTTTAATACCTGTCCCCAGAGGGAGACGGAGGCAGAGGTGCCATCTGAGGAGGGCAGTCCTGGCAAAAGGAAGGAAATGACCGGAGGGCAGCTAGAGGAGAGGCAGCGGTACCCAGCAGCAGGGGCTGGGAGCACCCGCACAGAGCTCACCATGGCCTGGGGATTATAGCCAGCAAAGGGCCGCTCCTCCTGCCAACAGAGTTATCTTTTAATCCAACCCCCGGATGACACCATCTGGCACCAGCACAGGAGCCGCTCCAGAGGGCACACGAGTCACGAGGCCGGGCCCCGGGTCTCTGCTTTCAGGCTGGGGCTTGCTCCTTGCTCCCGAGGAAGCAGGGCTTCTGCCCCTCCGAGGCCGGCTGTCGACAAGCCCGTACACGCCTGAGAGGGCGAGGCAGGCGGTGAGGAAGGGCCGGGAGCTGCTGTGCTCTGCAGCATCGCCAAACCCCACACGCAAGGACAGGAGGAGGGAAGGCGCTCACTGGGCACAGGGGTCTCATGCCAGCATGAGGCAGCAGTCCTAGGATCTTCTTTCCACCCAGATGTGGCAAAGAGGTCTGCGACCCCAGAACAGCTGCGTGGACAGGCGTGGCGGGCTGCCTGGGATTCACAGCAAGAGGAATTCTGGGGGCAGGCAAGGCCAGTAAGTCCACTGAGACTGACCGGCGAGGTCCTGCCCAGGACCTGCCACCCCTGCATGTGCTCTGATAACTCATGGACCAGCCCGGAGTTCAGTGCCACCTGCCACGCTGACTTCTGAAGGCCTGCCATCATTTACAATACAGTAGCAACACTCTCTAAGACCCAGTGTGCTCATTCGCATCGCCCTGCAAGGGGCTAGCTCTGTGCCTGCCCCTGTGAAGGATGTGGGAGAAGAAGGCATGGGGGAGGTAGGGGCAACAATTGGGAAGTCTGGAGGCTGGCAGGGAGGGGAGGCAGGTAGCCCCTCCCCTAGGTGCAGGCTCGCCTTCCCCCACTCCTGTAGCAGCCCTAGCAGGCAATCACCCAGGCTCTCCCAGGCTCAGGAGCACATCGCCTCCAAAGGCAACCATCCCCTCACTGACCAGTTCTTTGTGCCCAGTGCTCTTTCTTGTGGGCAACTAAAGCCTACCAGCCGGAACTGGTAGCCAAAACTCCAAATCTAACAGCTGCTCCATTTCCTGCCACCACTCTGCCATATACCCTCTGAATTCTAACCATCAGGGGTGAAATCCTGACTCACTAGCTTGGGACTCTGAGCAAGTAACTTCCCCTCTCTGTGCCTTAGTTTCCTCATCTATAAATGGGGACAATAACAGCCCCTCATCTTCTGGTAGCTGGGACGAGTCTTGAGACATCAACAAAAGCTACCTAGCGCACACCAGAAGTGGTCAGTAAATGTGTACTAGGCTACACTATGGCTGCCATCACGCCAACTGTCACCATCGTGAGCCATCCCCCTGCCTTTTGATAGTCATCCCACTTTCTCACGACCAGACTCAAGCCCCACAAGTATCCAGTTCTGTAGCTTCCCTTAGGGTTTTCTGGCTCCCTGGGAACACACTTCACACTCTACTCTCTCCTGGCAAAACCTTTGCCCAACGCTCAGGCAGGCCATCCCAGCAGCCCAATGGAGCTGGCAGACAAGAAACCCAAAAGGAGATCATGTGAGAGAGGATTCTACTCTTGGCCTGCGTCTCTAGCCTAACCACCCCAAACCCCAAAAGTAGCCTCCCAAAGACTACCGAAGTTATCTCTAAAACACACAAACACCCAAATAAATAGATATAATCTTATGAATCCCATGCTCCACAACCTTCCATGGCTCCTCTGGCCTATTAGGATAAAGTCAAAAAGTCTCACCTAGCATTGCAAGGAGGAAAACAAACATTTATGGAGCGTGTGATTCTTTGCCAAGTCCTAGGCTACACATTACACATTTTATGTATATTATACCATTTAATAACTTCCTCTAAGGTTGGTCTGATTACCGCATCTCACAGGGGAGGAAGCCAAGGCTCCGAAATATTAAGCACCTGGCCTAAACCACACAGTTGGGATGCGTCAAAAGCAGACTTGGAGGCCAGGTCCATGGCCCAGGCCCTGCCCACTCCAGCCCCTCCCTGAACATCCAGTCACCACAAGGCCCATGATTACCCAGAATGCCTGGCTCCTCCTTGACTCACTGCTCTTTCCTCCCCTGCCTGGAAGGCACCTACCCAACACCTGCTGATTTTGACTCAGTCCTCAAAGCCCAGCTCTCCAATTACATCCTCCACGAGATGGCCCTGAGCCCGACTCTCCCTTCCGTCAGACAAAATCAATCCCTTGCTTGGCTGTGCTTCATAGAGCTGTCTCTAACCACATTAGAGCACAACTTACCAATCCCCAAGCCAGAAGCACTGCTGTCTGCTTCTGCTTCGTAACACAGATCATTCATCTCGACACCACCACAGCTTGGTGTGTTGGGTTGAATAAGTGAATGAATGATCTCCCTTCTAGACTTACAGACCAGGAAACAGGACAGTCAGAGGCGGACCTGACCTTTGCAGGGACAACTGGTAAACAGCCTGTCTAGAGTAACCTGCTGGAGATTACACATGGCAAACAGTACTTCCTTAGCTGGGGACACTGGAGCAACCCCATCAGGACCACCAGCTCCAGTGTCAGGATGCAGCATATCCATAGGGTGCCTCCCGGGGGCCACACTGCTGTGGAATGACTTCCCAGCCTTCTCCATGGCCCCCCAATGCTCAGCCCTGGGCCTCCCGGCACTCTCCCTACTGGACCCAGGAGGCGGTGATCCAGAGGCAAAAGCAGCTCCTCTCTGCTGGCCTGGACAGAAAGACGCCAGCGCCTGGAGGGGCCTCAGCCAACAGCACCTGCTCCAACAGTTTATCAGTCCCGGTCCCCTTGGGGAAGAGGCCGAAAGAGGAGCTCTGCGTCCTGACCCACTTTTCCCAGAGCTCCCTTCCCAGATCTGGCCTGGCCCAGTGAGATCCTTCTCACCTTGTGACACCAGTAAGAGAAACGCTCACATACATACTTGTACAAAGAGTATTCCAGCTCATCAAAACCACTCGGATACTTGCGCTTTACAGGAAAATGGTGCCCGAGGCAGGTCCCAAACTGTGCTCTTCCGGCTCGGAGGCCTCCCCGGCTGGCATGAACATCACAGTCCTCCCTCAGACAACACAGAACAGATGGGCTTCTCTGCTTCCCTTCTCCCGGCAGCTCAGACACGGAGGAAATGCCGTGTGCCCTGAGTCAGGGTCCCCTGCACACTGAAAAATACGGAGGCAGAGACCAGCCCACGCCCCAGGTTCTGTCTCAGGAGACCTGGGGTGGGGCCCAGGAGTCCCAGTTTTCAGGAGCTTTCAGGGGGTGGGGGGATTCTGAAAAAGACCACCTGCGCCGCACCTGGACAAACCTAGCAGTGACTCAATCAGTGACATCAGCCTGGCAACGTGCATCAAAGATGTCCAAGCCCGTTGACGCCACAGCACTGCGTCCAGCAACTTCCCCCGAAGACAGAGAGAAACACACAAATATCAATGCATCAGGACAGTCACTCAAGCATGATTTGTACTGAAAATGGGAAATCTCTGAACCTCCATGTGGGGGGAACAGGTGAGACCCATCAGAAGAGGACAATACTGTACATCCACAAGAAGTGATTTCCTTTCTCACTCTAGAAAAAGCAAATGTAGTGTGGTTGTCTCCAATTAGCAAGATGGCCTACAAACTTATTTTCCTTTTGATTATCTACTTCTCCTAAATTCTCTACCATAAGCATAGCCGATTATATAATATTTTTTTCAACCAAGTAACTTGGGGGCACCTGGGTGGCTCAGTTGCTAGGCATCTGCCTTCGGTTCAGGTCACGATCCCAGGGTCCTCAGATCAAGCCCCGCATCAGGCTCCCTGATCAGTGGGGAGCCTGCTTCTCCCTCTCCCACTCCCCCTGTTTGTGTTCCCTCTCTCATTGTCTCTCTCTGTCAAGTAAACAAATAAAATTTTAAAAAATAAATAAACCAAGTAACTTTTGTGTTTTAATTATCAGCACCAGACCTAAAATTTGAAGCCCAGTTCAGTCAGAGCAGGAAAAATTACAAGTAGCACCTATTCCAACCATGAACGTGACAGAGGCACTCCCTCCATGCTGTATTTCAAGTCCTACTCCAACACTTCCAACAGCCAGGAGCTCATTCCCTTTCCTAAAGCAGTATCTTCTGGCAATTAAAAGATAATCCCTTATCCTAAACAAGATTCCACCTTCCTGAAGCTGAAATCCCGTCTCCCTCTACTGTTTGCATGATGCGGCATCACACGATCAAAAAACACACAGAACAGAGCTGTTTTTTAATGAACCAACTTACAGGATGCCTGTCCATACTCTCCCCCAATGACCAAGATGAGAAAGTGGGGTTTTGCAAGCATTGCTGACGCATATTCACAATGCCAAATTCAAATCAAGCATTGTTCATCTCTTATCCCCTACAATCACCTAGATGATTAAAACACCTGTGTCCCTACTGAGTCCATTGTTCCATGAACAGCTGCCCCTGCCCAGTGGCCCAATACCAGTCTGGGGAACTCTTCACAGAGGCCATTTTTGAGTGAACAATCTGCTTGAGGGTGGTAGCTCAGCCACACAGATGCCACAGCACCAGAGGCTGAGTGATCGAGTGGAGCCAAGATGGTGCAGGCAAGAGGCCCTGCCCTCAAAGACAGCAACCTGCAGGAGAAGTGATGGTCTTCCTTCCCTCTCTCGTTTTAGTTCCTCTTAGTCCCATTTCCTTGGCCTCCTTCCTTCTCCTCCCCCACATCCACAGGCAACCATTCTTTTGTGTTTATATTGTGTTCTTGCAAAATGGGTATTATCTGTATGGTTAACTTACCTACTAGCACAGCATTATCCATCTCTACTTACTTCTTCCTGAGCACTATGCTTTGAAATCGATGCTTTGCCTCTAGTGTCTCATCAGTCATTTGCAACTGCTGCAGAGGACTGTGGGCTCAGGCCTGCCACTGCACACCTCAGCTCTCCCAAGGATGGACGCCACCGGGCACTGTGGTGAACCTGTCCCCTCAGGGACCGGCATGACAGGCTGGGGGATCCCCACCCAGGAGGGGGACTACAGCGTAGGATCCTACAAGTCTCCAGAATGGCTGCACCAGCAGGGGTAAGTTCCTGCACCCCCAACACTCTGCTGTGCACGGACAGCAGCCAGCTTGCTCACTTGCTTGCTTTGAGAGAGAGAGAGAGAAAGAGAAAGAGAAAGAAAGAAAGAACATGCAAGTAAGGGAAGGAGCAGAGGAAGAAGGACAAGTAGATTGCTTGCTTTGAGAGAGATAGGAAGAACGTGCAAGTCGGGGGAGGAGCAGAGGAAGAGAGACAAGTAGAATCCACTAGAAGCATAGAGCCTGATGCGAGTCTGGATCCCATAGCCATGAGATCACAACCTGAGCTGAAATCAAGAGTTGGATGCTTAACCGACTGAGCCACCCAGGCGCCCCAGCATCCAGCTTTCTAGCTGCTGCCAGCCTAAGAGGTGGAAAGGAACAGAGTTCACAGTGGATGCTTCGCAAACCTGCCAGAACCACAGCTGCTAGGAGAACAGCAGGAAAGGCCTCTGCTACAGAGAGCGTCAGTGGCACGGACTGGAAACAACTGCTCGTTAACACAAATCTCCATGGGGAGACCGCACTGCCTTTAGCTGTCAGACCGCTGGAGCACAAAAGGCATGCACTGACTTGCAAAATGCCATGGATTCACCTGCTCCGTTTGGTTGGCAGAGGCTCCTCCCAAGGAAGTCTCCTGTCGAGGGGTGGGCAGCAGCAGAAATGTGCGGCTCACTTTGTTATCTGCAGTCACAGGTCATGGTTCCTACCACATGTGACACCCCATGTGATCAGACAGCACCTGAAGCAGTCCATACCTGTTCAATGAGTCCTGGCAAGGTCAAACTAACTGCTCTAAAGGTCGCCAAACTCTTACTCTAATCTCGGAGTGAACTTCCTCACAGATCAGGAACCTAGAGTTTACAGACCAGCACTGGTCTGGAGACCACACCCTGAGTGTGGGATAGAGTGGGAGAACAAACCAAACCACCCTGGCCTGGAAGTCACAGTTTAAGGGGCCACTAACACAACAACAGGTAAGGAACACTAACACCAACATAAAAAACAGAGCTTACATAGTGCCAGGCACTGCTCTAAACAACTTAGAAACAGTAATTCCTTCAACCCTTTCAGTACAAGGTCCCATTACTACCCTCATTTCACAGGTGGGGAATTGGAGACACAGACAGGGAAATTGAATTGCCCAGGTTTGAGCCCAATACGTGGCTCAGACACAAGCTCTAACCAGTCTACTGAACTGACTCCAAAGGGACACGGCCTCCCCAAACTGTCCCCTCCCTTGTCAGGGGGAGTAAGGAACCCCCAAGGGTTGTTAATGAGACAAAACAGGACCATAGACACAAGAATAATAGACAAAGCATCCAGTGCAATAGAAACATGTACCATCCGCAGAGCATACAATCATCTATGTGCACGTGACCGTTTCCCAGCACTGTTTACCTCCTTTTACACCAGCTCTGGGAAAGAGGTGTTGTCACAGACCCCAGCAAACAGACAAGGATAAGGCCCAGAGAAGCTATGGAAACCAGCCAGGGAACATCAGCTAGAGACCAGTGATCACTCATTCCCCTCAGCCACCTCACTCCTTAACCAAAGAGAAGGTCAACAGACGGGACATGTCAACACCGCCCATGCCCTCCAGCCCTGTGCTCAAGGTGCCTCACAGAGAACCAGTCACAGGGAGAACGACTGGAAGCAGCAACCAGGCCTGCCCTATGCCTCCCAGGGCCTGGTTAGCCTAGCCTCACTTTCCCAGTGGCTGTTGAGTGCATACCACAAGCAGAAGCCTAGAATTCCCATAAAGACCCACTACTCACAGATTCCCCTCCAAGTCTCCTACTCTGACCCCGAGTGTGCCTTCACCAGGCCTGCCTTTCTCCTTGTGCATCTCCAGGGCCCATCCAGCCTCTCAGCCCTCTACCCATGCCCAGCACACTGGACACCCCAGTCTCCTTGAGGCAGCCTCATCTGTTCCAGGGATCTGTATGGCTGGACAGCCGCTCCTTCTGGCTGGGGACTTCCAAACAGACAATAACCCCCTAATTGGCAGGACCCATCTTCTCTGCCATTCTTCTGAGAATCTTAAAGACTTTTACAAACAGAAACAAACGTCATTTGCTTCAAACCACCAAACAGAAGGTGAGGAGTAGGAAGTCAATAAACCGGGCTGATTATTTTCTGGCATTTCCAAAAGCTCCGGGACAGAGCAACAGAAAAGAAAAACCTTTGGTGAACAATAGGATATATATTCCAGCTAAAAGGAGTGTCCCATACGGGTCTGTGGTGCTGTTCACAGGTGATGCTAATGTCTTTCTCACCTTTTCATGCTCCACACTTAGCAGAACACTGGCCAGGGACATGCTGCCCGGATGATGGGTGGGCAGATGGATGGACACAAGGACTTGACAGGTAACATCCGGGTCTAAATCTGGGCTCTACCCTAAAGTCAGATGATCTCACGCAAGAAGACACTGTGGCCACCTCTAGCAAGTTTTCACGAGAAGCCTTCCAATGAGGGGGGTTGAGAGCAGAAGAATGTGCTTATACAAAATTCCACAACTTGGCACAGAAAGTAAGGACTACTACTGCCTGCTTTGTTTCCTCTCCCTGGGCTTAAAAAACAGGAGAGAAAATAGGACAGGATATATAAGGGCAGTTTGCCATTTTCTATCAGATATGAGTTAGGAGACTAAACAGGCTTCTGCACTCTCACATGCACAGCCCCTAAATTCTAAGTTGCTTCAGGTTCAGCTCTCATTTTTCTGCAGAAGGACCCAGACCCAGCACATTTTAGTTTTATCTACTTTCTTGCTCTTTCCTAGATCCAGTCCCCCAATCCAGGGTAGCCAGGGAGGTGGATTCCAACTCAGCATCCATGGGTCTTTACCCTCTTATCTCTGTTCAAAGCTTTCTCCTTAGAGCCAGAGGCTCCACAGATCACGTTCCTGCTTGAACTCTGTCCTGGGACTAAGCAGTAAGAAGCCACAGCCGTCAGCCTGGAAGTTTCTGCTGTGTCACAAAAAGAATGAAACAAGGAGGTACCTCCTGCCAATAGCAAACCCATCCTCTGACTCAGCACTAAATTTAGATGTCACGTCCTATGCCTACATCCAGATAGTCTCCCCGTGTGACAGGTGCTGAGTCAATGAATGCTGTGACAAGGAGAGGAGGGGGGGTCCGAGGCTCGGGACACAGACATCTTACTGGGGACCTTCATCGGATGGGCCCAAGTCCAGAACAAATGCAGTCTTTATAAAGAAACGGACAAGGAGTCCAAAGCCTGCCCAAGCTCTCAGCAGCTGGTGGCCCCGCGCAAGCCGACAAGCCTCTCTTGGCTCGGTTTGCCTGTCTGCAGAACGTAAATACCAACAGCACGGGCTGCGAAAGATCTTTCTCAATGGTCAGGAATGAGAAGCTAGAGCACAGTTCCATGAACTGGGATGCCTGTGACTTGCTCACCCTCACTGGAAAGCCGGGTGCCTGCAAAGCCAGGCCCAGATCAGGAAAAACCAGCCAAGGTTCCCCAGACTCCCCACCCAGTCCGTGGCTGGCAGAGACACCTTGGAAGGAGCCCCAGCCTAAGAAGACACCTGGGTCCTGTGCCCGCTCTACCAGGGGCTTGCTCTAAGAGCCTGGTAGAGTCTGTGCCTACGGGCTGCTGTGGCTCATTTACAAAAATAAGCTGTTTGGGCAGAGTGGTCCCTAAGACCCCTTCCAAACATAATCCTCAACAATCTTAAGCTGCTTAAGAAACAGAAACAGAAAATGAAACTTCTGGCCAGATAAGAAGAAAAAGAGGCTACCCAGAGTAAGAACAGAGATTACCGGGAATATTGAGAAGGTCATTATAATTTTTTAAAGCAGGACTTCTTAGATCACGATATAAAAACAAAATTAAGTTTACTTCTGTTTGTTATCACATCACTCCCTACTGGGGGGACAGATTTCCACACATGGACAGCCGACTCACAATGGTCAAAATGATTAAGACGAGGGTCCCTGGACATCTTAAAGAGTCAGGCAGGTATCATTTCAACAATTAATCCAGAGCTGACGCAGAAAGAGCCCCAACTGACACACCGCATCTAGAAAAACGCTGTGAGCATGAGAACACACGCTGGCTGGAGGTGGCCACTGAGATAGCAGCTCAGTAGGGGGATGACCTACGATGACACTGCTTCCCACTCAGGTGGCCCCCAACCCTGATGGCAGCCGGGGGGGCTAGTTACGCATGCAGCAATGGCTAACAGTTCTCTTATGCAAAGTGGGGGTCATACCAGCTAGTGACGATATTGAAAATAGAAGAAGAAAAAGAAAAATGTTTCAAAAAAAGGTAATCCTGTCCCACTCCAAGGGACCCCAACAGATGGGGTTTCACTCAGCTCCTGCCCATGAAAACTCTCTCGGAAAGCAGAGAGTGGGGATTTTTTCTTAGCCGCATTGTGGTCATCTGTCATTTCTGAGAGCATGGTTCATCCCCAAAGGAAACCTACAAAGGTAAACAAATGAGGCAGGCAAAGACAAGAATATGTCATGGAAACGAAGCTGTCACCGATGGCAGCCTCTAGGTCCAGTCATGGCCTGCCAACCCAGTTCAGCTGAGGCAAAGGAAGGTGAGCCTTGTGGGGGGCTCCTCTGTCTCTCAACATGGGGAGCATCTCGAAACAAAAGCATCCAAACAAGTGTTTTCAAACTGTGTTCCATGAACCTTGGAGAGCCCCACAGACCTCTGTAGAGGAGCCTCGGGGAGGACACGAGGGAAAAAGGAGCTCCGGGCCTCCACATCCAATGACCACAGCCCCTTTTTGTCTGCTTTACACATTTGCCTCTCATATACAAGGCCGCTCAAGGAAAAGAGCCCCACAGCTTAAAAAAATAAATAAATAAATCACAAAAAAACACTTACACTTCATATGTTTTCATTTAATTGTTTGTAACAGGGACGGCCGGGTGCCTCAGTCATTAAGCGTCTGCCTTTGGCTAGGGTCATGATCCCAGGGTCCTGGGATGGAGTCTTGCATCTGGCTCCCTGCTCAGCAGGGATGCCTGCTTCTCCCTCGGCCTGCAGCTCCCCCTGCTTGTGCGCTCACTCTCTCTCTCTCTGACAAACAGATAAATAAATAATTTAAAAAATAATTGTTTGTAACAGCCCTGTGAGGAAAGAGAGGCTGAAGAGGCTTCTGGCTGGACTCCATGCCCCACATTCTGAGCAACCACCCTGTGCTCATTCGTCATCCACAGGGACTCTCAGGAAAGGACCTACAACGGTCCAGTCCGTGGCTGGCTGGCACGTGGTCTTCCATGAGCAAAAGACGAGGAGAAGGGGAGCTGCCCAGGATGATAAAAGAAGCTCAGAAGACAGTCGTCAACTAAATGCAATGTGTGAGCCTTATTAAAATCCTGATTTGAGCAAACCATCTATAAAAAGGCATTTCTGGGACAAGGTAAAGAGTATCAAGTGGGTAGAAGACCTTCAATTACCATGAATATTGTTGGCTATAAACATGGTCTTCTGGCTGTGCTCTTTTAAAAGGCCTATTATCTCCTCGAGCATTTATGGTAAAGTGGTACCTGGTCTGGGGCTTGTCTGACATTGCTGTAGACAGCTAAAGTCGTTGGGAGAGTGGGGTGTGTCCGTTATATCAGGTGCTCCAGAGCTGCGTGCATTTGAAAGTTGTGTTATATGGGGCACCTGGGTGGCTCAGTTGGCTAAGCTTAGTCTGCCTTTGGATCAGGTCATGATCCCAGGGTTCTGGGATTGAGCCCTGCATCAGGCTCCTGGTCAGTGGGGATTCTGCCTCTCCCTCTCCCTCTGCCTGCTGCTCCTCCTGCTTGTACGTGCTCTTTCTCTCTAATAAATGAGTAGATAATGTTTTTTTTTAATTTCAGAAGAAGTTTTCTATCATTTTTTTAAAAAGATTTTATTTATTTATTTGACAGCGATCACAAGTAGGCAGAGAGGCAGGCAGGGGTGGGGGGGTTGCTGAGCAGAGAGCCCAATGCGGGGCTCGATCCCAGGACTCTGGGATCATGACCTGAGCCGAAGGCAGACACTTAACCCACTGAGCCACCCAGGCACCCCATGAACAGATAATATCTTAAAAAAAAAAAAAAAAAAGAATTCTGATAGAAAATTATTTCCAACATTAAAAACACTAAAACAGGGGCATCTGGGTGTCTCAGTCAGTTAAGTGCCTGCCTTCGGCTCAGGTCATGGTCCTAGGGTCCTGGGATTGAGCCCCACATATGAGTGTCCCTGCTCAGCCGGAGCATGCTTCTCTCTCTGCCCCACCTCCCCCCTACTCATGCTCTCTCTCTTTCTCTCTCTCTGCAATTAAAAAAAAAAAGGAAAGAAAGAAAGTTGTGGAATATGAAATCTAAAAGAAAACGAGGGAGGGAAGCAGGTCCCTCCTTAAATGGAACTTAGTTCTACCTCCCAGTATCTTTCACCTGTCAGCCTGTGATTAGCTCTCTGGGATCCAAGAGAACCCGGTCTCACCACTGTCTGGTGTCCTTTGGAAAACAGGCCCTCTAAGTCTCCTTTTCTCCAAAATGAGCTCCACCTTTGGTCCTTCTATGCCATTCCATGGCAATGCCCTCCTTAAAATGTAGGCTCCAGGGCCAAAACACTGTGAAAGTGTGTTTCTGAGCAGCCCCAGAGGGGCAGGGCCTCTTGGCCCATGCACACTCTGGACAGACTCTAACTCCAAGTACGGCCTGTGCCCTGCAATGCCTCTCAATTCCCAACACAGGCAAACCCTGCCTCTCCAGTCAAGGGCAGGATGCTCCCAAGAGCAGCAGTGGCTCCAGCAGCTTGCTCTTACCCCACATAAATCACCTCAGTCCTCACCAAAGCCCTTGGAAGAGAATACTATTAGCCTTTTTACAGATAAGGAGAAAGAAGACCCAGAAAAAGTAAGCAACTTGCTGAAGTCCCACAGCCTAAGATGGAAGAGCCGGGATTTAAACCCCACAACTGGTTTAGGACACCCAGCAGTGTCTAGTCCTGTGGCCTCCTTCCCTGGCTCCAAACCTACCAGTGATGCTCAAGCCACCTGGCTCATTCCTCTTTGTCAACTGTCCTCCTAGCACTCCCAGGGCAGAGACTATGTGCCTGCTGTCCAGCCCAGCATGGACAGTTAGCCAGTCCCAGAGCTGCAGGTATCAAATCACCAGAACAGATCACAAGTCCTCATGAGGCGCCCCCGGAAACCCTGACTGGGGACCACAGCCCAGTCCTGCTCACTCAGACCTAAAGAAGATGTCAAGACGCAGCACCTGGCTGGCTCAGTCTGTGGATCATGTGAATCTTAACCTCAGGGTCATGAGTTCAAGCCCCACATCGGACACAGAGCTTTTACTTAAAAAAAAAAAAAAGAAGAAGAAGAAGAAGAAGAAGACTGCAAGAGGTTTAACCATCTCAAAGATCAGCCACCATGAGATCAGACCTCATTCTTGACAAGCCATACTGGAGAAATGGAGGCCCAGGGGGGTCCCATATCTTACCCAAGATCACACAATCTCAACATCTACTCGTCCCAGAATCTACTGCATATCTAAGTTATCCACACATCCAAAAAAAATCTACTTGCCCCGGAATCTCACGTGCCTATTTCAGCTGGTACTGGAGTTTAGAAGATGGGGAAGCTCAAGGTCTGGTGGGGCAGTGGTGGGGCGGGGGAGCGAGCAAGTGAGGGAGCTGGAAGGAAGTTTGAGGAAATGATGGTATACACTGATGTTCCAGTTCCATGCCCTGATGATAAAGTTTCCCAAAAGTACACTTCTCAGAACTCTGATGTCGCAAGATACTCAATGAAAAAAGATGTGTGGTCAAATCCATCTGGGAAACACTGCTGGGGAACCCACTCCAGCGACATCCCGAGGCATGCTGGCCTATTAGTCCTCTCAAGGGGCTCCCAATAAAGGATGCTGTGTGACCTGCTCACAGCAGCATTGCTCAAATGCTTTGACCACAGAACCCTTTTGTCAAGCAACACCATGAACATCCCACCAGACCAGGGCTGAGAAGATATTTCCTGGGGGGAAATGCTGACCTAGGCCTTTTGAAAGAAAATCTTGATAGCCATTACCCTGGATCCAAGTCTGAAAAACCAAAGAAACCCAGAATGGGACAAGGAGGAAGTGTGTACAGAGCAGAAATAACTAACATTCTTCAGGGCCTTTGGGGATGGAGAGATATTAGTACTGGAAACAAGACGGAAATGTGTGAACACTGCTGGCCTGCCACATATGAACGCTGCTGGGATTGTACAGTTAACTTCTAGCCTCAAGAGTCACAGGGGACTCCTGAAACTAAAATCTTTCTTTCAAGTCCAAAGAAACTGTCCTGAAACTTTTCAAAACAGGTTGCAGGCAAAAATCCACAAGTTTTAGAAGAAAAAAGGAAATAAAATGTTGGATCTAGGATGCTAGGCAGGCCATTTGCCCTTGAGTCAAGATGCTGTGGAGAGTACGGATTTCATAATTAAAACTCAGACAAACAGTATGACGGTTCCTCAAAAAATTAATCACAGGGGCACCTGGGTGGCTCAGTGGGTTAAGCCGCTGCCTTCGACTCAGGTCATGATCTCAGGGTCCTGGGATCGAGTCCCACATCGGGCTCTCTGCTGAGCAGGGAGCCTGCTTCCTTCTCTCACTCTCTATCTGCCTGCCTCTCTGCCTACTTGTGATCTCTGTCTGTCAAATAAATAAAATCTCTAAAAAATATATTTAAAAAAAAAAATTAATCACATAATTACCAATAATTCCCAAAAGAACTGAAAGCAGGGACTCAAAGAGGTACACCAAAATTTTGTACAATCAAAATTGTACACCAATTTTTATAGAAGCTTTATTCATAACAGTCAAAAGTGGGAAGCAGCCCAAGTGTCTACTGATAGATGAATGGATAAATAAAATGTGGTCTGTATATGCGAAGGAATATTATTCAATCTTACAAAAGGAAATTTGGACACTTGCTACAACATGGATGAATCTTGAAAACATTATGCTCAGTTAAATAAGCCAATTGCAAAGCAATAAATATTACATGATTCTACTGACATGATGTTCCTAGAAGAGTCAAATTCACAGAGACCAAAAGTAGAACTGTGGTTACCAGAGGTAGAGAGAGGAGAAAACAGGGAGTTGGTTAATGAGCACAGAGTTTCAGTTTTGCTAGATAGAAAAGTTCTAGAGATCTTTTAAATAACTATGTTAATATACTTAATACCACTGAACCACATACACCTAAAAATGGTTAGGATGGTAAATTTTATGTGTTCTTTGCCATAATTAAAAAATTTTTTAATCAAATAAAATTTTTTTGAAAGTAGGGAAATTCTGATACATGCTACAAGAGGGATGAATGCTGAGGATATTACTCTAATTGAAATCAGCCCATCACAAAAAGACATACTGTGTGATTCCGCTTCTACGAGGTACCTGGAGTGGTCAGACTCGGAGACTGAAGTAGAATGGACGCTGCCAGAAGAGGGGAGGAAGGGGACAATAGAGAATTATTGTTTCATTGGTACAGAGTATCAGTTTTATAAGATGAAGAAATTCAGGAGATGGATGGGAGCAATGACTGCACAATGGGAATATACAAAATACAACTGAACTATACACCTGAAATGGTGAAAATAGTATACTTCATGTTATGTTTATTTTGCCACAATAAAAACACAGGGAAAAAATGGTGCAGGGGTGCCTGGGTGACTCCGTCGGTTAAGCGTCTGCCTTTAGCTCAGGTATGGGATCGGGTCCCACGTCAGGTTCCCTGCTCAGGAAGGAGTCTGGTCCTCCCTCTCCCTCCCCTCACTTGTGCGCGCACTCTCTCTCTCTCTCTCTCTCTCTCAAATAAATAAAATCTTTAAAAAAAAAAATTGGTCCAAATGCTAAGTTTTATGTTTTGTAGATTTTATCAAAATAAAAACAAAACAAAACAAAACTCAATGCAAATGGGTTATGACCCTTAGTGTGAAATGAACATCAAGGTCAACAGTGTCCTCTCAATTATCCACCAAGGGTTGAGTTGGATGACCAAGACGGGATACTCCAAACCTCTCTGTTTAGTTTAAAATGCTTCTGTAGCACTTTCACTGAACTCTGTCTCAAAAAGATGGAGACACACAATTCAGGGATACGCTACCTGGCTCTGGTAAAAAGTGAAAAAGATGTAATACCCATTGCCCACCCCTAGCTCAATCCTATTTAAAATTCCTCTCTGTTGAACACATTCCACATCCCCAGTGCACAGACTGAAAGGCAGCTCAACCCTCCTGCTCTATGCCCAATATTTCTGAGGCTCACATCGTCACAAGGTTACAAAAATTATTAAAGAGCTCCTTTGCACTGGCTGCAGAATATATAGGTGGGAGGGGTGGGGGCAAAATACCTAACAGGAAATATTTCCCTGATGCTGCTTACTTTTTCAGGAAAAAGAAAGCCAGAGTATCAAAACATCACTCAACCCTAACATGAAATCAAAAAACAGTAGCCGTGGCACAGAGCTAGAAGAAGCCTCAGAATCTTGTCCAACCACGAACTTCCTTGGCCTGAATGCCACCTTGGTAGTACTGAGAGTCCCATAGGACTGAGTTAGCCCTCTAGTCAAGGCTACACTTCAAGTTTGACTATCTGTATTGAAAAGAAAAAAAAAAAAGGGCAAAAACCCAAGCACCAGGTGGCTAAGATGCTCATCCAAGGTCAAGATGTTGCAGAGTTAGGAGCAGATCCCCATCCAGGTCTCTTTCGAGGACACCAAGCTGACATTCAGAATCTAAGTGTGAAAATGAAAGGTCTCTCCAATCCCATAACAGACAATGTGGGCACTCCACATGGCTCCTGGCAGCCAGCCCCAACATGCTGATACCTGATGGGTAACCTTGGGAACTTCAGACATCAATGTCACACCACCTGCTTCCGTCACAGACATACCGTGGTGGGGACATCCTTGTGTGCATCTGGGACTCACTCTGGTCTTCCTGCACTCCTACAAGCTTCTGTCACTGTGAAGTCACCACTCAGGAACATATTTCTGAAGAGGATCTGGATTTTCGTGGGACACACCACTCCTTCTACACACAGCACACAAATCCATCCAACAGAAATTTTTTGAACACCTATCTTGGACCAGGATCTATGGTAGGCATCAGGAATACATGGAGATTACATTCCACTCTTGGTGACCCGTGGCCACAGGAAAAGCAGCCCTAACATCTGTTCAGCACCGTTTACAAGAAGCTTTCACATAACCCTCAGAAATCTCTGGAGAATCCCAGGTTTTCAGTCCTAAGGCTAGTTGGAGGGCACTTAGCACAGTGACAAAATACTCCTCCCTCTTATGACTGTCAAATAGCACAGTGAAGCAGTTACTGCTTTAACTACTTGTAGAGCAGGACCTAAGCTTAGAAGGGTTAACTGCCATGCCCAAAGTCTAAAACTTAGTAAAGGATGACCACCTGTCCCACCACTGCATTCCACTGATGACTCTGCCTACGAACGACAGCATCACACGAAGATAGGACCACACAGAGTGGACATTCATCTGCTGTTTTAGCTGCACCAACATCCTTCTTGCTCACCTTGCTTTGGATAATGGCTCTCCTCACCTTCCCCTATCTCAAGAAACACAGGATCCAGTAGAGGCTGCCAGTCACAGCATCCCATCACCATACCCTATTCACACGGTCAACTGCTGAGACAATCTCCATCCCCTGGTCCTTGCCACAGTGATTGGGCCTGACATGGACACACATCTGCCTGGGCTCATTAGATGGATCTCCCTTTATTCTCTGATCAGGGGCCATGAAGATGAAGTCCACAGAGTCCTGAGGCCAAGCTCCATGAAAAAGGCCCACAGCATTCAAGGATTAATCATCCAAAAGCCAGTTTCTCCCCCTCACCCTAAGCTTTTGGAATATTATATAATAAATTTCTCCTTTCTGTCTACTATGCTTTGAGCTAAGTCTCCATCACTTGCAATAAAGGTGCCCTGAACTAATATACTTAGAAGGATAAAGAAAATCTGCCCTTCTCTGAGAACCTTCTTTTCAACCCTTACTTTGAAGTTCCTCCGCTACTTCCTCCGAAATAACATAGTTAAAAGAACCAAAAGAAAAACTACAATGAATGGTTGGAACTTTTATTTATGTCCCTATTCCAGCTGACCTTCCAGGCTGGACCAGATGAAGATGAGGCAGCAGGTACCTGAAGAGGGCAGAGAGAGAACAAAAGGCCCAGGCAACCTCTAATCAATAATAAATAGTCCATACCTGACGATCAGCAACCAACTGCACTCATCCTGCTGGAAAAGCCTAGCAGCTTATTCCTTTAAGAAAAAATATTCCTCCCGCTTCCACTTGTGACAAATGTCCAGTGTCTAGATTCCTAGTGCCTCCCAAAACCCCTCACCCAACCTAGCCATCATGGTCACTCCAGATTACCTTTGCACATTCATGCCCCCAGAGCCTACGCTGACCCCTGCTTCCTAGTTTCATTTCCGCAACCTGAACCAGAACATCTTCCTCTCCTTTGCCTGTGCATGTTCATGTGGCCTCTTCGACCTCAGCTCAAGTCCCAGTCCCTCCTCCAAGGCTTCCTCCAGCAGCCACTGCTGTGTCCACTCTCTGGCCTCTGGTGATCCAAAAGTGGGCAGCTCCAGAGGACACCTAGCAGGAGGCACAGTGGGGGCCGAGGAGGAAACCTTCATCTCTAGGCACACGGGGGCAACCACCCCGTTGTGCCACCTCTGTCTCATAACAGAAGCCTAGGGTGACATGATTTGGGGGGAGACCCTCACATTTAGATGGTAATTAGAGCCACTAGAGGTAGATGAGAATACTTGGGGAAAGTATGTGATATACAGGGTTTTTGGTTTTTTTTTAAAGACTTTATTTATTTATTTGACAGACAAAGATCACAAGTACGCAGAGACAGGCAGAGAGAGAGGAGGAAGCAGGCTCCCCACTGAGTGAAGAGCCTGATACGGGGCTCAATCCCAAGACCCTGGGATCATGACCTGAGCTGAAGGCAGAGGCTTTAACCCACTGAGCCACCCAGGTGCCCCAGTGATATACAGTTTTAAAAGGAGGAAAAAGCCTGGGGCGCCTGGGTGGCTCAGTGGTTTGGGCTGCTGCCTTCGGCTCGGGTCATGATCTCAGGGTCCTGGGATCGAGCCCCGCATCGGGCTCTCTGCTCCGCAGGAAGCCTGCTTCCCTCTCTCTCTCTCTCTCTGCCTGCCTCTCTGCCTACTTGTGATCTCTGTCTGTCGAATAAATAAATAAAATCTTAAAAAAAAAAAAAAAAGGAGGAAAAAGCCTGCTTGTATCTCTATCACTCAATTGATCTATCTCATTATGTCATTCTCCTGAGTGTCCCACTCCCCCAACTAGGTGGCAAGGTGCGGGCTGGAATTACATCCTCCTCACCTGTCTCCATCTGCATCAAAGCCCCACCTGGACAGATCACAGGACCAAGCACTTCAGTCCTCCCCAATCACATTCTGCCCCACCCCACCGCAGTGGCTGAGGCAGGCAGCCTCGCACCCTTAGCCCCAATTCACAGATGAAGACACTGAGGCTCCCTGCCAGACACGGACCCTCATTCCAGGGGAACGCAGTCAAGGATCTCCAAGTGAGAAAACCCAGATTTTAGTAACTGAATCAAAAAGAAAAGACAAGGGACTGAGTGGGTTCTGCATAACCAAACGGGATCCTAGTTCACCTCCAAAAAGACATCAGACACCTGAGCCACTCAAAGGAGAACAAGAATTCTTCCCTCTTACCACCACCAGCGAGGGCAAGGGTGATCACCTCTTCCTTAGAGATCCATGTACTGGGACAAGGAGAGGCTCCATAATTCCAGAGTTTCCCAATGCAGGAAATGGCCTGAAACTGAACTGTGGGGGCCTAATCAGGTAACAGGAAAAAATAACCCAACATGGAATCAAGAGCACTGGGCTTAGCCTCAACTCGGGCCCCTTTCTGCCCTGCAACTTCTGGCCTGTCCTCGTGCCATACAGATGTGAGTGTGGAACTCAATGCAATGCCGACAAGACAGCTCTCATCTGGGGTTGCTACAGAATCAAGAGAGATATGAAAGTAAGCAGTAAGGGACGCCTGGGTGGCTCAGTTGGTTAGATGACTGCCTTCGGCTCAGGTCATGATCCTGGAGTCCCGGGATCGAGTCCCACATCGGGCTCTTAGCTCCACCGGGAGTCTGCTTCTCTCTCTGACCTTCTCCTCGCTCATGATCTCTCTCACTGTCTCTCTCTCAAATAAATAAATAAAAAATCTTTAAAAAAAAAAAAAAGAAAGTATGCAGTAAGATTCAAAATGCTGAGCAGCAACGTACCATCAATCCTGAAACAGGAACGTCCCTGCCCTCAAAATAAAACAACACGGTGTATTCCTTAGTCATCTTCATACCGTAGGCCTGAGCATGGTGGGTCATAAGTGTCTGGGTCTCTGAGCATGAGCAGAGCACAGGGGTTTGTGTGCAACCTGCCCAGTATACCACCTGGGCCAGCTTCCCCCTTAGCGCCAGGCCCACGTGGGGCTGGTGGGGGGGCAGAACTGCCAGCCATCATTTGCCTGCAGCACAGCCAGTGCACCAGTGCCAGCCAGTGGATGGGCATCCAGGACCCGGGGCCCACAAGGGGTATGGAAACCACGAAGAAAGGCCCTAACAGGGAGATGGCAGACCTGCATACAGGGAAAGGTGCCTCTGACCCCGCAACCAGAGCAGCTCCATTATGCTCTGAGGATCACCCCGTAAGAAGGGCTCACTGGTGAAAAGAGGAAAAAAAACAAAAGTTGGAAAACCACTGAATAACGCATCCTTTGGGAAGCCTGGGTGCCTCAGTCGGTTAAGCGACTGCCTGCGGCTCAAGTCATGATCCCAGGGTGCTGGCACTGAGTCCCCACATTAGGCTCCCTGCTTAGCAGGGAGGCTGCCTCCCCCTCTCCCTTTGCCTGCCGCTCCCCCTGCTTGTGCTCTCTGACAAATAAAATCTTTAAGAACATAACAATAATAAATATTCATCCTTTACAAAGGTCTCAACACTATTGTTTACTTGCACACCATGTTACTTACCCCTCCCCAGAAGCTCTATCTTGCCATACCAAAATCTATCCTAATTTTTCTCTAAAGCGTTAACTAAAATGAACTTAACTTCCCCTTGACAACCCTTTTTCTGAGGATTTCATGACACTCTGCAAACCCACAGAATTCTGTTTTGTTGTAAAACTAGGGTCTTTTTCACTGTGCTCAGGGAAAAAGCAAGCCCTACTCTGTCCCTTCCTCAGAGGTCAAGACCAGTTCCTACAACCTTAGCCCAAGTGAGGCCCCACCTTCTCTGCCAGGCACAGAAGAGGGGGACCTAATTAATGGCAATCCATCCATCTATTCCAGAGATTAAAGCTAGAGCTGATTCAAACATTCCAAGGAGGACGTGGGTCTGCACGCTAACTTCTTCACTTCCTTGGTCAATTTTCTCCCTCAAAAATAGAAAGATCAAGGGATGGGGCACCTGGGTGGCTCAGTGGATTGGGCCGCTGCCTTCGGCTCAGGTCATGATCTCAGTGTCCTGGGATCGAGCCCCGCATCGGGCTCTTTGCTCGGCGGGAGCCTACTTCTCTCTCTCTCTCTCTGCCTGACTCTCCGCAACTTGTGATCTCTCTCTGTCAAATAAATAAATAAAACCTTTAAAAAAAAAAAAAAAAAGAAAGAAAGAAAGATCAAGGGATGCCTGGGTGGCTCCGTTGGTTAAGCAGCTGCCTTCGGCTCAGATCATGATCCCAGAGTCCTGGGATCGAGTCCCACATCGGGCTCCTTGCTCGGCGGGGAGCCTGCTTCTCCCTCTGCCTCTGCCTGCCATTCTGTTTGCCTGTGCTCACTCTCCCTCTCTCTCTTTGATAAATAAATAAAAATCTTTAAAAAAAACAAATAGAAAGATAAAAGCAATTTAGAAAAAAAAAATTACGCCAATGAGATTTCCCGGTGTCTTTATCCTCATGGGCACATCTGATAGCCTTCTTAGCATCCTCTAAACCACCAGCCCAGAAGAGGACTGGGTTTGCTCAGCGACTCAAATATGGCCATCATTGGGAGACCGAACACAGGTTTGAGGGACGTAAATGCTGGAGTCAGAAATCCCAAAGTGAAGACAGAGGACCACCAATGATGTGCTGTGTGGACAGCAGTTTATTCTTTGTGTCTCAGTTCCCTCCACTACAAAAAGTGAGGCTGAAGACAGCCAATATACACTGCAGCTCTTACCAGGAACAGCTTATAAAATCACCCCCTTAATAAGTGAGGTTTTTTACAGCCAAATAAATGGGTCTCATCAGCCTTTAGCCTACAGATACTCAGGGCTCTTTGTCAGCCCTCTCAGTTCACTCTTAAAACAAGGACAAGATATAGAAAAGGTGGCAATTGCCACTGCCTGGCTCTGAACCTGTTAAACAAAACAATAGGTCATAACTGAAAACTCCTGATGCGCAATACTTTGAGCATCTGAACTACTCCAAACTGCATTTTTTTTTTTCCCCCTCTGGCAAAGTAATAAGTAGACCCCTCACAGAGTAGCAACAATAAATGTAATAAAGCAGAGTGCCTGTCACAACAGTAGGAGCCTAATAAATGCAGGTTCTCTTCCTTTCTCAGGGCTATGCCTTCTTCCTCCAGCTTCCTGGTCTAAAAGGCTGCCTTTCCACACTCCCAACCAGGCTAGGCCAAGCCTACCACTTCTCACAAACTCCCAGTAGTACCCCCCACCCCCAACACACACACAGGAATACTCACAAATCCATCACTCAAGGGCACCAGCCACCAGACTTCCCTCCTCAGGCAGCTCAGCACCGCCGGGGAGGGATCTGAGCCACAGCAGCCACTACTAGGATTTTCCCATGGTGCAATGCAACTTCCCCAACTTTTCCAGGCCCACAGTTTCCAAAGAAACCTAGCAGGCATTGTGCATAATCAAGTGCAAGTCTGGGCGAGCAAACAGACTGAACTCTGGACAGAGGGAGTGGACAGAGTCAGAAAGTCAAAAGGCACCAGTGATCATGAACCTGGTTGGCAGGGACCAAAATTCAGCAGGACCAGTCCTGGCCCAGGCTCCATTCTTCTAGACTGTATCACTGATTAAAGGCTAGCAGGGACTCCCAAATGAACGGCGGATGATGAAGAGCCCTAGGAAAGGGACTGCTGGACATCCCTCCGAGGTCGGCTGGACCTGGTGGTCTCAGGAGCACTCCGATGCCCTGGCAACCGGAGAGTCCGGGCCTGCAGTGCCGGGCATTGTTCACAGCGACGGGCGGGATCGGGGGAGGAGGTGCGAAGTAAGGGACCACGCAAGGCCCCCCTCCCCAGACCGGCCAAGGAACGGAAGCCCCGACCCACCGCCACAGCCCTCGAGAGTTCCCCCTGGGAGCTGCAAAGAGAGATGGTGGAAGGCGGTCCCAGAGGCCGGGCCAGGGGTCTGCCACTCACCGGCGCCCTCCGAGGGCTGCGGCGGCCCGACGACGCCGTTCAGGTAGAGAATGGGCAGCAGGTGAGGCTGCGTCTTCTCCAGCGCCGCCCGCAGGTCCTGGAAGTGGTCTCGCTCCTTGGCCAGGAGCAGCTTGAGCAGCAGCTCCGCCTTGGCGCCTCCCGCCTCCTCGTCCAGCTGCCGCCGCTCGCCGGGGCTCAGCGCTCCCGCGGCCTCAAGCAGCCCGAGCACGGCCTCCACCTCGGTCATGGCCTGGGCCAGGCTCTGCTGACACTGGGCGAGCAGCTCCCGGCGCTGCGGCTCCATGGTGGCGGGCCGCCCCGCCCCGCCCCGCGGACGGCTCCGGCTCCCCGAGGCCGGCGGGCGGGCGGGCGCGCGCGCGGGCGGGCGGGCGGCGGCGAGTGGCCTCGGGCGGCGGGCGCTCGGCTGCAGCCCTAGCGCGCCCGGGGCCGCGGGGCCGCGGGGGCCATGGGCCGGGGCCTGGCGGGCTGGGGGCCCGGGCGGCGCGCGGCGCTCAGCAGCGGCCGCCTCCCGGGCTCAGGAGCGCAGCCATGTTGGCTGCGGCGGCGGCGGGACTGGAAGAGGAGGAGGAGACGGAGGAGGAGAAGGAGGAGGCGGAGGAGGGGACGGCGGCCGGGGCGCGCCCCGAGGCCGGGCTCCAGCCGGGCATGCTCCCCCGCCCCCTCCGCGCGCGCCGCCCGCCGCTCCCTTCCCGGCCGCGCGAGAGATCGCGCCCCGGCTCCCGAGCCCCGCGCCGCCCACCAAACTAGACCACAACTCTGCGGGGAAAGTCGCCGGCGCCGCCCTCGCCAGGCCCCCGACGGCTCGGGCCGGGTTCTGCGGCCGCCCCGGCCCGCCTCACCGGGGCCCCGCTGCCGCCGCCCGCTCCG
Source organism: Mustela putorius furo (assembly GCF_011764305.1). Classification (NCBI taxonomy): domain Eukaryota; kingdom Metazoa; phylum Chordata; class Mammalia; order Carnivora; family Mustelidae; genus Mustela; species Mustela putorius. The sequence continues at coordinate 8,567,234 of NW_025421449.1, forward strand.
CCATGGCCCGAGCCCCACCGCTGCCGCCGCCTCCCGTCCCCCGCCGTCCCTCTGAGAGTCCCGGCGCCGGGTCCCGAGGGGATGGCGAAGGGGAGGGGTCCCCGCCTCCCCGCCCCCCGGCCCGCCCGGGAGGCGGGACGTCGCGTTCCTTCGCTCCGAGGCCTGGGAGCAGCCGGGGGTGGGGACGCGGAGTCTGGGGACCTGCAGGAAGCAGCCCACACCCCCAGGTCCCCTCGGCGGGACACACGGCGAACTCTCAGGCTATTGGAGACGGCCTCAAGCAAAACCATGCACCACCCCCCATTCAGGGTCTCTAATCTGAGAACTCCAAAATAAAGCCGGGACACAATTGAGGAGGGAATCCCCTAAATTTGGACATCTCCAAATTAAGACCCCCTCCGAATCTGTGAGATTTCCCCTACTCCAAGGAACCCCTAGAGAATTTCCCAAATAGACTCCCCTGAGTCTCGGTTAATCAGGATTTTTGCTCTCACGCCCATTTGAGATCTTGGTCCCCAGAGTCTCAGAGGGGTTTGGACGTCCTCAGAGGAGGAGAGGATGTGTTGCTAGATGAAGAGGGGGGTGGGGGGTTGGCGGCGGAGCCCTTGATCATTTTGACAAGATGTCACCCCGAGATCCTAGCTAGTCTAAGAGAAGGCAAATCAGTGGATTACAGAAACCTTGGACCCTGATGCTCTCAGTGAGGATCTATAGCCAAGAACCCTTCCACCTTCCTTTATAGCCTGTTTCAGACACTTACCACCCAAATGCAGGAGGTGGTCCTTAACGCTCGAGCCCCAAGGGATTGCTCTCCGGAACCCCACCCCACCCCAATAGCGTAAAGTGGGATCCAAGGCCCATTGCAAACGTTTGTGTTGGGAGTGAATGACTCTCAAGTACAAACGCTAGGGGCCCAGGGCGCCTTTGCTCCTAACAGTCAATTCCACCCCCCACTTCCTTTCCTGCCTCCAAAAGCAAAATTTTCTCCAAGATTCTGCTTCTTATGGCGGAGGAGTCATTTTTATTTAATGGAAACAAACTTTATGCATAGCGGTTAGAAACAAGGGGACCAGAATTTGCACTCCACTTTTGGATTTCCCTTTCAATAACTGTGCTAGGTGGGAGCAAATCAATTCCTCTGCCTGATCCCACTTTTCTCCTCAGGAAAACAGAGTGGGAAGAGTGTATTTAATCAGGGGTTATTAGCTTTGAGTTCATAAATAAGCTAGAGGATGTCAGTGAAGCTTTTGAAATTATGTGAACATTTTTGTGGACATGTATTTATTTCTGGAATGGGGGACAGGGGTGTTCCTAGCTTTGATTAAATTGTTTAAGACCTCCATGAACAGAAATGGACTCCGAAATGACAGAACTGAATTCTTGTAAGAAGACTCCCTGCTCAGATAGTCTGAGCTTCTCTCAGCTGGAGCTCTAGGGGAGGGGAAGGCTGGTTACTGCACAGTGCCAGGGCCTAGACAGGCTCCCTCTAGCAGTCCCTTCCCCCCTGCCCCTGAGACATGGTTCCCCCTTCTGGCCACCACCTCTGCAGCAACTGCAGAGCCAAAATTATCCGCAAAGGCATCCATCCCTCAGGACACACCTGAAGGACAAGACTTCTGTGTTCTTAGATGGATTAACTAGTAATCTAAGGGATGGAAAAAAGGAAGAAGGGGGGAGGAGGAGAATCAGGAGAGTCATTTGTTTTATGGTTAGAACCAATAGTAAGCAAGTCCTGGTCCAAAGAGTGCCTGGGACAGCAGGGAGACATAGTATCCCAGTGTCCCCAAAAGGATGGTGGGTAGCATGCGTGTTTTCTCTCTGGAAGCCTTCCAGAGATGCAGTGAAGAAGCTCATTTGCTAAGAGCATTTTCTCCCAGTGACGGAGACTACTTTCAGCAAACCCTTTATGGAAACCACGGCATTTGATGCAAAACACAAATTCTTGAGGAAAAGGTTTACTTTATAAAATTTAACTTTAGCATTCCTTTCACCAGTGACCTTGTATTTCTGTGGCATTTTATACCCTTCAGGACATCTTCTGACACACTATGTCCCTTGTGCCCTGTTCTGGGTTGAATTGTATCCCCTGAAAAGATGTGTTCATGCCCTAACTCCCAGTACCTGTGAATGTGACCTTATTTGGAAATAAGGTCTTTGCAGATGTAATCAAGTTAAAATAGGTCATACAGGATTTGGGTGGGCCCTCATCCAATGACTGGTGTTCTTATAAGAAGGAAATTTGGACACAGACACACACATAAAGGAGAATACTATGTGTTCTCTCTCCAAGAAGATGGAAGCAGAGGTTGGAGTGATGGGTCTACCAGCCAGGGAACACCAAGGATTCCGGGCAACCAACAAAAGCTAGGAAAGACACCTAGAATGGATTCTCCATCAGAGCCCTCGGAGACACCAGCCCTGCGAAGCCTGACTTCAGACTTCTAGCCTCCAGAACTGTGAGCTACTAGATTTCTGCTTTGCGGTTTGTGGTCATTTGTTATGGCCGCCCCAGGAAACACAGCCCCCTCAGGATGGAGGAAGTTTGAAAGACAAAGCTGGCCATTTCTATTTTACAAATCATCCCAACACCTGACCACTACTGTCTAAGAATTTTTCTGTAGAGGTACCCACTTTTCCTTTTTTCTTCTGATCTTAGTAACAAAGGGCTTCTCCTCCTTGAGAACAGCCCTTTAATGTTCTGGGTACAATCCCTGCACTCTCAACGCATGTGTGCACATGGTCTCCCCCTGCACTGACCCCCATCTCCCCATACTTCCCTCTCTCATGTCCTCAGGAAGGAGCCACTGCCTGACAAGGGGACCTCCACAGGCTCATAGACCATTCACTCTTTAGTTGGTGCTTTGCAACCAGCCTTCTGAGCCCAGCTCCCACAGACAGTGCTCTCTCCGTAGGCATTCACCTTCTTTCACACTTCCTGCCGTGTCCACTCTGCTCTCAGAACTCCATGTTCTCCCTCCGACCCCTCCCGCCCCCACTGGCTCCTTTCTCCCCATGGCTGACCCTTCATTCCTCTTGTCTCCCCAGCTCCCTCCCTCCTACAGGCAGTCACACCTGAGCTGGACAGAGATGCGAGATGTGCTCCGATCCCACCGTAGACACTCACTGACCTGTATGCCTGGGCTAGCTGTTTAACTTTTCTGAGCCTCCGTTTCTGCATTTCTAAATTGGGAATAAGCATCACCATTTGTTAGGGTTATGAGGGTTCAGAGGTGGGGCTGATACAGAGCCCCAGCACAATGCCTGGTATCTGATGGGCATAGAACCCCCCAATGTAGCATTTGAACAGGCAACTTCTGCAGTCAGAATGCCTAATTTAAATAATAGCTTTGCAACTTAATAGCTGTGTGATGTTGGGTAAAACTATAGTGCCTCAGTCTCCTCATCTTTAATATAGGAGTATCAATAAAATTACTAAAGTAGTTAGTCATATATATATATATACACACACACATACATATAATTAGTTCTCGGTATATGGTAGATGTCACTGTGCTTTTGGCTTCTACTCTCTGAGAGGAAAGACTGTGCAAGGCATGTAGAAACAGGTTTTGAGCAGATGTTTCCAGATTCCTGAGTAAAAGATTGTGGCCTCCAGCCTAAAGACTTCCATTTGACTTGTATTCAGATGGCAAGAGCAGGGGCCCCGTCTACCTTGTTCTGTGCCGTACACCCCTAGCACGGCGCCTGGCCTGTGTTAGAGGCTCAATACATATTTTTTAATTAATCCATGAACATATGAAAGAATAAACAATTCAAGAGTTTTTGCACTGTGGCCCCATTTCAAAAATAATTTCTGCCCCAAACAGAAAGATGGAAAAAGAATACTGTACATATGAGCAGCTTCAGAAGCAAAGCAAGAGAGGCCCTGGGAAAGTGGGCAGCAGGTCTGGAGCTCAGTACAGGTGCCCAAACTCCTCCCACTTGGGAGCCATGCCCCCCCTTTCCTGATACAGGCTCCATCCACCAGACCCTGCTGGGAAATCCATCCCTGGTTTGGTTTGGTTTGGTTTTTATTTGACAGAGAAATCGCAAGTAGGCAGAGAGGCAGCCAGAGAGAGAGAGAGGAGGTAGCAGGCTCCCCACTGAGCAGAGAGCCTGATGCAGGGGCTAGATTCCAGGACCCTGAGATCATGACTTGAGTCGAAGGCAGAGGCTTAACCCACTGAGCCACCCAGGTGCCCCCAAGCTCATGTAGTCTTGAAGGCAAGGTCCCCTCCAGACTGCAAGCCCGGTCCTGCCAGGGAGCGTTAACTCTTTGATTCAAGCTCATTCTTCACATTTGGAACTTAGATGTTATTTACTTTAAGAAGCCGTACGTGCCTTTCTGACTTCCTCTCAGAAGGGCAGAATGGTACCCCTAAGATCTCCACATCTAGGCCCCAGAACCTGTGAATGTGAAATGTGTTATGTTACAAGGCGAAAAGGGGCGGTACAGACGTGATCAAAGTTACAGACTTTAAAATGGGGACAGCTGCCTGGATTACGTAGGGGAGTTCAGTCTAACGACACGAGCCCTTAAAAGCAGAGAATTTACTCGGGCTGGAGGCAGTGGAAGGGGAAGTCGAGAGATTCCAACCATGAGAAGGATTTGACTTGCCACTGGGGGCTTTGAGACGTAGGGCCCCAGTGCAAAGGCCCAAGAGAGGGTATAGAAGCAAGGGTTGGTGTCCAGCTGATAGCAAGCAAACAGCCTCCCTATCAGAGCCCTGCCGGCTGATGCCTTGAGTTTTAGGCCTGTGAGACCCTGAGTATAAAGACCAGTTGAGCCAACTGGGACCTCGGACCTTCAGAGCTATGATATAGTAAATATGGGTTTTAAAGCCCTACATTTGAGGCAAGTTTGTTATGGCAGCCATAGAAAACTGACAGTTCCCAAAGACTCTGAGCTCTGCAGACACAGGAACAGTATCTTCTTGTTCCCTGAGAAACCCCTAGTACTTATACGATGCCTGCCGTTTGGTGTATGAGTGAATGGAAACCTACTCTTCCAGCAGGTCTTGCTTTGGGGGTAATTATTTACGGCATCTTTTATAAACAAAATCCAGCTCTCCACTAACAATCTGAGGGGAGGTTTTCAAATGGAGAATCTTAGAAACCAGGCTTTCTCTGCAGACTGAGTGAGCTGGGGCCCCAGAGGCCTCTGACCCTGAATTTTATGTTCTAATAGATAAGCAACAGCTGTTCCCTGGAGAAACAGACCCTGGCGCTCCGCTCTCCGTGTGCAGCAACTCTGGCAGAAAACAAGGCGGCACACGCGAGAGTGCGTGCGCATGTGTACTCGGCAAGCGTGGGAGGGCATTGTGAGACTGTTTCGGTGTGAGTGGGGGTCTCTGTCAGTACAAACTGCACTAGTATGAACACTTGGATGTGTGTGGGTGGAGAAGTTATCCTTTCTAGGATAGCTTTCCTCCCCCACCCTAGAAAGTGCATGTGGCCCTATACCTGACTGTGACATTTGAAAGGATTTCCTTGCACAGCTCTTAAAGTGAATGAACTCCCCCAGGATGCTGAAAATGGAATTCTACTTATGAAGACACTATGTTTCACCCAACTTTTTAAGAATGCTGTGACAATGAAATGAACTATATACCTGTTTAGAAAAAATATTAACTTAAGCTAGGCTCTTGGTAGCTTCTCGGATCATGAAGACATTTTTCTTCCAGATGGCTTTTGTTCTTGGTTCAGGAATAGCCCAGAGGCAAATTTCCTAAAATTTTAAAACAGGAAATCTGGGACAGTCTCATTTAGCAATGAGTCTTGCCCAAGATACTGGGGACAGGGTGAAATCAGAGATTCAAAGCATTTGAGAACCTTAGAAAGAATTAATTAATGTTTAACAATTAAATAAATAGTTGACAACTATTTATTGAGTGCTCACTGTGTGCCATGCCCCAGGCTAGGCCCTAGGGCTACTCATTTTGTAAATGAAGAGCCAAGAGGTTGCTTGCCCAAAACTACACTGTCAGAACTGGGGAAAGGATTCAAGTTCATCACCTACAATCATCACCCTGTCTAGACTAGCCTATGCCCACCTTGGTGGAGTCTTCAACTTCATTTTGCTTAGTCCTTTTGTGCACCCACACAAACTGTCTGCAGCAACCCTGCAAGGTTTATGCCCCATCTCCTCATCCTTTATCCCTTCTCAGTATTTAAACACTTCTGGGGGGTGGGGCGGGAGAGGCGGGTGCGTCTGGGTGGCTCAGTCGATTAAGATTAAGCTTCTGCCTTCTGCTCAGGTCATGATCCAGGGTCCTGGGATCAAGCCCCGCAATGGGCTTCCCCTGCTCAGGGGAAGCCTCCTTCTCCGTCTCCTTCTGCCTGCCACTCCCCCTGCTTGTGCTCGTGCACTCTCTCTCTCTCTCTGTGTCAAAAAAATAAATAAATAAAAAAAACTTTAAAAAATATTAAACACTTCCAGGGGATGCCCCCTCTACAGAAACCAGTTTGAAGCCACATTTGGAAAGGTTCTGATATCATGTGATAATGTCTTCCTTTAGTGACTTCTCCCAAAGGGTTGTTAATTTGACAACAATGATGCTGAAACTCAGGTATGAACAGTCATCTTCATGAACCTTAGTGGGGTAAGAATGGCAGGCTTAGTCTCCCATCTAGGCTTCAAGAATTGCAGGGTTCCCCTCTTTAGGACTATGCTACTTCCTCACTTCCTCAGGAGTCTTCGCTACCTCCCCATTGACTACAGGACCAAGTACACCTCCTCAGCTGGCCGTCTAAGGCTTGCTGGCATCTAATTTCATCTATTCTACCCACCCCATTCCTACCCCAATTCTCTGCCTCTCTGAGGCAGTGGCCCTCTCTGAGCCCTCTCCTCCCATGCCTCCTCTTTACCTGTCCAAATCCCTCTCATCCTTTAGGATCAGGAAAGCCTCCTGCTGACCACATCCTCCCCTCCCCAGAACTCCAGAGGGACTTCTGCTTCAAACAACTTCTCTCCCTGTTGCCATGACCCATTTCCTTGCATTGTTGCCAGTTTCACCAGGTAAGGTTCCAGCACCCGAACATGCTGTGACAGGGACTTTGCAGTGTTCCTTTTCCCACAGCCTTCCTGGGATGGCCTAGGTTGGTAGAAGCCTGACACAGATGCTTCCAAAGTACCTGAGGATCCAAAAAACCCAGGCAAAGGAGCAGAGAGAAGCTAGCACTTTCCACCCTTCAGACCTCATTTTAAAGGTCACTTCTGCAGAAGCCCACACAGTCCCAGCATCTCCCCCAAATTATCAAAGTGGGCTTCCATTCCCTTTGAGCAGACATTCCTCATGGTTCACATTATCTCTTATAGGACTCTATGTTTAGTGACCACCTCCTGCCAGACTGTAAGCTCCACTGAACACCTGTCTGGCTCACCTGTGTATCCCCAGCATCTCATCTGATGCATGATGGAGGCTCAGGACTATATGTTTAAAGAGAGAATTAGAGAAGGCCAGGAGATTACCTGCTCTTGGTGCCCGTGGTTATGCTCAGGAACTCCCTGGGGCCACATCATCTCTCTGGTCTAGACCAGAGCCTCTAGTCTGGGAGCACCAGGGTCTCCAGGCTCATTACAGCCTCAGCCACAGGGCACATGATGACAGTTCCACTTTCCTGGGTGCCAACTACACGCCCAGCAGCCCGCAGTTACCACTCTCTACCACACCCCACTAGCATGTGCCACCATCAGCTCCATTCGCCAGATGAGGTGCTCGAGGCTCAGCATTCCTACCCCTCCCAGCCCACTGGCTGTGTGCCTGTCTCTCATCTAGTAGGGAAAGAATCCCTAGTGCCAGGCAACAGCCAAGAAGCCTCAGAAAATGCATCAGGACTACCCCTGCCTTGCAAGGAATGAGAAACCCTGCTTCCAGAGAACAAGCTAGAAAGCAGCAGTTGTAAAGCTGCACAGACACACGTCCATCAAATGCAAATGGCCCCGTGGGCCTGCTGAACTCTTGGAGGCGGTGAGAATGAGCCGAAGCCAGAAACTGTCTGCTAGAAGGGATGGTGCAGCCTAGGAACCCTGGTTTGGGTAAAATCAGAAACCACCGGGGGCCCCAACACTTCTAGGACATTCGAAATCCTTTTGCACATTCTGTCCAGTATCTCTCCCCACCACCACCACCACGTGGTGGTCACCGTGCTTCTAGTCCACACGGAGGCTCAGAGAAGCAAGTCAACTTGCTCAGGACCGCAAAGATGGAAAGCGATGGTATCGGGGTAGCCTGGACAGCCTTAGAACAACTCCCCACATGTGTCAGCAAACCTCTTTGGTGCAGAAGCGGGAGCTGGAGAAACAGCTGTGGGATGGAACATGAGCCTCTAGTCCTTGGCAAGAAGCGCCCAATTCTGCATGGCTTTACTGGGGTTGTTTCCTGGGGGAAAGCCCCCTCATGAAGTGGGAAGCTTCATGAGGCCAGCACACTCAGGCTGCAGGCCAAAGCAGAGGTAGCTGCTGGAGTGCAAGGCCATGAGGACCTCTAAGAGACTGAAGATCCAGGTGGACAATACCCAGACCATATATAAAAACAGAGCTCTGACCCATGATCCGAACCCACTGGTTCAGGGAGCCAACCCACTGCCTCCAGCAACTGGTCCAGGGAGACAGACAACAATGCCTGTAGCAATCGGCCCCAAAGAGCTAAGACTTCAGAACTGACAGCTTCCTGGATTTCTGCCTCCCATGTAGGACCCACCAGAGAAAGCAAGATATGCTCCCCTCGCCCCAGGGTGCTCTGCTTCCAACTTCCCTATGCCAAGCCTCCCGTCTGGGAGCACCTGGAGTCTTCCCCTTTCCACTGTGAAACCTGACCACTTCTCTGTGCACCAAAACACAAGTGATAGGGGCTGACTCCTTTGCTATAGCAAACTGAGAGTAGATGGCCTCTGCTTATCCTCGTCTAGGTGGTCTTCATTTATTTCCACATCTCTTAATTGCCTTATTGCTTTGTGACTCTATTGTCATACCTGTACAACAGGATAATAATTCTGGGCACAAATCTTTGGGGAAGAAACTGCCTTGGGTTGCGGGAGAGTCTCCTGATACACCCCCGTTCCCCAAATCCCCTCTGATCTCCATTCAGTAGCCACATAACCCACTACCCTCTGGTTTGGAGCATGCCTGGGTATACCCACATGTCCAGGACCCTCATTTCTCTCAGGGAAGGACCCTGAAGCCCAGGCAGAAGAAGTGTCTACTTACCCCAGGTCCTCTCCTCCAGAGCTCTGACAGCAAACAGGTGAGCCTTTACCGGAACTCCACACGTGTCACCTTTACCTACACGTGAAAGTGAAGTGAGCTAAAGAGAGCAAAAGTACACCACATAGTGAGTTACCAGGAGCCCAGAAACTTCCCAAACAGGGAAGGCTCGTCATAGCCTGTACATGGAAGGATTTTTCCTGCTTGGTTTCAGGGCGCCCCACCCTGCCTCTCGGAGCCTCCTTCATTCAGGCAGCTCACTCCCATGTCCCTTCCCCTTTCTAGGGGGTCAGCTCCACCCCATCGCTGGCCGCAGCTTCTCACCACAAGACAAAAGCAACAGGGCACCATGTGGGGGCATGAACTGTTCTCACAGCTTCCCAGGTATCGGCTCTCTCGGTCCTCAGAGCAGCCCGCTGAGTATGAGCCATTATCCACACACGCACCTCACAAATGGGGAAACTGAATCACAGGGAGGTGAGCGAGGTGTCCAAGGATGCACAGCTAGCAAGGAAAAGAGGTGGCAAGAAGACAGATGGGAATAAGGCATTCTCCACCTGAGGTCTAGCACCTTTCTGGGGAGGAATAGGCCACCCTGTTAATCCTGGGCCAGTCCCTCAGGGCATTCCAGAGGGTGAAAGGCAGCTTACATTCAGAAGGGAGTGGAATATACGTATTGCTAGACAACCACGAGACTCTGCAGAGAGAGCCTGACATCCAGCTTCTGGGGCTCCAGCTTAGACCTCAAGGCCAGGCCCTCCTGGGTGGCAGCCTGACAACCTGAGTTGTTGAGTCTGGGAAACCGGGGCCCCGTACCAGGACTCCGAATGCAGCTTGCGTGCTAAGTTGGGACAGCTTCCCACTGATATGCACACCAGCTCCCAAACGCTCCGAGTGCCCCCACTGCTGCTAGGAGGGGCAGGATACACCTGGGAGACCCATCGAGGCTCTCAAGTACATCACTGCCTTCAGTGCAAATGCTGCCCCCTCTATTAGAACCCAGAACTCCCGAAGACACGGGGCCAAATGCAGCCACATTGTTAGAGACTTGTGTGCGTTCCTAACCAGACTCTGAGCTGCAGGAGGAGAGGCCAGGTTTGCTCATCTCCATGGGCAAACTCCCTCCTGTCGCCCCCTCCCTCCTGCTGACACTTGGGGGACTTTCAGTAATTGTCAGCTGAATGAATAAATTGATGACAGAGGGAGACAGACGTGTTAACAGCTCAGAGGAATTCAAGCAGAATGGAGTAAGTGCTAAATGGTGGTGGAATGAGTCATTATTGCTGACAGGGAAGGAAGAGGGGAAAGGCATTCATCCTCTCTCCCCTGCACTGTCAAAACAGAGCCTTCACTCTTCCTCCCTCCCTCCCTGTCTCTCACGTTCAGAAGAGAGCAGAAAAATGCACGTAGATAAAGGATGATGCCAGCACACACACCCACAGAGTCATGCCCTCTGCGACCCCCCTAGGGTAAGAGACAGCATTTAGCCAGACTCAAAGGCCTCCTGTGCTCCCTCCACAGGCAGCCCATCACCCACCTCTACCTCTCCAACCTCTGTCCTGAACCTGGTGTGAGCCACTTTTGGCTTTTCTCTATAGTTCGGCCATATGTATATGCGTGTGTGTGTGTGTGTGTGTGTGTGTGTGTGTATTTATCACTAAACAACACTTTGTTGTGTCATATGTATATGTATGTATGTATGTGTGTGTGTGTGTGTATATCACGAAACAACACATTGTTGTGTCAAGCTCCCAGCTCAGCAGGGAGTCTGCTTCTCCCTCTGCCTCTGCCTTTCCCCCTCGCTTGTCCTCTTTCTGTCTCTCTCTTTCAAATGAATAAATAAAATCTTAAAAAATAAATGCATAAAAGCCTCTCTAATAATAAACATGGCACCGAAACCCAGATGGGATGGCCTAGAAGCCCACACAACCAACCCAGCTAAATAAAAAGTCAATATATAAACTTAACTGCAACAAATCCGGTGAGAACATTCCAGATAGTCTCTGCCTCAAAAACCTTCCAAGGCTCCTAACTGCTGGGAAGATATGCCTAAAGTCTTGACTGTTTAAGGCCCTTTCTAACCTGACCCTGACCTACCATTTTAGCTTTCACTTCAGCCACTGTCAACAAGGATCAAAATATAATGACAATAATGATGACGGTAATTCCTAACAAGAGTGATCCTGGAAGTTATCTTTTTTTTTCTTTTTAAGATTTTATTTCCTTATTTGACAGACAGAGATCACAAGTAGGCAGAGCAGCAGGCAGAGAGAGAAGGGGGAAGCAGGCTCCTCACTGAGCAGAGCGCCCAATGCGGGGCTCGGTCCCAGGACCCTGAAATCATGACCTGAGCGAAGGCAGAGTCTTAACCCACTGAGCCACCCAGGCGCCCTCTGGAAGTTATCTTTAAATGATTGCGTATTTTGTGCCAGTTCCTGCATGAGTCGATTGCTATACCTTCTCTTATTTAATTCTCATGGCTCCCTTACAATGGTGCCATTTTATGGACATTTTTGCCATTTTATGGACAGGAAACAGGCTCAAAGAAGTCATGGAATGGGGCGCCTGGGTGGCTCAGTGGGTTAAGCCTCTGCCTTCGGCTCAGGTCAAGATCTCAGGGTCCTGGAATCGAACCCCGCATCGGGCTCTCTGCTGGGCGGGAAGCCTGCTTTCCGCTCTCTCTCTCTGTCTGCCCCTCTGCCTACTTGTGATCCCTCTCTGACAAATAAAAAAAGAAAAAAAAAAAAGAAAAAGAAAAAGAAAAAAAAGAAGTCATGGAGCTTTCCCAGAGTCCTCACACGGGTGTGATAATCGGAATCCTCTAGTCTGATCAAACCTTAATCACCTTCAAAAGTGCAGCTCAAATGTCCTTTCCTGCCTCCATCTCCACCCCTAAGCAAAATGAATGTTTCCTCCTCTGTGCTTCCCTGTACTATATGCATTCTTATGTGCAGCACTTGCCAACAAATATTCAACAAATCGTCCCCGGTACCTATTAGGATGGGTGACTATGTTCCTGTCTTTCTTCTGCCCAGCTGTAGCTGGATATGTTGGTGTATCTTAAAAAAAAAAAATTATGATTTTAATTATACAAAATAGTCATAACCTAAAACTTAACCATCTTAACCATTTTCAAGTGTACTTAAACTTAGAAAGTAAACTTACTTTTTAATTTTTTTAAAAGATTTTATTTACTTATTTGTCAGAGAAGGGGGGCAGAGAGAGAGAGAGAGATAGAGAGAGCACAAGCAGGGGGAGTGGCAGGCAGAGTGACATGGGACTCCATCCCGGGACCCTGGGATCATGACCTGAGCCGAAATCAAAGTCAGACACTTAAACAACTGAGTCAACCAGGCATTCCCCCACACCCTTTTTTTTAAAAAAAAAAGATTTTGTCAAGTGCACAGTTTAGTAATGGTAAATATGTGTATATCCTTCCACAACCAATTTCCAGAATGTTTTCCATCTTGAAAAACTGAAACTCTGTACCCATTAAAAGACAACACCTGGAGCACCTGGGTGGCTCAGTGGGTTAAGCCTCTGCCTTCGGCTCAGGTCATGATCTCAGGGTCCTGTAATCGAGCCCTGCATCAGGCTCTCTGCTCAGCGGGGAGCCTGCTTCCTCCTCTCTCTCTCTCTCCCTGTCTCTCTGCCTACTTGTGATCTCTGTCAAGTAAATAAATAAAATCTTTTAATGAATAAATAAATAAATAAATAAATAAAATACAACACCCCCTCACCTCTACCCCCAGGCCCTGGAAACCACCATTCTGCTCTCTGTTTCTGTGAATTTAACTACTCTAGGGACCTCCGATAACTGGAATTATACCATATTGTCTCTATAATTTGCTTATTTTACTTAGCATAGGGTCCTTAAGGTTCATCTGTGTTGTGTCATGTGTCCAGATTTCCTTCCTTGTTAAGGCTGAGTCTCCCAGTATAGGTACGTTTCACGTTCCGTTTATCCATTCATCCATCAATAGACACATGGGTAGCTTCCAGCTTTTGGCCGTCATGAGTAATGCTGCTGTAAACAAGGGAGTACAAGTATCTCTTTGAGACCCTGCTTTTGCTTCTTTTGGGTCTACACTCAGAGATTGCTGGATCAGGGCACCTGGGTGGCTCAGTCGGTTAAGCATTTGATTCTTGATTTCGGCTCAGGTCATGATCTCAGGGTCGTGGGATTGAACCCCAGGTCTGCTAGGTGTGAAGCCTGCTTAAGATTCTCTCTCTCAGTCTCTCCCTCTGCCCCTCCATTCTCTCTCTCTCACTTTCTATCACATCTTTGCCAACATTTGTTGGTTTTATTAGAAACCATCCTAATAATGGGTGTGAGGTGGTTTACTTTATACAATTCTTACTAAATGAGCCCTGACCCTGGCATATCAGAGTATTTATGGAGTGAATGGATTCAACCACAAATGGATGAGATAGTTTTGTTTCCCAGGGTTTGTTTGATGAAGAAATAGTATCCAATAGTCTGGTGTCTTTTCTGAGCTCAAGAACTTGAATTTGGATTGTTTGGTGGTAAGACTGCACATTTTCCAGGCAGTGGCTTTCCCCTGAGCCTGGAGAGGTTGGTTTCTGCCTGCCAGGCCCCAAGGCCCACCATCCCTCCTCCGGGTGACCGGCTCCTGGAGGTGGTGGGGAGAGGCAGCCTCTCCTCAGAGTCACTTCCCCAACCTGGCTCCATTCTGCACAAGGCAAACAAATCCAGGAGGAAGACACCAGCAGGCCGGCAAAATCCAAGAACACCCCCGGCCCCCAGCCCACCAGGGATGCTCTGGGGACCTGGGGAGGGCAAGGGCAGGAACCCAGCCCCCTTTCCCTCCCACCTCAGGGCTCAGGGGGGCAAAGCAGAGTCACATTTCAGGGACACACCCAAGCTGACTTGAAAGCCCAAACCAGCAGCCACCCCTGTTCTTGAGAACTCCTCTGGGTGCCTGCAGGCTTATGCTGGGCTGAGTCACTTCCTCACCTTAATTCCCCCTAATACCTTCCCTTTCTCTGCAGCTTTACTCCGGCTCCACTGTCTGAGCGTGGAATGTCTGGGGAAGCTGTGCAGGTGGGTTGGCTGAGAGGTCTGGCCAGATACTGCAGACAGGACCATGACTGGAGTTAGAGGATGTTTGGGGGTGCGCACGGGGGGTGGGGGGTGCGTCACAAGTGAAGCCAGGTTTCTCTGCTGGCTCTGAACAGCACATCCTCATCTCAGCCAGCTCCATCTCTGCAAGCCTGAGCATAGGTCAACACCTCCAGGCAGGAGCCTTGAGGGGCAGGAGCAGAGCCTGGACGGTGGAGCAGAGGATGGAGAGGAACAGCTGCTCTGCATTTCATCCCGATCCCATGCCACATTCTCTGGAGAACAGGGTCGCATCCTGAAGGTCAGGTTCAAAGGTTACATTATTTGTGCCAGTTTCCTGGATGAGTCTGAGGAGGTCTCACTGTTATCCTGGGCACCAGCGTTCCTTTCATACCTGTAGGTACTCTTTCCTTCCCTGTCTACAGCCAAAGTTTTCTTTTAAGATCCTGGATTCTTCATTTTTATCTTAGCGTGGCTTCCTGTGTCTGCCTGCCTCCTCTTGTACATTCAAAGATAGAAATCAGGGCAAAGTTGATTTCTAGTAAACCTATTCATCCACATAGCTCAAAGAGTCAAACAGCGGTGTAAGACTTAAGAAAAAGAGGTCATCCCTCATCAGAGATACCCACTTTCAATTGTCACGGCTCATTCTCACTCCAACAACCCACTACCTCCCTCCTTTGGCCCCCATCCTTCCAACGTTGCCACATGGTAATTTGGTTAGAGCAACGGTCTGTGCTGAGAGCATGGGCGCCGGGTCAACACGATTTCCCTGTGTTTCCACTATGAGCTATAGATGGGCTGTGAGGACTTCCCTTTTCATGCACAAGGTTTTTATTTTCCCCGGAGTGAGTAATTATCCACCCCCCTCCATTTGCTTCCTTTTCTTTGTACCCCATGCCAAACTCTCTCGGTTGTTGAAATCTCCTCTCACTAAACTCAGATGATATTCTACCAATTAAACCTCCTTAATGAAACCTCTCTTGGAGACTTGAGCTGCTTGGGCCTGGTAACGTTGCTTTCCTCCTGCAGTCACTGCCTTCAGAGGTATCCTGCAGGATTCCACCTGGTTTAGAATCCTGCTTCCTGTGCACTGTCTTTTCTTCTCTTCCTCCTTCTCTTCCTCCTCCTTCTTCCTTCCTTTATTTATTTATTTATTTATTTATTTATTAAAGATTTTATTTATTTATTTTTCAGAGGGAGAGCGAGAGCGAGCACAGGCAGACAGAGTGGAAGGCAGAGTCAGAGGGAGAAGCAGACTCCCCGCGGAGCAAGGAGCCCGATGTGGGACTCGATCCCAGGACGCTGGGATCATGACCTGAGCCGAAGGCAGCTGCATAACCAACTGAGCCACCCAGGCGTCCCTCCTTCTTCCTTTTTTAAGCAATCTCTAGGCCCAAGGTGGAGACTGAACTCACAACCCTGAGATCAAAAGTCACACTCGCCACCAACTGAGCCAGCCAGGTGCCCCTCTGGTGTCTGTCTTTTGCTTGGTTTACTGCCTTGTTCTGGTGAGTCATCCTCCAGCAGCCTCCTGAGTCCATGAAAACAATTTCTTTTTTTTAATCTTAAATGACTGAAAATTGTCTTCTTCTCCTTCCAAACCTGACTCATAATTTGCATGGATATAAAGATTTTAAGTTGAGGATAACTTATACCTTCAGAATTTTGAAAACATTGCATAAGTGTCTTCTAACTTCCAGTACTTCTTTTGAGACATTCAAGCCCTTATTTCTGACCTGTTCCTTCATCCCTTTGGGAATTTGTAGAACCTACTTTTGTCTTCTGTGTTCTGAATTATGATGATTTTTCGTGATATGAGTCTATTATCATCCATTATGTCAGACATTCAGTGGGGCCATGTATTTATTTATTCATTGTTTATTTATTTTATTAAAGATTTTATTTTTAAGGTATCTCTACACCTAATGTGGGGCTCGAACCCCAATATCAAGAGTCCCATGCTCCACAGACTGAGCCAGCCAGGCACCCCTCTAAGGGTCCTTTTAATCTGGACATGCGTTTCCTTCATATTTGGGCAAAATTCCTTCAAGCATTTTTTTGACCATTCCCTCCATTCCTTTTCTCTGTTTTTGTTTTTCTGAAACTCTTTTTGTTCATACAGGGGTCCTCCTGGATAATTCTCTTGTCTGTTCCCTTCCACATCCCATGTCTGTGGTTCTGTATTACTTTAGGGGGAGATTTCCTCAACTTCATCTTCCAATCCTTCTATTAAGTTTTTTATTTCTGATATTTAAAAGAGTTTGTTGTTGTTGTTGTTGTTTTAAAGATTTTATTTATTTATTTGACAGAGAGAGAGAGAAGGAGACAGCAAGAGAGAGAACACAAGCAGGGGGAGTGAGAGAGGGAGAAGCAGGCTTCATGCTGAGCAGGGAGCGCGATGTGCAACTTGATCCCAGGACCCCGGGATCATAACGTGAGCTGAAGACAGATGCTTAATGACTGAGTCACCCAAGCGCCCCTTAAAAAAGAGTTTTTTTAACAAGAAAAATGACTGCTGTAATATGTTAGGAAAAATTTTACATAAACTCTGATCCATCCCTGCTCTAATAGGTAATAAATGCAGGATTCATTACAAGGCATGATATTTTTTTAAAAAGACTTTTTATTTATTTATTTGACAGAGAGAGATCACAAGCAGGCAGAGAGGCAGGCAGACAGCGGGGCCGGGGAGGGGCGGGAAGCAGGCTCCCCACTGAGCAAAGAGCCTGACTCGGACTCAATCCCAGGACCCTGGATCATGACCTGAACCGAAGGCAGAGGCTTTAACCCACTGAGCCACCCAGGTGCCCCATAAGGCATGATATTTTTAAGAGATTGGGGGCGCCTGGATGCCTCACTCGGTTAAGCATCAGAGTCTTGATACTGGCTCAGGTCATGATCTCAAAACCTGAGATGGAGCCCCGTGTCAGGCTCCACCCCAGCTCCCGCACTTTCTCTCTAAAAACAAACAAACAAACAAACAAACAAATATAAAAAGGGACCATTCAAAGGGGAAAGGAACTCTTTTTTTTTTTTTTTTCAAGATTTGATTTATTTATCTTAAAGAGAAAGAGACAGAGAGAGCAGTGTGCACAAGCAGGGAGGCGGGGCAGAAGGGGAAGGAAAGTGAGAATCCTAAGCAGACCCCATGCCTTGCATACAACCTGACATGGGGCTTGATCTCAGGACTCTGAGATCATGACCTGAGCTGAAATCAAGAGTCCAGTGCTTAACTGACTTATCCACCCATGTGCCCCTGAATGCTCCCTTATTCAAGAAACAGTAATACTGTGTTTTTCTTTTAGTTTTGTATGTACATACATCTACTATCTATATAACATATGTCCATATGTGTATTGAAAAGTATTGTGTTTTTGTTTTAGCAATGCAGTATATTTAAAAAATCTCTAAAGATGGGGTGCCTGGGTGGCTCAGTGGGTTAAAGCCTCTGACTTCGGCTCAGGTTATGATCCCAGGGTCCTGGGATAGGGTCCCGCATCAGGCTCTCTGCTCAGCAGGAAGCCTGCTTCCTCCTCTCTCTGCCTGCCTCTCCACCTACTTCTGATCTGTCTGTCAAATAAATAAAAAATATTTTTTAAAAAATCTCTAAAGATATTAATGATAAATTTTTTAAAAATTTTGTTTATTTTTGAAAGATTTTATTCATTTATTTATTTGACAGAGAGATAGAGAGCACAAGTAGGTAGAGCAGCAGGCAGAGCGAGAGGAAGAAGCAGGCTCCCCACTGAGAGGGGAGCCTGTTGGGGGACTCGATCCCAAGATCCCGGGATCATGACCTGAGCTGAAGGCAGCCGCTTAATGGACTGAGCCACCCAGGCACCCTTAATTTTGTTTTTAAACTTGTTCTTCTTCATGCATAAACTGTTTTCTCTAATTTTTTTTCTCTGCTTACTTTTAGTGTCTGCCTTTCATGGCAGAGGATCTTATCAGAGGACTGGTAACACTGGTTATCTGAGTGAAGGCACCAAAAAGCCAGTTGGAAACTGAGCATGTGCCTGGAGCTTTTTGAGCAGGTGCTTTTCTGTGGGGAATCTGACTGAGCTATATCACTGATGAAGTCCTGGCATCAGCATATCCTCAGGGCTTTTTCCTTGGGTTAGACAGATTCCCCAAAGTAGGCTTTCATAGGTCTCCTGGAGTTCTACTGTCCTGGGAGCCAAGTGAGTAACGGAGGCTGGGCTCCACACTTTGTCTGTAAATATTTGTTTAACGCCGTGCTTTAAGTATGGAGCCCCATGACTAGCTTAGCCAGTATGTTCTAATCTGGATACCCTCTGGTTTACTTTCTCCTGAGAATAAACTTTCAGTTTTACGCAATGTTTAAATGAGAGAATAGAAGTGGGTATTTGGGGTGTCCAATTTCTTCTTAAGTTTCCAAATGGCTCTCTTGTTCCTAGCGTGAACTTCACGGCTAAATGCTGTTGCCGCCAATTCCTGAGCCTTTTGGAGATTCCCTGTAGTAAACCTAGTTGCCTTTCACTTCTCCCCCTGCCGATTTTAGGATTCGGCTGTCTCGGACCTGCTACATTCATCGCTGCTCATTACTTTTTCCAGTATCCAACGTTGAGTAGTTGTGTTGCCAGCTCCATTCCTATTCCTAACACCCGGCTCTTCCTACGTGGTCATGGCCTTCTGGGGGCCTCCAGCGAGAGACCCCTCAGGGCTTTGCCAAGGTCAGTCCACTGTGGCTGGGGCCAGACTCCAGCTCTCCCAGTGCTGGACAGCCTCTGAAAGCTCCATGCAGCTGCTCTCTGCTCCATCGCCAAGTCTGGTGCTGCGGGTGGGTGGTTTAGGGGTCAGCCAAGCCTCAGGGGGGATTTTGGAATAATCAACTCTACTGCTTTAAAATACAATATACCGGGGTGCCTGGGTGGCTCAGTGGGTTCCTGGGCTCCTGGGATCGAGCCCCGCATCAGGTTCTCTGCTTGGCAGGGAGCCTGCTTCCTCCTCTCTCTCTCTCTCTGCCTACCTGTGATCTCTGTCAAATAGATAAATAAAACCTTAAAAAAATAAAAAAATAATAAAATATACCGGGCACCTGGGTGGCTCAGTCATTAAGTGTCTGCCTTCAGCTCAGGTCATGATCCCGGGGTCCTGGGATCGAGCCCCGCATCAGGCTCCCTACTTGGCGGGGAGCCTGCTTCTCTCTCTCCCACTCCCCCTGATTGTGTTCCCCCTCTCACTGTCTCTCTCTCTGTCAAAATATAAATAAAATATTTTAAAAAATAAAATAAAATAGGGGCTCCCGGGTGGCTCAGTGGGTTAAAACCTTTGCTTTCGGCTCGGGTCGTGATCCCAGGGTCCTGGGATCGAGCCCTATATCGGGTTCTCTGCTCAGCGGGGAGCCTGCTTCCTCCACCTCTCTCTCTGCCTGCCTCTCTGTCTACTTGTGATCTCTGTCAAATAAATAAAATTTTTAAAAAAAAAAAAAAATAAATAAATAAATAGGATCCCTGTTGTACAAAGGAGTTATACCATTAAAATAAATAAATAAATAAATGAAAAATAAAATAAAATAAAATATACTGACTTTACTTACAACAACATTCACTAATTGTAAGAGTACCACTATTTTTGAGAGTACAGTTTTGACAAATGTAAACAGGTCTGTAACCTTCACAACCAAAATATAGAACATTTCTATCCCCTCAGAAAACTTCCTGTGCCCTGACGGGGGATTTTAATGTAGATTTGAGGGGGTTCCTTCTCTGCATTTCCTCCCCACCACCCCCGCATTGGCAGCCTTTCACCCCCATCTACTTTTTCCACCGAGTGAAACTGCCACGGTCTCCTTGGACACTATTTTCCACAGTTCAGGAGACGTTCTCAAGGTGAAGACTGAGATGAACTTTCTCCTCATGATCACAGCCCTGCACTTGTTGACATTTCTCGTAGGCAAAGAGTTATTTTCATGTATTTTTTTCAGCCTCTACACTTGTTCACATTGGGGTCGAGGAGGGATAAATGTGATTCCAACTATTCCATCATACCTGGAACCGGAAGTATAAAATATCTTCCTAAATACACATTTTATACTTTTTTTTTCCTAACTCCGAGGACATGAAGAGAACACCCCTGCACAATCTTCCTTGTGGCTGTCAGGCAGGGAGCGTTTGTGTCTGGAGCCTTTCTGGACCTTGAAGAGCATCTAGGGATCCTGAGGGAATAGATCTGGTCAGGGGTTCTGGGGTTGTAGGCTCTGCTACACTGGGTGGCCTCTGGCCACTCGCGGGGAGGCGGGTGTTGTGACAGTTCCATCAGCTACCCAGGAAGTCTGGAGAGTTTAGATTTGGAGGGAGCTGGCTTTGCTTGTTGGCTCCAACAGTCACAGTCTGTCCCAAGAAAGTGATAGAACCATGCTGGTCCTCAGTTTTCTTATTTACAAAACAGAGAGAATACACCAACCTCAGAGGATCATTTGAAGAGTTAATGACAGCATTTAATATGTTCAGTGGGGTTCCTGCTACATAACCCCACAGACCAAAGTGGATAAGCAAAACTTGATCAACAGTGGCTGTTGATTGTTATTTTTATGGACGCAGAGATGCTTTTTACCATCTTAAGTACCTGGACAGCCCAGGATCTAAATCTTCTTCCTCCATCGAACGAAGGCCTTTCCTTGCGTCCCCCAGGACAGGAATGAGAGATCCTTTCTCTCCCTGCTCTTGGTCCCTGGTGGCCCGAGTGGTCAGCTGGATGGCCTGCCCAGGGAGAACAGAGTCTTATTTGGCAGCAGGGGCTAAGGCAGCACCAGGCCCGCTAGTAGAGTGTCCTGGGCCATGCACGGGGATGGGGGGGGCGACCCCGCTGGCTCTCTTCTGATGTTTGTCCTTGGGTTTTGCCTTTCTTCTCATTGTGAAGCCCTTCGCCACCTTTCTAGCCTTCATGATGATTCTGTGAGCTGCCCGATATGTTTCTAAACACAAACAAAACAACACTTTTCTGCATCCTTAGCTGGATTTGGTTTCTACTGCTTGTCACTAGGAATTCTGATGGATACACCTGATGCCAAAGACTAGCAAATTACCAAAAACAGGTCAATGACACTTGACGTGCCAGGGAGACCAGAAATTTAAAGGGAATATGCTTGTCCTGCTGGTTGTTCTTGCAGCACTGAGAAGGCTGCTCGGGAACAAGGAACACCAATAGTCAACACGAAGTTGACCTTTAGGAGAAAAGAAATACGAATGAAAGAGACAGCATTTTTTTTCTCCTATCACATTAGCAAATAATGCACCCAAGAATATGTGTGTGTGTAATTAAATTAAAATAGCGGGTACTAAGATAACCCTGTATGTTAACTATACTGGAATTAAGATAAAAATACAATAAACAATACAATAGCTGGCATGGCGAGGATCCTCATGTTCCAGGCACTCACAGACAGAGCTCTCGGTGTCCCAGGGTTCTGAGGAGCCCAGACAAGTGTCTCCACTTTCCTAGTAGAGAAGCACTTGAAAGACTGCTTCCCACCACCCTAAGCGGCTTTCCTACAGGACAAGAGAGGCAACAGTTATGACTCCCACATGCATGGATTTGTTGGAAAGTAGGACTTGGCTGTGTCTTTAAAAATTGTGGTGAAATATACATAACATAAAATTGACCATTTTAACCATGTTTAAGAGGACAGTTCAGTGGCATTCAGTACATTCCCATCGTGGTAGGACCATCAACACCATCCACCTCCAGAACTTCCTCATCTTAGGAAACTGAAACTCTGTCCCCATTAAAGGACAACTCTCCATTCTCTCCTCCCTGCAACCCCTGGCACCCACCGTACTGCTTTCTGTCTCTGAGGATTTGACTGCTCTAGGCAGCTCATGTAAGTGACATCATACAGTATTTGTCCTTTTTAAAAAGGTTTATTTATTTATTTGAGAGAGAGAGAGTAGGTGGAGGGGCAGAGGGAGAGAATCTTTTTTTTTTTTTTTAAATTTTATTTATTTATTTGACAGACAGAGATCACAAGTAGGCAGAGAGGCAGGCAGAGAGAGAGGAAGGGAAACAGGCTCCCCGCTGAGCAGAGAGCCCCATGCGGGGCTCGATCCCAAGACCCTGGGATCGTGACCTGAGCCAAAGGCAGAAGCTTTAACCCACTGAGCCACCCAGGCGCCCCAGAGGGAGAGAATCTTTAAGCAAACTCCCTGCTGAGCATGGAGTCCGACTGGGTCCATCATTCCCAGAACCCTGAGATCATGATCTGAATTGAAACCAAGAGTCAGATGCCCAACCGACTGAGCCACCCCCATGCCCCAGCATGATGTCCTCAAGGTTCATCCATGTTGTCACATTTGTCAGAATTTCTTTCTGACATATATATATATATGGCTATATATAGCCTTAAAAAGGAAAGAAATACACACACACACAAACACACACACGTATCTCTATCCCACATTTTGTTCATCTGTTCGTCTGTCAGGGGATGCTTGGAACTGATTCCACATTTCCCCTGTTGTGAACAGGGCTGCTATGAATGTGGGTATACAAGTAACTGTTTCTTTGTAGTCTGGGTGTTAGCTCAGTTCTTCTTCTTTTGAGATTTCAATGACATTGGCTTAAGTACACCCACACCTTTCCACCCCTCGCCCTCCGAAGTAAAAATGAACAGGAACCTTCTTTGACACTGTCACTGTATCTAAGAACCCTGTCTCACCTTTCGGAGACCACAGCGACACTATTTCTGGAGTGCTCGGTGCTGTTCTAGGTACTTCACAAATCTTACCTGTTTTAGTCCTGGTGGTAGCCCCCATAAGGTGGCTGAGGGTCACTGCCTGCCCCCTGGGGCCTTTTATGCATAAAAAAAGTCTCGTTCTTCTTGGCACATCCATAGCTTGAAAAGCAGAGCAGGAGCTGGATTGGAGTGCCCACTTAGGCCCTTGGCAGAGCCCTCTGGTGTGCAAGCCACAATTGATTATAAATACACTTGTGGGGCACCTGGCTGGCTCAGTCGGTGGAGCATGTGACTCTTGATCTCAGGGTTGTGGGTTCAAGCCCCACACTGGGTGTAGAGATAACTTAAAAAACAAAATCTTTAAATAATAAATAAATAAGTAAGCTGATAACCCGGGTTTATGGTTGAAGAAAGGGAAGCACAGAGGTGGAGGAGTCTGCCTGAGGTCACAGGGAGCCAACGCAAACCTAGAACAGAATGGGGCCTTCCTTCAGCCCTTATTTGTACTTAGGTGTGGTGAGGCCAGCGGATCTGGAGATTATCATCATTGAAAAGATAGTATGCACATAGCATGGTGACTGTCATTCACAATAGTATATTGCATAGTTAGCAAAGATACTGCATATCTTAGCAAAGAGAGTAGATCTTAAAAGTCTTCATCAAAAGTAAAATGGAAATCTTTTTGTAACTATGCATGGTGACAGATGTTAGCTAGACTTCCTGCAGTGATAATTTTTGCATATATACAAATATTGAAACATTATGTTCTATACCTCCAACTACTATAATGGCATATGTCAATTACACCTCAAAAAAAAAAAAAAAAGAAAAGAAAAGAGAATATGTTACTCACAGTTTCCAAGAGGAGGGGCCATGCCTTCCCAGGGCTACACTAGGAAGCACCAGAGGGCAGATGTGAATGGAGAAACATGAGCAGGAGCCTTTCCTGTGGTTTCTGCAGGAAGGATGGGCAAGGCAGAGTAAGCAGGCAGGGGATTGGCTAGGTTGAATAATTTCAGTGGGCTCTGGGCTGTAGGGCTGTCCCTCATAGTCTGGTAGCTAGACCTGGGGTATTAGAGCAGGGGAATAGAGGACCAAGTGTGTGTAAAGACTTAATAAGAAGGTGATTTGGGCTCCTGGCTGGCTCAGTCAGTGGAACTTGTGTGTGGCTCTTGATCTTGGGGTTGTGAGTTTGACCCCCACCCTGGGTCTAGGGATTACTTAAAAAAAAAAAAAATAGTGATTGGAGTCTGGGCTCCAGATGAGTTGGTTTGCATATGACAAATGCACTCACAGGAGAATCCTTCATTATCTCCAGGATTAGGTGAGTTCTGACAGGGGCAGTCTCTCCCGTGCATGAGGCCTGGGAATGTCAAAGCATCAGAATAAAAAGACATGCTTCCCATAGGGCCAGCGGGCAGGTTCTTAATTACTTTGTCATCCCTCCATAACACTTAATCTGGCCAGTGGCTTTCAGACTTTGACATTTCTTGCCTTTTGACAGTGGACCCCTTTCTTCAAGTGAAATCTTGAGGCCACCCCGTTTGTTAAAGAATGCTCCTCTGCCTGAGAGCAGCTGGACGGAGGGTACAATATGAAGCCCCCAACAGCCGGCACCCTCTCATTTCAGAAGCAGCCCAAGAGGCCCTGCTGACCCTCTTTAAGAGAGCAGAAGGTGTGCATGTAGGCTGGACAGGAGCTGGAACTTGAGAGCAGACCTAAGTTGTGTGACCTTGGGTTAGTACTTTCCCTCTCATTTTCTCGTTTAAACAGCTTTACCGAGCTATTATCCACATATCCACTTAAAGTATACAACTTCGTGGTTTTTAGAATATTCAGAGTCAAGCCTCTATCACCACAATCTGAGGACATTTCCATCACCCCAAAAGAAACCCCACCCCCACTGGCAGTCACCACCCAATCTTCCCACTCCACCCCCAACCCCAGGCAACCACGAACCTAGTTCTTAGGTTTCACGTATGTGCAGAGCTCCCTGCTCTAGCTGTTTCACGTATGTGCAGACATTTAATACGTGGTTTTGGGTGGTCCTTGGCGAGGGGCTTCTTTCACTTAGCATGACATTTTCAAGGACCATCTTGATTATATCTTGAGGATATCTTGAGGATATAAGTATCTTGAGGGTATAAGTATTTAATGTAGTAAATACTCTAAATAATTTTATTTTTATTTTTTCTGTAAATAATTTTAATTTGGAATATGTGATATTTACATATCTATGATAAAAAAAGTCTGACAGTACATGAAGGAGCATACATGAAAAACAAGTCTCTCTCCTTCACCCCCTTCTTGAGGGCCACCAACTGTTTCTAGTTTCCCGTCTTTCCCTTTGGATAGATTCTGTGCATACTGTAGAAGTTATTTATCACACGGAACCCTAGACTTGGTGGAGATCATTAACTTGCCTGGCTTTCCAGCCTGGTCTTTCCCACCCTGCCCTTTCACCCCCTCCCCCTTCTGGTCCACAGAACGGTGGGGCTCCCTCATTTGTCCAGCTCCCCCTTCCCAAGCCCCATCCACCTGGTAATGATTTCCTAGAGAGTCTCCCAGGGGTCTCCATGGGGACGTTTCCTGCTCCAGTCTCCATGGCAACTCTTCAGGTTGCCATGGTGACACTTAAGTGATTATTTGGAGACCCTTAAATAAATCACCCATGGTGGTATATGCTGGAAGCATTTGGCTCCGACTCTTAGGTTTGGGGCCAAGGTTGGGGCCCAGGCCTTCAGGCAGGAATGGGAGGCGGCGGGGAGGGGCTCATCAGCTCTGTTGCCCCTGGTTCTAGCGCTGCGAGGGGCCCTTTCTGGGCAAAGGTGGAACTAAGCCTTTGGGGAATCGGGGCGAGCACAAGCAGTTAGGCTTCTGCCGTCCTTGAATAGAAACACTGTGGCAGGAGGGCACCCTCAATGGGACCAGGGGCAGCTTTGAGAAAGCCAGAAAGTGACTGAGCAGGGACTCAAATCTAGGCTGCTGGGATCCAAGGGCCTCACTCCTTGATGCTAAATATTAAGAAGAAATTCAAGATTGAATCCATTTCTTCACTTACTCAACCCACTATGTGCCAGGCACTGTGCTAAGCCTTGAGGATACAATAGTGATCAAACAAACTGAACTACCTATCCTCATGAAGTTTGCATTCTACTGTGGGAGACACAATCAGCAAAATAATTAAGGTAAAACACACAGGACAGGGGTGCCTGGGTGGCTTAGTGGGTTAAGCATCTGCCTTTGGCTCAGGTCCTGATCCTAGGGTCCTGGGACAGAGCCCAACATTGGGCTCCCTGCTCAGTGGGGAGTCTGCTTCTCCCTCTCCCTCTGCCTGTCTCCCCAGCTCTGCTCTCTCTCTAAAATAAATAAAAATCTTAAAAAAAAAATACAGCCAGGGGCGCCTGGGTGGCTCAGTGGGTTAAAGCCTCTGCCTTCGGCTCAGGTCATGATCCCAGGGTCCTGGGATCAAGCCCCGTGTCGGGCTCTCTGCTGGGCAGGGAGCCTGCTTCCTCCTCTCTCTTGCTTGCCTCTCTGCCTACCTGTGATCTCTGTCTGTCAAATAAATAAATAAAATCTTAAAAAAAAAAATACAGGCCTGACAGTGGTTTACAGACTGGGAAACTGAGAATGAAAGCAGGCAGCACTGCTAACACCATGTGGAGTGACCACTCAAGTCTTGGTTAGCCTAGCCCAGGACAATTTCCGCCTGACCAGAGGATTTTTCAACAACTCCTTGAATCTACACGTACCCTGAGCGCTGTCTTACTGAAGGCTGAATAAATAGCTTGAGCACCTGGGAGACTGGTGTAGTCTATCTGGAGAATCTGGTTTATTTTATTCCTAATGCCAACCTGGAGTGGCGAAGATATGCTCCCCGACTTGCATGTGGTGAATTGCTCAGGCCTGTTCCTTGGTGTTGGAGCCAACTGATAGGTACAGGGGCAGAACTCCTCTCACCCTGGTTTCTCTGGGAGACACATTTACTCTTCCAGGAAAGAAGTTTGGAAGCACAGGCCCCAGGCATACCATGCACACAGAGTGTTCTGTGCCAAAAAGCTCCCCTCCCACAAGATTGTTTATTTATTTGACAGAGAGAGAGAGAGAGAGAGAGAGAGAGATATCACAAGTAGGCAGAGAGGCAGAGAGAGAGGAAGGGAAGCAAGCTCCCCAGTGAGCAGAGAGCCTGATGTGGGGCTTGATCTCAGGGCCCTGGGATCATGACCTGAGCTGGAGGCAGACACTTTAACCCACAGAGCCACCCAGGTGCCCCCAAAAAGCTTCTGGAGGCTTGTCTTTCTTTTTTTTAATTTAAAAATTTTTTTATTTTTAAATATTTTATTTATTTGACAGAGAGAGATCACAAGTAGGCAATGAGGCAGGAAGAGAGAGAGGGGTAAGCAGGCTCCCTGCCAAGCAGAAAGCCTGATGCACGGCTTGATTCCAGGACCCTGAGACCATGACCTGAGCCGAAGACAGAGGCTTAACTCACTGAGCCACCCAGGTGCCCCAGGAGGCCTGTCTTTATACACTAGGTTCCCTCTGCGGGCTTGGGATTTGGAGTCAGGTGAAGAGGCCACAGAAAATGCCTTCTGGACAGGTCAAGCCCCAAGAGAAGTTCACTAGAAAGTTCCTTGGACAAGGAGTCGAGGAGGCAAGTGGCCAGCCTCGGGAGGCGCAGGGGGCTGACACACTCCCTGGGCTGGGGCTTAGCTCAGATACCAGTTTGAAGTTTCTGGAGAAGCTGTGATTGGTCTCCTGCTGATGGCCCTCAGCCCTCAAGGGAGCCAGGCTCCCCTTTCACAGGGGCTCCCCTGCACTCCAGTCCCTCTGCTTACTCTTCTCATCCTTCAGATGTCCCCTCCCCTGAGGCCTGCTCATACCACCGACCTCTATGTTCTTCAACACTGTAGCTCTTCCTTGGCTCTTAGCACAGGCTATAATTGTACACTGGTTACACACTTGTTCACTAATCTGGGCTTTCCAATGTCAATGACAGCCACCAGCCACACATGGCTATTGTGCATGTGGACCTTGAAATGTGCTATGAGTATAAAACATAGACTGGATGCTGAAGACTCAACGTCTCATTCATAATTTTTATGAATGCTGAATTTTTTATGAACGCTGAAATGGTATTTTGGATGTGAATAAAATAAATTGAGATTAAGCCTACCATTTTTTTTTAATGTATGGCTGCTAGGAAATTTACCATCACACACATTTCTGGTGGACAGTGCCGTGACTAGATTCAGTCCACAAGGTAAGTGGCCATGCAAACTTTGTCCCCACTTTACACCCAGCACCTGGCAGTAGGGGAGCAATAATCAGGGTTATTTAGTGAATGTGTGTTTGACGGTTATATTTTCCATCAGCCCAGAAACATTTTGAACAGCCTAAGGGAATGTATAATTTAAATGTCAGTTTATTAAAAAGCAAAACAAAAAACCAAGCCAAACAAACAAAAACAAAAAAACCACCACCAAGCCAAAACAAAAACCCTCAGGCAAAAAATTTGCCAGAAAGTGAAAAGAAAAGTGGGAATGAAGGGGTCCGGGTCTCAGTCTGTTTCTTTGAGGGGTTCAGGGGAATATTTGGACCTTTGTCAATCAAAACAACGAATGCACAAAAAACCCCCCTAAAGGCCCTGATAGACCAGAGGCAGATACATGATTGTTTCCCACTTCCTGTTCCTCCTCTTTTCTTTGCTAACAGAAGCCCCTACTTTTAGCCAGGCACATGGCTACCCAGAACCCCAGTGGCATCTGCCAGCTTCCCTTGGAACCAGGTTTGGTTAGTTCTGGCTGAAGGGATGGAAATAGAAATATCGCTCAACTTTTGGGAACTTTCCTTAAAGAAAGAGCTTTACCTCTCTCTCCCCTTGTCTTCTGGCTAGCATGCCTGGAAATGGAGCAGTGGCCTTGGACCATGAGGGAGGACAGAGCCGGAACCTAGAGGTGGTGGAGGGGGAGGCTGGCAGGGCCTGAGTCTGACAGCCTTGTGAAAGTGCCATTTCAGCCTTGTAATGCCCACTATGGTCTTAACGTCAGAAGAGAAAATCTTGGAGATGTAAGGCCATGGCCATGAGAGATTTTGTGGTCACCTTATCCCAGGAACAGTGTCCTCCCTGCATCTCTGGTGCTTCCTGGCTCTGTCTGTGTAACTGGAAGAGACCACTCTGCTCCTTTCAGAACAGAGCACTTGAGCACTCTCCAAGAACAAAGTTGGCTTCAAGATGACTTGATTTCTTTACCATCAGATATTGGCAATACCTTCAGAAGGAACAAAATTAGAAAGACACAACAGAATGTAGTGTGAAAAATACCTCTGTTCTTCAGTCATTGTTTCTATTGCCAGAAGCAACCATTATTACCAGTTTGTGCAAGACTTTTAAATGGTAACCTCTCCCTTAGAGAGAAAAAAAGTCTCATCTCCTAGGACTTTATACACTAGATCTATATAAATAAGTACATCCACAACCACCTCTGTAACAACTCTGAGCTACTGTCCACAACTCTTAAAATGAGGTCACCTTTATTTTATGGCCCAAATTAAAATGTTTACGCACTCAGCATGTGACTGCCAAATGTCAGTCCCCTTCTCTAGCCTTTCCTCCCTGGTATGAAATACTTCCCTGACCTAATGTTCGAGCACTGTGGGGCAGAAGTTATGACTCGGGAGGCTAGATTCCCAAGGCCACAAAGGACAACTCCATTTGTGGGACTTAAAAGGATCAGAGTTGGGGCACCTGGGTGGCTCAGTTGTTAAGCGTATGGCTTTGGCTCAGGTCATGGTCCCAGGGTCCTGGGATCAGATCCAACTCTGCATAGGGCTCTCTTCTCCGCAGGAGGCCTGCTCTCCCACTCCTCCTGCTTGTATTCCCTCTCTGTCTTTGTCAAATAAATAAATAAAATCTTTAAAAAAAGGGGGGGGTCAGTTATGGGTTCCTGGGTGATTCAGTCTGTTGAGCAGCCGACTCTTGATTCCAGCTCAGGTCATGATCTCAGGGTCAGGATATGGAACCCTGGTCTACGCTGAGTGTGGGGCCTGCTTAAGATTCTCTCTTCCTCTGCCCCTCCCCCACTATGAGCACATATGCACGTGCTCTTAAAAAAGAAAAAGGGTCAGAGTTTGGGTTTTAGTTCTGAATTCTCAGACCATGTTTTCCAGTAAAAATACTGATGGTCACCATAACTGCAAACACACTTAAGAGTGTGTCTTTTGTGCCAGACACCATACTTGGGTCTTAGATGCAAGATCACTTTGAAACTTCACAATGACCCCATGAGGTACCACTAAACAGCATTCCTATCTTATAAATGAGGCAGAGAGGTTAGATCATTAGCTCAAGTTCACCAGGCATAAAGGGGAAATTGGGATTTGCATTCTGATACTCTGTTCATAGAAACCTGGCTCTTAAGCACAAGCTGACCCTTACCAGATGGTAAGTCCCACACACACAGGGATTTTCTCTGAGGCCCACACACCACCTGGCACAGAGCAGCTTAGCAAATTTTCATGGACTTAAATGTCCACTTATGAACAGTGTACAGGGAATTCAGGCTAAGTATGGGAGCCTTCTTTTCCCACGATTATAGGCTTGTGTCTACTCAGGGCCTACCCTCTAGAACCCCAGTCCAAGGGATGGAGGCCAATCAGCAGTGGGAAGTGCGCTGCAGAGGGCCTGGAAGCAGGGGCTGTGCTAGCTGCAGGACTGGTCTCTGAGCTGGAGTACCAGACCTCGCACAGGACCCTCAGTTCTGCAGCTATGAGCCTAGACAGTGTTGGACACATATATTTGCAGGCTTGATCTGCCATCTCTTGGCTCTGCCCCTTTTGTGGAAGAATTGTTTTTAGTTGCATTGGTATCTGATATACCGGTTTTATTTACTGCTGCTTTTAGTACCTAGAATATAGTAGGCCTTTATTCGCTGAATGAACTTCAGAACAGTTAGGCAAGGCACTTGGCCCCAGCTAGGTGGCACTTCCAGGAGGCTCTGCACGGTGTCCCACTGGGCTTGGATTAGCTACATGATGGGGGCGGGGAGGGGCACAGTGCTCACTGCTGACTTCTAGCTCCTGAGAGGTGGGCTTGTGGCAGGGGACACTAATTGCTGTGGGAGTTGGAGCCCATATGTATCCCACTCTATTCCACAACCCATAGGGATGAACTGCTACCGTTATATGCAGTTACGTTTTCCTAAAAAAGTAGTGTTCTGTCAAGAGGCAACCAAAATTCAAGAAAAATAATCATTATATGGTGTCAGGTTCAATCAGACATGAATCAATGTGAATACCCATGGATAAACCCTGAAACAGAAACACAGCACTGTAATTTGACTCCAACACAGACACAGAAAGATTCTAGAATGTCTCACCCACACCCAAAGAGCTGAAAAAGCAGGGGGCTGTAACTGAGTCAATCGCTACTTGAATCCCTTTGTACAAAAGATGTAAAAAAGGCAAAGGATTAAATAGTATCACCAGTCGGAAATATGAATTTGTTAATGCATGAGACCATTTAAATGCATTTTTATTTCTTCCCCAACAGGCCTAGAGTAAAATCCCAACCTCCTATGGGACTTCCTTTCCAGACACTGCTCTCTGGATCCGGTGTCATGTGCTTGCATAAAGCTAATGCCAGGGCAGCAGGTCACTCCACTGGGGAGTTTGCACACCCACCTAGGGCACACACATCAGGGAGCACAGAGTAGGGCCCACTAGCCAACACCGCCTATGCTAGGGGTCTCTGCAGGGCTGCCGCAGCGATGAGGACCCATGGTTTCTGACTGGGTGGTGTGTTGCTTCATTTAAGCCTTCTATCTCTACAGTGCCACATGCTGATTGATCCCAGGCCCCTGCCCGCATGTAGCACCATCACACACCGCGTGTCCAGGCACCCAGAGTCCTTGCTCAAGCAGCAGGCAGCTCCTGGCGGGGCTGTCTTTATTACTCACAGCCCCGCACATCAGCACATCAGCTCCCCTCCCCACTTCAGAGACATGTCACACATGTCGGGTGCTGGTGCTCCCTCCCACTTGGGGAGTCCACCCTCCCACGGCCCTCATGTGTCTTCTTGCAGTTCTGGATCTGAGCAGACCCAAGACTTACTCCCCAGGCAGGTTTTTGGGAAGGCAGCTGTGGCACTTTGTGGCTCTTGGCTGGTTGTATGAGGGAAGCAAGGCCTGTGCTGAGGTTTCAGATGGCACCTCTGAGTAGGCACCTCTGTTAATAGGCTTCATCTGTGTTGGAACCAGGCTAGCACAGTGGATGTGGGAGAGGGAGGAAGATGAAAAAGTGACTTTTTCACCTTAAGAGAACTTCCTAAGTCAACCTCATGGGTACAGGGCCATGTCCTTAGGGCCAAACTAATTTAAACAGAATTTAAACCAGAGAAGGGCCAAATGTTCAGGTAAAGAATTCTGGATTCAGGATCCCATCAGGATGCAAAAGAAAGCATTCATCCTGACAGCTCCACAGTTGATGGTTACATGAAGTGCCTCAGCAGCATTAACTCAGAACTTTCAAGAATCAGCTAGAGATGTCCGAAGAAGTAGAGTGTGATTCTGTGTACTACAACTTGAATTGTGAGTGCCTGCCCTACTCCCTCCCCACCCACGCATCCACCTCTTTAACAGCCAAACCATTTTCTCCCTCAATAATAAACTCCCATCTCTTCAGTCTGCACTGCTGTTTCTTCCAGGGGCGGGATACAAAGAGAGAAATTAGCAATGTAGCTTCAGAAGCAGAGCTTCCTAGGTGCATGGAGCCAGAAGGTAGGGTCAAAGTCCTACTTTTACCATCACCTCACTCCCAACTAAGCATCCTTGGTTTTCCAAGGCCCCCTGGCAAGGAAGGAAGAGCCAGGGCAGTGGGACTTGGCTCTGGATAGGAGAGGGAAGGGCAGGCTTCACGGAACATTCTCCAGAGGGAGTAGTGAGCAGCAGCCATACCACTTCTCTTGTGACCTTGGCCCAATCTTACGGAGCAAATTCAGTACAAAGCATCATGGTCTCTGGCAGCAAAACCCTTCTGCTCAGATAAGCTATGTACATTTCTTTCTTCTGTTGCACAAAACCCCATCACAAACCTTGTGGGGTCCTCCTGGGATACCCTGCTAGCGCTCCTCCAGGCCTGACACGTGCTCTCAGTTGTTAGATTTAATTTTTTAGGAACCTGCTACTGCCAAATGGGGCACACCGCCAGCTCTAGCTCCCTCTCCACCACCACCTGGGCCTCCTCCCTTCCTGTCTGGGTGGCCCTTTCACCTCTGCCTCTACCCAGAAGGGCCTTACCCCACCTCTGCCCCCAGGCACTTTTTAGCCCAGAGCTCTGCACCTGCCCTGCTTGCTCTGCAGCTATGGGAGGCAGGGCCCCTGCATGGATACCTCAGGGGGTGTGGTCACCGCCCAGGCAATGCAGGGGCCTGGACCAGCTTCACCCCATTACCTCCACGCACACTGACCATCCCCACCGCAGTGGGCTCCAAATTCTGGCAAGACTTCTAATGGCCATGAAGAATGGGTCCCACTCTTGTCACAAAGGCATGGTTCACCCATAGAGGTCAGAGGTAGACAAAAACAATGGGGTATGGGGCGCCTGGGTGGCTCAGTGGGTTAAAGCCTCTGCGTTCAGCTCAGGTCATGATCCCAGAGTCCTGAGATCAAGCCCAGAATCGGGCTCTCTGCTCAGCAGGGAGCCTGCTTCCCCCTTTCTCTCTGCCTGCTTCTCTGCCTACTTGTGATCTCTGTCTGTCAAATAAATAAATAAAGTCTTTAAAACAAAAACAAAACAATGGGGTGGCTAGAGGCCTCTGTGTAAGATGTTTCAGAGCAGCTTGGGCCTCATGACGGTTTTAGCTCAGT
Source organism: Mustela putorius furo (assembly GCF_011764305.1). Taxonomy (NCBI): domain Eukaryota; kingdom Metazoa; phylum Chordata; class Mammalia; order Carnivora; family Mustelidae; genus Mustela; species Mustela putorius. The sequence continues at coordinate 8,601,085 of NW_025421449.1, forward strand.
TACAAATCCTAGGCAGTCCCATTTGCTTAACCAGTTTTTCCGGTGATACTTCAATGCTGGCTTTCTTGGTTTCTATAGCCTCTTGCTTTCAAATTTCAAAAGTAAAGCCAAAATAATAACTCCAAACTCTTCAAACTGAATAAATAAATAATAGTGATAATATTTACATGAGTAGGCCATGTTGAGAGATTCAAGCATGACCAGCAACAGAAAAACCAGAACAGGCCCTGGTCTCAGACCTTACAGCTGGCTCTGGATCATGGTGGGATACTCCTGAAAGCCGACGATTGGAAGGATGAGCTGAGAATGAGCAAAGATGCCTGGCTGGGGCCTTCTGGTGAGGCTAGGGTTTCAAACAGACAAACCTCAGTTCTCCTAACCAGGCACTGTGGTGTGATGAGGGACCTGGGTGAGCTGCTCCTGGGGACGTAGAGGCCTTCTCTGCGTGATGGCATTGGGGGTGATATCAGGTACTGTCCCAGAGAGCACAATCTCTCTGGGTCAGCTGCCAGTCTCGACTCCTTTCCAGACAGGACAAGGAGCCGAGGTCAGGAATGGTCTCCTCTTCCCTGAACTATGTGACAAGGGGGATATGGAATTCGTTTGTGTCGAAGATCAAGGGTCTCCTGGGAGGGCTTGGGTCCCTGTCAGCCTTGTGTAGCAGCTTGAAGAGCCCAGTTCCGATGTTCATGGGGATCCCCATGATGATGCATTCAGACACTCCTGAAATCAAACAGACACGGCATTAGATGGCTTTTCACCACACAGGTGGGCTCCCAGCTCTCCTCTCGGTCTGGGCCGCAGCTGCTCTGTAGGAGCAGAACCCTGACTTTGCCACCCAATGTTTCCTCAGTTTAGGGCCTAGAAGAAAAGCAAACAGGCTGACGGTAAAGACAAGTGCCTGTGGAAACAGCAGGAGAAACTTGTTCCCTATGCTCAGGGGTCAAGGCTGGGTCAAGCTTAACAGCTTACCAGCACCCCTGTGCCTTGGAAACCCACAGCCCTAATGGGAGACACTTGGAAGGCAAGGCCCCTGCAGAGACAGGAGGAAGGCAATGGAGCAGATTCTTTCTCCGAACTCCAGTCCAGCTTTGGCTCAGACTTCTGATTCTGTAACAAGCAAGTGCTTGCCTACTCTATTCCAGGCTTTGTGCTATTAGGAGACCAGAGAGACAAACTGCCAAGCTAAAGACCAACGTGGACCGAGGGCTGACTCTTAGTTAACAACAGTGTAAAGGGCAAGGAAGGGGAAGATTTCACAGTGCAGGGTGGGGTGACCGTGCCAGGCCACCATCAAGGTGGCAGTGTGTGGGGCTGTAAGGCTCAGCACCCCAATGGTAGGGTCAAAGCGCTGGCCATTAATTCCACTGTCAAGCACACTCACTCTTACTTTGGCCTTGGCCTTGTCCTGTTCTTCTGCCCCTATCTCTTCTCCCTTTTTCTTTCCTCTGACTTATCTTAAAAAATGATATAGTAATTTTTCTTTTCCTCTGTCTGCAACCTGTGTCCCTTTTGAAAAGAGAAGAGTTAATCTTAGGAACAAAGCAGCAGCATGTCCCCTGCCCGAGACCTCACCTGGCCAGCACCTGCTCGGCAAATCCTGTTTGGCAAATCCATGTAAGACTGGGAGAGGAGACAGGAAATGGCCATGAGGAAGCCAACCTCTGGTGATAAGGATGGCAGCCAGGCTGGGAATCCCTGCTTGAGCCCGATGAGTATGTGACCTTGGCCTAGCTACTGAGCCCCCTGCGGACTCCCTTCTTCGACATGTGGTGCGAGAGCCAGGGAAGAGCCAGCTGGGCAGCAGGTAGATGGTGACAGCTCTGCCAAGGCCCTTCTCTCCCAGGCTGCCATCAGAGATGCACTGGGTGCTGTGGGGAGGCGGCCGGTGCAGGGCGAGACTCGTCAGCCAGTAAGCTAGTTCCCTATGCGACTGGTGCAAAGGTTTAATACCTGTCCCTATAGATGTGCTGTGCTCAGTGCATGCAAGGTGCTGGGCTGGCAGCTCTCCTTCCCCAGAGGTCATGACAGCAGGGCCACCAGACGCTGCTCCCTCCTGTCAGCCCCGGCACCATACAGGAGGAGCAGGATCATACTGGCCCAACGCATCTCTAAGGTCTAGAACACTCACTGGTGCCCAGGTTGATCTTTTCTTCTTTGCCCCAAAAAGCTGTCTGTATTGACAGAGAAGCCTTCTATCAGATGAACGGGGATACAGGGAGCCACAGCCAGGATGTGGAGATAAAAGATCTTATTTCCAATTCTGTGATCTGTGACTTTATGCCTAAAAAATAAACACTCTGCCTACTCAGTTTCCTCACCTCCTGGGAATCCTCAGCCACAGTCTCAGCTATAAACCACAAAGGCCCTCTGATGAAAGTCTTAGAAACACCAAACCTACCACACACAGAGTCCTTCTGCCCGAAGTAGGCAGCATCGAAGAGATGGTCAGCTGTCTTTTCAAAGGAGGCCAGCATCAGCACACTTTCTTTCATCTTGGCCAGGCCAAACCTCGTAATGCCCAGGACTTCACCCTGCATTGGGGGAGAAGGAGTCAGGGTGGTACTCACACCACTTACAGAAGGCCACAGCAAACCACACCTTCTGCCTCCCCTCAACATAGTTAGCCCAAATCGGCGAAGCAGCTGTTCAAGTCAGTCTCGGGTCAGGATAGGACCCTCACTGTAATCTGTCCCATTGGCATCCCCTTGAGGGCTAGCAGTCACTGACGACAGGGATCCTTACACTCCCAACCACATGCTGTTGGAACAAACAGTCATGAACTGAGAGCTAGAATTCAAAATCCAACTTTTAAAAGAGTACTTCTGGGACGCCTGGGTGGCTCAGTTGGTTAAGCAGCTGCCTTCGGCTCAGGTCATGATCCCAGGGTCCTGGGATCGAGTCCCACATCGGGCTCCTTGCTTGTCGGGGACCCTGCTTCTCCCTCTGCCTCTGCCTGCCTCTCTGCCTGTGCTTGCTCGCTCTCTCTCCCTCTGTCTCTGACAAAAAAAAAAAAGAGTACTTCTGAAGATATTTATTATGGTTCAAAGAATTCCAAACTCAAATAATTTAAAAGCCTCACAGTAGGGAAAGAGTTAAGTAAATTTAGGTGCTTTAGTTCAAGCAAACGCTGCACCATCATTAAAAAAGTATATTTATGGGGCACTTGGGTGGGTCAGTTGTTAAGCGTCTGCCTTTAGCTCAGGTCATGGGACTGAGCACCGCACTGGGCTCCTTGCTCAGCGGGAAGCCTGCTTCTCCCTCTCCCACTCCCCCTGCTTCTGTTCCCTCTCTCGCTATGTCTCTGTCAAAAAAATAAATAAAATCTTAAAAAAAAAAAAGTATACTTATGGGGCCCCTGGGTGGCTCAGATGGTTGGATGTCTGCCTTTATTATTCACTTACTTATTTTTAAGGAATCTTTTTTTTTTTAAAAGATTTTATTTATTTATTTGCCAGACAGAGATCACAAGTAGGCAGAGAGGCAGGCAGAAAGAGAGGAAGGGAAGCAGGCTCCCTGCTGAGCAGAGAGCCGGATTCAGGGCTTGATTAAGGCAGAGGCTTTAACCCATTGAGCCACCCAGGCGCCCCTGGGTGTCTGCCTTTAGCTCAGGTCACAATCTCCATCCAGTTCCTGGGATGGAGCCCCACATCGGGCTCCCTGCTCAGTGGGGAGTCTGCGTCTCCCTCTCCCTCTGCCTCTCTCCGTGCTTGTGCTCTCTCAGATGAATAAATAAAATCTTTAAAAAAAAGTATATTTATAAAAACTATGTGACATGGAAAATAGGCAGAAAGTTACATGAAATAAGAGAAAACCCATAAGCCCACTATTCACTGCAAGTACATAACACAGTATATGCAGAGAGAATAAGACCAGGAGTGACAGCCTTTACTACAGGGAGGAGGAAACAGGTCATTTCTCTATCTGCTCTGTCATCAGGGACAGGTTCCTATGGGGAGGCACCATGAAAACCTTATGGCAATGCTACGGGACATGCATATTACTATGGGGAATGGATACGTTTTGTAGAAAAAGAGAAAGAAAATGACCAACCTCATTTCCCACCTAGCCTCCCCTTCAAATCATGGTAACTTATCCTTTACCTGAAAATGGCTACAGAAATGTGAGGAATGGGTTCAATAGGAAATAAACACCTTGGTTTTCCATGGAAATCCCTGGGCTTTTGGCAATGGCAAAATTTCTAAGGACAAAAATAGTAATGCCCCACCACCTGTCACAAGGCTGTAAGTTTCATACCAGAGTTTCACCAGGACACCCAGCCCAACCCCATGCTTTGGTCTTTGAGCAATGGGGACATCCTGTTTTCTTTCTGCGGCAGTCATCACAGCTGCGTGTTCTCCAGGCAGCTGTGAGCCGGCTGGTGTGCCATGCACACCCACAAACCTTATAGGTCATCAGGTCGGAGAGCAGCATCACATGCCTTCTGTCGATGCTCATGCCGTGGTTGACCATCGTGTACTGGATTTCATTGATGATCGTTGTCCGGGCAGCTTCGATGCCCAGTGTTTTCTCCACCTACAGAGAGCCAGGCTGAGTGCAAGCAGCCTCTTCTGACACGGCGGCCCAAGTCCTCCCCACATCTTCCTCCGCTCAGCGGCTTCCCAGCACACTATAGGCCCTCTGCCAGAAACAGGCTGCTGGGCAATCTTCTTCTTCAAACAGAAGAAACAGTAGCATTTGTCACACCAGTGTGCTGGGACAACCCTGAGGTGACTCGGGGCATGAATGTTACCTCATAGGTGTTATTGGAGGTAGTGCGGGTACCCTTCACACCGTGGGTGGCCATGACTGCCCGCAGGTTATCACCCTCCACCAGGAGCTTGTATTTCTCCTTTCCGCTTTGCTCGTCGATGTGGATGACAGCTCTGGAAACCTCTGGGATGCCCTGCACCACCACCTGGACTCAGAGACACAGAAGGCTCAAGGCCCAGCGGGGCTGACGGCTGCCCCCCTTCCCCCATCCTGGTAGCCTCTGAAATCACATGGCTGTGAGAACTGGGAACGTCATGCCTGGGTTGTCACCTTGACCAGCCCTGTTTCTCAGTGGGGTTTATCGGGAACATAACAAACCTGAAAGTACCCGGGTGCTGTTAGGGCTTAGGGAGAAAGCACAAGTTCAAGCGGCCGAGCCTCAATCTACACCAGTTTTACCACAGAACACACAGGAATCTAACAGGTAGAGTTTGTGTGGCTGGGCAAAGGGGGATGTGGCAAAAAAGATGTGGGATATGGCAAGAAAGAAGAAATGGGGACCCCTCTCAGTCTCTGTAGTGACACAGTCCTCAGGTTTCCTGACACCTGGGTATTTGGGCCACAAGTAAACACAGTCTCTCCACCTACAAATGTCCAGGCATTAGGCTGGGTGGAGCCTCCAAGAGGGAACTTCTTTCTCACCTTGGGGAGATCCTCTTTCAGGAACTGCAGCACATAGTACATGGAGCTCTTGCTGTTCTCTCTGGGGGTGACACACACCACAGCCTCGCCATGAACAGCTACGTCGCCAGGCTTCACACGGAGCTTGGACATGCAGATGGAATAGCGCACGGTCTCAGCGTTTACCTGCAAGGTGACCAGACACGGCCCACCCACCCAGGATATTACTAACAGGGTTGGAGGCTTTGATTCCAGTGTTTCTTGGCCTTTTTCCATCACTGCCCCCTGACAAGCCTCATTTTTTTCCCCTTACTCTTATTCCTCACCATAAGGTCCTAACATGTGACATATCGTATATTTGCTTATGCATTGCATAAGTATGTCTATTTTACTTATAAACAGAGGAGACTTTCTTCACAACCTCCTCTCCCCCTAAACCAACTTTCGCCCCGACTGAAAATGCATGTTGCATTCACAGTAACACACACAAGCTCTGAGGTGGTTCCAGGAGGCAGTGGGCTGGAGAGCAGGACAATTTGTGTTAGTGAAGCCTCCCCTTCACCTGACCTCACCACAGCTGCTCACGGGTCACATGCCTGGATGCAACTTAGCCCTAGTTCAAGAGTCATAAGGCACATGGCCAGAGGTAAGCCAGAGAAGTCCCTAGCCTGGAAACCTGACTGCTCAATTCTGGAATCATAGTCTTTGGGCAACACGAACTTGATACTTGAGAGAATGGGCTGAGACACAATGTGGCCAGGAAGACGAAAGTGCCAGAAAGTCACTCAGATTGCATCCCTGCCTCAGCTGCTCTGTGAGAAAGGCTGACAATCTCTCGATCTTTACCTGACCATGAACACCAGTAATACTAAGCCAGCCTAGTCCATCCAGCCAAAAACATTGGCAGAGCCAGCCAGGCGCCATGCTGGGGCCCACACATGAGTAAGATACAGGTGGCCCTATATTCCTGCCAGACCCTCTAATATGTGTCACAGCAAACGGCTATCGTGGCCTCACAAAATTCCCGTGTGTCTTTAGGTGGGAATGTGTGTGTGAGGGTCAGGTTCAGAAAGAGAGAATTGGAAGGTATGATAGACTCTTACAGAACAGAAACCCAACAAAGCCTTGCCTCCTCGATGCTTCTCACGCCTGGCTTAGCTCCTGCTCGGTGATCAGTGCCCAACCTGGGACTCACAGAGGTTGACCTCCTACCTACATTTAATGACGTAACTCACTTCTAGTCTCAGAAGTCTGATCCGTTCCAGGGAGAGCTTGACGAGGATAAAGCAATCATCCGGAAGAAACACTTCTTCAATATACTCTGAAATCTGTCATGTCAGAAGATCAGAACATTACACGGTCACTCTCCCCCTTTAAAAAGCATACGCTGCTCATTTTGAGGGACCCAGGACAGAATGGCCCCACTGATTAGAAGGCCCACCACAACCAGAGTTTACATGTGCGTGTTTGCCACACTGCTGCTCCAAGTGCTCTTGTCACCAAGACGGATTTCTTACCTCTCCCAAGAGGGTTTTCTCGATTCTGCCCTTCACGAGGCGAGCGTAGTCTGCGTCATCATCCTTATCCAGCTGTGCTGTGATGATCGGGGTACTGAGAGAAGGCAGGGGTAGCGGTTACAGCCCAGGAAGGAGCCCATGGGGAGGCCGAGGCACTATAGGAATCCTAGTGCTAAAACCAGCTACAATTTCTGAAGCACTCACTGGAGGCTTCACATTCTTATCCAGACTTTCTCTGTTTAGAACTCACATGCAACCGACTCCATCAGTGAATGAGGTGGTTTTCGGAACATTCTTCCTGACCAAGTGAACCGACCTCTTCCTCTCTGGTCCTAGCAGGTAGTTATTTCAATTCTGTATTGACACTTTATGCTCGTGTATCAGAGCTTCTGCCACCCCTCTGTCCAATCCTATCACCCCCTTTCCAGGTTGACACCTGCCAATCACTCGCTCAAGCTTCTGCCCTCCCTGTCCTGGCTGGTGTCCCCTGGCCATGCACTCCTGGGAGACCAGAGCAATCAGAGCGGCAGTAGAGCTCCTGCCACCCTGGACGCCCACCAGTGCTGCTCTAGAACACAGTGTCGTGTTCCCTCATTGGATGCTATCTGTCATCACTCTGGAGGATTCAGATCACAGGTGAATCATCATGAGGTCACAGAATGCACTGTTAACGTAGTTCTATCTTTTCTGGTCTCAGATGACCTATAAATCCTACCACGAAATCACTAGGGAGTCAAAGACTGTGGCCACAGCTCAAGTGACAAACTCACCAGTCAAGCTTAGGCTGGGAATAACATCTGAAATTTAAACTGATACAGACATATTGATACTAAACTGATACAGACATATTGATACAGTCTTTCTAGTCATTCTTTTTTATTTTTTTTTTAATGTTTCTTTCTTTCATGTGACTTGTGGCCACAAAGAATGACTGCCTCATTTGTGACTATACCCAGTTTCCACTTATCTTTTTCTCAATGGGGTTTTTAAACAATCTGGATCTGATGAAGGCAAGCATGCCACCAGAGCTGACAATACCGCCCACTAGACTACCAGCCGTAGTTAGAGAAGCACATGACAGGCAGCAGGAGAATAGAAGGGAGGTGGAGGGAAGCACCTGATAGCCTTGGAAGCATTGATGATCTCTTTGATCCGGGGCACACCGAGAGTAATGTTCATGGAGGCCACGCCCGCAAAGTGGAAAGTCTTCAGGGTCATCTGGGTGCCTGGCTCACCAATGCTCTGAGCACACAGCGCGCCCACCGCAGAACCTGGCTCCATCTGCGCCCTAGAAGGTAAGGGCATGGAAGAAGAGTCCAGCAAAACTGTTGGGAAGAGGCTTCTGATGATCTCTTTTCAACAGAAAAAAATGCAGGTGTTGTCTGGGTCAGGAGGGAATATGCTATGAGCCAAGCCATGCTTTGACGGGAAGAACCTGGCATGGATCAGCCAGAGGTGTAGACAGGGGGGTCGCGTGGGGGTGCCACAGTCCAAGGGGCCCAATAATTGACGTGAACACTGTGTGGCTACTTGTGGTCCGCTTGCAGTGACTGGGCCCAAACATCGACAGCCTGGAGAAGATCCAAGAGCTCTGCTAACAAACGGTGCCAACAGTAGACAGTGTAGCTGGTACCCACAAAGCATACTGGGAGTGACTCCATGGGGTAAAGACACTCAGAAATGCCTTTGCAATTATTTCCGCATCTTGGAACATCCAGCCTGCCTCCCCACTGGAACCCCTAAGAAGAGGTAATGGAACCTGCTCGCATGCTGGCACTGGAAAAGGAGTGGGCAACAGGAAGGACAGGAGCCCTATGTGCCTGCCCCACAGTCTAGGCAAATTAGCATCTGTACCTCATGTACTTGTCCCTACAGGTCTCCAGGAACTTTTCGATTTGGGTGGGAGTGATCCGGTCCAACTGGTACAACACACGGGGCTGGAGGGACAGAAACCAAGTGAGGGGTCAGGCTGCGGGACCCGAGCCCATGAAGGCACCAGAGCCTGTTGGGGAAGCCGAGCACTACCTCTGTGGTACCATTGTCGTTGATGCCATATTTATCTCTGGTCTTCTTGATCTTCTCGGAAACGCCCTTGATGAAATTTTTTATTTCCTGAAAGATTACATAGCAAACATCAGTTGTGCATCTGTGGGGATTTGGATGGCAGTTTGTTTTATAAACTTCGGCAGTGTGATGAGCCCACCAGCCTCACGATGGTTCACAACACCCTCTCTGCCCTTTCCACGCAGCCACCTGCACAGCCAGTGGGAGCCACGGCAGGAGAGGCTGACACAGCCACCTCCCCTCCAGGCATACCTGTCGGCTGTCTCCTCCCATCCTCCCAGCTTAGAACGGTTAGAACTTATAAACCTGCAGTTTCTAAACAGGCTTATTTTTGAGGCTTTCTTCGGAAGTTACTGTCGACTGAAGTACCAGCTAAGGCATAGCCTTGTAGATGCCATACACATTTCAAACACATGGTTTCGGCTTGCCTTCAATTCAAAGACACTCCCGAATCCCTACTTCTTTCTTTCTCTGACCCTTGCCTCTGCATCACTGCTACCCCCAGTCTTACTTGCCCTTCCCAACAATCAGGACTTGGTAAGAATTCTGAGAAACCAGGCTGGGAATTGAACATCGGGGTGTCTGTGGTCCCCTCTGCATTGCAGAGTAGCACTCTAGCCCCCAGATGGGGACTATATGAAGCAAGGAAGGTGACAAGGACATCATGTGGAGGAAGCACAGGACAGGGCTAGATGCCACAGACCTACATTTTCTCGTAATCACTCAAGCTGTAAAACTTATCTGTTTTGTAATTTGTGGTGTATCTCTGACACAGACAAGCCCTGCAGTCACCCCTAGAGCCAGGATTGGCCAGCATTCAAGGAGAGCTTATGGAGGAGGTAATGGGCTTTAGAGAGCTATGCCCATCAAAGCCTTGCTCCCAGGGCCTCATGCATCAAGCACTATGGGACCAACTCTAAGAATACTTCCCAGGTGAGTGGATGGCACACGCCATGCAGTGACAGCAATCTTCCAGAAGCTGCTGTGACACAGGCCTGGGGGCTGGCCATCAGCCACTCTAGTTTGATCCAGGGATGTTTTTTGAGAAAATGGGAAAGAGTGGCTAGACTGCACTTCGCCTCAGTAGCCCCCTTGGAAATGTATTTTCCCTCATTGAGTTTGGACAAATAACAGTGGCAGTGAGCTTAACTGTTTCTCTTGAATGTCAGTGCAGGTACCCAGCTGCTCTGTGTGGCTGGCTGAGGGCAGATCCAAACATGTAGGCAGTCCAAGGGTGAAGGGAATACCGTCATGGCTGCAAAGCTTTAGGAAGTCTTATTTCTTGATTCCAAGGCAGGCTAAGGGACCACAAGGAGAAGACCAACATAACCCCCTATCCAAAGTCTACTCCATCTATATCACATAGCTGAAAATACCTGTTTTGTGTGAAATAAATATTTTAAAGCAGATGGAACCAGCAGCCTACTCTTAGAAAAATAAAACCCTACGGGTATTCACGCAGAGCTTAAAACTTACCAGAACCCAGTTCTACCTTAACCTTGCAATAATAAGTCTCCTTAGCCTCCCACAGACCACCTGTGGGAGGTGAGTAACAATCCTAGTTACTATGTTTCCTGAAAGCAAAAACCCTAATTCTTAATGTTTGTATTTTAAGTAGCCTTAACTTTTAATATACAAATGGTCCAAGGCTCATGGGCGGTTCCCAGCCAGCTGCTGCCTGGCAAGGTGAGCCCTCCCCGTGAGGTGGCATTGCATCAACCCCATCACTCTAGAGCGGAGGGCACTGTTAGGCTCAGGGAGGTCACAGGCTTGGCCAAGGTGGCAGGCATCTCCCTGAAGTCAGATGCTTTCTCTGAAATCTGCTCTTGGGACAGGGGGTTCTGCAATGTCATCCTTGCCCACTGGCGATTTCTGTTTCCTTGAAGCTCAGCTAACCAAAGGGCTGCTTGTCCATCATATTCTATCCCTTGCTCATGAACGTAGCTTTCTTGTGATGACTGCACTTATGGGCCAACTCTGTTCCTTCTCCTTGAGAAAGTGTGGAATATGTGAGGGGTACTGTGCCTTTCCACTGTCATTCCATACAGGAAAGGACTTTTATTAATTTACAAGATCTTAAAAGTTTTCAAGAAACTCTCTTTAAAAAAAAGCTCTCCGGGTTTACTTACTGATTGTGAGATGGAGACCACACTTTTCGGTAGTCAGTGACTGCAAACCAGAGGGGGGAATCTAGACTGCAGGGGGCAGTGAGAATCATTCCTGCACGGCTCTGCTCAACACAGGCACTCTTAGCTGCTGCTGCCTCATCTTCCCTCTGCATCATTCAGTGCAGAGCCTCTCTGGCATTGGTGATTTCCTCCCCCAGCCTACACATCTAGCTGTGGCTGTGTTCTTTAGGGCAAGTTGCTGATCGGCAGCTGGTCAAGGCTGCCCCACTGCTGACCTAGTAAAACCACAGCGGAAGTCGAAGGCTCAGCAGACCCAGGGCATTTTCATCTGAGGAACTCTGCATACACGAGTAAAAGAACACGCACCAAAAACCATTCCTCAGCTTAGGGGAACTGGAAAGGAGGTCTTTCAGCTACCACCCAAATGGACATGCTTCCATGGCTTTGCTGAAAGGAACAATTTTCCTTACACAAAAATTAGGGCGGATTTTCTCAAAGTTAGGCTTAAAAAAAAAAAAAAAAAAGCTCACTTTGTAGAAATGAAAACTGAAATAAGCTACTAAGAGTTCAGCTGAATCGATCCATGCATACTAAAAGGGACTCACAACATGACAACTGGCAGGCAATTAATCACACGGTTAACCAGCAGTTACTTTCTCACACTCACTCCACAGCACATCTGCGAGCACAGGCAGTGGCCTCTGGCGGGCCTCAGCTCCGGCACAGGCTGGGGCTGGAGAACACGTGAGGGGGTCAGACACATCTGTTCTGGCCCATGATTTTGGACCTGAGTTCATTAGGTGGTCAGCCCCTAGAGGGTATGGACACATTTAGTCATCTTTTGAGGCACGTGACACGTATTGAGGGCTAGAAGGAGTGCTCGCTGAGGAAGCACACACTGCGGGTCAGGGGGTGGGCACCCGTTAAACCCTGTCAAAGGCAAGAAGGGAGCCAGAGTGATGGAAAGGGAAGCCACGTGTGCCAGAAGTGAGGCAGAAGCCTGTCGAGTCTGGGGCTGGCCGACAGCCGCACTGCTGCAGACTTCACCCCTAATGCTCAGCATTCCCAGCATGCTCAGTGCAGTACCTCGTTATATTTCTCATAGCCTGTCTCAGTTAAGGTCTTTGAGGATAAACAAAAAAGTAAGTAAGTGAACATAATCATATATAAAAACAAAATCACAATTCTAATGTGTTAAAAAAGAAGAGTAAGGGCGCCTGGGTGGCTCAGTGGGTTAAGCCTCTGCCTTCAGCTCAGGTCATGATCTCAGGGTCCTGGGGTCAAGCCCCATGTCAGGCTCTGCGCGGCAGGGAGCCTGCTTCCGCGCCCCCCACGCCTGCCTCTCTGCCTACTTGAGCTCTTTCTCTGTGTGTCAAATAGATAAATAAAATCTTAAAAAACCAAAAAGGTAAGAAGACAAAACAAAAGGCACTCAGCCCAGCCATACTCTGGATTTTAAACTTACTAAAATCTGGAAGAGTCTCTTTTTCCCACCTTAACATATAAAAGAGTCAATATATAAAAAGAGTCAAGAGCTTCCTTACCTAAAACATTTAAGTTTCGTTTTACTGCTGTCATTTCTGACATACTGAAAGGGATAGATTCCAGACAATCCTGTGCTGCATTTGAGTCACCAGTCGGTACACAAAGGTAACTATTTACTGGTTTTTGTACCCCTTTGCTTTTGATTGTAACCATCATTATAAACAGGAAGGAGCTGCCTGAGCAGGTCAGTGACATTAAAAAAACAAAAAAACCAACAAACTAAAAAACCGTAAGAGAGGGGTGTCTGGGTGGCTCAGTGGCTTAAGCCTCTGCCTTTGGCTCAGGTCATGATCTCAGGGTCCTGAGATGGAGCCCCGCTCCATCAGCAGGGGGCCAGCTTCCCTCCTCTCTGTCTACTTGTGATCTCTCTCTCTGTGTCAAATAAATAAATAAATAATATTCAAACAAACAAACAAACAAAAAACGTTAAGAGGCTATCACGGTAACAGTTCCCTGGAAGAAGGAGGCTGGCTAACTCAATGAACTTCGGATTCACACTATGGTAACAGGAAGAGCAATTTAAAACATCACCACTAGGGGCGCTTGGTCAGCTCAGTGGGTAGGGCAGGTGACTCTGGGTTCCAGGTCTGCATTGGTGCGGAGATAACTTGCAAATTAAATCTTTACTTGTTTATTCATTCATTCAACAGACAGAGATCACAAGTAGGCAGAAAGGCAGGCAGAGAGAGGGGAAGCAAGCAGGCTCCCCACCGAGCAGAGAGCCCGATGCGGGGCTCGATCTCAGGTACCCAGGATCATGACCTGAGCTGAAGGCAGAGGCTTTAACCCACTGAGCCACTGAGGCACCCCACAAATTAAATCTTTGAAAAAGAAAAAGTAAACACACCACTAGGAAAAAATCACTAGGGATTCACAACGACTGTGACAAGAGCTGGTCCCTCCAGATGGGGAAGTAAATAAAGGGGTTGATAGGACAAGGTTAAGAAAAAATGAGTTCTAAAGGAGTATTTTTCTAGCAGGGTATGTATGACCCATACACTAAGGTCATGACATAAATTCTTTATATGTTGGCTGGTGAAATTTTGTCTGGATCAATCCTGATTTTTTTTTTTTAAATAAAATATTTATTTGACAGAAAGATAGCACAAACAGGCAGAGCAGCAGGCAGAGGGAGAGGGAGAAGCAGGCTTCCTGCTGAGCAGGGTGCCTGATGTGGGGCTCAATTCTAGGACCCTGGGATCATGACCTGAGACAAAGGCCAACGGTTAATTGATTGAGTCATGCAGGCACCCCAATCCTGAAATTTTTAACAAAGAAATACTCTTAATGTCCTCCTCCCCAACCTATGCCAACCATCTCTTGGTGATGGCCACACTGCTCCCCTGCCACAACCCCCTGGGAGCAGAACTCACCTGCAGAAAGCTGTCCTGGCAGCAGAGGAACTCAGTCTTCTTCATGATTGATTCAGTGGTCAGGACCAGTTCATTTTTACTTAGTGCAGGCTCACTCTGACACGGGAAGACTGCCTCGAGTATTGAAAGGAGATAGTGTGATGTGTATGGGGGTGACCAAGGGTGGGGGGCAATATTAAGCGAAAGAATTTATAAGAGACAAAATGACTATTCTCAGCACGAACTTTTACCAACCTATGATTTTTTTTATCCTTTCAAAACGTATTTTATATCCTACCTTTAGTGTGAAGGTCAAAAGACGATAGCCCCACTCCACCCCACACAAAGACTTAGGGAATAGTGGGCATTGTTCCGTTACTCCTCAATCTTCACCCCATCCCAGATTTGTATTAAAAATATATATTGTTGTTTTAAAAAAACCCAAACACTTCAGAAGTGAAAAATCCCATCCCTAAGCTTGTGGGATTTCCCCAAAGTTTTAATGGTTGCATATTACCCTAATATATGGGTAAATCACTATGTATCTGATTTATACTTTACTGATGGTTGCCTTTACTATAAATGATGCTGGAAAAACAGTCTTGGCACATTTAAGGCAAATTTCTATAAGTGGAACTACAATGTCAAAAGACACTCACATTTAAATTCAGATCACTATTGTCAAACTACCTTCTGAAAAGGTTGTTCTAAATTATACCCCCAGTTAAAATATGGTTTTAGTAAAAATTTAAAGTAAACTTTCTTCTCAACACCCACGGCTTTTAACACTGGAGTGTGACATGCTGCCCTAGACAGAGAGAAACGCAAAGCCCTCTTTTGTGCATTCAATCACTACCAGTGCTAGGCTTTGAAACTGAAAAAAATATTTCCCCTTAATATTTGGGAAAATTAAGCAGAGCACACAAGAAGAAAAATACTAACCCGGTAGCTGGGTAGAAGTAACTGAGGCATTAACTGTGTGTGAAACTCCAGAGGACACCTGCATTCTAAGAACACATCCTCAGAAATATTCTAACCCCAGATATAATACTAAATCTTACTTTGATGTTGTCCAGAACTCTTTTGAACTCTAATGGTTCATCTTTTCCCTCCATAGCTGCAGGATCCAAGCCATCTCCCCCGTAAATGAACTGGATAATGTCACCCGTAGAGCTTCGGACAGTCAGATCATACTGTGAGCAAAGATCTTCAAGGGACTTGACAAGCCTTCTCTGAAGGAAAAGAAAGAGAGGAAACAAACGCTCAGTTGCTTTCAGAAGACCAGTCACATGTACAGAGGATGGGATCTGCACACTAAGTTTCAAGGTTACTAGTACTTTCACCAGTTAAAACATTTTATCAGAAATCTTTTAGGGGCGCCTGGGTGGCTCAGTGGGTTAAGCTTCTGCCTTCGGCTCAAGTCATGATCTCAGGGTCCTGGGATCAAGCCCTCCATTGGGCTCTCTGCTCAGCAGGGAGCCTGCTTCCCCCTCTCTCTACCTGCCTCTCCGCCTAATTGTGATCTTTCTGTCAAATAAAGAAGATCTTAAAAGAAAAAAAAAAAAGGAAAATTTTTTAAAAACTGTCCCCTGATACTCAGAACAACAAGCTCAAAGTGGCCCAACAGCCTGTGCAGGGGGATTTAGAATATGCCCCAACCTCATGCATCCTAGTGTACTTTTGAGTACATGCAATTTAAGCCTCATCACCCCCAAAGGACTCTGCAAACACTAGCTGTTTTCCTAGGCTGTTTTGCCTTCCCTTTCTTTCTCCCTAAAGTATAAATTAATGCAACAGCTTTGCATTTCTAAACACAACTTAATCCAGGACCCCTGTGGACTTTAATATGAATTACAGAGGATCAGGTGCAGGCCCTCTTCTGGGACACAGGGGGAAGAAGAGAGAACAGGGGCAGCATTGTGTCTGAACCAGCGGGCAGCAGCCGCCCATTTCCCAAATCTGCTTAGGGAGAACCTTCCACCAGTGGAGCACTCCAGCTAGCAACAGGATGGTGGCTCAGTGAATTAAAAGAGAGCGAAATTTTCCTCCAGGCAACTTCAAAACAAAAATCCCTCATGCCAGAATAAATTTGTTCTAGGTTAACACAGTGCTCTGGGAAAGTCATACTTTCTACTTCAAAAAGGTAAAGTCAGAAAATAAAGTCAAAACACATTGTGGCAAGAGTGGTGAAAAGCATTTCACAGTCTGTTGGGTTTCTGACAAAAGCAGCACACTCCAAAACTGAAGGGCAATTTCCCACCCAAAGATAACGAGAAGGGAAGTAGATGAGATGAGGATACGCACGTGCAGGAGAGCGTCTGGACACAGCTGCCTACTGACGCGAGTCTGATCCCACCCTCAGCCTTGCTTGCTCTGGCGCCCTCAGCCACAACCCTGCTTTATCAGTCCTGCTCTCCCAGCCTGCAAAGGGCTGTGCTTCTCAAACTGGGGTCCACAGCAGGGAGAGAGGGGACACAAAAACACAGCGAGAGCATGTCCCACAACTGGGAGATTTAACTTCATCTGGTGTTATGAGGAAACAAAAATATTGAAAAAATGTAAAAGCAAACACAGATCATAGAGGACAGAATAGAAAATGATAATTAGAGAATGAAAAGAAATCCTGTGCTTGTGGTCTTGTGGAAGAACAAAGTCGGGATGTGTTCTCTCTCCTCTGCCATCCAGGGTATTTTTTACCGCGGCTGGAGAAGCGCAGGCATTGCAAAACCCTCTAGTTTCATTCTCCCCCCTAAGCCTATTATCCTGGAACTGTGCAAACAATGGAGAAAGAGCCATCCCTCCAAGTGGCCAAGGCCTCTGCTGGCACTGGAGTTAAGTTCTCGGCGTCAGTTAAAATTATCCTAATAACAGGTTACACAAATAGTTGCCATGTGAGAAGCAGAATCCTCTCAGTGATCGGGAGGTACTATCATCCCCATCTTCATGTATTGGGACACAGAGGCCCAGTGCGGCTCAATGCTGTGTCCCCAGATGCACTTCCAGTATGTTCTCTGCAGAGCTTTGGTGCGTGTGGTTTTGGCCTTATCTAGTTCCCTCAAGGTACACAGATGAAGGGAACACATTACCTTGTTAGGCTATTTATTTCTATGGCACCTGAATTTCTCAAGTTTTCCTTTTTAATTGTAGGACTCGATAAATTACAGCTCATGTACAAAATATGTAAACACTCAGCAGTCAAAATCCTTGGAACCCTGTAGTGCTCGGCCTCAAATGGCCTACATTTCTTTGAATTACCTGCATGTACCCTGTTTCAGCGGTCTTTACGGCTGTGTCAACGAGACCTTCCCGGCCAGCCATTGTGTGGAAGAAAAACTCAGTTGGAGTCAAACCGGAATAAAAGCTATTAGCCACAAAGCCTTTGGCAGCTGGGAGCTAAAGAGAGGCGGTGGGGGGTTGGGGAGAGAGAAGAAGAATCAGACAAAAAAACCTACAAGGTCCACAATTTTAAAACCCATTCAAATCACAAAATGCCCCACCTTTAGACTATAAATATCCAGTCAGTGCACTCTTATGGCTGTTTGGATACAGACAGTACCTATACACTCTTAGGACAGCAGTCCTGTCTCCTCAGGAGGGGCTGGACAGAAATCCTGCAGTCCCATGGGACAGGAACTGCTGGGGCATCTGTGCTTTAATGGGAGTAAGGAAAGGATTCTCCAAATACAGAATCTGAGTAACCAAATCTACTCTAAGTTCCTCAACTAGATTTAATAGTTGTCTGCCCCTGAGTTCCAGAAAAAGCCCAGCACAGATTTGTCTATCTCTGCTTATATCAGCGCTCAAACCACAAAGCCAATGAAACCAAGAGGTCATTTAAAAACTGAGCTTGAGGGTGCCTGGGTGGCTCAGTGGGTTAAGCCGCTGCCTTCGGCTCAGGTCATGATCTCAGGGTCCTGGAATCAAGTCCCGCATCGGGCTCTCTGCTCGGCGGGGAGCCTGCTTCCTCCTCTCTCTCTCTGCCTGCCTCTCTGCCTGCTTGTGATCTCTCTCTGTCAAATAAATAAATAAAATCTTAAAAAAAAAAAAAGAAAAAAGAAAAAAGAATGAATTTTAAAAAAATAAAATAAAATAAAAAACTGAGCTTGAGGGGCACCTTGGTGGTTCAGTCAGTTAGTATCTGCCTCTTAATTTTGGCTCAGGTTATGATCTCCATTCAGGTCATGATCTCAGGTGTGAGACTGAGCCCTGTGTCAGGCTCTGCGCTGGGGGTAGAGCCTGCTTAAGATTCTCTTTCTCCTGCCGCTCTCCCTCTGCTCACATGCACAACAAGCACAGGCTCACTCTCTCTCAAAAATAAATAAACCGAAAAAATGAGTTTGAGAACTCAAGAGGAGAATCTGGAATTTGCTGGCCAATATATCATCACTATTTTAATATCACCATACTTTGATGTCAGTGCCCCCCAAATAAGCATAGAGATTGATCACGCATGAGGTAACTTTATATTCTGACTACTGAATGTAGGCTCGATAGGACCCTGAAATCCTCCTCCTTGGAGAGAAAACAGGAGAGGGTGTTGATCTTCCAGTTTTATAGCTTCGAGTCTTACAAGGCTCCTACAGGACTCTGTTGGGGATGAAGAAAGTAGACCCCTGAGCAGCCCTGGCCTCACAACCCCTCCTCTAAGGGCTCCTTGGCTAGTGGCATGTGCTTCTGTTCCTCTCCTATGCCATCGGTTGCCCTTCAAAGTTCTGCCTGAGCCACTACACTTACCTTTGAGTGCTTTTCAAAGTGAGGCAAGGACCTGTTTTCAAAGCCATCTGGCACTCGAGAGCCACTGATGGCCTGCTGTCCCACACAGGCAATCATCTGTGATATGTTAATGAAAGAACCTGGGAAAACAGGTCAGGAATATAATACACGTTTACCAAAATCACATTAACTGAAGCATGAGCAGATCTGTGGGATAAAACAGGACCATGACGTACCAGGCTCCCAGTCTAGGGACAGTAAGAGCCAGAAAGAGAATAGTATAAGATAGAGCCCTCGGTAACAGAACAAAAGCAGAAGGAGGGTGGGCAAAGCTCAGCAGGAAGTTAGCACTTTGGGACTGGAGGAAAGACTTGTAGGTGAGGCTGCAACCGGGCTGAACTGTGGCAGGACACTACAATTTGGACATGAAAAGGATGAGGAGAGGAATTCCAAAGTAAGGGGAAGAGTGGGAAGGAAAGACACAGGAAAGTGGGGGGCATGTATGTGTACCAGGAGCAGGAAGTAGAATACTGAGGGGAAAGGCAGCAAAGTTGGACTTCATTCTGCTAAAAATTTTTAAAGAAATAAAAGCATGGAGTTTTTCAATCTGAGTGCAGTACCATGAAACCTAACGCAGGTTCTAAATAACTATGAAATTTGAGTGTTTTGCTATTGCATTAAATATACTAGTTCAGAAAGGTTATTTTTTAAAAATAAGATCAAGTTGGCTTAAAGCATCCTTGAGCTCTTAAATCAACACATATTATACAAGTTCCTCCAGAGGAGTTAAATTACTGCAGCGCAGACAATTCTCTTTCTGTACATGTGATTTAAAAAGCTATCCCCTTATAAACAGAAGGTCTGAAGTTGTGATGCATACATGTGCTGGCACAACCCTGGCCAGCCGACACAGAGAGTACGATGGTCGCGGTAGCCCAAGATGCACTCACCTTTGGAGCCGCATAGAGCCATGGTGAGTGGGCTGTTGCTCTTGTCCAGTTCCCGGAGGCAGGCGCTGCCGGCGTGGTCTCGGATCACAGACAGCTCCTTCAGGATCAGAGCCTGGCGGGAAGAGAGGTGAAAGGTGAGTGGGGTCTCTGCCGACTACCAACATTCAATCTGACATTTAAGGGAATTTGAAAAAATTTAAGCCAGAGGTCATATTTCTAAGTTAAGTTTCTGAGCCTTTGAAGACCAGTATGCCTTATCTATAAAGACCCACATCTTCCACAAGGTTCTAAAATCAGTGCTTAAGGTAAAACTGATAAGTAACAAAACCTTGAAAAATCCTTATTTTTAAAATCCTTTAAATGGCCCATAAGGGGGACACTTGGGTGGCTCAGTTGGTTAAGCAGCTGCCTTTGGCTTAGGTCGTGATCCCAGTGTCCTGGGATCGAGTCCCACATCAGGCTCCTTGCTCAGCAGGGGGCCTGCTTCTCCCTCTGCCTGCCACTTTGTCTGCCTGTGATCGCTCTCTCTCTCTCTGACAAATAAATAAATAAAATCTTAAAAAAAAA
Organism: Mustela putorius furo; assembly: GCF_011764305.1. Taxonomy (NCBI): domain Eukaryota; kingdom Metazoa; phylum Chordata; class Mammalia; order Carnivora; family Mustelidae; genus Mustela; species Mustela putorius. The sequence continues at coordinate 8,621,316 of NW_025421449.1, forward strand.
AATGGCCCATAAGGTAGAATGCGAATGGCCCTGTATATAGAGTGGCCTACAATACAATATGTCTGTATATATTTTACCGTATGCATCCACATCCGCTTAAATAAACATACGAAGTATAAGCTAACGTGTAGCATATAGTGAAGGAGAACTGCTTGTACTTACTTCTTGTTTTTTACTTTCCAGGCACAAACGTGAATTCCCACAAGTTAAGAGTGTGTGGTAAGGTGTCTCTACAAGAATATTCTAGTCTTTGAGCTCAGGCTGTCCTTTATCAACTCACAGTTTAGGGTGCTGAATCAGTGAGGAGTCAGGTTCCATGAAAGCCAAGTGCTGCTGAAGGCCCAAGTTACAAGTCAGTGAGAAACCTGTGTGTCTCTCTCAGGACTCGGTGAGATTAAGAAGGAGCTAATGGTGAATAGGGCCTACAACTCTTCTTTCTTCCTAGTTCACAAAAAATTCCTTCCATCAGAAAATTTCTAACTGTTTATCTGTTCTCGCAAACTTAGGTGAGTTAAAAGCCCTTAGCCAGGGGCTATAGGAGAGGCAGAAGAGAGCCAGGCAAAATCCCGGTGCAGTCAGACTGCTGATACTGGCTGCCTGAGAGAGAATGTAGGGCTCATAGAGGCTGATGGTCATTCTGATTCTGACACCTGCTGGTCAAGTTCTCAGTTAACCTAGTTCCAGAGGGGACAAGGGCAGGAGAAAGGCATGTGACTCTCGGACATGAATATTCCCTCTTCTGTGTCCAAGTCTCTTTCGAAGTACATCTGTTGCTTTTTATTTTATTTTTTGAAGATTTAATGCTTAAGTAATCTCTACACCCAACGTGGGGCTCAAACCTACAACCCGGAGATCAGTTGTGTGCTCTACCGACTGAGCCAGCCAGGAGTCCCATCAGACCATTCATTTAAAGAGCTATGGTTGCCAGGCTCTACTGGAAAGATGCTAGAAACAGAAAGGGCAGAAGCACTGGAGTACCAGTTACAGCAGGGGTCTAAGTGTGATGCTGGGGCAAGAGCGGCTCCATGTGGTCAGAGTGAGCCGACAGCCCCACTGAGGACTGAGACAGCCACCAGGGGATATAAAGGATCTAGTCGAGAGTGCTCCCCTCATTAAATGAATGAGCACACACCCAAGGAGCAGAGAGCTGACCTGGGGCTAAAGCCACACCGTGCTGACGTCCCTCTACCCTCTGCTACCAACTCTTCCAGCCTGCAGCACAGGCCCACGCGGACCACGTGGCTAACCCAGCTGAAGAGCCTGACGCACCTCCAGAGTTTCCTCAGCGGTGCAGCCAGGCTGCTGCTGCAGCTTGCCAGTGTTCAGGGCTTCAATGTACTCGTCACATTTTTTATAGCCAGCATTCAGCAACTCATACTTGGCCTTCAGTAGTCCCTGACCAGGTGTGACGTCACCAATCCCAATGGAGAATCCACGGTTGGCTGCAGAACAGTTGGCAGGTGGAGCAGAAAGAGAGGGCCATGAATGGTCGTCAACCTACTACATGGAAACAAGTTTACACCTTCAAAGAAGGCGTCATGATCCAATTAAATAAAAATGTATCACGGCAGTCCCTCGCAAGTTACGTAAAAATGACCAAGACTCACTGAATCCTGTCAGAGACCTTACAACCCAGCGGGGGGCAAGTCCTGCCCCAACTAATTACAATATAAAGGAGACCAATATTAAACACTAAAAAGCAGCCAGAGAAAGCCAGCAATGGAAAGTGAGCCTTGTGACTTCTGGTTCTAAGACACCATCTTAGAGAATTTTCTGCCCACACCCCCTTTCCTTCTTCAGAAATCATTCCCAAACACAGAAAAACCCCATCCTCAAGGGAACTATGCCCCTCCAATGACTTAACCTAAGATGCATAGAAATGGGTGGATGAGAGGCACCTGCCTAAGCAGTGTGGGGAAGGGATGCTTAAGAGTGGCTGTGGATATGAGGACCCACGAGACTGGGAAGGCTCAGAAACTATAGCACCAACTTCTTCAGATGCTGGAGATAATATAAGGGTTGGAAGCAAGGAAACCTAGTGGAAAACCAGTATTTTCCTGTGGGAGATGGAAGTTTACTAATGGAACTAGAGAACTCTGGACTGGGGGATAGTAGGTGCAAAAAGATGGGAACAACTGGGAAGCAGGGCACAAGGGAAAGTATATTTCATGGCTGTGATCCCTTGGACCCTTTCCCTGCCTGGCTCCCAGAATCCTGGCAAGCAGGTCTCAACCACTGGCGGACAGGCAGTGGGGAGGGGAGACTGAGATTGGAAGATATGTTCCTGGAGAAACCAAGCCTCCCTAGAGAAAAGCATTACTGATAGGGGCATTTGGCAGTTCCTCAATAAAAATGCTGGTTTGCAGCTCAATCAAGGAACAAAGAAGCCCATAAATTAACAGACTCCATTTCTAATCAGTGTTTGGTGCCTTACTCCTAAAATTATGAATGGATAGCCAGGGACCACCAGATGTTTGAGGAAAGTCTTCAACATGAATGACTGAAGACAACAAAGACACAGGAAAATGAAACCCAGGCAGGGCATCTGGGTGGCTCCGTGGGGTAAGCCTCTGCCTTTGGCTCAGGTCATGATCCCAGGGTCCTGGGATCGAGCCCTGCACTGGGCTCTCTGCTCAGCAGGCAGCCTGCTTCCCCTCCTCTCTCTCTCTGCCTACCTGTGATCTCTGTCAAATTAAATTAAAAAAAAAAAAAAGGAAAGAAAATTGGGAGGCAAATGAAACTATGAAAAATACTGTGTCTGATAGAGACGATGTATCTAGAGATCATGAACAGGTAGCCAAGGGGTGCCTGGGTGGCCCAGTGGGTTAAGCCTCTGTCTTCAGCTCAGGTCATGATCTCAGGGTCCTGGAATCGAGCCCCGCATTGTGCTCTCCGCTCAGCAGGAAGCCTGCTTCCTCCTCTCGCTCTCTGCCTGCCTCTCTGCCTACTTGTGATCTCTGTCAAAAAAATAAATAAAAATTAAAAACAAACAAACAAAAACAGGTAGCAAAAAAACAAAAATAAAAAAAACCCAAACAACACAAAACCCTGAAAAGCAAAAAATTACCTGCAAATGAGAACAATGGAAAATATTGTTGGAAGCTAAATAAATGATTGTTAAATTAAAAAAAAAATCAACAGAACAATTCATTTTAAAAGATAAAAGGAAGGTCGCCTGGGTGGCTCAGATGGTTAAGTGTCTGATGCCTTTGGCTCAGGCCATGGTGTCAGGGTCTAGGGATTAAGCCCCATGTTGGGCTCCTGGCTCAGTGGGGAGTTTGCTTCTCCCACTCCCTATCCCCCTACTCCTGCTCTGTCTCAAATGAATAAATGAAATCTTAAAAAAATAAAAATAAAAAGAATCCAGAAATGAGGAGATGGACAACAGGGAAAAGAAGATAAGGAAATCAGACAGCCCATCTAGAAGTTCAACTTATGCAATGACTAGGAACTACAAAAAGAAAGAACAAAGATAATTAAGGTGAGAAAATTACCAACAGTAGTAACAAAACCCCCAAACCAAACCAAACCAAACACAAGAAAATTTCCACAACTGAAAGACACATGGTGGCAGATCAAGAGAGCTCACAGAGTGCCCAGCACCATAAATGAAAAAAGATACATACCAAGGGTCTACCACTGTGAACTTTCAGAACACCAAGAACAGGACTCTCAAAATTTCCAGAATGAAAAGACAGATACAACAATGTGAAAATAAGAACAGAAATCCATTTTAATGCAGTTCTGAAGGCTAGAGTAGAGCAGGACCTTCAAAATTCCAAGGAAAGACAGAATTCAATCCAGAGCTCTATACCCAGCCAGAGAAATGATCAAGTGTAGGAGGTGAATAAAAATGCTTTGGGGCATGTAAAAATCTGGACCTACGGCCTGCTCAAAGCCCAAGCTAACAAAGGAAACAGACCAGTGCAAGGAGAGAAGGGAAAGATGAGGGCCTGGCAGAGATGAGTCAAGAGGGCCCAGTGGGCTGTGGTCGGAGTGAAGACATCTGAGAAGCAGCCCGTGAAGGGCCCTTGGTCTAACAACCCTGTCTGATGGGCAGTAGAGACCTATGGCATATGCGAGACAAGAACCCAAGAGCAAATTCAAATCTGAACCAAACTGGTCAGTACTGAGCTAATTTTGTGGAGTGAAGTCACAAATGATTTAGCTGGTAGTAAGTCTCCTTTTGGGTGCACAGGTATGAGTGTGGTGTGTGCGGGTGGGGGAAGTCAAAGGTAAAAGAAGGAAATAGCACAGAGCCCCTAATACCTCAGCAAGTATAGCAATAAAACGAGGATGGTAAGATACTCACAGAGGTAGACAGGAGCCAGTCTCGCAAGCCGTGACATCGCATCGGCCGCTTCATTCTGCCCCCAGTCTCGCAGCAAAATGTAGAAAATGTTGTTCTTAGATCCGGACCCCAGAGTTCCCTTGTCCATGCTGCCACTCATCAATTCACTGTTCTGGATAGTAACGTCTGCAAGGACAATGAGGACCATGCACTTAAATGAACAATTACTACTTAGCCTTGCTCTAAAACAACATGAGGCAGTTGAGAAAATACCTTCCCATATTGAAAATTAAAGCAGAGCAAATAAAAATTCTCTTAAAAATGTTTGAGGAGAAAAAACAGACATCTAGGGACTTTTGAAAAGCATGAAAAGTCCAGTTAGTTACTTTACAATCCTAACTCTGAAATGTACTATTTGACCCTCATTTTCAGCTATGAGCTGAAAATGAAAGTATCGACCACATCATCTTTATGTCACAGGGATATTTTGAGCATCTGATGAAATCATATGCAGTATACTCTATAAACTACAAAGCACGTTGTTATTCACACAAGAGAATGAAAACCCATGGCAGCTGGAAGAGCCTATACCAAAAAAGGAAATTCACATCTAGGTAGAAACAAAACACAGTCTAAAACAAGAAGCCAAAAACACCTAAAAGGCTTGAGAATGTATTTTCAAAGTTAACGGTTATAAACCCGAGAAAAATCGGTGCCCTTCATAACATTTACTCATGACAAAACAGTGCAAGTCTTGACCTTCAGAGACTCTGCAGTTCAGTTCTTCAGTACAAAGTCCTGGAGATCTACTCCCTGTCACAGGCCTGGCTAACAAAGCCCATTCAAAGTCAGTGTCGTTCAGAGTAGTCTGCTGGGGAACTGTTTGCTAAAAGTCCAAGGGGAGGCAAAGGAGCTAGTGGCACAAACCAAACACCGGCTGAATGGCATTGGTCTGTGGACCATACTTTGGGTTGAATTAGTCTAGATGACTTGGATGGTTTAACATTTAAATTCTCTCACAGCTGGGCGCCTGGGTGGCTCAGTCAGTTCAGCGTCTGCCTTCGACTCATGTCGTAGTCCCAAGGTCCTGGGATTGAGTCCCGCATTGAGGCTCCCTGCTCAGTGGGGACCCTGCTTCTCCCTCTGCCTGATGCTCCCCTTGCTGTCAGAGACCTTATTCTCTCTCTCAAATACATAAATAAACAGATAAATAAGTATCTTGGAAAAAAACTTCTCTCATGGTTAAACCTGATCTTCATGTTATAAAAAATTAAATGACCAGGAAGCAGTAAAAAAACAATCTTATTAGTTATACTTTAAGACAATGAGCACATTTTTGGATGTAAAATGATAAATTATATGCCTTAAATAATGAGACCCCTGCTGATAGAAAAAAAAAAAAAAAAAGTAGGGCCGGAAAAAAAGAAATGGCATGAATTTAAAGAAACTAGTCCCTAAAACACATCTGGAGCTCTGAAGAAGAACATTCTAATCACTGGACCACAGATCTACATGATCTCTACTTTCTCGAGAAATGGGGAGTCACACTAAGAGGAGAAAAGCCTACTACATTCCCCCGAAAAAAAAAAAAAACCTCCTGCCTCAGAGAAACCTCGGATTTGCTTGCACCAGGAAGGAAGTCACTGGCCACCTGCTTTTCGCTCCCTCCAACCTGCGACCTTCACTCACAGGAATCATTGACACAGAGATCTTCTCCTTTGCCACAGTACTGCTTGCCCTTTGTTCGGAGGTTGGCTCTCACCGGGTTGTCATCGCTCGGTCTGAGGATGACACTGAAGATCTGCTTTCCTGTCCACAGGGTGACAGGCTGCAGGAAGAAGGAAGCCACAGCGTTAGTTGGCTGGGCCTGGTCTCAAATGCAGAGTGTTTGCGGGCTAACCTGCCACGAGCTCTTCCAGCGCCCACACAAACCTTCAGTATTGTCGGGGGTGGGAGGTGAACTTTGATTTTTTCATCCTTGCCAACCAATATTGAAGCAATGATTTGGCAAGCCTTGGCGCGGTCAAAGAAGGTGTCTTTAAGGGTGAGGAGATAGGCACCTAGAATGTTGGAAACAACACAACACAAAGAAATGGAATGAAATTGTGAGAAAAATCACAAGGTTTCAATTTTAAAATGAATTTGGGCTATTACTAAAAGAGTGAATTAAAACATTTGGCTGCTTGCTGGCTCTCTCTTACCAGAATCAAACCTCCGCAAGGAGAGGGACTTTGTTTGACTCACTGCCATATCTCCAGTGCTTAGAAAAATGTCTAGGGCACCTTAGGAGCTCAATAAAGGCTTACTAATTCCAGGCATAACCAATCAACACAAAATATCTCAAGCTGGTTCACAATCACATTGATATACAAACAACAGAATTAAACACAGGAAATCACACAGCTTTTCAAGTCGCTGAATGATTCACTGTGAATGAGAATCCTGGTGTTCCAGTCTCCTTTCAAGTGAATTCATAAACGCACCTGTTAGAAAATCCTGAATAGCGGCAATTAGTGGTTCTCCATTCCTCGGCGTTACCAGATTTGCCTTAGTCTGAAGGAAACAGAAATACGTTAGCCATTCCATCCATCTCTGTGGACTGCATGATGTAGGCCACGGAACTGCACCAGAAAGACAACGAACCACTGCATATACAGAATAGCCAGCGAGCGGAAAAAAAGAGGCTGAAAAACGGAAGCCAGGGGTCCCAATCCCAGCTTTGTCACCAGCTCCTCTTTCCTTTATTCACCAAGGGGAGACAAGAAAATGACCTCAGACATAGCAACACAAAAATCAATACTGAGTGAAGTTGTTTTGGATTCCTACAAGAACTGTGTATGTGTAAGACTTTGTAGTTATTAATAAATGCAATTCTTCAAAGAAAATTCACTTCTATAAATGATGAGCAGCAGTTACCTCTGAGGTCAATCAATTTCATACCTCTCCACAACAATGGCAGAACTACTGAACTTTTCTTGGTTAAGACACTAGGTTCTAACAATAATTAACAACAGGATTTAATTAAAATTTAATGAGTGCCTGCACTGAGCAAAAAGGGGTGCTAGTTGTTCAGGGCATAATTAACAAGTTAAAAGAAGATTCTATGCATCAGAATGCATTTGGTCAATTTTTGCTATTGTTGAGATGTAATTAACAGATAAATTTGCTCAAATCTTGACATGGCGATGGCTCGTGTTAATTGTGGGTTGCCTGGGCAACCTCACCTAGAGTAAGAGGCCCCCGAAGGGAGAGACCTCTCCTGACTTCTTGAGAATGCTGCACGAACAGTGATCCTCCAACTAGGGCTGGAAGACAGTTGTTTGTGTTTGCTTTTGAGAATCTCTCTGGGGTGGGATAGGGAGGTGGTCTGAGGGCTAAGGACATGAAGCTGGGATCTGCGTATTTTGCAAGTCTCGGGGGTAACTTGGGACTACACTTAGGCTAGGGCCATACCCACTCCTCTGAGTCAGAACTGCTGAGTCAATACAATAGCTGACAATTTTCTTATATGAAATGGAGGGGATTTGTCCCGATGATACCTAAGATTCTTCCATCCCAATATCCTTGGAGCCTGTGTTTTATGGTTGTCACTTTTAACTGATGAAATATGTTATTATCACAAAATGGGCCCTCAGTACAAAGCCAATGCTGAAGTCTAACTGGTTGGTGACAGGCTGTTATCACTAGAAACCAGTTACACAGCTGATACCACTGGGAACATTATAAACATGACTTTTTATTACAAAAATAGTATGTTCCTTAGAGAAAAAAAAAAACACCCTAAAAATATAAACACGTAAAAAAGGTGAAAAAAATCCAAAATCCAAAAATACATCTCTCCAAGGAACCAGAGAACTGGTTATAAGATTTTGGTATATAATCCTTCCAACTTCTGGCTATAAATGTTTTTACAAACATAGAAGCATCTTTTTGCCAAACAAAATTGGATCATGTCATACACAAACCCTGCTTTTTTAAGTAAAAAATAAATCATAAGTAGCTTTCATGCCAACAATGATACAAACTATGTCCTCATTTTTCAGGGCTGCACAGGGTTCTGTGGTATGAATGTGACATAATTTAATCTTACCAATTTTTTTACTAGTGGACATTGCCTGTTTCTACTGTTTTACTATTACAAGTAATTTTCCAACTCTGATTATGGCCTGATTGCTAGGTCAAAAGGAATGATTAACATACTGTCTGACTATAGGAGCATGGAACTCTGTCAACACCTAACCTGGTGCTCATGATAACTGCTACAAATACGGATGCTTAGGAGGAAACAGGCTAGACTCCTGTCACGCCAGGTATGATCGTACCACCAGGTTCCTCTGCTTAGACTGCTCGTATGCTGACAGTCACGCTGTTCATTCTCCTACTTCTTTCAGAAGGTAGGTCAAGTGTTATCATTCCAATGGCCCTCCCTGACCATCCTCTATGGAATAGGACTTCTCTCATTTTCTTTCCTCCTTGTTGTGCTTCGTTCTTCTCTTCTCAGCACTTACCACCTCAACTATTTTCCATTTGTTTATACTCTAGTTCTCCCTATTTGAATAGGGATGAGAACAAAAACTGACTTTCTTATTCTGTGCTATGTTCCTAGAAGAGTACTTGACACATAGTAGGTGCTCAGTAAGTATCAACCAAATCATTTAAAAAGGCTGAGGAGTCTGAAGAAATGATTCAGAAGAAGAAAGACTCCAAATACACAAAGATGGAGTGTATGACTCCTCACTGAGGGAGTCATTCTCATGGCAAAACAGGGAAAACACCCTCAAGTTTTAACAGAAGGTAGATGAATTTTGGTATGTTAACCTGGTGAAATTCTGTGAAGCCATTATAATCATTAATTATGAAGACTTTACAACAAATGGGGGAATTTATTTTTAAATTTATATTTATTAAATTTTTAAGGGGGGGAGGGGCTGAGGGAGAAGGATAGAGAATCTTAAGCAGGCTCCTTGTCTAGCATGGAGCCCAAGGAGGGGCTTGATCTCACAATTCTGAGATCATGACCTGAGCCAAAACCAAGAGTCTGACACAAATCAACTGAGCCACCCAATGCCCAAATGGGGACATTTATAATACATTAAGTATTACTATCACAAACCATGACCACAAGTATCTAAATTCCAGAGAAGGAACCAACAGATAAAAGAGGTGGAAAGAAAGAACCCAGAGGAGTTGTGATATGGAAAAACCTTATCTTATTTAAATCACTTCATTATGCTGGAACATTTGACTAAATAAGAGTCAATTTTTAAAAGAAATTAAAGATCACAGTGCATTTTAGCCACATGAATTTCTTAATAGTTAAGCGTGTACATAAAATCTGCACCACATTAAATACTTGACTTTACCAGAAAAACAATGTGAACTTCAAGCATGAAGAACCCAGGCAGAGGCCAAGAATGCAGCCCCTCCTGCCTGTCTCTACCGAATCCTTCTGTAGTTTAATAGTTATGCTTGCAGAAGTTAATTGCCTTCACTTTAGAATCAATACTAACACCCTAAACTAAAACAGATTTAAAAAGCACGGAATCAGAAATAGTGTGAATTGTTTTAGAGGTAGGCACCTGGACAGCGACAGACAAATCGGCCCATAACACAGAAAACCAGAATACTGGAAACAAGGAAAACCTAACCTCTATAGAATGATTTTGTTTAGCATGTCCTTTAGACAACAAACAAGCATGTAATATACTGTTAGAAGATTTTTGTTCAGAATGTTTAACAAAGAAGAAAAAAAAGAGGGTGCCTGGGTGGCTCAGGGGGTTAATTAAGCCTCTGCTTTCAGCTCAGGTCATGGTCTCCGGGTCCTAGGATCGAGCCTCACATCGGGCTCTCTGCTCAGCAGAAAGCCTGCTTCCTCTTTCTCTCTCTCTGCCTACTTGTGATCTCTGTTTGTCAAATAAATAAATAAAAATCTTTTAAATTAATTAATTAATTAACTAATTAAAAATAACTATATGAGGACGGAGTTTAGGCAGTATGCTAAATGTCTGCCACTCGCGGTTAAATGCTTCCAGATATAAGATGGACTATGGATAGAGAGAAGGATGGATTGAAGGGACTGACCTGTGATAAAACCTAATAGTTAAATGTAAACTAAAGGATCTAGGGCTACACACTTGTCTTATTGTTGCGAGAGCTCTCACAGGAACTTTCCCTTAGAGATGCACATTATAGGTCAGAAGATACTCCCCTGACTCCCCACCTGTCACAGACACTCCCTTATACACTCTAAGGTGCTTTCAAACAGGACCCACTGCCCTTCCCCTCCTCTCAAGCTGTTCTACAGAGGCAGGGCTGCCACCCTACGTACCCCCATCAGCACAAGGGCCTCTGCTTTAGCTTCCTCCGTCTGAGGAAGATGAAGGTTCATCTCATCACCATCGAAGTCCGCGTTGTAGGGCGTACAGACACACTCGTTAAATCTGAAGGTTCGGTGTGGCTTGACCTTGGCCTGTGGAATGCACACACGCACACACACAAAACAAAATGGAGAAGGACTTAGTCATTTATTCAAAAACTTCATGGTTTCAAAACATTAATAAATGGCTTCCTGGAAAACTGGATACTTTAGATTAAGAAAATAAATTTCTAGTACGTTTGGTCCAGTGATAACATGTCACTTGTGGACTTATTCAAGTAGATTTGTTAGATCAAAACAATGCAATGAGTTTAACAAAAGGCAAGTACCAACCTAAGAGCCACAAGAAAGGGCTCCCCTGGCCAATGATGTCACAGTTTGATATCAAACAGATTCATGGCAGAAGTTGATTAAAACACACAGACTAGTGACGCCTGCGTGGCTCAGTGGGTTAAAGCCTCTGCCTTCGGCTCAGGTCATTATCCCAGGGTCCTGGGATCAAGCTCCACATTGGGCTCTCTGCTCAGCAGGGAGCCTGCTTTCTCCTCTCTCTGCCTGCCTGCCTCTCTGCCCACTTGTGATCTCTGTCTGTCAAATAAAAAAATAAAATCTTAAAACAAAACCCAAAAAAACCACACAAACAGACTAAATAAAAACCCATGAGTTTATAATGACACTGAAAAAAAGGAAAGCAAAACCACACACAAAACCCAAACCAACCTAGTTGGAAGAAACTGAACACCAACTTTCTCCTCCTCAAACTGATAATAAAGGAAAAAAGAATCAGGCATTTATGCTTGTTCCTTCAGGAATTATATTTCTGGATAAGCAAATAACCCTAGTTAATAAAACAAAATTCTTCATTATACAAATGGTAGCTATGAAATGTGAGAGGAATGACAAATTAGAAAATCTCCATTTTTGAAGACCCCATGATATAATGCTGGCAATAATCATAAGTGGAGAAAGCATTTAGAAAAAAGGTCAATAAAGAAACTTTCAAGGGAGACACCAGGCTGAAGTATCTGATGCCCTAATCTTCTCAGAATACCAAAGAGTGGGGCAATCAGACAACATATGCCTTCTGAAATAAGGCAAGAGGATTTAGCCAGCAGCACCTAGGAGTTACTCTTGCTAGAAGTTGAACATGAATCTGATCCTGCCTTGAGAGCTGTCCAGTTTACAGGAATAAAAGGAAGAATGAAGAAACTCTTAATGCCATGTGTATACATACACAGAACACAGGACATTTCTTCAGGACAAATGACCTGGCCTTCTCAGTAACAGATTAAAAGGCTGGGGGCAGTTGTTCTAGATCAAGACAGACCGAAGACATGTCAACCAAATGTCACGTGCAGACTTTGCATCCAGATATGGACAAACTAGCCATGAAAAGATTGTTGAGAAGCTTGTGGAAATGTGAACATGGACTGGGTGCTGGACAATACCAAGGAGTGAGTGTTCATTTTGTGTGGTGTGGTATGGCACTATGGTTATGTGTGTTTTACAGAAGTAAACTGAATACACACGAAGAAAGGACATGGCATCTGGGGCCATCAAGGGAAAAAGGGAGAGAAACAGGTGTGGCAAAACCTTGAAAATTATTAAATACAGAGGATGAGAATATAGGAGCTCTTCATAGGATTCTTCCTACTTTTGTATTTATATTTGAAATTTTCACACAAAAATTTTCATTTGGAGAATGCCTGAAAGCCAAGCAAAAGTTTCTAGAAAGGGAAGGCTTTCTGTTTCCCTCCCTAGATCCCCATATTGTAACCCCCATAATCATAACTGCTTCTTTGGGATTTCCAGACTTAAGTAAAAAGACTGACAAAACATGTTCATGAAGGGAAAAACTAAATCTAGAAAGGCACTAACCAAAAAGCCTGTTTAAGCACTGTCTGCAAACGCTCATGGATTTAACGGCTTTGGAGATAGGACAATTTATGCATATTTAGCGAATCAAAGTTGCATCTAATTTCCATTTTACATCTCCAGAAAAAGGAACTGCTGTTGCTGCAAAACTAAATCACCGAAGAAAATATGCTTGAAGGTCTTCGTTGGAGGGCCACTGTGACGAGAAATCTCCTAAGCGTTTTCGTTCCGTAGTTAATATGCTAAGTCAAACCTGTAATCGACTCTCTGCCACATCTATTTTACACAAGTCTGTGCACACACATATACGTATATATTTCTGTTTGCAAGTGGAATCATGCCAGTCACTTTCATGCTCATTTTCAATTAGTGCCTTTCTGTTTCACTGTTGTATGTGGATTTTATCAATATGAAAAACACTGAAAGGAAGCTTGAAATGTAGAAGTTTCACTCCAACTAAAAAGTGAGAGTATAGAGTAAAATCAGAAGTCCTGAAAATTTGAGATTACTGGCAATCTTGAGTTTTAGGGGCCTGGAATTTTGCATCGCTGGCCCAGCCAATTCCCACCCAACAGAAGCTAAAAACAGAAACGTCACGCTCACCAGATGCGCCATGATGCTCAGTTTGTGTAGCGATGGTTGCCGGTTGAACAGCACCACGTCTCCGTCTATGAGGTGTCTCTCCACAATGTCCCCATACTTGAGTTCCTGAGCCATCTTTTCCCTATTTCCGTACTTCAAAAACCTGAGTGTGTGATAAGAAACGTGACCTGTGAGAGTAACGCCTCCTCACCCAGTCGCTCCCTCTTCACGTCAGGGTTCAGTCTCGAAAACAATCACATTGCACTGAGCTGAAGGTGCCTCCACCAGTCCGTCAGTTAAACTATGACGCACTGTCAGTATATCTTCCTTTCATGTATGTTAAAATGTGAAAAGAGTTATGTCTCAGAATCACAGAAATGCAGTAATAAGTCCGCTTCTCCCATAGTGGCCTGTTGGTGTATCTCAAGAGATCCAAAGGCACCAGTGATTAGTGGAAAGCCAGAGCAGGCAAAACAAGGCTGGAAGTACAATAAGTAACCCCATAGAGCGTGTGCGACATAGAAAATGACTGGCTTTCCTAACTCCACATGTTCTGTCTACCTAGATCCAACGATAAATGCTAGGGAATAAGAGGATATTTTGTGTCTATGCAATAAGCAAACACAGCAAATGATGAACCTGCACTCATTGCAATTTAAACAGTATTTTCCACATGCTAACATGTGACAGACGTATTCTGGACTGTATTCTGTGGCTGAGTATGGCAACCTTGGGGGCAAGAACGTCGTTACATATGGCTATCCTGGGCCAGCATTACCTTTTCATCTGTGTGTGTCTCTGCTGAATGAAATTGGCTCCTGGGTGAACTTCTGGGCCATTTCGAACGAGTTTCCTCAAAAAATTTATGTTTGCTTTGTTCACCTGCATGAGCACAATAGAAGACATGAGGAGATACCATGAGGTTTCTGTAAGATAGAGTATTATCCTGAGTTGTGTCTCAATCTTGACTTCCCTTGGGTGACTCCAGGAGAAAGAAAGGCAGCATCGTGCTGTCTTGGGTCTTTTTTCTTACCCCCACTGCAGTTTGTTTATTTATTCATTTAAAAAAGATTTATTTATTTATTTATTTGACAGAAAGAGACACAGTAAGAGGGAACACAAGCAGGGGGAGTAGGAGAGGGAGAAGCAGGCTCTCCGTAGAACAGGGAGCCCGATGTGGGGCTCAATCCCAGGATCCTGAGATCATGACCTGAGCTGAAGGCAGGTGCTTAATGACTAAGCCACCCAGGAGCCCCTGTCTTGAGTTAAATGACAACAGCAGATTGACACACAGGAACCAAGGTTCCAATCTGAACTCATCACTGGTGGGGTGAAATGGCCAAGTCCTTTACTGGCCTTTGGTTTCCCTATTAGTAAAATGAGTGGGCTGGACTCAGCTGTAGGGACCTTCTGGCACACACTGTGATCTAAGAACAGTTAGCATCTTCACTAGCAACGATGTACCATGGGCTCCTGAGGTTTAAAAGCTGTGACTCCAATACCACTATGCCCTGCTCTGCACTGTCACATCATGCAACCTCTCAGACAGCAATCTTGTGGGACACCATCTCAGATAAGGAAACTCTGGATTAGATACATAAAGTATCTGAGGCTCTTTTATAAAAGCTTTACCAGAAGATTCCATGAACGGGGCTAATTATGAATCTCAAAAGCAAAGCTAAAGCCCATATCTTCCTATTATTAGGGCTTACAGTTTTCTATACCTCAGTTACTATAAATTCCATTTTATACTCATGATGAGTGTGAGTTGATGTAAAGTGGTGTAGCCTTTCTGGCTATGCATCAACAGCCTTAAAATACTCAAAGTATTTGACTCAGTGATTATAAAGTTAAAAAAAAATCCATCCCAAGGTAATTAACTAGGTGTGGTGCTTATTAGTTAGTTACTTTAAAAACATGAGGTAGGGGCACCTGGGTGGTTCAGTCATTAAGCGTCTGCCTTCGGCTCAGATCATGATCCCAGGATCTGGGGACTAAGCCCCGTATTGGGCTCCCTGCTCAGCTGGGAGTCTGCTTCTCCCTCTGCCTGCTGCTCCCCGTTGTGCTCCCTCTCAAATAAATAAAATCTTTAAAAAAAAAAAATGAGGTAAGAATGAACTAAGAGGTCAAAGACCATACTACTTGGAAAATAAGTTGTAGCAGATTATGTCTAATGTATCTGTGATTATATATATACAGAGCCAGACCCATCTGTTGTTGTACTGTTGTAGATGGCATCCACGGTGGTAGATGTATGAAACCGGAAGATAACATACACACACCAAATTGGGGTGTGTGTGCATTACCTGGGATTTCCCAAGTGTCTATTGTTTGGAATCTCAAAATAAAAGACTAGATTGAAAACACAGAAGTGAGTGGCTGAATGGTACTTACCTTCTCAGGAAAAGTAAGAATTTTGGCCACGTGAACCGGCACAGCTACCTCATCAATCCTGAGATTGGGGTCAGGTGAGATGACTGTTCTGCCGGAAAAATCCACTCTCTTTCCTGAGAGATTGCCTCTAAATCGACCTAAATCAATAAAGACACGTCATAGATCTCCCTGGAACAAACATGTGCTGTTTCGGAATAGTATGACTGCAGAGAACTAGGAAAATCTGTGATTTCCAATCAGATAAGCTGGACATACACTCCAGAAAAAGGTGACAAAGGCAGTAGACTGTTTTCTGCACATTTTGTTGGAAACGTACCCTGTTTTCCCTTCAGACGCTGGACGAAACCTCTAGTCCATTTCTTGGGCGCCATGTTGAGGGGAATGCCTGAGAGCTCGCTGTTAATGTAGAGGGCACACTGTAATTGCAGGAAATCCCAGTCTTCCATGATCATCTGGGTCTTTGCTCCTGATATCCGATGCTAAAAATGAGCGAAGTATGAAGAAAACACAATCCTGGGTCATCCTGACTTTCTTGATGAGCAGTGTTTGCATATATAGGCTCCTAAACCTAGGGACTGAAAGTACTGACCTTTTTAATGACATCATTTAGGAAAATAATTTCTGTCAATTTCATCGTCAGATCATCTTCATTGGTGCCAGATTTCAAATCGCTCACGACAGAGGGTCTGATACACAAAGGGGGCACTAGAAGTCGTGTGAGAATCAAATCAGAGGGCTTTCCAGCTTCTGGGTTCATTAGAAGTAGAGGGACATCCTCAGCTGGGATTCGTTTAAATAAATTCAGAACTACTAAGGGATTCAAGTTTTCCTATGGACAAGAGGAAAGAAGAATGGGAGAGACACGTTAACTTTCTAGTCTGGGCAAGGGTTTACTTCTCCATGCTCTTCACACCATTCACCACTTACCTCAGTGTTAACTATACGCACTGACAGAAATTTCTGTCAGTAACATGCTACAGTGGCAGAGCCCTAAACATGTACATGCCTTTTAATTCAATTATTTAAGCCAGTAATTCCACTTCTAATTATTCCAAAGGGAATGACTTTAGAAATCAACACAAAGATTCAGCAGCTATAGGGATGTTCTCTAAAGCTGTTAAGAGTGCTAAGTTGGAAACAGCCTGACAGGTTGCTGGCTAGATAAAACCATCGTATACCCCTACATGAGCAACCATGTAGCCATTAAAAAAATGACACCACAGAAGTTTAGCTACTGCCATGAAAAGTTCATAACATACTGGTAAATGAAAGAAGCATGTGTACGATATGATCTCATTTTGGGGGGAAAATGTGTATCTGTACAGAAAAGAGGAAATGGATGTTTAGCAAGGTGTTAATAGTACTGTCCACAGATGAATGGAATTATAATCTTTTTGCATCGTTGTTTACATTTAAATTTTCTGCAGTGTGGCACCTGGGTGGCTCAATGTCATAATTCCAGGATACTGGGACTGAGCTGTACATCAGGCATACATCCCTGCTGAGAAGGGAGCCTGCTTCTCCCTCTCCCTGCTCCTCCTCCTGCTGTGTGCTCTGTCAAATAAATAAGTAAAATCTTAAAAAATAAATTTTCTGTAATGAACATATATTGCCTTATTATTTTTAAAGATTTTATTTTTCATTTATTTGAGAGAAAGCAAGAGCATGAACGCGGGGAAGGGAGAGGAAGAAGGAAACTCTCCACTGAGCAGGGAGCTGGAAGAGGCGCCCTATATTGCCTTTGTATCACCTTCATGTTATAGAATTGCTATGTTGTAACAACTTACTCATAAGAACTATGCACCTTCTCAGAGATATTCAAAGATCAAAGATAGGAATGGTCAGCTTGTGTCCTGCTGCTCTAAGTTATATTTTCTTGGGATTAAAGACTGTGTGACAAAGAATACATGTTACAAGCAGAACTTGCTATGCATAACTTAATGAGACAGGGAACAAAGTTAAGAAAAGTCCCATAATCCACTTCTATTAGGATACTGTCCCAAGAGCAGGTTTCTGTGGGCTCACCCTAGACATGACAGCAGACTTGGGGAGAGAGAAGGAATCTTGCCTGAAGATTTGCAGTCCAGGTCCTTGCCCACAGAATTCCCTTCCTCACCTTCCTTGCCTCCCAGCAACGAGCACCGCACGCTACATGAGGCAGTCAGAGGAAATCTATACTAAGAGTTCTAGGAACAGGGTGAAGGCCAGATGTCACTTACAGTACCAGGGTCAGGGCTAGACAAGAACATCATGTTACTGGGGTGCCTGGGTGGCTCAGTTGGTTGGGCGACTGCCTTCGGCTCAGGTCATTAACCCAGAGACCAGGGATCGAGTCCTTCATCAGGTTCCCAGCAAAATAGGGAGTCTGCTTCTCCCTCTGACCTTCTCCCCTCTCATGGTCTCTCACTCTCTCTATCAAATACATAAATAAAATCTTAAAAAAAAAAAAATCATGTTACTGAGGTCTAGAGGACAGGAGGGCAGGAAGACTGGCAAGAACCTGGAGACCAGTTCCTGGCCAGAGCCATGACTCCAGAACGAAATTAACACTTGCCTTCCATAGGGCACAAGAAGAGGGCCCTGATTTATTGTTATATACTAGGAAAACAGAAGTCAGAAACCACTGGAGAGACAGAAGAAGGGCTGTTTGGTCTGAGGCACAATATCTAAATAGCTTGGGCTCCCTGGTGGAGTGTGTGGGCTGTCCTGGCTGGCAGAGATGCTTAGCTTGCTGCTCAGTCTGCTAGGGATGCTGTGGAAGGCATTTCTACCTTGTGGGGTTGGGAGGCAAGACTGATGCTATTTAAAAGAAGACTCTTTCTTTTCTTATTAATTTTTTTTTTTTTTTTAAAGCAGGCTCCATCTCCAGGGTAGAGCCCAACACAGGGCTTGAACTCAAGACCCTGAGATCAAGACCCGATCAAGAGTTGGACACCCTAAAAAAAAAAAAAAAAAAAAAAAAAAAAAAAAGAGCTGGACATCCGAGGCACTGGGCAGTGGGTTAAAGCCTCTGCCTTTGGCTCATGTCATGATCCCAGAGTACTGGTTCCCTGCTCGGCAGGGGGCCTGCTTCCCCCCCCTCTCTCTGCCTACTTATGATCTTAGTCAAATAAATAAATAAAATCTTAAAAAAAAAAAAAAAAAGGCCCAGTGGGTTAAGCCTCTGCCTTCAGCTCAGGTCATGATCCTGGGGTCCTGGATTGAGTGCTGTGCCGGGTTCTCTGCTCAGCAGGGAGCCTGCTTCCCCCCCCCACCCCCCCACCCCGCCTGCCTCTCTGTCTACTTGTGATCTCTGTCAAATACATGAATAAAATCTTAAAAAAAAAAAAAAAAAGAGCTGGACACCCAACCAACTGAGCCACCCCGATGCCCCTCTATGGAGAGTCTT
This sequence comes from Mustela putorius furo, assembly GCF_011764305.1. Taxonomy (NCBI): domain Eukaryota; kingdom Metazoa; phylum Chordata; class Mammalia; order Carnivora; family Mustelidae; genus Mustela; species Mustela putorius. Next base: position 8,640,222 of record NW_025421449.1, read on the forward strand.
ATCTGAGGTTGGCCAACTCCTGGATTTGTGTTAAAACAGGGAGTAGATATACACTAGTCTTCTGGGGACAGAGTCCAGAGTTTAATTCCTAAAGAGGTCTGTGACCCAGAAAAGGTCAAGAACCACTGCTCTAAGGTGTTGTCTAACTCAAGGGTGCTGTGCTGCCCATAAAGGGACATGAGGTTCCATGTTCCTGGAAATCAAATGGGTAAACATGTTGGGATCTGGACCATCCTGAGATTAATGAGCTTCAGGGTAATACACTCACCTGTCTGCCTGACACCTCTCTCCACAAAAGCTAAAAGTGACTCATGGATGCTTTGTTCACTTTGGTGACTACAGGGCCCTCTCTGAGGGAGGGCCATTCGGAATCTGGCAATGCTGAATTCCTGATTCGCCCCCTCCCTCCTTTCACAGTTGGCGTAAGAACCAGGATGAGCTGATGGTCTGACAACTCTGGTGGCACTGCCACTGCTCCAAGCACTATAAAGGCCTCAAACAGGACCTCAGAAAAACAGATCTTGCTACAGACCACACTAAAGGAGAAACCAACTGGGGCACCTGGGTGGCTCAGGTCATGGTCCCAGGGTCCTGGGATCAAGCCTCGCATCGGGCTGCCTTGCTCAGCCAGAAGCCTGCTTCACCCTCTGCTTGTGCTCTCTTTCTCTGTCAGATAAACATATATTAAAAAAAAAAATTTTTTTTTTAAAGATTTACTTATTTGACAGAGAGGGATCGTAAGTAGGCAGAGAGGCAGGCAGAGAGAAAGGGAGAAGCAGGTTCCCCGCTGAGCAGAGAGCCTGATGTGGGGCTCGATTCTAGGACGCTGAGGTCACAACCCAAGCCGAAGGCAGATGCTTAACTGACTGAGCCACCCAGGTGCCCAATAAATAAGATATTTAAAAAAAAAAAAAAAAGGAGAAACTCATAGAAATACAAGATGGAATACAAGTGTTACATGAAGCAGAGACAATGAGAAAAGGTTGAGAAAAGGTGAGTGAGATCAAAGGGTCGGAAGAGCAGAAGCTGCAGAAAAGCTAGGGCAAGGGGGCCTCTAGTGAGGGGAGAGAGCAGCATCAGTAAAATAAGCCGAGGGGCGCCTGGGTGGCTCAGTGGTTTAAAGCCTCTGCTTTCAGCTCAGGTCATGATCCCAGAGTCCTGGGATCGAGTCCCACATCGGGCTCTTTCCTTGGTGGGGAGCCTGCTTCACTTCCTCTCTCTGCCTGCCTCTGCCTACTTGTGATCTCTCTCTGTCAAATAAATAAAATCTAAAAAAAAAAAAAAAAAAAAAAAAAAAGTAAAATAAGCCGAGAGGACGCTGAGTCCCAACATACACGTGGAGAGGGGAGGAATCCTCACCTGTCTTTACCATGACTGTCATTTTTAGAATTTTGTTGTAAATTAGATCATATAGTTGCATTAAAAAAGTTTATTTTTATTTATTTATTTTGAAAGATTATTTAACTAATCTGTACACCCAATGTGGGGCTTGAGCTTATGACCTCAAGATCAAGAGTCCCACTCTTTTGACTAAGCCAGCCAGGCACTCCTGTCACTACTAAGACTTTTTTTTTTTTTTTTTAAAGAGAGGGAGAGAGGGGCGCCTGGGTGGCTCAGTGGGTTAAGCCACTGCTTTTGGCTCGGGTCAAGGTCTCAGGGTCCTGGGATCGAGTCCCGCATCGGGCTCTCTGCTCAGCAGGGAGCCTGCTTCCTCCTCTCTCTGTCTCTGCCTATTTGTGATCTCTCTCTGTCAAATAAATAAATAAAATCTTAAAAAAAAAAAAAAGAGGGAGAGAATCTTAAGCAGGCTCTAAGCCTGGCATGGAGTCTGACTCGGGGTTCGATCTCACACCCCTGACATCATGAGCTGAGCCAGAATCAAGAGTCAGAGGCCATGGGACGCCTGGGTGGCTCAGTTGGTTAAGCAGCTGCCTTCGGCTCAGGTCATGATCCCAGCGTCCTGGGATCGAGTCCCACATCGGGCTCCTTGCTCCACAGGGAGCCTGCTTCTCCGTCTGACTCTGCCTTCCACTCTGTCTGCCTGTGTTCGCTCTCGCTCTCTCTCTCTCTGACAAATAAATAAAATCTTAAAAAAAAAAAAAAAGAGTCAGAGGCTTAACCGACTGAGCCCCCCAGGTGCCCCATCCTGTCATCATCATCATGATAACGTCAGTAGCAGTGGGTAGCAACTGGGTAATGCACTCTAAGCACCTGCTCTGCACTGGGCACTGTGCTAAGCACGGTATCTGGAGTTCATCTGTTAATCCTTACGATAGTATTAAAGCAGATACTCTTGTAATCCCTGTTGATAGTTGAGGAAACTCAAGTCCAGGTTGGGTCACATGTCTACAGTCACTGAACAAATAAGCAGAACTGGACTCTAAACTCCCATCCTAAACCACCTCTAGGGTGTCATTCTGGGCAGAGTGGGGTGCGGTCCACAGGGAGGCGGTGGTAGTGGGGGAATGATCTGAGAGTCGAGCTGGATGCTCAAGGATAGTGACTTAAATGGGAGGAGGTTACCTCCAGAGCTGAGTCATTTAGGAGAATGCCCAAACAAGAGGCCTCCCAGGCCATATGGGAGTATTGTGCTGCTGTGGACACAGTGTGGAGCAGACAGCAGCAGCTCGGGCCTGGGCAGAGAGCTGGCCGGGGGAAGTGGTGGTGGTGGGATGCCTGGGAGGCTGATATGGAAGGAGCAGAGTGCGTGCAGGGGGATGGCAAGTAAGATTGCCACCAAGAAAGCCTGGACACCCCTCAAACTCACAGACTGAGGCTGCCCCCAGGCTTCTGACAGCTCTGTGAACAGCCAAGAGCCTGCCAAGTGCCTTTCTCACAGCTGTACAAGGGCAAGATCATCTTCCTCAGCTCACACCCTTACTTCCCCTGCAGTAGCTTCACCGTAACTGCCTTGAAGATGCTTCTGCTTGAATCAATCGCTGACACCCTGTCTCCCCATTTCCAGGATCACTTCCATTTTCCAGATGTCTGTGCACGTGCTCACTCACCTCTGACCACTTCCTCTCCCGCCCATCTCCCTGGTGGTTGGTTATCAACTCCTGTCCGTTATCATACACAGTGACTCTGGTCTCTGGCTCCTTCATTGCCACCTAGGCTCAGGGTCTGTTTTCCTTTTAACCCACCCCCACAATCCGCACAACATCAAGGCAGAATTCACATATAGTAAATTGCACAAATCCTAACGAAATTGACCCATTTTAACACATATACACTGCACACACTAATGTTCAGAACAAGATACAGAATATTTTCATATTTTCATAAAAGGACCCTGATAATTCTTTTTATCAGTACCAAGCCCTCAGCCCAGGGGAAGTGCTCTGACATCTGTTTCCACAGATCAGTCTGGCCTGTTCTTGGACTTGATCTACCTGGAATCGTACATCATGGACCCTTTGGTACGGAGTTCCTTGTTCTCAGCAGGATTCTGACATTTGGCCAGGTTGTGTGTGTCAAGAGTTCACTTCTTTCACAGGATAGTATTCAACTGTGTGGATCTATGACAACTTGTTTATTCTCCTACTAACAATCATCTGGACTATTTCCAATAGTGGCTTTTATTAAGAAAGTTGCGATGAACATTCTTGTACAAATATTTCCGTGGACACAGGCACCCATTTCCCTTGGGTATGTACTGAAGAGTAAATCTGCTAGGCCGTATGGTAAGCGTAGATGTCACTTTACAAGAAATCGTCAAATGGATGTTCAGAGTGGTGATAACTGTCCACACTACCACTGTCAATGCAGGAGTACCAGTCGCTTCACATCCTTGCCAGCAAGTGGTTTTCACAGTTTTTTTTTTTTTCACATTTTAATTTTTTTGGTGTGTGTATAGTTTTAACTAGCATTTACCTGATGATTAATCATATTGAGCAAATTTTCACTTATTTATTAGCCATTTGAATATATCCTTTTGTGAAGTATTAATTCAAGTTTTGCTCCCATGGCTTCAAATCAGGTTGTATTTTTCTTGTTGATTTTATGTTTTTTTTTTTTTTTTTAAAGATTTTATTTATTTATTTATTTGACAGAGAGAAATCACAAGTAGTCGGAGAGGCAGGCAGAGAGAGAGAGAGGAGGAAGCACGCTCCCTGCTGAGCAGAGAGCCCGATGCGGGACTCGATCCCAGGACCCTGAGATCATGACCCGAGCCGAAGGCAGTGGCTTAACCCACTGAGCCACCCAGGCGCCCCTTTCTTGTTGATTTTAAAGGACCCTTTCCTATATTCTGGATAGGAGAGTCCTTTGTCAGATACACAAACGTTGACTGCTTTCTCTCAGCCCATGGCCTAGCCTTTTTACTCCGGTAATGGGGTCTCTGGAGGAGCAGCCAGGCTCTTCTTCTGCAATTTCATCAGTTATTCACCATGAACCTTCCTGTTTAATGCCTTCCCTGGCTCCACACTCTCGGAGCAGGATAAGCTCTCACCTGTCTGGTCCCCAAAATTCCAGTTCCCTGGGCTACAGTTGATTGGGTCATCTCAGACAAGGCTGTCTCAGGCGTTCCTGAGGATTACATGGGAGGCAATCCATGTGAAGAGCCTGGCCAGTGCCTGACCCTAGCTGCAGTTGCTGAAGGCAGGGTGCTTTTATTAGCATTCCCTGGTCTTTCAAAGCCTCAGCTTCAGCATCAGCCTAGACACTGTTGCCTGGACATGCTGAGCTCACGGCCCTTGACTCTGTAAACCTGACTCACCCAGATCCCACCATGTCTTTCCTCAGTCTTCCCTAACCAAGTCCGAAGTGACATCTTCCTCCCCATTCCTCCTGAGTTTCCTGTCTCCACCACTCGTGTGATGGTCAACACTCTGCCCTAGGGATACCAGTTATCTTTTCACAGACTAATTGCCTGCGACGCATCTAAACTGTGGGACCAGTGATAGTAGAACCACTATCTTGCAGTTCCTGATACTCCCCCTAAGTCTGACAGAACTTGGTACTCAGTAACAACTCAACTCGTTTGTTAGTCTTGTATACTACCAATTCTAGACTGTACTGTGGGAATTAAATACTACTCGAAATCAGAGCAAGACTGAACAGGGTCTCTCATAAAATTCTACTAGTTAACTCAGTGCCAAGTTAAGTAATGGGAGTTACCTACAATTTCTTAGGTCTCAATACCCACATGAAAAACAGCATCTCTCAATTTATTATCTATATAGCCACAATCTCTTAGGATAAAACACATTATCTGTACCATGAAAAATGTGTTAGTTACAAGGCCAGTCTATCTTAAACATAGTGTACCATAAGCACTTTACACAAAGCATTCCTAGAGATCTAACTTAATCAGACTTCTCATTTTGAAAGATGAGAGAAGATCAGAGAGAAGGAGGGGGTGAGAACAGGTACGTGTGATGCACGGGGAGGTAGGCAGAGGACAGGCATGTGTGCTCAGACTTACCTGTGCCCTTCCCAGCAGGGGTTCTACTTCTTTGTTATGCTCAATGGCTGTTTCAAAAGACTGAAGGAAATTCGATACGATAGGATCCACCACTTTTTTGTTGGTTTTGTACTTCTCATGAATTATCTTCAGCAATCCGCATTTCTTTACGGTACCTGTTAAGAGTGATTTTATTTACCAAGTTTGTACTAATGAGATAGTTGGTCAGGCTGCCCCAAGGTTGTAGTCTGGGTAATGAGATCACTGAAAATGCATTTGCTAACAGGGCATCGGTTGCTAGGCTCCAAAGCATCATTTGCAAGAAAAAAACCTGACTTCCCAACACTGCATTAAACTAATAAGCTAAATGGGCCAGAGTGAATGGAAAGGGCTTTCATAAGCCTTTTACGTGTACTGCTCACCATTAAACGCTCCGCAGTAATGGCAGATGTTCTTCTTTCGGCACTTATCTGAGATTTTCTTCTTCAGTCCACGTTTCTGGAGGTAGGTCAGGCCGGGCCTCTTCAGATAATCCAGAAACTGCTTCTTTTCCTCCTGGGACAGCATGATGTGGCAGCAAGTTTTACAGATCATCTTTTAAAAATTAAAACAGAGAAAAGGATGAGAGATGAAAAAGTCTTCTTTTAAAAAAGTCACCCCGGGGTGCCTGGGTGGCTCAGTGGGTTAAGCCTCTGCCTTCAGCTCAGGTCATGATCTCAGGGTCCTGGGATCAAGTCCTGCATCGGGGCTCTCTGCTTAGCAAGGAGTCTGCTTCCTCCTCTCTCTGTTTGCCTCTCTGCCTATTTGTGATCTCTGTCTGTCAAATAAATAAATAAAATCTTAAAAAAAAAAAAAAAAAAGAAAAAAAAAGAAAAAAGAAAAAGAAAACAGCACCTTAAAAAAAAAGTTACCCCTACCTCATGCCCAGGACACGGAAACGGAGCAACATGCCCAGAGAGCTGGGTGATGTTCAGCATCACAGCTTGCTGGCAGGATTTTTGCTAACTGATTTGTTAATTTTGTGTTGTTCTGTACTGCTGGATTTATGATTATTTTTCACAGTGTTCTATCTACCATCTACTCAAGAAAAAATAAAGAATAAAGAATCCTTATGCAATTTAATTTACTGCAAGATGCAATATTATGAGTGTAATGTAAACATTCTCCCTACATGTATCCCTAACCACTCACAATCCTAAACTCACTCCAATATCCCTGAGCAGTAATTCCCAAGTTTACGCCTTGAAAACAAACATGTCTGCACCTACCTGTAAGATGCCGATAACTGCTCTGAAGTAGCCCACGTGAAAGCACGGCAACTCCAAGTCAATGTACCCGTAGTGGCCCAGACAGTCAGCCAAGTTCTTCCCGCAGGTTTCACAAGGACGATCTTTCTCACTGGTACCCTTTGGATAAGAGCATATCCAATTATTAACGGAGACTACTGGACCGCAAAGTGGGACCAGGTGATTCTGGAAGGCGCAGTGTATTCACACCCCACTGACCAAAGGCTAGATTCCCTGAGATGGTGCAGGACGAATAAGGGAGGAAGGAAGCTCTTGCTTCTTCTGAACCTGGCAAATCATCAGCTTCATCAGCATGTCAAAACACATGGCTTGGGAGGGGATGAGGCCTTACCATCCTATGGTCAAGCACACCGTACAGCAGGGGAGCATGGTTGTTGTCCTGGCTGTACAGGTTCTTACTCACAACCTGGATGTGGGCCTGCTGGCGCATCTCCTCAGGGGACTTCATTCCAAAACAGATGTGGCTTCTGGAATTAAAAAAAAAACAAACAGGGGTGGTGGTGTCTGGGTGGCTCAGTGGTTTAAGCCTCTGCCTTCAGCTCAGGTCATGGTCTCAGGGTCCTGGGACTGAGCCCTGCATCGGGCTCTCTGCTCAGCGAGGCACCTTCCCCCCCACCCCCCCCACCGCCTGCCTCTCTGCCTACTTGTGATCTCTGTCTGTCAAATAAATAAATAAAATCTTAAAAACAAACAAACAAACCAAAAAACCAAAACAAAACCAAGCCAGCATAATACAGTGCAGAAAATTAATGGCACAAGATGAAATCAGTGTGGTGTATGGGGTCCAGTCATGCTGTGCTTGGGAAGGCTGGTAGATATTTTACATGTTAGTACAATGGAAAGCCACAGGAACGTTTTAAACTGGAGTCAGAAAATCTAATTTGCATCGTAACAGGGTCTCTTGGGCTCCTTTGTGAGAACAGATTACATCTGAATATGGGTGGGGTTTGGGGGGTGGGAATGAAGGGCCAGGGTGAATACGGAGAGACCACTAGCAAGGATTCCTCCAAGTAAGACACTTGTTTCCCATGAACGGCAACCCACCAAACAGCTGCCCAAGCAAGAGATTCTGTGTGTCAATTTTACACCCTAAACTCCTCTGAAATCCAGCTCTCCAGTGACTCTACCAATCTCATGCAGAAGGACATCATCATCCCCTGCCTGGACCCCTGCAGTGGCATCCAAGATCTCCCTCTCATTCTGTCCCCCAAGAATCGAGGGACGTTTCAGGAGAACTCTATTACCGACACTCCCCTGCTTAAATAGCTTCAGAGGTTCGTTATGGCCTGCAAGAGGATTCTGGAACACAGCTTCAGATCTCCGGCTTCCTTCTCATCACCCCTTTCTCCCTCCAGCATGCTCCTTATAGGCTGCTGGGTCTGCATTCTTCTGTTTGAATCCCTTTCTTATTAGGTGTTTGTCCTTGCACTTGCCAACACTGACTTGCCTACCTTCTCCAGCTAAAAGAGGCAGTAAGGTCTTATTCGCGTCCTAGCTCTAATACTTATGGCGGGGCCTAGCACACAACACCTTCCTCAGTTAAGCGTCTGTTGCAAGAATGACTGGTTTATTTTTTCCGTGTCAGCTCTAAGAGGAGGCCACGGTCTGATAAATAAGTTCTGAGGGATAAAAGGTCCAGAAGAGCTGCCCCATATCTGAGACTGCTACACATCGCCCAGTGGGATAGCTTTCTAACTGGAAACTCTATCCTTTCGGTCAGCAAATATCGCCTCCGTGTTACATGCTCTGCAGCAAAACCACAATTAGACACAGTCCCCGCCCGAGACTGCGCCCCATGCTGCAGTGGCAAAAAGATCTGCTGGGAAAGGTCATCGTTTGATCTCGGGAGGACGCGTCACACAGCAAGCCCCGGGACCACCCCCAGCCTGCAGTCCCCCAGGTGTTGGATTACCCTCTGCCTGACCAATAGTATTTGGCCTATCCTGATACTTCTGAGTTTTGCCCACACCTTCCGCGGACCTCCCGGCCCTCCCCTTCCAACCGAATCTCATCTCCGACTCCTCGAGACCCGGGACCCCTGACATCGCACCCCCTTGCCCCTCATTTCTCCACCCTTTGACCATTCTTGCTTCTCCTTACATTTTCTTGGCCACATCCGTCTCTCGGAACTGTTCCTTCACCATGGTGACGGCTGCCGAGGTACCCTCCCCAATACGCGGGGAGCTAGAGAAACGTACGTCCCCGCACCTCCTGAGGCTGCTAGTCGCCTCGCTGCTAACACCTCCGTGGCATCCTGTCGGCCACCGTAGAGCGCCCCACGTGGTCACTTCCTCTTCCGCTACTCGTTGGCGCGTCTGTCAGTCAGGAGAGGGCTTCGGACAGACCGCTTTCCGCCTTCTCCCTACACTGCCATCTTGCGGCACCTCGTTGAAACTGCAGCGGAGCCGGTTCTGGTAATTTCAAAAGCCTTTTTGAGGTTCGTTTCTCCAGGTCATGTGACCCCTGCAGAGACACTGCAAAGCCTTGCCTCAGAACGTTTAGGCCATCAGAGACAAAAACTGCATAAAATGGAAAATCGTCATTATCCACATCAATACCACCGTAATTAAGATCGATCCTCTAATTTGGGATCTGCCCAGGGAACAGAAGTACCAAACTGGAAGACCACCAAAGGAAATAAATGGGTCAGGAAACAAGATCATGTGTGCAGTTTACAAAGTTTCTTTGAAAAAGAAATGAGGGGCACCTGGGTGGCTTAGTGGGTTAAGCCTCTGCCTTCAGCTCAGGTCATGATATCAGGGTCCTGGGATCGAGCTTCCCCTCTCTCTCTGCCTGCCTCTCTGCCTTTTTGTGATCTCTCCCTATCTGTCAAATAAATAAATAAAAAATAAAAAATAAAAAATAAATGAATTAAACTTATATGATTGATTACAAAACTCGAAGCTATAAATCTGTGAAAAGTAAGTCATGGTGAGCAAGATGAAGGGAGAATAGGAGTTGGAGATCATTAACGTAGTCAAGAAATAAACAACTTGCGGCAGTCTGTGACAACCTGTGGGAGGTGATCCTAGTGTGACATCTCAGCACATGAGACTACCAAGGAAACCACACCACTGTAGGATTTAGTGCTACAGAGCCTGAAACTTCTTTACTATTTGTAAGAAACTCTAGACAGAACTGAATCAAGTGGTTCAACACCTTTGAGTTTTAAGAAGGGATGCTATTCAGACTCCATGGATCCTCATTGGGAAAACACAAATGTAAAACAAAAGCAAAGCAAATTAGACTTTACTTATTTCAGCAGTTAATCACTTAAAATCTCTTTAGAAGAATATAGACAGTACTAACAAGATTTGACGAGTGGCTCTTATCATAGAGGTCAGAAGCAAAAGTTCTGGAATCACAGTCGCTCCTCCGGTACCACCACCTAAAGCTGGTCTTATTTTGTCTTGGTTTCCCCACCTTATAAGAGAGGTAATAAGTATCCTACTTCTTAGAGTTATGGGGAAGGTCAAATGGCAAAATGAATGTGAAAGTATTTAGAATGTAACAGGCACAGAGCAGTCACTCAATGAACATTAACTATTGTTATTCTGAAAAACGTAGAAAAGCTATCCTCAAAGCCTGCACCTTTGTCGCCTCTTCCACACTAATCTTTGGAGGTCTTAATGTATGTATTTGAACATGCACCTATGTTCCTTATTTTTGCATGGCCATGTCACTTTAAATAACAAACTTATGGATCAAATATTCATAAGTCTTTTTTTTTTTTTGGTAAGGACTAAGGTTTTCAGAAAAAACACAAATTAAAGAAAGATTCTTTTATTTTTAATTCAGAAAACTACCACAGGATCTCAAAAAAAGCAATATTTAGCAAGAAACTAAAACGGTCGGTTTTGTGCAGTTGAAATAACAAAAGGTTTTGAATTGGTTCTGCGGTTTCCCTCGCTATAAAATGAGGCTGGTCAACAGGATCTCCTAAGATGTCTTCTAGCTTTACGAAGGTTTAACTCGCATTGAGATAATTTAAACTATAATTCGGTTTACCGTAATTTTAAGTACGGGAAATTCAGGACAGCGAATTGAACTGAGACTGAACGTCTGCCTTCGTAAATCTAGTCTATGTAAGGTCTGTGGGGGCGGGCCTTGGGCACTTTCAATCAGGCATTGGTGCGGCCGCCCTCGCCGGGCTGGCCACGCCCCCACACCTCCGCGGGGGCCTTCCTTGCGCCTTGATATGATTGGCCGGCGGAGAGTGGGTCTCTTTTCCTCTCCGGCTGCTTGAAGCTCGGCCGCCATCATGGTGAGTCTCCCCAGACCCGTGCAGTCATCCTGCACGTATCTGAGCCATCCTTCGTCCCCGGGTCCTGCCATTTGTGCTACGGCCACCCGAAGCCCTGTCGCTCTTTTTTTGGCTGTGTCTGACGGAGGCTGGTTGCCGAGAGTCCCGGAGCCGTCGGCAGGGACCTGACCCGGACACGCCGGGCTTCAGAATCCAGGGCCTGGGGATTTCGAGGGCGCTTGCTGCGTTTGTCGGCGTCGTGGAGTCTAGTGGATCGGGCGGGGTGGTCTGAGACTCCTCTCACCTGCGTTCTCGGTTTGGGATAGGCGGCTTGCAAGTGATGGCAGCCCCAGAGATGAAGCGGGCGCCGCTGGCGCCCGGCCGATTTGTGTCGCGTGAAGCTGTCCGCATGTCTAAGCTAGAACATTGTCAACTGGACGGAACCTCTTGTACTTTGCGGAAACCGAGACCTTGGAAAGGGAGGCCCGCAGAAAGCTTGTCTTGAGTACATGACCCCTGAGCTCTGTCAGTAAAGGCTCAGCACCCGTTCGTAATTCCACCGAACGTGCAAGTTCCCTCTTCCCTCCAATGTCCTCAAGAGGTGGGGGCTGTTAGAGTGAACTTACTTCGGTGCGGCTTTTCGCACTGAAGTAGAAATTCAGCAACCAGTCGTTGCCATGAAAGCCTCTCCTTTCTTTTGGATGAAATTCCTTTTCAGTGTAAGCATGCTGAATGCCCACGTTCCTAGGTGCTTATTTGTGTAAAAGCTGTTGGGCCATTTAGAAGGGAGTAGGTTTTCTTGTGGGGGTGTAAGTTGGCCATGCACGGTGGGTAGTTGACATGCAGATAGTGGCAGCGTTTATGTCAAATTTGTGAGGGTGTTATGAATGTAATGGAGGCCGTAAGGTTTGTATAAGTTCATGCAGTTTTTACTCCACAGAAAGGGTCCTTACATGAGGGTGAGGGTGGTCTCCCTCCGCCCCAAGGAGACGGTGCAAAATCTGGCGACATTTTTGATCCAAACTGGAGAGTTGGGGGTGCTACTGGCTTCTAATTCAAGGGTGCTACTGGACGTTCTAAAATGCACAGGACAAGCCCCCACAGAGAAGTAGTGGGGTCAGAGTAGTAATGTTGAGATTGAGAAACCCTGCTCCAAAGTGATTCCCATAGCAAAGGGAAGATTCCATAAAGCTGTGGAGTATGTTCTCTTGATACTGAGCATATGTGTGTTAGGTGTGTCTTAGGAGTTAGGCAGTGGGGGGGTTGTGGTTTTTTTTTCTTTCAGTGAAAGCGTTCCCACCACTAGCTCATGTAGCTGTTGAAGGTTTAAAATGTGGCACCTGCAGCCTTGGAATTGCATCTTAATTGTGACTTTGTGTTTGTAAATCATCCACATGTGGCTCGTAGGTACCCATTGGCAGTTCTGTACTTTGGAAACTAAGCAGGGTCAAGAAAAGTTTGAGTGGATTGCTAATTCATGGTTCATGTATGTTTTTAGAACGACACAGTAACTATCCGGACCAGGAAGTTCATGACCAACCGACTACTTCAGCGCAAACAAATGGTAAGGGCGGGTATATCAAAGTTTCATTGTTTTTCTCTTTAAGAGATTCATTTTGTAATAATAAGCACTAAAACCTGTTATTTTTTTTTAGGTTATTGATGTCCTTCATCCTGGAAAGGCAACAGTACCTAAGACAGAAATTCGGGAAAAACTAGCCAAAATGTACAAGACCACACCAGATGTCATATTTGTATTTGGATTCAGAACCCATTTTGGTGGTGGCAAGACAACTGGCTTTGGCATGATTTATGATTCCTTGGATTATGCAAAGAAAAATGAACCCAAACATAGACTTGCAAGAGTAGGTGTTCTCATTTGTTCAGTAGTTGCTGAAGACTGAGTTTTTCTTTTTTTATTTTTTTTTATTTGACAGACAGCGAGAGAGGGAACACAAGGAGGGGGAATGGGTTTGGAAAGGTTGGCACCAAATTGAGATCCTTAATTCCAAAAGTCTTGAGTTTGGACTCCACCCTCATAGGTAGCCAGGAATCGTGAAAAGGCTTCTGATCATTTTCCTAGTGAACTACAGCAATGAGTGGAGCAAGTTCCCTTAGATTCTAGATTATAAACTATTGATTATTATTTTAAAGCAGTACTTGTGTTTTTCTCTCTTTATCCACTGCCATCAGGTAAGTCTTCCAGTAGAACAGCTGAGGGGAAATGATGGTGTGGTAGACAGATGCTGTACTCATTAGTTGGGTTCCCTCGGAGGCCTTGAGGTGACCTTTAAGCTGAAATCTGTGTGAAGATTTGAAAGCAGTCTGCGTGTCTCAATTGGATTACCTTTCCTGTTTTAGTACAAACAAGCATTGTTAAATGTACTTGAAACACTTTTGATTTGGGAAGGTACATTTCTTGAGCTGCTTGACTTGCTTATGGTCCCTACCAGATCAGTTAATGCTGAGTTGATGTTCACAGGTCACTTAGAGGTACTCCTTTTTCCTTTAGCATGGTCTGTATGAGAAGAAAAAGACCTCAAGAAAACAGCGAAAAGAACGCAAGAACAGAATGAAGAAAGTCAGGGGGACTGCGAAAGCCAATGTTGGTGCTGGCAAAAAGGTATTGCTCATCAAGAAGAATACAGAAATGTCAGTTGCAGGTCTTTAGTTTCTAGAAAGGAGGCATTTGTTAACTTAATAACCTTTTTTAATGTTTTTTCTTTTCCCACTTCTTCTGGATTACAGAAGGTAACGTGTTTTGAGACGCTACATGATGTGTAGTATCTTAACACCTCACTAGAGTAGCTTTGCCCACCCTTTGTCAGCTCACAGATCAGCACAACATAGGGGCCACATCGGTTCAGTGATCCTAGTAGGCACCTTGCAAGCAAGCCCTGTCAGGAAAAAGTTTTCATTTTTCTGCTAATTGGTTTGGACTGTTAAAAGGGGAAGATTAAACTTATTTGCTTAAAACAGATAACTGGTTTAAGAAGCAGTTGAATCAATGTGGCCCATGTTTTCCTGGCATGCTGGAGAGGCAGCTGAAATCTCAGTTGATTTCCTCTCCAGTTAGCCAAGACTTAAGTGATTTTAATGATAAGCAGCTTTTTACCAGCTTTGCCAGCTAACTGTAAATAATAGTTGAATTAAGGTGTTGGGTTGTTAAATTAACAAATAATCAAGTGTTCTGTGAACTTTTTTTTTTTTTTTTGCCTTTTCCCTCTACTTTCTTGGATTTCTTATTCATCAGAAATGAAGTGTCTAGCAGGTACTGAGATTGTGAGCACGGTGTGGGGATGCATCACCTTCACTGAGTTTGCTTTGATGCTTTGCATGTGTTGGCTTTTGGACAACAAGAGTTTTATGTAGTATGATCTCTTATAATTTAACTGCTTTGTTTTAAAATGGTGTATAATGAGGAAGGAAGAGAAACTTTTAATCACGTTTATTTTGGAAAATCAAAAATGCATGCTAATGTTGTGAAGTGACCTGGTGGAGGAAGGTGGGTACTCTACTGAGTAGGCATCTTTTAACTTGTAGTTGGGAAATGCTGTGTCCCGGAGTTATATACCCAGGAAACAGCTTTAGTTAACACAGGGCCTGAGAAAGGGCCTTTCATTTTGTCATCAACAGTCTTTCCCTTGGGGACCCTGAGGACTGGTCAATTTCTTTGGCAGCTCTGGTAATAAAATGGCCTAGGAGATCTGGCGAAGCTTCTGTCTAGAAAGCGTTCACTCGGATCTGCCTTTTACAGTTATACTGCTTTTTATTGATCTCTAATTTTTCATCTGATGTCCATTTTTCTTTTAATTGAAAAAATTCCAAGGTAATTGGATATATGATTCATGATATGATATACTGATAGAGGATATACTTTCTCTGTAAATTTTTGGTCAGAGTGGTCCACTACCCCGTGACATTTTTGCATATTTGAGCAGCCTAAATCATCTAAAGTGGGTTTAAGAGGGATTGGGAGTAGTAGGGTTTTGAAACACTGGTAGTCCTGCCCCTGTTTACTTCCTGTAACAATGACTCCCTGCTCTGCCAGGCAGTAAATCTGGTATGCCTGCCCAGGCCTCTCTAATCCCATTGTCTTTCCAGCCATGGAGTTCTAGTAATGGATGACCTGCCAGAGGAACTATCTTCTGCTTAGAACTGCTCCCTGTTTGTGAGGCTTACACTTATCAACGGAGTTTGCTGAGGTTGCAAAAAGTTAGTGGACTGATCTAGAACCCAAGGACATTTAACCCATTCTCGTCTTCATTCAGCCTTTGGGCCCCGTATGTTTGTGCTCATTAGTGTTCGCCAGTGACGTGTGGAGGGGCTCCCTGTGGGGACCTGAGCCATCACTATTCCCTCTTGACATGGCACTGGTGCATTTCATTAGCAGAGCTCTGGAAAATTGGCTGGGAAATGAATGCATGAATGAGCACATGTGTTCTTTGGCTCCAACTAGGCAGGTTTACTAATACTACTTTTAACTGTTATTGTTTGGATGTTGGAATTGGTTTTTGCTCTTACCTTTTGGGAACAATAGAATTGTTTCAAATTAAGGACTTGTTCTTGTTTGAAGAGTGCTTGAAGCATTTTCATTTCAGCCCAGTTCTGCCTTTTTAAAAACTAATTTGCACTACTTTTGGTGGCTGTGAACAGTAGCTTTTAAAGTATTCGGCTGAGACAGGTTTTAAAAGACATAGCTTGATCATTTAGAACTCTCTTTGAGGTTAGTCTCTAGTGTGAGATGATTCCTGGCTCTTTTGGTGGTGCTTTTGTGCCCAACATGATGTTGCTGAGCAGAACAGGAGGGTGGAGGGTCAGGTATGTGTGCTTCATGTATCCGTAGGCAGTGGCAGCCTGGATTGGCACTGCTGTTGGTATGATGATCTCTTGGTTGTGAAACCATTATGCCACTTTGTTTACATAAGAAACATAGTAATCACATGAGGTATTCTCCAAATTGAGAGGAATAAAGAGTGTGTCTAAGCAGTGCTCTGTATACAGTTAAAAAGAAAACAGTTATTTTTAAGGTGACTGATTGCATGCATGTAAATGCAGATTATTTTGGAGTTTGAAAAGGGACTATTAATGAAATGTTTGTTTTCCTTCTTCCCTCCTTTCTCCCTTCCCTGCCACTGATTCAGTGAGCTGGAGATTGGACAACAGGTATAATTCAAGCTTTTCATGTGTATCATTAGGCTTTACTGATAACAATAATTTGAAAGTCTAGAGCATGTGAAATAGTTTGTTTTTTTTGTGTTTGTTTTTGCATGTGAAATAGTTTTAGAAGTTGATTCGCAAATACTTTCAAGAATCATAGCTTTTTAAATACTGGTTTTGTTTTTAAAACTTAATATTTAATTGTTTGTTTCATTTCTAATGTGAATGTTTCCAAGCTTTATTTCTTGATGTTCTCATTGTGTTATTGCAAACTTAACCTTTTAGGTCACTAATACCTGTTTTGCATGAGTGTCATTAATTTTGGAGTTAGCTGAAGATTTTGAACTTCAAAGAGTTTTAAAGGTGGTTAACTAACTAAGTTTTTCCTTTTCTTTGTTTCACAGAAGGAGTAAAGATGCTGCAGTGGCTTTATCTTTGGTGATTGTGCAGATTTTTCATGAGAGGATTAATAAACTAAGAATGTTAATGTGTCTGTTTGTTTGAAATGTATTTGAAATTTACTGGGAGTGTCAAGAAAATTACTCTACTGTTAGACTAGATTTAGATTGCTGCCCAAGTTTACATGTTCCAGTACGCTTTTAGTGGAAACTTGGTATGTTTGTTGTTTCTTTTAGTAGCACAAATAATGTAGGTATAGGGTATCAGCAACATGAGAGCATATAGGGCCAACCTCGTGTGCTCATTGTTAATACTTGCCATCAGTCTAGTGGATCATATAGGGCCAACCTCGTGTTCTCATTGTTAATACTTGCCATCAGTCTAGTGGATCATTATCTGAAAGACACACTTGAAATCTGAATTAATTCCTTTTGGTCTCTAGAACCTGACATCGTTCTTATTACTGAAAAATTATTTGCCGACCTCAACAAAAAATTACTAGTCCACATTTTCATTATTTATCATGAAGTAAATAGGATCTGCCACAATTATCTGTGCATTGTAGGTTTGTGCTTGTGGGATAAGTGAATGGTGTATTATGAGTGGGGAATTTGAAGAAGAAGTTAATATAATGAATATTTGGATGTAGTGTGTAATTGCTTGGTAAATCTGTATGTGCTTTTGGTGAAACATGGAGGGTTATGTAGTTTCACTTTTTTCTTTGCTGAATGTCACTTCTGAGTTTGTTTTTTTCAGGTATCAGAGTTGATAACCAGGTTGATAACCCTGAGCTCTGGGTTATTGGTCACTTGTTCAGCTTTGAGAGGTGTTTTTTTTTGTTTGTTTGTTTTGTTTTTTAAAGATTTTTATTTATTTTGGGGAGAGAGAGAACAGCAGGGGTACCAGCAGAGGGAGAAGGAGAAGCAGACTCTCCATGGAGCAGGGAGCCTGATGTGCGGTTTGATCCCAGAATCCTGGGATCATGGTTGGGAGTCAAAGGCAGACGCTTAACTGAGCCACTCAAGGAGCCCTGGCTTTGAGAGATTTGAAGGGCAATTGTTTTAGGGTTACTGTAAGGGTTGGGGTGCCTTTTGATGAGGGGGTAGAAAGTGAGGAGTTGGGAGTGCTTGGGTATTTGGGAATGGGGTGAAGAGGCATTAATGGCTTAAGGGTTTTGGATTCCATTTTCCCCTGAAGTTGGTATAGGATTGGTTTGTACCTTACATGGGTCCATCTGGGAGTCAAGCTTATAAATATGATTAGGAGCTATGTAAGTAGATGAAAAGCACCAGTGAAACCTCAGGAAATTATAAAGGAGTAAAGGACCTGCTTGGTTGAGTAGATGGGGTATTCGGGAAGAAGGAAGGATCATGATAGCAGAAGGCATGAGGATGCTGGAAGGTATGGTTGTGTGTTTTGGAGAACATGGTGAGAGGCCTCAATTGAAGAGGGACATGCAGAATAGAGAGCAGGGATGTAAGGGCTGGACCTGCTGGCTGGGGCCTGCTGATGGTGGGTGTAGTTTCACTTGGAGCTTAGCTCAGGCTGTGCTTTTGGGTTTGTGGAATTGATGGCCCTATGGTTTCCCTTGCTAGGGCCAGGACCTAAGCCTGGCTGTACTGACAGGAGAGTGTGGAGGAGTAGGGGATTCAGGACTGCTAGTGTCAGTTTTCACCAAAGTGGCTAAAAGGTGATGTGGAGTGGGGGATTTTTCAGCTAGTAGTGCAGAAGCCATTCTTGCCTGATGGCTAACATTGCGGAAGATGGGGTTCCTGTGGCAGCGAGGTTGAGGGAGCAGAGGATGTAAACAGCATGCAGGGGCAAAGAAGGGAGAGCTGGGAGAGGTGACACCTGGGCTGGCCCAGGGTAGAGCACTGGATGAATTGGAGGTGGGGGAGGTGTTAGAAAGTTGAGGAGCAGAGCTAAGAGAAGCAAAATAAAGGGTATGAGGTGGCTTTGAGAGTGGGGTATTAGAGACTGGTGTGAAGATAGAGGGGACAGCTGTGGCCAGCCTGAGTGGAGGTGAAGGTTGGTAGCATTCACAAGATGAAGAAGCTTTTCTGTTGGGATGTACTCAGGAAGGGCAGAGTTGACAGTCATTCAGCCAGTGTAGCCTCTTTGGGGAAGGGAGTTACTATTAACTCTGGCTGGGCTTGGTTTTCCAGGGGAGCTGCCTAGGCTGAGCTATTGCAGAAGTCACTAACTTATACTCTTGTCTGTAAGCTCTGTTGCACAGGCATAGCATGTTTGAAACTGGACATGTTACACATAAAGATAGAGATTTCCAGCTTCTTGAAATACCAGGCACCAACAATTTCTCACCTTCCTGTGTGATGATAGTTTGCAAGGTTAAATGCTTGGGTGCCTGCCTTAGGATAGGTGTTGTGCAGTCCACCATGGCCTCCATGGTCTCTGCTCCTACAGCTAGCTTGTAACCTCTCTGCCTGCTCTCTGGTTTTGTTTCCCTTCTCCAAGATTCTTCCATTTAGTCCAGCTGGGTGTTGGCAAGTCACTTGGTCAACTGATGGAGTAGCTTTTCTTTCTTTTTTAAGATTTTATTTATTTGACAGAACAAGCAGGGGGAGTGGTAGGCAGAGGGAGAGGGGGACAGGCTCCCTGCTGAGGAAGGAACTGGTTGTAGGACTCTCAGGATCCCACCCACATCATGACCTGAGCCAAAGGCAGATGCCCAACTGACTGAGCCACCCAGGTGCCTCCGGGTTAGCTTTTCTTTAAGATTTATTTAGAGTATGTGAGTGTGAGCACATGCACGAGAGGGAGGTCTCTGGAGGGGCAAAGAGAGGAGGAGAGAGAATTTCAAGCTGATTCCCTGCTGAGCAGAGAGCCCAAGATCCTGAGATCAGCTAGCAGACCCTGAGTCGGATGCCCAACTGACTGAACCACCCAGGTGCCCATGGATTAACTTTAAATTGGGGTACTCAAGGGTACCTGCTCTGTTGACCGGACTGAAGAGGCTATTTTGAGGCCCAGATGATGGAGGACCTGTAAGAACAGTTTAGAAACTGCAATGCTAAGCAATGTGTGATAGGAAGGAAGGACACACAGGAACTCACTCAAAATTGTGCAAGGTATGTGCTGTTGAACTTGAGGATTTGTAGAGATCCAGCATTGTTGCTCCAGACAGTAACCAGACCATGCTCTGCTGGTCAAAAGTTTTTGAAAGAGCCTTTTTGGGAAAATGGAAAGTTGTCTTTCCTAAGCAGAGTCAGCAGGGAGGGAGAGTACCTTCCGTTCCTTAATTTGGCCCTGGGGAGAGGTTGTGGATTCATGAGAGGAAGCAGGGATTTTTAGAGTGGCGAAGAGGCTAGAAGTGATTCTGAATGGGGTGGTTTTACAGTCTCCAGTGAATACTAGGGTGCTGCTTGGCCTCTTATCCCACCACCGAAGTTGGATTTATAGTTAGCTGCATGTGCCCAAGCAGTCAAGCAGCTTTTAACAGTGTTCTGCTCTTTCTTTGTTTCCTGGTAAGTTATTTTGGGTTCTTAAAAACAGCATCTTAGTAGGTCATAGTCTTGGAGGCAAGGCAAGTACCATCTAAATTCTGTGTAGATTTTCTCCTTTATCCTGCACAATAACCCTAAGAGACGGATCTCACTGGGCCTATGGAGGAGAGTTTAGAGCAGTTAAGTGGTGGGGCTGGGAGTAGGGCACAGTTGTCTTGACTCTAGAGAATTTTTTTTAATTTTTGAAGGTTTTTGACAGGGAACACAAGAGGGGTGTGGGAGAAGAAGCAGGCTTCCTGCTGAGCAGGGAGCGCATGTGGTGCTCAATCCTAGGACCCTGGAATGATGACCTGAGTTGGAGGCAGACACCTAAGGACTGAGCCACCCAGGTGCCCCTGACTCCTGTGCCTTTATTCATTCAAATACGAATTGAGCAGGTCTCTGCAGGGCATGTAAAGTTTAAAGGTGAACAAGACTTGTGATTCGTATACCCACTGTGTGCTCAACAAGGTGCCCATTGCAATGGGATAATTGAAGTGGTAGATGGCCAACTGAATTTCCTGTTGGCTAGACTGCTGTGTACCCTGGTCCCTGTGGGGGTCCTGGGGAGATGAACTAACCCTTCTCTCAAAGCTCAGGGGGTTTAACAACTCACTGCAGTCTCATGGCCTGGTTCCTCACTGTGAAGCTGCACACAGTGCATAATTGTGTTAAATTACATGATAGGAATCTGAGGCAAGAAAATCTGAAGGTTGACTGGGTCTTGGAAGGCTTATGAAGGAATATCACTAACAACCTGATCTGGATGCATGGGAGCAGGGTTTTCTGATCTAAGGTGGTAAAAGCAGGGAGGTGGGAACAAGTAGCAGCTGTGGGCTGAAATGAACCCAGTCATTCTCATGGTGTACAAGTGGGATGAGTTGGGGAGGGTGGGAGCAGAGTGCTTATAGGTGAGATGGAAGATCTCAGGTGACTGTGGTGCCTTCCAGCAGTTTTGCATAATGCACCTGGTACCAAAAACTCCATTTCAAAAATAGACTTCAGCTTGGTTCTAAGGGCACAGGTATGCTTGATTCATTTGTGCTGACAAAAAGTAGAGGCTTTCCTGAGTTCTGGAGTTCTGCAGTGTGGGTCCAGGGTGTGAACAGTCTGGTTGAGGGTTAGGGTATAAGTAAGGTCCTGAGGGAACTGAGACTACAGAGGCCAGCAGGGAGCAAGTTAAAAAGAGGATCTCGTACTTCAGGCTAAGGGTTTTTCTTGTTCAACATTTTGTTTGAATAAAAACTACTGGATTGAGTGTCCTTGTCACATGTTGAATTCCTCTGCATGGGGGATACTTAAGCTCTTCATCATGCATAGTGGAGCGGGGATTTGTGCCAGAGGCCAGGCATTGAAAAGATGGCATCCATGCCATGTAGCTTGATGGAAAAGAACTAGATTAGAATCTGGAGACCTGGTTTGTGATCCTTGCTCAGCCTCTTGCCATCTGGGGTTATGGGTGGCCAGGGACTTTACTAAGCCACCATTTCCCTGTGTCTAGATGAGGTACAGGGATGGATGAGTAGTTCCCAAACTTGGCATCTGGGGGCTTGTTGAAAATACAAATGCCCAGACTTCCTGCTCCAGTTTCCCAGGTGAGTTCTGGTGGCAGGCAAGAGTCTAAGGTTGTGATTACTTCCTAGGTGCTGCTACGTTATGGGTATTTTGGACTCATGGGTCCCTGAGATCCCTCCTGCCTCTGTGAATTGTTGAATAGGAGAAATGGTCCCTGCCTTCAAGAAGCTGGCAGATGAGGGGCGCCTGGGTGGCTCAGTGGGTTAAGCCTCTGCCTTTGGCTCAGGTCATGATCTCAGGGTCCTGGGATAGGCCCTGCATCAGGTTCTCTGAACAGCGGGGAGCCTGTTCCCCACTCACCCCACCCCACCCTGACTCTCTGCTTACTTGTGATCTCTTTCAGTCAAATAAATGAAAGCTGGCAGATGAACAGTAATTTTATTATTGCTACTGCTAGTAAAATAATGACAGAAGAGCTAACCTTTATTGTTTTTTATGTGCCAGGAACCCTGTTGCATGAATTCTAGGTTTTCCCAGGTATTTGAAATTAGAGTGATCCTGTGAAAACTTTGAGAACCTGAAAAGGTGTAAAGAGAAGAACTAATTTTATATGGGAAAATTTTGGAGTGTTCTCAGATCCAGAAAATAACCTTCCAGCCTTAGGATGCATTTTAGAAAACATCTTGCTAATGGATGCCCAAAGTACACTGAGATAAAGCACAGGTGCTCACAATACCGTTCACAGCTATAGCGTCTTGATGCCGAGATGCTGAGTGTATTTTGGGGCCAGGGGCTTGTGGTGCCTCTTGCTGCTCAGGGAGCGCTGCAAAACAAACAATGTTATTTTCCCTTTTTTTTTTTTTTCCCTGCAAAAGTGAAAATCCTCTTTGGATTTCTTTTGGTTAGTAGAAACAGGTGCTAATGTAGGTTTTTTGAGGGGTATATCTGTATCTCATTTGCCCTTTGTAGCTACTCTCTGAGGGAGCTACTAACCCACATTTTACAGATGAGACAGGCTCAAAGAGCTTAAGGAACTTGATCAAAGTTACATAGCTTTGACATTGTATGATAGGCCTGGGGACATTTGTGGAACATCTCAAAGAGCTAGAATTTGTGCTGAGCCTTGATGGATGCAGAGAGATTAGGAGAGGCAGTGAGTTTGAACAGGCTGTTGTCAGCATCACCTGAGAACTTGTTAGAAATATAAAATCTCGGGCCCCACCCCAGAACTACAGAATCAGAAACTGGGCGGGTTCCCAGCAACCTGTGTTTTAACAAGTCCTCCAAGCCATTTTGATGCAGACTGAAGTTTGAGAACCACTCACTGAGTTAGGGGAAGGGGAGGACATTCCAGAGGGGCTGGCAGCTCCCCAAGGAAGGGTGGTGCTATGGACTGCTCCAATCACTGGCCTTTGCTTTGGTGGCATGAAGAGGTCTGATGAGCCACAAAGACTCCCACGAGGGGGCACTGTGGGCACAGACTTGGAAGCGGCCTGCTTTGTTGTCCTGGCTGCTATCCTTGCGGAAGCATGAAAAAAGCCTGATGCCACATCAACTGGAGAGGTCACTCTTTCTTCTCAGAGAAGGTCTAATGGGGGTGGTAATCTTGTTTATAGGATTCGGCCTTCGTAGGGAAGCTGAACCGGCAGGGCTTTCTGCTGTTCACATGCGCTTGGTGGTGGCTACCCATCCGTGCTGCAGTGTTTCTGCAGATCCAGTGCAAATAACATTCCTCCTTTGTAAGCTGCCCCAGCCAAGGGGCTTGCAATTTATTTGGGAGGAAGAACACTCGAATCCTACTGGCCTGATTATGATTCATTGTTCTCCCTATAGTGTGATGGCTTGGTTCAGTTCTTGAATGGTTTGGGTGGGATGCCAGAGTACGGGGTCCAAGACCTTATTCAGGCCTTAGCTCTGTCTCAGCCATACTTCCTGACCTCAGGCAAGTCCCTTTTCTCCTGTGGGCATCAGTTCCCTACTCTCTAGGATGAGGGAGTGACACTGAGAGTGGTGGCTTTCAGTACCTTTCATAAAATTTTGTCCTGGGGAACCAGAAGACAGACTTGTCCTACTCAAGGATCTTGGATTGCAGGACAGCTGCAAGCCCTGCTGGAAGACATCCATCTCCTGTATCCACTTAAGTAAGCCTTGCCAGGGACTTGGTGCAAGGCAGTAAGGTGGAACTTATCAAATTGGATTTTTTAAAAAGTACAGATCTCTAGATGTTACGTTTGCTATAGATTTCTATTCTGCGTTTCTTGGAAGAAGGAAAGATTTACACCCTTTCTCAGCTGCAGTGTGCATTCCGAATATACATTGCCTCGGAGGGAGGGGCTGTCACAGCGGAGGGGAGTTCAGCATTCACCTCATTAATCCACGGACTGGCCTACTACAGCTCACTGTATCGAGCTGCTGTGCCTGGGCGTTAATCTCTGGAATTGTGTTTTCAGAGGGCTGTAGACCTTCATATCACAGGGCCGTGGGGGAGTCAAGGGAGGCTCTGAGTCCAGCACTGTGCTGGTTCCCATCCTCTAGGATGTTAGAAAGTTTGGTTAGAAATTGTGCAGCTCATAGGCGAACATCATTGAACTGCATCTCTTGTTCATGGAGGAAAAGTCTTAAACAAGATGCATATTTCTGGCAAGGCTCTGTGGAGGAAGAAAGTTCTTTAGCTGATCTGGCCCCTCCATTTTGTAGGCAGGTATCACTGCATTTTCTTCTGTTTATGAATGAGGCCATGAAGGCACAGAGTGACTTTCCCCAGCTCACACAGCTCAACAGTGGTGGGCAGAGGACTGAGCTTTGGGCCTTTTCACCTTGAGCTCACTTTCCTTCCAACAACAGAAGGAGCCATTTGCTACTCAGGAGTCATTTCTTCCTTCTCTTAAGACAAAAAACCAAAACATCCTTTGGTTCTCACTTCTCCATTTTATTGAGCTAATACTGACATCTAATATGATTAGTTTAAGGTGTCCAGCATGATATTTGATACATGTATATGTTGTGAAATGATCATCACAGTAAGTTGAGTTAAAATCCTTCGCCTCGAGTTATAAGTTTTCTTTTTCTTGTGATGAGAGCTTTTAAGACTTAGCAACTTTCAAATACACAATAAAGTATTGTTAATTATAGTCACTATGCTGTCCATGACATCCCCAGGGCATATTTTTATAACTGGAAGTTTGCACCTTTTGATTGCCTTTACCAGTTTCCTATACTCCCTACCCCCTGCCTCTGGAAACCACCAATCTGTTCTGTTTCTCTGAGTTTGGGTTTTTTTTTTTAGATTCTACATGGAAGTGAGATCATACAGTATTTTCTTGCTCTAATGCCACCATAGTGCCCTCAAGCCCATCCATGTTGTCTCAAATGGCAAGATTTCCTCCATTTTTAGTGGCTGAATAATATTCCATTGTGTGTATTTGTCTTCCACACTTTCTTTACTCATTCATCTGTGCACGGGTACTTAGGTTATTCCCATGTCTTAGCTGCTGATAATGCTTCAGTGAACATGGGAATGCAGATACTGCTTCAAGAAAGTAATTTCATTTCCTTTGGATGCATACCTGTGAATGGGATTGCTGGATCATAGAGTAGTTCTAATTTTAGGTTTTTAAGAAAACCCCATACTTTTTTTCCAGAGTGGCTGCAGTTTTCATTCTCACCGACAGTGCACAGAGTTCCCTTTTCTCCACATCCTTGCCAACACTTAACTCTTGTCTCTCTCTCTCTCTTTTTTTTTTTTTTTTTTAAAGACTTTATTCATTAGAGAGAGAGAAAGAGCACAAGCAGTGGGGAGAGACAGGGGGAGAGGCCGAGGGAGAGGGAGAAGCAGACTCCCACCTGAGCTGGGAGCCTGACACGGGGCTTGATCACAGGACCTGGAGATCATTACCTGAGCCAAAGGTGGATGCTCAACCATCTGAGCCACCCAGGTGCCTCAGACTCTTGTCTTTTTGATGATAGCCATTCTGAGGTGATATGTCATTGTGGTTTGGTTTGGTTTGCATTTCCTTGATGATTAGTGAGTTGAACGCCTTTTCATGTATCAACCATTTGTATGTCTTCTTTGGGAGGAATGCCTATGCAGTTCCTCTGTTTTTAAATTGGATTGTGTTTTTTTGTTGTTTTGTTTTGCTTTTGCTGTCGAGTTGTAGGAGTTCTTTATATATTTTGGATATTAACCTCTTATCAGATACATGATTTGCAAATATTTTCTCCCATTCCATTGGTTGCATTTTCATTTTGTTGATGGTTTCCATTGCTAATTTGATGTAGTTCCACTTGTTTATTTTTGCTTTTGTTGCTTTTACTTTTGGTGTCGAGTCCAAACAATCATTGCCACCACTAATATCAAGGTGCTTACCCACTAGGTTTTCTTCTAGGAGTTTTATGGTTTTGGGTCTTACCATCAAGTCTTTAATTCACTTTGAGTTGATTTTTGTCTTAAGTGCACAGTGTTAGATAGAGGTCTAATTTTATTCTTTTGCAAGTGGCTGTTCGTTTTCTCAATACCATTCTTCTCTCGTTAAGGTTACAAAGCACTGCAGTCTTGTCTGGGGCACTTTTCCGTGCTGTTCACCTCATTGCCCTCTGCTGTCTTGCAGACTGGTACACAAGTGCTCCCTGAGAAGCTAAGAGTTGAGATGCCTACTGTTGCTCCCTGAGCTGGCTTTGTCTCTGGTTTAGGTGGTGTATTAGGTAAGAGGCCTGAAGGCTGAAGCTGAATCTACAGAACACTGAGAGCTCCACTTAAAGTGTCTTGAACAATGAGGACATTTATTTGCTTACATAAGAAGCCATCTAGATGCAAAGAGGTGTTCAGGGTTGATGGATGCAGCAGATCAACAGTGTCACGAAGACCTAGACATTTCCTCTGCTTTGCTATTCACAGTGTTGGCTCCATTTCGTAAATGGTTGCCAATTACGGTGGGGGTATTCCAGGTCAGCGGGAAGCTGTCCCTTGCAGGTGGTGAGTCAGGAACCCGGGCTCCTCCTATTTTGTGCCTTCGCCATCTTTAGGGCCTCATGGTCTCCTGTATCTGCCTGGCAGAATGGGGAAAATGTGGAGGAGAGGCACCCATTCTCTACAACCTGACCAGAAGTCACCCACATCAGTTCTGTTCCTGTCACATTAGCTGGCTCTCAGTCTCCTGGCATACCTAATTGCAAGAGGGCTGGGAAATGTAGGCTAGCTCTAGTTGGGGGAAAGGTGGGGAGAATGGCTTTGGGGGATAGCTACAAGTCTCTGCCATGGCAGGAAGAAGGTAATGGATGCATCATGGGGACTCTTTGAACAGGGGTCTCCCAAGCAAAAGGAATTTACTGGAAAGCTGAGAGGTTTAAAAACCAAGGTGTAGGTAGTCCTAGGTGGCCTCCCTGTTATCAGGATTAAGAAATCAGTTCTTCCCTCCTTCCTTCACCTTCTCTGAGTTCACTCCCACTCTCTTTCCAGGCAGCTTTTTACGCTCTCCTTTCTTTCTCACAGCTGCCCTTTCCATTGCTTCCCACTCCAGGCATTCAGTACCATTCATTAGACCCTGCATCCTACTTATCACTTCACAGGACTGTGACACTGACTGGCCCACTCAGGACCGGGGTCCCTCCCTGGTCCTGCCAGCTCATGGATCCGTCTTCACTTAACTGAGGCAGAGAGGCAGTGAGGAGAGAGGGCTGCTGAGGGGTCCACAGCAGCCATCCCTCATGTTGCTAAGACTTCTGCCTTTTCTCCACATCACTTCCAGACCACCCCATGTTGCCATTTAAAAAAAAAAAATTCTTTTTAAAAACTACTTTATTCATAATTCATATACCATAATAGTCATCCTTTCAAAGAGTATAATTCAGTGAGCTTCAGTATATTCACAGAATCTAGCACCTAATCACCACCACCTAGTTTTTGAACACTTTCGTTGTGTCAGAATGAAACCCTGTGCTCCTTAGGAGTCATGCCCTGTTTCCCCCCGTCTCTACTCCCCAACCCTTGGTAACCACTGGTATACTTTCTCTCTCTCTTTTTCTTAAAAATTTTATTTATTTAATTGTCAGAGAGAGTGCAAGAGCATGCACAAGCGGGGAGCAGCAGAGGGAGAGGGAGAAGCAGGCTCTCTGCTGAGCATGGGTTCATGCCTGAGCCCAAGGCAGACCTTCAGCTGACTGAGCCACCCAGATGCTCCTACTTTCTCTTTTTATAGATTTGCCTGTTCTGGACATTTTCATTTCCTGTAAATGGAATTATACAATAGGTGACCTTTTCGTGACTGGTTTTTTCACTTAACATGTTTTCAGTCTTCGTATTATAGCATGTATCAATATTTCATTCCTTTTAAAAAATACAGCTTTATTGAGACAATTTACATGCCATAAAATTCACCTTATGAGGTGTACAACTCAGTTATTTTTAGTATATTCACAGAGAATGTTATCACTCCAAAAAAGAAATCTCTTACCCATGAGCAGTCTCTCCCTCTCTCAGCCTCTGACAACCACTCATCTGCTTGAAAGTCTCTGTGGGTGAGCTTCTTCTGGACATTTTATGTAAGTGGAATCCTATCATGTGCAGGACTTTATGACAGGCTTCTCTCACTGAGCATGAGGTTCTCCAAGTTCATGTGGCATGCAGTGGTTCTTTGTTCCTTTTCATTGTCAAATACTGTTTCATTGTGTGGTTGTTCGTTCTTCAGTTGAAGGACTGAAGACTTCATTCGTTCTTCAGTTGAAGGACATTTGAACTGTTTCTACTTTTTGACTGGTATAAATAATTCTGGTGCTGTCAACATTCATGTGTAAGTTTTTGTGTGGATGCACATTTTCATTTCTCTGGATATATACCAAGGAGTGGAATTGCTGGGTCACTTGGTAACTCTAACATTTGAGGCATTCCCTGACTATTTTCCACAGAGGAAGCACCATTTTCTGTTACTGCCAGCAGTGTATGAGAGTTCTAATTTCTCTGCATCCTTGTCAACACCTACTATTATCTGTATCTTTGATTTTAGCCATGCAAGTAGGTGTGAAGTGGTATCTCATTATGGTTCTGATTTGCATTGCCTAGTAACTAGTGGTGTTGAGGATCTTTTCATGTGCTTATTGGCTATTTCTATGTCTTTAGAAAGTCTTTAACTCCTTTTAAAATTGGATTGTCTTTTTATTGCTCGAAGTGTTCCTCATATATATAAGATCAAAGTCTTATCTGGTAAATGGTTTGCAAAATTTTTTCCCCATTCTGTGGGTTGTCTTTTCACTTTCTTTTCTTTCTTTCTTTCTTTCTTTTTTTTTTTTTAAAGATTTTATTTATTTATTTGACAGATCGCAAATAGACAGAGAGGCAGGCAGAGAGATTGGAGGAAGCAGGCTCCCCGAGGAGCAGAGAGCCCAATGCGGGACTCAATCCCAGGACCCTGGTATCATGACCTGAGCCAAAGGCAGAGGCTTAACCCACTGAGCCACCCAGGCACGCCTGTCTTTTCACTTTCTAATGGTGTTGTTTATTTTTTAAAAAATTAAAATATTTTATTTTTAAGTAAATCCTATACCCAGCGTGGGGCTCAGACTCACAACCCTGAGATCAAAAGCCGCATACAAGTTCTATGGACCGTCAGCTAGGTGCTCCTTGATGGTGCCCTTTAAAAGGCAAATGTTTTACATTTTGATGGTTATCTATTTTTTTCTTTTGTCAATTCTGTTTTTGTTGTTAAATCTAAAAAACTATTGCTTAACCGAAAGATCATGAAGATTTACTCCTTTGGTTTCTTCTAAAGATTTAATAGTTTTAGCTTTTACATTTAGGTCTATGATCTATTTGGAGTTAATTTTTATATACGGTGTGAGGAAGGGGTCTGACTTCATTCTTTTTCATGTGACTATTCATTCTCGTAAAACTTGTTGAAAAGATTATTCATTACTCATTGGCACCCACTGAACCCACTGAAACTCAGTGGACTGTGCTGTCACTTCCTGGATTTTCTGTCTTTGGAAACTCCTGTCAGGACTCCTGTGAGACTTTGGATGTAACAATAATGCCTTTTATTGAGTATCTAGTGCTCAGTGTGCTAGGCACCTTGTATATATTCTCTTGTGTCCTCACCAGACTTCTGCAAGGTGAACATTATTGTCCTCATCTCAGAGATAAACAAATTGGGACTCAGGATTTTAGTCATTTGCTGAAGGTTGTTCAGTCAGTGGCAGAGCTGGGCCTTGAATTTAGGTCAGTGTTGGCTCCAAAGGCTGCATTCATGCCTGTGGTGGTTCTCTGCTCCCCAGAGGCCCACCCACCTAGTTTGGGTGTCATTTCTGGGGTCCTTCAGGACCATAACTAGCCAGATAGATAGTGTGGCAGGAATTATGGCCTGAAACTTAAATGGAGATTATATGATTTCATGGTGTGATTTGGATGCTAAAAAAAGCACAGATTGTTGCCTCCAGCTGCTCCATAGGAAGTGGGCACCTAGACTGAAGGAGTAGTGAGTTCTCTTTTGCCCTGTCCTGTTGGATTGCTTCTTGGGGTTACGTTATTTTTGGAAGCTGTGAAGCCGAGCTTTCAGAAAGAGTATCAGGATGATATCTAGTGTGGTCTGGAGGTATTTAGCTGGAAATGAGCAGAGATAGGTGTTATTGGTTAAGGGCTATAATGTGGAAAAGGGTGAGATTTGTCCCAGAGTGTGGAAAATATGGCTCACTGGTGTGGCTGGACAGGAGGAAATTTTTGAAACCCAGAGCTAATGGAAGAGGGCAGGAGCTAACTTTGGGAGTAGTGAGCTTCTTGTCACTGCTGTTGTACAGCAGAGTCTAGCTGCTTACTTTGTGGGGTTGCTATAGAGGCTCTTTGGGCCTTCTACAAGGTGTAAGCCTGGGGGATTTTTTTAGGGTTTTCTTTGACCCCCAGAGGCTGTATATTATGGCCTCTGATTTTATGGGGACTTCCTGTCCACACAGCTGGGATTGCTCCCAGCCCAGATCTGTCATGTCTCACTGATCCCGAGGGCTAAATTTGGAATTTAATAACAACACTTTGGATTTATGTAGCCCGTTTCCTTGGAGGCACTTCATCTGTTATCCCATTAATTCTCATAACATCCCTGGGCGGAAGGTGAGGGAGGGTGAGGGAAGAGTCTCTGGCTTCTCCACATCCTGAAGGTGAGAGGAGATGGCTGGCTTAGGTGCAGGCCAGGGGCTGGTGTTATGGCCCTAATCACAGGCCCTCTGGCTTATTCCCCGCACAAAGACCAGGTTCCGCGCGGGACAAAGGATGTGTTGCCCTGGCAGGAAGCTCATACCTTACACAGAGTATATTAGTGATCTGATTCCAAGAAAAGTTTTAAGATACACCGTGGTGTGTGAGTCTCCAAGTGGACTCTGTCAGGAGTGGGAGTAGATGAGCATAGAGGTGAGAGGGAAGACTGATGTGTCTACCACCAGCTGGCTTGCAGAGCTGGAAGGTCCAGAGACAGCAGGAAGGTTTCCTCAGGGAGAGGGGATTTGAGCCGAGTTACACCAGGGGCTTTGAAGGACCGAGCAGGGATGGAAGGGAACAGTGCCCCAGGTGGAGGGCTCTGCTTGTACCATAGCATATTGGCTTTGGGTCTCCTGTCTACTTCAGATTGTGCTGTTTGTTGCTTCTACCTCTACTCAGGCTCTTCTACATCTGTTCCATGCTCTTCCTCTTCAAGCCTGGTTCTGTCCTCCAGGCAGGCCCTTGGTGAAGACTGCAGCCTGTATCGGGGACACTCTTGGCGCGCCTCTGCTGCTGATCTTCCTGGGCCCGGGCAAGGGAGGACCCGGAAACTCTTGGCCACAGACTGCAGATTGTTGGCAGCTGGAAGGTCTCTTGCAAGTCTTTGGGTACTATACTCTGCTTCCC
Organism: Mustela putorius furo; assembly: GCF_011764305.1. Taxonomy (NCBI): domain Eukaryota; kingdom Metazoa; phylum Chordata; class Mammalia; order Carnivora; family Mustelidae; genus Mustela; species Mustela putorius. The sequence continues at coordinate 8,671,612 of NW_025421449.1, forward strand.
CCTTTTGCAGATGAGGTGACTGGGGCTTGGAGTTGTAAGCAGGTGAGGAATTTTTCAGGAAGAGAGATGAGCAGATGCCAAGATAGAGGCAAGAGAAGGTAGGTGGATTTGTAGGAGGTAGGAGAGCCAGGAATGGGGAGCGTATAGAAATGTGGCCAAAAGGGTGGGAGGGGTTGGCCCATGAAGGGGCTGTAGCAGGTGTTTCCAGGTTGGACTTGACTTAGAGGGCAAGGGGAAGCCCCTGGAAAATTTTTGCAGAGGAATGGTTCATCAGATGTGCCTCTCACAGAGGGCACTGGCAAGAAATCGAGGCCCTAGTAGTCCTGCTTCTCCTAGTCTCTGCTGGCTGCCCCCACCCATGGATGGCACATAGCCTCCACTTTCACTCCCATGTCCAGTTCATCTCCACATCTTCTGGCTTTTCCTTCAAATGATCTATCCTGAACCTGATTGTTTCTCACCACTTTGGTGGCTTCTCTGATCACAGCTTGCACATTTCTCACCCTGTTCCTGCTGTGGCCCCTTCAGGGCACTCCTGATTACACCTTTACCCCTTAGATGTATTCTCCATGCAGCAACTGGAGTGCGCTGTGAGAATGAGAGATGCATGAGGTCATTCTTGTTCAGAAGCCCCCCAGGGGCTATACATGTCACTTAAAGAGATGCCAAAGTCTCTTCATCATCCACATGGCCTGCAACCTGGTTTCCCATCTCCCTCCCAGCCACTAGCTCTGCTCCTGCAGCCTGTCAGCCCTGTTCCTGCTCCAGGACCTTTGCATGTGTTCTTCCCTCAGCCTGGCCCACTCTTGTCCCAGCTAACCTTGCGGGTCATGCTCTCCTTTTCATCTGGTCTTCATTCAAGTGTTTCCTTCTCAGAGATGCCTTCTCCGACCACTTTATCAAAGATTGTAATCTTCAAGTTTTCTTCTTGACTTTGGTGTTTTCTCCTCAGCATTCACATCTTTTGTCTTCTCATTTCTCTTCTTTTTAAAAAGATTTTATTTATTTATTTGACAGAGAGATCACAAATAGGCAGAGAGGCAGGCAGAGAGAGAGGGAGAAGCATGCTTCCAGCTGAGCAGAGAGCCCAATGCAGGGCTTGATCCCAGGACCCTGAGATCATGACCTGAGCTGAAGGGCAGAGGCTTAACCCATTGAGGCACCCAGGTGCCCCTGTTTCCTCATTTCTTGACTACATTCTGTCTAGAAAGGAAGCTTCATGAAGGCAGGGTGTGTGTGTGTATGTGTGTGTGTGTGTTCACAAAACAAAATTTTTTTTTTCCTGTGTGTACATCATTGCTATATCCCCCGTGATTAGAATAATGCCTGGTAGCCAGGAGGAGAAGTAAATATTTGCTGAGTGACTCACTGACCAACTGAATGGTGGCTGTATGGCAAGCAGATTGTTCTCGGGGGTGTGAGTGGAGTGGCAAAACCAGCTAGGAGGCTGTGGCAGAATCTCTGACAGGAGATGGTGGGGGTTCTTGGGTCTACAAAACTCCTCTTGCCCTTGCTGTAATGTGCACACTGTCAATTGAGAAGCACTTTGAAGTTTAGTTTGTCCAGTTCCCTCTTTGATCGTGTGGGGAAGCTGAGGCCTGTGAAAGGAATTCCCGAGCCTTCCTGTCTCCCAGACAGTATCTTATTGAAGAGCTCTGGTCTCTGGGAGAGGGGAGCCCCCTCAGGTGGTGTGGCAGTGACTGAGAGGCGCTGCTAGTGTACTCAGTGGCTGGTTGAGGGCATGTCATGGTGACTTGGCACATACAAAGTGCTTTTCTCAGTGGTCACTATGGGACTGGTAAATATGCATGAGATGGCCCCTGCCCCAGCACTGCTGGTTCAGTTGGAAGCTGAGATGCCTGCTAGCAGTTCACAGAAAGACAGATGTTAGAGGATCTTCCAGTCACCTCACTAGGCATTCATTTTATCCCCTTACCACTCTGCCCACTTGTTTTTCTTGGGGGTGGGGGGAATGGGCCTTCACTGGCCTAAGCTAATAAAAGTATGGCATTGGCTCCTGGAATAGTAATGGCTTGGTGACGTGCAGTGACCCAGACCTAAAACGATTGGTGCACGGAATTGCCCCTGGCCAAAGCAGCTGAGGGAGGTTAGGCCAGTTGCAGTTGGTGGGAAGGCTTCCCCTTGATGGCTGGGAAGAGATCTCTCCTGCTCCATGTGGTGCAATTGGCAGAAATGAAACTTAGAACCACTCTACACATTTTGTTACCATGAGGAAAGCCAGCCCGAGGACAAAGTTGAGATCTGGAGCAGGGCAGACCCCTGTTCAAACCTACCCGAAGCACCCTTTGACCTGGACTCTAGTTAGGGAGGCTAATGAATGCTGTCTCTCGTGTGAGGGAGTTTGAGTTGGCTTTTCTGTCTTGGTCATTGAAGGAAGCCCAACTGATACTTGGGTGGATAGGCAGTGATGAGGAGCCATGGGTGGGGATGGGGAGCCTGGTGTGGCTGTTCATTGGGAGCATGTTCCACAGCCCTGTGCAAGTCGCTGCTCCTCAAGAAGCCTATCCCATAGTCCTGGAGGGGTAGTGTCAAGGAGATGCCAGCTTGGGCTGTCTGCATGTCTGGCACAGGGACTGTGGGACTCAGGGACTATGGAGAGATAGCTGTCTTTTTTAGAGGGTTACTGGCTTTTTAGCCCCTCTTCCCTTGTGGACACATGCCACTTCAGGAGGGTTTCCCTCAGAAGATGCTGGTTCCACCCCTGCCAGGGTTCTGTAGTCCTGTCCATGTGATGTCTTGTGAATGCCTCCTGGACCACAGGTGGCTCCTTCCATCCCCCCACAGAGGGTCCTTTACCTTTTCTTCACCCCTGGGTGGGCTGTTGACTAAGGGTCTCCCTCCCAGAATATTTCTAAATGCATGAAATACATCAGCTTATAAAGAAAACCAATTCTGTTCAAGTACACTTAGTAAAATATTAAATAATTTGTAATGAAGTATCATATGCTTCTTTATTAATGAGATAATAGTATCTTGTGGCAGGTCTAATACCTTTTAATTCAAAGTAGCGATCGAGAGCATAAAGGACATTCTGAGATCTGTAACATCTGGGGTGTTGTATGAAAATATCTCTGATTTCTGTTGGTGACACAGTTATTGTAACTGATCAGGCTGCTGGGGTTTGTTGTCAGTATTCATGATGAAAAAAAGAAGTAAGTGAAATAAAGATATCATTTTTTTCCCCATCCAAGTTTATGTCTCCCCCGCCAGCACTCTGTTCACGGATGCCATGGGAGATGTCTGTGGGTCCCAAGTTAAGAACCACTGAGTGACCGTTGTTTAAAAAAAAGAAAAAAGAAAAAGAAAAGCAAAACCCCTTATACACATACTCACATTGTCACTCAGACGCATTGTAGATGTGTGAACTTGCACACCTACTAGAATTTTTCTACCTGCACAGAGTTACAGAGGACATATTGTATCTCTCCAGATGGACCTGGTGTGCACATGGACACACATACACAGCTGTAGGCACACCCATAGAGACACTGCAGATGTGCACGTGGACATACACATAAGCAGTACATGGGGCCCACCCCACTAAAGTGCATGCCCAGGCATGTACATGTATGCTCACACACAACTCATTATACTCAGAAATGTGCACAATCGTAGATTCTAGGCAGAGCCTTGGGGCCTGGTGTGACTGGTGCATGGCAGCACGCACAGGCAGAGGAGGTCAGGCTCACACCATCTGGATGCTGCCACCTAGCCTCCAGGCACCAAGAAGGCCCAATCTAGGAGGACGAGAATTCTGCCAATCCTCTTTCCCAAGTACAAACCAAGGGGCCAGGAGGCCTTCAGAGTCTTCTCTTTTCCTTAATGAAATCCTAATCTGCCCCTAAAGGGTGATGGGGATTTGGTTAATGTTACTGTGCCACCATGAGTGGGCTCGCCTGAGCCCATGGGGGCCGTGAGGCAGTAGGCCCAGTATAGCGCAGGGGTGTCCTCAAAGGGAAGCATTCTTCATTGGTAATGAACATTATGTCTGCAGAAACGAATGGCCCAACCTCCTATTCAGTTTATGTAAAATAAAACAGGCCATATGTTGCTGCTTTCAGAGTTTGGGTGTTTAAATTAAATGTTGTTTAATGAATATTCAAACCCATTTGCTCCAAAGTTGTGCTCAATGTGGCGGTGGCTTTCATCCCCCCTCCTTCCTTGCAGCCCCCTCCCTGCTCCAGTACCCAGGGTATTAAGCCATTAGAACGGGGTGTGAACATCCAGGCATCTGTCTTCCAACGGAAAGTTGGATATTAAAATGCCGGAGCAGATGACAGTATAAATAAAGACATACAGTGAGAAGCTCGTCTGGTTATTTTTTTGTTTGGTAATTAAGACTGAGGAGGTTTTGACTGAAGTTCTATCTTCTTGAGAAACCGAGGTGGGGGGCCAAGAGCTCCCACCTCTTCCCACTTTGCTTTATTCGTCAGTTTATGGAGGGCTTTCACATTGACCTCCGTGTGACTGGTTCATCGACAAGTGTCAACTTGGTGGCATAGAGATGTGCAGCGGTTTGATGTTTCTCTAGTCACTGCTTTCTGTTGGACTCTGTCAAATTACCCTTAACCTTACGTGGAGCGGAGGCCATGGCTAAATGGTCAGAACTGCAGTGTGCGTCTCAACTGAAACTCTCCCATTGGCCCACTGTAGGCTGGGCCTGCTGATGCAGGTGAGGAGGGGGCAGTGTTCATGCTCTCGCTTCTCTTCCCGTTGCAGAGCTTTGGGGCCCACCTCTTGGGGGCAGGGACAGTGGGCTGTGGAGGCAGGCTTCCTAGAGAAGTGGTCCCTGTGTGCGGGGGAGGCATCTCTACTTTGGCTTGCTGCCATGGCTGACCTGGTGGTCTCTGCGTGGATGGCAAGCTGGCATCCTAGGGGCAGAGTCTAGCTTATGCCAGTGTCATCTGTCCCTGAGGATGCCCTTAGAGGCGGCAGGTATCTTCAGCCCCATGAAGTGTGCACACTTGCCTCCTTTCTGTGGGGGGATTGAGGGGCAGCATTTCTTGGGCTATCTTGTGGCTCTGGTCCACCCTCTCTCTCTACACCTCATGTGTCTGCACAGGGGCAGCTGAGGCCTACTGTGCCTTCTGATCCGCGCTGTGGGTGCACTCTTTCTTCCTAAGCACTCTACCCCACTGCCCTCTTTATGGGCTCCTCCAAGCCTTCTGTCTTGAGCGATCTCCCGGGGAAAGTGGATGCCTTGTTCTATGCTCATGTAAATCCCCAGGCTCTAGGGGACCCATGTCAGCTTCATCTGGCATCACTACCTCCCTGGGTTTGGTTCCTCTCTCCTGGCAGTGTGAGGTGGGGCTCCAGATAATGCAGCTCAGCAAGCATCCAGCTGGGGAGGGAAATGCCAGCTTCCCTTCTTGTGGGCAACCCCCAACTCCCATTTCTATGAGTGGATCTCTTGAGCCCCATTCATTGAAACAGTATGTTCTCTCTGAGACCAGTTTCCCCAGTGATCCTCTTTTCTTCCTCTCCTGTCTCTTATGTAGACTGTCTGTCTGTCATGGTTTGTACTGAGGCCTAGTGTTAGAGGGCCTATTTCAGTTTCTTGATAAAACCTTTGGGGAGGTGTCTGCTACTAGTGACTTTCTAGATTATGATACTGACACTTCTTTCTTTTTAGCTATGTCCCCATGACCAGTCTGGGGCAACAGTAAAAATCACAGCTGACATCCTGCAGACACACTGAGGGAGAGGATTTGTGTATGACAGGAACAATTTTAGGAGCATCATGAGGGTTTCTATCCTCCCTTCTAAGCTACCTGTCAAGCCAAAGAGCTCCAGTTGCTCCCATGCTTTTAGTTACCACCTCCACATGGGAGACCCCCAAATGTGTCACCAGCCCTGAGTTCTCTCCATGGCTCTGTCTCCACTTGGAGATCTGACCAAATTTCGATATGCTTATATTCAGCCTCTTTCTCTCTCGTTCCCCTCTCTTCTCCATGATCCAAACCACTGTTTTCTGTGTATTAAGAACTTGCTCAGCGAGCACTGATGGAGCACTCACTAGAGCATCAAGCTGTGTGATAGATGCTGGCGATCTAGTGATGGCAAAGAATAGTGCTTGCCCTCAAGGAGCTCTTGGCCCAGTGAGAATAGTGCTTGCCCTCAAGGGGCTCTTGGCCCAGTGAGGGCCATCCATCTACAAAGACTCTTGGTACGAAATGGAAAGAGGTAAGGCAAGCATGGGGGTAGAGAGCTGTCATGGGTTAGCTCACTAATCGTTAAGCTCCTGGGCACTCAGGAAGAACTTCCTGGAGGGGATGACCTTTGGGCCGAGTCCTGAATTGTAGTAACAGGCAGGGTAAGAAATATTTGAAGGGTATCCTGTGGAAAGAGAAGAGTGAGAACAAAGACATGGATGCATGGCATAGCATGGGGTACACTGAGAAATTGAAGCACTTCCATGCTCCTGGGATCTAATATGTGGGGAGGAAATGGTAAGAGACAGGCTGGTTTCCTTTCTGTGTTCTTGGGCCTCTGTCCTCCCAGTCTCCCATGTGCAAGGAGTTGTGGCTGACTCTCTTTAGCAGGTCATCACCCCTGCCATCCATCCCACCAGAGGATGAATGAGAGGTTGAGGTGACTGATCACATGGTATCTTCCCACTTCCCACTTTCCTATCCTAGGTGAGTATAATGATGTCTCTCCTAGGGGAGGTGGGCTGGGGGAGCCATATGATGATGGGAGGCTCTTTGGAGTAAGGCTGCTACCCCATGGCCAGTTCCTGTATCCTAACCTTCCTCTGGGCTCAGCTCTTGGTCTGAATTCTGAATCTCCTTAATCCTTGACTTCCCTTTGCTTTCTTGGTCTCTGAGTTTATAGAATCTGGCTCCCAGATTCCACGTGGCCACTTGAATAGGCAGTCTAGTTGGATCCATCTCTGTTGGTGTTGGCATTTTGCACGTGATAGGATATACCCTCAGAGAAAAGGACCCACCTTTGGGCCCCAAGGTATCCCCATGGGACCTGGTCCAGGACCCCCAACTCCTGGCCTCCACCCAACTGTCTAGGAGGATTGGGACTTTCTAGGTGAGGCCAGCTTGGACACGTCCTTCCCTGCTGCCTGTATGTGTGTGCGTGTGTGTATGGAAAGAGATTGGTAGAGAGCCAGCATTCCAGCTGAGAATCTGTTCCCAGGACTCACAGGAAGCTGGGCACCCTGGGTGCTGACTCAATCACGTACACATACATTATCCACAGTGGGAGTGTTCCATCTTAGGTGGATAGAAGGCCTGGTCCAAGTCCATACCTACGCATGACTCTCCTAGGCGACAGGTGCAAACTTAGAGAATGCATTTTCATGATAACCATAGCTGAACCATTCCAGAGCTGGACATGTGTAAGGAACCCATTCATTTGTTTCTTCACTCCTCCAATCTGTACTAAAGCTGGTGCTGGGAATTGGGGGATGGTGGGAAGAATAAGATACAGCTCCTCTTCTCCAGGGGTTCCTGGTCTAGTGCAGCTGGGAGTGGATTCTGTGACATGTGTTTGATGGCACTGGGCATCACAGCCAGCCACTGTGTTGGATGAGGAGGGCTTAGCTTTCACAATACACTTATTTAATACCTGTTTGTTGCCAGTCACTTACGATGAAGGAAAGGCAGGCAGATGGGTAGACAGCCTCTTCCAATATTTAAAATTAGATGCATTATCTTACTGAGTTCTTTCCAAACCATACCAGTTAGAAACTTGAACAAAAGAGAGGTTAAGTTATTGCCCTTGGTCACAGAGCTAGTAAGTAGTGGGATCAGAACTTGAACACAAGTCTTTTGACTCCAGACGATTGCTTGGCTAATGATGCAGTGCCTTGAGGAGTTAGATTTTTCTTTCACTTGGTGAGAAGACTTTCAATTCTAGGGGACCCAAACAAATAATCTATCATGTCCTGGCTGCACTGAACCTTCCTCATTGAACAACAGTAACTCCAGGAGTATTTTACAGATGCCTCCTCTTATCTCTAGACAGCTGAGCCATGATGCCCTGAATTCTGTGGCAGCCTAGTCTGCATACTGCCCAGGAACTCAGGGGAAGTCCTTGTGAGATATGGGGCTTGGGCCCCTCAGAAAGATGGAAAGAAGGACATTAGGACAAGAGGGGCCAAGAGGCAACCTTGCCCCTTGGGAAGCACCATGCCCATTGTTGTAGGTGGGACCATTGGGTTGCATAGACTACAGTCATGTGAACCCGCTCCTGTGCTGGGCAGAACATGGTGGTTGGAAAAGGACAAGGACCTGTAGATGGAAAGCGAGGCCAGTGGGGCTTATGGTGGTGGGGTCAAGGAGGCCACCAGAGAGGGAGGCAGTTCCCCTCTGTCTGTATCTCTATTCTCCCATCTCTCTTGGGCTGTGTGGTCTTTGTCCTTTGACCATCTCTGAGCAGCCTTTCTGCTGTTTTCTGCTCTGTAGGCAGGATTCCTTTGCTTACTCATGGCTTCTTTGCCCCCCACCCCCCAGCTTGTTTGCAGATGGCATGGTTTGCTGTGGGGCCCACTGTGTCCATGACTACATAACCCACAGTGCCTATCCCTGTCTAACTTGGTCCAAATTCTTAGGAGGAAAAAACCTGACAGATTGCTGGTAGCCAGCAGATGTCTTAAGAACCTTGATGTTTTTAGGCCAGGTATCCAACTCCAATCGAGTCAGAGGAGAACAGGTGGTACAAGCAGGGCCACTTAGAGCTGCCCCTGTAGATGGGGCTGCGGGCAGGCAAATACACCACTGCCCTGCCACAGGCCAAGGGTCAGTTGAAGCTGTTTGTCTCACTCCAGGCTGTGGGCAGGAGAGCAGAACCAACAGCAGTTTCTTGGGGTCTGATTTTCTCCTGATGGGCAGTTGGCCGCCTCCTCAAGTCTTTGGGCAGGAAGGTTGTACCGTTAAGGAGGCCTCAAAGAGCACAGTTTGCTGGTGGGCTTTTCCTGAACTCAGATCACTTTGAGCCCATAAGGGAGGGAAGGCATTGTGAGAGAACATACCACCTGGAATCCCATTTAATTCTCATAACCTGCCAGGAAAAATGGGCCTGCTGACTCCTGTCACACAAACGGTGACATGTTCATTTGTTGATGAGGCATTTACTGAGTGCTTCCTGGGTGCCGAGGCTGTGTTGACTGTTGAAGATACAGCGGTATGCAGTGGCTCACATTACTGAGAGCGAACTGTAGAACAGAGACCATGGGAAGGAAGAGGGTGCTGTATATTTATCCCTTTTAGTACTCTGAACAACCCAATGAAATAATATGTGTTTTTAACCCATTTTACAGATAGGGAAAACGAAGTCCAGAGAGGTTAATCTTTTGTAGAAGATCACACAGCTCGTAAGTGGCACAGTCTGAAGATGAACCCAGGCCTGCTGGCCTCTTATAATTTAGGCCAGGGAATCTGTGTAGAGATAGATTTTGCTGGCCAAGGGGTTCTTGGGAAGTAAAGTTCCTATGGCCTTTGTCTTAGCTGGCTCCTTCCATTCCTGAAGGAGTGGTGCGGAGTAGGAGTCCTGGGCATGCCCCTCCCATCTTCCCCCTTCATTTCCAGAGCTTCATTCTGCTTTCTCCGTACTTTGCTAGTCTTCCTTATGTGGTTTTCCCATGCCAAGGTCACAGAGACTCTTAGCCTTCTTGTAGGCCACATCATCACATCATGTGCTGTGGTCTGAATGTCTGTGGCCCCCAAAATTCGTGTACTAAAATCATAATCTCCCAGGTGGTATTGTTGGAGGTGGGGCCTTTGCAAGATGTTCAGTCCTCAAGAACAGGATTGATATTCTCATGAAGGAAACCAGAGAGAGCTCTCTCACCCCTTTCACCAGATGAGGACCCAGTGAGAAGTCTGTGGCCCAAAAGAAGGTCCTCACTAGGCAGTGCTGCTACCATGTTCATAGATTTCCAGCCTCCAGAAAGGCGAGAAATAAGTTCCTGTTGTTTATAAGCCCCCTAGTCTGTGGTGTTGTATTATAGTAGCCCTTTTTTTTTTTTTTAAGATTTTATTTATTTATTTGACAGAGAGAGCACAAGCAGGGGGAGCAGCAGGCAGAGGGAGAGGGAGAAGCAGGCTCCCTTCTGAGTAAGGAGCCTAATGTAGGTCTTGATCCCAGGACCCTGGGATCATGACCTGAGCTGAAGGCAGACACTTAACCCACTGAGCCATCCAGGTGCCCCTGTTTTATAGTAGCTCAAGTGAACTAGGGTGCTGTATGTGTGTCTGAGAGCCCTGCTGACCCAGATGACCAAGTGGGGCCATGTTTGTGGCTGCCCCTGCCAGCCATTTCCTCTGTGTTACTGTGGACCTCCCCTCTGCTGGGGTTGTGTGCTCACTGAAGAGACAAGCTGTGTGTGTGAGGGAGAGAGTATTAGACATCAAAGCAGGCCTTGGCATAGGGTCTTTTGATGGGCAAAGGGACAAAGTGACAGTCCTTAATTGGCCAGCATAAGAGCCAACTGTGTCCTACTACATCCATACAGTCCTCTTGATTCCTTCAAGGGGAGCTGTGCTGGGAACCATGTGGCAGCCAGCTCTTAGAGCTCTGCAGGAATCAGGCGGGGCTGGAGAACAAGGAACAGCCTTCCCTCTGATTTTGAGAGCCCAGCTTTCTGGAACTGGGGTGAGGGCCTTCTCCCTTCTCCATCGTACCTGATGGCCTTCATCACTACTGAGAAAAGGAAATTCTGGCCCAGAGTGTTGTTAACTCCTAGGCTTTTCTAACTTTTTGTATTCTAGTGATCCCAGAAACTGCCAGGGAGAGTGTTGATGAAGCAATAGTCTTATTTGGGTAATTTAGGAGAATGGGAGACCTTGAGATCCTTGCTGGCCCAGGACCTCCATGTTAGCTGTGGAGAGAAGACGAGGCAATGTCAGAGCCCTGACCTGGCAGAAGGACATGCTTTGATATCATGGGAAGCATGAGTACAGGATCCGGGAGGCTTGGAGCCAAGCTGTAGGAAGGTAGTTATTAATAATAACACAGTCTTATTGTAGGTTGAATACCTTATATAAGCATCTTACATATTTTAATTCATTTGGTGTTCATGACAACCTTATGAAATAGGTTCATTATTACCTCTTTTAGAGTCGATGAAATTGAGGCACAGAGTAAGTGACTTGCCCAAGGTCACAATAGCCCTGAGCGGACAGTCAGTGGCTATGCTAGCTGGCTGTGTGATCTGGACCAGGGCTCTGGGCCTCTTCCCATGGAGTAGCTGGTTGTAGCACCCTGCTTGTTGTTGTCTGCTACATTTTGACATGGCAGTCTGGCCTTGGACTCTCCCAAGGGTGTGAGATAGCAAGGGGTGGAGCTCTCTTCCCAGGGACAAAGGAGCTGCCCAGATGATGTCATCGTATAGCCGCCAGAGCCAGCCTTTCCCGGTTGATCACACTACTCATTAATCCTCACGTAAAACACAATTTGGGACCAGGCTCCAGACCCTGTAGTTGCTCTCATGTTTTCATGTGCCTGATAAACGATTCTGCTGGAAGAGGCGTGAAGGGCGTCTGTGAAAAGTGGTTCTGAGCAAGATTCTTTAAGACCCTTTTACGAATTTCTATCCATTTTGAGGCTGCCCTGGGACTGAGAAATGAGAATGCTCACAGTACCAGGAAGGCCTTTGGTCTAGAGTCAGGAAGCCTGTACTATCTTCTCACTGGAAATTAGGGAGAAGATTGCTTGCAGAGCTGCTGAGCCCATTTTTTTTCACTGCACATTGAGGGGTTGGGGGGAGAGGGAGCTCAGGTCCAGACAGGGGAAAGAGGGGCTTGAGGTTGACCGGCACTAGTTCCAGCATTGAGACCCTTAGGGCCACACCTGGCCTTCCTCCCTGCCCAGCTAATGTAGATGGAACACTGTTACCATGCTCCACCTGGATTGTCTCCACTTAATATCCGGACCAACCCAAGATGCTTAAGACTGTTTACAGATAAGGAAACTGAGGCCCAAATGGCAGAACCAGAATTTGGCTCTAAATGCTTTCTTACTTATATTCCTTATGTGTCCTTTTAATATTAAGACCTCTTTATGAATATTTTCCAGAGTGCTTTCTCTTTCATGCACAGACCACCTGGTAGAGATAATTCCTGAACCAACAATCAGGACGGCCAGTTCCTCCTCTGTTAGTCCCAAGTTCAAATCCTAGCTCCACCATGTACTAACTGTGGCCTTGAACAAATCATGTAACTTAAAACCCTGGTTCCTACTTTGTAAATTGGAGGTAATAATGTCTAAATTACAGGGAAGATTTTATTTATTTATTTGACAGAAAGATCACAAGTAGAGAGGCAGGCAGAGAGAGAGGAAGGGAAGCAGGCTTCCTGCTGAGCAGAGAGCCCAATGTAGGGCTCCATCCCAGGACCCTGAGATCATGACCTGAGCTGAAGGCAGAGGCTTAACCCACTGAGCCACCCAGGCGCCCTGATTTATGTTGTTTTGAGCCATGAAGTTTGTGTTAATTTGTTAGTAGGAGCAGTAAGAAATCAATACAAGATCTGTATTTAGTATTTTCTACTCAAATTCCATAGGCATTTATAAGTACCCCGTCCGGAGTAGGCACTGTGCTAGGTACCTCACCTAAATGTGTCTCTATAAACAGTGTGATGAATGGGTGCAGGAGCTTCCGTGCAGAAGAGGCCAGCAGGAATCCCAGCCTTACTGCTCATTAGTGGTGTGACCTTGGGCCAGTCATCTGACCTCTCTGAGCCTCAGTTTTCATGTCTGTAAAGGAGAGAGTTTTACACATGAAAGTACTTGACATGGCTAGATACTCAGTAGCTTCTAACATAATTCATATTGCTGCCTGCTTCCTCCAACTCAGATGCATGGCACCATGCTTCCCCAGGAGAGGCCTTGTCTGGGGAAAGCAGACTCGTGGGTTTTGTGTTCAGTGCCTCCTGTCTCTGGGGTTCTCCTGGGGAATGGGCAGCTGGCCTGCCCAGCAGTGCCCAGGGCAGGGTTAGTGTCAGATGTGGGGAAGAGCTCCCTTTCAGCCAGCGTTCTTCAGAGTTGGAGCCAGCAACTTGCCCCCTTGGTTTTCAGGGGACCCAGGTGTTACGGCTGCCCATCCTAGGACTTCGGATGCGGATCTTTGATGTCAGCACCCCACGTGGTCACATGTCGTCCTAGTGCTCACTGGTGTGACTGAAAGATGGGCATCTTACAGTCTGGAGTTCGTGTCTCTGTCCTTGCCTTCATGTCTGTAGAGCTCCACACTGCTCAGGAATACAGGCTTTATTTCAGGACTAGCAAAATCACATGGATTGCACTTTGTCTTGGGTTGGTGGGTTAGAACAGTATTTTGGTAAATGTACACACTGAAAATTGCCCACTTTTTTTTTTTTTTTTTTTTAAATTCTGCTTTGGCAAGTCTTCATTTTTCACTCCACTCAGAGCTCCAAGATAAAAGTAGCCTGAGCTGGTGTTTCCTCCAGCTAGTACCTATCTGTTTTTGAAGAGGCAGATTCCCCCTTTGAAGCCCTGTCCCATTCAGCAGCTCTCTGAGGGCTGTAATGCTCTCAGCAGCTCTCTGAGGGCTGTATTCTCAATCTGCTGCTCTGATGTTCGAGCAGGATGAACAGGCAAGGGTACTAGGTTTGCAGACGATACCACTCTGCCTGTGGTTCTGGCCGTTTCCTCCAGCATTCATTCCGATTGCTCTGGGCTTGTGCTGCACTGATGGCTACTTATTTGGATAGTATCCCTGGTCATCCCCATTTTACAGGTGAGAAAACCCATATAGATGAAGGACGTGTGCCAGGCATTGCAACTGAGCCCAGGGCCCTGGACTCTGAGATCCCATGAGCTTTTCCCGCCCAAGCTGCCCCTCTTTATGGGAGGTTAAATCACTCTGCCTTTAAAGACCCCATTACAATACCTTGGTTTCTTCTCTTTTTACCACCTCGAAGCGGCTGTAAAAATATTAAAACCAATTGCCGTCATCTTTCAGACCGCTGCGTTTATGAGATGTAGCTTTCAAATGAATGGAAATAATCGGAAACTCCCTCCCCGTTTCATTCTATGGGGGCATTTCAGATTTATACAATATTTCTGAAAGCTCTTATAATAGGGCATATGCACTTAGGGCATTAATGAAGTCGGCTCAGCGCTGGCTGGTCTCATTTCATGGAGCTAATTGTTAAGTGTTTTGCATACTTACAATTGAACTAAATTATTCCAAGCTAGCTGGTTTCAGGAAGTGTTAATTATATTTCAGTAAAGGAAAATCAAGGCTAAAAAATCATCCACTTAGAGCTTATCTATTTATGAACATCTCATTCTAGAGATCTCAAACATATATTTTAACGCCATGTGAATATTGAGATTAATATTTCTTCACCAAAGAAACCTTTCTTCCTTCTTTGAATAGCCCTCCTCCCCCCAACCCATCCTTCCAGCTTTATTCAGCAGCCTAGTCTGGAAGTTGAAAGAAGCCTTCCTTTGTATTTCTGGCGCCTTGAATCTTTAAGTTGGATGCCAGGAACAGCATTAGTTCCATTCATCCTGAGACCAACTGGCCTTCTGTAAATGATATTAAGTAATTAATTTATGGGTCCTGCACAGGCCATTTAGGACCCAGTGCTTCCTTGCTCCTGGGTTCTATTTTGAGGAACTTAGGAGTTTTTACCTGAGACTTGGGTTGGAGAGGCTGAGTGACCAAGCATTGGCACTCAGGTCTCAGAACAAGATGAGGGGATGGGGGATGGGAGAGGAGCAGGTCTAGGGGGATCTACAATGCTTGAATCGTCTATTCACACTTCTCTTCCTACTCATTGGACCAGAAGGTCTGAGTGAATGCCTAACCAGAAGTTAGTCTAGTTTCTTTTTCATCTGTTGCTCAATTTCTTTTCTATTTGTTTTTATCTTTTTGTTCATCCACTCATGTATGCATTCATTTTCTCATTCAGTACACACACAGCGAGCATCACAGGAGAATACTGGACTAGGGGCTGGGCATAGAGAGCTGAGGGTGGCGGAGCACCCCCCTCCCCTCAGGAGCTCTCATAATACAGAAAGAGACTGGAGAGTTTGTTAAAGCTGGGGTGCTGGGCCTCACCCCAGAGTTTCTGATACAGCAAGACTAGGGAGGGCTCATGATTTACATATTGAAACAGCTCCCAGGTGACACTGATGCTCTAGTCCAGGGATCTCCCTCTGAGAAACACTGGGAGACTCATGGGACTTAGAAATTATATCCCAAGACCATCTAGATTTTTCTGTAGACATACAGATGGCCAACAGACATCATCAGGGAAATGCAAATGTAAACCACAATGAGATACCACTTTACACATGTCAGAATGACCAAAATAAAAAACACAAGAAATAACCATGGGCGGGGATGTGGAGGAAAAAGAACCCTCTAGCACTGTTGTTCTGTTGTTGGAAGTGCAGATTGGTGCAGCCACTGTGGAAAACAGTATGGAGGTTCCTCCAAAAATTAAAAATAGAATTGCCATATGATCCAGTTATTATGCTGGTTGTTTCCACATAGAAAGTGAAAACACTGATTTGAAAAGATACATTGTCTACGGCCATACCACCCTGAACGCGCCCGATCTCGTCTGAAAAGATACATGTACCCCTATGTTTATTGCAGCATTGTTGACAATAGCTAAGATATGGAAGCAGCCCAGGTGTCCATTGATAGATGAATGGATAAAGAATGCACAAAGAATGCACACACACACACACACACACACATACAGGAATATTAGCCATAAAAAAATGAAAATTTGTCATTTGCAAGACCACGGGTGGAGCTAGGGAGTATTATGCTAAGTGAAGTAAGTCAGCCAGAGAAAGCCAAATACCGTATGATTTCACTCATGTGGACTCTAAGAAACAAAACAAAGAGACAAATAAAAAACAGACTCTTAAATACAGAGAACAGACTGATGGCTACCAGAGGGGTGGTGCGTGAAATAGGTGAAGGGGGTTAAGAAGACACTTGCCTTGAGCACTGAGAAATGTATGGAATTGTTGAATCATTATATCGTACACCTGAACTAACACTGTAGGATTGGTAAAAAAGAAAAGATTTGTATCTAAATTTATATATATGCATATATATAAATTTATATATATGCTATAAAGCTAATTTGTATATAAATTATATATATGCATATATATGTTTTATATATGTTTATATATTTATATATGATATATATGTGTATATATATTTATATATGCTGTAGAGATTTTTTTGGCTAGCAGATGAGAGAGGCATTTTTTTCATAAAGTTTTTTCCATTTAAAAAAATCACTTTTTGGGCACCTGGGTGGCTCAGTGGGTTAAGCTGCTGCCTTCGGCTCAGGTCATGATCTCAGGGTCCTGGGATTGAGTCCCGCATCAGGCTTTCTGTTCAGCAGCGAGCCTGCTTCCCTCTCTCTCTCTGCCTGCCTCTCTGTCTACTGTGATCTCTGTCTGTCAAATAAACAAATAAAATCTTTAAAAAAAAATCACCTTTTTCTCGTAAATAATGAATAGAAAATAAGCAGTATGTGTCGAGAAATGGATGTCAAGTGGCTGGTCAGTCTCATGAAACAGCTGTACAATCCCATGCACAGTAGCCTTCCAGAATAGATTCAAGTCCACACTTGTACAACATTACAAGTTATGCCTTTGCAGGGGCCTCCAGGGATGCTCACACATATAGGGGACCTTGGGTGGAGTTAATATTTAAATAGCAGCGATGGGGCACCTAGGTGGCTCAGTGCATTAAGCCTCTGCCTTCAGCTCAGGTCATGATCTCAGGGTCCTGGGATTGAGCCCTGCATAGGCTCTCTACTCGGCAGGGAGCTTGCTTCCTCCTCTCTCTCTCCACCTGCCTCTCTGCCTACTTGTGATCTCTGTCTGTCAAGTGAATAAATAAAATCTTAAAAAAAAAAAACCCAGCAGTGATGCGAATATCATCTCAGTGTTAATCTACACATGCCCCAGTCTACCCAAAGTTTATATAGGCCTGACCTTGATATGTAGGCATGGAAGAAGACACATTAGATCAGGGAAGTTCAGTCTACCTGGGGCTCAAAGGATGAATAAGAGTCTGCTAGGACTGGAGTGAAGGTGGGGTGAAGAATATTTTGGGCAGAAAGGACCGTCTGCAAGGCACTGAAGTGAGAAAAGGCAGAGCTTGTTCAAAGAGCATAAAGAAGGGGTACAGGGACATCTGGGTGGCTTAGTCATTAATCGTCTGCCTTCAGCTCAGGTCATGATCCCGGGGTCCTGGGACTGAGCCCCGCCTTGGGCTCCCTGTGCAGCGGAGACCCTGCTTCTCTCTCTCCACCACTTCTGCTTGTGTTCCCTCTCTGGCTGTCTCTCTCTCTCTCTCAAATAAGTAAATAAATAAAATCTTAAAAAAAAATGTGGGTGCAGATATTGCTGTATATGCCGGGGGGAGAAGAAGGAGGAAGGCTGGGAGAGGAAGCAGGATTATGAAAACCTTGACTATTAAGCGGAAAAGCCAGACTTCGTTCTGAAATACAGGTGACAGAGTCAAGGAGAGTGACTCAGGCTGCTGTTAGGCGGGGGTGGGATTAGAAGAGAAGTCTGGCAGGGCTGGGAGACTTTGGGAGGCAAAGTTAATGAAAATAAGATATAAATCAGTAAATGAATAAAACTTCCGTTCCTCAGCAGTAGTTGCCATGTTTCCAGGACTCGTTTGCCACTCATAGCTAGTAACTGCCACTGGACAGTGCATATAGACTTCATCACTGCAGAATGTTCTATTGGACAGCACTAGTTAGATCAGAACCACGCTGTCTGGGTGGGTCCATGCACTACTCGTGGCAGGGAAAGATGGGTGTGGCAAGAGGGGACCAGACTGGAGCTACATTCAGGGATAGCAGGTGGGTGGAGTCGAAGCCGGCTGTTAACAGGGTCAAAATGATGGTAGTGGCCAGAAAAGGCCTCATTAGAGGTTGGAGGAAAGCTGGCACCAGCTGAGTCCTAGAAGCCAAGAAGGAAGTTTCAATAAGTAGAAGCCACTGGTGAGGCTAGCTAGCAAAGTGCAGAAATGGTGAGGAGAGATGCAGCCTGGGCTGGTCAGCAGCTTTCTCCTGGAAACTTGAATTGGGACACAGTGACTGAGGATATTAACTGTGGCCGCTGAGGCTGCTGTATTTGGGAGGCTATGAAGGCTTTGTGTGGGAAGATGAGCAGCCTGTCTGTGGAGAGAGTGGAACACAGTAGGTGTATGGGCAGAAAGGAAGAGGACCACGCTCCTGAAAGGGACAGAGGCAGACAGCATGGCTTGATCACCGTCTAGTTCCCTTGAGGCCCTCTCTTCTCCCTGTGACACCTGGGCGTCTTCACAGCCATGTTAACCAAGGGCGGGGCAGGGGTGGGGCCAGTTCCGTGAATTTCCCTTTCTTACAACCCAGCGATCTCTAAATACACTGACTCCCTACTGCCCAGCCCAGGATGTGGCACATACAGATGTTTAGTCAAAGCTTGTCCAGTTGTGGAATTCCAGAGAGATTTGAATGATGGACAAGATTGAGATAAGCAGAGGGAAGGAGGCCAAGGCTGCCTCTTCATCCTTTTGCCCATCCCCTTGAATGCCCAGGGAAATACTGCTGGCAGGCCACTGAAAGATTTTCTCCTTCCCTCACCCCTTTGGCACCTGGAATATGGCGTCCCCCTCCTTCCTCCTTCCTGAAGCTACACGTGTGGCTGGCACTGTTTCTGATGTCTTGCCTTGCATCACTACACTCCCACATCAATTCAGGTGGTGGTTTAGAGCCAATTAAAATTTATAAGCCACAGGTAGTGAGTGAAATCCCAAGGATTAATTTGCTCAGTGGAGTATTAATCTGTGTAATGTCATAGGCGCTCCTTCAACAAACGTGGCAAGATGGAGCCGGGGAGGTACATCCCTTCCTGTGTTTTACTGTAAATGCTTTAATTGGTCCCACTGGGCTGAAGGTGGGGTGTGGCTCCGCCTCCTCTGAGCACAGGGAAAGGGCAGAGTCAGCTATTTGGGTTCCCCAGCTGAGCTGCCCAGAACTCAGCCCCCCTCTCTGCTATGCAGCAGACCCTACTGCCCGCTCCCTCCACCAGCAGAGACATGCCCTCTCTGACCAGCACTCCCTCCGCCCTGTGCTCCTTTTCTGTACTGCGGGGGCAAGGCAAGGGAAGGAGCAGTAAGGGGCTGATTCTGTCAGCTCCCAGGACCTGCCACTTTCCAGGGTTTTGTAATTAGAATCCTTCTCAGGAGGTGCGGTGAATCAGCATCCAAATTAATAATGTGGCAGTGCCCACCTGTCCAGCCAGCCACCTTGCACAAGACTACCAAAGAGTCAGAGAGAGGATTTACTAATGCTGAGAGTGCAAAACTAGGGCTCCATGGCTGGCTGGATGTGAGCCTGTCCAGTCAGCTTCGATGCTGGGGTTTGAGACACCTGGGTTCTAATTCAATTCCTTTCCCAAGCAGAACTTGGCTGAAGAGAACCTTGTCTCAAGGGCACTCCGTTTCTTCCTGGAGAATGTAAACTTCAGTGTTGCAAGTCAGAGCAGTTACTGCAGCTGGTGACCCTGGAGTTCAGAGAGGATTAAGTGGTTTGTCAGAAAGGTAAGCAGAGGCAGAACAGTCGGGAGCCACTTAATATAATGACTAAGAATTCTGGCTTTGGACCCGGATTCAAGTCCAAGTTCTCTACTTAAAAACTGGATGCTCTTAAGCAAATTAACTTCTCTGAGCTTGTTTTCCTATTACTAGAACACGTAGCAAAACATCTACCTTGCAGGGTTGCACAACGTATAATGAAGTGTTTAGCTGGTGCTTGCAGATAGTCAACTCTTAACAAATAGTGTCTTTTATTATTGTTGTTAATAGTAGTGATTTAAAAAAAATACCCCAAGTCCCAGTCTCTCTCTGCTTTCCTCTCCTTTGGCTTCTCTCACCCTCATCTGTGCTTGGTGATAGTGAGCAGGATAGGGGAGGGGACAGCTTTGAAAAGGACAAAATTGGTGCTGAAGCAAAAGAGATTATTGTTACTAACAAGGGAAGTTGAAGGCTGCAGATTCCCACATTCCAGGGATGGAATGGCTTGCTCTAATCACTTTGTAGGGGGGTAGTTCAGGACAAAATTTCTCCTCAGTTTCAGAGGATTCTTTTATTTATTTGAGATAGAGTGAGTGAGAGAGAGTGAGCACAAGCAAGGGAGCAGCAGGCAGAGGGAGAAGCAGGCTTCCCACCGAGCAGAGAATCTCACGTGGGCCTTGATCCCAGAACCCTGGGATCATGACTTGAGCTGAAGGCAGACACTTAACTGACTGAGCCACCCAGGAGCCCCATCAGTTTCAGAGGATTCTGACATTGGTATGATGTTAGTCCAAGTTCACTGTTAACAGAAATGACTTCAGGCTGGTTTAAGTAGGAAAGGAATTTGTTGAACAAGAGTATGACCTATCAGTACCTCAGCAGGATAGCTGGGGAAGCAGGGTAAGAGTGGCTGGGTACCAGGACCGCAGTCTGAATGAGCTGCAGGGTATCTTGGTGTGAAGCTGGTGCCACTTCTGTCCCCACTGTGATGCCCTTAGGACCTGGGAGTTGCCTCTGCTTCCGGTATGCATTTTTTTCCTGGCCATGCCTCTTCAAGTCATGAGCATGACACACTGGGCTTCAGCCACAAAGAGGAGAATGGAACTATGAGACAACTATCAGGCCTCCATTGTTTTCTGACTTAGGAGGAGGGCTCTGCCTCCCAAAGACTCATACTGTAGGATGTTCCCTAGTAGGAAGACTCAGCCCTAATGTAACATATGTCAATGACAAATACCAGCAGTCTTCTACATCCCCGTGCAGTGGACCATAAGGATGTTGAAACCTTCACTGGCACATTTCTGGCATATTTCTGCATTGACTGGTACTTCTTTGTCTTCTGTTGTGTCGAGAAAGGGACTTTTGTTCCTGGAAGTTGAGGCCCAGATCTTGAAGGCATCAACAGGCTGCTTGGGAACTCGGGTCGGGGAGGAAAATGAGGGTATCAGTGATGGCTGGACTTTTCCCTGCCTTCGAAGGCAGCTGGTCAAAAAGTTCAGGCCAACGGCAGAGTCCAGCTGTCCAGACAACCAGTGAATCACAGCCACAGTTGAGGGCAGAGGGAGAGCTGGCAGTGCAGCTAAGATGGGAGCTGCCATGCCTTTCTGGGGACACACTTGGGCTGTGATGCCCCTCCTCACCAGGCCCCCCCATGGGATAGTGTGTCCAGTGGGGAGGAGACTGGCTGGAAAGGCCCTTTTCCTGCTCTGACAGCACACCTTGTGTTCCAGGGTCTTCACCTAACCCCTGCTCCCCATGGGGGATGACCACTCTAGGGAAATGAAAGGTTGATTCCCATTGTCAAATGATAAGGACTCTGATGTACTCCAGTCATTCCCCAACAACAGCACTGAAGCAGTCAAACACCAGGAAAAAATGAAAGCTAATCTTATCCACACAAGCAGAAAAAAGTATTGCTGTTGCATTCAAATCATGGGTGGGTGGCCGGCTGGATGGGGAAAACCCACATGGCCTCCCTTGCCTCACCCAAATACCAGGAACCCTTAGGACATTAGTTCTCAGGGGGTGGAGTTCTCTGTATCAACAGCGTCAACATTACCAGGTAACAAGTGAAAAATGCAAGCTGTTAGTCCCCATGGCAGACTCACTGAAGCAAAAACTCCAGTGGTAGGGCCCAGCCCTCTGTTTTAATGAATCAGGGGATGCTGGTGCTTGAGTTTGAGAACCACTGCTTTAGGATTTTGAGGAGAGGCTCTCGTTTTTAAAGGGCCTCAAGTTTCCCCCTCTCTGTAAGGTAGAGTTTGAATGATTTTTTTTAAAGTACAGATTCAAGTAATTCCATGGATCCTCACCCTGTTCTGCTATCAATTAGCTGAACGTCCTTGGGTGAGTCACAGAACCTCTCTGGGGACCATTTCCTTTCTCAGCAAAGGGACGGTGTTCAGTTGCATGGAGGAGGCGGCACCTTGGGGTGTGGACAGGATTGGGTGACTTTGCTGGTCCCCTGTGGCCCCTGCTGTGTGCTGTGGTGTGTTTGCAAGGTGGTTTGCTGTGGCACCAGTATAGACTGTAAACAGCCACAGGTCAACAAGGAGGACACAAAGTTATGCTGCATCTATGCCATAAAATATTCTACAGTGTCAGAGAGAGGGGGGACAATGTGTTTGTACTGATTGGGGCTCATCTCTCAAAATAAGTGAAAAAAAAAAAACAAACCAAGGTGAAGAACAATATATATATTAAAATTTGTGTGAAAAGATACAAATACATGTTTGAGTTTTTGTCAGATATCTCTGGCAATAGCAGATCCCTCTTGGAAAGGCCCCTTAGGGACTGGGGTTGGGGATGATAGGAGTGAGACTCACTTGTCACTGAATTCCCTTTGGTACTGTTCGAGTTTTTAAAGCCTATACAGTTGACCCTTGAACAACATGGGTTTGAACTGTATGGGTCTACTTATATGTGGATTTTTTTTTTTTTTTTTTGGATACAGTTCAGTACTGTCAATGTATTTTATCATTTTCTTAGTAACATTTTCTTTTCGCTAGCTTCCTTTGTTGTAAGAATACAGTATATTATACATATAACATACAAAATAGCGTTAATTGACTATGTTATTGGTAAGACATCAGCAGGCTGTTAGTAGTTAAGTTTTGGGGGAACCAAAAGTTACACGTGCAGTTTCAACTGCGCAGGGGGTTGGTCGCCGTAACCCCCTGCGTTGTTCAAGGACCAACTGTTCTCATACTAGTAAAAAAATGAAAATGCAACAAAAAGCACCTGCAATAGAGAACCACAGTCCTGTCTGGCTCTCTGATGTTTTGATCTTGGAGCAGTGGCAGCCAAGTCTGCAAGTCAAAGATGAACAAGGCTCCTGTGGTGCCCTGAGAGCGAGGAGGAGAGGAAAGTAGGGCAGCGGGTGTCGGCAGAGTTCACTGGGACACACGCACAAACGGCCCCCTGTCCAAGCCTCTGTCTGCACCGTGCAAGGACAGGGGGACACGGAGGTGCAGAGGGCCTCTGCGGGTAGGCTGTGGACTAGGCCGCACACCAAAGCTAGTCTAGAAGGCAGAGCTGTGCCTGCCAGGCAGGCAGAGCACTGACCTCACTGTGGACTCCAGCGACACTTGCATGATGGGAGTCCAGGACCCCAGAGGCGCCAGAGGGCAGGGCGTGAGGCTGGGCTGGGGCATGGTGGCTCACCAACAGGGTATCCCGATCACAGTGCCCTTCTCCCTACGTGATCTCCTGTGTACCCATGCGGGGCATTATTGCTAACCCCTTTCTGCATGTGAAGAAACTCATTTTCCCTAAGGACCTGCTCAAGACTGCATTGCTGGTTAATAGCTGAGCTGGGATTGGAACTCAAGTTACTGTCTCTGAGTGAGTGGTATAAACAGGAAAGAACTCAGGGTCCTGGATTTGAGAAGTGGATTTGGTAGAACCGGTAGTTCACAGGCAGCGGCTGACCTGGAGGAACTCCCTCAGGCTGGGGCCTCAGCTGCTCCTCACGGGGAGGATGAAGAAGGCTGTGGAACCCTCTGAGATTGTTCTCCTGCCGCCCAATCCCATTTCCCTCCTCTCATTGCAAGTGCCCGTCAGGCCAGATAAATACGTAAGATGAACATCCTCTGCGTATTGAAATCCTGTTACTCCTTTAAGGTCCAGCTCAAATGCCTGTCCTCCATGAAGGTTCTCTGATCAGCCCCAATGGCCTGGATCACTCTATTCTGACCTTGCAGGAACCCCAAGGAGAGTGAGCCGGTCTCCTCAGAGTCCTCCTCCAAGCAGGGAGCCAGGATTGGATTCCTTGAGGTTGCCCACCCTCTGGCAAATTATAGGGGCCCAATCCTGTTTTGTGAAGGCTGAAAGGTCTTCTGCCCTCATTTCTCCACTCTCCAGACAGAAATCCTTTATGCTGATGAGTCTCATATGGTTAGAACAGAGGGCGTGTGATAGGGAGTGGCCAGGGGCCAGTGTTCGGAGTTGGGGCTGGTTGTGAACGCCCTTATTGTGCGGGCTGCAGGCGGACTTCATCCTGGAGGCCGTGGGAGCCATCAGAGGCGCAGTCGCTCTGGCAGCGGTAGGCTGGGAAACCTGGGACTACAGGGAGAGCCTTGATGTAGCCAGCCAGGGACTCAACAGGCCTACGTCTGTGCATGGATCTGAATTAGGCAGAGTGGGGAGGACTGGGGGATGGCAGCCAGAACTGAGGGGTCAGCAGTCTGGGGAGAGGAAGAAGGAAGAAAGGCCCGGGAGGACTCCTAGTGCTTGGGTGGCTTCTAATGGGCACGCGGTGGTAACACAGAATTTCAAGTAACAAGAGGGGTCAAAGGAAGTCATAACAACAGAGGGACACACTCTTTACAAAGGAGGGGTGATGGCCAACTTCACAGTCTTCAGAGGTCACTCTGTTGGAGGGTTAGGGGAGAGGTGGCTGGAGCCAGCAGGTGGGAGGCCACTAGCAGTGCGGTGTGGTCGCCTTCTGGGGTGTGACCGTGGCAAAACCAGACTGCAGTGGGAAGCCGGCAGCCGAGGCATGGCTCATGGGCTAGGAGTGGGCGCTCAGCTCAGGCTGGCTGCTTGATTGATTCTGCTGCTGGAACAACACAAATAGCCGGAAATGTAAACACTGCTGGATCCAGCACAGCGCCCCTTGGCATTGCTAATTAGCCCTGAGATTATTCCTTGCAAGGAAGCAACTACATCACACCTTGGTTCTGGCTGAGCAAGCAAGCGAGGAGGCAGGTCTGGTCAGCAGCGTCTGCCCATTGACACCCTCCCCCTGCCCCCGCCACCGTTCTCTTCAAGAAATGCCAGAAACAGTCAACACAGCCCCCTGCCTCCTGCTCCTACCTTTCCAAGGTACCATTGCTTAGGTGTTACTGGTTAAGGGAGGGACTAATTTGTGTAATGGAAAAGTCACGGAGAGAGAATGTGATATAAATGTTAATCGCTTTTTTAACTTCACATTATGTGATCCGTTAACATTAATATTTAATTTAATGCAGTCAAAAGATTAATGCTTGTGTTTATTTCTAAAAAAGGCAAGGATGCTTCAGGCTGCTTTTCAGCTTGGTTGAGCTTTGGGGGGGAAAAAAAAAAACCAACCCACCCGGAACAGAAGAAATGTATTCATGCTGTAATAAGACAAATACCCTCTTCCCCACCCGCTCTCCCTCCTCCATTCCTAAAAATAAGCCGCGGGGTTCTAATGGGGACACTGATTAAATATTCGGCTCTGTAATTTATGCCCAAGTGAATCCCAACAGGAACCAGGGGCTCTGGAAATCTGTTGTGAAATAATTATCCTGAATGACATTGTCGAGATGGTCTGCAAGGGTGCTGTCAATAATGCATTAGCCCAAATCTGTTTGAAATACAGCAAGGAAATTACACGATATTCATGGGAACCTGAAAGAATTATCAGTAAACAAATTTAATCAACTTGATGTTATGCATACCACTCAACCTCTTATTATCTGATCATCTAGGTTTAGAACACGCAGGGGAATTGAATGACGCGGGACGCGAGGCTGAGTGTGTGTGTGTGTGTGTGTGTGTGTGTATGCGCGCACGCGCATGTACGCTTGGTGTAACCAGCCTTGGGTCTCTCTGCATTTCTCCTCCTTGGCTGCGTTTTTCTCTCATTTGCATTTTTCTCTAGGTCTGATTGTTGGCTGTCAGCTTTCACCTCAGCCTGGCTCTTGAACTCTCTTTTTTTCCCCCCAGAGTCAGAGCCCTGCTTAGAAAAGTCAGTTGACTGCCTCCCTTTCCTCCAGATGCCTCTTTCTTCTCTTCTGCCTTTCAAAGGTGTGGTGGTTGCCCCTGCTATGGAAAACAGGAGTAAAGACGTAGGAGTGCCCTCACTGGGGGAGACACTTCCTGGCAGAGAAGAAAGATCCCTAAGTGAAGATTTGCTGCTATTTAGTTGATCTTACACAAGACTTTTTTCCATCTCTGGGCCTTAGTTTTCCCATCTGAAAAATGGGTCTTGTGTTGGGTGGTCTGTGTGATTTTATGAAATCTTGGTAGAAGTTCAGCAGCGTGTCATTTGCTTGGATTTTGTTCCTTGCCGTCTAGATGGGAACCCCAGAGGGAGGGGGCTTTCTCAAGACCAAACGGGAAATTGGAGGTAGAGTCAATGTAACTTTCAGACTCACTTCTCATTACCCCTTCATCCCTCAAATCAGAACATTACTTTTTGTCTGCACTAAAAGCCATGGGGAGCATTTCAGAGTGTTTAGTCCAGAACTGAGCCCTAGGTTCCGTGGTGGGGGACTTGGGTTGCTCTCCTGGCTTTGCAAATCCCTTTCCATTTCTAGGCCTAAGTTTCCTTGTCTGTACAACAAAGGGGCTGATGAGACGACCCTTCAGACCCCCTTATTTTAGCTTTGACATTCCACATCACCATCCACTTTCTAAGTTCCCCGACTGGCTGGCTATAGCTTCATACTTTTAGGAAGGAAGTCTAGCTTCCATTTCCAGACTGTAACCCTCTCTTCTCACTTCTTTGTGGAGTGAAAGTACACTGTTACTGAGCATCTGCTGTGCTCAGTGCTCAGGACTGGGCCCTGTTGTGGGGTGTGTGGAATATACTTATTGACTTCACTTTGTGCTTGGTCCTGGGCCTGGTATTGGCTTGACTTCGTGGAATGTGGGAAATAATACTTGGGGAATGAACAAAAGCTGATTCTTTCAACAGCTTCTTTTGGGGGTATCTACTGTGTGTCTGTCCCTGTACTCGGCATTATGTAGGATAATAGTAACATTTATGAATACAAACTATGTACTAATCACTTCAGTATTTAAGAGCACAGTGAATGGGACTTTCCCATTGCTTGGAAATGGGCCAAGTAAATGTAGGGATAAGAGGCAGAAAACACCTGTGTTATAAAGAACACCAAAAGCAGAGAGGTATAGACTCTCTCCAGAAGCTACTGCATGGGTTCTTCTACCTCCATCCATTACTGTAGCCCAGACCCTGGCTTCACACTGTCTCAGCCTAGAGAGATGGAAGTCCAGATGTGGCACTGTTCAGTATGGTAGCTGCCAGCCCCAGATGGCTATTAAACCCTTGGAATGTGGCAGGGGCACCTGGGTGCTTCAGTTGTTAAGCGTCTGACTTTGGCTCAGGTCATGATCCTGGGGTCCTGGTATTGAGAGCTTTGCATCAGGCTCTCCACTCAGCGGGAAGCCTGCTTCTCCCTCTCCCCCTGCTTGTGTTCCCTCTCTCTCTGTCTCTCTCTGTTAAATAAATAAATACAATCTTAAAGTTTATAGAATAAACAAACATTTGGAATGTGGCTATTCCAGACTGAGATGTGCTGTAAGTGTAAAATACACACTGGATTGCAAAGATTTAGCACAATTAAAGGAGGTAATGTATCTCAGTAACTTTTTATATGATTACATGTTGTAATATTTTGGATATATTGGGTTAAGTGAAATAGAATATTAAAATTAATATCACCTGTTTCTTTTGGCTCATTTGGAAAAGTTTTACTTATTTAAGTAATCTCTATACTCACCACGGGGCTCAAACTTACAACCCCAAGATCAAGAGTTGTCCACTCTTCCGACGGAGCCAGCCAGGCACCTCTTTTGGCTTATTTTGATTTGAATAGTAGGGAATTTAAAGTTATGTGGTCCTACATTGTATTTCTATTGGAAATAGAAATATTTAAATTATTTCAAGAATATTTAAATATTTGAATAATTTTTCTAATGGGAGTGGGGTGTACTAGGAGGGTAGTAATGTGGCTTTCTTCCTCCCATTTCTCATGCGGGAGGCTAGAGGGGCATTTGTCCCCACTCCATATAAAGGATTCTAAGAATCGCTCACAGAGATGGAAGGGTCCTGGATAAAAGAAGATTGACATTTTAATTCTTGGCTTAGCTTCTTCTTAGCAGGGGAATTGCTGATCTGCTCCCTGTGCTTATTTGAACAGGAGGAAAAGATAATCGGAGAGTGTGGTAGGCAGAAAAATGCCCCCCATCTCACCCCAAGGTGTCTATGTCCTAATCCCAGCAACCTGTGAATTACCTTATATGGTGAAAGGAACTTTGCAGTTGTGATGAAGTTAAGACCTCGAGACAGGGAGATTATTCTAGATTATTCAGGTGGGCCTAATCTGAGTTCTGGAAGTTGGAGAGCCTTTCTGGGCTGCCATCAGAGAGAGATGGTATGACTGGGATGACGGAAGAAGAGGCAGGAAAAATGAGAGGTGTGAAAGGGGTTTGGTTTGCTACTGCTGGCTTTGAATATGGAGGAAGGGGCCATGATCCAAGCAATGCAGGTGGCCTCTAAATGCTGGGAATAGTAAGGAAACAGATTCTCTCCTAAAATCTCTAGAAAGGAACACAGCCCTGCTGATACCTTGATTTTAGCCCAGGAGATATGTGCTGGATGTCTGACCTACAGAAGTGTAAGACAATCCATCTGTGTTGTGTTAAGCCACTGTTTGTGGTAATTCATTATGGCAGCAATAGGAAGCAAATACAGAGAGACACTGGGTTGGAGAGAGTATAGTGTTTTGGCAAAATAAAACTGCATGAGTTGCTCTTGAGTTGAGTGGAGCTTTTGGAACACAGCCAGGCTTCAGCCATTCTGCTAAGACCCTGGACGGAGGGAAGGAAGCTTAGCAGCAGCTAGAGGCTTTCAGGTAGACCACCAAGGGTGGTAGTTGAGGGGAAGTGGAGGACGTCAACTTGGAGCAGCACTTGGGGGTGTGTAATGGAGAGTTCTCCTTCCGGTGGGGCCTTCCGAAGAGCTCCCAAGGAGAAAGGGCCCCAGGAGAGGAAGTGGGGGGGAGGATGGAAGAATAGACCATAGGTCTTGCCTGGGTGGTATGGGAAGCGTGTGAGTGCTAAATGAGATAGGCGATTGAGGGGCTTTTTTTGTTTGTTTTTTAAAAATTTATTTATTTATTTGTTTGTTTGTTTGTTTTTTGTTATTTATTTGATGGAGAGAGAAAGAACAAGCATGAGTAGAGGGCAGAAGCAGAGGGAGAGGCCGACTCCCTGCTGAGCAGGGAGCCCTACATGGGGCTCCATCCTAGGATCCCAAGATCATGACCAGAGCCAAAGGCAGATGCTTAACCAAAGAAGCCACCCAGGTGCCCTGGTGATTGAGATTTTAAACCAGACTGACATTTCCACTTAGATACTGAAAATGAAAGGAGACTGAGGGGTCTTCCTGTGATATCATTACAAAAAACAGGAATGTGAGATTCATCAGGGCATGGATGAAGGCAGTACTTTGAAAGCTGTTTTTTTTTTTTTAATGTGTGTATAGTTTCATATTCTACTGAATCCAACTTTGCATGCATTTAATCCTAAAAATGATCCTTCGAGTCAGTCCCTGTTACCTTCATTTTACATATCATAAAACTGAGGCTCAGAGAGGATAAGTAATGTGCCTAGTGGCACACAGCTTCAGCAGCTAGCCAAAACTCAAACTCAGATTTGTCTGGTTCCAATTACACTTTTACTTTTTTTTTATTATTATTTTTTAAAGATTTTATTTATTTATTTGACACAGAGAGAGATCACGAGTAGGCAGAGACAGCGGAGTGGGGGGAAACAGGCTTCCCGCTGAGCAGAGAGCCCCATGCGGGGCTCCATCCCAGGACCCTGAGATCATGACCTGAGCCGAAGGCAGCGGCTTAACCCACTGAGCCACCCAGGCGCCGCCCAAGTACACTTTTAAAAGCCATACTTGCTGTACTCTGTCACACTACTCTGATGTAAGTAGAGTACTACTACTTCTGGAATGGACCAAGAGAGACTCACACTGTGAGGGAAACCTCACATCAGCTGACAGGCTCCACTAGCCTATTCAATCACCTTTCAGTGAAAATGTTCCCATTCTTCATTCCTATTTTCCTCTCAGAGCTGGCTTAAATAGTTCCTTTGGGATTAATGAATAACTCTTTAAGTAAATGGTCTTTCAGAGTTTTCATTTCTTTCTCTTCTCTCCAAGATAGCACCTGGGTATTTGAGGGCTTTACTGCATTCTCCAGATAACAGAGGGACAGGCTTTGGATTTGCATGGTATCTTCCATATCCAGGAGCTAGTCTGGTCTGCTCCCTGGACTGGTGGCCCCTAAGGTGTGACTTATCTCTTCTGGCCTTCTGGGTGATGTGCTAGTGGAGTCCGTGGTTTTGGCCATTTGCCCTTAGATCACAAATAAGTTCCTGTCGATGATGGCCTCTATCTCTTGATGCTAGGCCTCTGCCCTCTTAGTACCTTTGTGTGCCCTCCTTTGATCGCCTCTTTGGTGGAGAGTCAGGGACCTGCCTGACTCAGTCCTCTGGCCTCTTCCTACAGTTGCTGCTGTGCCACCACACTCTGCCATGTTGGAGAGATTTTGAGTGGCTTTTCTTAGAGAAAAACTCTTGCTAGTAGACATGTGAAGTGAGTGGGCCTTTACTTCTTTGGTTGACTTTGGCTTTATCCTTGACCTATCAAATTTATCTCTTCAACGTGAGACTGCAGTTAGAGGGGGAAGGTAAAATGCAATGGTTCGAGTGTCCCTTCCAACTTTTGTTCTCACGGCTTTGTGAATGTGAAGGGATGAACATCCTGACTTTTACTTTGGGGAAATATGGCACCACAAGTCATGTGGTTCAAGGGTACTGACTTCATGCCTAAACTCCAGAGAGAGACAGATAACTAAGGCCTGGATAACCACACCATTCTCTTCTCCTGGCCAGTGACTGGTTCAGGGATGGACATGTGACCACATTTGTGCAATGAGAGATAGCTCTGGGAACTTATTAGAACTTAGAGGAATGCCTGTTGGTTTAGAGGGTTAAGTATCTAATTCATGATTTCAGCTCAGGTCATGATCTCAGGGTCATGAGACTGAGCCCTGCTTTGGGCCCTGTGCTTGTCCCTCTCCCTCTGCCCCTCTGCCCCTCTCCCTGTTCTTTCTCTCTCAAGTAAATAAATAAATCTTAAAAAAACAAAACCCAAACTTACAACAGGGGCACGTGGGTGGCTTAGTCTGTTAAGTGTCTGCCTTCAGTTCAGGTCACAATCCTAGGGGTCCTGGGATCGAGCCCCATGTAGGGCTCCCTGCTGGACAAGGAGCCTACTTCTCCCTCTCCCTCTGCTTGTGCTCTTTCACACTCTCAAATAAATATATAAAATCTTAAAAAAAAAAAACCAAACCCAACCTAGGACAGAGAAGCTCCTTTAAAAATTTTAACAATGAGATATAATTCATATAGAGGGAAATTCACTGGTCTTTAGTGTTTAATGTGAAGAGTTTTGACAAATGTATAGACATTTGTGTAAATAGCACCCAGATAAAGGTATAGATCATTCCCATCACCCTCAGAAGTTCCCTCAGGCCCTTTTCCAGTCAATCCCAGAAAGCCTCTTCTTGTCCTTTCCAGTCAATACCACTCTCTTCCCAGTACACACAGTAAAGAAAATCATTATTCTGACTTTTATCATTATAGATTACTTTTCCTGTTCTACTTTCCATTTTGGCTTTTTCATTCTGTTTCACTTATCCACTTGCCTATTACTTAATCCAACATCACAGTACCTTGGTATATTGCCTTGGAGTTAGGCAGTATAAATGTTTTCAATTTTGTTTTTTTTTAAGACTGTTTTTGTTAAGTTCTTTGAATTTTTATATAACTTTTAGAATTACCCTTCCATTTGTTCAATACAACATCCTGGGATTTTGATTGGAATGTCAATGAATCTGTAGCTCAATTTGGAGAAAGTTGACATCTTATCCATATTGAATCTTCCAAACCATGAGTATGGTATATCTTCCCCCCAACCTTTTTTTTTTAAGTTCTTCTTTCATTCCTCTCAGCAATGTTTTGTTCTCACTGTAGAAGTCTTTTATGTTCATTACCAAGTATTTTGTATTTCATGATGCTATTATAAAGGTATTTTTAAAAATTTCATTTTCCAGTGGCTAGCGTAGATGTTTTCTTTTTAGTGTCTGCTAAGCTGGTGGGAGGTGAGTCATGCAAGAGACATGATGGGGAGGTGGTCTCCCTGAGAATGAATTCAAAACAGAGGGGAGAAGAGCTGAAAGCCAGGAGAAGAAACAGTGACACAGAGAGAGAGAGGGAGAGGGAGAGAGCTCTGAAGAAAAGATCTGAGCTCCTGTATTCCATTTAGGCTGAAGCCAGGTCTACCATGGATACTACTGGAGACAATAAATTTATAGATTTTTGCTGAAGCCATTTTGAGCTGGATTCCTGTCACTTGCAACTGAAGGAGTCATGACTAATCCAAGGTCTGACTTGGCCCAGCCTTGCAGGCTTGTGTGTAGCTGAGTAGGAGTTCCATGCCAAAGAAGAAAAGACATGGCACAGGTCACCAATTTACTCTCTTCCCATGAGTGAGAGCTGTGGGGCTGCGGGTCTTCTCATGGGGTGAGGAACTATTAAGTGAGCCCACTGTTTAATTCTTTCCTTTTTTCTTTCCTTCCTTTTTTCTCCCTTTCTCCCTCACTTCCTTCTTTCCTTCCTTCCTTCTTTCCTTCCAAAGCACAGTCTAAACCTATACAGAAGATAATTTAAAAAGCAACATTACCTCTGTTAGCTGGTCTGTGGTCCTGCCGTGTAAGATAGAGCAGATCTCCTCAGTTTTGCTGAGGAATGTGGGATTTATTTTTGTCCTTCCTGGGGCCTGTGGCATCACAAAAAGCACTCTAAGCTTTTGAGGGCTGCTTTCTCTGCAACCCAGGGAATGTCACTGCCTTTCATTAAGTTCTTTAAGTTTAGACTCTCCCTCTGGTGATGGGGGAAGGAGTTGGGGGTAGGAGTGGGGAATGCGGTATGGGAAGCACTTGCTGTTTCTGTCACTAGGCTAGCCATCCATCCACCCAGTCATGGATTCTCTGAGCTCTGAACGTTTATTTCAAAGAAAGGTAAAATATGCACTGGGTGTGTTCCATATACATTATCTTATTGGATTCCTACAGCAGCCCTTTGAGGTGGGCATTATCAATACCCTCATTTTTTTCTGACGAGGAAGCTGAAGTTTAGAACATGTAAGCCACATATTAAGCCCAGACAATGAGAAAGTGACAAAGCTGACATTCAACCCCCCCAATGCCCCCACTCTTTGTATTCTGAGAAACTGTCTTGGTTTCCTGTGTGTGGGGGCCATGCTGAGCAGTGCAGGAGGTGGAGAGAAGATGAGCACTGACCAGGTGTGAATCTTGTCATCCAACCCAGCAGCCCATTAGAGGAACTGACGCTGTGTAGATAACCATAATGCAAAGGAGAAGGGAGGAGCATCTACATGTAATGATGTGAATCTTTGGGATACAGGGGCCAAACCATGAGAATTTCAGGGACTTTGCAAAATCCTAAGTTATTCTTAAGACTTCTAATGTTCTGGGGTGCCTGGGTGGTTCAGTGGGTTAAAGCCTCTGCCTTTGGCTCAGGTCATTATCTCAGGGTCCTGGGACTCTGCTCAGCCTGAGGCCTGCTTCCTCCCTCCATTCCCCCCTCCGCCCCCTGCCTGCCTCTGCCTACTTGTGATCTCTGTCTGTCAAATAAATAAATAAAATCTTAAAAAAACACAAAACTTCCAATGTTCTTCATTCTCTTTATACACTTTTATATATAACTAAACTTTCTGATGAAGAAATAAGAGATATTAAATTAGTAGAGTAGAACTGTAGCCTAGAGTGTGTATTAAAACATGGAAAATGCCAGTGAACATAATTGGGTAGTGTCTGAATAATGTCACATTGAGATCTCCTAGCAAGGTTAACAACACTAAGGAATTCCTTGTCTTCCAAAATTTATTTCTTGGAACACCACTCATAGGATTTATGTAAAATATACTGTGCATATAAACTTATTAATATTTATTTTATTTGCAAGAATAACTCACTATTAGCAGCAAAAAGGGCATCAAACACACACTGATAACACAACAGCCTTGAGCAAGACTGACTCATGTCAACCTTAACCTTCAACTCTGCCTGTCAGTCTTTCCTGCTCTTGCTTTGACTTGACATTGGCAGATTCCTTCAAACCAGTAATGCCTCTGTACTGATAGGATTTGATTCTCACAGGAGAATATGATACTTTTCTTGGTTTTCTTCGTTGTTTTTTCTCAGGAGTTGAGATTTGGAGGAATATTTAAATTTCCTGAGAAAGAACAGGAAGTTTCTGAATGGAGACCTTGGTCTTGAGGGAGGTGCAGATACAAGCTAGCAGGTTTGGGGAAGGTAAATATAATGCACAGCTGCAGGACTCATGGCAGACTTCCTGTAGGAGCTGGCACCTGAGCTGGGATGTGAAGGGTGGGCAGGATTTAGAGATCGAGGTGGGTGTAAGATTAGGGAGAAAGCCATTCCAGATGGACCGCCCAGCTTGAGCAAAGTAAGACTGAGAAGCTGGAAACTGGGGATACACCAGGCAAATTAGACTGACCTTGAGCAGAGCATTTGTGAAAGGGGGGTAGTTAACAATACAGCTGGAAGGGTAGAGTGGCACTAAATCCACGGGGGGCAGGGAGGGGGCGATGAAGGTGGGGTCTGCATCATTTACATCTCCCTGTCCTGCAAAGTAGATATTCCAGGGTTATTTGTTTCTTTTGTGATGAGGAGACAGAGGCTCATGATGTGCTTAAGGTCACATGGGTAATGTGGGGAAGATGAACTCTATAGAACATGTAGTCCAATGTCTTGTCCATCACCAGCACACACTGGAATTTTCTGGAATGAGGCAGTCTTTGGGATTTTTCTTTTCTTTTTCTTTCTTTTTTTTTTTTTTCTTCAAGATTTTATTTCTTTGCCAGAGAGAGAGTACAAACAAGCAGAGAGGCAGGCAGAGGCATCGAGAGAAGCAGGCTCCCTGCCAAGCAAGGAGAACGATGCGGGACTTGATCCCAACACCCTGGGATCATGACCTGAGCTGAAGGCAGCGGCTTAACCAACTGAGCCACCCAGGTGTCCCAGTCCTTGGGATTTCTTAAGTGCCTCTGAGTTGAACTTATGTGTAGAAATTGAAGGGAAATTAGATTTTGGTTAAATATGAGCAAAGGATTTCAGGAAAAGTTGATTTCTGCAACAAGTTGTTTTGACTTTTTATTTTTTTTTTGAGGTCTGTATCTTTCTGTCATTTATCTATCCCTTACTGATGTGAATTTGTAACTAATCATAGTTCCCTCTTCTTTTTGGCCACAAGGAAATCTAATGTCAAATTTGTGGCTCTGTAAAATGGGATGGTTCACATTTCTGCATGCTCATCTTAGCCCTTGCTTTGTTTTTTTTTCCTGCCTTTTTGACCCTTTGTTGATCATATTCTCTTTCAGCATTTGACATATTCATTCAAGCTGCCTCAAATTTGGATTTAAGTAACTAACCTATAACTAATTGGGCACAGACTACGAAATGCAAGTCAGATGAGCAGAACAATGTAATATGCTGCCTTGTGAGGTTATGAGCTCACTGCCGTCAGAGGTGTGTAAGAAAAGACTGAAGGATCATTTGGCTCAAAGATCCCTTTGGTTCTGAGAATTTCTGAGAGTTGGGAATAGGTCATTCTTTCACTGGATCCTCAGCCATCCCCCCAACAAGCTGTATCCCAGTGCCCAGAGTAAAATCCGCACCCCCTTGCTGGCCTGAGGTCCTTTGGCTACACAGCCTAATGAGACTCTGGGGGCTGGGGATGCAGAACACGGCAAACGACATTAATAGCATGTGACTAGCAGTAGGTTGATTGAGTAAGCAGATGTTAAGGTTTTGGCTGATAATGATTCATTACTATTTGGGAAAAACCTGATAGAGATGCTCTCACTCTAAGAATTAATTAGTTTATGCTTCATCAGTCGTATTGAGCAGAGTGTAAATGGCCCTTCTGAGTACAGAGCTCTCCAGTTAGGGGAATTAGCATTCCTTCCACCCAGCAAGACATGGGAACAGTGAGCTTCCTTCCGTGGAAGAACAGGCAGAGGGGGAGGAACCAGGAGCAGGGAGGTGGGGGTGGGGGGGGTGGTAGGGTGGGGTGGGAAGCATGCATACCTGATGTTTGCCTTTCCAGCTTCCATACCTCTTCTACCTGATGTTTGCCTTTCCAGCTTCCATCCCTCTTTCTCCACAGCTTATCATTTGGAGAGGTTCCCCTTCGCCACTCTCAGTCCATGCTAGGGCGGGGCTCCTCCCTGGCTCAAGTTGGTTGGGAGATCATGTGGCCAAAGCTGGGCCAATCAGTGAACTGCATTGCCTAGGCCACAGTGATTGGCTCACGGATGTATCTGTGTGACCCAATCAGATAAATCAGATACCCCGAGACTCAGTGAGACATTTGATGGGAACCTAGGGAAGGGCATTCTGTAACTTTTCCCAAAGGGGTGTGAGGTAGGAGCTGCGGCAGCCATTTTGTGATTCCAGCCTTCAATCCATTGAGTCAGTTCGAGAGTTTTAGCCTCCCCAGCTGGTACTATGTGGAGCAGAGACAGCCGTCCCCACTGAAACCTTTCTACATGGTAGATTCATAAGCAAAAAGAAGACTATTGCTGTTTTAAGCTACTAAATCAGGGGTGATTTGTTACATGTCAATTGACCAGAACAGAGTATTTTCCATATTTTGGACTATAGACCAAACTTCTCTTACTGCAAACCTGATCATCTTACCTTTTTGCTTAAAAATTCCTCAAAAGCCTGCTGGTTAAAGATCAAACACCTTTGTGTGGTATGCAAGGCCTTTCTGAGGGTACCTCTGCGATCTCATCTCCCTGCCTTTCCTCTCAGGAATCCTGTCCTTCTGTCACACAGAACTGCTTGTTGTTCCCTAAATAGCTCATGCTCTCTTAGGCAGACACGTGCTGTTTCCTCTGCCCGGAATGCCTGTCCTTCCTTACCAGACGACATCTCTGTGGAGGATTCCATCCCTTCTCTTTTATCTTTTTTGAACTGTTATTCAAATGTTGGAGCCCATAGATTAATCACTGTATTTCTAATTCAACTATTTTTGTACCTATTCTTTGGTTTACCATATGGAGAATTAACCTGACTTTATCTTCCAGCCCTTCTTTTTAAAAATGATTTAAAAAATTTTTTTTATTTATTTGACAGAGAGAGCATAAGCAGGGGGGAGCAGCAGACAGAGGGAGAGGGAGAAGCAGGCTCCCCGCTGAGCAGGGATCCTGATGGGGGACTCCATCCCAGGACTCTGGGATCATGACCTGAGCTGAAGGCAGATGCTTAACGGCTGAGCCACCTAGAGCCCCTGCACCAATCCTTTTTTATGAACTTCTACTATGTGAAGTTTCTAAACAAATGGAAACACAACCATTGCTAAATTAAGTACAAAAGGTTTATCCTGGCAGCACAAGCCTCCCCAGTATGAATCTACCACACTCCTGTAACATTTCTTACTGTTGCCTCAGACTCCTTCCTCTCTTGCCCTATCCAAGCCATATCCTTATAGGCTGATCTCCTGGTCCTGCTTCTCCATGGCTGATTGGAACAGCTCTTGGACATATCCCCCAGGCCCATCATTGATAATTATGTTATAGCGAATGGCACCCTCAGGCACCTGGGGAAACCTTCTCTGCCTGTTTGTTGCTGTCTTGCTGATCTTTAATACTTTTAACAAAATATACTTTTCTCCTCTTTGTGTCTTGTTTCCCATTAGACTCATAAATCCCTGGAAAGCAGGGACCATGGCTTAGCTGTCTTCATTCTCTCCAGAAGCCTGGTGAAGTTTTTTACATTGCTAAGCTAGATGGAACAATCTGGAGATGGGTAGACCTAGTTGAGGTTTCAACTCCCCCAGTTGATGGCTATGCTTGGTAACATAATTAACTTCCCTGGGCCATCACTTCCTTTTGTGCATTTTGTGACTCAAATAGGATATGCCAAACCCTGCACAAACCTAAGGCCCGGTGAAAGTAAGTTTTCATTGAGGACATTGCTGATGAGGCAAGCCGAGCATTAGTCTGATGATAGGAATTTCTTGCAGGATGGATCGATCATGAGACCTGAAACCCCAAGGACCTACCAGAGAGACTTTGGCAGTTGCAGGTAGTGGTGGAATTGGCAGGATGGTCACATGTGGAGGTAGAAGGTGAGCGACCAATGTGACAGGAGTTTTGAGTGTAGCTTTTTGGGAAGATGATGTGAATGGCCAGGATGGAGTAGTTGTGAGGGGAGCAAAGTTGGGGGCCAGATGAGGCATTAAAATTGGAAAATGTGAAGTTTTGAGGGTGGAGGCTCCTATACAGATGTTCCATCAGTCAGTTAGAAGTGTGAAACCCCTGGCTCTGAGCAAATCTGGTCTGTGTCCTGTGTTGAGCCTAGGGAGCCTAGGACAGGATGAGATGCCTGAGGGAATGTGAGGACCCATCAGAGAGCTGAGAACAGTGTCTCTGGGGAAAAGAGACAGATTTGGGAGGTTTGGGCTAGAGTAGAACCTGAGAAAGGAGAGTGCTTTGAGATATAGCAGAAGACCAGGAGGACACCATGTCTAGGAGCCCATGAGGTGGAAATTAAAAATAAATGCTGAATGCTGATTGGGAATTTGGTGGTATTAAGAGGCTTCATGAGTGTTTTTAGGTGTGGTAATGGTATTGTGAAATGATCTCATGTTTGGTATTTGCTTTAAAACAAACTATTAGGGTGCCTGGGTGGCTCAGGTCATGATCCCAGGGTCCTGGGATTGAGCCCCACATCGGGCTCTCTGCTCAGCAGGGAGCCTGCTTCCTTCTCTCTCTGTCTGCCTGCCTCTCTGCCTACTTGTGATCTCTGTCTGTCAAATAAATAAATAAAATTAAAAAAAAAAAAAGCAAACTGGTGGGCTATCTTTTTTTTTTTTTTAAAGATTTTATTTATTTTTTTGTCAGAGAGAGAGAGAGAGAGAGAGAGTGCGAGTGCACAGGCAGAGTGGCAGAGGGAGAAGAGGCTCCCTACGGAACAAGGAGCCCGATGTGGGACTCGATCCCAGGACGCAAGGATCATGACCTGAGCCGAAGGCAGCCGCTTAACAAACTGAGCCACCCAGGCGTCCCAAACTGGTGGGCTATCTTAAAGGAGACACACTTTAGATTGAAAGATAACCACGTAGGTTGTAAAGGATGGAAAAAGATAGACTATGCAAACAGTAACCAAAAGACAGTTGGGTTAGTGATAGTATTATCACACAAAAGAGACTTTAAGTTGGAAATTACAGAGAACAGAGAAGGACATTTAATAATGATAGAAGGATAGGAAGGTATAACAATTATAAAAATACATGCCCCTAATAATAGAACCTCAAATACAAAAAGGTGACTGAAGTGAAGGGAGAAATAGACAATTCAAAAGTAACAGTTGGAAACTCTAATACCCCAATTTCAGTAACAGATAGAATGAGGCAGAAATCAATAAAGAACTATCTACAGAACACTCCATCCAACAAAAAAAAAATACATGTTCTTCTCAAGTGCATATGAAACATTCTCCAGTTTAGAATATTTGCTAGACCATGAAACAAATCTCAGTAAGTTTAATAGAAAAAATAGAAAAATAGAGAACATCAATGAAACAAAAAGTTGGTTCTTTAAAAAGATCAACAAAATTGACAAAATTTTAGCTAGGACTGAGTAAAAAGGTAAAGAATCAAGTGCCTATAGTGAAAAATGAAAAAGGAATGTCGCCACTGATCTTACAGAAATAAATAGATTATAGGAGAATAAGATCATGATGGATTTTTCAGAAACCAGATTATAACTGCATTATGAACAGCTGTAAATCAACAAATTTGATGATCTAGGTGAAATGGACAAATTCCTAGAAACACAGAAACTATCAATACTGACTCAAGAGAAATAGAAAACCTGAACAAATCTATAACAAGTAAAAAGATTGAATTGGTAATTAAACTTCCCACAGAGAAAATAATAGTCCCAGATAGCATTACTAGTGAATTCTACTGAATATTTGAAGAAAAATTAATACCTATATCACAATCTCTTTCAAATAGCAAGAGAGGAGGGAACACTCCTGGCATATTTTATAAAGCCAGATATAATATGTGGATACAAGAGCCAGGCAAATATATCACATCAAAATAAAATAATATGCCAGTATCCCTTATAAATACAGATGCAAAAATCTTAAACACAATTCCAGTAAATTAAGTTCAGCTACACATACAAAGGATCATATAAATGATCAAGTGGGATTTATCCCAGGAATGCAAGGTTGGTTAAATATCTGAAAAATCAACCAGGGTATTTTATCAATAGAATGAAAAGATGAAAACCACATGATCAGCTCAGTAGACACAGAAAAAGCACTTGACAAAATCCAGCACACTTTTATAATTAAAATCACTCAACAAACTAGGAATAGATGATGTAGAGGGTCAAGGTACTCTTGGGTGGTACAGTTGGTTGGGTGTCTCACTCTTGGTTTTGGCTCAGTTCATGGTTTTGGGATCCTGGGATTAAGCCCTGCATTGGGTTCTGTGCTGGGCATGGAGTCTGCCTGGGATTCTCTCTTCCTGTCCCTTTGCCCCTCCCACTGTGCACTCTGTCCCTCTCCCTCTCTTCCAGATAAATAAATAAATAAGTAAATCTTTAAAAAAGAAAAAAAGATGTAGGGAGTTGAAGATCGCCCTCCCCAATATGTCCATATTCCAGAACTTGTGAATGTCACTTTATATGGAAAAAGTTCTTTTGCAGATTTAACTAAGGATCTAGAGATGAGGGGCGCCTGGGTGGCTCAGTGGGTTAAGCCTCTGCCTTCAGCTTAGGTCATGATCTTGGTTGGGGTCCTGGGATTGAGCCCTGCATTGGGCTCTCTGCTCAGCGGGGAGCCTGCTTCTCTCTCTCTCTCTCTCTCACTGCCTGCCTCTGCCTACTTGTGATCTCTTTCAAATAAATAAATAAAATCTTAAAAATAAAAAAGGATCTAGAGATGAGATCATCCTGGATTATTCAAGTGGACGCCAAAGCCAATGTCCTGCTAAGAGATAGAAAAGACACGGAGACACAGGGAAGAAGGCCATGTGAAGATGGTGGCAGAAATTGGAGTGGTGCAACCATAAGCCACAGAGTGGCTTGTGATCATCGAAAGTGGGAAGAGGCAAGAAAGGATCTCTTGCCTTTAGCAAGAATGTGAGCTATAAGATCAAAATACAAAAATCAGTTGAATTTCTATGTACTAGCTGTGGACAATCTGAAAATTGAGAAAGCAATTCCATTTATAATAGGGTCAAAATGAACAAAATATTTAGGAATAAATTTAACCAAAGAAATGTAAGGCTTGTACAACTAAAACTTCAAGATGTTATAGGAAGAAATTAAATAAGACCCAAATAAATGGACTGACTTCCCATGTTCAAAGTTGTTAAAATTGTTAAAATGGCAGTACATCCTAAACTGACCCATAACTTCCACATAATCCCTGTCAAAATCCCAGCTGGCTTCCCCTTACCACCAATTGACAAATGGATTTTAAAATTCATGTGCAAATGCCAGGAACTTAGCATAGACAAAAAAGATCTTGAAAAAGAAGGACAAAGTTAGAGGACTCACAATTCCTGGTTTTAAAATGTACTACAGACTTACAGTAATCAAGAATGTGTGGTACTAGCGTAGACATATAGATCAATGGAATAGAATTGAGAGTCCAGAAATAAACCCTCACATTTACAGTCAATTGATTTTTGACAAAGGTGCCAAAATAATTCAATTGGGGAAAGAATATTCTTCTCAACAAATGGTTCTGGGAAATGGAATATCCACATGCAGAAGAGTGGTTAGACCCCCTACCTCATAACATTTACAAAAGTTAAGAGTTAAAACTATACAACTCTTAGAATAAAACAAAATTAAATATTTGTGATATTAGGTTAGGCAATAGTTACTTGGGTAGGATGCTGAAACACAAGCAACGGATACATTGGCCATAATAAAAAATAAAAGAGCTTTGTGCTTCCAAGGGCATCAATAAGTAAATGAAAGCAACCCACAGAATGGGAAGAAATATTTACAAATCATAGATCTGATAAAAGACTTATGTCCAGGATAGAGAAAGAACTATTATAACTCAATAATAAAAAGATAAATAACTGAGTTTAAAAATGGGCAAAAGATATGCAAAGACACTTAAGAAGACATACAAATGTCCAGGAAGCACATAAAAAGATGCTCAACATCATTCATTCTTAAGGAAAAGCAGATTAAAATCACAAGACACCACTTCACACCCACTAGAATGATTGTAATAAAGAAGACAGACAATGATAAGTGTCCGCAAGGATCTGGAGAAATTGGAATCTTCATACATTTTGGTAGGATTGTAAAATGGCACAGCTGCTTTGGAAAACACAGTTGTACACTTCCTCAAAAATATTACACATGGAGTTACCATGTGGCCAAGAAATTCTACTCTTAGTCATATATCCAAGAGTACATCCTCTTGAAAGTTCATAGTGGCAGAATTATTCAGAATAGCCAAAAGATGGAAGCATCTGAAATGTGTCTATCATTGAACAAAAGTGGTATATCCATACAATGGCATGTTATTCGACAGTTAAAAGGAATAAAGAGTGGATATATGCTACTACATGGATGAATCTTGAAAACATTATGCTAAATGGAAGCAGTCCATTACTTAAGGTCACAAATTGTATGATGTCATTGATATTAAATGTCCAGATAGACAAATCCATAGAGACAGAAAGTAGATTGGTGGTTATGAAGGGCTAGGTGGAGGGGAGAAAGGGGAATGACTGATAATAGGTAAAGGGTTTCTTTTGGGGCAGTGATGAAGATGTTTTAAAATTAGATAGTGGTGGTGCAGCTGGCTGGCTGAATTATTAGAGCATGTGACTCTTCATCTCAAGGTCATGAGTTCAAGTCCCATGTTGGGTATAGAGCTTACTTAAAAAAAAAAAAGAAAAGATTACATTAAAAATATAATTGGATAGTGGTGATAATTATAGAACTATGTGAATATATTCAAACCCACTGATTGTACACTTTAAAAAGTTGAATGTTATAGTAGGTCAATAAAGCTGTTAGACATTTCAAATTACTTAAAACTAAAATTAACAGTGTGCTTACTCAGTCACATGAACCACATTGTAAGGGCTCATAGCCATATGTGGCTTATGGCTACCATATTGTACAGCGTGAGTCATTGCAGAAAGTTCTGCTGGACAGCCCTGTATTTGCAGAATGGTAGCTGCAGAGAACTGGGGCAGGCACCGCACACCCTCCTAGACATCTTCCTGCGAGGGCTGTAGGTGATGTGTGGTGCACTGGTCACTTCTTGGGATGAAGCTGATGAAAATCTGTGTCTATTTTGGCACCTTACAGGATGCAGTACTTGGCTTCATTGAACATCTGCATGTGAGCAGAGTAAAATGTGCATAAGGGAAAGAAATGAAACAAATATACCAAAACATCCAGTGTGATTATTTTGAGTAAGGGGAATGTGGGCCATCGTCTTGCTTCTGGCTATTTGTAGTGGATGGTGCAGCTAGAGTTCTCATCTCTCCCTGCTCACCCATTTTGTGATCCAGGTGACACTGTTTGCATTCTTAGAAACAGCCATGTCTCTGAAGCTATGGCACTCTGTATTTCCTCATCCCATGAACCAGTTAAGATGATTTGAACTGGGTTTGTATAAGTCAGTAATGGGGAACGCTGGTTGCTGGGTTCAGGGACTTCGTTATACTAGTGTCACTACTAAAAAGGAAAAATCCCCTTGACACAGTGAATGGTGATTAGCAGTATTACCTGATGCAGAGGTTCAGAAATGTGGCAGTTAACCTAGCAAAGTCCCTGGGGAGGAGGAGTTTCTTCAGAGAATGCTGTGAAGAAAAGCCAGAAAACAAAGGGGGAGAAGTGAGGGAGTATTTGGAGTGAGGAAGGTGGGGGCATCAGTACAGCT
Source organism: Mustela putorius furo (assembly GCF_011764305.1). Lineage (NCBI taxonomy): Eukaryota > Metazoa > Chordata > Mammalia > Carnivora > Mustelidae > Mustela > Mustela putorius. The sequence continues at coordinate 8,715,511 of NW_025421449.1, forward strand.
GTCTTCTCTCGAAAAATTTGGGGGCTTAGGAAATAAATAGTAATCAAAAGGAGTTTTGATTAGCGAACTTGTTTATAGTCTCTCTCTTTATATACTTGAAATATTTTTTCACTTAAAAGTAATACAAGTCAAAAATTGGAAAAATAAAGAAGTGCAGAAAGACAAAAAAAATCACCCATTGTTCTGCTGAGAATGGACAGCATTATTAGTGTTTTTGTGGGTTTTCTGTCAGTCTTTATTCTTTACCCATTTATCTCTACATATTAGAGTCTACTTCATGCACAACTTTTTTGTCTGCTTTTTACACTGCATATTATTTCCTCATGTTGATAGCATCATGTAATAATGATAGAATCATATAATTAGAATATCTCATTGTATCTATCTCATTGTATCTCACTGTGTAGTAAGTCATTTTTCCATTTGGGATGATTAAACTGAGGGAGTGAGATCCCAGGGAAGGGGACAGTAGAAGGACAAGGACCCCCATCCAGGTTAGTGCCAGGCCTCATTTGGGGAGTTGTGTTGGAGGACAAGTGAAGGATAATTGAAGAAACATTTTGAGTTTGAGAAGGTTGCTGTTGAAGAAAATCATGTCAGAGGGCCTCTGTAAAGTAAGAGAGAAAATTTAGAACAGCTGAGGCGGGGAATTTGGTTGGGAATTGACAAGAAGTGGGTTGAAAGGGTTTTTGGAGGAGCAGTGAGGGAATTCAGCTGAGACTGGGATTACTTGAGGCCAACTTCTCCTGAATTAATCAGCTACTGAACTCCCTCCTGATTAAGGAAAGGATTGGGTGTGGTGTTTGGGCTGAGTATGCCTCACTGGTTGGAATCCTTAATGATGGAAATGGATGGCTTTGTGGTTGAGGGGGGCTCAGGGACAGATGCATGAATCTGAATGCTGGGTCTGCCATTTACTGATTGTGTGGACTTTGGCAAATCACTCAACTTCTTTGTGTCTTGATTTCTTCACCTGTAGGAAACACAGTCATATCAATGCCTATTTCTTAATATTTGTTAGGATTAAATGAGAAAATCCGTGTCAAGCATTTACAACAGTGCCTGGGACATAATAAATATTAGATAAATATTAGCTATTACTATGATTGAGTTTGTTGCAGTGAACAGAAACTCAATATAACTAGATTAGGATAAAGGAAGGATTTACTGACTCCTATAAGTGAGAAGTATAAGAAACCAGGCATTGGTGGATCCATTTTATTCTCTGGAATATCTTGAGACTTCACTTTCTTCTGTGTTGGTTTACTTCTCAGGCAGGCTATCTGGAAGATGACCACCAGCTTCTCTGTGCTTACATCCTATTAGCTGGGCGATGCCAGCAGAAGATAGAGCACCTTTTCCCTGAAAGCTCCAGCTAAGGGCTTTGGAGCTGTTTCTTACTGGCCTGACTGCTGTTCCCAGCCCATCAGTGACCTGACGACTGTGGCCAGGAGAATTCAGTGCAGTCGTTGGCCAAGCCTGAGTCTCACTTAACCTTTAGAGCTGAATCACATGGTCTGAGGTAGGATGGTACCAAAAAAAAAGTGAGATGTTTTTACTAGAGGAAGGATAAAGGATACTGGGCAAGAAGAAATTTCCACTATACCAGCGGAATGGACAAAGTGGAGAAGGACTGTGGGGGAAGGCAGGCAAGCAGGAAGAGAACCTGTGTCAGGTGGGAGGCTACTAGGTGAGTGAGAGTGTCATGGAGGGTGATAGAACAGTTTCCCAAAGTGTGTCCCACTGATTGCCAATTCAAGCAAATGTTTTGTGACAAGGAGTTCTGTGGAGGAGGAAGTCTGGGAAATGCCAGGATTTATACTATGAGATTTTTCTCACTTTTAACACACTTTTGTACATAGTGTTTCTCAGGACAGAGGTATAGGACCTATGGTTCCCAAATATATGGGACTATGGTGCTTTTATTCAATGGAGCATTTTGTGGGATTAGTATCTGTGGACCACGTTTTGGGTAACATGGTAGAAGAGGATGGTGCTGAGGTTGGGGAGTGATAGAAGAGACTTTCTGGAATGTTTGCAGGGGACAGTGGTCTTCGGGTGGCTGCAGGCACTGAGGAGTGGGCCCCTTCTCCTCAACTTGGAGTCAGAGGCATAAGGGAAGGTGGGGAGAGGGGACTGTTGAGGAGTACAGAACTGGGAAAGCTGTCTCGAGCAGAATGGCAGGGCTTGTATGGGCAGGGTGCCCAGAGTTGAGGAGAGGATAATATCTCAGGTGGGACAAGACTAGCACTGGGGGGAGACACCCCCTGCCCCCTTCTCTTAGGTTGCTTGAAGCTCTTTTAGCCAGCTTGTTTAGGTCTAGCCTTTTAATCAGAATGTGGTCACTGAGCTGGATTTGGGGAACTTGGCCTATCGAGAGAAGTGTAGATAAGTCATTTAACTGCCTGCGGGTAAAGCTGAATCTGGTGGACTCTGGGGCCAGGAGAGCCTGAGGAGTTGATGGCACAATGTTTGGGAAACTACCAACAGATCTCAGCCACTGTAGAAAGGACTGACTCATCACCCAGCAGGGATTCTGAATACACAGAATTCCTCCGTCTTTCCTTCCTTTCCCTGTGCCTTCTGATTTTTGTTGGTTATGTTATGTTTGTTCGTTGGCATTGTCATGGCCTATACTAGATCAAGTTCTCTTGTAACCTCAGTTTGTCACATTCCCTAGATTTTGCTCTGTAGTTAACTGCAATCAGGTTTTTTTTTTTTTTTTTTTTTTTCTGCCAAGTCTTGTACAGCACAGGCCTTGTACTCACAAGTTCTTCTTTTTACCTCTTTTGGATTCATTCATGTGTTGGCTAGATTTTATTACTAGGAAGGGTTTGATGGGTACTACCTTTCTGAGAACTGCTCTGTTGTCTTTATATACAATGACACCTCTGCTGGGTTAATAAAAATTTTGATACACATTCTGTGTGCCCCCACCCCTTGATTTCTGTAAGGGGTGTTTTTCTATCTCTTGACGTTGATTGTTGCAAAGAAGACCATGGAGGCAGCCTGACTGTGTCCCCATGTAGCTGACTCTATTTCTCTGCCCATTCGAATATTGACTTCTTATTGAATTAATCTGAGAGGACAAATTTCCCTTTGATCTGCAATTTTGGGTCTTTATTTTAGAAGATTGTCTTCTCTTATATCTTTGACTTTATTTTCTGACTAGTTCTGTTGCTGCTGTTCTTAAAGAAATGGGATATATGCTGAGACTTGGTTCCTGAGGGTCTTATTGTATTCTTTATGTAGATTTCCTCTGGGAACAAGGAGCCCTGGGCTTGAAGCTGCTCTACTCTAGCTCTTACTTGCCATAGGGGTGGGATGTAAAATGGCAGAATGCTCTGTGCATTGATACATGGGCTCTGAGCAATGCTGACCACTCCATCACCTCATTGCCATGTTTGATGGGGCACCTAATGATTGCTACTGTTTGTTGAATACTCCCATATATTCCTTTCTCAGGGATTTTTGTTGTAAAAGGAAGGAAAGAAGTGGGATGGTCTCTGGAGGGAAAAAGAGGGTTAGAAAAGGCTATGTTTTTTTCTTTAAAGAGCTTGTTTTTACGCTGACAGGGGTAATCCTGTAGAGAGGAGGAACATGATTTGGTGGGAGAGAGAGGAAGGAGAGCTGAAGCCATGTCCTCGACTAGGCAAGGGGGTGGAGTTAAAGCACATCTGGGAAGATAGACTGTAATTAGACGTTTTGCTGAAGTCCGGAGATCCTGTACTTACAGGACCCTCTTGGGCCCCACCCCCTAGGAGGGCAGCAGTGGGTCTGGGGGAAGAGCCTGAGTCTTTGCCCGTGGGAGACTAGAGGCCCCCATGGTCCTGTGCTTCAGCAAAGGGGCCAAGGACAGACGGGGTAACCTCTCTGAGACTCAGTTTCCATCGCTTGTAAACTGCCAATGATCCCATGCTCTCTTTGGCAGCACATTTACTCAAATTGGAATAATACAGAGATTAGCATGGCCCCTGCACAGGGATGACATGCAAATTTGTGAAGCATTCCATATTAAAAAAAAAAAATAAAATAAAATGCCAGTGACCCCAAATATTAAAGTACATATTAAACAAGACAATGCAAGCAGAACATTCTGCAAGGAAAATGAAAGTGATTTCAGTTCCATCATCTAGAGAGAACTGTGTTTACCATTTTGATATATTCGTATACCAGTCTTTTTTCCACTTATGTAAATAAATACTTGAAAATAGTATTCTTTATATACTGTTATGTTACATGCATTTAGCACTTAAATACATTAAGGACAATGTTCTGCGTCATTAAATGTTTTTCTGTAACACCATTTGAAAAAAAGTGTCTGTAGGTCATTCCAATTAAAGGACTTAACAGACTCTCTGTTTTAAACAGTTCCTGAGTGTAGACAGCGTGTTAGTTGTTCCTTACAATTTTCTATTCTAGATGTGGCCTGTCCCCTTCAGCAATGTAATTGCTGGCCCCATTGAAGACACGAGGGCAAACTTATCAAACAGGAGGAAGCTGTGAAGTTGAGAGAGAGATGTTGAATGATGGAGTCGAGATGCAGGGGAGACCCCGACTGGCAGGAAGAATGGGCTGAAACAAGCATGAGAAACTGACTAGGGCAAACTCTACTGTCTGAATAATGGCAACAGCTCACAAAGCTAGACTGCTTTATGTGGACATTAGGGGAGAGCTGATGTATATCAGGGGACAAAAAGACAGTGGGGTTGATGTGATGTGTTTGCCCCTCAAACTCATGCAAAACAACCCAATAACTTCAGGATGCATTGGTTTGAGTACAGCATCCAGACCATGGATCAGTAGGTTGTAGATAAGCTGGAGCTCAGACAAACGGAAGGTGTTGAGGCTGACGAATGATCTAGACCACGGCGGTTCAATAGAAATATAATGTGAGCTCACTCACTCTATCTACCTATCTATCATCTGCCAAAAATTAAAACATTTCTAGTAGCCAATAATAGATTTTAGGTGACCCAATATATTAAAAACATGTTCATTTCAGTATTAAACCATGTAAATAAATTATTAGTGACATAGTGGAAACTTTCCCCGTAACTGCTGAGTCTTTGAAATTCAGTATGTTTTTTACACTTCCAGCCCATCTCAATTCACATGCTAAATTTCAATGGTTAGAATAAAATAGAGTCCTACCAAAACAGTAAATTGTGTTTAATGGGAAAATATTTAATACTTTAATTTTAATTAGATTTAATTATAATGTTTATTTTAAAATTTTTTTTAATTTAGTTTTTAAAAATTAATTTTAAATTATTACAACTAAATGAATAAACAATGAGCTCCTCACTTGCACTGCCAACACCTCAAATGCTCCATAGCCACATGTGGCCAGTGGCTACCAATATCAGCACAGGCCCTGAAGTTACTCCTCCAAATGTGGTTTGTGTACCAGCAGCATCCATACTCCCCAGGGTTGCTGGTTAGAGATGCAAGTCTGGGGTGGGGTGGGGGCTGCCATCCAGACCTCCTGAGCCGAAGTTTGCATTTCAAATTCTCTGGATGATTTCTGTGCTCACTACAATTTGAGAAGCAGTGGTTAGATGTTGGGCTATGGTTTGGGGAATGTCTGAAGCAACTGATGATTATTTGCATGGAAAAGGGAAGGCTCCAGGAAGCTGTATAATGACCTTCCCTTGTTTAAAGGCTTGTGTGTAGCTGGTGAGGGAGATGCAGTCCCAGATGGAAGAGTGAGGACCACAGGTGGAGGTGGGGCTGGGATGGGAGAAAGGAAACCCAACTTTTTAAATATTCCATAGTTAACTATTTCCCTGAATCCTTTAAAAAATATTTTGTTTATTAATTTATTTGAGAGAGAGACTGAGAAAGCAGGGGTTGGAAGGTCAGAGGGAGAGAATCTCAAGTGGACTCTGCACTGAGCACAGAGCCCATGCAGCGCTTGATCTCATGACCCTGAGATCATGACCTGAGCTGAAAGCAAGAGTTGGATGCTTAAGCAATGGAGCCACCCAGGTGCCCTCTCACTGAATCCCTGTATCAACACAGCTGGACCGGGAGGTAAATCAGATGATCTGCATCTGCGGAGTTTCTCCTTTCCTACTTGCTGTACATCCTGGAGGAAGAGTTATTTGACCACTCTGAGCCTCGGCTTACTGTCTGTGTGATAGGGAAAATAATACTCCCCACCTCCAGGGCTCACGTGAAGACCATGGAGGCAAGGGCCATATTTGCTATATTCACTGCACCATCTCTGGGCTTGGCACAGACCTGGTACAGACTCAGCCTGCAGTAATGATTTCTTTGTGAACTGGGCAAAGCTCTGACTTGTGAACGATGGCCGTGACTACTAGTAGCAGGCTTGTGGTTTGAGGTGACATGTTGTGTTTTTCAGTAGACACAAATGAACCCAACCCCTGCTCTCCTTCATCTCACTGAAAGCCCGTTTTTTATTTACAGTCTCAATTGATCTGGATCGATCTATCGTCAAACCTTTTCATCAGGAGAGTGAAAACAGAAAAGCAAGGCTTGCGGCGGGGGTGGGGGGGCGGTTCTGGGTTCCTCCACCTTCCCTTGCTCAGTGAAAAGTGATTGGCCTCTGGCCACTTTTTTATGATCAAGGCGAAATATCTCCAGACATGGCACTGTGTCACTCCAAAGAGGGAGGGTAACTTAGCCCATTCAAGCATTTCTCTACGAAAAGACCTCATCCCAGACTCACTAAGCCACATCTGTGCTTCTGTCAAGTAAACAAAGAATATCTACTGCTCTCAAGCAGGCACTAACATTAGCCGAGTGAGGGCTCTTTGGGGATCGGGGAAAGGAGGTTCGCATTTGAAAATGAACCACTGTACGTGGATTTATAGCTCTGCTTTTCCGATGGAGAGGGGGAAATATTTTTCTCTGGGAGATTAGAATTTACTAGTGGATTCAAGTGTAACTTTGGAGAGTGGCAGGGGTATTAGATGTGGCAGTATCACGGTATTGTTTTATTGGCAATTAGATTTCAAACTGGCACAAATGTATGAAAATAAGTCTCAATTATGGGCCTGTGAAGTTTCTCCACCATCTGTCAACAGTTTGCTCCTTATGCCGCAACATGTGTACCTTTGGAGGGGAAATGATTTAATAGCCCAAGTGAAGAGGTACAGCTCACCAAATTATATTGGAGTTTATAGCCAATGCCTGCTTTTGTGATTTCTGATGCAGAGAAAGCAAATTTAAACTTGCAAGCATGCACGTGCATGAACGCTTGCACACATATCCACACACCCCTTTCAGGTTGCAACAGAGTTAGTTAGGGCCAGTGGTGTGCTGGCAAATGCAGAACAACTGGCTCTCTAGGGAAATCACAGCCCTGATGTACAGTGCCTGCCTATTCCTTTGGTGTAAACATCCCACAGTGACTGATTTCATACCACTAATGTGATGTCACTGAATGCAGAGTTTGGAAGGGATGTGTACTATCGTCTTTAAATGAGATGGTGGGAGCCAGCCTCAGTGTAGCATTGGTAGGGGCAATTGATGGTTTGCCTGTCTAGAATCTGTTTTCCCTTCTGGTAAGAGTGCCAAGATTTTTCCTGAAGGTGTCTACCACCTACTCTCTTCTTGGCCCATGGGGTTTGGGTAGGGTGACCTCCTCACCAGCTCCAGGGGTGGCATGTGACCCAGGTCTGGACCAATCAGTGTATCCCATCTTCCTGGACATTGACTGGTTCAGGGTTGAGCTTGTGGGCCAATCTGGTTCTGGGAGTCAGGCCCAGGACTTTGTTTGAATTGGTGGTCTTAGAGCTAGGGAAGTGTAGCCTGCATTGACTTGGGTCTGGGCATGGAGACAAACACATAGGAAAACAGCAGAAAAAGAAAGAATGAGAGAGAAAGAGAATGCAAGCATGGGCCCCAATGATATCATTTGCTCCTGGATCCATCCCTACTTCAAGCTTAATGCCTGGATTTTCTGTTTATAAGAATCCACAAATTTGGGGTGCCTGCCTGGCTCAGTGGGTTAAAGCCTCTGTCTTTGGCTTGGGTCATGATCTCAAGGTCCTGGAATCGAGTCCCGCATCAGGCTTTCTGCTCAGCAGGGAGCCTGCTTCCACCTCTCTCTCTCTCTGCCTGCCTCTCTGCCTACTTGTGATCTCTGCCTGTCAAATAAATGAATAAAATCTTAAAAAAAAATCCCCAAATTTCCATGTTTCTTTATCAAGTGCATCACTTCTGACAGAAGGAGTCTTAACTGATGAGTTTGTTTTGGGGAGTTATATGTGAAAATCTTGAGGGCCTTTGGGACCTGCTGCTTGTATAGAGTGTGAACCCCAGGAAGCCATGACCTTGTTTATCTTGACCATCATTGCATTCACAGAACCCAGCACCATGCCCGGCATGTGGGAGATGCTCAGTAAATATTTGTTGAGTATCTTGTGTCAGGTAGGTTTTGCTGTATTATGATGCAGTAACAAACAGCCCCTGCACTCAGTAGCTTATAACAATGGTTTATTTCTCTCTCATAATTTTTGTCCTTGAGGATGGCTACAGCTCTGCTCCACGTATCTTCATCCAAGGACCCAGAGTGGGGGAAGAGCTTCCATCTAGGGCATGATAATTTCACAGAAGAGGGGAAAAAGAACAAAGGCAGATCCTTGTGGTGGCTCTTCAAGCTCCTGCTTAGACAAGGTACTTGTCACTTCTTGTCATATTCTGTTCGTATGTGCAAGTCACATGGCAGGAAGGTATGCTCCATCCACAGCAAGACACTGCATGCTACAGGCAGGAGTAGAGGCTTATTATCAATCGCCTTACAGGTTGGGGAGTGAATAATGGGGTACAGAAATATTGGCAACCACATAAAGAGAGACTGTGGGAACACAGCTAGACATTTTCTTGTGAAATTGAACATTTGACTATTCATTGACCCAGCCATGCCCTTCCCAGGTATAGACCCCAGAGAGCCTCTTGTGTGTAGGCATTACATGTATGGAGAAGTGTGCAGAAATGTTTATAGAAGCACGTTTAGTATGGTGCAAAGCCCTCAAGATCTTTGACGACGTCAGTGTCTGCAGACAGGCAGAGGGACATAGACAGCAGGATACACTTTTATACGGAGGAATAACATGCAGCAATTAAAATGGACAAACTTCAGCAATTTGGAACAACATGAATATGTCTTATAAACAATATTAAGTGAAATATGCCAGTCTGTAGAAGACTATGCAGAGTATAGCTCCAATCGTATAATTCATTCATATGTGTGAACAGTGCAAAGAACCATAAAAGAATGAAAAACACAAAAATTCAAGGTGTGGCTATTTTGCAGGGGAAGGATGTGGATGGGAGAGGCAGATACAAGTTATTGGTGAGGTTCTAGCTCTTCATTGAATGGTGAGTTGAGGGGTGGTCATTTTTTTTAAAATATTTTATTTATTTATTTGACAGAGAGAGATCACAGGTAGGCAGAGAGGCTGGCAGAGAGAGAGAGAGAGAGAGAGGGAAGCAGGCTCCCTGCTGAGCAGAGAGCCCGACACGGGACTCGATCCCAGGACCCCGAGACCATGACTTGAGCCGAAGGCAGCGGCTTAACCCACTGAGCCACCCAGGCGCCCCGAGGGGTGGTCATTTTAATAGATAATTTTAACTTAAATTTGTTGCATTTATCCTTTCTATTCTCTATCAAATATGCTCAAAATATAGTTAAAATGTAAAAATAACAACTAGGAAAGGAAATAGTTAAAAAATAGACAAAGGTGATTATGAAAAAGAGTTGTCTTAGAAAAAGAGAATTTCTAGGATCAAACTTGGCAAAATACATTTTGGGGCCGAGTTCAGGGGACTGGAAGAGAAGGGACAGGCAGTGAGCAGGAGCAGCTCAGATCACCAGGCACCCCCATGCCTGGGGGAGGATCTGAGTTTTCATTGGCCCCAATATTATGCTTATTAGGCCATTTAAGGGACTAAGATACATGGATGGATCGTGCTTATGGGCATGGTCTGCAGAGGGAACGCTACCACTGTGGATGAATGCATTGGCTGTTGGGTTTGTTCATTTGGCGTTCTGATTTAATGATCTGTGACTGTGAATTTGGTCCTGTCTGGGTGACAGGAGAAGGTCCTGTTTTGGCCTGGTCAGATTGAAGAGGCCATACTCAGATGGCTGGTGTAGGTAGCCTCCACTCTTGACCACTCCCAGTGAGACTGCATGTGCTGGAAGATTCCCCAATCTGCTTTCCAATCTTAGGCCAGGAGAAAGGACCTGCAGATTGGAGAGTCTGGGTCTCAACCAACACACTTGCCCCTAGGTGTCTCACTATCTTCCTGGGCAGACAGTTCATGGTACTGAGGGAGGTATGCCTTGCCATGGGGATTCCAGGGGCCCAAGTGGTCCTTTCCCTCAGAGGAAAACGGGAGATGAGAGATAAGGGGGCTGTGGGAAGACAGGAGATGAGTCAGAGCAGCAATCAGAGCTCAGATGAATCTCTACTACTACTTGGCTTCTGAGGGAGGGGAAGCCTGCCCACACTGGTCCTCCCTAGACCTCCCTGACCACTAGGGGCCATGTGAGAATTCTGCTCTTTGCATTCTACTTGGGGGGAATGCTTGAGATCTTTACATGTTCAGGCTTAGTTAGCTCATTTTTGTTTGATTGCTTTCGTTTGCAAGTAATAGAAACCCAGAAAAAAATGGGATTTTTGTTCAATACATTTAAACAGGAATACATTCAGCTTTACATGAAACTTGGTCCTGAGTTTAAAAAACAAAACAAAACCAAACCAAAAAACAGTCATGGAGCCCCTCTCTCTGTTTTTCCTGACTTCTTGGCTCTGCTTCCTCGTGTTGGCTTTATTCTGGGATTGGTGATGGTGTTTCCTGCAGATACCAACATTCTCCCAGAAGCTTCTAGAGCTCTACTGAGGTCCATGGGGGAAAGAAAGAGCTTCCTTGTTCCTAATCTCAGAAACTCAGATTGATTCTCTTGGGCCTGGCTTGCTCACATGCCTCGTCCTCAGTCAATCACAATGGCTGGGGAATGAGATGCACTGATTGGGGTGGCCAAGTCATATGATCTCCTTAATATCGGGGATGGAGTCAGCCTCCCCAGAACCTTGTGGGTCTTTCAATGGAAATCAAAGCCCATGAGGAAGCAGGAAGGGGAATTGGATATGAAGGGGTAATTCACTAATGGTCACTTCTTATCTACTGATGCTTTAGTGAGTATTAGTCATTGGAGGGGCTCTTTACACCTTAAAGATAATAATGGTTTATATGCTATATTGGTGGTTGTTTGCCTTTTAAATTTATGTTAAATTTTTAAACTTTTAAATACTTCAATTTGTAACTGTGGACTTTTTTTTTTAAATTGAAGTGTAACTGGCACACAGCATTCCATTAGTTTCTGGTGTGCCGTATAGTGATTCGACAACTTTAGACATTTTGCTGTGCTTGCAAAAGTATAGCTACCACCTGTCACCATACAATGGTATTACAATATCATTGACTATATTCCCTGTGCTTTACCTTTCATCCCTGTGACTTATTCATTCCATAACTGGAAGCCTGTACCTCGCAATACCCTTCACCCATTTTGTCCATCCCCCTACACACCTCACCTCTGTCAATCATCTGTTTGTTCTCTGTATTTATGGATCTGTTTCTGCTTTTTCGTGTTTGTTCATTTTTTTTAATGTTCAACATGTAAGTGAAATCATATAGTATTTACCCTTCTCTGACTTATGTCACTTTGCATAGTACCCTTTAGGTCCATCCATGTTGTTGCAAATGGCAAGTTTCCTTCTTTTTTATGGCTACATAGTATTCCATTATATAAGTATACAATATATATTCCATTATATATAAATATAAACATATATATGCCACATCTTCTTTATAACCATGGACTTTTTTGAAAAAAGATTTTTATTTATTCATTTGTCAAAGAAAGAAAGAGAGCGCATGAGCAGGGGGAGAGGCAGGCAGAGGTAGAAGCAGGCTCCTTGCTGAGCAGAGAGCCCAATGTGAGGCTTAATGTCAGGACCCCAGGATAATGACCTGAGCCAAAGGCAGACTCTTAACCCACTGAGCCACCCAGGCATCCCCCTCCTTTTCAAAAAACATTTTTATTTATTTGTGGACGTTTTTAAACATATGCAAAAGCAGAGCCAACAACGTAATTTTTTTTTTTTTTTAGTTGTCATTTATTTTTGGCTCTTGGAGCAATGTTATCTTTTCAATATGAAAAAAAGCAAGTTCAACACAAAATAGAAATTTGAAGTGTAGGAGAGGATAAAGCCAAGGGCAGGGGAGGGAATAGCAAAAGGAAAAAAATGAGATGTTGCCAAAGATGGGAGGGTCTCCTTGTCCCCTCTCTGGAAGAATGATTCAAAAGATTTAGGTGGCAGTACAAACCTTTCTGTATATACACAGCAGAGCTGGGTGTTTGCTAAGAAAGGGTGGGGATGGGGAGGGTCTTTCTGGAGGCTAATCCCTCTTCTCCTTCTTGGCTCCCTTCTCCAACCAGGGGAAAAGGAAGGAATCCAACATATGAAGGTGGTTATGTAGGAAAAGGGAAGGATCCTGCTTTAACAGGGTGGGGCAGACCCCAGCAAAAGAAACAGCTCAGGACACAGCTTGGAAGAAGACGGGAAAATACAGATCGATAATACTGTCAACACCTCTCCTGAAGCTGAGAGGAGCAGGGAAATTCCTGGAAATTAGGACTCAAGAGCCTGGATACCCCTCTCCAAAACTGCTCTAGAATAGAAAACCCTACCCCTTCCTTATAGGTACCTCTACTGCTATGAGGTAGCTTTGTTTCCTTTCCGCGGGGCTACCACATGGGCTTAGGATGGTGGCCATCTACTGGGTTTTAAGCACTTGGTTCTAGATGGGATCTGATGAGACCCAGCTTCTTGGAGAATTATCTTATAAAACAAAGGGAAATACCAACTGGACAAATGGGAGAAGGGGACACTGAAAGGAAATACAGGGTTACTGTGAATGGCAGAAATCTAGGTTTCCCAGAGTGGAAGAGAGGAGACATTCAACAAACAACAAGTATTTATTGAGCACCTATTATGTGCCAGGCACTGTGTTCTAGGACCACCCCCCTCCAAAAAAGGAAAAAAAAAGAGACAGAGTCAGAAAATGTAATTCTGAGGGAGAGGACAGGGGCAGCTGAGGAAGAAGGCTGAGGGAATGGAGAAGCCTGAGGTGATGGTGCTTTGCCTTAGGCCTCCTCTTCAGCCTCCTCACCAACATCCTCCTCCTCTTCTGCGGTGGCATCCTGGTACTGCTGGTATTCGGAGACAAGGTCATACATGTTGCTCTCAGCTTCAGTGAATTCCATCTCGTCCATGACCTCACCTGTGTACCAGTGGAGGAAGGCCTTGCGCCGGAACATGGCCGTGAACTGCTCTGAGATGCGCTTGAAGAGCTCCTGGATGGCTGTGTTTTTTCCAATGAAGGTGACTGCCATCTTGAGGCCACGAGGTGGGATATCGCAGACTGCTGTCTTGACGTTGTTGGGGATCCACTCCACAAAGTAGCTGCTATTCTTATTCTGCACATTGAGCATCTGCTCATCTACCTCCTTCATGGACATCCACCCACGGAAGACAGCAGCCACAGTGAGGTAACAGCCATGGTGGGGGTCACAGGCAGCCATCATGTTCTTGGCATCAAAGACCTGCTGGGTGAGTTCAGGCACAGTAAGGGCCTGATACTGCTGGCTTCCACGGCTGGTCAGAGGTGCAAAGCCAGACATGAAGAAGTGGAGCCATCGGAAGGGCACCATGTTGATGGCTAGCTTCCGGAGGTCAGCATTGAGTTGACCAGGGAAGTGGAGGCAGGTGGTGACACCACTCATGGTGGCTGAGATGAAGTGGTTCAGGTCTCCGTACGTTGGCCAGCTTGAGAGTGCGGAAGCAGATGTCATAAAGGGCCTCATTGTCAATGCAGTAGGTCTCATCTGTGTTCTCTACCAACTGATGGACGGAGAGGGTGGCATTGTAGGGCTCGACCACAGTGTCAGACACTCTGGGTGAGGGTACCACACTGAAGATGTTCATGATGCGGTCAGGATACTCTTCTCGGATCTTGCTGATGAGCAAGGTGCCCATTCCAGAGCCTGTGCCCCCACCCAGTGAATGGGTCAGCTGGAAGCCCTGTAGGCAGTCACAGCTCTCCGCCTCCTTCCTCACCACATCCAGGACTGAGTCAACCAGCTCAGCCCCCTCTGTGTAGTGGCCTTTGGCTCAGTTGTTGCCTGCCCCAGACTGACAAAAAAAACAAAGTTGTCTGGTCTGAATATCTGCCCAAAAGGACCTGAGCGAACAAAGTCCATGGTCCCGGTTTCTAGATCCACCAAGATAGCATGAGGAACATATTTGCCACCTGTAGCTTCATTGTAGTACACGGAGATGCGATCCTGCAGCAGGTCGCTGTCACTGTGGTAGGTTCCAGTGGGGTTGATGCCGTGTTCATCACAGATTACCTCCCAGAACTTGGCACCGATCTAGTTGCCACACTGACCGGCCTGGATGTGCACGATTTCCCTCATTGTTAAAATTTATTTTAATTTTTTTGCTCACCTCAAGGTGTGTACGGGGCAAGAAATTATATGGAATTTTTTTTTTCTATACTGCTAGTCTCAGGCTGGAAGGATGGGACATGTCCCGGAGGCTGGAGCAGCGAGGTCCGAACGCAGGTGCAGGAAGGTTCTGAGAGAACAACGTAATTTTTAAAAAAAATTAGTACTTATAGGTGTACTTTTAATTAATTAATTGATTAATTAATTTAAAAAAGATTTTATTTATTTATTTGAGAGAGAGAGAATGAGAGAGAGAGAGAGAGAAAGTGCACGAGAGGAGGAAGGAGCAGGCAGAGGGAGAAGCAGACTCCCTGCTGAGCAAGGAGCCTGTTCCCGGATCCCAGGACTCCAGGATCAGCACCTGAGCTGAAGGCAGTTGCTTAACCAACTGAGCCACCCAGGCTTTCCAGACAGTGTAATTTAAACCCATCACCCCCATCCCCATCCCCCAGCTTTAACCATTGTCATATATTGATTTTTGACTTTCAGAAGTTTCAAATTTGTACATAGTTGAATCTTGATGTTTTCCATTGTAGTTCATTCTAACGTTGATGTTTATATTTAGAGAGATGCCAGATAGTGTGTGTGTATGTTTAAAGGTATAATGCTGTGAGGTGAGGCTCTTAACAGGATTTTTTCCCCAGGTGTCCAATTTTTTCAACTCTGCTTATTGAGCAATCCCTCCTGCTCTCACTGGTTTGTGAAGCTTCACAAGGTTCTTGCATTTGCCAGTGTGTTTCTGTCTACATATTCTGTCGTGTTGACCTGTGTGGTGTTGCACCAATACCCATGTTGAACTTCGTACATGTAAGTTTTCGTATCCAGTATACCTAGCTGTCCCTGGGTTTCTTTTTTCAATATTTTCTTGCCCAACTCTTTCTGTTCATTCTTCCAGATGAAACTTAGAGTCATTTTTACAGCTTCTAAAGAAAATTCCCTTAGGATTTTGATTAGAATCAGTTAAAGTCATGCACTAAGTTGGAAAAATAAACATTTTCTCAATAGTCCCTCTTCAAATGTAGAAATACGGTGTGTTTGTTTGTTTAGCTCTTGGAAGCCTCTCTGAAAATGCCATGTTATCTCCTTGAGGGTCACACCTGGATGGCTTATGTATTTTGCTGTGTTTATGGATGAGAGTTTCAAAACTTCCCATTTGATCCTCGTTAGTCATTCTCCAAGACTTCTTGTTTTCAAGTTTGAGTCCCTTAGGGGTTTAGATCACTCTTTCTATCGGAACCCACCACCCCATCTGCCAAAGTTTCTATTTGTTCTAAAAATCAAGTCCCCAGAGCTCTTATGTTTGGTGCAAAGAGCATTAGATTTGAGATTTGGCATTGGGACGCGCCTGAGTTGCAGGCCTGCCCTCTCCTTTATCAGCTGCATGTCCTCGGGCAAATTATTTTGCTTCTCTGAATCTCATTTTCCTTATTTGCATGTAGGCATGAATCATTTTATTCATTTTTCATCTAGTTCCTTATATTGTTTCTTCCTAAACTTTTTTTTAATAAAGATTTTTACTTATTTATTTGACAGAGAGAGAGACAGCGAGAGAGGAAACACAAGCCTGGGGAGTGGGAGTGGGAGAGGGAGAAGCAGGCTTCCTACTGAGCAGGGTGCTGGACGAGGGGCTAGATCCCAGGACCTTGGGATCACAACCTGAGCTGAAGGCAGCTGCTTAACTGACTGAGCCACCCAGGCGCCTTCCTAAACTTTTCTTTCTTCTCTAGGAACCTCTAAACTCCTTGGGAAGAGGAGCTGTGCCACCTCCATGGTTATATGTAGGGAACAGAATGAGATAACACTGGGAGTTCGTGCCTGATAACAGAGTCCAGCCGGTGGACATCATGTTAGCTCCCTCAAAATAGAATATATTTTGAAATAATCTGGAGTCTTCACTTGGACCATGATTCTTTAATAAAGCTTTGAAATTGGATAATAGTTAATAAGATGGAAATAGCCAAGGTTTATTGAGTTCTTCGGGTGTCCCAGCACCAGACAATCATATATTCTAGGTCTGACCTCATCAGACCCCACTGTACACTTTAAAGAAGCTACGACGGTAAGATCACATAGCTAGGACATGGTGCAGCTGGAACTCAAGCCAACTTGGTACTCTGAACCCACATTTTCTTTTATCTTCCCTACAATATCAAATTATGTCTTCACAGTGCTTCTGGCCTAGGAGGTAGTCAGAAATACTGGTCTTGTCCCCTTCTTCCTTCTTGTCTAGGTCCTGCTTTTATTTTATTTTATTTTTTAAAGATTTTGTTTATTCATTTGAGAGAGGTAGAGAGAGCGCACAAGTAGGCAGAGCGGCAGGCGGGGGTCGGAGGTGGGGGTGGTGGGGGGGGAGAAGCAGGCTCCCTGCTGAGCAGGGAGCCTGATGAAGAGCTCAATCCCATGACGCTGGGATCATGACCTGAGCCGAAGGCAGCTGTTTAACTGATTGAGCCACCCGGGTTCCCCTAGGTCCTGCTTTTAGTCGTGTGATCCGAGGTCCATTGACCAATATTGATTGTCTTCTCTTCCTCCCTCCATTTTAAGCATTTCTGGAATAGGGCTGTAATCAACTACTTCTCACCGTCGTGTTAAACGCTTACGCATCAAGTCTGTGACACCCCTTGTTCTCCTGACGAGAGTGGCAGGCCACCCTGGCTCTGAAGGACCTCTGAATGGAGGGAGAGGGAGTACAGAGTATGAAGGGGGCACAGAGAATGGAGGTGGAGGAGTAACAGCCTGGCAGGATGTCAGAGGAGAAAACCCTGGACATGGAACCAGACATATCTGCTGCTTGGTGACTGACTTGGGACACATTGCTAAGCTCTCTGTGGCTCTGCTTTCTCATCACAACAGTGGGGACTGGATAATTCTGACATGTCAGGGGGGTGGCAGACCTGCATGATGGGAACCCGCTCTAGATTGCGCAGCCTCAGGCATGTGTAGGAGGATGTCTTTGTCATTACTGTACTAAAGAAATAAGAGGAGAAGAAAACAACAATCAGGAAGAGGGTGATGCTTAGTCCCTCAGGCTGACTTCTGGGTGGTAGAAGTACCAGTGCACTGTTGGTCCTGCAGGAGACAGGGGTCAGAAGGAGGTTGAACAGATGGGCCCAGATGGT
Source organism: Mustela putorius furo (assembly GCF_011764305.1). Taxonomy (NCBI): domain Eukaryota; kingdom Metazoa; phylum Chordata; class Mammalia; order Carnivora; family Mustelidae; genus Mustela; species Mustela putorius. Next base: position 8,733,184 of record NW_025421449.1, read on the forward strand.
TTCTGGGTCATACAAATTTCAGGGGTTACTTTCAGTTTTTTTGTTTTTTTTTTTAAATTTTGGTCTTAACATTTCCCAGGAATATACTGTGGTCTTATAAAACTAGTAATAGTAACAATAGCTAACATTTATGCACTCTGTGATTTGGATGGATTATCTGATTTAACCCATAGAACAACCTATAAAATAGGCATTATTGTTTCTCCCATTTTAGAGATGGAGAAGGTAATTCCTGCTTAAGTACTCTGAAGTTATAGAGCTGGGATGGGGATTTATGCCAGAGAGGCTGTAGAACTTAAAAATCCCAACTCAGTACCCAGGTCCCACCTTAGATCAATTGAATCAGGGTCCCAGGGTCAGTATTGATGGACAGTGCTGAGTGATTCTGCTACGTGGCCAGGCTTGAGAACACTGGACCAGGTGTCCCCCCGGGGGAACAGCAGATGGTGCTGAGGTGGTAAAGGCAGGGGAGGGTAAGTGTGGGTTCATGTTGGGGATAGTGGGGAATGGTGGCAGCTGTTCTCACTCCTGGAGACCTAGTGGTGTGACCATACCAGAGTCTTCTGCATATTGGCAGTGAATGTGATTTTTCCTAATGGGAAGAAAAGATGGCCAGCAGGTTGTCTGTGTCTGTGTATGAGAGAGAGAGAGAGAGAGAGATAGATAGATAGATAGATAACGGGCATATATGTGTGTGCATGTGATTAAGTGTTTGTGTGCTCATGTATGCACTTATGTTATTGTAGAAATGTGTGTGTGGACATATGTGTGCATGTGAGGAGGTATATGTGTGCATCAGTGTATTTCTGCATTTCTGTATTTCTGATTATATGGATATGTTTGCATGAGTAGACATATGTCTTTGTCTGTATTTGTGAGCATGTGTACATGTATAAGTATGTCTGAGTGTGGGTGTGTATGTGTTAGTAGACAATTGTGTGAATGTGTCTGTTTTGGCTGTATATGTGAGTCTTTGTGTTGGCATAAGCATATGCATGTATGATCACCTACACAAATGTGCAGGGGTATGTGCATGTGTGTGACTGCGTGTGGGTGTGCATGTATGTTTTTTGTGTGCATATATGCTATGGACTGAATGTATGCTCAACCTCCCAAATTCATACCTTGGAACCCTAACCCCCAGTGTGATGGTGTTTGGAGGCGGGATCTTTGCAAGGTAAATAAGGTTAGATGAGGTCATGATGGCATGGACGCACTTATGAAGAAAGCAAGAGACCCGAAAGCCCTCCCTCTGCCATGTGGGGATGTAGCTAGATGGTGGCTGTTCACAGGCCAGGAAGACAGTCCTCACCAGACACCCAGTTGGCCAGTGCCTTGACCTTGGACTTCTCAGCCTCCAGAACTCTGAGAAACAAGTGCTTATTGTTGAAGCCACCCAGTTGGTGGTATTTGATTAAAGCAACCTGACCTCACTAGGACAACATAGTTGTGTATTCATGTCCCTGTGTATGCAAGCTTTTGTGTATTTGGGTGTGCATGTGAGAGAGTGTCTGTGGATATGGGTGTCCGTATTGGGTGGCAGTGGCAGAGCATGGGCAGGAATATATGTGTGTGCATGTGCCTTTGTGCATGTATACTGTGTGTCTGCAGGCATGTGTATGTACACATAATTGTTTATTTATGCATGGTGTGTAAGGATGCATGTGAGAGAGAATGGATGAGTGTGGGAGTGTGTGATCATGTGTGTAAGTATGTTCATGTGTGTTTGACTACATATGGGTGTTGGTTTAATATGCACGCATATGGTTCTGTCTGTCTGTGCATGGTTTTATGTGTGAGTGTGAGTGTGTGTATGACTCTATAGGTGGTATATTTATTTGTGCATATGCTTGTGTATGTGTGTGTAGGTGCCCATTTGTATACATTTATGTGTGCACATGTTGACAAGGATATGTGTTTGAGTGTATCTTTTTTTTTAAAAGATTGTATTTATTTTTTTGACAGAGAGACATAGTAAGAGAGGGAACACAAGCAGGGAGAGTGGGAGAGAGAAGCAGGCTTCTTGCCCAGCAGGGAGCCCAATGCGGGGCTTGACCCCTGGACCCCGGGATCATGACCTGAGCCAAAGGCAGATGACTATCGACTGAGCCACCCAGGCAGCCCTGTTTGAGTCTATCATTTTGTGTGGGATTCTGTGGGTACGTGCACATGTGTGGATGTCTATGTGTGTATGCATGTGGTTGTGTATTGTGTGCGTGGGCATGTGCACGTGTGAGTGTGTGCGAGCGTGTGTGCATGAGGGTCCTGGGCTGTGGAGCTGGGCGCCTTTCCTTTGCTTCTGACAGATGGTCCAGCAAATGAAGCCCTCTCTACCACCTGCCCACTTACCCCCCCCCCCAGGGCCTTGCTCTCCCCCCTCCAGTCTAGCCATTCCTCCCTCACCCTCTCTCTCACATTTGGACCCCCTTGGCTGGTGTGTGGGGAAGACGAGGTCAGGACAGAGTGGCAGGCCTGGCCTGAGCACACCGGGCAGGGCCAGGAAGCAGCAGAGCTGAGAGTGTTAGTGTTAGAGTGTGTGTGTGTGTGTGTGTGTGTGTGTGTGTGTGTGTGTGTGTTTGTGTGTGTGTGTGTGTGTATGTACCCAGCAGGGAGGCAGAGCCCAGGCAGTCCCCGCCAGCGCCTGGCCTCCATCCGCAGAGTGGGCAGGCAGCCCAGGGTAGAAGGGCCTGTGCTTTGCAGACAAAAATGCCAGATGGTGGGGATTTGGGGGGGCTCTCCACGGCCTGGCTGCCAAGGGCAAGGAGGTTTCTGGGGCTCTGGAGAATGAGCTGGAGAGTTGCATGTGTGCTGCTGTGTTGTTTTTTTTTTTAATGGAGAGTGGGAAGGCTTGTTTTGCATATTTCACAATGTATTTCCCTTTGGATTTCTATCCGTTTGCTAAAAAATTTGATCATAAAGCTTTAGATGTTTTTTGATATAAGGAGAGTACATATTCCTGCAAGGAAGTCAAAACATTTTTTTTAAACTGAAAATATTTATTGACAAGCTATGAAAGAAGCACCAAATAAAAAAGATATTTAGATTGGCTGTTTCAGTTGTGAGTTAGCTGTAGAGACACAGTGAGGGGCTGGGTTCTGTTTATTTTAGGAATGGATTTTAGCTCCTGCTGATGGGGTTTCAAAGCTTTGTTTTCTGTACAGGGAGTTTTCTGAGCTGACCCACTCCCGAGGAGGTGCTTTGCCATGTCTGTTGGGAAATGCCAAGCTTGCCCATGCGTGAGCTCAGGCAGTGTCCAGATGGTTCTGTCCTTCCACTTCTGGCCAATGTGGCCTCTCTTGTCACACTGGGATGAATGTCACGAGTGGTACAGCTGTGGGCAGAGACCAAAGTCATTTTTTTTTCCTTATTGGAAAAGGGAAACGATGAGGAGAAGGATGATCTTATATGAGTCACATGTCTCCTGGCCCTCACACAGCCCAAATGCGGACGTCTGTACATGGGAAGGCGGCGTGTGCACTGGGGTCCCTGGGAACAAGGAGCAGAACAGGGAGCTGTCTTGGGGAACAGGTGGCTGTCTTTATAGCCTTCCCTGCCTCTGCCTTCCAGTCCTTCGTCTGCAGCTCATATTGAATAAAGTCCTTCAATGGCTTCATATTGAATTAAGTCCACAGTCCTTAACATGGCTCTAGCAGGCCATAGGCACAGCCCAAAAATGCCTCCTTTTTTGTGGCTCATCTGTCCCTATACTTCTCTAACTTGCTCTGGGTTCTAAATGCCATTTTTTTAAAAAAAGGAGACAAAAATTTATTAAGTTACAAATCACCTGCTCGGAGGCAGGTAGGGGCATGTCATAAGGAACCTTGAATTTAAGCTTCTCTTAAAGTAACAAGAGCTGGGCTTCACAGTGATCTATGTTTAAGGAAGACTCCTTTAGTGTCCTCATAAAGGACTTGGGCTGAGCAGAGGTGGAGACCAGGTGTTTGGAGGGAAATGTGCTCAGGAGACGGAGGGAATAGGATTTGGTGACAATTTGGATATGTGAGAAGGGGAGGGGATCACTTAGGATGTGTTCAGGTACAAGACGCAGAACACTTGCTTACTTTTAACTTACAAAAGTAGAGTTCATTTTCTCATATCAGAATATCTCTGAGTCTTGGTGGTTGTAGGCAGGGTTCAGTTGTGTGTACTGTCAGAGCCTAGTTTTATGATGTTCTTTGAGCTTTCTCACTGTGGTCACGAGATGGCTACTAGAATTCCAGACATCTCCTCTACATTCCCTCCCCAGACGAAGAGGAAGACAGTGCCCCATCAGTTCCTTCTATCAGAAGAGCCAACTAAATGCTCAGAATCATCCTCAGCAGACTTCTGCTTAGGCTATGTTGTCTGGACCTGACTCACATGACCACTCTTAGAGGCAAGGGAGGCAGGGAATATGAGAAATGGATTGTCACAATTACACAATTAGCTCAGACTGATTGCAATCCATTTTCTAGGACTGGGCACATTGTCCCCAAACCAAATTATGGCTCTGTTAGTTGGGAAAAAGTGGGGAATGGATATTGGGAAGGCATCTAACAGCATTGGTCACTAGCAGTGAGGGCACAGGTCAAGGATGACTTCAGGGTTTGGCCCTCCTGGCTTGGGGTGGCATTCAGCCACATAATGGGGGTATGGGCAGTTGCTGGTAGTAGAAAGGGTGACTTCAATCTTGCTTGTGTAACTCAGATGTCACTTTGGATTACTCTGCTTGTTCAGAACTGAATAAGATTTTCTTGGACTGAGGTTCCTTGAACCTTGAATAGATTTGTTAGAAGCAAATGTGACCCCAAGAGTTTTTTAAAAGCCTGCATTGCTCATGGTCATCTCTTGCTTTGAGCTTCTGCTGAATTAGTTTAGTCTAGTGATGACTTAGGGACCCTTATGCGCTATTCTTGTCCAGAAGTGTGGGGGGGTCAGATATAGACTTCAGCCCTTTCCCCATTACTCCCACCCCTGCTACATCACACAACGACACACACACATACCCCATTCTCTCAGGCACTTGAGTGTTTAGAAACATCCACTGAAAGCTTGTGAAGGAGTGATTTATTTTGCAAAAATATAACTTAAAATTTAAGGCAAGACATTTTAATTTTTTAAAATGCCCCTTGACTGTTTCTATGACTTGGATTCCAGCCTTCTGCCATGTTACTTGGTCTTCCTCCCTCTTTGCATGTTCTCTCTCTTTCTGGATCAACACCCCAACCCTTCCTATTTCTTGGGAAGAGGAAATGCTCTGTTTGCAGCCAATAGCCCCTGGGATGTGCCTGGGTAACATCATGGTGGTTTATGGCAGGTGTCTGCTCTGGTAGGTTGGTGTGCATGCTATGCTTTGTTGTTAGCTCTAACAAATATTGCTCTGGCTTAGCTTCAGACTCAGTTCTGGTTCCCCAACTGCATGTCAAGGACTTGGCTTGGCAAGAGCTGCCTTTTGGGGTCCCTTTCCAGGTTCTGTCTGCCTGTTGAGAGAGAAGGGTCTCTTGTGTTTTGTTATATGTGGGTATGTTGAGTTTGAGGAGCCCCCAGAAATGACATCCACCGATTTCCCCCTCACCCAGCCACTCTGAGGAGTAATCTGACTGCAGTGCTGGGACACGATACCCTCCCTCTGGGCCCACACTTGAGGCTGCTGAATGTAAGTGGCTGGGAGCATGCTTGTTCTTCAGATGGGGTGGGGGTTGAGGGGGGTGCCACAAATCTTCCCATGGAAAATAAAAAGGTCAAATGGTGTTAATTCATCTGCACAACTCACTGGGCTTAAAAGCACAGCCTGAAATGGCTTCTTGATTGAGAGAAGATGCTTCATTAATCTTGGTTCCCTCATTTGAGAGTGCAGAGAATGGAGACTAATGGCTGACATCCCAGTGTCTCAGGGGTGGGTGGGATATAAGCCTCCAGACACTGGGCTATAATTGCAGAGAATCTCAAGGAGAGGAGGAGCAAGTGGGCCAGGGAGATGAGAGGCGGACTCAGTGTCCCCCCTCTGATGGGTGATGGTGGTAGGGAGGCAGGGTGATGTAAGTTCCTTGCTAGAAATATTAGTGATTAATTCAAGATGATGAATCATGCTGGAAACAGTCTTCTGCATCCTCAGAGTGAGAGCTGTAGCCTGAGAGTCAGGAATCCTAGGTTTGAGTCTGGTTCTTCCATTGCCTGGTTGGGTGACTGAAGCAGATTATTATCCCTCTCTGTAAAATGCAGGGAAGGGATGAGAGTGCTTGATAATTTCTCGTCTCTCTCTCAGTGCTAGGATGTGTGGCTCTTTACTGAGTACCAGACACACTTGGACTCAGGAATGTAGCCTGGGGTTTAAGGCGATGCTTCTGCCTCTGTGGGCAGCCATATCTTCTCATAAGATCAAATCTGCAGAGACCTACACAAAGATAACAGGAGGTCAACATACCAAAGAGATGTCACATATGGAGAGTATTCTACCTAGGGATAGGAAGACCTCCTTGTGGTTGGGTATGGGAAGGATCATGGAAGACTTCCTGGGAGAAAGGAAATCTAATGGCATGGGACAGGCTTTGATTGGCAGAGAGGATATAGGTAAAAAGCTTCTACTTCCAAAGATCAGGTATTTATCTTGGGGCCCAAGGGGAGCCATTCATTTTCTATAGCTTTCTGGGATGAGGAAAGAGAAAGATCCTTGCCTAGAAGACAAACCGTAGTAGTCTTTGAGCAGCAGCAAACCTTGTTTTGCACTTCTGAGCTTCCACCATCAGACAAGCATTCCTGGTTGTTTACCCACATAGTGACTTTGGGCCAGTGGCATGACTGCTCTGTGCCTCATTTCTACATAGAGAGAAGGTAAGTAGATAATTGGGATTCAGTGATTTAATGCAGACAAAGTGCTTGTCATAGTATCTGGCACGTGATAGCCCTCAATACACATTAGCTGCTGTCATTTTTATTCCTGATGACATCATTCTTGAGTACTTACTGTCCTCAGGCACTGTGCATTGCATTCTAATAATAACTAACAAGTTGTAATAACTCTTTGATGGAAGTATTGTTATTATTTCTGCTTTATAGAAACCTGAGGCACAAGGAGATCGAATAACTTGCTCAAGACCATGCCGGTAATGAGTAGTGGAGGTACAATTTGATTTCAGGTACCTAAGCTCTTAACCATCCTGCTATTGCCTCTCTTGGGATTACTACTGTTACTTATTTTCAAAAACAAGGCTGCAGGTCCGAGTGACCAGTGAAAGGAGAGGGGTGAGTGGAGGAGGCACTCTAGGATAGTTTCTCTGTTTTTGGCTAACTTAAGGACCTCAGAAGGAGGTAGTGACCTGGGGTGGGGGGCCCTAAGAATATGATAGGCCTGCTGTAGCAGGAGTTTGCCGTATGGATACGAGGTGATGCTGGGGTGGTCAGATCGGAACCTAGGTTGGGGGCAGGGTCTCAGAAATGGGGCAGAATCTTCTGCAAGATGAACTGGGAGCAGATCAGAGCCAAACTTGCCTCATGTTTGTAAGAATTCATCTGTCCAGCTTTTGGGAAATGGTGAGTAGCCGTATCTCTTTGGCCATTGTGAGATTATTGCCTCAGACTCGTTGAGGTGCCTTGCCTTCAGAAAGCTCCTAGGTTGATGAACTCTTCCACAGATCATGAGTTCTGGGAGCTTATCTCTAAAGAGTCTTGTGGTCAATAAGCCTTAGAAAGGGCAGCTCTCTCCCTTGTCTGTAGCAGACACTGTCTGGGTCTCTCCTGTCTCTCCCAGTCGCTGTCAGGCTAGGGCACTGGGCTGGACTTCCAACTGCCAGTTCTGCCTGAGGTCTTTCTGCTCATGCCTGGGGAACGACAGAAGTGCCTGACAATTGATGAGGATTACTAACGCCCTTCCCCAGCCTGGCAAGAGCAGGCCTCGACCAATGACCGGCCACAGCTGGAGTATGAATACTCCAGCTCCCTTGCTTCCAGGCAGGATAACTCGGAGACATGCATCCCATCCGTCCATCCGTCCGTCCGTCCATCCATCCATCCATCCATCCCATCCCATCCCAGAGAGCCCCCTGGACAAATCTCCCATTGCCTGCAGAGGTGACTTGCTTGATAACTCCTCCATCATGACCACCTTCTTTTCCCTGCCTCTCTTCTTTATTTCTCTACCAGGGTTCCTCAGGATCACCTTCCAAATCAACTACTTGTGCTCAAACCCTTCTATCATAGCTTCCGGTGGGAGCCAAGCTGAGATAGCGAACTGCTCAGAGATTCCTATAGCACGCTAAAGCATGAAAGGCTCTGAGAAATCTCCTAGTGGGGAGGCCTATTTCACTTTAGCCCACTGTTTTCCAAACTTTTTTGGCCAGAGAACTCTTTTTTTTTTTTTTTAAACCAAACACCTAGTAACTTCCCCTGAAACACTGTTTGTATGTGGTGCACACTGTGGGAAGTCATGGTCCAACTCTACTTTGCAGCAGATGGCTGAGTTGTGTGAGCCTGAAGAGGGAAGTGAGTGGCTGAACCTGCTCTTGGCAGATGAGGCTTATACCCCTTCCCCTCCTGGTACAGGTGCATTTTCCAACCATCATGTTCTTCCCCTCCTCATCTGTGATGTGGGAAAGTATATTTACTGCACAAGAGCTAACATAACCTGTGTGGAAATCCTAAACCAGAGAAGATTAGGCTTATGTGCATAATTTATTTTGACAGTAGAAGTAGGGGTGAGAGAGGCACTGGCTTCAAGAACCAGGGAGTTTACTGTCTTGGGCAACTGAGTCATGCCTGGAGGGGAAAAGGTGGCTGGAATTGTCTTAAACCCACCAAGTTTCCAGCAAGAGCCCCCTCCCCCACTGCCATCCCCTCCTCCTGCCCCCTGTCCCACTGCTGATGTAAAATATTAGCTCAGAGGAAAGTTAGCAAGTGGCTTGAAGAGGGTCGGCATGCGTCTCAGAAGGTACTTATCTCATTTTCATAGTCACCGGAGACAGCCAGGGAAGATAACCAGATGTTCGAGCATCTCTTCCTTGCTCTCGCTCACTTACTCTCTCTATCTTTTTTGTAAATTGAATTTAAAGGACCTGTTTCTTAGCAACAGCAGCAGTCAGTGGTTACAAAATCCTCCTTGGCCCTTTTAATGCCCAGGGTTTCAGTAGGCAAATGAACCTCTCAGCACAGGCTGGGGACTGGGGACAGATAGCATGGCTGCAGTGGAAGCCAGCACGTTGGGGGCTATATTACTGGGGGTGGGGAGCTTCCCAGAGGACCCAGAGTGTGGGCAGAAGGGCCAACAGAACCATCTGTGGCTCCCAGGCATACTGGTGGATGATGCTGGTTAGACGGCCCTGGGCTGGAAGGCTCCATGTGGCTGTTCCAGGACTGTCCAGGGGCATCTGTTGTTTTGGATGAAGTGGCTGTGTGAAAAGAGCCCTAGAAAAGCATCTCAGGAAACTCAAGTCTGGTCCCAGCAACATTGTTGTGTTACCTTGGGCAAACTTGAATTTTTCTGAGCCTCAGTTCTTGTACCCATCAGATAGGTAGTAATATCCACCTTGCCATACTGAGGGACAAAAGAGACCAGAGTGTGTGGAAGTTTGAAAGGCGTGAGGAACAATGACAGGGTCAGATGTTAGGAATCTTTCCTCCTTTGGGCTGGAATGCTCTGCCCTCACCATCCCTGGAGAAAGCAGAACTAGATCCTTAAAGATCTGAGTTAACCTGCCCACCCGGAAGGCTTGAGGCTGTGTCTTAGATGGGTGGACATAGAAATAATGGGGTTGGGGGAGATCATGCCTGGGGAACGGGAGGAGAAGGCCTCTTCCCACAGACCTGGTGATCAGAGCACTGAAGGGCTTTGGAGCCACAGGGTGGCAGAATATTGGGTATGAAGGACCCTTAGGGGTTTTATTCTAATATATCCTGATGCTTGTATCCTTGACCACTGAAGTTGAAAACTGATGGCCCATGGGTCGTAGAAGGCCCTGACATGCATTTTGTTTGACCCTCACAGGGTTTTGTAATTTGTTGAATTAATTGTTAGCAGTCACCAATGAGGAGATTTCCCCCCAAAGTTGTGATTTCTAGCTTTTTTTGAACAATCATCAGGAGAAATTTTCACCTCATGTGTTGGTTATTGTGACAGGACATACACTTTCCATCTCCACATCTTCCAGCTGCCTGTGACTGGGGACACTTTGCTCATTTTCTACCTACTCATCCTTGTAGGCAGCTGGGTCTGAGATTCCTGCTTATTGGGAACCTCTTAAACATCTGTACAGTGTAGATGTTAGTAAACTCTGAAAGAACTATTAAAATGAAATAATGTGATGCACATAGTGTCTAACACATGACAGGATTTTAAAGGTATTGGTTTCTGTTTCCCTTTAAAAGCCTTCACGACTGGGCGCCTGGGTGGCTCAGTGGGTTGGGCTGCTGCCTTCGGCTCAGGTCATGATCTCAGGGTCCTGGGATCGAGCCCCGCATCGGGCTCTCTGCTCAGCAGGGAGCCTGCTTCCTCCTCTCTCTCTGCCTGCCTCTCTGCCTACTTGTGATCTCTCTCTGTCAAATAAATAAATAAATAATCTTAAAAAAAAAAAATAAAAGCCTTCACGACTTAGAGTCATCTGTATGAGTTTGGTCACAGGAACCTGAGGAACCTGGATGATTCTTTATAGAGAAAGACCTAGAAGCATGGATTGCTTCTCCTATTTATTAATTTATTCAGACTTGACTGTACCAGGGTTTAGCCTCAAAAAAGGCAAGCTCAAGGTTTGGCTGCTTGTGATGTGGATGGTGTTGGCCATGGCTTTGACTTCCGGGCTGCTTTAGTTCCTTTGGTTCATGCACGCATTTATTAGTGTGGTAGGCGTCATGGTGCTGGGTGCTGAGACTTCAGTGACACAGAAGACACAGCCAAAAGAAAGTCTCAGTCCCCAGGGACAAGATACAATAAGTTGCTATTCATTTTGGAAGGGATGTCCCAATATCCTCCAAGACCATGAAATCTCTAAAAACAGTGATTCCAGAAGGCTTCTGAATCTTCGTAGGGTTTATGCCCTACCCTCTAGATCTTTACTTGTTGTTGTGCCTGTTCCTATTTATTCTTTAAGTTCTGATTTACATAATGTCATCAGTATAGTGAACAAGTAAGTTCTGTGGAATGCCTATATGGTCTAGTCCCCTATGGATATATCATGAGAAAATGAAGGAGAATGAGCAGGGTCCTGTGACAGATTGAACAGAGGGCTGTGGATGAATACTGCTGTTCGTCCCACTGCTTTGGGTCCTCTTCTCTGCTAGTTATGGAAAAGAAAGCATTTGCCAGATCAATAGCCACATATCACTTATCTGCAACTATGTTAATTTGTTCTAGGTAAGATACCACATCCAGGGACGCCTGGGTGGCCCAATCAGTTAGGTGATTTTGGCCATGATTTTTGTCATGATACCAAGCTTGTGAAATTGGGCCCATGTTGGGCTCTGCTTTCAGCACAGAGTCTATCTGAGATTCTCTCTCTCTCTCCCCTGCCCTTCCCCGACTCCCATGCATGCATGCTCTCTCTCAAGTAAATAAAATCTTAAAAAAAAAAAAATGATACCACATCCAGCTCAGAAGTTGCAACTGGGACTTCTACTTGGTAAAGTTTGTCATCGTTCACTGTTGTCTGCCATGAGAGAGGTCAGACTATTGTGTTAAATGGGAGACAGGACAGAGGGACCAACTCCTCCACATTTTTTAAGTCTTTGGGGATACTGATAATCTCTTCCATTCCCCAGAAAGTGGTAATATTTTTGATTTACCATCTGGGTCCAGGAAAGGGGGCAGCTTCAGCTCCACATAGCCTTTTGTGCTAGAAGAGCTCATTCTATTAGACAAAGAATCATTCCGAAGTTTTGCCCCATTGCTAAGCAGATATATTCCAATTATGTATTTGGGAATTGAGAAATGACCACTGATCCTGGGCCATGACCATTGTTTATCTGAACCCTCATGTGCCTCTACTCTAATGAAGGAGCCATAATAGGACTTTGGGTCTTGGGGTATCTATACTAGCTTATGCCCTCTAACGTCCCTTAAAAGCTTTGCACATTCCATTTCCATATGGTAATTCTCTGTTCCCTCGAGCAAATGAATGTAGTTCCAGTTGGGAATGACTACTACCCATACTTACTATACTGTTGCAAGGTACTACCTTACGGGGACCAGTTCTCTTTATCAGCTTGGGGTTCTGGGTCTGAGAACTGGGTCAAGTCTAGAAATTGAATAAAGGACTGATTTTCCATTGGGGTATCTAATCTCAGTCTTCTGTTCATGCTTCACCTTGTTTGACTCTAAACATAGCTCATACCCTTATTGATTCTTAAGGGCATAATGTTATTTTTTAAAAAGTTTTTATTTATTTATTTTTTGAGTAACCTCTATACCCAATTCTGGGCTTGAACTCATGATCCAGAGCTCAGGAGTCACCTGCTCCTCTGACTGAGCCAGCCAGGTGTCCCTGAGGACATGATGTTATTATTAGTCACGTCCATCCATCAGAAGTCAACAGAGTTTTTATGTCAAGCGCCAAACAGTAAATATCTTAGGTTTTAAGGGCCACATGGTCCTTCAACATTAACTGAATTGAAGTTTTCAATTTCAAAGGGGTCTTTGGACCCCTTTCCTCACAGTCTTTGACAGCAGCTTCCAATAGCCATACCAGCCATGTAGAGGGCCACCCTCCAGGGCTCCTTCGCCAGGGTGTCGAATCCTGCAATGTAGAGGGTGCCTCCATATTGATAGACATTTCTTTCCTTTCTTTCTCTCTTTCTTTTTTTTCCTTTAAAGATTTTACATCTTCGTCAGAGAGAGAGAGAGAAAGAAAGCAAGCACAATCAAGGAGAGCTGCAGGCAGAGGGAGAAGCAGGCTGCCCACTGTGCAGGGAGCCCGATGTGGGACTCCATCCCAAGACCCTGGGATCATGACCCAAGCCCAAGGCAGACACTTAACCAACTGAGCCACCCAGGTGTTCCTTGATAGACATTTCTTGATCCAGCTTGAGATTCTACTTCCCTCCTTCAGCATCCACTTCCATACGTGCTCTCCTTGTTCCTATGAGCTGGATCTTAACGGTTCCTTTAGTGCATGACCTCTCTCTCCCCTAGCAGGCTGAACACTTGCTGGTGAATCCATGCTGCAATCTGCCCCTGGTTATGGCTCTCGTGGCCAGGAAAGGAGTTGGGGAGCATCACGGAGAGGGCCAGCATTATCCTCAAAGGCACCCCCCTCAGCTGAGGCATCTATTCAGACTTAAAGCAAGGGGATGGGGGTTGGGCCTTTTCAGCAGGCCCAGGGGTTCAGGAAAATTGGGGGTTCAAGAGTATCTACTTGGATATTTCTATCCCAAATTTCAGGGCTCTACTTCTTCCTCTCAGGGCCTTGATCTGGCCTATCTGAATTGCTAGGGCTGAGAAGACTTCTCTTATAATTCTGTTCTGGGTTTAGTCTCCACTCTGTCTGCTAACTGCTGGAGGTGAGGCTCTTTAAATGCTGTTGAAGAAGTCCCCTGCCTCTCACAGTTGCTTTAAATTAATGCTTGCTTGTCCCAAGCTTGTCATTTTCTCTCCTCAAAGCATTGGTGTACGGCAGTAGCCACCAGTTTGCCAGTCCTTATGCTTTTTCTCCGTTTCTCTCAAACTCCGGAGATACTGCATGAGTAGTAGCCTTCTCCCTCCCTCTCTCCCCCCATCTCCCCAAGGGGAAGGCTTAGCAACTACTGCTACCACTTATTCCGGAGGGCCACAGGGCCCACAGGGGTTCCCCTCCAGATCTTATGCTCAGATCGCTGCCCACGTCCACACTGGTATTGACTGTCTTAGGTTGGGTTCCCAGATCCTGAGAAAGTATTCAGGTTTCCAGGATTGACTGGGGGAGGGCCCTTTAGGAAAAACCTATGGTAGTGGTGGGGGTGCACCTGGGTGGTTGAGTCACCTAAGTGTCTTGACTCTTGATCTCAGCTCAGATCTTGATGTCAGGGTTGTGAGTTCAAGCCCTGGATCAGGCTCCACATTGGGCTCCGTGCTGAGCATGAAGCCTGCTTAAAATACCACCACTACCACCACCACCACCACCACCACCACCACCAACAACAACAACAACAAACCTATAGAGAAAGGGAATAAATTAGGACAAGGGAGAGAAAGGAGCCAAGCAAGAATGTGGTTGCAGATAAAATCTAGCTTTGGCCTGACCCTCGATGGTGGGACTCTGGAGTATAAACCACACTGCAAAGCCATCTGCTTTTGAAGGAAGGGGATTAGATTTCTGTACCCTATGTCAGTCAGCAAGCTACTGGCTGTTGGTGTCCCTGAAATAGGGGTGTAACCTCCCTAGCAAGGTGACTTCTGTCTGCCAAGAGCAATGCTCTGGAGGAGAGGCAGCTGTGAATTGCTGTCGGCCAACTAGCAGAACAGCTGGGGGTGGGTGGACCTGGGGAGCAGGAACTGCCACATCTCCTGCAGAGAGGATGGAATATTCTGGCACAGGAGAAATTTCAGCAGGGCTGGTTCATACAGAGTGAGACATCCAGGTGGTAGCCCTTGGACCAGGGTGCTTAGCAATGGAGGTGGTAAGAGCTGGTTGGATTTTGGATGTATGGTTTTTTTTTTTTTAGAATAAGAAACAGCTTACTGAGATAGAATTGATGCACAGAAAACTGCATGTACCGTGTACCATTGCATGTGTCTTGGCAGGTGTATACCTCCCTGCAACCATCTAATAATCAAGACAATGAGCATGTCCCTGATGCCCAAAGGCTTCATTGTGGCCCTTGATGACCCACCCTCCTGCTCCTTCTCCCCACCCCTGGCCCACCAGCCCTCACATCCCAGACAACCACTGATCCTGCTGCCATGACAGGTTGTTTGACGCCTTCTAGAATTTTGTAGAGATGAAGTCATACAAAAAATATGTACTCTTTTCTTTGTTTTTACTGTTCTCACTCATAATTATTTTGAGACTCCTTCCCATCGTTGCATGTTCATCCCCCTCCTTACGGAGCCGAGCCCCACGATAACACAGTTTGTAGACCCATTCACCTGCTTATGGACTTTTGCCCTGTTCCTAGTTTTTGGCTGTCACACATTGAGCTGTGATGAAGGTGTGTGTACAGACCTTTGTATGGACAAATGCTTTCTTTTCTCTTGGGTAAAATGGCTGGCTGTGGGCCACCTGGATCCTATGCTAGGTTAGGTGTATGTTTAATTTTGTAGGAAATGGCCGAACTGTTTTACATTGAGAAGTTTGAGAGTTTCAATTCCTCATGTCTTTACCAACGCTTGGTATGGTCAGTCTTTTTTTCATTTGGGCCATTTAGATAAATATTCTGGATATGCTCTGGAAATGTGGATCCTGTGGAACTTTAATGAATTCGATCTAGGCTATGGGAGAAAGAAAAGGAGCTATTTATTCAACAGATGTGAATCGAGTGCCTTCTTTATCCTGCATTATTCTAGAGGCTGAAGGAATAGTGAAGCATAAAGTAGATATAATCCCGTCCCTCGTGGATCCTACACTCCACACTCTCCTTTGCCTGTTTTGGGAGAGTCGGGGTGGCACCTGGGGCTCTGGCGGGGGTGGGAAGAGAAGCTCAAGGAGAGGCAAGTACTGCTGATGGAGGCAGTGAAGAAAGAGGGGGCTGAGGGTGAAGCCAGCCCCACATTAGTGGGTCTGATGTAGAAAGATGCCATGATATCCTGAGTCTGCTATTTACCATTAGTGTGACTGTGGCCCAATCATGTTCCTATCTGAGTAGCTTTGGTTTTTTCATCTGGAAAGTGGGAATAATGAATACTTTGGTTGAACTGAGATATTTTGCCAGCACTCAGCCAAATCACGATGCTCAGCAAACTTCCTGAAGTCAGTGACATTGATTCATTCCTCAGTTGTGCTCTTGAGACAGGATCACATGTTCCAAGTGTGGGTTCCAGAAGGGTCTCAGGGGCTGTAAAGTCAGCCCCTGGCCCACTGCCTCATTTCCACCCTCCCTACCAATGCTTCAGGTGCAGACACCCCACCTGTGGGGCCAGAGCAGCCAAGGGGAGTAGGAGTCCTGTTTGCAGCTTTATTTTGAGAGCCACCACTGCAAGATGGCTCAGGCTCCTGGCTCCACAGGGGGCTGAAGTCAGGCTATCTTTAGGAGACACAGCATGTCCCTCCATGTCACTGGGTCTTAGTCATCATGTTGGGAGAGAAGACACCACTTTTGCCTCAACTGTGTTTGTTGTCTGTGGATCCCCTAGGAGCAGCAGGCTCTCCTTACTCAACCTTTGTCTTGAACTCTCTGAGGGGAGGGTGGCAGGAGGGGGCAATCCACCACAATGAGGTTTTTGCCTCATTGTGATACTCATGGCTGGGAGTGTGGCTTCCCTGGGTGCCCTGTGTGTAGCCATGGCAACCACGATGCTCCACTTTTGTTCAGCATTTCCCGGTTTACCCAGTGCTTTTATAGCTGTCACCTATGGTATCCTCTAGATGGGTTTGGAGTGTGGCATCATCGTCAATATCCTAGTTTACTAGCTAAGGACACTGAGGCTCCAAGAACACAGGGAGTTGCTTAGAGTTACTGTATGAGTGAGGACATGAACCCAGGCTGTGGGCTTCCAAGATCAGGATTCTTTGTTAAGCCATCGTTGTTGTCCTGATTTTGCAATCTCATGGCCTCTGCTCTATTCTGCCCCATTTTTTGCTTGCACAAATCCTATTTCTCCTTTGAGGCCCAGCACTTGGCTCAAATGCCTCCCTTCTCTGGGAAACCCCCTCTTATTCCTCTGGATGAACATGAATACCTGGACATTTCACGATGCTGTGCAGAATGCAATGGGCAGGGCATGTGGTTTGGCACAATTCTTAAGGGCGTCCTCTTATCTCCTCTGCTGGGTCACAGCTCCTTTAGGACAGGAATCATGACTCATTCATATTCCCCACATCACAGAGTATAGACTGTAGGAGCTCATCCATAGAGGTGCCTACGAAGTTCTGATTGAACTAAATTCCAATGTGATTCTAGAACTGGACATTTCTTAGAGCCTGAGCAATGTTTGACATCAAACAGACCTTTGAACTCAGAGCCTGGCTCTGCCCTTTGTAAGCTGGATGAGCTAGGCTATTCTTATAACCATCTTTAGGTCCAGTTTGCTCAATATGTAATGTAGGAATAATCATAGGAATAATATATCATGGGAATAATAATCATAATAATGTAAGAATAATCTATTTTCGGTGCCTGGGTGGCTTAGTGGGTTGAGCCTCTGCCTTAGGCTCAGGTCATGGTCTCAGGGGCCTGGGATTGAGCCCCAAATCAGGCTCTCTGCTTAGCTGGGAGTCTGCTTCCTCTTCTCTCTCTCTCTCTCTCTCTGCATGCCTCTCTACCTGCTTGTGCTCTCTCTCTCTCTCTGTCAAATAAATAAATAAATAAACAAACTTAAAAAAAAAAGAATGATCTATTTTGTAAGGTTGTTTTAAGGATCACAAGAGCTAATGAAAATAAAGACCAAGTGTATTGTACATTCTGGTGCATAAGGAATGATAAAAAAAATTAGGGGAGGAGATCTCTTGTTCTTTACTCAGCAATCTTGCCTAATTCTCTTGGAAAGACCAAGATCTGCTGCCGTGTGGCATCAACTAACACTATGAAGAATACATGAAAGAATATTCATTAAGCACTTGTCATGCGACCTTTATTCATTCATTTACTCATTCTCTTACCATTCAGAGTTGACATAACTCACCTGGGGGCATCAGAAAAGGGTGGGAGCTACTCCATTTCTTCCCTGTCTCATGATCAAAGCTGTCCTCTGGCTGGAGAAGGTGGGACAGGGGGAGATTCTTTACTTTATTGATAAAGTCAGTCATTTCCCTTCAGGCTTTCTTTATTGTGAACTTGAGGAATGTGGCCTCTAGATGGATCAACGAAGTAGGAAGAATAAAAATATATTTCAGAAACTCCTCCAAAGAACTGATGGGCTCTGAATGTGTCTCTCTTTCCAGCTGTTCCTTGCTATGCCAGCACTGGGGGCTGAAGAATGGGGACTACACAAGAGGGAGGGTCTTGGTGGCCTGTGAGGAGAATCTGTCCTAGGAAGCTGCCGTCTGAGGCAGAGGGATGGTCATTGTGAGCTGGGAGGCACAAAGGCCCACAGTGGGTAGAGGCTGGCAGTTGGTAGGGATAGCAGGGGCTGGAGTAGTGGTTTGGCTGGGATAGCTCTCCGTGTTAGGGTGACTTGATCAGTCGAAAAGTAGAGAATGCTTAGCTGGGCCTAACCATGACAGTTCCATGGCAGTGGGGGTTGGGGCTGCTCTGGAGCCTGGAGATGGCTGGGTTGGCTCACTTCTGAATTGGCACCAACCAGGCTCTTTTGCCACAAAGAGAGGGCTACTTTGGCCTATGGCGAGGGCTGGCAATACTGGCCCTATGCACGGGGACACTGATGTCCTGTTGGCTTTTTTATGGAGGACAGTTTTATGGAGAGGAGTCTGGATTTACCATAAGTAAATGGAAGAGTAGGAGTGAGGAGAGTCTTAGAATAGAGACACTGGTAGCCATCTCACCAAGGATCTGTCTTCTCCCCCAGGACCATGTGCTCCTCTGGCCAATGGCTATGAATAGGAGTGAGGGGGTTACTTCTGGGATGAAGCATTGGAGATCTGGTGTGCAACCCTACAGCCATCTCCTTGTTGCAGTGGTGGAGGAGGTCAGGAGTTTTAGGTGGTACAGATGTAAGGTGGTAGAAACTGTCAGCCAGGGTCCCTGAGTTACTATGTGGAGCAGAGCCTGCCTCAGACTCAAGTTGGCTCTATGAACAAGCAGTAAACCTAGAGTTCAGTGTCTCTTTTGGTTTGCCTTCCTTGTAATTTTCATCTTACTTTATTTTTCCTTCCCTTCCCCTATGTTCGTCTTGTTTTGTTTTCTAAATCCACATATGACTGAAATCATATGATAATTATCTTTCTCTGACTGACTTATTTCATTTGGTACAATACCCTCTAGTTCCAGCTACATAATTGCAAATGGCAAGATTTCATTCTTTTTGATGGCCAAGTAATATTCCATTCTCTCTCTTTATATTGCATCTTCTTTATCCATTTCTCCAATTAATGGAGTTTTGTAATATTTTTTAGTCCTTTTATGAGACAAGGAAAATAAGGAAAAGCAGGAATTTGTTTTTTTAAAACTATAAAATTTTCATTATTCTAGAAGTCTTGAATTTTGATCCATCCCCATCTCCTAAACCTTTAGGTTACATTAATTTGTTTGTTTAATGAACAGCTATCATGCACTTACTGAGACATAGGTCCTGTGCTTTTGGCACTGGGGTTTCAGAGGCAAGTCCGTGATGGTGACCTGCTTGAGTCTGGCCATTCCTCGGGGAAGAGATAGGAAGTGTAAGTGTTTTGTAAGAGGAAGCCCCAGAGGGGTAGGAAAATTCAGGAGGGAAATTTTTTCCCAGGCTGGGAATCAGGGAAAGCCTCATAGAGGAGGCAATGTTTGAATTGTCATGGGAAAGAAGCATGGGTAGGATTTTGACTGACAAGTAATGGGAGGCAGGTAGGACATTCCTTATACAGACAATGGCTGGAACTCAGGCACTAGGGTAGGGGTGAAATTAGACTAATGTACTTCAACAAGAAGGTTGAAATAAAAAAGTGATTGCAGGTTAACCTCTAATTAACCGGAAAATGCTAGTAACTGGAACCACTTATGGAAGATTGTTCCATTAATTAAGGTTTTCCTGTGTGTGTGTGTGTGTGTGTGTGTGTATGTGTGTGTGGTGTATGTGTGAAACTACACAGTCAGAGATACACTCACACACCTGTTTAGCCCCAGCTCCCCTAAGGACGCTCCCTCCACATCCGGGGGTGCTGCTCTTTGCACCCCTCTGTAGCAGGGAGGAGAGCTGCCTATCAGCCTGGAAGACACATTTTCGGCACGCCGTGCTGCGGCCCCACGGAGACCCTGTTCCGAGAGGATTGGAAATGTAATCACAACAGTTTTTATTAGCAAAAGAACAGCAGGAGCCCTTCTGCTGTCCATATGGACAGATCCCGATGGGTATTCATGAAGCAGTTTGCCACGGGAACAGCGGTGCTTAAAATTCCTCGTCCAATTACCTTTGAACTTGCCTTTTTTGCTGCAGTGGCTGCTGCTGCATTGTGAAACATCTTGCACCCCAGTAACTCCCTCGAAAAGCGGGGTCTGCCTTACCCTGTTTGGGGTTGAACATCATTGGGCCAGAGGAGACCTGGAAGCTTGGGGCCAAGTCATGTATCCTGGATGTGCTGGTGGGCATCTCATCTGTCCTATGTTAAATTGCCCAGTTAATTAGAGCCAACAGTAGCTTTTGTAGTAGCCCCTCTGCCCTACTGGGACCTGAGACAAGGTGTCATTCTGCAAGGGCACCCAGGGAGAGGGTACAGTTGCCAGCCCAAGCATTGTCTCCTGACCTCGTTCACATGCTGCTTGATAGAGGATAGGGGGTATGGTGACCATACAGTCCAGGTGCATGGGGGCATTTCCACTTCCACCTGCCCTTTTCGTTGTCCCTAGTGGTACATATCTAAATATAGACCCAGATTCTGGGGAAGAGCACTCAGGAACATATAAATTTAAAAGAGGACTGCTGCTGGAGCAGAAGGAAGCCCGTGCCCTCCGCAGGCACGGGCTGGGTGCCAGGCCAGTGCATCTGAAGTGCATCTGTACCACTAGGGTTCGTCTGTTGTTCCACCTCCTGAGCTCTCCGTTTTCTTCTGGGGATCCACCATTCGCCTGCTCTCTGGCAGGGGAGTTTCACTGGGCCAGCTGCCATCGTCTAACTCCAGAAGCGATGTGTAACTTGGGTCTGGTCCAGGAGTCTCATGGATGGGTTCTGGAATGGCCTACTTGAGACAATAAGAGTCTGGCTTGAGCTTTTTGATGGAACTCTCTGTAAGAAAAGTTTTAAGCAGGAGAAATGTAACTCTGGAAGTGTGGGTGGTCATAAAGGGGCCACCTGGAGAGAAGCTTCTGAGAATGACTCCCTTCTGTCCCGTGCTCCACTGTCTCTGGCCACTTGGTACCAGAGCCCATAAATTCTCTTTTGTGCCTAAGCAAGTTCAAGAACCTTCTAGGAGTTAAGATTCTGCCAGGTGACCTCTTACCACAGAAACTGGCACCCCTAGGTCTTTCCTTTTTGTAATCAAATCCATCACTGAAGGCCTTCTCCCTCTCATCAGGATGTGGCTTCCCAAGCTGGTGAGAAGAGAGTCAGGCATTTTCCCTGTGTTGAATCACATGTGAATATGTTAGAGGGGTCCTAGGCTGATCCTGGCTCATAGCAGCAGCTTATTAAGTTGTGTTGATAATCTGACTGGCCACATTTATGGGGCTTTTACATTTCCCATCCCTAAAGGCAAAATCATCCTGGGATTCAGTCCAGAGTGTGGGTTTTGGGATCAGACACACCTGGATTCTTGTTCTGGATCTGCCATTTTCTGGCAATGACCTGGGCGGTCATTCAACCTCTAGGCTTCAGTTCATCTGGAAAATGGGTTTAATTATACTCCTCACTCACTGAATGCTTTTGAGGACTGAATGAGAAAATTCGCACAGAGCAGAGCTTAGCACATGACCTAGCATCTATATGGGAGCTATAATTATTTCTAGAAAACCACCGAACAGCTTTTAAACTACAAAAGCAATGGCCAGCAATTGATATTCCATTGGATTTCCCAGTGGGCATGCCTATTTCCTTTTCTTTTATCTCTGCTCCCCCTGTGACATCTACTGAGGGCTGGATTTTTTCTGTCCTGGACTCTGTGGTTACCCAGATATAGAAGATACAGATACAGTAGGGGATCTCCTTATAGGTAGGGGATCACCCAATGGCCAAGAAAGAGCAGAGTGGAAGAGAGTATGTTTTAATGGAAGAGCAAGAGACAATGCTCCATGCCCAGAGTCAGGGTACGAGCTTGCTAAGGGCTTATGTATTCATCACCTTCGGCCCTGGGATGCTTTGTTAGAAGTATGAAACCATCCTTGTTCCATCTTGGAGGTGGAGATGAATTTCTTCAGTTCAGTTCAGTCTTCCTGAGTACTTACTTGGCTCAGAGTTGCAGTACCAACCCCAGCTCAGATTTTCCCTATTTGTTTTCTTGTCAAATGCTCCGAGTAGAAAGAGGGGGATGTGCCGCAGCATGAAAATTGTAGAAACTGGCAAGCTGATTCTGCAATTCATATGGAAATGAAAGGGACCTAGAATAACCAAAACAATTTAGAAAACGAACAAAGTTGGAGGACTAATACTGCCTGATTTTAAGGCTTACTGTTAAGCTACAGTAATCAAGACAGTGTGGCATTGGCATCATGATAGACAAAGAGAACAATGGAGTGGATTTGGGGGTGCGGAAGTTGGACCGATACATATATGGGCAACTGATTTTTGACAAAGGTGCAGAGACAATTCAGCACAGAAAGTATAGTCTTTTTTAAACAAATGGCTTGAATAGTGGGATAGTCATATGCCAGAAAAATAAACTTGGATCCAAAACTTGTTCCGTATACAAAAGGAACTCAAAATGGATGATAACCCTAAATGTAAAACATAAAACTGTAAGACTTTGAAAGGAAAACAGAAGAAAAACTCTGTGAGCTTTTTTAGGCAGAGTTCTTAAATATGACACCAAAAGCATAATCCATAAGAAAAAAATAGAAATTGGACTTCACAAAAATGTAAAACTTCTGCTTTTTTAATGATACTATCAAGGGAATTAAAAAGGCAAGCCCCCAATGGGGAAAATAGTGTACACTGTATATCTGATGAAGAACTTTTATCCCAATATAGCAGGAAATTTCAATAATAATAATAAGACAAACTAATTAAAAGTGGGCAAAATATTTAAATAGACATTTTACTAAAGAAGATACACAAATAGCTAATAAACATGAAAAGGTGCTCAACATATGAATCACTAGGGAAATACGAATCAAAACTATAATGAGATCCTGTTACACGTCCTCTCAGAGTAGCTGAAATTAAAGACTGACCACACCACATGTTGGTGAGGATATGGAGGACCTGGAATGCTCTGTGGGTGGGAAGTAAATTGCTATAACACTGTGGAAAACAGTTGGGCAGTTTCTTAGAAAGTTAATCACACACCTACCATATGATCCAGCCAGCCCACAGGCAGCTCTTTCCCCAAGAAGAAAGAAAACATATGTCCACCCAAAGCCATGCACACAAATGTTCATAGCAGCTTTATTTGTAGTAGCCCCAAGCTGGAAACAACTTCAGTGCTTTTCGGCAGATGAATGGATACACAAACAGTAGCATTGCTGTACAACAGAATATTACTCAGTAATAGAAATTATTGATACATGCTCTAACATGGATGAATCTCAAAATAATTGTCTTAAGTGAAAGAAGCCAGGAAAAAAAGAGTAATACTGTATGATTTTATTTATATAAAATTCTAGAAAATACAAACTAATGGATAGTGACAGGAAGTAGATCAGTGCTTGTTGGGGACTGAGAGCAGGGGGCTTTCAGGGAGGGGCAGGAGGAAATTTCTGGAGGTGATGGATATGTTCATTATCTCACTTGCAATGATGGTTTCATGGGTGTCTATATATATCAAAACTTCTTGGAATGTACACTTTAGTTATGTGCAGTTCATTGTATGTCCGTTATGTCTTAATAATGCTGTTTTAAAAAGAAATGGTTCTATCAGCAACCCTTGGACCAGATGAGGTACCCCAAGAAAGTTGCTGTCCTGCCCAGGGGAGGGGAGAGATGGAATAGGCTCCTGGCTCCCATGTCTTCCTCTGTTTGTATTTGTCCACTTTGGCCTCACTGCCCCCTCCGCCAGGGCATGTCTTCTCAGTTCTCCTCACCTGTTTAGATGCTATTTGTCTTTCTTTCTCTCTCTCTCTTTTAAAAAAATTTTTTCTAGATTTTTTTTTTTTTTTAGATTTTATTTATTTGTCAGAGAGAGCGCAGCAGCATGGAGAGCTGTAGGCAGAACAGGCAGAGCAGGCAGAGGGAGAAGCAGACTCCCCGCCGAGCAGGGATTCCCCATGTGGGATCATGACCTGAGCCACAGGCAGATGCTCAACCAACTGAGCCACCCAGGCATCCTGCTACTTGTCTTTCTTGATCTAGAGGAGAAATCGTCACCTCCATGAAGCCTCCAGGGCCACACCTGACTTGTGTTTTTTCCATCTCATATGTTTGTGCAGCATTTATTTGCATGTTGTTACTCAGATCATTGTGTGTCTTGCTGATTCAGAGACAAATAAATTAAGAAGGGTTCAGTCCAGCATTAGAACTTGCTCTCTCAGGTCCCCTCAAGGCTTCATTTAGTGGTGACTTTGGTCCTGGTGCTTTTCCATCTCTTCCTGAGTCACATAGTGGTGTGCATATACTACTGTCTCTTGTTAACAGCACCTCCACCTACCCAAGTGCATCATCCATGAAAGCACCCCTCTCCCCCATCCTCAGTCAGTCACAACAGAGTCTTGGCTCTCTCCAAATCCTGAAACAGTTTACTTTTTCTCTCTATGGCCACGACCCTAGTCCAGCTGATACCAATGCATGCCTGTGTCCCTCTAGTAGCCCTGTCGCTGGTTTCCCTACGTCTCTCTTCCCACCACCCCCAATTAGTCTATTCTCAACCCAGCAACCAGAGGGATCCTTCAAGACCTACATCAGCATATGTCACTTCCCTTCATGAAAGTTTTATCCACAGTCTCCCACTCGAGCTCAGATTAGAGCCAAATCCATTGCCATGGCCTACATGGCTGTGCCTGGTCTGACTTCTGCTGACCTCTCTGACTTGGTTCTGTGCTACGCTCCCTTTGTACCCTCTGCACCCACTGGGCTGGTGCCTTCCCCTTCCCTGGAGCCCCCTCCGTGCCCCACCCTCCTATGTAGAGGGCCTTCTTCAGAGAGGACTTCCCTGACCACTTGCTTAAAGAGAATCCTTTCTCTCTAAGCTTCTTGCAGCTTCCAGCACAGCTGTAGCAAATGCTCCTGTTTGTAAGTGTGCACATATTTGTGTGTACATCTTTGTAAGTGTGTACTATTTATAAGCATGTAAATATTTGTGTGTATGTATTTGTAAGTGTGTACATTATTTGTAACTGTGTACATATTTGTAAGTGTGTACTAAGGCAATGATCACCTCCTCCACTCAGTTGGGAGATCTAGGAGAGCAGGGAGAAAGTCTGCATTTACTGCTCTGTGCTGTGTCCCCAGCACTGGTTTCTCAATGCTTGTTTGTTGAATGACTGAATGACTGACTGACTCTAAAGGGAAGCTTTGAGGGTACTGGCTTTTTGTCATATCCCTTGTCCTAGTGACCTTGGAACATGAGGATCTATTTTTCTGTCTTACAATGAGTGTTTCTGAAATCAGGATGGCTCTTATAATCTTGCAAATTTTATGCAGCAGTATTTTTCCTCCAGAAAACTGCTAACTTCATGATTCTGTCTTACAATGGCACACGCTATGTCTGGGAATTACAGTGATAGGAAAACCTTTGTGTTGTCCAATAGATAGCATGTCTTATAGAGGAGGGCATCTGTCTCTGTTTTGGAAGCTTTCTCTTGGCCATGACACCTGCTTTGTGACCTCACTTGTGTTACATTAATCAAATACTTAGTATTTATATTGTTCATATGGTCATGCAGCTTCTCCTTAGTGCAGATTGTAGGCTTCTTGAGGAGAGACATAGAGTTTTATACTTCACTGTTCACAGAAAGGAATGGGAGGAGAAAGGAGGGCCCCCATAATGTCTAGCGGCTCAGCTGTGAGGACTCTTGAACCACGTGGGACCCTCGTGGGCCAGTCTCATTTTGAGACCTCAGGATTCCTAGGCTGGATCTCAGTGCTTCTGCCCCCAGGATATCTTTGCTGTTGGGCCCTCTCTGGTGTGCCATCAGGCTGTACTACCCAGGGCTTGCCTTGTTCATGAGACAAGCATAACTGTTTGACAAAGTGAGCCCTTCTCATGCCCGTCTCCTCAAGCCCAGGGCCCTTCTCAGCTAGCCTGAGCTGATACTCACCTCACTCTATTCATCTCCCAGGGCTTGGAGCCCAGCCACTGCCACTAGCCCTCAGACCTCCAGGCCAGTGAGAAATGTTGTGGCCTCATGTCTGGGGACACAGGCTGGGCTCAGGCCAACTTTGGGGTCATCCCTGCTCTGTTTTTTTGTTAGCTATGTGACTCTGGTGAGGGTTGTTTTTCCCTCAGATCCTCAGTTTCCTTCTCTGTAGGATGGGGATGATGATAAAACCTAACTCGTAGAATAGCTATAAGAGGTTATGGCACACATATTGACAACGTGTACTGCATGAACATTGGCCTCTGCTGATGCTCAAACAGGCTCAGGCACTAACTGTTAATGGCACTGGGGAGAGGGCTGTGTGACTGGAGAAAGGATGTCCTTTTCATAGGGGCCTTGGGACAGTAGCTATTTGCCCACCAAACTGAAAGTCCATCAGTATTTTACTAACTGGTGTGCCATACAGGTGTGCGGCACCTGGGCTGTAATGTAATAAGCATGAGGCAGACCCGTGGTGCCGGGGAGAGGAAAGGGGTTAATTTAGGACAGCGATTTCCAGTATTATACTAGTAAATGCTACTAAACACAGGTTTTCTAGGGGGAGAAAATGAAGTCCAAGTGTTTAGTGTTGGCCAATTTCCATGGTGTAAATATTACCAACAAGGTTAACTTTGGGAGACGCTCAACAGCCCTAAGGATGAAGAGTCTCCATGGTACAGACACAATAGATGTACATACACTCAACAGTAAAGACAATAGTAAGATGTAGGAGAAGAATTGGGAAGTAATAAGTTGTGAGT
Organism: Mustela putorius furo; assembly: GCF_011764305.1. Classification (NCBI taxonomy): domain Eukaryota; kingdom Metazoa; phylum Chordata; class Mammalia; order Carnivora; family Mustelidae; genus Mustela; species Mustela putorius. The sequence continues at coordinate 8,760,009 of NW_025421449.1, forward strand.
GCTTTTTTTTAAAACCTCTGTTCTTAATATAGATCATTTAATGATAAGTTTATATAATTTAATTTTTAATAATGGCTGTGTTTAATAACTACTTGTAGATGTTCTGGAAATGTAACAGTTGCCTTTGAGGGCTGTGTAAGGCATTTCTAGCACATCTTTGAAGATTTATTTGTTTATTTGAGAAAGAGAGAGAGCAAGCATGAGCGGGAGGGGCGGGGGGAGAGGGAGAGACTCTCAAGTGGACTCTGCGCTCAGTGCAGAGCCCATCACAGGGCTTGATCTCACAACCCTGAGATCATAATCTGAGCTGAAACCAAGAGTCAGATGCTTAACCAACTGTGCCACCCAGGCGCCCCTCCAACACACCCTCAACATTATGACTGCCAATCTACCTGCCAGACCTCTGCCTATTTACCTTTCTAAGACTTCAAGTCACTCTCTTGCTTATTGCCTGTAGCTGCTCCTACTGATGCTCGTGGCTGGCCATCTTCACTTACTGCCCCACCTGCTTACCTGTGAGTTTTCCAGTCCTGGTAGCTGGGCTAAGTATGTGCTGCACTGTCGGGGACCTTGTCCCAGGACCTTTCCCTTTTCCACCTGGATACCCGACCACCTCCTTGACCCTCAGTTTCCCTCCTGAGATGGGCTCTGATGGGACAGTACTCAGTGGAGGAGGAGGAGACAGTGCCTTCTGGGATGTGAAAGCAGGGAAATGTTGCATTTCTTCTTAGGGCTGGAGAGAGCCACCTACAGAACAGGGTTTGGCTCGTGATTGCCAGGCTGCCTGCACCCCTCTACACTTGGCTGCTGTCTTTAGAATTTCTGCTGGGGAAGGTGCTTGGCAAATTAATCCCCCAAATGCACAGAAATCCCTCCTGCCAAATTCAATTCTCCAACCAGTGATAAGTGCTTACCACCGGCTTGTGCAAGCAAAAACAAAGCACAAACCCAGGGCCGGAAGCTGTGGCATTGGGATGGAGAATTTACAGCTCTTTGAAACCCTGCAGATCTGCACTTCACAAAGTTATCAAATGAATTAAAGGGCCAAGTAAAAAAATGGGACTTGCGAGTGGAGGAATCGCTGCTGCAGAGGAAGGATTACCTGTTTGGTTCCAGACCTTGTCAACAGACAGATCTGTCTTTAAGTCTTTATTTCAGGGAAACCTGCTCAAGAGTCTGGTTCTGAGACACTGATCTGGGGGGAGCCGACGTCTTTATCAGACACCTGTCCCTTGTTTTGTGGGTCTAGGACGAGGTGAAGGGAGGAGAGGAGAAGCCAGGCCTAGAAGACAGTGGGACATAGTGGAAAGATCCCAGGCTTTGGAGGCAAAGGGACTTGGGTCGCAAGCTTCACCACTTCCTGCATGTGTGAGTTTGGTCACAGGTCCCAGTTTGCAGCCTCAGAAGCCTCCTGTCTGGAAATAGGAGTAGTGCTGTTGTGTGCAATGCTGCTGGAGCTCTGTCCGTGTCTCTGTGCTCTGACAGTTCCTGGCCTCTCCGTCCTGGTGGCGTTTGAAGCACACACCTGGGGATATTTGTTGAAGGGCTTTCTGGTGGATCTGAATGCACAGGTGGCACGGGCAGGTGGAAGGAGTTAATGCTCCACTCACAATCCTCAACCTGTGGTTGGCGGGAGCTTCCTGAGGCGTGCTCTGTAAACCTCCAGGGCGCAGTGTGGGGGGACCTGCCTGCACCCCACAACACATCCTGCGTGGGCTTCTGTCCTTTCTTTTTCTCTCTTTCCCCTCCCCCGCTTGTGCTTCCTGGGATTGCATCCTTAAAACCCTGCTTGACCTTGAATCCTTGTCTCAGAGCTCCTCCTGGGGGAATCCAACCTAAGATAAGGATCATTTTGAGGGTGAAATGAGTAGTCACTAAAAATGATCAGCGAAAAGTAAAGTGCGCAGTGGGGCCGCACCTGGTTGGGCTGAGTGCGTGTCAGTCTTCTGGCCCTCGACCCACCATCTCATCTCTTTCCCAGGAAACACCTGCACCATGGGGGCCTCTTCTCTCAGGCTCCCTTGCTGGCAGTCTGCAGTCTGGGTAGGGAGTGGGCGAGTGGCTATCTCCAAGGCTGCCACCCCAACGCCTGGAATCCTGAACCTCGGGAGGGTGGGAAACTCCTGCCCATGGGGTACAAGTGCAGCCTCTGGGAGTTCTTTTGGGGGCTAAACAGACTCAAGGATTAATTAGCTAATGCCTGTGGAGTGCCTCGGAAATGTCAAGTACCGAGTGTGAAGTGCCATCACTTGAGACGGTTTCCCTCCTTAAACTGCCATGAAAGATGTGTCAATTACCACAGTGGAGAAACTGTTGCTGAGTCCCTAGTTAGGGCTCTAAACCAGGCAAATATTTGTAGTCCCCATAAGGCGCTCAGAGCCTCCGGCCCGGTGGGTCGGGCTCTGGGGCGTGTTGGTGGACTCATGGCTTCTCTGCAGAGCCTCCTCCGGAATTTGGCTGCCTGGTATCCCCCAGCTCCACACCCTCCTCACCTATGCCAGGACCCTCCAATCCACACAGCCAAGACCAGGGTTGCTTATTGGTTTTCGACTGGTTGTCCACTCAGAGCATGAGTCTGAGACCATCTTCTTCCCTTCCCAGCTTGTTCCTCCTCCTTCTGATGGAAGCCTCCCAATCCCGCAGGAGGCTTCCATCATTGATGGCTGGTAGCCAATCACTTACCAAGCTGTTTAGACTCTTCATGCTGATTATGATGTCTGTCTCCTCTCTGCCATCCCATCGCCCCTGCTCTGGTTCAGGCCGTCATCTCCCCCAAACCCTTGTTCCTGTCACCTGGTCACTCTCCAGCTTTCAGTCTGCTCACCGTGTAGCCAGTGAAGGCTCATTCTGAAACTCAGGTATAACAGAATCCCTCTCTCTGTGAACATCCAGTGGCTCCCTATCGCTTATAAAATAAAGCATAAACTTCTGTCTGCGGGCTCATTGTGATTGGCCTTTTATCAACTTCTCCCATCTTTTTCCAACTGTTCCCTTGCATGTCCCCTGGACTGCAGCCAGCCTGAACTTCCCTGGAGTTGGGAACCACTTGCCCCAGCTGATTATGCACTCACTCAGCAGGCGATCCCTCCCACCCTCTGCAAACTTCTCTCTTTTTTTTCATGGATGCCCTTCCCCTTTATTTGGAGGGGAGGGCCACCCTTCCTGGATCTCCACATGTGTGTCTAGAGGACAGATTAAATATCACCTCTTTCTCTTCTCCACTGCCATGGCAATCTGATCTACATCCTACAGAGGATTTTGATTTTATATTACAGCGATGAGTAGGGAGTTAGCCTCATGCCTCCTGTATTAATGCTGTGTCTGTGAAGATGTTTTTGACAGTAAGTCTGGTGCTGTAATATAGTGACCCCTAAATCAGTACAAAAGATGGTTGCTTTTAGCCCCAGATTCCTTCTCCTTCCTTTTTATCTAACTGAAAGTGTATATGAGTATGTCCTTTCTCCTGGCCCTTAAGGAGCTCCTCACACCTAATCTTTTCCCTCCCTGCTGGTAAATATTAGTTGTTCAGTTCTTGTTGAAATAATATGAACTTGTGGCTTCAGAGACTTGGCAGGTATATTACTAAGATGTGGCTTCTCTTCTTTAGGATATGTTTTTATAAGCTGGGCTGATCGGACATTGCTGCTGGTTTGTGGTTCTGTGGGCAGATATCTGCTTGAAGCTTTCCTGTTTGTCCTGGGATCTTTACAGGAAAGTTCCTGCAAATGCCCTCTGCTTGGAGGGCTTGCATCAGGAGGGCAGGATTTGGAGACTGAGGCCTGCAGTGTAGGGAGCCACGGTCTGGGTGGGCAGGTGGTAACTTACATGGTATAATCACTTTCTCAGCCACACGGGGGTGAGGGAGCCAGCCTTGTCATCTGGCCCTGTTTGGTCAAGTGGCAGGGGCACTGAGGAGGTGAGAGCCAGCAGGCTCCACAGGAATATTTCCCTTACTTCTGGAAAGGGGGCCATCCAGTTAGCCCCGACATTGGGACCAGTTTCTGTTTCTCTCTCCCCTGCTCTCCCCTCCTTTCCTCTTCTCTTCTCAAAGCATAATGGGGCACACTTGCCCTTTAGAACTTGTCTAGTCCCAGGAACACTTGTGACCCAATCTAGGCTTCTATAGCATTGTGCCCCTGGAGTCCAGACACCTGGTATCCCTGTAGGGTCCTGGCTTTGTAATCTGAAAGCCTGTTGAGCAGATAAGGTCCCTGACAGGTTTTGTTTGACTTGACAGTGTTTGCAAGAATTGGATGAACATTTAAAATTGTGAGACTTGGCATAAAGTTTTCTTTTCTTTCCTTTTCTTTTAAGAATTGGAGGACCTCACAGAACTGGACTTCCTAGTCCTCCAGGGCAACTGCAAGCTGCCGCTGAGCCATGGGGGCTGCTGCAGACAGGACAGGCAGGCACCAGCATGCCAACGAGCATCATTGGGCACTTACTGTCCTGACTTGTGGCCTGGCCCTAGGTCACAGTCAAGGTGAATATCACTGATACACTGGAGGACCTACACAATCCATAAGTGAGGCCAGAACAATGGCTTCGAGCTGTGTCTATCCAGATTATAGAACGTTGGATTTGCAAAAGCTCTTCTGGGACTTGGTTCTCATCTCTCATTTGCAGACAGGACCTGGAACTCTGAGCTGGGAAGGGACGGGCTAAGGCCACCTGGTGAGTTGATGGCCAGGTCCCCTTCCCCAGAGCCAGAGTCTTTCCCAGTTACAGAGCGCTCTTGTCTCCCCTTGCCTTTGTGTCCCTCATTTCATGGCCATCAGCTCCATTGCAGGCCTGTGTAGGGAGGCTTGTGATGGGGAGGGATGGGGAATAAAGGGTAGGGGAGGCCTGGGGCCGCTCAGGATAAAAGCTGAATGCAGGGGCGTTCAAAAGCCACTGGGCACTGAGCGAATTAAGCCATGCCTGTCTCCGTTGCCCGGGTACTCTTTATGCATTGCATAATGCCATTGTTCAGACAGAGCCAGGGGCCAGAATGAGCACTGTCTTTGCAGGTAGGCAGCCAGCACCGGCTCTGCAGAAAGAGAGGGAGCAGGAGAGGCTGGAATATTCCAGCTTGAAAACAGCAGCTGTATAATAAAGCCAGGCTGGTTCGTCTCCGGGCCCCGCTGTCCCTTCTCCCTGCCTCAAAGTAGCAGCATGAATCAGTTCACTGCGGCAATGGTCCAGGCGATGTGACTTGCATCCCCATCAGCTACCTGATTGCAGTCCCTGGATGCACGAGGCACTGGATGTGCCTGGCATACCAAACCACCCGCCCCTGCGCCGCAGCTGCCAGGAGCCAAGCTCGCTGGCCCCGCCCGGCCCCGTAAACAGAGCCAGGCATCCTGTGAGGCCACCACTGGCCTTTTATCTTGTCCAGGGCACTGGGACAGTCACCGAGATTCTGGAGCTGCTTTTGACGGGGGCCGCCAGCCTGTCTCAAAGATGCCCCGACAAGCCCCTCTGGTCCTGGGCAGACAAAAGCTTGAAAGGAGAGGGATTGCACATGGTCCAGTGCTGCTGTTGCTAATATGTTATTTTGACACACAATTAATTGCAATTTTGCTTTAAGCAAAGAGTTCGGGCCCTTCCAAGGGCTGCGTGGCACTATTCAGGCAGAATTGGGTCCCATGCAAACCTCGTCCTTCCCAAAGGGCCAGGGGTCACCTGCTACCCACAATGATGCCACCTCTCTCGGGGCCGGGTGTGGGTTCTGAATCAGAAAGCATGCATCAGCCTGCCCAGGGCCCAGCACGGGGCCAGGGAAACCACGGCACAAACGGGGGGAAAGAGCTGGCACAAAACCTTCCGACAGAGCACGCTGAACAACGGCCCTTCCTAAAATGGTGGCGCTTATCCTTCGCTGACAAAAGACTGATTTGAGCTCTCCCCGGAGGTGGGATGAAGCGAACACATTGCCTTTTATCTCCTCGTCGCTTTGAGAGGGGAGACAACTGGTGCAGAGCGTGGTGGGGAGCCCCGGAGAAGGCGCTCTTGAATGAAAGGCATAATCTCCGGTTCCCCAAACCAAGAGGGGAGGCGGCTTTTATCCCCCATCCCGACTGGCTCCCCCCATCCCGGAGGCATCTGAATGGGAGCCGGAGCGGCTAGGAGAGGCTCTGGTGCACAATGCTGCACTCTATTGCTTCTCCCCGGGAGCCCAGAGGAGGCCATGGGCATACAGCGCCTTACTTTGAAACCAATCCTCCAATCAGCTATTTAAATAAGAAATATAATCTCATTGAACACTGAGAGCTGTCGGTCTGAGACGCTTCCATTTACAAGGCACTTGAAGAAAGTCCCCAAAGCCCCAGTTTATCAGGACAGCCAGCTCGGGGCTATTTACTGGGGGAGAGAGCGGTGCTGGCAAGGGAGGGGAGGGAATTGAAGTTGGCTGTTAGAAATCCAGGCTGTCAGCAGCTCGAGGGGTGAACCCCACCCCACGTGCTGGGAGGAGGCGGGACATGGGACGTGGGACATGGGGAAGGCTGGACAGCCCATGGGGTCTCAGAGAACCACCTCCACCCAGGGCAATGCTCTGGGGTGTGCCTTCCCCGGGCCCAGGAGGCCTTCCAGCAGCCTGAGGCTTGACTGTCACCTTCATCCTTTTGAGTGCCTACTGAGTTCCATCATTGTAGCAGGATTGGTCAGAGGCTGAGTACGGTCAAGACACAGGGGAGGGAATGTCCCTAATAAAACAGGGCCTTGTGTGGAGCAGGCTGGGGTGACTTGCCTAAGTCATCCCTGCAAGAGCCCAGGGCTCCTTCCAGGACCAGCTGTGTTTCTGAGCTCCAGCCTTCCCTCTCTGTGGATTCTGGAGGGGGAGCCCCAAAAACCTGTGACTGGGGTAATGGTGTGCCCCCTCGACTTGATGGTCAGGATCTGTGGGAATCCTGGTACTGCTACTCACTGACTTTCTAATCCACGTGTCACTTGCTCAGCCAGAGCCTCAGTTTTCTTTATCTGCAAAATGGGTCATAAGGAGTAGTGCCTGGCAGCTAGACTGTGCCCCCACAGGATGGCTATTACTAAACTGGGGTAACCCATGGCTTGTCGGGTGTGGTGCCCTGCTCCAGTTCAGGCATGGCATATCTGGTCAGCAGCTCCACCCGTTTTGCCTCATCTTGGTCGGCCCAATTCGTTCCACATGATCGTGTTCTTTCCAAGATAGGTGGTGCTGCTGGTCTGTGCTTCCCCAGGAAGTGGAGCTGGAAGGCTGCCGGGAGGAGGCGTGCATTGAACTGGGCTGGAGGGGCGGGAAGGATTTGGGGAGTAGGCGAATGAGGGGAGTAAAGAAAAGACTTGGAGGTAAGGATGAGCAGAAGGGGAGGGTCAGGGAAGCCAGCCTGTGGGGACTGCCGTGCAGGGGAGACAAAGGAAAGCGAAAGGGGAGGTGATGGAAGCCAACCCCTCCTGTCTATGTTGCTTTCAATGATCTGGGCATCATTGCTCATCTCAGGATGAATTTGGCTTTGAGGCGACCAGCCTTGAGAAGGTTCTCTGGGAAAAGCGACACTGCACTCGGGTGTGACCCCAGCTAGTTAGCAGTGGGGCAGGACGGCAGCCCAGAGGGCCTCATACCTGTTTCCTTCCCCTGTTACTGCAACTAGCTACTGCATGCCTGGTGTGTGCCCGGCACTCTTCCAGCTCTTTGTATGCGCACATTTCCCTGTTTAAGCTTACGGTAGCCCTGTGAAGTAGGGATTGTTGTTGTGATCCCTATTTAGGGACGAAGCAGCTGAGGCCCGGAGTCATTTTGAGTCTTGCCGAGGTCACACAGCCAGGAAAAGTCTCAGCGCCTGGCGCTGGAGCCCTTCTGCCGTCTTGCCTCTGAGGATGCTTGGCCCACTTCCCTCTCCTTTTCTGAAACAACGTGTCCTTGTCAGAGACGAGGAAAGGAGGTCTCAGCTTCATTTGGTATTCTCTTCCTTCTCAGCAAAGCACCTAAGTGCCTTCCACGCTCCCAGAACGTCAGGGAACATCAGCAAGATAGGAGAAGAGGGCCCCCAGACCCGCGCCCCGCAGTGCGGGAAGCGCCGGCTCACTCCGCTGACTTCCATTAAACGTTTGACGCATCGTAGAACTGCCGAAAGCCATCCATCACAGCCACCCCCCTCCGCCCGCCTTCCTGACCTACTCCAGAGAGCAGGCCTACGCCTGGCCTGTGTTCGCTGGCACTTGGCAAGCAGGGGGCAGGAGAGGGGATGCCACGGACCCTGCCACAGGCCTCGGAAGCTGCTCCCTTCCCCTGGACCGGGGTCTGAGAAGGAGCTGCAGGCTTGGCTGAGCCATGATAATAACAAGAACACCACTCAGTGAAGGCTTGGTGTGTTCTGGGCAGACTGGAAGGCCTTTCGTGTCTCATCTCCTTGGACCCCCTGACCACTGACAGGTGCAGTGACTGTTGCATTCCATAGGTGTGGAGCCCGACATTCGAGAAAGTTTGCTCCGTTGCCCACAGTCACTCTGAAGGTGATAGAGCCACACTGAGCTCGGGTGTGTGAGGTCAGGACCCCCTCAGCCCTCTGCACTCTGGGATGGGGTGGGGAAGACAGGGGCTCAGCAGGGAGGTGGAGGTGGAGCCCCAGACTCCCAGCACACTTGGTGGTCACAGTGCCCAGGGGAGGATGGCCCTGGCCAGGACAGGGCTGAGGGCTCCTGCATAGGATGAGTCACAGGACAGCTGGCCATAGGTGGTGGGTCCCGTCCAGTTGCTTCTCCGGGTACCTCCCACTCCCTCAGTCACCCACTCACTGAGTGGCCAGTCTCTTAGCTCTTCCTGCTAACTCTTCTTAAATCCCCTGCTGTGGCCTGCTCACAGAGGACTGCCCTAGCACCCCTGTTCTGTTTCCTCTCTACACTGTAGCCAAAGGGATGGTTCCAGAGGCCACATCTGTTTGCTCATGCCTCTGCTGGAAAACCGTGACCCCTCACTTGGGGTAAAGCCCACAGGTCTTCTGTGGCCTGTCTTATAGGACTTCTCTCCTTTCCAGGCCTGCCTTGCTCCTCATCCCTGTCTGGTGCTTCCCTGCTTTGCTCTCAGCAGGATCACCATCTTACCCCTCGCCTGGCTAACTTCTGCTTATCATTCAGACTTAGATGTAAGCTCTTCCCTGATATGCCAGGCTGGGCTTAGGGGGCCCTCATCTGTGCTTCCCTCCCTCATGGCACAAACCACACTGTCCCCACTCGCTTCCCTGCTTGTCACCCTCTACTGACTTGTCAGCCCCAGGGAGGCCATGAGGGTGTCCCCCGACCCTCGTTCCTCCAGGGTTTAGCATGGGATCTGTTACAGAGTGGGCGCTGCACGAATGAATGACTGATGGGATGAATGAGAATGAATGATGCCTCAGAAGGTAGAGATGAAGTCCTGAAGGAGTGTCAGGGGTCAGGGCTCCAATCCAGGTGGCTCCCTGCAGGAGGAACCCTGTGCTTTTTGGAGTTCTGAGCAACTAGGTTTAAGACCAGACCGCACTGCTCACAAGCTGTGTGTCCTTTGGCCTGGCCTCTCTGAGCCTCGGTTGGCTCACATGCAACTCAGTGCTAATAGTACCTCCTTTGCAGAGAACATGTGGAGACAGGCCCTGGAGAGGATTCATGTGCGTTACCTAGTCCCGGGGACTGAGCAGGGAGCCCAGGTCTCCCCCGCTGGGTATGAGGCCTGGTGGTGAACCTGTGCTGTCCAGTCTGGAGGGCTTTGAGGCCTGGGGCCAGAGGGAGAGGAAAAGATAGAGACCCAAAGCATACAACTCCCCACCCTGCCTGAAGGCTTGCCTTTGGGGCTGGGCTCTCACCATTTGGCCAATGTTAGAACTGGCAGGCATGGGGATTTCCCAGGGTGGTGAAGCAGAGGCTGGGGGAGTGAGGAATCTCACCCAGGGTTTGGAGCATCAGGGTGTGGAGGATGGGAGGTGGGGGGGTGGGGAGGCAAAACACCACGTATTAGTTACCACTCTTGTGAGGCAGGCACTTTCTTTGTGTGGGGAGGGGCATAGGGAGAGAGAGATTGTTTTTCTTTTTAAAAGATTTTATTTATTTGAGAGGGAGAGAGAGAGAGAAAGAGAGAGTGCGTGCGCCCAGGGGGAGGGGCAGAGGGAGAGGGAAAGACTCAGGGCTCCATGACATCATGACCTGAGCTGAAACCAAGAGTCGGACTCTTAACTGACTGAGACACCTAGCCATCCCAAGGCAGGGAGAGAGAATATATTAAGAAACTCCATGCCCAGAGCAGAGCTCCATGCGGGGCTTGATCTCTTGACCTGAGCCTAAATCAAGAGTTGGATGCTTAACCAAACGAATCATCCATGCGTACCGTGAAGCAGGCACTTTGTCATCTTACTTAATACGGTGATTCAGAGGGGAGCCTGGGTGGCTCAGTCAGTTACCTGCTTGGGTCATGATCTCAGGATCCTGGGATTGAGCCCTGTGTCCTCTGCCCCCCACCCTGCTCATGTTCTCTTTCTCTCTCTCTCAAATATGAAACAAATATGGTGATTCAAAGCCTGTCTTTAATGTCAGATAGGTTCCCCCAGCTCTGGGTGTGTGACTGTGCATATTGTTGTATAAAATGGGTATGAGATGGTACCCTTGCAACAATTGCAGTGAGCTCGGGGGCCACGTTGCAGAGGAAACTCCCAGCACCCCTGCATGCAAGCCCGCTGCAGAAGGTTGGGGCAGATCTTATTATCCCCAACTCCATATGATGATGTTAGCCCCAGCGAGGTGGAGGGTGAAGTGAGGAGCATCACCCACATGGCCACTGTGGCCCAGGGGGACAACTGACCTGGTGCGGCCACAAGCCAGGGAGTTGGGGCCCCAGAGCCACCAGCGTATTAACACGTGGGTGTGGAGTATTTTTCTCATCACCTTCACGTTGCATTTCTTAATTTAAAGTGGGAAATTCCACATTGGGCGCCTCATCAATCATTTCTGTAAGCTCAGCTCTGTGGAAAGCAAGGAAAACATTTATATTTGCGGCTCAAACTGTCTAAAATGTAAAACAATTTAAATAATATTAACATTTTAACAGCCTCCACTCGTGGCTCTGTGAAATTAACCATTATCTCTTGGAGTGTTTGTTAAAATTCAGCAGTGAGTAAGTGGTGAGGCCCTGTGTGCAGCTGTGTGGTTCCCGGGGCGTGGGTGCAAAGACCTCTCAGCTGGGCTGGGTGCCCGAGGCAGAGAGATGAATGTGACATACCCTCTACCCTCCTGTGGTGGAGGAGGTGATCAGGAAAATGTACTCTGGCCTGGGGGTATGTACTATGTGGGAGAAGGGAGTGCTGGTGTCCTGGGAGCATTGAAGAAGGAATCAGTAGGACTTCCTGGAGGAGGTGGCATCTGTGTTGACCCTTTGCACCAGGCAGCCATTGAACAAGTGGACAGATCATCTGTCCTTGCATAAACCTTTAAGAGCCTAAGAGGTCCTGCAATCTGTTCTGGCAGTGAGGAAGTAGGGTCTCAGTTGTGGTGGTGGTTCTATCTGGTTCTATCCAAGCCCTGCACACTGGTCTGGGAGAGGGATGAGAGGGTGATTGGAATAGACACTTGTTGGGCAGTTGGGTGGCTGGGGTGAGGAGCCTAGGAAAGCAGAGACTGAGGGAAAGAATTGTTATTTTCAAATACTGGGAATGAGGGATGGATTCTTTTGATGATTTCAGTAGGAACAACTGGGCTTTGTAGTTAGGTGTTAGGACTTTTAAGTTGTTATCTCCTTATCTAAGAATGAATGGCAGGCTCCCTGTTCTCGGGGTGTCAAGCAGATGGTGGGTGACATGCCCGGGACTTGTAAAAGGGATTCCTGCATGGGACATTTGTCCAGCCCTGCTATGGAGCAGGCTGGTTAGATACTGTCTCCTTAAAAGAGAGCCAGACCTGCTTGTTGTCCTTGAGAAGTGTAATGGACTGAATTGTATCTCCCCAAATCCATATGTTAACCATCAAAGTGACTGTGTTTGGAGACGAGGCCTTGAAGATGGTAATTAAGATTCAATGAGTTTATAAGCATGGGACCCTAATCCAACGAAACTGGTGTCCTTACAAAAAAGAGAGACCTCCCTCCCCAAGAACACACAGAGAAGAGACCATGTGAGAAGGAGTACGTGGTCACCTACAAGCCGGAGAGAGAGTCCTTACTGGAAACCAACCCTGATTGCAACTTGATCTTGGACTTCTGGCCTCCAGAGCTGTGAGCAATATAGCTCTTGTTTAAGCCACTTGGTCTGTGGGACTTGGTGTAGTCAGCCCAAGTAGACTAATTTGGGGGCTTCCATTTTGGTGGCAGAGATGCTCTGGTTGCTAGTTATAATGCAGCGCAATATGGGACGGAGTGGGGGTGTGCACAGGGAGAAAGCACCTGGTTCTGCCAGGTGGGCATCAGGGGAGGTTCCCTGGAGGAGGCGGGAGTGCTGGAGCTAGATGCAGGAGGACAAGAAGGAGCTAGTCCTAGGGACAGGGGAAGGGGATGTGCCAGGTGGCCCGGAGAGAATGTGCACAGACACCGAAGTGTTAAAAGGTTGGTGGGTCTGGAGGCCCGGAGAGGAATCCTGCATCACTAGAGTGCAGGTGGGGAGGGAATGTGAGGGAGAAAGGACGTGGAGGCAGGCGGGGCCCTTTTGCCAGCCAGCAAAGGCCCTTCTGTGTCTTTCGGGGAAGGCCATTTAGAATTCAGTGCTCTCCAGATTCCCTGCTTGCCTGAGGACTCAGCACAGCTGAGCCAGTAACTTGCTGTATGACCTTAGGCAAGTCATTTAACCCCTCCACATAGCAATTTTCTTATTTGTAACTGGAGGAGAAGGATCCCTGCCCTGCCCACCTCCCGGATACTTTGTGGGCTCAAAAGCTAATGCCTGTGAAAGCACTTTGGCAGAAGGCCCATAATAGCGCCAGAGAGATGGAAGGTGTTATTATTATGTAACCACACTGACTCCCATCTGAGGAGCGTGGAGTCAATTGCAGTCTTGAGGGATGTCAGGGAATTGGCTGCTCTCTGAAGCTTGTCATAGAGACCCGTCTTTTCATTGTACTCCTTTCATATCACTGTTGGCTCGATGAAAGAAGGGGAAGGAATCTTTGATATGTCTAAATATTCCGCTCCCACCAAGACGGGAGGGATTCCGAGGAAGAGCTATTATTAGAGGCTGAGCTGGAAGCAGGCGCCTTTGGTGGATCAGAGCTGTCAGCTTGCATAAACAGCCTCGTGCGCTTTGGAGCCAGCCGGGCTGTTTCAGGTCCCGGGCGTGGGCCAGGGGCTCCTACCCTGCTGGGGGAACTGCGCTGGGCTGGCCTGGGAGAAAGGGGGACTGGGCTCCTGGTTCTGATTCTTCATCTACTTTGCTGGACAAGTGGCTCATGCTCTCGGAGCCAGGTGAAGACAGCATAGTCCGTATGGACAGAGAGGGCTTCTGTGTGCAGGGAAAATGAGATGCTGTGCTGCTACACAGAGGTCTGCACGGGCAGAGCAGGGCTCGAGCACAGGCTGCCAACACCCTGGGTATGTTGAGGCCAAAATAGTTTTTCTTTGGGAAGGGTATGTTAGAGTTCAGTTCTTCCTAAACTCCCTATCGGAAGCACCTGAGAGTTTGAAAAATCAGATTCCCAGGCATCACTCCAGGCCTCTAGAATCAGAATTTCTGGGGGTGAGGCTAAGGACTCTCTTTAGTGAACTCCCAGGTGGTCCTGAGGCAGGGGTTCCAGCATTTGGTTTTCCACACTCTGCATTTGTGGGACTGGGTTATCTGTCTGGGTCTAAGATGCTGTGATTCCATGAGAACAAGGGCACAACCTCTTTCTTCATTTGCCAGCAGGCCACACTTAGCCCCTGCCCCCCAACCAGGAGCTTGAGGGTCCTTGGGCCTGTGGTCCATCTGCTGGGCAGACACTGGCCAAACCCTGGGTCCTGGTCAGCTCTGGCTGGGGACATTGTCCCCCACACCATTCTTACCTAGACTGCTGTGTCACCTGCCTGTGAGCCTTGTAGGGACCAAATGGGGAGAGCTTCTAGAAGCTGAAAAAAGGGCCCCACTGAACTCTTCAGTGGCTAGTCAAAGTGCCTTTCCGGTTCAAATGACACAGTGTGTGAAGAGTTAGAACCCTAAGACTCCCAATGGTACCTTTTATTGAGCACCTACTCTATGTCAGGCCTGGACCAAGTACTGTAGAGACGGTCTGACTTCATGTTTACATTGGCTCAAAAAGAGCCTCCGGGAACAAGCCCAGGAGATCTGGGATGTCACCTAAATCTGGTTTAGCCTCATCTGGTTTAGCCTCTTGTTTCAAAGGTGAAGAGATGGTCTCAGCAGAGCCAAGTTGATTACTTTAACAGAACCCCTGTCCTGTTGGGTTAACTCTGGTTCCTCCGGGAAATGGGTTAACTGAAAGAAAGCAGAGCTCAGTCATTGTCCAGAATCTTAGGATACTTGGTGTTCTAATGGAGGCTGACACCCTGGGGGCAGATTATAGCCTGCCCCTGGCCTGGCTCTCATGGGTCTCTTACATCACCAGTTTGCAGAACTGACGGTCTTTTTAAACACAGCCCATCACAGCCCCTCAGTTTCTGCCTCTCTCCTGTCCCCATAACCACTGACATTCCCAGTGAGAGTCAAAGACCGCCTGGTTGAACCTGCTCGGGAGGGTTTATAGACCCCCGTGTCCAGGCTGCTCCTTTGACCAATGAAGTCATTGTCTTGGGGAGGTCCCAGGCATGAGTGTGTAGTTTTACAGCTCCCTAAGTGACTTTGTTGTGCAGCTAAGGGGGAGTACTGCTACTCCAGAGTAATTGGTCTCGACCCCAGGGCAATATGGTCCCCCAGGGACATGTGGCAATGCTGGAGACATATCTGATTGCTCCTGGTGTTCAGTGGATAGTGGCTGGGACGCAGCTAACCCCTCCTACAATGCACAGGGCACCCCCCCTCCCCAGCAGGGAGTAATCACCCACACTGACAGGTGAAGAGAGGGACATGCCCCACGTGGGTGAAATGTGGAGGTGACTTTGCCTGTGGTGCAGCCACGTGGACGTACAGCATTGCTCTCAGCCCCCTTCGAGGAATTTGCTAGAAATGCAACCTCCTCAGCTCAGGCCTACTGAATCAGAAAAATCGAGAAATCTTGTCCTAAGCATGGAATGTGGAGAATGTGGCCCATCAGTGAATCTTTGTGGGTGCTGCTGTATCCTGTGGTGGCCCGTTCCATGGCTAGCAACGTGGAGACAGTGAGTGTGGTGAGGGGTGAATGGGGGAACAGTCATAGAGCTGGGGGTTGGGACAAGGCTGACTGACCCCCAGGGAGCATTCAGGGGCCACAGGAGATGGGGTGCCACCGTGTGTTAGCAGGGGTGGGAGAAAGTGGCTGGGCAGCAACGGGAGGTAGAACCAGGTGAAGTGCTGGGCAGCCCGGGGTGGCCCTCTCCCCTAGCCTCAGTTGACATATCTCTAAAATGGGTGATGGTGCTGCCTCACGGCCTTTCCGGGTCAAATGACACAGTGTGTGAAGAGTTAGAACCCTAAGACTCCCAATGGTACATTTTATTGAGCACCTACTCTATGTCAGGCCTGGACCAAGTACTGTAGAGACAGTCTGACTTCATGTTCACATTGGCTCAAAAGTTCCTAAATCACCCTCAGTCTACAGATGAGAAAGCTGAGGCACAGAGTTTGTAGGACACTTGACACTAGGGGGTGACATCTGCCGGCGAGGCTGAGTGGCAGTGAGGGGACATTAGCCTTCTCATTTTGTCTGACTGTGGGCCAGCTTCTATCCCTGCAATGCTGGCTCAGGACCGCCAGGAGAGCCAGCTGTTTGGGCCTCATCAAGCCTGCTCCTCGGCCCTGCCAGGGCTCACGTCGGGTAGAACGGAGTTAGGAGAAAGCCTTCTTCTGCTTTACCTTTCAGGGAGGTCATTCTGCACAAAGGAGTGGGAAATGGCTCTGTTACCGCCAGGCCTGGTCCCACCTGCCTCAGCACGCTGGTCAGCCTTGTTGCCCTGAGGCTACAGTGCCTACCACAACCAGGAGCAGGTGCAGAGGGGCAAGTGGGGCTCTTGCCTCTTGTAGATGCTCCACTTAGAGTTCACATGTTTGTTCTCTGCTGTCCTCCACGTGCTCACTGACCCGTGGGTAACGATGATGTGGTGTGGGCTTCAAGGAGGTGGTGACATTTTCCCGGCATCTTAAAGAACCCTACCCCGCACTGTCACCTGTTCTCACCTACGCCTTGCAGTCTTGCCCACACACCAGTGCCCACATACACGGCACCAAACCGTCCACCCAGCTCCTTGCCAGGCCCAGGAGTTTCAACTGCACCTGTACTCCCTCAGTCCTGACAGCAGCCATCAAAACAAGTCATGGGTCAAAGCTGACCCCAACTAGATTCTGTTTGGCTCACAGCCTTAAAAAAAAACTCTGAGCTAGGTACAACAATTTAAAAGTCAGAAAGTTGCATATTAAAAATTGCATATTTTTTGCCTTCTCTAGAAAAATGGAAGTCCCTCCAGCAACCAGCTTGTGGCCCCGGGCAGCGTGGTGGTCGTCCCTGTGATAGATGTGTCCCCCCCCCCCCCCGCCCCACAGCCAGCCACGGATACATTTAGAATCTAACTGGGCCCTGGAGGCACTTGACTTTGACACTGCTGGGTCTCTAAGGCTGGGTCCTGTGGAATTTCCCTGTGAGTGGCTGTAAGACACTGTTAACCCTTTTACTCCCTCTCAGGAGAGTGTGTCAGAACGGAGTGAAACTGACATTTGTAAGGGAAGTGACCCATTCATAAACATTGGCATTTATTATAAAATGACTGTGACTCACATCCCACCTGAGTGGGCTGCCCCTTGAGATGTGACACCAGAGTTTGCAACACAAAACACTGCCACACACTGTGTTTGGTTCTGCCCCTCAGTGGCATTTCGGAGAAGTTAGAGCTCCGTGCATACTCTGCCCCTACAGCCTCTGGTCTTCACCAGAACCGAGTTTTGCAGGTTCTCGGGGACCATGCAGTTTACAGTCCCAGATATACCTGCCTTCCCCTTCCCCAGCTCAGGAGTGCCTTCAGGAGTTGCTGTGGCCAGGAGGAAAGAGAAACTGCGTGGAAGACAATCCTGTCAGGCTTTCCTTTCTCAAGCCCCCGTGAGACAGTGGTGCTGGGAGGTGGGAGAGGAAGGAGGAGGAGGGGAGAGCCCCTAGAGAAACAGGGAAAGAAAGGAAGGGAGGTCCCCCACTTCCCAGGAGGTGCCTTCAGACCCGAGTGGAAGGTGGCTGCTGTAGGGCCTCTCCCTGCAGAGGCCCAGGAGGGAGAGCTGGGGGATTTTCAGCCTCCCTGAGGTTTCCAATCCCAGGGTGGGACGCAGGCAGAATGCTGTGCACCTGAAGGGGCCGAAGCTGGGTACGGGGCTCTAGCTGCAGCGTGCAGTGCTGCTGAGGCCTGGAGGGGTTCCCCGAGCCCACACCTTGTGTAGACCCAGGGAAATCTGCCTGGGAGTGAACAACTCCTGGCGTTTAAGTGACTGGGTGACCTTTCTAGCCAGCAGGATCAGGGCTCCAGAATTCAAAATGAAAAAGGCTTCGGAATTCAAAATGAAAATAATCTGTAGGGGAGGTTAAATGATTTTTCCTATAAGATTGAGTCTGGGGACTGAGATTCTTGTCCTCAGAACAGATAGTAAAGTAAGTCAGTTGCAGAATCACATCGCAGGTGGGTCAGGATAGCTCCCCTGGAGGGCCTGTCCCAGGCTCTGTGTTGAGAAGGATTCTGAGGCAGTCTTGGATCAAGGGCAAAACAAGCTTTCATTATTAGTGAGCTGTAGCATATTTTAAAAAAAATCCCATTTTAAATTAAATTAAGTTAAATTAAACTGAGGCCCAGAGGTTTGAGCTTTTTGCTAAAGTTGAGGCAGAGCTAGAGCACTCTTGACGTCAGTGCTCTTTAATTGAAACAATATGGTGTTTTTTTGTTGTTGTTTTGTTTTATTTTTTGCTTGTTTCCTTACTTATGCCAGGCTCTGTGTTAGGTGGTGGGGCAGTTGGAAAGAGTGTAATGCTATTAAAACTTATTATTAACTTCCTACCATAATATTTCTAATCCTCATGAAGTACTACGTGACCAGTGTTTCTATGAGTCAGGGTAGGTAACTGCATGTGAACCCCCTCAACTTTTCCTGTACTGCATGTTTAAGGCATGTTCCAAGGTAGGGCCTCCTGGCAGTCTGGCAGGAACTCAGGTTCTTTCCATCTGGTGGCTCTGTCACTTCCCAGGGCCCCACCACTGTCTGCTGGCAGAAGGGGAGGGGGGTGAGTGTGGAGGACCGCGGGAGGGGTTCCTGGGTCGTCTGGGGCATTTCACTCCCACCCACCGTCCACGGGGCAGAGCTGGGAAGGTAGCCTGGAGGTGTGAAGCCAGGCCACAACGCAGGTTGTGCCCATTCTAAAGAGGAAAACGCTGAGACTCTGCTTTAACTAGCTGGCCTGAGGCCAACCAGCCAGTGAGAGGCGGGGTCAGAATTTGCTAGGGCTGCCCTAACAAAGTACTACACATTGGATGGCTTCCACAACAGGAACTGATTGTTTCATAGTCAGTCTGGAGGCTGGAAGTCCGAAATCAAAGCTGGCCTTGAGTGTGCGAGATAGTACACTTTTGTCATTGCCAGGATTGGTCCCTCTGGGGTCCAGGGGAAAGAGGCTGCCTGTCTCATAGCTGTTGGTAACTGCAGGTGCTGCTTGGCTTACAGGTAGCATTCTTGTGTGTTCATCTGGTCTTCCTTCTGTGTGTGTCCAAATTTCTTCCTTCTGTAAGGACACCAGCCATAGGGGAGTAGGGCTCAGCCCTGTGATCACATCTTAACTCGATCATCTGCAGGATCCTCTTCCTGAATACGGTCACACTCACAGGCCCTGGGAACTAGGACCTCGGCATCTTTTTGGGGCTGCAAGTCAACCCATAACAGTCTAAACCTGGGTGTATTGGAATGTTGTGAGAATGGCATGAAGAGTCTGCCTCGAGACTTCCAGGGAGGGTAACATGTAAGCTGGGCATTGAGGACTGGTGGGGATTCTGTAGGTGGAGGGGCAGAAAGGGAATTTCGGCCAGAGGCCCGATGTTCAAGCTCTACCACATCTGGCTCACTAAAGGCAGGACCTGCACTTTCTTTCCATCCTGGAATCCAGTTGAGGCCCTAATTCGAGCTTCCACCTTTGAGTCTAAATCGCCAAGAGCTGACTGCCCAATTAGAGGCATAGAACAAATATGGATTGAGAACTACTTTGTGACAGGCAACAGGCTATCCCCTAGGGACTCAGAGACTGATAAAAGAGCTCCTGCTTCCTGGGAGCTCATAGCTCAGGTACTCCCACAATGGGCCGACATGAAAATGTAACCAATGAAGTTAGTATAAGAAACTTGTAAGTGTGAAGTGAGTGGAAGAGAATGGAACCTTATAGCCATTAATGAGATTTGGCTTGGGGGACTGACGAAATCTTGGCAGGCTTCCTGATAGAGGGGGACTCTACGTGTTGGGATTTGACAGAGGGCTTGGTTATGCAGAGAAAGGAGAGGGGAATGGGATTTTAGACATGGGGAACGGCCTGGCCAGGATTGCTGGAAGCCAGGCTGCTTTTGGAGGATCGGAGAGCCTGGAGCACCAGCCTGGGAGGTTGGATCTCATGCCATCCGAGGGCCTGGCTGTTTGCATTCTTCTGCAGGGCAGACTGCGTGTGAGGCCCTACAACTGCAGATGCCCTGGGCTTGGTTAGCATGGCAGCATGCATAGCCTGGGGCCTGCAGAGACCAGCAGGGGTTGGTGCAAATGCCCCCCACCCTCCGAATTCCCAAGTGGATACCATGAGATAACTGCAAGGATCCAAGTTTGAGCAACTAGATAAGAGCAGACATGGAAAGCAGACAACTGTTGTTCTTGACACAAAGAGTGTGTGTGTCTGGGGATGTGCCTGCTAAGATCTTAGCCACTGTCCCAAATTCACAGTTATTAAGTTAAATGACCACCTCTGCAGCGTGTGGGGGGGTCCCCAAGCTGCCCTCACTTCTCAGACCTCTCTGGGAGCTCGGCTTATATGCCTGGTTCCACTGGCCTTCCTCCCTGGCCTTCGGAAGGTGGAAGGGGTGTTCCCCCGCCAGCCCCATCTGCTGGGACAGGAAAGGTTCTCCTGTAGGGGAGGGAGGAGGGAGGTCATTTAGGACTCCTGCCCAGGGCAAGGGTAACCCCTCTCAGGGGCCCAGGAGTGAGGTCCAGAGGCCCTAGGCAGCACCGTGGTCTGGGCGCCGGAGCCAGGGTTCTAGTCCCGGCCCCGCACAGATGCACCAAGGGAACGTGGGCCCAGTGTCATTCTCTGAGCCTCAGTTTTCCTCTCTAACAAACAGGGAAAGTGAAATCTATTGTGATAATCAAATGTTTTGATATTGGATAAGAAAGAGCTTTCAAGACAAATGTTCTGTCTTCTGAGCGTTTTGGAAAATTTATAAGCAATAAACTTATAGTCTGTCCAAACAAACTTAGTGTGGAAGGGAAGATTGAGGCCAGTCACCCTCCTCCCCACATCAAAGAGTCCCTGAAGAGGAGGCCTCTGATCTCACCCTGTTTGTGTATTGGTTCACAGATCTTTAATTAGATGAGCAAGAACTGGGAAGAGAGCAACCAAAAGTCAGCCATCGCCAGTTAAGGGAGTCGTCCTAAATCAGGACTTAGGCCTGGTAGACGGACACAGATGCCAGTGGGGATGCCAACCCCTGTGAGTCTTTCCAGGAACACACTCATCAAGCAAACATTCCCACTCAGGCAAGAAGGGCAGCCCCTTTAAGGCCCAGCTCCTCCAGGGAAACCCCCGAATTCTCTACATGCTGCCCTCCTGCTTATGGCTCTGTGTGGGAGGTGTTTGCTTTTGTTCGCCTGTGTTCTTCCCAGACGGTGGATACCTCCAGCCTGGAAGCTATGTGATGGTTGTCCACCCAGAACCTGGTACAGGGCCAGTGGGGAGTAGGTGCCCTTGGAACAGGCAGTAACTCAAGACTCTTGGCCGAGCCAATGTTGTGGGGCCTGCCGTGTTGGGCACTGCGAGAATCCTGAGGATGGGTCTGGTCCTTGCCCCAAGTGTGTGCCCAGGAGGAAACCCAACAAGGGTCAACAGAAGGGAGCAGTGTGGACAGAGGGTGGGCGTGCAGGGGACTCTGGGCACTTGGCCTGCATTATGGGAACAGACAGGAATTAGGCAGGCAGCTGGGAAGAACTGGGACATTTCAGGGGGAATCACAGACATCCTTCAGTGCCTGGGGAATGCAGGGTCTCGAGGAAGCATATCATTTTCTGTCCTCCCACCAGTGGTTTGTACACATTAGTGTCACTGTCTTACAGGTGAGCAAATTCCGGCTTCTCCAGGTTAGATGATTTTCCATGGTCATGCACAGGGCTGAGTTGGAGCTCAGGTTGTCTAAGGCCCAGGGCCATACTCCTGGGCAGGCCAGGGGGACCACAGGTCATGGGCAGAGGAGGAGATGGGCATGGTTGGTGATTGGTGAGCAGCAGGGAGACCAGGGAGAGAAGAGACAGGCCAGGGGCATGATGGGCCATTCCCCACAACCAAAGAGTGTTTCCCTGTCCTTGCTTACCAGGACTTTCAGGCCAGTGGGCCAGATCTTGCTACCCATTGGGCAGATGAGAAAACTGAGAGTCCGAAAGAGTGGGCTCTGCTGCTCTGCTGTAGATTACTTAGGATAGGCTCAGAGAGAATAGGGGTGCCTCCACCAGAATGTTAGCTCAGAGCTTGTTTCCACCATACCTCCAGGGCCAGAATAGTGCCTGGCTCACAGTGAGGGCTCAGTAAATGTTTGCAGAATGCAGAATGAATGAATGAATGAACAAAAGAAGTAGCAAATGAATAAATCTAAGAACTGTCCAAGCATTTCATGCCTCTGTGTGTGTGTGTGTGTGTGTGTGTGTGTGAAGTTGGCCATGCTGCCCTTAGATCAAGACCTAGGTGACCTTAGGAGTTCTAGGAAGGACACATTCTTCCTCAACAACACACAGAGAGCCACAGGGAGTGAATTCGTTAAGGCTTGTTCTGTCCTGGGCGCTGTGCTGGGCTCTGGGTCACTTGTTTATCCAACAAGTGGTGGGAACCGGGCAGGAGCGTCCTAGGCCTTGGGGATATGTCAGTGAATGAGAAAGTCAAGGTCCCTGTCCTTAGAGAGCTTTCTTCCTAGTTGGGGAGCACAGAGAATAAGTCAGAAAGCAAAAACAACCCAAAAACAGGAAGGGAGAGGACTTTTGCTAATAATTGCTATAAAAACAACGAAGGAGGGAAGAGTAGTCTGTTTGGGATGTTTTGGAAAGGGGAAGGCTTCTCTTGACTGGTGAATTTGTCTCTTTTTTCTTTTTCTCATGAGTGGGACCTTTAGCCTCGTAGGGAGATGGAACTAAGGCATGCTGGGGACCAGGCTGGGGTCATTGTGGTTATGTGGGAAGGACCCTGTCACTGTATGCGGGGGGACTGCCCCTTGAAACCATGGGGAGGAGGGCTAAAGTCAGGGTGCTGGGGCTTGGGGTGGGTGCATGTTGATCCCAGAAAGAAGCACGAGGTGGCCTGGGTGATGATGAAGGGGTCTCATCTCAGCAGGGAAGTCCCACTGGGGGGAGTCAAAGTGGTGAGGCTTGGATAGCCACAACAATGGGTACCAGGGATGAAATCTTCCTGTATGAAGCAGGGTGGGGAGTTGTTCAAGTTGTGGGGGTGTGACAGCTGGTTGAACTGTGGGTGCTGTTGGTGGGCCGGACGGGCCCTCTGGAGGGTGGCAACCGCTACATTTGGAAGGGTGTCTTGAACTGCTGGCCTCTGCCCTGCAGCAGCCCCTCGTGCCACTGTTCCAGGGGCCCTCGAACTGGCTATTCCAGCTGTGGTCAGGCTGGCTGTTCCAGGGGGCATCATGGTGACCGTTCTAGCCAGGGTCCTCATACTGCTTGCCCCACAGGCCCTCATGGCTATTGTTCCCGAGTGGGCAGTGGGGTGGTCTGCCCCGATGGTAGGGTTAGGGGGCCTGCTTGGGAGGGTGCCATTGGCCCCAAGGAGCAATGGGATGAGGCTGATCCAACCATGGGGGGCTTGTTAGGTGGGATCTGATTATGGGGCCCAGGGCCCAGGCCCAGGGTGCCTGTCAGGGGCAGGATGCTGGTCTCCCCTACAGGTGCCATACCTGGGGGATCCATGCATTTGGATGGGTGTTTGGTGGGATCATGTGGGTGGGTGTGGGGGTTGGAGGTGGGACTGATGGTTGTGGGATGGACTTGACTTTGGCTTCCATTTGCGGCATTTAGATTTGCCATCGCTGCTGCTTCTGCTGGGCTAGGCCATTGACAGACTCCTTGTGCTGCATCTTGAGGGTCTTGATCTGTGGCTAGAAGGCCAGCTGCACTGGCTGGACCACCAGGGAGGACTTGCTGATGAGTGTCCCCTGGTACTGGCTGAGCCCCAGGGCTGGGCTCTGGAGCTGCTGGGTGACAGAGCCGTCAATGTTCCTGAGCTGCAGGAGCCATCTGACCCTTAGCTGCTTGTTCTCCTCCACAGCCAAGAAGCTGGTGCAATAGATGGGCACCAGGCCTTTCTGCAGGGTGTCCGGCTACTCCTGTCCTGCTTGTGCTGGCTGTGAGGGAGAGACTTCCGCATGTCAAGGCCCAGGGAGGCAGCCAATGAGGTGCAGCCAAAGCTCAAAGTGCACCCTGTCAGCTGGGATGTGGTTCTGGAGGTGGCCCGCCATCAGCTCACAGTGTTGGGGGGACTTGGCGTTGCCACGCATCCAGTTCTGTCTGGCCAAGATGGCATCTCTGGTGCATGTGATGGGCTGCGGCAGGAGGTCAAAGTAATTCATGCCCACCTGGCTCTCCTCCAGAAGCTTCTGTATCTGCTGCTCTACTGCATGGACCATAACCATGTGACAGGCACTATTTGAATTGAGTCCTACTTGGTGCAAATGGACCAGATCAGGAAGATCTGGAGGAAGTTTATTTCAGGTAGAACATGTGCAATAGTCCCGAGGCAAGCTGCGGCTTACGCTCCGGAGGGACAGAAGGAAGCTGCTATGGCTGGAGCCCCAATGAGTGATCAAGTTGGAGGAGAGAGGAGAGAAGGTAGATGGTAGGTGAGACCCATTGTGATTGGAGCTTTTGTAATTGCTACATGAAGAGTTTTGGGCAGGCCAGTCACAACATTTGCATGTTGGAGAGTGGAAAAGTTAAGAAGATCCACTCATAAATGATATAAGTGTGCCGAATGCTAAGAAGATGTGAAGGATGTCATCGTAGTGATTGTGGGGGACTTGACTCTGTCAGAGGAGGTGACATTGAGTTGGGATCTTCAGGCAACTAGGCAGGGACACTATGGTGCATCACTCCTGCTGGAAGTGGGACAGTGTGGCTGAAACCTACCCAGAAGGGATGCATCCTGAGTAAGGTGGGCAGGATGGTTGGAGAGCAGATAGGGCAGGGGCCTCTGACCATGACGAGGGTCTGGCAGGGAACCCACGGAGGGGTGGGTGAGGCAGCAAGGTCCCAGCAGAGGACCCTGGAGGGTGGGTGGCAGCTGGAGAGGATCACCGTGGACAGATCTGATAGCTTCCTGGGATCCCTTCGGATCTGCAGGTGGGGTTGGTCTTGCAACATTCCTAAGGAGAAAGGGGACACTCTGGGAGAGGGAAGAGACCTGTATCAGGTTGAAAGGTGTCCTGCAACAAAAGACAGGTCTACCTGGAACCACAAATTGTGATTGTATTTGGATTAAGGGTCTTCGTAGGTGTGGGTAGGGTACGGGTCTCAAGGTGAGATCATTCTGAATTAGACTAGGCCCTAAATCCCATGACAAAAATCCTCTAAGAGGCAGAACAACCCAGAAACCTGCCATGTGAAGACAGTGCCTGAGATTGAAGGGATGAACCCACAAGCCAAAGAACGCCGGGAGCCACCGGAAGCTGGGAAAGTCGAGGCCAAGTCATCCCCTAGAGACTTCGGAGGGAGCTTGGCTCTGCCAATATGTTAGTTTCAGGCTTCTGGCCTCCAAAACTGTGGGAGAGTGCATTTCTGCTGTGTTAAAAGCCACCCAGTTTGTGGTCATTTGCTGTGGCAGCCCCAGGAAACTAAGACAGTGCCCCCAAGAAACCCCAGCTGATGTTGCCATGGTGGTTACAACCCACGGTGAGAACGCCTTTGAGGAGCTGTGCTCTGTTCCCATTTGGCTGCGCAACCACCGCCCCCTCCCCCCTGCCTATATTAGAATAAGATTGAATTTTCTAGCTTGGGTTACTAAGCTTTCAGATTTGGAAACTGTGGCCATTAATCAGCTGTCACGGGATGTCGTATACAAGGGGCTTTAAAAACCATGTTTGCTTTTTAGGCTGATAATACTTGGAGGTGAAGCCGGGAGAGTTATACATAATGCATGCATTTTAATGGGCCGCGCACTACAGCCCTCTTTAGTCGGAATGATTCGTTTTAATGTTCAAAATAAATATCAGAGACAATTTGCCAACAAAGCTGATTTTCTCCGCCCGCCATTAACTTAATCTTTATACCTCAGCCTAATGACAGAGGGGCTGGGGGGTGGGAGGGGTCTTTGTATTACAAGTAAGTGGGGAGAAACAGTCAGTGTGGTCACGAGCCACGGGGTGGCTGACTGCGTGTCCCAGTTTGCTTTGTGCCCAGTGTCCTGCAGTCATTATTCTGAATTAGGATCAAGAGGCATTGCCAATATCCATCTATTTTTTGACCTACAAGGTAGCAATCTCATATGGTCATATCTAAACACAGTTTCCCAGTTTGTGAGGTAAATGATGTCACAATGGCAATATGCCCTTTACTGTATAAGTGAGGAAACGGAGGCCCGTAGAAGTCACACCCCAGGCACCCTGTGCTCCTGTTCCCAGCCCAGGTGTTTTCCTTTCAGAATGTGTCTAATGCTACTTGCCTCCTCTCGGCCTCAACTTGCCCAGCCCCTGCCTTTTCTTGTGCCTCCTACTCCAAAAGCTTCTGGGTGCCCCTTAGAAAGGCAAGCCTTAGGGGCACACCTTGTTCCTGTCCCTGCTTCCTGGCATGATGACTCCTGAGGAAGGGTCAGCAAACTTATCCATAGCCCACCCTGGCCACGAGCTACCGTCCCCATCAATCTTATAGCATGTACACTGAGCACTAATTAATTAGCATTACTGACTGATACATAATTGGAGTGAGGTCTGATTCCTGCCTTCTTGAAGCCTACTGAAGGTAGGATGAGAGGCACGGTGACTGTCCCTCAACTTATAGTGGCTGATTCTTTCAGTTCACTTACTCATGTCTCTGTGCCCTGGCTGGGGGTGGTGGAGGAATTCACCACCTTTGCAAGGCAGGAGGTCTGAGCACGAGCAGGGCAGGTCAGGGCTTTTCTGAACAAAACTGATTATACACCCCAAAGTTACCTTGCAAAACAGGGAAGAGTTGCCTCCCCCTGCATCCTTCACGGAGATGCCTATCTACTCGAGGCAGGGTGGGGAGTGCGCCGGTGTTGCAGCAGGTGTAATTGGTTGCCGGAGGATGCCGCTGCCTTGCCCTGCCCACCTGCCCAGAGGAAGGCCAGGGTCTTGCACGTCTTACTGGAGAGGCAGGTCCCTCCTCCAAGCTGAGCTGCAGAAGAAAGAAGACAAGCTTCAGATTCCTTCATTCTTTTCTTTATTCACTTAAGAAATAGGAAATCTTCAAGGGCCAGGTGTTCTGCTCAGCATCAGGGCAAATT
The DNA here is from genome assembly GCF_011764305.1 of Mustela putorius furo. Lineage (NCBI taxonomy): Eukaryota > Metazoa > Chordata > Mammalia > Carnivora > Mustelidae > Mustela > Mustela putorius. The sequence continues at coordinate 8,786,751 of NW_025421449.1, forward strand.
CACTCAAAAAATCCAGGTTTCTGGCTTTCTGGAAAAATCATAAGACCTGGCTCACAGCCTGGTGTTCTGGCCACTCTCCCTAGCATCATCTTCACTGAGTCCAAGTCCCTCCTCAATGCAGCCTTCCTGGTCCCTTAGTCTCTGCTTCCTGTACCCAGACAGAACATATAATAGAAGCCAACAAAATTCTTACAGTTTGTTGAATGAAACAGACTCTAGATGGTTTTGCTTAAAAGGTCCTGTTCTTCCTTCAACATTTCCACAACTTGGTCCAAGGTCCCCCCCAACTCCCCCCCTCACTGCCAAGGGAGCCCACATTGGGGAGGGAGCCTGATGGACCAGCACCCGCTTCAGGTGTGCTAGGAGAAGTGGGGGCATGGTACTGTGGGCATGGCCACCTTGGTGAGAGTGCAAACTTGCCTCATCCTCTGGAGGGCGACAGGGCCACCACATCTGTTTACATTTGAAAAGCCTCTCGCCCAGCTGTCCCAGGGCCCCTTTCCGCAGATGTGATTGCAAACATATACTGAGGGAGAGAGGACATAAGCTCGAATTAACGCAGAAACATTTTTAGCAGCAACTAGGGGCCACCAACACGTCCATCAGGGGCCTGGGGGCAGAAGACACATAGCTTCCATGCCAAGTGGCTTCAGGAGAGAATGGAGGAGCTGGTTTTGTGCTGATATGGAGAGATTCAGAGATGCTTTTTCAGCAAAATAAAGCAAGGAGCAGAGCAGTGTATATACGAACACACTTGTGTGTATAAAAAAGGATGGTGTGTGTATAAAAAAGGGCCTTGGCACAGCCCACCTGAGTGTGAATTCCTGCTCTGTCACTCAGCAGCTCTGTGACTTGGGAAAGTCACTCACCTTCTCTGGGTGTAGTTACTCAGCTGTCAAAAGGAGCTAATAATAGCACCTGATCATAGGGTTGTTGTGAGGATTCACTGTGTTAAAACATAAAGCATGAACATGGCTGGGCCCAGAGTAAGTCCTTATTATTATTATTATGCATAGAACACACGAAATTTTAGCAGAGGTTAGTTTGGATATTTGACGAGGGTCTGTGTGGGAGGTAAAACTTCCTTTTTATTTCCTACATTTATGAACAGTTCAATAATTTTAAAGAGGCATTTTTACTTCTATTTCAAAATCAGTTAAACACACACACATACCCCATAGAAGAGGAAGCTATTTTTGTCCAGAGTTAAAGTAGGAGCTGAGAGAGTTAACTGAAGAGGTTATAAAAGATCTCCCACACAAAGAAAAGAGACAGAGACGATAATTCTGGGTGGAAGGACCAGCTTGTGCAAATGTCCTGAGGCAGGAAAGCTGATAGGGAAGGTACATAATCATATTTTAGAGACACAGAGGAGTGGAGGGTCCTTAAAAGTACTTACAGTAGGTCCAGACCTCACACACTCGAACTCATGCATGTTCTCAGGTGATAAAAAATAGATTATATATTTCTAAGTTGGACATGACATTTCCATTAACCACATTCAAAAACAGAGGCACAGAGAAGTGAAGTGCCTTTCCCAAGATTACATATCCAGCCAGGGGCACAGAAGATCTCTTAACTTCTGGCATCATTTTGTTCTGCTACATAGTATGGGCTTCATCCGTTCCATCAGAGAATGGCTCAGGATAAGGTTTGGGAAACTGAGGCTTGGAGGACAGATTGCTTGTTAATTTCTTTATAGTTGGCCTTCCCACTCGGTCATTGGCTGTAGGGAGGCAGGCTCTAGGAATGGTGTGTTGTGGACTAGCATGCCTTAGGGCTCAGGACAGTCTCTGGCACGTGGTAGGTATGTAGTCAGTGTCAGTTAAGTGACTGAATAAATAAGGTCACACGGGAAGCTAGGGACAGTGGGATCAGGAAGCCAGGTCTCTAGACCCCCAAGGTGGACTCCACCCATCACACCAGGAAGCCGAGACTCTTGGGGCCAGGATGGAGCCTCAGTGTTGTTGGTCGAATTGTTTCCCTTCGCCTCCTCCAAAAAGGGAGAAATGTTGCAGTCCTAACCACCCCCCACCCCCCCGCCCGGTACCTGGTGGTGCGGAAATCAGTGTTTTCGGAGATGGAAGTAATGGAGATGAAGTCCTCCTGGATGAAGGGGAGGCCATAGTGGGCCAGGAGGGGCCGTAAATCCGAGGCCTGGTGTTGTCATAAGGAGAGAGAGAGTTGAAGCCATGGGGGAGGGGGTGGTGGTGCACAGGGATGAATTCCACATGGAGGTGGAGGCAGATTTGGGGTTGTGCTGCTGAAGCCAAGGGAGCCCGGGGATTGGTGGGCATGACCAGAAGCCAGCAGAAGCCAAGGTTCTTCCTCAGAGCCTTGGAGGGAACAAAGCCCTGCCAACACCTTGATTTCAGCCTTCTGGCCCCAGAACTCTACAGGAGAATACATTTCTGTTGTTTGGAACCACGCTGTTTGTGATCGTCCAGCATGCTGGGAATGAGTATTGGCATCGCACTGGTGCAATATGTGTCTGAGAGCAGGGCCTGGGTCTTGTGGTTGAGACTGCCCTTTGGGAGTCACTGAATGAGGTGATCTGGCCCAGCCCTTTCACCAAGACCAGAGAAGTCAGGCTCTTGGACTAGGCTGCACAGCTAGTGGGCCTGGGGCCAGCAAAGAGCAGAGCCTCCGAAGGTGGCAGCTGATGAATGATTTAGTTGCCCTGCCTGACACAGGGCCCCTGGCCACCCTGCCTCTGTGGGACCCCTTCCTTCCCGAACAGACCAAATGGTGCTGGCAGGGGTGGAGCATCCAGACAGAGGTGCAGCATCTCGCTTTTGCAGGAATGGGTCCTTTTTCCAAACCTCTGGCCAACCTGGTTGCACCACTCACCGTGGCCCCCACGGATACCGAGGGTGCCCCCCCGCTGCCTGCATCCAGCTTGCTCCCCACTTCACTGAACCTCAGACAGACATGAAGGAAGCTCTTCTCTCCACCACCCCGGGTGAGAGGCCCAGATGCTGCACTCATTGACCTTGTGCCCTTGGGCCAGTCCCTTCCCTTCGCTATACCTTGGTTTCTCTGTTCCAAATGATGTGCTTCAGTGTAGCTTTAGGGGTGGGGGAGGGGGCAGCGTGATGGTGAGGAGAGCCAGACGCAGAGCCCCCTACAGCCTAGGTCCAAGTCCTGCCCCAGCCCTGACCAGCTGTGTGACTGGGGGGCAGGCTGCCCAGCTCTATGAGCCTTGGGCTCCTCCCCAGTCAGATGGTGCAAGCCACCCAGCCTCCCTCTTGTCCAGGTGGGGACTAAATGACATAGTGCATGGCAAGTACCCAGCACATACATGTTCCGGAAGTGTGGCCATTGCTTTTTCACCTTTCCAGTGTCACTGCCCTTAGCCTGATGCCAGGAGCTCCAAAGATAAAGTGCTTTGTACAGCTGGAGATCTCATCCCCAAGCCCGTGCACGTGTAGTCTCTGACCTGTGCTGTTCACCGCAACCCCTGTGGGTTGGACCCACCTGCCTGCCCTTCAAGGCTCAGCCATATTGGCCTGCTCTACTTCTCAGAATTCCCTCAAATTGAGTGCTCTTCCCTCCGGGTGTCCCTAAGGGCCTGGTGCCCCGTGGTGACGGCCTTCCCACCCCTGGCTACCATCTGCTCTCGCCCCACCACTGTCGGGGCCTTCCCTTTTTTCTCTCCAGCACAGGCGCTCCTGTCTCTCCCCGGCTTCGGTTCCCCAAGGGCATGAGTGCCTGGACCAGGCCCCTTACCTCCCCAGCCCCAGGAGGTGATCGGCCCCATTCTTCAGGGACGGGGAACCGAGATTGAGAGGGTTAAAATGCTGGGTTCGATTCCCAGCTCTGCCACTCCCCACCTCTGGGGCCTGGGGCAAGTGACCTCCCGTCTCTGAGCCTCAGTGTCCACTTCTGTGCCATGGGGTCAGTGCCAGCGGCACCTGCCTGGCGGGATTGTGGGGTCAGGTGCATTGCCATCTGAAGGCAGCTTTGTAGGGCTGTGAGTTAGCTGCGGCTATTGCTGGACTCTGGTTGCTGTGATCACTAAAGCCTCCAGAGCCACACAGCCCAGAGAAGTGGGGCGTCCTGGCTGGAATGGGTCACCTGATGCCTGTGTCCAGCCAGTTTGCCTCTGAGGCAGACCCAGCAGCCAGAATTTACAAATGGGTCATGTGCTGGGATTTTCCGAGGGGAAGGGAGAGCCCAGTGGGAGTCAGCTGTGCCCTTTCGGCCCCTGGGCGTGGCTGTAAAGATTGGGGCAGGTGAGTTGGGGGGTGATGTTCGGATGCCAGAGCCTCCTGTTTCCCTGAGAGCCCTTAAGATCGTGCCTTGCTTCTGCCCTGCTTCACTGTGTCCCATGAGGCAGATGTGTTCCTGGGGAATCTTGGGGGACTGGTCAGCCCCCTTGAGTTGCTTTCCCTCAGAGGAGCTCCTGGGAAAGAGTCCAGCAGGTAGAGAGTGGAGTGGTCCCTCTACTCCCTCTGCAGCCCTCTTTCTACTTTCTGCAAGGTGATGCCTGGCTGAGAAAGAGCATAGCTCAAGTCCCACGCTGTGGGGCAGAAAGGAGCTGGCCTGGCTGCCAGGAGAGCCTCTGAGCCACCCCTCCCCCACCCCTCCCAGTTCGCTGTGTGACCTCAGGCCTAGCTCCTCACCTCTCTGAACCTCAGTCTTCTTACTCAGAAATAAGGGGCTTGGACTCCAGCTCCAAGAAACTATGAAAATCTTTTTCTCTTCCTCAGGAAAGCAAAATGGAATCTTTCATTCCAAGGTGTTGCTGTTACTGTTACCTATGTGTTTGCCACCTTCCCCCCCTTGGCTCAGGGAGGGCTCCCTTCAGGTATGCTTCCTCCAGGAAGCCTTCCTCGACCACCCTTCCTGTCCGAGTCGGGGCCTCTCCTCTGGGTGCCCATATAACCTTGGGCTTCCCTCTATCAGAATATTCATCTCTCTGTGGTGCAACTGGTTTTGCCCAGATTGGGAGCGTTCTGGGGGCCGGCGTTGGATGTCTTTCATCTTGGAATTTCCATTCCTAGCCCAGACCCTGGTTAGAGAACTCACTCATAGTTGAACAGTCCTGCCGTTAGAGAACGGGAGAAGATTTTGGACTTTTGGATCAGGGCGTTCTCCTGGGGGGCCAGGAAGAGTGGAAGACCCTGCTTTCTGGGTGTGTGAGGCCCCTCTTTGGAGAATCTTTAAATGGCAGAACTGGATGGGTGTCCAGGAGGGGAGGGACGAGCTGCCCCCCCTCTGAGAATGGTGAGATTTAAGCTGCGTTTCCATCCCAATCCCATCTGTGCATCTTGCTGGAGGCCTCCGTGTGCCCTGCTGCGTCTTGCTCCGTGCTCTGGGCTCCCAGGAGCATGGCCGGCGCGGGCTGGGGCTGCTGGCACGTCCTCCCTGATCCTCCCTTTCATTCCGGCCTCTGTGAACACGCTGCCCTGCGCCCTTGGCCCTCTGCGCTCAAAGCTTCACAGAAGCAGCTCAGCAGGAGCAGGAGCTGCTCTGACCCCTCTAGTCTCTAAAACTCTTGTAAAGGAGAAATACTATGACGGGAGTGTCTTCTGTCAGATTTACATTTTTTTTTTTTTTTAATGCCAACTGCTGCTTCATGGGTTTCAAAATGGGGAAACCCAGGCTCCATGGTGAGGATCAAGTGCAGGGAGTGACTCGGTGTCTGCTTCTTTCCCCACTCCCTTCTCTGGGCTTACGGTCACTGTCTGCCTAGCTGCCCAGGGACAGAAGCCACCAGGCCAGCCTGGGGGAGGCTCCTGTCCTCTCTCCCCACATGCTCTGGTTCCCCCATGGTCCTTGTCCCACACCACACACACTCCTGCCTCTGGATCCTGGGGGTCCTGCCTTCTGCCTAGCATCTCTCCCCTCTCCTAACTCCTAACAGTCTCCCTACCCACATCCTAGCTGGGAGCCCCGACTCAGGCAAATACAAAGGCTTGTAGGCTGACAGATCTGGGTATAATGCTTAGCTTTCTAGCTGTTAGCTTTTGGAAATTGGATAACTCACTAACCCTCCCTGGGCCGCAGGTTCCCCATCTGGAATGTAGGGCTAGAAGCATCCACCTTAGAGAGTGGCTGGAGGAAATGGGGGATTAGCATGTGTGACTTGCTTCGAGGTGAGCCCAAGGGCAGTTCTCCAAGCCTGGCCCTGGACACAGGGAAACAGCACTGTCCTCACACTATTGATTACAGAAATTGAGAGGAAGAGTTAGAAACTTGTTCAGCAACATGGCATTACCATGACATTTTAGCTTGTTTTATTAAAGTATCTTTAACAAGAAATATCTTGAACAGACTAGAAAATGAATTGATTGGAAATCAAAAATGTGTTTTCACACTGAGTTTGGGAAGCTTTGTCTCATCATGGAAGAAATCTCAAGAAACAGTGTCTATTTTCATTTTTTATTTGTCCATCTGTCTGTCTATCCATTTATCCTTCGATACATCCATCCATTCGTCTGTGGATCCATCCATCCATCCATCCATCCATCCATCCATCCACCCAACCATCCAACCATCCAACCAACCGTCCAATCATCCATCCATCCATCCACCCACCCAACATCCAGCCATCCATCCATGTAACCATCCAACCATCTGTCCAATCATACATGCATGCATCCATCCATCTATCCATCCATCCATCCAACCAACCATCTATTATGAATTAAACTCTCACTATGAAGCTCAGAAGAGGTAGATTGGCTCCTGCCTAACACTCCCCATTTATTCAGTCTCTTTAAAGCAGGAGAGAGAGGTGGATGTGTCCCTTGAATTCCCTCAGCGGGTGGGCAGAAGCAAGTTTTCTTCACAAAGTACAGGTAATTAGACCCACATTACATTTAGTTTGGGAGTGGGCGGGATAGGCCAAGAGAAGCCCCCACCCCAGTTCCCATCACTTGGCCTGGCTTGGCATTTGCCGCCTTTTGTGATAGGAAAACCTGGGCAGGACTGACTTGAAGTCTGTCCTTCATCTTCTCGAAAGTCAAAGTCAGGAGTTTGCTCCCTCCCCCTCACCCCCCCCAGCCTAATTTCCTTTTATTATGGAAACTGGGAAAATGACAAGTAATTGCTTGAAGATGCTAGAAAGATTGCATTTTGTTTTGCAACTATCAGCTTGAAAATAATGTTTAAGAGATTATGAATGGGTGATTAACTATTTTTTCCATTACTTCCCTCTCAAAATCAAAACCACAACAATTGTGATATGCACAGTAGAATGGAGGCCCTGGTCTCTAAAACCAGGCGAGAAAGCAAGGAGCCAGTGTCCCTTCTGGGGAGAAATCCTACCTCTCGGGCCTTGGAGAAGACTGGGCCTGGCGAGGTAGCTTCTCTGCATCGCCCTGTCCCTCCTCACTCCTTAGATCAACAGCAGCGATGGGGTCTGCAGTCAAATTTGCTATTTACTGCCTTTCCTGAGTCAGTTTGTTTTGGGTGAAAACAGTCTCTGATGTGACTCTATTGCGCCATTTCAGCGGGTGTTTATCATTTAAAAGGAACAATTTTAATACCTACATTTGCCTTACAGTATGAGCCATAAATGTGATTTAGACCTCCCTTTATAATAGACTCTTACAAGCGGTTGCCTAGACTCCAGAAAACCATTCCTCCAAGTGGTGGCCATGAAAATGAACAGGCTTTTCCTTCTTTTACGGAAGTTTCCCTTTTTAATACCTCTTGAAATTATTGAATGAAAGCTGGGTAAATGGGCTGATTTGTGCATCTTTCTTGCTGGGAATCTGGAGCTCCGGGAATGCCTTGGGAGAGAAAGAGTTGTTGAGGGAGCTGCTGCATGGGGGTGTGGGGGGTATGTGCTCGCCTCTGTGTCTCACCTGTCTGGGCCCCAGCTTCCTCCTCTGTGGCAGGTTAGTGGTGCTGACGGTAATATGGGCCCCTTACATCGGTGCCACTCAGAGTGAGGGCTAACAGCATCAGTGCACCTGAAAGCTTGCTAGAAATGCAGATTGCCTGGTTCTGTCCAGACCTACTGAACTGGAACTCTGGGGTGCGGGTGGGGGCCCAGCACTTCACTTTTATTAGCCCTCCAGATGGTTCTGATGCACGCTGAAGTTTGAGGAGCCTTGACTCCTTAGGAGCAGAGCCTGGCTCGTGATCAGACTGAGCCCCTAAAGCAATTCATAGGCTCCCCTTAATCAAACGGGGAGGTCCTGGGAAGCTGGAGGCCCGCCATGTGCTTTGGGCCCAAATTAGCTTATAACAAAAATAGCAGGGCCAATCTTGGACACCACAGACCAACGCTGGACATTGACAGATGGGTGTGTGTGTCTTGAGATGACAAGGAGGATGATGACACGTGTAGAAGATAAAATTTTGTCCTGTTCATTGAGAAAGACCCACTAACTACCCATTGTTGTCCAAGACCCTCTGTCACAGCACTCTGCCTCAGGGATGGGCCAGGCTGGTATGACCCAGGGGAGGACAAGAGCCACACAGGAGTGGGGGACACCTGGGGACTGTCTTCCATTTACTGGTGGGCTGGACCATGGAACCTGGAGATGACATCTCCGCAGTTTCCGAGATGCCCCAGGGGGAAAGGAGGCATGGATGAGAGTGAACACTCCCTCACCAGAGGCATGCAGACACAAGCAGAGGACCGAGATCCTGCTTGCCATCCAGGGCACTGCGACACCGGGAAGGGTCCCCTTCCGTCCCAATATTCTGGGGCGTGTGCCTTTTGTTCCAGCTACGGCTGACCTTCTTGTGGCCTTCCTTCCGAAGCATGGGAAGGCCGTAACCTGGCGAATGAGGAGAGCCCTCCTGCGTGGAGATACTACTTCCTGCTGAGAAATGCCTCCATTTGGGGGAAAAATTGGATTAATTTTTAGCGGAAGCAGCAGTGGCTGATCGCGCAGTTTTCAAATTGTTGACTGTGATATTAAGTAACAGGCAGACTCCTGTCCAATGGATGTTATTAAAATTAACTGTTTTAGCACTACATTTAGAATCAAAACCAATCTGTCACTCCTAAATTGGTTTCTTTCAACTGCTATTTGCGGGTAAAATGAACAGTTTTAACAATTACATCTCCAGTGCAAATCATAAACTTGATTTACAGGAAAACACTTAATTTACTGCATTTGACTATGCACCAGAGCTGCCAATTATCTGACTGTAAATTTCCCTGCTTGGTTATTTGCTTCTTAAATAGCAGCCTTGGTCCCCTTGCCTCACTCACCTGTGGGCACAAGGCTCTAGCTGGGGTTGTACCCGCAACTGGGGGTTTTGTCTGTGACGAGTTGGGTGCTTAACAGTGGACAGGGCTCTCTAAGGAGCAGAGTCTCTGAGGACCCTCTGTTCTGTGCTGTTGCGTGTTATAAAGCCCTGAGTGGGGTATCAGTGCTATTTACTGCAGTCTGGGCTAGTCATTAAGGAGGGAAAAATCAGAGTGTGTTTGGTGAGGAGCGTACTCGTGCAGCGGTGGCTGCCTCTCCCACAGTTCCTGCCTTCAGTGAGTCCACAGTCTAATAGGAAAGATATGTGCTAGATAATACCTCTCTGTTGTATAATAAATCATCCCCTTAATTGTTGGCTGTTAATGAGCTAAAGTGCCGGGACCCACTGAGTGGCAATAATTCTGCTCAGTGGCATGGAGGTAGGGAAGATGACATGGAGGAGCTTTGCAGAAGGTCCATTTGAACTGGATCTTGAGGGTAAATAGGAGTTTTTCGTGTAGAGGAAAGGGCATTCCGGGTCCGGGAACAGCATCCTATAGGACTATAGCCAGGTCCTATAGACGTGGGAGAGCAGAGTGCCTTAAGGGGCTGTGTGCTTTGGCCCAACAGGAGGGGAAGGGGCAGCCAAAGTGGGTGGGGGCCATGACCCTTTGGAAAGCCAGGTTGGAGCCAGGACTCACCTTTGAAGGACTTTAGAGTCTCCCTGGTTTCTGAGTGAACCCCTTTTCTAGCTAAGCAGTCGGAAGTCCATGGCACTGAAATGATTCGAAGTCAGGAGGGATTCTGAATGTCGAGAAGTTATAAGGTGGAGGAGGGTTTCCTGGTATTTTGAGAAGTCAGGAAGCATATGCAAATCACATGCAAATTAGATGCCAGCCAGCACCTGCTCTGTGCTGTGCTTGGGCGGCTTTCTGCTGCAGGGAGGGTCCCGTGCGTTTTAACAAAGGTGAGAGACATGTCTCCTGTATCCTGGGCTGGGCTATGGGACACACAGGAGGCTGCTTAGCAGGGAAATTGCCCCACGGCTTGCCCTGTCAGGGCCTTTCTGTTGGAGAGAGTGTCCCACTGGGAGAGGGAAGGCCCAGCGTGGAGGGCAGAAGGAAGTTCCCAAGATAGCCACCCCTGTCTTAGGATTTCGATGACTTGGTTTTCAAAGATGCCAAGATTTTGGCATGGCAGGCTGGCCTGGTAGGGCTGGAATTCCCATCGCTTCTGCACACCCAGTCCTCTGGGCAGTGTCCTCTCAGGAAGAGACCACTGGGATTTAGAGCATCTTCCAGAACTAATGTCCTGTGGTTTGAGGGTCTGTTTAAGAGCTTTCTGCTGATTGTTCAGCTCTGACTCCACTTAAGCCCCAGACGGTTGATGACTGACTTGGTGGTGGTGAGGCTGACTCTCCTCCCAGGGGACTTGGGGCCCATCCCCTGCCTGCTACACCTTGAGCAGTGCTGAGGAGCTGCCATGAGTGGAGGGTCCTAGGCTCACTGAGAACAGCGAGTCAAAGCTGGGGACATGACCCAAAGGAGTTTTCTATCTCAAACTCTGTTTTCCCTCAGGTTTTGTTGTGGTCTCACACAACAGTGGAGGTGGAGGTCAGTGCCTGGCCCATGGAAGTTTCCAGGGCTGACTCTTCTCACTGTGTCATGTGACCTTGGACAAGTCCCCTCCGCAGTAGTCCTCAAACAGCCCAGCCCTTCTGTTGGAGAAGCCTTCCCTAGGGAGAGTCAGCCCATCCCGACTCAAGGACAGGGAGAGCTGAGCTGTTTTGAGACAGAGGCTGCTGGACAAGCATTTTGAGGGGTTAGGGGTGTCATGGGTATTCCGGTCTCCGGAAGGATACTGCACTCCCCCATCCCCCCTACTGTCCTCTAGAGGGAGACTGGCTGGGGCTCACAGTGAGGCTTGCTGCACATGGGGACCCCATGGGAGTGGCTGACAGCTTGTTCTGCATGCCCTGCTCTCTCCCTGTCTCTCCCGTCTCTATTTTCCTGGTATGCCTGACTCATCCTCTAGGCCTGGTTCTTTCTGTGCTCTCTGTCTCGAATTGCCTGTGTCCTGCTGGCCTCCTCCCTCTGCTCCTGTTCTCCCCCCTCCCCCCGACTCCCTACAGGGCTGCTCCTTGCCTGGGTTTGGAAGTCGGCTTCCCTCTCCCCTTCTCCACGTTTCTCTCTGCCTCAGTATCTCCTGTCTCCCCATCTGCATTCACTCCCCTGTCCCTGCTCCCACACCCAGCTTCTGAGTCCTGAACACTTTGAGGGAAACTGAGGAAGGGTCTCTTCTGAGGGCAGAAGAGCATAAGGGGCGAGGACAGAGAACAGCCAGCCTTCAGCAGGTGGCACTGTTGGGTGACTTTTGCTTGTGAAACCTTTTAGCACTGAAAAAAACACACTGGAATCTATTGGCATTTGAGAGACTTCTTCCTTTTTTTTTTTTTTAAATAAAAATAATGACTCTCATTTCCCGGGCATCATTAAACAAGGTGCAGTGTGTTCGTGTGTGTGTGTGTGTGTGTGTGTGTGTGTTATGAGGATGTATGAATGCAGATATCTGCACGTGAGTCCATGGGGCTAGAAGTGTAGGTGTGTGTGTGAGCACATGACTAGACCATGAGCGTCTGTGTCTGTGTGTAAGAATGCTGGAACATGTGCCTGGGGGAGTGTTTGTGTGCCTCCGTGTGAACGTGGGTTTTCAAATACGGATCAGTGTGGACCAATGTAAGGCCTGACTCTACCTGTGCACCTGTGCGTGCTGGACTCCCCGGTCTGTGCCTATGTGCGTGCCGGGCTGCAAATGTGGTGACTGTGTAGAGATAGGTTGCTGGGGGAGCACAGAGTGACATGTCTGTGTTTTCACACATGCTCTCACTGGCAGCAGCTCAGTGTTGTGGACAAGCGGGGGAGCCAGGGAATCAGGCCTCCAGGTTTAAACTGTGTGTGAATTTACAGCTGTGTGATTTTAACCGAGTCATTTACCATCTCTGAGCCTCAGATTCTGCATCAGCAGAATGAGCCCATAGCAATCTCTACCTCTCTGGGTATCTAGGAGGATGTCAAGGGCCTGTCACGGCACCGGGCACAGTTAGCCCATGAGGTACAGACCCACCATGTGTCAGCGTGAGGGTTGGGAGGGTACTGCCTCTTCTGTCCAGCTCCACTGGCTGGCAGTGGGGCTGGGTCTGCTGGACCCAGGGGCTTGCAGTGGTTCTCTTCTCAGGGATTTAGAGGCCTGGGGTCGGGTGTGCGCCTCCTGAGGGCCTCTGAGGTCTGAGCAGGTGCATAGTGTCCTGGCTTTGCCAGATAGGCCCAGACTGGAATGAGCCCCACCGTGGTGGAGGGACTGGAGAGGCAAGAGCTGGAAGGGACCGCAGACGTCATCATTTCAGTTTCTCACTTAGCAGAAGGGGAAAGGCCAGATCAGAGGAGCCGGTGCTAGTCAGTGCCTGGCAAGGAGGCCCCCGACTCGTAGGCCAGTGTCTGAGGGCACTTGGGCAGGCTGACCCCTGGCTGGGAACCAGAGGCAGAGCAGAAGGGAGCTGTGCGCCCCAGCTGCTGGTAACCCTGGGGCCCGCTGTCTCTGTCTTCCCTCTTCCCCATCTCTTCGTAATGACCTTCTCTCTTAAAACTGAAAGAGGAGGGAGGGAGACATCTGTTCTGGTTTTGTACTCATGTGTGATAATCATCCCCCAACTCGCGGCTTCAGCAATGTATTCTTATGGTGCCTAATCCTGTGGGGTGACTGGGCTTTGCTGGGCAGTGGGCTCGGTTGCAAGTCACCCAAGGGATGGTCACTTGCCTCGCATGCCTGGCCCCTCAGTATCCTTGGCCTCTCTCTGGGCAGTGTCTCCTTCTCCAGGGCCCTCTGCATGACTTGGGTCTCTCCCAGCACAGTGGGCTCAGGGTGGTTGCACTTTTCATATGGCAGCTGGCTCCCAGGACACAGAAAGTGGAGGCAGCTGGGCTAGGCAAGGGCTGGGCTGCACCTTGCACCGGGATTGCCATTTTGCCACGTTCTATGGGCCCAGAGCTGTCATGGGCCCACCAGATTCAAGAAGGAAGCAAAACAGAACCCACTTCCTTATGGAGGAGAGCAAATGTCTTGTGGTCGAAGAGCCTGGCGGATGGCAATGGTGTCGTGGGCACCTTTGAAAGTGTGGTCTGCCACAGCATCGTGATAATGTTGGACGATGACTAGCAAATTCCAGTGTCAAGAGCATTTCTTCTCTGTCCTCTTCAATCCTCTCAGCACCTTCTTCGGCAGATCTGTCCGGGCTTCTTCAGTTGCTGTGTGATCTTGGGCAGCTTCCTTGCCTTCTCTGTGTCAGTTTGTTTGCATGAAATAGGATGATCATGGCAGAGCTCCCCACAAGGAGTTGTAAAGCATGGCTTGGCACGTGATAAAACCTCAGATGTGTCATTGTTGTCGTCATCTTTCTCGTCCCCTCACAGATGAGGAAACAGCCTCAGAGAAGTTAAGGAACTTGCCCAGGGCCACACGGTTTGGAAATGCTGTGGCTAGGCCTGGAACACCCGCCTTCTCCCTCCCGGTTCTGTACTCTGTTCCCATGGAGGCTCTCTGTTGTCAGGAGAAGAGTGGAAGGGCCTGGGAAGGCAGAATACAAGGATGAGAGGTCGGAGGGATGTTGTCCTGTCTCAAGTTCTCTGTTACATGTGCTGGGACTCCCAGGCTCATATCGCTGTCCGCTGGCTTCATCGAAGGGCAATCTGTCTCCATCCTACCACTCTGAATCCAGCGCCCCCTCCTGAGAGCTGGGATTGGACCAGCGCCAGACTCCTCCCAGCAGCCCCCCATCCCAGGGCTGCCACCCCATTCCACAGGACGGGAAACTGAGGCTCTGGGAAGTGGCCTGTCTCCTGCAGCTCCCAGAGTTGCCCGGGCAGCTCTTCTGACTCCTCCCGGGCCACGTGCCTGCTGCCCTTTATCCTCTGGGGCAGCCCATTCCCTGCTGGCTTTCTGCACACCACACACCACACCTTTCCTTTCACAGAATCACTTTTTAACAGGTGCTTTTTGAATACTTTCTAAGAAACGTAGCCTAGGGAGTAAAGTCCAAATCTCTGCTCTTGGCCTGCAAAGGTGGGGCTTCCTTATAGGATCCCAATCCCATTTTCAGTTTTATCTTTTTTGGGTCCCAGAGAGTCCGTCTCCTTAGCATTCCCTGGTGTCCATGGGACCTGTGGCCTCAGGCCTCCCTGCTTCTGCACAACTTCCTCCTCTAGGGAGACCATGCTCTGATGGCCATGCCTCCCTCTGCCACAGGTCACATACAGTTTTAGTTGCCTTTTCGTGCCCCTGTCTTAAGCCCCGCACTAAAGGTAAGCTCTTCAAGGCCGCAGGTGCCCTCCCTGTCTCCTGACCGCCTCCTGGGCTGGGCGTGGGTACATGCAGGATCCAGCATCAGGGCTGCATTGATGGATAGGGACACCAGGGACAGTGGAGGGGTGGGAGAGACACTGGATGCTCCCTTGCATCCAGCCGGCGCGTGGCTGGAGTTTCCCCCTAGGTGGGGAGGGACCCGACACCGAGGACAGTAGACATCACCCCTGCTCTGCGCGTCTGCCTTTGTGTTCAGTTTGATTTGAACCTGGAGCCATCACTTCTCTCTTAGAAGAAGAGTAGGGGGAGAAGAGTAGGAACTGGCCTCCGTTGGAGCGGCAGACATCCCAGCCAGGCTCGGGAATGACTTTCCACAAAGAGACAAAGGTGGGCTGTTTGATGGATTAGATTTCAGGGAACTGCCTTAGATGTAGGGGTCTTCTCTGTCATCCTTAAGGGCTTAGGGGTGACGGTGCTCCTCCCAGGCAGTGGAAGAGATTACCTCTTTGGGGATTTTCCATCCCTGTGATTTCTAGACTGCCACCTCCCATGGTCCCCAGAGTCCCAAGGCAGAAGGTGAAGTTATGGACAGGAGAGTAAGGGTGGGCGAGGAGAGCGGGGTGGAGAGGGCTCTGTGGAGCCGGGTCCTGTCCTGCCCAGAGGAAGGGAGGCTGCCGTGCCAAACCGGCTCCAAAGACTGTTGGAGACACCCAGCATCCCCCACCCCCACATGCCACAGTTATTTTTAGCACTGGGATGTGCAGAACATGCTACAGAGAAATAGAGTGGAAAATCTGACACTCAGAGCCCTGCTTCAAGGGAGACCCAGCTTCTCCAGCCCGTCGTTGCTCACGCGGCCTGATGTGCATCATTCACGTTTCTGTGCACAGCCTGACTTCGAATTCCAGTGGATTCTCTGGAGCTGACCTGAAACCTTCTTGGTGGGGGCTGGGGTCCTGGGACTTGGCCAGTGGTGGTGGCTCCTGGTCAGAATTTCTTCCTTGCGTGAGTTGTACACAAGTAGGGCCTTCTATACAAGACAAGCTCAGCTATCATTTCCCAGGCCTTTCCAGGCACAGTGTGGAGAAGGCTGTGTGGGTTCCAGAATTCCGGTCAGTTTGAAGATGGCACTGAGGTCCAGAGAGGGTGTTGTGTGACCCAAGGTTGCACAGACAGAGAATCACAGCCATGATCAGGAAAGCCAGCACCTTGGTTCTTGGAGTGTCCAACCCAGAATGTAATGTCTAGGAAGCCTGGGGTAGAAATCGAAAGCAGCTTGGGAGGGTGCGAGGAAACAGCAGACACAGACTCTGCTTGGAGGAGGGGACGGCTTCCTACCAGGGGCTGATGTAGCGGGTCCTTAATTAAATGTTATTTCAGGTTTTCTTCCTCTTATTACAAAAACATGCATGCTCTTTGTAGAAAATTTAAAAATACTGATAAGCGAACAGAAGAAAATTAAAAACACCCCTAATCCCAGCACTCAGAGATAAACCCTGTAAATATTTTGGTATTTTGGTGGAGATACTGCCAGGCTTCCCCTTTTCCTTCTTGAAAACATTTTCATTTATTTTTAATTACACGTGCAGTATAGGAATGCATTCTTGGTAGCACGATATGGACCAGGCTAGGGTCTTCTGTCCCTCTCCCGCTGAGGGAACCATGGCTGCGGGTTTGATGCGTATCATTCCTGATCTTGCTCGAAGTGCACACACACGTTTCTATCTGTACCTATAGAGACCCACGGTTTTATTTTTAGTGTGTTTGGATGTTTTTTCTTCCACAGAAATGGCATCACACAGTATGTATTGTTCTGTACTTTGATTTTGTCACCTAACTATTAGTCTTGGGGTTTTCTCCATGTCAGTACTTATAGCTGTGAGTCGTTCGTTCTTACTGCTGAGTGGAATTCCGTACATAGATACATCAGAGTTTATTTAGCTATCCTCTGGTGATGGGCTTTTAGATTGCTTCTGCATTTTTTTTTCCCCCAGCACTATTACAGTGCTGCCTTCGATGCTCTTGGGCAGGCTTCCTTGGGTGAGGATACTTCTCCTGGATCAAAGCTGAGAAGAGAAATTGCTGGTCAGTTTCTTTTCACACACATTAAGAAAATGGGAGCCTCTTGCACCAACTGCCATAGGAAACTGCCTTCTCCATTTCTCCATGTTTACTAAGAAGGCAGCTGTGACAGCATTTCCCCAGCTCTGTTCTGGACGGCAGCAACGTCCCCAGCGTCACTAATGGGTGCGCCTCAGGAGGAAAATTCAGGGAAGGTGTATCGTCGACACAGTGTATAGTCGAGGGGTCGGAAATTCACCAGTGCACATCGGTGCGCCAACGGGTGTCCTGAAGCGAAGAAATAAGTTGTCTATCCAGCCTGGCTTTTCCCAATTTGAGAACTGTAGGAAGCACAGACTGTAGCAGAAGAGACAGCGCCACGCCCACGTGCCCTTGGCCCTGCCACTTCAGCGCACTGCTGCTCCCCAGTCTACCTGCTGGCACCTGGGTTTTGTTTGCTGAGGGCTTTCTCTTGCTGCCGGAGCCTTCTCGGCTGCCTGGTGGTGGGCTGCAAGTGCTGGGCAATCAACACTGGCCTCTCCTGCCCCCAACAGCCCTCCATCCACGACTGAAGCAAGCTGGTGTTAGATACCCCAACTCCCTCCCCCAAGGGCCAAGTGTGGTACATCGAGGCAGGTGTGTTACACTGGTCCCACAGTTTATCCAGAGGACTTAGGCTCCGATCGCCCACCCTGGTAGCTGGTTTGAAACACAGCCATGACTGCCTGCCTGCCTTCCTGTGTCACTGCCCCACTCCTCTGCCTCCACCTTCCTGCATTTGAGCCTTGGGTCTACTCCAGGGAGAACCCCAGTGAAGACTCTGATCAATGATTACTTTATAATAGCTTCCTGAGAATGTCCTGAGTGTTGCTTTCAGCCGATTCTGCATTGTTGGACAATTACAGGTTACTTCCAATATTTTGCTAATATAAACAGTCCTGTGGTGGATATCCTGAAGGCTCGAGTGCTGTATGCATTCTTCATGATTTCCCTAGGGGCTATCCCTAGACACAAAGCCACTGTGTCAATGGCTTTTGTTTTAAGGCTTTGGTAACTATTTGTGACATGTGCATCCTCACCTTTTCTCCTTGCTCTGACACCACCTTCCCGCCCACCTTCCAGGGCACAGAGTGGTCAGCTGTGGGGGTGCTGTGGAGATACAGAGGTGCAGGGAGGCTCTCTTGGAGGGCCTGGGAAGGCAAACCAGAGGAAGCACCTGGCAGGATCCAGGAAGACAAGCAGATGTCCGCCTGGGAGTTCTCAGTAAGGGGTTCGGAGCTTGGTGGTTACGGGTGCTTCTTCCCAGGTTTGTGTTCCAAACCCTTCTCATCCTGCAAGGCCCATATTAAACTCTGCCTTTTCCAGGAAGCCTTCCTTGATTGATCCAACCCTTGTGAGCCTCTTCTCAAGGCTTCCCATGATTCACTACTAATTCTATATGGTCCATGCCATCCCTGGGGGGTAGGGATTCGTCTGTAAGAGTCAACTTTATAAAGGACAGATTGATATACTTGGGGTTTAGTAAATGCTTGTGGTAAGAGCGCTGGCTTGGGAACCAGGGAACCTGGATTTGAATCCTTCCTTTGCAGCTGACCCCTGTGGGGACCTGTGGGGCTTGGGGCAAAGATCCGGAGATAGTCTTGAATGGAAATGAGCACAACGGTGGGCCCACTCTCTCCACTCCCGGCCTCTTGTTTTGCCCCCTTTCCCAGGAGCCTCTGTGCCGGGAGCCCCAGAAGCAGGGCCGTCTGCGTTTTGCACGGGGCTGTGAATAACCGCGCGCTTGCCTTCTTATCCTTGCAGGTGCAGGTTTCCGGAGACAAATATACCCTCTATTCCCAGCCCCTCGATCTGTCTAAACACAATTTGACATGCGTTGCTATTAGCTTAGCACCTTATCAAATAATGCGGCCTGATCGAGATAAAAGGTTTTACAACCCTTGCTGCCTTTGTTTCTGCCTGCATTCACCCGCCGAGACAGCTAATAATTACCACCAAAGACAAAGAGAAATCTATACGCTCAGCGTTGAGGTTCCCGTGCGCATGTTAAGTAGCAGCCTGAGGACAGAGAACGGGGAGGAGGAGGCGGCCCCAAATGCAGCCCATGCAGGCCCAGACTGGGCCTTGCTCCTTGGGAGAGAAAGCGGGCCCCTGTGGATTCTGGGGCCTCAGGCCCCACGGGTTACTGCTGTGACCTCTGAGGTTTGATGTCCCCTCCTGGAGGTGGAGACAGAGGTGGCAGGTGGGCTCCAGAGCCTTGGTGTGGACATAGCGAGGCCTAGTTAGGTAAGCTGGGGGAAGTTGGGACTGAAGGGAAGGGAGAGGCAGGGGGCGCTGGTGTAGAGGGCCTGGCCCCTCTCAGGGATGCTGGCACAGCATCGGGCGTCTGTGCTGACTCGGCTACTGGATCACACTACGAGCTTGGCTAACCCTCTAGACCTTCGTGGGCCTCAGTCTTTGTGTCTGTAAATGGGGCTCCTAAAGCCGTGTGGTGGGCATTTGGAGACTTCAGTTCTATAGAATTAGTTCGACCTTGGACAG
Source organism: Mustela putorius furo (assembly GCF_011764305.1). Lineage (NCBI taxonomy): Eukaryota > Metazoa > Chordata > Mammalia > Carnivora > Mustelidae > Mustela > Mustela putorius. Next base: position 8,805,866 of record NW_025421449.1, read on the forward strand.
GCAGTTCCGTGCTGTTCTGAGCCTCAGTTTCCCCACCTGGGGAAGAAGAATCTGATTGGGATGATGGCTACTGGTGTTTCGGGACTCTGTCCCAGGCAGTAGCTGACTCAGCTGGCATCTCCCTAGATTTCTGTTCCATGACTAGGCCTATGTGGGGCCCTGACCGTGGGGGCTGAAGAAGGAGGAGACGTAGGCTTTGAACGTTTTCCAGGAAGGCAGTTTTCATCCCAGAACCAACAAACAGAAAGTAACATGAGAGCTGGGATGGCAGTGTGGGGTATCACTGCAACCTAAAGCAGTCTGAGAAGGCTTCCTGGAGGAGGAAGGCATGACTGGGGATCTGAATGGGGGTGCGTGCAGCAAAAGCAGTAATATGGACGAAATGTTTGTGTCCCCCCAAAGTTTTTGTGCTGAAACCTACTCCCCAGTGTGGACATATCAGGAGGAGAGAACTTAGGGAGGTGATTAGGTTATGCGAGAGGAACATGGTGGGATTTGTGCCTTCATAAAAGAGACCCCAGAGGACCCCTTCACCCCTTTCCACCCTGCGAAGACACAGAGAGTCCACAAGGCGGCCTTCACTAGACATTGAATCTGCAGATGCCTTGATCTTGGACTTCTGACCTCCAGAACTGTAAGACATAAATACCTGTTTTTTATAAACCACCCAGTCTGTGCTATTCTGTTACAGTAACCTCACTAGACTGAGGCAAATGGTGTGAGGATCCAGAACAAGGTGGGTGTCGGGGGTTGTGGGTCTCTGATAGAATGGTCTGGACTCTAGCATCGGTGGGCACCGGCCACTTGCCGGGGGCCAGGGGTTCCCGCTGGATCCCAGGACTGGGGAGCTGCCAGACGCCCGTCTCCCCATGCCCTGGCCTGCAAACCAATAAAACCCTGATTTATCGCATTGGCCCATTTCTGTGGTGTAAATACTTCGTCTGTGGCTGACTTTAAGCTGCATGCAGTGTGCCATCACTGAACATGACTGGGAAGAGATGCAGAGCTGGCTCGTAGGACTGGGGCGAGCGAACTCCAGCACGACAAGCTGGAGTCTTGTTTAAGCTCCAGAAGTCAGATCAGAGACTCACAGAATGTCAGGACCCCAGAGGCAAAGGATGGTGAGCAGCACACGTACCACCTCCACCCCTGCCTGTGCCTGCCCAGACAGCACTGATCAGTAGTGTCTCCGCCAAGCCCAGGGTCCTTCTCAGGAGAGTGTTCCACGACGGCTCTGAACTCACCAGTGTTGATCTAGATGAACCTCCTCAAGATACAGATGGGCAAACTGAGGCCCAGGTCAGGGAGAAGATTCTCCCAAGGTCACCTCAATGGTTTGGGAACGCTGAGGCTGGAAACCCAGCAGCCTGCTTCGCCAACCTGCCCCTCCTGCTCCCTGACACCGTCATCTGTCTCTTTGAAAGCAGCAACAAGGGAAACAGCCCTGCTCCTGAGGAAGACAGCTCTGTGCCTGGGCTGGGCAAGTCTTTTCCCTGAAGCCTCTGCTTTGACAGGGACGAGTCCACCTAATCAGGAATTCTTACAAACACTCCGCTGCGGCAACCTGCTCTCTTTGCTCTCTGCCCTTCCTTGAGGTACGTGCGTGTGAGCGTGTGTGTTCATGCGCCTGTATGCAGATTAGACATTTCTGCACACACAAATGGATGTGTTTTTATTCCCTATTAGCTGGTGACAAACTTGGAGCCCTCCCCAGGGAGCAGCGGTCCCTCCAGAGAGCCGCCTGTCTGTCTCCCAGATTTACAGTTGGAGCCAGGGACTGAGTCATGATTTATCCAGGGATTGGCTCCAGGCCAGCCCGTTCATGGCCACGAAGTGCTTGGTTTGCTCCCTTTTCCATCCCTTTTCCTTTGCTTTTTCAAGTAGCTCCACTTAGGCGCGGTTCCTCTGGGAAGTCCTTCCTGATCCCAAACGCTGCTGTCTCCTCTGCCTCGTGCTTTCCTCTGGCTTGACTCCCATCGCCCTGCTTTGGGATTATTGGTTTTCCTGCCTGCCTTCCTCCCAGACTGAGTGCACCCTGAAGGCAGGACTGTGGCTTTCTTTTTGGAGAGGAGCCCTCGGTCACTGTTGGAGAGACCCCAGCACCCCTCTTCTCTCCCTGCCTCTCTCCATAGTTGTCTTCATCTTTCTGCGATTCGGAATCCAGGATTGTTGGGCTGGAGAAGAGGCCTGGGGATCTTGTTCTCGTGCTTGCATGGCTCCCCTTGTGTCTGTCAGCTAGGCATTTTGCTCTAAGCCCCAGAAATAGACTCTGGCTGTTGGGAGCAGGAAGGACAATTTATGGGAAGGGGAACAGGTATTTGCTGAATTGTAGAACGCACGGAGATCGGGGTTCAGGCAGTAGGCCGGGGGTCCAGGATCATGGCCCCCGCCCTGCCATGTCCTGCCAGCCCAGGGCACTGGGAAGCTCTGTGGGCACCTTGGCCATGGCGGCCCTTGGAAACAGGATGTTTGTGCAGCTGTGGCAACAGAATGTAAACTCTGTGCCTTTTGTGTGTGTGTCCTCAGCTAGGATCCAGAATCGCCTGTGGCTGCCTCTAAGGTGTCGAGCTAGGTCACCCCCCCAATGCCAGGCCCCTAGGACAGTGTGTGGAACACACCAGGCATCACCCCACTGGGGACAAGGTTGTTGAGGCATGTGCCCACCATTTCTGGTCTCTCATTGGCAAAGGTTGTTCCTGGGGCACAGCAACTCCCTGGCTCTCTGCCCTGCCCAGCACACAGACCAGACCCCCCTCATGAGGAGAAGCCGGGCAGCCTCGGCAGGACTGGGACATGTCCGTGAGTGGCCTCCAGACTGGCCTGAGGTACCATGGTAGGTGCTGACTGGTCTCTTATGCCCCTCCCAGACTTCCCTATACAGGCAGAGGGCTCCGAGTTGCTGATTCTGTGGTTGTACCTGGTCTGATACTAAACACAAACTCTCACTCTACCTCTCTTATGGGTGGTCAGGAGCCCACCTCACCTCACCATGGTTGGGAGGCCTGACTTGGTGGTTTAATTTGGAGATGGGACTTGGGGCTGGGCAGCTCAGACACGGGGTTTCCTAGAACCCTCAGATGGTTAGCTCTGAGAGGAGTCTTAGACACCCCGTGCCCCATCCCTAAATATGCAGATAGGGAGGTGGGATCTCCTCCCACAGTGTCCCCACCCCCCTAGTGACTTCTGGAAGGCATTTTGGGGTGCATTCCTGACTCATCAGTTTTGCAAAGAGGACTGATTGTTCACCATGCTACCTGGCCAGCAGCCCTACCAGGAAACGTGCACGTTTGTTGTGGGAGTTGTCTGAGTCGTTGCCGGTCCTCAGCAGTTTTTGGGCCGTGCTCCAGGGATGCTTTCCAGTAGGGGAGCCTGCACGTGGGCACCTGGAGCTGAGGCAGGGGGCCACTGGCTTCCGCTCCCTGTGAGGGAAGCCTCTCCATGGCTGGGGGTGCTGGGGCCGAGGTGGGGATGGCTGGTCCATCTCTACTTCTGCCCACAGCACGGGTGGGGCGGATGGCAGGCCCTGAGTCCACGTGTGCCACATCGAGAGCTATTACCAGACTAGGAGTTCTGACGAGAGGGGGTCCCTGCAGGCTGGGAAGGGGGGGGTGCCCTGATCAGGAGCTGAGACCTATAAAGGTGAGTGAGGCGGCAGGCCAGGCGGGGCAGGAGGAATGGGGAGCCCCTAGTGCCCTCATTGTTAGGCCGTGCATGCTCCTCTGGGCCAAGGGTGATTTCTTGGGCACCGACTCAGAAGAGTGGGCTGTGCTCAGTGTCACTGTCACAGCACTGCCCTTCCCAACTGCTGATGCAGCTAAGCCTTGGCCCCTCCTTTGTCCTTTCTCTGGCCCGAGAAGCTGCCTGCACGCAGCCCAATTGGCTCCCACCCTGCATGAGTCCTGCCTCTGGTTGGAGGGTGGGGTGGGGGGGATGTCACCTCTGTCCTGGCCAGCTTCGAAGCCAGCCCTGCCAGCTGCTCTTGTCCTTGGGGAAGGGGTGGAGCTGGGCCCTGCCTGTGGGAAGAAAGCAGGCATTTTTTTATTGAGCGCCAGCCGTGTCCTTTGTACTATGCCGGACTCTTGAATGCCTTGTTTCATTTCGCCCTCACAGTAGTGGGGGAATGTGATAGTACGTTCCCTTTCCAAAGGGGACAAACCGAAGGTAAGACAGGCATGTCCAGGGTTGTACAGCCAGTGAGAGGCAGAACTGGGGACCTCAATCTGGGTCTTTCTGTGTCCACGATCCCCTCTTGAGGGGGAGAACGAGGAGGCGAAGGATAAGCTGGATCGCCTCACAATTTCACTTTCTTGGGGGAGTCCTAGGGACCATTTGTAAGTATAAAGGATGGACCAGGCCCTGTTGGGGGGGGGTGAGGAGCACTTGATTGCCCATTTCCCAGTGTGTGCTTGCAGAAGCCAGGGAGGAACTCTTTCTTTCCCAAGGGCTGGGACCCACATGGCAATCTTGCTTAGATTCCAACCTCCTCCACTCCAGAATTGGAAGGGACCTCAGGAAGTCCTTGTTTACAAGCCCATTTTATAGAGGAGAAAACTGAGACTGGAATAGAGAATTGCCTTACTTCCACCTGAAACATGGCCAAGCTGTAGATGGCTGTTCTTTGCCTGACAGCAGCCCTCACAAAGCCTAAGGCCCAGAGAGGGTTGGGGAGGGCTCTCTAGAAACCCTGCTGGCTGGTGTTTAAGTGATGAGCCCCTGGAACTTCAAACTCATTCTTGTGCCTTGTTGGGCCAGTGAAGGCCATGCCCATCACTATGCTCTGCACTGGCACTTGATGCGGCAACATGAATGGTCTGGAGTCCCTCAGCCAGGGAGTGGTGGAGTGGCAAGTCCCGGATTTGTGGACTCCTGATCCAGTGCTCCTTCTCTGGTTTCCCTTTTCAGTCAGCAGGAAACACACAGGCTGTGAGTTCTTCACGGCTTTGGAGAGAGTTTGGACAGGTGGCTATAGAATTTTAGAATCCTAAAATCCCTGAGTTGTGGAGATGGATGGGGTCTCAAGGCACTCTCACCCGTGGCACAAATCCTCACCTGGCCCCTTGTGGTGATGGGGGGCTCACTCTTTCCCACTGCTGGCAGCTTCAGCCGATAACTACTTCATTCCTTCTTGGAGCTGATGGCCGTTGGCCGAGATTCATGCCCACCTGGGCTCCTGCTGGCCTGGCTCCCCATTTCTTGGTTGCAGGTGGCTGGTTCTCTGGGTATCCCTTCTTTCCTCTACAGATTGAGTTTGTATCATGGCTCTCCCTATCATCTTGTGAACTTGGACATTATACTTAGCTTCTCTGAGCCTTGGTTTCCTTTTGTATAAAATGATGGTAACTTTATTGGATTATTGTGGAGACTAAATGAGAAAAGGCATGGAGAATGCTTCACTTGGTGGTTGGCATAGAGTAGGAACTCAGTACATGCTAGAGAGTAATATTGTGGCTCCTCGTTTGTAAGCTACGGATGGTAGCTCCTGCCTTGCAGAGTCATGTCAAGAGCTCTCTGAGATGATCTGCATTAGTGGTCCACACAGATCTGGGCTCCTAGTAAAGCTGGCCTAATAGTGACAATAGTCTTTTATCATGTTGCCATTGCAAGGGAGCGGTCCTGCTGGAGTGCGCGACACATGTACTTCTAGGTACTACTTTCCTGACACGCATCTGAGATCTAGCCCTGCCCCGTTTAATTTAATATTAAACTCCTTCTTTCCTTCCTTCCTGGCTTATCTCACTGAGGTATATCAATTAGGATCCTTCCAGCTGCACTTAACAGAAGAAAGAAGTCAAAATAGCTTAAAGTATAGGAAGATTTATTTTTTTATGTTATAAAAACAGTAAAGTGATAGTAGAGTCTAGTGTAACCAGGAAGAGTTCAGAGCCCGAACCCAGACTGCTTGAGGTGGGATCACTGCTAACTGCAGGACTTTGAGCCAGGCACTTAACCTTTCTGGGCCTCCGTTTTCACATCTGTAAATGGAACTACCAATAGTAGCCTTCTCTCTGGGCTCTTGGGAGGATTAAATGGGTAAACAAATACAAAGTGCTTAAAGCAGTGCCTACCATGTGGTGAGTACTACATTAGCACTGACTGTTGTTTATACCAGAGCCAGGATAGTTCAGGGGCTTATCAAATTAGGGACCCAGTGATGTGAGCAAGGCACTGGATTTTTTTCCATTGTCTGTTCTGCCACTGTCAATGTGTTGACTTTGTCCTTCGGCTTGGGCCCTCATGGTGCAAGATGACTGCAGCTGCACCAAGCATCACTCCTCATACAATATTGTCCAAAGCCAGAAGAGAGAGTATCTCCTTTTTCTTAGAGAGGAAAGCTTTCCCAAATGTCTTCCTTTGCATCTCACTGGCTAGAGATAGGTCAAATGTCTAATCCAACTCCTTGGGAAGAGGAGGATGGAATGGCTGTGACCAGCTGAGCCAACCTAGATTCATCTTCCTGAAGCCACTCATATTTGTACCAACTTTTGTGGGTCTATAGTGAGAAAGAAGAGAGATGCAATGATAAGTCAACCAGCAGTGTCTACTTGGGGTAATAGGTGTGGGGACACAGCCATGTGGCAAAGGATTTGCCTTCATGCCAGGTTCTGCTTTGCAGGCCTTGTGATAATTTTTTGGCTGGTCCTGAAAGCCCCTCTGAATTGGGGAGGGCTGCCATTCATGCTGCCAAGGGCTCAGCTAAGGCCTTATCCATTGTCACTCACAATAATAGTGACTTCATTTATCCAACCTCATTTTCTGTTCTCCATAATCTCCAAGGCAGGTACGACTTTTATCTTCATTTGCAGATGAGCAAGCAGAGGCAGAGAGAGAGAGAGAAAGTCACTGATGTGCTTTAGCAGAGACTCCTGGGGCATGCCTGTAACACTTCAGTCTTTCTTGGAGGTTACCTGTAGCCTCGGTGGGCAGTGGCTGGGCGTGCTGATGGCTTCCTGCTTCAGGCTGCTGTGTGCTGGGCAGCCGGGAGGGTCAGGGAGTTAACGTGCCCGGGCACAACCCTTGAGAATTAAGGTATGAAACTTAATGTCCCGTGGGGGACATTTCTGAGTTGTGTCCTGCCATGTCTGGAGGTAGAGATGACAGTGGTAACCCTCTCATGAAGACACAGCCTGTAGCTTCTCTCTCTGCATGGCCTTAATTTCTTGCTTCCTCCCTTGGACTTCTCAGGATCCCCTTGCCCAGATCCTGGGCTCAGGGTCTGCTTGGGGTAAAACCCAAACCAAGAGCCTTCTCTACAGTTGCAGGGTGATCCAACAATGGCCCTGGGATACACACCCACCAGGCTGCTAGCCTCCAGCCTGAGCATGCACCTCTAAGCCACCACCCCCCCATCATCAGAAGAATCCAGAGAACCAGGAGCATCTCCATCTCAGACCCCAAATCCCAGCGCCTTTCTTGAGACCGCAGCCCCAGCAGCTGGATCCGCCTGTGCGGTAATGGAGCTCGGGGCTCTCTGTGGGCGCAGGCCTGCTGGGCTCCCACAGCCAACTGTGGTGGCTCATGAACTGCCTCACAGGCCAGGACCAGTGACCTGTGAACTGACTCGGAGGGACAATTTGGCCTTCCCCAGCTGGCTTCAAAGGAGTGATTACGGACCATCCAGGAAATAATACATTTCGTGGAAAAGACCGTAATTATGGAGTATTGAGTAAATAATATGTGCTTTTAAAAAGTCTGCAATTATGTATTTATCCTATCTGTAATTAGGGAATTTTTAAAGGGTGCATTATAGGTAATTTAAAAATAAAATAATGACACCACTCAAAACAAACAGCCCTAAACAAAGACAATTCAGGCCACCCCAAACTCAGCTGAGTGATGATTTCAGGAGAGCCACTGTCCTTGGCTTTGGGGAAACCAGATGGCCCAGGTTTTTAGGCCTGGGAGGATGAGGTGAGCTTGACCCCCACTTAGGTTTGATGTCAGAAGTTCACCAATGCTAAGAGTCTCTCCTTGACCAGACTTTTCCTGGACTGCCTCAATCCTCAGTGATTTCTTCCTTGTAGGACACAGCCAACAAGTGTCTACTGGTGCCAGCATCTTTTCTCATTTTCATTCTCCTAGAAGCGTCAGGATCCAATGTGGTAGTCACCTGCCATGGGTAGCTATTTAAATTTAAATGAGTTAAAATTTAAAAGATTTAAACATTCAGTTCCTTCATTGTACTTGTTGCATTTTGAGAGCTCAGTAGCTGCCCCCAGCTAGTGACCGTTGTATCGGACATTTCCATCACTGCAGAAAAGTTCTATCCCACAGCATTGCTTTGAGTTGACCAGGTACAGAGGTGATATAGACCTGGTCTGAACAACTGTGGTGAAGGAAGTTTGTTTCCTTCCCACCGGCCTGCCTGGTGAGTGCACCCTTGTTCATCCTTCCTTCTGGAACCCTCCCTGATGTCGCCAGTGGTCAACTCATGTCCTTTCTCTTTTACTTATGACACTCTTTTGCCCATCTTGTTTTCATGCCAGTCTCTCTTACCTTGGGAAACACTTTCTCATTCACCTTCATGATCCTGCTTCCCAGGCCAGGATCTCGAATGTTGGTACAGAGGTCCCAGCTCAAAACTTCGGTGAAAACCTGCTCCCTTCCTCATATCCTTATTCCACTGCTCAGCGTCTGTGTCTGTCCCATTGCTGTTGGGCACATAAAGTACCAACCCAAATGCAGTGTGTCACGGAAGGCTGCCCATACTGCCCACATGTAACTCTTGTTAATTGGCGCTTGTCTCCACCTGGCAGTGAGGGCTGTATGAGGGTGGCCAGTGAGGGGAAGACACACCCAGGCAGGATCTAGGGTTGCAGGGTCTTCGTTGGTGCCTGTCTCCTGGTGATGAGGCCCAGGAGCCTGATGTGGGGATGGAGTCAGGGGCAGGTCATGGGGGTGCAGTGTAGGGCTGGTGCTGGTGAAGCCCCAGGGGAGAAGGGAGATGAGGATGTCAGTCGGCAGCCAGGATGTGGCCAAGGTGCTGCTGGGTGGACAGGTCAGCAGGTGTGTCAGTGGCGGGGTGGGGAGACTGGAAATGAGCCCCAGCAGGAGAACCTCCTTCTCCTGCTCTTCAGCTCCTTGCTTTCCTAAGTGGAGCTTTGTGGAAAGGTAATGCTGGTCTTGGTTGTGCTAAGGGAGGCCAAGGGCTGGAGCACTAGAGGGAAGAGGCAGCAGCGGGCAGCTGCTTGGGGCGGCAGTGGGAATCGAGGCCAGACCTTGTCCTCCAGGAAGCTGCAGGTCAAAGCCACAGTGTCTGCAGGCTCTGAGCCTGCCTCTCTCCCTACCAAGGGGGCTCTTCTGGCCAAGCGTTGCAGGTGCTAAGCTTTAGTTCTTTCCCCTTCCCTTTTGTTTACAGCATCCAGTTTATTTTACCTCGGCCCTCCCATCGACGTCCCAGAGCAGGGGGTGACGTCTTATTCACAGATCCACTGTGTGCCCGGCCCCACAGGGCACTGAACCAGGAGCTGATGCCCGTAGAAGGAGGGGACAGGTGGGCGGCTACGCCCGGTTGACCGTGACCAGGACTTGAGCCTCAGCCCCATACCAACCCTTTTGCGCCTCCAGCTCCTTCACGGAGAAACACGCCTCACGGTCTTACGGTGGACAACTGCTGGGCTAATGCAGGTGAAAGAATGTTTAATTTTTTAGTTAAAAACTCTACTTCAAATTTTGAAGAGTTGGTGTATTTGTGTATTCAGAACTACAAATAAAATGAGAGAATTAGAGAGTAAGCTTCTTCCCCAGCCCCCTTGCCCCCATCTGTCCATTCCTTCCCCCTGAGCTAGACACTGCTTCGAATTTCTCTTGTCCCGAGGGCTCTGTTTAATGTGTTTACATTAAAGCAAACACAAACATATATTTCTTTCTCTCCTTTATACCCCAGCGGTTGTGTGGTGAGCCCACTGCTCTGCGCTTGGGTTTTTAGGTTGTGTTTGTGTATCTGTGAGAAACTACCCGCTCTTTTGAAAGACAGTCGCCCCAGAGGAACTCACAAGGGCTCTGGGAGCAGGGACCATGCGAGCTTCTTCCATAGCTGCCCTTAGGGTGGCCCATGGCCCAACACAGCATGGCGGAGCACAGACTCCGGCCGTCAATGGAAGCACATTCTTGGTGAGCTTGGTGGCCTCTCTTTCCACATCTGTAAAATGGGGATGAAAAGAGTTGCTTTATGAAAGAGTCATTGTTGCCATGATTCAGTAGAGCGCCAGGTGTAGGGTGCCCAGCACATAGTAGGTGCTCAGGAAGTGGCCCAAATGAGAGCATGGTGACTCCCTGAGGCGAGTGGCATGGGTGTGGCCGTGATCAGGGTGGGCTTTGAGGGCTGCTCTGAGGATCTGGCATCTCCCCTCCAGCTGCTGAGGGTAGGCAGGGTTGGGGGTCCTTGTTTACAGCTGAGTTGGGCACTTGGGCCTCCTCATTTGTGTCCTGTCAGAGGCCGAGTGGAAAGTAAATCTTGCCTGAGTAGCAGTGTGGCGTCTGAAGGACCCTGTCAGATCCCGTCAGAAATCCGAGACGAGGCGTCAGGGTGGAGGCCCTTCAGGGGCAGAGTGTATGTTGTTCATCAGTGTCCCGGTCCCCTCCCCAGTCTCCAGGGCTAGGGAGGACCCCCTGGTCACTACTGTCATTTGGACAGGCTCGCACTTCCCCATCAAGCCCCTCAGAGCCCACCACAGGTACTGTCGATGTTGGGGAGGCCCCCGAGGCCCCAGAGTATCCCTATTCTACCCATGTGTCTCTGGCATGACAGAGAGGAGACCCAGACAGGATGCGCGCAGGTGGACCCCGCTTCCAGCCCATCACCCCTGGCCTCTGTCATTGCAGCATACCCTCACTGCTCCTCTGTCCCCTTTGATCTGTCTTCCTCCTGGTCTCTGGGATCACTGTCTTACAGATTCACCTTGATCGCCTCTCTCCTGCTTTTAACAAGGGCATGCCTGGCTTGCTTCCCCTCTGCTCGCTCAGACAGGCTGGTGGCTCCCTCTGCCCCAAAGTCGCTGGTCTGGACTGGACTCGGAGTGGGACAGAGATGACCTCCAGCCCCTCTTACTGTTTAGGCGTGTCCTTCCTGTCTTTTACTCCCTAACTGTAGCCTCACATCCTCCAGCCCTGCTCCTGCCCACCTCACCCTACTCTTGGGCCCCCTCTGTGGCTGGATACCAAGCTCCCCAGATGTCATTTCCTTCAGGGGAAACAGTATGCTCTAATAGCTAGGCTGTGGCTGTAAGAGTCACACTGTGTGTCTTCAGATCCCTTATTAGCTATGCGTCCTTTGGCCATGCCCTTCCCTTCTCAGTCTCAGTGTCCTCATCTGAAAATAGGAGGAAGGGTATGTGCCTCTGCCAGTCAGAGGAGCAGGTGCTTGTCCATGACCTTGCAGGGCACCTGGCACATGATCAGCCGTTGTGGTGTGCCAACGTTAGTGTTGCACCACTGATCTCTGATTTCCAGCACATGAAGCAGTAGTCTGACTGTCATCCCACCCGCCTCGGAGAAGAGAAGCCGGTCCAGTGGGCGGACAGCAGAGAGGGTCGTGGTGGTTTATTTTATATAGAAAAGATCCTATCTAATTCATTCTACTCCCTCCAGGCCTCCCCACTCCCATCTGGGCCCAGCCACCTAATCCCTCCCCCACAAAAGGGATTCCCAGGCTCCCAGAGCCCTGACACATAAACCTTGGGCCCTTCAGGCAGGTGCCAGCCACAGGAGTAGTGGTTTACAAGGTAAGGGTGTATAAGATGTGACAGGCCCGGAATTAGCAATGCAATTCCTCTGTCATTTTTATCATTGGCCCCTGCAGGGAGGAGCTGATTAAATGGATATTCAACTCTTCGCATTAATGTGCATCCAGCTTCAATTTGCATTTCATTAGCTGCACAAAAAGCATAATTTTATTATTTGCCATTGGAAAGCAGATCTCTGCTAACAAGCAGCTACGCGCTGTTACTGAAATCCGATGTGACTGACTTGCTCTGCTGTCTTGCCGTGCTGCCATCCTTGCCCCTCTGCAGACTTTGGCTCTCTGTGGTAGTACAAGGCTGTCTTGGCCTCATCATGGCAGACTGTGTTCTCATTCTAGCCCCAACCCCTCAGAGGGCTTCTCTGCCTTCCCGTGGCCACCAGCTGGGGACCCACGGGTCCCACTTACTGATGCATCTAGGGAGGCAGGGCTCAACTACCACTATCGCCTGGACAGTCACTGTCATCACCGATAATAACAATATGACAAATGCCCCGGCAGTAATTCCACCATAATTACCACTACCGGTATTGCCACAGTCATGACCATCACCACCACCCTTGTCACCTCCATCACCGTCACCTCCTCCACTTCCACTGTGTTGGTACAATAGTAGCTGCCACCATTACTATCACCACCGTCACTTCCACTACCTCCATCTGTATCATCTCCACCTTCACTACCATCTTCTGTCACCTCCACTATCATCATCCGTCATTATCACTTCTACTGCTTCCAGCATATTGATACGACTATGGCCACAATCATTGTTATCACCATCACCATCTTCACCTCCACCCCTACCTTGTCCCCCCTCCACCATGATTGTCACCACCCCACCACTTATGTCACAATCATCCTAATCATCTCCATCGCCACCAGGACTATCGTTATCATCAATCCCATCACTGCTGCCATCATGACCATCACCATAATCTCCTCCACCACATTCACTGTGTCCGTACACTCTTGGCGACAGCATTACCACTGTCATTGCCATCACCTCCACGGCTACTTTCACCACCACCTCTACTACTACTGCCACCATGATATTTAATACCACCATCCACCATCATTGCCTCTGCTGCTACCTGCCTGTCTCTACCACCACCATGACCAGCTTCATCCTGACAACACCAATACTATCTCCACTACTGTCACCCCTGCTACTCTCATTGCTTCCTCCGTTCCAATACTTTGACCCTCACTGCTGATATTATCACCAGCATTCTCTCCATTGACACCATTGCTATTATCATGATCACCACTGCTGTCCCCATCATCTCTACCAACACCAGTGTCTCCATTTCCCCAAATTTAATGAGTTTCTTGACCCCGTGTGATGTTGAGGGGATAAGCAGACTGAACAGAACCCTGGAGGGCCCACCAATGCCATGGGGGTATCTGGAGCTTGGAGCAGAGGGAAATGTAGGAAAATCTGTGTAGTGGAAGGATTGACTTTTTTGAAGGCAGATAGAATTGATCGCTTATTAACTGTCGGGTCTTGGGTGAGTCACATTTCTGAGACTTAGCTTTGTCATCTGCAAAGCAGGGCTCATAATATCCTCTTCATTGAGTTGCATATGAATTCACTGAGCACATGCATGATGACGGTCTATGGAGTGGAGTGGACACTGTCAGTTCTCTCCCCAGATTCCCTTGGGTCTCCTTTAGGAGTTCTTCTTGTCCACACCTGCCCTGCTCCAGCCTCTGCATGCTGCTTTCTTGTGGCTCACAGCCACAAGCATCTTTAGGGGATCACTTGCAGGCTATTCCAGTTACTTCGCCCCAAGGGGCTGAGAGCAGGAGGTGTCCCCAGTGTTGCCTGTAACCAGTTTTCAGCGAGGCAGGACTGTGAAAGCTCAACTTCTTTTCTTCAAGGTGGGCCAAACTTGGCGGGTATAAATTCTAACCCAGAGCTCTGTGCAGGGTCAGGCCATGCCGGGGCTCCCCTTGTGACTACATCATTGCACGGCTGCTTTCTCATCCTGCTTGCCCCACTCCCCTGTGACGTTTTCCCTGGAGCAAGTTCATAAGACATCGCCTGCACATGAACCTTTGTTCATCCCGGGGTCTGCTTGTGACATAGAACATAGCAGGATTTCAGTGCTCCCCAGTTCTCCCCAGCCCTCTTCTCACATCCTTCAAGGGCATTAGGTAACAGGGCTTTTGCATACATTATTCAGTGGAAGGCCGTGCTAACCCTGGCAGTTTCTCAGAGCAGAACTTATTATCCCTACTTTACAGACATAAAACTGAGACCCATGCACAAGATCATGGAGCTGGTGAGAAGAAGATGGGGGACTTGAAGGCTGTCTTCTGAATTCAAGCCCAGCCCTCTTCCCACGCAGCTCAGGGTGGGCTCGGGCCTGCGGCGGCATCTATACATGGTCATTACGGGTCGGTTGCCAGGTAGCAAGTTCTATCTGTTGTTTTTTTCTGCACATCTCGAGCACAAAAAGACTCACCGACCATAAGGGGCTCACCACGGAAGAAGGGGTAGCCCAGCTGGTTTAAAAGGAAGACCATGCAGTGAAAGTGACCTTGTTTCTGCCGGCACACCATGTGACCTTGGGCAGATTGCTTCATCTGTCTGAGCCCTGGTTTCCCATCTAGTCCCCCCAGCCCCTTGATGAGGCAGGGGCTGTTATCATCCCAGTTTTTCACATGACTAGAAGTTTTCCTAGATGTTCTGAGAAGGGAAGGTGGATCAGAACAGAGAATGAGGTGCTCTTGTCCCCTTCCCCCAGCTCAGAAATCCTTTGTGCCATGTTTCTGACAAAAGATGCTTGGCTTCAGCTTGCCTACTTCTCCACGCCACAGACTATTCTCACACTCTTGCAGGGTGGGCCTTCCGGTTCAGCCTTCCTCCCACAGAGCGACTGACCTTCCTGTGATTTTCATTCACTGGGTCTGGTTGAGTTTTTGGGGTTGCTCAGAATAACCATGCCCTTTAGGGATTTGAAGACAACTTCCTATGCCCTGAGTCTACTCTTTCCAAGGCTGGTCCCAGTGAAGGGGGGTAGGGCAGCCCCTTACACATCACTGTCTCCCAATCCCCACCTTCCACGCCCACATAATTTCATTCAGCACCTGTGCTCACCAGCCCTCCAACAAGGAGCTCACAGTTGCATGTCAATGCTATTTATGTGTCTGACCCCCGCCCCGGCCATGAGTTGTGCTCTTCGAGGTTAGTCCTCTTTAAAATCTACAGGGTCCTGCCCCAATCCAGAGTAGCATAATAAAGTGGTCTTTGGAGTCAGACTTGCATTCACATCCCAAGCTCTACGGCTTTGTCTTAGGCAAAGCACTTTACTTCCTTGATCCTCAGTTTCTTCACCTGTGAAATGGGTCTGATCATATCACCTACCTCCCATGGCTGTTGTGAGGCTCCAGTGACATCATGCATGGAGAATGTCAAGTCCTACAATAAGAAGCATCTGGAACTGAGAAGTGACCTCTCTGTTGAACGTGGGTAGCTGGAGCTGGGCATGATCCTTGGGGTGTGTGTGTGGGGGGGGGTGGTGTCTCTGAGCAACCCAAGGTTTTCTGGGCCTTTCACCTTCCTGGTCCCACACCATTCTCACTCCAACCGGTGCCCCGAGGTTGGCTGTCTCCCAGTGGAGTCGCCAGGTGGGAGAGGGTGGCAGGCGGCAGAATGCAGACAGAATGAAGTGGGCGAGCTCCAGCACTGAGTGCTGTGGTTTGAATGGATACGCGTCTCCAGACTTCAAGGCAAGCATCTCTGGCCAAACCCACTGTGGAGATCCTAAATTGGCACCCTGTGGAGTGAGCTGTCTGATTCTACAAAGGCAGTATTTCTGGTTTTCAAAGGAACTGAATAATTTAAAATGCACAAGACAAAAAGTGGGATTAAGGCGATCTGATAGGCTCTCCAGGCTGGGGTATCAATTATACACACTCAACTCCTAAAGCCTTATTTGTGAGATTCAGAATTTATTATCTGTCTGAAGCACTAATTACCAGGTTTTTCCCTTTTAGTCTTACAGGTCTCCTTTCAAATGTGTTTTCTCATCCCTCCACCACTCCTCCCCCGCCACTGGGGCCGAATAACTCCTGTTCCTAAAATGGGAGCTGCCTACTTGAGGACAGACAGAGGGAGATGTTTAGGTTTGGCTTGTCCAACTCTGGGCACTTTGGTAAAGTAGGAAGAAGGAGAGCAGGAGGACTGGGCAGTGTTACGTATTAATAACGGGACCTTTTCCTTTTAAAATGTCCAAGACCTGTATGAGCAGTGCTTAAGGCAACTAGGTCCATGGGAAGCACTTTGATTTTCTTTTCCTGCCTAACTTCTTGTCTTCCCCAAAGCTAATAACTTTCCTGTTCTTTTGCCTGCTTGCCTGTCTGTGTGCTACTTTACCACTCATTCAACTCCAAAGTCTGCTGCTTGCCTATGCCTTCTCTCAAGGTTTTCATGTGCCTCGGGCATGCTACTGGTTTCGTCATCCTGAGTGGTCCTACCTGAGTCTCCGGTCCTGGTGCCCTCGGAGGTGACATTGTCCTGTGCCTGGCTGCCACCTCATCCCGACCCTGCCTTTGTCACCGTCCTTGGGACGCCCTTCCCATCTCTCCTCCATGGTGAGGCTTGTCACCATTGCCTCCATCTCCAGTCTTCTGTGTCCCTCTTGGTTTGCAACGTTGATTTGGCAGAATGCATCCGCAAGAGCTTTGAAGGAAGGACCCGTGAGAAGCAAAAACTTGCCATTCTGAAATTCACTCTTGATGACTCAGTCGAACATAGAACTCAGGGTTGGATATTTTCTTTCAGAAATGGGAAGAATTTGGGGGTGCCTGAGTGACTCAGATGGTTTAGCATCTGACTTAGGCTCAGGTCATGATCTCAGGGTCCTGGGATAGAGTGCCGCAGCAGGCTCTGTGCTCGGGAGGGGGTCTGCTTCTGCCATTCCCTCTGCTGTTCCCCCTGTTCTTTCTCTCTCTCTCAAATAAATAAATAAAATCTTAAAAAAAAAAAAAAAGGGAAGAATGTTCACTATGATCATTTGGTTTCCAGTGACATAAAGAGGTCAATGTCAGTTCATTTTCTCATCCTTTGTATATTACCTGTTCTTGGTTTTCTTGTTAAAAGCTTGAGGAAGCCATGGGGTCTTCTCGTTAGAGTGGAAGGCTTCGGAGCTGAGCCCTTTGGGCTGTACTGACACTCTGTTTTATCCATTGTATGGTGCACTTTAATAGAATTTTTACTTTACAAACTCGTGCCCTCTAATTCTGGGAAATTTTCCCAAGTAATTTCTTGGATGCCTTCCTTCCCTCTGTTTCGTTGGTTCTATCTTTCTGGGAACTCATAATTTGTATATTGGACTTCCAGGATCAGCCCTCTGACTTTATCGTTTTTTCTACCTTTCCTTTTGTGTCTTTGACCTTCTTTTTGAAATCTTCCTTCCATTTTATCTTCCAATGCTTTTACTGAGTTCTACCACTGTGCCCCTGCACACTTTGTGTGACTTATAGGGGTGAGGAGCCCTACAAGTAGATAGGAGGTAGCCCCCAGTGGCTGTCCTGGTAAGGAAGGAGCAAAAGCAGTGGGAGATTCAGTGGTGCAGCCTGAAGGTGGAAGGGACCTTGGAAACTGTTCAGCCCTAGCCCCTTGTTCCATTCCTCAGGAGGAAGGCTGGCCCACCCAAGGCCGCCTGGTGAGTGAGGTCAGTGACTGGCTTGTCGTCTGGGCCTCTCATTGCGCATCCCAGGGGCTCCTCTCATGGCACTTCCGAGGGGCTTCTCTGGCTCTGGAGGGCAAAGGATTACCCCAAGAACATAGCTCAAGAACCAAGAACAACTGAAGAGGAGTGTGGAGAGCAGGATGTGATCCAGATAATTCTAAAACACCACCTGGGTTTTTAAGAAAGAGGTGCCTTTTAATTACTTGGTGTGCTTGAGAGCGACTCCAGCCACCAAGGAAGATGTGCCTTGGGAGGCCTGTCATGATGGAGACAGTTCTCATTTTGAAACTTCTAAACAAATCCCAGTCTTGTCACTGACACACTGCTGGGAGAGACTGAATTGGCACATCCCTATGGAAAACAATTAGTCACTATCCTGTCAAGTTGGAGATGCCTACATCCTATGATCGAGAAAGTCTGTTCCTCAGAGTAGAACCTGGAAAATCTCTCCGACGTGTGTTCCGGGAGGAATGGACGAGGATATTCCTGCAGGGTTACCGGTGAGAGTGAAATGAAAGGACACCACGCAAATGCCTTTCACGTGACCGTGGAGGACTCCATCATTATGCTCACACCAGGCGGAAGGAGGGGACTACAGCTTTAAACAACAATGTGGCTAAAATCAGGAACAGAATGGTGAGTGAAAAGAGCAAGTCTCGGAAGACTACACAGAGTATGGTTTTATTTATGGGAAATTTAAAAAGAGGCACAAGTACTGCTGGGATACAAACATACACAGGGAAATGATAAAGAAGACCAATGGAATGAGAAGAGCCAAGTTCAGGCTGTGGTGTGGGGGGTTAGGAAGGCAGCCTCTCAGAGGGGTGAAGAAGCCCATGCGTTGTAGGCAGCTGGGGGATGGGTCTATGGGTGGGGTGTGCTTGATCTTGTTTTAACCTTACACAGACTTGGTCACTGTTATCTCTTCCCTATGTTTTCAAGGTTCAAAGGTGCATATTTAAAGGGACCATTTAATAAAATACAGGTAAACAAACAAACAAAAAATACATATCACTCACTTTCTCACCCTGAAGCGATAAACACAGGTAACCTTTTGGTGGAGGTTGTTCTGGGCTTTTATCGACTTTTATTGGAGTTTGGTCATGCATCTGGTCTGTACTGGGATGTATGCTCAGGCTGAGACAGAGCTGGGACCCAGCTGTTTCTTCCAGGAGGTGGACCTGGTGATTCTCTTGCCCCGCCCCCCCTCCCCGCCCCGTGGTTGTCATGCAGAAGGGGATTTTTTTGTGGCAGGGATTGGGGGGTTGGATGGAGGAGGTTTGGGAAGTTTTTTCTTCTGAGGCTTAGGAGTGGGACAAAAGAAGAGACCCCTGACTGGCCTAAATCCATTTTGGGTGCAGATGGGAGGGGGGATGGGCAGAGCAAATTGAGTGGTGTGATGAGACCCGAAGCTCAAGGAGACCAGCTTTGGGGCCAGGTGCATGTGAGTTCAGTGCTGAAACTGAATGGGAGTGTAGGATGTGGCCAGGGAGCAGTTCTGGAACGGGACAGTCCTACCAAGCCCAGTAGGGGATCCTGTCTATCTGGCACCTCCTCTGTTGGCCCACAGTCCCCATAGGAGAGACAGTCACGGTGGTTCATGTGGGCACACCTGAGGCACCTGCATTATCCCCCAGCAACAACAGGGAGGTGATAGGACTTTCCAGTTCTGCAGGTGGGAGCTCAGAGCCACTAGGATTTGAATATTAATGCTCACATAACTACATTTATATGCACAGCTGTCATTAAATGATATTTGATTAAATAATTTTTAATGGTTGCCATAGTATTCTATTGTTTGCATGTATTGTGGTTAATTTATCTGATCCCTTATTGTTGGGAAATTAAATTGTTTCCCTCTGCAAGCAACTCTGCAATAAATATTTGTGAACACTCATGACCATTTCCTAAGGAAGCATTCCCGGAAATAGACTTACTAGCACAATGGGTTTGCAAAATTTTAAGGCTTTTGATACAAATTGCTAAACTGTCCTCCAGGATGAATGTGTGAATTTATACTCCCACCAGCAGTAAATAAAAGTAGCTGTTTCCTCACGCTCTTTCCAAGATGAGATATTATTATTTAAACATATATTTTGCAAATTGAAGGCTCAAAAATTATGGTGTCTCATTTTCATTTGCATTTCTTTGGTTTCCAGAGAAGGTAAACTTTTTTCATGTTTACTGAACATTTATTTTTTAGACACAGTTTGTTCACCTTTTGTCATCTTTTTCCTCTTGTCTGGGTATTCATATTTTTCTAACACAATTTGAAGCCTTGCTTTAAGTTGAAGACGTAACTTTTTCTATCATGTGATTTGCATTTTTTCCAGTTTGTCTTTACATTTTTATATAGTTTTTTTACACTTTTATTTTGAAATAAGATCAAGCTTATAGACAAGTTGCAAATGGAGTCCAAAGACCATTTTTCTCCTGGGCACATTAGTGTGCATTTCTTGCAAACAAGGACATTGGTATTACGTGACTGTGATACATCTGTCAAAATCAGGAAGTGATATACCTTGTATGTGGGTATCGGCTCTTCCTGAGACCCCGTTCAACTTTGCCAGTTGTCTCAACAATGCCGTCTGTAGCTAAAGGATCCAGTTCAGAATCACGTGTTGCATTTGTCATGTCTCTTTATTCTCCTTCAGTCTGGAACCATTCCTCAGTTTTTCCTTCATTTTCATGACCTGGACACTTTTGAAGAGCGCAGGCCAGTATATTGGTTGAATGTTCATAGAAGTGTTCTTTCTGTTCCCTCACAATTTGCCTCAGCTTATCTGCATTTGGCAGGATAGCAGAAGTGACGCTCAGCTCTTTTCCTTGCAACCCACCGGCTCACATGTGGTTTGGATTGGTCTCATTACAGGAGGGCAAAGCTTTGAACACCTGATCAAAGCAGGGCCCACCAGATTTCTCCACTCTAAAGGTACTTCCCCAGCTTTGTAATTAATACTTATTTTGTGGGGAGATGCTTTGAGATTTGTTTAAATACCTTGTTCCTCTTCAAACTTTCAATTTATTCATTTGCATAGTTTTATCTGTATAAGCTCCTGGATTTCTATTTTATTAGAATCCATTATAATATCATTATTTATTTTGATGCTCAACTGGCCTTAGGTTTGGTCAGTAGAAGCCCTTCAAGTGGACTTCTGTTTCTTTTTGAGTTTGTCCCCATTGTTCTTTGAACATTTCCTTTATTTTTTGGCAAACCAAGGTGTTTCTCCTCAGCCTTGGAGTCAGCCACTTCTCCAAGGATCCCTGGTTCCTTTTAGTGAAGAATAGTATTTAGAAGCCAAAATCTGAGTACTAGGTGTGCTCATTGCTATTGGGGTGTCGTGCCCCCACCCTCTCTATGGACACACACATATTTATGCATGCATTCAGATGTTTACAACTGTATTTATTCTCTATATATCTAGATTTGTTGAAGGTATATATATGTTTATAAAGCTACGAGTTTTTAATGCCTCCAATTCTAATCATACACCATGAGGTATATTCTAGCTTGCTTTCTTTCTATTCCAATAACTGTCTTTTATGGCAGTGAGAACGTTGGTTCCCACACCATCATCTATAATATAGATGTTGTTTGATTAATACTTTTGTTTGTATTGATTTGATTTGTTTGATTAATACTTTGTTTGATTAATACTTTGTATGTCATCAGTCGCTCATCACTGCCACTGTCCTAGGGACATCCCCCCAGGATGAGAAGGACATGCCCTTCTCATCTTGTTCAAGCTAGAACACCACATACTGGGCATCTCCTCACTTTACTGAGGCTTTGATACCTTGTTCTGGTCTGTCTTCCCCCTCCCCAGATGCCCTGAAGCTCCAGATGGGCTCCTGCTCTCACATATACCCCAATTCAGTGCACATGGGCTCGGATACTCACACTGGGCCACCTCCCGCCCACATGTATTCTCCCTTTGCTCTGTTCAGGCTCTGAGACCCATGTTGCCCACATCCCCACCCTGCCTGTCTTGATAGGCCCCACCTAGTGGCTTTGGCCTAAAGTGCCCTGGAAGGGAAGGGAAGGGAAGAGTGTATATGGTGTATTTTGATGTAAAAATGTTGTACATTTTAAAGAAAGTGAATCTGTCAGAATTTTTCTTTTGTTTCCTCAACTTAGTTCCATACTTAAGCCTTACCCAGTCATTGTAGCCTAAGTTCCCTCCAAAGAAGAACCTGGGACAAGGGCTTTTATGTAGTTTATTTTGGTTATCGGTCCTAGGGAAGAGAATTGGGGGCTGGGAGATGGGAAAGAGGGAAGGAGGGGAAGCCACTACCAGAAAAATGGGGTTCAATCCTGCTGGGAGTCTATCAGGATCTGTGTGCAGTGTGGCTCAGAATCATCTCCCTGACAAATGGAAGAGAGAGAGATATTCACTCTCCAGCTTTATTGCTTAAGGCCCAGGGTTGCCCTAAGGCATGTTAAATCCCTTGTACTTTGGGGTTTGTGTTCACACCAGAATGGCTGAATGGGTTACTGCAGGTGAGCTACAGAGCTGTGCCAGAGAAGCCAGGAGGAGGGAAACACACACAGAGACAGAGGCGGTGTGGCTGGAGCGATGGGTTCACAGATCATGCCTAGTGCAGTGGTTTCTACAACCGTAACTGAGAAGCTGTATGAAGGGATATGAAAGGTGTCTCATGTATAACTCAAAGATAATATCAATGTTAATCTGCATTTTCTCTTAATACAGTCTGTTTTTTATTTTAATATTTGACCTATCTGGGCTTAATTTTGAAGTATAGTTTTTTTCTTAAGATTATTTATTTATTTATATGAGAGAGAGAGAGAGAGAGAGAGCGAGCACGAGCAGGGGCAGTAGAAAAAGGGCGAGCAGACTCTGTGCTGAGTGTGGAGTTCAACGTGGGGCTTGATCTCAGGACCCTGAGATCATCACCTAAGCCAAAATCAAGAGTCAGCTGCTTAACCTGCTGAGCCACCCAGTTGCCCTTGAAATATAGTTTGAGATAGGGATAGAGTTTAAATCTGTTCCCTAGTGGGTTGGGCTATTATCCCCAAACCATAGTTCACTGAATAGTCCGTATTTTTCCACAATCATGCAAAATTCTGTATTCAAAGTATATTAAAGTTTCAATATTGAGTCTTTTCTATTCCTCCGCCTGCCTATTTCTCTGCTGGTACCATACTGTTTTAATTATTGTAGCTTTAGAATGCATTTTAGTATCTGTAGAGCAAATATCCTCTTAGTGATGGTGCTTTTTTTTTTTTTTTCCTTTGGAATGCATTAATGACTGGTAGTAGTTTATTTTTCTAGAGGAACTTTTAAATCATCACATTTTAAAAATTCTCTTTCACCTTCCCCTGGGGGAAAAGCTCTGTGCTTGCATATTCTTCAGCTAGGCAGCAAACCCTCATTTCACAGATGGCCAGAAGACGTAAAAGCAGAAGATATAAAGATGCAGATGGTGTATTTTCACTCACCATGCTGCCTGCCCGTTAATTTCACCTTCACAGCAGTCCCATGACTTTAGGAAGTGTGGTCATTGTATAGACCACAAGTACAAGGCTCAGAAAGGTTTTGCCCAGGGTCACACAGTGAGTACTGGAATAGGATAAAAGAAGTTTTGTATTTAGAAGGCTCATTAGAAGAGCGTCAGTCCAGGAATCAGGACAAAAGTCTGTGCTTCTAATGGGAAACCTTTGGTCTTTATACCTTTAAATTGAAGACAATTTTCACTGAGCTCCAGAAAGATCTGCCTAGAAGTGAGGGGTATGAGATATTAGAACAGAAAACAGTATGGCATATTCCATGAGGGTCTTTAAATAGAGAGGCTGGTTCTAAAGATTGTGTCCCTGACACCCACATCCAATCCCCCCCACTTTGATACCCCACCACCTTGGGCCCTGGTGATGGCTGATTCTCCCCTAATGTGGCCACTGCTGGCTTCTGTAGTGTTGCCTGCCACTAGCCTGCCTGGGTCTCAGCCCCTTGTGGTTTCTTTAGCCCACTTCCTATTAGGTTTATGGCTGGTTCTCTGGTTATCCCCAAGTTGATCCTTCTGTCCTCCCTATCCAGATCCTACCTAGCTGGGCCATTTCAGCTCTGCAAAAGCACCCCAGGAACAAAGATATACAAGTAGAAAAGAAGTGAGTTCCTTTGGTGAAGTTGTTCCTGCCCCCTAGACACTGTTCTTTTCTGTAAATTTTAACATCCTAGAGAAACAGGATGCTACTTGTTTTCTTGATGGGGAGAAGAAGGTGTAACTGAATGTCTCCCCTGCTAGGCATGTATTTATTTATTTATTTTTTTAATTAAAAAAATAAAAAAAAAGATTTTATTTATCCATTTGACAGACAGAGTTCACAAATAGGCAGAGAGGCAGGCAGGGTTGGGGTGGGGAAGCAGGCTCCCCACTGAGCAAAGAGCCCAATGTGGGGCTTGATCCCAGGACTCTGGGATCATGACCCAAACTCAAGGCAGAGGCTTCAACCCACTGAGCCACCCAGGCACCTCTCTGCTAGGCATTTTAGAAGGCAACTCATTTAGCCTTCCCAGCAGTCCTATAGGAAGGGATGCTTATATCTACTTCACAGATGAGGAAACTGAGGCCACAGGGCTTATGGAACTTAAATTAAGTCATGTGGCACATTAACTGCAAAGCCAGTGCAAAAACCCAGGTCTGTCCTGACTCCAGGTTCAGTTCCACAAATGTGAGGCTGGCATCCTACTGTGTGCCAGGCACTGAATTTTGGCTCCGTAGCTGCCTCCGTACTGCCAAAGATTTGAGCAGATCAGCCGAGGACATTTTCTGTAGGTCTTTATTTTCCTTAGAGCCGTTCTCCATTCTAAGCATATCGTGTGTTGACTTTTGGAGTCTGAGCTATTGAGCTGGGCATATTTGGAAAAGCTTCGAGCCGTGGATGTACAAAGACCCTGTGAGATGGAGTCCTATCTGTTGGGCCAGTCAAGCCTCTTGTGTTTGCTTTCATTTTCCGTTGGCTCGGGAAAGGGTGGTTTGGTTTTGCAAACGAAGGCTGAGGGCTTTTGCCAGCTTGCTAACTGTCTTGTGCCTGTCAGATGTGTCAGACTCACAGAACATTGCTCCCCAGCAGCAGGCTCATGGTTTCTGAGAGTGCCTTCATAGGAAACCATTCATTTCCCTTCGCAAGAGAGGTGCCCAAAGCAGAGATTTCAATATATTCCAATTTAGCCAAGGGAAGCCAGAACATGGATGCTGTTGCCAAGGAAACCACCTCCTTCCTCCCCGTGTGCTGTGCATACGTGTATCACTTCATCTCTCCGCTCTCCAAGGTAATATCATAGCCGTGTGCTTGGGGAAGGGTTTTTAAAAAGGCATATAAAACCTCTTAGCATCGAGAAGATTCATTAAATGATCTCACTCCAGAGAAGCTTAAATTATTCTTTTTAGACCCTTTTATGCCAAGGATGGGGAAATGGCTGAGTCAGTGCTATCTCTCGTACGTAGCCCAGCTTGGTGTCTTGGTGGAAACAGTTTTCAGAAATAAACAAATCAGGGTTCGGAAGCTTAGACAGGGAGAGAGCGTGTGTAATAATAACGAGGCCATCATGTAGCTAGAATGTCACCAGATAATCTCTCCAGGTAGATCTGCCGAGACCACCTTGATCCACGGGCCTCCTGGGTGCGAGGCCACGTTTCACAGGGCAGGCTTCAAAGCACAGACAAGAGAGGGTCTCTGTTGCAAGGTTACCTGTCAAAAGGCCCCTTGTCAGGGAACCGCGTGAGGATATCTGTTCCCCAGTCTGGTCTTGGGCCCAAGTCTGGGGCCGCTTCTGTCCTCATTCCAGTGTCAGTCTTTCTCTCTTTCCTGCTGGCACTGCCTTCCCCTCCTCTTCCCCACCTGTTTTGATTCTGGATGTTCAAGTCAGCGGGACGCACCCCCGTGGCTCACAGCAGAAAAGGCAGTGTGGGCTCCGTTCTTGCTAATCATCTGAGAGCTCTGTGCACTGCCCCTGGTTTCACATCTCTCAGTCCTTCTTGGCTCCTGGCGCTCAGATCCCCTACTGCCCACTGGATGAGTAAATTCAATTTGGCTTCCCTTGTTCAATTAGTGGCACTAGCCAAGGATGTTGGCTTATATTAATGGTTCTCAGCTGGGGGCAATTTTGCCTCCCAGGAGACATTTGTCTGGAGATATTTTGGGTTGTTATCAGTGGGAGGGGGTACTGGTGGCATCTAGTGGTTTGAGGCCAGAGATGCTGTTAAACATCCTGCAAAGCACAGGACAGGGCCCTCAACAAGAATGATCTAGTCCCAAATGTCCATGGTACTGAGGTAGAGAAACACCAGCTTATTCTCTTTGCCTATTCGTTTCATAAATGTATACTGAGTGCCTACCATGCATTATTCTCTAAGCCAGGACCCGGGGTCATAAGCCAAACAGGACAGACACATGTCTGCTCACTTTCTCCCTGGAGACCAACCAGGAAACATTAAACAAATAATTTAACAACTGAATTATTTAAGTACAGCTGGTGTCCTGATCTGGTTTGGATCTCCCGACCCAGTTCTGAGGCCTGCTTTTACATACCACCCCAACTGGCTTTGGCTTCTATGGGTAGTGGACGTCCATTGTTTTCCCCCGCCATGGCCATGTGTGGGACAGGTGGCCTTCAGCCCCCAAGTTTCCTTCCTGGCCAGGCCACAGGCTTGCCTAGTGTAACCACATTGTTGCTGATCATGATGGGAGTACAGTTAAGGGACAATAACAACCCTGGAATGTCACAAAAGTTCTAGGATTTTGTTATCTTCTGAAGCCCAAATCCTCTGACTCTACCCTCTCATCTCTTTCTAGGTGGGACTTACCAAGTGGCACTACCCAGCCTCCCTCTGACCCAGCCCCCTTCTCTGGTAGACTTGTTTAATACCATGCAATCCTCCAGGGTTAGGAACACGGACTCTCGAACCAGACAACCTGGGTTTGAATCCCATCCCCCGCACCACCACCACTTACTAGCTGTCACCTTGGACAAGTTCCTTAACCTCTCTGTGCCCCGGTTTCTTTTTCTGTAAAACAGAGATAATGGTCATCTCTCTCTGCTATGGTTATTATCATGAGGATTAAAGGAGCTCATACGTGTGGAGTCCTTGATCCACAGTAAGTGCCGTTTACATTTTGTTATTAATATCATTGCCACTACTTTCCTAGCATGTTGACCTGGCGATGCAGACAAAGCAGAGATTTCTATCTCTGTCTCTTGGGGCCACGTGCTTGTCTCCGCAGAGCTCAGCCATTCTCGAAGTGCCACAGATCTTCTTTTTGTGCCCCTTGGGAGAGCTGGCTGCAGAGAGGTTGACGGGTGCTCTGCCTGGGCATTTTGAGGGTTTCCATGTGTAGGAGGAAGATGACAGTGACTGTGGAAGCAGACGGTTGTCATGGAAATGCACCTGTTCCAGGTTGTTGCAACCTGGGCTCTCTGGGCTGGCTCTGCATGGGCATGCCTGACACCGGGTCTCTGCCTTGCCACTGGTTCAGGGCGATGAGGGACAGAGATCCACGTCTTTCTTCCCTGCTGTTCAGCTGCAGCTGCTTTTTCTGTCCAGTGTGAAGAGCAGCCGGGGCTTTTCCTATATCCCAGGGCTCTGTGAACATTTCATGAAATGATGGGATCTGAATAACGTTGGTAGCAACTATTGACTGGATGGCTTACTGTGTGTCTGACAAGGTGTGGGTGAGGGGAAGGGAACTGGTGGTTATTAGACATCCCCTTTGAGACTGGGCTAGGAGGCCTTTGTGTGTCTTCTCATTTAAGCCTCCCGGAATGCTCAGGAAGATGGAGTATCCTGACCTTAGCCGTGAGGAAGCTGGGGTGTAGACATAAATCCCCCGCTCAGAGTCTCTTCCAGGAGGTGGCAGTCCCAGAGTTGGTAGTCATGGTCTGTCTCCCTTTGGAGCTCACGCCATGTTCCTGTATGTGTTGTTGCTTCTGACCCTTTGGGGAGACTCCACAGCATCCAGGAATGACAAACACGGGCTCCCTGTCTGGGTGGCCAGAGTCAGCAGAGGTGCTTTGCTAGCTGGGGGCACCTATACTGCCTTTGTTGGAGGCTGGGTGCTCGGGGAATGGGCAGGGTTGGGGTTGCCCCAGGTCATCTGCAGCAGGGTGATGGGACTCCGGGGTACTCTGGGGCCCGCCAGCTGCCCTGGGGCCAGAAGACCTTGCTGTCCCTGTGCCCTAGGGAGACGCCTCCTAGGAGGCCAATGACTTGTGTCAGGACTCACAGCCTGGCACTGACAGTTCTTTCTGCTCTTGTCTTTTCCTCCCCTTCCCACCTGCTAATCTCGCTTTCACACACAAAGCCTTCCCCGGCACCCCCGTTTCCCTCCTCCGTCCCTTGCCCTGCTTTTGTACTTTATGATGCGGGACTTTGGTGAGGAAACTCATTAGAGTTATTATTCTGTGCACAGAAATGTGTCTTTCATCCCATTCATATTTCATGTTCCTCCCACTTGATCTTTTGACGCTTTTTAATTCCTGATATTATACCACACACACACACAGCTCTCGTCGGGGATCGTTCTTTCTATAGAGTTGTCATTCTTGCTCTCCGTGCGAGGAGTGCTCCGTGTTATATGTTTATTAATTTCCAAAAAAGATTTCGGTATGTCGGGATTGACGCTGTCTGATGCCGACGCAGGGGTCGGTGACGCTTTGATGGGAGTAGATGTGAGAACCGCGCGCAGAGGTCTGGATTCTCGTTCTTGCTGTTGTCACCTTTCTTCTCTAGAGGTCAGGCGCCCGTCTGTGGAACGGGCAGATCCATACCCCAAGGCCTCGTCCAACCCCTGCGTTTGGCATTAATGAGGCTTTTTTGGGAGTAATAAGCAGGTGGTTTAAGCTCTAACTTACGATAAAAGAAATATTTGGGGAGGAGTCAGGGCCACCCACCGAGTCACAGAAATGGCTTTAGAATCAGCCCTGACCGGGCCAAGCAGGGCAGGCCCCCGGACCAGGGAGCGAGGTGCCCACGCTGTTTCTTTAGGCTCTGCGGCTGGGAGGGAAGAGATCCCGTGGCGGGCCCTGGTTTTCGGCTCCGCTCAAGGTTCAAGCTGCAGGGATTGGCTCAGCGTGGGTCACGTGACCGTGGAGGAGGCGGGGCGTTTTGATTGACAGTTGTATTATGAGTTGTGTTCCTCCAATGAGGGCAAGGTGTTCCCCAAAGTAGGAGGCTGTTTCCCTGAAGGAGGGCTCCGGGTTCTGAGTCAGGGGGAGCAATAGACACTGGCTGCGCGGTCGGGACAGTCAGGGAGGTGGCGTGAGCACCCAGAGAAGAGAGGAAGAGGCAGGTTTTTCTGGCTGTAACTCTTCTACCAAGAGACATACTTCTGGGCCTTAGAGATGGTCCCCTGATTCCAGGGCTGGCAAACTTGATCTGGAAAAGACCAGCTAGGAACTATTTTTGACTTTCCGGGCCATATGGTTTCCTCCACAACTGCTCAACGCCTCCATGATGAGCCTTGAAAGCCGCCGTGGCCCATCTATAAATGAAATAAAGCTTTATTTACAAGAACAGGCAGCGGAGCTGGACTGGGCCTTTGGGTCACACTGTGCTGACCCCTGTACCTGCTGATTGCTCTCACTTCATAGGGCAGACAGCCCCTCTTAGCAGTCCACGTTTGGAATCTGGCTGTGGTGCGTCAACTTGCCTCTACTTCAGAATTCCCCAAGGAGCCTACTGAGCCCGCAGATGCCTGAGACCCAGACCAGACTTCCAAATCAGAATGTCCAGGGATGGGCCAGGGTCAGGGCCCTAGGTGATTCTGACTTGTGCAGTGTTGTGAACTGGTCTAAGATGCAGTCAAGGAGACAAGACTCTCCAATATGAAGGGGCTCAGGGAAGCAGCAGGTAAGACAGGGTGGGCTTGGGGGCTGAGGGAAGGGAGGAGTTCCTCAGGGCTGTGAGAGGGTGTGTATGCAGGGCAGGCTTCCTGGAGGAGGGCCCACGGTATCCTAAAGGGCAGTCTGAGCTGCCATAGTATTAATGTGACTTTTTCTAGCTGTCCGTCTTTGCTCTTAAAGCCAGGAGGGGAGGTGATTAAAAATCCAGGTGCTAAACCTGAAACCCCTGCTTCCCTGCCTGAAGGCAGCAAGGTGTCTAAGCGGTTTTCTGTTTTCATCCTTCTGATGGGGGCCACACCCATGACTCAGCCTCATTTCTCAGGCTTTCCTCAAAGCCTCTCCTTCCCCTTGCAGATATGTCGTGTTCTCTTCCAGACCCACTTTACTACAAACCCCCTTTCTCCTTTGCCCCAGGTGACACCCACCTGTGCATTCTTCTGGTACTGACCATGTTCTGGCAAACTCAGCTCCTTCTTGCTGTAACTTTTAGGGAGACCAAGAACTCTGGGAGTGGTTCTGTCCCATCTCTCTCTTTCCATGTTTTCTCCCCTGGAAGACACCCTAAAACATTTGGGGTCTGCTCTGCTGGGGTGGTAGCGGGGAGAGTATGGTCTGTAGGTGTTAGCAGAGTAGTTTTAGCCCTAAAGAGAAGACTGGGCTAATGCTCTTAGGATGTAGCCCTAGACTCAAGGCCTCTGGTTATCACTGCTCTGGCCTTGGACCCAGACAGGGAGCTCTGCTTATTACATTAGTAGGCATCTGTGGTCTGCCCGATATTCATCTCTTCCTTCTGGCACTAGAACTTCCTTTTCTTTGAGAATTCCTCCCCACTCTGTGTCCTTGTGGATATTGTGTCATGGCTCCAGAGTGGGCATGTGACCCAGGCCTGGCAAATCTGTGAATCACAGTCCCCAGGCAAAGTAATTGGTCCAAGGATGGGTCAATGGGCAAAGTTAGCCCAATGTTGGCACTTGTGTGGGGTAGTGAAGAAGAGAGAACTCTCTTTCTGGATTTGAGGTTGTAATGCTATCAACCTGGAGCTTTTGGAGTCCTACAAGTAGGGAGAGCGTGACTGAACATGACTGCAGCACAGGAAAACGAAGCAGGGAGCTAGAGCAGAGAAAGAACCAGAGAGCAAGAGAGCAAACACTGTTGTAGAGTGTGTGGTTCCAGTCTCTGGATCCAGCTGGACCTGAAGCCAGAAGACCTACTTGGATTCTTTTCTGTGGTGTGAGTCTCACATTCTCTTCTTGGATTAAGCCACTTTAAGCTGGAAGTAGAGAGTCTTGATTGATAGTTTCCTTGATGCTGGCAGGGTGGGTCCCTTGGCAGAGATGCCTGAGCTGTAGGCAGACTACCTCGTCCCCTGTGATGATCTTCTTGTCTTAAAAGAAGAGCCCAGATTAGTGCTTACCAGGAACAGGTAAAAATAGTTCATCACAACAGGGTTCAGTGTTAAGCCTTTTGTGTTCTGAAAGCTCTGTGATGGCCCAGGCCCATTCCTGTCCCTGTCCCTCTTGCAGCTCCCAGCATGGTCCTCAGTTTAAATGTGTTGGTTGTCTGGCTGGTTGAGGGGTGGCATGGCTCTCCTCCACTACCCAGTCACCCAAACATTCTTTTTTTTTTTTTTTCTTTGACAGACAGAGATCACAAGTAGGCAGAGAGGCAGGCAGAGAGAGAGAGAGGAGGAAGCAGGCTCTCCGCCGAGCGGAGAGTCCGATGCGGGGCTCGATCCCAGGACCCCAGGATCACGACCCGAGCCGAAGGCAGAGGCTTTAACCCACTGAGCCACCCAGGCGCCCCGACCCAAACATTCTTATCCTGTCCCAGTCTCCTTAGTATCATTTCATCTACCCAGTTTCCAAGCTGGTGGCCTTACCTCCTCGCTGTCCTTACTGTGGTCCCCCACCTGTTCTTGCTTTCCTGTCCCCACTTGCTTGGCATAGACCTCAGCCTTTTGCAGGAGGAAGCCACATGGCCCTGGACCTGACAACTCACCTAGGTGGCCTCCATTCCCTTACCTGTGAATGGGGTTGAGGCAGTACCCTAAAAATATGAAGTGCCCCCAAGGATTTGAATGTGATAGGGATTCACTGGCTGTCTGAGCTTTCAGCAAAGACAATAACGCATGAAATGAAGCAGAACAAAGATACAAAGTCACCTTCAAGGGTGAGGGGGTCAAAATAACTTAGAAATCACTGGCTGAATGTTCATGAAGTCTGAGCACATCAGAAGGGAGACTTCTCAGCCCTTCATAGGAACAGAGGAAGGCAAAAGCTGCCAGAGCTCTGAATGGCTGGCCCAGGCCTCTGTCCACCTGCCTGGCAGGCCTCTGTGTATCATGAAGAAGGACACGTCCCAGCCTGACATCACTGGCTCCGCTAGCAATGATCTAGTGCTTGGGCTTCCTGTATCACTAGCCACGGGGAAGAGAATGTGTTGGTCAGACAGCAGAAGCGTCTGCAGTGAATATGCTGGCATTTGGGTTTGGGTCATCAAGCTTGTAAGCTGTGAGTCAGCGTCCGGAAGCCTGTCAAAGTCTGGGTACCGATGACTCTGCGTTCTGGTTTGCAGGGCTGGCTCAGGCCCTGGCCCGGTGCTCTCAAGGTTGGGAGGGGATTGACGTCACCAGTGGGCCTACCCCAGGGATTCTGATTGATGAGGTCGGGGGGCCCTCCCATTATACAGCTCCTCGGGAGGCAATGAGCCCGGGCCCGGGGAGACTTGCTGCCAGGGCGCAGGGACTGTACCACCAAGCTGCCAGCCAGCCTCCTTTCCTGCCTCTGTTGAACCTCCTTACACTGAGTGCTGCCGATTGGCTTCACGGTTCACTTGAGTAATTTGCGCGGAGCCCGTTTTAATTCCCGTGAGACTCCCTGCATGTCTCGATGGCATTGAACATGAGACACTAGACACTCAAGAAGGAAAAATGGCTTCTTTATTTGGAAATTGTGAGCACAACGGAAAAAGATGTGCCAGCAGTTATAATGCCTCCGAATCTTCCACCTCTGAACCCACAGTTGGGTCTTGTCTCGTCTGGGCTTTGCTCCCCACCGGGTGAGCACAGCTCAGGGTAGATGTGTTATCATGACCCTCCATACGGCTGGGTTTGGCTGAGATGCCCCCGTTGGCAGTGACGTGGCTTTTTAGGACTAGGGAGAATGTGAGCTATCTCCCAAAGCATTTCTGAGTGACAAGGGCTGAGCCCAGAAGCAGCAGCCCCCACTCCGGTGCTCCAGAGAGACGGGCGAGTCTTTCTCTGGCCCCTCTCCGAGACTGCAGATCAGGAGGGGTTGTCCTCATGCTGCTGCTCTGAGGAGCCACTTGGAGAAGCAAAGATTGCTCTGTGTGACTTAGAAGAGTGTAAGTGTGGTAACTGAAGAGAGAAGGACACTTTTCTGGCAAGGCTTTGTTGGCCTGGACGAAACCGTCACAACCCTGTAATCCATTTTGAGCCAAGGCATAGTCACCTTTGGAACAGTGGACATCATTAGCATGACCTCATTTCCCTTGCTTTTTCCCCTCAACAAATCTCTGCTATCACTTCCACCTCATTCTCTGTGCACTTGACCTCATGTCCTGCTTTGCAGAGAAAACAGAAGACGTCAGATGGGAATGCCAGTCTCTTGCAAATTTAAAAGCATCGTCTGCCATCTCATCTTGTTTGCCAGGGCTCTTTTGGAGCAAGGCTAATGCCATCACTTGCTGCTGTCTTAAGGGCCTCTCCTTGCTCTATCTTCATGCCCTCC
This sequence comes from Mustela putorius furo, assembly GCF_011764305.1. Classification (NCBI taxonomy): domain Eukaryota; kingdom Metazoa; phylum Chordata; class Mammalia; order Carnivora; family Mustelidae; genus Mustela; species Mustela putorius. The sequence continues at coordinate 8,838,912 of NW_025421449.1, forward strand.
CTTTACTAAAGAGTCTCATCAGCATTTAGTTATGTTTGTATCTTCTTTGTCTTTAAATGGAGAGCTTTCCTTCCATTTCCTCTGCAACGCCCCCAACCCCGAGTTCCTGTCTTACCATCCTCACCTCTGTTTGCAGCCAGATTTATTGAGAGGATGGTCTACACTCTCCCTCCCTCTTTCCTCACCTCACGTGTACTCCACTGTCCATTATAAGAAGGCTGCTGCCTCCGTACTCTTCCCAGAGTGCTCTGGACAAAGTCACCCGTGGCCTCCATATTACCGGATCCGAGGGACACTTCTCAAGCCTTATCTTACTCCCACTTGCAGAAACATTTGACTCACTCACCAGTTCCCTTTTCAAAAACTCTTTCCTTTGTTTTTGAGACACTGAATAATCCTATTTTCTTCTTGCCTCCCTCTTCCTACTCAGTCTCCTTTGGCAATATTCTCCCTCTGTCTGTTCCTCACCACTGTGATTTTCAAACTTCAGGGTGCCTAGAAATCAAGGGTGGGGGAGGATTTGTTAAAATAGAGATCAAATTCTTGGGCCCATAATTTACACATTTTAATTTGGTGGTTTTCTCAGGAATCTGCACTTTATCAGTCCTCTTGGGCCTCTGATGCACGTGGTCTTTCGAGCACATTTTGTGAAATCTTGCCATAGTCATCAGTGGTCCTTGGCTTGGGCCTTTTCACTCTTCACTGGTCACATTTCTCTTGAAATCTCACCTGGCTCAAGGCACCAGCTGTTACCTAGAGGCCACTTGTGTCCAGCCCAGTCCTTGCTTTTGAGCCTCAGAAGCACATATCCTTCTGCCTACAAGACAGCTCCAGGAGGATGTGCCAGAGACACTTGAATCTTCTCCAAGCCTGCCTGTCCCCATGTTCCTCTTGCCTGTCTCTGGCAACATTACCCACCTAGTTATCTAAGTGAGAAGCTTTGACCCCACCTGTTTTCTCAGTGCTGCCCATCAAAGACCCAGTCAGTTTCCAAGTTCTGTATATTCTTAACCCCTACATAGGTCTCAGTTTCACCAGTTGCTCTTTATTCCCATGGCCACTGTGCTGTCCAGGGCTCCATGATTTTTTCCTGGATCAGCCCCTTCTTAGGTTCTCTGCCTCCAAGCTTGTTTTCTCCTGTCTGGTTTCCACAAAGCCACCCAGGAGCCTGTTAGCCTCTGTCCAACCTTGTCACTCCCCTACATTCAGGCTTGTTGTCTCTTGCTTCTGTTTGGACAGAATCTTAGGCCAGCACAAAAAGCCTTTCATGGCTCCTGTCTTGCAAGACCAAGCAGCCACTTCTCAAGCCTGGTCAGTCCCAGAAAATTCAAAAGATCATTGCAAAGTAAGCTTCTGTCCTGGAGATAAAATACAAAGGGTCAGATTGTCAAATCAGGTACGTAAGAATCAGAGACCTTATCTAGTTTTAAGCCTTACTAATAATTGCAAGGATACAAACAACTGTAAGGCACAGGTAAATCAGGAGCTCTGGAGCCACCAATACTGTTCCCCAGGACCTTTCTTGCCACATTAGAAAGTGCTCTGGGTTGGATTTGTCAAAGGAGATCTCTGTGTGATACGTGCAAGGCATCCCTTGCTAAAAGGGGAGCTGTTTGGTCGTGAACTATCTCCATTTTATTCCCTGCTAGTTACCTGACTTGCACAACATTCCCCAGGGAGTCATGCCCTGTAAATCCACAGGGTCCAGGTTTGTTTACTGTAAGTAGTCCTAGACAGATAGGGTACATTGTGCTAAAAGCATTCCATAGATAAGAGCTCTTCTGCTAGCCAAAACCATTAGTGTATTGCCGGGGTCTCTGTCGCTAGTGTGATTATGAGGGGATTCAACTGGGTCATCTTTCTTTCTTCCCCAGTCAAGGTGTCAGTGGCCTGCTTTGGTTCCTGCTTTCTTCCCCTGTCCTGCTCAGTCCACCTCTAGCATGCTGGTGTTTCTCAGAGCTCAATCCTTGGCCTCCATGCTTTTTCTTCTATGCACGTGCCCCAGGGATTCTCTTTTTCCATGCCTGTGGCTTCCGGTCTCTAAACATAAAGTCTCCCGAATACGTACCTTAGACCCTTGAGCTTCAGACCCACAGGATCCACGGCCCACCAGATCAGTACTGCCCCTTTGATGTCCTGCAGGACCTCAGACTACATGCCCACCTCTGACCCCTTCTTTGCCTCTTTAGATCTGTTCCTCTGCTGGCTCGCCTCTCTGTTCAACCAGTAGCCGGGCCAGGTCAGGCTCACTCTCCTTCAGCTGACTGAGCTTCTTGATCAGTGTGTGTCTGGGGTTGATCTCCAGTGTGGGCTGCAGGAGCTGAGCATGCTCCTCCTGGCTCTTGGCCAGCTGCTGCATGTCCAGGAAGTGCTGGGCAGCCCCCATCTCCAGCACAGGGATCATGGCGATGGGTGTCCAGTCGAAGAGTCACCTTCACATTGGTGACACGTGACCCCAACACATTTCTCATCCAAGCCATCAGGTCTTCTGTCTCTTTCTCCGACAAGCGGTCACCTGCAGGGGCCCCATCCTCCAACTTCTTCTTATAGTTGTCAGCAACGACGTCCGTCTCAACAGAGATCAGCTTCTTGTCAAACTCACGACGGTGGAGGAAAGTCAGCTCACCAAAGTGCTCGTAGCAGAAGAGAACCTCCATGGTTCCCCCACACCCACCTGCTTGCCCAGAAACTTTGAATCATTCTGGTTGTCTTGCTAGCTCATTGACTTAGGATAAGTCAGAGAGAGTAGACTCTCTGAGCCTCAGTTTCTGCACGTATAGAATGGTGACCAGGGCAATATCCGTTTCACAGAGTTGTGGCTAGTGCTGATCACCATGGCCAGCACTCAGTAAGTGCTCAGTAGTGATCAGCAACTGTCCTTGACTCCTGCTATCTGCCCCTTCCCCGTGGCTTCTCCTCGCCCTGTGCTATAATGTATACACATTTTCCCTCCTGAGGGCCCCTTCACCATTGTCCCTTTGGTGCCCCTGTCCCTGTCTCCACAACAGCCTTGAGAACCGGCCTCCTGGATGGCTCCCTTTGTCTCCCATCCACTTTCACCAGAAAACATTCCTCAGTGACCCACTGGATTAGGTCACTACTTTGGAAGGCTCTGTGCTGCTCTTGGGATAAAGTCCAAGCTCTTGAAAGTTGCTTAGGAGGGTAGGTGAGCTCTGGCCACTTCTTGTCCCCTGGGGCTCCCAAGCCCAAATGCTAACCAGCTGACACCCTGAACCTTCAGTTCTGCCAACTGTTTGGATCTGCCCGATGCCTCCCCCCTACTCCGTTCCCTCACCTCCACCTGACAAACCCTCCAACCCTCTCCTGTGTTCCTGCAGTGCTGTGCACCACCCTCACCAGAACACTCTCCAGCTGGAGGTCACTGGCAGGTTCTGTGTTGGGACCCCTCATGGAGCTGTGAGCACCAGCGGATGGGGCCATGGCCACTTCATGCTCCCATCTCCAGTGCTTAGAACAATGCAGTGTAGGTTCCTGATAGCAAATGAATGCCATTGTTATATGATGGGTCATTGGGGGGGGGGTGGTGAGCAAGAGGAAGGAGCCCCTGAGTCTGGGGTTTCTAGCTTGAATGGAGTTGAGACTTCATTGAGGCCATTGTAAGGAAGGTCTGGTTGTACTGGAGTTACTGGGCTTATGAGCTCTTTGGATTGGGAGGGCCTGGGTAAGTGTGGTAGCTGACTCTGGAGAGCAGGTCCCCTAACCCTCCCCCCCTTTTAAAAAAGATTTTAGTTCTTTATTTGAGAGAGTGTGTGTGCACACACATGAGCAGGGGGAGGGGCAGAGGGAGAGGGAGAAGCAGACTCTCCGCTGAGTGGGGAGCCCAAAAAAGGGCTCGATTCTAGGAGCCCAAGACCTGAGCTGAAGGCAGATGCCTAACCAACCGAGCCACCCAGGTGTGACAGAGGTCAGGTTCCTTGCCCCAACACTTGGCAGTTAGCACAGGAGAGCAAGCCCCCGTGCCCTGCCCCTTCTGCTGCCCTCCAAGTGAGTCCCTGTAGTTCTGGGGCTCAGTGCACCATCTGCCTCTGGTGGTGGTGGAGGAGTTGGCAGGTTCTCATAGCCTTTCTTTCCTCCAAGGTTGTGTTGCGCCCTACATGAGCGAGGCTTCACCTAGATCCACCAGTCCTGCAGCAAACTAGCACTGTGCCCCAGTTGGGCTGGTGGGGGTGGGCATGATTCCCAGTAAGAAGCACCTGCCACCACTCAGAAATCACAGTGAGGGTCTTCAGTGCCCACTAGGGAACAGTGGGAATGAAAAGTCATCTCTACCTGTCCCAAATCTGAAGTTGGCCACAATCCTCTAGGAAAGGATGACTTCTGATCGTGACAACAGTTTCATTGGCTCTGTACCAAAGGGTCCCAGGGAGGAAGGGAGCAGGAGAGGGTAGAGTCAGGCTTCATGCCCTGGCTTAGGTACCTTGCTCCCACCCAACCACATGTGTGTGTGGATGCCCCCTCCATCTTTGGATTACTCCTCTCTCCTGTGTCTTGCAAATTCTCTTATCTCCTCCATCTCCTGACTCTGACTGGAGGTGGCTTTCATCTCTGCCCGTTTTCTGCTGGCTCTGCACAGGGATGGGGGGGAGGGCTGCTCTGGGGAGAGCCGAGGTGGGGAGCACCAGGGATCAGGGAGTGGGGAGGAGCAGGGGGGCTCTTGGTCTAGTTTGGGGCTGATTGCTTCTAAAGCAGCAGCAATCAACCACGCCTCACCCCTGTGAGAATTCATTCCTTTCCCAAGCCCCCCTTTAGATAGGTGAGAAATGTGTGTGCCTCCTATTAACATGAGCGTGACCCCGTTTCTTGTGAGATGAAGACCCCAGTCTGATTATGCTCAGGGAGCGTCCCCACCTGCCTGCGCTGGGCGGCGTGACCACGGCTCACTCGTGTTAACTGGCAGATGAATGGTCCCAGGTCTGAAATGTCTCTGTAATCAGCAGACAAGCCCCCGTTTCTCCTGGCTGCAGGACAGGGTCAGGAAGAAGTTCTCGTTTGCCTCATCATAGCTAGTTATATGTGCCCAGCAGTGTTGGAAGTGAAAGGGAAGCTATACATGGGAGCCGCCAGAAGAGCGCTGGGAGGCCCAGGTCCAGCCTGCTGCTTGCTAGCTGTGTGTTTGGGGCTGAGTCCCTTCCCCTCTGATAGTGGAGGGCTGGCGCATTGGATCTAGAAGGGCTTTTGAGTCCGATTCTTGATGATTTCAGGCTATCACAGAGTATAAGCTTAGAACCTCATAAAAACTGGGTTCCACCTAGATGTCTATCAACAGATGAATAGATAAAGAAGATGTGGTGTATATATACAGTGGAATGTTACTCAGCCATCCAAAAAATGAAATCTTGCCATTTGCAAAAATGTGGATGGAGCTAGAGAGTATTATGCTAAGTGAAATATGTCAGAGAAAGACCAATACCATACGATCTTACTCATATGTGGACTTTAAGAAACAAAACAGATGAATATAGGGGAAAGGAAGGAAAAATAAGATGAAAATTGAGAGGGAGGCAAACCATAAGAGATGCTGAACTCTAGGACACAAACAGGGATGCTAGAGGGGAGGGGGAGGGGTGGGGGGTGGGGGGATGGTAGGATGGCATAACTGGGTGACGGACATTAAGGAGGATATGTGATGTAATGAGCACTGGATGTTATATGCAGCTGATGAATCACTAAATTCTACCTCTGAAACTAATAAAAAAAAATTAAAAAAAACTGGACTCTAAGATTTTCAATGTTAGAGGAGGGGTCTAGAAGGTTCTCTAGAAAACTGAGTGAAGAAGCCAGATCAGTAGGTGGATAAAGGCCTTCCCCCAAGATATGATGCTGCTGAAGACCCCAGAAGAGCTTCTCTTCCTGGCAAGTCAATGCCCAGCCTGTCTTGTGTGTCTCATGGGAGGCCAAGGAGGGTGTCTGGGACCGAGGAGAGGACAGTGTGTATGTTCCTTTGTTCAGAAACTCCTGTGCTCATCACATTTATTGGGTGCCTTCTGTGATCAGGCAGCATGGGAAAGTGGAATGAAGGCTGTGGTTATATGGGGCTGAGCCTCTTACTTGTGACCTGGGCAAAGAGCTCTGGCCGCTTGGAGGTGGCTGTGCACTTTGCCTGCCTTTGCTGCCAGTGAGAGGATGCCCTGAGATGCTTTTTCTGCTGTGGAGCAGCCGTCACCCCACTCCATCCCCTTCTCCATCCTCCGTGTGCCCAGCAATGTACCAGGCATCATGGCGGTCACTGAGGCCATTCAGAAACTGCTGCTGTCCTTAAGTGCTGCAGATCTGGGGTGGGGCAGCCAGAGGCATGGCCAGAAATGACTTTGATACAGAGTAGGGACCAGCAGCCCACTGTCTGGGGACTGACGAGTGTGACCAGAAGCAGTTTCATGTGATGGCATGGAGTTGAGTCTGGAGTGGGTCATCACTGGGTGGAGAAGGGAGGAAAGTCACCACAGGGGCAGGGAGCAGCTAGAGTTACCGCATGGAGGCACAGGAGAGGAGAGAGAAGGAAGCCCGTGTGGTGGGGTGTGAGAAGGCCAGCGCGCTCTGCAAGGTGGTGCTTCTGTGCAGGCCCTGGGACAGGGGCTCTCAGACCACTCAGTGTGGCTGTCCTCAGGGAGCTGTCCTAGGCCCCGGCGCATAGAACAGCAGTCTCGGCTGGTATTTCCTCTCCCCTTTATTCTCCGGTACTAGACACTGGACTCCGCTAGTCCAGGTTTCTGTTCTCGATTATTTTGCTTTTCCTTGGCTCATAAGTAGGTGGAACGCTGCCATTCGCCTGGTCTTCGAATCATTTGCCCTGTCCTCTCAAACTAGTAAACCGCCCAGCCCCAGTTGGCCCGCCACCTCCTCTGTGGCCTGTAGTTCTCCGTAGCACTTCTTTTGGGCTCAAAAGCCACACATAGACTGATTTGTCTGTAGTTCTTAGCTCTGTGAGGGCAGCGACCTCAGTGTTTGGTTTGCTGCGGTACCCGCAGCCCTCGGAGGACTGCTCTAACCAGGAGGCTTTCAGGGCACATTTGAGGAATCAGTGGGTGAATGGCAATTCACTTGTCATGGGGCACGTTCATGTGACAAGATGCTGAGTAACTGCCCCAAGCCCTTGCAGTGGTAAGCATTAGAGGATGGTTCTCCAAGCTCCCAGGGAGATGATGAAAACAATCCTGAAGTCATGCAAAGGGCTACACCAGCAGGCTGATGCCTCTTACCTCTGCAGATTGTCATGGCTTGTCCCGAGGTGTGGGAGGGACTGGTGGTTATGGTGATGGCAGGGCTGAGCTGGACGGCAATGGTAGAACACCACAAAGGGAGAATGGGTTTTTGACTGACAGCCTTGATTTGAATGAAGTCCTTCAAAATAGCATTGAGAAGAGAAGCCTCCTTTTCCCATGGTGTTGGTTGGTATCATGATGTCAACAGTATTTCCTAGTCTTCAACAGGCAGCCACACTGGTTTGTGTCTTCTCTGTCACTCAGGTCCCCATGGGCCAGGGATATTCAAAGGAAGGAGTGTCCTGATAGAAAATGTAGCAGAACGTCAGTGGTTATGAGTTGATGTTAGCTTGTTCCTACCCCCAGCACATCTGTGGGCACTCTCTGTGGACTGCCTTGCCCACCTGTCCCCCTGAGTGCCAGGTTAGCCCCGTGCCAGCCCTGGAGATGGACCCGATGGAGAAGCAGGACAAGGGGAGCAGGAGGGGGTGGGATTAGAGTGGAGGTGGCTCAGGGGAGTCTTCAGGTGCAAGGTGACTCCTGAATATAATTCCGAAGACTCAAGATTTAGAACAGGATTGTAAAGATGCCTGGGTCAATGAGTTTATTCACAGGGTGGGGGAGGGGAGAATTCTAGACACAGAGACCAGCAAGTGTAAGTTTGTGTGTGTGTGTGTGTGTGTGTGTGTGTGAGTGAACCTACAGGTAGGTTCCTAGAAGGTGGTAAGAAGGAGAAGGGAAAGAGGTGGCAGGAGAAGGGGCTGGTGAGGGAGGTGAGGGCCAGCCTGTGAAGGCCTTGAACCCCCTGGCCATGGTGGTAAGTTGCTGATGGCTTTAGGTCAGGGAGTGACTTGATCAGATCTGTTTCAAGAAAATCATTCCCGGCAGCATGTAAAGAATAGAGTAGAGCATGAGGCCAGAAGCAGGACTAGGAAGCTGTGGAGTGAACCAAGGAGAGGAAATGATGGGAGCCTGATCCAGACTGTGGCACTGAGGACAAGGACAAGGACAGGGGACAGGTAGACTGGCAGGGCCTGATGACTGACAGATGGGTGGGCAGGAGGAGGCCTAGCAAAAGGAGCCAGTCTGGGACCCCCTCCCCCAAATTGCCCCAGGGTGCTGGCAAGTGCCAGGAGGCTAGTGGCGTTACTCACTGGGATAGGCACCCCTGGAGCTCGACCACATCTGGGAGCCAGGGAAGGGGATGCATCACCTCCATGGTGTTTGTGAGGTAAAACTACGTACTGTACATTCCATATCCTACTCCGGCTTGAGCCAGGCTCCGTTGGGAAAGACTGCTTCCTGGGCTTCTTCCCCCTCCCCTTTCCCTTCTCCTTCCCTTCCTCCCTGGTACATTTTTTCAATGTCCTCCCTTCCTGTTTCTCAGACATCTCTGGATGAGCTGCTGGGGAGGAGGAGCTGTGGAATAATGTCCAATCAGGGAAAGATTCCTAACCCAAGATTATAATCAAGGATTCTCCCCATGCCTCTCACATGGTAAGAAGCCAGACTCCATAGCTTAGCTAGAAGCAAGTTCAGTACTTCCCACCAGCAGCAGCCTATGGACCTGATTCCTGCCAGGGCTTCCCAAGCACGTACACAATCTCTTCCCTGATGGGAGTGATCTGTCTGTGCTTCACTCTTTTCTCCAAATAAGTAAGGCCTGTGTTGCTGAAGCCTGTGATTGGCAACCAAGGGCACTTAACATGCACCCAGGTTTCAGTGGCTGACCGTCCGCTGTCGATCGACTGCATTTTATTCACCTGCCCCACCTGCACCATGACCTCTTCTGGGAGCCCTGGGTTAGGGCTGTGTCCTCACCTCTCATGTGGAGGTAGGAACCCTGGCAGGCGACCTTTCTCTGAGCACCTGTTCTGTGCAATGCCCTGGGCTTTCTGGGGATGTGCCATGGGCCCTAGTGAGGCTCAGGGACCCCAATCATGTCTTTGGCCCTTAGTCACTGGAGCTCAGAGGTGGGGGCCATGGACCTTGACTGCGTGTATCCATGAGCAGAATGGAGAAGGTTATAAAAGGCTCCTTGCATCCTTGCTAATTTTTAGGCTGCTTTCATGGCCCCTGTTTGGCTTCTCAGCTCTTTCATTGATGGTGTAACTAATTCTTTATATTTATTAAATTCCCTCTGTTTGAAATTCAAAGAGTGCTCTTGTTTTCTGACCAGATACTGACTGATACAGGTGTTTGATGAGAGTGGAATATCTAGAAGGCAAGAGGGTGTGGTAGAGAGACTAATATCTCCCCCAAGATGCCCATGTCCTACTCTCTAGAACCTGTGAGTGTGTTACCTCACATGGCACAAGGCACAGGCTTATCCTCAGTTACTCAGGAGGTTATCTTGGATTATCCGAGCAGGGTCCATGTAAGTGCAGGGTCTTTGTGAGAGGGAGGCAGAAGAAGAGAGTCAGGGAGAGGGGGGTGTGATGTTGGAAATAGTGGTTGGATTGCTGACTTCAGGATGAAGGAAGGGCCACAGACTAAGGAATGCAGGCCGCCTCCAGAGGCTGAGGAAGGCAAGGGAACAGATTCTCCCTTGGAGCTTTTAGAAGGAAAAAAGCTTGATTTTAGCCCAGTGAAAACCATGTCAGACTTTTGACCTCTGGAACTACAAGATAGTGGATTTACGTTGTGTTAAGTCAATAAGTTTGTGGTACTTTATTATAACAGCAGTAGGAAACTGATATAGGGGCCAGGATTTAAGATGCTGTAAATCACACAACGGAGTCTGGATTTTGTTCTACAGGACGGAGGGCTTATCACTGCTTAGGAGCCTGTGTGTGCTAAGCGTATGAACTCTGGAATCAGGCCACGTGGGTGTGAATACCAGCCTTGTCAGTGACCAGCTTTGTTAAGCCAATGTCTTAACTTCTTGGAGCTGCAGTATTTCCATCTTCAGAATGGGGGAATAGTAGTTCTTATCTCATCAGGCTAGTGTCAGGATTAAATGAGATGACGCATGTCGGGTGTTTGGCACAGCATAAGCCGGGAAAGCAATTGTTATCCTTACTTGTTTTGCAACCTTGGACTAGACAGTGTCTCACAGGGAGACTTGATCTCTACATCTGTCAAGAGGAGGTAACCGGAAGCCCCTTATCCTCCAGACCCCACAGGAATAAGTGGATTTTGTGATAGGATGAATGGGAGAAGGAGCACCCCTGTGAGCCTTGCAGGGGGTTCTCCACCTGCCCCTGGAAGAGGCCGGTAACTGTTCACCCTCCCCACCCAGCCCCTGCTTTACCAAAACTGCAGGCGTGACTGGATTCCTGGGCCCCTCAAGGGCTGTCCTGGTTTTTGCTCCCCTGCACTGTGCTTCGGGCATAAGCTATTTTAGTTACAAATTCCTTGAAATGCTATACCTTCTTGCCCACCCGGACTGACCTCCCTAGGTCCAGCTGCCAGGTATTGATTCTCCCTTTAAATATTACTGCAGCCCAGGAGCATGTATGGATTAATTGACGAGGCTAGGCTTGTACCTGCACACTTCATTAACAGCTGCTACTAATTAGTGGAGTAGTCATTAAGAGACCTATGGGGTTTTGAGGATAATAGTTTTTTTTTTTTTTCCATGACTTTTAGGCATATAATGGATGGGGGTGTAAAACACTGTGGTCCTAGGTTGGGATGTTAGTCAGAAGGTGGTCTGTGTTCAGAACTTGCCCCCCAGGAGCACAACAGAAACTACAAAATTACTAGAATGGGACCAGTGTCAGGAAGGCTTTGGAGTCATCTGGTCTACCACGTTTGTCTGCTGGGGCTGGGAGAGGAGCAGGGCCTTATTCTCAAGGTCACACAGGGACAGGGAAGCAAGAGCTGGGATGAGCACCCAGCTTGATGAAGATTAAAGTGTGTGAATTTGGATGACTTATTGACCCTTTTGGAACTTCATTCTTGCTGGATCAAGTGTGTTGGATCATGTGTGTAGAGACGCACAGAGTGTGTCCTCAATGGATGGTGGCCATTGTACCCTGCGCTCCTTAGGAAGGTGTATCTTGGCTCAGTCACCGTGCTTTTCTCAAGCTGGCTGCAATTACTCACTGAGCATACATTGAGATGCTTTATAGCAAAGCAATAGAGAGGCTTGACTTACTATTTCCTTCTTGTTTTAGAGATAATGATAATAGTAATTTGAATCACTAACCTTCCCTGTAAGCTTACTGCGTGTCAGAAGGTACTGTTCTGAGTGCTTTACATGGATTAATTCATTTTATCCTCTTGACAGCCCTATGAAGTAGGTGTTTTTATTGTTTCCTATTTCATAGAAGTGGAAATGAATGTACCAAACTTGCTTGTGGTCACACAAAAATGAGGTGTTGCTGGGCCCAGTATTCTAGCCCCAGAACTCGTCAGCCTCTTAGAGACGTCCATTTTCTGCTAGGGGAAACCCCTGCACTGCGCCCCCCCCTCCGGTGCATGCCACATGGGTAGTAGCTGTGTTTGCATTCTCCAGACTTCAGCTGATTAGCCCGGGGTGGGCAACTGAAGCAGAGGCTGCCCTACACTATATGTTCTGGGTGGTCTGGCTCAAAAGCAAGGGCCGGGCCAGTCTGCCTCCTCCCTGAAATAGGATGAGCCTAGGAGTGGGAGGAACTAATGAGCTAGACTTAGAGCTGGAGACCCCTGATGGTCATCGGCGGTGAGTGACCACGGAACTGGCCAACCAAGAGGGAGGATGGAAAGGTGCATGGATGCCATGAGAGAGACCACTAGTTATGGAGGGGTGCCTTGGTGCCGGAGAGCCTCATAGTTTTGGTTCCCATAAAACCTGGCTTCTCCTGGCCTTCTGTTTCGGGATTCTGACAAGGATCTGCTTTGGACTGAATTCCCCTTCTGCAGACTCTCCTTGAGCTAGTGCCCCTCTGCTCCTCACAAACTCTAGCAGGAATGATTCTCTAACCAGATCTATAGGGCGCTGCTGAGGTCAGGTGGGACTCAACCCCCATCTGCTAAGCCAGCCTCCTGCACAAGACCAGTATCCTAAAACAACATGACAGGGATCTGTGAGGAAAGGCCTCTGGAGACGGGGCCCAGTTGGAGATAAACGTCTGTGATAGTCAGGATAAGGGCAGGCTGCTGATTCGTGATGGTGGTGGGGCATCAGGAGACAAAGGTGTTTTTCTTTCTCATCTTACTGTTCCAGGTGAGTGGCCCAGATTGGCACAGCAGCCGAGTCTCACAGCCATTTAGGGACTGGGTTCCTCCGAGCCATAACCCACCACTCCTGTGAGCCTTGTTGTAGTCTCAGTGGTTAGAGCTGGGAGCTGCCATGCCTGGCTGTGATCAGAGCCGCAAGAAAGCTCAGAGTGGGGACACCGGCTCTCTTATGTCACTTTCCCTCCACTTCCGGGGGTGTGAACTTAGCGCATGGCCCCACCTAACTGCAAGGAAGGCTGGAACAGCTGGTTTTAATCTGGGTCATCAAGGGACAGAGAGAAAATATTTTTGGGTTTGTGAGCCATATGCCACGCTGCAAGCACCCGACTCCACTCTTGTGTCTTGAAAGCAGCCGTAGTCAATATGCAAATGAACAGGTATGGCTGTCTCAATAAAACTTTATTCATGGACACTGAACTTTGAATTTCGGATAATGCTCATGTGTCCTGAATATTTTTCTTTTTATTTTTTTCAATCATTGAGAAATGTAGAAGCCACTGTGAGCTCACAGGCCATTTGAAAATAGGCAGTGGTCTGATCTGGATGGTCACCTCAGACCTGGCCATGTTTTGTCAGGGGAGATTGGATTTTGGTGGAGAGTGAATGGTTTCCACAATGTATATTCCAGGGAGTGCTAAGAGAAGGCCATTTAGAGTGCCCTCTGCCTCCTTTTCTGAGTTTGAGACCTGGCTCTGTCAGCTCCTGTGTGACCTCCACCAGCCCCGTGAGCCTTCTAGGCCTCAGCCCCCTCACCAATTAAATGGAGGAGAATACTATATGTGCAGGTAGGTTGCTAGAAGCCCATCTGAAAGGCAAAAGAAGAACAGAGTTTGCTGGGTGGAGACAGTCCCGTTCCTTTCTCTAAACTTGCTGGGAGTGAGAGGAAGCAGCCAAGCCCTGGGAGGTCCCCATTGTCAGTGGTCGCAGAGAAGGTTGTGTTGTCACGCATGGAGCTGGCAGCTAGCTTCCTCCAGTGCTAGAGGCCAGTTGAAGTGAGGACACCAGTGGCCAGAGTGAGACAGGGGGCAGCACCCTTGAAGGCAGCACCTAGTCCCCCACTTGGAGGCAGTCAGTCCCTCATCAGCAGGATGTTTCCATCCCTACTGCTGGAGCTCATGGAAGCTGGGCAGGACATGGCTCTGAACTGGACAATGACACTCTGTCATAATTACAAAGTGACAGCTGTCAATATTAAATGTGATCTGGAAAATTGTCTGAAAGGATGAAGATACTAGTGTCTGATAAGTTTGTTTTCCTTCCATTCCTCCCTCTTCTCAACCACCCGGTTGTGGGGTTGGGGCTTACCGAGCGCAGCTGAGAGCAGTTGTTGAGGAAAACAGAATCACCCCGTGTTTGTGCATCACAGAACTTACACGGTCAGACCAGCTACATATATTTTTGACATCAACTGCCAGTTATTCTCTCTGTGTCTGAGAAAAATCAGAACCGAAGGCGGGAAAACTCACTCTGACGGTGTTAGATGTGGCATCAGAGGAGCCTGAGTTTGAGACCTGGCTCTGTCAGCTCCTGTGTGACCTCCACCAGCCCCGTGAGCCTTCTAGGCCTCAGCCCCCTCACCAATTAAATGGAGGAGAACACTATATGTGCAGGTAGGTTGCTAGAAGCCCATCTGAAAGGCAAAAGATGCATTTGTTCAAATGCAAAGGATGATTTTTCCTTGCCCCTCCGGGCCTCCTTTTCCTCATTTGTAAAATGGATGGGTTGGATGCATGGCTCCTTCAAGTTCTGACATTCAGGAATTGCATCACCAATGGTGGAGTCTATGACTTACTAACAGGAGAAAGCTGGCCTTCAGAGGTGCTCCCTCCTGGCAGGAGGTTTTGAAGAGGCAGGAAGCAGTGGTTTGATTAGGAACGTATTGCTCTCTGACCTTCCCTACCTTTCTGGCACAAAGCACTCCTCCTACAGGAGGCCTTCCTGGATTCCTTCAGGTATAGGTCATCTCACGCTTTCTGAAAAATGTTTGAACTTGATCTCCATCCCAGCCTTTTTTCGGTACTTGCTGGTCTGCCTGTGGTGGGGTTGATGGTGGTAATCTCCCTAATACCACTTCCGTAACCCTGATCTTAAACCCTAACCCCATCTCTGAGTCTGTTGAATGCGTAGATATGGGCTGGAGGTGCTATGTTGTGAGGCAGGACACACCTGTTTCACATTCCTACTAGGCAAAGGGGCCCTGAAGCACCCAGACCCCCCAGCCAGGAGCCCATGTTGATAGCCATGTCCTCTTGGACCCTGGGGCTGACTGGCTCACAGACCATGTGGACATTCTGTTGGCCTCGCGACCCCCGCTGGCTTCTTGGAAGCCGGTGATGCACATTCTCAAGTGAAGGGCCATTCCTCCTCTCATTATAATACTGATGCCCATCATGGGAGCGAGGCCTCATCCTGGGCCACGTGAGGCTGTGAGACAGCTAGCGAAATGTGTGGCACTAAGTTAAAGATGCTGGTCCTTGTTGGTCTCACTGAACTTTTAAAATTCTAGTAAGTGTTTGGCATGTGTTATGTGACATCCTTCAATGCATCCATTAATTTATTCATCTTCCTGTTCATTCAGCAATGTGGTGAACATGTCCCCCCAGGTACTGGGAATACAGGGCTGAGCAAGAGGGAAATAATTCGTGTGGAGCCTGCAACCCCGGGGAGGAACGTCTACAATTAAGCAAATGATTGCAAAAGTATTGGATGAACCCACAGCCTGGTCTGTGGAGTGGAGGGGGTCAGACAACAGTGCATTGGTGCAGGGCAGGACACCTGGAATATTCTGAGCTGAGGGACAGCAGGTGTGAAAGAAGACAGGTGAGAGAAGTAGCGGTAGGTCTAGGGAGCTGAAGGGGAACCGGAACCCCTGTGTCTGGACAACAAGGTTTGGAGTGAGGGGAGGACAATGTGGTGCTACAGGGATAGACAGGGACCAGATTCTAGGGGTCTTTGATAAGCATGACACGGTTTGGACTTTAGCCTGAGGGCACAGGAAGCCCTTGGAGCTTTTCTGACAGGCTTTCATTTTAGGAGGATTCTTCTAGCCGCTGTAGGGCTTGGGAGCATGCCGGGAGGGGACTGTTGTAGTCACCCAGGTAAGCCGTGTGCAGAGCTAGGACAGGTGGAATGGGGTGCCGTGGGTAGAGGATGCGATCAGGGGCTCACAGGAGGAAGAGCCACCAAGACTTGGCTGTGGGAGGGAGAGGGAGCATCAAGGTGATTCCTCGGTCTCTGTTTCGAGCAACTGCACAGATGGTGGCTTCTTTGACTGAGATTGGGAAGAAGATGATGGATGTGTTATGAGGTGTCTTGGAGACACCTGAGTGGCTCTGGAGTTTGAGAGTTCTGGGGTATCAGTAAAAACGAGAGGAGCCTGGCCTGGAGCTGGAGCCTGTCTCTCCTGGAAGGGTCTGGGCCATTGGAGAGAGAGTCTAAAGGCCTGGGAAGAGTATAGGAAGCCCTTGCCGATGCTCCGTGGCCTCCATCTATAGGTGAGACCTGTCCTCGCTTAACTGTCAATTCCATAACACTTCTTGATCAAGCCGGAGGAAGGGCAAAGGTGGAACTTAGAGAAAGCACTGGGACCTGCAGGTTGCTGAGGCAGTCCTGGGCATCCTCCCCCTCCCAGCCTTGGGCCTTCTACAGTCGCCAGATGGATCGCTGCACCACCTTTGCCCCGGGCTGGGCCCACTGGACATGCTGCCTCCTCAGAGAGGCCTTCCCTGACCACTCGGTCCCAAACTGTGCCGTGTTGGCAGTGCCCGCCAGATCACGAGGTTCAATGTTCTTCAGCTCTCTCTTCCTCAGCAGCACGCCCTGAAGTCCTTTCTTCATCCCTTGGTGTGCCTTTTTTCTGCTTTTCCTGGCCAGAGTGTGAGACCACTGTGGGCAGGACCTTGTCCATGTACTGTGGACAGCTGCTTCTCCAACCTTCTCCTTGGCTGGAGGTCTCCTGGGCCTCTGCTACCCGCACCGACCCCCCCACCCCGCCCTCAGCAGCACGATCCCCGGAGTAAGAGCTGGGGGCTCTGGCTTTGAAGTCACCCTGCAATCACCCGCGTCTCTCCCTCAGCCACTCTGTCTGGACTCAGTCCACCAGCAGGGCGTGTGTGACTGACTTCCTTCTCCTCCTCCAGGTACTATCTTCTTGCATCTGTGTGCGACGGAAATCTTCCCAGGTGGCCCTTTTACCTGAGACTCTTCAGAGGGCATCTGAAAAAACTCCAGTGGCAGGGAGACGTTTTCCAGAGGCGGGGAGTCTAGCTTCCACCAACCTTTCCAGTTATCTCAACCAGTTTGCCCTTCACTCCCATAAGGCTCCCAGCATCTCCAGGAAGCCACGCCCTCTCTCTCACCCTGGTGCTCATTGCTCTGCCTGGAACACATAGCAGATGCTCTGTAAACCCTTCCCAAGTGGATCAGTGACCTGTCCAGCAGCTCAGAGGGAGCGGGAACACTCCCCAGGATCCGATTCCCTGGGTTTCTCCCCTTAAGGGGAAGCCTGGCAGAATACCTCTCATTCTCATTGCCTTGCTGTCTTAAACCTCAGACCCTTTCCCACCTCCTAGTTTTGGATGCCTGAGTCTCAACCCAGTGCCTCCAACAGCCTCCAGAGCCCCAGCCACCCCAGGCAGCCTTAATTAATTGTAAAATTGATGAAGCAGCCCCCTTTGTTAGGCTGGGCTGGTGTTTATTTGTATTTTCATATTATTATCCTTTTATACTTCTCTAGGCTCCTTCCGCTCTCTACTGACACCTTTTATTGGGGAAATGTTAATTTAAAAATCATCTATAATGCAGGTGTCACAAATCAAAGCTGTTCGGTAATGAGTTGCTCTTATGTCGTATAAAAACAATTAATTAAAACCCTTTCTGAGAGAGCCGTGCCGGCAGATTTATGTTTCCTAGTGTCTCCCCTCGACCTTCCTTTTTAAGGACCCTCGTGCACTCAGCTGGCTTCTGTAGGAGGATGGTTTCCCTCCTACCTCTGCCCAGGAAATAGAGTCCCAGCCTGGTGGACCAGGAAGGCATCTGGTTCCGCCTCTTTGCGGCACCGAGGGCCAAGAGGGGCTTTGCTCTGGTCACACAGCCACTGAGTGGCCATGCGAGGCTCAGGACAGCCTTTGCTGCCCGGGTCCTGTTCTCGTCATCCCTGCTGGTGCCTGTCCTGCTGTCCTCCCGACGAGGCTCGCTGGCTGGTGGACGTGGGAGCGCCTGCACTGTTGTCTTGCTCATGCTGGTCTAGGAAATCGCACTCATTTTCCCAGCGACAGGCACGCTCACGTCCCAGCCACTTTTCCGTCCTTGCTAACCAGTTCAGCACTTACCTAGGAAGTATAATCCAAGGGTCTAAACTCTGGTCTCGCCTCTGTTCTCGATTCATTGTGTGACCCAGTGTGAACTGCTTCTCCTTGGTGGGGCCCCAGGTTCTCTACAAAATGGGTACATTGGTTTAGACGGGGAGTTGCAAATTGAAATACCCCCAGGTA
Source organism: Mustela putorius furo (assembly GCF_011764305.1). Classification (NCBI taxonomy): domain Eukaryota; kingdom Metazoa; phylum Chordata; class Mammalia; order Carnivora; family Mustelidae; genus Mustela; species Mustela putorius. The sequence continues at coordinate 8,856,790 of NW_025421449.1, forward strand.
CCATTAATGAGTCAGGCAGGTCTGGTGGGAACAGTGGAGACTGGAAAGGAAGGAACAGGTCCCTTCTGAAGGGGACAGCCTCTATCACCTCTGGATGTTCACTGTCACGTGGGAGAGCAGGCCCCAGGATGCCCATTTCAGAACAAGCTGGAAACCCGGCTTAAGGTTTTGAAATGTTGGCAAGGGTGCCAGTCCTTGGTTAATTTGCTCTCAGAGCCCCTTCTTAAGCCTGCCCCAATTTTGCTCTGCATCTCAGGGAGCTGGCCCCTTATGGGTCCTAGCTTGGTTGCCTTGAGTTGGCGGGAAGTTCTAGCTGTTGCTGGAGAGGTGAGAGGCTAGGAGGCAGGGATAAGTCTGGTGTCTCCCTTATCTCCCTACCTTGGGCACCATTTCTGGCCAGGCCCATGTCTTTGTGAGCAACCGAGGTTCCAGGCCAGCAGGGTCACTGTGGCCTCTGGGCCCTGGTGATACCTCCTGCCTTTGTCCTGGGGGGCTTGTTGCTGTTGCTAATCTCTGGGTTGCCTTGCTGATCTGCCATGTCCTGTGTTTCTATTAAATTGTCTCTGTTTCAAATACCTGAAGTCATTTATGAGTTCTTGGTTGGACTATGACTGATAGTTAATAATAATATTATTATTGTTATTACCGAACATAGGGAAGGCTTGTCTGTGGGCTAGGTGAGGTGTGAAGAACACCAGTGTGTGACTGGTTTGGGTAAGCTGAATTTCAAGGTCATACCTTGGTTCAGAATTGACATGGGAAATCAAATAATATCAGCCCTTGTATTTTAGAAGCTTTTATTCTTCAGAGTGAAAATATTCTCCAGGGTGTCTGGGTTCTGGCTCTTCGGCCTCCACTAAAAAGCTGGCCTCTGGCTTATTATGCCGGGGCCTCTTCTGGTCCTGCCTGGCCCAGGGTCTGGTTGGTATGCCCTCCTGGCAATAACATGGCACTTCTCCCTGGTGGCCTGAGAGAGGGCTTGGGTGGGCTCTGAGCAGGCAGGTGACTTTCCCTGTACCCTCTGTGCCCTGCCTTAAAGTCTAGGCCACGGTGCAAGAGTGCCAGTCAGGAAACCCAGAGCTCATTCCCTCACTGCCCTGTGCCCTGCGCAGTGCCAGGCGCTGGAGATGCTCCATGGAGAAGGCCCAGCCCCACTGAGCTGGGCATTGGGTCCAGCAGGCGTGGAGCCTCCTGCCAGTTCATTGGGGTGAGCTGTGGCAGAGGAGCCCTGGATGGGGAACGATCAGGCTCAGGAGCTCTGGTCCTGGCTTCTGGGTTGTTCTGCCTCCATATGGAATATGCTTCCTTTCCGTCTGACGTTGTGTGATTTGGGGACAGTCCAACTCAAAAAGAAGCCAACCATGTGGCCAGCTGCCCCTTGCCCCTGCTGGTGGTGCCGCCTCCCGCCGGCCCTCCTGCCCTCGCGGCTTCCGGAGGACTCCCTCCTAGTGATCTCATCCTCCCCTCTGAGTGGGGCTGTGAAGTGTCTCATCCAGGCTTTTATCTGGCATCCACAATTATAATGTCAAGATTGAATAATCTGCCTTTATCTCCCGGGTGACAGCCATGTAGAAACTTCAAAAGAAACAGTTTTGCTGGCATCTAACGGCTTTTGTTAATTACTATATCCCAAAGAAAATGAAATAAAGGAGGAAGAAAAATGATATTTCTCTGTGACAACTTTGTAAAAATATCAGTGATGAAGAGGCACAGTTTAAGAGCTTTAACTATTCATGCCTCCAAGATCAGGCCTCTCCCCACCAGTGCAGGGGCCGGGGCGTGGCTGAATGTGCCTGTGCATGCACACACACATGCACATTAGCACACACGCTCATTCTTACGGGCCCCCCCCATCTCATACATACACGCTGTACACACGCCTGGACCCTCTCTCACACACAGAGCCCTTCCCGTGCCTTACGCACCACTGCACGGGCTCACATGCTCCTGCGTGTACACACCACACACATAGCACATGCATTCACCTGTCGTACCACAGTGTCACATGTGTTCACACTTACAGTCCCCGTGACACACATCCCTCGCATACTCCATTCAGAGCCTCCCTTTCACGCTCCCTCATGGACTCCCACCATGCATCGTTTCTGGGTGCGAGCCGCATTGGGCCAGGCTCCGTGCTGGGTGCTGGCAGACAGACATGTGAGACATTCTGCTCAGGACAGCAAGGAAGATGCACGAGTGGACCGCCAGGCCTGTTTTTGCGATGTCACAGCATCTTGCTGTCCTGTGCAATGCAGGGGCCCCGAGCGATGTGCAGTGGGTAGGTGCTCAGGCTCTGGGATCCCAGCAGGAGCATATCGCAACTACGTGACCTAGGGCAAGGCATTTCACCTCTCTGCTGCCATGTCCTGATCTGTAACATGGGGATAATAACAGGACATTCTGTGAAGGGACATGGGAGGACCAAATGAGATCATGTAGGTGAAGTGTTCCCCCAAATCCTAGCTGCTTTTTAGGGGTATGGAGTGGCTGACTTGGCCTGTGGGGGAGTGGCCTGGTCTTTAGGGGATGGCTTTCACAGAGGAGGTGACACTTGAGTCTAGAGCCTGGAAGTTTGGAAGAAGACAAGGAGAACACATGCCAGGCAGGGAGAACAGCCTGTGTGAAGGCTCAGAGGCATGGCCAGGCACATGTTCCATGAATCTTGGGCATTGGGTATGACTGGACAATAGTGTGGGGTATCAAAAGGAGGATCAGATAGGAGAAGATTCCAGAAAGGCAGGACCTGATGGTGACAGCCCCTATGTTTCCTTCTGAGGGGATAGGGTTTTCCTGTGGAAGCTGAGGCCACCGAAGGGTTACAGTCTGGTGAGTAATACCATCAGGAAAGCCAGTGGCAGGCAGGAGGAGGTCCCACAGTGGGCAAGGCATGACCCACCCCTTCACAGGGCAGTGGGTGCCTGGTGGCCCTCGGAGTAGGGGATATGGTATGGCCAGGCACCTTTCTCCCTCACTTGGGCCTTGAAAGCCTGGCAGATGACAGTACTTATGTCGTGGGTAGGCCCTGGAGAGCCATAGCAGGTAGAGTCTGCCATGTTTAGGAGACGCCGCCCTTCTCTAGGATCAGAAGCAGCTGTATGGGAGTGGAAGTGAAAAGAAGGTTTCCCAAGCCTGGGAGATTTCAAACAGAATCATTTCCCTTAGGTCTGATGCCATCCCTGGCGGGCCTGGGCACTTCTGTCATAAAATTCTCCTTCCCTGTGCAGAGCAATGAGATGGTGTGTCCTGGTATTTTGTGTGTGGGGTCTTGGTCCACAGAGACCAGGGTAGACAAAGATGGTGTCTTTCCACACCCCGAAGGTGGGAGTCGGGGGCGACAACTTCGATTTAGGCAAGGTGGCAGTCCTGTTGGCAGGAGGAGGAAGCTGGGGCAGGCACGAGGAAACCCACTATCTCTGCCCGCCTTCCTGCCCATGACGCAGGTGTTTGCCTCCCTGAAGATGGTTGGGGAGTGTGGAACCTAGAATCTAAGGGAGCCAGAAAGCAAAGCTGCCTGTCTGCTGAGAGAAGTAGAGAGACTAGAGAGACTGCTGAGAGACTAGATCCTGTCGGTTGTCAGACACTTTCAAGCAGCAGGTGCCATCAGTCAGAGGAGCTCTGGCAGGAGGCTGGGGACTGCTGCAGAGGCTAGGACAGGTGCCCCCTGGAGGTGTGCAGAGGACTGTCTGCACTGCCACACATCCTGGCCTGGCCCACACTGCTTATCCCTCCCTTGTCCCCAAATCTACCTTCTGGGATCTCACTGAAAATTCCCTTCCTGGATGAGGTCAAGAGAGGAACACCAGCTTGGCCAGGGGCATCCCAGAATATTGGCAGGCAAACGAGGGTTCCCCCAAGGTGCTGAAGTAACTGACTTTGGAAATGTGGACAAAGACATCAGGCTTGACAGTGCACAGCTTGAGGGATAGAAGGGGTGCCTTGGTGGTGGCTTGGGGTCACATCATCACAGTGAGCCCTTTCCCTGCTCTCTCCGGACCCCTGGACATTTCTGGCATTGTCAGCCCTCGATCCAGCACGCAGTCCTAGGATTTGGGAGCCCTCAAGGCGCTGAGTCTCCTCCGCACTGCAGCTAGCATCTTCCTTCTGCCCTAGTTAAGCCCGCTCATCCCAGGGCCCCTGTGCAAGGTGGTGGGGAGGGAGATGGGGCTGTTCATCCCCTTCATTCCCCCCCAATTAACCCTGCCAGCTGAGGGGGAGCACTGGCCCTGGATCTAATCTCAGCCAGGTCTGGGTGCCCCCTCCTCCGCCCCTCCTTCCCAGTAGTCATTAGTCTCCCCTGCTGCAGGTAGAGTGACAGGCCAGCTCGGAGCTCCTGAAAAGGCCTTTGTTTTATCGCCTTCAGTTCAGATGCTTCAGAGCACTAGCAGGCCATATTTTAATCTCAGGTCTTTGCAAACAAAATCGTTAAAAGCAGATGGCTGTGAAGACTGCCATGAATATTAATAGATATTGAAAAAAAGGCCCCTTAATCTTTCCATAAATCTTTTCCGAGGAGGTGGGGAAAGACTCGGAAGAGATGAGGGCTGCCGTGTAGCCAGAGGTACCCCGGCCCTTCCTTTTGGGGCTCGATCCTGAAGCTGAAGTAATTAGCATGTGGGTAGCAGCTGAGTCCAGCCTAGAGCAGGATGGGGATGGGTCTGGAGCACCAGGTCTAGCCTGTCTTCTCCACCCCTTCCCTCGCAGAGCCAGGATGGGAGGGGGTCTGGAGGTGAGGACAGGCTCACTCAGCACCTGATTCCTGCCTAGGCCAACTGTGTTGGGGCTGTTCCTTTGGTATTCCATGTAACGTTGCTAATTTATGCTGGTCACCTTCTGTGCAAATTTCTATGCATGCTAGTCTGGCATACATTTGTTGAGGTGGGATTATCATCCCCATTTCACAGATTGGGAAAGACTCAAAAAATGGAAACTATTGGCTCAAGATCACAGGGTTATTAGTCAAAGGGATGGAAGAGATATGAAGATCTGTTTGACTGTAGAAGTCTGTGTGATAATAATCTTCTGGGACCACCTCGTCCCTCTGGCCCCAGCGCCACTCTTTCCTGGGCACATACTTTTGACTGGACATTTTACTGTTCACAAGTCATTCATTTAGATCATACATTCCCCTGTCTTTTTAGTTCTCTTTTCAATGCAAACACCCTTGGGAGAGGTAACCTATTAAGTACCCGAGAAACATGAAAAGCTGTTCAGCCACATAAACCAGGACCTGAGTTGAAGTCTTCTTAGCTTAGCCATTTCCTGGCTCTGTGACCTTGAGCCGGCATTTCATTCCATAGAGTTGGTTTCCTCTGGAAGAAAATGGGAATGATGAAACAACCCTGTGAGACTGGACCCGCAAGAATTTGAGGAGATCAAAGACAGGAAAACACTTTGAGAAGCTCCGATCACGGTACACCTGCTGAGGAATATTGTTCTCATTGTTGTCCAAACACCTTATTCATTTCCAGAACCACTTTCATGCCAGGAGGTAATAAGTAACTGTGGGGAGCAGGGGTGATGAGACCCAGGGCAGGGGCATGGGCCTGCTGGGGAGCAGGGGTGATGAGACCCAGGGAGGGGTGGTGGGCGACAGGAAGGGAAGTGGCTGCTCTACAGAGCCAATGACATTGATCTCGACGTTTCTTTTTTTGGCCAGCGGCTTGCTTTGCTTTGTGCTTCAAATCTAATTCCATTGGTGTTTCTCCCTCCTTTCTCCCCCCTCCTTCCTTTCTTCCTCCTCCGTTCTTTCTCTCTGCCAATAAATATTTTCTGGCCACTTGTTAATGTTCCAGGGATACCATAGTGAGCACCAGCGGCATGGTCCCTGCACTAAACAAACAACAAACAAGTAGGATTTTTACAAACCAGAGAAGTGCTCCGCAGAAACAGACATGGACTAAACCAAGGACTAATCTAGAGGACCCCTTTTTTTCAACAGCATTAATAAAATCTTTATTCTGGAGCATCAGTAAGCAGTAATGGCACCTTTCCTGGAGTTTATTTATTTATTTTTCCTTTTTCCTATTGTTAATATATATTTTCTATTGAAACATACTTGACATACAGCATTATATTAGTTTCAGGTGGACAGTATAGCGATTCGACAATTGTATACATTATGTATACATTATGCTGTGCTCACTACGATACGCGTAGTCACCATCTGTCACCATACAACATTATTACAGTATTATTGACTATATCAGAGGGTACTCCAAGGAGGGCATCTTCTGTGCTGCTTCTCTGACTGGGCAGTGGCCTAAACACCCCCCCCCCCCCCCCCCCCCCCCCCCCCGCACCCTACCAGGCCCCGCCCTGGGACTGGCCCCGCCTCTCCCCGACTCCTCCCCTGGCCAAGCACGGCCCCTGGGCTGGCCCCACCCCTGGCTTGGTCCTTCCTGGGAGGAGTCCTCTTCAGGTGGGATAATCTGGCTGTGCCTGTACTCCAGAGTCCAGTTTAAGGGTGTCCCTAAGGCTGAGGAACAGAGGGTCGGGGTTGTGTGGAGGGCTAGGAGGGGCTCACTGAGTTCTCTGGCTCCAAGTCTTCGTGTACATGTTCTTATGGCGGAAACCCAGGGACTAGTTTTGAGAGAAACCTCAGAAATGGAAGAAGAAATCTATCACTCTAGTTCCGTTAAACTGTTGCTATTCCAAATGCGACGAATTCTTGGAGCCTGAGTACAAAGAGGCAGAAGCTTGTCATGTTTCAACAAACATACTTTATTATACTGTATAATTTAAGGTATCATTTTATTCAAGTGACATTCAAACGTGTGAAAAACGGTTGCCTATGCCATAGCCATTAATGAAATCATTACGTACAAATGGTTACGCTTTACCAAGTCATTCATTAAAAATAAATTAATAAGGGGACAGCATTAAAATTTTTCACAATCATTACCAGGTCCAGCCTAACCCACTTTTATAAATATTCATCAACAAAAACGTGCCTCAAGAACTCACCCAGTAAATTAAATTCTCGTCTTGAAGTGTTTTGCTTCTATTAATGGCATCGGCCATGGTACTTTCTTTGATTTGTTTTCCAGAACTTTGGGATATATTGTATGGAAATAATGACAAACTCTGAGTAATCGCTGATAATTAGGCCAAATCTATTATTCCCATGGTATTTACATTTTGATTACTATTTTCCCCCCAAAGGCAACATCTTGAATCTATTCTAATGCAAGACAAAAATAGTATCTGAGATTTTCGGGGCTGGAAGAAAACTCAGACATTAACTAGTCCAGCTCGTACCTGATGTTTGAATCTCCTGTCAACATCTGTGCCAGGTGACCCTTTGGCTTCTGCTCAAACAGTTTTAGTGATGGGGAACTCACTCTCCCCTTGGTGGATCTCTCCATTCTTGGACACCTTTGGTTGTTCATCTTTACCTCTAGCATATCCCAGTAACTTTCTAGTGTCTGTGTGTGTCTTAAACCCTGTGCACTGGGGTGGTGAGTAAAAGGACTTGACAGGCATGGGGAGGTTGCCCTGTAAATTTTGTCACACTCTTGCCTTCCCCAGAGTCTTCCATCTCCAGGCTAAACCTTTCCAGTGTATTCGAAACTTCCTCCAAGAAAATGAACTCCAGGCTCTTCACTGTCTTTCTAAATCCCTGCAGAGAAGGCCTTCCCTCTATGGCCCTGCATGCTCCCGACCTACCTTTCTGGCTTTATCGTCACCATTACCCACAGTTTTCCTCTGCTACTTGAACCCAGCCCTGAACCCTGGGAGGGTGTCTCTCCACAGACTGTTTACTGAGTCTGAGCCATTTGCACAGGCTTTTCTTTCCGCATGAACCACTCTTGCTTCCTTTGTCTGCCTCATGAGTTTCTATTCATTTCGCAGAACCTGCTTGGTGGTCCTTGCTTCTGTGAAGCCCACCCCTGAGAGAATTGATCACACCTTCTCTTTACACTATTTCTGTTCTTGTAAATACTTAGTACCTCCCAAGGGATCTGGAGGGGGTTGGGCAAAGGGCCTCAGGTTCAGGAGAGGTGTCTTTATTTTTGGCTTAAAACAACACATGAATTATCTTGCTGTTCTGTCGATCAGAAATCCATTCCTTGGCTCATGGCCTCCTCCATCTTTGAAGCTAGCAACATGGGGCTGATGGCTCCCACATCCGACTTACAATATTACCCCCTAAAGAGGTTAAATTTGTAGCCTCGAAGCAACACTCCAAGAGAAACAGTGGACCACAGAGTATGCCTTATGCCCCATCACCAGCCCGCATTGCGTTCAGCACTGTGAAATCACATCATTTTTGCAAATAATATAAGTATCTTGGAAAGAGTATAATCTTCACTGCATTGTACTTCGAGGACTAAAGGCATTAATTTGTGAAAGAGAAACATTTAGAACCATCCACAGTGTTGGTAACTCTATTTTGACGTAAAGAAAAAACATTAGGAGAATCAAAACACGAGGACAGTGAGGTCCTCTCTTTCTCCCTGAAGTCCTGGTGGGTGCGTGTGCCTCATGCAGTGAATTTCCTGGCTCTCTTGTCTGCTTTACCTTGTAGTTCCTAGGACTACACAGGAGTTAAGAGTGAGACTCTGGAACCAGACTACCTAAGTTCAAGTCCAGCTGGGTGACTGGGTGGCTCTGGGCCAGTTACTTACCCTTGCTGTACCTCATCTTATCCATCTATAAAGTGGGAGTGAATACCAGCACTGACCTCCTGGGAGGCTGTGAGTGCCAGTGCAGTGCCATATGTCCAGTGTCTGGAGTGAGTCTGTGCTCTAAAAGCTTTCCCTACCACAGCTGGAGGAAGGGAGCTCGGTCTGGGTTTGGCCCCAGGGCAGAGTCCCTGGTCCAGAGCCTGGGGTCTGTAAAGGGCTGCTGCAGCTCCACTGACTGCATGGTCGGGCCCCCTTGCCCAGAAACCCAGCCCAGACAAACCATGCACATCCTCCCTGACAGCCTCCCCTGGATAATGGGAGCATCTGTGGGGATGTTTGTAAATAAGTAGAGGCCTATTACCAGCTGCTGTTTTCCTCTCTGCCTAGACACAAACCATCAGATAAAGCTGCTCCCATTTTCCTCCTGCCCTCGAAAAAGCACAACATCAGGGGGATCAAATAAGATTTTCCTACCGTCAGTGTGCTATCTATAGCTGCATTTAGTTTTATTTTTCCATGGAGCATCAGCCTCATAGGGAACACGTCTCCTTCCCTCTTGTCTTGTAAAGAACTAAGAGACAGGTTGGTTCTCCTCTAGTTCAAGTGGCTGATCCCACACCTGATAAGAGAGTCTAGCGATTGTCCCAACACAGAGATTCCTCTGGCGGGAGGAGTGATTACACACTGGCAAATTCAGCCTTTTCGTCTTTAATCAAGAGATCTTCCAAGGGTAATTGGTCCTATTTATCCTCTATAGGAGGGATCAGTTGAGAAGACAGCATGAGGCTATGTAGAGAACCTGTGGGGGTGGGGGAGTGGGTATGGCACAGAGAGGTTAAGTGAGTTGTGGGAAGTCACACAGCTGAGAAGTGTGGGAGCAGCACTTGAGGGCTGAGTGAGGGCAGTATAATTAGCATTTTGACTGTGAGGAGTGTCGATAGGATAACTTGCCAGTGGACTCAAGGTCTTCTGGACATTTTGCTGGCCTCAAGCTTATAGAGAAGCAGGTATGTGTGGGTGGGGGCTGGAGGGCAGGCTGGGAAGGCAGGGAGGTGGCTTTTGCAGTCTGATTGGTTCACTATAAGAATAGCCCTGCACCAAAAGGCAGGTGCTTTGAGGCCCAGGGAAAAGAAATCTTCCCTTCCCTTGCCCCAGGTGAGTCACAGAAAGACACTCTGAACTACACAGAGCCAAAGAAAGATGCGCACAGAGACAAGCAAACACAGAAAGGAGTGTGAAGGGCAATCCCAGACACAGAGAGGGGTACCGGGGACAAGCAAGAGGAGTGTTCCCAGACATCTGCAGACATGCAAGCCGAGATGCAGAGAGAAACACCCCAAGACAGATGGAGCCTGAGAGATCTGCCCAGAGAGATGCAGATGAGAAACAGGCCAGAGAGATGAATCCGGAGGGCAAAGGAGGTGGAGACACAGGGAAGAGCGGAGACAGCAGGACAGGGAGAGAGACAGAGCCAGCCACACAAACCTGAGGGTCATTCCCCTACTCCCAGGCAGCAGGCCAAGGAGTAGAGAAAGTATTTTGTTGGACGATGACCTGGCAGGCTCTGGAAGAGTCAGCTGACAGCGCCCCATGGCTCTGAAATCCAGGCCGGTGAGTCTCGACTGCAGCAAAGGGGCTGGTGTGAGGACGCAGGTCCTAGCTGCACACACGCTGGGCATCCAGAAGCCAGCTGCAGGTGGGCAGCACAGCCCTGAATGCACCTGCCTGTGGCCGTTGCACTGGGGCTCAGAGGTGCGAAGGGAAGTGGCAGTGCCCAGCAGCAGGGAGGCCCCCAGACACCGTCCCTATCTGCCTGCTCCAGCCTGGCTTTCAGGGAGTAGACAGCCCACCTCATTGTGCCAGGTCCTAGCTGCACAGACTGCTGTTGCCCTGGCTTCTTCATAAATCTGCACCATGGAAGCTTCTGAGAGGGAGGGGGAGACTGGGGGACGCTGTACGTGCCAGAGATGCCCCACAGGCAGAGCCGATATGCCAGGACTGGCACAGTTCCCTGCAGAAATGAACTGAGCTCAGGTAAATGTTCATGCGAAGATAACGACCTGTTTAAAAATGCCCCTTCGCTGGCCAGAGCCTCTGTGTCTTCACCTGTAAATGGGAGAGTGATCAGGTGAGCTCTGCCACTCAGTCACAGATTCCAAAGTCAGTGTCAACCTAGATAAATCGGTTTTGGCTCTAGAAATTCCTCTTGGACCAGGAGTGGCCCCAGGGCAGGGGCTCTGTGGCTTTATTCTCCATCGTGTCCCCCACACCTGGCACCAAACAGGCACTGAATGCACGTGGATGGCAAAGTCAGTTCTAACATTTCATTCATAATAATAACTGTAATTTATTGAGTCCTTGCTACAGGTCAGAGATTTGGCCGAGGATCTGCACCATAGTACCCAAACCTGGCAATGGCGCCAGGAGGAAGGGACTCTTAGGACCCATTTTACAGTTCGGGAACTGAGACCCAGCGGGGCAAAGTGATTCTCCCAAGATGGTATGACTGCCAACCTGATTTGTGCACAGGTTGCCAGAATTTATATTTGGAGACCTTGTAGTTTCACCTTGCGATTTTTCATAAAACATATTTTTTTCAGTTGGCACAGAATGTCTTATACCTCTTGCCTCATTTGCTTCGTACAACTGTCAGCTCCAAGCTACTGTGCTTTCTCTTGGCTCGCCATGGCCGTGGCCTCGTGTCTGGTCTCCTTGCCTCCACTTCTGCTTCCTCCAGTGGACTCCCAGGCAGCAGTCAGGGTGACCTTTCCAAAATGCAGGTCTCATTAGATTGCCCCGCGGAAGAGAACTGGGGCTTCCCATTGCTAGTGGGGTAAAGATACTCTTAAATGCAGCACACGGGGCCCTGAAAAGCACACACACACTCTCTTTTTTAAGTTTCGTAATTAAAATTTTTTTTTATTTTAACCTGTAGCCATGACCCATGAGGGGGGTAGGAAATCAAGGGTGGTTGGTAAACTGCATTTTCTTAAATCAAAGCAATAGAACAGGCTAGAATAGAAATAGGACAGAAACTCAGAGGTGGCAAGAGTCACTTTTTTTTTTAAACCAATCTTTTAAAATTGGTATATGGAGGTAATTAAATTCTTTTTTTTTAAAGATTTTTAAAAAATTCATTTGCTAGAGCGAGAGTGCAAGCAACAAGCAGTGGGGAGCAGCAGGCAGAGAGAGAAGCAGGCTCCCCACTGAGCAGAGAGCCCAACATGGGGCTCCTTCCTAGGACCCTGGGACTATGACCCCAGTTGAACGAAGACGCTCAACCGACTGAGCCACCCAGGTGTCCCATATGCAGGTAATTATATGTGTGAACACGTGTGCATGTTCTATGTTCCCAGTCACCATGCAAAATGTATTTCTCACGGCTTTGTCCAAAACTCCCCAAGTCACTGGTTAGGAGCCTCTGGGCTAGCGTCATCTTGCCTTCACCCCCTTACTCGTTTAGCCAAAGACAGAGGCCTTTTTCCTTTAATTTTCTTTTTGCCTCTTCACTTAAATAACTCCACCTCCTCGTTTATATCCTAACTCAAGCACTACTTAGTCATGGAGCCCCCCAGTTGTCTGCCCCCGATGCCACCATGGACCTCCTCTTGCAATACTTCTCCCGGTTGCCATTTGACATGTGGTCCTGTATATATTTGGTCAATGTCCGTCTCCTCCACTGGTCGCTGTGCTCTGTGGGGTGGGCGGAGTCACCCAGAGGAGGACAGGCTGTCTAGAGTGCTCTGAGAGGGCAAATCAGGTTTGCTTTGGTTTGCTGTCATCTCCCATACCTTGCACAGTGCCTGGACCATAATAGGCATTCCTCAAGCACTCTTAGAGTGGATACATTGTGAGAGGCAGAGTGCCTGGCTACGGTCTTTACATGGGGGAAACTGAGGCGCAGAAGGGCTTGGAGTGACTTGTCTGAGGCCCCAGCAGGTGACTCACTGGGAGCCCTTTGGCTGTACACTCCCACGAAGGTCATGTGGCCCGTGATGCCTAGCTCTGGGTGTCAGTCCTGACCGCAGCCTCATCTCTCCCTCCGCTCCTAACCCCTCGCCCGCTCCTTCCCAGGAGTGTTTCTTCTCCCTCTCCAGCTGGCTGAGCACGATGCATGGGGTGGAGGAGGAGGCCCAGCTCAGAAAGTGACAGCAACAATATTAGGAGTGAAAAAGATCAATTAGGCCCATCGAGCTGATTTGTGAAGCTGATTAAATTAGGAGCCTCCCTGGGGGCACATTCGCGCTCAGGTTCACAGACCAGCTGCCGGCTGCGCTGTGGGGTACTTGCCAGCTTCCATGGTGAGGTGGGGCCCCTTTGCCCTGCTCTGTGTGTGCAGAGGGGATGAGGAAAGGGACACTGGGAGGGCATAGACAGGGCCAAGCTCGGCCCCTGGCCGGTTTCCCCTGTGCTTTGTCTTGGAATTCGCCTAACAAGCCTTGAGGGGCTGGGTGGGTTGTCCAACCTGAGAAGGCCTCAGGGAGTTGAGGTGATGGTGTGCAGGGCCACCAGCCGGCAGGTGGAGGTAGAATTGGAACCCAGGCTGTTTATTCCTTCTGTGTTCCGTCCTGCCCTCTTGCTGCTCTGCTCTCACTTCCGGCTTCAGCATCCTGACCCCGTTTCTTTACTGCTCCTCTAGGCTCAAGGCTCCCCTCCTCCTCCCGTCTCTGTCCCCCTCCCCACTTGACTAGAGATAATCAGATTATCTCTCCAGTAACCTGACCCTTCTGCCTTGGCCTCTCTTTCAAGGCCTGCCCTAGGGCAGCTCTGGCCAGAATATCCTTGTACTTCAGAATTCATCCCCCTCTCCTGGCCCCTGGGCGGGGGTTGAGGGAACAGACTTTGGACAAAGGCTCCTGTGTGTGTAGGGAAAGTGGAGCCTGGAGAGGTTACCGAAATGAGGTCAGCTTCTCCAGAGTACAAGCGCTAGGGTAGGGAGGGCCTTGAACACCGGGCTGCAGAAAACCATTTTCCTCAAACACCACCTTTACTGGGAATGAGGAAGGGAGGACCCCTAAAGACCAGGTAGCCATGGGGTGCTGCATTTCTGGATGGCAAATGAGGGCCACGCAGGAGGCAGCCTGTGGGGCGGCAGGTGCCCAGGAAGGAGCTCCGCAGGTCAGGGGAGCGGAGGGTACAAATGGCTCATCAGAGGGGCTTTGCTGCTGGGTCAGGAAAAGGACAGAGAAGCCTGGAGAGGAGAGAGGCTTTTTTTTTTTTTTTAAATTAAAAGATTTTATTTATTTATCTGACAGAGAGAAATCACAAGTAGATGGAGGGGCAGGCAGAGAGAGAGAGAGGGAAGCAGGCTCCCTGCCGAGCAGAGAGTCCGATGCGGGACTCGATCCCAGGACCCTGAGATCATGACCTGAGCCGAAGGCAGCAGCTTAACCCACTGAGCCACCCAGGCGCCCGGGAGAGAGGCTTTTAAGGAGCCCTGAGAGCCCCTTAGCCCTAGGCCAGAGATGTGGCTGTGGAAAAAGGGAGAGGGAAACTGCCCCTCACACAGGGTCTGGTATCTCACACACTAGCCTATGTTCTTTCTTAGAGCAAGTTTGTGCCAAATCTGTAATTTAAAAACATACACACAAGCAAAAAATAGGCTTGGGGTCATTCCGCCGTCAGTGGTAGACTTAGGATTCACACCCAAGTCTGTGGGGCTTCAGAACCTGGTATCCTTCAGCAGGCTAATTGCCAAAAACCTGTAGAGTACTAGAAGCCTGGGCGTGGAGTCAAGGAGACCCACAGTCCTTGAAAGGCAGGAGAGCATGGTCCCTGAGGGCACAGGATTTCAGATCAGACTGGGCTCTCTGTCCTGGCTCTGTAACTTGCTTGCTCTGTGGCCTTGGCTGTCTTCCTTTGTAAAATGGGGATAACAGTAGTACCTACGTCATATGGTTGTATGAGGACTGAATGAATGTACACAGATAATTTAGAACTGCGCCTCACTCAGTAAGTGTCAGCCACTGCTACTTGGGAGGGATCCAGCATGCAGAGGGGAGGCCAGGCCTGGGAAGGTGTGGCCAGGCACAGACCTGGAAGAGAATGTTCTCTGTTGTGCACCCTGACCCACCCCCGGCTGGGCCCCAGACTGCCTGGCTACAGAAGGTGTCTCCCACCAGAGACGGAAGAGTGTCCAGCTCCAGATTGGAGTCCTGCACCTTCCTTCCATTGAACAGACTTGGAAACCGAGGCTCAGACAGGCTGCAGTGAGTCTGCTCTGTGACTTTGGGCATCTGGACCCTCGAGCCCTAGCCTAGGTCCAGATTCCAAATCCTGCTTCATTCAGGGTCTCCGCTTGGCCCCAAGACCCGTTTCATTTTTTCCAAGCAGACACCATCCTCACAGCAGAAACATTTTTCCATAATCTGATTTGCAATTGCTAATGAGAAGCAGGGCTGTTCTCCACTTCTAAGCCTCGCCCTCGTCTCTAATTTGTTTCCAGAGGCCGGGGCTGAGGCTTCTGCCGCCTCTGTGAAATATTAGCAATTATTTCTCAATTACTTCCCAACTGGAAAGCAACTCTTGGAGATGGGGCTCTGGAAGCTGGAAGAAGCCATAAGGATGATTTTTTTGATCTGGCGTGAACCTTGCCGAGAGGCACACATGCTCATGGTCTCCGCTCCAACTCGAGGGCCATGGTGGGTGGCGTATGACTCTGTCCTCTTCTCCTTCCTCACCTGGCCTCCAGCCCAGCAAGGCTTCCAAGCACAGGGGCTGCAGCGAGTCACAGACACCACGGAGAAGGGAGGAGAGCAGGCTGGAGAGGAGCCTTCACTGTCATCACCGGAAATGGCAACTCCATCCCCGCAGCTTAGGTCACAGGCCCAAGGGCCACCCTTGGCTTTCTCCTACACCAGTTCCAGTCCATTAGCAAATCCTTTTGGCTCTGCCGTCAGCTCACACCCGCCATCTGACGTTTCTCACCATCTCTGCAGCTCTCATCCTAGTCCAGGCCAACATTATCACTCACCTGGTCTGTGTCAGTGACATCCTCCCTGTGGCCCTGATGTCACCCTCCTCCCCTACAGTCCACACAGGAGCCAGAGTGGCTGTTTCAGGATTCAGTTTTAATACAGTTATTTGACCTTTTAGCCATACTGCTTTGCATTTTTAAAAGTGGGTTTTTTTCTTCTTCCTGGGGACTACAATATAATTCTGAACTTTTCATAGTCATTTAGAGTGACTATTTTACCACTTCACATAAAATTACAAAACTCCTGTGGGGCACCTGGGTGGCTCAGTGGGTTAAGCCTCTGCCTTCAGCTCAGGTCATGATCTCAGGGTCCTGGGATCCAGCGCCGCATCGGGCTCTCTGCTCAGCAGGGAGCCTGCTTCCCCTCTCTCTCTGCCTGCCTCTCTGCCTACTTGTGATCTCTGTCAAATAAATAAATAAAATCTTAAAAAAAAAATACAAAACTCTTGCAAACATTTGCCATCCTCCCCATCCTGTGTGTTGCAGTTTTCACAGGTGCTATGTCTGATACATGATAAGCCCCAGAAGGACAGTGTTACCATTTTTGCTTTAAACTATGTCATACGCATAATGGAGGGATTCAGAGGGAAAATCATCTTGTAATTTTATATATTTACCATCAGATGCTGTTGATTCTTTTCTGAAGATCCAAATGCCCCTCTTGTGTTATTTACCTTCTACTTGAAGAACTTATTTTAATGTCTTGTATAGTTCAGGTCTTCTGATGACACAGTCTCTATAAATTTTCTCTTATGAAAATGTCTTCATTTTGTCTTTGTTATTGAAGACCATTTTCATAGGCTCTAGAGCCCTGACAGGCAGATGGTTTTTTTTTTCCCTTTGGCTCTTTAGTGATGTTGTTTTGTTTCTTCTGGCCTCCAAAAAAAATTTTTTTTAAAGATTTTATTTATTTATTTGACACAGAGAGAGAGAGAGAGAGAGATCACAAGTAGGCAGAGAGGCAGGCAGAGAGAGACGGGGAAGCAGGCTCCCTGCTGGGTTTGATCCCAGGACCCTGAGACCATGACCTCAGCCAAAGGCAGAGGCTTAACCCATTGACTCACCCAGGTGCCCCTGGCCTCCAAAATTTTTGATGAGGGGGCTGTGGTTATTTGAATCTTTGTTCCTTAATGTAATGTGTCTTTTGTCTCTAGCTGCTTTTGAGACTTTCATTTCTTTTTGATTTTTAGCAGTTTGAGTGTATACGTGAATTTATGTCTTTCATTGGATTTGGAAAGTGAGGTTTTTTTGTTTTGTTTTTTATTTTGGGATTATTTTGGCCATTATTTCTTCAAACATTTATTTGGAGCAAAAAATATTTTTTCCCCTCTATTCTTCTGTTCCTTTCTTTCTAGGACTCCAATTATGACTATATTACATGTTTGATATTATCCCACAAATTCCTGACACTTCATTTTTTTCAGGCCAGAAAACAGTGTTTTCTATTGGACTTTTAGGTGTCCTATACTATACCACAGCTGCAGTCTGCCCTCTGGAAAAAGCCATAAATGTGGGAAACTTACCACATGTTGGCCACTTCTTCAAAATTTTGACACTCTTCCAAAGTCTGCCTGTTTTGGAAAATTTTCCAGAACTTTCTAGTGGTTGTTTTGGTATTATATCCAGAGTTTATAGGTGTTATAGGGGAAGGTGGGTCTGTTAGGAACTTATACTCGTATACTGGAAGTGGAATGCCTAGAGTGTTCTTTTTAAAATTTCACAGACCCTATCACTCTTCTTCTCAACTGCCCTACTAGCAATGGTTCCCATTCCACTTAAAAGCTAAAATCCATACAAGACCCTCAAGACTTTGAATTATCTAGACTCAGACTTTTTCTGATTTTGTGTCTACCTTTACTCCCTCCATTCTAGTCACGATGGCAGTCTCTTTGTTGTTCCTCAAACATGGCAACCTCACACACATTCCTGCAAGAGACCTCTGTGGTCTCCAAGGCCCTGCACACTGGCCCCTGACTGCCTCCCCAAGCCTCATCTTTAACCATTTCTCTGACTCTTGACCTACCAGCCCTGCTGGCCTGTGGTCAGTCCTGGGTCATGGAATGTCCCTTTCCACCTCAAGGCTGTTTCTTCTGCCCGCAGGGCCCGTTCCTAAACTTTTCTTCTGTATACTTCTTTCGAGTCCTTACCTCTCATGAAAATGACTGCTTCTCGGAGAGTCTTTCCCGAGCACCCCCAACTAGGTGAGGTGATTTTAGCTCTTTGAACACTTTATGCTTCTTGACAAACACTGGAGTCATTTACTTATGGTTTGCTCACTAATCTTATGTGCTACGAGGGCAGGTGTTTCATCTGGTTTGCTCATTCCTGCCTTCCTGGTACCTAGTACACAGTAGGCACTCAATAGATACCTAGCAACTGGTTGTTAAGACCCTGGATGGAGTTGGAGGCTGGTAGGGAGGGGACCTCTTAGAATCCCTACTGTGTCTACTTAAGCTCATTGTGACCTTGTGTAAGTATCACATGTCTGATTTACGCTTAGAGGCTCTGAGCGGGGAAGTGACTTGCCCAAGATCACAGGTCAGATTCTAGCTGAGAATTTCTTGGTGTGAGCTCAGAGCCGTGAGAGAGGTCGGATGGCACCCAGCCTCAGCCTCCCTGTCCCACTTGCTCTTTGCCCCATGGGCTGACTGCAGGCTTGTTGAAGGCCTGGCAGAGTAGTTTTCTCTTTTTTCAGTGTTTTCCCCCCAGGGATCACAGCTGGGCTCCACATGCTGATTGGAGGGAAAAGGCTGGTGTGAGCCCTATGTTTTATACGATGGGGACGGGGGCAGGGGGAGGGTATGGGTGGCAGCAAAGCACCGAGGCTCCGAGGCAGCACAGGACGGCCAAGTTGAGAGGCCTGTTTCTCTTCTTCCTTTCACCGTGACTCCTTGTTTATGGCCAACAAGTCTTTCCCAGAAAAATAGCTGAGTTGCAGGGGCCGTCAGAGCACACCCAGGGCAGCACCCCCTACCTTGGTGGTGAGGACCCCAAGACCTGTGGAAGAAGGTTCAGAACACTCTCTCCATGCAAAGCCCCTTTTGCACTCTGGGTTGAGTACTCCGCTCCGAGATGAACATCTTCCTTAACACAAGTGCTCATCCGACTTGGCGGTGCCTCTGACTAATTGGCATTTAAAATACCTGTGTTCTTTGGGCCTCTGCGTGGCTCAGTCAGTTGAGCATCCGACTCTTGGTTTTGGCTCAGGTCATGATCTTGGGGTCCTGGGATTGAGCCCCACATCTAGCTCTGCACTCAGCAAGGAATCTACTTGGAATTTTCCTCTCCCTCTCCCTCGGCCCTTCCCCTGGCTCACATGCAGGTGTGCACACTTGATCTCTCTCAAATAAATAATAAATAAATCTGTAAAATAAAATATCTGTGTTGTTTTAACGATAGATGATTGGTTTACCAGTAGTCTATCCATCCTGTTGAATACTATGCAGGCATTAAACACAGAGATGTAGAAGAGTCAAGGATCTGAGGAGGTGCTCAAGCTGTGTGAGGTGAAAAGAAAAACAAGGTTTCTTTCAAAAAACAACCAGCATATGTTTCTATTTTTGCAAAAATACGTATCTACATAAACAGATAATGTATACTGTACATAGGAAAAAGCCTGGGAAATTTACACAAGGTAAGGGTTTTCAGTGATGATGGAATAAAGGGTAATTTAGAAAACATTTCCTATTCTTTTTCAAATCGTTTCAAAGAATATGCATTACTTTTGTAATAAAAATTTTAAAATATAGACATTATTTTTTAAAAGGAAGCAAACAAATCCAAATACTGTGGAGGCAAGTGTTTTCGGGATTCAGGAAGTACCTGCTGTCTCAGGGCCTGAATAGTCCTCTCTGGAGAGGTCTGAGGTTTGGGGGACAGAAGGAGCTCTGGCAGGCCACCAGCATTGAGATGAAGAGGTTTCTTGTTCCCAGGGGAACGAAATGGCTCCATAAATCAACCATCCTCCCCATTCCCACTGCTCTCTCCACCGAGAGAGACCAGGGACTCTAAGACAATGGCTGAGGTCATGCTGGCACCTCCTCCAGGCAGCTCTCCATGAATGGTCTGTCTTTGCCCCTCACCTGCTGTGACCTACCAGGCCAAGCATCCTGCACTTTTTCTCAGGGAAGCTGCTTTCTCATCATGCAACAATAGAGTAGCCAAAAGGACATTGCCCCCACTTGTCCAACTTATCCTGTGTCAGGCATGATGTTAAGTCCCTTTGTCAGTAACTTCAGTGAGCAATGAGTCACCCTGACAAGATCAGGAGGCAGCTGCTAGTGACATTATATTGGTTTTAAGTGGGGAAACTGAGGCTCAGCAAGGCTCACCATTTTACTGGAGGTCACAGAGCCAAGTGAGAGCAAATCCAGGATTCCAACCCTAGTCTGTCTGGCTTGAGTGACTTTCTTACCTTGTGACAATATCCACAAAGATCATGGGTTAGCCCCTTCTTGCTAGAGGGCTGTGTGTGTGTGTGTGTGTGTGTGTGTGTGCATGCACGTGTGCATAAAGCTATGTACTGGGCAATGAGGGGGAGGGGAGTGGTTAGTGGATGTCCGGGCCCTATGTTAGAACTCATGCTCTCCTTTAACAAGCCCACGTTGTTTATCCTAATGACATCCCCATTTACCTCTGAAACTTGGCGGGTGAAGTGATTCTCCCAAAGATGAAGTGGGATTCCAATCTGGGATGGTCTGACCTGATTGCGACCCCAGTGTCCTGCTGTGCCACAGATCTTCCCTGGCTCCTGACATTCTGTAGGGCCAAGGCAGGTGTGGCAAACGAACACAAACTGGGGCCACATGCAGCCAGTTGCCCGTTTTGGTAGTCTTCTGAGCTAAGGATGATTTGTACATTTTTAATGGGTTGTAAAAACAAAAATATCAAAGGAAAATATGTGACAGAGAAATATGTGCCTGGGAGACTCACATACTTACCTCTGGGCCTTTACAGAACGTTTGTGGACCCCTGGCCTAGGATCCTGAGGTTCAAGGAGAATTCTTCGGGCCTGCTTCCCCATCTCCCACACTTGGTGGTCCCAATGTCATACTTGAGCAGGGGCTGTGGCAGAGAAAGCCCTGGCTGTGGCAGAGGTGAGCATTTGTTTAAATTTTGTTTTTTAATTAAAAAAAAGCAACAACAAAACAACCTGGCGCACCTGAGTGGCGCAGTTGGTTAAATGTTCAACTTGGTTTTAGCTCAGGTCATGATCTTGGGGTCATGAGACTGGGCCCTGCTCAGTGGGGAGTCTCCTTCATTTACAAATACAGCTACTTGCATCTCTAACATATAAGGATTTAATGTATTACCGTTTAACCAGATTCTTTGCATAATATTTATTTCTTGTCCATTTGCCTTGATGATCTCAAAATAGCCTTTTTCACATTTGCTTTGTTTGAATCAGGATCCAAATGATATTACCCATCATGGGTGGTTCGATCCAGACACGTGATTATATTCCAGGCTAATTATTGTGGCAAGAGGACATCATAGGTGGTGCTTGTACTTCTTATTATACCTCCTCATGCAGCATATGATGTCTAGTCCCCTGCTGTTAGTGATGCTAACACTGTACTGTTGGTTCCAGCATTGCCAGACCAGTGCCTCTAGGATAAGCCTTACCATTATGCAATTTTTGCAAAATTGTGATCACTTCCTAGATGCTTTCATTAACGTGACTTCCAAAATGGTGCCTTTCCTAATTCATTCATTCTTTTCCCCCTGCATATATTTGTTGGGGGAACATATCCCATCAGTGATATCTCTGAAAGTCTGGGGAGGACGTGGGTGTGGGGGTGGCCCCAGGACAAACATGCAAATTTGGGAGCCAGGTACTGTGTGGACCAGAGAGAGGCAGGCCAGGAATTGCTTCCTGGAGGAGATAATACCTGTCTGGGGTCCTGAAAGATGAGGTGATGAGCAGATGGGGGTGGGGGCGGGGAGAAGGGTGTAGCAGGAAGGCCAAGCACCCAGGGGGGCTGGGGAGCCTCAGCAGGCGCCATGGGAGCGGAGAGGGCAGGCCCTGTGTGGCTGCGGGGCTGTAGGTGTCAGCAGAGGCGCGGCTGTGAGGTTGCCCCCGGGTGGCCCGGCCCGCCCCTTGGCCTGCGCGGCCATTGTCTGCTCCCGGCGCCGCCTTGGCAGCAGAAGGTGACATCTGGTGACTAATGGCCGCCGCTGCGCGCGTGAGCTCCTCCCTCCCACCGCGCCCGGGGGCAGCTGCGGCTCTGGCCTCCCTTCTCCTGTGCGGGCCCAGGCCACTGCCACTTCCACCTCCATGGGCCCACCACCTGGGGCCTGCCGCTGTGCCTGCGCGCCCCTCCTGCACGGGTGTGGATGCCGCCCTCCACCAGCTCCTGAACTCAGCTGCGGGGCTGCAGCTCTTCTGTGCATGCAGACATGGACCGCCGCTGGAGCTTACGTGCACGTGTAGTGACACACGTGTGCGCGCTCATACTCACCCACAGGCTTAGAGCCATGCGTGCTGTTGCACATTCTGCTTGTGCTTGTTCATGTGTGTTTGCAAATGCACATGCGACGACTGTGTCTGCATGATCACTCAGACTTAACTGACGACACATCTGTGCATGCGTTCAGGCTGCTGCAGCCATGCCCTGCTTACACACGCATCTGTGAGAACACACAGGCAGGCCCATGCACACTCAGGCACCGACAGGTGTTGTCCTAGTCCTCGCCAAAGGCCCAGGTGACCAAAGGCCTCATTCAAATCCTAGACATGACCCAGGCTAAACTAACCACCTCAGAGTATTTACATGATAAATTAGTTATCTACATGTAAAAACCTGCAGATTTCCCATAGAGATTTGTATTTCTACCTTCTCTTGCAAAATTGGAAACTCTGGTAATTTGAGGTCTCTTTCTGGCTGGCCCCCAGGGGCTGGGGCTCAGCAACAGGGGCCCCTTGGGGCTATGCTTGAAGCTCTCCTCCCTCAGCTGTCCCTCTACGCCCCCAACCCTCAGGGACCTCTGAAGCTGCCAGCCCATGTGAGAGGCTGGGGCTCTGTAGTCAGCTAGCCAGGAGTTCCAACTTGGATCCCCAGTCCTGCCTTTGGGGCCTGATCTGGGGACAGGGAGGAGGGGGCTTGGTTCTAAATAGCTCTAGCCGGATACGCTTAGTGAGAAGACCCTCCCCTCTGTAGGGTGTTGGCAGGTGCTGCCCGTGATGGGGAAATTCTGCCATCTGTGTAGTACCCTCTCTGTGTGGGGACCATTCATTGTTCTGAGAGCTCTGAGAGGGGACGCTGTTATGGTCGAGAAGACGGCGGGCTGGGAGTGCTATGACTACCTCGTCAGAAAGTGCAGAAAGGGTGTTCTGTCAACATTGCTGGGTAGGTGGGTGGGTGGGAGCAGAGCTGTGGGTCCCCTAGGTGGGAGGTAGAGAAGTCCTGTGAAGTACAAATGTCTCCTTTGTGCCCCTGAAGCGATCTCCTGCCTGACACCGGCACATCTTTCTTCCTTAGGCCATGATCAGGCTCTCTGGCTCTCTCTGTGGCCTAGGCCCTGGTGCAAAGCCTTGGTCCCAGAAGGAGAGACTGGTTCCTGAAGGTTCCTGGGGTATGTGTCTACTACTGGGTTCTGGCTAAACCTGCAAAGGCAGCCCAAGGGGGCCATTGGTCAGCCCCAGAGACTGCCCACCATCCCTCCCCCCAGCATCATCTCATCCACTCAAGGGCTCTGGCAACCTCTGTGGGCTGACACCTCTTCCTGTGGCTTATGTGAGCCTCTGGTCCACTCGCTCTTCTTTACCTGAAGTCTGTAGGCTCTTAACTCCTAATGTATCTGAAGCTAGCCCATCGAGTGGGGTGACAGGTTGGTCATGGCCCAAGCTCAGATCCCAGCTCTCCTACTTCTTGCTGTGTGACTCTGGGCAAGTAGTTTAACCTCTTGGTGTCTGTTTCCTCCTCTGCAAATAGAGGGCAGTAACAGTACCTGCCTCGAGGATTGCTGGACGAGGACTAAGTGAGGAAATCCACGCAGAGTGCTGATTTTGCTGCCCACCACAGAGCAAGTGCTCCAGAGGCACCAGCACTTACTAACTTGGCTCCCACACTGGTTCTCCCTGCCATTGCCCCTGCCTTGTCACAGTTTACTTTCACCAGCACAAGCTCGGGTCCTGCGAATCCCACCTGTTCCCCGCTTGCATCTCTCCTACACTCACCACCACCAGTCCGAGTTCCCAGATCTTTCTGGAATGTGCACTGTGCCCTCCACCCGGGTGGCCTCTGCTCTGCTTTGGTTTGGTGTCACCCTTGGCCTGCACAGTTGGGAATCCCTGCCCTTCTCTCACCATGGGTGGCTGAAGGGACAGGCTGTCGGTGGGTCTACAGTGGAGGGTTAAGAAGTGAAGCCAGAGTCTGCTATCTCCCGTATGATTCTGTGTCAGCACCTTACACTTAGCAGCCAGTGTCTCCTGCATCCCCAGTCCAGTGCATGCTCTTTCTCCAGTCCATGCCTTTGCTCCAGCTGTGTCCTCTGCCTGGAAATCCCTTCCCCCAGCTCTAGTTCCGTTTGTCTGTCCTGAGCTCACCTGTCCTGCCCTCCCCCCTTCCCCTACATCCTGTTCACTTAGGCATCTCTCAACACATTCTCCGTGCGTGGCTCGGAGGTGGCACTTTGTTTGTTCTATTTCTCTATTTCCGTGTCACCTGGATCAGTGCTTCTCAAACGTTAGTGTGCCACAAATCTCTCAGAGACCTTATCCAAGTGCAGATTTGATCCAGCAGGTGTGGGATGGGGCCCGAGTGTCTGCGTTTCCAACCAGTTCCCTGATACACGCTGCCACTGTTCCCAGGCTGTATTCTGAATAACAAGAACTTAGTGAGTCCCGAGAGGGCAGTGACTTGCATACAATTCATCTTGGTATCCTTGGTACTTTGCTGAGAGCTTGGCAAATGGAAAACCAAATAAATGCTTGCTGAAGTAGAGGAAAGAAGGAAGGGGTCTCATGCAGATGAGAGGGTGTTGGAAGGTCTTCTGGAGGAGTTAATGTCTGAATTGCATCCTCAGGGAGGGGTAGGAGATAGCTGGGTAGAGAGGGCCATGGTGGGTTGGGATGTGTCAGGTGAAGATCAGGGCCAAAGCACAGAGATGTGCAGAGCAGGGGTGCAAGATATAACCGGGAAGATTGAATGCCAGGAAGGTGGGAGGGGCCAGGTCACTAATGATCAGGGGTGACTTGCTGCGGGTATAGGAAGGCTGTGACCTCCATTTTATTCTGGAGCCTCTGGGGATTGGCCTGATGTCATCTGTGGGGAGCCCCTGCAGAAGGACAGGATGAGGTAAGAGAGAGGAGATGCAAGAACAAGTGGTCACTCATGGGGCTCCCTAGTCATTCATGTGGAACTCAGGCCATGGCAGTGATGGCCAAGGGCATGGACTAAAGAAGAAGTGAGGAGGAAGAATGGATAGGACTTGGTGGCTGATTGGAAAAGAGGGTGAAGGAAAGACTCCTTCTTCTGGGGGGGCACCTTGGGGAATGGTCATGCAATTGGCAGAGGCTGGAGTATGAGCGGAAGACCTGGTATGCAGAGAAAGATGAAGAGTTTCATTTCAGTGCCAACTAGGTGCGCCGTTCCCATGGGGCATCTGTGCCATCTGGGTCAGGAGCTCCTGAGAGAGACCAGGGCTGAAAATGACAGTACAGGAGGCTCTGGCTGACAGATGCTCATTGAAGTTTTGGGAGAGAATGAAATCATTTTGGGAAATCATAGAGTAAGAAGAGAAGAAGGCAGAGGAGGGACCCTGGAGGAAAACTATTCATTTAAAGAGCAAGAATTAATGACAACCTGTTGGAGATAAAATGGGAATAGAAAACATTTATAATAGCAACAAAAAGATTTTTAAAAACCCTAAGAATAAACATTACAAGAGATGTGCGAAATCTAAGTGGAGAAAGCATTAAAATGCTTCCAAGGGACAAAAAAAGCATTTGAATAATGCTTTTGGATAGGACTAACATCATAAAATTGTCTGTCCTATCTCCAATAATTTAGAATTTAATAAGATTTTCCATAAAAGTGAAGACTTTGTTGTTATTTAGGCTGTCTCAGGTTCCTGTGGGAAAATAAGCATGTGTTGAAAGACCCTTCTCTGTAGATGTTTCTGGATGAGCAGAAGCAGTGGCCACCTTTGTGCTAGACTGTTTCCTCAGGGCTGTTTGCATAGTGAAGAAGCTTGGAAAGTAGAGACAGTGTTTCCCTCTGGAGAAAAAGGGCAAGTTTGTTTCCTGTCTGGTGTAATAACCATACTGTCTCCCAAAACCCAGGCAGGCTTACTGCTCACTGCAAGACTCTGGCTCCCCGAACTCCAGAAAGTTGTGACCCAGCTTGCTCACCTGCAGGCATCCCCTGGACTGCTTCATGTCACCCTGTGGGACCTGGGGCTTGTGCAACTGTCACAAACACTGATACTCTGGCTCTTGCTGTGTCATGAGTAACAAAAGCCTTTGTGTCTGACCCCAAAGTCTCAAATCTTTTGCCAGCATCCAGGAAACGCGACAAGTTAACTTCTTGGCTTGTGAGCAGACTAAAAACTCACTCAGACTCTTTATACTCCTTGACAGCACTAATAGCCTTAAAATTTTTGAAAAAGAATAGTAAAGGGGCACCGGGGTAGCTTAGTCGGCCTAAGCTTCTGACTCTTGATTTCGACTCAGGTCATGATCTCAGGGTACTGGGATCGAGCTCTGCACTGGGCTCTATGCTGGGCTCTCCCTCTGCCCCTCTCTTGCCTCTTAAAAAATAGTATAATGGGAGAACTAGCTGTATCAGAAATTAAACTGCCTTTTAAAGCTCTATTATATAAAACAGTATGGTACTGGAAAACCCAGTAGAACAAAACTTTATTCAGAAATTATACGTGAGAATTTGGTCTGAGACAAATAGGGTATTTTGAACTGAGTGAGAAAATGCATTATTCAACAAATAGGATTGGGACAACTGGGAGAATCATCTGGAAAAAAATTGTATCCATACCCGATATTTTATAGTAGAATAAATTCCATATGAAACAAAGATGTAAATGTAACAAAACGAAACCTTGAAAGTACCAGAAACATGGGAGAATTTTAAAACCTTTTAAGTATGATGCATCACCCAGAAGCTGTAAAAGAAAAGACTAATTTTAACTGTTAAAATGGCACTTCTGCATGGCAAAGCCCAACACAGGCAAAGTCAAGACACACTTGGAAGGTATTTGCAACTCCAGTGACAAAGAGCTAATTTCCCTGCCATATAAAGAACATCAGGGGTGCCTGGGTAGCTCAGTCGTTGGGTGTCTGTCTTCGACTTGGGTTGTAATCCCAGGGTCCTGAGATCAGGCCTGGCATTGGACTCCCTGCTCAGCGGAGAGCCTGCTTCTCCTTCTCCCACTCCCCCTGCTTGTGTTCCCTCTCTCGCTGAGTCTCTCTCTGTCAAATAAATAAATATAAATCTTGGGAAAAAAAAAAGAATGTCCACAAATCAGTGTGAAACAGATCAACAACACAAAAGAAAGATGGACAGGTGCAAAGACTCACTGAAACCTACATATAAAACAAGATGCCCCATTATTCGTAATAGAAGAAATATGATTAAAGTTTCACTGAGACATTGTTTCCTCTCTCAGGCTAAAATCAAAACGTCTGCTAACACACTGTCTGGGGAAGTAGAGGCCCTATGCATTGCTCATATGAGTGGAGCTGGAGTGGCTCAATGTGGGGAATTGGGCAAGATCTTCTGACATGACAAATGCTTTTGACCTAACCCCTTCTAAGAATTTATCTTATGGAATGATTCCCACACATGGAAAGTGATGCCTGTGAGATTATTACAACATTGAATTATTACAGTGAGCTATGTACAACATCGTTTGCAATAGCAAAAGACAGAAAACATCCCAAAAAAGCACCAAAGGGAGATGATAAAATTAATTAGGTACATGTGTGCAGAAGAATACTATAGAGCTGGAAGAAAGGACAAAGAACTTGGTGAGGTACTGATATGAAAGACCTTCAAAATATATTGCCACGAAGAAAGCAAGGTAAGTATTGACGTATGTAGGATGCTGCCATTCTTGTGAAAAAGAAGCTATGTGTGTCGGAGGAGAATTTGTAGATGTATGCGTGTTTACGCATAATATGTCTGCGGAGAAGTATTGGTAATGTTAGTTGCCTGTAGGGACTTGAGTCTTGTGGTTGAGAGACAGGAGTGAGAAAGGAACCTTCTCACTGTACACACTTTTACACCTCAGCAATGTTGAAAACATACTACATCTATCTGCCCCACAAAAAAAAACAAAGAGTGTGGGCAGAAGATAAAGGCGGCCATGATGGAGATTAAGACACGCCGTCCCAGGCTACAGAGGAAGCCGGGGATGGGCAGCCTGGAGAAGCCAGGTGAGAAGAACATTCCAAGATAGAGGCAGTGGCTCATGGTGTGAAATGCCATGAGAGATTAAGGGTTTAGGTAGAGACCTGGAGACGTGTGGTTGGTGTGTTCAACAGAAAACAACTGGTGGAGACACTGGAACCCTTGTGCCCTGTTGGTGGGAGTGCAGCCCTTGTGGAAAACAGTACGACGCTTCCTCAAATAATTACAAGTAGAATTACTGTACGATTCAGCAATGCCACTTCTGGGAATATACCCCAGAGGACCTCAGAGCAATTGGGGCACAGCCGTGTTTATAGCAAAATGATTCACAGGAACCCAGACGTGGAAGTAACCCAGATGTCTATTGACAGATGAATGGATAAGCAAAAACAAAAACAAAAACAAAAACACAACCCCCCCTCCAAAGAGAGGAATATTATTCAACCTTTAAAAGGTAGAAATTTCAGACACGTCCTGCAACATGGCTGGATGTTGAGGACATTATGTTCAGCAAAATAGGCAAGTCACAGAATGACAAACTCTGCATGATTCCACTTTTAAATATGAAGTACTTAGAGCTGTCAAAATCATAGAGATAGCCACTGGTGTTGCCAGGGCTGGTTGGAGGGGCAGAAGAGGGAGTTCGTGTTTATTGGGAACAGAATTTCAGTTTTGCAAGATGAAAAGAGTTCTGAAGTGGGCGGTTATACAACCATGTGAATGTATTTACTACCACTAAGCTGTACACTTAAAAATGGTTAAGATGGTAGATTTTATGTTATGTGTATTTTGCCACAATAAAAAAAAATGGGAAACCAGAAAGAAGGGGCTGGTCTGCATTTATGATTTCAGAGTAGTAGAAGTAGGCCAGTTGTAGAGTGTGGCCGGAGATGTGGGTGGCTGGATTGGACAGCAGGAGGAGAAGGTTGCTATGGGTGAGGTTAAGAAACTGAGCATCCCATGGGGTGCCTGGGTGGCTCAGTGGGTTAACCTCTGCCTTCAGCTCAGGTCATGATCTTGGGGTCCTGGGATCAAGCCCCGCATTAGGCTCTCTGCTTGCAGGGAGCCTGCTTCCTCCTCTCTCTCTGCCTGCCTCTCTGCCTAATTGTGATCTCTGACTGTCAAATAAATAAATAAAATGTTAAAAGAAGAAAGAAAGAAAGGAAGAAAGAAAGAAAGAAAGAAAGAAAGAAAGAAACTAACTGAGCATCCCTGGTGCTGGATGGGACATCCATGTGGAAACCCAGGTCCCCGGGGTTGGGTGTGGGTGAGGATGAAGGCTGTGAGCCCAGCACCAAAGTCTTCGATGATCCTGGGGGTGGGGCGGAAGCCTGGCTGGTGGCTCAGAGAGGACTGGAGGGGAAGGACTGGAGCCAGGTGTCATAAGCCTTAAGGAGCCGGGCTTTCCCATGGGGTGAGTCAAGGTGAGGAATGAGAGAATGGACCCCTTCCCAGCCTGCGGTATGGTGAGTGTGGGATGGTGTGGTCTTTGCTGCCCAGGGCTTTGGGAGCAGTGTCCTTGCATCAGGTGGGGTGATCAGGTCTGGCTTTATCCTCAAGTCCCCTCTATTACCCCTGGTGTGGCTATGCAGCCTGGCTCAGGTAGTGAGGACAGATTGCAAGAGAAGAGATGGAGAAACCTAGTATGATTCTATCCACCCTTGCTGCTCTCCGTGGTGAGCTTCTGAGCCATCATCTTGGTGGCAACAAACCTACCTCAACTCACATCCTAAACAGGTGACATTGGCTAAGAGGACAGCACTTTGGCTCACCTGGGCCAGGGGAATGGTGAGGAGAAGGGGGAGGCTCTGGAAGCCAGAGCACCCACCTGTCAAAGATGGCATTATTCCTACACATAAACCCCTCAGCAACCTGGAGAGTCAACTTGGGGGAAATCAAGCAGAAATAGGATGCTCATTCAATAGGGGTGAGTGGAGGGGAGAGGGATGTATGACCCCCCCCCCCCCCGCCAATGTCCTAGAGGAAGGGCAAGTCTTTATGACAGCCAGAAGCACGATAGAAAGGTCAGAAGGACATGAACTCATCCCAGGAATTCAAAAACATAAGTCACAGTTTTATTTGCCTAGAAATGGCAGATTTCTCATCAGGAAAAAAATTGAAAACAAAAAAGAGTGATGAGCACTTTAACATGTTTTTGTGAGAATGAGCCCTCAGTGGTGGATCTCTGTGAAGCCTGCCTGACCACCTCTGACTGGTCTGGTTTCCCCAGATCCTTCATGCGTGTTCTACCCGAGTGTAAATCCCAGCAGGCTCCAGAGGTTTGGACTTTCTGAGGGCAAGTGAGGGCATGTCTCAGCCAAGGTCTATTGTAAGTAATGGAAACTGACCTGAGTTAACTTCAGCAGGGAAGAAAATTCATTGGAAAGAATCTGGTTTATCTCATGAAAGCAAGTGCAGCCAGACCTCTGGAGGGATGGGGTTTAGGAGTCAACGTTTGCCAAAGCCAAAGTGTGTTCCATGGGTCACTCGTTCTGGCAGATGCCTGAGGAAATGAAGTGCTCTCTGGTCCTATGAGTTCGGGACATGCTCTGTGTCTTTTGCTCAAGGCCCACTGGCATATTAAAGGCTCTGATAAGTCCTGCAGCAAGAACACTTCTTTAATTAGCTAAGTATTTCCCCCAAATATTTGTAAAGTGTAGTTGTTAACAGCAAGACCAAGGAGGTCACTGTGGCCCTCACTGTGTTGTCATGGAGCAGACTTTGCCATGTAGAGGGGTATGCTAGAGAGGTTGTATGTCTAGGAGTCAAGGGTGTGGACCACCTGACTTTGAATTTCTTTAGCCCTTCCTTCCTTCCTTGCTGTGAATGCTAGACTAGCCTGGTGAGGGCATCCGGGAGTTCCTAATACACAGTAACCTGCCAACACATGCAGCTCTTCTGTTGCTTCCTTCTAGTCTCAAGCCTAGAGGGGAGTAGCCACATAGGTGAAATCTTCTCCCTCCATACGAATCATTAGGGTTGGAGCCTGCAGATGGGTTTAAACGAGGATTAAATGAGTTAAAATGCCTGTGTGATCCCCAAGAAAGAACTAGAGTTTGATTCTACCACATTCTTGCTGCATGGTTTAGGCAAGTTACTTCACTTCTCTGAAGCTCCGTGTCCTTTCTGCAGATCAGGGTGCTAACAATAATATCTCCTGAGCTTGTGATGAGGATGAACTGAGCTTATTAATAATGCCTTCAAACTCTCTGGTTCACAATAAGTGCTAACAATATTTAGCTATTATTATTATATTACTATGGATTGAACACTCGCCCTGCCATGAACTTCACAGAGTCTGGGGGAGCTCATGGTTCTGTCTAACCATCACTTACTAGTGTCCACTCCCAGTGGGGACTGGGATACGAGGCTGAATCTAGTCGTTTGGCCTCAGCCCATACAGTTCTCAGTCTTGTGGTGTAGAAAAAGTTAAGAGATAACTACAGAGGGATTGTAAGAATGTGGTACTGTGACAGCCCATAGGAAGAGCTTAGCGCCAGGGACATGGAGGTCGCCTGTTGCAGACTAAAGACATGAAGGTGCCTGACTTCTTTGGGTAGCCCAGGCAGTTCAGTGTGACTAGGGAAAAATGTGAGAATGCGTGGCATCGAAGATGTTGGCAGGGACCCTTCAGGGGAGGGCCTTGTATGCCAGACCAAGGAGCTGGGATGTTAACCTGTGGGTACCAAGGAGCTAATAAGGTGTTTCAATCTAGAGAGTGTCATGGCAGGTGTGTGATTAGGAAGCTCCCTCTGGCAGCTTGGAGATGGGTTGGAGAGGCACAGACCAGAGGCCAAGAAACCAGCTGGGGTACTACTTATGGATATCAAGCTGGGATGGGGGAAATTCTTGGCTAGGGTGACTTGTTGCCACCAGTGGAGTTGGTGGTAGTTGGTGCTGGTTTAGAGGGAGGGACCTGAGCTTGAGTCATGTTGAGTGCAGATTTCCGTGGGCAATCCAAGTAGAGGAGTCAACAGGCGACTGGTTGTATAGGTCTGGAGATTTTTATCTGGGAGCCATCAGTATTTCGATGGAAATGGTATCCTAGAAGTAGATGAGGTTGTTCAGAGACAGTCAGGATCAAGGCAACCCTGGGGAGCTGGATCCCCGAGGGAAGGCAGGAGGAGACTCCTGCGAGAGCAGAGGCTCTACAGGCACTTACGAGTCTACATCTCTCACAAATTAAAATTCTCAAAGCTGCTTCTCTCCCTTTTTCAGGGAAATCTCCTCTACCCTCAAGTCCTGTCAATTTGTCTTAAACCTGGGCTGTTCTGATTAGTCCCCAGCATGAGAAAACCCCAAACCCTTTAAATCTACCTCATCATCACAGTGTTTGCCCATGTCCCTGGACCAGTTTCCACATCCTGCCAATGGAGATAGCTGGCTCTCATCAGTTGCTTCCATCCCAGAGTTGCTGCTGTAGACCCAAGAAGCACAGAGCCAGCAGTGTGGTAGCTGGGAGGTGGTACAGACTGTCCTCATTCCTCGGGACTTGGCCAAGCCCTTCTGTCTTTTGGGGAGCCTGAACATTCAGCCCTTCCTTCCTTGCAGACCTTCAGTGAGAATGAAATGAGCTAAGAATACCCGTGTGATCCCAGGGGTAGAACTGGGGATCCCCGTGGAGAGTGGTGACGGAAGTTACATGGAAACAGGTGTCCCTTTGCCACAGGAAGCATCTTCAGAAGCAGTGTCTGAGGCAGAGCAGACCCCTTGCCCATGGAGATGACTGGTTGGCAACTCGGTCTCACTTTCCTGCTTCCACACTCTCCTTTCCATACAGGGGCTAGAAGCCCGAGAACTCCTCTTCCAAGAGCTTTGCTACATGCACGTTCCAGGTTAGAGTCTTCCAAGGAGGGGCAGTTGCGTGAGATTTGGAAGGTGGGAGGGAAGCAGAAGCCCTACTGTTGTCCCATCAGCCATGGCAGGCCGATTGGTGGGCGCAGGCAGATGTGAGATGCTCGAACAAGCTCAGGATTTTCCTGTGAGTCCACAACTTCGGTGGCGTCTGTGAGCACTGCAGCAGTTCCTGTAGCTCTGGCAACTTCTTTACTTCCTGAAGGGTTGCAGAGAAGCTCTATCCTTTCAATATCCAATAACCCTAGCCATTCTACAAGTTTTTTAAGCACTGTATCGGTCAGCTTTTGCTGAATAACAAGCCTCTTGAAAAGTTACTCATGTAAAGCAACATAACGTATTTAGCTTACAGTGTGGGTCAGAATTTGGGCTGGGCTCAGCTGGGCAGTTCTTCTGGTCTTGGTTGGGCTCACTCGTGGGTCTGAAGTCTGCGAGAAGGTGGTCCAAAGGCTGGACTGTCTAGAGCGGCCTTATCTGGGATGACTTGTCTATAGTCCATGGGGGTCTTTCACGCTTGTGCATGTGCTGGTGGTAGAGGGTTCCAAGAGTGCGGTGGAAGAAGGCAAGGTTGCTTGAGGGGGAGGCTGGAAAGATTTCTTGAGGGCGGAGCAACATAATGTCTGCTGTATCCTATTGACCAGATGAGGCTAGAAGACCAGTCCCAGTTCAAAGCCCATCACATGGCCACAGGGAGAATAGTCATGGTCAGGTTTGCAAACGGTCGACCAGGGCACCTCTTTCCTGTTTTGAATCCTTTCCTGCTTGAAAGATCTGGGAAGTTTCTGTGTCCCTGAGGAAATCTTGGCAGATATATGCAGCACTCTGCATTTCAGAAGGCAGTCAGAAAGCAGAAGCAGCTACTGAGTTTCAGATGAAGTGTGGCATGGAGGTCAGAATTTGGCCTTGAGTCCTGGGCTTCACCATTTACCACAAGTTGACACTGGGCCAGTCTCTTCACCTTTCAGAGACTTGAACCCTTTTCTCTCAAATGAAAATGAATACATTTATGTGCAGCGATCCAATAAATAACTCATAAGGGAAGTTTGAATAATAATGGTCATCACTTGCATTTGAATAACCCGAGAGTGTCAAACCTTCCAGCCTAGGGGCTGTTGGCGCAGGGGCCAAGGCAGCAGGAGCAAGAGCCCTCCTGATGGGATGGATACAAGTCAGGGAGATGTTGGTCACTGCGTCTCCACCTTCTCGAGTACCCTGGTACATTGTGGGACTTAGAAGTCAAGAATGACTGCCAGCCAAATCTTCCATCTGGGGCCTCTGTGTTGGAATGAATCCAGAGTTTGGAAAAGCCCCAGAGTAGCTGGAGCCAGAACAAACTCCAGGGCTGGCACGAGCCACCTCCCATCCACTGCTCCCATCTGCCCTCTTGGCTCTGGGTGCCTCGAGGCCCTGCTTGTTCTGGCCCATCCCCTCTCTGCGCCTCATGGGCACAGCTGCCTGCAGGACCACTGCTCAGTGTCTCGTGAAGCCCCCGCTCCAGCTGGACGGGATTCACAGGGATAACGAGCTTGCAAATAAATTCCTGCTGCATCAGCTTACAAGGCAGAAGGTTAGTAAGCTGGAGATGAGGACCAGGGAAGGCAAGGGGAGGAACACACCCAGAGATTCAAATGGCCCCCGTTGAGGCTCTTGTCACACTGTCTCTTGGAGCAGAGATCCTGCGTCCCCGATCTCATACCCTCTCCTGCTTTCGGAATCTAGTTCCACTGGTGATAGATTTGGGAGGCCAGGATGCAGGGGCTGTGTGTTCAGCAGAGCATAACCAGGGCAACAAGCCCTGTGCGTGGCCTCTGAGGATGGGGCATTTGTTCAGACTTGTTGGGGTTTGCCAGTAGAGAGAGGCTGCTGGAAAGTGAAAAAGTTCAGAGCCATCCCAAAATAAAATGAAAAGTCGTAGAAGGAAATGTACTGGCGGTCCATGGATATGTAGGAGAAGGGGCCAGGTGAGTCCTTGCAAACATCAAAGTCAGGGAGATGTGGGGGACAGCAGCGGAGAGATGACTGGAAGACTTTTGAGAGCCCTTCAGGCTCCTTGTGTCTGTCAGCCGTGGGAAAGGCAGTCTGCCCTGGTGTTTCGGCCATGTCTGTTTCTGCTTAAAACCCTCCAGTGGCTTTTCATCACCCTTAGAATAAAATCATGAAAAATTTCCCACATTATTAATAACTGCAATATTATGTCAGACCATTCTCTGCCCCTGCCCCCCACCCTCCATCTTCCTCTCCATTATTCACGATGCTGTATGTCCACTGCCTCTTTTTTTGATCCTCAGAAACCTGCCGTAATAGGATGGACTGGAAAATGCTACAGTAATAAATAAACCCCAAGATCTCAAGGGGGCAGCCCCTATGTGTGTGTTTCTTCCTTATGTGCTATCTGATGTAGGGTCTCTTCTCTCTGGTGACCCAGGGGTCTGTTTCATGATGCTACAGTCATAGTATGTAGCTTCCGAAGTGGCCACAGTGGGTAATTTATTTGGCCCCAAAGTGATGCTTGTCCCTTGTGCTCATGGTGTGTTCTTAAATGCAGAAGAGGCCAGACAAAGGAAAGGAGCTCATGGGCTGCCATGCTAGCCCGTGTCAGTCAGAGTTCTGAATAGTAAGCAATAGAAAGTGACTTCTCACATTGCTAGCAGAAAAGAAATTTAATAAAACCACATCACAGAGTTCAGTGCATCTTTGGGATGCCTGGTCAGCTGAGCTTGGAGGCTCTGCAGCTGGGTATCACACCCCAAATCAGGCTGCAGAACACCTCTGAGATGATGCTTTTGAGCACAGACACCATGGCTATCCCCACCAACAGTGCTGGTATTGGCCATGAACTCTGTCATTGGAGCCCTGGCCACAGACACCCCGCTAGGGACCACATGGCAACTGTCCCGGGGACACCCTGGCCAGCCTGCAGCAGGCACAGCCCCGGCTTCATTTTGTCCCTCACTTCTGACTCAGTGTCTTGGAGTCAGTGTGTTTGATTGAGGACCCTCTGTGAGCTGTGTCCTGGCTGCAAGGGGAGCTGATGAAAGGAAAATCTGATGTTTTGTGTTCTATGGAAGTAGGCCTTGACATGTAAGGGGACCCCCAAATAAAGTGATGAGTTCTTACTACACTGTCTCCGGGCCTTTGCACTTACTGCTTCCTTGGTTCTGCAGGTGTCTGCCAGGTATACTTAAAGTGGGCTCCTTGATGATTAACTCTAATGAAGTCTCTGCCAGGCGTTCTCATCCACCCGCCTCATCCCAAGCTGCAAACACCCTGGACATTCATCTGATTAATTTCTGTCTACTCTGCCCATGTTTACAAACACAGGATTGTGTTTGTGGTTCTTCTGATGGGTTCCCACACCAGCCCTCTCCTAACTCTGCGTCTGTGTGTTTTGGGGCAGAGGGGGCTGTTTCTTTACTTGATGAGGTTATGAAATAACCCTGTCTGGGGGATTCCTGGTATAATGGACTCTGATTCTCTTTCCAGCCTCTCACCTTTGTCTCTCTGGCTGCAGTTTCGTTGCAGAGAGACCGGGGTGGCATGCGGGACTAAGGCAGAGTGCAGAGTGTGTGACCTCAGGTGACAGGAAGAGAGAGTTGAAATGCTCAGGCGTGGGCAGACATTAAGATTTCAGGGGCAGATGGAGGGGCAGTGGGCCCACGGCAGGGGGGGCAGACATCCTTGGGCTCCATGAACACATTTTGGTATAAGACACACTACCTCCCTCTGCCTCCTTGTCCCCTAGCTGTAGTGCCACCCCAAAGAAGGCTGTCCCCACGAAGTGCACAGAAGAGGTGTGAAGGCCATGCTGAGTGGCTTCCATGGAGTTGGGGGGAGCTGTTTTCTTTGACCTTGGAAGTCTCGTTTACTTTTCTTGATGACATAAAGTTGGAAGCATGGAGGCTGGAAGGAGCTGAAAACAGGACAGCATCAGGAGCCTGCCCCATGGGAATGGACGGGCACTGCCCAGGGAGCTCCCCAAGGAGCCTATAAGCCAAACTGGCTGATACCCAGCCCAGCCTGGGGCTCTGCTTTGGGACTGGGCTGCATCCGCTGGGGCTCTGGCAGGCTCAGCATGAGGGCAGTCAGGCCTCTTGGAATCAGGTCTGTAGAAAGCAGTCTCCGGGCAGGGTTGAGAAGAGGGGTCACTGAGCAAACACACTTGACCATTCGGGAGAGGAGCATGGTCCTTGAATTCCGAAGCCTGTCTGCCCTGTGCAGCCCCAACTTGGAGCCTCCTGCCTGGATTTTGTGAGCAGCCTTTCGTCCTTCGGAAAGAGACAGAGATGGATAAATCATATAATGCTGGCTGATAGCAGAGTTTGTAAAGAAAATGATTTTGGCTTTTCTGGGCCATAGGATTTCTCTTGTGGTTCCTCAGTTCTACTGGTGCATTGAGGCAGGCAGCCATAGATGATAGGTAAATGAATGAACATGGCTGTGTGCCAGTAAAACTTTGTTTGGGAGCACTGGAATGTGAATTTCATATAGTTTTCATGTGTCACAAAACATTCTTTTGTCTCCCCTACCTCCCAACCATTTAAGAATGTGAAAACCATTCTTAGCTCCCAGGCTGTGCACAAACAGATGGAGAGCCGGATTTGGCCAGGGGGCTGGATTTTGCTGACCTTTGAACTAGATCATCTCTAAAGACTGTTCCAGCCCTCACTGTTCCACCCTGGTAGAGGAAGAAACTGAGGATCTGAGAGGTAAAGTGGGTTTGCCCCGGGTCAGCAAACATGGCTGGAAGGGAATAGAGGCAGGCTTTCCTCACTTCTGGCTTCTTACCCTGGGGCCCTAACGCAGGGCCTGGCACAGGGGAGGTGCTCAGCCTTTGTTGAGTGATGGACGGAATGAACACAGGAGTTGCATAACCAGAAGATGACAGGGATGATGTCTTCTGGTTCCTGGATGGGGTGGTCACAAAACCTGTCTGAACTGTAGGATCTGACAGTGAGGAGAGACAGAGGAGCTTCCAGCACACAGGGGCTGTTCAGGGTCAGGGAGAACAGCAACGGTTGACGCCAGAAGGACATTCCTGCCTTCTTGAGAGGCAGCAAAGGCTGATCGTGTGGTGACTTGGTTGTCAGGAGGAGATGCTTGGGATGCTTAGTTTTATCCGGCTGCTGCAAGACGCAGTCATTACTCGTAGCCTGAGCACTGATGCTCACTTCATTGAAGAACAGTCTTTATTTTACTCAGTGGAGATCTTTATTGCTGTGGGAGCTGTTCATACCCCTGTGGGCAGCTCATGGTCCTCGTAACTGAGGCTTAGCTCCAAGAAGCATCAAGTCTGATGGGGGCGAGGGAGGGTGGGCATTTCATTTCCTTCTGGTTTGGTTTCCAAGGCAAGGGAAAGGGTGGCTGTTCCTGGTGTCTCGTATACATCAGGTGCTCTATAAGAGTCTGACATAGGAATGATACTCTCCCTGCACCTAGCATAGCACCCAGGATTATAGTAGAATATTTAAGGAATACAGCTTTTTAGGTATCCAGTTGCCTCCTAGTTGCTTGCTAATGTTTGAAATTTCCTTGGCAGACTTCCATTTAATGGTGAGGGATAAAGGTTCAAGAGTGGGTGCAGGCCCTGGTGTGGGACCCCCGGTGACTGGCACTTACACAGGCTGTTGGTGATGCTACCATGCAGCGACATTCAGAGATGAGTTGGGGAAAAAAGCGGGGATGGCGGAGCAGGGGGAGCAGGGTCATGCCCTGAGAAGTAGCTGCGGGTAGGGGTAGAGAACTTGCTTGTCTGCTTTCATTTCCCATACAGGAGATCTCAGAGGTACTTGTCTTTTAACTCCTCTTGCCCTGAACTTGCCAGTGGTAGCATCCAGTTGAATTTCTAACTAACCTGGTAGGCCATGGCTGATGCCGCAGGAAACTGAGGGCAGCTGTAGGTAACTGTAGCTGAGTAAGAGCGTCCTTTCCTGGTGATCACTGAGGGCAGACATGACCCCCTGGCCAGCCTTGTGGTGCAAAAGGCAGCCCCTTTGACCTGACCGGCTCCTTACTTCTTGCAAGCTATGTGGACCACTGAACTAGGTGCCTGTGTCCTGACGAACAGGTGGGTGCTGGGGGACCGCGTGTACCTCTCGCAGCTTCATCTTTTGTTCATTCTTGGCCTTCTTGGTAAAGGAGCACTCCCTTGAGCTCTGTCCGAGGCCTGGTGCTCATCAGCCTTCCAGCCAAACCCAGCCCTTGGAGAGATCTGGCCCAGTTCAAACCCGTGTCCAGAAAAGCCAGAATCACCTCTCCCTAGCTATAGTTTTGAAAGATCTGCTTTCCATAGAAAGGATGACCTCAATGATTTTATTAGTGCTTTAAAAATGTGTATGAGGGACATGGGTGGGGACAGGGGCTATATGGGAAATCTCTATACTTTTCCCTTCGCTTAATTTTGCTGTGAACCTGAAACTGCTCTAAAAAAAAATAAAGTCTGTTAAAAAGATGTGTATGAAGGTAAATGATTTTCTGGATTATAGATTGAGTTTAATCCCAGCTCTGCCCCAACTAACCATGTGACCTTGGGATACATCACCTGTTATTATCCTAGCAGTTAGTGTTGGAAGGAGGGGCTATGAGCGAACAGACCCAAAGTTGAATTCTGCCTCTTTTACCTCTTGGATCCAGGGCCCTAGGCAGGTTTTGCTGTTGTTATTATGTATGTTTTTAAATTCTCTAATCCTTTTAACTTCCTTAAGTGTAAAATGGGGGAGGCGACAGTGGCTGCTTATAGGATGTAGGGCCATGTAAGCTTGTCAGAGTGAAAGCAGACGTTCATCAGATAGTTACTGTGCACCCAGCTGGATTGGTTTTTTGGTTTGTTTGTTTGTTTGGTTGGTTGGTTTTTTTTTGCTTGTGATGTTTAATCCTTAAAACAGGCTGGTACCATCAATGCTCCCATTTTACAGAAGATGAAACTAAAGAATGGAGGGAAATCGCTTTCCCAAAGCCACCTGAGCAGTGGACCTGGGACTTAGGGCAAACCCCTGCAAAGGGGCCTGGCCCAGACAAATTCTCCATGGCAGCTCCCTTCTCTATGGAGGGGAAGGGTTGGGACTGATGAACATGGAAAGGTCTAGACTTTCATGATCCTCAATCCTTTCCCCCTTCCCACATGCATAATGGATGTTCTCTGCATGTCAGGCCTGTGATGAACACAGAAGATAGTGAAGAGCTGGACTGCCAGCTCCCAAATACTTGAAAATGCATAACTGACCAATCTTTAAAATGCATGTTCTATTGCTTTTTATTATAGTAATATATATCAATTATTGAAAATACAGATTAGAGGAATAAAGATGACTCATAATTCCACTACTCAGATTTAAAAACACTGTTCAGTATTTTGTTGTAGAATCTTCGAGATTCTTTCCCTGTGCACGCATATTTGAAACAAAAATGGACACTTAGGGTGCTTCTTGTTTTGTAAACATTTTTCCTGCCTCCAGATTGATATATAATCAATATCTTTTCATATTAACCTTTTTCCCCTCATTTTTTTCCCTCTCCCCTCATTTTCAGTGGTTACTTAGTTGTCTATTGTATGGATATTCTGTAATTTACTTAACCCATCCCCCATTGTTGGATACTTAGGTTAATTCTAAGAAGTTACAATGTTGTTGAGAAGACAGTCAAGCCAATACAAAATAGTTTCATAAAAGTACAGTGGGAGGGGCGCCTGGGTGGCTCAGTGGGTTAAGCCTCTGCCTTCAGCTCAGGTCATGATCTCAGGGTTCTGGGATTGAGCTCTGCATGGGGCTCTCTGCTCAGCAGGGAGCCTGCTTTCTCCTCTCTCTCTGCCTGCCTCTGCCTACTTGTGATCTCCCTCTCTCTGTCAAATAAATAAAATATAAAATCTTAAAAAAAAAAGTGCAGTTGGAACTTGCCAGGTACAGGGTGACAGAAATGTGGTAGAAGTTCTAGAGGGAAGACATGCTTATTGAATGAGCCAGTGGGCAGGGAGGTTTTACGGGGTAGGGAGTGTGGGAACCAGGCCTTGAGGGAGAGGCTGGATTTCGTCTGTTAAGAGAGTGTATTCTAAGGTGGAAACTGACAACAGAAGGTGCAGAGCATGGGGGTCAGGGGTAGGTGTTCAGTCAGGAGGACTTCTATAGGGGAACAACCCTGGAGAAGGCTGTAGGAGGAGGGAGAGGCCTAACTCTAGGGAAAGCCTTAAGTGTGGGTCCAGCAAGAGTGAATGTCAACTTTTTGGGCAATGGGGAGCCACAGAAGGTTTTGAACATAGCTGTGCCATGAGGAGGTCCTGTGTTAGATAGTCACTGTACAAACAGCTTGGGAAAGGACAGACCTGCAGGAGATGGTCTCAGAGGCAGGAAGGTTTGTTAGAAAGTGGGGACAAGAAGGAGAAGTGATGTAGTCCAAATCCCAGCAGCAGGAGGAGGCGAAGGGAAGGGGGTGGATGTGCCTGGTGAGGACGCCCGCTGCCTGATACCTGCAGTCCAGGGGAGAATGAATGGGTGCATGTGGGCGAGCTAATGGGGCCTCCGGTGGGGCTGACTCATGCGAGCATCTGAGCCAGTGATTACGAATGCTGGAGAGAGAGAGAAAGAAAAAAAATAATAAAAAGCAGAGCAGTGGGAATTCTCTCGGACTGAGAAGTTCCAGGATTGGCCTCCCATTTCAGATGGGTGGCATTGGAAGGCGCGACCTGCTGCGTGGGGGCGAGCGGGAAGGGGGTGAGCGGGAAGGGCGCAGCTGGAGGAAGTGACATTTCCATGGCGTCTGCCTGGAACGCAGACTGGGCCACATCTGCTCTGCAGGGTGCTGCTGGGGCGGGCTAGGTCTTTCCCAGAACAGCCCAGGTTTTCCGGTGCCACCCAGGGCACACGCAGGGCAAGGGAGCTGGGCTGGAAGGCCGGCGCCAGGGAGGGGGCCAGGATGAAAGGTCTGGGTCTCTTTATGTAGACACCGGCCCAAGTCTTGATCCTTTGGTTGTTTCCTTGGATATTCAGGTGCTTAACAGGCTGTAGTCAACCTCGTTGGCTGGAAGAGAGCAGCACGGAAGGCAGCCTTCACACCCAGGTCAATGGGGACGCGTTCTGGGGAGGCAGCACGGGTGTAGCTAGGTGTCCTCTGTTCCTCCTTCTCGGTGGGGACTCCAGTTGGCTTTTCCTGTAGGAGTTGTGGGGCAAATGCTCCCCCGGACTGACTGGGCCCTGTTCTCATTCTGCCTCGCTGGAAATTTGGCCGGAACCTTCTTGGGTGTCTCCTGAAGGTCCCTCACTTGTCTGTAGGCAGATGGCTGCTTCTGACGGTGTTTCTGGTGTTTTCCAGCTCATTGTTTCTAGACGGGCATTTTTTCTTCCAAGCCTAGAGTTTGAGTAAAGTGCCTCTAGGCTCTTCCTGGTCACCAGGGCACGGGCCTTTGCCCCAGGAATATAAAACTTCACCCAGGCAAGGCCTGCTGGTCTAATCTGGATCCTAAAGGACAGAGTCTGTGCTCAGGGATAGGCATTTTGGGGCCCTATCTTTCCCTTTGGGGCTCTAGCCGGAGGTAGATTCCTGCGAACCCTCATGACGTGAGACGGCCACATAAGCTGCCTCAATAAGGGGTAGCGCCACGAGTGGGGGCGACGTGGCTATTCTGTGCTGGGGTCTGGGTGGGTCCTATTGTGATGCTGCCCCCACACCTCAGCCTCATGAGCCACTGGCATCACTCTCTTATTTTCATGTTGAGGCCGCCCCTGTGGCTAACTTCATGTTTTGGGGCTGGGGCTCCTAGCCACTGATCCCACACACTAGCAATGGGAGGCCAGCCTGGGACAAGGACTTGTCAGCCAGGTGTGGTTCTCCATTCCCGGTGGCCTGGGATGGCCCCCCACCCACTAAGGTCTGGGACTCAAGGTAGAACCTAGATGAAACGGCTAAGGCACACAGGCTCCTAGGTGACCCTGGAGGTCAAGCTCAGAGCTGTGTGGAGGCCGCAGGGAGGAGGGACTTCCTGGCCACGGGTGTTTATGTGTCTCCTGATGGAGGACCTACCTTATCAAGAGGGGAGGAAGCTGCTCTCTCTTTGATCTGAACTCTGTCCTTGAAGAGGTGATGTCATTGCTGATTCAGTCTCTGTGTGTTTCTCAAGCATCTGCCATGTGTGAGACACTGCTAAGGACTGCGGACACAGAGGCACAAGAGGCATGTCTGGTTACTGCGGACATGGGGCCCACCGTGCAGGGATGATTCAGGACCCAAGCAGCCCAATGTGCTTAGTGCTTTGGAGGCAAAGTGAGGTCTCATAAGACAGGATAACCCTCTGTTGGGCATTCTCTGAATGAAGTCAGGAAGGCTTCGGGATGGGAGGGTGATGGTGAGCCCCATGGATGATGGGAGATGCCTGGGCAAAGACTTACAGAGACAAAGAGCATAGGTGATGATGTAGAGGCATTCAGACACATGAGGAAGGTCGGGGGCTAGGGGGGGCGGGTGGCAGGGGCCAGAGGAGGACATGGCAGGCTGGTGTAAGCTAAGCAAGTATGGCAGGACGAGGGCGCAGGAGGAGTGAGGCATGAAGCAGGTGGCCGAGGGACACACCTCGGGATGGATTTCCTTCTCCAAAGTGTCATGGCTCAGTGTGTGCTTCCGGAGCCACGAAGAACCTGAATGACTGGGGTGGAACAAAGAACATCAGGGAGAATCACCTTGCTCCCCCAGAGTCAGCTTCCTTGGACTTGGGCAAGTCCCCAGACCGGCTGGGAAGCTTCGCCCAGGCCTGAGCCGTAGGCGGCAGCTTGGGTGTACTGAGCTGAATTATGTCCCTGCCACCCCAACTTGTGGCCATCCAGCAGCTGTGAATGCAGCCTTATCTGGAAATCGGATCTTTGCAGATGTGATCAAGTTCAGAGGAGGTGCTGCAGCAGTAGGGTGGGCCCTCATCCCGCATCCTTAAAAGAAAAGGGAAGTCTGAACAGACATGCACATAGAAAGGAAGGTCATGTGAAGATGGACACAGTGGTTGAAATTAAGCTGCCCTGAGCCAAGGAATGCCAAGGATGACCAGCAGCACCAGAAACTAGGAGAGTGGTCTGGAACAGGTCCTTCCCTAGATCCTTCCCTAGAGCCTTTAGAAACAGCATGGCCCTGCCAAACCTTGATTTTGGACTTCTAACCTCTAGAATTGTGAGAGAATACATTTCCCTTGTTTTAAGGTATCCTGTTTCTGGTACTTTGCATGGCAGCCCCAGGAAACTAACACTCCGGACCTAGGAAGGGAAGCCTAATGCACTAAACCCAACCTACATACTAAGCCCCTAAGATTCATGTTTTCGTTGAGAAGTGTAGTGAAGGTCCCACCACAGTCTCCATTTTACAGAAGAAGAGTTGGATGGTCAGAGAGGTGAACGACATATCCACACATCCACAGAGACACAATGGCAAGGCTGGGATTCGAGCCCAAGTCCCACTTGGAACTGCTCTTTCTGTCCTGACTTTCAAGGAAGCCTTTGGATTGTTCATGGCCTTTTACAAAGAACAGTCAAGGTGGTGGAGTGATGATGAGGAATCAGAGCTGTGTGGACGTGTGCTCGGCTGTTTGGTGG
Source organism: Mustela putorius furo (assembly GCF_011764305.1). Taxonomy (NCBI): domain Eukaryota; kingdom Metazoa; phylum Chordata; class Mammalia; order Carnivora; family Mustelidae; genus Mustela; species Mustela putorius. The sequence goes on from NW_025421449.1 coordinate 8,901,173, forward strand.
TGAAATCCCATGCCTTGCATTTGTCTTAAAATTCTTTAAAAAACCCCAAAACCAAAAACCAAACAAACCCAAGTGGTGGGGCGAGGGAAAGATGAACGAGAACAGAAGGTTGTTGGTAATTGTTGAAGCTGGGTGATGCGCCATGGGGGTTTATTGTATTATTCTCTTTACTTTTCTCTATGTTTGAAAACTTCCATGGTATAAAAATAAAATATAAAGTCCCAGAGATCCAAGATTTAAAAAAAAAAGTGAAGGAAAAAATAATGAGAGCTCTAGAATCAGAGTGTCCAGGGTTCATATCTCAGGTTTATTAGCTGTGTGACGTTGGACAAGTTGCTTAACCACACTGATCCTTGGTTTCCTCTGTCTAATGGAGGTCTCACTACATCAAGCCTCATGGGGTGCCGAGGAAATAAAAGGTAGAATCGAAGTGCTTAGCCCAGGGTGGAGTCCACAGGAGGCATTCTGGAAATCCTTGCCTTATTGCGATTATGACATGTGCCCCCTACACCAGCCCTGAGCCAGCTTCCTTATGAGGAATGAGGACAAGGTTTGGAAGTGGATGGGCTTGCCCAAGATCCCGTGGTTGGTAGTGATGGAGTCAGGTCAGGCCCAGAAATCTCTTCCCAGAATAGTTGTGTTTCCTTTCTTCCCAGAGCTGCTCAGAGACCTGCTATCTTGGGGTGCTTAGGGCTTTCCCCCAAGGAGGCTCGCTTTCCATCCCCTTGGTTTAGGAAAGAGCCCTGGAGAGGAAGGCGAAGCCACCCCTGGCTGACCCTGGTGAGTCCTGGTCACTCTTTGTTTGCTCAGCTGCGGCGTGCAGGTGGCGGGAGTGACGCTGTGGGCCTGGCTGATGTTTTCAAAGGTGACAGGCCTGTGGTAATGGATGGTCACCAGGGGCCGTTGCTTTGCCCACACTGTTGGTTTAAGGATGATGAAAATCTGACACACTTGCCACAGCAGAAACCAGAGCAAAACAAAGGAAGGCCAAACTGGAAGGGGCCTGGCCTCTTCTGGCTCTGGGAGATGTTGGCTCCAATGGTTCCCAAAAAGCTGTGTCCTGGGTGTTTCTCGGCCCTCCGCTGCCTGGCCGGAATCCTGGCATCCTGGAGCGCTGAGGTCAGCCAGGGTGGAGGAAGTGCCCCATGGCACCTTGCCAGTCCTGCCGTGGGCTGGGAAAGGAACCAGGAGGAGTGGCCCAGCAGGGATGCAGGGAGGCAGGGCAGAGCCTGCACCCTGAGCTGTTTCTGCTCTCCCCACCCCAAGTCGACATGCATACAGGGCGCGGTGCCAGCTGGGGACCTCTAGTCTGTGTCTGTTGCAGAAGAGGGTGCAGGGCGGAGTCCGCTGAGAAGAGGAGGCACAGGGGTCCTGAGGGGTGGTGGGGGCCAAAGGGATGGGTAATAGGAGAAGCAGGCCCTGGCGTCAGAGGCCTGGGTGTGAATTCAGGGCTTTGGCAGGAAACAGAATTCATTCCAGATGGTTCCAGTGAATGAAAATACCACTGCAGCCTGGGGGCAGCATTAGGGGAACACACAAGAGGGGATGAACATTACGACTGCCCCCAAGGCTGAAGGGGACAGGAACCCTGGGAGAGTTGGGCACCCAGAGGAGCCTGGGGAAACAGCCTGAGCAGGACGGGAGGGGGGAAAACAACACCCACCAGCTTTCTCCTCTCCCCTCCCAGCTGGCAAAGGAGGGGCTGCTGCAGCCAGTAAGAGCCACCTCCCAGGCCAGAACAGGGGGAGGGGGCGGATGGAGTGTCACCAGCACAGCTCCCTCCTCTCCCCACAGTGGGGACAGTCATGCTTGCCCACAGACAGGGAAGGAGGATTGGAGATAAGGAGTGTGAAGTTCCCAGCCCAGGCCCCGGGGTGTGACAGCCTGAAGGACTCAGCTTCAAACTCTCTCTTTCAGGCTCACTCTCTCTCACACACACCCCACATTCCTTAACTCTGAATGGCTGTCATCAAGAAGGAGCAGACATGTTCCAGGAGGGCCAAGGGGAAGCCCGAGGACAAATCGTGTAGCTGTCAGAGGATGGTGGCTCCTGGACCAGGCCTGCTCAGGGGGCACTGGTTCTGTCCCAGAAGGCAGGGAGCCACTTTAACCTGCACTGATGGCTCGTGAGGGCTTCCTGTGCACCCGGGCGCCAGCCTCCCCTCTCGTCCTGCCAGTCTTGGGGCAGTGGATTGTTACTTCCCAGTTTTGCTGGTGAGGCTGCTGGCCTCAGAGGGGTAAGGCCACCTACCCAAGGGTGTCCAGGAGCCAGGCTATTACCAGGCTGTATAGGGTAGGTTTGACCTTACAACAGCCCCCAGTGGCTCTACACAGCAAAGGTTTAGTTCCCGCTCATGTTATACATCCATCTGGTGTGGGTGGGGCTGGGGGGGTGGGCTCAGCTTCTCATCACCCTCGCTCTGGGACCCACGCTGTCAAAACATTCCTGGTCCCCGTGGCAGAGAGGAGGAGAGGCTTCTGGAGGGGCTCAGACTGAAGATGAAGTGCTTGGCTGGGAAGCTGCACATGTCCCTTCTGCTCACAACGCGTGGCTCACACTGGTCACGTGACCCCCAATCAAGCTCTAGGGTCAGGATGGGCCCTCCTAGCATGTGTCCAGAAGATGCGGACCGGGAGTATTTGATGAATAGCAGTGCCGGCTCCTTGGTGAGCCATAGGTTTATCCCAGGCCTGGGAGATGTCCCACAGCTCCTTGGGTGACCTGTTGTAGCAGAGGCTGGCAGAGAGCGATGGTGGAGTGGGGGACGTCTGGAGCAGTGCTGTCTCAGATCCCTTGGAGGTCTTATTCTGGGACCACCTGAGCGGGGAAGCCAAGGTTCTTAAGAAAGATGCCCGTTGGGCCATTGGAGCAAGTTCTACAGCTGGAGCTGAGAGTGCCCAGGGCAGGGGAGAGGGGTTTGGGGCCCCATGGGCCTTCAGAACGTTTCTGTTCTTCCCTTTCCTTGCCCTGTTTCCCACAGATGGAAAACCCTTTCCTGCTTTTGTAGGCGGGACCCCTCTCTGAGCCTGTGTTTCCAGCTCTGAGTGTTCTTGGACAGGCTGCAAAATATGTCCCGATGAGGGCCAGATGAGCTCATTCCCTCCGGCTGCCGGAAAACTGGCCATGCGGGCCCTCTCCTGCTGTGACCCTGGCCTGCGGCTTGCTGCGGCTGCTGCACCCATCCTCCCGATTCAGGGCCCCAACTTTAGGAAATTGAGGAGTGTGATTCTACATAGGGAATTCAGCAGAGACAGGAGGCAAGTCAGCCTTCCTGAAGGTTTCCTGAAGCCGCATGCCTGGCCCTGTGAGGGGCTCGGTGCTTGCTGGTTGCTTCCCTGTGTGTGGTTACCCATACCCATTCTCTTTTCGAGAATGTTCTTCATTTTGGGCTACTGTGCTGCTCTCCTCCTGCCTCTCTGGATCCTCCTTCTCAGCCTCCTTCATGGAATCTTATTTCCCTTTTTTCCCATCTGGCCCTTGTGCTATAGTTTCCAGGGTTCCATGCACAGCTCAGGTCTCCCTCTTCTTGGGTCCTGTCACTGGCCTCTACTGTAGCTGATCCTTTGATGAATCCCAAATCTAGACCTTTCTGATTTCCAGATGCATTCATCCATTGGTCTAGCTGACACAACCACTAGGCTGTTTTATAAGCTCCTCCAGCTTCATATGAACCTTTCCCCCAATTTGCTTTTTCTCCAATAATTCTTCCTTTAGTGAATGGCATACCTATCCACTAGCTATCAAAGCTGGAAGACCAAGAGTCATCCTAGTTTCCTTCCTCAGACTGTCCCATCAAGGCAAGGTCCTGAATCCTACCTCTCCGTTGCACGGATGCTGTTTCCAACCTGGATTGTCACTATAGGCTCTTTGGTGCCTGTTCCCTCCAGTCCATCTTCCTGTGGCCACGGGGATTTCTAAACCTTTGGCTGTATGAACTCCTTAATGTTAAAAACCTTCAGGGCTCCCTTCACCCCAATTTATAATCCAGACTCCTAAGCAGGGAGTTCAGTATCTTTGTGATCCTGTTCTTTCCTCTCCCTCCCCCACCACGGACACCCAGCACCCCATGCTCACCTTCCTACCTTTGTATACACTCTTTCTCTTTCCTGGAATGCTTTTCTCCGTCTCCTCCTTGTCTGGATGGCTAATTCCTGCTCATCTTTATGACTCAGCTCTTCTAGGAAATCTCTGACAAATCCCCAAAGAAGGCCCCGTCCTTGACACTTCTGTAGAATCGCATGTGTAAACACAACCTGGGAAGGTCGACATGAGCACTGCCTACTTGCACTTCTGCCTCTCATCTCAGTGTTTTTGGAGCATGGTGTCAGGCCCAGAGTCAGACACGATGCTTGGCATCCATCAGGTAGTCAGTCAATTCTTGTGAACAAGTTGACAGAGAAGCTGCCATGTCCCCAGAGTCCCTTGACTGTGGTCTCAAATCCTAGAGGGACCTTGGAAATTATGTGGCTCCATCATGCACTCCATGGACGAGAACTGTGATGTCCAGGGAGGGGGGGGGGTTCCCTCATCGGTCCACAGGAAGTCAGCAGCAAGTGAAGATGAGAATGAAAATGGATAACTTTCTCAGGGCAGCATTTTTTACATTGTACCAAAGTCACTTCGATAATTTCTTTTATTGATTTTATATGGAAACACCGAATGCTCAGTTGAAATCATGTGCACAATACAGACAAGCCAAAAGAAAAGCATGGAATTCACCTAGCAGTTACACTGCCCGCCAGAGAAAACTGTGCTGACTGCTTGGTATGTCACCTTCTCCACCTTTTCCCTGGGGGGCTCAATGTATGTCCATTCTTTAACACGTTATTATGGCTATACTATAAATATATTTCTTCATGCTCTTAAAATTTTTTCTTTAATATCTGTTCATATTTGTCAAAGGCTGCCTAGTTGTAATGTGTTTAGGTGCAGCATCATGGAATTCAGCAATCATCGGGAGGGTTCAATGACCTTAAGTTTGGTTCCTTTTTTTTTTTTTTTTTCCTATTTTAAACTGTACTATGAAGAACACTATTATAGTGAAATTCAGAGGCCATTCCTAATTATTCCTTTAGGATAAAGTCTTAGAAGTGGAATCGGGGTTGAAGGATTTGTACGTTTTCATCTTGCCAAATTGTCCTCCAAAAAGCCTGACTAATCAGAGTCTGTATTTGCCAGCTTATCATTGAGTCAGGCTGAGAGCAGATGGTTTTCACTGCACCAGGGTTTGAAGGGCATCGATTTGGTGGCAACTCTCCCTCAAGCCACCTGTGTCTCGGTCTGGAGGTTGTGATCTGACAGCCCTGATCATCGTCTTTTGAATCCATGACGTTTAAAAATATTTGAATCAGGAACCAACTTTATATATCAGTACATTTTACATTGAAAGTCTAAATTCCCAGCTCCTGTTTCTGAAGGGCAGCTGGCACTCCCCGTCTAGATGAGGCTTGGGCTCCCCCATTTTGCTACAGTCCCCACCTCTCCCTGTTGCCACTCTGCCTGCTTCATTCATTTACTTGCCCAGCCCCTGTAAGCATGAGGATTCGCAACCCCTATCACCATTACTTTTCCCCATTTAACATTGGCCCACCAGCAAAGAACTCCATGCTTTTCATTCTGATTAACTACAGAATTAATTTTTTAAAAAACAAATCCTATTTGTAATAATAATATTCAGGTTAATCATTTAAGAAGCTGCTCTGGAGAAACCCCGAACGTCTTTAACCAATATAAAATACCATGAATCACTTTGGACTCCACAGTGCATTATGTATTTAAAAACAGAAAATTAGACACAGGAGAATTCATCTTAACTTCATTATATATGAAATATTAATTCTCTTCTGGCTTTCATATTATTTACATATTTAATAACATGTTAGCTACAGTCTTTGACTGAGAGCAATTAGAGGCCAGGGGCTGTCTCCTGCCTTAATCTTAAAGATGCCAAAATGTTTTGATGTTGTGGGGAGAAGGAATTGCTAAGGAGAGTTGGATGCTGTTGTTTCCTTTCCCTTTCTACATGTCATAATTTGTTAACCATATTTTCCTCTTAAATAAGATATTGATGACTTTGGTGGCCAAGTGAGAATTCTGGTCCACCATTCCCATCGTGGAGAGATGATGGCCATTTTTTTTCTCTAACAAACACGGGCCAATATTAATCCAAACCAAGATCCCCTATTAATTAAATTCTCTTAGGACCTCAGTTTTCCCAAAGTGGGATGGAGGTCAAGGAATAGATGCTGTCAGATGGCATCAGGGCTCATGAAGATGATCACACAATCGTGTGTCCCACACGGGACAGCTGCCTAATGGGGTTTCGCGTCTCTTCTTCTCCCTCGCCACAGGGAGGGGCAGAGCCCTGGGGCTCTGTGGTCTTTGTGCATGACCTGGCTTGTGGTCCCTGATGGCACTCACTGACAGTGCACACTAGCACTGTCAGAAGCCTGCCATGATGGACCCATCTCTGGAGGCCACACCTGTAAGTTGAAGCCCTGTGGATCGGGTGAGGGAATGGCCACTGTGGTCCTGAAGGTCAGTGGGACAAGGCCAGGCTTGGCTGGGGACTGGAAGGGTGGGAGGGTTCGGACAGAAGCGCTGGAGAGAAAGGGCATGTGCAAAAGCAGAATGGGCAGCTAGCTCGGCACAGAGGTGACAGTGAACAAGTCAGTGGGTGATGAGGGAGGGGAGGAGGGAGGAGGAAGCTTGTGGGGCACATTGTGTTTGAGATCATAGAGTATCCAAATTATAAAGGACTTTGGGAAAAGGCTAGAGTGGGGGTCACTGGCTGGTGGCTCTGGGCTGGGTAATGCACACAGCCCAGATCTGGTTTAGCCCGTATGTGTTAATTACCATTACTACTTTGGTTAATTTTCAAAATCTTTCAGCTACAGCCTGCATCTTCCAGTTGCCCCTAGTCTCCTCCACTCCATGCATGGAGTGCATTCAGCCTTACCTGGTCCCGGCTCTTAACCAAGTTCCTCCTTCAGTTTTAAGGATGAGGGAACTGGGGTCCCAAGAGTGCAAGTCACTTGCTCAGGCTGTACCCTGGCTGAAACGTAGAGCACGGTCCCATCACAGGCTGCCCCGGCCTGGTCTAGGGCTCTCAGAGGAGCTCGGACGGAGCCCTGTGGGGCATGGGGAGTGTTGCAGGCTCCAGAGCAGGATGGTGAGGCCTTGGGGCCTGGACATCGTACAGCAGGGTGCCGCTGGACGTGCAGCCGACCCTGGTTTGAGTGTAGACTGGTGTCTGCTCCCCAGAACCCTGCTGCTCCACATCAAGGGTGGGCTCCCAGGCAGTGGTGAGCTCCCTGCAGCCAACATCGGCTGGCCTCTCACGCCTAGGCAGGGGCCCTCAGCCTCTCTCTTCTACTCCATCCCTAGAGGGACACTGAGACACTAGCATGTTTCCAATCACAACTCAATCCCCTGACAAAGGATTCCTGGGGCTTATAGAGGAGGGTGTCTCAGCTAGTCCAGAACGAGACTTCACAGCCTGATGGGTTTGGGGCTGGGGGAGACTGGGCATGTGTGGAGCTCTCACCTTATCCCCCAAATGAGTCTATCAGGATTAGTGTCACATTAAGGAAGGTAGGAGGAATTAAGCATGATTTGTTGCTGGTTGTAAAGTGCTTCCAGACATCACCAATCCATCACAGCCATTCTCCAGAAGCAGGAGCCCAGTGTGTCTGTGAGGTGCTGGGGGAGAGAGCCAGGCTCCCTGCTGATCAGCCCTGGGCTCCCATCCCAGGGAGCAGCGGGGCTGGGATAGAGGCCCAGGCTGACAGGGCTTTCAGGCACACTGGAAATACGAATGCCACCCCAGGGGCGCCTGGATGGCTCAGTGGATTAAAGCATCTGCCTTGGCTCAGGTCATGATCCCAGGGTCCTGGGATCAAGTCGGCATCAGGCTCTCTGCTCAGCAGGAAGCCAGCTTCCCTTCCTCTCTCTCTGCCTGTCTTTCTGCCTACTTATGATCTCTGTCAAATAAATACATAAAATCTTAAAAAAAAAAAAAAAAAAAAAAAGACCGCCACCCCAAACCAGGCAGCAGGGAGCAACACTTCTCTTCCCCTGGGATTCCTGAATCCATGTGCCCATCCTCTCTCCCTTTCAGCACTAGGGCTGTGGTTTGGGTGATTAGGGCTGAGAGGGGGCCCTTATGTCACAGATGGAAAAATTGAGCCAGGAGTTCAATATAGCCTCACACTTGTGGCAGTTAGAGAACATTTTCTCGTTCTGGCCCTGACACCTGTGTGCTGTGTGATGTCTGCCTACCTCCCCTTTCTGGGCCTGGGTTTCTGCACATGTAAAATGAGAGAGTTAGGGTAGAGGAATCTTTATTTTATCTTTTTTTTTTTTTTTTTTAACAATTCTAACCAATCCAGTGTTTTAGAGGACGCAGAATTAAAAAAAAAAAAAAAACTAAAAATGTTTTATTGAGATATAATTCGCATATCCAATTTATCTGGTCAAAGCACAGCCGTCAGTGGGTTTGGTGTATTCACAAGTGTGTGCAGCCATCACTGGGATCAATTTCAGAACATTCACATCACCTCAAAGAGAAACTCCATACCCGTTAGCTATACCCCCTACCCTGTTTTCCCATCCTTCACCCCTAGCCCTAAGAAACCAGTAACCTCTATTCTGTTCTGTAGATTTCCCATCTGGATTTTCCCATGAATGGAATCTATGACTTCTGTGACTGTTTTTTCTCACTTAGCGTAGTGTTTTCTAGGTTCATCTGTGTTGTGGCATGGATCAGCACTTTGTTCCCCTTCAGGGCGGAACAGTCTTCGGTTTGCTCAGTCATTCCTCTGTTGATGGATGTTGTGCCATTTCTACCTGAATAATGCTGTTATAAACTTTGGTGTACATGTTTCTGTGTGGACATATGTTCTCATTCCTCTTAGAGTGGAATTTCTGGGTCGTACGGTAACTGGTTAAGGTTTTGAGGAACGGCGGGACTGCTTGCCAAAGCGGCTGCACAATTTTATCCTCCCTCCCAGCAGCAGCGTATGAAGGTTCTAGTTACTCCACGTTCTTGCCAACATTTGTTATTTTCTGACTTTGATTTAACCATTGTGGTGGGTATAAAGTGGCATCTCACTGTGGGTTTGATTTGCATTTCCCTGATCACTAATGATCTCCAGTATCTGTTCATGTGTCAGGACCCACTGCATGTCTTCTTTGGAGAGACGTTCCTTCGTATCCTTTGCTCATTTTTTAATTGGCTATTTATTTTTTATTACTGAGTTGTAAGACTTCTTCATATATTCTAGATACAAACCCTTATCTGATATATGATTTGTATGTATCTCTTCCCATTGTATGGGCTGACTTTTCACTTTCTTGATGGTGTCTTTTGAAACACAAACATTTTAAATTTTGCCCAAGTCCCATTTTCTGCATTTCTTCTTTGCCGTGCTTTTGATGTCATATCTAAGAATCTCTCCCCAAACCCAAGGTTATGAAGATTAAACCAACCATTTTCTTCTAGGAGTTTTATAGTTTTTCCTCGTATGTTTAGACCTTTGATCCATTTCGAGTTAATTTTTGTATATGATGTGATGTAGGGGTTCAACGTCATTCTTTTGCACATAGTTAATCTCTTGTCCCAACATCATTTGTTGAAAAGACTATTCTTTTCCTCCCATTGAATGACTTTGGCACCCTTTTTGAAATTAGTTGACCATCGACCAACGAATTTATTTCTGGACTGTTCATTCCATTGATCTATATGTATATCCTCGTGTCAATATCACACTGTCTTGATTACTGCTGCTTTGTAGTAAGCTTTGAAATTGAGAAGTGTGAGTCCTCCAACTTTGTTTTTCTTTCTTTTTTTAAGATTTTATTTACTTATTTGACAGACAGAGATCACAATTAGAGAAGCAGGCAGAGAGAGAGGAGGAAGCAGGCTCCCCGCTGAGCAGAGAGCCCGATGCAGGGCTCGATCCCAGGACACTGAGATCATGACTTGAGCCGAAGGCAGAGGCTTTAACCCACTGAGCCACCCAGGCACCCCTATTTTTCTTTTTCAAGATTATTTTTGTTCTTCTGAATCTCATGGAATTTTATGTGAATTTTAGAACCAGCTTGTCAATTTCCACAAAGAAGTCAGCCAGGATACTGATCAAGATTGTAGTGAATCTGTAGATAGTTTGGAGAATATTGCCATCTTAACAAAATTAAGAATATGAGATTTCTTTTCACCATTTATCTTTAATCTCTTTAACAATATTTTGTATTTTTCTGAGTGTAAGTTCTGTGTTTTTTTGTTAAATATATTGCTAAGTGTTTTATTATTTTTGATGCTATTGTGAGTGGAATTGTTTTCTTAATTTCACATTTGGATAGTTCCTTGTGAGTCCAGAAAGAATTGATTTTTGATATTGAACTTGTGCCCTGCAAATTTGCTGGACTTGTTTATTAGTCCTAATAATTTTGTAGTGGATTTATTGAGATTTTTTATATACAAGGTCAGGTCATCTGCAAATAGATATAGTTTTACTCTTTCTGTTCCAATCTAGATGCCTTTTACTTCTTTTTTCTTGCCTAATTTCCCTGGCGAGCACCTCTGGTATAGGGTTGACAAGCAGTGCTCAGAGTGGACACATTTGTCTTATTTCTGCTCTATGGGGAAAGGCATCCAGCATTTCACTATTAAGTACAATAGTTAGCTGTGGGGTTTTTATAGGTATCCTTTATTACATTAAAGAAGTTTTCCTTTATTTCTAGCTTGTTGACTGTTTTTTATCGTGAAAGCGTTTTGTCAAATGCCTTTTCTGTGTCTATGGAATAGTCATGTGATTTTTCACTTTTTATTCTATTGATAAGATGATGGATTGATTTTTGAATGTTCAACCAACCTTGCATCCTTGGGATGAATCTCGTTTGGTCACAGTATACAATTCTTTTTATAAGTTTCTAGATTCAGTTTGCTAGTATTTTGTGGAGGATTCCTGGGTCCATATTAATAAGAGATACTGGTCTGTTGTTTTCTTAGGATGTCCTTGTCTGGGATTGGCATTAGGGTAATCCTGGCTTCATAAATGAGTTTAGGAAGTATTCCCTCCTCTTTGATGGGGGAGTTTATGAAGAACTGGTATCAGTTCTTTGAATGTTTGGTAGAATACAGAAGTGAAGCTTTTGGGCCCTGAGGTTAAGGTAGTTTTAAAATTGCTGATTTGACCTTTTCATTATAGATCTCCCGATTATCTACAGAGGGGCTATGGATTCATTTGTGGGCCCTTCTGCAGCTAAAGGCATCTCAGAGACCCTAGGCTCTAGGCATCATTGTGGCCACTGGTGAGCCTAGTCCCATAGCAGGGGACTTCTGGGTATATAAACACATGGTTCAGGCTCAGGACAACCTATGAAATGGGCATCTCCTCAGCAGGTCAGTTTGCCCTGAGCCAGTCCACCAAAGACCAGAGAAGACTCCCCAGGTCGGTCTGCCTCCTGAGAACAGCAGGCAGGATGGGAGCAGGAGTCCTGGGACAGCAGTCTGCAGTCTGGGCTTTTAGGGGACTTACGTGATAGGGATGGGCATACATCCCCATTCCGTGCAGGAGTGCTGCTTATGAACCTGGTCTGTGACTTCCTGGCCCTTCTCACATCCCCACTCCCTCCCAAACCCCTCTGTTTTATTTCCATATATCCCCAGTGTCCTGTAGGGCATGCAGGTGGATGGCAGAGGGTCAGGGTGGCCCGGGACTTCTCAGGATTATGTGTTGAATGGAAGAATGGTCAGCACTGCCTCTTGGTTTTTGTCTTCAGACAAGCAGCAGGCAGATCTGGTCCGCAAAGGTACTCTTCTGAGTCAGTGGGCATCAGGTGTTTTCCCCGCCAGGCACACAGGCACAGTACTTACTGCATTCAGGCACTGTGGAAGATGACGAAACATAATACGCCTGGTCCCTGCCTTTGAGATGCTAACAATGTAGTCAACAGAGGGGGAAAAAAAGAAAAGCAAAAACTACAGTGGATTCAGTTGAACTAGTCCTCAGATGTCCTCTCTGTCTCAGTCCTGTAATGATGGCCATTGTTGTTCTTATATTCTTGGTGTCAGTAAGAGTGCCCAGAGCACTGATGCCAATTGGTGCATGCCTTCCTAAGAAAGTCCCTCTGTGTTCTGGGCTTCTCTTGTTCTCCACTTTTCTTGGTGGGTGGTCCAGTCTCTAATGCCTAGCTTTATTTGATCTTGTCTATCTGCAATTGTCTGCCTTGACCAAGTCTAACTGTCTCCCTGTCCCTACCCCTGCCAAGACCCCCTAGGACATTGTGCTGGCAGCCTTTGGCAGCTCTGGTCTTAACCTCACAACCCCTGGGGAAGGCAGATGGAACACACACACACACACACACACACATACAATCTCAATTCTTCCACCAGCGAAGAGCCTTCAGATCACATTCCTTACCACCCACTGTGGCTTAGGGTTAGAGAACTGGGTAGTCTCTTTGTGTGACTCCATTTCTCTGTTGGTCTCAGAGGCCATTTTGGAAAAAAGCCAAGCCAAAGGATTTGGCTTAGTTTAACTGAGTTCAGTCAGGAGCTGGGCATTAACCTCAGGCATCATTGGATAAAGGGGCTCCACAGATGAGCCATGAGGGCTGGTTATTCTCTGTTCAGGAACTGGAATCCAGCCCCCTTTGGGGACATGGGTACTGAGCAGATGGGTTAGGAAGTCAGATCATTAACTTCTCAGGTCTAGGACGGGAGACGGTGGCTCCTGCCTATGGGGGAAAAGGATGAGTCCAGACCGCACGACACGCTTGTAGTGCCATTCGCCGATCCTGTAGATGGAGGACTGCACGTCTTACCCTCACCCTGTTCTGGCATTTTCAGCCCTGACCCAGGTGCCAATGCCCCGAGGCTGGCAGTAATCCTGGGCAAAGCAGACAGAGCTGCAAGGCTTTGAACGGTCAGCTAGTTAGCTATTCAACAATAGTAGGTAGTGCTGACCCTGTGCCAGGCATCCCTCTAGGCCCGTGTTGCTAAGCTGGGGACCGTTTTGCCCTCCACGGGACATTTGGCAATGTCTGGAGACATTTCTGATGGTCACAACTGGGAGGCAGGGGCTGCTATTGGCATCCACCAGGGAGAGGCCAGAGATGCAATGAAACATCTTACAACACACAAAACAGCTTCTGCAACAAAGAATGATTTGGCCCAAGGCGTCAGTGGTGCTGAGGCCGAGAAACCATGTCCTGGGCACGGGGCTCCCAGTGCTGCTTAATCTAGACCAAATTCCTGTCTTCACAGAGGCGCACTATTGGGGTGGGGGTAGACAGACAATCAGCAAAGCAGGTCCTTGTCCTCCCAGTTGAGTTGCAAAGATAGCGGATTTTTTAGTTCATTTATTCACTTCATTCGTGCACCCATTCCCCTGTGTGTGCTGAGATTTTAGTACGTGCCAGGCCCAGGGGCCAGCCTTGACAGAAATGCTGTAGACATGGTGCCTGCCTTAGAGCAGTCTACTCCCGGTGGGAAACTGGCACGCACGTGCGCGCACACACACGTACAGAAACACACACACACACATATAATACACAAAGCATCCACAAATGCATGACACACCATACACACAAAGACATGCATACAAAACACACACACACACACACACAATCCCAGAACCAAGTCATAAGGGCAGAGAGAGAGGGATGACATGGGATTGTAGGAGAGGAGGTATTTATAGCTCAACCTGGAGGGGGGTCAAAAAAGTCTTCCTGGGGGAGGAGAGCTGAGTCATAAATGTCAGGGAGACTTGGATGGGGGAAGCTAGTCCTCTAGAAGGAGCTCTCTGTGGAAGCCACTTCCCTGTGAGCTCGCCGGAGCCCTGTGCTTGCTGTGGAAGTGTGCCCTGGCCCTCAGCAGGAATCCCTCCTTCCTCCTGCGACCATGGTATCTTCTTTCCACCCTGCTCCCCACCTCCTCCCCCGTTCTTTCCTCTGTGAAATTGCGTTTCTAACCTTGGCTGCCTCCAGCCGCTCCATCACTGCAGGAGAGGCCATCAATCCCCTGACCCAGCCGCAGCCCTGCTTTCCTAACAACCTGAGCAGTTCGGTGGGGAGCTAGAGAGGGAGGGAAGAGCACTGTGGCCCCCAGGGGCTTTACATTTGGTGGGGGCACCCTTTTGACTGTCTTGAATATCTTGTCTCTCTCTCATATGTAAACAGCATTAAAAATAATGAAAGGCCAGGCCCTGCAAGGCCTTGCTATAGAGTTTGCTGGGGAGAGAATCAATAGATGTTCACAGCTGGCTGCCCGGAGAAGGGTCTAGTGAAAGATGCCAGGGGTCTGGGGTCAGCAAACATGGATTCTTGTCATGGCTGTTTCATTATCTTGCTGGTGACCTCAGGTAAATTACTTCACCTTTCTGGGCCACATGCCCCTCATCTGCGAAATTCGGAGAGAGCCCCATCCCTGGGATATCTCATCATGCAATAATATTCTTTAATTGATAGGAACAAAGCAGGAAATTTGAGAGAAAATACGTCTGCGTTTCCTCCCTATCCCCTAGCACTCCTGTCCCTCCCCTAGAGGTATTAGTGGCTCCAGCTGAGGACTGATAAGAGAGGCTGAAGTGAGTAGGGTCCATCAGTTCCCTTACCTTGTGCCTTTCCCATTGCCTGGGATTCCCTTCCTACCCCCTTCTCCCTTCCACTTCCAACAAGGTCTACCTCAGTGGCATCCCTTCTGGGAAGCCTCCTCGAATCCCCAGTCTGGTCTCTTCTAGTCCCCAATGAACTCTGCTTGCTCCCTCGTTTCATCTCAGTGCTGTTCAGCTTCGCGTCCCTGGCCTGGGACAGATCTTCAGTGGCACAGAGAGTATCCACCCTGGTGCGGTGGCTAGTGTCTCCTCAGCAGGTCAGTTTGCCCTGAGCCAGTTACCGTCCATAAAGCACGGCAGCGTGTGACTTGGGGGGTGAGTCTGGCATTTCCGTCCCGGGGAACCGACCCCACGGGAGAGGGCCATACACTGGAGCATGGATGCTGATGTGCATCCAAGAGGAAGAGAGGATACACGCTGAGCCCTGACAAGGGTTGCTGGGGTGGGGGATGGTCACAGACACCTTCAGTTGGGTTTGTTTAATTGTCAAGAAGAGATATCTGCTCAGGCACCTCTCAAAAATGGTTGATCAAAGATACAAAGCCTTCATGGAGCTCCAGAAGTGGGACCTGTAGCCCAGGCAGGACTTGGACCCCTTAATTCCTCACAGGAAGGAAGACCAAACGGTGATAGTGTTGAACAGGGCATTGTGGGGGAACAGGCTCTTCGTGGGACGGAGCTCCTCCTTCAGAGCCACACACAGGCTCTGCCCCCCTTTCTCTCACCCCATAGCTCGCCCCTTCCTCTTACTAGGTCTTAGGTGCCAACATGCTACAACTGTAACATCCCTTTCCTCTTGAATTTGTACTTATGGCCATGAGCTATCTAGCCCGTGACTTCTAGAGGTAGACATGGGACTTTTCTTCTGTCCCTTGGAGCCAGGCACACATGTGGGCTCAACCTGGGCTCGCTGACGGAAAGGCTGCCAGCAGGGTGTGGGGGGGCACAGCAGACTGGCGTCTCAGTCCCTGGTTCTGTCCTGCCAGGTCAGGGCCTTGGGTACAGAGCACCCCGTCTGCAGGCCTCTGCTTGCCCTGCCACACAAAGAGGGCCATCACTGTGTCCTGCAGACCCCACTGCACAGCTGTGGCCTCTGAATCATTCCACCTACCCTCAAAAATAACTTCTTTCCCAACAATCCATTAATTCTAAGCGTTTTCCTTCTCGGGCCTCGAGGGGCCTCAGTTCACTCATCTATTAAATAGAGTGGTCTCTCTCTGCCGAGTGGCTCTGTGGGCTTGGCGGAACTGGGGCTGGGCATGGACCTCAGGTGGACCTTTAGAAGGGATTTCCTTCAGCCCCTCACTTGCACAATCTTGCTGTGACCCCCAAACATCGGCATGCCAAACCTCTAGCTTATTGTCCACGTGGGCCAGGCTGGTGCCACACAGCCAGCTGTCTGGGAACATCTGTAGGAGAGCTTCCCCAACTGGGTCCATCATGAGTCCACTCCTGTTGTAGAGATGCAGGCTTACTGACCAGGATCTGTGAAACTGTCACCCTGTGTGACTAGCTCACTGGCAGCTAGGGTCACCCTCAGGTTTTCAGAGGAACATTTGACAGTGATTCGAGAGGCATTCTGCTCCTTTCTCTCTTTCCCTCAAGTGGAAAAACTAGAGAGGGAGAAGCCCAAGAAGCATCCCTAGAAGCATCGTGCCCACCCAGCTACGAACGTGAAAGCAGGACACCATTGTCCCTGTGTCTTCCCTGCAGAATTTACAGTCTGCAGCTTGTAAATTACTGGAGGGAATATGGAAAAGCTGGGTAATGATGTGGGAGAGAACATTCCCCAGCGCTGACGTGGGCTTCCCTGCACCAGAGAACCAGAGAGTGGGTAATTGAAGCTCACGCTCTGAACGGTTATAGCAAAGGTAATCTCCATGACAGCATTTGTAATATCCCCACCGCACCGAGAGGGCTGAGGTGGTGGGAGAGCCAGACGTCGATGGAAGACAGAACCAGGGAGCCCCAGGCTTGCACTTCTGTGAGGCCCTCAGGTCTCAAGGAATGCAGAACCAAGGCAGGGTTTGGTTTGCCCCATGCCATGGGACCCTGGCCTGGTGTGTAGAAGTGGAGTCCGACCTGCTCTGGAAACTCCATGAGGATAGTGACTCTGTCTTTCCATGACTGCATCCTTATCTCCAAGCATGGGTCCTGACGCTGAGGAGATCCTTAGAGTCTTTGGTTCAAGAAATAAATAGATGAATCGTGCATGAATGGTGAATGAATAAATTTGTGGTTCAAGGATGAGTGAATTGGGGACTTCCATTCCGTTCACGTGGGTTCACCTCTTGGCTAGTGCCTTGGCTTGCCCAAAAGTCAGCTACCAGAATGATGAGGTGATACTCAACCCTGTGTCGTAAGAAGCAGTAGAAGGGATTAGGGCTATCTAGCTGCGAGCATGACATACCCCTGTCTTCAGGTTTCCGAAGGTAGGAGGGGGAGCAGGCTCTTCTCCCTGGTATTGGAGGCTTAGAACTAGGGTCAGCGGGGAGAACTCAGAGGCAGATCTCAGCCCTGCCTGCTAACCAGCGGCTCACACTTGCTGAGTACTTCCTATGTGCAGGGCACAGTTACTCTTGCAGATGGTGGACACCGAGGCTCAGTGTAACGGTTAATTTTGTGTCTCGGCTTGGCTGAGTCACAGGGTGTCCAGATATTTCCTTAAACATTATTTCTGGGTGTGTCTGTGAGGGTGTTTCTGGAAGAGATTAGTGTTTGAATCAGTGGACTGAGTGAAACAGATTGTCGTTTCCAGTGTGAGTGAGCCTCATCCAATCCTTTGAGGTTTAGGATAGAACAAAAACACAGAGGAGGAGGGGAAGAGGATTCTTTCTCTTTCTGCCTACCTGACTGAGCTGAGAATCTGTCTTCTCTTGCCCTTGGATGGGGACGTCATGCTGTCAGTCAGGTCTGGTTCTCAGGCCCTTGGAGTCAGACCAGCGCTGACCCACTTGCCTTCTTGGGCCTCCAGATTGCAGATGTCACCTCATAAGACTTCTCAGACTCCGTAGCTGCATGAGCCAATTCCCTATAATAAATCTCTTTGTGTATCTATCCATCTCTTGGGTCTGTTTTTTCTGGAGAACGGAGATGAATACTTAGTGAATGTATTCATTTTTAGAGTTGTTATAACAAAGAACCATAAGCCGGGAGGCTTAACACAACACAACTCTATTCTCTCCTAAGTCTGGAAGCTGGAAGTCCAAAGTCAGGGCAACAGAGCCACATTCCCTCAAAGGATCTCAGAGAGAACCCTTCCTTGTCTCTTCCAGCTTCTGGTGACTGCCAGCAATCCTTGTTGTCCCTTGGCTTATAGACACATCACTCCAATCTCTGCCTCTGCCTTCTCAGTGCTTGCTCCTCTGTGTCTTGGTCTGGATTTCAGGGATCTCAAGATCCTTAATGGAATTACATCTATGAAGACCCTTATTCCGAATAAGGTCCCATTCCCATCTTCTGGGTGGACATGTCATTTGGGACTACATGTGTCCCTAAAAATCCATGTATGGAAGCTCTAACCCACAAAGCAGTGGTCTTTTGAGGGTAATTACCATCAAAGGAGGTCCTGAGAGTGGGGCCCTCATGATGGGGTTAGTGTCTATAAGAAGAGAACCAGAAAGCTCTCCATCTCTGTGTGCAGACCCAAAGAAGAGGCTATGTGAGCACACAGGGAGGTGGTGTGTGCCTAGAAGCCAAAAGAAGAGGCCTCAAACCTTGTTGGCACCTTGATCTTGGACTTCTGAGCCTCCTGACAGTGAGGAATAAATTTCTGTTGCTTAAACCACCCAACCTGTGGTAGTTTGTAGTGGCAGCCTGAGCTGAGTGATACGGGTGTCCCTGTTCAACCAGTATGGAGAGGGTCAGCTGTGGTGGAGGTCCATGGAAGTTGGGGTTTTCTCCATTTTTCTGTGATAGCCTTTGAAAGGGCTTTATAAATAGTTAGCATGGAAGCTACTTCCCTGGGAGATGGTGGCTTCTTACGAGAAAGGGGTTCACCTGGCTCCACTGATCTTGGGTAATGTGGTGGGATCCCCTTGAGACTCGGGATTCAAAATGGCACCTGGACCCTGCCCCTTGCCTTCTGCCCACTAGCAGTGAGTTCAGAAGGCCCAGGCAAAGTCACCACTGGAAATGGCACGTCAGGCATTTGTCTGATACAGAGGACAGCACCTTCACAAGGAGGCTGACTCATGACCTCCACGGGGTATTTTCAGCCTGTAGAAAGAGCTGGTTGGCACCCTGGTGATCACTCTCCTAGGCTTAGAAGGCCTAGACAGAGAAGGGGAGTTTAAAAATTACCCACGGCTGATTCAAACCCCAGATTGCGAACTGGGGAGTCAAGGGGACCTTCCAGATCTCCCCAGCCAGTTTGCAGATCTGAGCTCTGGGAAAGCTCTATTTCATGCTGGGGGTGGGAGAGGGAGGTTTCATAGAGCCCCAGGTCTTGCCAAATGTGCAATCAGCATTCCCGTCCAGCCCTCCCCCCAAACCAGCCCTCCCCCGGCCTCCCCCGACATCTATAATTCCGTTTGTTGTGCTCGCAAACACCGTGTTGGAAGATTTCATGCTAATGAAAGGGTTTCTTGATTAGGTTACGCTGTTACTGTAAATGTTCCCTCATTATCTATGTTATGGTAGGAATTTGAAAAAGTATAAATTGAGCGTCTTGCATAATTTATAAAACCTGAATGTTTCCTAATTAGTTCGGTTAGGTTAATGATGGTGCAGCGTCACTTCTTCCTGGCCCTTGCTAATGACCTTTCCCCTCTTCATTTTGAACACTTTCTGTTATGTACAAACCCCTCCTCACCAGCACCGAATCTAGCCATCAGCTTGCAGAGAGAGCGGCCCCATCTAGCCCCAGGATAGGAGGATGAAATGCCTTGCAAAAAGCGAAGAGCGCCTGTTTTCTCTGCATGCCCCCACCCTCCTTTGAGGCCAAGAGGCAGCCTGCTTAAGGTCGGACGAATATTTGGCTCAGGCGATCCCCTGAAGAATGCCCGTGAAGTGCATTCCTTTGGCGTTTGCGTAGGGACTGGTCCTGGCCTCCATTAGCAGCTGGAGAAGTGAAAATGCTGGAGGAGATGGGGGAGGGAAAAAAACCCTCTCAAAAGGATTCTAAAATAACATTTTGCATCCTCAAGTAATTCCCAGTTCTCCCTGGCAACCATTCATTTCTTCCGAACAGCAGAAATTTGCAATATGAAAGTGGATTGGCTTCTCCCTCCCTTGGGGCCCCTGTATCTCTTCATCCAGCGCCTTGGGTAAAAAGCAATGCATACGTTTACAATATAAATGTGATTTAATCGACCTCCCTGTCAGGGAGAAATGGCAAGCATATCAAACAAGACCAAGATGTTAGAAAGAAAAATCATAAATTATTCCAGTGACGAGTTTCTGAGCCGCCTCCCGGACTACTAGATGATGCTATATAAGGCTGTTCCTTGAAACAATAATTAAGATAATTCTGTATGACAAGGAGAAAAATGTCCAGCTTTGTATGAAATGTGCTTCATGTTAGCAAGCCGAATGCTTGGTATTGATTACACTCCCCCCACCATCCCCCCAACCCACCACTACGATTCAAGGCTAAAATTAATTGAATGATGCAACATTTCTTTTCTTGAATCCTTATTTACCGTACATGCCTCCTAGAAGCCATGCAAAGTAGGCTGGCCTCTGATTCTCTAAATTGGTCTCTTCCTTCGGCGGTGTCTGGGAGCACGCTCACATGTACACACACACACAACCTCAGCTGGGTGTCCATTGTTCTCTGCTCTGGAAGGCATGATGTCTCCCCTCGGGGGCAGATTTGATGGACATATCTGCACAGCAGAGCCCTAACTTTTCCATTATGAGGCCACCATGGGGGCTCTCCTCCAGAAATATGGGCAGTGTCACGGGGGAAGCACGGTCCCCATGCTGATGGGGCTGGACACACCCCTCCCCCGCCCTTGCAGTCTAAGGAATGGCACCTGGCCTCTGTCTAGCAGAATGGCCTTCTCCCCTCCCCCTCCCTGCCTCTCAGGGTGTCCCGTGGGCCTAGATGCCCCCCCTTCCCTTCTAGCTGCCGTATCCTGACTCTGTTGTCCCCCCTCCCATGAGAGGCACCTGGCACTGGCCTGGCAGAGAGAGATGGCTACTGGCAGCAGCTCTGCCGGCTTTCTTTCATTCTGACTGCAGTTGCTGCCACGGGGGCTGGTGGAAAGGGAAGCAAGGTCTCAGGTAGTTAATCTGCAGCAAGGCCCCGGGGTGCCTGCAGTGAGGCCAGAGCTGGCAGAGGCTGGCTGCCCCTGGGGGTTCTGGACCTGGGGCCGGCAAGGGGGCTGGATTCCAGCAGGCCCTGAACTTGCTGGGTGACTTGAACGAGGACCTTTCCTCCTCTGAGCCCAGGTTCCCCACGGCAAAGGGTCGGGATGAGGATTCAAGGCCGAAGCCAGGGACAGCGCTGCCATGTTGTGCACAATCAATGATTTAAAAAAAAAAAAAAAAAACCAAAAAATAAAACCCCAAACCAGAGGCACTTAGGCGATTGTGAGATGAATAAACGGCTTTCAATTTGACAGTCTGTTTGTGACAACCCGGAGTCTTACCTCCAGGGAGCCATTCTTTCCAGAATGATGACAAAGGAGGGCTCTTCTCTTCTGCCCTGGATGCCAAGGGGAGCTTGTGGTCTCACTGAGTCCCTCAGGACTGCCCTTTGGGGACAGGCATCAAAGGTGCATGTGGACCCCCGCCTTAGTTGTCCCCACGAGACCTGGAACATTAGCCAGCTGTAACTACAGCTCATGGAGCCTGATGGTGACAACCAAATTGTGTCTCAGGGCCCCGGTGGGAGGAAGGCAGCACTGGCACCCAGGGCAGATGGCTGTCGGGGGAAGGCCATCTAGGGGACAGGGTCAGGCAGAACCCCTTCACAGGAGATGTTGGGAGGAGCAGGCAGTTGCACTTGGTGGGACCTGTACCCAGGGAACCTTCAACACCCATTAATACCATGCCCGGGGCTAGGGCAGGGCGGGGAAGAGACCGAAGGCCTGTTAGCCTGGCTAGAGCCCTGGAGGGTAAGGTACACCTGCCCAAGGACCGGGGCATGCTGGGCACGCCCCCTGGGCAGAACACAGCACCCAGCACCTTGTAGGTGTTCAATAAAGGAGGGGAGCATCCCTGTGGAGGGGAGCGATGCCAAAGCACCAGTGGGGAGCACTCCCTGCCCCAGGGACCTTCGGATCAGGTGCTTGGAAGGCCACGTGGGGAGGCCTTTTGCAGCTTGAGTTTCCCCCACTGCCTTCCCTCTCTGGGGAGCTGTTGGAGCACCCAGATGGCCTGGGTCACGTTTCTGTTGGAAGCCTGATATCTGGCATGAGGCCTAGCCCAGGCAGTGTCTGAACTGTCCTCCTCTGACCCCGGATGATCCATCAAATCCTCAGACATCTCTGAATCCCCTGCGTGGCTCGTACCCTGTAGGAGCTCGACAAGGACTCGCTGAGTGGTTGGCTGCTTGACGAAGACGCAGCCCTTCTCTGTTGATGAAAGAGCAATTAAGACTTTAGGAGTCTGCCGTCTAGACGGGGAGCTGTCAGGTCTCCCATAAGTGGGTCTGGGAGCTGGTAATGGGAGATTAGGAGCTCCTGGAGAGAAGCAGAGCCTCAGACAGGCCAGAGGGAGCCTGGGGGTGGTCCAGGCTGGGCCAGCAGGCAGGGAGGGAGCATGGGAAAAGCACTGGGCTGCTCTCTCTGTCGCACAGGCTTGTTTGTATACTGTTCTCTTTCCCGACTTTGCACTGCAGTCAAAACAACACTCTTGTCAACTTATTACCTTAAAAATAGTTGAAAAGATGACACTTGAGGAGAAATCGCTTAGCTTAGGAAGAACAGCTATTCCCTGCCCTACCCCACACCCTCACATCTCTGACTGTGCATCAGGGAAACCTTGTGTGCCAAGACCTGGGTTTGAAAGCTGGCCTCCAGTCACTGTGCCCCTTTGAGCCCTGGGTTCCTCACCTGGGAGGCATGAGAATAGATCATTCCTGTTGTGTAGCTCCAGGACTCTGCGCTTAGCCCATCTCCTCACACAGCAGCCTGGGAAGGCTTCCTGGAGGAGGTGGTACAAAAGAGGGTTGCTCAGTAAAAGATGAAGCCAAGAGTTCAACCACTGCAGACTGAGCTTCCATGTGACTCCCAACAGCAGCAGGCAGGGGTGGAGGGGGCATGGGAGATCGGGGGAGTGAGTCCATTCCCTGCCTTGGTTGTCTGAGCCACCATCATTGTCTGCCTCACTGTACCGTTCCTTCTCCTCTGCATCTCTGATCCTCAGCACAGCACCCCTGCCCCCTGCATGTTCCTCCTGCAGCTCTCCTAGCTGGGGCAGGGGTGCAGCCTTGGATGGAATTTGAGGGATGTTTAATTGCTCTCATTTGTCCATGGGTGATTAGAGTGACTCCAGCTTAGAGACAATTAGTAAATTATTATTATTGGTTTCCATTGTTGTGATGCTGCCCTTTGAGGAGCCTGCTGATTTCATTGAGATGGGTAATGGGAACACAGGCATCTCCCCTCCATCCATGCATGCCTGCCTGGGAAAGCAAGAGAGTATACAGAGGGTGCTCATGGGGGGCTCAGCATTTTGTGCCACAGAGCAAGCCATCTGCATCACAAAATACCTAGTGCCCAGGGTCTGCTGGGCCCTCTACAGAGAGCTGAAGAGTTGGGGAGAGGGGAAGTCAGGGGCCTGGGTTGCTGCCTGGAGAGGGCTTTCTGGCTCCCAGCCCACACTGGTCTCATTATCAGGCAGCCCACCCATCGCCTTCCTCCTTCCTCAGCCCAGTGGGTCTCCAGCCCTGACCCGGGTCAGAGTCTCCTGGACGCCTGTCAGCACAGGTTGCTGGGCCCCACTCCCAGGGTGTCTGATGTGGTGCCTAAAGGGCAGGGCCTGAGAATCTGTATTTCTCCCAGTTCCCAGGGGATGCTGCTGGTCCAAAGAGCACCCTCGGAGAACCCCTTGTCCGCCGGTTCTCACCCACAGCTGCACATGAGAATCACGAGGGAGCGTTTCAGACTGTTTCCAGCGCCCGCCCCCAGCCAGGCTCTGTTAGTCTCCCGTGAGGTCTGGGGAGGTTTTTTTGAAGAGACTCCCGGTGGTTGTGTTGGGCAGCCAGGAGTGAGAAGTCCGGCCGCACCCTTTCGGGCCACCAGGGCCCACTTGCTACCAGTCAGAGGAGTTCCTGTCCATCCTCAGAGGCCTGGCGGCACAGGGTCGCCCGGCTCCGAGTCCCAGTCTTGACTTCAGGGCCGAGTGGGCCTTCCCTTCTCTTCCTTCCCTTGCCTGGAGCGTGCTGCTTGCCTTCCTCCTTTTCTCCTTGTAACTTTTATTGAAGGATTCCAGCTCGGTGGGGTGGCGTTCCTGTGTGGCGTTCCTTCCCCCGCATTCATCTTGCTCTGCTGGATCTTTCTCTCGGTGTCTCATCCCATCAGGGGCAGCCCCATGGCTTTTGGCCATTCGCAGTTTCTAGAACCTGCTGCGGTCTGGTCTGAGCCTCAGCCTCCCAGCTGTGTGAGGGAAGAACAGCCTTCTCCTCTGCAGCACGTCTCCCTCCTCCCCCGGGTCTCCTGGGACAGGGGTTGTGGGGACCTTCTTGCTTCCCTCATCCTCTGTCAGTGAAATGGATGGATTTTGCTTTGGCTCCATAGGGCTCCTCCTTGCTGGGTAGCTGTGGTCTCCAGGTGGAAGGTGAGTCTCAATTCCTCAGGGGCAGTGTCCAGGGTCACCCTGGTACTCTCCATCCTTGAGGGGCTCCCTGGAAGGCCAGCTGAGCTTCCCCCTCCTGCCATGGAGCGTCTGTACTGCCATCTCCCCGGCTGGCAGGTGCAGCCTCACCTGGTCGGTGGCCTCCAAAGTGGCCAGGACTCCGCCTCACCCTTTAATTTCTGTGCTCATGTGTGTGTGGAGCCCTGAGGTCATCTTCTGCGCTCTTCAGAACCTAGAAAAGCCAGCTTGGGGTTTTCGGTACCTGCTCCCATTTTCCTCTCCAAGTACCAGCTTCTGTAGCAGTCGTACTTCCTGTGTCCTCTTGCACCTCAAATTCCAGGGGACTTATTTCAAGCCCCGCCAAAGATCACCCCCAGTCAACACCCTGCGGATGGGCAGGACCACTGTCCACTTTTGGCAAGCATACATGTCTGTAGGAGAGACTCTTCCTGGAAGCCTTCCTTCTGCTTCGTTTGGAGAAAGAGAGCATTCTGTCTGTTGGAAAACAGTGGATCTGCTTGTCCCTGGGCCGGAGGCCTCTGCTGTCCTGCCCCACCCGAGTGGTCCTAGATGGTGGATGCCTGACAAGAAAGGTTTACAGGTGATGGTCCAGTTGGGGAGCTGACCGACTCTGCTTGTCACCAGCTTTCTCCATATGGCATTGGTGCTCCTTCCCATGGGAGAGTCCCATTCGGCACCTGTTCTTTGTCTACTGTGTCCTCTCCTTTGCATCCTATCTCCCTCCCTGCCCTGGATATTCGGTGAGCTTGTCTCTCCCAGACCCAGTTCCAGATACAGGGAGGCATAGACACATCTTTAGGGCAAATGATCAGGAATTGGGGCCAGACAGCTCCCCACTGTGCTATTGTCCCCAACACCATACCATGTCCCAACCCCACCCCCCAGGAGCTCCTGTTCTGCCAAGTATCCAGGTGTGATAACAGGCATGGTACTTGTGGAGGCAAGCCCATGGGGTGTGGGAACACAGGATAGGGCTCTCTCACTAACTCTGGGGCCTGTGGAAAGCTTTCTGGCTCAGAAGGGATGGCATCTGAGTGGGACCTCGAAGGATGAACGCGAGTTTGCCGCTCAGACAGGAGGAGAACACTTAATGTTGCGGGGAAGAACACAAGGTGGGGGGGTTGATTGACTGGGGACCTGTGTGGATGTTTGGTGTGACTGGGGTGTAGTGGAAATAGCAGGGAAGCATGAGGAACAGGCAGGGACCAGGCCATGAAGGGCCTTGTAGGCCAGGCAAGGAGCCAGGACCCTCTCTCAGAAACAAGCACTTCTGGTGATCTGGGGAAACACCCCTGCCCCCGCCCAGACTAAGGGTTCTGCTTTGAAGGGTCTGGTTGGTCACTGTCTTCACACGTTGGCTCCTCCGAAGCCCCAGTTGTTTGAGTGGCCACCATTCCGGAGAGGAGAAGCCTTCTGTCTTGCTGCCCAGCTCGGCGGGGGAGGGGTCTCCCTTCCCACCGGAACTCCAGTGCACTTACAGGGGAGGGAGGCCCGAGCCTCGGGACGGTCTCCGGCTCAGTTTGTCTGGGGAGTCTTTGGCTGAAATATGAGTGGCACAAATCTTGGCTGGGAGGTGAGGAATTCACAGGACTCAAATGATTTACCTAAAAGAAAAAGCAGAACAGCGATTATTTTTTGGAGGGGGGACTTAGGCGTGACATTTTAAAAACGCGTTTCCATTTCTCATGTTCTGTGAGCATATCCTTCCTTTCAGTAGGGAAAGAAAAACCCGCATTCATTCCATAGCCATTTATTTGGTATTTCCATTTATTTTTGAAACCTTGTGGGGCCAACAGACAGGCTGGTCTTTACCTCCCTCTCCCTGTTAGCTGGCCCTGCTGCAGTCTGGGGACCTCTTTCATCTTACTGGTGACCCCTGGAGATGGGCATAATGAACACCAACTTGTGAACAAGGAACTGGAGGCTGAGAGCCGTTAAATCACTTGGCTAAGGTCACACAGTTAAGGAGGCAGCTGTACTGGGATTCAAGCCCAGATGTATTTAGCTTCAAGGGCTAGGACCTTCGATGCTGATTCTTTTGGTCTGTTGGGCATCTCGGCAGGCTCGGTGTGCCAGGCCTGACCCCTTCCTCCTTGGATGATCTTGGGGAAGTCACACTGCTTGTCTGAAACCTCAATGTTCCCTCCTGTAAAATGGGGGTAATTATACATCCCTTGCAGTTTTTGTAGTGAGAAGTGGAGAGAATTAATGGTTACTTAGGACCATGCTTGATACTAGTGGATGCCTGACCAGTAAGAGCTGCTGCCCCCCCCCTTTTTAAAGACTTTTATTTATTTATTTATCAGAGAGAGAGAGATAGCAAGAGAGGGAACACAAGCAGGGGTAGTGGTAGAGGGAGAAGCAGGCTCTCCGCCGAGCAGGGAGCCCAATGCAGGGCTCAGTTCCAGGACCTGGGGATCATGACCTGAGCTGAAGGCAGACACTTAACTGTCTGAGCCACCCAGGTGCCCCCCCCCCACCCCGAGAGCTTTTTATCATAGTAGGTAGGGATATGAATTGGTGTTGGGTTTCTGCTTCCTGTACCTACAAGGAATCCATTTCTCTTCTCTGCTTCCAGTTCCTAGCTTTAGAAGGTATAGGCTGTGGCTTAAGCCTCTATCCTCCGACACAGGAAATGGAACCCAGGTGGGAAATAGAGGACCAGCCCAGCCCTCATTCCCCAGTCCCCGCTCCCCAGCTCTCTCCCATGGCTGTTCTTCCCCTCAGGCCCACGCTCAGCCAAGTCCCGAGCCAGCCGGACATGGCTGTCTACACAGCAGCCGCCTCTACTCCATTCAAGGAGATCTCAGGATTAGAGACGCTGTGCCAGGGTGAACTGCAGGTGGCCGGTCTCATAAATACTTCTTTCTCTGTTAACAATTGGAGCTGTTATACTTTATACGGTAATTCATACTTCCAGCTTGGTGCATGTTGGAGCAGGTAGCTCCACCATTCCCTAGCACACCAGGTGTTTGCCCTGCTGGCTGGCTCCTCTCTGAGCTGACAGGGAGAAGCTCTCTGTAGTCTGGAGAAGCAGCAGCTCGATTTCTGGAGGGTGGCTGGAAGGTTGTGAGCTCCGCTCGTCTCAGGAACCTGCGTGCTTTAACCTTTGTTCTGAGTCAGACTGTCTTCTCCCTTGGAGCCATGGGGTTCCCAGTAGAACTGCCTCGTTGTGCTCCCCCTGGGCGCATTGCCCTTGGTGCCCTCGGCCTGTGTTGCGGGGAGGGCAGTAGGGGCATTAGCCCCGAGAAGCTCATTACTGTGCCTCTGGTGGGAGGAGTGCTGCCATTTCTCTCACTCTCAGAACTGGGACAAGTAGAGCCCAACATGGGGAGTTTCTTTTTAGCTGGTGGAAATGAGTCTGCCTTCTGTTGTTTCTTCCTCTGGCTTTGTTCTGTGAGGGAGCACCAATGTGGAGCCCTCTGCAGGGAAGCCCAGGACTGTATCGCCAACCCTTCTGTGTGCACATGTCACCCATGTCCAGGGCTTGATGGGGGCATACTGGTCCCTTCAGGCCCCTCTCTGGGCTGGAGGGGCTGGCCTTTGGGGGTCCACCTCTGCATCTGACTTGGTTCTCCCCGTCCCCATCAAGCAAGCTTGGGAGCACGTCTGCCTTGGCTGCCTTTCCTCTCTGCAGACCCGTGTCTTCCTGGCAATCCAACAGGCACAGCTGACTTTTCCTGTTTCCATGGGAACAGAGTCCGACTGTAGCCAGACAACTTACTAGAGAGGCTAAGGCGGAGTGTGTGTGGGTTGAGTGTGAGAGTGTGAACAGGTGAGTGAGTGAGTCAGTGTGTGAATATGTATGGGTGAGTGGGTGAGTGTGAGTAGGTGTGTATAGGTGAGTGTGAGTGGGTGTGTATAGGCAAGTGTGTGAGCATGTGTGAGAGTCTGTGAGTGGGTGTGTGTGTGACTAAGTAAGCATGTGAAGGTGAGTATATGGTGAGTGTGTGTGACAGTGTGTGGGTGTAAGGGTGAGTGTGAGTATGTGAGAATGTATGTGAGTAGTGGGGGTGCTGCAGGACCCCAGGGGTCCGGCGCAGGCCCCCTGCCCCGCACTGGCCATGCTCGATAGCCGTGGGCACCCCCTGGGCGGTAATCGCGCCCGTCCGCAGCTCCTCCATCTCCATCGCTGACATAATATTGCACCAGGGTCCATCCATCTGCATAATCATCTTAACCTGCTCCCACAAGAGAGTTTAAAAGGTCTGGGCTGTTGGAAAATGACCATAAAGCCTGCGCGCAGATACCTTTAGCGGCAGTGCCGACATCTATCACAGGGTAATTACGGGCAGGGAGCGCGGGCTCGGCAGCGGCGGCACGGCGGGGGCTGCGGCCTCTCAGACCTGGGAAGAGGGCAGGGCCGACAGGGGCTGAGAGGCAAGAACCGTGCTCAGGTGCTGCACAGGTGGTCCCTTTCCCAGTGGGGCGTTCAGCTCCTCCCAGGGCAGGGCCTTTGGCTGAGACTGTCTGGGGACTCGCATGGGACAGGCTGTGGCGTCTGAATGTAGAAATAGGACATTCAAGTCTCTTCCCTTTCTGCCTTGTCCGAGGTCTCAGCCTGCTCTCCACACTGGCTCTGTGGTCTTGACACAGCCCTTGCCTTTCTCTGCGACTGCATTTTTCTCTCTGTAAAATGAGGGGGTTGGGCCAGGCCACTGGTTTCCCTCCTGAAGCTCCACAGCGAGGCTAGAAGGGGAAGGCTGGACAGCTTTGTACCATGTGGGGCCCTCATTTGGGGTCTTCTGGAAACTTCTGTGTGAAGAACAGCTTCCTGCCGCCTAAAGAGCTGGGCCTCCACGGGGGTGTGGCCAGAGGCTCTGGATGTGGCCACTTAGGAAAGGAGTGGTGGCTCGTCTCTCCCCAGGCAGCATAACCACGTCCTGGAAGGTGCCCAGCAGCCCCCTTGGTGCTCACGTGACACCTGTGATGAGCGCTGGTTGTCCAGGTTCCTTCTCAAAACTTTGCCTTGGATCAGTGGATGGCTCGGAAGTGGAGGGGATCCCTGGTGAGATGCCATTGGGATGCTTTGCCCACAGGAATCTCTTCCCACTGAGCCACATCGTGACCTATTAGACTCTGCCCAAGGGGCGGGGTGGAGGCGTGGCTAGGATGGGGACGTGTCACCTGTTTGTTCAGTAGTGGAGTTGCTTTTCGGATGTCTCCAAGCAGAGGCTCCAGATGAAAGGCGTTTGAAAGCAGAGCGCCTTGGGTGAGAGCGGGGTAGGGCCCCTCTGTACCTCCCTTCCACCTCCATTTGCTTACTTACTCCCTAGTTTTCCCTTCCTGCTCAAGAAAACCAGCCTTCTGAGCAGGGCATCTGAGGCCTAGAGAGGAGTGCTGAGTGCCAGGGTGGTGCTGGGACCCAGGTCTCCTGTACCCCTGGGCAGTTGTTATGCTAGCTAGCTGTGGCTGTGAGGGTCTAAGTTGCAGGAAGGCACACACTTCCATGACGTCCCTGGGGTGCTGGAAGGAGTAACTTCCCGGAGGCAGGAGGCTTGGTTGTCTTAGATCTGCAAAGTCTCTCTGTGACTTTGGAAATCAGAAACTTCAAGGTGTGTTTGTTTTTCTTTAGTGAGTGAAACTCTGGAGGTGATTTAAGCCTTGCATGGAAATTGTTAGGCAGGATAGACTCTGCAGAAGCAGATGAGAGAGAGGAAGAATCCCACAGTTCTCAGGCGAACCATCCCCAAAACCAAAAAGGCTCTCTCTCGGCCCCAGCACTGTAGTCGTACAGTGAATGGTCTGACTCTGGGATCTCTCAAGGCCTCTTCAGAAACCCCTGCTCTGGGTATGTTGAGATCTTTCTGGAGGCAGGAGAGGAAAGCGATAGGTGGTGGCCATTAGCATGTAGATTAAGACTGGGGCCTGCTTGCTCTATGGAAAGAGGGTGCCTTCTCCCTGCTCCTCAGGTCTTTGGGGTGCAAGAGTGAGTTTGAGGGTGCTGGGCCTGCCCGCTACTTCTGGCTGGTACAATGAGCAACACATCCTGTGTTCTCATCCCCCATTCTTCCTGGGCATCGTCTGGAGACCAGTACTCCCAGTCTCTTCTTGGTGGGAAGAGGGCATGAACCATCTCCCGAACTGCCAGTGAGCAGACCCTCTGGATGTGGCCAAGTCCCACCTCTTCTTTTTGGGCACCTACCTGGCCTCAAAGAAAGGATGGAGAGGAAGGAGCACAGCACCTGTCCTCAGGGAATGCTTGTCTGAAGGGGGAGGCAGTGGTAGAGTTTCCGTGCTTATGAATCATTGTCCACCACTTAGCAAATCACCTGTTCCTCTTTCCTATAGCTCACAGCTGCCTCTACGGCCCATCCTGTGGGACTGGCAGAAACCCTCCACCTCAGCTCCTCCAGGGTGGTCCTGCCTCTCTGGTGGGAGGGGGCATGGTCCAGTGCCCCCAGACATTCAAGCAAGGGCCCTCTGGTCATCACCCCTGGGTCCCCAGGACCTGCCACTTGTCCTGCCTTCATGGCCCCTTAGAATACAGGCTACTTTCTGCCACCTTCCAGACGTCTCTAGGGCATGGGTTCCTCTCGGAGGCTGCCCATGGTCCTGACCCCCATGAGACCTCATGGAGTCATTGCTCTGGGCTCTTACTTGTTCCCTGTTGGCATTACCAGGGAGGGGTGGACGGGTCCCCTCTCCTTGAAGGCTAATTGTCCCTGATCTCCCCTAGTCCGGATTGAAGAAAACTCTTGTGGTTTGGGGAGAAATCATTCCTCACTCATGAGTCTTCAGAGATCTCTTGCTTCTTGCTGAGAACTTGGTTCTCCCTCTTTCTTTCTGAGCAAACCCTCCACATTCATCCAACAGATTTAAGCTTTTGGAAGCAAAAGCCGGGACGTCCTCTAGGTACCACGTGCTTTCTGCTCTGCAGCAATCCTCCTATGAAGCAAGAGACAACAAGGCAGGAAAAGGAAAGAAAATTCAGGAGGAGAAAGATTCCATGAGCTGGTATTTTAAATAGTGTTCAGGCATATTACTTGGAGGCAACACTTGTGAGTGTGAGTGCCCGTGAGTGGGCTCACAGCTAAGGTAACAAGCAGAGCTCAGACGGGCCCAGGTTCTGCTTGCTGACTCAGGACCTGGAGTGGCAGGACAGTTGGCCCTGGGCCAACGGGGAGCCATCCATGGTGGCAGAACAGCATGAGGCCACCCTCAGACCAAGCCAGATGCCCACCAGAAACCTCACTGTGGAGGGACTGTGCAGAGAGAGGGCAGCCAGGTCCTGCGTGGCAGGACGTGAGATTCAGACTAGAGGGGAAGAGAGGGGCTGGGGGAGTGGCCCCAGACAGGGCCTGACTCTGCAGGTCAGACTGAGGGCTTCAAACCTGGTCCTTAGGCCATAGGGAGCCATGGAAGGTTTCTGAGCAGAGGAGTGGGTCATGAGAAGTAGAAAGGTCCTGTCAGTTTGAAGAGAGGAGAGGGCTTGGTGGTGTTGGGAAGTTTTCTTAAAGGACTCATTCACTCCTTTACTCCTGTATAAGCTCACAGTTTCCCTGTGCCAGACTCTGTTCCATAGCGATGAACAAAATAACCCAGGAGTCTGTCTTTATGTTGTGGTGGAGGGAGACAGATAAGACTTAACTGACATACCAGCGTATCTGACGTGGGCTCAGAGGGAGAATACTGCCGGGTTAGGAGGCTGATAGGGAAAGGCATGCTCTTTCATTGTGGGGGTCCAGTGTGAGAGACCGATTTCTTCATGACTCTTGCTAAAGAAGATAAGGCAGACTGGATTCGCGGTTGTGTTACTATAATGGGTTTGGTTAGGGGAGAGAAATTGGGCTCGGTGGTGAAGAAAACAGGAAGAGGGGATTTGCAGCCAAGGAGCAGGGTGGAGGTCCATGGACAGAAAATTGCCAAGAGGAATCGTTGGGGGTCGTGGTGTCCTGGCATAATGACCCCACAGGATTCTTGCTGCAGGCAGGCCGGGGTGGTGAGACATGCAGGCGGGTGAGGGCGATCAGGTGTGGAGGGTGGATATTCTGATGAAATGGACTGAGCGGTTTTCTTGCTGGGGTTGGACCATGCAGAGATGAACAGGGAAGCCCCCAAGTCCACATCCGGTGGGGAAGAGGATTCCAAAGAATCTGACTAGCGCCCGGTCAGGGAGGGCCTCTTAGTTGGTCTCCCTTTTGCTCAGGTCACCGCGGCATTAGAGTAGAGAATGAAGAGGATGTGGGGTCAGCTTCAGACAGCCAAAATGGATAGGGAGCACATTCTGGGCCATAGAAATCAGGGAGCAAAGCTTTTGAGGGAAATTCATAAGAGTCATAACCCATCAGTCGTGCTGGCACAGATGGCCTGTGGGTGAGCTTGGAGTGGTGAGGTTGGGAGGGAGGTGGTGCAAGAGCACTGAGGCCAGCCTGGGGACTCCCGCCTTGCATTCTGAGCCATGGAAGGTTACTGAGCCCTGGAGTCCCAGAAGAATGCTACCTTCCAAAAATACAGTGGTGGAGGTCAGGACAGGAAACCCAGAGCGGACTGATTATGCTCAGAGTGGCCCCTCCTTTGCAATTACAAGCCTGGGTCTCAGGGCAGGGCCAGATCAGAGGAGGATCTTCTCCATATCAAAGGGGAGATTAGCTCGGAGCCCCTAACAATGTTAGATGTGCTGCCCTCACTCCGTGGCGACGCTTCTGAGACTGTCAGCTTTATATCTGCTTCTTTTTATCAATACGGGCAAATAATTCTCTAGACATTTATCATTTTAAACTGTCACAGTCCAGTGCCTTTCCCGAGGACCAAAATCAATACTGATCTTGGTTTGAATACTTTTCTGACAAGGTTCCTATTTGTAGACTCACAAGTAGAACTAATGTGTGTTAAAGCTATTCAGTTTGGCATTTTGCAGCTCCATTGACACTTTAAATATAGGCGTTCACCACGACGATTAACCTTACAACTATTAAGTAATAAAAATCCCGCATACATATTTATTAGCTGAATATCCTATCCAACGTGATGCCTTCCCCAACGAGAGGGGAGGCAGAGAAGGTGGAGAAGCTGCCCCAGAGATGAGCTCGCTCCTTGCAGGAGCTGTCAGGAGGGACTCGGGGGTGGGAGGGTCTCCGGTCCTCTATAGAAGGAGGGGACAGAGGCCCACACGGATCTGGAGCTGACAAGGGGTTGAAGCTGGTGGAGGCAGAGCAGAGGGGTCCGGGGTGGGCTGGCGTGGGTGGACCCAACGGTGGCCCTGGAAAGAAAACCCAGGGCTTCTCATTCCTGGCATCTTCCCAGGTCTTACTTTCCTCATCTGTGTGATGGGGTCGGACTAGAACTGGTGCCTGCTGACCTTCTTGCAGCGTCACGGCATGCACAGAGAAGGATACAACTGTACAGTGTCCTAGGGTCATCAGACTGTCTGGGGGCTTGGCCTGCTCCTGGGCCTGCTCTGGCCATCAGGAGGATCAGGGGATCAACATC
The DNA here is from genome assembly GCF_011764305.1 of Mustela putorius furo. Lineage (NCBI taxonomy): Eukaryota > Metazoa > Chordata > Mammalia > Carnivora > Mustelidae > Mustela > Mustela putorius. The sequence continues at coordinate 8,934,992 of NW_025421449.1, forward strand.
TCAGCTGGCGGAAAATTCACACCCTTGGCACAGCGTGAGGGGCTGTCCAGCAGATGAGCCAGTGTCCCTTTTAGGGCCGTGCCTGGGTGCCTCCCAGCTCTTGGATGGGGGCACCTGCTTGCTGGATGCTATCTCTCCCGAGCTAGCATCTAGAAGGGTCCCGAGGACCTACCTGTGTCCTGGCACATGGGGACATGGACCCCAGCATCCCAGATTTGGGCTCAGCTAGAGGCACGGCAGACACCCACTTCTGTCTGTTGCCATTCTGATAGTTGGTGCCTGTGTCTTTCCTATTACTGATAATCTGCATATACCCCCAAGCAAGGGGCTTCACCATAGTACACAGGAGGGCTCCTGGAGTCAGTACTCCCAAATTCAAATGCCCTTGCAAGCCCCTGGGTTATTTATCTGTCTCACATTTTCGGCATATCCATGAGCTGTGGTGCTGTCTTGGTTTGAATACTTTTCTGACAAGATTCCTATTTGTAGATTCACAAGTAGAACTAATGTGTGTTAAAACTATTCAGTTTGGCATTTTGCAGCTCCTGGCCTGGCAGGATGAGGGGGTTGGGGGAGCAGAGAGGCACTGCTCTGAGTAGAACTTAGTGCTCTGGGAGTAGGCAGAGATCAGAGAAGGCTGCCTGGAGGAAGAGTCCTTTACTACAAGCCTCACTGGACAAGCTGAGATTAGTCAGGCTAATCCCAGTGGAGGGGAGTATTTCAAGCAGATGAACAGAACTTGGGATGGGGTGCCAGGAGACCAGTGAGGAGGCACCTTGCACACCTCCCTCCGGCAGGGCAGAACCCAGCCTGTGCTCTGTGCTCTGGCTCCCCTGGCTGTGTCTGCAACTGAGTGTGGCAGGGACGTCCCAGAAGGCAAGGGATGCACTTGGACCACTGGCTTTGGCCCTGCCATACCTTCTTTAGCCTGTGTGGTCCCTTCCTTTTCTGCTTTACCCATGGCCACACCTGCACTGTGACCCGATGGCCTTTCCTGACTCCCATTCCGTCTTACCAGGGTTTGCCTAATAAATCTCTTACCTGTTGCATCCCAATTTCGGTCTGCTTTCCAGAAGGCTGGGCCTAACATGAGCAGGAAGTGCTTCAGGAACTGGGGTGGGGTTGGGGAGGGGCACTGTGTTCTGGCCTCAGGGGAAAGAGGGAGGGTGGAACTGTCATTTCCATTTTACAGAAGAGGGGACACATGCTCCGCAAAGCCCTAGATGCAGAATGTCTTTTCAAGTGCAATGTGGCGTGCGGGGGTAGGGGCCATGTTGATTGCTGTCGAAGGCATGGGGCACGGAGGAGACCCTTCCTGGGAACCCGAGCGCCCGTCCGTGATGTCCTAAAACCCTCCCAGTGCCTCTGAAAGGTAAGTGCTCTCATCTCCATGAACATTTCAGGAGGTCAGGGCCCAGAGGTGTCAAGAGACGTCTGCTGGGCAATCAAAATCTGTCTCCTTCTCCCGCTCTAATCTACAGCACGATACTTGCCCACAGACTCTGTTTACAGCTGCAGAAACCTTGAAGAAACAAGGGCTCTCGAGCCCCATGCACAGCAGCTAGGAGCTCAAGGGACATGCAGGTGACTCTTCCAGCCCTGTGGTTTCTCTAAAAGACCCCGGGCCCTGGCCTGGACCCACCCTCTTCCTGCCCTCCCCCGGGCTCAGGCCGGCTTTCCCACGACCTTGCAGAGGAAAAGTCAGGAGGCCTGGTGTGTGGCTGGCTCTTCCACTGCTGAGCAACCAAGTCGACCTGCGAACCGGTCACTGTCTCCATCTCTCTGAAGCCTGAAAGGCCTGCCACGTGGAGGACAGCCACCAGCTGGAGCTGGGGGCAGCAGGAGGAGCTGACGGGCCCCAAGGCTGTGGGGGGTGGAGGGATCGCGCAGTCCTGCCTTCCAAGGCGGAGGGACTCTGAGGCAGTGGGCTTGCCCAGGTGAGGGCAGGGGAACCCGATCACTCCTTCCTGCTCCTGGGGGTCTCTCCCTGCTGTGGAGGGCTGGACTTGCCACTGTCAGCTTGCGTATGCTAAAGTGCTCCTGGTTTTTCTCTGTTTCTATTTTCTATCTTGACAGAAAAATTGTGATTTTCACACTGTCATGAAACCAATAGGTCCCTGACATATGTTTTTGTAATCTGTGTAGCTGATTTCCTGTACTTCTGACAGCTCTATTACATCTCTGACAGTTTTATAAAATTTTTCCTCTGGGAAATTGAGGGGGGCCTGTGCTCCCCCCCCCCCACTCCCTGGTCCCTCATGCTCACTTGTGTTTGCAGATGAAAGAGCAGGGTGGCTGCTTTTCTTGTTCCTGCCCCCGTGTTAACTGCCAGCCACCTCTGGGAGGGCCGAGGGGTGCCCAACACCAGTCAGGGCAGGGGGTCCTGAATGCCAAGTGACACTGAACAGTGGAGGAGGGGGGAGAGGACCCACCCCAGGGCCAACCTGTGTTGACTCAGGAATCCTCAGGGGTAAGGATGCTCCGTCACGGGGCTCTAAATTGGGCTGCTCCCCTTTGAGCATCTCACCTTTAAACTTGTCAGATCCACTCACAGCACCATGCTATGAGAGGGCAAAGGGCTACCCTGCTTTATGCTGAAGCCCAGCCAAGTGTGGACACAACGCTAGGGGATAGAACAGAGCCCTGCTGCAGCATGGAGTGTGTATGTGTGTGTGTATGTGTTGTGTTCAAGACGTTGCTTCCATGCCCATCCACCTTTTCCAAGATGCTTTGCCCAGCACTGGGGAGATAGAGCTGTGGCCCCTAGGCTTATGGGTTCCCTGGGGTGTGTTTGAGTGGTATGGCCATTAGTGCCATACCCATGGATGGAGCACCTACTCTGTGTGGCCCTGTCCGTGTGCTCAGAGAGCTCACGCCAGGAACACCTGTGTCTTTGGGCATATGTGAGTGGTCTGTACATGTGGGGATAGATGATGGGGACTCTCTTTCCTCTAACTTGCCAATCTTAAGGGGCAATGTCCACCCTCAGGACAACTCGGAAGAGAAGCAGAACCCGTGATAGAAGGGGACACTGATGGGAAGGAGGCTGGTCTAGTGTCACCTCAGTTGTGCACGCAGCTCGCCCAGGGAAGCAAGAGCCTGGTCACCCTGACCTTGTCACTGTCTTGACACATCTTGTTGTGTCCCAAGCCTCTGATAAAAGAGGAGGTTTTCCACGTTATCCTGCGGATTCACCATGAAGCACGTGGAAGGTAGCCCCGGGACCCCCAAACAGCATCCCCGCGGCCCTGAAAGCCTGCGCCACATCTCAGCCTGCTCTCGAGACATTATTTGGGGCCTCTCAATCGACTTAGCCACTCTGATTTTCCTGTCTATGGAAAACGAGGGGTTGCCATGGCAACTGCCACATTACACGGTTCTGTACTGGTGATGCCTCTGAGATACAGAGCAGCTTCTCAAAGAGATACACTTTTCAACATGTCATGTAGAATTCTGTACTTGTTAGGGAAAATCGCATTTCCAGCAAAATGACATGCTTCTCCCGGGCTTGCAGACGCGCGGCTCAAGCCTTTCTTAAACAAAGAATTTCATTCACTGCCTCTCTCCTCCCTCTGTGTCCTGGCACTCGTTACCCACACCCCTCCCGAGTCCCAGTCTCCTTCACTGGAAACACGAAGTGGGAGCTGAAGGGCTGGGCAGAGGGCAGGGCTCACCCAGCTGGGGGTCGAGGGCAGTGCTCACAGTGGGGGGACTGAGAGTCTAGGCTGAGGAGGAGGTGCTTGAACCTCTGACTGAGCGGTCGGGCAGCTGGAGAGGGGCGGGGTGGCTGGCCCCGTCCTCACATGTCCTTTGGCTTGCTTCCCAGACACTGACCTGATTTCTCAGGGTGGCATTTGGAAGAATGATCAAGGGCGCTCCAGCCTTGCTCCTCAGTCGGTGTTACCAAAGGGCCCCTGTGAGAGTCTGGGGTCCTCTTTGGGTCCAGCATGCACCCTGTGTGTTCAGAAGAACTAGACCCCCTTCTTCACTGGGTGCCACTGTTCTAGGCACCGTAGGGGAGCCAAGGCCTGAAGATGGGCAGGGCGCCGGCAACGATGCACGCTTCAGCCCTGCCAGCCTCAGGGTCAGCTTGGGCCCTACTTGTCACCCTTGGCTACTTTGCTGACCTTGGCCTTAGATCCACCATCTGTCCATAAGCAGGGAAGGCTGGAAAGCTCTTGCCAGAGCCTGTTCTGAGAGTCTGTCCTCTACCGTCCAGTGGGGTCTCCTCTCCTCCCCTTTCCTTGGAGTCCTGCTCGGAGGATCTGGAGCTCCCCTCCCAGACACCTTGACTGACGGGTCGGCCCCTGGGCTATTCCAGTGAAGCCCGTGCTGACCCAGGGATGGGCTTTTACTTGAGGAACTGGTTGCCTTTACTTTTGCACGCAAATCAGGCTTCCTCCTTGAGGCCCGCTCTTGGACATTGGCCTGGCCGGGAGGGTTTGTGGGCCGCACGGCGGAGCCAGGACAAAACCTTCGGGCACTGAGACACTGAAGTAAACCCCTGAAGGGATTCAGCCAGTGCTCCCTGGGGCTCGGGATTACATGAGTTAATGCATGTGAGTGCTCGGCACGTGGGTGCTGCGCTCTGGGCCAGGCAGGGTGGGGGGCATCGAGGAAGCACAGGTGCGCCCCTCAGACAGCTATCAGTGGGGAGGAGGCTGGCAATGGACAGCCTCCCTCGGTGCAGGGTGGGAAGTGTCGTGTTCAGAATGGCCCGGTCCTGGCTGGTGGTGAGGAGCTCTTGCTGGCTGATCTCACAGGGCCTTCATTCCTTCTCCTTTCTCTCTTCCTCTCTTCCTTCCTTCCCTCCCTTCCCTCCTGCCCACCCTTCCTTTCCTTTCCTTTCCTTTCAAGCCCAACATAGGGCTTGAACTCAGGACCCTGAGATCAAGAGTTGCCTGCTCTACCAACTGAGCCAGCCAGGCGCCCCATTCTTTCCTGTTAAATGGCCTAGAAGATGAGGTGCTCCCCAGGAACGAATCCCACAGCTCTCACTGGCATCTCTTCAGGGAGTGAGCTGGAGGAGGTATTCTCCCTCTGCTTCCCCAAGGCAGTCACATTGTTCCTGGAAAGATCTTGGCTGGAGGCTTTGTGGGTCCCAGGGACTCCGTGCAGGTGGTGAGGGAACCCAGGGCAGCCTCCTCTCACAGCTGGGTCACTTGGGAGTTTGCTACTCCCAGACCACAGGTTAAAGGGGACAGGTGAGGTCTGGAGGGGAGCACTTGGCATTGGACCCCGGGACTATCAAGAAATAGTAAGGCCTATGAGCACTGTATGTTATATGTAAGTGATGAATCACTAAATTCTGCTCCCGAAACCAATCTTATACCATGTGAACTAATTAGAATTTAAATAAAAATTTGAAACATGGGAAAAAACATAGTTAAGGCTTGTGTCAGACACAGAGAAACCAGCGTTCCCTGGTCCGAGAGGGCAGCCTTCTATGAGGTGTTCAAGGTCCTCTTGCATTGAAAGCAGTGATGGTCAAAGTGCGATCCACAGATTGGTGCTGGTCTGCAAAATGCCCGTGGTCCCTGAAGAAGGAGAGAGCATGCATCAGAGGGTAAAGCAAATGCACTAAGCATATTCAGCTGAACATGTCTATAAGCAGATATGTGTATCCTTGCCTGTGTAGCACATTTTTGGAGCAAGACTTGTGCAGTGAAGGAAGCTGCACTGATCTAGGTTCTGGTGCAGGTGTGGGATCTCACTGCAGACAGGCTCTCTGAATAGCATTGCTTGAAGCCATCCCTCCTCTGCCTCCCAGAGTGAGGGGGGAGGGGTGCCGCTCTGTGGCTTCTAGCCACTGTCACCCGTTTATTGGCCTCTAGGGGCAATAACACGGGGTTTCCTTGCCTCCAGCTGTGCCCTGTTCTAACACAGCACGCCTTCCAGCCGCCAACCAGAACAAGTACTCCAGAATGCAGCCCTGGTCCTGTCACTTTCCTGCCAACACTTCCCAGTGGGTCTATGACTCTTAAAGTCCAGCTTTCTCCACATGGTCAGGGGGTCCCGCACAGCAGTCCTTTGCCGCCTCTCTTACCGCACCACTCGCCTGCCTTACTTTTGCCAAGTTTTCTCTCACTGTTGGGATGTGGCCCAAGCTGTTGCTCCTGTCTCGAACTTTGTTCCTTTTCCTCTGGCCACCTGGATTAATTAGGTGGCCTCAGGTGTACCTCAGCTGTACAGCTTCAGCTGCTTATTGCTCTCAAATATCCTTCTTCCTCATCAGTGATTCCTGCATTTTGCTTAAGCTCATGGCCACCCAGAGTAAACATGGTCCCCAATCTCCTTTGCAGCCAGATGTAGCCAGGCCACTAAATTCTAGTCGATGTGATATAATCAGAAGAGCTTCTGGGAAGTGTTCTTTAAAGGAGGGACACACCCTTCTTCCACTTCTCTTCTTTCTTCCGGCTAGCTGGAATTCAGATGTGATGCCAGGGGCTTGGGCAGCCATCTTTGATCCGTGCCAGTGGAAGTCATGTGCTGAGACTGGCAGGGCCATCAGAGAAAAGATGCCTGGCTTTCTATGACTTGAAATCTTTCCCATCCCTGTGGACTGCTTATCTTCATTTGGATTTCTTTTATATGGAAGAGAAATGGACTTCTACCTTGCATAAACCATCGTGACTTTTGAGCTTTCTGTTAATTCCAGTCACACCTCGATCTAATCGATGGCAGGTGCAAGTAGCTGAATATTTGAACGCAGGAAGACTTTTAGTGATTCCCGTCAGCAAGAAATCTGGAGGGAGGGCTGTTTCCAGGTTGCTTTCCCAGTGTCATTTCTCTCAGCCTTCTCCTCACGGTCACGAGACAGCGCCAGCCACTCCACACATGGTGTCCTACATGGCCACATCCCAGGTGGAAGGATGAGGATAGTTTGAAAAGGTAAAAGGGAAGCTCCTTCACACCTGTTCACACTCCCAGGAGAGCCCAAGTCAACCTCCCACACCATCTCACTGACCAGAACCCCAGCTTCAAGGGAGGCCGGGACAGGGAGTCTCTGACTTCTCAGACTCTGTAATGGGAGGCAGGTGAAGATGGGAACAGCTGGTGGCCAGACAAGCTACAGACTTCCACTTTGCCCTTCTGGGCCCCACTGCTTCCCACACTGGTTTCTCTCCAGAGCAGGAGCTCCGTGAGGACAGAGACTGCTACCATGAGATACAACAGAGCTTCGGAAGTGCACATCCTGGGTCAAATCCCTACTCTGCTCCTCTGCCATGGCTGAATTAACATCTCTGTGTTTCATTATGGAGAAGAGGATAATCCTTCCTACCTGACTCCGAAGGCTGTTTGAGGATGAAGTGAGTTCCTATGTACAGACACTTAGAATGCTGGTTCTCAAACTCGGCTGTGCACTGGAATTGGGCAATTAAGAAATTAATGGTGGGGGTACCTGGGTGGCTCAGTGGGTTAAGCCTTTGCCTTCGGCTTAGGTCACGATCACAGGGTCCTGGGATCGAACCCCTCATCAGGCTCTCTGCTCAGCAGGAAGCCTGCTTCTCCCTCTCCCACTCCCCTGCTTGTGTTCCCTCTCTCACTGTCTCTCTCTCTCTCTCTGTCAAATAAATAAATGAAATATTAAAAAATAAAAAAGAAATTAATGGTGACTGGGCCCCACTTGCAGAGACTCAGATCTAACCAGTCTGAGAAGTCCCACATTGGGACTTTTAAAGGTCCCTAGTGGGTAATCATGTGCAACCAAACACAGTGCCTGGTCCAGAAGCTTCTAACAAATGTTTGCTCTGATGGATTGGTTGGTCACCATGGCCCCAAAGCCCATTGCACAGTAAGCCCTCAGGGATTGTTTGTTGAATGAATGAATGAATGAATGAAAGTTCGGAGGCCAGAAGAAATGGTTGAGGTCATTTGGTCCAACCCTCTGGCACTGGGATTGCTGTCTGCCTTATCGGTCCTGGACTATATGTAACATCCCCCACCCCCTGCCAAGGGCTCCAAGGCTGCCCGGTTCCTCTTTCAGGAGAGGACTCCAAGGGTCTGTGCAGCCCCGTGCAGCACCCTCCCTCATCCCTAGTCCACAGAGAGGATGCACCTCATCCCCCAGCTGGGGCAAGACTACCCAGAACCTACACAAGGGAACCTACACAGAAGCTTTGTGATGGGGCTGCTGGACCCTCCCATCCGTCATCTGGCCACCAGCTTTGCTCCCAGCTGCAGCACTCCTGGGGGTGCGTAATGGCCCTTATAGGGGACGCTGCCCTTTTCTGGGGTGCCATCCCGGCTGGGTGGTATGGATTTCTGCTGTAAACATGGCCCATCTGGGAGAAGGCCAGGTGCCACATTTTGAACAGCTCTGAAACTTAAAGCTCAGAAGGCTTTGAAATGCAAATATTTTGAAGGAAACATAAGGTAAACATGAGTGCTTATTTCCCCCTGATGAAAACAATATGCTGTTTGCTCTGAAATGTAAATAGGGCCTAGATCGCTTTTAAAGAAAGCCATGGCTCATATTTTTAGGTCCAGGGTAATAACATTCCTAAAAATATGTGTATCCGGCAGCCTTCCCACCCCGCCTGCATCCACACTCCCTTTTGTGTCCTGGATGCCCCTCATTCCAGGCATTGCAGTCGGCTCCCCTCACTGTTCTAAACCACCTCCCCTCCTTCCAATCTGGAATGCCACACTCCCACTTCTCCATCCTCATCTAATTTTTCCAGCCCTCTCTGAGCGCTTGAGAGTTCCTTTTGGATAGAACTGGGGGGAAAAATCCGTAGCCAAAGGCATTTCACTGACTTGAAAGAGATTTTATGGTGCATTGAGTTCTAATCAACTTTAATAAGTACTGAATGCAGGAAGAAGACTTCGCCCCCAGCCCCAGGCCAGCCAGGCGTGCTCACGGCCCCCTGTGGGCCATGGGAGAAAGGACCGCTGCTGGGGGCTCCTGGTTTGGGTGGGTGTGGCAAGTGACAGCTGCAGAGAAACGAATAATTAGCGATTTCAACCCCTGATAATGAGTAGCTCCATGATCCTTCTTGCAGCCATTAGGAACATCTATCTTATTAATGATCCCGCCAGACAGCCGCAGGCCCAGGTGACCGGCTCCTCTCCGGTGGGGCTCTCCCGGCTCATCTGTGCACCGAAGAGCTGAGATGGAAGGTGGTCATTTCATCCTTCTCCGTGGTGGGGCTGGGTGGGGCTTTCTGAGCTGGAAGCACCAGATCAGCCCTGGGGGCCCCCCACCCACACCCCTGCTTCATCCACATCGAGTACCCCTTCTCCATCCCACAGAGGGAAGCGGTAAACTCACCCTTTGTTGTGTGGACAGTCAGCACAGCTTCTGCCGGTGCCCACCTCGTGCCATGTGGGGCCAGGAGGGGTGTTCACTTGCAGCACCCTCTACTGTTCCCACCATATTCGTTCAAAAGTCTGCCGGGCGGGGGCGGGGGGGTTCAGGACCTTGTCTCAGTTCACACAGCTAGGAAGGGCCTCTGCCACCACAGGAATGCCTGGCTTTTTGATGGGTCTTCCTCCTGTCTTGTGCCAGCCATCCTAAGAATGAGTTCTTGACAATGTTCGTCCTTCCTGCCTGGATTTTCTCAAAAGCAATGCCCAAGCCAGGAGTTGCAGACTGTCCACTGGCCGCACCTGGCTCATAAACACGAGTCCGTTTGACCTGCACGTGTCTTAAGAACTGGAAAGCATCCACATAAAATTGCAGATTTACTGACAAATGGGAAGAGGCAGACAAACTACATATCTTGTCTCCAGTTCTAGATCTCAGGGGGCACCTGCTCTTTTTAGACCATTTCCCACAAGCCCTACCACTCCCTTTTGCCCATGCCTTGGTGGAGGTGCTCATTTATATTCCCTGTCTGTCCCCATAAGTTTTTGAATTTGAGTGAGTCATTTAGATCAGTGATTTTTAAGCCTCACTTTATCAACAGATTCCTTTTCTCACACTGTAGAGCAGTTGATAGGAAATATCATGGTAAGGTTGGCATGGGTGCGGGATCCCACTTGGACCCAACCTTCCATCTCAGGAGTCCTTTGAAATTTGTGAGAAACTTAACTCCCACAGAACATGGTTTGCAAGTGGTTTTGATTGAGAGCAACTAAGGGGAGCATTCCCCAGGATCCATGGAATTCAACAGAGGATGCCCTGCCTAGAGCCAGCACCTTGGAGATCAAGACCAGCAGAGTTTGTGAAGCCTTGGAGACTACCGGAGAAGCCTAGAAAGGATGACAGACTTGTTCATGCTTACACAGAAAATTAATATCTTATCTTTTGCCCTCTGACCGGTGATCGAGCTATATAGCTTCCTATAACTTCTCTAAAAGCCTATGTGGAGGTGAGCTCATTCTAATGGCTGGAGGAAAAGGTGGAAGAACAGGGTCCTGTGAAAAGAAACTTATATCCCTGACTCCAATTTAAGTTTCAGGAGAGCGGGGATTTGGGTCACCTAATTATGTGCAGCACCCAGGTGGCTAAAGTGGGTGGGGGTGCATCAGAAGTCAGCAGGAGCATAGAGGGATCAGGTGCCCGAGTGAGAGGCAGGATGGGGTAGGTGGAGAGCAGGCCAGGGGACCTATCAGGAATTAGGGTGTCAAGTGTGGCATAAGCATGTGATTAAGGAGCCTGGGGAGGTAGAGTGAAGGCTGAGTCTGGTACTTCACTCTGGAGGGCCTGGAGATGGCTGTCGGGTAGCAGCAGTGGGAGCCTTTGCGGTCCCCAAATGGGAGAGAGGCACGAGGAGATCTGTATTTAAGGCAGCCATGCCGGAGCAGGACAGAAGAGGCAGTGTTGTGCCGGGGGCAGCCCGGTCACAGCAGGAGAAAAGTCCCATCTCTAGGGGCACACCCTGGCCCAGTCACCTGCCCATTCCCTGCCATCAGCGGAGGCCTCTAAACACAGGGCAGCATCTGCAGGAGTCCAGTGGTGGGAACAAGGAGAACAGAAACTTCTAGAGGGTGGAGGATACTTAGAAGAAGGGGGCCGTCCCAGATGCAGGGAGCAGAGGTTTTTCCAGATTTCCTGTTGGGGCTGATAGCCATGGCCTCATGGAACTAAACTGTGGACTAAGAGCTTTGGAGTCTACATGGCTCACCAGGAGCTGATGTTCTGATTGGGCTTTCTCACCACCACTGATGAGCCCCCCGCCCCCGCCCCGTGACACCACGCCATTAACGTTCATGCACATGTCCCACGTCCATCTGTACCCATCTAGCAAATGAGGAGACCGAGGCGGAGGGAAGCTAAGTGACTTACCCTAGCTAGGAAGTGGCAGAGTTCTATCTTAACCTCATTCCTTTGACTGTGGGTTTGGGGTACTTCTGGGTTGGGGGGTAGGGACAGAGGGAAAGGGAGAGAAAGAATCTCAAGCAGACTCCACACCCAGCCCAGAGCCCCACATGGGGCTACATCTCACAACTCTGAGATCATGACCTGAGCCCAGATCAAGAGTCAGAGCCTTAACTGATTGAGTCACCCAGGCGCCCTGTGTTTGGGGTACTTTTTAATATAATCAGCTATTTCTATTATTAGGTACTGAATAGACCAGGAGACCAGAAGGAAGGCTTTGCAAGTGACTCCTTAGAAATCTTGCCTTTGATTCAGTTTTTGGACTATAGTGGACAATGTTATCTACTGGTGTCTATTCCCCATACTCAGGAAATTCCCCTTTTCATTAACATTCTGCACCTTCCAGAAGTCTCTATGCTCCTTGCTCCCACTGGGCTCCTATAGATGCTACCATGTTTTTGGAGACCTCAACTTCTCCAGCATGGGCACTGCATGCCCGCCCAACCTATCGGAATCCCTGCCTGGGGTTTGTTAACATGGTCCTGAACAGAAATCTCCAGACTCCTTCCTCAGCGCAGGCTCTCCCGTGGTAAGAGCCAGGGGTACTTGGCCCCCAGGCTTTGCGCTGTGTGGAGGAGAGAGAGAGAATGAAGTCCTGTGCAGAGAGAAGCAGAGATGGGAGACGGAGAGAGATGGTTCTAGTCCAGTTCCGGTTCCTGTAGTTGTACGGTCCAGCTGTTCCTGCCTTTCCTCCGTTTGCTCCTCTAATCCTTTGGCTTCTGTGAGGAAGTTAATTCCCGTTTCTGGCCTCCACTAGTTCGAACTGAGTTTCTGTCGCTGGCAACAAGAGTCCTGACTGACACAGCTCTGGTGAGGGAGCATTTGCTGTTGGTACAGGCAGGAGGTAGTCACAGGGCTCGTCCTGTGTGCGTGGCGTTCCTCTCACTGCTGCAAGGGCATGGGCCGGGTGGCCAGGAGGCTTGTTCAGAGGTTTGGGGCTGCAGACAGGACTCCACGGGAGAGAACCGCTTTGGAGGAGCTCATCACAGATTCTCAGAGATGAGAAGAGACTCCCAGATGTCACCTCGCTCTGTGGCTGGGGTTGGACTCCTGACCCTGAAAGCCGACTGTGATTTTGACATCTCTGTCTTCTCCTTGGCGAGAGAACCTGAATATCCCCAGGTCTCGGGGGAAAGAACTTGCTGACCCCTTGAGCCAGAGCAAGGTGAGTTGCCTCTGTGATCACAGACAAATCCTGAGTGCAAGTACAGTGCCTGGTACACAGGAAATGTTTCGTCACGGGAGCTGAATGAACGCACTCATAAACACGCAGGTTGTGGGGGAAGGGGCAGCCTCTCAGAGGTGAGCAGGCCATTGTGATTTCAGCACTCTGCTCCCTTCCCAAAGCTTTCTCACCCCCTTCTCAACACACCCCTGCACTGAGGAGGGGACATCAGAGGAGGAGGGTTGAGCCCCCCCTCCCCCAGCTGGAGTCCCAAGAAGCGACTCCTTCCCAGCACCTGGCGACTCCTTCCCAGCACCTGGCAACCTTCCAGTCAAGCTTCTGCTGGTATCTTGCTCCTGCCCTCCAGCCTCCCCCACCCCTCCAGGCAGGCACCCACTGAGGAGCCCCCACCCCTGCCCTCACACATGTATATGCAAAACCTGAGCTGCCTTGGCACTCCCTGTCTTCGAGGTGCTCAGCAAATGTTTGCAGAGGGAATGTGGAGTGGATGAGATTAACCAGATACACTTATCTTGCTCTAGTCTCAGGGAGATGATTCTCGTTTAAAGAGCTCAGCAACTCTCTGGAGGGACGACACCTCGGGGACTGGAATGAAGGATGTCCCCAAGAGGCAGGCCCGGAAGGGAGGGACTGACTCTGTTCAAGGCTCGCAAAGACTTCCCAGAGGGAGGGGCGCTGGTAGCGGGCTGGGAGGGGCACGGATGAGAGTGGACTGGGTCAGGAAGCAGGTGTAGGTGTCAGGATGCTTTCAGAATTACAAGTGACAGAAAAAACGTTTGCTCTCTCAAACGGAGGCAGTTCAGACTTCAGGGCTGGTTGACTCGGCAGCTCTGTGGTACAGTTTCTCCCTCTCCACTCTGTAATCCACTGCGTCCGTCCGTTGCTTTCATTCTCTAGTCAAAAGACAACTGTCAGCCACCCTGGGGGGTGTGTCTTTGTCCTTCTCTTGCGGGAGGGGGGATATTACTCCTCAGCTGTGGATTGAAATTGGATGGGGGCAACTATGGAGAAGAACCTTCCCCGGATCAGTAAGTCCTCACGGTGGTCCCCTGTGTTGGGTGGCTAAGATGAGCGGGACCCGCCTTGGGGAGGGTGAGATCAATCTTCCTTGAGCCTGTGGCTTTGTGAGGAGAAGGTACCAGCACCATGGTGAGGCTGGCGGGGATGGGGGTGGGTCATCAGTGAAGAGGGCTCTGTGGTAGGGGTGTGGGAGGATGTGGGGGAGATGCCCGCTGGGCATTTCTGGTGCGCAACTGTCTTTGTAAGTTGTGACATTGGGAAGAGGCATCGTGTGTTTGGGGGATGGTAGGAGCAGGCGGATGGTGGGGGCCAGGAAAAGGGGCTGAGAGGCCGCTGCCTGCTGGCAGAGTCTTGAATGCCTTGCTGGGGATTGAGCTCTCCCCAGGCAAGTGGGTTTCTGTTAACAGGAGAAGGAAAGGGGAAGTGTGCTGTGCAGGCCTGCGCTGTTCCTCCCAGCCCCCACCCCCAATCACTCCCTGATGCTATTCCTGGAATCACCATCTGTGCTGGACTGGGCTCTGTTGGCTTGACCGGGGATGGGGGAACCTGAGTTTCCCAGAATCTCCTTCTCCGTGGGATTCTGAGTTAGGGTTGGCCAAATGTAGGGCTGTGTGAGATTGGGAAGGTGGAAAAGCAAAGAGTTCCCCATTCTCAGAAAGCTGCAGTGATCAGATGTGATGACAGACAGACCCAGAGCTGCCCCACAGGCTCCAGGTTCCAGTTCGTTTGTCCCACTCTGGCCTTGCCAACAAGACCAGTGGCAGCCCCAAGCCTCCCACCAAGTTCTGGGCAGTAGCTCCCCAGAGGTAGCAGCTCCCCGAGCTCCCCCTTCGGTGGCTGGGCTCACTGGGGTTTCCTGCCGACAACCACTCGCCCACATGTACTGGTGCTTTGGGCTGCTGGGGCCACCCTCGGGCCCTCTCCTGCACCTCTGCCTGTGGCGCTGTGGAGCGGGGATGTTGGAGGATCCCAGGAGTTTCTGAGAGTGTGCGCTCAGGACCTGCCTAGCACACAGTAGGGGCTATGAGGTGTGAGCAGTTGTGTTCGCTCTGTTCCAGGCACTGGCCAGGTGTCTGCACAGGTGCTAACTCATCTCATCCCCTCGCCAGTCCTGTGAGAGTGGTATGGCAATTAACCCCATTTACAGAGTCACAGACAGGCTATTAGGTCGGAACATATAAAATTGCTAGTTTTGTAGGTCAAACATAGCTCTGTATCCGCAGGTGCACGTGGCTCACAGCCTATAGAAAGCTGGGCCAGCTGCCCAAGCTAAACAGCACCCCATGCCCCCGCCCCTTGCTTGCTGAGTGCCTACTGTGTGCCCAAGAGGACGGGCATCCCATCACAGCTGCGCCAGTTATGTTACACATGCGGGTGCGTGTGAAGATGGGAGCCCTGGACTATTTAAAATACCTTAGCTCACTCTTCCAGCACAGACACCCCCGGCTCCATGAAGTCTTCTTTGACTTCTTCTGTAGGAGAAGCAGCCTGTGCAAGGGCAGGGAGGCAGGAAAGGGCCCTGCTCATCTGCAGAAGTGGGGAGGGGAGGCAAGGTTGGATGTGCCAGTGGGAGAGGCAGGACAGGGACCTGAGGGGCCAGGGGCAGGCCTCAGAGTCTGCAAGGAGTTTGGATTCAGTGCTGCCCTCCGACGAGGCACCAGGGCCAGCTCTGGATACCCCTGAAATGTACCCGGATCTGCTGTCTTTATCTCTGCCTGCTCCTGGGCCTGCTGGGAGGGGGTTTCTTGGCAAGGGCGCCTCACTGGGTCCTAGAACAGCCTGTCTTGCAGGAGGGAGGAGGGGTTTGGAGCCTGGTTGGCATCACAGCAGCCACCTCCCTGCTCATGCTCATGTAATAGAGTCCCTTGGCTCTGCCTCTCCCTCTACTCTCCTGACCCTGTAGCCCCGGCTTTGTTCCACAAGTGCCATCTCAGCCCAGGCCCGGTGCTGCCTGACCTGGCCTCCTTTTGGCTCTCCAAATACCCTCACTGCCCTCGGCGTGTCCTGCATATCCCTGCATCTGTCCAGTGCTCCTGCCTTGGGCAGCCACCCTCCTCCCCCCGGTCTGCGGTATGGGATCAGACAGCGTGGATTAGAATCAGGCTCTCCCTGTGGGCTTCTGCAGGATGGTCTGGGAGAACTGGGCAGGGAGGATGGTGATGCCCCTTCATCTTCCGGGTGCTGAAGAGCTCAGACTCTGGGGCTTGGCTGCCTGGCAGGTGTCCTGCCCTGTTCCCTCCTAAGCAGCCCCCCTCTGTAATCCGGGCCTGCAGGTTGCACCTACTGTGGAGGCCGCACTCGTACTGGGAAATGCTTGCAGGTGTAGTTCTAACCCGAGAGCGGGTTGGTGCTTTGTTTCCCTTACTGAATGAGGTGGCCGTGAAACAGAGAAAGGCACAGACACACTTCACTCGTTCTTCCAAGGCCGGAGTGAGTTCTCTGCTGAGTCAGATGGTCATTTTTGAGTATAGAAAAAAAATTCCCTTTTTGGGTGCTGACTTACAAAGGAACACCGCTGACACAGGTGCACTTTTCAGCTTCATTTGTATGATTAATAAGCTCTCCATCACTTTCGTGAGTCTGGGAAAGCAAGAGATAAACCCAGCTCTGATCTGTAGCCCTTGACTATCTGTGTGACATCACTGAAAGTAGGGCTGGGAAGGGACGCCCCGTAGCCATGAGCCCTTGGTTTTTCTACTGCACAGAGATCTAATAAACGTGGATAGCCTCAAACGCATAGAGGATAATAGAATGCAGCAAGATAATTAGGAAGGAATGGGTTCCGAGTATAGATTACTTTTGTTTTTTACAGAGTTTAATAGTGAATTTACGTGATTTAATTTTTATTTAACACCTATCCTATAAAATTCCTGAAAACATAACTGGCCCTCAGGAGCTGATCCAGGCTGTTGCCTGTATGCCACCCCGGGGTTATGGGGAACATATAATTTAATGTTTTCAAAATGCTCAAAAGATTCTGGTATTCAGTAAACACTCAATAAATGTTAGCTAATCTCCTTCTTATTTATGATGATTATTCTCGATTGGAACTTTGGTGCCAGAAGTATGGGGTGGGGGGCTAGGTGGATTTTCCACCCTAGGACAGGGACCCACTTCTGTTTCCTGCTTTCCTTCCCTCTGCAGGTTGCACAGAGCTTGCTGCAGAGAAGGTGCTGGGCAAATGCCCACTGAGCTTGTATTTTTCCTCTGTGGGCTGGATGGAGTGATCATTTCACCTTGGCTGACCCGTGGCCGGTCTGGGATCCATCCCCAGCATCACAAGCTGCAGACGGCATCAGGCAGAGCTGTTGGCCTTCTCCAGGGCTTGTCTGCAAAATCCCAAGGTGTGCACGGGGGGAGCCCCCGTTCTTGTGTACTGACTTGAGAGAGAAGGCAGATGTTTTCTTCGGGCTCCCTGCCCGCTCACTGCCCCTTAAAGAGACTCAGATGTTCTGAGGATTAGCTCTGCAGAGTGGCCACTGGGCTAGCCACAGAGAGGATGGCTCTGATTTCAACTCTCTGCCGAGGCCCGTGGATGTGCCAGCTCTGTGCAGGGAAAGCCACCTACCGTGGGGTCTAAGTCCTGCCTGCATCCTGCCTGGGGAGGGCAAGTGAGGAGAGAGGGGTAGAGAGCGGGGCTGAATGCTCCTTCTTTTAGCCACATCTACTGAAAATGAAGCATGTGCCGGGACTACATTAGCTTCGAGGGCTGTACAAACAGAGGCACAGCCTTCGCTCTTAGGTGGTTTACGTTGTAGTAAAGGGGAATGAAGAGCATAGTGGGTGACTCTCACTGCGTGTTATATGGGGCGCCCTTGCTCCATCACACTGTGCAGGTGGGGTGTTGGGGAAAGCTCTGTGCGGGGGCAGTGCTTGGTTTGTGGGTAGCAACGGGAGCAGGTGGTTCTCAGAGGGAGTGTGCAGCAGGCAGGAGACACAGCAGGGACTAGGGCAAGGCAGTGTGGATGGTCTAGTCGGTGGCTAATGTGCAGAGTGGAGGGGCACAGGGCAGGGCTTTGGGGATGGGCTGGGCAGCAACAACAGGAGAAGGTGCACCCTTAAAGGAGCAGTTCATGAAGAGATGGAAAATGAATGGGCCAGAAGGCAAAGGAAGACAATGAGACAATGGTGCCTTCCCCAGAGCAGAGCCCAGACCAGGGCTTGGGTGCAGGTAGTTTATTTGCAAGGTGACCCCCAAAAGCTGGAGTAAGGGAGTTGACTGAGAAAGAGAGAGACAGAGACAAAGAGAGGAAGCAGGCCAATAGGAAGCTGGTGGCTGCTTGGGCAACTGTGTTCAAGCCCATTGGAACCCCCTCAAGGACCGGAGAGCACACACCTTAGAATTAATTCTCACTCCCAAGGATGGGGTGTTCATCCACCAGCTCCCATCTTCCACAGGTTGATGGTTGCCCCTGGGGGCATTACCTCCACAACTTAGCCGCATCTGCATTTGAGCTGAGGTATCTGGCCTCAGAGGACACCTTGAGGCAGAGAGGCAGAGGGTCACCTCACCATACCATGTGAAATGCTGGCAGCATGATGAAGATAAATTTCGAGAAGGAGAAGCTGGTAGGCAGGGTCAGTGGGTGGAAAAGAATATGGATATGCATTAGGACCAAGTGGTGAGGTCCAGGTTGGAGAAGAGGGGACAGAGTCAGTTTGTCTGGGAGGGACGCATGAGAGGCCAGTCAAGAAGCAGAGACAATGGTTTAACTGATGCCCCCTTAGGTGGTCAGCTGCAAAGGAAGGGAAAGGAACATGGCAATAGCTGGAGATGGGTGTGGGATTCTGGGAGTACCTGCTGGAGGGTGAGGGATTTCAGAGCCCTGATGGGGATCTTGAGGAACTTCAGGGTTTTCATTCCATGTTTTCTTTCCTTCAGACATGACTTTATTGGTTTGTGTTAGCTGGGACTATCTGAAGGAAGGAGGAGCTGTTCTTTATTAGAGCTGGCTGGGGACTGTGGGGCAAGCACTGGAGTCAGATGAACCTGATGGAGAATCCTGGCTCTGGATCCTTGCCCCTGACTGGAGCAAGTACTCAGCCTCTTGGAGCCTTGGTGTCACCATTTGTAAAATGGGGAATCAGTACTTCTTTCCCAAGGCACGTGTGGACTTTGATGAGAAATGGTTTGAGGAAGGGTCTGACACATATCAGATGAAGGCTACTTAGCACTGTCTGAAATGTGGCATGGTGGTTAAGAGCATGTACTTAAAAAAAATTTTTTTTAAGATTTTTTATTTATTTGAGAGAGAAAACATATGGTGGGGAGGGGCAGAGGGAGAGAGAGAGAGAGAAACAGATTCCCTGCTGAGCAAGGAGCCCGATGTGAGGCTTGATCCCAGGACCTGGAGACCATGACAGGAACCGAAGGCAGATGCTTAGCAAACTGAGCCACCCAGGAGACCCAAGAGCATATACTCTTGATCCAGATACTTGGGTTCTGATTTTGGCTCAGGCATTGGTGGTAATGTACATGGCTATGACATCAGCAAGAGTAGGGGTGTGATGAGCTATGAGGCCACCAGAAGGCTGAGGGTGCTTCAGAGACCAGGACTTGATCCACCTTGGTCTCTAGGTACCAGGCAATTCCATTCTCCTCAGTGGCTTGGTTTATCCTGCCTCTTCCAGGAGGGGGTGGACTGGATCATAGCTGGTAAATGTGTGGCTCAGGTCCTGGCACTCCCTGCCCCTAGCAGGCACTAGGAATGGACCTAATATTCTTTCTGGTAAAGCTTGGACATTGTCTCATTAATTGGCTTTTTACTCTAATATTAAGTTACAAGGGTTTCTTATGTATTCTAGATACAACTCTTATGACATACATGATTTGCAAGTATTTCCTCCTATTCTATGGGTTGTCTTTTCCCTTTCTTGATGGTGTCCTTTAAAACAGAAAAGTTTTTAATTTTGATGAAGTTCAATTTTTCTGTTTTTTTTTTTCTGTTGTTGCTTGTGATTTTGAAGTGATAGCTAAGAAACTTGTTTACAATCCAAGATAAGAAAAAATTATTCCTACCTTTCTTATAACAATATTGTAGTCTTAGTTCTACATTTGGAATTTTACTTTCCTTTTAATTAATTTTTGTATATGGTGTGAGGTAGGGATCCAGTTTCATTCTTTCACATATTGTTCCAGCACCATTTTGTTGAAAAGACTGTTCTTTCTTCATTGACTTGTTTTGGCACCCTTGTTGAAAATGAATTAACTGTAAACATGAGGGTTTATCTCTGGATTTTCAATTCTATTCCACTAATTTATGTGTTTATCCTTATACCGGCACCATACTGTCTTGATTACTGTAATTTTGAAGGAAGTTTGAAATCAGGAAGTGTGTATCCTCCAAATTTGTTCCACTCTGGGTCCCTTGAATTTCCATATGAGTTTTAGGATCAGCTTGCCCATTTCTGCAAAGAAGTCAGGTGGGATTTTGATGGGAATTGCATTCAATCTGTAAATCAGTTTGGGGAGTGTTTCCATCTTAACAGTATTAAGTCTTCCAATCCATTGACATATGACATCTTTCCTTCTATTTAGAGCTTTAATTTCCTTCAACAATGTTTTGTAGTTTTCAGAGTATAAGTCATACACTTCTTTTGTTAAATGTATTCCTAAGTATTTTTTTTACACTATTATAAATAGAATTGTTTTCTTATTTTCATATTCGGATCATCATTACATGAGTTTTCTTTCATGGGATTGTATGAGATTGAGACATTAGAACAGTGCTGACACACTGATTTTGTGTGACTCACATTGTTCATATAGACAAAGACTTCCTGAAAATATCACTTTGTACACACTAGGGGAATCCTAGTTCCTTCTAATTCTGAGCTGTTGTTTTATTACAATAGTTTATTTATTTATTAATTTGTTGACTTATTAATCAAGGACCCCATAGACCAGACACTGTTCTGGTAGAGAGGGGCATGGCAGTGGACATGGCCAGCTATCTGAGCTTGTGTGCTCGTGGGGGAGTCAGACAATAAAATAATTAGCTAACTAAATACTTGCTATCATTTCAGGCAATCCCTTTGAAAGAAAGTGTGTTGAAAGTTAATGAGTTAGCCCTAGGATCGAGAGTTGCGTGGCACAAAGGCAGATTTAATGGGGTGGTAGGGACCTCTAAGGAGATGACCTGGAGATAGGAAGTATGGGGTGAGTGAGCTGGGAGCTGTAGAAAGAGGATGGCAGGTGCAAGACCCTGAGCAGGAACATGTTCCAAGGGCTGGGAAACTACAGGGAGGCCAGTGTGGCTGGTGCAAAAGGGAACCAAGCATGGTGGAGATTGAAGAGTTGGGAAGAGGCCAGGCCAGGGTCAGGTGAGCCACGTAAAGAACCATGGCCTCTATCCTGGGTGTGATGCAAAGTCACTGGAGGACTCCAAGAGAAGGAGTACAGCAGTTATGGAGAGCTGGAGGGTCAGGGAAGAGACCTTGAAAGTCAAGGAGCTGAGCAAAGTCTTGCAGGGAGAACAGACAGGAGCAGAGACTCTAGGGGAAGGCTAGGCAGATGGGAGCAGCGGCAGGAAAAAGGTGTCACAGTATGGACTTGCCCAGACTAGGGAAATTGGGGTGTGTCATAGAGCAAGACAGTGGTGGGGAGGGAGCCAGTCCAGGAACAGGCTGACTTTCTTTCTGGTTCTCTTACAGCCAATCCAGAGGGCAGCATCAGTTTTAGCTCAGAGTGGAAATCAAGGCTTGGGAACCATCGGTTTGAGCTTGGCTCTAATGCTGACTTGCTGTGTGATCTTGTGCAAGTCACCCCCATTCCATAGGGCTTGATGCTGTCATTTGTACAATGGTATTCTTGGTACAAAAGTAGCTCCAAGTATGTTGGCCCTGTGATGCATATCCTTGGGGATGGCTGGCAGCACCAAACCCTGGGAGAGGACCCTCAATGGGAGAGGGGTACCTCCTCCCTCAATTGACTTCACCTACGGCTGCTCTTAGCTAAGATGCTTCCAGTCCAGAGGTTTGGCAGGGATGAAGTAAAATGGTGCTCTGACAGCTCGCTCCCTTTCATCCTTGCCTAGCTGATGTCATCTGCTATGCTCCATGAGCTCAGCTGTCAAACCCAGAGCTGCCTTCTCTTTAGACTTCCTTTGTTTGTGGACACAGAATACGTTTCAAAGAAATAATGTATGAGTGGCCCCTGCAGTAAGTTACCCCCAGGCCTGAAGGAATAAATCCTGGGCTTTTGAATAGACCTTCTGCCGGGCCATGTTTTGTGAAGGTCTGGTCACTAGTCCAGGTGACTGACCGAAGATGAAAAAGTCACCCCCTCCCTGCCTCCATCACTCCTCCATCCCGTGGGCCTCAGAACGGCGGGTAGCATTGACCTGCGCTGGCGATCAGTGCTGACCAACACCGCCAAGTGCCATCCATGCCTCTTCCCTCGCTGGGGCTCTTCTCTGCAGCTTGTCCTCCTCCTTCCATGCCGGAAGCCTGGCCCTCGGTGGCATCTTCACTGAGCCTAGTCACTTCAGCTCCTGGGCTCCCCCACATGTCACATGGGGCCAGTTATCTCTCTCGCACCCTGGCTTGTGGGGAGGGTTAGGTTTCAGGGGCAGGGGGTAGAGGCAGTGCGCAAAAGCTTTGTGCCCATGATGGAAAGCCGGTGCCTCATGTGTGCCCCGCGGGCGCTTGCTGCGGAAGGCTGGAGCCAGAGAGAGCTAGTCTGTTGCTGGAGCCCTGGCAGGTGGGACAGCCACTGAGGATTTAATGAGATGACAAGTTGTGCCTCCCATTCCCTGTGCAGCCAAGAGCCCGCCTCTGGGCCTGGGATGTGCACTGTTCATGAAGTGCCGCTTGTCCCCAGTGAGCCTCTTGTTTTGCCTGTCCTGCTACCGGCCCTTCAGGAAATTCTCAAGAGGTCCTCAGGGTGTGTGGCAGCATGGCTGCTGGCATCCTTCCAGCAGCGGACTCTTGTTCTGAGTCCTAAGACTGACATCCTTGAGGTGATTTACTTGGCACTTTCAAAGGGGATGGGAGGGGACAGAGGTGGATGGGCAGCCATGGAGCTGGGGTGCACAGTGGGAGAGGCGTAGCCTGGCTCTGAGGTCCACGAATCCTGCAGTAGGAAATGCGAAATGAGCCAGCCTCCAACTGCACGGGGCTCTGAGGAGCCTGGCCTGTCAGTCTGCAGGCAGGCTCAGCGCCTTATCTCTCAGAGTCCCGGGAGCTCAGTGGGCTGGGTCGGTGGTGGGTGCAGCCTCCCAGAGGAGCAGAAAGGAAGGTTAACAGTCCTTGAGATGCAGAGATTTAGCATGGGTTCTCAGGTCCTCTCCATTCATTCATTCATGTGCTTGTATGCTGTCACTGAGCGTCTGTTCCCTGCCAGGCTCTGGGCCAGCCCCTGACCCAGTGGTGAGCAGGAAACACCCGGCCCCCTGTGTCTCTCACCTGGGTCACAGCCCAGCAGCTCAAGCCCGAGGTGAAAGGGGCAGACCCTCGCCTGTCTGGCTCAGCTCTGAGTTCTGCCACTTCCTTGCTTGGTGACTTTGGGCAGGAAACATTGTCTGTGCCTCAATGTTCTCATCTGTAAGATGGGGATAATACCAGTACCTAGCTTATGCAGTTGTCATACAGTTTCGTAGGTTCATCGGTGTAAAGAGCTTGAAACAGGGCCTGGAATTCAGTAAATAAATAACTGAATCATTAATAACATTGCTCTGTTCCTTCTGTCACCCTCTTCAACTCCGTTCTCCACTACACAGCTTTTTGATCTTTCTAGAAGATAGGTCTGATTATAATAAAGTTGATCAAAGATCCCCTAGTTTAAAGTCTAAACTTTTCTGTGGTCAGCACACCCCTTCCTTCCCATCCTCTCCCCCGTGACCTCTCCCATTCCTGAGGGCACTCTTCCCGCTGCCTTCCTGCATCTAGGTAGCCTGAGGCTTGCTAAACCTGCCATGCTTTTCATGCCCTGATTCATCCGGGGGGCCCTTCTTCTTCCCTTGTGACCTCTCTGGAGACCTGTGTGGGTCCTTCAAGAGGAGGGCCAGGTCTGGGTTTGAAAGTGGAAGCCCTGCCTCATGTCTCCTTCCCTAATGAAAGACAGCCTCTTTCTTGTCCATACTCTGCCCACCCTGGGGTCTCCTGTGCTGAGCAGGGTTTTGTAACAATTGTGTATCTTCTGTGGCACCTGTGTCCCCTGTCCATGTCAGAATCCTCTCTGAGCAGTACAAATAGACCCTTTGCAAATAGCTGTTGAATGAATGAATAAACAAGGTGCTTGCAAACACCTGTTAAATTAGAAAGACGCAGGTGATCTCATTTAATCTTTAGACCCACCCCTCAAGCAGAGGAGGAGACCCTTGAAGCCAGATGGGACAGACCTGATGCCTTGCCAGTGTGGGTGACAGCCGACTGGCCCCAGAGTGGACAAGTAGGGTCTGGGTCCATCTGACTCCTGGGACAGTGCTCATTTCTCTTCCCCTTTAGCACAAGTTCCATTGCTTGGGAAGAACAGGTGGGTAGGCATGAAAGACTATTTCCAGAGAAGCCCATCTCACTATCTCTATGCCACATGCTCTTCATTCTGAGGTTGCCCATCGCACAACAGGTGGTGGACTCCTGTCCCCCTTGCTTTGAATCTCAGCTGGGCTTGGTCTTGCTTGACCCATGGAATGTGGTAGAAGTGATGGTCCAAGACTTCTGAGATAAGGCCATAGGAAGCCTGTGGCTTCTGCCTGCCTCCCCTGGAATTCTCTCCGGGGATGCCACCCCTGGGAAGCCAGTTGCCTGCTATGAGATGGCCATGCCACACAGAATGGCCACGTGTAGGGATTTTGGTGGACAGCCCAGCCACGTGAGGGAACCATCTGGGCCATCCAGAGCAGCCAAAGCTTCAGATGACTCCAGCCCCCAAGGACAGCTGATGGCAGTCCCCTCTGGGACCAGGAGTGCACACTGCCCAGCTGAGCCCAGACAATCCACAGAAGCAGGAGAGATGATGATAAATGTTTAAGTCCCTGCGGTTTGGGGCGGCAGTCGATCGAATAGTGGAGGATAGAACTGCTGAGAGACCTGTCTCCTGGAGCAACTCCAAAGGGCCTTGACCTGTGATTCCTCAGGAAGTGGAGGAGGGGACTGGGAGATGGGAAGCTCTGAGTCTCCCAAGGTCCCGCTAGCCCCTGCAATGCTCTCTCTGATTTGCAGGCTGTCCTGGGGCAAAAGGTGGACAGTTCCATAGTCTAGTCACGTTAGGCTGCAGGGAATAACCAAGGTTCAAGTGCACAGGTATAAAGCCTTTACCCTTGTCCTGTTCAGGTCCATTCTCTATCCACTCCGCTGGGAAAATGGCCAAACGCTCGCTCTGTGCAAGAAGGAAAGAAGTGGTGGTGGAGGTCCTACCCCGTGCCAGGCGGCTCACCTGCATTGTTTCATTTGCCCTTCCCTACGATTTGATGAGATTGGAAGGATTATCCCCCTTGTACAAATGAGGAAACTGGGTCAGAAAGGTGCAGTGATGAGTGCGCACAGCAAGCGACTGGCAAAGCCGACAAAACCCAGGTCTGCATCTGTAATGCCCATAATGTCACAATGGGCTCAGAGCAGCTGGGAGGGGTCCCAGGCCCTCTGTTCAGTCCCAATCCGCTGGCCAGCGCTTCAAATCCCCT
This sequence comes from Mustela putorius furo, assembly GCF_011764305.1. Lineage (NCBI taxonomy): Eukaryota > Metazoa > Chordata > Mammalia > Carnivora > Mustelidae > Mustela > Mustela putorius. The sequence continues at coordinate 8,960,148 of NW_025421449.1, forward strand.
CATCACTGCTCTGCTGCTTTGGCTTAAATCCTGGAGCCTGATAGTGCTAATCCCTCTGGAAAGATGATGCGCTGAGTTGTTACTAACTGTTCACCCCAGTTGGAGTGAGGTCCAGCATCTCCCGTGGAGTCTGTTTCTTTGGGAGAGAGTGTGGGGTGGCAGGACTGCCTGCCAAGGTGGAAGAGAAGAGGAGGACCAGAGGAGAGTTGTAGCCCAGGCTCTTCTCCGTTCTTTCCAGATGGACCTAGATGGTGGGGTTCAAAACAGAAGATTGGGCCTCAGTACTGGCACGGGACAAGCCCCATGCCCTGCCTGAGGGCGGGCTTCCCCAGGCCTCGTGGCAGCTCCAGAGAATGCCCAAATCTCCAGTTCATGGTGTCCATCCCTGGCACAGATATGGGCATACTCGTTTTTGTCACCCTCCTCCCCATTTGGCCAGCTTCCCTCCAGGGCTCCAAGGCAGGCTGTGTTTAGTGCTGGGCTTCAAATGGAAGGAGCAGCATTAAGCAATTGGTATGGGGCCGGAGCAGACAGCCTGGGCATCGGGAGAGGGGGCACTGATTGTTGGCAGAGCCGTGACTTGAGGTTGCTAGGGGGAAGGAAAGCTCACCTCCACCCTGAGGGTGCCGGTCAGCTTGACGGTGTCTCAGGGCTTTGCCCAGTGCTCTTCAGAATCCCCCTGGGGACTGTCCCAAGTCCTGGGAGGCAGAGACTACTCAATATGGGCTGTCCTGGTGGGGGTGGACATGTTATCATGGGACATGGCTGGGCAGGAGAACTGACCTCACCAGTGGGCTCTGCAGAAGGCTGCCATGGAAGGAGAGGAGACAAGATAACCTCAGGAACCTTGTGTAGTTGCTTGGTTCACAGTCTCTGGGAAGGGACAAGCCCCGTCTGATGTCACAGGGTCTGAACCACTTGGGCAAAAATGAGGGAAAGAGAATATTCTGGCTGTCCTGGTTTTGCTCCAACTTCCCCAGGTTTCCTTGACTCTGCTCCTTAGCTTGCCTAACTTCCCTTGGGCAGGGAGGCCTTGCTGCTCTCCCCTCCCTCCATTTCCTCCTCCCTTCCTTTCAGTCACCAGGTTTTTATTGAGCACGTACTATACTGGGCAGTGTGCTAAGTCTTGGAGGACTTTTTTGAGCAAAACAAATGGAGACCCTGTTCTTAGGGCCAAGCAGTGGAGCACTACCGAGGGTGGCTTATGGGGGCGTTGTTGAGAGAAGCTGGAAAGCCGGTTGGGAAGGTGAGGACAGAACCGTTTGGAGGTGGTACCTGTGAGGGTGGGGGGTGTTGGCAGCGGAGCCAGGACAAGTACGTGGATTCAAAAGAGAGGAGGAGCACTCAGGAGGGTTTGATGAAGGCTTGGCGGCAGCAGGTAAGTGAGGACAGCGGCGAAGGCGGACTGCTGGGTGGCTAGCCCAAGCACCAGGGTAGGTGCCCGTAGTGGCCTATCTCAGCCTGGGCTGGCCCTGCTGGGTACCTGACCAAGGGAAACTTTCTGCACCAGTGTTTCATCTCAGGCAGGCCTGGGAACTGGGCCCAGATGCTCTCCAGCAGCTGGGAGCACTGAGGCAAAACACCCTCTCCCCAAAACGCGTTTCCACCTCTTCTGCTCTTCCCGACCGCTCCCAGGCCCCGCCCCATTCCCCCGCAAAGCCTCCTAGGTGGCCTCTTCCCCCAGGCTCCATTCCACCGCTTAGCGGAGAAGTGATGACTGACGTCCCAGGAGGCCAATGAGCTGCCTAGCCCCGCCCACTCCCCAGGTTCTCCGTGTCCCCGCCCACTCTCTGCTGCTCCCCTCCCCCCAGACCTCTCACAGTATCAAAATCCCAGAGCCGGTGGGAGCAAGAACAGGCCTGATTTCCACCTAAGGAGAGGAGGGAGGGCCCAGGCCCAGCTGGGTCTTCTCATAGCATCCTGCCGCCCTGGATCCGCCCCACCTGGCCGCCGGATGCCTCGGGGAGGCAGGGGAGTCTCAGGCTTCCGGGCCAGGGCCGGCAGCCTGTAAACATTCCTGCCCCATTTAGATGGTTGCCAGATGGGCTGGAGCTACAGGGGGTGGGGGAGGGGCTTTGGCTGGGGCTGCCTGTATGCTTGGGGACTTGGTGGCTCTCTGCTCTGAAGAGCTCCTCTCCCTTGCAAGCGGTCTGTGTGAATCCTCTGCATCCCTGGTTCTCCGGTCTGCCTAAGGTCATCTCACTCCTGGACCCTTCCCCCTCTGTGCATGAGGCCAGTGCTTCCTGGGTCCCCTTCCCTGTGAGCATGAGGCTAGTACATCGTGGGGCCTTTCTCCCCGTGTGCCTGAGGTCAGGGCACCCCTGGGCCCCTCTCCTAGTCTGTATGAGGTCGGTGCACTCTGGGGTCGATTCCTCTCACCTGAGAGAAGGGATCCCTAGTTTGGGGCTTGCTTAGGCACCCCTCAAGGTGTGGGCCTCAGTCTTCAGTTTTGTAGCCTGAGGAAATTGAAGGTGAGCCCGTTTATCTACCTGCCTTAGGGGGCTGGGAGGGCTCAGCCTAGGACAGCCTTTTAAATATTAAACTCAGTACTTGTCGTGAATGTATGGAATCGTTGAGTCACTGGATCGTACACCTGAAACTAATACCACACTCTGTTAACTAACTGGAATTAAAAGAAAATCTTAAAAAATTTAAAAAAAATTAAACTCAGTGCCACAAACAGTTTGCTTTATTCATGGCCACGAGGAGTAAACAGGGCTTACTCAGCTGTCTCAAATGGGGCAACATTTATGCTGAGAGCTACCCTTCTGAGGGTGTTTTGTATATACTGTTTCATCATAACATGACCTTTTGAGCATTACTGTGCCCACTTAACAGATGACAAAACTGATGCAGCAGAAAGTGGGTGGCCAGGCTCACTATCTCCGGCTGAGGAACTGGAGGGCTTTGCCTTTGTCCTTAGGGCTTGGATGCCCACTGGCTCTGGCTAGGCTGGTCCTGCCTCTGTTTCAAAATGCAGAGCACAAGCACGTTCCCTGGGCCAGGACCGTACCCGGGCTCTGTCCTCTGCCATAGCCTAGTCTGTGTGGCCCATCTCAGGTGTACCTTTCCCATATAACAGATGAGGAGACAGACCAGAGGGGATAAGAAACTTGCCCAGGGGCACAGAGCTGCTCGGTGATAGGATCAGATTCTGAGGCTCTCCGGAGAGTCCCCGACAAGTGCTCATGTCACTTAGGGCTAATGAGGAAAGCTCTGGATGTGGCCTCATCTGCTGGGGACAACTGGGGTGACCTGAGGGCAGGAGAAGGTGAAGGGCAGTGAGGGGTGACTTAGGGGCTCGGCTGCCATCCCATCTATGACTGTGACCTTGGACAAATCGCCTCCACCTTCTGAGCCTCCATTTCCTTAGGTGTCGAATGAGGACAAGGATCTCTGTCCAGCTCTCCTTGAGAACGAAGAAAGACGTGGGTATGGGACCCGGCGCTGTGGATGGACAGGGCAGCTTTTTCTCCCACCACGAAGCCCCCATACCCGGGTCCACCTTGGCCAGTGCCCCAGGACCAGAACCCTGTACAGCTTGCTGGAGGCTTGGGTGTGGGGGCAGGTGGGGAGCTGGGCTTGCGGCTCCGGGAGGGCGGGAGTGCTCAGCTTGGGGGTTCCGAGAGGGCCTCTGTCAGCCTGGGATGTGCCTCCCACAGGCTTCCTTTCCCCATGCCCCCATGCCCCTCACAGGCCTGCAGCCCTGGGAGAGCAGACTGGCCCTATTGGAAGACCCAGTCTCCAGTTTCTGGGAATGGGCTGTGCTCTGCAGCTTTCTTTCCCAGGAGCTGGTGCCAAGCAGGCTGCGCCTCAGTGGCTGGCGGGGCTCCAGGCATTTTGTGCTGAACGTTTCTCAGCAGCAGCAGGAAGACCGACCTCACTGGGGCTGGAAGAAACCCAGCAACTGGCCTCTGTCTGCTTCTCCCAGGCTATAAAACGGGTGCATAATAGCGCTCCAAATGCGCACTGGGACCAGCTTGGGGGGCAGGCCTGGATCGCCTCTCTACCCATGCCCAACTAGCTGCCTTTAGGGAGGGAATCTGCCAGGGGCCTTCAGTTTTTAGGAAGCACTCCCATATGCATTCCCCATTCCATGCAGGAGGGAGTGCCCATGAGCCAAGGCCACCTGCCTATCCAGTGCTCTGCAAGTGCAGTCTCATGGGATGGAAAGCCACATCCTTGCATGGCGTGGGCCACGACTCTTAGTTGATGGGGATAACTGACCCTCAGCAAAGTCAAGAACTTGCCAAGGTTACCAGCTGCACAGAACAGAGCTAGGTGGGAACGCAGGCAGGCAGTTCCTGCCTCAGCAGCAGCAGGGTAGAGCCTAGCTTCTCCCACCCACGGCCTCCGACTTTGACCTTGCCTTTCTGTGGCTCAGTGACTGCAGGTGCAGCTCCACCCCACAGACACCTGGGAGGCTCAGCTCGGTGTGGGGGCTGTGTGTGCAGATTATAGCCAGGGCACCCGGGAAACTCTAAGAGCGGGCAGGGCTGACAGAGGCTGCAAAGTGACAGATGAGGCCTGTGTATGCTCGCTGACCTGGTGGTCTTGGGGAGGGGCAGCGACTCGGTCTCCTGTCCAGACAGGCAGTGTCACCCGCAGACACGTTAGGCCAGGAAGCTGGGGGGAAGTGTCAGCCTCCCTGTGTCTTCACCACTGGCCTTGAAAATGTCTTCCCAGGCAGAGCCTATCACAAAAGCCCAGCCCTCTCCACCTAACCATTTGCTTACCTGAGGGTTGGAGAGGTCAGCGTCTTTGCATGGCATTCTCGGTTCTCCATTGGTCCCCCTGCAGTTGAATTCCTTACCATTCCTTCCTTGCTCCAGGCTGATCACTCTCCTTCCTGATTTTCCTTGTCTGTGCCTTGGTTCTGGCGGCTTCCCGGGTTAGGCTGGGTCCGGGACCACGTTGGAAGGGAGACCTTTCTCCTCCACGGACTCCCTCAGCATCTAGGACACAGGAGGGAAATGACGGAAGAAGCACCTTGGGTCAGGACTGGGACCTTCTTCACCTTCCCCCTTGCTGGACTGTGAGACCCTCGTGGGCAAACTCCATGGTAGGTTCATTTGGATCATTTTTCTGAATGCTTGTGGATTACACGGAAGGAGGAAGGAAAGCAGGCGCCCAGGCTGGAGGCTCTGTTGTCGGACTGGGAACTAGGATACCTGAGTCTCTTTACCTTTAGCTTTCAGTGGGAGACTAGGGAAGATGCTTTACATCCCATGACAATGTTATTTGGGGTACCTGAATGTGTTACCCCTCTGGGACCTTTCAGCCTTAAGGAAGAGCCTGTGAGTGACAGCTTTTTGGTGCTGTGGCAGACCTGTGGGTAGAGGGCTGTGTGGCCTGCCTGGTCCATGTCACTGAGGGCCAGCGCCAGCCCCAGGGGCTCCCTCGGCTGGGTGGCAGTAGCTGTTCTCTGGTGGCCATTCCCAGGAGCCTCTCCCTTCGTTACCCTACAGTTGGGCCTGTTCAGAAGGCGTGGTCCTCCTCCTTTGCTCTGGGTCAGGGGGAGAGGGGGAGGTGACATTTGGAAATACTGCTAATAGCGCGCACACACACACACACACACACACACACGAATCTGATGCCCCATGCAGACTTTGGCCTTTGTGGGCCGTGCTGAGCACTTACCCGCACTCTCCAACCCCAGCTCCACCCCAGCCTCGTGAGCAAGGCACAGGGATCCCCATTCCACTCACCAAGGGAAACTGCATTTGTCTCCACATCTGGCTCCCTTGCCAGGGGTTTGAATCTGCCTGGACAGGCAAGGACCCTGCCTGGTGCTTTTCTGTACACTCGCACCTGGCCTACCCCCAAGAGAACATGGATGCTCCAAGCGGGTGGGTCAGGCCAGGGGGAAATGAGTGAATCTCTGGGACTCCGACCCTTCCCATGAGCCTAGTTTGAGAACAATTGCTCCTGTGCCATAATCTTAAGTGAGAAAGCAGTATCTGAAAGGTGTTGTGTGCATACTCGGGCGCAGGAGGCACCCGGAGACAGTGGCACATGGGTGATGATTAAAGTGTGAGTTCTGGACCCTGCTATTTGAGGGGAGCGGGGAGTCTTGGTTCTATGTCTTTCCAGCTGTGTGATTTGGGGTGAGAGGCCTAAACTCTCCGGGGCTCAGTTTTCTTTTCAATGACGAAGGGGTAATAACCACATTTATCTGATGGGGTGGTTGTGGGGGTGAAATGAGTTATTACGCACAAGGTGCCTAGAGCAATTCCTGCCCCTGAGCACTGGACAGGGCTTTGTTATTGGAATTAGTGAGCAGTTAGGGATGGAGGGAGTTGCATCACAGGATAGGGAGGTATACCATTAATGGTACATGGTGAGTTGGCCTTGTAAAGGAGTGAGCAGTCTATATCCTTCTTTCTGTGCACCTTAGCAATGTGGTCACAGCCTAAGGTGACACTGTTCCCCTGGAGCAAGGTGTGTCTTCCTCGAGAGGTGACACAGGGAGACAACAGCCCATGAAGGGGCCTTGTGGAAGGATGACGGACCGAGCAGCCTGGGCCAGAGGGGGTCACAGATGGCCCTGTGGATGACCGCTGTCCAGGTGCCTTCCTTTTACCACTGCCCAAAGCCCCCACCGCAGTCCTCAGCACAGCTTAGACCAGCTTTTAGGAACGGTGACATGGAGGGGGACAGTTCTGAGCTGGCCTGCATTGAAATCTGCATTAATTGAGGAGAGACCTTGAAGTGATTGAATTTACCGGAACTTGACTGAATTAACATTCCTCCTGTAGAGGAGAATGGGACTCCAGACAGAAATGAAGTTCACTTGTAGGAAAATAATGAAAATGATATGATATTTTTTGCATACATGCCTATATAGCTCATGGAATTCTTACCAGCATATGCATCTATATGTTTTCTTTTCCATATGGACTTATAATAATGTGTATTTTACCACATATTAACACTATATATATATATGTGTGTGTATGTATATTTATATACATATAAATATATATATAGAAAATACATTCATGATACATATAACATATATTGTAAGTAAACATATATATAAATTGAAAGAAAGAAGATAAGCCAAAGTCTGTTGGTTATCTCTGGATGAAGGCGATATGGGCTATTTTTAATTTTCACTAATACACTGTATAGTAGGGATGCCTGGGTGGCTCAGTTGGTTGAGCGTCTACCTTCAGCTCAGGTCATGATCCCAGAGTCCTGGGATCAAGTCCCAAGTCCAGCTGCTTGCTCACGGGGAGTCTGCTTCACCCTCTGCTGCTCCCCCTGCTTGTGCTCTCTTGCTTTCTCTCTGACAAATAAATAAATAAATAAAATCTTTAAAAATATACTCTATTGTATCTTTGCAATTTTCTGTATCTTTACAATCCTTTCTAGAAGGATAAAATAATGACATTGTTGTTAAATGTGTTCTTAGCGATGAACTGTGCTCAGTGTCAGGCAAATTGAGCCAGCTGATGGAATGTGGCAGGTTCTGTTTCCCCAGAGAGTCCCTTTTCTCCCCTGAGCATACTGCATTGGGGATCATCTTCCTGCCACGTGTCCATGAGCAGCCAGGCCCCCATGGGAGAGGCCCCTACAGAAGCAGGGAGCCCTGCACCCACCCCAGCCTGCCAGCAATGCCGGGGTGGGGGGGGGGCGGTGGTTGTTGTCTGTACTTTACAGATGGGACACCAGGGAGCCAGGGAGGTGGGGACTCATGCAGGGCCACACAGTCAGGGCAGGGCGGGACCCCAGCTGGAGCCCAGATCCTTGGACACCCGGTGCAGGCTTGCCTCACATCACCGCCTTTGGGGGGTCAGTAGGAAGGGGTTCTGGGACACGTCTTGGGTCCCACGTGCTCAGTGCCTGCCGGGGATTTATACCGCTCAGGGAGAATAAAAGCTTAGAGGGTTTTGCGACTCAAAGCAGACTCTAAGCAGAGTTGGAATTAGAATTCCGTTGCTCCCTGCCAGAATGGAAGGGGGCTCAGAAAACAGCTATGATGTGGGAGCAAAGGACCAAAAGAAGGCAAGTAAGAGAAGAAAGGAAAGAGACTACCGGTGCTTCCTGGAACAAAGAACACAGTCCAGCGTGTGTGTGTGTGTGTGTGTGTGTGTGTGTCTGGGGTGAGAGGGAATGGCGTTGCGGCATCGGGGAGACAGGAGGTGAGAATGATAGCTGGTGAGTGAGGCAGAGAGAAGGAAGAGAAGAGACAGATGGGAAACAGTCCGTGAAAGCCAAAAACCTCAAGTCAGACAAATGTTTATTTTATTTAGTGTTGATAACAGGGGGAAAAAATGCTGACGGAAACTCACAACTAGCACAGGCTGGTGCCAGCTCCTGAGACCTAACGGAAAGTGCTAGAAAGGGCCTCCTCCCAGCAGGGCAGGCCCCAGCTTGGCTGGCACACCCTAGCAGAGCATGGTGCCTGCCTGCCAGGAAAGCCTCCCCGAGAAGCACACCCCAGCCGAGAGTGCCCTGGAATGGGAGCCATAGGGAGCTGCGCCCGGTGGGGCTGGTCCACTTCTCAGGGCGTCAGGGGACCCCTCTGTGAAGTGGGCACACCCATTCCTGCTCTGTCCACCTGTTGAAACTGTTGGGAGGATGCCCATTCTGGCCAGCAGGGAGTAACGGGCATAGGCTCTGCCCTCCTGCCAGAGACTCTACGTCAGCAACACACAAAGAAGCAGAGTACACGGAACCGCAGTTTGCAAGAGCATGGTCAGCTGAAAGCCAAGTGCTGTGATAAACAGCGTCTTGGGGTTGCCCTGGCTCCGTGCTGGGCTGCAGCGTGGGGAGAGGGAGATGGGGAGGCAAGCCAGGGAGCCCGGTGGACCACCTGGTTCAAGGAGCCGGGGGCTGAGAGCGCAGGAGATCTCATCGGCTGCAGTGGGCAGGCCGCAGAGCTGGAGAGACGAGATACAGAGAGGGGACCCCAGAGAGCTGCGGAGGGTCCCCTGCAGGCCACACACAAGCAAGGAAATGACCTGAGACCAGGGAGAATTAACACACACCCCCATCTCCCGCTACACCCACCAAAGGTTGAGGGACTGGAGCGTGGACTTCACATGATGGCCATAGTGGCTCTTCCTACCAGCCAGACTGGGAAACTCCTGATGCAGGGAGCACCAAGCACACGGCTCTGAGGCTTACGCTTCTTTCAAATGTTCCTGGTGACCCACAAAGAAATGTGACTTTGTTTGAATCACATCCAAGCTCCGCTCTCTATTTGAATTTGGTGGCTCTAAATCGAAGGGGTTCTGCCCCCCCCACACCCCCTATTTCTCATGTTTTTTACTCCATGAAGAATAAGGGTCAGTTGTCCCGTAGACTGTCCCACGTCCTGGATTTGGTTGACTTCATTCTTGTGGGGGTGTTGGGCTGGCTCCTCTCTCCTTGGTAACTCCTAGACTAAGGGCTTGCCTGGAAGGCTTCACCAGATTCAAGTTCAAGCATCTGGGCCAGAACCCTTCACAGGTGGTCCTCGTTTCCTTATCTCCAGGTAGTAACACTGTAGTAATTCACAGGGGCCTCCTCAGGATCGCTTGCTCCGTTCAGCTTCTGGAAAGGGTGATAAATGCGAGGCTTTGCAGCCCTCAGGGGAAAGTGTGTTAGAATGCCTGTGGGTCAGAATGGTGTTTGTACATGAACAATCCTGAATCCACTTTGATTTAAAGAAAATCTTTTCAAACTTTGATCTTTTTTTTTTTTAAACCTTAGTATTCATAACAAATGACAGTGATGGTGACGCATGTCGTGTCACAGCCCTGAACCATTGAATTACGGGGTCCTAAAGGGTTAGACAGGAGTTTTGAGGTTGTTGCTGATGGGGCTCACAAAGTAGGGTGGCCAGTTGGGACCAAGGGATTTTTCAGAATGTGGGACTTTCTGTGCTAAATCTGGGGATGTCCTAGGTAAACTGAGACAGGGTCATTGCCCTATGACAACGAGCAGACTTATCTGGTGACCAGGATCATACATAAGTACTTTGTATGTCTGAATTGCTGGGCCTTTTCTGACCCCTCTTTATATCAGCTGAGAAACTGGTGGTTGTCTGGCCTGCTTTCCAGTGATGGGGATGCCAGGCCTACCCTAAGGTGACCCATTTCATTGGTGAGTAAGTTTGTTAGAAAAATTGGGCCTGGGTGCCTGGGTGGCTCAGTGGGTTAAGCCTCTGTCTTTAGCTCAGATCATGATCTCAGGGTCCTGGGATGGAGGCCCGCATAGGGCTCTCTGCTCAGCAGGGAGCCTGCTCCTCCTCTCTCTCTGCCTACTTGTGATCTCTCTCTGTCAAATAAATAAATAAAATCTTTAAAAAAGAAGAAGAAAAAAAAGAAAGAAAAGAAAAATCGGGCCTGTCTGTAAATCCCACAAACCCACTGTCAACCGGAACCTTACCCCAGGGAGCTCAGCATATGATGTTGATCGGCCAGACAGACCACTGAAAACCTGCCCGGACACCCCCAGGTCATTCCTGGTGATGAGTTCATGTCTCCTCATCCCACTTTCCCATCTCTGAGCTCAGGATGTAGTCCCCGTCTTGGTATAAGAGTGTCATTGGCACCAAAACAGGAACCCCACAAGGTGAGAGAGAATTGTCTGCAGAAGGAATGGGCCTGCTCCCTCCCACTTTCTGGAGTCTGGGTCCCCAGGCATTTTCCTTCCCTGCCTCCAAGCCTGACACGGTCTGTTCTGTGCTGGGGAGAAATGTGCTATCATAAGGGAGACCTTGGGTGTCCTTATACCCTCGAGTGGCAGGGAGGGGAGGGAGTGCCCAGCTCCTTACATTAAGGATGAGCCAGCTACTCCAACCCACTCCAGCGGGTTTAAAAGCAGAGCCAAGAATTTAACTTCAAGATGTACTTTACCTCCCCAAATCAAATCATCTCAATTTCAGTGCCGTTGTTGAACAGACTTTCCCGTTGGGTTGAATGCTGCAGCTTTCCCGGAAACTGTTGGGTGGAATGAAGGTCAGGATTTTATGGGCTCAGAGGTGTTTCCATCACTCCTGAGGACTGACTGGTCCCATCAAAGATGCCTCTCCTGTCTGATTGCCGTTCAGTGCCAGCTTTCCTGTTTTCCTTTTTCCTGTTTTCTGTTTCCCTCTCCTTTCTCCAGGATTCCCTTGAATATGTCTCCTGCTTCTCATCCTTCCTCGGGAAGCCTATGTTCCCTAAATGCCTATTTTATACTAACTTCCCACCTCTCAACCCAGCACCTGACTGTCTTCCAAGGGCCTCATTCTTTGCCCCCATGAACTGCGCCAAACTCCCTCCCTCCATGTCCCCCATCTTCCTTCTGAAATGAATCAGATTCTGACCGTTCCTGCCTTGGTGTTGAATGATACCTCTTTATAGGTGAACCTCCCACAAGAAGTCTTCCCTGCTTAAATTTATCTTCCTCCTGGACCCCTGCCTCCCCTGGCCTCCAGTGTCACACAAACCCATGGAGTAGTTTCTCTTTCCCAGTGGGCCTTTCTTCTCTCCCCTGAAGGACTGGGGCCAAAATGTGGACAACAGGGACAGGGAGGGCTCATCAAAGATCCACGTTATCCCTTCCATTTCCAGCCGCCTTGCTGGAAGGTGGGGCCACGGGACTACTTCTAGACAGTAAGCCGAAATGACATGTATCACTGCCTGGCTGAGACAGTTAAGAGCTGGCAGGCATCCTCCTCCACCTCTTTCTTCCCCTTCTGTAGCAACCACAGATGCTGTGTGGTCCAGATGGCACAGCTACAAGAAGACAGATTCTCTGTCAGCCTGGTTCCCTGCATGACTGTGTGGATCAGAGCTTCCCACTGCCTCGCACTAGACATATAGTATGAGCAAGAGACAGAGTTTACCCTGTTAAGTCTCTGAGATCTGTTTTTTTTTTTTTTTTTTTCCTGCTTCCAGCAGGTAGAATTCTTTAACATTAATAGAACATCTCCTTTGTCCCCCCACTCCCTGTCCTCCCAGGAAGAGGGTATCTCCCCTACCCTCTTCCTGCCAGCTCTGAGCACAGACTGGGCACCACGCATAGGAGATTCAAGAGATGAGCCTTTTTAGTCTAAATGATGAATTTCAGGAGATGGTAACTGGGACATGGAATTCATAAATGGAACAACTTAAGAGAATGTTCCTAGCAGCGGCAAGCTTGGTGAAAACCACCCTGGATCTTAGCTACTGTGCAGCCTGACCTCACTGGCCAAACCCTAGGATCCTGTAGCATGCTGATAGATGCAAAGCTGGGACGAGGAGCCCCACAGCTTTATGATTTTGGAGCAATCCTGTGCTCTCGCAGCGCCTTGAGTCACACGTCCATGAAATGACCAAATGATGTCAGCCTGAGGGACCCGGAACCAACCAGCTCTGCCCTTCTAGGAATTTTTACATTTTTCCCAGAAGACAAGAAGCCAACACTGGTGTGATTATGTAGGTATAATACCCAAGTCCCCCCAGCTCTTGGATATTTGATATAAAGAAGGCATAATTATGACACAGCAAGGAGAGGCCCTTATGGGGCCAGGAAGCTGCAGACTGTGGCTTGCCATATGTCTAATAATTGCTATTCCTTGGTTTGAAGGACGAAGTGGGGCTGGAGCCTGGAAGGGAAAGTATATAGGCAACCCTTGCCCTCACCAAGAAATCAGTTAGAACCTCCCATTCCACTGTAAGCCTTTGGGGCCATGGCTTTGTCTCTTTCACAATTGTATTCCCAGTGTCCTATTCAGAGATTATCTCAGAGAAAGTCCTGGAAGGGTAACTGACTTCCCCTAGGAGTGGCCTGTGGCATGTGGCCTGTTGGTGGATGTGTAAGCTGAGGCTGGATGGTCACCGGGTGGGGAAGTGGTAGAGGGTGTCCTGACCTGTGAGCAGAGCAGGTGAGGTGACCACTAGATTCGTCCTGGGCTGAGATCTCTCAGGCGCATCCGGGGTGAGGTTGGGTGGGGGGCATCTGTGAATCCAAACTTCTGGGCTGTGGGTTTAGGAAAGCCCCAATGGGGTGACAGTTGAGGAAGGTGAGGTGCATATTCTTATCATATGTTAACCTTGGAGCTCTGCTCCTGAAAAGAAGCTGTCACAGAGGTATTTAGTGGTGGAGGAGGAAATGCTCCGCGCAGGAAACGCTCCTGTTGTGCTTTGGGGCGCATGTAGCTAATGGGGTATGCACAAGGAGCCTGTCTGGACTGTCACCAGAGGAGAGGGCACTAATAACGTCTGGTGGCCAACACACAGCCCCCTCAGCTGGCAGATGAAATGGCGCACAGCGGACATGAGCTGAGCACCTACTGTGTGTTCAGGCTTCGACTGTTCTGTGTCATTCTTGCCACAGCCACCCCCACCACCACTGAAGTGGCACCATCCACCTTATGTGTGGATGAAGGAAATGCTTGTGAGTTGGCCTGACTCAGAGCAAATCTGCCTCTAATAAAAATTTGGTGATTTTCTCAGTGCCCTGAATCTGATGAAGCCAGCCAGAAGAAAGTGGGAACCTGCATGTGACATGATCTGATGCTGCCTGTCTGTCTTTGAGGTCATGTGAGAAGCCCAAGTTAGCCTAAACAAAGATGATTTACTTTGGCAGCAGTCTTGGGGAAAACCTTCGACACTTGGCATTGGGATCAGACGATGTGGTTTTCATCTTAGGCAGGGTGTGCATTCTGTGGCCTCCTATCCTTCTCAGTCCCCCCCAGCACATGCGTGTGTCACACACGCCACACACATCCACCTACACGGGAACACCCTGAAAACCCCCCACACCTGCATCCAATAGCCACACTCCCGTGTGTGAGTACACGGTCCTGATGCTGCCTTCACAGGCACACCCACCTCCCTCCGCTCAGGGACTTACACGCACACACGCGTGCCCGTAATTTCGCTTACCTTCATGTATACAACCCACAGCCCCTTGCCTTCCACCCCCCAGCCCCACCCCACACATTCCCCCTTCACATGGACACGCTCACCCTGGTACACACCAGGCCTAGAGAGAAAGCTCCCATCATTTGCACATACTTTCTCTCTGGGCGAAGAAATTTGCTTTTAAAGCAGAGAATGAGGAAAGTGAGCCAGGAGTTCTCAGCTGCTCCCTGCCGTCCCCCACAGCTCTCAGAGGATGAGCTGTTTTTTGGAGCAAAGGGAAAGAAAGAGGACAGGTAGGAGGGGCCTGGGGTCTGGGGCGGGGGGCAGGGGTGGTTGCTGGCCTGAGTCTTCCCCAGCAGGAATTGGTCCAAGCCTTTGCTTCCCGGAGTTCCAGTTTTTCCGAATCATTCGTTGGGGGGCCAAGCACCTTCAGCCTCCTTACTCAGTCCCTGAATGCCCAGCGCCTCGGAACTCAAGGCTGAGTTCCCTGTTCTGGGCTTATTCCCCACGGGGCCCCTGTATTCCCTGCTGGCTCATGTGGTGGACTGTGGTGGTCACACCTTGAAGGGGCATGAATTCGTTGTCCAGGTGTCAGAGCCGCACAGGCCCTCAGCCTGTGGAGGTTCTCCCATGTTTCTCTGGTGGGGAAACTGAGGCCGGAAAGGGAAGATTGAGCGCTTAGCACCATGACGGGTACATTCCAGTTCCTCAGGGACCCTTGGTGAACCGTGGCCAGAGGTTTGCTCTTTTGCTACTTTTGTACCAACTCGTGAGGCATCTGGGGACTTGGAACATGAGGGACTAGATGAGACAATATTACATTTTGTGTAAATGATTGTGGGAAATTCAGATGCACCCACCCCAGGTATATATACGTGTGCACATCTACACACATGCACTCACACAGGTGCAGTCTCCCTAACACATGCACGCACATATACCTTCAAACAGGGCACCCCCTCCAGGCTGACAGGAATGCTGGGAGAAGTAGATGCAGGGAAGGACAGTGAGAGTCCCCAGGCCAACCGCTGCTGGGGTCGCAGATAACAGGTCCGGGCTGATGGTGTTCAAATGCATTAACTCCGTATTTCTGGCCAAGTTTGGGATTCCACCAGAGTGAGGATGAGCCTGGTCTGGTCCCTCCCCTTGCAGAGCGTGAAGCCCAGGGGAGGGCCACCTCTAGTCACTGACACTGAGGGCCACAGCTTGCAAGGCTTGCCACACGGGTCTGAACAGGGTCCTACGGGCACACTGCGGGGGGGAGTGCCAGACTCCCATGGGACTCGGGTGAAGCTCTCTCAAAGAAGGGAAGATGAAAGCACAAGTAGAATTTGCCAAATAAAGGAGCAGTAGGCTGGGACAGGGTGTGCACTAGGAAGAGGGGTAAAGTGTGCCGCTTATTAGGCTGGCCATTTGCCTCCTGACCCCCGACCCCAGACCCTGCGTGGCCAGAGCCTGGGATAGGAAAGGCCAGAGACATAACGTGTGGAGCGATGGGAAGGGTCTTCAATGCCTTTTTGCCAGGGTTTGGCTTCATTCTGTGGGTGGGAAAGTGGGTTCCAGAATGGGTTTAAAGAGAGAAGGAACGAGAAAGGGCCACCCTGGTGGCCAGGAGGAGCCCTCTTGAGGTGGGAACCTGGCATGGAACTAAAGGCACCGAAGACAGAGGGAGGGCTGGGGGAGGGGGGGCTGGTGTGGAGAAAGGCACAGGTTTGGTTGGGGTGGGGAGGGGTCGGACTCGCCTTCCCCGGGGTGGGGCAGGCAGCCGTGTTAACAGCCCTCCCCAGGCCGCCTCGGGCGGGACCCAGCCGTTGTTTGTCAGCCGGTGCTGTCCCGGGAGCTGCAGCCCAGAATATTAAAATCTTTCTCAGGTTTATCTCTTCCCCTCCCCCCACCCATCTCGCTTATTTGAAATCCCTGCAATTCGGGGGAGAAAGTTACTTTAATCCTCTGGTTCCTATCAGCCTAATTACAGTTTCAATAGACAAACGGTCTTGGCTCTAAATGAGATCGGAGGACACGGGAACACATTATGTTGGCGCTAATAATGATCGGTCTTTGTTTTATCATTTCGTGTTGTTGCTTCTCATTTTGGCTGCCTGAATTCTTAATGCCTTCGAGTGTCTCGCGGAGATTGCTTCCTCTTGCTGCCAGGCCGGGACACAGTTGCAGACTTGCATATGAAAACACCCAGCCTGGTGCCTGCAGCTAACAAGCCAGCCACCATTTAAATTTCAATCAGCCCTTCTGTTTGTGTGTAAGTTCCTTGGATGGTTGAAATTAGCAATTTTGAAAAATTGATTAAAATTGCTGGTTTCATGAAGCCTCAAAACATCAAAATCAATCTTTTTTTTTTTTTTTTTTTAAATACACCGAAATTCTTGTTGGACTCACCCTGTCTGCAGTCTGGGAAAGAGCCAAGTGTGCCAGTGATGCGGCAGGGAAGGGTGAGCTAGGGGCTCAGGGGCTTTTCTTGGTTCTAGACTAACTCCTGTGTGACCTTCTTAAGTGTTTGAACCTCTCTGGGTCTCATTTCTTTCTTTCTTTCTTTTTTTTTTTTTTCATCTGTGGAATAAAGGGGTTTGACTGGATAGGGGATCTTTAGAAGGCTCTTACAGCCCTGACACTATATAATTATGTGCTCTGAGTCAGGTTAAAAAAAAATGCTGGATCTTTGCAGGTGGAATCTGCATTTGGATGAGCTGGGAATACTAACAACTGATAGTATATTCCTGAACATTTTTAGCTAAATCCAGCCACTTTATATGCATTATTTACATCCATGGACGCATCACAAGAAGACTATGAGAAAATACAATGATTATTTCCATTTTTAGATGTAGAAACAGAGGCTTACCGCCTACTTCAGTGCTGTGATTCCCAGCCTGCAGACATGAAAGCTTTTCCCCATGTCCAGGTGATGGCTGCAGGTCAAGGCTTCTCAAAACCCGTCCCACGGGGGGGTCCCCCTGTTTCTGGGAGAGGCCCACGTGTGCATGTGGCTCCTTGGGCAGAGCAGGGCAGCGGACATTTGAGGCATCCCTGGGCTCTCTCTGCTTTGCTCTTTGACTTGATGTCTTAGCAGCTATCGTCTTGCAGCAGAGATGTTGCAGAGAAGTGATAGAGGAGAAAAAGAGGAGAATGTTTTATTTCCCCATATAGTGTGAAGTGATCAGTAACACATACCCAGAGTCCTGGCCATGGTCTTGGCACTTTAAAGGAACACTTTGAAATTATTGCTTAGTTTGAGGAAGAAGAAACACGGTGTAGAGAAGACATAACAGGCCAAAAAATGGAGTCCCTTGTGCTAAGCCCCACTTCAGCAAACCAAGACTTGATACCTAACCTACCTGCAGTTTCAATCTCTCCCAGGAATGTAATCTTAAACCAGTTCATCTGTAATTTCTTGGTGAGTGCTGCTGAGGTAATCCTCCTGATAGACTCCTTCCATCCCCAAAGTGAATAATCCTTTTTTCCTTCTTCCTGCTCACTTCTGCCTGTAAAAGTCTCCTCTCTCTCTTTTTTTTTTCTTTCTCTCTCTCTCTCTCTCTTTTATTTTTTCTTTCGGTGCGGCTGTCTGGAGCGCCCTTCTGTTTGCTCAGTGGGGTGGGATACTATCAAGATTCCCGAATCACTGAATAAAGCCAATTTGATCTTTGAAGTTGCTCAGTTGGATTTTGTTTCCTAACAATACTCTGTTCCTGTGGGCATGATTAAAATTCCTTCATCTCTTCTGGTGGCACCTTCACATGCTTCCACTCACACTTGCTTTGTGTAGTAACCGGGCACCATTGCTCCCGCTGCTTCACCTGAGTAAGACAAGTGTCAAGGCCATTACTCATCCACTACGGGTCCCCAGGGCACAGCTGTCAGGGGTGCTTCATCACAGGAATCACCTAGCATCCTCCTTAAAACCCTAGAGAGGCTCAGTGCTCACTCCAGACTTACTGAAAAGAGCCCCAGCCAGTTTGGGAGGCCCTAGTTTCTTAAATATGCTCTCTGTGGGCACATGGACAGTATCCCTGTGTTCTTAGCTTCCAATTCACTGGCCAGAGGGTCAGGTACAGACAGTTTAAATTCTATTCACAATATTTATGGAACCCCTACGAGAGCTGGAAGGGAAAGATAGAGGTATTATGGGGAAACCGTTACGTTTTCTAGACTTAGACTTGAATACCAACTCCTTGTGAACTTGGGAAGCCACTTAAGTCCCTGGGCCTGGTTTCCACAATTTTCAGATGAGAACAATTGTCTTTCCATCTAGATTGTCTTGGGGAGACTCATGTGGTATTCATGTGGGTCGCCTAGTATAATGCCCAGTACAGAAGTAGGTGTTCAGCAGGAAGTAGCTATTATTCCTACCTGAGGAAACCCATGACACCCCTAAGGGGACGGTTATAAAGCTTCCGTGAATCCCCAAGAGGCTGGCCTCTCATAGTGTATATGTTTCACCTTCAAAGGAGGAGGATGCTAGGCAGTAGGCTAAGCTAACACATCAGGAAAATGGCTTGCTCGTTTAACTTCTCATTTAGCTCCTTTGCGTTTGACTCAAATGTGTGCCTCAGCATAGTATTAAGTACTATGTGTTATGGGCCTACATGGAGTTAAAAGATTGTTGAAGTAGGGGCGCCTGGGTGGCTCAGTGGGTTAAAGCCTCTGCCTTCCACTGGGGGCATGATCCCTGGGTCCTGGGATCGAGCCCCACATCGGGCTCTCTGCTTTGCAGGGAGCCTGCTTCCTCCTCTCTCTCTCTCTGCCTACTTGTGATCTCTGTCTGTCAAATAAATAAATAAATATCTTAAAAAAAAAAAGATTGTTGAAATAATAACTATAACACTCTCCATGGTCAAGGTACTGCTTTCTTATAGAACACAGTGGTAGGTACAGGTGACTCTTGTAGGCAGTGCAGATAGAAGGCTGGAAGGATGCAAGAGGTGACGATGGAGTGACTTTGACCTGGCTTTCTTGTGAGTCCTGCATCGGGTTGAGGCCCTCTTCTGTATCACCTTGGTGAACATCTAGAGTACCACAAAGCCAGAGTCAATGAGTTTGGGGATTAGTGTTTCCCAGCAAAAGGAGAACTCTATGACTTGGTAGTAGTTAGCACTAACTTTTTGTCTGGGAGTGAGAGAAACCCGGCCTAGCCTGGCTTACACCAAAAGGGAAGTTACCAGCTCACATACCAGGAGCCCCATGACTGGACCTAGGTACCATATGGAATAATTAGCATGATTTCTCACCTTATAAGGAATCAACCTTGTGAGAGTCAACCTTGTGTTGACTTCATTCTCAGACTGGCTGCCCCCACAGGGTGACAGAAATGGCCCCCAGCAGTTCTAGGCTCATATCCTGCCTGATCAGCAAGGACAGGAAGCCAACCTCTCTTCCCCAGTGGTTTTAGCCAAATCCTGATGCTGATTCTCCTTTAGTCATCAGGGTCATGCACCCATCTCTGAACAAATGCCTGTATCCAAGGGAGTGGGGGTCACTGCAGAGGCCTGGCTCACTTGTCCACTCCAGGGCTATGAGCAAAGAGTTAGGGCTGACTGGCTCTGGTAGGAAATGGCCTAAGAAGCTGAGTGGGCAAAACTAAGATGTGTCCACTCACCCTGGGCCCAAGTCTAGTGGCAGAACTGGAGATGTCTTCTCATCAGCCCCGATCCCCCAAAACACACTGTTTGAGGTTTTTGTTTTGGAGGCTTTTGCTTTTGACACAGTGATTGAAATAATTGGAAAAAAAATTTAAATATCACTTAGTTTGGTGTCCTCTAAAGTGGATATTGAAACAAGAAGCAGCATGCAAGATATTTACATGGGCTGTCATTCTGGGAAGCACAGTAAAGGCTGGCAGAATGAAACAGAGAAAGGAGGAAATCCAGTGCAAATTGAGCTAGTGCATGGGTTCCTGCTGGGGGCCATGGGGGTTCAGTGGCTTGCGGACTCCCTTTGTGACTGCACAGAGCACCCTCAGACATGTCCCTCAAAGGGGCGAGGAAGCTTGAGTATCTACAGAACAGGACCTGTCTGTCCTTGGTTGAGGATTGCTTCTGGGGTTTAACTGCCTGGCTCTTTGGACCCACACCATTGAGGGGAAAACGAGGTCATGCAACACTAACCTGGTCTCGGAGAGAAATGAAGTTGCCTGAGCCGGAAGCATCAGTGTGGAAGGTATTGTCTACTGGAGTGGCAGTTGACTTCCACGGAGGGGCAGGAGAGACAGGAGGGACACCAGCTGTGTTTGCAAAACTGCAGATTGTCTCAGATTCTAAGGAATTACTATTACTTTTGTTAAGCATCTTAATGTCATTGTAATTAACATAGGAATATGATTTTATTGTTAAAGAAATTCATTCTGAGGAATTTAGGTGTGACAGGTCATGATATTTATAATTTGCTTCCAATTATTTCAGCAAAAATACAATGAAGTGAAAACTGTAAAATATTATTAGTTGTGAAATCTAGGGACATATACCTTCATGGGTGTTAATAATGCTATTTCTACCTTTTTAAAAAATGTATTTTATTTATTTATCTATCTATCTATCTATCTATCTATCTATATATTTCTACCTTTTGGTAACTTTGAGAATATTCGTAATTAAAACAAAAACAAAAAAACCCTGAGTGATGCTGGAATCATTTGTGTTTGGTGGTTGAGCCGTGGCTGCTTTTCTACCTTTCTCCCTGTCCTGGAGCTCAGCACAGTGGTCCAGATCTCTGGCTGAAGCTCTGGTCTTGTCTCCAAATTGGTATGTGACTTTGGAAAAGTGGCTGGCCCTCAGTTTCTCTGTATATAAACAGAGGACAGGGTGTTCCACATTCCCGAGATCTGCCACACTCTGAGACTGTATCAGTCTGTGAGCAGTTTCCAATGTGTGGTGGAAATCCAGAATATCAGCAGGAAGGCCTTTGGAACTCTGAGTCAGCTGCCTTCTTTAGAATCTTGGGTTGGGGTTTTCGGGCCACTTCTGAATGGTTCCCAGACCCAGCCACTGACTTAGAAAACAGTCCTAGTAAGCTTTCAGGGCTGTCCTCTTTCTTCAGGTTTGACTTTGGACTGATGCGCCAAAGTGTGGTTGAAATCCTGGAGAGAGGGGCTAGTCCAGGGAGGAAAGCAAGGCCTTAGGTCTCATGAAAAATGGAAGAGAGCCAATGTATCTTTTTCCCCTACATTCCAAGTTTTTACCATAAATGATGTGGATTTTTTTTTTTTAATTCTATTGAGATAATCATATGATTTCACTGATACTGGAATATTAAACCAATCTTTTTTTTTTTTTTTTAAGATTTTATTTATTTATTTGATAGAGAGAGACACAGCAAGCGAGGGAACACCAGCAGGGGGAGAGGGAGAAGCAGGCTTCCTGCCCAGCAGAGCAGGGAGCCCGATGGGAGGCTGGAGCCCGATGGGAGGCTCGATCCCAGGACCCTGAGCTGAAGGCAGACACTTAACGACTGAGCCACCCAGGCACCCCTTAAACCAATCTTTTATTCCTAGGATAAATGTCACTGGGTCATGGTTTACTATCTTTTCTGTATATTACTGATTTGCTCATATTTTAAGACAGTTTGTGCTCCATGAAGGATACTGGTTTGTAGCTTTCCATTTTAATAATATCTTCTTCTGTTTTTGGTATCAGGATAAACTGACTTCAAAAAAACAGATGGGAAGGGATTTCTCTTTCTTTATCTTCTGAAAGACTTTGCTCGATGTGGTATTTCTTTTCTACCTAATTTTTAGAAATACACTTTACCAGAAAAACCACTGGAGTTTAGTGCTTTCTAGGAAGATTTATAACTATAAATTTATTTTATTTAATAGCTATAGGGTTATTCAGGCTTTCTATCTCTTCTTGAGTGACTTTGGTAGTTTGTGACTTTTAAGTAATTTGTACATGTACTCCAGGTTGTTGAATTTATGACATAAAATTGTTCACACTTATTTTCATACCCCTTTATTATTACATAATATGTCTTTTTATCTCTGCATGTATCCCTTTTTATGGGGCCTGCTTTACTTGATATTAATATAACAATGGTATGTTCTCATAATTAATTAGTGTTTGTGTGGCATATTTTCTTCCACCCTTTATTTCTAACCTCTCTGTGTTTTAGTTATAGTGGCTACCTTATTGATTCCATGTAGTCTGGTCTTGTTTTTTTTTTTTTTTTTTTTTTTTTTTACCTAGTCTGGCCTTGCTTTTTTATCTAGTCTTTGGCCCTTTTTTCTTTTTTAAAAGATTTTAGTTATTTATTTGTCAGCGAGAGAGAGATAGAGAGAGATTATGCGTACCCAAGTGAGGGATGGGCAGGCAGAGGGAGAAGCAGGCTCCCCACTGAGCAAGGAGCCCAATGCAGGACTTGATCCCAGGAGCTGGGATCACGACCTGAGCAGAAGGTAGGCGCTTAACCAACGGAGCCACCCAGGTGTCCCTAGTCTTTAGCCTTTGAAGTGGAATGTTTAGACAACTTACATTTAATATGATCATTGATATATCGGGTTTAAATATATGATTTTGCTAGTTATTTTCTATTTTCCTCATTTGTTCCTTATTCCACTTTTTCCCCTTAATTATCTCCCTGTATCAATTCAGTATTTTTTAGGACTCCATTGTATCTTTCCTATAAACTTATTAACTGTACTTGTTTGTTTTATGTTTATAGTGATTGCTCTAGAGTTTGTAATATTTATGTTTAACTCATCCATCAATATTATACTGCTTCATGTATGATATAAGAGTTTTACAACAGTATAATTCCTTTCCCCCTCTCTCCCTTGCACTGTTGTCACATATTTTACTTATATGTGTATTATAACCCCCAAATACATTGTTATTTTTATATGAAGTAGTTAGCTATCTTTTAAAGAAAATGAGAAGCAAGAAAACACATAAATTTTTTTCAAACTCCTCACATGTTTAGCATTTCCATACTCTTTATTCATTTGTAAATAACTGATTTTTTAAAAAGATTTTATTTATTTGGCAGAGAGATAGAGATAGAGCACATGTAGGCAGAGTGGCAGGCAGAGCGAGAGGAAGAAGCAGGGTCTCTGCTGAACAGGGAACCTGATGAGGAGCTTGATCCCAGGATCCTGGAATCATAACCTGAGCTGGAAGGCAGCTGCCCAACTGACTGAGCCATCCAGACACCCCAAGAACTGATTTCTATCTGATATATTCCTTCAGCAGAAGAGCTTTATTTAATAATACTTGCAGTACAAGTCTGCTAGCAATAACGTTTTCTCTTGGCTTTTATTTGTCTGATAATTCTTTATTTTGCCTTTCCTTTTAAACAATATTTTCACTTGATGTAGAATTCCAGATTGATATTTATTTTTTCTCTTCTCTCTAGATGTAGAAATACTGATCCATTATCTTCTGGCTTGCATAATTTCAGTTGAGTGATCTGTATGATTTTTTTAGTTATGTTCCATATGTGGTATTTTGTCTTTGACTACTTTTAGAATTTTCTCTTCATCATTAGTTTTCAGAAACTTGATTATGAAGTGTCCTGATGTGATTTTCTTTGTATTTATTCTGCCTTGGGTTTTGTTCATTTTTGGGGGTGACAATTTATATTTTTAATAAAGTTTAGAATATTTTCAGCTATGACTTCTTCAAGAAACTTTTATGCTGTCTTCTTTTTCTTTGGGAGCTCCAATTATACATATGATAGACCACTTAATATGGTCTTACATGTCACTGAAGCTCTGTTTAATTTACTCATTTTTTCCCTCTCTTTTGCTTTTTTTAGATACTCTTTCTCACCTTTTCTTCAGTTTAACTTCTCTCTTCTTTCTGCTATGTCTAATCTGATTTTAAGACTTATCAGCGAATTTTTCATTTTAGATATTGTAATTTTTGGCTCTAGAAGTTCCAGGGTTTTTTGTTTGTTTGTTTCTGTTTTTTCAAGTTTCCTTTTCTCTTTTCATTATGCTTATGTTTTCCTTAAATTCTTAAAAATATTTATAAAAGCTCCTTTAAAGTCTTTTTATATTAGTTCTATTGCCTTTGTGATTCCTAGGTTTGATTTTGTAGACTAATTCTATTGACTGGGTTACATTTTTCCACTTTTTTTCATATTTGGTTATTTTTTATTAGATGCTAGACATTGTGAAAATAAGATTGTTGAGTGTTTGGATTTTGTTTTCTCCCACGGAGTCTATTGAGTCGTGTTCTGGCAGCCAATTAGTTTACTTCTAAGTCATTTTGTACTTCTGAGACTTGTTTGTAAGCATGGTAGAGTCTAGAGTAGCTTTTACTCTAGATCTTGCTTAGTTCCACTATGAGTGACCTTTATGGGGTTTCTCCTGAATGCCCTGAACATTCATTGTGGTCTCTCCATTCTTCTTGATTAGAACTCAAATGTCTCTCAATTCTGTTAAGCTTCAGTATTTGCTTAGCTGGTAAGTTCCCACTAGTTGTTTTTTCTTTGGTAATTGTTACTTTTCTAGACTCATGGAGTATCTCCGTACACACTCGCTGGTTCGTATTCAGCCAGACTCAGGGGATCCCTGTGCAGATTTCTGGACCTCTTTCTCTGCATAGCTTCTTCCTCTTCAGTTCTCTGTCCCTCATAACCCAGAAGTCTTAGGTTTCCCCAAGTCTAATCTCTCTCTTACACCCTCTGCTTGGATCTACATGAATCTTTGCCAAGTCCAATAAATGCCTCTGGGCAGAAATCTTTGGACTCTTAGGGCTTATGTCCTTTGTTTTCCTTTTCTCAGGAACTAAAGTACTATGATGCCTATTGTTCAACATCTGAAAAGAGTTGTTTTACATATTGTTTCCATGCTTTTTGTTTAATTGTTTTAAATGATACAGAAGGCAGAGTATGGCCCTTTAAAGATGTCCATGTCCTCATCTCTGGAACCAATGGATATACTAGGTGACATGGCAAAGGGAAATTAAGATTGCAGATGAAATTAAGGTTGCTAATCAGCTGACTTGAAAATAAGGATGTTATGTTGGATTATCCAAATGGACCTGATGTAAATGCAAGGACCTTGAAAAGTAGAAGAGGGAGGAAGGAGAGAACCAGAGAAACAGCAGCATGGAAGGATTTGGTCCCATGCTGTTGGCTTTGAAGATATAAAATGGGAAACATAGCCAAGGAAAGCAGGTAGTTTCTAGAAGCTTGCATGGGCAAAGAAAGGAATTCTCTCTACAGAAGTAATGTAGCCCTGCTCACTCCTTGATTTTAACACACTCAGACTCATTGTTACTTCCAGACCTAGAAGATAATAAATTTATATTGTTGAAGCCACTAAATTTGTGATAATTTGTTACAGCAGCAATAGGGACATTGGCATTTTCAAAAAGGTTTCTTTGGTAGTTCTAATTATGCACCCAGGGCTGAGGACCACTGACCTCACTTAACATTCCCAATTTACAGCTGAGGCCACTGAAACAAAGAATGGCTAGAGGCAGATACAAGGGGATCTCAGTGTTGCAATGCCAACTTCAAACTAGAGTACAGAATATGTATCTTACATCCTCCCAGGAAGATGCCTCTTGGCCTCCAGGTATTAGTAATCATGGCAGGAGGTCTGCAGTGCACTTGGATTCAAGATGTACATTGTCCAAACATGGTAGTGAAGGCCAACCTAT
This sequence comes from Mustela putorius furo, assembly GCF_011764305.1. Taxonomy (NCBI): domain Eukaryota; kingdom Metazoa; phylum Chordata; class Mammalia; order Carnivora; family Mustelidae; genus Mustela; species Mustela putorius. Next base: position 8,985,586 of record NW_025421449.1, read on the forward strand.
TAGCTACGCAAAACTATAGATTTCTGCAGTTCAAAAATGAGTTTAATCAGCCTTATTACCACAAAAGTGCCCACGTATAAACCCCGTGAGAGTCATTGATTGGTTTTGATCTCGTTGATGAGAATTCTGGTATTTAACAGACTTCAGCACACTGGAGAACCACACAGCATTTTCTGCCTGGGCTCCTATCAATTCGGTCTCTAACTTTACATCAGCAAGGGTGGTGCCCAGCTCGGTTTCAATCATTCCATGCATTTAAAAAAAAATTAGTGCTTTCTCTGAGCCAGCGGGAGCCAAGCATCGCCTAGATTTTGGTGTTCAGTAGCATTCTGAGATTTATTGATTACTGTTCAAAATTTCAGGGACTCTAAGATTCCTTGGTGAGATCATTAGGTGAGAATTTTTCCTCCTTCTTTCTTTCCCTCACTTCCTCTCCTCTTCAGTTCCCTTCTCCTCCGTCTTTCTATTTTTAAAATTAGCCATAGGTTGGTCACACCTGGGGCAGGTGGACGCCTCTGCCTGCGGACCATACACGGGTTAGTAGACAATTGGATTATCCCAGGTCTCCTTTCCTGCCTTGACATTTTTCTAATTCCACAGCGCCTCTGGATGATTCTTGGCCATTACCCAGCTTAGAATTTCAGGCTGATAATGATAGCCAGGTGACCCCTCTCTGATCCTCTCTCCACAGTGTGCTCTTAGCTTTTCCCTGGCCTCCACTCACTGTTTAGCTTAGCCAAACCCACTCAACAAGCTGGCATTTTGCAGGTAGTTGAGGACAGATGCAGGGAGTGATGACAAAAGTGATGGTTAATGTTTCTGGAGCGTATGCTGTTGTTCTCAGTGCTTGGCCGGGAGGGTCAGGCTGTGGACAGATACTAAATATTATCCTCATTTTATACAGGAGACTTCAGACCCAGAGGGATTAACTAACTTTTGAAAGAGCACAATAAATAAGTAGCAGACCTGGGATTTGTGTCCAAGCAGTCTAGAAGCTTACTCTTAATCACTACCCTAAACAGTCAAAGGACCAGCCCTATGTTTGAATTAGGGAAGGCGGTACCGGAGTGCCATGCTTCAAAGGGCCAGAAGGCATTAGGCTCGAAGCCCCATCATATGCTTGCAATGTCTGCTCTGAATGCCTTTCCCACACTTCCCTTGTTCTAGTTTCTGCATCCCAACACACTGCATTCAGATTGACTCTCAGCGCTGCTATTTTCTAGTTTGTGGCCCTGAACCTCAGTTTCCTTATCTGCACAATTAGCCTACTAATACATCTTTCGGAGGATCGTTGTGAGGCTTGAATGAAATTCTATGCGTAAAACGCCGGGCATAGAGGGCCTACCCTCAGTAAGAGATGGACCCATGGAAGGAAACACCGCAATCATTGATTGACATCAGTGCAGAGGCTTCGAGCGTAGAATATGGACAGATACTGCAAATATAGTACAGAGAGTTCCTGTATAAACTTCTCCTGGCATCTCCTAAAGTTAACACCTTATATAATTTTATATATTTTACATATAATTATTAAAACTGATAAATTAATGTTGGGTAATATTATTAAAAAACTACGGACTTCATTCAGGCATCACTGATTTTCTCATTAATGCCCTTTTCCTGCTCCAGGATCCAGTCCAGAACCCTGTGTGGAATTTAGTGGCCATGTCTCCCTAGTCCCTTGCAATCTATGAGGGTGCCTCAGTGTGCTCTTGCTGTTTATGACCTTGACACTTCAGAAGGATCCTGAGCCCTTAACTTCCCAGGATGCCCCCCAATTTGTGCTTGTCTGATTTTTCTCCTATTAGACTGAGGTCATGCATTTCTGGCAAACATGTCATGTAAGTGATGCATCTTCCTCAGCTCATGACCCTTGTATGTTGATGCATCTTATCACAGGTTATGCTAACCTTGCTCATTTGGTTAAGGTAGGGTCTACCTTAAAATTCTGTGCTCAGATTGCTGTATTTTTTACCCTCTTCATAACTGTCAAATATCTTGGGGGAGATCTTTCGAGACAATTCAAATCTTCTGTTTCTCCTTAAACTTTTACCTACAAATTTTAGCATCTCGTCTCCAATAATTATTACTGTAATATTGTAATAGCAAATTTTAAAATTTTCCTCATTCATTTTACACATATTAATTAGAATTCTTCTGTAGCGAAGAGCTGTCCCCATTTATTTATTTATAACCATATGGCTCCTGGATGCTTATTTTATGAGTTATGATTTGGTATTCTCATTATTTATTTTCTTGCCCCCTTTGTCCCAGCCTGGGCCATTGGGGACCTTTTCTTCTGTCCTTTGACCCATGGGCAGGGCTTACTGGGATGGTCAAGGCCAAGAGCCCAGAGTTCACCTCAGGGCAGGGAGGGCTCGGGTGTGAGAGAGTGTGAATGTGTTGAGGGGAGAGGAGAAACGAGAATTGGCAGAGCCCGGCACCCTTCTCCACAGAGCATCTGCTTCTCTCAGACTTAGGCAGCTCTGAAATTTCCCTGGACCAGTCCTATTTTCCTGCTCCATTCTACAGCTGAGGAAACTGAGGCCTCTGGAAGGGAAGGCACCTGTTGGAGGCCACACCGAGCAGGTGGGGTAGGTAGTGAGGGGCATGAGCAGCCTGGGCTGTCAGGCCTCTTGTCCCTGCCATCCCAAGCCGGCCCCCATCTCCCCCATGCGGTGCCTCGTTGCAGGATAGCCTGTTCCAGCATCTGGGCAAACCAGGGGCTGAGGGAAGTTTGTTCCATCAGCAGAGGCTCAGGAAACAGGAGGCTCTGGTGCAAAGTTTCTTCAGGAAGCCCTGGGGCTGTTGGCTCTGCTCCCTCTTCTTTCTGCCCAGCTGAAAGGGAGGGGTTTTCTGTGCCAAATCCCCAGCTCTGGCTCAGTGGGGGCCTCTAATCCCCTCCTGGCTCAGGAACGTGGTTGAGCCAGGTCTGGCGGAGGTGCCCCCAGAGAGAGGATTTCTGCAGGCCTGGGAACAGGGCACCATGTGGCCCCAGGCCCACCCAGGCAAGGGCTGGCACATTGGCAGCAGAGCATGGGAAACAGGCATAGGATTAAAGCAGATGCTGTGTTCCAGGAGAGTCAGGGGTGACATGAATGGAGGGCCAGTGGGCAGGACATAGGAGGTGACAGGCCAGTGTGACACAGGAGGCCGGCCTGTAGCAATTTCTCCCACCTCTGAGCTCTTCGGCCTGTCTGCACAAGTGAGCCCCTGGGTTATGTGGAGACAGAGTACACCCAAGCGAAACAGAAAAGCCTGCTTTCAATCATGTAAGCATTGTGAGTCCTGCCAATCCCTTGCTAGTCTCCAAGGAAATTTCCTTTCTAATGAGGTAGAAGGGATAGGGGTTGGAGTCCTCATTGGAGAGATGCTGCAACATAAGCCTGCAAGAGAAAGGGGTTGTGGCCTTCTCTGAGGAGCTCAGATGATTCCAGAAAGAACTGAGTTCTTCCCACTCCTGAGTTCTCGGCTGTCTCACGACACCATCCTGTCTTTGGGGCCCCTTCTCCTATGTCTGACTCATCTCCGGCCACCGTGAGCAGGGCCCAGGGCTCAGTGGGTGCTTTGGAAAGTCCTCTTAGCAGTGCCTGGACTTCTGCAGAGTGGACTGTGGTCTTGGGGGCATTGGGCTGGAGCAGCAGCACCCCCAGACCCATCAGCAGTGACGAGCGCAGTGACCTGGAAGGGTGAGTGTGTGTGCACGTGTGCACACGTGTACATGTCGGCTGGACAGGGAGCGGCGTGTGCTTGGAGGAGTCTACAGAGAGGCACTTGGCTGGGTCCCCGCCCTTGTCTGGCTTCGGTTTCATACTTCCTGCCCCAGCAGGCCTGGGGAGGCCAAACTGCACAGATGGCCATCTGGCTGGCACTTTAGGACATGGCCCAGTGCTCACTCACAACCTCTCCTTCCCCCACCCCTTCCCTGCTTCAGTGGCTCTGTTGACTCTGCAAAGGAGTGGCTGGGCCAGGACAGGGAAGCATTGTGGCGTCGTGGGCAGGGGAGGACTGGGTACGGGACTGGTCCATAGCAGAGCTCCCTGCTTCGTCCTGCATCAGACTCAGGTTGAAGACCAACTGTGTCTGTGCTGCCCTGGTCCCCAGGCCTGGGAGGCAGGAGGGTCACAAGATGGGGAGCCCTGATACTGCTCCTAGTGGGAAAATTCCACTCACGTGTGGATTCTCCACGGCTCCATAAAGTCCATTTCCAAGAGCCAATCAGAGGGATTGCAGCTCACCCCTCCTTCCATGCCTCGCACCATCCTCCCCTCTTTCCTTTTCTTCCTCTCACCCTCTCTCCCTCCCTTCCTTGAACCCTTCTTCATGTTTATAGTATGCTAAAACCTACTCTAGGCCCTGGCAGGGTCGTCAAGATGGATAAAGAACATTGGATCTGTTCAGAGCCCACTTGTGTTTCCAGAGTTCTAGGGTAGTCCGCTGGGGGGATGAGGACAGTTTCTTCCCAGGCATCACTGTGGAGACCCTGGTCTTTGCAGAATTTCGGAGGCAGAGAGCGCAGGGAGGCAGAGCGTTGGGAGGTGCTGGGGAGGAAGGGGAGGCCTGGGTTCTGCACCCCCCCCCCCACTGTGCCTATAGACTCTGTGCGCTGGTAGGGTTGCCAGATGAGGCAGAGGCAGAACACAGAACACAGAAACAGGACTCCCAGTTACATTTGCATGTCAGATAAACAGTGAAATGAGCTGATTTGCAATGCCATCCCTCCCGTCCCTGCTTGTTGCGATATAGCCTGGGGGCAAGACACACATGGCTTCTCGCTGCCCAGCCTGGCTGTCACCAGCACCAGAAGAGAAGGGACTGCAGAGCTCACACCTGCAAAGTCACCCAAGAAGTGTCAGGCTGTGTGTCTGCGGGGGGTCCTCTTAGGCCCACACTCTCTGCCTTGGGCCAGGTGGTCTCAGCCCCTGTCTGGGGGCCTGTGGCTTAATTAAAAAAAAAGGACTAGGGGGAAAAAAAGAGAATTATTTAAGATAAGTTTATTCCATGCCTTATTTGGAATATACTTAAACTAAAAAAAAAGTTTCTTATCTGATATTAAAAAGTAAATGGGCATCCTGTGTTTTATTTGGCAATTCTATGGCCTGGGCAAGCGGGGTGGCATAGTCTCCCCGGGGAGTCATCACCAGAAAGGTCAGCAGGAGGGCCAGGAAAAGCCAAGCCCCTCCATCTCCACAGAGGGCAGACTCTGCCTGTCTCACACCAGCTCCTGGCCCAATGCCACCTACTGGGCAGGATGGACACCTCCAAAGTCTATGGAGATGAGTCTGGGGTTGAGGAGCCCAATATAGTCTTAGGGAACCCCCAGTTTCCTCTCACTCCCGCGGGGACAGGTCAGTCTGAGGGAATCATTTGCTGCCATTGCAGGAGAGGCCCAGCACAGGGACAGTCCTGGGTCATCAGAGTTCCTCGGACAAAAAGGTCTTGGCCCCTCGCCTTTCTCCATGCTTTTCCTGCTTCTGGTCCAACCCTGTCCTTGACTGCTCTGGGGAGAGGCCAGACAGGAGAAGAGGATTGCCAGTGCCACACAGCACACAGTGGGGAGCCCAGAGCATCCCTCTAGCCACTGGCAACTCTGTCCTCTGCCCTCTGGGAAAACACCCTCCTCACCCTGCACCGTGTCCCGTGAGGGTTATCCCTGAGACCATGGGGGTTCTGCCCAAGAAAGACTAATGGGATCTGGGGGTGGGGGGCTCTGCCCAAAAGGTGAGTGGTACATTTGTCTGAAGCCCGTCTGGCCTGGGGCATTGCTAACCTCTTTGAGCATAAACAATTCCATATGTCCAACAGGCTGATTAGCCACACAGAGATGGGGAGGGGGAGAGATCGTGAATAAGGAATCCATATTAACCAAAGATTCAGCGATAGACGCCCAGCTGAAAGAAATTAAAAAGATCGTGTTTTCAAACATTGGCCCTCCAACGGGGGAGTTTTTCTAGCTGCCAGCAAGTGTGTTACAAATTTCAGACACTAACATACTGACAAAAACAAACAAATAAACAAAAGTTGAAATGCAGAAGGCCTCCTGGGTCTGATAGAAATCTCAATGATGTTCCCTCCTGCTCTGGTTTGTTAAAAAACAAAAAAACAAAAAACACGAAACATGTGACTCACCATGCTATCTCACAGAACATTCTTCCACAGTTTGGACGCAGCTCACCCATTGTTCCTCTGAAAAAATGTCTCTTTAAGCGTCTGCACGTTGGTGATCTTTAGGAGGAAAGAGCTAAGCAGAGTTTCCTTTTTTTTTTTTTTTTATGTCCCTTTTGCTGAATTCTGATGAAGCGCAGGCAGGCGGGCCGGCAGGCAGCAGAGCATCTGGCTTCTAGAAAGACGGCTGTGTGGAGAGGGGGCCTTGGTCCCGGACGCAGGGAGCGTTGACAGGGATTCCATCCTGCTGGTGGTTGGGGCTGCGGGGAGATCTCTCATGTCCCCTCCACCCCCCCGTGGCTGTTCCCCCAGGTCCTGCTCGGGGCACCCCTGCTCCGTCTTCAGCCATGTGTGGGGCTGTGTGTGGAACACAGGCTTGGGGCCAAGAGCCTCTCTTACACGTAGAGGGTGGAAGGCATGGAAGGGACACAGATGTTAAGTCCAAAAGACAGTGCTCAGGCTAGTGTAGGTCCCAGAAACCACATCCTCTGAAGCAGGACCATGGGGTCCAGAGGTGTTTGGTGGGGAGGTTGGTGGGGGTGCCGACAGAGGGGGGCGCCGAGCCCTGTCCTGACTTCGCACCTCTACAGGGTCACCGTGGGGCAGAAGAGAGAGGCTTTGCCTTGATGGAGTGTATGTTGTGACAAAAGATGGAAAAGAGTCTTCTCTTTGCGCTTGGATGATGTCACAACCCTTCAGAGTCCGGCACAAGGTTGCGATGGTGGCCTTGTAAATGGAGCGAGCTCCCTGGCACTGGACAGGTGATGGGGAGGGTGTGGGGCATTTATTGATCCCACTGCCCCATTCCCAGACCTCTGTGGAGCTGCTGTACATTCAGCTAGAAAGGCAAGTTTATTTCCTCTCCAGTAAAACCAGGGAGTTCTCTTGGATACTCAGAGAGCTCAAGTAACTTAGGTAAGATCACACAGCACTTGGCAGTCAGGGTGACCCTGGACACCCAGACTCTGGCCTCCCAGCCCTGGTTCCTTAGCTGAGAACCTCTATGGTGACTGGCTGGCTCATCAGACCGGGAAAGGCTCTGTGTCTGACGTGACTGATGACTCAGTGTTGTCTCCATTGTGGGGCATTTAGAAATCGCAGCAGGACATCCGGGCATTCCTAGGGCCATGGACACCCTGGGCCTTTGCCCTCCTGGCCAGGGTTTAAAGCGGATGTGGAAAGCAGCTTCCAGCAGCCCCTGAAGGGCCCCGCAGCCCAGCACAGCATGCCTGAGAAGGGGAGGAAAAGCCCAACTCAGCTTGCCTTCACCCCACCCCAGATCATTCAGAAAAGCAGGTGCATCTGAAAGCTGCCCTTTACCAACGTTGCATTCATGTGGCCTAGTGACCTGCGTCTGGGGGGCAGAGATACCTGTGGGGGCGGCCAGCTGTCCCATCTGATTCCCATGAGGAATGCGACTCAAATAAGCAGCACTTAGTGGAGGTCCTTTTGTTTTGTTTTGTTTTTCAAAGATTTTATTTATTTATTTGACACAGAGAGAGATCACGAGTAGGCAGAGAGGCAGGCAGAGAGAGCGGAGTGGGGGGAAACAGCCTTCCCGCTGAGCAGAGAGCCCCATGCGGGGCTCGATCCCAGGACCCTGAGATCAGGACCTGAGCCGAAGGCAGAGGCTTTAACCCACTGAGCCACCCAGGTGCCCCTAGAATGTTACCTTTTTAAGAAGCTCTAGAAACTCTCTGGGAAACATCTCTGATACTTACCACCTACAGAGAAAATGGTTCAGATGTCCAGCAGTTTGGCATCCAGAGATCAGAGAGGACAGCATGGTGTGCAGAACTCGGGCACAAGTCTCTGGGTTGGTGTGGGGACTGTGAGGGCCTCACTGACTGTGGTGGCCAGAGCTCAGGGTTGGCACACCCCTCATCTAGGCTCAAACACTACCTCTGCCATCCCCTGACAGTGTGACCTTTGGAAGGGCAGGTGTCCTCCAGGTTTTGGGATCCTTATCTGTAAGTGGGGCTGCTCATATATGACCTTGACCTCAGAGAGGTCTAGTTTAGAGAGTAGGAACAAAATGTAGCTGGTTCTTGGATTCCAGGCAGAGTGAAGGAATAGCTCTGGGAAGAGAAGGGACAGTCAAGAGTGGGGACTGGTTGGGGGAGAGTCTTTTCATTTCCTCCTTTTGTGATTCCACTATGTTCTTTTAGACTTGGGGTTCTGGTATTGGGGAAGGGGGAGACAGTGATGTGTTAAGTCAAGCTATCAAGCTAGCAGGTTATTGACAAGATGGGGAAACTGAGGCCCAAGGTGGGGCGGGGAATCTCCCTGAGGCCACAGAAAGGGAAATGGCTGAGGGCAGGCCTGACTTGCTGGTTTCCTGCCACTCACGCTGACCTCTGCCTGTGCACCTGCCCCCTTAGGGAGCTATGCACCGTGAGAACACTTGGCCCAGCAATGCTGCAGAAAGCCAGAGTGTTCTTCCCCCTCAGCCTGCCTGCTGCTGCATTTCCTTAGAAAAGTGACCAGAGGCACAGGAGTCAACTGGACAGCTCAGAGGAGCCACCCCTATTAATGTGAAGAGAGGAGGAAGAGACCCAGCTCTGCCCTCTCTAACATGTGGCTTTCCCTGCTTCATCTGTGAAATGGGGCAGGACTCCAACCTGTTGTGAGGATTGGCCAATCATTGAATGGGTGCTGATGGGTTATTGTCTAAGTGCCAGGCACTGCTCCAGGAAGGGGACCAGGTAGGAGCTAGACTGGGGCTCCATCTGCATGAGGCTCTCTCTGTAGTGGAGCAGACAGCCAAAAGACAAACCAAACAGGAGTAGATAGGATCCATTCACCTTGAGACAGATGCAAGAGAGCCATGGGAAAGCTGGTACATGGCACGGGTAGGGTAGAAGCTGTTGCAGAATGAGAGGGAGACAGGAATGTATAGCACCTCCCAGGCTGTGGAAACTGCATGTGCCAAGATCCTGGGGCAGGAAGGAGCCCAACAGCTGGGGTACACTGGGAATAGAGAGGAATGTGGTGGAGAGGGGACAGGACCCACATAGGGCAGAGCAGGGTCCAGCCAGTAGTGGCCGTTCCAGCATGTTCAGGTTGTCTCTGACGCAGGAGGCCAAGGGGAGCCCCCATGGGTGCCCCATACCCTATAAGTCCAGGCAGAAGTTTGGGCAGCGCAGGCTGGAACACGACCTCTCTCAGACACTGGTGCCTGGTCCAGGCCTGGTGGGAAGGTGGAGGTTGGTGTCTGTGCCTATGTGGGGGGACGTGAGGTCTCAGGCTGTGTCTGGGGGCTGGAGAGAAGTCCACAGGACAGAGCAGAGCTGGTGGAGCCAAAGGGCAGGGAATGGGAATTGCTGCCACCGTGGGAGCAATTCACCACTGCCGCCCCGGGAGCCTTCCCGGACAACATGGGCTTTCTGGGGCCGAGTCCCAGGCAGAGTGGGAGTCATGCACAGTGGGAGAAAGGAACCGTCAGAACACACTGCTTCCTTTGATCAGCAGTTCTGAAAGTGTGCTCTGTGGAACTGTTCCTGGCACGGGGCAGGGATGATGCCCTGGTTTGGCAGCCACTGCTGGTTGTCCTCCTAATATACACCCCTCCTTCTTCTTTAACAAGCATATAGTCAGGCATACACCTTTCATGGGCCTCAGGTGCGGCAGGTTCAAGCCCCAGCCCGTCACAAGGAGTAAACTATTATAAGTCTTGGCTAGAAGTTTCCGAAGTGTCTCAGTTCATGGGCATCCCCGAAGCGAAAAGAAATACCTAACATCGCCAAGTTAGGCTCAAGCAATTTAGGAACAGTTTATGCTGGAACAACTTATTGGCCAACTGCAAAAACAATATACAGGAACTGAAAGAAAAAAGTCACCATTTTAATTTATTTGTAAATAACACGATTTTGTCGATGAGATGGGTGTACCTGTTGGCCATGGCACAGCTTCTCAAATTTTGCATTTGGATTGGACATGACTGTTGTCATTTTCTGTTCTACTTTGGTTTTCATTGAGTGCTTTTTCTTTTTTCCTTTCTTTCTTTTCTTTTTCTTTTCTTTTTTTTTTTCAATTACCACGGCCATGGAAAACCCAGCTTTTCAAAGATCTGATATGGTCAGAGGAATGTGGCATGATCTAATGAGGAAACTATGAGGTCCCATGAACTAGAAGTTCCTGGTGGTGGTGTCTGGTGTTGCTGTGCTTCTCTTGAAAGTTCCGAACGTCCTGCAGCACCCCCTGGATTGTTTTGTGGCCATCTGGGGTGCCTCAGTCCATTGTTCGGGAAACATGGGCCTAAAGCCATCAGCTATTGGTTTAGTCAGGAGGATCTGTCACCATTCTGGCCAACGAAATGTGAAGGGGTCTTTTGGGAGATTTGTGGGAAAGGTGTACTGGGCTCTGAAAAGGTGTTTGGGAAGATGGCATCTCCTTCTGCCATGGGCTTTTGTAGCATCCTCAGGAGGGTTCTGGAACTGCGGCTGCCATGTTGGACCCAGTGGAGGTAACTATCCCAAGGAGGCCACTCCGAGGTGAGCAGAGGGGGAGAGATGGAGAGGCTCTGGCTTTGATGCCATTGTTGGCATCGTGTCCTAGAAGCACCCACCTTTGGACTTCCTATTCCGTGAGCTCAGACCTTCCTGGAGAGTTTAACCTGTTTAAAATGCATTTCCTATACACCTGCAGCCCAAAGCATCCTTCCGAGCACTCTGGCAAACGATGCTTGGAAAATTCTGTGCTTTCTCTCTTTCCCTTAAGGTCACCTATCAAAGTCTTTGAGAAATCCCACAATTCTCTGCTTACTTTTGTTCAGTGCAGAGTTTGCCAAATTTACTTGACCGAGGAAACCTTCTTTCCATAGAACCTAATTAACATCTCACAAGACACTCCGGTGCCAAAAAACACACTTTTGAAAAGGCTGCCTTAGATCCTGCCTTATAGCTCGCTCAGCCCCACCCGTCCCAGAAGCCGTTACACATAGACTCCCACCTCTGAGGCGTTCCAGGGTCCACATGTGTTTCTGCTCAATGGGGGAGACTAAATGAAGCCAGATGTACCTGGGCAGCCCACAGGCAGAAGAAGCAATGATTTAATGTCTCAGCTATGCGGGGATTAGCTTGCTAGAAAGCTCCCAAGGAGGGGTGGGGACTTGCCGCCAGTCAGCTAATGGATTTAGCAGAAATGCCCCTGTGGACTGTGCATGATTGCCGTGTGCCTGAGTGCTGTGTCCATGACCACTCTCAGCGAGACCCCTGTGTCCCTCACTGCAGTGACCATCAACACACGGCTCATGACTTCTCTGTCCATAACTACTGTGTTCATAACCTCTGTGTCTGTGAATGCTATGTCCATTGCCTCTATGTCAGTGAATGCTATGTCCATTACCTCTGTGTCAGTGATCCCAGTGCCCACGACCACTGTGTCCATGTGCCCATGATCACGGCATCCTAACTTCTCCATCCATGAGAACTGTGCCCATAACTGCTATGCCCATGACCTCTGGCCCACAATCTCTGTGCCCATGACCCTGGGTACATGACTGCTGTGTAGAGGTGAGACCCTCTGTACTTCCCAGAATGAGGTCCCACTATCACTCTAGTTCTTCCCTGGCCACTCCTTGGGGGCACCCCCCCCATCAACTTGCTTTGGCCCCTTGTTCCCACCTGTGCTCCAGCCTTGGTCTCCCCAGCCCAGGGATAGGAGGACTCTGTTGACCGCTAGCTGTGGTATTTACGCCCTTCTCTTCCCGTTCCGGGGTCAAAAGATTTTCCAGTCCAAGGGTTTTAAAAAAATGCCCCTTGGGGTTCTAAAGAATCCCCATAGGGAATATGCCCCTGATTCAGGCAGGACAGCTCTCTACTTACTCTTTATATCACTGGGTGTCCACGTAGGACTTCGTTGGAAGAAAAGGCTTTGTGGCAGGGAAAAAAGTCTCAAACCACTGCCGCTGTCCGGCCGTGCCTTTTGCAGAAGGGGGGACTGGGGCCTCCCTCGAGATCTGTGGGAGAGCCAGCTCAGAGCCAGAGGGGCTGGGGTCAGGGCAGGGAGGAGACAGCCTGCAGAGGCAGTGGGGTCTTCTCCCTGCCTCCCTGCCTTTGCCTGCCATGACCCAGGAGAAAAGCCCTTTGAAACAGTCAGAGGTACGGCCAGGAACCACACAAAGCATGCTTCTCAAACCCAGGTCGCTGGGGAGGAACCAGGAGGCAGGCTGCGAACTCCGCCTTGGAGGTGGAGGTTTTCTTTGCTCAACCGAGGTTTAGAGGCCGGCAAATGGCCACTCAACCTGGACCAGGCACCTCCACACAAGAGCTCAGCTTCTCGGAGTTGCCCAAGCTGGATCTCAGCTCCCCTGGTGGGACAGATTTAGTAACAGCTGTTTTAAAAGATGTGTACAGGGCCCACTGCTCGGACTAGCACAGTGGGCACAGTGCCTGGAGCCCATGGTCCTCTCAGATACCCTCCGAAATGCTTTAATTTCTTTTAAAATCCAAGAGAAAAATGAACCTGTAGGCCGAAGAAAATCTTTCGGTCGTATTAATATGTTCATCTTTATACCAATGCAGTTGTCCAATAGTAGTATATAAACCAATGTATATTGTAATATGTTAATATTAACTCTATCTATTTATGGAGAAGGAGGCCCGTGAAGGGAAAATATGTCTACCCAAGTTCTGACGAAGCCAGGACGTTTCTGCGGGTAAGTGAGGGTGGACGTCGGACCGTTTATCGTTTATTCATCACTTGCCGTAGCAAGACCTCCTCGTGTCTTCCCATTGCCTGATCTCTGTGCACGCCTGTGTCCTAAGCTCTTTTTTTTTTTTAAGGTTTTATTTATTTATTTGACAGAGATCACAAGTAGGCAGAGAGACAGGCAGAGAGAGAGAGGGAAGCAGGCTCCCTGCTGAGCAGAGAGCCCGATGCGGGGCTCGATCCCAGGACCCTGAGATCATGATCGAGCCGAAGGCAGAGGCTTTAACCCACTGAGCCACCCAGGCACCCCCTAAGCTCTTCTTATTAAGACACCAGTTGTACTGGATTAGGGCCCACACTAATGACCATATTTTACCCTAATTTAATTTAATTACCTCTTTAAGACCTGATGTTTAAGTACAGTCCCATTTCGAGGTACCAGGGGTAGGACTGAAACAGACCAATGAGGGGGGCGCAACTTAACCCCTAGATCTTCTCTCTTGAGTTCATGTTTTCCCTTGCAATTGTCTTCCTTCTCTCTCTCTCTCTTTCTCTCTTTTTTTCTTGAGAAGAGAAGGGTTCTAAATAGAACTCGCCCTGCTTGAGAGACACCTGCTCTCAGACAGGGAGTTTTCCCAGCTCCTGGTTCTGTCTGTAGGGCCATGGGTCAGGATGTTCTCCAGGGCTGGGCTCTGGGCAGGTTCAAGCTGCTAGAAGGAATATAAAGGGTACTGGTGCCATAGGGTGCATTCTAGCACTTTCCCTTCTCTGTAGATGCCAAGGCTTGGTCGAACTATATTCAAGATACGCAGTATTAGAATTTTGAGGTTATTGGGAGTTGACCATGAGTATGTAACATCCAGGATCCCTATCCCACAACAAGCTCCAGATGTTAGAGAGACCCTCCCCACCTGTTCCAATGCTCTCTGCCCTGTCCCACCATCTACAACTGTATGGGGTAGACATGGTGGGGGGGTGTCTTTTGATTTGCAAATGGCGCCATTGGGATTGAAATTGTGGAGAATCCAAGCAGGTCACAGTCTCCTGAATCCTAGAAATCCTTGCTGTTGTATTAGGATTTTGTTGGGAGATGGAGTTGAGAGACTCAGGCTAAGAGCCCTCTACCACCTCTGTTTCAATGTCACTGGAGAGCTGTTCTACTGCCCTTGAAAATTAAATGTCATTTTTGAGTGTGGATATCCATGTGAACTTTGTGAATATTTATTTTATTTTAAATGGGTCCTCCTGAGGTTAATCCCCATAAGACGAAGAGAAGCAGGAAGAGGAGGGGCCGGAGTAAACAGGGCCAGTTATGAGTTGGTTAATGAGTTGTTTTGCCCTGTACTATGGTGCCCTTATCTCTTCTGGGGTCTCTAACCCTAAGATATAAGCCTTGGTCCATCACAGTGATTTTTGTCGATTTGGCTGTGTTCCAACACCTTGGTGGGTCTTATGATCTTAATGTCAGATTCAGGAACATGGGTTGCAATCATTCTAGAGCTAGAACCAACCCACCTGGGTCAGGATGGGCCCTGGTGGGCCAGCCCGGAGACGAGGTGGTGCAGGAGGAAAGGGGCTGATGGGCTCCTGTCAATCACCCCTCTGTGCCTGGTCTCTACCTGCAGAGGAAGAGCATGGGCTGAAGGGCTTGAGGTCAGGGTTCAGCCCCTCCTCTGAGACTCGTTTCGCCGGTGGCTTTGGGAGGGTCTCTTCCTTCTCCGTACTTCAGGCTCCCCATCTCCTGAATGAGGAATTTGGACTAGATGAGTTCACTGGTGCTCACTAGGTAGTGGCCACTGGGGGAGGTGCTGAGGAAGCACCGAGGCAGGAAAACGAGCACTGGAGCCTCTTGGGGGCAGGTAAGCTGCTGCAAGGCAGGCAGGCCACGTACTCATTTTTTTCCTTCCAGAAATACATCTGTTTTATTTTTTTCTCATTACGAAAGCAGTTCATGCTTATTATTTAAAAAAAATATATGGAAACGTCAGCTCAGGAAAACAAAAGCAGACATGGTGCCCATACCTCTCTGTCGCCCAGAGACAAGCACTGTTAGCACGATGGGACTCTTCCCTCTGACTGTGAATGGACATGCATACTTAAACACAGACACAGACTAGGGTAGTGTACTGTTCATCTTTCTCAGGCCTCCCAGCCACCGCGTGAGATGGTTAGTGCTATTTTCACCCTATAGGTGGAAAGACAGAGACTCGAAGACGTAGGGTAGCTTGCCTACCGTGATGCAGGGCCAAGCCAGGCTGATATCCTGTCCATTCCTGTTCAAAGCTCCTTCTCAACATGGACTCCCAGGAGGGACCCAGGCAGGCAAGCAGGGGATTGTTCTAGCATCCAGCCCACCCGATGGGAGCCACACTGAAGGCCTCACTTCAGGGCCGCTGGGGTAGTCACAAAGAAGCTCGCCCTTGAGTGGTGTCCTTAGGAACGAGATGGCTGTATCCCGGGGAGGGAGAGAGAAGGAGCGAAGTCAAAGGAGTGAAAGGCCACCAAGTCCAGTCCCTCTGTGTGAAAGGAGGCAAACCGAGGCCACGGGCTGTGTGTGTCCATGTGCGTGTGCGTATGAGCGTGTGTTGGAGAGGTGCGGGGTGGGGGGCGGCTGGCGGGGAGCTGCCTGGTGTCCGGCCCACAAGGGCCGTGAACGATCAGGCTAAGCAGTTCAGCATCAATGAAATGATGGGAGCTGTTGAGGTTCCTAACAGGATATGAATGTGTCTTTTAGGGGCACGCTTTGAAGGTCCTATGGAGAGTAGAACAGGACGAGAAGAGTCAGGAGTCATTCTTGTGAACTGATCCTCTCTCTGTCCCCAGTTCACAGCCCCGGGAAAGAGCAGTGGAAGAAGAGGGGATCCAGGTCTCAGGGGCCGTAGGAAGGTGGTGGGACTCCCAGATACTCATCCTACCGAAACACACCTCACACGCTGGGGAGGAAGGACACGAAGCCTCCGATGTGTGTGGCGGGGCCGCAGATGAGCCCAGTACCGAGAGGGAGTACGCAGCGGGGGGACAAGGGCCTGGTTTAAAGGCAGTCATCCCCGCTGTGTCTCGTTTCCAAATCTCGGCTCGGCTGTCCGCACCAGCATCTGTTTGCTCCGACTGCAGCACGAGGCGAGGTCCCTTCACCTCCTGGGACGGGATTGAATTGTTTAAGGTTTCACCTGGGTGGCTCTTGTCTGGGAGGACTGATGTCCTGCCCTGCCTTCGGTGGAGGCAGGGACTGGCCCCACTTACAGAGTGTCCCACAGATGTTAGGAAGGGCCGAGGGAGGGGCAGCTGGGGGGGGCTCACCACGGTCAGGGACCTGGGCTACCAAAGGCGCCCACACACCAAGAGCCCAAGCTGTGCATGTGACAGGTGTGCGTGGATGTCCGAGTGGCCTCCATGGATAGAGCGACGGTGGGGAAGCAGCCTGTCGTGGAGTCTAGACTGAGTGGCGATGAGAGAAGGAAGGAGTGGGGAGGCTGGGGGGCCGCCACAGCAGCGCACAAGCAAACAGAGAAAGATTCATTCTTGCTTGCACACACATCCTCTGGGAGTCGGGCTGTCAGTGTGAAGCAGGCTTCAGGATGGGGTTCTATATGCCTTTCTTGGGGGAAGTGCCTGCGGAGGATAAAGGCAGAGGGCAAGGAAGGCGGGGAGACCCCTCCAGCTTGGGGCAGGTCTGAGACCCCAGGAAGGACAAAGGGAGGGAAGGACTGGGGGAGTGGGTAGAGCTCACCCACAGTGCTCTTCTGAGAAGGTCCGGTCCAGGCTGATGGAGAGTGCCTAGCTCAGCCTTGCCCGTGTGTGGAGTCCTCCGCATGGCCCAGTTCTCATACCCTGATCGTGGTTAGAGTCATTTGTGGGGCGAGCCCGAGGGAAGCATGTGCAGTCTCACACAAAGACCATGCTAGGTTCGAGGGGGCAAACTGGCGGCTGTCCAGCAGTTCCAGTCCTGGCTGATTCTCTGGAAGGGGCTATGACTGGGACGCCTCCGTGGCGGCTGGGGTGGGCTGGGAGCCTTCCTCCATATACTCCTCACTCTGATCCCAGGCTCTTTGTCAGAATGCTGCTGGCCCCTGAGGCAGGGTTAACACTGATGTCTGGAGGGGGCCTCGCACAGGCCACGAAAGGCTCCCATGCAGGGGCTCTCTTAGCAGCACTAACACCCGCTGTGCCCCATGAGGGAAAGGAGTGCCTGAGGGATGAGGCGAAGAGAGAGCCAATGGGTGGTTGAAGGAAGGGAGGGGGGCATGGGGAGAGGCGGTCAGGGAATGGAGGGGTGAATGCCAGGGACAAGCAGAATCAGCAAGGGAAGAGGGGAATGAATAAGGGAGAAATGGGGGATGACTGTGGCCTGAAGGCTGGGGCACAGAGGGGGTGAGTGGGAACGAATGAGTGGCAGTGAGAATAGGGGAGCCAAGGGGAGAGGGCACAGGCCTCCCTTGCTCTGGAAGAGCAACAAGCCGGGGGTTTTTCTTCCCCTTGCTACCCTGATCAGGCTGTGAGTGTCTCCCAGATGCCACTGACGGCCCCTGGGCAGTTGCTGCAAAGGCGGCCTCTCCAGCGGCAGCAGGGGGCTGGAGTGCAGGCAAGGGACAGCCCTTTCTTCCTGTTGACAGCGACCCGCAGGGTTGAACTGTGTGGGTCACAGTTTGGGGCTGATGTCTGTGCTCACCTGTGGCGGAGAGGGGTTGAAGGCTGCCAGCCTCTGCCCGCTTTGGCCCTCCCATGCTGGGAGGTCCCAGAAATGTCCATTCCCTGATACAATATCCAGCATGCCCCAAATCCACCCAGTAAAGGCAGCTGCCGTTTTCCTCAAGCCTCTAAGAGTCTTTTGAAAAAAAGATGCCTCCAAACAACCCCACTTCCTATGGCTGAAGGGCAGGCTGCCGGCCGCTGGGGTGCCAGACCTAGTCCCGGCTGTTGCAAGAGCTAGATGAGGACCCAGGGCAGCCCACAGTATAGCAACGCAATGGCTGTCACTTGGGGCCCTAATTTACTTCCCCTCTGTAAAAGGGAAAGGGTTTGGCCAGATCCTATTTTGTCCAAGAGTGGACATAGGATCTGGGGTGATCCCTGTTGTTAATAGGTTTGATGGCCAGAGAAGAGCTGAGTTGCAAAGGCCTTCGTCTCCATGCCCAGGAAGCATCTGCCTTTGAGGTGTGCAGGCTGGGCCTGTGGGTGATGGAAGCCAGGCCACCGGCTCAGGATGAAAGGGCTAGGGAGAATAGCCGGGCTGGGTCTGTGGATGCTCTCACTTCTGTTGGCCCCTGGACAACTAGCGCACAGCAGGCCAGTGGTGCCAGGGACCGTCGCGGAGCCCGCCCGAGGCCGTGAGCACGGGTCCCCGGGCACCTTTACTTTCCAGGCGGGCCCGAAGTTCAGAACTCAACAGATCCTGCCCGAAGCAGGGAATCTGTCAGGTCAGAAGGCCCAGAGCTGCAGGTTCACTGCCTTTTCTGTAAACTTTGTATTGGAGTATAATATGCTCACAGAGCAGGGCATGAATAGTAAGTGTCCAGCCGGATGGAATCACGAAGAGTGACTATACCTGTGTCGCCGGCGCTGAGATCAAGAAACAGAATGTGCCCAGCATCCCAGAGTCCTGGGGACTCCTTTGTGTCTCTCAATAGAAAGTCCAACAAAGTTGACTTCTCTCCTCATTGTTGCCCCAGTGTTCCATTGTGTGACTCTGCCTCTTCCCCCGGAGGCGGGCACTGGCACTCAGGGGTGACCTGGGCACCTGTAAGGACATTCCTTGCCACCCCACTGTGACATTCTTCTGCATTCCACCTCTCCTGTGCCACCAAGTTCTCAGTAGCCCGAGCACGATCATTACGGGTAGCAAACCGTGGGAGGAAGGAGGCAGAGGCCAGAGCTCAGAGTCTGACCGGCTGAAGCCACACCCGCATTGCCAACTGCAGGTGGACAGTGAAGTGGAGGGGTAGGGGGAGAACATGACCCCCTTGGGGCTGGGGCAGGCTGGCCTGGGCTCCTCTTCCCGCATGGAGCTGGGAGGCCGGGGTCCCTAAGAGGGACTATGATGATGCAGGGGTGGTGTCACTCAGATGTCAGATGTCTGGCCACAGGGCAAAGGCAGGAGAGGACGAGTGGAGAGGGAGGCTGCCCACACAGGCTACCGAGGCCCCAAGTTTGCAGCCGGCTGCAGGGACAGACAGCTGGGCACTCAGATGGTTATGACCTGTGCATGGACAGGATGGGAAGGCAGAGAGCAGGAACAAGACAGGGAATTGCCAAGAAGAGCCATCTGCAGAAAGAAGGGGACATCCTGCCTGGGGGTCTTCTAAGCAGGGTCCCCCCTCCTTCTGTGTAGCCCCTCTGAGTCTGGCATAGTGCAAGCCCTCAGGCCATGTTCGTGGAGGCAGGTGACGTTCCTCTTGGTCTGGATTTCCAGGACAGGACCTCTGGATGAGGTAGGGGCAGTGTCCCGCCCACCTGCCCACCTGATGGGGCCTCCTGTGGCCTCGAGGTCCTGCCAGCCGTCAGGCACCTGCAACGGCTCGGCTGTTGCCTGGCAGGGCCTGGGGAAGGAGGCAGAGGTGAGGCCATTAGCTCGGCGCTGTTTTCCAGAGGGCCTACAGGGAGATTATCTGGCGGCTTTGCTGCCTCCTGACGTTCCAGGACCACCCCTCTGGGACTGGATCCAAGGAAGTGAGTGATACCATGATTAGACGTGAGGAGTCGGCAGTCCTTCTCCTCTTCCTCCTCCTCCTCCCTCATGAATCCAGCCTGGGGGGGAGGGGTGGCTGGCAGGAACAGAAGGGGGGAAAGGCAGTGGCCTGGGCTAGCCAGGGCTGGCTCTCAGCCGGGGCTCAGCTTCTACCCCACCTTCTCTGGGCTGCCTTTCCATCTGGGGGACTAGGGTGTAAGTGCCTTTTTGTCTGGGGGTCCTTCCTTTTTGTCTGGCATCTTCCAACGGTGACAGCGAGCGACTGAGCCCTGCCTCGGAATGGGCTGACTGGAGTCCCCCCCACAATCCACAATGCCCTCAGAATCCCCTCGCCCTGCCTTAGCCCTTTTTGGCAGGATGGGGTGGGGAGGGTAAGAGGGAGGGACATGCCGAGGAGAAGGAAGAGGCAAAATGTGTATTTTCTGTGATCAGGATGAGAACAGTAGCCACCGTCAACCAAGGCCTTCCTCCACCTGTACCTGCACAGTAACACAGCGCCTTGCCGAATCCATGATATCGAGGTCCTGCAACCCAGTGGGGGTGAAGCCCCAGGCCTCAGGGGGTCAGAAGGCAGAGTGAGGTGTCAGGCCCTCAGAGGGAAAAGACGTGGGAGAGAGTGCTCCCTGCTCCCTGCTATGCCCTAGCAGACCCCCTTCTGGATCCGGTGTCTTTGACGGTCACGGTGCGATGGTCCCGAGACTTCACTGGGTTCAGTGGCTGGGAACATCCGTCAAAAGCTCAGGCGTACAAGAAATGGAATTTCCTCCAATTTCCTATGAAAATTCAATTTCTGTTTCTGGTTCCCATTCCGCCGAGACGATGCACACGGGACCTCGTGCGCTTAAGGTGCTCTCCTTCCTCTGGATGTGTGAGATCTGCAAGCTTAGGCAGGTGTCGGATAGATGGGACACCTGGCTTCTTGGACATGTCCTGCAGGCCACAGGGGCGTCAGGGATGGTCCCCGCGGGTGGTGCTGAGATCCTGCAGGCCGGTGGGCAAACTCTCTTTAGCTGGCAGCATCCGCCTCTCCTTCCTCGCCAGCCTTGGGTGCCCATGGCACCACTCTGCTGCTTCTGCTACGGAAACACCATGAAGCCACCTGAGGCCACATCTGCCTAGAAATATCCTGCACGATTATTTCCCAGAACCCTGCCTCCTCCCTAGCTGCAAAGCCCAGGATTTTCTCTTCCTGATCTCAAGAATGTATTTGGAGTTTCCTGTGGGGTTCATCTTAAGTCCCTTCTTGTCACTCCCTCTGGTTCCCTCCACTTCCTGTGCCCAGGGAGGCCAGCCACGGGAGCTGGAGGCAGTCGGCTGTAACTGACTGTGTGTCCTTCATATCCTTTATTGGAGACCACTGGTCCTCCTTGTTTCCTGATAAAGATGGCTCTCTGGGGTTCCATGCCAGAAAGAGATGTCCAGCTTCTCTGTTCCCCGCAGCTATATCCACCCCCACCCCAGGTAGTTAGAGCTCTAGGGCCTAGATGAGAAAGGAGGTAGGAAAACTCTGTGCATGAGGACAGAGACAGAATCTCGACAGATGGTCCGTGTCATACCAGGTCCATGGAGACCAAACCCCACAACTGGGTGTTTGCTCCTCTACCCCAGGACCATGCCCCCCACGGGGGCCCCTCAGTGAGACCTCAGACATGCTCCCAAGGCAGCTCTGATCTGTTCTATTCCAGCAGGCCCCACAAACAGAAGTAGTTCCCTAGAAAGTCACCAGGACCCCTGCTAGAAAGCCCCACATCAGCTCTCGTGAGACCTTCAGGTCTCTCATTTCAGCAAGACACCCTACAAGTGCATACCACATGGATGAGCAGAAGGAAATCTGTTCCCAGACAGGATCCAGAGTCACAGCCTATCTTAGGCCCTCCCTCGATGCTGCGCTGGCCTTGGAATTTGGGTTTGCTCCTAGGTGTCTCGGGTATGTTTCATGCTGGCCTGGAGGAGCTCTGACCATGGTTTTCTCACAGATGAGGAAACTGAGGCTCACGGGGCTGAAGGAATAGGTCCTAGATCCGCTGCTGAAAGGGAGGAAGCCAGCTCTGACCTGTGTGTCCCCATGGTTTCCCACCACACTTCCTTCTCTGTGTGGTTTTGTGTGGTTATTCAAAACTGGCGGCTTTCTGGAGAAGTTCAGTGTCCTTCTGCTGGTGGAAGAGTGGGCAGTGGGCTTAAGGGACAGAGGGTGAGTCTGTGCCTTCTTTCTGCCTCTTCACCTAACCTCACATGACCCAGGGTCGGGGCGGGAGTGGGGATTGCCCGATTATTATGGTGGCCGATTACGATGTGCTGGGCATGGTGTCAGAGAACGGGCCAGTAAGACTCAGGCAGGGGTTCTCCCCCATCCCCTCCCTGAGAACCTGCTGGGGGTGCTGTATGTCACCACAGACCTTCACGTGGCTCTTCTAAGAGTGGGGTCTGTGACACACCACGCCTGGGGACTGTTAATAGATGTTAGAGGAGCAAAAGTTTCCATGGTCATAGAGCTTAGGAAATCCCGACTCAAGGAGGGTGAAGCTTGTTCTGTGATGCAGGAAGACTTCAGAGCCTCGCTGCTATCCTGAGGGGGCTGCGGAATCTTCGGGTTCCCTGCTACGTTTACCCCTGAGGGCCCCCTTCCCTCTGCAGAATGGGGTGCATGGCTTGTCTTTGGCAGCACGTCTTTTGGGAAACAAGGCTCTGATAGCAGATAGAAAGGGTCCCTGGGAAGGATGAACGGATAAAGGACCAGGGGTCTGGGAGATGGGGTCTCGGGCTGAGGGAGGCAACTTCTGGCAAGGCTGTGGGAGTCTGGTGTGGAGGGAGGAGGAGCAGGAGAAGGAGGTAGGGACGAGGGTGGGAGAAGGGTCTTGCAGGAAAGCTGGAGCTGGCGGTGGAGGAGGGGGCCCGTAAAGGTAGTGGGTGTGAGCAACACACCCAGTGTGGCTGAAGCTGTCTAGCCGACTTAAAAGGGAGGTCAGACGTATCGGGGTGGAAATGGTCTTGCAGCTCGGGGCTGATGGCGGCCGAATGGATGGGTTTCTCATTGGGGTTTGCACTTAGAGGCATCTCGCTACCGATTTTCCGTGGCCCCCTGAGTTCCAAAATGACGGTGGACACCCGGCTGAGAAGCTCCGTACAAAGCATCAGGCTCTGGGTCTCCTCTTTTCTGTGGGTAGTTCCCTCTAAATCCTCCTTTCCAATCGGCGAGTAGCATCTTCCTAAAGTTCTCTCCGATGTTCTAAGATGCCAAACAGCCTCCGCCTTGCTCATGAGCCAGAAGAAGAGGCAGAAACACATCTTTTGATCCAGAAAACCCTGGGTGCGTGCGGCTGAGAAGGCAACAGCATTCATGAAACCCAATCTGGGATTGGACTGAGCAGGAGAAAGAGCTCGGGGGGCCAGGAGCCTCGGCAGTGGGAAGGAGAGACGCGGTCGTGGGTTATTTATAATCCACTCCTGGCACCGTCTGCAGAGCTCCTTCGGCTCGAGGAAACACTCTCATCCCCGAGACAGACATCTGATCATTATAATTTTGTGTTTGAAGACGGTTTTAGCCTCCTGCAGACAAGCATAAAATCTGCATCCGCTGCCCAGGATGGGGGACATAAAAGTTCTTTAAGGGGGTCGTAGACCTTCCTGGGATGGGATCCAAGCTGTCTGCAGCTTTGGCACAGGGTCGGCTCTGCTCACACAGGTCCTGCCCTCACCTCTCCGTCTGCTCACTGGGCAGAATCCACCCCATCCTCGAGGGGCCCATCCGGCCCTGCGGCTTACAGGGGCAGGTGCAGAGGCTCTCCTTCCTGACTATCTTAGCATTTTCTCTCTTCCTTTCTTCCCCTCCACAGTTGATTTAATTCACTTGATGTTCTATTGTGCTGCCTTGGTCCCTAGCTGCCTCTTGTATATATAACCATATATCGAATGGGCTGAACTCGATGGGGTACGAACAGGAAATGGCTTTATTTCTCTCCCTTCGATGCTTTCAATCACGCCCGGCTGGACCTCCTTCCCCTCCCCTTGGTGACATGGCGGGCGCGTATGAGCACTTCTCAACCATTTTCATGCACAGAATAAATTTCACTCACAGATTTTAAAAAGGTCCAGCCCAGCCTGGGCACAGCCTGTCCCCTCCATCCAATATAAAGCGTCTCCCCCTCCCTGCTCTGTGGGCCTGACCACGTCACTGCGTGGAGGCCTGTGGTGGCCTTGGGATAGATTGTCCATGGTATGGGCTGAATCGTGTCTCCAGAAAAAGATAGGTTCAATTCCTAACACTTGCTTCCTCGACATGCCACTTAATTGAAAATAGTCTTTATAGAATTAATGAAGTTGATGTGAAGTCATCAGGGTGGGCCCTGAACCCGTACGACTGTGTTCTTATATAAAGGGGAAATGTGGACACAGAGACAGACATGCAGAAAGCGGAGGACACACTGGAGAAGATGGCCGTGTGACAGGAGTGACCCACCTACCCACCAAGCAAGGCCGAGGACTGCCAGCCAGCCCCAGAAGCTGGACGAGGCAGGGAAGGACGCTCCCCTAGTGCTGTCCAACGGATGTCACCCTGGTCTCGGACTTGAAGGTTCCAGGACTAGAAGACAATAAACTTCTGCTGTGAGAAGCCTCCCCGTTGGTGGTGTTTTATCACAGCGGCCCTAGGAAGCCAGTACCTCTGCCGGTCTACTTCAGATTTCCCCATAGCCCCAGCACAATGAGCAGGGGGGATTGGAAGAGAGGGGGCCCTATCTTTTCAGATGAACCATGCTGCCTCAAGTGTCTCTTGTTTTCAAGACCTCTGTCTGGGCAGGTATCCCAGGGCTGGGAATTTCGTGGGGTATAGATATTCCCTCAGTGGTCCTGTGTCCCCTCTAGCGGGGAGTCTCCAGCACAGTCCTAGAACCCGGTTGCTCTCTCTGGCCTCCTCTCGGCCTTGGAGAAGCTCATATTCACTTGCAGGCCCTGTAGCTGTCCTTGACCATACCCTCCTCTGGTTAGCCTCTCATCCTGAATTCTCCAAGCAAGACCCTCTCTTGGAGATGCCCTCCACTCTAATCCTGGGAGGGGAGGAATGTGTGATATACAGAAATATCTAGGCCTAGGTGTGGACTTGAGGTGCCCGCAGTGCAGTGGGCCTCCTTCTGGGGAAGGAGGCACTAGTGCCCCCTCTCTGAGACCACCCTAATCTCTACGAGAAGCTCTCTGGAGCCTATGCCAGTAGCTTGCAGAGGTGCAGAGAGCAGGGAGGTCCCAGCATTTATGTGATGTCAAAGTCCCCACATACAGTGACACAAGTTCCCTCACTTTGCTTGAAAGGTGGGCTGAAGAGCGAGAAGTCAAGAAAGTGCACACAGTTCACAACACACCTAGGGGAAAGACTCTGGCACCCCACTTTTAGAATATGGTGGTATTTGTCCCATGCTGCCCTGGCTTTGGGGTTTTGGCTAAAGGGCTCCCACTTCCATCCAGTTACAGAGAATAGGTTACAGAGAATAGTCCCGTCTATAGGAGATTTGCAGCTCCAAAGAACATCCTGCCTTCTACCTTCACTATAGCCTCTGGGAGGGGAGGAGGCCGCAGCGTGGAGTGGCTGCAGTCCAGGCTCCAGAGCCCTATGGCCACAAGTTCAAAGCCATGTACGGACATTTACTCAGCTGTGGGTGTCAGGTAAGGGACTGAACCCTTCCAAGCCCCCGTGTCTCCCACTTTCAAGAATGGATGGGAAGTAATGAGCGCATATCTGCCAAAGAGTCAGGCACAGGGATACCCAGCTACGGCTCTCACTGGGGACCAATGACAGTGTGCACCCGACTGGGGGCCTTCTTCTCCAGCAAAATACATGAATGTGATTCTGGTTACAGACCTCTGGGCGCTCAGTGGCTCGTCACTGAATGAACATGGAATTGCTTGGAACTGTTTAGTAAAGGAACAGCGGAAAGAGACCGAAAGGTATCGGTAGCCCATTAGGGTCCTTTAGCCCCCTGAGATGGTCACTAACTGGCTTAGCACTTTGCAAAGCTCAGACCTAAACCCTGGGGGAGCATTTTTGGCTCATATCCCCACCCCACAATGCATTGGGCCAAAAACAATCTCACCCAGGACTTGTGAAAACGAGGTACTCTTGCACATTAAACAATGAGCCACAGTGTCGTCTCAGTGATTCTTAAAATTGACTAATACATGCATTTTAAAGGGAAAAAATTATTGCAGAGCCCCGGTGTTGACTAAAGTTATTTTGATCATGTTGTTACTTAAATATATAAAAACATGAAAGTAAGTATAAATTCCTTATGGTTTTAGCTCTTACACCACTATAAAACTAAAACACAATTACACGTTAAATGCAAACAAAACTGCAAAACCATTAAAATTCAAATTAATGGCATTAATTTAATGTGACAGATGATGTTTTGCTGAAAGTAAAATAAGCAATGTTGGGTTTAATAATAGAAGGACGTATTCCCATTTTAAGTTCTGCTTGTTATCAACTGGATTGTTTTGATGTTTGAACATGCCAGGCCATCATTAGAGTTATTGTCAATATTATTAGTATTTTAATATAAGAACTTCACCCATATTATAATTTTTCATGGGTTAAAATGGACACATTTGTAACCACAAACCTAAGGTTTGGATGGGCCAGTTTATTAGAACTCCGAAATATAATAACTTAAAAAATATAAAAATAGCTCACAGACAGCAAGACACTTTCCTGTTGCATCCCTTACTGCTAGCGCTGTCAACACGTTGTTGCAGACCGAGACGACGTGCCCTCCAGCACCTGCGTGCAAAGTGGTGGCTGCAAACCCGGTTGCTGTGGCCTGCCAGTGTCCCCTGGAGTGTTTGATGACTCAATCCCACTTCTGCTCATCCCTGTTTGAACAATTGCTAAACCGCTAAACCTTTGTTTGCACAACAGCCCGTGAAGTCTTCTGGCCTTCATTTTGCAAAAATGTGATCATAAACCCAAATGTAAACGCAAACTCTGACTTCCCGAGGCATCGTTTGGTGATCACATGACCATTCATGCACAATCCAATACAGTCTCTAACAGTTTTCAGTTTTTGAGATGAAAACATCAAACTTAGAAAGTTTCTCCTATCACTCAGAGGCCCCTGATACTCTCTCTCTGAGGATTTCACTTTGGAATACTGTGGCATTAAAAAGAGCTCTGGTCTGGGAATCCAAGGCTAGATTTTGATTCTAGGTCATGGACTGGCCTGCTGTGTTCTGGGGGTAGACTCCTCGTCCTTGGCTTCACCTGCCTCTCATCACCGGTTGGCTTGGATTTTCGGTCTTATCACGCTGATTTCACCTGGCCACTCCACTGGGCACAGAAGGACTCTCTTCTAGGGACAGATGGGGGAAACAGACCCAGGACACAGCTGGTGGGTGAGGAGATGGGGTTACAAGGCAGGCAGTCTGACCCCAGACACACCTCATGGTAGTGAGTCACAAGATCGAGACCGTCCCTGGAGTGCCTCAGTCCCCTGAAGGACCCGTGTCTTGGGACCCGCACCTCCTCTCCCTACTCCTGGTCAACAACCATACCTGAGAACAAAGCACAGTCTTGGAAAAAGTAGAAGAACAGCCTCGATTTATGCCACACCCCTGAGGACCCATATCAGCCCTCTGCTCATCTCTGGACATGCCCCATTCCCACTGAAACGATGAGATTATCCCAATCTGACATGATCCTAAAAATCTGACATGGATCCTGACGATGGAATTTTCCTGATTGGTGAATTCATGCTTACCTGTTTATTTGATGAAAAAACAGATGTCAGTTGATAACTCAAATCCTATTTTTGCACACACATGCATATACATGTATATATGTGTATACATACATGAGTATAGATATGTATGTTTATGTGTGTGTATGTGTGTGTGTGTGTGTGTGTGCGGGTATGTATTGACCTTGATTAAAGAGAATGAAATTTCCTAGAATTGAGACTGTGTTGGAAACACAAGGGTTGTGGTTGGCTTTTCGTAGCTGAGGCATAGCTCATCAGGGAAGGGTCTTTGGAGAACAACTGTCTGCTGGGCCCTTGACCACTGACCTCTCGCATCCCTGGTGCAGGGAGAATGTAGCTGGGGTTCCTCCCTTTGGAAGCTGTAAAGACTCCTCATCTTATCTCGGAAAGCCCTGCAGACACCATCACTCTTGAGATCCTCCCTCTTTTAGACTTGATGTGTGTGTGTGTCTACAGCCTTGACAAATAGAGTGATGTTCAGGGCTGTCTGGAATTTTGATTCCAGTGGTAAATTCCAGTTCAGACCTATGGAACTATGCCCTTGGATTTGTTCTACTCAAGTGCAAGGGAGCCATCTTTAGGGAGGACCCTTTCTAACAACCCAACCCTCCTACCCATGGAGCTTGAGGTTTTAAAAGATTACTTCTTCTAGAAAGAGTTTCAGTGATAACTCATTCTTGCATTTTTATGAAACAACGACATTTACACTTGACCATCAGAGATTCTAATTGGCATGTGTCTCATGCTTATGAGACCCACAGAGTTGACAGAATAGCAGCTAAAACAAAGACATTGACATTTTAGTTATTCATGCAGCCTTGCTCAGGGCACAGGTACAGTGATCATCAAGCTGTTTGAAATAGTGATATTTCAGCATTTGGGCACAGACTGTACTAGTGCCCACCAACCCAACATTGCATCCCAGGAGAACTCCAGAACGAGCAGGTAAATGCAAGTTTAGCTATGCTTGTTCAAATGCAAGAAAACCTTCCTAGTTGCTGGGGCTCCAAAGTGGGGGTGGGAGGAGGCTCATGTCTTTGCTTAAAGGGTTTCTGGTCCATGAATCAAACCAGTTGGTCCTGTGTAGACTACTAGATGCTTTCACTGGAAACAAGGAAACAAACAAGCGAACAAACTGGCTGGCTGGGTGAAAGCCAAAGACAAAACAGGGGTACTTTTAAGATGAAAATCTAAGGATACAGCTGTGTTCATGGGGACTCTGTCGCACCTCATTCCATATTTGAAGCCAAGAGTATCTGGCCTGCCCAGGGCTTGAATCAGTTGTTTCTGGGGCAGAGTGACAGGGACCTTGTGTCACTGGGTAGTCTCCAGAGGCCTGAGTCCTCTAGGACAGCAGCCTGCTTCACTCGGCATCCTGACCTGGGCCCAGCTCTCCCTGTCTGTATGCTCTATACATCTGTGCTTATTCTGCTCTGAAGCCAACCAGGGTTTCCGGAATCTCAGCCTCTTGCCCGGCTCTTTGCCAGTGTCCTGGATTTCTACTTACCCTGGCAGCTCTGCCATGAGCCGCCCTGGCCGAGGGTAGATGCACAGTGAATATCTGTGAGCTGGTTTACTCCGCCCTCCCCAACTCAAGCTGCTCGTTGCTCCAAGACTGTGGCCCTTTGGTCTCAGTGGAGGTCCTACTCTGTAGAGTGCTGGGCTGCAAAAGTCACCCTCTATCCAGGGAAGGCCCTGCCTACCCTGTCCTGTTTTTATTTCTTTCTTCAACATGGCTTGTGATGTCTCCCGAGGAAATCTAGGAGACTGGACAGACCCCCCGATGCAATTACTCACTTGGATTGGTCTTAGCAGACCTCTTTCCTGGCAGTCTCGGCATGAGCCTCTCCACCAGCAAGAGGGGTGCTCATTAGAAATGCAACTTCACTATGGTCTCCAGGTCCTGGCTGGCCACGCTGCGAAGTCCATGGGTCAATCGATGCCTCTCGTCAAGGCAAGAGGGAACAAGGATCTCTGCCGGAGGAAGAGGGGCTGCCCATGGTTTAGGCCAGTTGTTCCTGGGGCAGAGTCTTGGGGACTTCTTATCTTTGGGCCCCCAGTATTTCTGGGCCTGGGGCATCATGGATCCTGAGTTCTGAATAATAACGATGCAGCCAAGATGGCGGATTTGAAGAGTCTTTACTGATCACTGTTTCGGAAGCTTTCGGCCTGTGTGGCATCTGGTAGGAAGAAGGTGCTGGAGCCAGGAGTCAGCTCTGTGGGTTGTAGGGTGTGGCTGGTCGGTACCCTGGGGCCAGAGAGCAAGGCCCCATCACCGTGTCTGGGAGAATATGTGGGCTGGTCTTGTTGAGGGTGGGGGATGCATGTTGGGTTCTACAGGAAGTGGTCTGGCCTGCAGGATGGCTTCCATGGTGTGTTCATGACAGGTGCCCACGAGACGGAGGGAGGCGCGTGGGCCAGGGCAGAAGAGGAGCCGATGCAGTTAAGAGTCTTGGTGGACACCACGGAGCACTGAGGTCAGATGCCCACCAGAGTCACCTGAGTGGGCTCATCCAGTCGGCTCTCTACCCCTTCCCTCTGCCGGTCACTGAGTACAAGCCCTGCGAGAAGGGTCGGATCTTGGGTGCAGAGCTCTCTGAAGCTCCCGCAGCCCTGGGAGGGCTGGCAGTGCCTGGGACAAACACCGTTCTCAGAACCTCACGTATATTAGCTCACTTGATCCACCACCGGCTCTGTGAGCTACGACTGCGCCCTCTCATGGGTGTGCCGGTGAGGAGCCGGAGCCGCAGAGACGGCAAGCGATGGCCCCAGGTGGTGTGGCGATCTGGCTCTGGCGGCACAGCCGGGATTAGAACCTCCGAGGCTGACCTTTCACTGCCACACCATGTGTGTCTTTATCCTGGTTAGGAACTCGCGGGGAAAGAGGGAGACACAGGCGAAGGGGGACGAGGTAGGGGAGGACAGCCGGAGGTCATCCTAGAGAAAGGCAAGATGGGACGGGCGAGGCGCGGGCAAGCGGAACAGTGCTCTGTGGCCACAAGCCACAGGACGCTGTAGGCTGGGGTGCAGGTTCCCGAGATCGGCGAAGCCCTTCCCTAAGGGAGGAGGGGCCGGGGGTGCTGGCCCCTTGCAGGGGAGCCAACAAGGGAGCCCTGGTGCACTTCCTGGCTGCATCGGGCCCACTGCAACTGGAGGCCAGGAGTTTAGGGTCTAAGCTGCTTTACTCTAGTCTCTCTGTTGTGTTTAAAATAGGGTCTTCACCCTGGTCCTGGGCCTCAGGGCTTCCTGGTGGCCCTGGGGAGACATCCCGTGGTGTGTGCTGGTCACAGAGGGCGCCAGCCAGGTGGGCTGGTGCCGAGGCAGGCCTGCACTCTGGGCAGTAGTCGGGGGAGACCGCGAGGGACGGTCTTCAGGTCTGCAGCCCGCTGAGGATGCTCACTGGGGAAGGGCCTTGGCAGTTCAGCCTTCTGACAGATTGAGGGCTGTGAGGGCTGGCCAGCCGCAAAGGGAGGCGGGGCGGGAGCGAACATCAATGAGCGAGGCCTCCTAGGGCTTTGAAGGGGCCTCGGTGGGCCTTTGAATCGCTCCATCTGGGGTCAGGGCGCTGAGTGGCTGGGCCCCGACGCTCGCCAATAAACTGTGGGGGACGGTCTTCAATTATGGAAGCGTAGCCAACCAAATCAGCTTTCAGATAAATTATTTATGCCCAGGCCTGCAAGGGAGGGAGCCCCGCTGCAGGAACAACGTGTTCATTTTAATAAAACGCCTGCAAAGTTGCAGGGTACTGGGGGTGGGGGGTGCTGTTGGGTTGGGGTGGGGGGGGTGGAGAGATGATTAGATTAGAAGAGGTCTGCTGTAAATAACACACAAGGAGGGCATTTTGTTTCTTTTTAGACTGTCTTTTGTATCATGTTTTATACAACGGAAAAGAGCAGAATACAACATGTATGAAATGTTAATGAGGGTTATTCGCTATTTACCTAGATTGGGGGACTGGAGAAAAAGCTGGGCTGGACTGGGGGGGAGGGGGCGTAGAAGATCAGATTCCATGCACATACAGACATCAGGGAGCCTGGAAGGCTTTGGAGCCTGAGCCTGGACTGGACACTTTGTGTCCGGTTGGAGGGGAAAGCAAGCAACAGATCCTAGAAGCAGGGCTGGTGTTTTCTCTCTTTCCTGGAAGCAAGGCGGTGTGAGCCTGGATGGGAGGGAGGGGTCCCAGTGGGTGGGCAGGTTGGGTGTCTGGGAAAGCCCTCCACCCTGAAACCTGGGGGAGAATGAAAAGCCAGATGTGACATCAATGCCACTCCCCCCCAGTTTATTCCCCCCTGCCACAAGCATGGGAAAAGCAGGCAGAAGGAAGCATGCGATGCTCTGTGTGTGGAATTAGCTACTGTCTGGGTGGCGACCACAGGAACTGCATCAGGGATGGAGGAGTGTTTGGGTTTGGCGGTGCGGGGGACAGAGGGCCTTCGCTGTCCCTCCGGCAGTATATGCCAGAGCACAGCTGTCCTTCCCTAACTCAGGCTGCACTCTGGGGTGTCTGGGAGGCACTCTGCAAATCATCCCATGAGAGTGCTCTAAACCTGCCCCTCCCACCTCAGCTCCTCTGTGGGAAAGGGCCAGGAAAAATCATCTGCGTTAGCTGGCTTCAGATTTCAGGTTCCCAAGCCGTTTCTTCATCTTTGATACACCTTCCCTCCCCTCTGTTTCCTCTATAGTCCCCACTTTGTGGCCATGGAGGCAGTCAGGCTGTGCTTCTCAGAGGGTGTGGAGGCTGTGTGGGCTTTGAAGGATGGGAGGAACTTCCACAGGGAGAATAGGAAAGTTCTTGTCATTCTAGAGAGTAGAAGGGACAATGTGTGTGAGTGAGATACGGACCGTTCTGGGTCGTGGGTCGATTTATGGCTTCTTGTATCCCCCCTGGCTCAGGCTGCTGTACCGTGTAACCCTAGGGTACTGCTCCATGAAAAGGAACACTTTGAATTGTGTAGTGCACAACCTGAAAGGCTGTACATGGCTTCCTTACTTGTACAGGTTACATGTTCATGATATGTGCCTAACACAACTTATTTGGAATGAATAAATGAATAATGTATGAGCAGAACTAATTGAAATTGGCTACAGAAACAAGATACCTTATTATTTCAAGTAACCAAAAAATTGGGGCCCCAGAAGGACAGTCCACTTTAGGCGTGGCTGTGAGCAGGGGCCCATGGGATGCTGACAGAATGGTTTCACCCCATCTCTAGACTCTGCTTGCCTTTGTGATGGTTTCATTTTCAGGCAAGCTCCCCTCGAGAGATGGCAGAGAGAGGCCCCGGCCAGGCTGGACTTGCGTGCTCCTGGTTTCGGAACCCGGGCAGCCATTCTGGCGGAAGTGCCAGTGAGTCCCATTGGATCTCTGAGTCATCCACCCACCTGCAAGCCAATCATGGAGGTGGGTGTAGGATGGTGCTGGAGGTATGCGGCCGTGACTGGCAGGGCCAGAGCTGGGGGCTTAGAATGTCCTGGAAACAAATGGCCTGGGAGCAGAAGAGAACGTGCTCCCCAAAGAAAAGTGAGGTTCTATTACCAGAAGCAGGGAGAATGGATTTTGAAAAGGAAAAACAACAGATGTCCCTTTCTGCAGCAGAACGCTTTGGTCAAATAAAATCTTTCTGGGAAGCCAGACATGCAAACCACATAAAAAATAGGGCTGCTTCAGGGATGCCAGCTTGTAGGAGGATATGTTCCGGGGAATCCTTACTCCCCGGACATAGCCTGTGCATTTTTAATGCCACATTTTTTGCAAACGCGGAACCCTCACTGGGTAGTATATGTCCTCCTCTTATTCACCTATCCCAGCACCGTCCATTTAGTGCTAATTTAAAGGCTCCCTTCCCACACAGCTTTTTCTGCTTCGTCCTCCTTACCGGACGCATAACACAGTATTTTCTGAAGGGTATCTCACAGACATTGTTCTTTTGAAATCCCCTGAAAAACTGCGCATTTGGAAAATATTGCACATTCTCCTCCTTATTACATCATCCTTGTTTTGGAATGCCATGCAGCACATTTACACTTTAAAGGCTCTGGAAAGTCCTGCAGGCACCTGTTCAGCTCTATCCAACCCAGGTTGACCTAAACCAGTCAGTCCACAGCATCTGCTTTTCTCTTCACCCAGCACTGGAGGAGTGGATGTTTCCAAGGCACACACGCGGGGAGATGCTGCCAGGGAACATCATGCAGAACAATTGATTGAAAGGAGAGGACATGAATGGGCTGCGAGAAGCGGGGCTCTGCTTACCATTGTGCTTGTGCCCATCACTTAACCTCTCTGGCCTTGGCACCCTCATCAGTGGAGAGGGGCTATTGCTTCTCCTGTCACTTGGTTCTTTGAGGGTGACATGAGGATGGTGTGCACATTGTTTGCACGTGGGAAGAGCTACCCAAGCTAGTTATTGGTCGTGCCTGGGCTCTGAGCTCTGTTTTTTAGTAGGGAAGGGTGAGGGAGGGGCCCAAGGTAAGGACCCATCAGAGAACTTGTAGGTCACAGAGGACTTGGAAAACAGACTCTGAGGGACTGGGCTTGGCAGGGCACTCTCTTGGTTCTACTTGGAGGGAGGTGCCTGTTACTGGTTCCGCCTTGGGCAGGTGAGGTTGGGGTGGGGTGGGGTAAGGTGGATGAGAGGGGTGGGGACATGCTGGAAAGCATGTCAGGACCCCACCTGTGACTGCTGGCTCCAGCACTTATCCCCTTTTCTGTTGTGCCTCAGTTTCTTCATCTGTGAAATGGGAGAGGGCCCTTATCTGGGTGCCAGGAAGCTTACGGGATTTGATGGCAGTTATGATCTGTGCTGCTCAGATGAAAGCAGCCAGTGTCTCCCTTGCAGAGTGTAGGGATTTCTGTCAAGTGGGAAGAGTAGGGGTGTGCAGTTGATAGGTCTGGTTTCCCTGCTTATCCAGTAACCAGCTGTGCAACTTTCAGCAGTTTACCTACCCTCTCTGGACTTCATGTGTCCTCACTGTTAAAACAGAAAACACACCTCCCCCCTAGAGTTACCCTGTGAGTTGGAGGAGCACCTATGCAGCCAGGACCACACACTGGCGTGAACTGGAGCTGTCATTTGTACCACGTGCACACGCGCCCTGTCCCCGCCAGTCGGTCTGCCCTGAGCCAGCTCTGCTGGGTGGCTGGGGACGGCACCATCAGAAGACGTCATTGGCCACTGGTTCCAGCCAGGTCAAACCCTTGCACACCACACTCTAGCATGGAGCCACCTGTGAACAAAGGGCTTCCTGAGCAGGGGCCATAGCAGCCAGCTCCTTGGCCACATCCTCTGGAAAACCTCACAGCTGCCTGTGTGCGGAGGCTTTTCCTTGGTCCCCTGCAGGCAGCAATGGGGTCTGGCTCTATAGGATTACAGGATGGGTGGGGAGTCAGAAGGCCTTGGCCATGTCCTGTTTGGGCCTCAGTTTCCCCATCTGCAAACCTGGGGCATTGAACATGATGACCCATTGCTTCCCCTTTCAGTTCTAGAATCCGATGTTGCTTCTGTGATTCCAAGAGAACCAGGGAGGAGCAGTTTGATGGACACTGGGCATTTAAGGTCTGCGGCTCTGACCCTCGTCTTGTGACCTTAGGCATGTGTTCAAAAATCCACTGATGCTAGGTACTGGATAAGGGGACCAGATAGGATTTGTTGTTCCGGCATCTAGGAATCTGCGCCCGGAACAGAGGTGCCAATGACAGGCCTGCAATGTAAGAGCCGTGTCCAAAGGCACAGAAGATCTAGGCACAGAAGGTTGAGGCTGGTGGTCAGGAAAGCTGGGGAAAGGGCGCCGGTGAGCTGAGACCTGCAGGAGGGGAAGAAGGGCGGGTGCGAGCAGAACATGGTTTAGGCAGCGGGCAAAGCATATGCAGAGGCGTGGGTGGGAGGGCCCAGAGCGTATTCTTAACCCTCGGCTCACAGGACCCTAGAAGCTCCTTTCTGGTCCTGTGTCCTGTGGCTGAACTGCCATGAATGAGAATTGGGGTTTGGGGGTGGGAAGGCGGCTCCCACGTGCTGACAGAGTGGTGTGGTGTCTCAGATGGGGGCTCCGGGACCACTGTGTCCCAGTACTGGTCCCAGCCTTGCCAGTTACTAGCTGCTAGGCCTCCTATCTGAGCCCTCACCTCATCTCTCTATGCCTTCACACCCCCCACCTCCAAACTGGGGGATAGGGATGGCTGTGGCATCCAGTTTATGGAACGGAATGAGCTAACACCTACAGCAAAGTATCTGGCAGTTAGTAAGTGCTCAGTAAACATTAGCTGTCTCCTCCCTCTTCTCAGTGTAAAAATGAAGAGACATGAGGGTCAGACGGAGTATGGGAGCTGTCTCAAGTCATTTGTTCCCTGCAACTGAAAGCCTGTGTTTTCCTCCTCACTGTCCATCTTTCCCTCCCTTTCTGCCTGCCTTTCGTCCTCTGTCCCTGCCTCTCTCCTTCCTTTCTTCTCTCCCTCCTCCTGCCCTGCTTCTTTCCTCTCCCCGCCTTCCCCCCTCCCCTCCTCCCTCCGATATCCCCCTACCCAAAGGCCTGGGGCCTGGCTGCACTCCTGCTCTGATTAGACCAAGAGTGCCTCTGGGGTCCTGGCACCCTGAGTACACGGCGGGACTCTGAGCTGTGATCCTGGGCCTCCCCTTTGTCCTTCTCTCCTCCTGCTGCGCCCCCCCCCCCGCCCCCCGGTACTCCCCCACACTCAGAGCCACTGCTAGCTTCTACAGGAGGGAAAGCAGAACCTGGGATCTGTCTTCTGAGACAAGCGACTTCCAGGCGCCCCGCCCTGGGCAGACCGAGCTCTGCCCTCTCCTGTCACTGAAATAAATGGCCCCCAAACAGCCATGAGTTGCCCTAGTACCCTAGCAACTGACAGCTTCCTGTCCACCCAACAGAGGCAGCTCAGGGCCAGTTTGTGAGCCGGGAAATGACAAGCCTCCCCCATCCGTCCTCCACAGAGAGCTGAGAACAATAGGCCACTCTGAGCCTGAGAGCCAGACTCGGAGGCCCGCGCTAATGAGTGTGCCACTCCGGCCGCCCGCGGAAATCAGGCCCCGGCTTCCCGGCTCGCCACGGCGCGACAATGGAAAGCCGAGGAGGGGCTCCCAGCTCTCTCCCCCACCCCCACTCCGGGGTGTGTGTGCACGCGTGCGTGTGCATATGTGTGCGTGTGTGTGTGATGTCTGCCTCGCTGCCCAGACCCATCTATCTCTTTGTGCTGAAGTTTTCTAAAGCCACACTGGAAAAAATTGAAAATCGTCTGCATGCTATTCCCTCTGGGTTCCAAATGGGTCTCAGGGTGAAGGGAACAAAATACGCTGTTTTAATTTGTAATAATAACAATAATATCAGCTCTTATTATTATTATCATGAGCTGCACCAACAACATGAGCAGCAAGCCCACACACGGGCTGGCCGAATTACAGTGGGGGCACAGAATGCTTGTCCAGCTGTGATTTCATTCAGGCTCCTGCCTGCAATCCGAGGAGGCCAGATGCCCTGGGACCCCAGCTGGGGTAGGGAGGGGGCGGCCTAGGACTCCCAGGTTCTGCTTTTCCCACGTCCTCGAGGAGGGATCGCATTAGCAACACATTTTTTTCAGCAGACATGGCCAGGCACCTGCCCAGGGACAGGCGCTCAGCACATTCCCTGGAGAAGAGGGGACCGGTGTGTTCCCTGGGCTCCAGACAGATGGTGGAGACAGGCCCCTTAGCCAGGTAATCTTAGCTCTGTGCAGCAGGGGTCTGTGTGGCCTCCGGGAGGCCCTCCGCTCAAAAGCTGAAGTCAGTCTGGAGAAGGTCTCAAATGCCATTTTGATGGGTTTGGAGTCCTCAGCAATACCACAATTTCTCTCCACTGCACACTGAAGCGTGTGTCCATATGCATGTGTCGCAGAGGGATAGAGCCCAGTGAGTTTCCTCACACTGAACACATTCGTGTAACCAGCTGTCAGGTGAGGAAACAAAAGTGCCCCCAGGGCACCGCGCCCCCCTCCACTACTCCCTCTCACGAGGGTGACCACTGTCTTGAAGGCTAACAGCACGGATTAGCGCTGCCTCTTTTGTATTTTACAGGAGTGGACTCATACACGCTATGTCATCTTTGGTGCCTGCCTTCTTTCATTCAATATTAGGTCACTGGACTGTGATCCCCGAAGGGGAGCGGCGCTCTAGTGAACCCGAAACCCTCATCCCGCTCTAGGCTTGTGCGTTGCATCTAGCAGGAGCTCAGTCATGATTACTGAGAAAATTCATTCAGCAAGAACAGATAAGAGTATCTCCTCACTGGCAGGCACCGTCCCCAAGTTTCGGGGATTTGAGAATCACGTGGCAGAGATGGCCCGTTGTCACAAGAGCCTTACTCGTTAGCCGGGGCCGTCCGCCAAACACTGAATCACCCATCTAGCCACGGTGATTCGGTTTGAGGAAAGCCTTATGAGGACAGCGACCCAAGGCTGATAAAATAGGAGTCATGTTAGCGGGGGAGTCGAGGAAGGTCGCTCTGAGATATAAAGGTTGGCTTTAGAATTAAGTGAGTCATGGGGGTGCCTGGGTAGCTCAGTGAGTTAAGCCTCTGCTTTTGGCTCAGGTCATGATCTCAGGGTCCTGGGATCGAGTCCCACATCGGGTTCTCTGCTTGGCGGGGAGCCTGCTTTCCCCCCTCTCTGCCTTGTGATCTCTCTCTCTCTCTCTCTGTGTCAAATAAATAAATAAAAATCTTAAAAAAAAAAAAAAAGAATTAAGTGACTCCTGGAGACAGATGTTCAAACATTGCAAGGGAGAGTGTCCCCAGGGTAGTGTGCCCAGCAGAGAGGTTAGCAGGTGCACAGGGAATAAACTGCTCTCTCTCTGTGTATAGCCACCATGCCAAGGCCTAGGTACCTGGAGCAAGACTTTGGGTGGAGATCCTGGGCTCCGCGCTCCTTTTCAGCTTCCTGCATTGTCGGCTGCGTGGGCTCTGCTGGTCTTGAAGACTCTTCCTGGACCTGCCGTGGATCCTGGGTTCTGTAATCCAGGAGCCCAACAGCCCCTTCGATTTAGCCCTTCTCTTCCAATCCAGGCTCAGCTGCCAAGCCCAGACAGCACCATGCCCCTTATGGGGGATGTCTAGCAGAAACCTCAGTTTGGACTTCATGGTGTGGTCGGGCTGCTGCTCCACGGATACTGAGGGACACCCGCTGGGATTCAATGGGCACGAGAGATACCTCTTGCTAGGAAGCCTTTAGCTGCTTCATTTGCAAATCCATATCTGGGCGGTGTGGTGGGTGGGGGGGGGGCATAGAAGGACCACCAGGGCCATGAAGACCCTTGGACATCCTTTAGTCCCAAGGGTGGGGTTGCACAGTGTATTGGTGACAAGGCCAGAACTAGAAACCTTACTGCTATCGCACAGCATACGATGACACCGTTACCCAGATGCTCAGTCTGGAGCTCTCTGTGGCTTTGCTTTCTCTCTGTCTTCCTACCAAATCCAAAAAAATGTAAGGCTGACAGTTCTTCTCCCTGAATGTATGTGCCTTGTGTCCTGATCTCCCCTATGCCTTGGTACCACCGCTCAGCTGGTGCATTTCAAGAGCAGGTGTTCCAGGCCCTGGGCCTCTCCTAACTTACGCTCTCCTACATCAGGCCACAGTGGTCTTTGGAACGTGACGTTCAGATTATGTTGTTCACTGTGAAAACCCTCCAGTCGCTTTCCTTTGAACTTGGGAGGAAGTCCAGGTTCCTGGTCATGAAGCCTACCTCTGTATCCTACCCCAGCTTTCCCACCACACACCAGCCACACCGCTGTTGTGTTCTGAGACACTCCGCTTGTCCCCAGTCAGGCTCTCAAGCTTGTTCTTCTTTCTGCATGGAGTACGCGTCTCCCGGATCTTGCCGGATGGTTCCTTTTCACCATTCGGGAGAGAATTGGTGTGTGACGGATGCTGGCTGTGTGCGTGCGCGTGCAGGTGTGCGTACCGGGTAAGAGTTAAAAGATGGTGTGCACAGAGGGGGAAGAGATGGCTTAGAGGACACTTACTGAAAAGGAAACAATGTGGAAAGAGGAGGAGCTTTGAGAATGGATTTGAATGGTTCGAATCCCCAGTCGGACACTAACCACTCCTGTGTTCTAGGTTACTTACTCCTCCGGGACTCAGTTTCCTTTTCTTGAAAAATAAGAATTCCAATCCATCTTCAGGGCCATCGTGGAGGTGAGTAATCACCCAGATAGAGGATCCGGTTCAGGGCCTGGTGTGGAGTCAGTGTTTAGTAAATAGTAACATTTTGATTTTAAATATGAATCAATTGTAAAAGAGAGACAATCTGTCAAATTTAAAGAACAAAACAGAGGGGCATAGGGGAAGGGAGGGAAAAATAAAATGAGATCAGAGAGGGAGACAAACCATAAGAGACTCTTAATCATACGAAACAAACTGAGGGGCTGGGGAGGATGCAGTAACTGATGATGGATGTTAAGGAAACACGTGATGTCATGAGCCCTGGGTGTTATATACAACTGGCGAATCACTGAATTCTACCTCTGAGACTAATAATACAGTATTTGTTAATTAATTGGATTTAAATAAAAATAAATAAATTAAAAGAGAGGCAATAGCTGGGACTTGGAGGACTAGTGTTCATGCCACTCGCTGGCTGTGTGACGTTAAGTAGCCGGCTGCCCCTTTCTGACTTTAGGCACGAGCATCCTACAATTCGGGGGAGCCATTGTGTTTTCTCCCATTGAACCTTTCTTTTTTATCCTTTTAAAGATTTTATTTATTAATTTCTTTTAGAGACAGAGAGAGAAAGAGCATGATGTGTGCAGGGGGAAGGGCAGAGAGAGAGAGAGAGAGAATCTCAGGAGGGCTCCCCACTGAGCCCAGAGCCTGATGTGGGGACTCAGTATCATGACCCTGAGATCAGACCTGAGCTGAAAGCAAGAGTTGGACTCTTAACCTATTAAGCCAGCCAGGAACCCCTCCCTTTGAAACTTTCTGATGAGCGCGGCCAGGACAACTCTCAGCACTATGCAGGAAGCCACAGAAGATTGAGAGTGGGGTCCCAGCCTTGGGCTGGGGACTTGACACTTTTCAGAGGTGACAAGATGCACATAAAAGGAGCTATTATTTGGGGCCACCCACTATGTACCAGGCAGGATACCAGGAGTTGTATATATGTTAACTCAAATCCTTTTATCGGTCTTCCTAATTAGGTGTGTTCACCCCTGTTTTACCACTGAGGAAACTCCAAGAATCTGTTGATTTGCCAGAGGCCATTCAGATAGTAATTGGAAGAGTTAGTCAGTTTTCTTCTCAGGAACCACCATATGGAAATGCCTTCTGAAGTAGCCCCTAGCCAGCCATAGCTAGTTACATTTATATTAACTAAAATGAAATAAAATAAAAAACTCAGTTCCTTGGTCTCACCAGCCACATCTGAAAGGCTCAGTAGCCACTTGTAGCTAGTGGCTACCATATTGGAAGGTGCATATACAGAGTAATTCGATCATCAGAGAAAGTTCTTTTTCCTGGTGCCACCCCAAATAGCAGCTAGCCACATCTATGGGAGGTAAGGCCCTTGGCTGGGGGCTTGAATGACACAAGTCGTTGGACAGACTGGACACCCATTAGGGTGCTTTGGGTCAGGCAACACTCACCAAAGGGTGGGGAAATGGCGTTGTCTTTGGAGGTGCAGGAATGACTGCCTTTCCATACTGCTTCCCTCTCTGGTCTGCAGCGCTCTTTGGGGCATGGAAATAGCACATCTTAAATGCCTTGCTTCTCTGAGTGTGGTTCACCAACCAGTGGCATCGATGAGCCTGGGAACTTATTATAAATATGGTGTCTTAAGCCATACCCTAGCCCCGCTGAATGAAGATCTGCATTTTAGTGAGAGGCCCAGTAGATTCCTGGGCACATTCCATTTGAGAAGCACCAGACTGTACCACGCTCTGTAGCTTTTACAACTGCATTCAATGTCAAAAGAGTCTTCTAAGCCCTATAAAATCCATGTGTTAGAGCCATGTCATGAGGCTTGTGTATGGAAGCATCTTCTTTAGAGATGGAGCACAGATCAGTTTTTGGTTCTTTTAGGTTGTAGATATCTAAGGTCAAAACTAGCAGGACCCTTAGAGATAATCTAGCCCCAACTGCTCCTCTTGTAGATGGAGAAACTGAAGCCCAGGGGAGGAAAGCAGCTTATCCAAGATCATACACAGCATCAGAGCTTAAACCAACATGACCTGGCAGGACATTTCAGCGAAATATGGTGCTCGGCAACAAGAAAAGCACAAAGCTGTAGTGGGAGGACCTTGGCCCAATGTGGTGAGTGTTTATTATTGCCCCAAAGCCGTCCAAGGAACTAATATTGATCACCATGGCTATTGCTTATTGGGCACTCACTGTGTTCTAGGTGCTCTTACAGATATTTGAACATGCTATTTCATTGGGTCCTCACAGCGGTCTATGATGTAGATGCTGTTACTACCTTCTCTTTGAGGATGAGGATGTTATGGCTTAGTGTAGGAGTTAACGAACTGTCCTTAACATCACACAGTGCACAGCGGAGCCACCCTGGGCATCCAGCCCTGCTTCCCATGCTCTCCCTTCTCCTGAACACTGACTGTGTAGAGAATTCACACGTGAAGTGGTTTTCTGGACACCTGAGGCTACATAAGGCAAGGAAAAAGTTATTGTAGACACTCGGTCCCCTGTAGATCTGTTCCTATGAGGCTTGCTATGGAAGACTGCCCCCAGGCATCCCACATGGAAGGGAAGGCAGAATTGCAAAATCACTCATTGTAGGACACACAGAGTGAGTACCATTAATTATGCTGTATTGCCAGATGCATACATGTTTGAAAACATGAACTAGGTAGCAGGAGGGATTGCTCAAGTCAGAATAAGGTGCAGGCTTCCCGAATTCAAACAGATGACATACAGTAGACAATGACTGCTGACCATTACTGTAATTTCAGTGTAGCTGGAGAAACATTCTTCACCAAGAGGGAAACTTATGGAGTATGCAGTCTTTCACTTTTGCTCATTCTGGATCTCTTTTCTCTCTGTCTCTGTCTCTTTCTCTATCTTTCTCTCTCTTGTTATAGATATATCACAGAGAGATAGACAGATATGGTACACAAACATTAACTGGGTACTCTTATGTATACTAATATGTTAATAATATATATTCTAATTTTTCATTGAAAGAATAAATCCTGTGGTCCCAAAGAATATACAGTGAAAAGTGGTCTCCCCTTAGTACCTGATGCCCAAGCCTTCCTCTCCACAGGTAACAATTCTCATAAACTTCTTGGATATACTTTCAGACATAATTTATGTATCTGTTTACAAATATAAACAGGAAGACTTATTAAAATAAATGATGTTCTTCCATAAAAACATACATAATTTCTATAAGAAAATATATAAAATATTATAATTTTCACAATAACAATATAAGATATCTAGAATTCGAACTAAAAATATTGCACAAGGACTTTATAGAGAAAAAAATTAAAACTATTAGAGTGTTTAAGTGAAACTTGCACAATTATGTATGCAAACCATATTTATGGATTGGACAGCTTTCTACCTATATTAATGGTCTTCAGTAATTTTATATGTGCAGTACAACTCCAAACAAAAAAATGCTTATCCCCAAATTTTGTGGAATTGATAACCTGATTTAAAAATTCACATGTGAGAGTATGGGTATGCGAAGAACTGAGTCGATTTTGAACACTCAAAGAGGAGGACTCTACCCCAGCATGTACTGGACAGGCATACCATATTGCTATAGTAATAAGAAGAAAGATGTGTTAGTGGAAAAGAACACAAGAGTAGAACAGGACCAAGAGCTGAGTAACA
The DNA here is from genome assembly GCF_011764305.1 of Mustela putorius furo. Lineage (NCBI taxonomy): Eukaryota > Metazoa > Chordata > Mammalia > Carnivora > Mustelidae > Mustela > Mustela putorius. Next base: position 9,028,661 of record NW_025421449.1, read on the forward strand.
GATCCATGCATATGAAAATGACATTTGATAAGGGCACCTGCAGATTAGGTGGGAGATTTTTGGGTGATTATGGGAAAAATTATTTATTAGGTATAGGAAAATAAAATTGAATCTCTGTGTCACAACATACACAAAGATGAATTCAAAATGGATTAAAGACCTTAATGTAACAGATACAGTATAAACATAAGGACAAAAATACAGACAAATATCTTTGTATATTTTTAGGTGGGAAGGATGTCTTGACTGAGACCAGAAAAGCACAACCACAAGGGGGGAAATGCATGGGTCTGGCAAGGTGAAAATTAAGGATTTCTATTCAATAAAGGTCACCATAAAAAAAATTAACACCTGACAAGAAGGCAATATTAAGGAAATAAGGGGGAAATCCTTATAAATTACAGAGAAAAAGACAGGAAATCCAAGAGGAAAAAAATAGGCAAAGACTTTGAGTAGGCAGTTCACACAAGGAGAAATCCAAGGGACAAAGAAGTGTACTCATCCTCAGCAGTGCAATGGACATGTGAACAAGGTCTGACTTTCCCCATGTTAGCTGGTCAAATCAGATAGTCAAAAGTTGACTGACATCAAGTTTGACTAAAGATATAGTCAGTGGGAACCTCTAATCCACAGTTCTGAGAAGTGTGAATGGAGAGCAGTGATTTCCTCGGTCATAGGGATATTCGGTGTTGAGCTACCTCATGATCTTGACTCTTCTGAGGCTCTCCTTCTGGTCCTGGAAGCTGTTCATTGCTGCGTGTTTGTGAGAGTGGGGTGGGGGAGGCTATTTAAGGTTCTACCACCAGGGCAATGAATAGATAGACTAGGAAATGGTATGCAGCCATTGAAAGAGTGAACACATGAACAGAGCCTTAAAAAATAGTATCAAGTGAATAAAAATTAAAAGAATGAGATATCTAGCATGCTAACTTTTAGGTAAAGTTGAAGTATACACAATCACAAAATTCACAAGCTAAGGGCTAGGGATACATCAAATATATTGAAGTGTTCCTGCCATGGGAAGGAAATGGGAGAGAAACCACAGATGGAAACCATGAAACAAGAGAAGGGCCATGCCGATGGGGAGACTGCCCTGAACTGAGGAGTGTGATAAACTTAAATCTTTGCCTTTGAGGAGCAAGGAATCAATCAACTGATGAAAATTTATTTTATTCTTTGATTTAAACATCATTACATTTATGTATGAGCTGAGTTGTACTTGTTTTGTTTGTTGTTACATTTCACAAGTTATGAAACCTTCTTTAAATTTGAGTTTTCAGGGTTTTTTTAATAGTTAAAAAACTTTTCCTTCAGCTCTCAAATGTCTTCTTATACCTTTGGAAGACTGATTCTCAGGCTTAAGGCACTGGGCTTACACTTTTGGATGGCATAACTGTACACAGTATTTGATTTTATGGTTGTAGGACAATATATTAGGTAGCTTGGTAGCCAAATATTAGATATTTGGATTGTTGGTAGTGTTCCTTTTTTCTTTAAACAGTAGTGCAATGGACATCCTTATATATTCATCTTTGAAGAATGTCTATCAGTAGGTTAAATTCCGAAAGTAGCAATGCTAAAGTGATATGTATATATATATATATTTAATTTGAACAATCTGAGATTGTCACATTATCCTTATACTAACTTATTCTCTCACCCTTGTGAATACAGTTTGTGTATTACAGAACATTTTTTTTCTGTTCTGATAGATGAAAAATTTTATTCATGACTTTAAATTTTATTTACTTAATTATAATGGTTTTGCATAATTTTCTCAAATGTTCATAAGCCATTCATTTTATGATTGGTGGTTGGCCTCATATTAATTTATAAATGCTCTTTATTAGTAATATTAGTTCTATCCCATATATTCTAGAAATCTAAAGCTAGCTATGTATATTATATCCCTATCTCTATCTTTTTATAATGTATCTATACCTAGCTCACTTATGTTTTATATACAATATAACTTTTACATACAACTGTCATGGTTTTATTTTTTTAGTTTAGTCTATCTAGAATTTGCTTTGGGTCAAGAAGTAAAGTAAGCATCGAGAAACTTATGTTTTCTTATATTAAGTCAATTGTCCTGACATTATTTATCGAATTACTTCCATTTTCCCACTGATTTCAAATGTTGTATTTCCTATATATGCTAAATTTGCTATATATGCTAAAACTGTTTGGGGGCTTTCTAAAAATTGGAATTTAAATTTTTTCCCATTGATCTGTCTCTTTGCTAATGTGCCAAAATCTAGTACTTAATAATTCTAGATTTATGGGGTAATTGGATTAGTTACTTCTTAGCATCATGATTTTCATAATTTTGTGCTTCCTCCTGCAAGTTTGTTTTTCCATATATAATTTTAAATTATATTGTCTAGCTCAAGAAATGTGAAGACATGCATGCAGGGGAATGGCCTGCCATGGGGAACTAGAACCCAAACTGGGCAAGGGAGGTGTCTATGATAGGAGGAGGTGATAGCCAAGGTAAGGGATTGGTTACATTCAGGGGGATTGGTTATAAGGATAATGAAAGTCGGGTTTCTGATGAGAAGGAAATTGCAAATATAGGAATAGAGAAAACTAGAAAGCATCTTTGGTATTAAACTTCAATTAAAGGTATTGCTGGGAACTCAGTTTTCTAGATCAGTACTGATAGAAATAAACATAAGCATAAATACGTATATAGTGTGGATATTCTATCTCTGGTCATTGAAAGGGCCTGGGAGTGGTGACAGTCCAACAGCATTTAGCACACCAATTTGTATTAGTTCCTTGTTGCTGCTGTAACAAATTATCACACACTTAGGGCTTTAAACAACACATCTATTATCTTACAGTTATGGAGGTTGGATCTGAATTGGGTCTCACAGGATTCAAAACCAAGATGATGGCAGGGCTAGAGGATATCAGTTCACTCTGGAGGCTCTAGGTCAGGTTATTGGTGGAATTTGGCTTTAGGGCTATTTCACCGTGGGCCCAGTTGGTATCCTACTCTATCTGTGGTTCTTTCCTCAGTTCTGGAATACATACTTGGAATAGAATGCTTAGCAGCCAGCATTTCCAGAGGCTGCCCACATTCCTTGGCTCATGGCTCCTTCCATTAGCAGTGCCAACAATCTCATCATTTTGACCTCTGCTGTCATCCTCACTTCTCTTTCTTTGACTCTGAACTCCTGCCTCCCTCTTTCACTTATAAGAATTCTTGTGATTACATTTAGAGCCTGCCTGGTCCAGAATATCCACCCCCATCTCATTATCCTTAATCATATCTGCAAAGTTCCTTTTCCAAGTATGGTAGTCTATCCACAAGTTCTGGAGATTAGGACAAGGACATCTTTGTGCATCAAATTCCCCCTACCACACCATTTTCCACTAAAGAAATTAGTGGTCCTTACAGAAATGGCTGATTTTAGGGCCAGAGCCTCTTTTTGTGCCAGAAAGTAAGAAAGGATTCGAAGAATGATGGGTAAGTCCATCATCCTCAAGGTCAAGGAAGGCAGTTTGAAGGGGCTCCCAAAGGCAAAAATACATGATACTTATGGATTATAACTCATTGAATAAAATAGGAATCCGTGAGTCCATACAGATATAAATAAATTATTGAACAAATGTAAACTTTCATGAGGAGTGGAATAATTATACAGTTTCAAAGTACCTCCCCTCAAAATATGTATTAATTACGAAGAGGAAAGAAGTAGTTTCACTCTGGGGAAGTCTGGAGACACCACCTTAATCAAGCGATCAAAGTGAACATCATCAGTAATGGGACACACTGAAATTATGTGCCATGTGATAAGACGCAACAAGAAAACAACATTGCTTTTGGAATATTCATAAGTAAGATGCCTAATCTAAATCTAATTATGAGGAAACAGCAGACAAACCAAAATTGAGAGAGACTCTAACAAAAATGGCCTATAATCTTTTAGAGGTCAAGGTCATACAAGATAAGGAAAGACCAAGAAACAGTGCCATAATGAAAGAGACTAACAAAACATGACAATTACTTTGACTATAAAGTCTATTTTTGGAACAAGTGGTAAGCTTGAATGGGACTTGAGGATTAGCTGGTTTCAATCTAAAATGTTGATTTTCTGATTAGAGCGGCACTACTGTGGTTATTACAAGAATACACACAAAACACACTGAAGTATTCAAGGGTGAGAGGAATGTATTTTGGCAAATTATTTTGGCCATTTATGTTGGTGATTTATTTTCAAATGGTTAAAATAAGAGTTCTTTGTAGGTACTTGTAACTCCGAAAATTTTTAATTATATCAAAAATAAAAATATATACAATAAAAGTCTGTGTGTGGTTGGGAAAAATTATGGTCATTTTTGTTGGGCTTGTGTTTAATTCATAGATTATAGGAAGACTGACATGTTTAGAATACTGCACTTATGATTAACTAAATGGATCTATGTACTTCCCTTTGTCAGACCTCTTTCCTGCTGTTTGTTCTCTTAAAGTTCTCTTTAAAAGGATCTTCAGCATTGGACTTGTTATATTATTCCTTCATATGTTAATTTTTACTATTCCAAATATGGGATCTATATTTCATTGTATTTTCTAAGTATTTGTTGTTTGTAAATATGATGGCTGCAAATTCGGTATATTAACTTTGTAACCAGTCATTTTTCAGATTTTCTTATTCTTTCTAATAGCTTTTCAGTTTTTTTGAGATCTCCAGATAAAGAATGAGATTACCTACAAAAAGGCTAAGGTTTTTTACCTCGTCTTTCTAATTTTTACATCTTATGTATTTCTCTAATAAAGTTTTAATGCATAGTTACTTCTGGAGGAATATTAAGTAAAATCATAATCTTGGGAATCTTTACCTTCTTTATGACTTTATAGAGTATGCTGCTGAATTTTGACTTTTATATAGAGAAAATATTCCTATTTTATCAAGAGGCTTTTCTTTTTTAACACTTGGATCCTGTCTTTGTAATAATCTTTATTGTTCCATTTGTAAGAATAAACATAAGTTTTTCTCTCCCTTATTTGTTTTTATGGTAAATTTGACCAATCCTTGAATTCCTGCCATGATTATTGTTTTGCCATGTTGTATTATACTTTAGTGTGCAGCTAGATTTTGTTTGAAAAGCATATTAGTAATTCTACAACAAAATTCTAGGTTTGATCTGGTGTTTGTTTTGTGCCCCTTTGATTACATATTATTAGTTGAAGTGGCAGTGGGATTATCTTCCAGGTGGGACGGAGTAGTTTGTGGCAAGCCACAATCTTATCAAGAAGGACAAACATGGCAGACAGAGAAATCATTTATCTGAAGGTATGAGAGGATACTGAGACAATAAATACCAGAAAAGTTGAGCTCAGAGAAGGGATAATTTTGGAAAAGTGAGCTGTCTCTTTTTTAAAAAGATTTTATTTATTTATTTGACAGAGAACACAAGTAGGCAGAGAGGCAGGCAGAGAGAGAGAGAGAGAGAGAGAGAGAAGCAGGCTCTGCACTGAGCAGAGAGCCCGATGCGGGGCTCGATCCCAGGGTCCTGGGATCATGACCTGGGCCGAAGGCAGAGGCTTTAACCCGCTGAGCCACCCAGGCGCCCCGAGCTGACTCTTTTTAGCCCTTTCTGCAGCAGGGGCATTGGCTGAATGAAGATATGGACAGAAGGCTGTTAATCTAGGTTTTATACAGGTAGCAGGATGCTGCTGGAAGTGAACACAGCAGGAGACATTTTGGCAGAGACTTTGGAGGAGGCTCATGCCCCTGGCTAGTTTTTACTTCAAGCAACTTACTACATCCTGGAATATAATGGAGAATACCAAGAACCCAGGTGGAAGGCTTAGAAAAAGCTGCAGAGCTTTTGTCAGTCTTGCAACACAAAGACAAGCGTTTGAAGCCCACCAGGTAGTTCCTAGTTGAGAACCATGGTGTGGTACAATTAAAAAAAAAAAAAATTGATCTTTATCCCCCCCCAGCACAGAGCTCCTAAAATCCTTGGAATTTCCTGAGAGATAATAATAGCTTTTGTATCCTAATGAGATGACTGGTAGCCAGGGGCTCCTGAAAGGCTTCAGAATGTGGGCTAGTCAAGAAAGACGGAGTCTTGACTAAAGGGCTGGAGCTTTCAGCTCCGCCCACCCCCAGATCGCCATCTTGGTTGGTGAACACATGGAAATCGTAGTAGGGTGGAATGCCTGGGGAGGACAGGGACATCTGCCCTCACTCCACACTTTGCCCTATGCATCTCTCCCATTTGGCTGTTCCTGAGGTGTATCCTTTATCATAAATAAGAAAACTTAGGTAAAATGTTTTCCTGAGTTCTGTGAGTCATTCTAGCAAATTCTTGAAGCTGGGGGAGGGAGCCTGTGGGAATCCCCAAATTTATAGGCTTTGGTCAGAAGTACTGGGACTTGCTACTGGTGTCTAAAGTGAAGGCATTTTGTGGGTCTGAACCTTTTACCCTCTGGGATATACACCAACTCCAGATAGGTGGTGTCAGAATTGAATTAAATCATTGGATACCCAGTTGGTGTTGGAGAATCAGATCTTTGGCATTGGAAAAGATACTGCATATTTGGTGTCAGGGAGAAAAACCTCTCATGCAGGGAACTAACTATTCCAAAGGAATAAGGGCAAGGTAGAGGCAGATGGAACCACACCAGAGCTGAAATCCAGCCTTCACCCTGGACTTAAACTAATCAGTCACTATTCTATTGCTTATTGGAAGAAAGAGTGAGGTCTCTCAAGCAGAACTAATGTATCATGTGAGAAATCAAGAGAGGTCACCTCTGGGGAAATGATTGATGATTCTTCATCACGGGCTTATGAGTTTGAGCCCCATGTTGGCTTATGAGTTAGAGATTTCTTAAAAATAAAATCTTAAAAAAAATAAAAGGGACACAAAATGAACTTCTGGGGGGTGTAGTTGTATAATGTTTTTTGAGCTGGGTGTAAGTTACACAGATGTATTCACTGTGTAAAACTGGCAAGCCAGACAGTTACCATTTGTACCTTTTCCCATAAATATAGCATTCTTCAAAAAAAAAAAGTGCATATTAAAAGAAAATTCCTGAGTCCCAGTTCTGCCAAGATAAAGTAGTCTCATTCCTCCCAGGTTCTCCCTCTTACAACTAAACTATTGTTGCCATAACACAACAAATAAGCATGGAACAATGCTGGCAGGTGTAAGGGCAAAGGATCTATGGGATTTGAGGAATGATATAATAGAGGGTTCCTTGGGTTTCCTTGTTGCCTCCTATATATCCCAGTCAGGGTGCCACGGGAGCCTCAGCCCTGAACCACCAACAGGCATAAACCAAAAACAAATAAACAAAAAAACCCCAAAAGAAATAAAACAAAAACTCCAAAAGACAACAAATCAAACCTAAACAAAACAAAACAAAAAACCCCAAACCTCTCCAAAGAAAATGGCTACCTTTACCCAAAGGACTGGGGGAAAATCTGACCCAACAATAGAAAACTCTTTGGCAATGTCCATCTTACTTCTGCTGAATACCAAAGGGAAAACCATATCCTGCCACAACTGTGGTTCTATTAGAGCTCAGCCAGAAACTGAACTTCCAGACTCCCTCCCCACTCACCCCCTCTACTTCACTGAAGCAGGCAGCACTCTGATCCTCACTTTGCTGATGCCAAGCAAAGAGGTAATCTTCCATTTCTCTCCAGCAGAACGAGGTGGTTCTCCCATTCCTCTGCTGGGATGTCACTGACCAGCTCAGTGGGGAGCTAGTCTTCCAGGTCCCTACTGGTGGAAGCAATCATTGCTCCACCTCCCAACATGAGAGACTCAGTGAGGTCTAGTGAGGAGCTGAGTTTCCACCTCCACTCAGCATCACAAGGGAGAACGAGGTAGGGGTAGGGAGTGCCAGTTGGCACTTCCATTTTCTCCTTCCTCTCCCCTGGTGTTATGGTGTCAGCAGAACCCTGTGGGAGGTAGTAAGCTCCCTCCCCTAGCCTGCCACAACAACATGGTATGAATCAGCCCTTCCTTTCCCAATTCTTGGTGGCAAAAGGAGGCAGCAGGAAGCTGAACACACACATGCCCACTTGTCCCTCTGCTGCACCAGGAGGGTTGTTTGTAGAAAAAAGATTAATAGGATAAAGAAACTCATAAGATAATATCCAAAATGTTCGGTATACATGAAAAAAAAATCACTCATATCCCAAGAACCAGGAAAACCACAGTATGAATGAGAACAGGCAATCAACACTGAGATGATCAGATGTTAGAATTATCCTACAAGGATTTTAAAGCAGCCATCATAAAAGTGCTTCAACAAACCATTATGAATTCCCTTAAAGCAAATGAAAAAAATAGAAAATCTCATCAAATAAATAGAACATATAAAAAAAGAACCAATGGAAATTATAAAAATGAAAAATTTAACAACAAATAAAAACTTGCAGGATGAGTTTGGAATGGAAATGACAGAGGATGGAATCCGAGAACTTGAGAATAGTTCAAATAGAACTTACCTAATCTAATCAAAGGAGAGAAAATAAACTGGAAAAAAAAGTAACAATCTCAGGAACTTAGATGACGGTATCAGAAGAATCAATATTTATATCACCAGAGACCCAGAAAAGAGAGAAATGAGGCCTTAAAAAACAAAACAAAAAAAAAAAACAAAACACAACCTCAAAGAAGTAAAGGCTGAAGACTTTCAAAATTTGGTGAAAAACATGAACATTGGATTCAAGAACCAGAATGAATCCCAAGTAGGAGAAGTGCAAAGAAATACATAACAAAATATATCGTGACTAAACTTCTGAAAGTTAAAGAGGAAGAGAAAAGATCTTGAAAATTTCCAGAAGGAAACAGTCTGTAGGGGATCACTGATTTGAACAACAGAGAATTTCTCATCTGCAATCATGGAGGCCAGAAGGGCAAAACATTTTTCAAGTACTAAAAGAAAGGAATTGTCATCAGTAGCTTCTTTACGGAGAGAAATTTTCCTTTAGGAATGAATGGGGAAATAAGAGAGTCTCAGATGAAGGAAAACTAGGAGAATTTTTTGCTAGCAAGTCTACTCTTAGAGAATGGCTGGAAGAAGTTTTCTAAACAGAGATGAAGTGAAAATAGAAGTCTTGGAACTTCAGAAAAGAAAAAAGAACATTGCAGTGAGTCAAAATAGGAGTAAATATAATAGTCTGTCTTACTACTCATGAGTTTCTTAAATTATAGTTGATGTTTGAAGCAAAAATTATGATGCCATCTGATGTGGTTCTCAATGTATGTAGAGGAAATCCTTACAAAAATATATTTAAAAGTAGGGAAGGTAAATGGACTTAAATGTAAGTGAGTTTTCTAAATTTCATTCCAAATAGTATAAGGTCAATACAAATAGACTGTGATAAGCTATGCATGTATATTGTAATACCTAGAACAAACACTAAAATAACTATAAAAAGTGATATATTAAAAAAATCATAAATCAGGATGAAATTTAAAAATGTTTAATCTACAGGAAGGTGATAAAAGTAAAACAGAGACATGAAAAACTGAAGAAACAAAACAAATTAAAAAAAATAGCAGACTTCAACTCTTATATTAATAATTATCTTAAATATAAATGTTCTAAATATACTGGTTAAAGACAGAGATTGGCACAGTGGATTAAAAGACATGCTCAAATAGGTTGAAAACAAAGAATTGAAAAGTTATGTCATGCAAACATTAATTAAAAAAACAGTTCTGACTATATTAGTATCAGATGAAGTAGACTTTAGAACAGTGAAAATTATTACAAAGAGGGACATTAAATAATGACAAAAGGATCAATCCACAGCAAGACATAACAATGCTAAAAGTGTATCCACCAAACAAATGACTCTCAAAATGCAGAAGGAGAAGGTAATTGAGCTGGAAGGAAAAATAGGCAAATCCATAATTATAGTTGGGACTCCAACATCCCACTCTCAGCAGAGTGGGATAGAGTGGGATAGAACTATCCAAAAGCAAAGAAGCAAGAATATAAAGGAACTCAACAACATAACCAATATGATCTAAATGACATATATAGAATGCTCCACACAGCAACAGAAGAAAACACAATTTTTTTCAAACATGAATGGAATTCACAAAGACAGTCCATATCCTGGAACTTAAAGTAAATTTCAACACACTTAAAATAATCAAAATCATAGAATATGGTCTTTGACCAGAATGGAATCTTATCACAAAGAGAAAATTTTTTTTACTACAAATTATTTGCAAATATTTACTTTTCCAGTGTAAATCATTACAAATATATCTCAAGAGGAACTTTATTTACCTAATGTGAAAGAATGGTATAACTTATAAAAATAAACATATATTTCTGCATGGAAGAAGAAAGATGCTTCTCTGGGTTTGAAGTCAGCAATGTAATTCATTGCTAGTATGAATCTTGGAGCAGCTATGACCTCTCTTTGCTTTTGGGTCTCACTTTGGTCTCCGAGAGACCTAAAGGACAGGTCTTGAAGGATTTCAATTCTCCAGTTCTGTATTCTTCCAGGAACAAGTGAACCAACCTGATGTGAAGGCCTAATGTATAGCTACAGTAATCAAGAAAGTGTCATATTGTTGGAGGAATAGACCCATTAATTAACGGAATAGAATAGAAAACCAAGAAATTGATACACAAGCATGCACAACTGATGATTAATAAAGGTGCAGGAGTAATTCAGTGCAGTAAGTACAGCCATTTTAACAATTGGTGTTAGAACAGCCATGAGGGGGGAAAAAGGAATCTCAACCTAAATCTTACACCTTAATGTAACTCAAATAGATTATGGACTTAAATGTAAAATATGAGCTAAAAAACTTTCAGATATGCACAAAGAAGAAAATCTTCAGGATCTAGGGCTAGGCAAAGAGGTCCTAGACTTGACATCTAAGATGTGATCCATAAAAGGAAAAGTCAATAAATTGAACATAATCAAAATTTAAAATGTTTGCTTTGTGAAAGACCCCATTAAAAATTGAAAAGACAAGCTAAAGACCTACAGAAAATATTTTCATATTACCTATTTGAGGCCTCATTTTTAGAATATATGTAGAATCCTTATAATCAACAATAAAAGAATCCAATCCAATTAGAAAATGGGTGAAAGACATGAACAGACATTTCACTGAAGAGGATAAGTTCATGGGAAGATGTTTAACATCACTGGCCTTTGGGGAATGCAAAGTAAACTCAAATGAGGTATCACTATACACCTATCAGAAAACTAAAATGAAAAATGGTAGTGACACCAGATACCAGGGAGGATGAGGAGGATCCGGGCCTCTTATCCATTGCTGCTGGGAATGCAGAATGGTATGGCCACTCTGGAAAGCATCTTGACAGTTTCTTATGAAACTAAGCATCCGACAACCAAACACCAAACAATTGTACTCTTGGGCATTTATTCCAGAGAAATAAAAATATGCTTGCACAGAAGCTGGATACAAATGTTCATAGCAGATTTATTTATAATTGCTCAATACTGGAAGTAATCCAGACACTTTTTAATGGATGAGTAGTTAAACAAGCTTTGGTATACTACAATGGAATATTACTTGGAAATATAAAGAAACAAGTAATTAATACATGTAACAATTTCAATGACACTGCAGAGAACTATGGCTGAGTGAAAAAACACTATAAAAAGTTATATACTGCATGATTGCATTTATATTACATTCTTGAAATGATGAAATTATAGAAATGGAGACGGGATTAGTGGTTGTCAAGAGTTAAAGAGGGACTGGAAGTGAGAAGGAAGTAGGTCTGTTCATTAAAGGGAAACAGGAAAGATCTTTCTGGTGATGGAAATGTTATGTATCTTGTTATGTCTTGATGATAATAATGTCAATATCCTAGCTGTGATATCATACTATAATTTTATAAGATGTTGTCATTGGGGGAAACTGGGCAAAGGGCACTTGGGGTCTCTCTGTGTTATTTCTTACAACTTGGGAATCTACAATTATCTCATAAAAATTTAATTTAAAAATAAATGATAACACAGAAACAAAGATTGAATTCAAGAGTTAAAAAGTTAAAAAAAAATTCTCAGGAAACTTCTGGTACCTTGAAGAGGGAAGTAATAGTTCTTTGACATTTAGCCCAGTTTATTCTCTGATAATTTTTCTCGTTATAGACTCTGTGACTACATACATTATATTTTATATAGTGAATTATTTGTTAAAATAGATTTTCAAATTTATTTTTCAGGATTGACTTATTAATCTCTATGGTTTGCTTACTTTTCTTTGTTTCTGTGATTGTGTCTCTATTTTCACTTCTACTTTGTGTGTGTGTGATTTCACTCCTTTTTTTCCTTTATTAATTTGGCTAGTTTTTCCTTCTTTCTTTTTTTAAGATTTTATTTATGTATTTGAGACAGAGAGAGAGAGCATGAGTGGGGTGGGGGAGGGGAGAGACAGAGGGAGAAACAGATTCCCTGCTGAGTGGGGAGCCTTACATTGTGCTCCACCCCAGGACTCCCTCCCAGGACCCTAAGGATCATGACCTGAGCAGAGGCAGAGGCTTAACCCACTGAGTCACCCAGGCGCCCTTGGCTAGCTTTTCTTTTTCAAGAAAACTAAGTTTTGTTTTTTCCTAAGAACCTGCTTTTGAATGTACTAATTCTTTCGTCTCTTATTTTGTAATTGATTAATTTGTGCTTTTATCCTGACTAATGCCTTTCTTCTGCTTTCCCTATGCCTAATATTTTGTTCTTTGTGTAACTTTTAAATTGAGTTATTTTCATTTGTTCTCATTTAGTAAAGTAGATCAAGGCTATAAAATTTCTTCCGGGCTCTGTTTTAACTGTACCCATGGATTCTCATTAGCAGCCTGTGTGTGGTTGCTCTTTTCTACATACTCATTTTCACTGTTTTTGCTAGGACCACAGGTGTTCAGAAGAAGATCAGTCACATCCTTGGTTTGTGACACACTCTTATTGGTCCATGCATGGCCCTTTTCTGTTCTGTATTCATCTGTTGGGTATTTGTTTGCTTTTAATAATAAAGACTTATGAACCTGAGACACAGTGAAAAACTAGAACTTTCATAACAGTTTGTACCTGTCTTTGGGATCCTGCCATACTCTTCCTCTTGCTTCCTTTCACTTCAACTAGGCCTCATTATAAATCTTAGGCCACCCTGTTTTTGCTTCCCTGTTTTTTTTTTTTTTTTAATTTTAAACTTTTTTATTTTTTATAAACATATAATATATTTTTATCCCCTGGGGTACAGGTATGTGAATCACCAGGTTTACACACTTCACAGAACTCACCATAGCACATACCCTTCCCAATGTCCATAACCCCACCCCCCTTCTCCCAACGCCCCTCCCCCCAGCAACCTTCAGTTTGTTTTGTGAGATTAAGAGTCACTTATGGTTTGTCTCCCTCCCAATCCCATCTTGTTTCATTGATTCTTCTCCTACCCCCTTAACTCCCCATGTTTCATCACCACTTCCTCAGATGTAATTCACATTCTGTACGGTTCACCAGTTTAAGGTATGCAATTCAATGCTTTTTATATATTTGGAGTTGTGCAGTCATAAGCAAAAATTTGGAGTATTTTTGTCACTCCAAGCGCATCAGCAGCCACTCCCAGCTCTACTCTTCTTCATAGTTTTGCCAACAACTAATTTTCTTCCTGTCTCTAAGGATTTGCCTATTTCAAACATTTCATGCAAATACAAAAGTATGAAATACAAAATGTGGCCTTTTATAACTGGCTTCTTTCACTTAGCATAATGTTTTCAAGGCTCAGCCATGGGATGACATGTATCATACATTATTTGTTTTTATGGTCAGATAATATGCCATTGTATGGATCTATGGCATTGTATGTATCCACTCATGAGTTCATGGGAATTTGAGTCATTTCCACTTTTTTACTGAATTTTAATGAATAATGCTGTCATGGCCATTCATAAACAAGGTTTTGTGGGGACACATGTTTTATTTTGCTTGGGTCTATTTCTAAGAGTGGAATTGCTGGGTTCACAGAGCAACCCAATGTTCACCGTTTTAAGGATCTGTCAAACAGTGTCCCAAAGTGGCAACACTGTTATCCATTCCCTCTAGCAATGTAAGAAGGTTCTAATTTCTCCAGATCTTCACCAACACTTATTTTCTGTCTTTTCATTGTCGCCACCTTAGATGTGAAGTATTTTATTGTACTTTTTGTTTGCATTTTTTTAATGACTAATGATACTGAACATTTTTTTCATGTGCTTATCTTCCTTCTGCTAAGATCTTTTGCTCCTTTTTTAATTGGGTTATTTATTATTATTTTTTTATTATTGAGTTGTAAAAATTCAAAGTTTCTGAATACAAGTCCCTTATCAAGTATGGGATTTGAAAATATTTTCTCCTAATCTGTGGGTTGTCTTTCTCCTTTCTGGATGTTATCATTTGCATCACAGCACACAGCAGCTTTTAATTTTGATAAATTCTATTTATCTAATTTTCCTTTCATAGATTATGCATCTAGTATTCGATCTAATAAAATCATTGCCTAGTCCAAGGTCATGCTCTACTCCTATATTTTCTTCTAAGAGTTTAATAGTTTTAGCTCCTACATTGATACCTATGATTCATTTTGAGTTAATGTTTATGTATGGTATGAGGAAAGGACCTAATGTCATCATTTTGCATGTAAGTATCTAGTTGTCCCAGGGCTCTTGGTTAAAAAGAATATTTTTTTCTCCTACTTTATTGACTTGGTACTCTTGTTGAGAATTCATTGAAAAGCTGATCCTAAAATTCACATGGAAATACAAGGGACTAAGAATAGTCAAAGCAATTTTGATAAATGGAATAGAATTGAGAGTCTAGAAATAAAGTTTATCAAGATTACTTTAATTATACTTGGTCTCTTGCCAAAAGTAAAGTTGGGATTTTGATGAAGACTGTGTTGATTCTATAGACTGATTTGAGGAATATTGGTGTCTTATCTATATTGTCTTTCAAGTCATAAACATAGGATGTCTCTCCATTTATTTAGATCTTTACTTTCTTTCAACAATATTTTGAAGTTTCAGTGTATAAGTCCTGCACTTCTTTGTTAAATTTATTCTTAAATATTTTGTTCTTTTTGATGCTATTGTAAATGGAATTGTTTTCCTAATTTCATTTTCATATTGTTTATTGCTAGTTTATAAGAATATGATCAATTTTTATATTGATTTGTGCCTTGCAATGTTCCTAAATTCCTCTATTAGTTTCAGTAGGAATTGAGTGAATTCTTTAGGATTTTATATATACAAGATCACGTTACCTGCAAATAGAGATAATTTTACGTCTTCCTTTCCAGTAGAAATTCCATTTATTTATTTATTTATTTATTTATTTATTTCCTAATTCCTCTGGCTGGAACCAGCCGTACAATGTTGAGTTAAGGTTTGAAAGCAGGTTCCTTGTCTTGTTTCTGATCTTAGGGGAAAGCACGCAATCTTTCACCTTAACTATGATTTTAGCTGTCACACTATTATTTTCAGTATAGTTCCATTGCATCTACAGTCATACTTCTCACATTATATTGTTTAGCATTGGCTTTTAATAACTTTATTAAAAGGGGATCAGTATATCCTTTTCTGGTACTCACTTTTCTCACTCAATATGATATTTTGTAGATACGGGCATATTGTTGCCTATGCTGTGATTCATTTGTTTTGACTGCTACATAATATCCCATGGTGTAAACATGTCACAATTTATTTAGTCATTATTCTATCGATAGATATTTTGCTTGTCTCCATGGTTTTGCTATTATGAAGAACGCTATTATATAGTATACCTCAGGGTACATTTTCAAGAATTTCTCTTGGGAACATGGTTAGAGGTGGACTTGCTATGAGAACATTCAGTTTTATAAGATAATGCCACGTTGTTTTCTAATGTGATTCTACAAATGTAGATTTCCATTAGTGGCATATAAAGGTTTAGTTGATCTATATTCTCTCCATCTTTTTGCCTCCAAAATGACTGTGAAATGCTGTCACATCTTGAGCTTAGTTCATACTTTCCTGATGACTTAACAGGGCTGAGCATTTTTCCACGGATAGGCTTCATTTAACATTGGGTGGGTGTTTTCCCAAAGGTGTTGATTTTCCTGTATTTACAAGCTTCACATGTGTGGATCCAGGGAGCTCCCACTTGCATTGGAAGAGCCCAAGGGCAGAAATAAATGTGCTGGCACATGCCTTCTTTATCTAGATTCCGCCATCTTGAAGTCAGCCCAAGCCATATAGAACTGTCTCTTTGGCATGGCTCAATTCAGGAGTGAGCCTGAGAAGGCCTGAATTGGGGAATCACAGGTACCTTCCACAAGCCCATGTTTGTTGTTTCACTCTTTGATCCCAAAATGAGAGTTTTAAAAATAAATAATAGACGAGTTTATCCCATTAGTATATTTAATGATATGATACAATACGTTTGGTTTCAGTTCTGTCATATTATTTTATATTATGCTTTTTGATTTTAATACTTCCTTTAAGTCTTTTACTTCATGGCCTGTATTTTTGTGGTTTGCTTTGTGTATAGGTATTCTCTCTAATAATTTGGAAGGTTTATGGAATACGTTTAGCTCCTTTAGTGGTTACCTTGTAACTATGTATGATATTCTTTTATGTCTTACTTCTTGAATTATAACTTAAGAGAATTCCATAGGAATTCTGAGCTACCTGGGTAGCTCAGGTGGTTAAGCATCTGTCTCTGGATTTCTGCTCAGGTCATGATCTCAGGGTTGTGAGATCCAGCCCTGAACCGGGCTCTGCGCTGGGAATGAAACCTGATTAAGATTCTCTCTCTCCTTCTCCTTCTGCCCCTCAAAAAAAAAAAAAAAAAAAAGAAAAGAAAATTCAAGGGAAAAATCTAGGAAATTAGTTTCTTTTCTCTACCTCCCTTTCTTTCTTCCATATCTATTTGGGTGTATGATTTTTTAGTTTCTTTATACTATAAACAATAGTCTTCTACACTGATTTATCAGTGTTTGATGTGCTAATCCCCTTCTCTAAATGTATGTGCTTATTTTTGTGCTTCTTACAGCTTAGGTTGTACTTTTTATAGAAGAACTTATGTGTATCTTCAATTCGGAAAGACCATTGCCTGATAGCTCCCCAAATGTTTCTCTTCCCAGCCTCTTGACATCTCATGAACTCTTGGTGGACCTGGTGGGAGAGTCTTGTCTTGGGCTGCACTTTCTCTACCTGTTTTGTGGTTTTTACTTCAGGCTCATCTCCAGCAGGTGTTGTTTCTCATCTGGGAGATTTGGGTCTCATCGTCCTCTCTGCCACAGGGCTGGCTATGTTCCTGGACCTAAGCAGGCTTATTGTAATTATTTTCCTTGGGGTCTAGTAGCTGGGGTGACATATGGCTTTAGGACTCGCTGGCCCATGGGGAGCAGATTGAGAGTTCTGACTTCCCATGGGGGTCTCCTCTCTCACTCGTGGCCCAGGGAAGCTGGCCCGGTCTTATGAGGGCTGGTTGGTGGTTTTCTTGTTTTCATTAACTGAAGGGACTTTACCAGGTTCCTGGCTCTAGGCAGAAAGATCATTCTTAGCCTCTATTGTGCACAGGGCCTGTTGCCTCACCTCCGCATCCCTTATGGGTGCTGAAACATAGCATTTTGTTCAGTTCTTATACCTCCCATACCAGTGGTTCCTACTGCTCTGGCTTTGAATTTTCTTGCATTTCTGGCATGGGAGGATTGGTCCTTTCTTATGTCTGAGTTCATTGACATGGTGGTAAATTTGCTTGTGTTACGTTTTAGCCATAGTTTTTCTGTGTTTGTAGTGGGTGTGACGGTTTCATCTTCCATAGAGAGCAGAGGTGATGGCGATTCTGTTTGGAGGGACTGGCAGGTACGCCTGGGCAGCTAGAAAGAGCACTAAAGGCAAAATTCCTGGAGGCGCCTGAGAAGGGAAGTCTGGGAGAAGACCTCAGAGGACATGGGTGACCTGCATGGTACCCCTATGAGGGCAGCTCGCTAACTCAAGTGATGTATCAGACTGGGCTGTAGTTACCCTGAACCTTGGGGAGCAGCCCTGATTGGCTCAGCTACCTTCTTTGAGGGGTAATTTGGGGGAAATAAATGAAAAGGGCCTACTTCCTACATTAGGGGTCACCCCAAAGGCGAAGACAAAAAGAGTAGGGACGTCAATAACAGGAAATTGAAGCAAGAGGTGACAATGAGTGAGGACCCACGAGAACTTTCGAAAATCTTGGAGGAGGATATTAAGCCTTCCACAAGATGTGAGGTAAAGTTGGCGTCAATTTTATTTCCTATTCAAGGGGTGACCCTGACACCGTCCAGGCTATGTGTAATTGCCACAGTGCCTTGTTTGCTCTCCGTGACAGTGCTGTGAACTAGAACAATGAGCCCATCTCCTGGAGCACTGGTTCTCAACAGAGAGGATTTTGGCCCCTAGGGAGCATTTGTCAATGCATGCAGGCAGTTTTTTTGACAGTCACAACTGGAGCAAGGGAAGGATGTTTTTGGTTTCTCGGTGTGTAGGGGCTGAGGGTGTGCCACACCTCCTAGCTGGCGCAGAACAAAGCTCTCAACAAAGAATCCGCCAGCCCCAAATGTCAATAGTGCCAAGGTCAAGAAAGCCTGATTTGGGGCAGGTAACCAGGCTTTTGAGACCTCACTTGACCTGGGCTGTGTCCGCTCTGGAGAATCAGGAACAGCAATGATAACTCACGGTAATTAACAGCTGTCTCAGTCCGCTGGAGCAGCCGTAACGAAATACCACAGACCGGTGGCTTAAACACCAGAAACATGTTCTCTCACAGTTCCGGAAGCTAGAAACGCAAGATCAAGTTGCCAGCCTGGCCATTTTCTGGTGAGGCTGTTTTCCTGGCTTGCGGACAGCCACTTTCTCACTTGTCCTCACAGACTTTTCATCTGTGAGCGTGGTTGTGGTGGGTGGGAGGGGGTGTGAGAAGGGCTGGGGGGCTCCGGGGTCTTCTCTTGGAAGGACACTCATCCTGTTGGATCATGGCCCCACTGTTAGGATCTTATTTTCTCCTCATGATCTCCTAAAGGCTCTGTGTCCAAATACGGTCACACTGGGAGTTAGTGCTTCAATATATCTGGGGGGAGACACAGGTCAGACCATAGCACCTGCTTTCTCCGTGCTGGTCCCTGTTCTGAGTGCCTTCCGGGTGCTGCTGTCATTTCGTTACACAGACGTGGAAATTGAGATGTAGGAAAAGGTCAGTGACTCACCCACTGTCACAAGTGTGCCGGGGTGCAGCCAGGAAGCTCACCCGGGTGGAATTCTCCAGAGTCTGTACTCTCCACCACTGGGCTGCACTTCTCAGAAGGGCTTAGGTGTGGATCTAGGCTTAGGTGTGGATCTAGGTTTCCCAGTCTGTCCTAAGCTCTCCCCCGTAGCTCACCTCTATTTATAAGTTCATAGCCCAAGGGCACCGAGGGTAGCACAGTTTGTTAAGGCCTTAAGCATCCAATTCTTGGTTTCAGCTCAGGTATGATCTCAGGGTCATGAAATTGAGCCCCATGTCATGCTCCAAGTTGATCATGGAGTCTGCTTAAGACTCTCTCCTCCCTCTGACCCTCCCCACTGCATGTCTCTTTCTCTCTAAAATAAATAGATAAATCTTATTAAAAAAAAAAAACCAAAAACAACCCCAGGTTTATAGCACAATATATGGTCTCAGAATAAATAAAAAAAGTTTTACACCACAGCTTGAGCATAAATCAGAGGTATTTGTTAATGTGTCAAAAGAGATTAACCTTGTCTAGAGGAAGCTACCGAGAGCACAGAGGACTAATACCACAGTTGGGCTCATGTACCTCCAACCCAGCTCCCCCAAGGCTTGGACACTGAGTCAGTGTGGTCCTGGAGGGAGCACCTGGGGCAATGGCTTCCAGATTTGCAGGTCACACAGAGACAATATGGTTCTTTGGGACTGCAGCTGGGGCCTCCAGCTTTCTAATGAGGGTAGAGAGAGCTGCTCCTTCAGTAAGTGGTTTGGCAGTGGCATTCTGGGACTCCTTCCTGGAAGGTGAGCCTGTAGCCTCCTCCTCCGGCCCTTTCAGGGACATTGTAAGCACCCAATTCCCTGTACTAAGTCACTTTCTGTTTGATGTATCCGGAGTGGTGTCAACCGTCTGCTCATGCAGGTTGACTGACACCTGCCTGGTGAGGGCAGGGGTGGGGGCATGGGGAGCCCCTGGGGGAGATTGCTTTGCAGCCCAGGAGTGGGTGACAGTCAGGGATCCTGGGAGAGAGGGGGACTGGCACTAGCGTATCTCTTGAGAGCCACAATGAGAGACAAAAAACGACATTGAGCTGGAAGTTGGAAGATCTGAGTTCCTAATTGCCCCCTCCTCTTTGCTTGATATGGGAGCTTTGGCAAGTCTGTTCCTCTTTCTTGGACTCAGGCATCTCCCTCAGTCCTGCTCTCAGCTCAGGCATTCTGTGGCATCCGGCCTGGAATAACCAAGGGGAGCTCGCGGGGGGGTGGGAACGCAGGCTGGGATTTACAGCAGAGCCCTCTTTAAATGTCACCATGCGCGGTTTTCCCATTTAGAGGGAGACTGACAGCCACAAGTAACCTAACGAGATTGCTGCTCTGCTCCTTCTCTTAGCAGACAGAGCATCTCACAAGCTGGAAACCAAGAGGTGCCTCGGGGAAAGGAGGCAGGAGCAAACAGCACCATTTACCAACCAGTCCCAGGTCTGGGCTCTGACAAGAAGCAATTATTCATGACAAGGCTTCTGAAGAAAGGGGCAGTTGGGCTCTAGGGGTCCCAGTGGAGCTCCCCCGGCTCCCTGTGAGAAGGGCCTGGATTTCTATGGTGGTCGCTGCAGGCTGCCTCCCCTTAGCTCTGGACCACGGTGGCTCTGCGGAAACAGCGAGGGGAGAGGGCAGCTGCTCATCTTAGTAGAGAGATCTTGGGACTGAGGACATAATCTGGTCCTAATGCCCGCTCTGTTGCTGGTGTGCTGTGTGGTTTGGAGCCTATTCATATCTCTGGGCGTCTGTGGCTGTTACACAATAAGGGAATAGGTTTTCATTCTGTAAAGGGCAGGGTCTGTCTGCTGTGTTTAACTCCTTATGTACAGCACCCAGAACAGTGCCTGACCCATGGTAGGTTTTTGATCAGTGTTACCAGAAAGAATGAAATGGGTCCTAGAGCAGTGGCAACACCTGGAAATGGTTTTAAGCAGAAAGAAAAGTCAAGTTCTATTGGGGCTTTAGATAACCACCCTGGCTGCCTTGAGGATGATGAGACAGAAGATGACTACAGTCAGGAAAGCCAGGAAACACTAGGGCTACTGCAACGAAATGATGCATGTAAAATAAAGGACAAATAAGCTCAGTATTTGAGAGCTGGTGACGGCGAGGGCTATGCCTTGCAAACACTTATGTGTCCTTCGGGATACACACACACACTCTGATGCCATCTTTACAAGGGTCTGGGAATGGGGACAGGGCAGGGGCTGGAAAGTTGAATGCAGAGAGGGGAAGGGTGTGGTCCCGGGGGGAGCTGGAGAGTGGTACACGCAGGCCTGGAAGTAGATCCGGAGAAGACAGTTACTGTAGTCACAGAGGAAGTGCAAATGAAAACCGCAGCGAGATACACCTGGTAGCATGGCTGCAACGAGAAAGACTGATCACAACAAGCACTGGCAAGTTATGGGGAGGGACAGGAACCTCATGCGCTGCCGATGGGGGCTCAAGATGGTACAACCACTTAGGAAAACAGCTCAGTATATCCTAATAGAATGAAACAGCCGTTTATGGAGAAACTCCTCTCCCAAGTATTTACCCAAGAAAAACAAAAATGTGTTCACAAAAAGCCTTGTTCATGAATGTTCATAGCCATCTTATTAAAAAAAAAAAGTCAAAACACTATGAACAACCCAAGTGCCTATCAACAGGTGAATGGATCAATGGATCGTATGGCCGTACAATGCAATACTTAGCGCTTGGCACTAAGAGAGAGAGCATGGAAAGGAGTACGGGCATCAAGAGTGATCTTGAAAACGGACTCCTGAGTGTCAGAAGCCAGACACAAAAGGATAGGAATTGTATCCTATGATTCCACATATAGGGAACTCTGGAAAAGCAATCCGATGTGACAGCAAGCAGAGCACGTTTGCATGTTGCTGGAGGTGGAGAGAGATGTTGCTCCTCAGGGCTTGCTCTCTTCCAGCCCCAGAACCAGGGAGAGGGGCAGGGGCCAGCGGCCACCTCCCAAGCTGGGAGCCAAGGGCCCTGACCCAGAGCACCTGCAGGACTCTGTGTGTGTGTGTGTGTGTGTGTGTGTGTGTGTGTGTGAGGATCACCGAGTCCGGGAGGCACTGAGGTCATGCCTGGGGCTACCTTCCCAGCCTGTCTGCATACGTTCTTCCATGTCTGAATGACCACCTCAGCGAAAGGAACCTAGAGAAAGGAGCTCAAATATGGCGCTCTGGCTCTGGGCTCTGAGGTGGCCATCCATCCCCTGAGTAGCCCGGGGTCTTAGCTGTGGCTGGCCTTCACCCCAGTAGGCCCCAGTAATGCAGAGGCAGGCACAACTCTCTCCATCATCCTTGGCTGCTAGAGGTCCGAGGCCAAGCCAAAGGGCAGCCTTGGGGTTTGCTTCACTGCAAACATCTGAGAGCATACCTTCAAGGCTGGCTTTGTACCCCTGGGGCAGTGGAGGGTCTGGGCATTCTTTCTTCTTCCCTCCCTCAAGCAAATGCCTGGCAAGGAAGGGTTGCAGTTCCTAATATTTGCACTGAGCAGTGCTTGGCCTCTGGGGAACACACTTCATGGGAAGGGAAAACCCAGGAAAAAGAGAGGGGAGCAACAGGGCATCCATTAGTGGGGAGGATGATGATTCCCTGGGCAGTAGGAAAGGCTCAGTTATGGCTGTATGATGGTCCAAGGGGAGGGCAGGGTCTATGGAGAGGCTGTCTGCACCTTGTAGGGCCTCCTCTTGAAATTCTGCTTTGCTTCCTCTGACCCTGACCTGGAGGACAGATGTACTCCCTATGTTGGGATCCAAGATTACTCAGGATCTGGCTGCAGCTGCCCTTCAAGGTGCTCTTGTTTACGTTGACTTTGCTCTTTCCTGCCTCCGTGCCTTGGCTCCTGCCGTCCCTTCCATCTGGAATGCCCTTCCCTCACATCTTGATGTGGCATCTTTTAATTTGCATTCTAGTCTCAACTCCACAGACTACTGAAGAGCCTTCCTTGATCCTCCCAGCAGAAGTAATTGTTCTCTCCTCTAAGCTCAGAGAATACTTGGCTTGTTCTGCTGTTTATTTCTGGGTTTTGTTTTCATGACCAGCTCCCTTCCAAGCTGGGATCTTCCCAAGGGCAGAGTCTGTGTCTTTTTAAGCTCTCATCCTTGTGCCTGATGTGGACCAGGAACCCAGAAAATGTTTGTGGAGGGAAGGAGTGACCTTGGTCTGTACTTGGGCATCTCTGTGGGTGCTGGCATGCTGGGCAGACAGGTTCTGTCTGTGTATGGGCAGCTGAACCCTGACATTTGGGGCAGGATCCTGGGGCTCAGTCTCATAAGCCAGGCTGGGCAGCCAAAAAGGGGCAGGCTTGGAAGCTGGAAGCAGGATGCTAAGCTCATGATATTTACCAGGCTGACAGTTTCCCAGCCGGAGCAGCCCCAAGACAGGGAATAGCTGGAGAAAGTGGGTCATCATGACTCTTATTCAAGGCACCAGGGAGAGCCCTGGGGTTTAGCCATGGCAGTGATGGAGACTGATCCTGTCATTTGCTTGGATCCAAATGAAAGGGATTAGTGACTGCACCAATATACTAATTTTCTGCACAGTGCAGGGCAAGGAGAGCCAGTGGAGATTTAGAAAAACGGTGCATGTGTGCGAGTGTGCACACTTGCGCATATGCATGTATGCATGTGCAAGTGTGCAAGTGTGTGCGTGTGTGTGCATATGCTACAAATGCATAACCGCTGTCCATGCCCCCATCATGTGGCAGTGCTTGCGTGCAAATACCTGCACATGTCTGCCAGGGTGCAGAAAAGGCATAAACCTTTCAGTTTGGAGACTGTGGTCTGGGTCCCAGCATTCAGCAGGACCTCTTTTCTCCTCAAGCCTCTGTTCCCTCATCTGGGATGCAGGCATGGTGACTGTCTTCCCAGGCCAAAGTGTCCGTGAGAGTGCAGGTGAAGAGGGCCCCTGGAGGCCTGAGGGCTGGGCTCCAGGGCTGCGCACTGGGATTTCCCAGCCCCGCCCCGCTGCTACCCGGTGTGCGGATGACACCCAGCTCACTGGCGGCCGCTTGGGAGCCACCTGTAGGCCACACACCTTCCATCACCCTGTCCCTGAAGTGGATCGATGCACATATGTATCTCAGGGCTGAGAGTCCTGACTTTGGCGTCTTTCCCTTTGGCGAAAACCTGCCTCCATCCTGTCCTCAGCTTCCCCACCTGAAAGCTTCAGAGCCCTTTTGGAACAGGGAGGGAGACAGGCCCTGGGTGCATGATGAGGCAAGGAGAGGTGGAGCCTGGCGGGCTCTTGACCCTGACATGGGCTTGATGCCAGGGGCCAGAGGCACTTCTATTTCATTCTTCATGGATAGTCTGTCCCTTGGCCTCCGCTGCTGCCTCCTCTGCCCAAGTAGAGAAGAAATCGCGTTAAAATAAGGTTCTGCTCTTAGCTTGGCAGCTAAGCCCCCTGCGTGTGGCCCACCACCGCCTCCCTTATGAATGCAACTAGATAATCATGATGTCCTTCCCCAACACCTGGAGCCAAGCAGTCCCCTCCCCCCCACTTGCTTTCAGGGTTCCCATGTCCCCTTCTCCACAGACGGCGAGGGAGAGGAAAGGATTGCTTTCCCAATTCCACCAAAGGACAAGGGCCTCTCCACCTCTTATGGCTCCTGGCATTTAAGGGCCGCCCAGTGCCCCTGGCTTGGGACACTTTTCATGCGTGCTGTGACTTTACCCCCTTCCCTGGTTGGGACCCTGATGCATCCCTGCCCTCCTCTTGTACTGAGGTTGGAGCAAGCCCACTGCTCCCCAGACGCACCCACTAGCATGTGCTCTCTCTTTCATATGGAAAGCTGGAAGTCGTTCTAGGCTCTGCTCTGACCTAGCCTCTCCAGTGAGCGCTGGTGGGTGGACCCCTGTTCTGGCCCTCCGCTTCGGGTGCCCCTTGGCTACAGGGTGCGTGGGATTGTGAAGCAGCCTATCTACTCCTTTCCCCATGGGCACAGGGAGCTGCGTCAGAACAGGGTCACTGCCTCATTCCTCCTTGTCACCACCCCCGCCCCATGCCAGCCCAGACTCGGGATCTAAGGGAAGGCCTGAAGCGTGTTTGCTAATGAGGGGATCCTTGTGGGGTCCATGAGAAGGGACCACTGGCCTTCCCTGGACCTGGGAGCACTGCACAGGGCCTGGCTTTATTCTGGGAGGCCTAAAAAGACCCATAGGCCCCAAGTCCCCCATTCCGCAGTGCTCCTGGGGTCCCCACTCCACGCCTCTTGAGTCCTGCATGGGATGGAGTGAGATCCCTGCTCCATTTTGTCTGGGATTCTTCTCGGGCTCTGCCTCTTCTCTTCTCCCTGCCCTTTACTTCAGAGACACAGAGAGAGCAGGAAGCACAGAAGGGAAAGAAACACACACACAAGAGAGGCTCGGGCTGAGGCAGAGGCATGAGGGACACAAAGAGACCGGGAGAAAAGGAAGAGCAGAGAAAGAGAGAGAGAGAGAGAGAGAGAGAGAGAGAGAGAGAGAGAGAAGGGATTCAGGCAGAGGCAAGGGAGAGGAGGGGGGAGAGGGGAGGGAAGGGGAGGGACAAGCAGGCTGGAGATGGCAGACCTCCTCAGGTCAGAGTGGCCTCGCAGCTGCAGAGGGGAGCCTGCCAACCTGGCAGCAAGACTCTGGCCCCAGCGGAGAGCCCTGCACGGGGTGGTGGCAGCTGGGCCTGGCATTTGGCTCTCTCTGCTGAGCCCGGGCCCCTGTGCCTGACCTGAGCCCAGCTGCTCGAGGCCTCTTGTTTTTTTCTGCCTGCAGCGGCCAGGCCCCTTCATGCTCTGAGATCTATAGCCTGGGGAGCGGGTGGCAAGGCCTGCCCTCCTTCTCATCTCTGACAGGGAGGGAGGCAAGCCCTCATCGTCCACCAGTGGGGCCCGTCCAGAAAGCCATTCCATTTGGCTGGGGGCTGAGACATGTGGTTTTTGTGACAGTGGATCTCCTTCCTAATTAGGGACTTACTGAGGCGTGTGTTGAAATCAGCGGCATTTCCTGAGCTCAACAAATAAGAGCACCACGCATGGGGCAGAAATTTCCAGGGTTTGACCTACCTCCTGATGCTGTTTCTCTGATGCACTTTCTATAACATCCCTTCCCCTCAGGAGTTAGGGCAGCAGAAAGTGGGTTCCCCGGAGGATGAGTGACTTGTCCAGGCATGGTCAACCCCTAAGTGTCAAAGCCAGGACCCGAATCCGATTGGCAGGTGCCCTGCTCCAGCTGGGCTGCTGAATTCACACTAGCCGTCCTGTCCCGGCTGACCGGCTGGGGGCCACACCGCGGGTGGACCATGGAACCAGGCTGGACCGTGTTTCCAGTAGTGTGCAAGGTCAGGATGCAAGGTCAGGAGTCCTATTTGCCTGCTTTGCAGAGCCCATAGTCAGTCATACATTTAGAGATGTGGGGTGAGTCAGCCTACATCATTTTTAAAACGATGAAGACCTTTTCAATTTTTCCCCTTGAAGGCGTACTCATTCTTTATGCTTTACTGAATTTAAATGGGATCAGAGCCTAGACACTTGCTGGGTGGCTGGGGAAAGATAGAGAGCCCAGGGACCTAAAACCCAGCCAGAAATAAATGACATGTAATGAGATGGGGGGGGGGGCATTCCCCCACATTCCTCTTGAGGCAAAAGCCAATATCCCCATGGTTCCCCATGGAGGTAGACGGACCCAACAGAAGGTTCAGGGTGGAGTTTATGCAGAGGGTGGGGAAGGAGGGGGAGCAGGCACAGGCTCATATCTGGGGCTGCGATATGGGCCACCCGGCCCTGGGAGGCCCTCCTCAGAGTCACCAATTTATGACATGCTGGTTGTGTCTGACTTGCAGGGCCCAGGTTGGTTTGCAGGTATTTGTACGAGGCTGCTGGGGGTGGGAACAAGCCGAGGGTAGAAATCTGTGGACTCAAAGCTGTTGGGGTTAGGAGCTCCAGACAAGTGTCCCTGGATATTCTGGGCCCGGAGGCCTTTGCTGTCCTCTGGGTTATGGATGTGCAAAAACTATGGCCCAGGATGCAGAGCCGAAGGTGGCAGGGAAGGTACTGGTTAGTGGATGAGGATCTGAGAGATCCCGCCAGGCTTCACCGAGACTAAGTTTGTTGGCACAGGAGGTTTCTGGTCAGGACGGCTGACAAGGCTGACGCAAGATCGTCCCTGTCCTTCCAGATGCTTGATGAGAGGAAGAGAAGGAGGGGAAGGAGGAGGGAGCTGAGTCACAGGGACAATGGGGCACCCAAGCAGACAGACGTGTGCTTTAGGAGCCGGACGGGGACTGGAGTAGAGAAGGTCTCAGGCCCTGGAGTGGGGCTCCCTGGGGAGAGCGGGCAGCCAGGAAGGAATTAGGTCATCTGTGTTTGGGAGCCAGAATCTTGCTGCTGTCTGTGGGAGGTGGAATGACTGGCCCAATTATGCGCCCCTCTCTGAATCCGCACGCCAGCCACCGCCTCGTCAGGGGAAGGGCATTTTTTCATGCCCCTTAGCTTTGGGCTCAGCTGTGCAGCTTGTTTTGGCCAATGGACCAGATGCCTGAATAAAGATCCAGAAAGATGGTGACAGCCTGCAGTGAGGCAAAATCTAATAGGATGAGGTTTAATTGGGACCGGCGACTTCTGGCCAACATGGCTGACAAAGCTAACGTGCGACGGAAACCAAGGACATGCCAGCCTGTGTCTGGGTCTCTATTTTTCCAACTTCTTAAGTCTCTGCCCATGTCTTGAAGGATACATACCCTGGCAGTCCTGCTGATTTAAGGAGGAGGAGGAGAGAACTGGGAGCAGAGCTGCCGGAGGGGACCACAGAGGGTATGCAGCCATTCCAGTTTTCCCAGGACTGTGAGGTTTGCTGGGACATGGGACTTGCAGTGCTAAGGTCAGGACAGTCTTGGGAAAACTAGGACAAGCTGGTTTCCTGAGCTACATGCTTGCAAACAGAGGCATGGCTAACCCAGCTCTACCGTCTGAAGAGACCCACTGTTTCATGAGAGCTGAGATGAGGCAACATAGGGACAGACAGAGCTGTCCCAGCTGGCCCACAGATGGGTCATCTATGTGAATGTTTCTTCTTGCATTCTTTCAGATTTTGTGCTTGTTTGTTACACAGCAACATGGAAGCCAGTAGCTCACAGATACATTGCCATGAGTTCAGAGTCACTGTGAGATATGAGTTCCCCATGCCAACAGAGCCTGGAGCCTGAAGTTGATGCTCTTCTTAAGAAAAAAAGCCACTTTCTAACAGATGTGTTAAACCACTGGCTCTCTCTCCTGATTGCATATTAGAATTGTCTGGGGGAGCACAATAAACAAAACCAGACACCCATAGCACTCTCTAGAGAGCCTATTGAATTCTTCTGGGATGGAGTCTTGACCTCAGAGATGTCTACAAAGTCCACCAGGTGATCCTAACACGCAGGCAGATTTAAAAACGGGTGGGTTAACTAGCTAGATACAGCTGAAAGAGCAGTGATGCTTAATTTGGCGAGATGTTAAATTTCCACACCTGAATTGGCATAGGTCAATTTCTTCCCACCCGGGAAGAGGAAATACAGCTTGGGAGAAGTTTCTGTGAAGGAGACTCAGGGGTCTGAGTGGACCTAGGATTCTTTCTGTTATCAGGGTCCTGCAGCTATAAAGAGGGCTCAGAAGGAGACGGGTGAGAGTCCTGTCCTGCACACTTAAATTTTGGGTCTTCCACTCTCAGGGGTATAGGGACAGTGTGAGGTATATGGAAGCCAGAGCTTCCCAAACTTAAGCTGCCCGGGAAAATCTTGGGGATCTTGTTAAAATGTAAATTCCAACTCAGTAAGCTTGGAGGGGGGTCCGATGCTGGCATTCCTTCCAGCTCCCGGGTGATGCCCCTGCTGCTGTAGTACACCGAGCCGCCTCAGGGCGGTGGGAGAGGGGATAGGATACCAAGTTCCATGATAGCCTTGGACTGTTTATACTAGAGAGAAGAGTCACAAGAGCCTTCTCATTCTAGAAAGGCTGTCATCAGATAGAGGTTCAGCATCGCCCCACAGGGCAGAACTGGAGCAGAGGGAGACATCCCAACAGATACTGAGACAAAATCCAAGACGGGACCACAGTGTGGGAGGCAGTGTGTCGCCCTCGAAGTGGGACTCTGGGCAAGCCCCATCCTTTCTCTGGTCCTCTGTTTCCTGCTCTGCGAGATGCAGCTCATGTGGGTGTTTCTCCAGCTCCAGTTTGCTACAACCCTATAGAAAATTCTGTCTGCTTCAGCTTCCAGATCCAATCAGAATAAGGAAAGCCTGGCTGATTCAGAAGAAGCACAATGTTGGGGTGACCTTTCACTGCATCTCCCTGGAAAGGATTTCAGGCTGTGGGACTAGGGGAGCGGGCAGGGAAGCCGCAGCTGCTGCCAACCTGCACCGGGCACCTCGGCTGCCCTGGGCCTGGAGTTGAACCGAGTTCTTCGGGCCCCCGAGGAGGCAGAACCATCTGGAGCTCCAGACGTCTCTGTCCCTCCCTGGCTTTGCCTACTGCCCCTGACCTGGTCCGGGCCAAGGCTCCGGCCTCAGCAGTGTGGGTCAGCAGGGAGGTGAGGGGCCGAGGGTGGGGCCGCTGAGGGCCAGAGCTCACTGTCAGGAGAGTGGGGGAGAGAAGATGCAGGGCATCCAAAATCCAAACCCCATGTCCAAAATGCAGAACAAAGACCACAGCTCCAAGGCTGATTTGGGGCTGGGGAGAGTTTCATGGTGTATTTATCAAAACGTGCTGAGTTACGCCGAGGTAGACCATCTCAGTGGCTTAAGGATTTATTTCTGGTTCACGTGTCAGGCACTTTGGGGACTGATAAAGGGCTATGCTCCACAGACTCTCTTAGAGACCCAGGCTGGTGAAGGCCATCATCTAGTGAGGCTGCCCTCACAGCTGGTGGTTTCGGGGCTCACCAATAAAGGGGAGAGACTGTGCTAAAAGCATGCCTGTTCCTACATGTCCTACACTAAAGGTGACAGGGGTCACTTCTGCTCACTACCATGCTGACCAATAGTCACTGGCCACAAGGGGCAGGAATGTCCTCCTTGTCCTGGGAAAGGAGAGGAAAACCAGATTTAGTACCACTGAGAGAGACCCACAATGGCGGCCATGTACAGAGACTTCCTATTGCCAGGCAGTGTGCGGAATTCTCTACGTGAGCCATTTCATTGACTTCTCAGTTAGGGACTCTTATCATTATACCCATTTTCCAGATGGGCAGACGAAGGCATAGAGAAGTGAAGTGATTTCCTAATGTCACACAGCCAGAACATGCCAGGGATGAGACCCAAACCTCCATTCTGGTCAAACCTGAGTTCTCCAATGCAGAATTCCCCGTCAGATAGGGGAGGCATCAGGTTCCTGACGGTTTGTGACAGTTCCTGATTTTCCAACAGTGGGGGGCTGAGACACAGCCACTCACCCAGATTGGGTTTAAGGTGGCACCTCACTCCCTAAGCCAGAGATACAGAATATAGAGAAGCCCCACTGTTCATGGGCGGGGCTGACTCAGGGTATAAAGCAGGACTCCGAAGTCTGAGTTTATTTCTGCCAGGCTGTCAGGTTTGAGGTCAAAGCCTCCTGGGACAGAATCGTGGATGTACTTCTTGCCCTGGTCATGGCTGGCCCAGGGATGAGGGCCTGGCAGGATTCTGGCTGGCATGGGCTGGCAACAAGACAGGAGGCTAATAGTTCAGCATGGATGGAAACCTCTAGATGGAGGTTTGGAGAATTCTGGGTCTGGTGGGAGAGGCTTCCGTGGTCCCCTTCCCTCACACATCACACTCTGGGGCCTGCAGCCACCAGGAGGACTCCTGAGGCTTCCTAGACCCGACCTCTTCTGGAATTTTCTTCTGGAGTTCCACAGCTGAGCCTGATGGAAAAGCAAGGTGAGGCCCGTTTCTGCCTTATGGAGCATTTCTATCAAAATAAAAGGAGCTGGAAAAAAGTGAATACCATTGAAGCCCAGGCAGAAATGGAGAAAACTGTGCCTTTTATGGCCGAAGCTATGAAAAGTCCACTTAGGAAATGAGGCTGGCCGCGTCTTGTGCTCCTGCCAGGATTCCTCCCAGCCTTCCCTCTGCTGTTGGCCGAGTGCACTGGCCTTCTGACTGCTTGGTGCTTGTTACGGTTTTAGGGGGCTCCTGACAACTTTATGTGCGCCGTCTGGCGAGCACCCACCTGTCTGCAGGATCTCAGAGTGTATCAGGGGGTCACTTCCAAAGACCAGTCGTATTTCATGGTTGGCGTGGACTTTGCCATATTGGAAACTGCCGGCTGTGGTGGAACCATTAAAAACAAATGTTCTGTGTTTTCAGTTTCTCTCACCTGCCAAGAGGTTTCCTTGATGGCACTGGCCCAGGAAACCAGGGCAGATGAAGATTAGATTAGAATAAATTGATTTAGAAGTGACACTGGGCTCCTTGGGAGAGGCTTAAATATTTCATACGTGTGTCTGACATAGATTTCAGCTGGGCCCTGCAGGAAGCGGGCAGGAAATGGAAATCTTATACCTGTATTCAGTGCCTCTTTGAGATGTGGCGGAGGGAAGCCAGGGGACTTGGGCTGGTCTTACACGCTGCTGCATCCCCAGGGCTTGTGAGTGATACCTGGGGAGCCGAGGTCAGAGTGGGGTCTAAGAGGGTACTGAAGGTGCCTGGGGTTTATAAACCAGATTCTCCGAGGCCCAGATTTGCCAGGATGGAATAGTGCCCCTTTCTACCGCACCTTCTCCATGCCCTCATTAGACTACTATCTGGCCCTTTCTTCACCTTCCAGTTGCTCAGGCTCTTTTCCAAATACTGATATTCCTGGGGCACAGAGGTTGGGGGATTTTTTTTTCAGGGTCTGCACCCCTGGGCATAGCAGTGCTCCAACAATCCTTCAGTGAAGTTGCTCATCTGGGAAGCCAGAAGGATTTGCCTATTAGGCTTGGAAACCACAGCTTCCTGAGGACTGTACCTTGGCCTTGATTTGCACAGGTGACCCTAAGACAAGGTGACATAAAAAGGAATTGGGAGTTGTTGCCAGTTCCAAGAATAACTGGGTAGAATCCCTTCCGGAGGAGGTGGGAGATAAATGTCTTCCTGGGGACTAGTGAGAACTTCTGGAACAGAGGGAGTGAGGAACAGAGATGTGTTCCTGCAGGCTCCAGAGCCAGCAAGACTTCGTGGCAAAAGGGAAGGTGAGGGCAAGAGTTCTGGCCTCCACTGGGCCCGTGTGTTCAATTCCAGGGAGGACACCACTGCACCACCAGGGGAAAGAGGGACCCAGTTTCTTATTGCCTTAGAGGAAAATCATCTTCATGAACACGTTTTTTAGAGTGTCTGAGGTCTCTTTGTGAAGCTTTCCTCCTTCAGGGAGAAGAATTTTTGTATGGTATTTGAATGTCTGGCCAACTAAGTAATCCAAAGGCATTGGATTCCCTGAACTTTTGGCAGTGACCTTGATCCTGCTGAAGATTGGCCTGGGCAGGTCCTCACCACTGTAGTCTTCTTAGCCTCAGCCCTTCCTTCCCAGCTCCCAGGAGGCAGGTGGGATCATGGCAATTCCCCCACCACACACAGGTTAGGAGAGCCCTGTGCTGAGAGGCGCAGGCTAGCAAGAGGGCACTTAGGGCATTGTCCCAGGACACACCATGGGCATGAGGAGCTGCCACCCTGTGCAAGTTCCAGTGGCTAGGTGGATGCTGGAGGTGAGCCAGGTGTTCATTTCCCCCACAAATCTTGAGTGCTTACACTGTGATGGGCAGTCCTGGGCACTGAAGAGGCAGCAGGGAACAAGATGGGGTGGGACCTTAGGGACGGGGAAGAAGAGAAAGACAGGGGAACAAATGAAGGTTATCTCAGGCATTGGAAGGGCTACAAGGAAGGTAAGTAGGGCATCAAGGGGGGTGTAAGCCAGTGGGGCTGCTTTTCTTTGGCGGTGGAAGGAACTCTTTGAAGAGATAGATAGAACAGAGGAGGGACAGAAGAAGATGCAGAAAGGCTATTGAGGAGGCTACGGTCTCTCTCCAGGGGCCTGGACATGGGGGGGGTGGACAGATGGGGCATGGGTTTCAGAATCATGAAATCATGACTGACAAGACTGTTGATAGATGAGTCTCCAGCGGGCACAGGGCACAGGGATGGATGAGTGAAAGGTGAAGTCAGGAAAAGGTCTCGATGAGTACAAGTATGTGTACTCACTTCCTCTATGCCTTCCCCCACCCCAATGATGTGCAACTCCTTAAAAAAGAACACAGTAGCACCAGCAAGATAAAACATTTCATTTCAAGTATCAGAACCAAGGTGGGGGGAACATCCAAATAGTCCCACCCTAGAGACCAACAGAGCTATCATATTTGAGCTTCATGTTTGACTGCATTTTTTAGCAGATAGAGAAAAAGGGGAATGATATATCATATCAATAATATTTGTGTCTTTTTTAGAGTAAAAATCCAAAACATG
The DNA here is from genome assembly GCF_011764305.1 of Mustela putorius furo. Lineage (NCBI taxonomy): Eukaryota > Metazoa > Chordata > Mammalia > Carnivora > Mustelidae > Mustela > Mustela putorius. The sequence goes on from NW_025421449.1 coordinate 9,062,337, forward strand.
CCATTTTCTCGAAGAAAAGCAAAGATTCTCTTAGCATTGGGGTCCAGATAATTTTTCCCAGGGGTACTTTTTCCATAGGCCTCTGCAGCTCAGGGTGGCATCTACACTGTGCCTGTGGCACCCACACCAAGAATTTGTACCTGACTTTCCTAAGAGACGTTGGCTGAAAACCAGGGGCATCCCACTAAAATGCAGCAGGATGGGGAAAGCATTATGGGAGCCTTCTAATGGTTCATGGAAGATGGAATGTTAAACTGTGCTTAGAAACCGGAGGGGAGAAACATAACAAAATAAAGAAGAGCTAAAAAAGCATCAAGGCTGGGGAATGGCAATTGCAATACTTCTGTGAGTCAAAAAGTCATGTACATTTCTCTTACATTTGCTTTTTACGTTCTAGATGCAAAAGATGATTTTTTCTGATTATAAAATTAACACGTACACATCAGAGACAAATTCTCTTCTCTGAAATAGCCACTATTAATATTTAATGTACTTCTTGTCAGTCTAATGCAGCCACACACGCACCCATACGTGCACGTGCGCACACACACACGAGACATTTGTGTGATAAATTTATGTCACATTTCCTTTCTTCTTGGATGCACATTTTTCATCCTGAATATTTCTGAGATCAGTATGCCTCTTAGAGTTGTTCTAATATGTCCTTTTTTTTTTTTTTTAAATATGAAGTCTGTGGTGCATCTTAAAATCACTGCCATTATAGAGGAAACAATGTATAGAGGACAGTATTAGGGTTCATTGTGCATATTATAAATTGGCCTCCTGTTCCTTTCATTTAACATTATCTCATGGACATTGCCACCTGTCTTGAAATATGTTGTGAACATATGAATTTTACTGGCTACGTAATATTCCATCCTAATGATGTCCCCCCCACGTAAACTTAATTCTTTTCTTATTCAAGAGCACCATTTCTCAGCCAGCCACCAGTGAGAGAAGTTACTCATGTAACTCACAGTGAAACTATGTAGCAGATGAACTATGAAACACAGTGTGTCTATGTGTTCTGGTAACCTTTGATGCAGCAGCAGACCAATGGCCCACAGGTCTAAGTTCTTGTTACTTCCACTGATCCAGCTGCCCCCCAGGGGGAGCCGGGCATCTGTTTCCTTCTTTGTAAGAGAAGAAGTCTTGCTGAAGTTTTTCCCACTTACTACAGACTGATAGCCAACGCTTAGTTTCCCAACCAGGTCACAATGAGAAGGTGAATTCGGTGGAGCTATGTCCATACCCCCAAGTCCCAGGGAGTCTCATCTAACCAGGCTGACCCCCTGAAGAGCCTGTCACCACCTTCACACTTGGATCCCACCTTCTCCTATAGCACCCTGATAGAAACTGAGACAGCTTCGCCCTTGTCCCTCTATGGGGTTTGGCACCTTGGACCAGATAGAGCTTCTTGGTCAAAATATCCTCCCTGGAAAATCAGAGCCCAAGGAGGGACAGAGCTGGGTAGAGCTATATAGGCAGATCGCCAAACCCCAGTGGGATTTCCATCTGAAAAGTGGAGGTGGGAAAGGATTAGCAGGTCAGAGATGTTGCATTACTTAACTTTCTGCTTTTTATAAAATAAGCAGTTCTCAAATCTTTGTTGAATGATGAGTGACTGAAAATGCTGTAGCCGCTGCCAAGAAAAGTATCTGTGGAAAGGCAAGGACTGCCCGGGTTTGTTGGGGAAGAATGTGCTCTGGGCAGGTCTGTTTGTTTCGCGTATCCTAGGATTCTACAAAGTGAGTGCCGGAGATAGGAGCGCGGAGGAAGCAGTTTCATCCCTGAGTTCTTGCCATCTGTGCCTGCAGTTTTTGGGAAAGTCACTTCACCTGCTGGGACTCATTCATTCATTCATTCATTCATTCATTCATTCATTCAACAAATGCTTAAGTCAGCTGCAGAATTTATCAGGGTGCCACTATGGGCCAGGCACGGTTCCAGGCTCTTGAATTCACCAGAGAACCCGAGCTGAAGGTCCCTGCCTTGTGGTGTAAGTGAAAGGACTTAAGGACCAAGCTTCCTTACCTGGAACCAGGACTGTGGGCTCACGTTCTCCCAGGAGTGTTCACCACGGTGGGGCAGGCTCGCGGGACATGAGGTGCGGCATGGACTAGTGTTCTGTGTGGTTCCTCAAGATGGTAACCTCCTGTGACAAATCACTGAGGTGAATGTTAATGAGCTGTGAGCCAAGGTTTCAGGGCTGGCCCTGTCCACCTCGGATTGCATTTGTACATGTATTTTTAAAATCAACATTTTAGTAACATCTAATTTCATCTCCCAGAACCTCCCTTGGTTCCCTCAAATGAGCATTTTTGAAGGCATGTTACTGGGAGAGGAGTTTGGGGGGTGTGTGGAAGCCATGGCGCCATCTTCCACCCCTCGTGGGGGGATTCTCAACACATCTCTGCCCCCTTGGGACACAGGCTTTCTCATCTCTGGGGACCTAGGCTGACTCTCAAGGGGACCAAATTCAAGGATTTGAAAGCAAATTCCTTTTGTCTCGGGCTGCTGCGTCTCTGGGTAGATCCCTTCACCCTTCATAAGGTTTGTAAGCACTAGAAAAGACCCCCCTCTCCCCTATGCCAGATAGGAAGAGCACAAGTTAGTGGTTGTAAAAGTGATGAAACTAACAAGTTAGCTCTCCTGGGGCAGTCCTCTGGCTTCCAAGGCATGTTGCTATTCCCCGACTCTCTGAACTTTACAAACACCCTTGGGGTGGGGGGAGCAGTGTGTCTTATGTCCACTTACTGGAGAGGGATCCCAGGATTTGGAAAGACAAAGTGACATGTTTAAGGTTAGGCAGGTAGTAAACAGTGGTGTGAAGACTCTAATCCTTGTCTTTGAATATCAGTTCTGATACCTTTGTCTTTTCTCACCTTGCAGCCAAGGTAGGTTTAGCTAATGTGTGCTTACAGTTAGGTCAAGGGTTGCTGTGAGTAAGACTCTTGGAAGATGCTAGCTGGGGAGAGAGGAAGCAGGGGATCTGGGTAGGGGGAACCTAGGAAAGCCCATGTTTCCGTGCCAGGAGAGTAGAGGAACTTTCTCTTGGAGAAGCAGTCACCTTCTCCCCTTTCTAGTTGTCCTGGAGGACTTCTGCAGGACATCTGGCAGTACCTGTCGCAGTTACTGGGTGAGCAAGGAGGGATGTGTCCATAGCCTAGTCAAATAAAGCAGATTTATAGCAGATTGAGCAACTGTAATTGCTGTTTAATGGGTTAACAACAGTGTGGAAGGAGGTGTCTAGTGGCCTGCCCCTGGAATCCATCTTCAGCCGTGTCCTGGGAATGTGGGTGATGATGACACAGGAAGCAGGTTGACTCATGTCATTCACAAATGACACTAGGCTGGGAGAAGCTGGGGCTAGAATTCAAATGATTGAGAGAGTAATTGACTGATTCAATCAAGAATAAATGTTGGGTTCTGCTCAGGGATCCCCAAGACTTTTAACCATGCATAGGAAGGAGGCTATGGGTATATAAGTTTACAGTATCATTGGTAGAGGGAGAGAAGGAGATACTCAAGTTTCAGTTTGCAATTCACCATGGGTGACTTGTGAAACTCCCAGAAAAAGCTGACATGGTTTAGCAGCATGGATTCTATTAATAGAGGTAGATGTGCCGTCAGAGGGAGGTGATGGTATTAGTTTACTCTGCATATGCAAAGAAGTGGGATTACTGAGTTAAAAATTATGAATATGTGTATAATTCTCCATATGTGTTACCAGATTGATTTCCAGCTGGTGTGAACCCATTCACGTGCCCACTAGCAACACGCTGAGTGCCCCTCCCACTGCACTCACACACCATCATTAAGTGGTATTCTTTTAAAACATGAGTAAAACTGTGTCATATCGGAATTTGCATTCGTTTATTAACAGTGTGCATAGATGTCCTTTTTAGCATAGTGACCACGTGTGGTTTTTTACTAATTATTGGGTTCATGTTATTTTCTGATTTTCTTTTGTGTTTTTTACCTGTATCTTAAATGATTTGAATGAGCTCCTTAGGTTATAGATATGAATTCTTCTCTGTCACATTTGTTGTAAACATTTTATTTAGTTTTTTTTTTTTTAAAGATTTTATTTATTTATTTGACAGACAGAGATCACAAGTAGGCAGAGAAACAGGCAGAGAGAGAGGAAGGGTAACAGGCTTCCCGGTAAGCAGAGAGCCCGATGTAGAGCTCCATCCCAGGATGCTGAGATCATGACCTGAGCTGAAGGCAGAGGCTTTAACCCACTGAGCCACCAGGTGCCCCAACATTTTATTTAGTTTTTTAAAAGATTTGTTTGAGAGAGACTGAGAGAATCCCAAGCAGACTCAGCTGAGCTTAGAGCCCAAAGTAGGGTTCTATCTCACGACCCTGAACTCATGACCTGAGCAGAAACCCAGTGTCAGATGCTAAACCCACTGAGCCACCCAGGCATCCCGTGTTGTAAACATTTTGAAAGAAAATATTTTTCTGCAGTTTCTCTATTTCTCTCTCTGGATGCATATTCCCGAATGCCTCGGTCTCAACTTGCATGAAATGTCCCGTGAAATGCCTGGAGAGTCTTCCAGGCCATATGCTCACAGCTCTGGTGCTCGCTCACATGTCAGAACCGATGTGGCTCCTTCTCTCCTGCCTTTGCCGCCATATGCGTGTGCCCCTGATCTGATGGGCGGCTCAGCAGCTCGGGGGCGGGGGGGATATGCCCATGCTGGCAGAGGCCCGCTTGGCAAATCTTGACATCCTGGAGGGGGAGGACGGCACAGGAGACTCCCTTTCTAAAAATGCATCCTTTCGTTCTGAAAGAAAGTCACGAATTTGGTTTTTCTGTTTTGGTTTTTTGTTGTTGTTTTTGGAAATTGGAACATTTAAATGTACCTCTAAATCCAGTTGAAATTCTATTTCTCTCCTACCTGGGAGTGTGGAACAAGATAGAAGGGGGCCGGTGCTGCAGCTAGGGCACGAGGTTGTGCAGAGACCTGCCTCGGGGCCACTGCGTCACTTTCTTCCCATGTCACCAGGGTCAGGCTCTCTCACCTGCCCTTCTCCTGTCCCTTTATCTGGCTCCTGTCCTTCTGTGCCTATGAGGTGGGCTCTGGTCACTGTGCTTTCTAGGGGAGGTTTGATGACTTTGTCATCTCCCGTACTCCTCGGTTGCCTTAAAGGACAGGCTCGATGTCCCCCTGTAGGCAAGCCAGCTTCTGGAGCCGACTTTCCTGAGCCACTTGCCAGGGCTCTGGATCACAGTTCCATCTCTGGAAGGATCACCGTCTCTGGATCATAGTTCCAGAGTCTGTGCTGACTGGGCAGGAGGGGCCTCTTCCCAGTTCCCCATGCACCCCTACCCAGCCTCTAGATAAGGCGTCGGCAAGTCTGGCCACCACGAGTGTTTGTAAATTACCGTATTGGCACACATGCTTACTTGTCTGTGCACCACCCAGGGCTGCTTTCATGCTGGGTGGGCAGAGCCTAGGAATTGCGGCAGAGACCTCACAGCCTGCAAAGCCTGAAGTCTTGACTATCTGGTCCTTCCCATAAGAGCTTGCTGACCCCTTCTGTAGGCTGGGGGTGCAGGACAGAGTGTCTACCAGCTCATGGCAAAGCAGGAAAGACAAGGGCCAGAAGACAAGCTTTTCAAAAAGCTAAATTTATTCAATAGAGAGACTGGCCTTTATACCAAGATTATGTCCTTTTTTAAATGTTAAAATGTCTTAACTTTTACAAAATAATGGCAAAGGTAGACTTGTTATTTTTTAAAATGTCCTTACTTGACCAGATAAAAAGTTAGCCACTCTATGTGAGTTCCCAAAATAGTTTGAAAATGTTTGTCCATCTGTGAAATCCTCAAATGAGGGACCAAAAACTCTCCTACCTTGGATGACCTTCCAGAACCTTCCACACTAACCTGTCTTTTTTTCCCCACCACTCATAACCATATTTTTTTGCCAGCAACATCTTTATCATTAATTTGTACATTCATCCATTCATTCACTTATTAAGACATGTATTTAAGACTTTGTGTTCCATCAGAGGATCTTGAACTCACTGATCTCAGGACCCATTTTCATTCTCCCAATTGACTGAGGCTAAAGAGTTTTTGCTTATGCAGGCTACATCTATTAATATGAAAAATTAACACCATGAGATGTTAATAATACTTAATAATGCATTTAACAATAGCAATAAAAATCTACTTCATATTAACATAAATATTTTTTATTAGAAGTAATTATCTTTCAAAACAAAAAACAAAACAAAAAAGTGAGAGGAATAGCATTGATTCCTTCGCAAATCTTTTTGATATCTGGCTTAATAGGAGACAGTTGGATTCTTATATCTGTTTCTGCATTGGTCAGTTGTGATATGTTATTTTTATTTTTTTTATTTCATTTTTAAAGATTTATTTATTTATTTTAGAGAGAGAGAGCACAGGCAGGAGTGAGGGGAGGGGCAGAGGGAGAGAATCTTCAAGCAGACTCCCTAGTGAGCAGGGAACTGACTTGGGGCTCAGTCGTCATGACCCATAAGATTATGACCTGGGCCAAAAGCAAGAGTCAGATTTTTTACCAACTGAGCCACCCAGGCACCCCGTGATACGTTATTTTGATTAAAGTATGTGAAGAGGGGCACCCGGGTGGCTCAGGGGGTTAAAGCCTCTGCCTTTGGCCTGGGTCATGATCCCAGGGTCCTGGGATCAAGCCCCATGTGGGGCTCTCTGCTCAGTGGGGAGCCTTCTTCCCTTCCTCTCTCTCTGCCTGCCTCTCTGCCTATTTGTGATCTCTGTCAGATAAATAAATAAAATCTTAAAAAAAAAAAAAAGTATGTGAAGAAAGTCCTGCCTCACTCAGATTTGTAGTTGGAAAGAAAGAAGAGCTTTGCCTTTTCAGACCATTGTGGTAGTCTGCTCTAATGCTACACCAAAACTCAACAAGTCCCAGTCTCCTAAAATTTAGTGGTGATGCTAAATCTGAAACTGGATTGGGGAACATTCCATGTCTGCTCCATAAAAATACACTGGTTTGTCTCATGTAAACAGATACCTTACCACCACCCAATCCTGGAGTATGATGCTTTGGTCACTTGGAAAATATTGAGGCACTGGGTCATACAAACCTTCTGAATTGGTGATCTATGTAGTTATACAGCACCAAAAAACAAACAAACAAACAAACAAAAAAAATCACATGGATTTATATCACCACTGCTCTCAGCAGAAAATCATTGAAGTGTTGGGAAACTCTCACACTCATGGTGGTGGAGTCCTCGTGATCTGAAATCCCATTTTTTTTTTTTTTTTTTGAAAGCCTGGGTCTTGGCTTTCACAAGCATACTGTCAGTGTTTCCCCCAGAAGTAACAGGCTTGCTTCCCTCCCTCTCAGGACAGTGTCCACCAGATACCCCCTTCTGAATGACCTTTGTCTGTCAGCCACACTTGCCAGTAAAAAACAATCCTCCATGAATAAGAAAGGCCCTTTCAGCTCAACACTCAAGCAATCACACGGTGGTGCTTTTCTCTGAGACAGCTGTTGCATTGCGGCACATAGTGGAAGGGCTTTTTAAAGGCTTCCCCTTATGTTGCACTAAATATTATAAAGATGAATCTCAAGAATTGAAATTTAATTACATTAATAACTTGTATGGCTTCATCAATGACATTCTTTTTTTTTTTAAGATTTTATTTATTTATTTGACAGACAGAGACCACAAGTAGGCCGAGAGGCAGGCAGAGAGAGAGAGGGGAAAGCAGGCTCCCTGCTCAGAGGGAGCCTGATGGGGGGCTTGATCCCAGGATGCTGAGATCATGACCTGAGCTGAAGGCAGAGGCTCAACCCACTCAGCCACCCAGGCATCCTCAATGACATTCTAAAGTACATTTTTTTTTTTCACTTGAAAGTGCATCAGAATAAAATGAGGTTTCGCACCACAGGCTGACTCGTGGTGAGTCCCCAGCAAGATTACCTACCATGGGTTTTGTAGAATCGGTGCTAGGTCATAACACTGTCATACCAAATGGCAAATCATGGCCAGTAACATCATGAAAAGAGTTTGATTTTATGGACATCCTGGAAGGGTCTCGGAGAACCCCAGTGACTGACGGATGGCATTTTGAGAACCACAGTGTTAGATGCTGAGAAGTTCCTACACCGAATTGCTCATCATCTAATGGGGAAAATGAACACCCTGGCAACACAAGTTGGAACAGGACAAATGCTAAAAGATATTAATATGTTTTTATCATGGTAGAGTGTGCTTAACATAAAGTTTACCACTTGTACCATTTTTAGTGTTCAGTAGCGTTAAGTATGTTCACAGTGTTGTACAAATGTCTCCACCATCCATCTCTAGGATTTTTTTGTCTTGCCAAATTGAAACTCGGGACTCATGAAACAGTGAGTCCCCATTTCCCCTACCTAAAGCTCCTGATCGCCATCATTCTGCTTTCTGTCTCTGGATTTGGCTACTCCATGAACTTGACGCCTCTTCTACACGGGATCATATGATACACGGTCTTTTGTGACTGGTTACTCCACTCAGTATGTTTTTGAGGGTCACCCATGTTGTAGCACCTGCCAGGATTTCTTTCTTTTTTAGGGCCGAATAATATTCCACTGTATGGATGTACCATATCTTGTTTATCTGTTCATCCATCACCCGCTGGAGCAGCTTCCATCTTCGGATCATTGTGAATGAAGACGTGAGTTTTTGCGAAGTGTGGTCATCTATCTAATCAGTTCCCGATTCTCTCTCTTTCTTGGGTTATGAGGTACTACATGCCTTCTTCGAGAACAGCCTGCTCCACTCTCAGTCCAAATGGCCCGGATTGGTCAAGAATCGCAGCATTCTCTTTCTAGAACACTTGACACACACACCCCGCCCTCCCCTCCGTGTGTTTCCCTTGTTCAGTCCGCATACCCTCCACCCCAGGCTAGATGTTCAGCAAACAGCTGCTCTCCGCTCCGTTCATTTCATTTCGACAAGTCTTTATTGATCACGCATTATTTGCTCATCAAACAGATTTGCCTTTTCAAACACTTACAGTCCTGGGCTCGGCTGCACGTTTGCCTGTTAAATCTGTATTTGCACATGTTGGAGTTGGCAGCTCAGCTCAATAAAGACAAAATGTCTGCGTGTTGGATGGAGGTGTCTGGGGGAGCGTTTCTGAAGCACAGGGATTGTGTTAGATGAACCAGGTGCCGCCTTACCTACCAAAGCCTCCCTAAACCGTATTTATAAACCATTTAGATATTTTATTACTGGATTTACCACTTCACCCAACATTTTGGCTGTTGTGCTGCAGCTTCCAATAAATCTAGTGCTCATTGAGAAATGGCTAAATTGGACCTTCAGTGAGGAGAGATGCACGTCACGTGAAACATACAGGAAAAAAACTGCCTTGCCTTCCGTTCTCCTTGTATCTCTCACCAAGGCTCTAGAAAGGGAGCTTACCACTGGCGCTCACCTTTTGTTTTCAGATGGATCTAGATGCAGTGTCACTGGTTGTCCCTTTCTGGTCTCTGTGCTTGACCTTCCACTTGGAAAAGCCCCTCCTGTTTTCACAGTGGGAAGGTAAAGTTCTGGAGACCCCTGAGAATGGTGGAATGGAAATGTCTGCCTTGTGTTTCCCTGTTTAAAAAAGAGCTTCCGTGGATGCCTGGGTGGCTCAGTGGGTTAAAGCCTCTGCCTTTTGCTTGCGTCATGATCCCAGGGTCCTGGGATCGAGCCCCACATGGGGCTCTCTGCTCAGTGGGGAGTCTGCTTCTCCCTCTCCTTTCTGCCCCTCTCCATGCTTGTGTGCTCTCTTTCTCTCTCTCTCAAATAAATAAATCAGAAGGCCTTACAAGTAGGTCATTTCCTATCAACTGCACAACAGCCCTGCCATTCTTGATGTCCTACATGCCCAGTGTTCACTACAGTGCCTGGCAGCTAGGAGGAACTCTCTGAGTGGGTGGTCCTTAGGGATGCATTATCATCTTCATTAGCAGATGGGGGTCCCAGAGAGGTCAGGCCAATTAACCAAAGTCACACAGTTTGGGAAGGGTTGCTGCTTGCAATGTAAACTCAGTTCTTGGCAGGCACCTCTGGTGTTCTTTTCTCTGTGAGCATATTGGTATGTGATCATACCTTCCCCCACACCTGCCCAGATACCTAAATAATCTGATGTACTCGCTGCTTTTCTGCTTCTGTTTTAGGAGGAACTTAATACCCATCAGGGGTCATGGAAGGAAGAGGGAGAGGGTAGGAAAGCAAAAATGAATCAAGTATATTCCAGGTGTCCTACAGTATGTAATTTAATGCCTAGAACTAACTTTGTGTGAACGTTATCTCACTGTTTATAAGTAAAGAAAACAAGGCTTGGAAAGATTAGAAAACTTACTGAATGTCGTAGAACCAGTGAGAGAAGGAGCTGGGTTTCTAAACCGGATGTGTTTGCAATTCATGTCCTATCTGTCATAGCATGCAACTCTACCAAGAACTTGGGCTACCACGAAGAAGGGGCCAAGAAAGGGATGGCTCCTTAAGTGCCTTCTGGTCCTGTGGCCTTGACTGGATTTCATGCACAGAAATGGCTCCAAGAAACTTATGTGTTTTTTGAGCATGACCAAAGGTATATTCTTGGGAGTGGGTTCAGATGAACATAAGTTAAAGACTCACTGGTCTGTTCCAATACCAGTTTGTGAAAAGCTAGGTGACCTGGAGGAGGGAAGAGGTGTTGCTGAGCTTTATCTGTTAGTGGCAAGGCTGGAAACCACCTCCAGGCCCCTGACTCCCAGTCCACACTGAGTACCGTCCACCACCCCCCTTTAGCCTAAGCGGTTCCTCCAGCATTGGCAAAGCACAGGGGTCAAAGGCCAGCATCACCCATTTGGAACTGGGACAGCCAGGCTGTCTTTGGTGGATCTATGGCCAAATGATCCCAGAAAGCAAAACCTGACCGAGAAAGGAGGAACAAAATGTCAGTTAGTTGGTGTTTTATCAAAGCTCAAAGAGGTTTCAATTTGAAGTGTGAGAAAGGGTCGGAGCTTGGCTTTGTCTGAAAGGGCAGCTTCGGGGCCTTCATATCTCGGAGGTTTATAATTTCACCTTGTTTCACCTCCCACCCAGTCAAGCTGGTCATTACAGCAGAAAGAGCACTTGATGGAAGAAAGACAGGTTTGTCTCCGCAAGAACAATTTCTCTGTTGTCTGTAGAATGCCACCCAATATGATAAGTGAAATGCCGATACTCCGGACAGACCCCACTGGTCTGGATACTTATGCACTTTCCTTACTTATCATCAAGGTTACCCAGCTGGCCATGGAGCAGGTTTGAACTCCTCTGACGAGGAAAGACCCCCTGTGAACTGGGAAGGCGTCTACCAGTGTCATCTTGGTGCCACTCTTTGGATTTCTTTAAGCTTCTTCCCACTGGGATATGGATCTGGGAGAAAGAAGGCATAAGGGAGGGCTCAGAGGGCTCAGGGCCAAGTGGGGGAGGGGGACAGGATGAGGGGTCCCAGACCCTCTGACTTCTGATTTAATGCTTCCCTGAATAATACAGACTCAACTACCCATCTGTTCATGGGCCCTGGTTCTCAATCACTAAATAGGTTTATCATGGTGGTTTTACCTTCTAGGGACAATTTTGTTGTGTTTGGAGACATTTGTCATAAGGAGGGGACTGCAGCTCATATCTGGTGGGTAGAGGCCATAGGTGAAGGGAAATATCCTACAATGCTCAAGACAGTCCCTGCAACAAGGAATTATGCAGTCCAAGATATCCGTAGTTGCTGAGATTGGGAAAGCCAGTGTAGATGCTTAGGCTGCATCAGGGCACCAACATGACCCACCCTTCACTGGTCACCGACCATGCTGGCTGCCGATCGGATGTCTATGGCAAAGAACTCTGCAGCCCCAAGTGTCCAGAGTGTGTAGGTTGAGTTCGGGTGCTTGGGTTCTAAGCAACAGAAACCAGCCCAGTCAACCTCAGTACTAAGGGACCTTGGAAAGTGATGGGGTAGCAGGCAGAAGAGAGAAAGACACAGATATACCAGGTTCCCAAAAGAGCAGGAATGGGGCCACTCCAGTATGGAGCACACAGGACCTAAGGATGATTTCCTCCAAGTGCCCCTGCATTTGTCACCGGTTCCTGTTCTTTCATCATTAGCAAGGGGACGTACATCTGGGGGCAGGAGGGCCTGACTAGCAGCCCTGGGGCTGGGTTCACACTGTCCAGAGGCTGGGAGCCTCCAGACCTGCATGTGAGGGGCAGGGGACTAGTTTTGGGAACACCAAGGCCTTCTGAGCAGAAGGGTGCTGGGCGCTGGGGGGCAGAGCCAAGAGATGTCCCCTCCCCCAGCCATCCCATGCTATTAGCGGCAGTGTAAGAATTTCCCTGGGCCCTGTCTCCTAGGACTCCACTCGGAAGAATCAGGCGTGGCTGGGATCGTCACAAAACCCTTGGGGGACCAAAGCAGAGATGTCCAAAGCTGCAAAGGACACTGGGATCAATCTTGAAAATAATATACAAGTGTCTGGGAGGGAGGCCTCTAGCTTCTTATTTTTTTCAACAGGCCCTATGTTTTCCATTTCGGGTATTGATTCGACAAACATTTCCTGGGCGCCTCCTGTGTCCGGGTGCTCTGCCAGGATACTGAGCATAACCAGGTATGGGCCTTGCCCGGGAAGAGCTGGCAGTCTGTGGTGAAAGAGCTGTAGGATGAGGGAAACAGGAGCGGAGGGACCAGTGGACCGAGGTAAAAGCCATCAAGCAGTGTTGCTGACCGGGGGGGAGTGGTGCTAGGTGGAAAGAAGGTCAGCCAGTCAGGGAATAATGAGATGCCCCCTTGCAAGGTACCCCTCTGTCAGCAGCAACGGAGGAGGGGGACAGGCTGGGAGCACCCAGGAAGGACGTGTTGCCATTGGTTAAAGATGTTTAGGTGTCCCCAGAGTGGCATTCTGGGAGGGGGGAGGGATGTTGTCCCCCTGTCGTCCGTGTGCACTAGTTAAGTGTGGGAACGATGGTTCTCCTGTGACCCTTCTTGGGTCCCCCCGAGGGGCCACTATGGCATTGGCACCAGAGGCCCTACATCTGTTCCTTTTATTTGTTCTGTTAAAGAAAAAGGCCCATTGAGGTTGCACGGGGGATCCAATCCCCCGGTCACAGGGCAATTATTTATTATGAGCCTTGAATACCTTCCTGATTGTATAATGTTTTATTGTGTTTTTACATGGAGGGCAGACTTGGGGAGTCAATTTGGCAGCTGAGAGAGGGAGGGGAAAAGAGCTTTCAGGGATCATTCTGGGAGTTAAAAGTTCACCTTGTGATCGAGGTTCAGAGGCTTAGCGGGATACTCAGGACTCCACCAGAAGCCCCACTGGCACTTAGCCCTCTGCGGGAAGTCATGAAGAAAGGCATTTCCCTCTTTCTCCTAACAAGATGCCATTTCCCCTCCAAATAGCTCAACTGTCAGTCTCCAGGAGACCTGAGAGAAAAGGGGAATCCATTTCCAAAATGCTGGACTGTCCTTCCAGCCTTGAGGTTGCCTCCAACCCCTAGCCAGGCCTAGGGGCCCTGGGGGCGGGATGAGGGCCACAGTGCTAGGAGCAGACACCACCCATCCTCCCTCTGTGCAGAGCAGGGGTCTGTCCAGACCAGCCCTGAGTGCCTTAGTCCTCCCAGGCTGGAAACACCATGGTTCCTTGGCCTTATGGACCAACTCCCGTGACTTCCTGGAAGCACTGCTGGGTGGGACAGAATGTTCCATTCTGTTGTGCTTGAGCCCACGCACTTGAACTCCGCCCATCCTTCAGATGTCAGCCTTGCCCAAACTCACAAGGACTACAGTCACCACCGCTAGCTCCTCCCTCATCTCCAAGACGTGTCGAATGCCTGCTGTGTGCCAGGAAATGGGCTGAAGTACTTTAAATGCATGCTGTCAATTCATCCCCATAAGAATCTTATTATCACCTGAAGTCTATGGAGAAATATCCTAGGGCTCAGAGATGTTTGACAACACATCCAGGTCACACGAGGAGAGACTCACCGAGGGAAGCCTCAAACCCAGGCAAGAGTGAGGTGGTCATCTCCGAGCCTCAAGGCTCTCTGCCAAGACTCACGCTTCCCCTCACCCCTCTGGGTTCATTACACCGGAGCTGCCAGTGGCCACATTGTGCTGTCTGCAGGCTGCTCGGCCCTGGTGGACAGTGCCTGGGAATTCTAGCATCTCCTTCTAGCTCTAGGGGAACTTTATTGTGGCCTCGGGCAAATGACGCTCCGCTTCAACTTTCTGAACTGGAAAATGGAAATAAAAATTCTTACCTTGCAGGGTTGCTGTGATGCTCAGTGACCTATAAACATTTGGAAGTTTGTGATAAAAAGAGATAAAATGTTGCTATTTTTATTCTGTCCAATGTTTCTAAGTAGGGCCAGAAGCTCCTTGGGGGCAGGCTCTGTGCACGTGCCTCATTATTCCCATAGAGTTTTTACCTGGTGCCGGATGTATAACCAACACTCAAAGCCAAGTGGCTCACCTGATGAGAGAATCTTGTTCGAGAATGTGCTTTTTCTCAGATATGGCCAAATGGCCCTCCACAGGGCCGATGTCATTGTGCACCCCCACAGAGCGGTGAGTGAGCGTTCCCGGGTCTGCACACTGTCAGCGATACAGTGTAGATAGATTGTTTGGATTTCTGCCAATCTGATAGCTAAAAATGAGTATCTTCACATAATTTAAATTTTCATTTATCTTATTGTGAGTTAGGTGAAGCACAGATTCCTGTGTTAATAGCCATTTGTGTATCTTTCTCTATAAATGGGGGTGGATGGTGTTGAGCTCGTTGTCTTGCTTTCTCACTGATTTATAGGATACATACCTGGGAGATCGAGGCAATATAATTTGCAAACATTTTTTCCCACTGTGTCATTTGTTTTTAACTTTGCTTATGGTGTAACTCATTTTAAAAACAAAAGCAAAGAGGAGCCAGGTCTTAATGCTTGAAGAAATGCAGAGGAGTCCCTGAGAGCTGGGAATGTGCTTCCTTTACTGTGGATTCCCAAGAGGGCATGTTTGTGTGCCAAAAGAAATACAGAGATACAGGATCAACGAGGTGGAAACTTACAACATCTGTGTGTGTGTGTGTAAAGTAATTTACACATTGCTTTATAATAAAACAAATGCAGATGTGATATGGTATAGACTCCAACATTTGCATGAATTTTTAAAGTCAAGTATTGGAATGCCAAGGAATTGCCCTCTTGTATGTGGCTGCTCTGGGCTCTGCCTCCAGGTGCCCTGGGAAGGGTTCCTCCAGGGGACGTTTGGAAATTATGGCTCTTGGTGGTGGGGGGGGGCAGCTAGTAAACTCACATCCTTGTCTCGGCGCGGCCACGGGTTAACTGTATGACCTGGATGCATCCCAGGGCTAAACTTCATATCTGCCAGAATGTAGACTCTATGAGGGCAGGGTTGCTGTTTGCCGATGAAGGTTCAGCACCTGGGGTGGATACCCAGTACATCGTGGGGGTTTGAAACGTGGAATATCAATAGAGCGACATGCTTACTATTTACTCTGTCCCTCACTGTCTCCGAAGATAGAGTTGTCCGTTCTGTTAATACCCAACGACCCATTCTCCGTAGGACTCCGGGGTACAGAGATGACGGAAGCAGGTCCCGACCCTCCACTGTCCAGCAGAGCAGAGAGGTACCCCTTGCTGTGATGATGCCGAAGGAGCGTTGTCTCTGCTCCATTCTTGCCTGAGTTTTGAAGAACATCAAGGCAAGAATACACACTTCACCATGGGTCTCTAAAGACCACCTTATCCCCAGCTCCGTCACCTCAAAACACTATTGCATTCCTTGGGGATCCCTTGGGTGGTCCAGGCCCCACGAGACTGTTGGTGAAGGCTGTTCTTCCAAGTCACGGTGGTCCCGGGTCCCTCCCCCACACCCTGCTCTAAAGAAACATGATCTGGGCTGTTTACGGGGTGTGGGCTCCGATATGTGGGTGGCGAGCTGCCGAGCCCTCAGCAGGCAGTAAAGTCTTAAACGTAGGCCTGTTTTCCAACTACAGCTGCCACATCAAAGGGCCAAACTCCCTACAAACTTTGCCTTCATTAAAAAGTTACGGTAATCCTCAGGACGGAGGCAGGTCGGACACCCCTGGAGACAAAAGTTCTCTCTGTGGCCACAGACCAGGCCTTTCCTCCCACCCCAGGTGCTATTAAAAGTGGACAACCCTATAGGTGTCACAGGCTCTGGTGAAATAAGAACGAAATAGGAACGGAAATCCCCCCCCCCCCCCCCCCCCCCCCCCGCCACACTCCTAATTTGTTGCGGAGGGATCCAGGGCCAAACATTGGAAAAGGGGCTCTGGCTTCTTAGACTGATCTCTCTTTTTCACATGTTCCCATATTGTTTGGGGTCTTTCACAGCTGTGTTTTCAAAGGCTTCAAGCCCATGGGGCCCCCGTGTTAGAGAACCATAGCCAGCATACCCGGGAAGGGACCCTGAGCCGCCCTAGGGCCTGAGGAGGGCACTCTGTTTATGATCCCAACCAGATCAGCCTATAGTTTCAAAAGTCACAGAGACAGCAATACTTCCCACCTTTCCTGGACAGGGTCATGTAGGTGGGCAGGGCCATGTGACTGGCCCATGAAAAATTCCCTGACATGAAATGTGTCCATTCCTGGCTGCAGCAGGGGAAAGCTGGTGTAGGACTGTAGTCTCCTTTCCCACTGCCGTGACTCTTAACAGTGGCCCACAGAGTGGAGGCTTCATGGGTCTGGCCCTCGCAATGGCATCCTTCTAACCTGCTCCAAGAGAGTGCGTGCACACACACACACACACACACATGCACAGACACCTGCCAACTCTTATAGTACAAGAGAAATGCATTGTCACTGTGTTAATCCACAAAGATTTTTCTTTCTGCAACATAATGTACCCTGACCTAACCTGACCTAACCCACATGCTAAATTAGCTCAAGGAACCCACATTATTTACCAATTCACTGGTTCCTTAGGGGCCCAAAGACCACCCAGGAGAAAAGTTACAGGAAGGAAGATTTCAGCTCAAACCTAAGATGGTCCTTTTTCACCCACAGGCCTCAGGTCTGACAGTCAGAGGACAGATCCCTAGCCCTCTCCTGGACCAGGTATGGCTCTGTTGCCTGTCTGTACCAAATGGAGCTGGGCTCTTTAAAAAAAAAAAAATTGAGTATTTAAAAAAAAATCATATTTTTATTATTTTAAATGGTGGTAAATACACACACTATAAGGTTCGCCATGTTAACGTCCATTGATGTATGGCTGAGTGTCATTTAATACATTCTCAGTGCTGCGCAATCGTCACCACCATTCCTCCCCAGGGCTCTTTGTTTTGCAAAACTAAAACTCTAAGGTAACTTGGAGACTTTTGGAGATGAGCTGGGTAGCTTCAGGGCAGGGTGTGATCTCTGCTGTTGCACTAATTTGTAGCTGAGGCTGGATGGACTCCGGCAAGAAGGAGTGGAGCAGAAACCAGGGGAAGGGAGTGAAGTCACCCGCGTGTTCTCAGGGACCCCTCTTCTAAGCATTACACCTTTAGGCAAATTGCAAACAGGCTCCCTGGGACGGGTGCTGCTGGTGGTGAATCGGGGAGGGATGAATGTTTTTAACAAGCCCCCTAACACTAACCAACAAGCTGAAAATAGTCAAGGCAGCATATCAGCTGCCTGTGCTTCTTGGCCAGGCATCCTTGAGCAGTGTGGAAGCCACACAACTGTATGCAGTTGTGGGTGCTACTTGCTGGGTGCTATTAAAGTCCCTTACATGTCTCATTCTCATACTTTCTGCAGTGATCCAGGGGGGTGGGTATTCTTATCCTTATTTAATGAAATGAGGAACTTAGGCTCAAAAAAAAAAAAAAAGTCAATTGTCTCAAGTCACATAATCAGTGAACAGGAGAGTTGTGGTTCAAATCCGGTCTCTATATTTCCAGGTCCAGTGTTTTTTCTATCTCCTTAAAGCTGCCCCCATCCAATCTGGGAGTCTGTACCCAAGGTCACACTGGGCACAAAGCCAGGATCAGACCAACAGTACTGGACTACTGGGCAGGGGCTCCCCGCTCCCTGTTCTCGGAGAAATTTCCACAGGCACTATAGGCAGGGGCAACTTGCAATTGCTCAGTCGTGCCTTAAGGAAAATATTTAAGTTAGTGTCAAAATCAAAGGTATTATTTCATCTACAAAGACATTCATAAAGGCTGAAGGACACCGTGAAATATTTACTTCTGTGACCAACCAACATTCTGCCATTTCAGTCTTGGACTCTGTCTGAGGATCCGGATTCTGAATATCAAGCACAGCATATGCCATCTTCGCAAATACACTAGCTGGGAGAAAGGCAAAAAAAAAAAAAAAAAAAAAAAGCACCAGAGTAATTTCCGTTCTCATCTCCTGCGCAGGTGATTGTATTCTAGGACTGTATGGAGCGAATCGTGATTTTGTTTCCTGGATAACGGAATTAAGTGGGTACCTCCCCATTTATTCCTAAAAACACGAAGTAGTGTTTATGTTCCTGAAACATGAAATCAGTAGAAACACAACGAGGTAAAGAAAGGGAAATTAGAAAGAAAATCACCAATCATTTGATTATACGACAACCCATGAACATTCACAAACGTGATTGTCCTCTGCAAGGCTGTAGAAAAGAGGACTATTAAAAAGAAAAAAAAAGGTGTTGATTTCAGCATGTTTTTCATGAGGATGGGCTCTGGAGTCTGGAAAGGAGAGCATTCTGGAACCAAGGGAGGCCATCACCTTTGTGCAAAGTCAATGGAATCCACGAGGCACTTTGTCCTCCCGGTTCTGGCTAGTGCCAGGCCCTCTGGCTCCCTCTCATCCTCCCTGTGCCCTCTCCAGGCTTTATGTCCTTGCAACAGCATGCTGCGGCTGTCCCATTCCCCGGCCTGGACATTTACGTCCATACACGGCCATCTGCGTACACGTTGGCCCCACCACTGGATCATCTCCATCACTCCTCCTTGGCTTCCTCTTCTTAGTCCTTTAAGATTTCCTGCAGTTCTGGAGCCCCCTCCTCCTGAGGCCTTCCCTGAGTGCTCCTGGCCTTGGTAGCTGCCCCATGTGCCCGTCCTCCCATGTCCTCTGTAACATCTCAGTGGAGCTGATGGCAGGAAGTCTGATGCCAGACCTCGCTTCTCTCTAAGCTGAGAGGTGGTCCCCGTGAGTAGGGAAGCGTCTCTCCAGGCACATACTGGGCCCAACACAGACTATGGCTCAGAATCTGCACCCAAGAAATCCTGGATGACTGAATCCCATGAGGGTGGTGACACTGTCTGTATTGTACAGATGAAGAAACTGAGGCTCACAGACGTCGAGTGAGGTGGTACCTGGGCTACAGCCCGACTTAGCGAACTGCCCACACGCCCACCTGCAGTGGACCTTGAGTCTTGTGTAGACCGGGAGGCTGGTCATTTGCAGCTCAGGCTTTCTTAGAAGCACAGTCTTGGGGGGTAAGAAGCCATGTGATATGCGGTCACATGGTGGTGGTGATTGGGTGGTGTTCTCTACACGGGGCAAGCATGGGAGAGGTGGCACGAGGATTTGGGAGGAAAAGTCTCCACCTTTGATTGACTTCAGAGTGAACGGATTAATCAAGGCCGGGCTGGGACCCCACTCGGAAGGAACAAAGTTGTGTCAATTCCTTCAGTTAATGTATGCCTCCATAGTCTCAATTATATAGCTGCTTTCCATCTCTTATTTAAAAGGTAAGGTGGAAAGGGGAGATGAAATTATGAAAAGAGATCCCATGAAAGCAAAAAAAGAAGGTACTATTCTAAAAGGACCCTCATGAAATGGTCAGTGCCATCTGTGGTGGAGAAAGGAATCCCCCGGGAGTAAAAACCACAGCCCTAATCAGAGCTGCCAGGGGCTGTGAGCAAACATTGGCGCCAGCAGCCAGACGGGCCTCTTCCCGCCCCAGGCCCTCACAAAAGGCCGAGAGCTCCATGTACTTAACTTCTTGGGAATGCCTACTACGCACACCTCCCCAAGGAGGTGAGGACTCTGGCTGTCCCAGGAAAGCGATCATAAAATGTAATAAGGAAACCCCGGGACAGATCTTCAATGCCTGCTGGGAGCGCAGAAGGGCTGATCATCCGCCTGCAGGAAGTGGGAACGGAGCCAAGGGGGTGCCCGAGCAAGCCCCGGAGGGCTGAGGGGATGGTGGAGGTGGAGGAGGTGGAGGAAAGAGTCTCCAGCAGAAGCAGCCACACAGGGCATCTGCCAGTTAGCTTGTGCTGGTGGGGAGGAGAGGCTGAAAGGGTGGGGACAGTGTGTTGTCCTAGTTACTGAACCTTTAGCATGCGGGACCAACTACACTGGGCCAATGGCACTCCACCCCCTATGAACACATTTCTTCATCACCATAGTGTGAAGGAGGCACAGTTATTACTCCATTTGAGGGAGTAGATTGGGTCACTGAGGTTTAGTCACTTGACCAAGGTCACAAGGTGGGTATGTAAGACTTAGACTCAGGTCTCTCGCTAAACCCATACTCTAGATCTTTCCATCTCTTTTGAAGTGTATTAGTTACCTATTGCTGTGTAAGAAATTAAACCCAAACTCTCTGAGGGTCAGGAGTCCGGGAGTCGCTTCACAGGCAGCTCAGGGTCAGGGTCTCTGGGATGTTGCTGTCCCAATGTTGGCTCACTCACGTGGCTGTTGGCGGCAGGCTTTGGTCCCTGGTGATGTGGGCTCCCCATAGGGCTGCTCGTGATCTGGTGGCTTGCTTCCCTGGAACACGTGGTCCAAGACAGAAAGAGCATGACGAGGCCCACGTGCCTTTTATAGCCTGTCTTGAAAGTGACATGCCATCCTTTCCATCAGATGTGATGACACACAGCCCAACCCTGCTACCATGTGGCGGGAACCACACATAGGTGTGACTACCATGAGGCAGGGATCCAAGAAGTCGTCTCACACACAGCACCCTAAATCACTGGGGCTATTTGTCCCAGAAAGAGGTGGGTGAGGGGAGTGGGGACTGGATGCACGGTGCCTCTAGTAGGAACGCTGCCACAGCCAGTGTTTACGATAACATGCATGTAGAGAAGCCTGGCTGGATCTCCGGTGAGATGCTGAGCTCTTCCCTCCCAGTTACTGATGGCTTTTTCCTCTGCCCCAGGGCTCCTGGGGCTTCCAGCTGTTTGTCAAAAGGTCTCTGCACACAGTAAGTGCCCTCTGCCATGCCACTGGAGTTGAATCTGGCTGTAGCCACAGGTCTGTGGACCCTGGGTGATGGAGTCATGTCCAGAATGCCCTTGACCCCATGTGTTCCCTTCCTCAGGCCAGTGCATATTCTGTCTCCTCTGAAGTCGTCACCCCCATGCATCCCAATCAGGCATATCCCACAGACTCTGTGCACTCCAGGCAGGCATGAACAGGCACTCTGAAAGCCCTGGCTTCTTTCCTTGAGGATTTTGTCAGCACACAACAATAAACAGAGCTCACGGGGTTCTTGATGTCTCAGGGATGCATTTTAATCATGGTTTCTCTCCGAGAAGACGACCTGGCCCTGTTTCCCGGTAGACACTCCCCACTCGTACGAGCAGAGCTGAAGCTGGGGTCTCGGGGCCAGAGCATCCCCGAGTGTGACTGATCAGTTTGCAATTAGTACTTCATTCGAGGGACATCCTTTGTCCACAGAAGCGAGACTGGCTCCCAGAGCCAGGACAGGGAAGTCCTCTGAGGACAAGGATCAACCTCCCACCCGCTTATGGGCTGATCTTTCTAGAACCCAGTCCTGAGCACACTGCTCCTTGCTCAAAATTCTTTTTACCCTTCCCTGCCCTCAGGACCAAGCTCAGACTCCTCAGCCTGACTCGCAGGCTGCACCGCAGTCTGGCCTCTGCCCGATCCCCTGCCTCCCCCATTGCTTCAGCCGCCCCCACTCCACTCGCCTCCAGCCCTGCTCTCTTTAATTTCCACAGCAGTCACACTCAACTAGTTGTAGTCGGTGAATGATCGATGCCGTCTTTTACCTCATCTCTGCCTCGAATGCCCTTCCCTTCCTAAATAGCTTCCATTCCTGCTCAGAATTAACGGGCACCCTCCCATCACCTGGGCAATCTTCCATCACCCATCCTCAAGCTGAATTACATTCTCCCTTTCTACCTTCCACCGCAGCGAGGTGGTGATGCTGGGCCTTGACCCCTGGCTGCTTCCTGGGTATCCCAGGCAGCGCCACCACTTTCCATGAGTGCTATCACCTGTATTCAGGAGAGCTGGCTTGTGGAGCTAGTCACATGGAATGTCACCATGGGAGGGAGGAGCCGCATAGCCCTCAGTGGCTCAGACAACACAGGCTGCCCCCCTCCCCACCTCGCCCGGCCTCATCGCACATCACAGTGGTCCCTGGAAGCACATGGCGACAGCTCCTGAATTCCTTGCTGAGAAACAGGTGGTCAGGCACATCCAAGATGCTGCCCTTTGTCTGCACAGGAACCGCTGGGGTTTGGTTGACACTCGGTCTCCTCCCTGCTTAAGGCTCCTTCCTGCTCACACGTGGCAGTCTTCATCCGTGCTTCTGGACAGCTGGACGAGAGCATGCAAGGAACAGCAAGGGCTTTGAGTAGAGGTGGCATCCGATTCCAACATCACGGCGAGGAGTGTGGTCTCCAGCCTGCAATGTAAGCTCACCAAGTGTCTGTGTGCTGATGGGTCAGGAACGGCAGCATCCCCACGGACTGGTGTGAAGGTCCCTTGAGATCACAAAGGGAAGACGCCATGCAGCCGCAAGTCTGTCCTTCCTTTCTCCCTCCCTGCCTTCAGAATGTGCTAATGCCAACTGCATGCTGGGCTCCAGGAGGAGGAAACATGAGGAGAATGCAGCCTGCCCTCAGGAGCTCCCAGTCTAGTGTAAAAGAAGTAACATGCAGGCATGCAAACTTTGGATTCCAGCGACCTGTCCTGCAGGGAGGGGTAGCCCATGGTTTTGGGAGATTTTTCTGGGGAGTGAGCCTCCAGAAAGCTTCAGACCTGGGGACGGGGGTGGGTGGGGGTTCGGGTCTTGAAGTGCTGGTGCGGGCTTGGAGCTGCGCTCACCCTGCAGAGTGCCAGGATCCCGCCCCCTTACCATGAAGTGGAACCCTGTTCTCGGGGAGATGAACAGTCAGCTGCCAGGGCTGCTGCACGGGGGAGGGGTGGGATGGCAGGAACAGCCAGTGACTCGAGGGGAGGACTGCATTCTCTGAGTCCTTTTTGCCAGGATCTGAGGAGGCCTGTTTACATGGGTCCCCCCTGCGGTCTCTGCTGCTTAATATGCCTTTTGAAAATGATGCTCAGTGGGATGTGTGCACATTTGTAATTACAAAGACGGGGCTGCTATTTCACGATCTGTGCCTGCTAATTTCTCAGTCACAGGACAAGAAATAGCAGAATGTCCAAAATACTCCTTGTTGAGTGGGTTCCCTGATAGCCCTACAGGGCTTGCTAATTACCAAGCACTTTTATTCCCCTGTGAGGGAGGCAGACCTGCTACTGTTAGCCCAGAAGGGAAACTGAGACCCGCAGAGGAGAAATGACTTGTCCAAGGTCGCATGGCATGTAACAGGACAGGTAGGGCTGTACTCCAGCTCCTCTCACGAGCTATCCGGTGCCCTTTCGTATCAGTCTGTGGTATACAACGAAGGAGGAATGAGGCAAGAAATTCCCAGAGCCAAGTCTCCTTCCCCTATGCCGTGGGCATCCTGCCACAAGAAATGGCTCCTCGAGAGCCACTGGGTGAAAAACCCACATTCAGGGAAAGCCTTCCCAGTAACTGAGATCCAGCCAGAGGCTTCCAGGAGCGGAGCTGCACATGGAATGAGGGCGGGCTAAGATTTCAGCCCACCCTTTGAAACTGAGCCTGCGGTTGAAGTCAGGTCAACACATTCACAGGCGTTTTGGGCCCTGTCGACGTCTGGGGTGGGAAACCCACCCGAAAGCTGTTGAAATGCAGGGGCCAGCACTGGCTCTGCAGAACAGTGGCTCTTTGAGTGGAAGGTGTTCGAGAATTAAGTTTCCCCAGTGTTCCCAGGACTCAGACTTAAAGCCAAGGGGGGCTGGGGCCCCAGTGCCTGATGGAGCCACTGATAGGTCCCTGCTGGCTAAAAGTGATGACATTGGCAAGAAACTGATCTTTCTGGGGAGCAGAAACTCAAGAGCACTCAAGTGCAGAACACAAGGCAAGTTGTGTTACCTGCCACAAAGCCCCGGCTTTCATGCCTAGGGGAGGGGCCGGAGGACCACTGGTGTTGGGTAGCAGGAGTCCCGGACCAGCCCCAACCCTGAAGGAGGGAGTTGCAGCGGTGAGCCCCCTTATCTTGTCCTGTGCCCTCCTTCTTCGCACAGGATCAGGACATGCCCAGGCCGGAGGCAGAGACTGGGTCATGCACTTCATTCCTCTGTTTTACGGATAGGGACCTGAGCCCCTGCAGAATCAGGACACTTGTCTCCGGGCAACAGACAGCGTTAGCCATGGGATTCGGAACCAGGTCTCCAGATTCTCCACTGTGCATCTGGACCAGGAAAGGAAACAAAAATCAAAGCCCCCAGTCCTCTGTTGCCATGTCACACACCGGCCACAGCCGTGACACACCTACCTCTGGCCTCCCTCACACTCCTTTTGGGAGCCCGCTGAGTGCTGGGAGCCTGCCCGTAAGTTGATGCTCGCACACAGATGTCTGGCCAGAGCAGGTTTCAGCTGCAGGGCGATGTTTGTTTAAAAGCTAGGTCAGTATGTGAGAAGCAGTCCCTGCTTGGCTTGGCTACCTATATGCAAGTCAGCCACACTTTTCTCCCTTCTAGTCAATGCCTGGTTGAATCTGAGGACCAAGGACATCCAAGGTGAGTGTCTCGTGGGCACAGCCTGAGATGGTCCTGGGGGACTGCTGCTGACCTGTGTCTGGAAGGCAGGTCAGGTCCAACAGGGCTGGCTATGGAAGCAAGACGTGGCCAGTCTGAGGCAGGGCGGTCCTCAGGTTGATTCTGGGGTTGGATTAAGATAGGGTCAAGCTGTTGAGACTGCAGGGAGCACTTCTTCCATGTTTCTGTGCACTGGCAACTGTCAGGGACGTCCCTACCTTCCATTAGCTATTCCACTGTGAATCCCTGAGAGTTGAAGAAGCCGTAACACAGCCATTGGAAGGCATCTCCCAGTCCCATCTGCAGCCTCCCCCGGTGTCTCATGGAGTCCTGCTTGCACGTAGCCTAGTCTAAGCTGGAACATCCTCTTTGGACTTCAAAACCTTATATGTTGCAAGGCTTGGCCATGGTTGGGTGACCCCAGCTGTTGAAATAATGCTGCAGGATTTTCTTCTAGTAACTGTGTTCTTTCTGTAGGACTGTCACTCTGAGGGCAGAAGTTTCCAAAAAGGAATATATAAACCCCCTGTGGTATAAAGAAGATTTCCTTCTTAAGTGCAACTTGGAAAATGATTCCCCATTGGGCAACCCCATGACATGTGTCATGTGTAACATGCACAAATGTCCCCCAGCAACTGTGGCGGGGTGGGGGCTCCCCATATGGCTTGAGCCATAGACGTGCGTATAGAAGTGGTGGGGGTAGTGATATCACATCCTCTTTCCAATCCTCTCTCAGTTAAGAAAGGACTTAGGGTTAAAAATGAAATAATAATTAGGTTAGAATCACTGAATACCGATCTAAGAATTTTAGTTTTCTCAGCTGTGAAATGAGACTTGAATGAACATATCCTCAGTTGCCTAGCGAGATCTTACCCACAGAGGTAATGTCAAAGCACAACCCTTTGGCCCCTGGGTCAAATGCCCACAAAGCCACCCTGAGAAAGGAATCTTGAGAACGAAGCCCCCTCACATTCTCATGGCATGGCCATGCCTTGGGCATGGTATCACAGTATTCATTACATAAACGAAATATAAAATCTTCCCATTTTTTTCTTGGATAGGTTTTGTTGTTACTTCACCAGTTGGAGACAATAGTCCAAATGCAATTCCTTTGAGTAAATGTCCTCCCCCAGGACCCGGGTGCATACACGTGTTTTTCTAAAGCACTTGGTTGCAAAGTACCCAAGAGTCCCAGGGAATCAGTACTTGGAAGTGCCTGGTCAAGTCTTGCCATTTTGTTGTAGGGGTTTCTGAGGCCTGGAGTAGAAAGAGACTCGAGCAGTTGACCCGTATCCATCAGATTCTCCTTTACAGTAGGAGACAAGTTGCAGAGAGAAAAGTTCCCCGCTGGCAAGGCACTGGGTTTTGATGAAAGCCACACACATGTTTGTTCATGTTGGCTGGGATGAATAAGCTGCCGTGTATATCAGTCTTCAGAGAGTGGGGAGTGGATCAGGGGAGCAGGGAGGCCTTTTCCTGCCCTGGTTTCCCTGCAATCCTTTAAACCTGACTGTAGTGGTGTGAACTAAGACAGTTCGTTGAAATGTAGAAAAGCTGTGACCAGGACAAGAAGGGACTCAAGACAGGCCGAGCAACCTCTGAGATCCCTTCATCTGGAGACACTTTAACATCAGGAGTCTTGGGTTTTCTGGCTACTGGGGTCCCCCTGAGGTTGCAGATGGTCTCTAGGAGAGGGTCTCTGAACTCCTTGGTGCTCGTAACCTGGTCCATGGATCAACAGCACCTACATCACCAAGAGCTTGTTGGAGATGTGGAACCTCAGCCCCACCCAGTCCTCCTGAACCAGAATCTGTATTTGCACAGGCTCACCAGTGATTCCTCTGTGCATCAAGTTTGAGAAGCAGTGGCTTAGGAAATCGTCTTTAAAAAAAAATGTGAAGGACACCATGGAGAAAAGGCTGCGAGCAGAGCCAGGAGGGTCGTGTGGCAATCCCATCTCTAGAGCAAAACTCATGGCCAGGCTCAGAACAGCAGCTTGCATCTGAAAACAAGGGGGTTGGACTGGGTGATCTTTATTCTCTAGCCTCGCAGGCATCTCTGATATGAGCTGGGGTGGGGGGGCTCACTCCGTTGAAGATCAGAGAGCTTCTTGCTGTGTAAAACACTCCCTAATCAGCCTTATGTCAAGTCCCCCGCCCCCTGACTAACCACAGTGACAAGTCCCAGGAGTGCACCTTGTCAGGCTGTGAATAAAGTTCAGGCAGCTTGGTTAATTACCCTGACACCGACTAGAGTTAGCTACCCAGCAGCTCGGGAGCTCGTCTTAATGATTACAGGAAAAAGCACGCCATGGCTTCCGGCACAGCCACCATCTCTGCAGCCTCCTGCTTTGTTTTAGAGCCTTAGGTTCAAGCAGATGGTCCCCAAGGGCACCAGGAGTCCAGGTAGGTTCCCCTTGCCCATTGCACATGAGCGTGAGGTCATTTTCCAAAGGTGTGATTAGTGAAGCCTTGTAACCGTAACAAGCAACTTGATTTCCTTCTCTCGTGCCTCTGCTTGGAACCTGCTCCAGGTTCTCCACTGCTGACAGGAAAAAGCTTTGCTGGACATGCTCCTCGTGGTTCTCCAGGCATGTTTCCATTAATCTCTACCTCAAACCCTCTGCCCTGACCCCAGAGGGCTGCCCTTGGTTCCCTGTAGCTTCGATTCCATCGACATATGGGAACATCGTCTATGTGTGCACACTGCTTCTGCTCAGAATACTCTACTCTGCTCTTGGCTGTAGTCCTTACTTGTCCTTTAGATTTTACGGTCTGTATCGCCACCCCTCCAGAAAGATACAGTGTCTATATCCTGTCCCCATGTTTACCTCAAGTGCAGACATATCTCTGTGCTACATCACTGATGCTAGACATGACATTGAATTTGTAGAGCTTCCTTATGAAATAGTGAACTCTGGTTGGTCTGAGACCACATCTGACTGACTTACCATCTAAGCTCCATGAAGACGGGGACTGTCCTCTGTGTCACTGGCAGGTCTATTGGGAGCGCCTTGTACATTGTCTGGCACCCCACAGAGGCTCAGTAAATGTCCTTTGAACGAATGAAGAAATGAATTCTCTGTGCTTAGGATAGTGTCTGGGGCGTGAGGTGTTGGTTCATGTTGGTTCAGAGTGCATGAAAGGAGGAATGGTGACGTTTCTGTTTTCAGTGTAAAGTCTGGTGAGTAAAAGCTCATTAGGACAGATTGCCTGATAGGCTGAAGCACAAAGGCGCCCACAGCCCAGTCAGCTTTGAAGAGGCATGACACCAGACAAGGAGGTAAGACTTGTCTCATGATCGTGGGACCTGTGGTGACAGGTGCTAAGAGAGGACTTCTATAAGATTATGCTAAATGACCCACCGTGGGGAAGCATGAGGGTTCAGCTGGTGTGCACATCCTTTTTTGAGTGTGGGCCTAGGAGGTGAATTCCAAGCCTGGCCTTTCATCTGGACCAGGAGATAGAGGCAAAGAAGGGGTTTCTGTAGGCAGGCCCTTTAGAGAGGACAAGACATTCTCAATTTTTCCAGCCAGTGAGTAATGTAACTGACATGGGAAGCCACATCCTTATAAGCCTTAAGCCCGGGGCTCTTTCTAAGCGTGCTCTGAAAAAAAAAAAAAAAAAAAAAAAAAACCTGGGGACTTGATTTAATTAATTTATTTTTTAAAAACTAAGGCCATTAAAAAATATCTATTTCTTTTCATGTGGTGGCAGCAGGGGGACAAAAGTCTGATGTCCACATGCGAAAATAACTGGGGGACAAGAATCAGAGAATTGGGGGCATTTGTGGAAGGCTCTTCTTTTTTCTAAGCCACCTGGATCAGGTTGCTCAGCTCATGTCTCAAGGCCTGGGGTTGGAGAGGAAAAGTTCTGGTTTATTTACTTTCCTCTCCCTCCCTCCGTTCTTTTCCCCTAGCAATCCTTCAGCCTCACCAAGTAGCTTCCCAAGCAGCTGTGTGGAAAGGTTTCTTTTCACATGACCCAGGGTGCACAGCAGAGGAGACAGGATAAGATGGTGATCAGAGATCCAGATCTGGAAGTCAGACCCCTGCAGGCTTAAACTCAGCTTTACCACTGATGAGCCACGTGACCTCTGCCAAGTGACTTAATGTCTCTGAGCCTCTGTTTTCTCACCTGTACATGGGGGATAACCGTAGTCTTAATCACTCGGCAATTTTATGAGATAGTGAAATAAGTACAAGCAAGATATTTAGTACGGGATAACAAACCCCAGCCATGACACCAAATTAGGAAGTTCTGAAAACTGGAAGAATTTCTCATAACTCATTTGGCAGTAAAATCTGATCTTAGTTGAACTCACTTGGCAACAAAATCTGACTGAAGCTCACATAACGTAACTCGGAGCTGTGATCGTGACTGGCCATGTGTTTTGCTGCATGTGCTTGATTACAGGGTATTGCCTTGGTACCTACAGGCATGCTAGGCCATGTAAGCCACACGCTGTATGTACCCTATTACCTTTCTAAAGTCTGGAATGGTTTGATTTCCAACATGTGTGGCCCCAAAGATGTTACCCAAAGGATTGTGGACCCATTGAGTACCTGGCCATGCCCACTGCCTGTAGGTACTGGCAGTGGGCATCAGCCCTGCTCCACGGGTTTCCTGAGGGCACACACAGGCTTGTTTGCCTCTGAGACTGTCCTCAGGTGTTATTTATTCCACAACCATGACCTTGACCAAAAATACCTCTTTGACATTCAACTTGAACTTCCTCCACTAGAAATCCATTTCCTTAGGTATTTCAAGCACTTTCATTGAGAGGCCACTTATAAAGATAAAAATTGAAAATTGGTTGAGTGAGTATTGAGAGTGAGAGGTACTCCTGAATCAGGACCAGAGGAGAATAGGAGCAACACATAGAATCATGGAGGTGGATACATCAACCACAGGGCAAAAGTACTAGTATTATCCCCAGGGCCAACTCTGGAAGTTAAACAGAACTTGGAGACATGGGAAGTTTCAGTTGTACAGAAAGGGTGGAGAAAGGCATCAGACTCCCAATATCCCCCTCTTTCTCTACCAAAAGAATGTGGGAAAGCTTTATCATAAAAGCCACAAATCTAATCTAATTAACATAGGGTTGAAAGATCAAATGTTATATGCATAAAGCAAGGGGAAGGGTAAGTTAAAGAAGGTTTACATTTAGCTCAGAAATCTAGCTCTGAGTTTCCTGGCAGCCAAGGGGAAAAGGAAAACATGATGCTTACATATTTTCATAGGATGTGTTTTTTTTTTTTTTTTTAAAGATTTTTTATTTATTTATTTGACAGAGAGAAATCACAAGCAGGCAGAGAGAGAGAGGAGGAAGCAGGCTCCCTGCTGAGCAGAGAGCCCGATGCGGGACTCGATCCCAGGACCCTGAGATCATGACCTGAGCCGAAGGCAGCGGCTTAACCCACTGAGCCACCCAGGCGCCCCCTTCATAGGATGTGTTTTGAGTACCTATTGCTACATAATGAACTGTTACAAAAGTTGGTGGCTTAAAATAATCATTTGGTTTCACTTACGATTTCATGGATTAGAATCTGGGGAGAGTGTGGCTGGGCAGTCTATCTCTGGTGTGTATGGCACCAGCTGGGGTAGCTGTAGCTATAGGAATGGTTTCCAAGAATGGCTTCTATAGTCTTGTGTCTGGTGCCTCACTGTTCTTGGCTTCTCTCCCCTTGTATCAGATCATCCTCTAGGGCCTCTCCACGGGGCTTGATTTCTTACTGCATGGTGGTCTTGGGATAATTGCACTTTTCACATGGCAACTGGTTTCCCAGAGACAGGAGTAGAAACTGTAAGACAAGCTCAGGTCCAGGCACGGAACTGGCACCGCATCAATTCCACCAGTTCCTCTTGATCAGAGCACTCTGAGGGTCCGCTCGCAGTCAAGGAGCTGGAGAAACAGACTTCCACTCCTCACTGAGGTGGAAGACAAGGTCACCTTGCAGAAGAGCATGTGGAATGAGGGATATTGTTGTGATCATCTCTGGAAAAAGAATCTGCTACAACAGGCTAAAAGGAAGCATATACATTTGTCAGGAGGAATGACAGTTTTGCAGCCCTGAACTTGTCAGATGAATTAGGTGGCATCTTTTCTAGAGAACAGTCATTGCACACTGACTGAAACAGACAATGTCATAAAAGCCAGTTTGAAGAAGAAGCAGAAAGAGCTCAGGATTTTATATACTCTTTTAAAAAATTTAAGTAATCTCTATACCCAACATGGGGCTCAAAGTCATCATCCCAAGATCAAGAGTCATAAGCCCTTCTGATGGAGCCAACCAGGTGCCCCTACACTTCATAATTCTGAAAGCCGAACACTTTGTTCAAGAGCTCTGGTCCCTGAAATTAGTGCTAGTTCCTTTCAACTGACTGAGGATCATATCATGTACCAACACCAGGTACCGTGGGAGCCATTAATCCATGTGCCTGCTCCTGCCTTCCTGGTAACCTGGCTTGCGGGAGAAGGCAACATGCTTAGCTAACCATACAGTGTTCAGTGTAGACCCGAATTTTTCAGATGTGATCAGAGAGCTGCCTATGTTAAATTCGTGTTAGACATGGGATGTCTAGACATCTAGACACAGGTGCTTGTTAAAAATCCAGAAGTTTGGTCCCATCTTTCCCTGCCGAGACCGAGGGAACGGTTTCTAACATGCCTTGCAGGTGACTCTGAGCGTGCCGGCATCAAGGGCTCCACCTGGGGACCCGCTGCGAGAACTTAGACCCGAATCTCTACGGTCAGCCTGTGCTGAGGACCTCCTCTGCTCAGGGACCATCCTCAGTGTTTCACATTACATGAGCTAATCTTCACAACAGCTCTGTGAACTACGATTCTCCATTTATCAGATAAGCACCCAGAGACTCAGGTTTCAGAACCCGTCCAAAGTCATACTGTTTCTAATGGCTGATGCCGGGACTCACCCAAGGGGTCTGGATTTAAGCCGTTGCTGATGGGCTGGCTCTGTGAGTCCGGGGGACCAGAGAAGACTTCAGGGACACTGCATTCCATGCTGGAATGCTATAAACTCCCTGGGGCATGAGACTATTTCCAAGATGTTTGTCCTGGGATTTAAAAACATGGAAATACTCAATGTGATGAGCTTTGCTAATGTGCTCTCTTCAGAAGACAGCAGGTTGGAGAACAGCTCCCGGTGTCCTGTTTAGGGGCTGATGCCTGCTGGATGTGGCACCCCCAGCCCAGAGGTTTCATTTCGTGTAACCACAGTTTGGTGGTTTGCGACAGGGGGATTGTGTTGGGCCACCCCTAGACCGTTTTCCATCTCAAAATGTGTCCCACGTCCTGGCTGATTTGATATGATGGCCCCATGCCTAGTACTGCATGTGGACTCAGTGATTCACAGATTGTTTCATTCATTCAATTCATCGGACAAATGACTTCCCTGGACCCGCGCTTGCACTCAATTCTCAGAGAAGTAAATGTGTAAAGTGCCCACTTAAAAACTTAACAGCTGATTTTGCCCATCTCATTTCAATGCTCAGCCCCCGGAGGATTCACCTGTGCATGTGTGCCTCACCTGCCCCTGCACTGCCCTCAGGACTGCTCTCCCTGTTCGAAGGGAAACCGAGCCGGCTCTGACCCCAGCGCAGTGAAGGTTGGGGGCCGCAGACGCGCCCTCACCCCTGCAAACGCAGCCCTCACAGTGGGGATGAGAAAGCCATCATTCTGTCACCCTCCAGGCAGGGGAACTAAAAGGTCAGGAGAAGGGAGATCTATGTCCAGGGTCACAGCAAGTTAATGGGCAAGAGGGAAGGTTGGGGGGGCCTTGTCCTAAAGGAAAAGCAAAATAAAAGCACACCATAAAAGAGCCTGGTACTGTGATCCCCCGGCAGCTGTTCCCTGAAGACCTGCTGGTTGGCAAGATGCCTGCTCCAGCCTGGCCTCCCCTTTAGCCTCGAGGATCACTCTCCAGGCGAGGGTCTGCTGCCTGGGTCACCCTCCCTCAACCATACCCTTCCCTGCTTTGCCACAATCCTCTTTTTCCTGAGTTGCAGACCAACTTCACTCGGTCCTCTTCCAGCCTGCTGTTGGGGAGCAGGGGAGCTGTAGACATGTTCTTGGTGGGGGGGGGTGGCAGATCATAGGTAACTTTTGAGTTTTTACCAGCAGAGGAGGAGACAGCGGTGCCCAGAGGTGAGGTCCCTCCCACCCGAGCCCATGCCCTGGCAGCTTCCTTCCCAGTTTTGGGTCTTCTGGGGAGTGCTTAGCAAGTGTCTCAGCTTCCAGACCATGGCCTGCTGTTCTTGGCTCCAGGGGAGATGTTTTCAGAATGGAAGGCTCGATGTAGACATCTCCACAGGGGTGGGTGAGGAGTGGGTGAGGGCAGACCTCTCGGCTCATCAGCATTCAGAGTGTGACCTCCCTACTCTGTCCTCTTAGTGACTCTACATGTTCTAGGACAGCTTTCAGAAAGCCTCCTGCCTTGCTCCGTGCACTTGGGAATGGGTGGAGGGAGCAGTGCGGGGGACTATATGTGGAATTTGTTGAGATCAGGCAGAAGGAAGCAAAGACACGCTCTTCTGATTCATGACATGTGAGAAAGTTCTTTTGACAGAAGCAGCTCCTCGTAATAGTAACAGCTCCTGGGGCCTTCGACAGGCCCCGGCCCAGAACCTTCAGCACCCTACTAAATGGCAGCATCCCTCTGTAGGAGGGGGCAGAGTGTAGGGGGGCAGAGTTAGAGGGGACAGAAACCTAGAGAGAGGCACGAGGTGGAGGGACAGCAGGAAAGTGAGGCTCAGGGACACATGAAGTCAGAGGGACTGGCAGATGGAGAGAGGTGGAGGCGGACACATGTGGAGACGGGGTCCCTGCCTGCCAGCATCACTCCCACGCTCCCTGAGGCCCTTCCAGGGTCAGCAGGCATTTCCCTGCCTAAAAGCCCAGTGGGGAGAAGAGAGAAAGGTGTGCTACGTGCCTCAGTACGTTTGTGGACCTCTGGCGCCCACAGAGGTGTCCAAATCCCTTGGTCTGTAGCTCAGGCAAGTCACCTCTCCCTGAAGTCACAATCTGGGGGCTCTGGGTGGTGCTATTTATTCCAAAAGGAATATCTTTTTAAAAATAAAATGTTGCCTTTTCTCCATTAAAAATAACTTTTGCCCACCCCTGCTACTTCACTACAAAAGAAAACAATGCAAGCTCATCACGGAGAACTTGGAAAATATAAAAAGATACAAGAAAAAAATAAAACATGAATTATAATCACATCACCTCATGATAGCCACCACTAGCAATTGGATGCTTTTCTTTTCAGTCTTTTGTCGATGCGTGGAGCTGTATAATTAGCAGCAATGTACCACAAGCACTTTATTAAACAGTATTCGACATTGCTGTTTTATTAGTGTATATATTCTAATCCATGGGTGAGGCTTTCCTTATTGAGGTAATCTATACTGGAATATTTAGTTTGCATCTGACTTTGCTAGCATGAATAATATTTTAGCAAATATCTTTCTGCCTGTCTGCCCGAATTTCTGATTTCTTCAGGATATGTTTAAAGAAGGTGACTTACTATGTCAAAGGTCACAGGCTTGTTAACACAAGCACACTCCAACTTCACGTACACACATACACACATATGAGAGACAGCATAGATACAACATTTTATATATGTAACTGCTCAGAATGTGTCTCTGCTTCTCATATGGATCCCCCGCCCCCAATCCCCATTCTTCTAGCTATCACCCGTCCCATATACCTCCTGAAAAGACTAATTTGATCACATCAGTTCAACACCCGTATTGATTCCCTTTACCTGTTATCTGCTTCATAAAGAATAAGTGCACATTTGCGACTATCTTCACTCTTTATCTGCATCTGCTGCTCTGTACAATTATTACATATCCTCTGTGTCTGGACTGAGCCTCTGTAGGCACAGAGGGGAACCAACCGTCAACTCTACATTTAATGAGCTTATGGTTTGATGGGTTAAAACAACACACAGTTCCTGGCCTCTTGTCCTGCTTTATTTTCCCTTACTGCACTGACAGTTATCCTTCTTTCATTATTATATTATTTTATTATTCTTTTTTTAAAAGAGATTTTATTTATTTATTTGACAGATAGAGATCACAAGCAGGCAGAGAGGCAGGCAGAGAGGGAGAGGGGAAGCAGGCTCCCCGCTGAGCAGAGAATCTGACACGGGACTCGATCGCAGGACCCTGAGACCATGACCCAAGCCGACGACAGAGGCCCAACCCACTGAGACACCCAGGCACCCCTATTTTATTATTCTTTATTGTCTGTTGCCTCTATTATGCTAGAAGCTTCACAAAGGGAGTGGCTTTCTCTGTTTTGTTGACTTCTGTGTCCACAGAGCCTCGTGTAAGAGCCCAGAACATGGCAGGTACAAAACAGGTATCTGTGATTGAGTAACTATATTCTGTGATACTGAACTTCCAATTCTTTTTGATGAGCTAGAAAAATAGGAAATGAAACAATGTTCAACATTGGGAGTTTATTTCTCAAGCCTATAATGCTTGAGCTCTGACCTGTCTCCTGTCGTGATATCCAATGCCAGAGTGCGACCTGGCAAGAGATATTGCACCCCTGCAAACAAGAACCCCTCTCTGCACTGTTGGGATCTAGGAAATGGAATAATACAAGATGAATTTATGGCCACTGTTTGGTGTCCAGAGGAGGATCCCAGTTGAGACTATTTCCTGTTTGAAGAGGTACAATAAGTGCTCAATCTTAGCAAGTTACACAGCAGTGAATCTCAAAGAGAATATTCACAAGTCTCTCTAAAGCTGCAGTTGAAAGAAATGAAATAAGCATTTCTTTGTACCTCTTCCGTCATATTGATTTCTAGGGTGTTTTTAACAACTGTGAGCATGCAGAGTAGTCAGAATTCGTTCCCAGTTACCAATTCTCTTTTGACATGCATGGCAGCGATGGGGCAAGGAACCATTGACGGGACAGTACTGACAAACGGAGTGAAAGGATTTCAGGTCCCAAATGTGTCATGCAGATTCCCCTCACCTTTTTCCTGTTTTCCTTCATCTTTGCTTTTATTCAGTCTTCCTAGCATTGTCTTTTCATAGATCCTTTTTTAATTTCTTTGTGTTGGTTAAAAAAAAAAAAAAACCAGAAACAAAAACAAAAACACAAAAAAACCAACTGGACAGTCCCTATCCCTTAATAGAAAAATTTAGTCCATTCGCTTTTAATATAGAAAATTTTATTCCTTCAGTTGGCTTTATGTCTACCATTGATTTTGTCATGTTTCTTCTTTTCCTTTTCTGTATTTTTTTTTTATAATTTTTGTGATTCGTCCTTCTTCCTTCTTTGTATTTATAATTTTGACTTGGGTATTTTTTTTTTTTATTCCACTCATGTTTTCCTTCTGGTTCCCCATACTCATAATTAAATACATGGTTCTCTATCCTATGAAAATAAAATGCCAGATATTTTCCCTCGTGCTCCCCACCTCACTCCAATATTATGTGGCCTTTAAAATCCTTTTAATTCCCCACTTTTCCTCTAAATGAGACCTTTAGAACCCTTTTACCTGTACCTTACCTCCCTTTGCCCCCCACCCAAATCCTACTTTTTCCCGATAGTTTTATTTTCATTGATTCCAGACTGTTATTAGGTTTTCCTATAATATTGTGTCATTTCTATTTTAAGATCATTATTTAGCACTTTCATTACACATTCCAAGAAACTCTATAATTATCCATTTAAGTTTAACTGTATATAGGTTAATTACTCACTGCTGTTTCTCTCTCTCCCTTTTTATTTTTTTTCTGTCTTTCACAGTCTCTGTTCTGATTCAATTTTATGGTCTGAATCCTTCCTTTATTGTTGTCCTTAGATGGTGTGGTGGTTTTAAAATAAGTCCAAGAATTCTTTAATACTCCTCCCTTCTTGAGGTAGAGCTCTACTCCCTCCCCTGTGTGTGGCTGGATGTGCTTCCAAGAAGTAGAACGCAGAAGCAAGAGCATGTGGCTTCTGAGACTAGGCCATAAAAAGCACTGTGGCTTCCTTCTTGCTGTCTTTTTTGGATCACTAGCTATGGAAGAAGCAAGTTGCCATATTCAAGAGCACTCAAGCAGCCCTGTGGAGACAGCTGCATGGTGAGAAGTGGAGGCCTCTTACTATCAGCCATGGAGTGAGTCATCTTGGAAGCAGGTCTCCAGTTGGTTCCAGTCAAATCTTCAGATGGCTGCAGCTGCCACATGGTCAGATCCCATGTTGAGGTACCCAAAGGAAGCTTCTTCATCTTCCCATTATTTTCTTGGCCACAGGGATAGTGAGGACCCAGCCCCATCTATTCAACCCACCTGTTCAGATGCCTGGGAAGATCAACAGGTGCTCTGATGGA
The DNA here is from genome assembly GCF_011764305.1 of Mustela putorius furo. NCBI lineage: Eukaryota > Metazoa > Chordata > Mammalia > Carnivora > Mustelidae > Mustela > Mustela putorius. The sequence goes on from NW_025421449.1 coordinate 9,099,574, forward strand.
ACATAGCCTGGCTTATGAGGCCCTTCTACTGGTTTCTCCAGAGGTTGAGATCTCTCAGGATCTTTTATTGTTTTTGATTTTCTCCTTGGTGCTTTCAGCTGCTGAGACACCAACTCTTGTTGGGACCAGAGAGGAAATAAAATTCTGTACTCTTTTAGACTGTGGGATTTGCTCACAATTGGCAGATCCTGCTGCTCACTGACCCCAGCACTCATGACTCTGGAGAAGGAACTGCAGATGGATTAGATGTGGAGGGAAGCCATTTCCTTCCCAGAATACCATCTGTCTCTTGACAATTCCTTGATCTCTAGGGAGAGGTGACTCCCTTATCCTCCAAATGTTCATTGTTCTGATCATATCTTATTTTGACATAGGTCATTTTGGCTTTGGGTGCCCTCCCCCAGCACACTATGAGCACCTTGAGGCCAGTGGTCATACTTTACTCTCCCTTGTTTTCCTGGCACCTGGAACAGCATGAATGCTTGTTGGAAACTTGTGAGATAGAACTCATCTTTTCTTCCTGGTGGCTTGAGTAAAAACACTGATCTTCCCCTTTTCACAGAAATGGTACTGGTGTGCCCACTGAGGGAAATAAAGACATATGTACTTGGAATAGTTGGAAGTTGGGATGGGGTTGCACCTTAATATCCCTACAATCTTCCCTGAATTCTTCTGCAATTACAGTATTTGCTTCAGAGAGTTGTAGAAGGTAGATGTGTGATCCATTGGGCTAGAGAAGATGGGTAGAGTCTTTGTTTTGTGCAACCCATAGCGGTTCAAACCCACTTCTTGGAGTCTAGGTGGAAGGTTGTCTTAGTAAACCAAGGGCCATTGTTTCCTCAAGGGTGTTCTAGGGAGCACATTTCCCATGAGTCACTTTGTGGAAAAAAAGGATACTGAGGTCAAAAACGTTTAGAAAACTTGCCTAACTATGTCATAGAGTACATTTGAATAAACAAATACAGAGCAGAAAACCAGTAAAGCAATCTGTTTAGATCTATCAAACCCAAATTTCTCAGACATACATGACTGTGGACCTCATCCTCCTTTTATCACATATGGCCAACGAGCAACCTGTGGGAGTATTTCCTGTGGATAATACTTTGGAGAAGATTGGGATCCAAGATCCCAAGGGACGTTGGGATTCATTAGGAGTTCAGTTTCGCTTTAACTCTGAGGAAATATGACTTAAAGCAGTTGCTGTCAGAACGTGGTGTCCAGACTGGTATCACCCGGGAACTTTCAGGAAATGCAAATTCTCGGGCCTTACCTGGTCCTAAGGAATCAGACACTCCAGGGCTAGGGTCTAGCACTCTGCATTCTAACCATCCACTGGAAGGTTCTGAAGCACAGTTAAGTTCAGGAACCTAATGGTTAAGAAATAAACTCAAGCCACATTCTCTGGGTTTAAACTCCACCTCTGCTACTTAACACCTTGGTGAACTTGGGTGAGTTTTTTAAACTCTCTCTGTGAAATAGTACCCATCTCATGAGATTATCATAAGCATTGAGTGAATTAAAATCTATGAAGCACTTGGAACAGTAACTGCGATGTGTTAATTACCTGTCAGTCATTATTATTCTCATTACCAAGTAGTTCTCTAACTTTCCATTCAAAGGGTAAAGTAGGACAACAGGTATTGAGAACTATGACATGACACGGTTGGACTAATGTTCGGCAGGAGAGGACACCCTGGTGTCATAACACTGTGACATCTGATCCCCGGCCTTATGGAACACAAGATGTTCCCATGCAAGGAGCTGTTCTGCAGTGTGACATTCTGAGAAACATCTTTCTTGTATTGTTCATGGTGATTAACTATGAACCACTAGTCTTGTGAAATGAGGAGTTTGGAGGAAGTAGTATCACTTCCAGCTGGATTTCTGCATTGGCTTCAGGTAGCAAATGAAATCTCAGATTCAGCAAATGTCCTTTGACTCCAAAGATGAGGCCCCTGCAGCAGTTATCTAATTTAAATTTGTGTCACAACAGATCTGCTGATATAGGATCCTCCGCAAACTGACAAAGATTTGAACCCAAGGAGTAAGGATTTGAACCCAAGACTTCAGACTCTTTGCCTGGTGCTTCTCCTGTATCACTGTTGGATGTTGTGATTGGAGGACCCTTGAAGAGCATCAGGTCCAACCAGAGAGAAGACTGAGGTCCCCGGGGGCCTGTGTTGGCTCAAGGTTGTTCAGCATTGGTGTGGCTGAGATACTGCTGGAACCCAAGTCTCTTCCTCTAAATTCTTTGTCCCTTATCAAGACATGGCTGAGTCCCCAGCATGCCCCCTCTCTGGTGCTAGAGGTTTGTGGGTTGGATCTTGATGGTCTTCCCCAAGGATCTGAATTAGGAGGATCAGTCCCCAGTGGTGGATGGGTGTGGCTCAGCGGCCAGCGGGGGCGTCTTACCAGAGCCCCTGTCTAAGGTTGGAGGCATGCTTGGCTGGCAACGGGTAGGGTAGGAGGCTCCGAGAAAGCCAAACAAAAGGTAACTAGAATGTGCCACAGGGGGCCCATTAGCTTTCTGGAGCCTCCCGGAGCATTCCCAGGAGGGATCATAGCTGGGAGTGTGTGATCAGCGGCAGGCAGAGTCACAGGCGGCTGCTGGCATATTAATATTCCAGATAAATGGCTTTTGGCTCAGGCAAATGATCCTGCTTGGAAGCAGGTTTCTCTTTGAAGCTCCTAAGAGGGGCAGCTCGCAGAAAAAGGCAGCTTTGCAGAGTGATTCCACTGGAAACCCTCTCCCCCAATCCATCTCTGTTTATTTTGTTCCTCTGTCTCTCCTGATGCATAGCAGGCTCAGAAGAAAGGAAGAGAGAGGTAGCTCAGCTCTACACATCCTCAGGGAGGAACCCTCAACAATTAGCTGAGACAACAAAGCAGCAGGGCCGGCTTGCAGGACAGGCAGCACCACACGGCCTCACCTAGCTCTGCTATTTCCCAGCTGTGTGACCCGGGGCAGGTTGCTTCACCTTGCTGAGCCTCAGTTTTCTCAGCTGTCGTATGGGTGAGTAATAGCTTTCCTGCACAGTGGTTGAAGATTAAATGCGGCCGGATATACAAAATGCTTCACACAGTGCCGGAGGATAGTTGACGATAGAAGTCATTACTACGAAGGGGGTAGCTTGAAGCATATGGAGATACCAATGGGGTGACACTGATTTATCCCCAGTGACTCTACCCACTGGCTGCTGAGGTGCTTCCCTTTGGGGCTGGAGTCAAGGGTAATGAGTCCAGGTAGTTCCAGCCTGGGAGACTCCAGCCTGCAGCTCTTCAAACCCTAATTTTATAGATGGGGAAACAAAGACCCCGAGAGGAGGAGCAACTTGCTGAAATTCCCAAAGCAGATCAGATACTAGAATGTTACCTGCCTTTTCTCCATCTCCCTCAGCACAAAGAGGTATTCCCAGAAGGGGCCACATTGCTCAGGTGTTTGCTATCTTTCCCAGCACTCGGAAGGGGGCACGTTTTTTATTGGAGGCCCATCCCAGTGGACCAGGCCAGGCCAGACTGGCAGCGGGGCCTGCGGTGTGGTTGTTCCCAGATCCTTCCCAGATCTCAGGGCTTGGGGAACTGTTCAGAATGGGCGGGAGATCTGACCCCACGGAGGCCTCCCCTTGTACTGGGGTCCGGGCATCTGAGGGTCTACATACTCCCCTATATGTTCTATAGACGAACAGGCTGGACATCTGCTGCGCTAGGAGACCCAAACCCCTCCCCACCGGCCGGGCACTGGTTACTGATCTCTTGGCGACCCTGAGCAAGTTACTTGTCTGAGTCTCAGCTTCCTCATCTGTGAAATGGAGAAGGAATGCTCCTGTCCCCAGGGGTACCATGGGAGAAGCAGAGAATGTAAGCTAGCATGCCTCCCCCAGTGCCTGGCCTTATATACTGCTTGGGCCAGTCCACAGGTGCTCAGCACAGCTTGGAGACCAGGGCCGGGGGAAAGACTCACTCATGGAGGGACATCACCACATCACCTGTGGAGATCAGAAGCTGGTCCAAAGTGTAGATGCAGGCTTGGGCTGGGTCCCTAGCAGGTTGGCCAAGGTGGGTGTTCTGACGACTGAGTCTTGAGATACGGGATGCTGGGAATGATAGGAATGATAGACATGCACAACAATGACAACCACAATAGCATGTTGGCATATGGTATAGCCCGTCATTTCCTCTTCATCTGGGACACAGTAGGTCACACTGTTTGACAGCAGCAGGCAGTGAGCTGAGGGCCTCACCCATGTCACCCAGCAGGACATCCCCGAGACCCTCAAGCTTGGACAGCTCCCGCCTCTGGAAGTGGAGGGAAGGGCTGCCCAGGCATTCAAGACAATACTCCACAAGGTGGAGGCCAGCTTCCCAGGCTGCACTGTGTTCAAGGTTTGGCACTGGGCCAGGGTCTGGGTGCAGAAATGTCACAACTTACACCCTGGATCCACAGCTGTCTTCTTGACCTGAAGAGGACTGTGCTCCCAACTCTAACTTCCACACAGGACTATTAGGAGAACCCCAGGAGCATGTGAGCTCGGCAGCCCATGGGGAATACCAAAGCCATTTTCAGTGGTAAGAAAGAAGATGATGATGATGTAGGAGGGGAGGGAGGAGAGAACCACATTGACCCAAGTCCAAGAAAATAATCATCATAGAAACCTCAACCCTGAGCTCTTTTATGAGCCCAAAACATCCAGGGCTGGTGACATAGTCCATTCCCTAACACCATCCCCTCATCCCTCTGCTGCCACTGTCCTTCCCCTTGGGGGCAGTCCAGTGCCTTGAGCTCCCATGCACCCCTGCTCCCCAGCCATTGGGGGCCACAGTGCTTCCTGCCTGAGGATCTCTCACTATGCCTGGGTCGAGCCCAAGAGGCATATCCTGGCCCCTGGGGGCAGAAGGTCACAACCTGAGGTAGGAAACAGTGCCTTCTTTCCATGAGACCTATAAGAAATGCTAAGGAGCTGCTGTATGAATCACAATCTAATGTCAGAATGGAGCCTCAAAAGGACCGAAGGGAGGTCAGGCAACAGCATGTGTTGCACTGAGCCCTGTGGGGTCTTTTATGATTTCATCCATGTGGTCAGATTACTATGTCCCCCGAGTTGGATAGATATCATGTGATTCTGACAGTCTGTGATCTCTAGGCATTCTGTCTCAACAGTCAAGGAATAAACACCGTCACTTAGAGCATCCTTGGACCATGGACATGGAGCCCCACTTGCACAATTCTTAGGATGGACAATTATTATCTCCCCTATCTACCTGTTCCATCTCCCTATGGGCTCTGGCTTTGTTGGAAAGCATTCCTCATGTGTGAGCCAGGATCTCCTCCTCCATGGGGGTGAACCTGCTGTCCCTGCCCAAGGACAGCCCTTTAGAGATCTTGGAGGTGAGGCCTTCCCCTCTCTCTGAGTCCTCATGAAGCAGGTGGTAACAGGAGAATGAGATGCCTTGTCTTCATCCCACTTCTAAGGAGAATAAGGCAAGCTGCTCTTTACCCTGTCCCATAGAAAGGCAGGGTGGTCTCTTAGCAGAAGAAGGCATGTCTGTGTTATTATCCTCATCTTATTGATGAAAACAGTAGGAGGCACAGAGAGGGTAACTGGCTGTCCAAGACCACAGAGCTGATAAGGGGAAGAAGCTGAGCTGATAATCAAGTGACAGCCCTCCAGCCTGAGGCTCTCTGGGGCTCAGGGTCTGAGTCCTGGGTGGTTCTGGGATGACCCATGACCCTTCATAGAACTTGACCCTATATACCTTTTCTGAACAGCACTCAGCCTCCTGCCCTGTGTGACCTTTGGAGGAGGGGACATTTTATTCTTCAGCATGGGGCCAGACAGCCCAGGCAGCTGGCTCTCCTCCAGCAGTTCTTGGGGCTGCTTCAAGAAGAAATGTCTGGAAATTTGTGGCATTCATGGATGTGTCTGTTAAAATTTCCTCTGCTTGGAGACTGAAGTAGACAGAGCAAAAGCCTCAGTGGGCCTCCCACCTCCCCCACAGTACTCTTGGGTCTCATTCTCTTTCCACGCCAACCCAGCCCTGGAAAACCCATACCCTTGTCTGAACACCAGCACCAAGCAGACCCATGCAGAGGCCATATGTGTTAGATTATATTATTGTTTAAAATATTTGCTGGTCCTTTCTGTGGAAGATTATTCTTCCCTACCCATTAGACTTGGCCATTTGATTTGATTTAGCCAATGAAATGTGAGCAGAAGTAAAGTGTGCCACTTCTGAACAGAGTGTTAAGAGCCATTGAGTTCTACTGTTTTCCCTCACACATGAGGCTAATGATGCTCCAGATAGAGTGCTCTTGTAGCCTGGTGCTGGAAGGAAGATGGCCTGGAATGTAGCTGCAGCTGATCTTAAAAGACACATAATGTGAATAAGCAATGAGTATTTGTTACCGTAGGCCCCTGAGCATGGGGGCTTGTTAGCACTGCACGGCTGAGTCTACACCCAACATGGCAGGCGGTGATGTGTCATCAAGACACATTGGCCCACAGGCTCCCCCAGATCAAATATCCTATGATACATTGGGTGCGAGACAAACCACCTGCAAATAAACTCAGAGATAGGGGAGATTTATTCCTCCAACTTCCCCCGGCAGCCTTCACTGACTTAAAATGGGGAAGGTAGAGTTAGAATGTGCCTCAATTTACCCACAGTCCCCCTGGTCATAAAAATGTGTCTGGGACCTCTGATGGGGATGCTGTGAGGCCCAATTTTACCACAAGTATTGATTTTTTTCCTCAGGAGAAAATAGTTTGTGTTCTTTAAATAAGAAAGGGAAACAGCTTTGGAATTGATTCCTGAGTAATGGAATGACCTTTTGTCTGGACACCTCAGCGCTGGCTCACGGAGTAGCTCCATGTTGACTCAAGTCCTGAATTTCCAGTAATATCTAGGAGAGAGGGACATAGGGAGCTTCACTGCCCTTCCTTCTCCTCTTCCATCTCTCCTTAGAGATGCATTAGGTGGAGAACTGCTTCTGGACCACAACACCTTCCAAGTCATCCCAGACAACCGAGTGGGAGGGCCACTGATACCAGCCCCGTGCCTATGAATGTACAGTAGTGCCCCCTTATCCATGGGGGATAGGCCGTAAGAGCCCCAGTAGTTGCCCGAGACCACAGTTAGTACTGAATCCTGTATACACTAGCTTTTTTTCCTATTCACACACACGCATCTAGGATAGTTTAATTTATAAATTAGGCACAGTAAGAGATTAACACTAATGACTAATAATAACACAGAACAGTGATAACCATGACTCTGATGGAAGTTATGTGAATGTGGTCTCTCTCTTTCAAAATATCTTTACATACAGCACTTGCCCTTCTTCTCCCTGAAGTGATATGAGATGATAAAACGGGTCTGTGATGAGGTGAAGTGAGGGGAATGACGTAGGCACTGTGATGTAGTGTTAGCTGCTGCTGACCTTCTGATGATATGTCTGAAGGAGGGTCAACTGTTTCTGGGTTGTGGCTGAGCGTGAGCAACAGAAACCACAGACGTCAAAACCGTGGGTAAGGGGACCCTGTAAGAGGAGAATGGATGTTCTGGAATGACACATACTTAAAATGCCTTGAGGTGTTGAAGGAATTTGTTTCTAAAGCATGTTGGTATGTCTTATTTTACTTGGTTCCTTCATCTATGTAAGAGGAAATAATGGTCTGACTGGAGATCAGGAGACGGGTCTGGGTCGTAATTCTATTACCAAGTTGCAGGGATGTCATGCTTTGGAGCTCAGTTTCACTTTCAGAGGACTAATTTCTCTCATTTATTCATTCACCTACTCAATAACTACTTTCTGAACACCTACTTTTAGGTGTGGACAAGGAATGTAGATAAACAGAACTAGTGAAGGGGAAATAGGGTGTGGTACATTGGAAAAATGTCCACAGAGTCTTTCCACCTCTGAATGTGTGTCCTCTTGCAGTGTGATTTTGCATTGAGAAGTGGAGTCTATCTAGGGTCAGTCATGTGACTTCTTTGGCACATGGGACAATAGTAAATGTGACCTAAACAGAGACCTGTAAAGCACTTGCACATTGGGACTTGCCTTCTCTTTCTGTGCTTGGATCCATGAAGCCACCATGTGAACAGGCTCAGGCTAGTCTGTTGGAGAATGAGATTCATGCAGCCCAACCACCCCCTGACATGTGCTGAGAGCTTGCAGCCACCAGCACGTGTATGAGGCATCCCTAGACCCTCCAGCCACTGACTGACCACAGATACAAGAGAAAGCCCAACAGATATCAGCCCCAGCAACCCAGACCAGAAAAAACACACAGAATACCCACATAACGATGAGCGAAATAAAATAATTGGTATTTTAAGCCATTAACTCTGGAGATGTTTTGTTACACAGCGAATGCTAACCAATATAGAAGAGAAGGCACTTATTGAGCACCTCTTTATGAAAGATCTCTTGCAGAGATTTCCTAGTTGCTTCATTGCTGTGACCCCAGAAGGTAGATTTTGTACTCCCCATTTTATTGCTGAGGAAACGTAGTCTCAAGAGAAGTAGATCCACCAGCCAGATTAGAGAGGTGGTGAAGCCAGGAATGGAGTCTGAGGCTGAGATGGACTTAACCTGCCAGAAGAAGGGTTTGTTAGTGAGATCTGAGTAGAGTCTGTGGTCTGGCAACCTCAGAATTCTTGGTCTGCAGGATGCACAACCCATCTTGAGGCTTTGCTCTTGGACCCCTGGAGAACTGAGTGCTGCATGGGGAAAGGAGTGCCCTGGGTCCAGAAAGTCTTAAAGAAGAGGGGGGTCATGATGAAAGGTATGAGAAGAGGGGGTCAAGGCAGTGCTTTATAGCTTAAATGCCTCATAAGACCAGCTTATGGGAGCCCGCTTCTAAATGATCAATTCCAATCTCATTATGACCGCAGCTGCCATTAACTCAGGAGCTAATTGCTATTAGCTTATAGAAACTCAAGAGGGTTTAGCTGCAAAAATTCCACGACACGGAGCCATCTTACTGCTTAAATGGCCACATTCCTATTATTAATTCCATTTGACTATTAGCTTATTACTGTTAAGTTATTATAACTTTGTATAAAGTCCTTGAACCGGATGCGTGTCCTCCATGCACATCTTATTACGGGCAGCAGAGTGCACCCAGAGGTTCAATATTTTAATTTTCATTTTTCTTTAAGGTATAGGCTTATTAAGAAGCATGGGGGGGGGGAGGTCCTTGATTTGGAAGACGGCTCTGTAAGCAAAGGCCCCAACAAAAAGCAGACTTTGCTCAGCGTTTTTAGGCAATTAAGGTCTTGGCAAATGGAGAGCGAGTCTGAACAACAGCAAAGCTGAGCCCTAGATGTGCCCTGGGAGACTCTCATCCATTCTCATGGTGCGGTTGGGGAAGCTGAGGACTGGAGACAGGGCAGGACGCAGGTGAGACAAAACGTCGTGCCTGCATCAGACAGATGGCATTGCCTGAAACAACCAGGTCTGTGCTTCAGATAAATTGAAAGTCTGCTGAAGATACCAAATAGCGAGATTGCCAATGTTGGACGAACGACAGCAGGTTCCCTGGTATTTCCTGCAGAAAATACCTGTGTGCTAAGAAAGGGGCCAGGATGCAATATCATTTACTCCTCATCAGTGGTGAGCCAGCCGGAGGGACAGCTACACGACAGCGTGTGAAATCAGGCATATTTAACGGGTGACAGGAAGGTTCTCTAGACAGGAGTCTCCTGTTCAGAAGCCTCCCTTAATAAGATCCAGTTGGTTTGTTAAGAAAATAGTAAGAGTGTGAGCAATCCCCAAGTTCACGGTTTATTCTTGACTTTGTAGCTTCTTCCCAAGGGGCCTTGGGGCACTTCTGGGGAAAATGTCAGACTTGTTGCTGAGCCGAGGCTGGTCCCGGGAGGGGCTCCTTTCATGGCCTGCGAAGTCCCTCTGTGGCCAGGGCCATCGGGCAGCTAGGCAGAGGACTTGAGGCACTGGGGCCCTGTTCTGATCCCTCTCAGAGTCCCCGTGTTCTCATCTATAGGAATGAAGAAGAGGAGGCAAGATACGGCTTCAGCCCTTTGCTCTTCCATATGTCTGGTCTTAATCTCTTTTATTGGATTTTTTTTCTCTTCGAGGTGCAGAGGAGAGAGGTGATGAGACCCAGCAAAGGGAAAGGGGCAGCTTGAGTGCAGGGCTTTCTCTGGGGTCAGCGGCTTCTGAAAGAAGCCTCATTATAGCCAAATGAGCTCTTCTGAGTGGAGATTTCCTCGGAGGTGGCTGTCGACCTTGAGAGCGAGGAGCTGCTGAAGGAAAGAGAAGGGGAAAGAAGAGAAAAGAGAGGGAAGAGAAGACAAAGGAGTCAGAAGAGAGAGAGGAAGGAAAGGAGAAGACGTGGGTCAGGCAGTGGGACAAGGAGGTGCGCAGACCCAGGACAAGAGGAGGGATTCGCGGCAAAGCAAGGGGGTGTTCAAGACCCCAAGGGGGGCGGGCAGAGCAAAGAAGAATCAAAAGGGAGGAGAGACACCCGTGAAGATGGGGAAACAGAAATGCGTGCACCGGTTGGTTAACTCTCATAGCACACAGGATACAAGCGGTGGTCGCTTCCGGACAGGACGGGGAAGTGGGAGGAGGTACCAGAAAGCAGGAAGCATTTTTCTTGATGAAGACCCCCCAGGCAAAGTTCGGTTATTGATTGATTGCGTATATGTGTCTCTGAGTGCACACACGCACACTTGTGTAGGAACAGGTGATTTTGGTCCCGGCATTGTGACGCACAAACACCAACCAGCCTACTTGCTTGTGGTCAACACTTCCTTGACATTGCGAGAATTCAGCCACCAGGCCTGTTTCCACTCGGAGGCTGTAGCGCACACCAGAAGCCAATAGCTTTATGGAATCCCTGCAAATCTGTTCCCTCTTCCTGCCCACCCACCCCCCGCCCCCCACTGCCAGACATAGTTTGTGTTGTACCTGGAAACAAAACAGCTGCACCCCGGGGGGGTAGACACAGGCTGGAGGGCCCCTCCAGCTAATCTCTCTGAGCCCACTTTCCTGGTGACACACCTGCGAGGGGTGCCTGGTTTGCAGGGCGGGCGGGAGCTGGGGGAGGCGAGGGAGGCGATCTGGCTGGCGTTTCCCCTCCCCCGTCTCCTGCTTCTGGGTCAGGCTGTTTGGCTGCAAACACCACATAAAGATGAAACATTTTGTTCCCTCACTGCTTGGTGGCTCGCCCCCAGGTTCCAGAGATCTGTAAGCTGTAAAAACAATACAAAACAAGAGAAAACAGAGCTCTCAGCACAGGGCTGGCTGAGGCCCTTCCCCCAGCTCTGTTTGTCCTGATTTTGTCAGTTCCACCCAGAGGACAGGACCCGATGGGGTGGGCTGGGTTGGGAAGACAACACATCGTGTGCGAGAAAAAAGACGGGACTGGAGATAAAGGTTGATGAAGAGTTGATCAGGTCCTGTGGGCCAAAGCAAGCATCTCGGCACCGCCCTCGGGTCCTGCTGGGTTCCAGGTTTGCTAGGCGCCCACCTTTCCTTGTGAGCACCGGGGCTAACCCAGGGTCTGAGGGTGAACCGGAACGCCGAGACAGAAAAGCTCCAGTTTGTAGCATGTGCCAGTCCACATGGTGTGAGTCTGCCCACGAAGGCTATTTCCAAGCTGTCAGTCGTGGCGTCCCTGATGGAGGGGTTGGGGCTGGACGGCGTATTCAACTTTGGCAGGTCTGGTAGGAAGTGGCAACCTTCCCCCATTCTTAACCCTGCTCCGTACAGGGCCCGAGTGTTCCTCTGTCATGCAGTGATAATTACAGGGCTTCCCTGGTATTAATGGCTCGCCTTTTAAGTTTGGCTTCACCCAGTGTTTTTAGCCAAATGTATGACCCATAAAATATACATCATATATTTTGATGGTCCCGCTCTCCTGTTGTCCCCTGGATTGTAAGCTCCTTATGGAGGGAGAGTCTAGGTCACTCTTCCTTGCCTCCCTAGTTGCATATCTTATGTGCTCCACAAATTTAAAGGATGAAAGAAGAAATTGACCAAGACTGGACCTCTTCCCTTTCCCCAGTTAGGGCCTGATCACCAGCAACTCTGTGGCTTTTTGCCTCTGCCATTCCTCTATGCCCAGTATGGCTTTCCTCACACTCTCTTTGCACTGGACCCATTTACATCTCTTATGTGGGTGTTTTCCCTTAACCCACGGAACGTGCTTAGGTTTGTTCCATCCTGAGAAGAACAAACTTTCCTTGACCTCATGTCGCTCTTCAGATGGTCCTATTTTTTCTCTATCCCTCCAACAGCAAAAAAGAACGTGCAGAGTGGGTCTCCACTCCCCCGATTCCTGTACCCTCTTTATCCCTGCTCTGATAGCCACTTCCAATTCCCAGTAAATCCATTCTCAGCCATCATCCTGAGACCCCAAAGTGCCGAGTCTGCTGGACACCTCTCAGCCCTCACCTTGCAGGAACTCTGCAGAGCTTGACCCATTAAGTGGGTCTCTTCCTGAAACTCTCCCTCCTCACCTCTCTGGAGGAGTCCAGCCCCCTCTGCCTGCTTTTCTTTCCATGGCGTCCGTCTTAGGAGCCAGCATTCCTCCAAGATCTTTCCTCCATCTCATGTGGTTGCTCTACAACATTCCCAGGGTGTCAACCTCCATCTACAAGCTGGCAAGCCCTCAGTCTGAATCTACCGCCTCTTCCCTCCTTGGTGGTTGGCCACAGAGCCCACCTGCTGGACATCCACAACCTTGGGCGCCCTTGGGCCTCCGCTATCAGTGGGTCTGAAACATCATCATCTCATTGCCCAGATCCACAACTCTCCCTGGGTCCCAGCTCATGAATGTTCTGCCAGGACCCCCAGCAAGGAATCTGGACGTGGTCATCAACTAAGCGCCTCCCCATACGTCCCTCATCGAATCTAACCTTTCCTGCCGGGTTTACCTCTTGATTCCCAAGTTTGTTCCTCCATTTCTGTCTCTGTTCCCACCTTCCAGCTGATCTCTCTGACGCAGGCCACTCCTGGACCCCCACAAAAATGCCAGAATAAGGCTTCGGAAATGCTAATTGGGCCATATGCCTCCCTGTTTAAGACCTTCCTGCGACCCCTTCTTGTCCGCTGTATGTGGGTCCTCCATGGCCTGGGGCCAGCCTCTCTGTCCCCACTGCCCTCACCACGCCTAGTCCTCAGTATTCCAGGCACACCGAGCTCCTTATCGTTCTGTGCACTCAGCAGGCTGTTTAATGGCTTGGCTCCTTTGCTTACTCAGGGTCTTCTGCCTGGAATATCCTGACTTTCTCCCCTGAGCTGGTCAACTGGCTCACCTTCCCCTGATCTGATCTGATTCTTCTCTTTCAGATCAGACAGTACCTGGTGCAGGAAACCTCTCACTGCCACTTTGCCCCCCGCATACAGCCCCTCAACAGTGAGATAGCTCTCCCTGTCCTGTGCACACTTCTCTCCCCTCCCCTGGACATGCACACGCACGCACACACATACACACGCACGTGCATCACGTTGTCATCACCCGTTTGTGCAGACGGTCCCCCCAGACCGCGAGGGGAATATGCAGCCGTGTCCTATTCATCTTTGCATCCTCCGTGCTTGACGCAACCCAGGCACCTGATAAATGGTTTGCACCCCACCCGTACAGTGCAAGGCCCTTGATTAAAGGAAAAGAGGGCACAGTAGGCAAGGAGACAGGATGCATTATGGTTCCTGCCTTTCTACTTTAGGACAAATCTTGAACTTTTCTGTGCCTCGGTGTCACCCCCTGTAAAATGGGAAAGCACAGCTGGAGAGTTGCTGGAAGATTGCCCAAGAGGATGCGTGCTGAGGGTTTTGATCAGTCAGCGTCTCTTGCTACCGGGCACACAGTGGGACCCGTGCATTTACATGCATTATTCCATTTACTTTTCGTAATGCGATTGTGAAGTAGGTACTATTATCCTGTTTTCACTCATTAAGGAAACTGCTGAAAGAAGTTGAGTGGCCTCCCCAGGGGCATGCAGCCAGTCAGAGATAGAATGAGGCTGCTCTGGTCACTCCATCACTCCTCTGCTGTCCCTTTAGCAAACAGCAAAAAAGAAGCCTTCGGTGGAGAAAGTTTCTAGCAAGCCTGAGAACATCTTTTGCTGCGGGGGGGAGAGGGGGTTCGGGGGCTGGAGCGGGGCAAGCTCTCATTGTCCCACAGGTAACTTTTATAATGCCCGCAGAGCAAATGGCAGACCTATTGGACCATAGTGAGTCATGAAGGGAAGCTAGAGTATGTGTCCCTGGGGGACCTCTCTCCTCCCTTTGGGGGTGAGGTCTGAGCTGACAGCCTAGCCAGGTGCCTCTCGAACAGAGCTCTTCTTTCTCATCGGAGGGGCTCCTGGGTAGGGAGAAGGTCATGGACGGGCAGGTGGGGGACAGGGTGGGGGTTGTCTGAGGGCCCCTTGAATGGTTCCCTTTGGGGTCTAATCTGCCTCTGTCTTATCCTTACTTGCATTTCTGCACCCCAGACTCCTCATGGTGAAATGCAGCTATCCTTCCTGCCCTCAGAGTCCGAGTTCATGTGCAGCGATGAACAACCTCTCTTTGGGGTCTAGAGGTGCATGGTAGAGATTCAGCACCTGGGGAGGGGGCCTCTGGTCCCTCAAGGAGCTATATCCAGTGGATAGTCAAGCATCACCCAATGCTGGCCTCCCAGCTTGCTGGATTCGGCACAGCCTGGACCCTAGAATATGTTCCCATATGACTCTGGAGCACCGGGGACCATAAAACCTCTGAGAGATCCACCATTTGGGGAGTCCCTTTCCTTTCCAAATAGCCAACGTCAAACAAAGCATGTGTTTCTGACTTGGGAGGAGTGGGCCCATGGAGTGGGGAGAGGGGAGGTCAAAGTGGCAGGTAGCTGAGAGGAAGCTTATTGACAGAACAGGGGCATGGAGGTCCTTTTCATATCCTAAGCAATGGGGACAAGAGATTTTCTGGGGGGTGATCCTAGTCCTAGCAGGGACAGGGCAGTCGCTGCCAAGGGAAAGGCCCCAGACCACGGTCCCGGCAGCATAAGGTCTGCTGCGATCGGTTCCATGGCCCCCAAGCCCTTCTCGTTCCCCTCATGCACCTCTGTTCCTCTCATCGATGCAATGGGGGAGATGGTACTCAAGTCATCTATTTACACTCCTTGTTGATGCGTTCCCATGGGCCCGGCTTAGCGCCAGATGCTGTGGATAGAGACACGAAAGTCTCTGCCTGGAGGAGAGCGTGTATCTACCCAGGAAACTAGGCCATAAACTCTGGTCTGGCTGCGGGGAAGGCCCAGAAGGCATCTCACTCGGGTTTGGGAGAATATGGGTGCAAGAAAAGGCGTGGATTGTTGGTGACCACCAGAAACTAGGACAGAGGCCTGGAACGGATTCTCCCTCAGAACCTCTGAAAGGACCCGTCCCTGTGCACACCTGGATTCTGGACTTATGGCTGTCAGAACTATGAACGAGTCCATGTCTGTTCCTTTAAGCCACGGGATTATGATGGTTTGTAACTGGAGCCCTGACTACCTGTAGGAAGGTGGGCTGGGAAGGCTTTTGAGGCTGAGAGGCACTGTGTCTGGAAGTCTGAGTAGAAGGAAGCTGGGCTGCAGAGGGGATGTGTAGCACAGCCCATAGGAAGAGAACGGAAATGGGAAGGCAGGGGGACAGAGAACCATAAGGCATCCAGTGGGCCCAGAGCTCAGGAACCGGTGAAAGATGACACCAAAAATGACCCTACTTATCAGAAACGTGCTCTGATTTTCTCAAAGGTTTGGACGTTGTCTTGGGTAACGGACTCATTTGGGAATTTCCGCAAGGGGTGGGAGGTCTGTTCAGTGTGAGTTTTGGAAAGACCACCCAGGGACCCAAAGTGGGGACCAAACCAGGAGCTGAGCCCCCGAGGCTGGGAGACGAGTGTCCTGCAGGGTTGGCCGATGGGGCGAAGGGGCACCATCAACAGAGCTTGGCTGCCCATCGTGGAGAGCTTCTGGGAGGACATGGAGTTTAGGGTCTGGGTGTCAGAGTCATTCCACTGAGGGATGGAGAACGAGTGGCCTTGGGAGGCTATGCTGAGTTTGCCCTGGGGACACGTTGCCGCCTCATAGAACTGGTAAGAGGGTCACCTGACTCTAATGTCTGCAAAGCACTGGACACAGCGACTGGCCAGGAGCAGCCTCTTTTCTGTGATAAGCCTGGAGAAAGAGGCCCAAGGGAGGGACACAGAGTCTTCCTTTCCTTCCCATTCCTGGCATCATCTACTGTGCCGGGCACAACAGATTTTCAGTGAATGCCCATAGAGTCAAAATTTGGGCTGAACCCCAGTTGCCACAGGCGAGGCCATCATAAACCCAGCATGCAACCAGGGGTTCATCCCACCGGCCTCCCCATCACAGGGAGATCAACTGATCTGGTTCCAGCTGTTGAAACTAGAAGCCAAGAGGAACCTTGGACAAATAGACCTCAGCTCAGCACTTTCTCTGTCTGGGAAGAAAAGCAGGTGGGGGAGAGTCCCAAGCCATCAGAAGGTTATGGGGCCATAAATAAGAGATTTGTGGTAAATAAGCTGGCGAACATATCCGCTCGCTGCTCTTTTTATCACTCACCTAGAGAGCAAAATTCCTCCGCATCTTTTCTGCAGGCCAATAAATATCCTTCAAGGAGCCTGTATTTACATAGAGAGCAAGGGGGGGATGCCGCTGCTCCCTGGGCCCCGTGTCAGGAGGCACAATGTATGGCCCTAAAGAGAATCGATGCAAATGCAGTTGCTTTTCCCAGGGTGATGCTCCCTGGCAGGGTTCAGTCTGAGTTCAAGGATTGTGCTCAGGCAGGTGGTGCAGGCCCTACTCTAAGCCAAGAAGGCAAGTTTCTCCCCTAGCCTGGGCTTCTGGCCACACGGCCCTGCTTGCCTGGGGGCCTGCGCCGAAAGTCTTTCTACAATACTCAGAACTACAGGGTCTACCAGGGGACCCCCTCAACCGCCAGCAGGTGTCATTCCATGAAAGGATGCACCTGGGACTTACCCCAAGCCAGGCACAATGGGTAAATAGAGGCAGGTGAGACAGGTAAGGCCTCTGCCCTCCTGGTACACAAGCAGCTACACTCTGGTGTTTCCACCCGGGAGAGCGGAAAGCCGGCCTGAGCGGCTTTCCGCTCTCCTGACACATTTGCTGTGATTTGAGGATGAGCAGGTGACCGATGAGGGAAGAGATGCTCGGCAGATGGAATGGCCTGCATAACTAGGAGCCCAAGGTAGAAGTACCAGGACGCACGGTGCGCTGAGGAGGTCGGAGAGCATGGACGATGGTGTGGGAGTGGGGATGGGAAGAGGGAGCAGGGACTGTCCTGGAGGGCAGCCCCTGCCTACTTCTCCAGCCTTCAGGGATGTACCTCACCCCATCCCCACCCCCTGGCAATGGAGATTCACAGCAGGGTCGTAGGCAGGGGAAGGATTTCCCAGCAAGTCCTCATTTCTGGAAAAGTGATGGGCAATTTTTCTCATGACTCCACTGTCTTGGGTGCTGTCCCTTTCATCTTAGAATAATAGCCAGCAGAAAGAAGGGCTCTGTTGAGCTGCTGAGTCAATGTAGGGATCCCCTGCTGGGTGGACCGTGAAGGTATAGTCCTCTTTGAACGACCCAGAAAGCCAGTGCCACGGCAAGGATTTGCATGCACCTTGGAGATGAAGGAGCGTCTGATCGTGCTCAAGCGACTCACCCAGGATCACCCAGCTCCTCGATGGCTAAGCTGTGACGAAAACTTAAGTGGTTGTTTCTTTCATGCGGCTGGGAGAGAGAGCCCAGGAAAATATATGAGGATCGAAACAGAGAATGCAGAGTGGGAGGAGCAAAAGGTAAGAAGGAAAATCAAAGTTTTGGGTGGTGAGATCATCTCATCTTCCGTCCTTTACCCCTTTGGGCTTTATTTGCCGTCCTTAGTCTAATCACACAGGACATAACATCTTTTAAACATGAACGTAACCAACAGCATAAGCTTTTAAACACACACACGTCGGGCACCTGGGTGGCTCAGTGGGTTAAGCCGCTGCCTTCGGCTCAGGTCATGATCTCAGGGTCCTGGGATCAAGTCCCGCATCGGCCTCTCTGCTCAGCAGGGAGCCTGCTTCCCCCTCTCTCTCTGCCTGCCTCTCTGCCTGCCTCTCTGCCTACTTGTGATTTCTCTCTGTCAAATAAATAAATAAAATCTTTAAAAAAAAAATAAACACACACACGTGCACACGCACACACACATTCACATTTGACCATAGTGCATTGTTTTACTTTATAAGGAATGAAGAAAACGGCTTTCTGAACATCTGGCTGCTATTTTTCTGAGCCCAGATGTGGTAAATAAGAAAGACAAGTCAATGGGCTTTACCTGCCAGGAACCATTGCCAGCATTGCTTAAACTGTGTACTTAGCCCCCTTTAGACTCAGCAGAGGAGACTCACCCCTGACCCGGGATGTCTTCTGTTCTCTAGAAGGCCGGTGTGTGCCCTCAGTGTTTAGTTGTACCCTTGGAGTCTCAGCTGTGGAGGGGCCCTTCTGCACCCACTTTCTCCTAAGAGCTTCTCAAGGGTGCTGAGGGAGAGGGAATGGCGGTGACTAGGGAGGGTTGCTTTGACGATGGACTACAGCCCATGACCATCATTCGCATCCTCTTTCTCTGTTCCTGCTTTTCCACCTGAGATGCAGGGAAGTCAGATGGGGTGATGTGCTGTAGGTGTACTTGTCTTGGGCTCAAGGGGACCGAAGTAGTGTGCCTCCTGTTGGCTCTGGCCTAAGGAGCATATTCCAGCCAGGTTGTTATCTAAGAGAGACACAGGAGACAGTGGGGTGGGGGAGGTATGTGTCTGCTGAGAAGAAGGAGGCTTCCGCCCAGCCCTGTGGCTGGCTCTCTGCTGTCTCGCCTGTACAGAGCCTGTCCAGCCCCCAGGAAGGAGAATTAGTGGGATTATTTGGGAATTAGGCATATATCATATCAGCAAAGTGGAAAACCTCATTACTAGCTTCTGTTTTGTCTCCTGGTGATCAATGGTGGTTTGTTATGTTCTGCAATAAATGCTTGCTGGATAGAGAAGCAGGCAGGGAGACAAGCGGCCGAATCCAAATGATGACTGGGCAGGGTTGCGGGAGAAGACGTGGCCACTTGAGCCCCACCTAGCTGTGACTGCCTTTGAGATTTCTGCCAGGTCACTCGCCCCAGTGAGGATTAGAACGTCTGCCTTATTGTCTTCAAAAAGCGATTGTGTGGTTCCAGAAAAAGCAATTGTGTGTTTATTGCACACAACGATGAAGCACACTGTGTACATGTGAAAGGTAGTTGGTGCAACATGAGGCCGTTGGCAAACTGTGACCTCCACAAGAGGTCTGTAAACACATCTCTCCCAATGGGATAGAAGGCAGTCAGTACCCTGAGCTCGATCCACACTCTAGGTTGAGTAGGGAGCCCGGGCAAGGAGAGAAGGCACTAACCTCTTGCTGGTGCTAGGAGATTTGGGGGGTGCTCTTCTACATCCAGTCACCCCCCCTCATCGCTGGGGGGCATGAGTGCCAGCCTGGGCTGGGCACACTCCCTGCTCAGCCCTCCGGACCTCCCTTACCACAGTCCATCTGGTCCTGCTTACTCTGCATGATGTCATTTGTCACTAGGCAGACCTTTGGTGGAAGAACAGTTTGCAAAGAAAGCTTTGGATTTGGAAGTCCCACTAGTTGTCTGGTTACTCGTGGTCTTCAGCAAGTCATGGACCTTTTCTACACCTTTATTTCCTTATCCTTTCAGTGTGTAAAACCCATGCCTTGATCAGCACTCAGGGTTGCCTGAAGAATCAAGGGACGTATGGATGTGCAAGTGGTTCGTAGGCCTGAAGTCTCCTTACACCTGTGAGGGGCTGTAATGTGATGTTGAGTCCCAGCCCATCACAGTCCTTAGACAGAGGCCTGGACCAAAGAGTTAGGGGTTGCCCAACTCTGTTCCTAGATCCAACCCATGCCTCATGAAGCATCGACCATGGCAACATACGGTAGAGAATTTCACCTTGATCCCAGTAGAAGTTGATGGACAAATACTGGCCCTCCAATGCATGGCAGAGGTCCCGTTCTTCAAGACACTGATGCCAATATCAAGCTTCTCAGGTTCCTAAACTTGGCAGACTCTCAGGGGGCCACTCCTAGGTGGCCATATGGGTACGCTCGTACTGTTGGAGATGAGGCTGGGATTCGTTTATTGCACATGGTGGTCCTCATTCATTCTGGAAGGCAGCAGTGGTACTGAGTCCATTCTGCTTTTTCTTTGCAGGAGGACATTCTCAGAGTCCTTCAATAAATAAGCTCTACTGTCTTTAGTCCCTCCTGCTGGACGGGGAAGTCTCCTCTTGGGGTATTAATCTCATAACATGGTCACCCGCTGGTGGGCCCAGTCACACCTTCGTGGCCGGGCTGATCATTATGTGCTCATTGGAGATTCGCTGCAGCAACACTGTTTGTAATGTATTTGGGGGAGGAAGAGTGTTAAAGAGGTTGTCACAAAATCTCCCTCTGGTAAAACTCAGGCGAACGCTCTACTTGGGAACCTGCATCTTCCCATTCAGCCCTTCTTCAGGGTCCCCGATGTCCAGGTGCTGGGATAACCGTGCAAACAGTTGGATTGGGAGCCTTGGGCCTGTGCCCTCTTCTCCCTGTGACTTTGGACAGGTCTGTCCCCTTAGGGCACTTGGCTTCAGTATCATACAAATGTCCTTCTCAAGGACTGAGACGAGGCTTAGCTAAGATAAAGAACATCAAAGGGCTGATGAGGATTTTAATCAACTATGAGGATAATTAACATCACTGCTGGCATCTGGGGATGACTTACCCCTAAGCACGTAACGTATGTGGACGTATACACTAGGGACCACTCTTCACGGGGGCCACTGTTGGTCTCCATGTCATAGATGAAGAACAGTTCTTACGGGGCCGTGTGATCTCCTCTGTGAGCAGGTGCAGGATGGGTTATGAGGCTCTGGACAGAAGCGCCCCCAGCAGGCTTCCCTCTCACTTGAGAGGGAACATAAAGGCTGCAAAGGAGAAAGGGGAAGGCATCGTGTCCCAGGTGGAAGGTGCACCATACTCAGAGGCAGGAGGTAGGCGTGTATGGGATGTTTGCTGTGGGAATAGAGAGTGTGTGTGTGTGTGTGTGTGTGTGTATGTGTGTGTGTGTACACGCTGGGGAGAAGGCTGATAAGATCAGAAAGGTATCCTGACTCCTTATGCGGGCACATCTTTGCCTGTTGCCAATATCCCCCCGTGTTCCAGAAAGGACCCAAAACAAGATTTTTCTATTACCTTCTGGGTTAGAAAGAGTGGCAGGAAATTTGTGCCGCATCCAAACAGGTCTGCATTGTCGATGATGGCAGGTCCCACGTCCACACGGAAAGTTAGCAGTTCTTTCACCAGGAAAATCTACCCAGGGACCTGGGAGCAGCTCCAACCCCTTCCCAGGCTTGGCGACTGGAAGCTACTGCTGCTGGAAGGGCCCTGGTCACTTCCGGCATAGCTATGTACGGCCAAGGTCCCCGACGGTGAGGTGGCCCTGCCTCCTGGTGCGGATGGCTCGGACACACTGCTCTTTCGGGATATTGGTGATGTCACGTGGTTACTTACGCCTGTGATCTGACTCCCTGAGAAGATGGCAGAAAGGAGTTGTCTAAATGTCTTCCCCATTTAGATCTGAACTATGTGGATTGTCCTTCAGTCAACAATAGAAGCTATGACCCTGTGGGCTCCTACCGAATAGCTGAGCCGGGAGCCACGCCTGGCACGGAGCCCAGCTGAACAGCGGGGAACAATGGCCCGCTCTTCCGTAAGGCTGAGCGGCTGAAAGGCTGTTTTCACACATGGTATCTCTAGGGCAGTCTCTCCAATCATCTTCTAAGTGGGTCTTAGTCTACGGTTCGTAGATGCCAAAGGGTTAATAGATTAATACCTGAGATTTAGGGGATCCGTGAACAGCCCCATAGCTGTGTGCCAAATGTTGGGTATAGATCTATTTTGCGGTAAGAAGATCTTTAGCTTTTTATTAGCTTCTTTAAAGACTGTAATATGCTTAAGACTTTTAGAATGCTTCAGTTTGGCTCTTGTGTTAAGCAACTGGCCAAAGAAGCCACCTCTCCTGACCCTATTTATTTAGGTCTTGCTCAGACATATACTTCCCTATTACTGTCCAGCTGTCAGCCAAGATCCAATGAAGGGCATTCGACATCCTCTGGTTCACTATTATTGAAGGTATGACCCACTATGAGTGTGCTCGGATTCCTTTAATCCAAGAGCCAGACAATACATTTTTTTTTTAAACACTGGTACCAGGAAAGAGTTTGCATCCACTCACAACGACGTGTGTGTTTTTCCTTTCTTCGATAGGTGAGAATTACGTGACTTGAGGTATTTGCCTTCCTGCCCTGGCTGCCGTGAAGTTCTGAGTCACGTTTGATACTCCTTCATGGAATGGTTTTATTTAGCACCTATGTTCTAACATCGTGCTAAACAGTGGGGGTGGAGGCGTGAGCCAGACAGATACGGCTCCTGTTGTCACCAAATGAATGTTTGACCCCAGGTTTCTGTGTGTGCTTTAAAAAAACAAAATTCCACTGCTGGTTCTAAACGGTGCTGGTGGCAAACCCTTACAGAGCACTCTCTGTCCACGCTTGATCTAACTGGTGGGCAGATATAAACTCCTTATTGGCTCTTGTGGCCTTAAGAGGTCACAATGCTATTATGGTCACAGACCTAATATGAGATCACCAAGGAGCTAAAAAGTTAAATGACTAGCCTACAGTCATGATATAAGCAAGTGGCGGAGTCAGCAACTGAAGCCCAGTCTTCTCACTGCAGCCTGGGCTCAGACCGGGGACCCACACGGGGCCCTCTCAGGGCCAGCTGCCTGGTTGGAATAATGCTGTGTGTTTATGGGGCACACTCCACTCTATGCAGTGTTTGACACCCCTCGATGACTTTAATCACCGCCACGTCCGTGATTAGTAAACCCTGTTATTCTCCTTCCTGAGATGACCATGTAGTTGCTCAGAAATGTGCAGAGAGTCCATCCCCAGGAGGCTGAGCTAGCACTGAAATCCGGGAGCCCAAGTGCTGGAGGGTTTCTCCCCGCTGCACTGACTCCTTCTCCCCCAAGGATGGAGACTGTCCTTGCAAGGACCCCAAGTCTCAATGGGTAGCAGACAGAATCACTAGCTGGTGCATTGCATGTGAATACCGAACGCACACTGTCTGGTTGGCCTTTGTTGGATGTGTGGCTGGAGACCTTCTAGTGCTGGTTAAAGTGAGATCAGACCTTGTTAAAGCTGAGAGGAACCTTGCAGATCATTGATCCGGGCGTTTCTGACATGTGTTTGGGGGCTCTGGGCCTCTTCGGAGAATTTGATGCAAATATGGACACTCTTTTCCAAACCCAGGTCACCCCAATCCCCAACCCTGTTCTTACATGACCACCGAGGCATTTTAATGATGATTTCTCAGTGTTTTCAGGATGGACTCTCAAGAACAGCCTTGTTGCTTGTTTGCTGCAGATCTAAGTACCTTTCTCCTTGTTGTTGAATAGAGGAACAGTTCTTTCTTTCTTTTTTTTTTTCTTCCCTGCAAAGGGGAAGAAAGGGAAGTGTTATTTTCAACTCTCAGCATAACGTGTCTTTGATTAATGTATATTGTAATCATCACAGAATGCACAGCTGTCTATTAGCGATGAGACCAAATGAGTTGAATAGATTATCAAAGAGCGGCAGCCCCAATTCCACTCTGAGGAACACGCTCATCTTTAGAACATTAATCTCGTTACAGGTTGGAGTCTGATTCCAATTTCCCTGACAGTAGGCAAGAAGGCGAGGAAGACTGATCAAATACGCCAGGGGCGGCGAGTGCTCAGATCTCGATGGGGCTGAGCAAAGAGAGCAGCGTGGTTTTCTTAAAATGATTTTTCCAAAGGGATGAGAAAGGCGGAGAAGGCGTGCCAGGCGCTTTGAGAGTGAGAGGCGGGATCCCGGGACAAGCAGGCAGGGGGATTGGAGAGCAGTTTCCAGGACGGAGGAGGGGCTGCCTGGGGACTGACTCTCCTTGTGGGCAGTGCTAATGAGGAGGGGCCAAGTGGCAGGAAGCAGTCCAGGGGTCAGGGGAAGTGTGGCGAAGTAGCCAGAGCCCCACTGTTGAGGCTCATTGAGCCCCCAGAGGCACAGGCAGGCAGCGTGGAATGGAGTTCTGGACCTGAATTCCTAGTGGCTCAATCCTACCCCAGAGACAGGGCCCTGGCTCTGCCACCAAGCTGGCCCCTGGGGACAGGGCGCTGGGGAGAGCCCTCTTCTGATTCCCTAGAGGCTGAGCCTTTGGCCTCACTGGCTCCATTGAGCCAAATTCCGCCCTAGCCCCTAAGGCCGGAGAACCCCAGTGCCGCTATATACACGTCCTAGCTCTCCACGGGGCACGCTGCCTGGTTTTGCACACAGTTAGACTCTCCCGACTGCCTCAAACAACCCCCTACCCCGTGCTCAGACAGCCACATTTGTGCGCACCCACGGCCCATAAATTTTTTTTTAAAAGATTTTATTTATTTATTTGACACAGAGAGATCACAAGTAGGCAGAAAGGCAGGCAGAGGGAGAGAAACGGAAGCAGGCTCCCCGCTGAGCAGAGACCCCGATGCGGGGCTCGATCCCAGGACCCTGGGACCATGACCTGAGCCAAAGGCAGAGGCTTCAACCCACTGAGCCACCCAGGCACCCCGATTGCACTATGCAGTGCAATGGGGCAGTGTTACAGCCTGCCTGTCTTCCTTGCCTCCTTGTCTGTGAATGCTACTGGGCTGAAGCCTCGGACTCCCAGGGCTGGTCACATAGTGTGGCTCGGAGTAGTTATTAGAATGAATCAAGAGTCGGGACGCCTGGGTGGCTCAGTCAGTTAGGTATCTGCCTTCGGCTCAGGTCATGATCTTGGAATCCTGGGGTCCTGGGATGGAGCCCCTGCATCAGGCTCCTTGCTCAGTGGGGAGTCTGCTCTTCCCTCTCCTGCTCCCCCTGCTCATGCTCTCTCTCTCTGACAAATAAATAAAATCTTAAAAAAAAAAAAACAAAAACGAATCAAGGATCACATCCAGCTTTAAAACCTTTCCAGGGTCCTACCTCCCCCTGCCAGACTCCATGCCAGGTGTGGTCTCTGATCAACTCTTGCTGGGAAGGGCAGGGTGGGCTCACAGCCCGAAGGAAGACAGAAGTGATGCGGGATGACTAACTTTGTGCACAAGTCTCAGAGCTAACAGACAGAACTTTGAGTGTGGTCTTTCTGACTCCCACGCCACCTCCGCAAGAGTCAAAGTTCACCTGCCAGAGGGCAAAAGGGCATGTTTTGTTTGAGATAACACTCCAGCTCCCAGGGAAAGAAGTGGGAAATGGAACACGAGGCTCCCTCTCCCCCCAACCCCGTTCTCAGGAGCTGTCCCGCACTAGCATTGCCCTGAGACCTAGTACCTTCCTTCTTAGACAGGGCGCCCTGGGCACCTCGCTGCCCACCCTCGTCCTGGCCCGACCAGGACCCACGTTGGCCGTGTTGAGAGGGAGGGCTTCAGTCTTGTCAACCTATGGATTTCACAATTGGCTGTCGATCGGCTGGTGCCTGGGACAGCTTTTCTGAGCAGCTGTGTGCCAGGCACCGTGTGCAGAGGGAGAGAGGGCTGAGGTGGAACGGGGGAGAGCCGTGGCCCCGATTGGAGGGAAGAGGGTGCTCCAGCAGCCAGAAGTAGCTGAGACAGGGCAGCAAAGATGCTCTAGGAACTTCATTTTAGTGAGATGGCTGTAACAATGATCAGGAGGCAGCTTGGCACCTGGAGTGCTGCCTGCCCGAGACATCGGCATTACATCTGCAGGGCAACACAGTCAGCATCTGGGGAGCCGTGGGGCTGGGTTTCCCCGATGAGGGGCTCTGGCCAAGGACAGACAGTGGGGAGGTCATGTCTAAATTAAACACTGTCTTCAGAACTGTCACCCTAACCTCAGCCAGGCCCAGTCCCTCAGAGTCAGATGAAGCCTTCCATGACCTTGTACTTATCCCACGCCCGGCCCTTACTTTTCTGGGCACACTCAGCACCCACCGCAGCAGGGCGAGAACTGGCTTGTAAGACCACGGCTGGGAAAATCATCATGATGGGGCGGGGGGCAAGATTGGCTGCGATTTCCCCCTTAAAGTTCCTCTGCTGTGACCCATAAATTCACCGAGATGAAGTCATTCCCCAGCCGTGGCTGTGAGAAGTCAGCCGCATAGCTAGGGAGTTTGCAGCCGAGTTAGATTATAAAATAAAACCAGGGGCTCTAAAGGGGGAGGGCAAGCCTGCAGAGCCCTGGGGGAGGGGAGAATTCTGTTCTGTTCTTTTTAACGAGGACCAGCAGGTTTTCAACTTGTCAGATTCCTCATCCTGCTCCCTCCTGTGCCCCCAACTTTTTTTTTTTTTTTCCTGGTAAGGGGTCATCCCTGCAAACCACCATGGTGCTTCCTCAGTGTTGAAAAAATGAAAAGAAAGGAAAAAATTTAAAAACCAGTTTGATAGTGCTTTCCTGCCGAGTTTGAAACAGGCTTCATCATCCTGAAATCTTCTGAAATTTGTCTAGAGTCTGAGGGTAAGAGCAGCCTCTGAGCCAGCAGGCTGCCCCTGGGAGATTGGAGTAAGATGTGGTTCTGGGGTGACTGGCTTGGCCTGAAGCTAAACAGACCCATCTCCTGAATGACGGTAAGACTCAGCTTTCTCATCTATAAGATGAGCACACATGAGCTGCTGGGACATCACGTTGCCTGAGATCTCCTCCAGCTCAAACAGTCTTCAATACCTTCATTCACCCAGAAACAATTTTTGGAGCATCTCCTGCCTTTCAGACATTGGGATACACCCTGGAGATAAAACACTGGGCCCAGTGCATGAGATCTTGCTTTTGTCCTCTTTACTTGACAAAGATTGAGGGTCGGGTGTCCTCCAAACTGAGGCTGCTTGGGGCGCCTGGGTGGCTCAGTCGGTTGAGCGTTCACCTTTGGCTCAGGTCATGATCCTGGGGTCCTGGGATCGAGCCCTGCATTGGGCTCCCTGCTCAGCTGGGAGTCTGCTTCTCCCTCTCCCTCTGTGTTCTGTCTGTCTCTCAAACAGACAAATAAATAAACAAACCTTAAAACACAAGAAAATAGAATAAAACAAAAAAAGCCCTGAGGCCGCTTCATGTCTTGTCACCCCTGATGGTGAGAATGCAAGGTGAGGCTGGTTGGTGGTGTGTCACACATGCCATGACCTCATAGCTCAGCAGATGCTCCTGTGGTCTCATTCATGTGGCCTCCTAACATCAGGGGAGAGGAAACGAGCTGGTTCAGAGAGGACAGGGCGAGAGTGCACTGGACACAGCTGTCATGCCCTCTTCCCTTGCCACACACCCAAACCTCGCTCTCTCTCGCAGTAGGAGGGGATGAAAACAAGCTCCTCCGCATGCAGTGGAAGTTCACGACACGCCAGGCAGAGTACTAAAAACTTGAACATGCATTTGGTTTTAACAACACTAGGAGGGCAGTGACGGTCTTGCTTTGCAGGTGAGGAAACCAGCAGAAGCTAAACCACCCGAGAGCCATCCGTGAGGGTCAGAGCCAGGATTTGAACCCAGATCTCCATTGCCCCCAAAGACAGGGTTCTTGGGTGTGCTGGAGTTCTGAAATGCTTCCAGCACCGTGGAATATGGAGCTGAAGGGACTTTGAGAGCCCATGTTGCCTTCAGCCCATGTCCCAAGCCTTCTGTCTTCTCCAACCAGGAAAGATGGTTTTACTTTCAAGTTTCCTTGGAATTCTCAGAGTAATGACCCCCCAGGGTAACGACCTCTGAGGGTTAATTTCAGGGGTTTAGAGGTTTAACGCTGCGCCCTACAAGCCCCACAGCCTCGACTTGTAACAGTTGTTGATTTCTTTGGTGCTGTACTGTAACCGAAGCCAGTCTCTGCTCCTAACGTGAAGATGGCGTTGCATGGTATTTCCACCATACAGACGCGACAGGTGTTACATGGTCATATGGTATTTCTGCCATTCAGCCACAAGTGTGAAGACGCATCCCTGCCTTCCAGGGCTCTCCCCTGGTGGCAGTAATTCCCACGAGGCTGGAGCTCCATAAATGCTTCATTAGCAATAGATCGCAGGTTTCACTGGGTTTCCCCTGGTGTCTTGGAAAGAGGCTGAGTTTCAGAATTGTCTCAGGTATGGGAGCTAGAAAAAGCCTGTGCTCATTACCCCTTTCTGTGTAACAATTACCCCAAACTTGAATGGCCTATACAGTAACCCTGTGTTACATCTCTGCGGATCAGGAATCCCGACTTGGCTGGGCTGGGTGCTCTGGCTCAGGGACCCCATCCTGTCACACAGTGTATGTGAGGTGGAAGTCAGACCTTCAGCCTTTTCACTTGACCGGGGAGGCCCCTCTTCCAAGAATACTCAGGGTGGAAAGGTGTGTTTCCTTGGGGGTTGTTGGACTGGAGGGCTTAGTCCCTCCCTAGCTGTGGGCTGGAGGCTGCCCTCAGTTTCTTGTTGCATGGTCTCCCCGTGGGGAGGGTCACAACATGGCAGCCGGCTTCCTTCAAAGGGAGTGGGTGAGAAAGATAAGAGTGAGGATAAACAAGACAGAAAATGTAATCTTTTTAGAACCTCGTCTTGGATGTAACATCTTTTTCTTCCACTGTGTTCTGTTCATGAGGAGAAATTGCAGGGACCAGCCCACACTCAAGGGGGAAGCGTTTCATGAGGGCGTGAATACCAGGAAGAGAGGGTCATTGGGAGCCATTTTGGAGGCTAACTACCCCTAGAAGCTAGGTGATAACAGTCCTAACCGCGGACATTTACTGAGCACTTATTATGTTCTGGGAACCATTTTGAATGCTTTCTGCTTGCCTTATAGAGTCCTTATTTAGTTCTCACACAACTCAGGAGGTTGGTTCTGTGGGTCCCATTTTACAGATGAGGAAACAAACTTCAAGAGGTGATGCAGATGCCCCCAGAGCCCCAGCTAGGAAGCTGGAAGAGCCGTGTCACTGGCCGTCTGCCTCCTCTGGAGCCCACACTCTGCGGGCTGGACTGCCTCTCTGGAAGACTTGGCTTCTCTTGCCTTTCTAAAAATTTTGAATATTTTTATTTTTTTAGAGAGGGGAGTAGAGAGGGGCAGAGGGAGAGGGAGAAAGAGAATCTTAAGCAGGTTCCATGCCCAGCACAGAGCCTGATGTGGGGGGTTCAATCTCATGACCCTGAGATCATAAACTGAGGTGAAATCAAGAGCTGGACACTTACCTGATGAGCCCCCCCAGGCACCCCAGCTTCTCTTCCCTTCTTGCAGATGAGCAGTTTGAGACCCAGAGAGCTTAAGGAATTGTTTGAGGTCACACACAAGACAGGAATAAGGCAAACACTCAAGTCTGAGTGTCTCATGGGTGCCCTGGTTTCTGAAGAGACTAAAGAGGTAGGCAACAAATCAATAAAGCAGTACCACACTCTCGTCCCCGCCTTTACGTTTTTCTAGATGCTCGGCGGTGACTGATGACTGACACTTGGGCCCGTCACACTGCCATCCACCCCACTGTACCTGTGCTTAACCCATGTCTCTTTCTTAGGATGCTTAAGCCTGCCTTGGCTGGGGGAAAAAGAAAGAACACAACAGACCCAGGCCCAACCCAGACATCAGAGTAATGGACTGGTTTTAAGTTCTCCTAGGGGCTTAATAAAAGGTGATAGTTTGGGTAACGTTTCTGTGATAGGCCCGTCTGTTAATACTTATCTAGCTAATGTATCTTCCAAATGGCCTAAGCACAGCATTCGGGACATTACAGAGATTTTGTGATGTTGTTCTGCATATGGTATTTCTGTATTGGATTTTCCCCCCACCCTTCCCACTTGCATAAATTATTTCACGAGGAAGGTGGTGACGCCGAGGGAATGGAGGCGGGAGGAAAGGTTAGGATTTCACAGGACCCAGCGCCAGGCATTTCTGGAGCCCAGAGGGAGCCAGGCCTCACATTCTTGAACACGAGGGGAAACAAGAGGATTGGAAGTTTAGCGAGACGCCGAGGCCTGTGGCTGACATACACCAGCTGTGCTGAGCTCACATCGCAGCCTGGCCTGGCAGACGTCTCCTTCAAAATGACACAGGCCATTAGCCAACTCACCCCAAAAGGATGCAGCAGGAGTAGATGCGTGGAATTCCTGCTGATCCACAGGGACCCCCAGATTGAAGCTGTCCTCTGTGCCCTTATCAGACCGGCAAGGATAGCTAGAGTGGGGGGGGGCGGCTCTCCACTTCTGCCTTCCAAACACTGGGTGCCAGGGCTGGGCCCTGCATTTTATGAATGTATTCATCCCACGCAGCCAAGAGAGCTTGCTCGGTGCCAGGAAGAGTGCCAGGTGCCCTAGACACAGGATGAATAAAATATAGCCAGTGCTATAAGGACATTGTTGTCTGATGGAAGATGCAGATGGGCCTAAAGCAAGGGCAGATATATGATGTGATCAGCGTGGAGACAGAAGGCAGCCAAGAATGGGAGAGCTGCACAGAGGAAGGACACAGAATCCATCATGAGAGTGGAGAAGACGTCTGGGGACTCCAGCTTGAGCTGCATCCTAGAGGATGAGTGAGGGTAAGCCCAGCAGAGACAGGCGGGCATGCAAATCACAGAACTTGTTTCTTTGTGGGCGTGCACGAGATTTTCTCTGAGGTTTATGCTCGGCGGTAGGATTGTAGGGCCGAAAGGTATAAACATCTCCCTTTCACTAAGTATGTCTGTACGACTCTCTCAAACAACTATGGCGTAATTCCTACAGGCATACCTGCACGAGGGTACCCACCACTCCTACCCCCATCTGCCCCAAGAGTGAATGTCTTCCAACTTTCTAATGTTTGCCAGTCCGGTGGGGCATGAAGTGGTACCTCACCCTAATGGGCGTTTCTGTGCTTTCATTACAGGGTGAGCATCTCTTTAGAAATTTATTAGCCATTTGGGTTTCTCCCGTGAATTGCCTATTCATATTGTTGCTCATTTTCTATTTATTTTCTTTGCTAATTTATAGGAATTGCTTGAACAATCTCCTTATTAATTATTTGCTGGTTTTAGACTTTGCCAAAGTCTTCCTCCCAAACTGTCATGCATCTGTTAAGGTTTTTAATGCTGCGTTTTGATGAACGCAATTCAGATAGAAATCTGTTTGTTTTTCCTCTTACAGTCTGTGCTTTTGGGGTCTTATTTCAAAAATAATTCATGGCTCCAAAGTAAACAAAACAAAACAAGACAATTTTTTTTCCTATTACTTTTTAGTCTTACTTTCCCATCTAGATCTTTAAAGCTCTGGAGCTTATTTTTATACAGATAGTAGAAAATATTTTTCTCCACACAGGAAGTTGCCATTCCTAATGTAATTTGCTAGATAATTCATCTTTTCCCTAGGGATTTGTGAGGCTGACCCTACTCTATACCTGTTGGGAGACAAATTCTTCTTGTGGCTCTTACATTTTTGCACATCTTGTGATCCCAGGCTGAGGCAGATTTTGTTTGCAATTATCTCATTGAGGATGTTGATTTTTTTATTTTTATTTTAAAAAATATTTTATTTATTTGACAGACAGAGATCACAAGTAGGCAGAGAGGCAGGCAGAGAGAGAGGGGGAAACAGGCTCCCCACTGAGCAGAGAGCCCGATGCGGGGCTCGATCCCAGGACCCCAGGATCCTGATTTGAGCTGAAGGCAGAGGCTCACAGGTGCCTCATCGTTGAGGATGTTTATATGGCAAACAACCTTAGACATATATTTTTTTTTAAAGAGGGAGAGTATTCTAGATTATACAGGTGGGCCCAGTGTAATTACAGGGGTTCTTTAAGATTTTATTTATTTATTTTACAGACAGAAATCACAAGTAGGCAGAGAGGCAGATAGAGAGAGGGGGGGGGAAGCAGGCTCCCTACTGAGCAGAAAGCCCCATGCGGGCCTTGATCCCAGGACCCTGAGATCATGACCTGAGCTGAAGGCAGAGGCTTTAAACCACTGAGCCACCCAGGCACCCAACCTTAGACATATTGACAGTGTCTCCAATGCAGAGCAAAGAGTCAATTTGTTAACTGCCCAGTGCAATAAAATAGCGTCATCCTCTGGGGCAGAGCACAGTAGGCTTACTGATCATCATGAAGATTTGGGTTCTTAAGCCAGAAGTTCCTCTCCTGTGGCCTCATTGATGGTGTGTACAGGTGTCACCTAGGTCTCTTCATGTAAACTGTAGGAATTGGGACCTGGGGGGGGGCACCCGCACAAATGCTGAGCTCTGGCTATTGCTATTGGTGTGAGCAACAAAGTAGCCTTTGCCTTTGATCTGGGGGTCTCATGTGTTCTGCCAACAACCATGAAATTGTAGCAGGCTAACTTGTTAACTTGTAAGTAGCATAAAATCATGACTTTGTAGTATGTCTAGATGTCTGGTAGGCCAAGCTCCCAACTGTGGTCTCTGTCAATACGGACTTTACTATTTGTTAGGATTCATTCTCTTATATAATCTTTGGGATCAGTTTTTAAGTTGTCCCTAAAATCTTGGTGGGGATTTGATCAAACTTATTCTGAAGGTACAGATTAGTTTGGGGGAGAATTGACATCTTTATAATGTTGTCACCCCATTCATGAACATGGACTACCTTTCATTTCCCATTCTTAAATTTTCTCTGTAAATGTCTTGTACATTCTTTGGTAAGTTAATTGCTACTTTGTGATTCTCATTGCTAACTGTAAATGGTATCTTTATATTACAAGTTCTTGCTTCTAATGGAAAAAGAACAATATTATTTTTCATATACTCATCTTGAATGTGCTAAAGTTGTTGATTTTTTTCCCTTTAGTTCTCAGAGTTTGCTCATTGCTTTAGGTTTTGTGTGTAAATTATCATATCATCTATAAATAATAAGGAAAAGATCTCTCCCTTTTCACTCTGATTATCACTATTTTATTTTTATTTCTTTGTAAATAAGAACTTCTAGAATAAGTGGTACAGTATTGATAATGGCTGTACTTGTTATATTCCTGAACTGAAAAGAAATTCCCCCTTGAGTGTGATGTTTTCGCTATACATTTAGTATATAGCCTTTGTCAACTTAATGATGTTCTCATCTATTCATTTTTGTAAAAGGACTTTTTAAAATTTTAAGTTAGTATTGAACTTTATATTTCAGCACTGACTAAAATTATGTCTTTTTTTTTTCTTTTTGTCAACTGTATGCTGAATTGCATGAATAAATGTCCCTTGCATTCCTGGGACAAGTCCCCTAATCATAATGTGTTTTTAAAAAATATACCATTATACTCAATGTCTAATCATACATTTAGGAAGCTTTTCTTTTTTAAGATTTTACTTATTTATTTGTCAGAGAGAGAGAGAGCGAGCGAGGACACTAGCAGGCAGAGTGGCAGGCAGAGGTGGAGAAAGAAGCAGGCTCCCTGCCGAGCAAGGAGCCCAATGCAGGACTTGATCCTAGGACCCCGGGATCATGACCTGAGCCAAAGGCAGCAGCTTAACTGAGTAAGCCACCCAGGAATCCCCTTTTACGAGTTTTACATGCACGTGGACAACTGTGCAGATTTTGGTGTTTACTCTGAATGTAACAGAGAGCATCTAAAGGCTTTCCAGCGGAAGGATGACAAGATCTGATTAATGTATGTAGAAGGATCCTTCTGGTTGCGGTTTTGAAACTAGAGGATAGCATACAAGGATGGAAGCAAGGGAGAAAAGTTAATTAGCCGTTATCTTTTCAAATCCAGATATGGAATGGCAGTTTGGAGCAGGGTGACAACATTGAAGGGGATGAGGAAGCTGGATGCTGGGTTTATTTTAAAGGTCAGGCCAACAGCATATTTTGCTGGATTGAGTGCTACATCTGAGAGGGAAAAAAGGAGTCAGGCTTCTGACTTGAACAAGTCAAAGAACAGAGTTGCCATCAATTGAGATGAAGAACAACACAGATACAGCACATGGTGGGGGAAACAAGTGGGGGTTAGTTTCTGAAATGAGGAGTTTACTATGGATTTTGGCAAGCATATCAGGAAGCCAATGGACTTATTGCAAAGGCTTGGGACCTGTCTTGAGGGTAAGCTTGTGTAACTACAACCTGAAACCTTGCTTTAGAAAGGGTTTGAAGGTGGAGGTGGGGGATGGAGGGAGATTTTCCATGCCACCATGCCCCTTATCATCACTGGACATCAGATATAATAGGATTTCCTATTTGCTGCAATCACGATTGCTATCAGCTCCATGCCCCTTCTGTACTCATGCAACTGTGCAATCACCATTGCTTCTAGAATCTTCTAAGACCTTAGTCCACACTGTCATCAGCAAACACAGGTTCTGTGTTCTTTCCTCCAGTTGCTCAGCTCTGAATCTTGCTCTCCCTCAGGTACATCTGAACGGGGGAGGTGGTTGTCACATGCTTGTGCTAGCTTCTAAGGGAGGTGGGTAAGAAAATGTTTTGACTTTTCCCATGGGAGGAAAAGCTCATAAAATCATACACTAATGAAGCACAAGGGTGTTCGAAGGTTCTGGGCAGCTAGTAAACGCTGATGTCTAATAAATATTTATTAGAATTCTTAGATCACCTCTACTTCCCTCGTTTTGTTGCTTTCAACTCTTACTTTTGGTTTCTTTTGTGCAAATTATTTTGAGGGGTGGGGATTCATCCATACTTTGTATGTATCCATGGATTGTCCCTTTTCATTGCTGCGTATTCTTCCATTGTATGGATATACTACAATTGTTTGTTTGGACTAATAGACATTTAAGCTGTTCCATTTTGAGGCTATTGTGAATAAAGTTGGTTTGGGTATCCTTGTACAAGAATTTGTGTAGATATATTTTTATTTCTCTTAGGCAAATTCCTAAGAATAGAAATACTAAGTTTTGGTTAGGTGTATGCTTAACTTTATGACAAACTGGCAGACATTTTCACGCTGGTTGTACCATTTCATATTCCCACCAGGAGTGTACAATCGTCCCAGTTGCTCTATATCCCCCCCAAACACTTGATATTCCCAAGATTCAAACCGAGGTCTTGTATCATTCCGGAACACAACAGTATGGCACTCTTCCTGCCCGTTGGCATCAGGATCTGTGTCCCCTTTGGCTTAAGAGCATCTGCTCATTTCTGAGCAAAAAGACATTTACTTAATCCTTATTCTTGGACTGACCTTGGTCAAGTCTCTTCCCTTCCCTGGACCTCAGTTTCCTTTTTGATGACAAGAAGCACTGGAGAAGGTGATTGTTAACTTCCTTCCAGGGTGACATTTCCTGTCAACCTTTCCAGCCTATGTTCTGTCTTGGTTTCTTTTTCTTTCTGTCACTAGATACCATGTGATTGATTACATTTCTTTAACTGCCTTGGAAAACAGCTTGTATTTTTTTTTTTAAAAGGCTTGAAATAAAGTAAAGCTTCATTTTGCTAACAAATCTGAGAAGAGAAGTGGAAGGAAAGGGGACAGTGATTGCCTACCTGCTTTGAGTCCTGCCCTTACGGACCCTCCTCTCGTCCTTGTGAGCACCCAGTGCTATGGTTCTTCCAAGTGATCCTTGCACCCAGGTGCCACCTTCCCCTCCACCTCAAATGCTCTTCCCCCTGCCAGCCCTGGGGCTTGCTCCCTTGCCTTACTCATATCTTGCTCATGTGTCACCTCCCCAGGGTGTCCCAGGCCGGCCCGTTTTAAATGAGAGCTCCTTCTCCCCTCCCCACCCCCCATCAGCAGTTCTCTTTGGTTTCCTCTCCTGTTTCACCTTTTTTCCATAGGATCACCAACTAAGTAGCATTTATTGTTCTTATTTTTTTTCCCTTCCCTCTTCTACCCTCAAGGAGAACTTGAGCTCCAGGAGGTCGAAAATGTTTGCTCCTCTTGTTCACTACTGTATGTTACATCCTAGATACTTGGTAAACAGGCGATCGATAGTGAAGGCACCAAGGCATGCATGTGTGAATAAATGAATGAGGGAAAGAAGAAACAGAAGTCCTGAGAGAGTGATTGTTTTGTTCAAGGTGAGCCTGGGAGTGAGCCACAGACCTGGGGGACACAAGGTAGAGGAAGGCTGGTCACTAGTGTCCCTCTAGGCTGATAGAAAGGTGTGGTGAGCAAGGCACATGGGAAATGCATATTTGTGATGCCATCTGAGGACCCTGACCCCAGGCTTCCTGTCTCTCAGAGCCAACCCACACAGTTCTCTGAACAGTTTCAGTAGCCACAGGAATTCATGACCACAGAATTGCCATTTAAAATATGAGTTGCAGCATACCACCCCTGCTTAAAATGCTCACCAGCACACAGGGCTCGTCATATGTCCCTCCAGATACTCTGTACTTCCTACAGTGTCCTGCCTCCGTGGACTGGCTCTAGTCTTGCCATGGACTCTCTCTCCCCCAATCTGTGCTCCAACAGGAAGCCAGTCAAGCCAAGGGACATCAAGCCAGTCAAGCCAAGGGCAAGGCATCTCTTGATGGGAACCAAAACTACCCCCTCAAGCAATAAGGACTGCCCTGAGCCAGCAGACCCTGCCCATGACTGATTCCAAGACAACGATGATTTTGACCTTCATGGTCCAGCTGCACTTCCCCACCTCCCTTTGCCCCCCATTTTCCTTATAAACCTGAGAGCATTTTCGGCACTTTAGAGACAGTCTTTACAAGGCTAGTCCACTCTCTTCCCAGTGTCGGCCTCACCGAGATAAATTCCTTTCTTGTTTTACCACCCCTCATGTCTCTGCCTTTAGATTTTGTCAACAGTGACGTGGTTGACTGGGGCCCCCCTGGGGCCAGGTTCTGTGCAGCCCTGAGCACCAGCTACACCTCGGCCCTGCACACCTTCCCTGCTTTCTCAGTCTGCTGATTCCCGTGCATCCTCCAGATCTTAGCTTCAGGGAAGCTGTGTCGCGGGCAGTTGTGCTCCTGGAGATGCCTCTTCCTACCCCATCCAAAGAAGCGCTCCCTTCATCATCTGTCCCTGCATCCTGCCTTGTGTTAACTACCAAATACCACGTGTGATTTGTTTCTCTGCTTCCTTCCCCCCAGAAGGCAGGGACTTGTTTCTGGTCTGCATTCTTAGGGCCAGAACATGACTTGTACATCATTGGCTCTTAATAAGCATACAGTAAAAACAAAAAACAAAAAAACAAACAAAAAAATCAAGAGAATTCCTTTGGCCAGGTTAGGTCCTTATTACATCTTCTTACAGTACAAAGAAGATCTTTTTTGGATGCACGTTTTATCTTTAACGCTTGCCTATAATTACCTGTTTACATTGTCTTTCTTGCAAGATTCCAAGTGTCACAAGGGGCTGGAACTATCACCCATATTCCCATGGGTTACCTAGCACTGTCTGGTATGTGGGCTCTGAGGGAAGGAGGGAAAAGTAAATGATGAGCCCATCATTGTCGGATGACCAAGCGTGTCAGGCGCCCATTGCGGCAGTTCCCTGGACTCTGACGGTGCTCATGCGGGAAGGCAGCTGCCATCAGGCTGCAGTGTCCACTGCTCAACTGGTCAAAATTGGGATGAAAGGTGTTTATGATGAATAAGCATCCTCAACCCCCAGTAGTGCTATAAACAGGGGTACACCACCTACTAGAGTGATCCCCAGGTAACAGGGATATCACCCAAGTGATATCCTAAGGTAGAGAGTGGGGGATGGCCAAAGAAATCCACAGAGAAAAGAGGACACCTCAGGAGCTTGAAGGGAGGAGGAGGAGAACACGTGGGGAGAAGTCAGAGCAGGACGGTCCAAGCAGAGGGTCCATGCAGGGACTCCTGTGGGGCCCTGCAGCCCCTTGTGTAGGACCGCACAGCTAGTTACGGGGGACGCTAGGATGCAGGCCCGGGTCTTCTGCCCTGGCATTAGGTCCTAGTCTCATTCCTCTTCCTTTAATTCACTTAGCTTCTCTGGGTATGGGTTAGTTAGGAAGGCTTTAGGCTTTAAGAAATGAAAAACCAAACTTGTAGTCACTTCAAAAAAAGGATTTCTCTTTTCTCATATGACAAGACAACACCAGTTGTCTTAGAGAAAAGTCAGCACCAGTGTTTTGGTGTTTGAACAACACCAGGGCTGACTTCTCTGTGGGTCTCTCTGTCAATCCCTAAAACTCCTTGCCTCTTGATCACAGGGTGGCTGCTGCAGCTCCGGGCATCTTGCCTGTAGTCCAGATTGGAAAAAGAGAGTGAGTGTGACCTGCCCCTTTAACCATTTTTTGTCATGAAACCAAAAGCCTTTCCAGAGACTTCCAGCTCATTAGATAGCAGTTAGTCATATGGCTACCCACCCCCACCTGACACAGAAGATGGGGAACGGATATTTAGGTGGACACATTACTGCCTCTCAACAAAATCAAGGTCCTACCAGCATAGAGGAGGGGAAAATGTCCACCCGTGGGGTCTTAAGTCCCAGTCATGAAACAAAAGGTGAACCTGAAGATGTCCAGAGTGGCCCCTTCCAAGGACCATCTCCCTGGGAGCCACGTCTTTCCTCACATCCACCCTCTGCATTCCTTGGCATTCACAAGGGCAGACTTACAGCAGGTGGTCTCAGGGTCTTGAGAATCCCCCGGCTGGGGCCCAGATTAATTCCCCTTAAGGCAGCTCTGGGCTCCGGCCAGGAGCCTGCATGCACTTGGAGGTCTCTTGGCAGAAGCCTCCCTGCATGACACAGGCTACAACACGGCTCCTGCCAGGGCTGGATCCGGAGGCCGCAGGTGACCAGCCCTTCTTGCATGACTTCATCTCCCCAACGAACACGCCACCCCTGAGACTCCGTAGAGCAGGGCAGGAAGGCCCCCCCGATGCCGATGGACGAAGTCCTCAGCTTCGCCCACTGCTCCGTTGGCCTCTGGTCAGCCTGGGACACATGACGGACAGGAATGTGCGATGTGGGTCTCCAAACCCCTCCGCTCTGACCTCACTCTGGTCCTCGCAGCTTCAGGCCATGCTCTTCCCATCGCGAGGACTCAGTCGGGGATGGCACCGTTCCCTTGATTCCCTAAAAGGATTCATGCTGGGGCAGAGACCCCTGACGTTCGAGTCCCGGGTCTGTCACCGTCTCTGTGTCCTCGCTCTTCTCTCTCCGGCCACATGATCCACATGAGCGCAGTCATTTCTGTCTTCTCGGGGTTTCACATCGCCGGCTTGTAAAATCGGAGGGGGACTACCCAGCAGGCCTGCTCCTGCCCCGGAGTGGGCTGCCCTGGGAGCACGAGGAGAGGTGTCTGAAGGACACAGCGAGGAGAGAAAGGTGCAGCCCTATGTGTCTGTCTGGGCCGAGGCTGACTTCCCAGGACCTCTGTCTGCCCCGGGGCAGAGGCCCAGAGTGCAGCCTGCTGGCGTCTGACTGGGGCACGCGCTGGCCTTCGTGCACACTGCACATCTGCTCCTGCTGGGCCGCAGGTCTGGGGAAGGTCCCTGTGCACGAGCTCCCCGGCGCGCAATCACAGCTGCTCAGCTGGGCCTCTCTCCGGCCCCCAGGACCCACCCGCGGGGCTCTGCAGGCCCAGCGGCGGATGGCATCGCCAAGGGGGCAGAAGGATGGAGAGGAGATCCCCGGGGCCCTGAGCTCACTGTGGTCCATTAAGCCATCTCCCTGCCAAGGGGACGCGGGCCCCACAGGGACTCACGCTGTGTTCCTGGTGTTCAGGAAGTGAGCCGCCTGGGGCCATCTGGGATGTGTTTTCAAGGAAATCTTGAAAACTGCAGCTCCAGCCAGAGGTAAACAGGATTTCATTAAGTCATGCCTGGCCCAAAGGACAGAGAAGAGGGTCTGATTTCACAAAAGCAACCATGTTCCCTGTGTAATGCTCCTGGCAGCCATTTTGGTAAAAGACAAATCTCCTGAGAGAAGAGAAACACAGTTGCTTCTGGACTCCTTGCTATGCCCTCTCCCAGCTGCCCTCAGGCCTGCCTCCTGACATCCACCCATTTTCTAGCGCCTCTGACCGGCCACGGAGGGAAGCCCTCACCTGTGGGGCTGGATTTAATCCTCCTCTGTTGGGTGGATAGGACCAGCCCCCTTTCACCCCTTTCCCTCTCTGGAAAACATGGAAACCGAAGTGTCAGGAGATTCTGTGTGTTGTCAGCTGTTGTGCCGCTGGGCGTGAGGGGGACAGCCCTGGGGCTCCAATCCAGGCCAGCCCCTCAGGACCTGCATTGTTCCCCCAGTTATCCTACCTTCCGGAGATGAGCATTCATGGCCCGACTGCAGCAGCCTCTCGCGATGACCGTGGAAGGTCACCAGGACCAGGGTTATGTCCACTCAGCAGATGGTAGAAACAGGGGTCAGCGAAGCTGGTCAGGAGCCCAGGGTCACTCTGTCAACTTGGGACCCATCTGACTGCAGACCTTAGAACTCTTCCTTCTCCTTGACTGTGCCAGGTGAAGACAGCCACACACTTGCCAGGGAAAAGCTCCAGCTAATTTTCGAGACATCGATTCCTGGGTCAAGCTTTCGTTTCTAGGCTTGTTGATGAGCGCTTGGAGCGTGTTCCGTCAGCCCTTCTCTCTGTAGATGGGCCTGTATGCCCTTTAGGTGAGGTTCAAAAAAAGTTTCATAATTCAGGAGGTGTGGTCCCTCTGGGTCCATGGAACTGTGGACACTGCATCAGATTGCCTGAATTTGAAGCCTGTGTGGTCCTCACTAGCAGCCTGGCCCTAAGCGAGTCTCCCTCCCTGCTGTGGGCAGCCTCTGTACTCAGTATTTCTTCGCTGGAGTTCTATGTGCTATCTGGATGAAATGGAAGGTGGCCCCCAGGGCGGCCACAGACCCCACAGGAGCAGGACGTCTGTGGCATGGACAAGTCTTCCCACCCAGAAAGGGAAGCAGCCTCGGCACACCCACTCTGGGTCTGCTGAGTGATGGAACACGCATGACTTCGCAGACCTTCCAATAACGGGACGATGAAGATGCCATTCCCCACTCCAGAACAGAAGCTGCGGTAGACAGCGGTTAAGCTATGTGCTCACAGTCACGTACCCTGGACGGTGCACTTGAGACTCGGGTCCTAATAGCAGTGTCCCCGAGTGCCCCTCTGCTCCAGTGACCACTGCTGAGAAAGATCTGACTTTCTTCCTGCACACAACAAAGCAAGGGCCGGATTCCCAGAGCCATGTCTTGGCCCCCGCAAATTCAGTGCTGCATTATGCACCGTGGCTGAGTCCCACACTCTTCTCTTGGGGATGGGGGTCCCGAGGCCCAGGGACGCAGAAGGATTGGTCAGTGTCACAGCCAAGGTGGCTCTGCTGAAAAGGTTTTCTCAGAGCCCTCTGAAGGCTGAGTCCTCTTGCGGACACGACTAGGGGAGACCGCAGACAGCAAGAAGCCCGTACCCTGCCCCGCAGGCTTCTAGAGGGAGTGCATTTACAGAAGAGTGAAGGTGGGTTCTATGCCTAGGCATTCTGTCTCTCCCATTTAGCCCTCCTCCTGCCTCCGCCTCCACTTGCCCAGGAGGGCTCTACTGAATCCAGCTGCATTTGGAAGTTCCCTGAGCCTCTCCTCCCTGTCCTTCTAGGGACGCATGGTTTAGTCTTCATTCCCTGTTCTGACTACGTGCCATAAGGAGAGAAGCGGTTTACGAAGTCCCGGGGGAGGAGGGTTAGCCGATAATTGAAAGAGGCATCTGACTTTAAACACAGAGAGCTTGGCCCCAGCTCTGCTACTTCCTTGATGTTGTGCCTTTTCCAGATAACCTGTCCCCAGCCCGAGCCCATCCTTGGCCAGACCAGGTGTGCAGGAACTCTGCTGGAACAGGAGCATTGAACTATGGGAATAAAGTTGATATGTGAGTGTGAGCATTTCGGGAGAATTCATATCATATTATTTTGCTAAATATCACCCAAGACCCCTCAAGCTCTAGAATAAGGCTATTACAGTCTTGTGTAAATTTCTATCTACCTTTTCCGTGGGTTCCTTCCCCCTACACTGGGCAGCTGGATGGGCTGTTCTTGCTCTACCGTATGAGTCTCTGGTAAGAGGTGAGAAAGGTCAATCAAAAGCACTGTGAGACAGGGAGTTCCCTAAGGGATGTGAATAAGTATGAGTGTGTGCGCACGTCTTGAAAGTGGCTGGAGGT
Organism: Mustela putorius furo; assembly: GCF_011764305.1. NCBI lineage: Eukaryota > Metazoa > Chordata > Mammalia > Carnivora > Mustelidae > Mustela > Mustela putorius. The sequence continues at coordinate 9,141,685 of NW_025421449.1, forward strand.
GACTAGAGGTACCTTGTAGATACACAGGGGCACAGGGAGAACACAGGTCAAGCCACCCTCTCTGCATTGTCGTGAATTCATTCAATAGAATCTTCATGCACTTGTATGTTCCAGACAGTGCCAAGGCCTGGGTTAAATGGTGAGCAAGGAAGACGCATTTATCAGCCCTTAAAGCCTAATACGGAAGCAGACAGCAACGGCACAAGTGAACATATAATTATAAGCTGAGAAAATGCTGGCAAGAAGATGCTGACTAGTGGGCGACAGATATGAAGGAGAAGTTGAACTGGCTAATCCATAGAAAAGAATTCTATAACAAAGTGACCTAAAATCTGAAGGATGAGTAAAAGGTAAATAAGGGAAAGAGAATAAGGAAAGTAAGAACTTTCTTGACAGAAGACACAGGTTGTGCAAAGGCCCTGTGGCAGGGATGGACAGGGCACAATGGATGGACTGAAGGCAGCCTGAAGCCACCAGGGCTCCATGAGCAGGGCAGAGTGAGGTAAACTGACCATGGGAAGGCAGGTGCAGTGGACTGTGGCTGCTCTAGGTTGGGTTAGGACTTGTCTTTCCTCATGAGAGCAATGGAAGCCATCAGATAGTGTGAAGTAGGGAGTGACAACCTCACATTTGTGTCTTAGGAAGGCCACTTTGACGGCTCTGGTGGATGGGGGGTGGGAACCACCGACAGGGAGATGGGAGGAATCCATATCCAGGCAGAGGAGATACAATGGTGAATTGATCATTGGTGATGAGAAAATTGGAGAGGAACAGATGTGTTCAGGAGATGCTTATGAGGTGGAATCAACAGGACCTGGTGATAGATTTTATTTTTTAATTTTTTGAAAAGTTTTATTTATTTATTTATTTACTTGACAGAGAGATATCACAAGTAAGCAGAGAGGCAGGTAGAGAGAGCGGGGTGGGGGGGAAGCATGCTCCCTGCTGAGCAGAGATCCCCCCCCCTATGGCGGGGCTTGATCCTGGGACCCTGAGATCATGACCTGAGCCGAAGATAAAGGCTTAACCCACTGAGCCACCCAGGCGCCCCTGGTGATAGATTTTATTGGGAGGGGGTGGGGCATTCGGAAATATCCAGGCTGAATGGATGAGGCACCATTTAGGGAAATGGGAAACAGTGTTTCCAGTCACTTTTGGCCTGTTCTCCTAAATGCAGATGATACTGTAGAGGAAGACAGGAATGGGCGTTTGGCTCTGTCTGAGTCCAGAGTCTGGGTGTAATTGCTAATCCCTACCTGCTTCTCCCTGCTGCCAGGCCTCAGCTGGGAGGAGGGGGAGGTGTGAAGCTGAACCCCACATCTCCACCTTCCCCAAGCTCCTTCCCTGTGATGGACAGTCCTTGGTACCTTCATGGCTCATGGAGGGACAGTGGTGTCCAGCTTGAGAGATGCCTGGTACATGCCAGGACCCGACTTCAGCTCGTTCACTCTTACCTGCTTGTAGGAACCTGACCAAAGTGTCACCCTAACTTATTCCCTTCCTGCCCCATGTCCTTGCCACAGTCCCAAATGGCGAGATGCCTGGCATGGAGTGGTGGGTGCTGCGCATCACACGAAAGATTCCTCGTTGTCTCAGCAAGCCCCCCAAGACATAGTGCCATTGGAGACCCCAAAGTTGGGTCGCAGAAAATCCCACTCCCAGAGCCCACTAACCATGTGCAATGTGGACCCCATCCCGTAGTCCAATATCCAACCCCACTGGAGGCCTGGGCACACGCCGTGTGGACTCGAGGGCTTGTTTTAGACCACACACTTTTTCCCTCTAAACTCAAGTTCCTGTGCTGGAGAAATCGTGAATTTGGCCTAGAGAAATTCTCAAGTCCCTTCCAGTTCTAAAACTTATGATTCAATCTGGAAAATGACCCCCCCCGCCGCAAAACAGCATATATCATTCCAAATAGATAAAGACAACAACGGACACTATTTACATTCCTAATTATACCTTTCTGAATTCCTTGTTCCCTCAGAACAATAATCCAGTGAATGCTTCACAGTGGCACAAACCTCTGTCTGGGCTACTACCGTACCCCTCGAGCCTAGGCCCATGCCTGGCAAGTAGAAGGTGTTGAAGAAATATTTGTGGACCAACTAGGTGTATTAGTTTTCTAGGGCCAATGTAACAAAGTATCACAGACCGGGTGGCTTAAAACACAAAAATTCCTTCTCTTGCAGTTCTGGAGGCTGGGCATCCAAAATCAAGGTATCTGCAGGGCCGTGCTCCCCCTGAAACCTGCAGGAGAGAATCCTTCCTGGTTTCCTCCAGATGCTGGCAGATGCAACTGCTGGTCTTTGGTGTTCCTTGGCTTACAGATGTATCACTCCTATCTCAGCCACTGCCATCACAGGCTAGACTTCTCCTTTCTTCTAAGGATATGTGTCATGCTGGATTTGGGACCACTCTCATTTCCTTATCTTAGATGATCACATCTGCAGAGCCCCTGTTTCCAAATAAGGTCACATTCACTGACGACTGAGGGTTAGGACTCTAACATATCTTTTGAGGGGACATGATCCCATCCATAACACTGAATAAATATTAAAGATGTCCCGGGATATTTCATTCCTGTCTTCTGTTCTACAAGGGTCCCTGCTGGACTGGGCTGACTGCCACTTCCTGGCGGAGCCATGGCTTGCTTTCAGGAGCCAACACAGCCTGGTGGCGGTGATGGTGGGGGTGGGGACATCTTCTATTTCTAGGTCCCTAGGCTGGAAGGAACTTGGGGCCCATCTGGCCCACCCCCTCATGTCCCGGCAGAGGACACTGAAGCAGGGAAGGAAAGGAGCTGGCTCCTGGTCCCAGAGGAAGTGGGTTAGGTCTGCCCCATTTCTCCTTGGCCACCATTTATACTCCGCCTGCATTCCAGAAAGGTCTTAAAGAAGACTGACAAGGAGCCGCATCTCTGCCTAAATTTAAACTGTGAATCATGCTGTGTCTGCGGGGGCTTGTGAAGGAGGAGCTAGGATGTGTCTGTTCATACTAAATACTTTTTGGGCTCTGGGAGGATCCGTTCGTGGTGGCTTAAGTGAGGCACCTGTCAGCCAGCCCTTGTGCGCTGGAGGCAGGGGCTGTGGGAGGAGAAGACAGAGCACAGCCAAAGAGACAGGAGACATCTCAGGGGCTCAGGCTGACCCAGGGAACCTAGGGTCAGGTGTGTCTGGGGGTGTTGGCTGGACTGCCAGGACTTTATCGGCTTGATGACCACATCAGTTCCCTACCACTGGCATAAAAAGTATCATGGGTTTAAGGGCTCCGTACACAAGCTGATTGGGTCATAGTTCTATAGGTCACAAGTCCAGGTAGACTGGGCCCCTTTCTCTGCTCCACATCTCACCAGGCCAGGAGAAAAGGTTGCTTTTCTTGCTTCCAGGTTCATTTAGGTGGTTGACAGAACACAGGGCCAAGTTCCCATTTCCATCCTGATGGTTGTGGGAGCCTTGCTGGGCCCATTACAACCTCCTGCATTCCTTGTCACCTCAACCCTCCATCTTCAAAACTGACCATGGGACAGTATGACCTTCACACACTTGAATCTCTTGACTACTTCTTCTGCTTCAATTCTGTCTGCACTTGTGGAAGTTCTTGGCTTTTCAGGGCTCATGTGATTAGATCAGGCTCACCAAATACGTTACGTCTTCTCCCTATTTCAAGCTCTGGAACCTTAATTACATCTACAAAACCCTTTTTGCCATGCAACATAATATATACATGGGATGCATTGTGCATGCCTTCAAGGAGCCCTGTGTCTCCTGGGAGCCTCACCCTCAGGGAAGAGGGGGGCCTCGGTGATTGGAGGGAGGGCTGAGTCTCCCCCTCAAGTTTGTTTTCCAGCTCAGCCCTGTGTCCTGGGGCAGAGGCAAGGGAAATGTGGGCAGGGCTTCAGCTGTGGGTGGAAATAAAACCACATGAACAGTTTGTACAAAAATTTCTAGAAGTCGGGCGTATTTTGCAACATCTCTATGAAAGTACGATGCGGAGAAGGGGACAGACACATCTTCCCCTTGAGCACAAAATATCTTCCCCCTTGCATGGAGGCTTGGCAGAGGCACAGCCCAGCCTGACACCTTCCTACTGGCGGGCTTGCCTGGGGCTGGGTGCTTGGCAGTGATGGTGGCCATGGTAGGAGGCAGTACTCGATTCTGGGGGAGCCGGACGACACTTTGGTGTGTGGGGCACTGGAAACAACAATTGTGCTGGAAGGTCTTCATGGAGCTACTGGGTAAGGAGTCTTTTGGAAGCAGACCTTGCCGGAAGGGCTGGTCGAAGAGAGAATTGATGCAGCCATCATGGACTGGTGGAGGAGACTGTGCGTGTGTGTGCGCACGTGTGTGTACAGTCCTAGGAGTATGGATTTAGGTAACCACCACAATTAAGACACAGAAGAGTTTCACACTCCCCCCTCCTCCCGTCCCTTATGTTGCTCCTTTTTGTCAAAGCCTCCTCCTCCCCAGACTGCCTGCTACTGCAGATCCAATCTCCATCCCTACAGTCTGCCTTTCCAGAATGTCACGTAAGTGAAATCGGACAGTATGAAACTGTCCAGGGTGGCTTTTTTTTTTTTTTTTTTTTTGCTCATCATAGTGTCTTTGAGATGTACGCATGTTGTGATGTTTGGCAATTGTTCCCTTTTAATTGCTCAGTAGTACTCCAGGCCTTGCGTGGACCACAGTTTGTTTACCCGTTCACCCACTGAAGGACATTTAGTTTTGTTCCCAGTTCTGGCGATTATAAATAGAGCACTGTTTGCATGAACACAAGTTTTTATTTCTCTTGGGTAAATGCCCAGGAGTGGGACTGCTGGGATGTGTGGTAGGTGTATGTTTAGCCTCATAAGAAATAGCCAAACTGTTTCCAGAGTGGCTGGCTATTCCTTTTTGCCTTCTCCGAGCAATGTAGAAGGGTCTCACTTGTCCCACACACTCCCCAGCATTTGTGGGGTTTTTCCTGTGCTTGTCTGTTTTTTGTTTTTGTTTTTGTTTTTGCCATTCTAATAGATTCTCGTGGTGTCTTGTTTTGTTTTATGTCGAATTTCTTGAATTTACTGGCCATCTGTGTCTCTTTGAGGAAGTGGCTGTCTAAATTGCTTGCCCGATTTTTTTATGGGGTTGTTTGTTCCTTCAGTTGAGTTTTGAAAGTTGTTTGTGTTTTCTGAGTACAAATCCTTTGGTGGATATGTGATTTACACTAATTTTCTCCCAAGCTGTAGCTCGTCTTTTCATTCTCTTTCACAAGGACTACGTTTTTAATTTTGATGAAGCCAATGTATCCATTTGTTTCTTTTATGCATCAGGCTTCTGTTGTCATATCTAAAAACTCTTTGCCTCTAAAAGAAAAATTTATTTATTTATATATATATTTATTCATTTAATTTGATTAATTTAATTTATTGCTTTAAAATTTGGTCCATTTTATTTAAGCTATTAAAACTTTTATCACTTTACATTTAGATCTCGGATCCATTTTATGTAAGGAATGCATGAGATTTTTGTTTTTGTTTGTTTGTTTTTGCAATGGATGTCCAGTTGTTCCAATGCCATTTGTCGAAAAGGTAATCGTATCGCCATTGGATTTGTCAAAAACCCATTGGTTGTATTTTGTATATTTCTGGGCATTTTATCTGTTCTATTGATCTGTGTGTCTCTTCCTTCACCAATGCCCTGAAGTCTTGATTGCTGGAACTTTGGAGTATGTCTTAAAATTGGATAATGTCAGTCCTCTAAAAGTATTATTTATTTATTTATTTATTTTGAAATTGTTATGGCTGTTCTAGTTCTGTTTCCTTTTCTTATAAATTTTGGAATCAGCTTGTCTATATGTACAAAAAATTCTGCAGAGATTTTGATCGGAAGTGCACTAAGTCTATAGAACAATATGAGAGGAATTGGCCTGTAACCTATATTAAGTCTTCTAATCCTGGAACACAGTATGTCTCTCCATTTATTTAGGGCTTAATGCTTTCATCAGTGTTTTGTAGTTTTTATTATGCAGGTCATACACATGTTTTCTTAGGTTTATAGCCAAGTATTTGATTTGGGGAGCTTTTTGTAAATGGTATTGGCTTTTGAAATTCTAGTTTCCAGCTTTTTACTGCTAAGATATAAATGCATGATTGATTTTTTTCATGTTCCTCTTGTATCCCACAACCTTGCCATCTCAATATTAAGGAGGTTTTTGTGTAGATTCTTTGGGATTGTCAATAGCCATGTTCTCTGTGAATAGGGATAATTGTATGTCTTCCTTTATGATCTGTATAACTTTGATATCTTTTTCTTGTCTTATTGCATGAGGACTTCCAGTATGATGTTGAATAGCAGTGAGAGTAGACACTTGGCCTTATTCTTGTTCTTAGGAGGAAAGCATTCAGTCCTTCACTGTGAAGTTTGATGTTAACTTGAATTATTTGTAGATGTCCTTAATCAAACTAAAGAAGTTCTGTTCTAATCATAGCTTGCTGTGAGTTTTTATAATGAAGGTATGTTGAATTTTGTTATTTTTTTAATCACTTGATATGTTTGCATGACTTTTATTCTCTAATCTATTAATATGATGACTCATGTTGGTTAATTTTCAAATATTGAAAATCTTGCATTTCTGAAATAAATCCCATTTGGTTGTGACATAGGCTTCTTCTTATAAATTGTTGGATTTGATTTGTAATATTTTGTTGAGTATATTTGTATTTTCATGAGGGATATTGATCTACATAGTTTTCTCCTCTTGTACTGTTTTTGTATAGTTTTATGTATAGTTTTAGATATCAGGATAATGGTGGCTTCATAAAATGAACTGTGAAGTGTTTCCTTTATATTTTCTGAAAATAATTATATAGAATTCATGTTATTTCTACTTTAAATATTTGATAGAATATGGCAGTGAAACCATCTTGGCCTGGAGTTTTCTCTTATGGCAGATTTTTAAACTGCAGATCTATTTCTTTAATAAATACAGGACTATTCCAGTTATCTATTTCTTCCTAGGTGAGTTTTTTTTTTTTAAAGTATTGCTTTTAAAAATTGGTCCATTTTATTTAAGTTGTTAATTTATGTGCATAAGGTCATTTGTAATATCTCCTTTTTACCTTTTTAATGCCCAGGGGGCCTGTGTCTTTTGGGTTTTGAGGGAGCTTAAAAACAATATCCTTTCTTATTTCTCCCTGTCCAGGAGGGACTCAGACAGTAGTCTTGGATTCTGATAAAGCCATCCAGAAGGACATTACTTAGATATAGAGAAGAGGCTTGCTAACACACCTGGAACTGTACTCATGTCTTATCATAGTAATCCTGAGAAACATAACCTTCCTGGCACAAGGCAGCCTTTGCAAAATATGTGGCTTATAGGAGAAGATGTGCTTTCTGCAAGTGGTAGACCTCAAAGCAGCAAGAAGAAAAGGGATGTGTGAGGTACGATCTGGGCTACAGAATGAATATTTGTGCCCTTTCACCCCATTCATATATTGAAATCTAATCCCTAGAGTGATGATATTTGGAGGAGGGGGTTTTAAGAGGTGATTATAAGGGCACATCTCCAGATGAATGGGATTCAAGCTCATGTAAAAGAGACTCCAGAGAACTCCCTTGCCCCCTTCTACCATGCAAAGACATAGGGAGAAGATGGTGATCTATGAACCAGGAAGCAGGCCCTCACCAGATGCCTAATCTGCCAGTGCCTCAATCTTGAACCTTCTAGACTCCAAAAGTGCGAGAAACAAATGTTTGCTGTGTAAGCCACCCAGTCCCCAGTGTTTTTGTTATAGCAGCCCAAATGGATATGACCCCCTGCATGCCTGTTTCCTTCTCACACACTCACCAGATGAACCGAGTGGAGAGAAGATACGAGGTCCCTTGGCATGGAGGCTGGAAGCTGGAAGCCAGGGGAAGGGAGATGACCCTCCAACAAGGCTTTTGGTGAGCATACAAGAGCTGCAGTCTAACGACTACAGGAATCATTGCAGGAGTAGGATGGGGGGGGGGTGAGAGACTAGGGGTCCTACAGTGCAAGCAGCAATAAGCACCAAGTAAGGCCCATGTATTAGACCAATGTTGTATACAGGTAAATGTGTCCACAGGTTAGAAAGATCCCATTGGGATACCTTAAAATGCTAGACCAGATATTTGTAACCCTGTTGTGATAATACGATGTGAACGGGTATGGTTGTGCATGGGATGGGAGACCAAGGTGGCTGGAACTCAGGGAGATGGGGAATGGGGAGGAATGGAGGGAGACGAGGTGAGAGACCTATGGTGGAGTGAGATGGAGAAGAACGCTAAAGGCCACGTTGAGATTGGGAGGTACCATTCTAGGACAGGGGAGTTAGGGAGGTGTTCATCAGAACAGCACAGGGTGGGGCATACCAGTTTTGAGAAGACTGATGTATTTCTATACCATTAGCAAAAAGCCCCCCTGTTCAAGGAGGCCCGAGTTATATTGCCCTTGTCGCTCCCCACTCCCAACTCTGCCACTCTGCTGCCTTCTCCTTGGACCCTTGTCCCTGTCCATGATCCAGCAGAAAAGGTGAGGGCCGGCCTAGCAGGCCCCAGGTTTGGTATGTTGCTGGTGCCCATTCTGGTGTTCTGGGTGGTTGGTTCCTGTGCCTCTGCTTCTTAGATATTTTGTCTCTCCCCCTTCGACAGCCATGAGGAGGACATTGCAGGACAGCAAGAACTCGGGCTGACAGGACAGGGTTTTTGGTGGCTGGGGCAAGCTCCCTATCTGAAGACAGCAGGCACGAGACTTGAGGCCTTGGGGAGCTCTCCACATTGGGGTTTAGAGACAAAGCCACAGGCTTTCTAGTTTATCTGGTTTCCGCTCAATCCAATACACGCTCCAGAAGGGAGAAGTAGTTCCCTTGGACCTTGCCTTCCTTGCCCCCTCCCAAAGTCAAATAAACATCCGTCCAGGAGGAACAAGGAACTCCTTGAGATCAGACGTTCCTGGTTCTATAGCCATTTATCAAAGCCTCTCTCATCAATTAGAGAAATATTTGAAAAATCATCAGAGCCCCCTGCATGCGCCTCATGTATAATTCAAAGCAATGGCTCCCGATGCAGAGACGGAGCCGCAGAAACCAGGGCTGGCTTTTGAAGGTGAACCTGTCTATTGTCCCTTTCATCCCAAACTCACGAACACACTCCGCGCCCCTTGAAAATTGCATTTAGCCTTGGATGTAGAAGTGTAGAAATCTTGCACCTGAAGTGTGGGAGCTTCCTCTACCCCCTGCCGGAAACTTCCCCCAGGGGAGGCCATTCCTCAGCTTTTGGAAATTGGGTATCCCTGTGAGATGAAGGCAATAAGAAGTGATACCCCATATATGTGCAGAATTTGCCTTTAATCTCAGTCTCCAAAACCCAGTGGTTCAAAGAGGACTATAAAGAAAGTAAAACAAACAAATAAACCAATGAAAAACCCAAGCAAGTAACTACATAAAAACCACCCTTACTTATTTCATTTTTCCCTTCCTCACAGTGCAGGGAATACCCTATTTTATAGGTGAACAGATGAAAACAGAGAGGTGGAGAGACTTGGCCAGGGTCACATAGCAAATCCACAGTGACAAGCACTTGTACCTCCACCACCGGACATTGCCTCGAGGGACATAAAACCTGTTTTCTTTTTTATTGTGTTATTCCATTTGAACAGCTTGGAAATGGATAAGTGGGAAATTGGTCATTTACCTTTTTTTTTTTTGTCCTATGGAAATTTGGTTTTTAATAATTAAGTCTTAAAAAAATATCAAACACCTATCACAAAGGGCAGTGGCCGTCTTGCTTTTATTATTCAAGGCACCCCATGCCTAAATTTTATTTAATTAACAGGTTCAACAGATTTCACTTCTGGATCACATGAATGGCAAGTAGAGCTGACATGATTTAAGACCCCAACACCACCAACGTGGGGCACTGTAATGATGGGGTGATACAGGAGGGGTGCAGGAGATAGTCCTCTGGATAGTGGAGGAAATATTTTTTTTTTCTTCAACCCAGAAGTTATTCTTCCTACTCAATCTCAGTCCTCACCTGCCCTTGCAATATGGTAGGACATCGAAATGGCTCTGAGAGGGACAGAGTGGACCTCTGTAGGAGTCCTTGTGCAATGGGTCACTGGGGACAGGTCCCCTGCAGGACATGCACAGAGACATGTAGATGGTTCTCCTTGGCTTGGTGCTCTAGGAGGTAGCAGAATGCCAGAAATGTGACTGGCATGTGGAGTGATTCTAAGCAGAAAATGAGCATTTACCCCATGAAGGGGGTGAAACAGCCCAGGTCTGCCCAGGAAAGCAAGAGAGGTAAAGGGTGCAGAGAGGAGGGTCCAGGGTCCGCCTGATGCAAATGGAAATTTCCAACTGGAACCAGGCAACCGAGGCGAGCCCCGATGGAGAGGTGCATGGCACCCCATGCCCACCCAGCCCCCAGTGCCATGTCTAGAATTCAGCAGGTGCTCAGCAAGGTGAAAGAAGGAGCTGCAGCACCACGTCCCTGCAGAAGCTCACCAGGACGTTCTAGTGTGAGTCCCATTAGGCCCTGGGCTTGCTCATCACCAAAGCCCTGTCACATCGCATTATAATGATCTGATTTCCAGTCTGCTTCCTTCCTAGAAACTCCTTTTGCATTCCCAGCATCTTCTCCAGCATATGGTGCATATTAAGCACTAAAGGAAGGAGGGAAGGAAGAGCCGGAGGGAGGGAGGGCAGCTATATTGGGCTGAGGGTTTCCCCAATAAGCGAGCAAAGAGAAGAAACTGGAAATTAATAGCAGGTCCCACTGCACATCATCTCTGGGATGCTGAGCTAAATGACGCTGCTGTAAGCTCTGTAAGGAGCCATACCTGGTTCTTCTGCGATGGAAGCTCACTCTGCTGTTACTCTACGAGAGTATAAGCCTCAGGACTCCAGGGTTTCCCCTGGTCACCACTGTTTCACTAGCCTCTGGGGTATAACTTCTGGTAACAGTAGATATTGGTTGAATGAATGAATCAGCAAGTGAATTGGACCTTTTTGTGTTCTTTATAAAGCCCTGGTTTCCCAAGGCCATCGGTGAGTGGTTCGCGTGGCTCTCTGCACAGGTCATGCCTATGACAGTGGGTGTCCACGCCTGCAGCCCACAGGAGCAGCTCAGGCCAGCAGCCCCCTACAACACCCCCTTCCCCTGCTCAAAGTGCTCAGCCTCACAGTTGAATGGCGTGGGGCCTCCAGGTGGAGGAAGACTTCAGCTGAGTCCAGCAGCCCGTCTTCTAATAACCCTAGAGAATGGTCCTTCCCTTTTGGGGGGAGGGCTCATCTTCCCCTCTATGGAATGTGAAGGCTACCCCAGATGATCCCAAAACTTTCCTAGCATTCCCCGAAAAACAAGGAAGGAGGCGGATGTGGGGCTGGCATTCCGGCGGCTTCCTCTAGCAGCTCCGCTGCGGGTTCCCAAGGCTCGGAGAGAGCGGGGCCCTTGTGTGGGATGAACTCGGGGAGGAGATGTGAGCAAGCATGAGTTAGCACCTCTGCTTAGGGCCCGGGAAAACGTGTCAGAGACACGGAGGGGAACCTGCTGTCATTGTGAAGACAGCAGACTTCCAGACTGAAAATAGGACCTGCCTCTCGACTGTAGGGGAGGGCTGCAGGCTCCCTGCCTCTAGGCTCGGGGGTGCAGGATGGTGGGGCACAGCAAGGCATGCCTGCTGGGACTTATTTTTCTTAAGACATTTCAAGATGAGGATACAAATCATCAAGAAACTTAATGAGAACTGTGGGTTCTCTCTCTGAAAAAAGGCAGACCCCTGACATTTTGCATCAGAGGTAAGGGAGGGGGAGGGGCTCCTTGAAGTCTATTTCTAAGCTCTGGAACCCGAATAACACGCCCATGGAGGCTGGAGCGCTCTAGGAGGAGGCCCCGTGGGTCTTAGCTGGAATTGGGCTCTGCCCCATCTGGCTGTGCCTATGCCATTCTGGGTGGCCTCAGTCTCATCATCTATAAAATGGGTGGCCTGGGAGAGGACTATAGCCAATTTCCTTCCCCGCTTCCATGCTAGGATTTGGATCCACAAGCACACTTGCTGAGAGCTCCCGCTGCACTGGGGTGGCTCTCCTCACTGCTCAGCTGAGAAGCCACGATGCTGAGGAAGAGGAAAACATGCTTTTCTTGGGGAACGGTGGGCTCAGGCATTCAAAATTGACTCTCTAGCATTAAACTCAGCGTCGTTCCGTTGGAGTAACCTGAGTTAGACCTAGACTAAAATGGCTCTCCCCGCGGAAAGCACGAGAAATTCTCTCTCTTCTCTTGCCCCAGCTCTGTCTAAATGGCCGGATCGTGGGAGTTGGGGTCTCCGACTGGCTTCCTTTCCAGGCTTCCCAGTGGGGGACTGACAGAGAGCCAGGAGTGAGGTCACAGACAAATTTCTAGGAGTAAGAACGTTGGCCTGGACAGCTGTGACTTGTCTCCAGCTCACCTGGCCAGGCCTGGGGCCAGACTCGTGCATGAGGTCCAGAGCTGCACCCACTGAGCAAGAACCAAGTGTTTTTCCCTCCCTCCCCAAGCTTCCTGGGGTTCTTCCTCCCTCACGCCCCACACCCTCACTTTCTTAGTAAATGGAAGGCCAGTGGGAGGGGACCCAGTAGCCCAGACTATGCAGGAGCCACACTCCCCTGCCCAAGTGCTCTGCCTAGAAAGGATGACCAGCTAGTGTACCTCCCGCCCTGTGGTGAGCCTGCCCGGGGCGGGGGGGCTCCCTTTCCCACCCTGCACCCTGGGCCCTACAACGCCCCCACCCTGCTTAGCGCTCCTTCCTTGGTTCTTCATGGGCGGGATCCACATGATAGCTTTTGTTGCGGTTTGCGTCCTGACTCAGATCATATGACATTCTTGAGCAGGAAACCATTATCCCACTTGAAATTATGATGCATTCATAAAAGCAATCGGTGAGAAACCATAGAGCACTGGCTCTCCTGCCCACTTCTTCAAGTTCCCACTCACTTGTTTAGAGACCTGTGTCTTTCCCTGTGACTTTTGGTTTCTTTCTGGGGCCGATGTACCCTTAGTCCCACCTCTGCGCCTTTCCATGGGCTGTTCCGTTGGCCTTCTCCACCGCCCCCCAGGCCCCTCCTATCCTTCAAGACAGCTCCACACCACCTTCCTTAGAAAACCTTTCCCAACACCCAAACCCAAGTGAGGTTTCCTTCCCCCATAACCCTTGGTCCACTGGGCGTTGAGAGGAGAGTAATGATGTCAAGTCTGGTGCCAGGACCTCAGCTGGTCCCCATAGCAACCTTTGCGGATAAATACTGACATCCCCATTCACAGGGGAGGACGGGATGGCAGGTAGGTTAGCTGACTTGCCCAAGATCCCACAGACAGAGAGTGGGAAAAGCGCCCAAGCCTGGATTTTGTTCCACTATTATGGGCAACCTCCTGGTCCCGCACCAAGCACGTCTTTCTTCCTGACTTACTTCCTGACCGTGGCTTGTTTGTGTGGCTTCTTCTCCGATCTGGGGTCTCCCGAGAACAGAGGCTGCTCTGCTCTCTGCCTTCCGCACAGTGCCGTGCGGAGGGGCTGCTCCGCCAGTGTCTGAAGGACTGACTTAAATCTCTCCACACCATCGTTGGCATTTTCCTGCACCTCGAGCCGCGGTAATGAAATTTCCGCCTTGCACCGTCAAGGATTGAAATGTCGAAAATGTCACAACCCGGAGGAAGCCAGAGCTCTTGAAATTTACAAATAAAACAATGGCCTCTGTTGATGGTGCATCTGCCATAGGGCCCATGGCAAGCATTTCCCTCTGACTCTTGACAATCCATTCAGTTGCCTCCAGGAGAGCCGCACGGGTGTTTGTGGCTGGTGTCGGTTCCGGTCGGTCACTGCCCTCCCTGGGTGTTCCTTGTTAGACTTTCTGATATCGCACCTGCCTGTAAGTCATTTGCTGTTACATGTGTCCCATTTTCTGGATGAAGAAACGGAGGCTCACAGGAGAGAAGGAGATCACAGGGTTAGGTCTTGCCAGAGTCGGGTGCGGAAGCCTGGAATGTCTGTGGCCCCTGTAACTTAACCAGCACACCATTCAGCCTCAAAGCCTGGCTCTCATCCCTCCCTTTCCTCCCATCCTCAAAAGGCCTGGGGTCAGTGTTCACACAGGGGTGGGTGAGGGGCTGGTTCTCCTGCACACTGGTGCAGCCCAGCTGTTTACAAGAAAAGTGCTCTGCCTGGGCTCAGTCCCTCCGTTGGAGGGCGAACACCGGCTTCCGTGCTGGCGTGCAAGAGGGCCTGGGGCCCTCCGTAATGCTGGAGCTGACCAGGGGTCCATGGTCCTTCTGGTCACATGGAAGAGGAGTGAAGGCCAGACCCACCACTCAGAGATGTGGATCGCAAATGCTGGTCTTCTACCAGCAAATTCTGGTTGGTGGTATTTTGGTAACTTCTCACGAAACAAACCGTGGATTTGGGGGCTGAAGTCCTGGCTCCTCCTTACTGTGTGATACTGGTCGGGGTGCTTACTCCGTTTGGACTCACTAGCTCGCCTGGGCTGGATAAGCTACAAGACCCCCTCCAGCTCCATCTCTATGAGGATTTGAGGGTAGGCTCTGGGGTCTGATGTCCTGGATTCAAATGTCAGCGATGGGTTAGGGGGAAATGTCCCACCTGTTAAATGGGATAATAGCAGTAGCTGCCTCCACTGGATATTGGACAGAAAGTACTTAGAATAATAGTCCCAGCCACATAGGTGTACTCAGTAACTCTGTATTATCGTCACATTAAGGTTGAAGTGGTCATTTTGACTCCGAGCAAGACAATACAAACGAGAAAGCGAGGCCCAGAGAGTTTAAGTAACTTCCACAAGGTCACACAGCTAAAACAGGGTAAAACAATGAAACCTCCATAATTGTTCCAGTCCTCAGGCTCCCCGTCACCAAGCTTCACGTCCTTCCTGCCATACCCCCACTGCCCTGGGAAGGAGACCCACAGTTTGGACAGCAAGGGAGAGAGGGATCTTCTCCAGGTTGGGAGAAGGACTGGCCTGTCTCCATCACTCTACCAAACTATCAACCACTGCCAGCTGTGAAGAGGTGGGAAGAATGTGGGGCCTGGGTTCAGGGGCCTTGGGTTTCAGTCCCGCCTCCTTTTCTTACTAGCTGTGTGACTTTGGGAAGGACAGGCAACCTTTCTGGGCCATGGCGTCTTCATCAGTAAACGGAGGGAAAGCAGTCCTGCCCTCTCCACTTACAGGTTGTTAGGTGCATTAACCAAAGTGCCACCTGCCAGATCCAAGGTACCTCCTCAGGGACGAAGCTTACAGAGGAGTCTGTGTTCTCTCAGGGTCCCCACAGAAGACAGCTGGCCCACTCCGGCGGGGTAGTTGAGGAGGAGTTAGTAAGACGTTGTTCACGAAAGTGGAGCCAGAGTGCAGAACACCCCAGACATAGCACAGCTCGCAGAGGCTGGCCGGGGCCAGGAGGCCTTATGTAACAGGTCTGTAGGTACGGGAGGAGGGGTGGCTAGAACAGAGAGGGACAGCCAAGGCTGGGGGTGGAGGGGTGGCTGCTGGCCAGACAGGACCCCCCAAAACCCAGTGGGAGGAAGCCAGAAGTTGGGCACTCCAGCTGCTCTCTCGTCCCTTGCTGAGGTCTCCTGCTTGAGCGCCCCACTGGCCGAGCTCAGTGTGAGACCCAAGCACATGTGCTCTATCCAGGCAGAGCTCCTGGGGGAAGGCCGAGAGCAGACCCGAGGGACAGACTGGCGCCCTCCAGGGCCACACGGTACAGGGGGCTTGTCAGAACCGCCCCCCTCCCTCCTGGTTCTGCCTCTGCGCCCGAGAGCTGACTAGGCGATAATGGGACCCGTGCTGGAGAGAGCGCCATATTCAACCTGTCAGGGGTTATTGTAAAAGGAGATTTAGTTTCTTTTTTGTGAGTAAAACAATGAAACCTCCATAATTGTTCCAGGAGAAATAAACATGCCAAAATATTTAAGTACTAATAAAACTTAAGAATTATCCCAGCATATTTAAATATAGATGTATTTTTATGGCTGGCAATGAAGGCAATTGCCAGCAGAACGCATTTCATCCAGGCCATTTGCTACTCGTTGCCCACCCCCTCCTTCGAGGGGTGGGTGGG
Source organism: Mustela putorius furo (assembly GCF_011764305.1). Lineage (NCBI taxonomy): Eukaryota > Metazoa > Chordata > Mammalia > Carnivora > Mustelidae > Mustela > Mustela putorius. The sequence continues at coordinate 9,157,791 of NW_025421449.1, forward strand.
GAGGGGGTGCAGACGTGGAGCCTTCCCAGGGGTGGGAAGAGGTTCCCCTCCCTCACAAGCAGGCTGCAATCGTTCCTGTGCCGCGCCCGGGACGCCGGACACTGGGCTCCACACCGTGCATGGCTGACTCCTCCCGAGAGCCCCGCCGCTGCCCGAGGGGCCATCGATCTGACGGACAGCCGAGGAAGCGAGGTGCGGGAGGGGGCAGGAAGTTTAAGGCTGCAGGCCTCCAGCAGGCAGAGTTAGGGCCTTGACCAAACTTCAATAGCTTCTGACAAGGGTCTCAGACTCGATGCCAACATGGTGGCCCCCACTGGCCTCACCCAATCTCACTGCTGCAGCTGAAGGCTTCTGTCTGTCCATCTGAGTGTGTACGTGCGTGTGCGTGTGTGTGTGTGTGTGTGCAAACCTGACCCTGGTTTCCTGGCTTTTAGCCTTTGCATGACTCGCTGTTGCCCACAGAGTACACTCTAAGCCCCAGGGCTGCATCCGAGGCCCTGCCTATTTCCTCAGCTCTGTCCTCTCTGCCACCTGGAGCCATACCCTGGCGGGACTAGAGGATTCTGGTCCGTGCCTCTGTGTGGTGGCTCATGGAGGTCCCTCTGCCTGGAACGCTTCTGTCCCCTTTCCTGTCTGGCTACTCCTGTGCTTCTTTCATAGCCCAGCTCTTACAAGCTTTCCAGAAATCCCTCCCCGGGACTCTGAACTTGGGCGCACACTCCTTGCATTGCAGCCCTGCTGTGTTCCTCAGCTCACCCCTGAACCACGGTGTGCTGGAATGAGCTCCTGATGGGACTCACACGGGGACTCCATCCTCTCCATCTTTGCGTGCCGCACCCAGCATCCATGACTGGCCCGAACCATGGTCTCACGGGAAAAAACACGAATCAGCCACCCCGAGGGAAGCACACCGAGGTAGGTTAGCCTCACGGCTCTACCGCTCTGTACCTGCGTGACCCCAGACACATTTCTCAGCCCCTCCAAGGCTCACCTGGAGGGCAGGGATACAACGCCCAGCTCACAGGGCTGTGGGAGAAGCAGAACGCCATTTGTAAACACGTGAGGCAGGAAGCCAGGCTTCCTCCTAAATGCCGGGTAAACGTGGGTCTGCGACTGTGCTTTTAAAACTGCTCTGGTCTATGGGCTCTTCCTGGGCTGAGTGGGCCCCCACCCTTCACACAGACCTCACAGACCTTTCCATCCATTCCCAGTCTTTGGGACCAATCTCCTGAGAAGTATAGGATGCCCAGAGAAGCCAGAGGCCCAGAGAGATTAAGTGTTTTACCCCAGGCCACACAGGAAGTGACGGATGGAGCTGAGAATGGTGCCTGGGTCGGGGCATCCCCAGCTCAGTCAGAAACGAGCTTTGGTAAGGGGTAGACTCATTTGGGGGAGCCCACCCTCTCCAAACTCCGCTGCGGCCTGTGTCCAGTGGCCGGCAGTTCTGGCAGAGGTCAGCTGCTTCCAGTGAGACCTCCTCCACCCGACTGGGGGTTGTCTGAATGTCAAGCCTCAGTTGGAGAGGTTTATGGGGTCAAGACCCCCCTCCTGTGTTCTGCCCAAATGCACAGTGGCTTTCCGTCCCACTTCCAGCGGCACTTACAGTCCTGCTTCTGCCACGTGAGCCCTGGCCCTGGCCTAGGAACAAATTCTTTCTTTACCTCAGTCTCCCCTTCTATAAAAAAAACAAGGTGTTTCCTCTGATGATGAAAAAAACTAAAATTGTTACAATCACAATTATCACCACTAATCACCATCATCATCGTAAAAAATACATTCAGGGGATGTTGTAGTCTATTTGGATATCCGGACCCCAAGGAATTTGATTTCTCTGCTCAAAACAACATCACCCATGTCCTGTTTTGGTTTTTTGGTTTTTTTTTTTTTTAGATGTTTTATCGTGACAAAATATGTATAACCTAAAATTCACCATTTTAACCATTTTTAGGTGTACAGTTCAGCGGCATCATCCACATGGTTTTGCAAATATCACAGCCATCCATCTCCAGAACTTTCTCATCTTCCCAAACTGAAATATGTCCCCATTTAACACAAACTCTCCCTGCCTTCCTCCCCCGGCCTCTGGGAACCACCTTTCTGCATCTGTCTCAATGAGTCTGACTACTGGAGGAATCCTTCCGTAAGTGGAATCAAATCGTATTTGTCCTTTTGTCACTAGTTGGCTTCACTCGGCATCATGTCTTTGAGGTTCATCTACACTATCGCAAACGTCAGAATTCCCTCGCTCTTTAAGACTGAATCACCTCCCTGCTCATGTATGTTCCACATCTGGTTGACCTGTCTACCTTTTAGCTATTTTTTAAACAATGTCTCTATGAGCATGGGTGTGCAAATGGCTGCTTGAGTCCCTGCCTCCACTTACCTGGGGTCAGAAGCTGACTTGCGGGATGGGGTGGAAGTCTGATGAAGTTGATTGGAGGAGCCACCCATTCTTCACCGTGGTTGTGCTATTCCACATCCCCAAGAGCTGTCTACAAGGGTTCTGATGTCTCCACAGCCTCTCCAGCGCTGGCATTGTCTGTTTTTGGTTCTTAAGTTATTGCTCTTGCTCTAGCCATCCTGAACCACCTACAGGGTGGTTAGCGATGTGACGAGTGATGTCGAGCATCTTTGTGTGAGCGTGCTGTTCCTTTGTTTTTCCTCTCTGGAGAAACATCTTGTCAAGTGCTTGGAATGTTTTTTAATGGGTTTGGTTTTATTGTTGTTATTAGATTGTAACTCGTGCTATATTTTATTTTATTTTTGTTTTTTAAAGGATTTATCTATCTATTTATTTGAGAGAGAGCAGTAGCAGGGAGGAGGGGCAAAGAGGCATGGGGCTCGATCCCACAACCCTGAGATCATGACCTGAGTTGAAGGCAGACCCTTAACCATCTTGAGTCACCCGGGTACCCCTCTCATGCTCTATTTTAACATGACGTGAACTGCTCAAACATCTTTCCACTGATAGAAGGAATGACATGAGTATGTGTATCACGGGGTAGAAAGCACACATTTAGGAAGCATTTCTTTTGTTTAATCTTTGCCAACCGTGTGTGAAGTAAGTGGTATGACCCTTCTGTACAAGGACACTGAGGTTCAGAGACCTTAGGCAACTTGCCCAAGATCACTCAGCTGGTAGAGGGATACACAGAACAGGATTTGGGACTTACTTTGTGCCCCCCATAGTCTGTCTCCAAGGCCACATTTAGCTGTGTACCCCAGACAGCCTCCCCACAAAAACCAAGACCCCTAAAACAGAGAACAACCACAGAGAAGTCCTATCCTTTACTGTTATCTGTCCGAAGAGACACCCCCAGGTGAATGATGTAACCAGAGGGTCAGAGCAAGGCCCACCATTAATCTCAGGGTTACAAACAATATAGGAAGGTTATGCTGGCCTCGAGCCCAGTTAAGTGGACATTTGGATTTTTTCCAAAACAAATGTGGATACTGTAAATACAGGTCAGCTGGTTTGCAGGAAATCAGCATCCAGATGAAGCAGCCTCTAGAAAGTTATTTCCAAAAGTCCTACTTCAAAGAGCCTGGGGCTGGGGGTGGATCGTTTGGAGCATGTCTCCTTCTTGTAAAACATTTTGCATTCATTCAAAACTTCCTTGCTTGGGGTGCCTGGGTGGCTCAGTGGGTTAAATCCTCTGCCTTCGGCTCAGGTCATGATCCCAGGGTCCTGGGATCGAGCCCCGCATCGTGCTCTCTGCTCAGCAAGGAGCCTGCTTCCCCCTCTCTCTCTTCCTGCCTCTCTGCCTACTTGTGATCTCTGTCTGTCAAATAAATAAATAAAATATTTAAAAAAAAAAAACTTCCTTGCTGAGGGGTTTATGGGCACTCAGCTGTATGCTGGGTGTGGGCTCCTATGGGCAATGCTAGAGGTAGAGAGAGGCCGTGAATTATGATTCCGACAATAATCATCTATTCCCCAGAACAGTCTGCCTTCCAGCAGGGAACATATGCCCAGAGAAGTTGGGATGCTTGCCTGTGGTCACACAGTAAGTATGCAAGTGGTAAAGCTGGGAAGATACCCCAAGTCTCTTTTGAGTCGTTCTACTTTCCTAAATACCAATATTTTTCTATTTATGCTATTGCATTTTCAAGATCACTTGCTAGCCTCAGAATGGGTATGACAATCTTCTGGCAGAAGTTACGTCCTGATTTTGGTTTCAAAACAATAAAGTAAATGTAGATAGGTTTCTATTTCTTTCCTTTGAGAATCTGAAGTAGAGGTTAAGACCTACTCCCGGGAAAAGTTGGAGACCACAAGAAAGAAGAAAAGGGAGTGCTCATGGCGCTCTTTGATTAAGTGCCTCTTGAGTAGGACAGACAGTGAGTTCTTTTAATCTACTCCTACCCAGGATGTATGAGCAGAGATTGTCCTCCTTTATTAGCACAAACCCCTGATGGGCTGAGACTTTGCTCCGGGTACTTTCCGGGGGCCTGATGAAGCAGTTCCACTGCGGTTCCCCTGGTGGTGTGGGTGGGAGGGGTTTTGCCATTCCAGGCTGGCGCTAGGGATGGTTTATCCTAACAAAGCTCTGGCCAGGGATGGACTACCTGTCTCCTTGTTGGTTTCCCTTGGGAGAGTTGGGTTGGGATCCATTCCCCTGACCATCAAGGGAAGACAACAGGGCAATGTGCACAGAAGGCACAAGAAAGAATAACCCCACCCAGGGGCTCTCCCACCATTGCTGGCTCACCCTCAAGACTGTCAAAATCTCATGTTAAGAGAGCGTCAGCAGTCATGCTGGCAGCCCCAGGGCTCCCTAACTGAGGTTGGAGCCTCCTCTTCTTGGGGGCGCCATTTTGTCATTCTGTGCAGATGGTAGGTTTCTTGTTCCTTTCGCAAAGAACCCAATCTTAATCAAGTCTATCTCAAGTATGAATGCTAAAGAAATTTTTGTAGAAGGACAGAGGAAGAAAGGAGAGAAGGAAAGAAGGAAGGATTGAAGGGTAAATCGAGAAATTTCCTTTGAAAAAAATCCTTGAGATGCATCTGTTCTAACTGTATTTGTTGGGAGTGGCAGATGTTTTCATCAGTAGAGCCTGACAGAGTGAGAGAGAGAGAGAGAGGGAGAGAGAGAAATCAGTGGTCACTTCATGTTTGCCAAGTGAATGAATGAATGAATGGGTGAGTGAATGAATAGCAGGGATTTGGGATTTGCTTGCTGAAAGAGAGATTTCCTTATGGAACCATGTCGGTCACTATTGGGAAAATCAAGGGGGCTAAGTAGACTAAGGCTTTGGCCTTAAGTCACAAGGAAAGGGACAAGCCCATGATGAAATGTTCACATTAGGAGGCCAGTTTGAACTAAATGTGGCAAAGTTATTCTCAGTGCCAAATCTGTTCATTGTGACTTCTGGGTCCCAGCCTGCTCAGGATCCTCTCTCCCAGTCATGCTCTTAAATTGCCAAGGAAAGGACTCTTGTCTGAACATAGCCCGTGATTCACCTCTTCCCTTTCAAGCCAGGAGCAGGAAGGGTCTCCAAGGAACTAGCAGTGGAGATGCAGGGTCATCAAAGAGAGGGGAAAGGAGTGTTTATTGAGGTGTTGATGGAAACAGACGGATTAATAGGAAAGAATTTTTTTAAAAAAATTTCCAAATTCAAAATCATTCTTTCAATTAAAATACAGTGATGTCCTCTCTCCTTTAGGTGGGTGATCTGCTGCCTCCTGCATTTTCCCTTGCAGCAAATTAAGACCTTCCTCAGACTTCCTTCCATTCCCCAAGTCCAGATTCAGAAAACAGAGGCTGGGGAAGCGGCCTGAAACTAGCGAAGGAGGTCAGGAACTCTGCAGGGTGAGCCCTGACATCTCGCCGCATTAACCCTGCGAACTCAGGCCAAGCAATGAGGCTGGAGTCATTAATACCTAATGATGTCGTATTGTCTTCCAATAACAAACCATCTCACCAGTTGGTTTTATAGGGTACCAGCTGTTGTTAATTGGGGGAGATGAGCATGAAATGGCTGCTTTCACACCTGACCAAGAGAGAGCGGCAGCATTGAGGGGCCCAGGGAAACCGCCTGCTGCAGGCAGGGGGCTCCTCAGCACTGCCTTGGCAGGGGACAGGCACAGGGATAGCATGGGGCAGCAGTCCTCTCCAAGCTCGGCGGGCACAGCACTGACAATGAGAGGTCATTTAGCACCCTGCCTCTCCCCCTGCAGGCCGGCGGCTGGCACTTGCCAGGCAGTGCCACCTCCTCTTGCTTTTGCGGCTGGCCAGGGGAGGGGCAACCCCAAACCAGGGCCGCATGTTGCACAGCTGGAACCTTGCCCAGCCTCTGGCATGTTCCAGTTCTGCGGAGGAGGCACCGCCATGTCCTCCAGCACCAACACCGTCCTCTGCCCCCCAGCTATAGGTGACAGGACTGGGTGCCAGGCTGCCAGCAAGCAGGGACTGCAGGGCCTGGCTGTCCCACGGGGGGCTGGCCCCATTGCATTTTCTCTTTTGGTGTTCCATCCAAGAGTCGAAGAGACCCAGACAGAGGTCATCACTTAGCAAGAGGAATGAAGCAAAAAGGGGCAGTGCTGTGATGGAGAGGGGCTGGGGCACCCCCTGGGTCCAGGAGCAGGCAGGCGAGAGGAGGAAACTGTGCACAGGGCGGGACTTGGTGCAGAAGGAGCATGGAATCCCTTCCACGTGCACTCTCAACTCCCCGTCCCTGCGGGCTTCCTGAGACACCCACTCGGAAGCGCGTTCCGTCATCCCCATTTCTCAGATGGTTCTGAACCTCCATGTGGAGGCTGCCTCAACTTCTTCCGACTGAGAAAAGCTCAGGTCCCTCTCTCTGCCTACATTTGCCTTTATTTTCAGCGTTGTTGCAAAAGACGGGAAAGCAGAGCATGAAAACATGTACTGTAAATAAACCAAATTAAAGTAAAATTGACTCATTTAGCAACCAGCCTCCGATCTTGCATTAGAGGCAATTGAAGAGATTTCACAGATTTTAGTAACCAGATAAGATTATTATATAAACAGACTTCTGCATTGAATGATGAGCCATATCTTGAGGAGAATATTTGAAATCAATAGTAATACAGACTGAGAATTAAGTAATGTGGTTAAGCACCTTTGAATGATGCCATTTTTAAGAGCTGATTAGAAATAAATATGCCAATTGCAGCAGAGCCGATCGCTGGAATAAAGGGAAGATTAATCAATTTGGGCCCAAGACCTGTGGAGGCCATCTTGGTGTGGCCAGCTCGGCGCTCTGGTTTGCTGGATGGAGGCTGGAAAGCTCCAGGGCCTGATGGCTCTCCAGAGAAGGGACAAGAGATGCTATCAGAGTCCTTAGGCAGAACCACAGCTCTGCCCACCAAGGGGCTGGTGGTGGCGGAGAGGGGAGGATTAGCCTTAAGCTGCTTAAACAGCTCACGCAGGGCGAGCCGGAGCGCAGGGAGGAAATTACAGCTGGGGACACTGACAACCCTGGGATCGCGTTTGGAATGCCCAATTACCATTCAACTGGGAAATGATTGGTCTTTTGGCCGCTCTGTAATCATCGCTCACCTGGACAATTGCACCGGCTTCCCGACGGGTCCCCACGTGAGCCGGCGGATGCATTCCATACATGGTCACCATAGCGATCTTTCCTAAGCACCACTCAGATCCTGTCACTCACCTTGAAGAAACCGTGGCTGCCTCCCTTCTGACTTAGGCCCAGGGCCAGGTACCTTCGCTTAGAGTTCAAGGCCCTCCACGGCCCTGCTGTCCCCTACTCGTCTCGTTTCTTCCTACTCCCAGTTCCTGCCTTATGATGGCTCCAAGGGGAAGCCTTTAGGGATTCCTGCTGTAGCTTTGCGGCATTGTCTCTGCCTCTGCTGGGTCCTTCCTGCCTCCCCTGTCTGCTGAAACCCACCTCTCTCCCACCTCATTCAAAGTCCGTCTTGACCGTTCATTCCTCCAACTCTAGCAGAACTAGCCGCTGTTTCTCTGTTAGCACCCTACCTGAACAAACCTTTCCTGATCCACATGAATGTCATTCACGATTTCTTTTGTATCCAGGGACACTCAGGAGTATCTTTGCAGGGCTATGTGCTGTGGTTGTCCCTGAAGACCAGGGACATAGTGAGAGAATAGAGAAGTGGTCTCTAGCCTCTCAGGGCTCAGTTTCACACTGAGTATTTAATACTCTACACAGCTTTCACTGATCCAGTAGGCAAGCCACACTTCCTTCATTCAACTGGCAGAAGGTAGGTGCTCAAGAGTGGTTGAATGAATGAATGAGAGATCAAACAAAGGAATGAGTAACAAAGATGGATCAGGGAGAGGTGGTTGCAGTGAAATTTTTTGCTTGGCAGAAGGAACAGGGTTCTGATAGTTGCCCAGCTCGGCCTAAGCTGCCTTCTGCAGGGCTGAGCTCCCAGGAGCTAGAGGCATCCGTGCAGAGGGAGACCATCTGTCAAGGAGGTTCCAGAAAAGACTCAGAACTGGCAGTGAGATAGAAGTTGCAGTGCTGTGGACTCTAGGCTCAGCCCTACCACTGACTCACTATGTGACCTCCGGTAGAGCACAACCTTTCTTTGAGCCTCAGTTTCTCCATCTGTAAAATGGAGACTTTGGACAGCTGGCCAGTTGTGAGCTCTTTGCTCAAATGAAGCAAGCAGAGGATAATTTGTGAATGTTGAAATCCAGACAACATCTTCTGTAGTGGACTCTGACTAACATTAGTGTGAGACTCTATCCTATGGTAGGAACAGAAAAAAATATAACAGTTGTAGGACTATGGGAGAAGCAGTAAGTGCAAGATTTTGTAAGGAGAGTATGATAAATGTGAGGAACACTCTCATGAGCTAGTGTAGGCTGGGAAGGCTTCCTGGAGGAAAGGAGGGAGTTCAGATCTATGTGAGAGGAGATCTGAATCATTAAGGCCATGTCCCAAGTGCCCCGTAGGTGAATTCCCATGCCACACCTTCATCCCTAACCAGGAACATGGCAGGGTAGGGGGCCCTATTCAGAAGGCTGGGCTTCTTGCTCAAAAGGGACAGGATGGGGATTTTTCTTTGTTGTGTTTTGACCTTGTTTTCTGCAGTAAGCAGGCCTGCATCCTCTGGCTGTATGAAGACCTGAGCTATATGACCCTGCCATGGGCAGGCTGAACGTGGGGGTGTACCTTGGCTCTAGTCCTCGTTGTTCTGCAGGCTGCTCAAGCTACAGGTGCCTTGAACTAGGGAAGCTTGCTAGAAGGAGCCATACCTGGCAGCCATACCTGGGTTAGCCAAGAACAGGCAGAGAACCCCATTCTCCAGGTCATCAGCTGGGATCTGGGCTTTTCAGCGGAGGGCTCAGGGCCAGGGGCTGAGAGAGGCTGGGTCTCTGAGCATTTCATCTGTATGAGGCCATCTGTGTGCCAGCCTTCTTCTTACTTTTCTGCCTGACCATCCATCTCAAGCATTCATGGCTCTGTGAGCTTGGGGTTCTGTTGGGGCTCTGGGCAATGGGCCCCATGCAGGAGGTCTCCTGGCCAGTTGTTGAGCTCCTACTGTGGTCAGGAGGAGGTGAGGTGTGGTGGTATCAAGTTCTCTGCTTCTACCCATAGGTCACCTACCCCCTCTCACTTCCTTTATAAGACAACACCTGAGGCCACCAGAAGGACTCCTATAGATCATTAAGAGCACATACTTGATGGGGATCCTGAGGCTGAGAGAAGGCAGAAGGCTTGTCCAAGATCCCAGGATGACTTAGCCAAAGAGCAGAGTCTAGAATGTGCAGATGCCCATCCGGTTTGCTATCCACCACGGCATGCGGTTCCAGCCTCAGGGTTCATCTGTGGGACTTTGCTCCTCACTACACGGGGAAGGACCCCAGGGACAGGGTTTGCATGCCTCATGGTGCCCATGGAGTCCCACAGAAGCCAGGACTTTCTCCCCACTTCCTCTTTCTCTGCCTCTGCCCCGCCTGCTCCCTGTGTCCTGGGCCCTCTGAGGTTCTGCTGTCTGGCCCGGCCTGGATCTCCCTGCCGCTCACATTCGGCATTATCATCCTTGCTCCTCTTGGCTGTTGGTTAAGTGTTATGCTGTCACCAACTCATAAACATGGTTACATGCTTCTTTCTGGTTCTCTTTGGGTCAAGCCAAACAAGAAACATAGCCACACCCAAGCTTTCCAGTTAAACACATGTGCTTACTCCTCTGCTTCCTGCCACCACCCCTTGGCACAGAGGGTACAGAAGAGGACCAGGGGATGCCTCCCGTTTCACCCACCTTCTGCAGTCTGCAGAGTCAGCAGAGGGGAAAGCCCACCCCTCCGCTAAAATGGCAGGATAGCTGCTTCTGGCGCAGGGGGAGCCACCTGCTCCATTGGGGCCCTGCAGCAGGAGAGCCAACAGAATTCCTGTGTGCCCAGGAGAGGAGACATGCAGTGCCTCTTTTTACTAGCTAACCAGACTGGAGTTAGCTACAGCTTCCATCAGTCACCGTCAAATACACCTGTTACTTCTCTCTTCTTCTTGGGGAATCTTACTTATTCAAGCATAAGTTAAGTGGTCTATTATCCTAACAATTGTTGGGACAATAGGACTAGAGAGCTCTGCTAATGATACTGGCCTCGGGTGCCCATCTAATGGGATCCCTGTGGCATGACACCTTGAGCTTGGAGTCTCTGGGCCAGTAAGGGGAGCCTCGGGCTCTTCCCCCACCAACCACGTTCCAAAGTTCAAGTTGGACAACGTGGCTTGGCTCTACCCTAAACAAGAGTGAAGAGTGTGATTGAAACTTTCCTGGGGGAACAACTGGGTCTGGGAAAGTTTCTTGGTGTCTCCTTTTTGTTGGTTCTGGTTACAGACCTGCCTGGGAAGGTGGAGCATCTCTCTCATCTTCTTAATGCTCACCTGGGAGAAGCCAGCATGGTGTGCTTCAACACTTGGGAAACGTTGTCTCCAGGGGATTCTCTCTCTTTTTTTTTTTTTTTTTTTAGTTTTTATGTTTCAGAGCATGATGGTGGAATTTTCCAGCTCTGAACTTTAGAGTTTGAAGGGAGAGGGCTATGAGATTTCACCAGGGGATCTGAGGGAAGAGGGATATGGATCCTGGGGAGCTGAAGAGTGGAGAAACAGGTTCCTTGGGCTTGGAGGAGCCTACATCAGGAAGGGCAGCCAGGGCTGTGTCTCCCCAGTGGCAGCTGTGTCCAGGGTCATCACACCGCTCACCCCCCGATGCTGGGCCACGCAGACAGGCTTTTTGAGGTCAAGGAAAGGTCAGTGTTTCATATCTGAATGGACACAGAAGGGACAGGGACAGTGGCTGTGGGAGGGGGTTAAAGGTTGGGGGGGACTGGATAACCCCAGAAGAAACCCAAAACCAAGCAGGGGGTGGGGGGCTCTGAGACCCTCACTCTGGCCTCTGGTTGCCCCACCGACACTACACAAACACACAAAGCTGGGAAGGCTGCCTGGGAGGCAGACATTCCCCTCAGGGCTTTCAGTTAGGGCTCCTTTCTTTCAATTATTATTATTATTTTTTATTCAACAAACTATTACCAACAGCTGACTTTGCTTCAGGTCATGTGCTTGGCACCCAGAGGAGGAAGATGAATCAGTCCCAGGCCCCGAAAGAGCTGTGGTCTTCATGAGGAACAGTCCAGAAACAAGAGTGCAACGCGGTGAGGCAGACGCGTCAGCAGGACACTCTGGGATCCCAAACAGGGGCCGTTGTGGGGTGGCAGAGTCAGGAACCGGAAGGGGTTTCAGGTGCCTCCCCCCCAATCATGGTGTCTCTTAGCAGACCAGGGAAGTGAGGAGCTTACCACACCCCTTGTTCCCGGCACTCGGTTCCATCAGAGGACCTTCCCGCCTACTTCCCAACAGGAGTCTCACCATAGCTGTGGTTTCTGACCTTACTCCCAACACCCTCATCTGCCCCAGCTGTATAAACATTCGGGCAAAGTGACTGGGCATAAATGATTCTTCTGGGAACTTCCCCGCGGCCACTCAGGGGCACGTGTGTGCTTTTGAGTGACATGACCTCTCCTGCGAGAGCGTGGCCCAGCCCGGGCTCCGGGAAGCACCCCCACACCCCTACCCCACCGTAAGCCCATTGCTGCATCCTGGCAGGGGCTGCACAGACAGACAAAACCACCCCCACGTGATCCCTCTGGGCACAGCAATGCAGTCCTGCAGTGAATAACCGTGTCTTCGCCCTGAAAGGGTGGGGAACAGGTGAGCAGGAAAGAAGGCTGCTCAGAAGAGAGGGGTTTCTTCCTTTTCCTGCTTGCTGTCCCAAAGCACGCCTCCAGTCTGGGGTGGCAGACTGCAAGGAAGGAGGGCAGACCCGGCCTGACACAGCAGCAGAGGGCGGTCCTGAGGTTGGTTCAAAGCTCCCCCAGCCTGTATCCCCATTCAAGACCCCAGGGACGGGGCTGCTGGGAAGTGGGAGTAAGGACTTCAGTGAAGGGAAACCAGTGTCCTTCAAGCACAAATGTGAGGCCCCTTTGCCTGTTACTCACCGAGTGTGAGATGTATATCATTGCCATTTCCAGAAGAGGAAACTGAGGCTCACTAGATTGAGCAAGAGGTGTCCCCCAGCCAGGAGGGATCAGAGTGGGGAATTGAACTTGGGTATGTTTGTACCCTAGCGGGCCTTCCCTCCGCTGGGCCACACTTCCCGACCGCCATTAGTGGCCGTGGTCAGAGGGACGAGGTGGAGGCGGGGAGGCCAGCAGGTGCCACTCCAAGGAGGTGCCCGCTCTTGCAGTCGAGTGCGTGGAGGGGCAGCACCCCGGAGTGGGGGTCTCCTTAAGTGTTTAAATGTGGTGCCCATCATGGGTCCCACATGGTGGTGAAGCTTCACGAGCTCTCCTGACTCTTTCCCAGGGACTTGAAGAAGGATTGGGAATATGACCATGGCGTGAGACTACAGGAAAATGTGTCCGCACATTTTCTCCCCTGGGCGAATCCAACTGGAGTCCCTGGAGGTCTGGAGAAGTCCAGGGTCTGTTCCTTCAGAGCCCCTTTGTCAGTCTCTGATTTGGACCCTTGTGCAAAGATCAAGTGGATGGGGCTTTACCTCCACGTCTTCATTAGCTTACTGTTGTCTCTGCTGTGGACTTGCTCACTCCTGGACTGCCTCTCAGGAAGGCCACACCTACTGGCAGCCCCTCCCCCTGCCCCACCATCACTTCACTTCAGGGCGAAGCAAGGTCTTCCCCTCCAGCTGCTCTCTACATTTCTAGGCCAGATCCTTGATACTGGCCCCAGTCAGTGAGGAGAATTAAGGGCCTCTCCCTGTGTTCTTTCTGCGGTGGCCTGACTCCCTTCTTGAGTTGCTAAAGATGTCCCATCAGTGATGGTGGCCAGTGATGATGACCATCTGTGGGCCTTTGGTGGACACTGTTCTACCCCCCACCCCACTGGCAGCGACACGCTCAAGCTAGGCGAGGGAGTCTGTGGTGAAAGGCCTCTTCCTTCTGAGGAACGAGCCACAGGCGTGGCTTGAATGACGTTTTTGGTTCTTCATCAATTCCAGAGGACAGCTGTGGCATCCCGGTGAATGAAAAAAGCAAGTCACAGAATAGCACACAAACCAGAATGTACTAGTGTGAAATACATATGCAATGATACCATTTCCTTTTTCTGGGTACACATTCACATGAGTAAATACAGAGGGAAAGTTCTAGAAGAACAACTATATTCCGTGACCTCTCATGGGGCTGGGTGGAGCACACTGGGTGGGAGGGGTGGTGACCAAATGGAATTCTAGTCTTATCTATAATATTTTAATTTTCTGGAAGGCACGAACATCCTTATATCTTTTATGTAATTAAAATTAATTCATAAGTGAGAGGGAATGGGCACTGTGACATACAGGCGACTCCAAGTCTGAGGGTAAACATTCTCTCCTATGGTCTGTGAGCAGGTTTTTTTGCCCCTGAAATGCTGGGAAATTTGATGTAGTTCCAGCAGTAGTTTCTCTAAAGGGCTTAAGTCCCCCAGCATGAGGACTAGAGGCTTTTTTCTAAGCATGTATTTGTTTCCTCCTGACAAAGTAACATATATCCACTGCAGACAATTTGCAAACTATAGAAAAGTCTAGAAAGGAAAAGGAAAATCCCCTGTAATCTGCCCACAGAGTTATAATCATGGTTAACATTTCAACACAGGGGCGAAGGTGGATTTAGACACGCCTGGTGTCACACCCTACCACTTGGTTCTTGAGCTGTGGAAAGGGAGGCTAGTAACCACGTCACAGGGTGAGGACCAGCTAACCAAAGGGCTCTGTGGCACGTTCCGGGGAGCACTCAGTAAATACGAGGGCTTACGACATGGTAGTTGGTGGCATATGCCTAATATTTTTCCCATCCACTTTAGATCATACAATATATGCAGTGTTGTACTTTTCCTTTTTATTTGACAGTTTAACCTGTGTAGATTTTAACATGGGCATTCTGGAGTCCTGGGAGATGGGCCTGGTGCTGTGCCAAGCAGACATGTGAGGATGGCAGTAAGAGTAAGCTAATTGTCCATCACTGCCCTTGCTCTAAAGCCTCTCATGGCTCCCTGGTGCCCCTAGTGTAAATCTAATCCCTCCCGTGGTGTCTGGTACCTTCAGAGTCTGGCTTTGCCTTTTTCTGTCTGTTTAGCCAGCTCTACTCTGCATACGTAGAGCCCCTGGGTCATCCTGACCCCTCCAGCATCCATCCCATACCTAGAGCGTATCCTGCTTACTCCTGGCGCTCATTCAAACACAGTATCTTACTATCTTATGGTTCCAGTCACCGTGATCCCTGCACTCTGGTGCTTCCCAGAGCACTGGTGCGAATCAGGCATTTCAGACCTTAGTCTCTCCACCCTCTTCACTGTTCGGTGCTCATTTTTCTCCAGCTACCTTGCTTGCCCCTCATGACTGGGGTCTCAGACTATGCTACTTTTTTAAATTCCAAAAGTTACTAGCATGGTGCTGAGCACGCGGGCGATAGCCCCATACACGCTGGCAGGTGTTTTTGCACCCGCTAATGAGCGAGCAGGTGTTTTTTTGTTTGTTGGTTTTCCTAGCCCCAGGAATGTCTCCTGGCTGGGTCAGCTGTCAGCTAATGAACACAGAGACCTTGTTCCACGGTGTGCCTATCTGTTGTTTTTGCTTTTCCTGCATCCATCTCCCCTTTTTCTGAAACGCTTTCCTTTGCTCTATTTATTTATTTTAAATGTTTGATTTTTTAATTAACATCTAGTGTATTATTTGCCCCAGGGGTATAGGTCTGTGAATCATCAGGCTTACACATTTCACAGCACTTCCTATAGCACATACCCTCCCCAATGTCCATAATCCAGCCACCCTATTCCTATCTCCCACCCCCCAGCAAATCTCAGTTTGTTTAGTGAGATTTAGAGTCTCTTATGGTTTGTCTCCCTCCTGATCCCACCTTATTTCATTTTTTCCCTCCCTACCCCCCACGACTCCCCATCTCTGACCTTGTATTTAAAAAGAAAGGTCAACCCTGGCTTAGAGCTGGGCCCCCACCCCTGGTCCCAGGGGTTGATTCCGGATGGACACAGTATCTAAGTCATCCAGTGAAATACAATCCTGAAAATTTTGCTGGGAAAAAAGGGGAGAAATGAAGCCCTTCTTCTGTTGGTCTTTTGTTTTTAGGATGTGGGGGATTCTGGAGCAACCAAGAGCCACCATAGGGAGGAATCTTGCCCAAAGCAGAGCCATTACTGAGGATAACAGTCAAAGCACAGAGGGAGTGTTGAATGTCCTAGTATCAGATGGTGGGCCCAGCCACACCTGCCACCAAACCTTATCCCTGAGCTTTTTGGTTATAGGAATCAAAATGCTGGCTTAGATTTTCTGTCACTTCCGACTCAAAGATTCTAAACTCAAACCCTCAGTCTCTAGTTCTAAAAATCTCCTCTCTGAGCTCCTTTTTAATAGAAATGGAGCACGTAGAAGCTGTAAGGGACCCGGGAGCCCAAGTCCACCCTCCTGGCTCTTGCCTGTGTTGCACAACCACCACTTAGAGATGATGACCCCGAGACTTGGAGAAGCCCAGCAATCCCTACAAGACTGCCCAGAGAGCTGGGCCCCGTGCACCCCGTGGACAGAGCTGTGCTCCTTTCTCGACCCTCTTGAGAGACTGCTGTGTGCACACACCCTTGTTACATTGGAGCTGAAGAGTTCAGGAGAGTGTGGTGGTTACTGGTATCATGAGGGTTATGGGCAGCCACCGGGAACCTGAACTTAACAGTGCACACAGCCTGCTTCCTACGTGCCTTCCAAGAAACTCAAGGGAGCAATGATTTTATTGCTTGTTCAACTGCTTCAAAATGTCAGGAGATCTGCTCCTGGATACCAGGCATACTGAGCCTGGGCAGAAGGTTCTCAGTGCAGGGGGTCCCCAGCACACCTGCTTCGGCTCACAGGCCTACCTGTTCAACAGGTAGCCCAAAAGCATCACGGTCACCTACCACTGTGGACAGCTTTCCCAGTGGAGAGTGGCTATTTCAGGAGCACAAATCATCCCCCAACCATTTCCTAACTTCCAAGGGGGCCGCCCGTGAAACTTGTTCTTACTGAGCCTGGATGTAGCCTCAGTCCCTTTTTCAAGGTGGCTCTAGCCAGCCGTTACCAATTTTTTTTTTTTTTAAGATTTATTAATTTATTTGAGAGAGAGAGAGAGAGAGAGAGAACATGTGCTCACTTGCCAGAGAGAGAGTAGGGGAGGGGCAGAGGGAAAGGGAGAACCCCAAGCAGGCTCCTCGCTGAGCATGGAGCCCAACCGGGGCTTAATCCTATGACCCTGAGATCATGCCCTGAGCTGAAACCAAGAGTCAGACGTTCAGTCGACTGAGCCACCCAGGCGCCCGCAGTCATGACCTATGTTTTAAGAGTTTGAAGCAAGGCCAGACATTTGTGACCTGCTATTGGGCTATTGGAGAGGAATTTTTGTCGAGACCCCTATGCTACCTAGCGCAGTCACTTAAGCCCATAGAGATCCTGGTACTGGAACTCAGCAGAGGTAAACCAGCAGGCACTGAGTGTGCCTTGGTGCTTCATAGATTATGAAATGAAAGCCGGGTCAGGGAAATGATCAGCCAAGGTCACTCAGAGAATTCGTGGCAGATATGGGTCTAGAACTTGGGTCTCCTAACTGCTAGTACAATGTATGCTCCGCTTTCCCTAGAAGGTCTCAGACTTGACCTCTGGCTCTGGCCCAGAGCTGAAGAGATTTTGCCTCTGGAACCAGTACATATTTAGCTACTGAAATCATCAGAGCTGTGGGAGAAAGCACCGTGTTGGTGAAAGCAGCCGCATTCTCTTAATACAAAGGCTAACAATTGCTGGAACCATGCTACGACACCAAACACCCCCGGAGCTCAAGGTTCTGACAGTAGTAAGGATTTGTTCCTGTGTTCATGGGTCTGAAGATGAACTGAGAATCAGCTGGTCCAGGCTAAACCTGGCTTCAGAGGGTGAAGCTGATGGCTGGGCTCTGAATGGCCCCACACATATGCAAACTGGGGTTTGGGCTGAGGGAGTGACAATGACCTTCTTTGGAAAGCTCTTCTCATAGCGAATCACAGAAGCACAAGAAAGTGGAAATGCACAAGAAAGTGGAAATGCGATGCCTTCTGATGCTTTGGTGTAGGACAAGCATATTATAACTTCCACATACGTTCCACTGGACAAATAAAAGTCACCTAAAGGTCAGTGGGTCAGGGAAAGGTACTCCATCTCTAGGAGGAAGAACTGCTAAAACATCGCTTGGCAAGTCTAATGCAGGGAGGTTCTAAAGACTTGAGAAAATGATCCAGTGTTCCTTGTGAGGTTCCCATTTCCCCCAACTCTCCCTGCCCCTCAGTCTTATGCTGCCGTCCTTCTGACATCTTTTCTCCACCCCAACCCCCTTCATCAGAAATGCAAAAAATGGCTTCCTGGTAAATACATGGTTCTCAGTGAAACTCCTACGTAGCACACTTACACTCTCCTACAAGAACAGAACCAGCCAAAGGGCACCTCCCTGATTTCAGTTTCTCCTAGCTCCAGCCCATTCTGGTAAGAGATTCAGATGGATCCTTTAGAGGCTGAGATTTTTATCAGTCTGTATCCAACACGGAATCCTTTGAGGGCTTCCATCATTGACGGCATTGAGCTCTAACTCCTTAGGCTGACATTTCAGCCACAAAACATTGTACTACTTAATCCAGCTTTACTTCCTGTCTTGGCCCAACTGGACCATGTGCCTGTTATTCCCTGCATTGATCAGTCCCCGTGACCCACCTTCTATGTGCCATGCCCTTCTCCCTAGCCCCTTCCACTGGGTTCACCTGCATGTATCTTGTATCAGTAAGAGTTCAACAAGATGGAGGACTTATGGAATTATGGGGGTTAGGAGGGTTGGCTAGAACAGTCAAAAATCTGTAGGGAAGGCTGTCAGGAAGAACAGGCTACGATCTGCAGGCATAGCCTGAAGCTGCAGTCCACAGTGGAATTTCTTACTCTAGGAAGCCTCCTCTTTGTTTAAGGACTTTCAACTGATTGGATCAGGCCCACCCAGACTACCTAGGACAGTCTCCTTCAGTTAAAGTCAACTGACTATGGCGTTTCATCACACCTATAAAATACCTTCATGAGAACACCTACATTAATATTTGATTGAATAATTAGGAACTATAATCTAGCCAACTTGACACATAAAACTGACCATTACAGTCTACCTCTCGTCAACTTGGTACCATATGCATTTCCTGAAACCATACACAATTGCCAAGTAAAGAGAATAACAGAGCTGTACTTCCACACACAATGATGCAACTGTCTTGCACACACCAGAAACACGTTAACCTTTTCCTCACAAGAGAATGCAATGCATTTTGGTAATATTCACTTTTCTCTTTTGATACCTGGTAACTTAAATACTGTGATATATACTTAACTATTATAAATACCTCTTATACTAGATGATGGGGGGATAGGAGATAAGTGAAAGCAAAATATTTGGCATATATATGTGTGTATGCACACACACATACACACACACATTCATAACAAAAGAAGGAAGAAACCCAACACTTAACCATCTTCATTCTTGCAACTGGTCAAGTGGTCATGGCTGGTATTTATACCTAACTTTTCCCACTACCTACCACTCCACCTTCCCTTTTCCCTAGCAAGTGCCTCAGGTGCTGCTCATGGTTCTTGCCTGGTGGAGTGACTCAAATCTTCATTCCTCAAGGATCTAGGCCATTAGCAGTTCTGCTTGAATTGAATGCATGGTTTTCCACAGATGTGGAAAATGTGGTATAGATGTGTTGTGGAGTGTGATATTGACTACAGAGCACGGTAATACTAAGGGATGCCCTGTATTCACCAGACCCGCTTCTCTTTTACTTCTGTTGTATTGTGGCAACTGAGTCTCTCCTTGGTAGTCAGGATGCACCACCCCCCAGCCTACTAACTCTTTTGCCTGATTCAGAGGCATGAGATGCCCCAGATGGTTGGGATGGCAATCTTCATGTCTAGTTCAATGGGATCATTAATGTGGCCATGGTAGAAGCATTCTTCCCTTTGGAACTAAGACTTCTAGTCCAACAGAGCATAAGGTCACAAGACAAAGAGGCAAAAATTTTGCTAGAAAATCACCAGGGGTAGTAGTGAGTGGGCCATTCCCTTTTCCATTCCTTGATTCCTGGACCCGTGAATCCTGGCAATGAGAAAAACAGTACAAGATATTGGGTGCTGCTTTACAGGATATTCAGCACCATGGAGGAAATTTCCCCTGGTCCTGCAAGGCATTGTTTCCCTTCCATTCTGCCCCTCTGTCAAGCCAGCTGCTTCAGGCAGGTGAGGAACATGGCAAGAGCAGTGAACTTCATGGGCACAGGCTCACTGCTCACTTGCTGTGAAATGAGTCGATCAGAGGCAGGTATGCGTTATGCGATGCAGCAGACAAGGCCATGGGTGGTAATTCTGGCAGAAGTGTTGTGTACACGAAGGCAAATCCTTATCCAGAATGACCATCAAGGATCCCGATCCCACCTTGTCTTCAACACCCAGTTTAGGTTTCACATGCGCCAGGAAGACTTTAGTAACCTCTGAGACTCATCTGACACTCGTTCATGCCACCACTTATTTGGCACCTTCTGTATGCCAGATGCTTTTCGAGGTCCTGGAGAATGATAGCCCCTGCTTTGACAGGACTCCTGAAACATAGAGACGGAATCAAAGGACCTAGTCCTGGGGTCTTCATAGCCCAGTGGCCACTGGTTTGCCCTCATTGCTGACAGCTTTCTCCACAGTCAGACTGTGCAGGTCTCGAGATCATTGTCCACATTCTCTGTTCCCACCACAACTTGAATATCACCAAGGACATAAGACATCTCAGTGCTCAGCTGTCTTTCCACTTGGGCTGAAACTGCCACCTCTTCTCTAAGACCACATTGCTTCTTGACAGCCTGAGAACTAAAGCCAGTGTGAACGAGGGCAGGGAGGCCACCTGTAGCAATACTCTGTAGTCTCAGCTCCTGCAAAAGCCTTCTGAAAGCCAGGCTTGGTTCCTGCTTTCCCCGTCAAACTCTTCTCCTGCCTCTGAGCACACACAATAGTTTATTGATTAATATTGGCAGTAGCCATTGGGCGTTGCGTACCTGCCGTGTGCTGGACATTGCAAATGTCTTCTGATCAAAATCACAGAGCACTCCTAGGTGGGGATTCCAGCTTCCATTTTATATATGGTTTGCATTCACACTTGGCTCCTGCAGCTTCACCTTAGAAGCATAGCAAGCCCAGCTGACCTTGGCCGTGCAGGGGAGGAGAAGAAACACTACAGCAAGAGCTGGACCTCAGCAGGATGGGCTTGGGCAGGATGCTTTGGTTTTCTCGATCTTAGATTCCCAGTCTGTGAAGTGAGGTACTTGGCCCTTTCCATTGTAAGTTACAGATTTCTAGATACAGCACAAAACCCAATGGCTTTGATGTGCTCAATAAGGCTTTGCATGGTGAAGAACTTTTGCCTGTTGCAGAGTTCTGATTTCCTCGTGGACCTGCTTTTGGAACAACTCTTCGCTAGGAAGCTTCTCACATGTCTACTCAGTATTTGCACGCCTACTTTGCATGTGTCTGTCAATGACCGACACAATGACCACTGCAGTAGACGGCACCATGGCCCCAAGTCTCCTCCCCGCTCTGTACCCATGAATTGGACATATGTCCTCATCTCTTCCTCACGTGATTTGCTTTGGGCGGTAGGAGAGCACAGGGGTGACAGCACCTGGGTCAAGAGTCTTCAGAGGTCTTACATTGTTCTGGTTGCACTTCTGCCCTTCTGCCACCTCAGTGAGATGGCTAAGCCCAGGCTATGCCCTGATCCCAGGAGGAGGAGGAGAACTGTGTGGCGCAGAGCGACTTCCAGCCAACCCAGCCGGGCTCAGCTGCTCCCAGCCAACCTGCAGACACACAAGCTCCATGGGTGTTATTTGCTGCTGAGAATTTCTGTTTGTCACTTGGCTTTTTTATGACTGTAGCCAACTGATAGAGCCTCGGGAAAGTATTTATGAAACAGACCCTTGGGTCTGGACGGGATTCAGGGCTGATCTTGGCAATACCTCCCCACCATCTCCAGTCCAACACATAACCTTGTCTTTTGGCTGCACTTTACACACCGCGGGGGATGGGAGACTCGCTGTTTCCTGCTGCAACCCATGTTATGTTGAGAAATATGGAGGTGCTAAACTTCTATATCATGCATCAAACCCTGTCTTCTACCTTCCACTTGGCCCTCAGGGCCACATGGGATAAATACAACCTCATTTCCTTCCAACAGCTGTTCAAAGGCGTGAAAAGTGCTCTCATGTCCTCCCCAGTCTCTGCTTCTTCGGGTTAAACACCTCCCTCGCCTTCTGCCATCTCTCACCCTGAGAAAGGGCCCAGCTCTCTGCCTCCTGTAGCTTAGCCACACTGGGCTGGCTCTGCTTTCCTCCTGCTCTGCATGCCCCGCGGGAAACACGATAGCTGACGGGAGCGGATCAGAGCAGGAGCTGATCAGAGCGGGAGCAGAGAAGGGCCATCTGTGCCCTCACTCTCGTCACCACCGATGTTGCTCAGAACTGGGAGTTCTCTTGGCAAACCATAGAACATGGGCGCAGACCGAGCCTACCCTGGACAAGTCCATTTCCACACATGCTGTTTCTCCTGAAACCTCAGATTGCCAGGGGTCCCAAGGCATTTGGAAGAAAGAAAATCTATGCTCTTTCTGAACATCCCTGCTGCTAGTGCTCCTGGGAAGGGAGAAGGGGGCATTTGCACCCTGGCCCTGAAACAGGCAGCAGTGACCGAGTGATTGGGGGTGATATCTCAGGGGGCCCCAGTTCCTGAGAAGTGGGAGCTGGGGCCAGGTCAGGTCAGTCAGACACAATCTGTCTCAAAGGCCCTCCACGTCTGTCCGACCCAGTGGAGAACTTCCTCGGACCTGCTGGGTCTAGCGAGCTCTGCTGGGATGAGCCAGAACGCACTGCAGCTTTCCCAGTTCAGTCCCTGACATTTCCAGCCGTGTCAGCAGTGACTCGCCCACTGGGTTGGGGCACGGCAGTGCTGCAGACTCATGCGGACCCCGGGTGGTCCCTGCACTGTGAGGCACAGACCGCGCGGGTCACAGCCAAGCAGAACTTTGTCCACTGACCATCAGCACCCTGAACAAGTGGGAGACCCACATCCTTGTGGGCTGGCAGAACTAGGAACCTGAGTAATCAGCTGCGCCAAAATAGGCCTACCTGCCTTAGAGCACGTCTGAGGCCATCCTGTGCCTCTTCTGCAATGACGGTTCCACTGTCTATTGTGCAGCTTGGAGAGGGAGGGCTGGCTGCTTCTGTGCCCTGGCTGCGTGTGCTTGGCTTGCAGAAACAGAGTCCAGGGCTGCAAAGGATACGAAAGCTCATCCTGTCCAACAGAGGCTGGGTTTCTGGTTTTTTGTTTTGTTTTGTTTTTTTGTAGTCGATCTCTCTTTGTTAAAGATTTTTATTTATTTGAGACGAGAGAGAGAGCACACGAGCTGGGGAGAGGAGCAGAAGGAGAAGCAGACTCTCCACTGAGCAGGGAGCCCGACACGGGGCTCAATCCCAGGACTCCAGGAGCCGAAGGCAGATGCTTACCCACCTGAGCCACCCAGGCATCTCTGGAGCCCGTCTCTCTTATGTTCCTCTGCTCAAAGGAAGCTCATTACCTGTTCTGAACAGCTTACAATGATTTGAAATCTACCTCCCTATGTCTCCCACCCACTGATCCCAGTCCTGCCTCCTGCAAAGCGTAAACCAAATCCCTCCTTCATATTTTTTTTTTTTAAAGGAATTGGCTCATGTGATTGTGAGGCTTTGAAGGGTACAAAATCTGATTGGGGAGGCCTGGAAAACCAAGAAAGAGTTGCAGTTCAAGTCTAAAGGCAGGCTGTTGGGGAGCCAGGAGAACTGATGTTGCAAATGAAGTCTGAAGGCAGTCTGCTGGCAGAATTCCCTCTTGCATGGAGGGAATTTTGTTCCATGGAGGTCTTTTGTTCCATCCTGGCCTTCCACTGATTGGACGAGGCCCACCCTCACCATGGAGGTCCAATCTGCTTTACTCAAAATCTGGTGATTGAAATGGACAACTCATCCAAAAACACTGTCATGGGATCATCTAGAATAACATTTGACCACACTCGTCTAACCCGGTTACCTGGGTTCCTAGTTAATGAAATTAACTATCCCGTGCAGCTAGCCTCCCATCTAAGGACAGGGCACACAGAATGGCAGGAACATGGTTGGGATCTTTTTCTAAAGGACAGGAAAAAACCTTCCTCAAACCTCAGGGAGTTTCTCGCATTTACATGTCCTAGAGACTTTGTGTGATGTTCACTATAGCCCTGACAGCAATGGAAGTGTTTACAAAACATCACACTGCCCTCCAGCCACCAAAACTGGACATCGTGTGGAGGAGTTCTTAGGTGGGAGGAGGACCGTAATATAATATGCATTTTAAAGGTCACCATATAGTGTGTATAACCTGGTAGTCATTTATAATAAAGATAGAGCTTCTATTCCTCGGATGTTAACAGTATTTCTCTCAAGCTATTGGAATTATGGGTCATTCCCTTTCTTTTTGCTTCCACGTGTTACAGTTCCCACTAAGATCTTGGGCCACTTGCAATAGAAAGCAATACATACGTCAAAGCTTTTCAGGTAAACAAAAAGATTTTTACATCACTGCTGTCATCTAAAAATGCAGAGATCTCCACAACCTCCACGGCAACACCTCATTTGCCTGAGTTACGTCCCAGCTAAATTTAACTAAAGTTTTATGTGCCAGACCCCGTGCATTTTGTTGTTGGTTTTGTTATTTTGGTTAAAAAAGTGCTTTCAATATTTTTGATAAGACTTAAGAAAGCACCTCATAAAAACTATTAAATACTATGTACATATCAGTTATTTCTAGACACTGGTCACAATTAATTCCTTCTCAGTCATGTTTACAAATAATCGTTATTTTTTCTGCTCTCAGCTGTCACTTCTACTAAATCCTCAGGGCTCTTATCTTTTCTTCTTCTTCTTTTTTTTCCCCCACAATAATTATGTGTCCGAGGCTCCCTGGAGGAGGAGCCATCTCCTTCTCGGGAGTGGCCGGCTGGGCATAGGGCAGCTGTTCTCCTCTTTCAGTTAATAGGACCTTCCTGTGGATCAGGGTTTCTCAATGTCAGCACCAGTGGGGCTGAATAAGTCTTTGTCGTGGGCACAGTTCCGTGCACCGCGGGACACTTAGCTTCATCTCTGGCCTCTACCCACTAGATTCCAGCAGCAAATTCCAGGTTGTGAAACCAAAAATATCTCTAGACATTGCCAGAAGTTCCCTTGAGGGCAGAGTCACCCTTGGTTAAAAACCCCTGCTGTAGAGCCTTAATCATCCACAGACTGCAGAATAACAGGGAAAGTCAGGCTGGGTCCGACGAGCATCGGGAGGGACAGAGATACGCCTTGGCCCATGTGGTGCCTTGTGCGCCCTCTCTGACTGGATCTCATTGACCCGCCATCTTTGGAGCCCAGCGAGGTGCTCCTCTGTACTGCTGTCCACGGCACCATCTACTTCTTTGGAGCAGCACTGGAACCCATGGGGACAGGTTATTGAAAAAAGGAAGCCATGAGAGGGTGGGGAAAGGTAGATGCTGTCTATTTAGAGGCATTCAAAATCCCAAAGGAAAATTAAACTGGATGATAAGGGGATAGGAGATGAGGGCTGGCTGACACCTCGAAGGGCGGTCCCTGGCCTCAGCCGACTCTGGCCCGTCACAGTTAGCCAGACGTTCAGGGCGCCTTCCTTCACACTCATTCCCTGAGAGCTGGGCCTGCTGCCAGAGATGTCATTGTAGCAATAGAGGGACTGGAGGAGAAGGAAAGGAACATGCCCTTCCAGGTCTCCTTGATGCCTGCCTCTGTAATCACGTGCTACTTTTAGCCTTGGTATGACAAGAATGCTGCTAGAGTCCCAGTCTCACACTGGGGAGCTGATGGAGGAGGTGACACTTAAAATGTAATTGATAAAGCTTCGTGGCTCTGAGAGGTGTCCTAGAAGCCTGCCTCCAGTTTCTCCTGGTTCATTGGCATCTGGAGAGCAGGCCATCCTACCTATGCTCTCAGAATCTTCTTCCAGCAATTTAGAGTTCAAACACTTTTGATGGCTCCCAGTTTTCTGGAAGATAAATCTCAATTGTATTGCATGATCTTGGTATTAGTGTCCTAGGACTGACATGACCAAATGCCACCAACTCTGTGGCTTTGAACTGTAGATGTGTATTCTCTTACACCTCTACTAGAAGTCAGAAATCAAGGTGTCTGCAAGGTTGGCTCTTTCTGGAAGCTCTGCAGGAGAATCGTCCCGTGCCACTCCCCTGGCTTCTGGTTGCCACCTGCAATCCCTGTGTTCCTTGGCATGTAGCTGCCTCCCTCCGGCCTCTGCCTCCCCATCACATGGCCTTATTCTTTGTGTCTGTGTCTGCTCCCTTTCTCTTTTCTTACAGGAACACTTGTTGACAACTTGGAGCTCGTCTGGATAATCTAGGATAATCTGATCTCAAGAACTTTGTCTTACTCACATCTGCAAAGACCCTTGTTCCAAATAAGCCTACCCTCCCAGCTTCTGGGTGGATGTATACTTTGGGAGCTCACCAGTCCCCTGTGGTGAAAACTACAGTTTTCAGGGCATCCAGAGCTGGGCTTTCTCACTTTCCTTACTATGTTCACTCCTAGACAAGTCTCATTCACTCAGTTGATGAGCAGTGCTTGGCACCTGGGACGATGAGATGACAGCATGACCTCTTCTTGGATCTGCCAGTCCTTTCCTGCATATCCTTACCTGGGCCAGCCTCCTGTCTGTTTTCCCAGATCCTGTTCCTTCCCCTGCTTCCAGCCATGCTCCAATGCACAGAGCTCTGAATCCTCGCTACTCCTCAGGGTCCGACTATATATATCTGCCTCCTCCAAGAAGTCTTCCTTGACTCTCCTAGCCCATACTGATCTATCCTTTGGCAGCATGATCCCATCAGGACCTCTGTTGGGTGCCTCACAACCAGAAGCAGGTTAGGGATGTCTTTGCAGAGACCCCCTGCAAGTCACTCGCCAAGCATGTAGTGACCTGGGCTACGTGGGAATCAGCAATGCTTCCGCTCTGCAGTATGAAGCATGACCGTCTGGGCATGGGAGGTGAGAGCGGGGCACAGGGAGGAGGGTGCCTGCCATGGGTATCTTCTCAAATATCTGTCACAGTTAGACTCTTCTATTCCCCATAGCATCCCTGCTTTATCTAGGAGGAAGTGGAGTCTGTGTCATTCTTTGACTTGTTCACATTCACAAAACAAGTCAGTAACAAGACCTGGGGCTAGGGACATGTTTTCGTTGTGATCACCAGATCTCAGAAAGGATGCATAAGACAAAAAAAAAGCTCCAGGTTTTCACACTCCCTATGATGTTTCCTTTGCAAAGAATCCTCCTTCTGGGTAGAGTTCCTCCTGCCTTCTGAGCTTGTTGTCACAGCTGGATGGCACAGTCCCCTGGCCGGTCAATGCCAGTGAGGAGAGAAGCAGTCCCCAAGTCGCCTTGAGTGGGCTGTGGCCATAGGGCCCAGTGGGAAGGGTTCCTCCCGCTCACCAGCTGAGAGACCTCCTGTCATCAACCCAGAGCCAAGGTCGGCACGGCTTTCCCTTAGATTCCCCCCACATTGTTCACTGGGCTTTATCTTCTTGCACTGTTTGCTGCTGCCCATGCTGTTTGCTCGACCTAGAAGGCCTCTCCAGGGTCAACTCTACCCCTCCTTAGCACTTACTGCACAAATCATCTCCGCTGGCATCGGGAGGGTAAACCACCACCGCCTCTCTGGGACTCCCTCTGCGCTAGCCCCTGCCTCTCTGGCACGACCCAGCCCATTGCATTAGGGCTGGCCTGGTGAAGGGCTCACCCCTGCAGCCACCCCTAGCATGAAAGGGTTGGGCTGGAGCAAATTTGTCTTTGTGTCCTGGCCCTGAAAACAGAGCCCAACAAGTCAAAGAAGGAACGGTCCTTACTTTGAGCAGTTTCCGTTGGCCCAGGCAGTGATTTCCTAGCCAGCTCTGTTTAGCAGAATCATTCATGCATTTAGTATTCCCCTGGAGTCTCAGACTGAGCCCTGGCTCCAGGCTCCTCCCACTTCACTGTTCCTAATTGTGGCTGATGACAAGGTACTTGAGGAAAAAGTGAGACCTATGTGTCACTAATATAATACAGAAGTATCACATCTTCCCAGACACGTTTTTTAGTAGCAAAGTCAAGGAACCTTTCATCCAATTTCACAAATCTGCCCCTTGACTCAAGTTTCATGTGTGGCAACTTTATTTTATGGGGAGAGTGGATATCCAGCTTCTGAAGAAAACAAGAGCAATTGAAAGAATGGTGGGTGGTAATCAAAAGCTTCTATCTATCTATCTATCTATCTATCATCTATCTGTTACCTTTTCTCTCTCTCCAGCTCTCCGAAGTATAAACAGTAAGGAATAATAAACAATACACAGATACATAAACAGTAATTATTATAAATAATTGTTTATAAATAAACAATATAATAAACTGCACTTATTTTTTTTCCAGCTTTACTGAGATAGAATCAGCATATAACATTGGCTAAGCTTAAAGTGTAGGATGTATTGGGGCACCTGGGTGCTCAGTGGGTTAAACCTCTGTCTTCAGCTCAGGTCATGATCCCAGGGTCCTGAGATGGAGCCCAATGTCAAGATCCCCACTCAGCAGGGAGTCTGCTTCTTCCTCTCCCTCTGCCCCTCCTCCTACTTTTGTGCACGCGCTCTCTCTCTCTCTCAAATGAATAAATAAAATATTTTTTTTAAAGTGTAGGATGTGTTGATTTGATACATTTATACATTGCAAAATGATGATAGCTGCTGTATTTATCAGCTGTCACCTCCATCCAGTCCCATAGTTACCATTCTTTTTTGTGGTGGGAAACAGCACATTTTAAAGTATCCATTTGATATGTTTGGACAAATGTATACACCTGTAACACCATCAAGATCATGAGCATGTCCAGTCACTCCTCCAAAGTTTCCTCTTGCCCCTCCGCAGCCCCTCCTGGCCCTCTCACTCTAGTCCTAAACAATCTCTCACGTGTGTTCTGTGCATAGATTTGTTTGTACACTCTAGAATTTTACACAAATGAAATCACAGAGTGGACACTTTTTCTGTCTTCTTTCACTCCACTAGGTTAGGTGAAGGTTTGTGTGTGTTGTACTGTGTGCCAAGTATCCATTCCTTTTTATTGCTGAGTAGTATTCCACTGCATGGGTGTACCACAGGGTGTTGTTGTTGTTGTTGTTGTTGTATTTTAATCCATTGATGTGTTGACGGACGTCTGAGCTGTTTCCAAAGTTTGTCTGGCTACTGCAAACCAAGCTGTCCTCAAATTCATCTGTAAGTCTTTGTGTGAATGTGTGCTCTCGTTTCTTGTGGGTAAACACTGAGCATTGAATAGCTGGGTTATATGGTAGGCGTATGTTTAACTTTTTATGACACATTCAGACTATTTTCCAGAGTGGTTGCATCATTTTATGTGACCACTGGTAGTGTGTGTATTATGGTTCCTTCTTATCTTCAATGCTCAAAATGGTCATTCTTTTTAGTTTCAGCCACTTTAAGGGGGGATAGTATTTTATTACGGTTTTAATTTGCATTTCCCTAATGCTAATGAGGATGAGTACATTTTCATGTGCTTATTTTCTATCCATATATCTTCTTTCATAAAATACCTATTTGAATATTTTGCCACTTAGTTTTTGGGTTATTTTGCTATTACTAATTTTTGAAATTATTTTTTTAAAAGAAAATATTTATTTATCTTAGAGAATGAGAGAGAGTGCACAGGTGGGGGCAGGGCAGGAGGAGAGGGGAAAGAGAATTATAAGCAGACTCACCACTGAGCACAGACTCCCCCACCCCCATCACAGGACTTGATTTCCGGATCCTGAGATCACGACCTGAGCCAAAACCAAGAGCTGGACACTTCACTGACTGTGCCACCCAGGTGCCCCTGATTTTTGAAGTTATTTAAATATTCAGATATGAGTCTGCAGCTTATTTTTTTTCAGTATCTTTTGAAAAGCAGAAGTTTTAAATTTTGACAAAGCTCGGGTAATTTTGAAAAAGTCCAGCACCTTCTTAGCTCATGATCAGAAAAGTTTTCACTTGGGACGCCTGGGTGGCTCAGTTGGTTAAGTGGCTGCCTTTGGCTCAGGTCATGATCCCAGTGTCCCGGGATAGAGTCCCACATCTGGCTCCTTGCTCAGCGGGGGGCCTGCTTCTCCCTCTGCCTGTGCTCACTCTCTCTCTCTGACAAATAAATAAAAATAAAAATTTAAAAAAAATCTATTAAAAAAAAAAGTATTCACTTAAAAAAAGAAAGCTGAATGGTTTAAGGCATCTGATCATTTAACATTTGTGCAGAAACTACTATGCACTAGAAGCTGTTTGGCTCCATGGAAAAAAAGGAAAAGACATGATCCTCGGTTTCAGAATGCTCACGGTGTGGCAGGAGACATGAAGCCTCTGCCTTATTAGGTCTGTGCTATGGGTGCTGGGAGAGAGGAGCACGTGAGGGGTGGAGCTCCCAGGACAAAAGGAAAGGAAAAAGATCCAGGAGAGCGAAATGCCATTTTAAACTAGGTCTTACCCCTGAACTACACAAAGAGAACCTTTTCTGCTTTGGTTCTAAGAAGGCTGCCTTGACGGTTCATCTTCCCTTTGCATGCAGGATGAAATAGTGGGCCATAGGCCTGACCCAAAATGGGGGAGGTTTGTATCAAACGTGGAGAGGAGCATGATAAGAATGGATGTCAAGAGGAGGGGAAGAAAGACCGAGAAAGAAGAAAAAATGGGCAGTAGCAAAGAAATATCAAGGGAAGTCTCTACTCATAAAATAGAAATTAATGGATTACAGAGCAAGGACATTAAGAAAGATCTTTGAGAGGTTGCAGGAAATGGGGGAATTAGGGCAAAGCCGAGCTGTCATGTGGAACATTTTACATAACAAACTGCTGGTTAAAGCTAATATAAGCTTTATATTATAAAGGGTAAGAGACAGCATGTGCCCAAGAGAGATGAAATGAGAGAGACGTCGTACTTGGGCTCCAAGCCATGACTCAGACTCAGCTAACACGGCTGAGTACCCCATGCGACTGCAGGCCAGGCCATCTTCTCCAGTTCTGGTCAATCGGGTGGACTTGGCGAGGAAGCCTCTAGTCCGTGCTGAATTGGGGGCTGGGGGTTAGACAGCACCTTGGGGAGCGCTTTTCACGTTATATTTATTCTGGAAGTTGCATCATTAAAAACATCAAGGATCAGGAGCTACAAAACCCTTCTCTTCTGCTGTAATGGAGATCAGAGTTGCAGTGGAGTATTCAGAGGTGCTCAGAGAGAGAAGTCTCTCCTTAGATATTTGGCAGAATCTGTTGCCTTTGGAATAAAAGCCCAAACATGGCCATTCCAGCACCAAGCAGCGGCCAGCATGGGCTGGGGAGGGGGAAGCAGATGATCCCAAGGCCTCCTGAGAGCTATTGTTTTTCCATGTCCACAGTATGAACACCGAAGCCGAGTGGTGTCTCTGTGTTTTGCAGGCGTAATTGAGCGTAAAGTGACGCACACTTCATCTCGTGCAGCAACCTGGATCATGGCGACGATCTTATTTAGAATTGAACCTGCAACTAAACAAAAAGTGAAAGTAACGGTGGCTTAACCAGCATAGAAGCTTGTTTATTTTTTGTATAGACATCTGGATAGGCAGAGCAAGGAATGGCCAGTGTAGCACCCTACAGGAAATTTCTAGATCCCCGCCTTGCCGTCCTTGCTGTGTGCCCCTTGTCCTCCTAGTCTAAGGTGGAAGTTATGTTCTGGGAGAGAGAAAATGATGGAGAAGAGAGTATAAAGTGAGCACACCAGCTTCCACCAGGAAAGGTCCTGGAACATAGTGTGGGACACTGCCGCTAACATCCCGTTGGCCAGGACTCTGTCCCATGGCCATGCAAGAATGATTGGGAGATGTGGCCTTGATTCAGGGCAACCATGCACCCTGGTAAATATTTTATTCCTAGGGGAAGAAGGGAGAATGGATATTGGGTGACAACCAGGGATCTCTGCCATACTGATTAATCCTTCACAAAGTCCTAAATTAGGGAAAATGCAGACAATGTAATGTGTTGGACTGCAGGCTGATTGGCAATTGCAGTTAGGTGTCTGGCACTCG
This sequence comes from Mustela putorius furo, assembly GCF_011764305.1. Taxonomy (NCBI): domain Eukaryota; kingdom Metazoa; phylum Chordata; class Mammalia; order Carnivora; family Mustelidae; genus Mustela; species Mustela putorius. The sequence continues at coordinate 9,189,532 of NW_025421449.1, forward strand.
GAATGGGCCTACCAAGTAAATAATTCCCCAGAAGAGGAATCCCAGGAAGGCAAACCGAGAAGCTAGCACTTCCGAGAGAATAATGGGACATTGTTAAGGAGGGAAAGGCAAAGCAAGCCACAGATCATGCTCTGCAGCATACATTTCCCAGTGCAGCAGACAAGCTGAGAAGCCTGGAAGAGAAAGGGGGAGAAAGGCAGTTCGAGTGTGTGCAGAGGCAGAAGGGGGAAGAAGAGCAAGAGATGCGGGAATGGTGCCTGAGGACCCCTGTGATCAATTAATGACCAATTGCCTTTTCCTACTTCGGGTGACTGGAGTAGAACTTGACATTGAACACGTTCTTCCTGTATGTGTACTGTGCGCAAAGTCTGGTGCTGGGATCTCGAGATGAAGGAGGAGAAGTAAGGGAGAGCCCCTGCCCTCCAGGAGGGGCCAGTCTTAGAACAGAAACTCCTACACATCCTGGCATCAGACACTAGCTTCGAACCCTACGGGAATCCCATATAGGATGACCATCCTGCTTTGCCTGGGACCTCCCCAATGTTAGCACTGCAAGCCCAATGCCCTTGGCAAACTGCATGATTGACTACCCTCGCTCTTCACAAGCTTCATGTCCTTGGGCAAGTTCTTTGGTTTCTTTAACTATAAAATGGGAATAATAATAATTCTGACCTTTTATGATTGTTGCGAGCATGGAATGGGAGTATGTTCTAGTACTTAGCGGAATGCTTGGCTCAGTAAGTGTCATATTGCCATTTATTGTGACTGTGACCAGAATTGTTATGGAGCCAATGGATTCACGTCCATGTACCTGCCTTGTTCCGGACGGGCCCTGCACACAGTATCGAAATAAGTGGAACCGAGTATTTGTGACTGTTTCCCAGCGTATTTCTCATGAATGGCAAGAAGCTACCATTATTGAGGAATTTTCTTTTCGAATTTAATATAGATCTCCAATTTCTCTCCTTTTAGGTTCTCTGTACATTAATCAATTTTTTTCATTGTCATAGGCTCTGATATGAGAACATCCCATGAACAGTCATGTAAAGTAATTGTCTGAAATGTTATAATACATTTGTTTTTAAAAGACAATTTCAGGAAGTTTAGAGGAACGATAAAGAACATGTTCCTGTTTTTATTCATTCCTTCTTTCAACAAACATGGAATTGTGCTGTTATTAGTTGTCAAGCAAGATGCCAGGTGCTGGGTCCAGGAGAAAGAGGAGTCCCAGTCCCTGCCCTAAGGATCTCACCTGAGGACAGAGGCAGAGAAGCAAATGGACATCACTAGGCTGTAAAGATAAACCTGGAGATACTCACCAGGCAGGTGAGAAACCCTCGATTTACTTGGTAGAAACAGGCAGAATTTCTAAAGAAAAAAAAAAGTGATAGGTGAACTAAATCCTGCATCATGGGTGGATGGAGAGAGGGGTATCTTGGTGGAGAGCAGCATGTGGACAGAGGCACTGAATTAAAAAGCTTCAGAACCATTCGGGTGCCTGTGGGATCTGATGACTTTGGCAGTGGTGGAGACCTTGTCTGCAGGCTCATCCAACACGTGTTTGCCGAGCACCCGTCACACAGACGGAATCATGACATACTGTGAAAACCGTAAGACATACACTCTATCCCTTGGAACCTTGGGACTTAGAAGAGGAAATGAGATGTACACAAAGATACCTGTTATGGACCGAATGTTCGAGTGTTCTCAAAACTCCTATGTGTAGTCCTAACCCCAGCGTGGCTGTATTTAGAAATGGGGCCTCTAAGGAAGTAATTAAGCTTAAATGAGATCAAAGTGGTGGGTCTCTGGTCTTGTGTCCAGTACTAGGGTCTTTATAAAAAGAGACCCCAGAGAGCACCCCTACCCCAGCGTCTCTCTGTCTGTCTGTTTCTTTCCAAAAGTCCACACTGAGGAAAGACCATGCAGGAGCACCGCAAAAGGCAGGCATCCATCAAGAAGCCAGCAAGTAGGTCCTCACCAGAAAATGAATTGGCCGGAACCTTGGTGCTGGACTTCTCTCCTCCCAAACTATGAGAAGATACATTTCTGTTGTTAAAGTCACCCAGTCTATGGTATTGTGTCCTGGCAGCCTGAGCTGACTGAGATAATTCTTGTAATGTAGCATCGTATGGGGCAGGGACAGAGTGGCATCGAATTAGGGGAGGGGGGAGATAACTGATCACTCACTAGAGAAAGTGACCTTGAACTGAGACTCAAACATTGGCAGGATCTTAGATTTAGGTGAAATTGACAGCAGAAGACCATTCCAGCTATGGGAAAGTTACAGGATCAGCCAGCAGTAAGAAAATATACACCATCCATTTGTCTGGGGAGTCTGGTGTGTGTGATACCAAAGGGTGTAGGACACATTGGGTCAAGTTGTGAAGAACTCTGAAAATCAGGATGAAGACTGGGGACTTCCCTCAGCGGGCACAGAGGATACATTCCCAATTCCAGACAAAAGGAGCTTCAAGGAGCTCTGTCCCTTGGGCAGAGTAATCTGGAGGTCTCCGAGAGGCTCAGGCTCATACCTAGAAACTCTTGCAACACTGCAAGTGACGAGTGATGGTTAATGAGGGTGCGGCCTACAGCGACAGTGGGTGGAGATGGGGGAGAGAGATCCACGAGGTGGCATAAAATGAATCTCGCATCGGTTGGATGCAGACAGAAGCAGGGTGGGAAGTGAATATTAGTTACAACGGTGATTTGAAAACAAAGTATGTTCATAAAATCGTTTTGCTGACCTGTCTGTTTCTAGAGCACTTACTCCTGGAAGCATCTCGCGTTGGGGATGAGAACACTGAAGCTGCATGGCTAACATCAGAGCACAGGCCTTCGGCTCCTGTTACGTCAGCCCGGCACCCAGATTCGAGCCCGAGTGGCGAGGCCACTAAATTTGGTAGTGCGACCAAGAGTAGAGTAAGCTTTGGAGGACAGGTCTTGTTTTCCTTCTAGGTCACTTGAGCTCTAGGTGCTGCAGAGCAGCTGGAAAAGCACCGCTATCCCTCCGAGAGATCAAAGCGCAAAGCAGAGTGAGAGGTCTACGTGTTTGCAAGAACACCATCGTGCAGACAGCAGACCCCGGCGATAGCCCGCACTTGGAACGTTGGAGACGGAGAGAAACCCAAGAATAGACTGGGAAGGCTTTTGAAGAAGTGGATACAAACCAGGCGGATATCACATCGAGGACCACCTGAGAAGGGAAATTAAGGAAAGAATCATGGTCATTTGTGTCAATGGCTGTACATTCTAGGAATGGAGGACTGAAAAAGTTTGCATTTTTTATGAGACTGAGCACAGCCCCCCAACCCCCCGGAGGAAAGAATACACAGCCGTCTTCCCCGGATGGCTTAAATCTTCCCCTGCCCGCCAGAGGGAAAGGTTTGGGCCAGATGAGTCCGGGGCCCCAACATGAGCCTATACACTTTGGTCTCCTATACTCTTGGCGGGCCATTCTTCTTCCATGGAGGTATGACAAAGGTGTGTGTAGGAGGCTTGGAGAGCCAGTCTGTAGTCAGGGAAGGTGCTAGAGAATGTCCCAGGTAAGCAGAACTAGATGGCAGGTTTCAAAGACCTTGAAGAGGCACTCGGTGGCTACACAAACATCAGTGTGCATGGTAATCACTGGCTGATGAGACAGGAGATCTGGAAGGAGGCCTGCGAGTCTTTCTCTCCAGCCAGCTTCTAGGTAACGTCTATGGTCTGGGTGTCTGACCACACTTGGAGCTGCAAAGATCTAGAGCAGAAGCTATAAACTGGGAGGCCTGGAACCACATATTATATTCAAGTGTCTTTTCTCAGATCAACATAATATTCTTAAAAATGAGAATTAGTTGACCACATTTAAAAATTTGAAAATTTCACATTGGGGAAAAAAAAATCCAAATTCAGTCTTCTTTTGAGAAACCTCAGGATCTCTGGCCATCCTTGACCTACACTCTCACAGAGCTGTCCTATACCTGCCCGAATTAGCAGGGTGGGTGCCCTCCAGTCCTCCCAGACTTGCCTCCCCTTTCATCATTCGTGTTGCCTGCTGGCCTCTGCAGAGGTTTCCATTCCTGATCTAGAGCAAGCCCCTTATTCGACAGAGGGGAAACTGAGGCCAGAGAGTGGGGCCGGAGATGGGGGATGCTCTTCCTGTATCCAGCAGTGTCTCATTTCTGCTTTCCTGGATTTGCCAGCTCTGCAAGAGGTTCAGGAAGCCCCAGAGAATGGCCAGGGACACTTGCGCAGCATCACAAGGAGACCAGCAGCAGAGACTGGGAACCACAACCGGGGGTGCTGTGCTGGCTCTTTCCCCAATGACGCGCAGCCTTCCTCGTCCCTCTCCTTGATGAAAAGCCAGTCCAGGTAGGAGAACGTGGGTCTAAATCACACATCTTTGTGCCTTTCTCCAAGACCTCTCCTTTTGTTTCTCGGGGAGAGGCTGGGGCACGTCAACTCACAAAAATGTGCTTCAACAGAATGAGATCCTGGAGTTTATCTAATAGGTAGGTTGGGAAAAATGAAAACGCTAATTACTTGAGGGAAAGCGTGGAAAATGAGTCAGCTGATTGGGCCACCAGGCAGCCAGTAGGAGCAGATTTTTTTTTTTTTTTTTTTTTGCAGGATAATGACTTATTCTGGGGGATTTCAGCCGTGCACACACACACCAAAAATAATTCCAAGTGTCTGCTAGCAAAATCCCATGCTGCCAAACATCACATTTGAAAATTAATGTGACAAGCTGGAGGCCTGTTTGCCCCAAGATCAGAAGACAATGAAAGCATCCTCCCCAGGAAGTTTCTCAGGGCAGAAGCAGAAAAGCCCACGGGAGCACCTAGAGGGGTAGCACCCCACCCGGATTCGGGGGACAGGAATCAGCTGGGAGGCCACGCCGCCCTCCTTTGTCTGGGCGCTCCAGCCCAGCCTCCCAAGTTACTGGCGATCCCATGGAAGGTGGTGGGGCTGCACGTTAATTGCCTCGTTCATCCCTTCGTTAAAATGATAGGTCTTGCCACTGGGAGTGGTGCTGCCTTCTGCCAGCCCACCCATCCCCTGGATGGAGATACCTCCCAACTGGGCTCTGCACTGTGATTTGGGGTTCACGAGGGCACCTCGGACTCCAGGAGCCGGGGACCCCAGGCCCTTGTTACCGCTCCCTGGCTGGCGATGGAATTAATGAAGCCCAGGCAACCCTGTATGCAGGGCACACTCTGGTCCTTTACAGCTCTTTGTCTGCAGGCCGGCTCTTGTCTTTCATTGCTGGCTGCCGCCCTGTCTCTGGGGCTGATGCAGCAGCCAGATAATGAACAGTAGTATATCCGCGCGGCTGGCGGAGGCGGCGCGGGGGAGGGGGCGAGCGCCCGAGCGCGCTGGTCTGACTTATTATTCCTTCACTCTCAAACAAAACAAAATCATTGGCCTGCCAGGGTCATTAAGGACCCCGGGGTTGTCATAGAAACGACCTTTGGGGCCCGGTGGTTGTTAATGCATGAGTGACTGCCTGCATTGTGTGCTCGGGGAGAGGTCAGAGTTTTGTTGGTGGCTTAAGAAAGAAAGAAAGAGAGTGAAGAAGAAAGAGAGCTAGCACAAAGCCGAGGATTGGGTGGCTGACATTCAGAAAGGCGGTCGTGCCCGCTCGGAGCACTGATTAGATGTCTAGAATCTGGGGCTGGCACATAGTAGGCACTCAGTAAATGTCTGCAAAGATGGACGGACGCACTTCTCTGGTTAAAACTATCCTCCTGTCTCCATGACCAATTCCATATCTTGGGTTCTCCCTCGGGGGGGCCACTTTGCCCAGGCGCTCCTGGGGAAGTATTTAGACAGGTAATTGCTCCGGTCATTTCTCCAGTCAAGAGAAGCAAACTTAGGTGCAAGTTTTGGGGGAACTCTTATGTCTTGGTCATGGATGGGCTGACATTCCTTGATCCCAGGACCCAGGAGGATCTGGTTGGCAGTGATGAGACAGGGGTTCTTACAGAGGGGGAAACAGAAAGGGAGGGCTTCCTCTGTGAGCCTGTCTTTACAGATGAGCTTTGAACCCACTTCCTAACTATGGCGATGTGTGTCTCCTGCCCGGTCATGCTCTGGACACGGCGTGTGTGGTGAGGCTCACCCTCCAGACTGAGAGAGCTTCCCCTAGGACAGGAGCTTGGGTTTCAGGACCGGCTGCTGGCTCCCTGCGTGCCCTCCTGCAAATCCTCACTACCTCAGTTTCCCCATTGGTGACATTAGACATGGCCAGGTGACCTCGGCGGCCCACCTCAAGCCTCCTCTGTTGTCTGGGCAATAGTCTTGCTTGGATTTAGGACTTTACTTTCCAGGTGGGAAGAAAATCTTCTAGGAGTGTTCTTCGGAGGATGCCAGGCCATCTGATTTCTCAGAGAAGGCTAAACCTGGTTACCTTCTATGGTGCCTTCCAGTCCTATTTTCAGAGAGGCAGCCAGGGCTTCCCCATGGTCATTTAATGGGCTGAGGTCCAGTTGGAACAAGCATGTCAGGATTAGTCAGATTTCTGCTCTCCAGAGGCCTTGTTCCCCTTTGCTGGGCACACCATGCCCTAGCCTGTGTTCACTACAGCAGTGCCTGCTTACACAAGCCACCCTACACGAGCTCAGATCCACAACCTACCAACCAGCAGACACACCCTGTCAGCATGAACCGTCAGGGTGGCTCTCTTGTAAAATTGGTTTCCAGGACCTGTCCGCTGTGCTCTCTCCTTACCTGGCGGAATCTCAGAGTTTGCTCAAGCTGATTAGTCGATCACCCACAGAATCCCCTTAGCAGTTCACATGCTCAGGAGCCCAATGGCTGCAAAACCCAGGTCTCTGATTGAGCTGGAAACCGCCCTGGAGAATGGCAAAAGCCTGCCTTGTACTTCCTTGTTGTTGGGTGAGCACTGTGTAGGGATTTTTTTAAATGAGGGGTCCTATCACAGAAGCTGGCATGCAAGTGCCCCAGTAGAGCGGGACCAGGAAGGGCAGAAAGGGATCTTACTCCTCTAGCACCAAGTGTGTTGTTTGCTCGCTTGATTTCAGTCTTTTGTTTCATTCCTATAAAAAGGATTTGAAGCAGTTTGCATCTCGCACGGACAAGGGATCAGATGGGAAGGAACAAGTGTGCCTCGTCCGAGCTCACCCGTCCATGAGTGGAGGAGCAGAATGAGAACCCAGACCCACGAGCTCCACATCTGTCCCTGTCCCAACCGCATGCTGCCCGAGCCACCCCCCCAAAGAGAGAGCAGAGAGTGAGCATCAACACTCTTGTTATTTACACTCAATGTTGCGTAAATGCTGCGTTCGGCACCAGTCAGTTTACCTTTGTTTTTGTTTTTAAGATCTGCGCCGCTGATTTGCCTAAACTGTTGGGGCTGCTGCCTGGAACCTGTTTCACTGTGTACACATCAGGAAGGAGGCTCTCTCTTAGAGTTGAGCATTTTCTCTTCTCTCCCCATTGGTTGCAGAAAGAGAGAGGCTGGTGCCCAGCTTGGACTCTAGCTCAAACCCTGCTATAACTCACCAAACCCTCTGATCGGCACAGAGCCCCAAACTGATAGTTGGGAGGGTTTTCTCTTTCCATCATCTTCCCACCTTGGGAAATTAAAATTCCTCCGAGTTTTCTGGTTTTACAGAGGTCGAGAGAACCCAAGAGCAAACAGTCGAGCATTCTGGGTCCTAGGCTTCCTACAAAATAAATGAGGAGAAAAGGCTCAAGGCTAGACATTACTAGCTTAGCTGGAGCTGGGATTGCTTCTAGATCATGCAGTGACCTTGGGCCAGTCACTTCCTCTTGTGGCTCTAACATGTCTTGTTTTCTAACATGGAAGCGAGCCAAATTTTGATATACTCTAATTCTGAAGCATAGAGCCTCATAAAGAATGATAAACTCCAAAGTATTTGTCTTTAGTGAAGTTTAACACTAGGTTATTAGGTAGGGGGGCTTCCTGGGAGGACAAGGAATCATCTAAACCAGCAGAACTGAACAGAGTATTTTATTTGCATTAATGCGTTCCCTCAGGGACGAGGATAAAACCCAACATTATAAAAAATGTCTTGAATATTTGCATATTGCATATAGAATATTTGCCTATATTATTTATATAAAGCTTATTTTTTGGGGTGGGAAGAGGGGGAGCTAATAACTGAGTGCTTCCTCTGCAGCAGGCATTTTACATACAGTGCTGACTCTTCAACAACCCAAGGGTGTGTCGTTTTCATTCCACACATAATGAAGTTGAAGCCCAGAGCAGTGACCTTCCCAAAGTTACTTGGTACTGAAAAGGGACTTCCTTGTTCCTTTACGAGATTTTTTGAGTCTTACAACTTAACAGGGTGGATGTTTGTAGTATAAGAGAAATGCACATTATAGTGACAAAAAAGTAGATTTAGATCAGTGGTTTTTACTCATATTCCTGCACGAAGTGGGAGATTTGGATGAGGTGGCCTCTAAGAGCTATTTCATTTTTAAAACCTAGATCTGACTTACTTAATTAAACAGCATTTACTAAGATGTGTTCTGAAGCACATTACACACAAGAAATATTCCTAGGAAAGCATGTTTCATGGTCAAGTATGTTTGGAAAATATTCCCAGTTGTACCCCTAATTAAAGATTTATAATTCACATTATAATATCCAAGGTTCTGATAAGTCCTGCAATGGAAGCAGGCCTAACTATTTAATCTATTTCCTAGATGTACTGGATTCTGGACCCAATGTGGGATTCCACCCCACATATCATTTATTAACATTTGGTGAAACTTCTCTGCTATTTAACACACTTTAGAAACACTAGAACAATTGTAAAATTCATGAATCTTCATCTCTTTCATTTCTTGCCTTCTAGTCTTCTCCCTGTGGGTAGTTCTGTCTCTGGAAGGATCATGGGCAGGGAGCAGGAGTGGGAGGAAGAGTCCATTTAAAGGTAACCAGAGCCCATGTGCAGTGTCTGCTTACAAGAGCGACTCACCCACAGTTCTTAAAGCTCTAAGAGAGTTCACTCATGAAAATCCAGAACCTGAACTCAAACCTGAGCTCTTCACAAGCAACAGATATGGCTACGGCAATTTTAAAACTTTGATGCAAGAAATATGGTGATGTGCTCTCTGTATTTATCTATAAACCTATTTATAGTGACAAAAAGTGATAGCCCTTCTGTTTTGACCAGCCCCTTAAGGAATTCCCCCTTTGCTCCCTTTAAGTGGGAAACACCAATGCCTGTATAAAATGGCATCTGCATAGTGCCTGTCATTTATGGAAATTGTCACTTCCTCCAGGATGGCTTCCCTGACTACAGACTGATCTGATCCGCTTTTTCAGCTTGCATGACCACCTGGGCTACTCTATGAGAGCAATTATCAGGGCCAATAATTATATATTTAAGTGGTTTTTTTCTTAATGTCTGCTTCTCCCATGAGACTGCAAGCCTCATGGGGACAGGGGCCCGTGCCTGTCTTGCCTGCATTGTGCATGCAACACCCCCACAACGAGCAAGCAGTAGGAACTGAAGAAATATTTGTTGGTCGAGTGAATGAATGAACAAATTTCTGTGCTAAGAAGTAGGCCTCATCTGCCTGGGACCTACATCAAGCCCTTGAACTCCTCTGCTCTCAACTTTGATGTCGCTTTTCTATTGAAATCCTAGCTCACTCTTGGGGTTTGATGCGCGCTCTGGTGTCTCTGATCTCCTGACCTTGGCTCCCTGCCACCCCTCTTGGCGACATCACTCACAAACCACTAGGTAACGCCCACCCATCACAACCACCACAGCCCACCTTCCATCCACCCTGTCGGGCTTGACCCCAATCATATTTCCCGAGGCTGGGAAGACCACCAAAGGGGTTTGTGATTTGTTACCTATAAATAAAATCATTGATTTTTAAACATCAAAGCTACCTTAAAGGCCATTTGTTCAACTTCATCTTTTGTCCAATGAAGAAAGTAGCAAGCAGACAAGATAGGTGAATTGTCCTTGGACAGAGAGCAAGATGAAAAAGAAGTCTCTGGGTGTCCCTTCAGCAATCCATTCTGTGTCAGCATTAATTTCAAAACGGTGTCTGCTTGTGTGTTTTTTTGGGGGGGGGTGGGGGAACTCTGATGCCTGCCTGACTGTTGGAAAGTGTAAATGAATTCAAAAGTCCTTCTTAGAGAGTACGCTAACACTGCAAATTTGTACGGTTCCTTACTCCCATTTTGCAGATGAGCAAACTGAACATGACAATGAACATGAAATTAGCAAGCAGTGCTGCCAGCCTGTCTGCTTCCAGGTCATCTGTCCTTCACTTTTTTGAGCCCCGAGCACCATTTCAGATGACAGCAGCCTCCAGCAGACGAGCACCATTTCAGATGACAGCAGCCTCCAGCAGACCACGAGATCACGTCTTCTTAACCTCTGGAAACACCAGAGCTCGAAGCAGGCATGAGCTCTACACTGCTTCCGGAAAGATGGGCAGGATTAAGAGAGGGTGGTACATTTGTCTAACAAATGCTTAGAAACCAAAGATAAACATTTACCTCCTTAAGCTGAATGAAGTTACAGAGGACAATTTGTCTGATTGTAGATGCTTTGGAAATAAAAATTTGGACAAATCCTGTGCAAAGAGCCTGGATGTAGGTGGTTGATGGGTTACCCTCCAAATTTACATGCAGAGATGGTGGTAGAAGGAATGTAGGGAACACTGAGGGACACATGTCCTTATCAGTCCACCTGATATAACCGATACCAATATGGATACCCGTGTGTGTGCATGTGCGTGCACCTGTGCATCTGTGCACGTGTGTGTATGTAGTAGTAGTAGCTAGATGATGATTTGAGATAATTGTTTGAAAGGGTAGACTGTTAAGAATCTGCATACATAAATATGAATATATGGGAAGAAATGCAATTTTAATGCTTTTGTGGATATATATATATATATATATTAACCCTTCTTTAGAGGTTCTTAACAAGTAGTCTCAATAAACGTAATTTGACCAGTAATGAACACATTGAGTGCTTCCCAAGTGCCCTCTTTGTCCTTTGGCATAGCTTCAAGCCATCCTCTGTCATGGCATTTGTCACTTACTTAAACAAGCTCTTCTTCCATTTACGTCCCAAAGGTGAACCTCACCCACGCCCCGGCATGTGAGACCCAGAAACTCCAGAAGGAGAGGGTATTTTAAGCTAAGTTATATGATATATAAAATTGTAGTCTCTGCTTCCCAAGGATGGCAAAGAATAAAAATGTTAAGGCGTGTTGGCACATTGCTTGGTGCAGGGCACGCGCTCGTGCCCCAGCTACTATTTAGTAGTGCTCCATGGGGAAGGGGTGAGTCCCGGCTGCAGGTGGGAAAGGCAGGGTGGAAGAATGACCTGGCGACCAGATAATGCTCCCTTCGTCCAGGTCTCCCGGGATTGTTTTGGTAATTACTCCAGCTTCTTCAACAGCTTGTGATTTGTCCAGTGCCAGGGAACCTGGATTCGCATTGCACGATGCATAATTCATATGGCATGGACAGCAATTATGAGCTAATTGAGGGGTGTAATGTTTAAAGAAAGGATCCATTATGAGGAACATAAGGGACGTTGGGAGGGAAGAAGCCCTTGAATCCATGGAGGCTCATTCTCTCTAATTCAGCTTTCTTTAAGATGATTCTAATTGTCTCTTGAAGGGCACGGAAGTTCTCCTCTCCAGCAAGAGGCCCTGGGGGTCGGGGGACAGGAGCGGCTCCTCCCGTAGGAAAAGGGTTCAAGGTGGCCATGGGGGCTTCTCTGTCTCGCGCTATTGTGTGGTTAACCTTCCAGGTGTACCTCACCATATTACTATAGTGACAGCCATCCGTTAATGGTTAATTATTAATTAACTAACCATTAATAATGGTATTAATGGTTAATACCATTAGAGGGGGTGTAATGTTACCACAACCATCGTTTCTAAATCAAAAGTCAGGACCATTTCCTGGGGAGGGGGGCACAGTGGGAGGCAGTCTGAGAAATATGGCTTGGGAAAAACTATTGGATTTTCCACCAGGGAATCCATATTTTGGAGGGGTAAGGGGACAGCCTATTTCAATGGGAACATCACTACAGAATGCAGGAGTCGGGCTATCACATAACGAAGAGCCCTGGGCTGGTAGCAATAAGCCTTGAGTTTGTCTGTGAATAGTTTAGCCTTTTGCCCAAAGACCCTTGGGACTTCAGCTCTGCTCTTTGGGGTACAGATTCTCCATCTTGTACAGTGGGGGAAGCCTGAAAGATGGCCCCCTGGGGCCCTTCAGACTCCAACACACTGTTTCCATGCATCACACCTCAACCTTCTGAGGTGAGGTTTTAAATGATCTTGACAAATAAGTCTTTGTTTTCTGGGAACCATCTCTATGTGCCCTGAAACTCAGGGGATGCCCACTGTGTGACTGTTCACACGCGTAGGAAACTTTTTTTTTAATTGGCGGTGAGAAGATAACTAAAATCGCTTTTGCATTGGCTTCCATTATGAAGTTAGGTGCGTGTCTCAAAATACTGAATTGAAGACATTTTGTAAAGAAAGGGTCTGTGCCAGCTTCTTCTCCCTCTGGCGTGCAGGGGAGTTGGTTGAGCCATGATGTGCTATTTATGGTTAGCTATCTTTTCAGAACTCCACAGACCTCAGCATAGCTAGCTTTCATTTGAGAATTGTTACATAATTGCCATTTGAGCCTGTACTTTCCTCCTCACCCCCAACCAAGGATCTTCACATAAACATTTGCTATTCTCAGAAGCACTTCGCTTGCAAGGCTGGCTACTTCAGCTGGGCTGCCATACCTCGCCTCACCGGCAGAGGCCGCTCTCTGAGGCACCTTGTCCGCACAATCTGGGGACTCCCCCCAAAAAGTTATGCAATCCTGAAAGTGGAGAAGGTTCTCAGGGATTATTTTGTCCAGGTAGGACTCTTACCTGGTTCCCAGGTTTTCTCAGCTCCAGAAGTTAGACTGCCTGTAAAAATCAACCTGGTTAAACCAAGGAGTGCCTGCCGTTAACTTGTGCAGCCCGGGAGAACGATGTCTCTTCATTTAAACAGAGCACCTGGCCGGTTTCATGCCTTTTGAATAATGAGGACACTTAGCATATTCAAGGTGGAGATTGCGTTATTCTCTGCCTGTGGTGCTAACGCAGCTATTTATACGAGAAGCCAAAGCAGATCCTTCACCTGGAAGGTGGGCTGTCACGCCTGCTTAAGCATTCAGACCAGCCCTGTGGCTGATTTGAAACTGCGTTCAAATGGGTTTTACTGAGAGTCATTGATCACCTGTGGGCTAAGGATTTCTTTTCTTTTCTTTTCTTTTCTTTTCTTTTCTTTTCTTTTCTTTTCTTTTCTTTCCTTTTCTTTCTTTCTTCCCCCCCTTCCAATAGCTTTTCCGATCATGTAAGAAATCCTTCCCCACCTCTCAAGAGAATGCGAGAGATGACCTTCACAGAGCGTGTGTCTATTCACCAAGTCTTTTTTTGGTGGGGTGGGGGGCGGCAGTCAAGGTCAACACCGGGATACATCAGACAAAGGACACCTGGACTGGTCTTGAAGAACCGGCAGCAAGAAGCATCCAGCTGATTTTTTGCATCCTTTTCTCAACTATAGCCATAGGCGAAGGCTCCGGAAGGCAAACTCCTTCCTTAGTGCTTCCCATCCTACACGTGGGATGCGACAGGAGCAGAGATGCTCTGCTGGCCCCAGTTGCTCCTTTGGGCACAAGGATTGATGGCTTCTGCGAGTCAGATCCTGGGGAGAATCACCACTCACGAACACCCCATATTTAATCTTTATTTTGGAGTCTTCCTAAGCGAGAAGTTGCAGTAAAACAGAATTGCTGTGTTGCTCCAAGGGTTAATTAGACATGGCCCAGAAAAAGCAATTTCCTTCTTTCTGCCTTAAATTTTGGGCTTTTCATTCTGAGTGACTGTTGGCTTCTGCCAAATGGAGTAAGATAAATGCGAGCTGCTAATTTGAACTCCCCTCATTTTGTTCCCAGCTGCTATTTTGCAGTTTTCCCAAAAAGAGAAAGCTAGTGGATCTGCTGCTGGTGACGCTCTTCCCTTCCAGTTTGGGGACCAGGTCTCTCTGGAAGGAGAATGTTCCAGGCCCCTCTCTCGGTGGACTCCTCCTACAGACGTTAAAATAATTTCCATCTCTCTTCTCTTCTCCCCAGTCAGACGAAACATCTCAATTGTGAAGTCTGCCACTGGGTTCGGGTTCCACTGAGGTGGCTAAAGCAGCACTGAGATCTTTTTTTTTTTTTTTCCAAAGGTTACAACTAATTCAAAATCCATCAGCTTGTGCGAACACTTAAAATTGTTCCCTTAAATGAAATTCATCTGCTGTCATGTTACTCAATTACTTGGTTTTCCAAGATCCTTCTTGGTTTCCTTATAAAACACGTGCCCCTTTGCTATGTTACAGATGTTCAAACGTCAGCAAATTTTTGAGCTCTGTGCTAACTGTGCAATGCAGGGATGTCTTTAAAGTCCCTATTCGTTTCATTCATTCAAGCATTCATTCATGGCACTGAGCATCAGTTACGTATGGGACAGATCCCGAAGAGGAGCTCATTCCAACGGTGACCCCGGCAGTAAGTGCCGCAGGACTGAACAGGTCCCCTTGTATGCGCCACCCACCAACAACCATCTTTGGGATTTAGATCATTTTTTCAGCTTTGCAAATAGGAGGGACTTCTCAACAAACCACTGAGAAGGGTCTCCTTTAAGGAGAGCCCACCTGGGACATGGACAGAAGAGATGGATGTGTGTGGCTTTCATAAACTGTGTCACAAGTGTCCCTACAACTTTTGAAATATGTTTTAATTTGCAAAATAGGCCATTTAGTGCTTTGCTGTTTAAAAAGTGCTGCCACAGACATTTGAGACTCACAACAAGCCTGCCAGCTACCATTAGCTCTTTCTTCATCTTTACAGTGCTGATAGGCACCTCAGCCAAGATCACACAGCCATTAAGTCATGGAGCTAGGACCAAAGCCCTAGTCTCTGCCCCACCCCCCACCACCCAACAAAGCCCGACTTCTATGCAGCACTCACCACATCCTCCAAGCACATCCCTCTCCAGCCCCTGACGGCCACCATGCTGCTTTCTGTCTCGATGAATTTGACTACCTTAGGTGCCTCCTATAACTGGAGTCATCCAGTGCTTGTCTTTTTGCGACTGGCTTATTTCACTTAGCATCATGTCCTTGATGTTCCTCTATGTTATATCATGTGTCAGCGTTGCCTTCCCTTTGAAGGCTGAGTAATTGTCCATTATACGTAAAGACCACATTCAGTTTATCATTCAGCTGTGGATGGACACTCAGGTTGCTTCTACCTTTTGGTGCCTGTGAGTAATACTGCTATGAAATGGGCATAAAATCTCTCTTTGCAATCCTGCTTTCAATTCTTTTGGGATATGTACCCAGAAGTGAAACTGCTCCCTGATACAGCAATTCTATTTTTAATTATTTGAGGAACTACCATGCTGTTTTCTGCAATGGTGGCCCCATCTTACCTTCCAGCCAACGGTGGGCACGGATTCCAATTTCTCCATGTTCTCAACGACACTTGTTCTTTTCTGTTTTTGTTTTTGTTTTGTTTAACAGCCGTCCGAGTGGGCATGGGGTGGTATCTCACTGTGGTTTTTGGTGTTCATCCCCTAATACTTATTGATGTTAGCATCCAGGCCATAGTCTCTCCGAGATGGGCATAGTTCCCCCCTCCCCAAGTCATAGACTCAGAAAGGCAAGGTGATCTACCAGAGTAGCTGGTACAGGAGTCAAGGGGGGCTTTGAGCCCCAAATCCAATGTTGGGTCCACAATGCACATCTTTCTCAACTAACATTCTTAGATGAGTTCTCTGCGACTCATGAGTTTTGGATGCCCATGCTTTAATATCTACCATAATCCAGAACAAATCAGTATAAACTCATGCAGATTATTGAAGTTCTCAGTTCCCAAAATGTGGTCCCCTGACCAGCAGCATCAGTAACATCTAGGAACAAGTTGAAATGTTAGTTGCTCAGCCCCTCCTCAGACCTACTGAGTGAGAAACTCTGGTGGGTGGTGGGGGGTGAGAACATGATCTAGATCGTTGACCGTAATTACCTGGGGAACATTTAAAAAGATTCTAACTGAATTGGCCTGAGGTTCACCCTGATTGGGATTTTTCACCCTGATTAGGTTTTCACCATGATTAGGATTTTACTCTGATTAGGATTTTTCAAGCCTCCGTAAGCGACTCCAGTGTGTAGCTAAGGTTGAGAACCACTGATAGAGGTGAATGCTTTACACCAAAGTGCCCATTCACACTTAGACCTGAGGTTACCGACATGTGTTATAATCATGAGGACACTATATGAGTTGCTGCAGACTAATGAGGACAGATCCAAGGCTGGCCCGGGGTTGCCTCCCTTCCCAGGGCAGGGCTAAACAGCACTGAGCCACGTGTGTGAGCAGCACTTCGCAGAGACTGCAGGAGAGAGAAGTGGAGGGCCCTCATCTCATGGCACATAGTAGGGCCACGAAAATCTGGCCCTACTGTGTGTCAGGGTCAGGCTATGTGCTGGTCTCAGGTGCAAATTCAGTAGGAAAACCTGTGTGATTTTTCATGTTAAACTGATGCTGTTAATTCACTTCTGCGGATCTAATGGCTTGTTTCTTAATCTGTAATAGTGGTTTTGTTTACCTTCAGTTTTAAACTATAAACAGAAGAAGTTTATACCCACCCTTGCTTTGCATAGATTTAAGAAACATTCAAATATAAGAAAATAATATTGGGGGCCCATGGAAATCTACTTTAAAGGCATCCTAGGCTCTTCTGAGTTTGGGGAATTATAGCACACTATTCTCTGGAGAAGCTGGTTTTATGTGTCCAGACTTGGGTCCCCAGACACACCCTTGGTATGTTGAGGGGGCTCAGGGGTACCCTGCTGAGGCAATCCCAGCAAGCCCCAGGCTGGGCAGCCCCTCATGAAGACACCTGCCAGACTCTGGCCTGTCCTCTGCCCCTTGGGTTGAAACAGAAGTTATCTTTGAAGATTCTCGGGCGATAATTAACTGTAATTTCAGAGGAAGGAGATTTGGTCAGTTTCTCCACAGTGCAAATCGGCCTCCCCTATCTTGGAGGGAGCATTGTGTTCAACTCTGTTATCGGGCTCTTTCCTGGAAGCATTGTTTCCCATTTCAATATAATTGCTTCAAAATAATGTGAAGAGATCAATTGCCACTTGTCAACTATAATTTTCTGCCACTGAAAAAAAGTAATGTGGGAGGAAAGCAAAATGTGGGATGGCTTATTAACCACAATGGGGGGAGGGGTGGAACTGCCTGTTCCTCAGAGGGGAGCTTATCTGCGGGGGCAGGGGGTTGGTGCTTCCCCATCTCTGTGTCTTGTGCTCCTGTGGCTCTCCCTACCTCAAACCACTGCTTTTTCCTTCTCTTCCTGGCCAAACCCCTCCCGTCCTTCCAGGGCCAGCTCTGATCCCAGGCCCCAAATACCAGACAGACCTCCTCTTCCTCCTCGATCATTGGTTTACCCAACCCTTAATGCGTTTATTTGGCAAATATTGATTGAGCACCTACATATACATAGGAAGGCTTTGGGCAGCAAGAAACCACAAACCTTACTTACAAGGGTTGAGAGGAAGAAGTGTTTCTTTTCCTCAACAAAAGTAGTCTATGGACAGATTCAAAGTCAAGCTCTCAGGAGCTCTCTTGGCTTTCCAACACACTTGTCGTTCCTGGTTATCGGTTGGCCAACCCAGCCTTCGGGCATCAGCTCTGCATTCGAAGCAGGAAGAAGGGATGGCAGAAATGTCTTCCATGAAGGTCCCTTTGGTTAGGAAACCCACCCTTTCTCAGGACCCCTGGCAGAGTTTGTTAAACAGCTTTATTGAGGTATGACGGATGGACAAACTGCACATACCTAAAATGTACAATTTGATCATTTCAGATCAATATAAACACATGGAACTATCGCCATGATCAAGATGTGAACGTATCCTCTCTCCCCACAAAATCTTTCCCAGAAGCTTACTGCTCACTCTGAAGATTTAGCCATTTTCTGTTTATGTTTCATTGGCCCAACTTGGTCCTGTGGCCACTCCTAACTGCAAGGGCTCCTGGGAAAGTCAGTGTTTTGATTTCCAGCAGACAAGGGACAGGGGGATAGAGGCTGAATGCCGGGCCAACTACTGAGTTGTGTCTGCCCACCTACTGCTTCAAACGGGGGGAAGACAAGTGAGCACAACAGCCCCCCTTGTCATGCAGCTGGAGGT
Organism: Mustela putorius furo; assembly: GCF_011764305.1. NCBI lineage: Eukaryota > Metazoa > Chordata > Mammalia > Carnivora > Mustelidae > Mustela > Mustela putorius. The sequence goes on from NW_025421449.1 coordinate 9,207,784, forward strand.
CAGCACTCTCGGCTTCTGACTTGGCATGACCCGGCCGAATCAGCGTTCTAATACTATCATTAAATGGGTAAGCTGTGCTGCACTCTTCGCTTGAACTTAAAATGAAAAGAACAGATTCCCTCCCCTGCCCCAGCTGCCTAGCCATCTACCCAGGCTAAGATGACGGAAGGGGACTAAATCAACATTTACTGTGTACTTCCTACGGGCTGTTTCCTATATGTTCCATCCTTTCAATGACTCTGTGTGTACGGTATGTGAAGTGTGCCTTCTTTCACCTTCCACCAAATGCAGGAATTGAGACCCAGAAAGGTAAAGCGGCTTGCCCAAAATGGCACAACTTATCAAACAGCCAGCCATGGGCAAGGCCAGCCTGGGACCACCACCTGCGTGCGCTCTTTCTGAAGAAATCCCTGCACCAGGCTCGGAATGATGTATAAGGTGTGGATGTGTGGACTGATTCCCTCGGGCTCAGAGACGTGAGGTGACTGGCCCAGGTGTGCAGCTGGAAATGGGCAAATCTGGAATCAGAATCTTCATCTGCGGCTCTCCTGATCATTAATCTGCGATGCCCAACACCTGGGGCATTGGGGGAGGATGGCCAGGAAAGGGCAGAAAGCAGTACAAAAATCCTGGGGAAAGATGACTCTAATATTCATTATAACTTGGAGCTTTGAACTGACTGCAAGATCTTGGGGGCCCTTCAGCGCTCTGACCCCACAGATCCTCCCTCACTCTCTAATGTGGGGATCCCTCAGCACCCCCCAGCGACCCCGTGGTTCTGAGATGGTTCCTGACACTGCTTCTGGAGGAGCAGCAGTACAGAGCTTAGGAATGGGAATAAATTTTCCGAACTGGAATCCTGGTCAGCTGTGTGAGCTTTGGCAAGGCATACAACCTCTCTGTACCCATTTCTCCATCCGTGAAATGGGGACAATTTTCCTGCTGCCTCTGTGAGTCTGTTGTCACATTGGTGGTAGCAACGCATTCCTGGTGCCTCACCCACAGTCAGTACGGGTGAGCCCCTGCGGGCAACACAGAGATCAAGAGCTCTCCAGGTGAGCTGAAGAAGCAGTGTGTTCCCCGCAGGATCTCACGGTGTGCGGGGGCTGGGGGTGGTGCTGGGGGTGCAGGGTAAGACACCACTCATCTCTGCAGAGGGCAGGGTCCATACATTCAGGCATCCTTCCCTCAGGTGACTTTCCCAAGCTCTTCCCATCCTGTTGCTGCAAAATCTTGTTTTCAACACCTGCCCAGAGAGACCCCATCACTGGGGTCTTCCAGTCATGATCAGCTGGCTTGTGCCCACTTACTTCAGCCTGAGTCTGAGATCCTGGGGCACTATACTCAGAAGGGCAGAGGTATGGCCTGAGCTTTGGGATAGGAGTTAATTGCTAGTGAGTGTGCTTACTCATCCACGGGGCGGCGGCGGGGGGGGGCTCCCCCCCCCCTTTTTAATTCAATTAACACTGGGGTCCTTTCCAGACAGTGCAAGATTCTCAAAGAAGATAAGGCCCTATAGGGGAGGCGGTGGCTAATTCTTGTGGAGGCAAGAAATTGTCCTTCGTGGGAACTGTCAGGAGATCCCAAAGCGGGGAATCCTTCCCGACTGATAAATCCTGCGTGCTCCACAAACACACCAAGTTGGTTTCTTGGGATAAGACCAGGGGTTGAGAGAGAGAGAAAGAGAGAGAAGATCCCAAGTCAAAATCAATTTGAACAGGTTGCATGCCTTCTCAGAGCCATAACTCTGAATCTCTAAGCCCATTTCTGTGGGGGTAGTGTAAGATGCAGAAAGCCCTTTAAGGGACCATCTCTGGACCTGAGTGTAGGGACTCTGGTCACATCTGCCTCGGGTGGTGGGCTGACTGGTTGTAGGGAGAGGCTCACCAAAGCCCACCAGTTCCCTGCCTTCATTTTCCCCTCTGGATAATGGGGGTGGTCTTCATGGTGCTCAACTGGAACCCCGGAGCCTAGAGCAGAGTCCTTAATAAGGGCGACTGGCTGATGAAAGACCCTGTAAGCTCCAGCTACCATTACCACATCTTGGAATGAACGCCCCCAGCCTATAGGCGCTGCACACGAATAAATTTGAACAGCAAGACACAAATGCGGCCCTTAACTCCGACGAGCAAATAGAGTTTAATAAAGAGGTAAACTGAGACCGCTTTTATTTATTGCTGTGTAAATGTATTTAAAAAGGTATTGGCTTTCCACTGCTGCAGAGGCCAGGTCCTGCGCAGCCCCGCGCCGTCATGCCTGCCGCCGTTATTAGAGCCGTAATGAATGAGCCTCCGTGAGTGCGCTCTTCAGAAGGACTGCGGAGGTACAAGATTAATGAGACGAGAGCCTTGAAAGGTACAGACGGCCCCTGTTTCCCAGTCGTGCGCAATGTCTGCAGCAGCACCTCTGGCTTTGTTTGCTCTGCGGTGGCTGACAGGGCTGCGGCGGGGCCGTGGCCCCAGGATCCGGGCAGCAAAGGCGTGTACCTCCCGCCGGCATTCACGGTCAGCCCTGCGCCTTGACCCTGCTCCTGGGGGCTCCTCTCCTGACCACCCCCAGCCCCACCCTGAGGAAAACTCCCTGCTGCTGCCTCTCTGTCCTTCCCACCCTGGCCCGGACTGCATCCAGGACCCCTCCCCTGCTCAGGTTTTATCTCACACCCCTCTTTGGGGAGGCTGATGGGATCCTCTGCTGACATAAAGACACCCACAGCCATGTGCTGTGAGGACAAGCCAGGGGTCTCTGAGCTGCTGCTAACACCTGCGGGCCCACGGGGCAGAGCGGCTGCTCGATAAAGCAGAAGTGATCATGGACCCTGACAAGACCTTCCAGTGAGTGGTAAGATGGACCCCCGAATCTGGAAATCATACATTTTTTATAGAAAAATTTTTCAGAGGCTGGAACATGCCTAAACCGTACTAGGGTCCTATATACATCCACTGTGTGATTTCGTGAGGCAGGTGTTGTACTCACTTCACAGATATGGACACAGGGGGTCACATGGCCAGGAAGTGCCAGATCAGAGACTCCCCCCCCCCCCGCCCCCACAGAGAAGAACCTGCTCTTCAGTGAGAACACACTCCCTCCCTTGTTCTCAGATGCGGCAGTGCTATCCTGGCTGAAGCGAAGTGTTTTCGCTTGCGCCTCACACTTCAGACACAGCCTAGATCACCAGTGGAGGGCCGGGTGCTGGCCGAGCCATAGATAACACCACCCACCCGGGACAGATAGCAGTGGTGGTGAGGTTAGTGCAAAGAGCACAGGCCGGTGGAGGCTGTGTGACCTCAGCAAGGTCTTTCACCTCTCTGAGCCTCAGTTTGCTCATCTGTCCAAATGGGTATAACAGTACCTACGGGGTAGCATTCCTTGGCTAGCGAATCAGAAAATACACATAAAATACTTAAAAACACCTGGCAAATTCTCACTATATGTTCAGTAAAAAGACATCCGTGTGTGTATTCTACATATTCTGTAAGATCCCGGAACATGGCATTGCATAAGGCAAGCCTCAGAGCTACTGTGGCTTCGGTTCTGGACCACTGCAAGAAAGCAAATAGCACCATAAAGTGAGTCCAGTGAACACTGTGGTGTCTCTGTGCAGACAAAAGCTGTGTTTACGCTCTACTGTAGCCTCTTTAATGTGTGATAGCCTTATGTCTCAAAAAAAAAAAAAAAAACACACAAAAAACCAATGTGCACACCTTAGCTTAAAAATACTTTATTGTTAACAGTAATGCTAGCCATCGACCGAGTTGTCCTAGAGTTGTAATCCTTTCACTGGTGGAGGGCTTTGATGGCTCAGAGATGATCAGGGCTGTGGCTGCTGAAGCCTGGGGCGGCCGTGACAATTTCCTAAAATAAGACAACAATGAAGTTGGTTGCGTTGACTGATTCTTCCTTTCACTTGAACCCTTGGAAGCCATTGTAGGGTTATTAATTGGCCTGATTTCAATATTGTTGTGTCTCAGGGAATAGGGAGACTTGAGGCGAGGGAGAGAGACGGGGGATTGGCCCGTGGGAGCACCAGTCAGAGTGCACACATTTATTAAATTCGCCAGCTTATATGGGTGCAGTTCGTGATGTCCCCAAACACTTATAGTAGGAATATTTAAGATCACTGTAACAGGTATAACAATGGTGAAAAAGTTTGAAATGTGGCGAGAATCACCAAAACTTGACAGAGACTTGAAGTGCACAAATGCTGTTGGAAAATGGTGCCAGTAGACCAGCTGGATGCCGGGTGGCCACAAACCTTCCATTCATAAAAAATGCAGTCTCCGAGAAGAGCAACAAAGTGAGGCCTGTCTGCACCAGGAAAGCAAAGTTCAACTCCTTCTTCCAGCCCTAAGATGCACCCAGATCAGACCATGCTGGAGACAGGCTGGGGAGGCTGGGCAGGACCCACTGGCTGAATGGGAGCTCATCATTTATTTGCCAACAGAGGGTTGTGGGTCCCCTAAGTACCTGCTCCTGGGCTGGTGCAAAAGATAGAGCAGTGACCAAAATAGCCCGTGTGAGTGTCTTCAGAGAGCTTGAGGTCTAGTAACACATTGCATGTTGGGTGACGAGGGCTGCCCAAGAGAACAGAGGAGAGGAGAGAAGGGGATGTGCGGAACCAGAGCTAGGGGGAGGCCTCAAAACAGGTGGTCAGGCGCAGCCTCGTGGAGATGACATTCTGGGAATGAGAATGAGCAAGGTGGACAGTAAGGGGTGTGCATGTTTAGGTGGAGAACTTTCCAGGAAGCAGCAAAGGCTCAAAAGCAAGGCCCTGCTGTGGGGGTGTGCCAGGAGCCTTTGAGGGCAGCCAGCAAGCCTGGGGCCGAGTAGACAAAAGGAAACACAGTAGGAGGCAACTTGGAGCAACTGCCAGGACCCAAACCCTCTAGGCTTTCCAGATGCCCCAGATCGGGGACTTTGACCTCCACTCCCACAGGTATGAGAACTAATGGAGGGTATGGAACCCTCTACAGTCATGGTGGAGTTTGTCTCCGAGAGACCGAAGGCCTGGACCAGAGCAAAACCAGGTCAAAGAGCATGCCAGATGGCATCATGTGGGTCTGGCCGTGAGAGCTAGGAGGGGGCAGAGGGAAGAGAAGGATCCAGGGGTCCCAGAGGCAGGAGTGGGAGCTGACCCAGCCGATGGCCAGGTCGGAGCCCATCCCCAGCTCTTCAGCCCACATTAAGACTCATTAGTGTATCCTCTAATGTACCAAGAAATTCAATTTCCTGCAAAATAACCAGGCGAGTCTCAAGGGAGCCAGGAGCCCTATTCATCACAGCTGGGCTTTCCGGGGACGGTGCGGCTGCCCACCCATGGATTTCCTCCAGTGGGATGCTGGCCCACTGTGGGAAGAGCAGCTAATGGCTCCTCGGTAGGTTAGGATATTTTTTCCAGTGGATCTGCAGTTTCTGGATAAACAGGCATCAAATCAGCAGTCGGTGTGAGCCAAAGGAAAGTTTGCAAACTTGCCATGTGGCTCAAATTAAGTGAGGGGCGCAGTCACTAAAGCATGCGTGCTAAAAAACAAACATTTAGAATGTCAGGGTTGAGGATATTTTTTGGTGGCCTTTTAGGGAAAGCAGACGTCAATGTCTTTTCTTCTTTCTTTTCTTTTAAATTCCAAATAAAAATGTCACTGGCCATATTTCTGATTCTACCTCACCAGGGCAGTGGTGCGTGTACATGTGAGTGTGCCGGGGGATGGGAAGGTGTGCGTGAACACATGTATGGCTGTGGTTAAGAACAGTGGGCTTGTGTAAACGCGTGTGCATGCATAAGTGGGTCTGTGGCCGTTTGAGTGTGCGTGTGTGAGACTGAGTGTGAGTCTGCAGCTGTATGCATGCGTGTACCGTTGTGTGTGCCTGTGTGTGGCCATGTGTGTGAGCACTACTGTGTGTGCATGCATATGAGTGCATTTGTGTGCATTTGTGTGAGCGTGCATGAGTGTGAACGCTGTTACATGTCTGTGCGTCTCAAGGCGTGGGTGTATGAATGTATGGGTGCACGTGTTTGTGTGTGTATATGCATGAGGAAGGGGAAGCGTGGAGAGCTGCCGTGTGGGTGTGCACGTGTGCCTGTATTGTGTGTGTGTGGATGAGTGAGTCTGAGCACATGCGCATAACGTGCAGAGGGGTGCGTGAGTGTGAGAGTGTGCGCGCGCACAGCCCTGCTCTGTCTCCTAGCAGCCTGCCCGCCCTCTCCCTCCCGCATTCTTCCGCGGCTGCCCCAAGGCTGCGCCCAGAAAGCAATCAGGACTCCCATTTGTATCCTGCCTGTCATCCACGAGGCTGGTGGGCAGGCGGGGTGAGGGGATGCCGGGCTCTGATTCTCAATGCCAAAGCCTCCCCTAAAATAGAGGACTTGGCGGTTGGGGGTGGGGGGGAGGCAGCCCCAGGCTTCCACCGTACTCCCAATTACCGGCACCTCCTGAGCGGCTTATGGAAAAGGCATTGGTTGCCATGAGGAAGATATTCCACTGGAGCATTCCCATTCCCCACAAAAAGAACCTTCTGCATATTATACACATTTTTCAATGTAATTATCCCCAGCCCACACACACAGCTTGGAGGATTAAAACATAAAATACAGTCTGCTCCCCGCACATGAGACCCGCACTACAACTGGCATCATAATAAATAAATGAAGTGGCCTCTCCTCTCCTTCCCCTTCTCCTCTGCCTCCCCTTCCTCCCCACTCCTTTCCCTCCTCCCTTCTCCTCCTCCGGCACCCCATTTCTTCTCTCCTCTTCCTCGTCATCCCGGTCCCTCTCCCTCCACCCCTGTTCCCCTCCACCTCTGCCTGGCGCTGGGCTTGTTTTGCTTCTGTCTCTGGATCCCATCCATCCCCTCCCGCGCTCCCAGCACAGCCCACAGCAGGCAGCATCGGCGCAAGGGGGGTCACCCCCCGCACGGTTGCTGCCACTGTGGAAGGAGGGTTTTGTTTGACAAGCCACCCAGGGCTCTGCTTGTGAGCCTGCCGCAGAGGGTTCACTGCGCAGAGTGCTGGCATAAGGGCAAGGGGTGCGGGGGGAGGAAAGAAGGAGATTTTATAAGCAAATGGCTTCGTGGATCATTGAAAGAACATTAGGAAGCGTCCCGGAGCACCTAAGACCCAACGCCTTGGTGCAAATGGATGGAAGGGCGTCAGCTGCGGAAGCCCGGGCTGCGGGCTGCGTGCAAACCGCTCCGGTTGCTAGGGAACGCCCTGAGAACCGTTT